>NC_133133.1:65789898-68402398 GCF_048418815.1 Hemitrygon akajei
GGAATAGAATCTTGCCTTTAAAGTTCTTCTGTTGCTTGACAATGCCCCAGCCCATCCTAAACATTTAGACAGCATTCATCCTAACATAACAGTGCGTTTCCTGCCGCCTAACACAACATCGCTGATAACCACTCGACCAAGGTGTGATCCACATTCAAGTCTTTTTTTTCACAGCGAACTATCTCTCAGATGCTGCAAGCAATAGATGATTTTGAAAATCCCGGGAGTTTACCAATGGTGAGGGAATGTTGGAAGTCAGAACAGTTGGTACAAATGCCGATGGACATAGACCCAAGTTTAGAATGGAGTCAGCATTTCAGTCATTCCCTGCCGTCAACCCTTCTTCCTTATAAGCAAATTCATGCTGAAAAACAAAATACTGCCAAGGAAACAACCCTCATCACTTTCTTCAAACCAGTGTTATCTCCTGCTGCTGTTCTGTGAGTCTTCCTTCACCCCTTGCTGTGTTCAATGTCCACCTTATCCATGTAAAGCAGCCCGACACCACAACAACCACTCATCTCCTGGAGCAAACACACCTGTCACTGTTGGTGAGTACTGTACATCCTAGTATGTTAACTTTCTATGACTTATTACATTGAATATTACCTTAAATTGATGAAATATCATACGAATGTTGCCTTGTGGTACTGCTTTTGTGTCGTATTGGTATGAGAATGTGAATAAATTACAGGTAAAACATATTTAGGAAGCCTTCTGGAACGCATCCCTATTTTCTCCATTTAAATAATTATTCACATTATGCAATTTCGCATTATGTGTCAACTGCGAGGAATGTATCCCACGCATATAACTAGGATAGGGTGTACTCCTGTTTGAGTACTGTTGGGGGGGGGGATACCTACCTGGGGAAAGCAACCGTGGCTGCGCCTCTGGCACAGAGTCTGGCCCTGTGGCTCAGAAGGGTAGGGAAAGGAAGAGGATGGCAACAGTGATAGGGGACTCTATAGTTAGGGGGTCAGACAGGCGATTCTGTGGACGCAGGAAAGAAACAGGTAGCTTGCCTCCTAGGTGCCAGGGTCTGGGATGTTTCTGATCATGTCCACAATATTCTGAAGTGGGAAGGTGAACAGCCAGAGGTTGTGATACATATTGGTACCAATGACATAGGTAGGAAAAGGGAGGAGGTCCTGAAAACAAACTACAGAGAGTTAACACGAGGAAATCTGCAGATGCTGGAAATTCAAGCAACAACACACACAAAATGCTGGTGGAACACAGCAGGCCAGGTAGCATCTATAGGGAGAAGCGCTGTCAACGTTTCAAGCCGAGACCCTTCGTCAGGACTAACCGAAAGGAAAGATAGTAAGAGATTTGAAAGTAGTGGGGGGAGGGGGAAATGCGAAACGATAGGAGAAGACCGGAGGGGGTGGGATGAAGCTAAGAGTCTCTTGAACATTTGTGAGGCACGAAAAACCACGACATAGTTGCGTATTACACGTACCTCACGTAACAAGAGCTGGAAAGGTGATTGGCAAAAGTGATACAGAGCTGGAGAAGGGAAAAGATCATGGGACGGGAGGCCTCAGGAGAAAGAAAGGTGGGGGAGCACCAGAGAGAGATGGAGAACAGGCAAACAACTAAATATGTCAGGGATGGGGTAAGAAGGGGAGGAGGGGCATTAACGTAAGTTAGAGAAGTCAATGTTCATGCCATCAGGTTGGAGGCTACCCAGCCGGTATATAAGGAGTTATTCCTCCAACCTGAGTTTGGATTCATTTTGACAATAGAGGAGGCCATGGATAGACATATCAGAATGGGAATGGGACGTGGAATTAAAATGTGTGGCCACTGGGAGATCCTGTTTTTTCTGGCGGACCGAGCATAGGTGTTCAGCGAAACGGTCTCCCAGTCTGCGTCGGGTCTCACCAATATATAAAAGGCCACACCGGGAGCACCAGACGCAGTATACCACACCAGCTGACTCACAGGTGAAGTGTCGCCTCACCTGGAAGGACTGTCTGGAGCCCTGAATGGTGGTGAGGGAGGAAGTGTAAGGGCAGATGTAGCACTTGTTCCGTTTACAAGGATAAGTGCCAGGCAGGAGATTGGTGGGAAGGGATGGGGGGGACGAGTGGACAAGGGAGTCGCGTAGGGAGCGATCCCTGTGGAAAGCAGAAAGAGGGGGGAGGGAAAAATGTGTTTGGTAGTGGGATCCCATTGGAGGTGGCGGAAGTTACGGAGAATTATACGTTGGACCTGGAGGCTGGTGGGGTGGTAGGTAAGGACAAGGGGAACCCTATCCCGAGTGGGGTGGCGGGTGGATGGGGTGAGGGCAGATGTTCGGGAAATGGGAGAGATGCATTTGAGAGCAGAGTTGATGGTGGATGAAGGGAAGCCCCTTTGTTTAAAAAACGAAGACATCTCCTTCATCCTGGAATGAAAAGCCTCATCCTGAGAGCAGATGCGGCGGAGATGGAGGAATTGTGACAAGGGAATAGCCTTTTTGCAAGAGACAGGGTGGGAAGAGGAATAATCCATGTAGCTGTGAGAGTCTGTAGGCTTATAGTAGATATCAGTAGATAGGCCGTCTCCAGAGATGGAGACAGAAAGATCAAGAAAGGGGAGGGAGGTGTCAGAAATGGACCAGGTAAATTTGAGGGCAGGGTGAAAGTTGGAGGCAAAGTTAATGAAGTCGATGAGCTCAGCACGCGTGCAAGAGGCAGCGCCAATGCAGTCGTCGATGTAGCGAAGGAAAAGAGGGGGATGGATACTGGCATAGACTTGGAACATGGACTGTTCCACAAAGCCAACAAAAAGGCAGGCATAACTGGGACTCATACGGGTGCCCATGGCTACACCCTTGGTTTGGAGGAAGTGGGAGGAGCCAAAGGAGAAATTATTGAGAGTAAGAACTAATTCTGCTAGACGGAGGAGAGTGGTGGTAGAGGGCAATTGGTTAGGTGTGGAATCCAAAAAAAGCGAAGAGCTTCGAGACCATCTCGGTGGGGGATGGAGGTATATAGGGACTGGACGTCCATGGTGAAAGTAAGACGGTGGGGGCCAGGGAACTTAAAATCATTGAAAAAATTCAAAGCATGAGAAGTGTCACGAACATAGGTGGGAAGAGATTGAACAAGGGGGGGATAAGACAGTGTCAAGATATGCAGAAATGAGTTCAGTGGGGCAGGAGCAAGCTGAGACAATAGATCTACCTGGACAGGCAGGTTTGTGGATCTTGGGTAGGAGGTAGAAACAGGAAGTGCGGGGTGTGGGAACTATGAGGTTGGTGGCAGTGGATGGGAGATCCCCAGAGCTAATAAGGTTGGTGATGGTATAGGAGACAATGGCCTGGTGCTCCTTAGTGTGGTCATGATCAAGGGGTAAATAAGAGGAGGTATCAGAGAGTTGTCACTGTGCCTCAGCCAGGTAGAGGTCAGTACGGCAGACAACAACAACTCCCCCCTTATCAGCAGGTTTTGATTGGTGCGGAGGGAGCGGAGAGCAGAGCGTTCGGAACGAGTGAGGTTGGAATTGGAACAGGGTGTGGTGAAGTCAAGACGGTTGATGTCCCGTCAGCAATTAGCAATAAAGAGATCCAGAGCAGGCAGAAGACCAGAGTGTGGTGTCCATGAAGAGGAGGAGGGTTGAAGATGGAAGAAGGGGTCATCGGTGGGGGTAGGAAGGTCCTTGTCAAAGGAGTAAGCTCGGAGACGGAGCCGGCAGAAGAAGAGTTCGGCGTCATGGCGTACGCAGAATTCACTGAGGTGTGGGCGAAGGGGGACAAAGGTGAGGCCCTTAATGAGGACAGAGCGCTCTGCCTCAGAGAGTTGAAGGTCGGAGGGTATGGTAAAGACACGGCATGGATGAGAGATGGGATCAGAGGGGGGAGGGAGGCTGGTAGTATCAGTGGAAAGAGAAGGGTTGGGGTGAGAGGAAGATGGAGCCTCTGAGGGCCCAGGAGCTGACGATGGGATCTGAGGGAGAGGGGATTGCATAGTGGTGGTGTGGGAAGGGGAGACGGGAGTCACAATCGAAGCATGTGAAGACCCGGCCTGGAGTTCAAGGCTGGAGTCGCAGTCGGTGGTTGCACAATCGCTTTGAAGCTAGCTACAGAGAGTTAGGAAGGAAGTTGAGAAGTAGGACCTCGAAGGTAGTAATCTCAGTATTACCGTCTGTGCCACATGACAGTGAGTATAGGAATAGAGTGAGCTGGAGGATAAGTGCTTGGCTGAGGGATTGGAACAGGGGGCAGGGATTCAGATTTCTGGATCATTGGGACCTCTTTTGGGGCAGGTGTGACCTGTACAGAAAGGACAGGTTGCACTTGAATCCAAAGGGGACCAATATCCTGGCAGGGAGGTTTGCTAAGGCTATTGGGGAGAGTTTAAACTAGATTTGCTGGGGGATGGGAACCGAAATGAAGGGTCGGAGGAAGGGGTGGTTAGCTCACAAATAGAAAAAGCTTGTAGGCAGTGTGAGAGGGAGGATAGGCAAATGATAGAGAAGGGATGCAATTAGACTCATGCTTTGAGATGTGTCTATTTTAAAGCAAGAAGCATCACAAACAAAGCCGATGAGAGACCATGGATCAGTACTTGGAGCTATGATGTTGTGGCCATTACAGAGACTTGGATGGCTCAGGGACAGGAATGGTCACTTAGAGTGCCAGGCTTTAGATGTTTCAGAAAGGACAGGGAGGGAGACAGAAGAGGTGGGGGAGTGGCACTGCTGATCAGATATTGTCACAGAAAAGGAGAAAGTTATGGGGGGATTGTCTACTGAGTCTCTGTGGGTGGAAATTAGAAACAGGGAGGGGTCAGTAACTCTACTGGGTGTTCTTTATAATCCATCCAATAGTAACAGGGACATCAAGGAGCAAATAGGGAGACAGATTCTGGAACGGTGCAGTAAAAACAGAGTTGTTGTGATGCAGGATTTTAATTTTCCCAATATTGATTCGCATCTCCCTAGTGCAAGGCGTTTAGTTGGGGGTGGAGTTTGTTTGGTGTGTTCAGGAAGGTTTCCTGACACAACATTTAGATAAGCCTACAAGGGGAGAGGCTGTACTTGATGTGGTATTGGGAAATGAACTTAGTCAGGTGTCAGGTCTCTCAGTGGAAGAGCATTTTGGAGATTGTGATCACAATTCTATCTCCTTTACCAAAGCATTGGAGAAAGATAGAAACAGACAACTTAGGAAAGCATTTAATTGGAGTAAGGGGAAATATGAAGCTATCAGGGAGGAACTTGGAAGCATAATATGGGAACAGATATTCTCAGGGAAATGTACGGCAGAAATGTGGCAAATTGTTCAGGGGATATTTACATGGCATTCTGCACAGGTACATTCCAATGAGACAGGGAATGGATGGTAGGGTACAGGAACCGTCGTGTACAAAGACAGTTGAAAATCTAGCCAGGAATAAAGAAAAGCTTACAAAAGGTTCAAAAAAACTAAGTAATGATAGAGATCTAGAAAATTACAAGGCTAGCAGGAAGGAGCTTAAGAATGAAATTAGGAGAGCCAGAAGGGCCATGAGAAGGTCCTTGGCAAGCAGGACTAAAGAAAACCCCAAGATATTCTACAAGTACGTGAAGAACAAGAGGATAAGACGTGAGAGAAAAGGACCAATCAAGTGTGACAGTGGAAAAGTGTGTATGGAACCAGGGAAGATAGCGGAGGTACTTAATGAGTACTTTCACTACGGAAAAGGACCTTGGCAATTTTAGGGATGACTTACAGTGGATTGAAAAACTTGAGCATATAGACATTAAGAAAGAGGTTGTGCTGGAGCTTTTGGAAAGCATCAAGTTGTATAGTCACCGGGACCAAACAAGATATACCCCAGGCTACCATGGGAGGCAAGGGAGGTGATTACTGAGCCTCTAACAATGATCTTTGCACCATTAATGGGGACTGGACAGGCTCTGGAGGATTGGAGGGTTGCAGATGTTGCTCGCTTGTTCAAGGAAGAGGATAGAGATAGCCCAGGAAATTACAGACCAGTGAGTCTTACTTCAGTGGTTGGTAAGTTGATGGAAAAGATCCTGACAGACAGAATTTATGAACATTTGGAGAGGCATACTATGTTTAGGAATGGTCAACATGACTTTGTCAAAGGCAGGTCATGCCTTACGAGCCTGATTGAATTTTTTGAGAATGTGACTAAGCGCATTGATGAAGGTAGAGCAGTATATGTAGTGTTATATGGATTTCATCAAGGCATTTGATAAGGTACCCCATGCAAGACTTATTGAGAGAGTAAGGAGGCATGGGATCCAAGGGGACATTGCTTTGTGGATCCAGAACTGGCTTGCCCACAGAAAGCAAAGAGCGGTTGTAGATGGGTCATATTCTGCATTGGAGGTCAGTGACCAGTGGTGTGCCTCAGGGATCTGTTCTAGGAGCCTATCTCTTTGTGATTTTTATAAATGACCTGGATGAGGAAGTGGAGGGATGGGTTAGTAAATTTGTTGATGACACAAAGGTTGGGGGTCCTGTGGATAGTGTGGAGGGTTGTCAGAGGTTACAACGAGACATCAATAAGATGCAAAACTGGGCTGAGATGGAGTTCAATCCAGATAAGTGTGAGGTGGTTCAATTTGGTAGGTCAAATATAATGGTAAATATGGTATAAATGGTAAGACTTCTGGCAGTGTGGAGGATCAGAGGGATCTTGAGGTCCGAGTCCATAAGACACTCAAAGCTGCTGCTCAGTTTGACTGTGTGATTAGAAGGCATACAGTGTATTGGCCTTCATCAACCGTGGGATTGAGTTCAAGAGCTGAAAGGTAATGCTAAAACTGTATAGAACTCTGGTCAGACCCCACTTGGAGTACTGTGCACACTTCTGGTCACTTCACTGCAGGAAGGACATGGAAACCATAGAAATGGTGCAGAGGAGATTTACAAGGATGTTACCTGGATTGGGAGCATGCTACATGAGAATATGTTGAGTGAACTCGGCCTTTTCTCCTTAGAGCAACGTAGAATAAGAGGTTACCTAATAGAGGTATATAAAATGATGAGAGGCATTGATTGTGTGGATAGTCAGAGGCTTTTTCCCAGGGCTGAAATGGCTAACATGAGAAGGACACAGGTTTAAGGTGCTTGGAAATAGGTACAGAAGAGATGTCAGGGGTATGTTTTTTACTTAGAGAGTGGTGAGTGTGTGGAATGGGCTGCCGACAATGGTGGTGGAGGCAGGTATAGTAGGGTCTTTTAAGAGGCTCGTGGATATGTACATGGAGCTTAGTAAAATAGAGGGTTATGCGTAACCTGAGGTAATTTCATCAGTAAATACATGTTCGGCACAGCATTATGAGCCAAGGGCCTGTATTGTGCTGTAGGTTTTCTACGTTACGATGTTTCTCCAATTACATTGAAACTACTTAATCATTACATGATTCTTCCATTGTGGCTGGTCTAAAGAGCTCAACAGCTTAATCTTAACTTCAATCTTTTATGGGTATGAAATTCATAAAACAAGTCAGTACTCTGACTTCAATGATGATTTGATTAAAACAGTTTTAAATCAAATCATCATTAAATTTTGAATGTATTTCATCATAAAATTTTCTTGGAAACCAACATTACTTTATTAAGCTGTTGTAATTCTTCATAATGCCTTTTCTACCAAAACAAGATGGATTCTATGGAATCCTCCGACCTTCAACTCTCTGAGGCAGAGCGCTCTGTCCTCATTAAGGGCCTCACCTTTGTCCCCCTTCGCCCACACCTCAGTGAGTTCTGCGTACGCCATGACGCCGAACTCTTCTTCCGCCGGCTCCGTCTCCGAGCTTACTTCTTTGACAAGGACTCTTCTACACCCACCGATGACCCCTTCTGCCATCTTCAACCCTCCTCCTCTTTATGGACAACCCACTCTGGTCTTCTACCTGCTCTGGATCTCTTTATTGCTAATTGCCGACGGGACATCAACCGTCCTGACTTCACCACACCCTGTTCCAATTCCAACTTCACTCCTTCCGAACGTTCTGCTCTCTGCTCCCTCCACACCAATCCCAACCTCACTATAAAACCTGCTGATAAGGGGTGAGCTGTTGTTGTCTGGCGTACTGACCTCTACCTGGCCGAGGCACAGCGACAACTCTCTGATACCTCCTCTTATTTACCCCTTGATCGCAACCACACTAAGGAGCACCAGGCCGTTGTCTCATATACCATCACCAACCTTATTAGCTCTGGGGATCTCCCATCCACTGCCACCAACCTCATAGTTTCCACACCCCGCACTTCCCGTTTCTACCTCCTTCCCAAGATCCACAAACCTGCCTGTCCAGGTAGACCCATTGTCTCAGCTTGCTCCTGCCCCACTGAACTCATTTCTGCATACCTTGACACTGTCTTATCCCCCCTTGTTCAATCTCTTCCCACCTTTGTTCGTGACACTTCTCATGCTTTGAATTTTTTCAATGATTTTAAGTTCCCTGGCCCCCACCGTCTGATTTTCACCATGGACGTCCAGTCCCTATATACCTCCATCTGCCACCAAGATGGTCTCGAAGCTCTTCGCTTCTTTTTGGATTCCAGACCTAACCAATTGCCCTCTACCACCACTCTCCTCCGTCTAGCGGAATTAGTTCTTACTCTCAATAATTTCTCCTTTGGCTCCTCCCACTTCCTCCAAACCAAGGGTGTTGCCATGGGCACCCGCATGGGTCCCAGTTATGCCTGCCTTTTTGTTGGCTTTGTGTAACAGTCCATGTTCCAAGTCTATACCAGTATCCATCCCCCTCTTTTCCTTCGCTATATCGACGACTGCATTGGCGCTGCCTCTTGCACGTGTGCTGAGCTCGTCGACTTCATTAACTTTGCCTCCAACTTTCACCCTGCCCTCAAATTTACCTGGTCCATTTCCGACACCTCCCTCCCCTTTCTTGATCTTTCTGTCTCCATCTCTGGAGACGGCTTATCTACTGATATTTACTATAAGCCTACAGACTCTCACAGCTACCTGGACTATTCCTCTTCCCACCCTGTCTCTTGCAAAAATGCTATCCCCTTGTCACAATTCCTCCGTCTCCGCCGCACCTGCTCTCAGGATGAGGCTTTTCATTTCAGGATGAAGAAGATGTCTGCCATTTTTAAACAAAGGGGCTTCCCTTCATCCACCATCAACTCTGCTCTCAAATGCATCTCTCCCATTTCCCGCACATCTGCCCTCACCCCATCCACCCGCCACCCCACTCGGGATAGGGTTCCTCTTGTCCTTACCTACCACCCCACCAGCCTCCAGGTCCAACATATAATTCTCGGTAACTTCCGCCACCTCCAACAGGATCCCACTACTAAACACATTTTTCCCTCCCCCCCCCTTTCTGCTTTTCACAGGGATCGCTCCCTATGCGACTCCCTTGTCCAGTCGTTCCCCCCATCCCTTCCCACCGATCTTCCTCCTGGCACTTATCCTTGTAAACGGAACAAGTGCTACACCTGCCCTTACACTTCCTCCCTCACCACCATTCAGGGCCCCAGACAGTCCTTCCAGGTGAGGCGACACTTCACCTGTGAGTCGGCTGGTGTGGTATACTGCGTCCGGTGCTCCCGGTGTGGCCTTTTATATGGGAGACCGTTTCGCAGAACACCTACGCTCGGTCCGCCAGAAAAAGCAGGATCTCCCAGTGGCTACACATTTTAATTCCACATCCCATTCCCATTCTGATATGTCTATCCATGGCCTCCTCTATTGTCAAAATGAATCCAAACTCAGGTTGGAGGAACAACACCTTATATACCGGCTGGGTAGCCTCCAACCTGATGGCATGAATATTGACTTCTCTAACTTCTGTTAATGCCCCTCCTCCACTTCTTACCCCATCCCTGACATATTTAGTTGTTTGCCTGTTCTCCATCTCCCTCTGGTGCTCCCCCCCACTCCTTTCTTTCTCCCGAGGCCTCCCATCCCACGATCCTTTCCCTTCTCCAGCTCTGTATCACTTTCACCAATCGCCTTTCCAGCTCTTAGCTTCATCGCACCCCCTCCAGTCTTCTCCTATCATTTCGCATTTCCCTCTCCCCCCACTACTTTCAAATCTCTTACTATCTTTCCTTTCGGTTAGTCCTGACGAAGGGTCTCGGCCTGAAAGTCGACAGCGCTTCTCCCTATCGATGCTGCCTGGCCTGCTGTGTTCTACCAGCATTTTGTGTGTGCTGTTGTTTGAATCTCCAGCATCTTCAGATTTCCTCGTGGGTTCTATGGAATTAAGCTTTTTCAGTTCTGAGCAGACATGGCATTTGTAGAATCTGTGATACAATGCTATAAACCCCATATCCAACTTTTCCATGTGTATGGCTCAGCCCTTTTGAGAACAGTTTACTTTCTACAGGCACACTGTTTCAAACTGTTCTCTTTTTTTTCCAAGTTCTGTGTAATCTATTAAAATTTAGCAAATGCATTGATTTTTGGATCTCTATCAGATTGCTCTGTTCTGCCATTCAATAATAACAACTCAAAGTTGACTACCTTTGCCAAACAAATTCTGACACCTTAAATTGATTGGATCTGTTAAGTGTTTCAAAGCCTTTGGCCTGTGTATGACTGCGATTATCTATCTACAAGCATTCTGAGCCCAGCTGCTTGTCAGCTGCTGCAACCCGCTAACACGTGCATTGACAGGCTTTCTGATACAATCACAAACACCAGAAAGTCTGCAGATGTTGAAAATCGAAAGCAACACACACGGAACACTGGAGGAACTCAGCAAGTCAGGCAGAATCTATAGAAAAGAATAAACGATCAATATTTTGGCCCAAACCCTTCATCAGGACTGAGAATGAAGGGGGAAGATGCCAGAATAAAAAGGTGAGTGGAGGGGAAGGGGGCTAGTTGGAAGACAATAGGTGAAGTAAGGCGGGTGGGAAAGGTCAAGGCCTGGAGAAGAAAGAATCTCATAGGAGAAAGAGAAAGAGGAGGGGACTGAGGGTGAAGTAATAGGCAGGTGAGAAGAAGTAAAAGGTCAGAGTGGGAAACAGAGGAATGGAAGCGAGGGAACTTGTTTTGTTTACCAGAAAGAGAAATTGATATTTATGCAATTACGTTGGAGGGTTCCCAGACAGTTTATAAGGTGTTGCTCCTCCATCTTGGCACAAGGGAACGCTATGGATTGACACGTTGGAATGGGAATGGAAATGGAAATTAAAATGGAAGTCTTGCTTGTGGTGGATGGTGCGGAGGTGCTCGACGAAGCAGTCATGATACAATCATCACCACAATACATGAATAGGTTGCAACAAACCTGAAAATACGAAGATTAGGAGCAGATAGTCTAATGTATTCAACTGTATTTTGTTGATCTTTTGCAATGTATTTTGGTCTCTGGCTAACAGTTTCTTTATTACTTTCAAGAATCTTGTTCATTAATGAAACCATTCTGTTGATTATTTCAAGGAAAATAAATTCTTAAAATTATCCATATTAGTAGAAATAAATGGTGTTGTTATAGACACTTAATCATCTTTAGAACCCTATTTCCTTCAACATCTTATAAAAATATTCACGAAATGAAATATTTTTAAAGAAATTCTCACTTTGTAAGGTTAGCACACTTGAGAAAACAAGCTACCATCATATTTTGGGCTGTGGGGGTGGAACCCTGAGTACGCAGATGAAACCATACAGTATGTATGCAGTCAGTGACCAGGAAACCTCCAAATCAGATGTAGCTGCCCTCCTCTTCCTTATTTCCCTCCTCATCCTCATTCTCTTCAGCTGCTTGTCACAGAGCTAGAAGCAAAGGCCTGTGGATTCAAAATGTAGAGGTTGTACAATATGCAGCAGAGAATGCTGGTCTCTTCTAAAGCAATCAAAGGAGCAGAGGAATTGATTCAGCAGACAAGTATTCTATCACACGTAGGGCAGCGAGAGACACAAGCTGCTTGTAAGCAGGAGGTGCACATTGGAAAAACAGTGTTGCTGGACAACAATTATCCTTTGGTTTTGCATAACTGGTAGTGTAGACGGCAACAGAGTGATGGCTGCTGGGATGCTGACTACTGACCTGAACAATTCACATGATTTCTGTGGTCATATGTCAACTGAACATTGAACTAGAGGAGACCCTTTCAATGCCAATACTAGGCAGAGTTTTCATTCTGTGCTGATTTAATGATAGGCTAACAGGCAACAGCACAACATTCTACAGGACAGGCAGCAGAGCCAGCAAAGACATGCATCTTTTTCACCTGCTGATCTCCAACAAGAGGCCATGAAATAGGATTAAAGAATCATTACAAGAATGACGGAAGTGTTGGCGCCATGATGTGGCCTTATGGAACACCTGTCTGCCCTGTTGTAGACCTTTTGATTAATATCCTGGTTTAATTGTAAGGTGAAAGCAAATTCCTTTAGGGTACTCCATAACATCTGCCAAATGAACAGTTAACTTCAGTGTGTTTGAAGAAGGCCAGAACTGCTCCACGTAGTTTCCTTCAAGACCATGTCTACTGATCCTTTGGATGAACAGAATCCTTGCTGTAAGTTGATGAGTAGTTCTTTAAACATGTGAAGTGGCTGTTGAGGCTAACCCCGGCTATTGCTTTCACTGTGACAGACGGAAGGAAAACTTGGTGCACTTAAAATGGTCACAATTACAGTGTCAGCTGGTATTTCCTCCAATAAGGCTGGTGATCTTTGACTGATACACTTCAGCAACAGTTCCATGTGCTTCCAAGATCTTATTATTTTTGTGCGGGGAGATGACCTGCGACTTCCTTTTTGGCAGGATTGAGAGCAAGGTTGATCCAAATAGTTTGCTGTGCGATGGAATCAGGTACACTCATGTTATGTGCAAAGTCATAATTGAGGAGGCATTCCAAGTCTTCTTTCCACCAAGTGATGACAGCCACACTTTGATATCCCGGTCACCTTCATTAAACCAATCCTGGTACTTAGAACATTGAACATAAAGCAGAGTAGTACAGCACAGTACTGGCTCTTCCTTGAGGAAATAGAACTCCACCAACAGTGGAGTAATAAAGTTTCTGTGGTGCAAAGAGCACACCGTCTACCAAACAGTGCAATTTTCCGTCCCATTTGCCACCTGCTTCTCCTTCTACAGGGCAATCTGTAATTACCACATTGGCCTCATCTGTTGCTTAGGAACCTGCAGCACTAAAGTGAAAGCAAATTACCCGTGCTCACGAGAAGCTGTCAAAGAAGGAGAGGAAGATCTTGAATTACTGTGTTGTTCTTTGGTAATGCCAGTCTGGCTGATCTTTGTAAAGGTTATGTTTACAGACAAGTGCATCCCACAAACTTGAAGAAAGTAAACATACCTCTAAAAAATACAAAATCTCCCTTCTGTATTAGTTAAAATCTAATGTAATAGCAACCTGAAAAATTGTTCCCAAAGTCAGGTAGATCAAAGAGAAAAAGGGGATAGAAAAGTAAGGCCAAACACCATCTTTTAGTCATTCAGACATCGAAGTGGAGAGCACAGAGACTGTCAGTCCAACATATCCATATTTTATAATCCAAATTTATAAGGGAAGGGAAATAACCACAAGAGTAGGCTTAAATGTAACACATAACTCTCAATCTCAGGCATGGAAAGAATTATATGAGCTACTACTAACAGCTCCATCGATGATATAATTGACATAATGAAGGCTCTTCATATATTAATGATGCAGCAAAAGTCAACAACCAGCAAAAGTCGTCATTCTACAAGACAGCAAGCAGACCCAGAAAAGCTGTGTTTCTTCCCTAATTGCTGATCTCCAGCAAGAACATCATCAGGGTCTACTTCTTCAACCCATTCCATGGCTAAGGTGATAGCAACTATCTCTGTTGGGAAAACTGATACTTAGCCTGATAATCTTTTCTAAATAATCATGTGAATCGTTGGAAGATAAACAAAAACATCTGTGTGACCTGTATCTGGATCTTTTGAACCACTTGTATAGACATGTAAGAATCCATAATATCTGCCTTGCTTATTTTGCTAAACTTCCTGTGCCATTGATAAACAACTATCCTTATCTTGATATTTTCCTGAAAGCCCAAAGGGAAAGAGAAAAACCATGGAGGAGTGACAGAAAGGGGGACACTCGGACCATAATCCACATTAAATAACACAAGATTTTGAGCCCATTCATTTCTCTTCCACCCAAAACTGAAGGTCTTATGAATACAGTGCTCCCAGAACTCTACTAATGTTGCCAATATTGGATGACAAATTGATATCTTTTTGCATTAACCCAATAAACCACTGCTAATTGTAAACTGTGTAGTTGTAAAGGTACATCACCCATTTCTACCAGTTCTGTTGAAATTGGGGATGATTTAAAAGTATTACAACATATTCTCAGTGCTTGAGCTTAAACTTTATCTAGGGGCTGTAAGTCCACTGGCGAGGCTGACACATAAGCAACATATCCATAATCACAGACAGATCTGATTAAAACAATATAGATTTCTTTAAGTGAGCTCCTACGCACACCACAATCACACCCAACTTAGCACCTGAGTACATCATGGAATTTTTTTACACTCCTCTAGAAATTTATTCATATGTACACTCCATGTTAGCCTTGCGTCCATCCACATACCTAGAAAGTGGACCGCGGACTCTTGTTTAAGAGATTTACCATATAACCTGAGATCAATTGTGTGTGTAATGTTCCTTTCAGAAAAACAAATAACTTACGTCTTTGCAACATAAAAATTGAACCCCCATCGACATACCCATTCCTCTACTTCATTAATAGCTGCCTGCATTTTCCTAACTATGTAATTTATATTTCTGCCCCACTTGCACACAGCACGATCATCATCATATAATGATTTGGAAATGCCTGAGCCAACAGTTAAGAAAATATCATTAATCATAATATCAAAAAGTACTGGGCCTACACATACTCTCCTGTGGAGTCCCATTCTCTATTTCATACTCCTTAGAGAATATTGTTCCCACCCTAACATATATCTTTCTATCACATAAAAATTCTTGAACTTAATTGAAATTCTATGACCTATTCCCATCTTCTCCAGTTTAAACAGTAATGTTGCATCTGTAACATATCATAGGCTTTCTCTACACCAAAGAAAACTGCTACCACTGGACCTTTATTAACTTCTGTCTTACATCTAAAAAAATGGGACGTTTCACAATTTTGTGCACCATTGTTGCATAGGGGCCATGCTAATCTTCTCTGTATTATTCCAATTTTAATATATGTGCTACCAAAGCAAGCATGAATAAGGATTGTCAATGAAAGCTGTGTTTAAATAAGATGCAGCGGACAAGATGGAAATTAGTGGCAGGTGACTCCTGTTAGCTGGGTGGTGCCTGCCTGTCTGGGTCTGACATATTGCTGTAAGGCATTCCCAGTGCACTGAATCCCCACCATGGGAATCAAGGAATTTAAAAAATTACAAGGAAACGACATTGAAACCAAAGCGCCTTGCTTCCTGATTCATTATCGCATTATGTCATTGACAGTCTCCTGCTGAGTTACTCATGACAAGGAAATCAAGATCAATGCAAGTCTCATCATTCTCAAACGGAAAAACAAAATACAGAATAAAATATTAAAATTATCAACAAAAAAGTAGAAAGCAACTGAGTTTTGTACACAGAGTTGAAGTATTTGGCTGTAACTTCAATTTAGGAGCAAAGTGGGCTCTTGTGAAGTTGAAGAGTGTGTAGGATTATTGTTAAACAGGCTATAGTCATTATGGGAAATGGACAAGTCACCTATTGACACGTGGATGAAATACAAATAGAGCCATAGATCTCAAAGTATGATGAGGTTCCTGGTATGTCTTCAGATATTTGTTGAACAGTGGCATTTTTTTCCCCTCTGAGAAATTGTTCAGGCCAACATTTAGATTGGGTGTATAAAGGGAGGATTGAAGGATGAATGCAGAGCCCTGGTGCAGGACCTTGTCAAGTGGTGCAAGCTGAATCATCTGCAGCTCAACATCAGTAAGACAAAGGAGATGGTGATGGACTTTAGGAAGACTCAACCTGCACTACTCCCTGTTACTATTAATGGTGAAGACGTGGATGTGGTGAGGACCTACAACTACCTGGGGGTGCACCTGAACGACAGACTTGAGTGGAACACCAACACAGAGGCTGTGTACAAGAAGGGCCAGAGTCACCTCTACTTCCTGAGGAGGCTGAGGTCCTGTGGAGTATGCAGGCCTCTCCTTCTACATGTTCTACAATCATATATGTGGGGGTTGTCTGGCGCAATAGCATCAACATGTGTGATGCCAAAGGGCTCAATAAACTGATTAGAAAGGCTGGCTCTTTTATAGGAGTCAAACTGGACACACTGGAGGCTGTGGTAGAACAAAGGACCCAACAGAAAATCCTGGCAATTCTGGGCAATGTTTCTCACCCTCTGCATGCCACCTTGGCTGAACAGAGGAGCATGTTCTGTAATAGATGAAGACAACTGCACTGCTCCTAAAAACACCATATGAAGTCATTCTTATCCACGGCCATTAGGCTCTATAATAAGTCAATCTATAGCCGGGAAGTGATGAACTCTCCCTGTTAGACCATTATAAACCTGTTTACCAAAGGTCTGTTTAAGCTCTGTTTACCATACCCTGCTATCTTGTAACCTTTGAGTAGTAAATCCTGTACATTTATTTTTAAGATAGTTTTTTTATTCTTGGTACTTCTCTTCTAATATTTGTATCTCTGCGCACTTGTAATGTGACTGTGATGTTGTAATTTCCTTTGGGATCAAAAAAAGGTATCTATTTATCTGTCTATCTATTTTCAGAGATGACTAAGTCAGAAGAGATTGTAGGCAAGTCAACTGAGATACAAATCACTATGCCTCACGAGAAGTTCATATATTCTCACAGAAAGAGGACATCTTCAGTATATTTAAAAAGTCATGTTATGTATTGTTGAATTTGCTTGGGGTAGATTGATGTGAGGAAAAGCTCTGAGAGTTTTCCAAGTGAACAGGCATCACGTTGTTTATTGGAGTGTATCCTGTGTGTGTCACCATTTTGTTCTTTAGCAGGTACCATATTAGCTGATTTTTTTTCAAGGACTATATTTGCATTCACCAGGGTTACAGAAAGTATGTAGCTCAAGCAAACCCATACTGAGAGACACACTTTAGCACTAATTGACATGATTGTGCAGTCTGGCAAAGGCAATTCTATATTAAGGATGCAGCAAGATTAAGAGACTCTCCATGTTGTTTTCCATTCTCAGACACCTGACTGTGGGCAGTGAGTGAGATACAGGAGATGCTGAATGCAGAGCCTTGAATAAACTTATATCAACTGGACTTTCATACAGAGCAATCATGCTGTTGATTCAAAGTTTCATAAAGTTTTTTGAATTGAATTAATTTTGGATTGTTGACCTTACCAGATAACAATGTTCTCAGTTTAGATTCCCAGTTCCTTTTTGACTCTCTATCAATTATCAGATATTCTGCATTCACTTACCAGAACAATAAAATACAACTTTGTTTGTCCCATTCCACCATTGGCACATGATCTTCCTTATCTATCATTTCCAGATTCCTATTGTAGGGAATCATTATGCCTTTCCCCATTGCAAACTGCCAGGAATATAAGAACATAAGAAACAGAGGCAGGAGTAAGCTGTATGGCCCCTTGAGCCTGGTCTGCTGTTTCTCAAGGTTGCAACTTCCATATCCATTCTGTTTTCCTATTGTATCATATTTCTATTGATCCCCTTAATATCCACATCTCTGTCAATCTCTTTTTTTTTAAATTTTTTTAATTGAATTTTCAAATAGGTTACAGAAAGAAAAAAAATTATCAACCCTTCCCCCCTCCCCTCTAACATATCCCTATAGAAAAAAAGAGAAGAAAAAAGAAAGAAAGAAAGAATGCCTGGATATCGGAAGATCCCCACATGCTCCATGGAGTTCATAATAGCTTTAATATGTATATTTATTTCTTTCCCCAGGTAACCAATAATTTTATCTTCGGAGCACCTATATATTTAATCCTATTTTTTGTAAATAAGGGTGCCAAATTTTCAGAAATATTTCATATTTATCTCTCAAATTATAAGTAATTTTTTCAAGTGGAATGCAGCTAAAAATTTCATTCTTCCGACGATCTATACTTAAGTATGAATCCAATTTCCAAGTAACTGCAATAGCCTTTTTGGCTACTGCCAATGCATTTTTTATGAATTCTTTCTGATATTTATTCAATTTGGATTTCGATTTTATCCCTTCAATATCGCCTACTAAAAATAATATTGAATTATGTGGAAGTTGTATTCCAATAATTTGTTCCAGTAAAACTCTTAAATTTGTCCAAAAAGGTTGAATTTTAAAACAAGACCAATCTCCTATACTAAAACATTTGATTGATTTATGGAATAAGATAAATGTTGATGATGAGATAAAGAAGTCTTTATTAGCAAGGAGACCTTTAATTTAAAATAAACTTATCCCTTTTACAATGGATAATCAACTTTTATATAACTGGTTTCACGAAGGGATTAGATATATAGGAGACTGTTTTGAAGTAGGTATATTAATGTCATTTGACCAATTAAAGAATAAATATAAAATACTAAATAATACTCTTCTGTTATTTCCAATTAAGGGCTTATTTAAGAGATAAACTGGGTCAAACAATGTTATTGCCGAAACCTAATGAAATAGAAACTTTAATTCATAAAGGAAAAATTTAAAAATTTATTTCTGGTATGTATAATTTGATTCAAAAACAGGCAATTAAACAAGGAATTCATAAGTCAAGACAAAAATGGGAAACTGATTTGAATATTAAAGTTGATTAAACAAGTTGGTCAAGATTATGTCTTGACAGTATGATAAATACAATAAATGTTCGACTAAGATTAGTACAATATAACTTTTTACATCAAATATATATTACACCACAAAAAATAAACAGATTAAACTCAAATTTATCTGATCAATGATTTCGATGTAATCAAGAAATTGGTACTTTTTTTACACTCTACTTGATCTCTGTCAATCTCTGATTTGAATTAACTCAGTGACCATTCTTTCACATCCATCCAATGAAGAAAATTCCATATTCTCATGACCTTCTCAATGAAAAATCCTCTTATCTCAGTCCTAAATATCTCCTTATTCTGTGACCATTATCCTTGGTTTTAAACCTCTCAGCTAGGGGAAATCATCCTCCCCATATTATTGTGTTGAACCTAGTAAGAATTTTGTCACTTCAATGAATTTTCCTCTCATTCTGTTAAAGTCTAGACAGCACAGACCTCTTTTCAGTCTCTCCACAGACAGCAAACCTGCAGTCCTGAGAATAAATTTCATGATTTGTTTAAGCAACCTATCAATGACAAGTTGTTTTGGTAAGAAGATCAAAATTGTACACTAAACTCTGGAAGTCATCAGTTTGAGGCCCTAACTACTTGTAG
Source organism: Hemitrygon akajei (assembly GCF_048418815.1). Classification (NCBI taxonomy): domain Eukaryota; kingdom Metazoa; phylum Chordata; class Chondrichthyes; order Myliobatiformes; family Dasyatidae; genus Hemitrygon; species Hemitrygon akajei. The sequence continues at coordinate 65,809,270 of NC_133133.1, forward strand.
TAAGTCATCTTCACTACTGCATGTAAAAATGTCAGTGGTTACACAGATTGTTGCTGCCTGTGTTATTTGGAGTAGAAGTCATCGTACAAGGAAGATTCTGCAGGAGCTAAGCTCAATGGCGATCTCAGTGTTGTAACAATGCCTCTGTAAGTGTCAGCAGTTCCAGGATAACTACTAGCAGAAATTTTGAAGATTTAACCCATGCTTAACTCCCAATGGAACAAATATTGGCTAATGAGAACATAGTGAAAATCAAGGTAGAAACATAGAAAACCTACAACACAATACAGGCCCTTCGGTCCACAAAGTTGTGCCGAATATGTCCCTACCTTAAAAATTACTAGGCTTACCCATAGCCCTCTATTTTTCTTAGCTCCATGTACCTATCCAAAAGTCTCTTAAAAGACCCTATCGTATCCGTCTCCACGACCATTGCCGGCAGCCCATTCCACACACTCACCACCCTGAGTAAAAAACTTACCCCTGACATCTCCTCTGTACCTACTCCCCAGCACCTGTGTCCTCTTGTGGCAACCACTTCAGCCATTGGAAAAAGCCTCTGACTATCCACATGATCAATGCCTCTCATCATCTTATACACCTCTATCAGTTTACATCTCATCTTCCGTCACTCCATGGAGAAAGGGCTAAGTTCACTCAACCTATTCTCATAAGGCATGCTCCCCAATCCAGGCAACATCCTTGTAAATTTTCTCTACACCCTTTCTATGGCTTCCACATCCTTCCTGTAGTGAGGCAACCAGAAATGAGCACAGTACTCCAAGTGGGGTCTGACCAGGGTCCTATATAGCTGCAACGTTACCTCTCAGCTCCTAAATTCAATTCCACAATTAATGAAGGCCAATACACTGTATGCCTTCTTAACCACAAAGTCAACCTGCGCAGCTGCTTTGAGCGTCCTATGGACTCGGACCCCAAGATGCTTCTGATCCTCCACACTGCCAAGAGATTTACCATTAATACTATATTCTGCTACCAAGATTAACCACTTCACACTTATCTGGGTTGAACTCAATTTGCCACTTCTCAGCCCAGTTTTACATCTTATCAATGTCTCACTGTAATCTCTGACAGCCCTCCACACTATCCACAACAACTCCAATGTTTGTGTCATCAGCAAACTTTTACCCCATCCCTCCACTTCCTCATCCAGGTCATTTGTAAAAATCATGAAGAGTAAGGGTCCCAGAACAGATCCCTGAGGCACACCACTGGTCACCGACCTCCATACAGAATATGACCTGTCTACAACCACTCTTTGCCTTCTGTGGGCAAGCCAGTTCTTGATCCACAAAGCAATGTCCCATTGGATCCCATGCCTCCTTACTTTATCAATAAACCTTGCATGGGGTACCTTATCAAATGCCAAGTTGGCTTGGAAGTCACATTCTGGATTTAGAATCGTGGAGATGGAGAGAAGAACCAAAGCTAAGAACTTTACTGAAGGTCAACATAGTCCACATCAAGTACAAATTTATGTTAGCGGTCAGACCAATAAACAAAGGAAATAAAATGTTTCGGCAAATAGCTCCACAGTGATGTGAAACAATTGAATGGCCAAACATTTTAATTCCAGTTCACATTCACATTCCGACATATCAGTCCTTGGCTTCCTCTTGTGCCGAGATAAGGCCACCCTAAGGTTGGAAGGCAACACATTATATTCCACCTGGGCTGCCTCCAACCTGATGGCATGACTATCAATTTCTCTTTCTGGTTAAAAATATTCCCCTCTCTTTCACCCTTCCTCTATTCCCCTCTCTTTCACCCTTCCTCTATTCCCCACTCTGTCCAATTACCTCTTTTCACTTGCCTGTCACTTCCCCCTGGGTCCCCTCTTCCTTTCCTTTCTCCAGTGGTCCATTATCCTCTCCTGTCAGATACCTTCTTCTCCAGCCCTTGACATTTCCCACCCATCTGACCTCACCTATCTCCTTCCAGTTGGCCTCCTTCCCCTCTCCCCACCCCATCCCTGTCCTGAAGGAGGATCTCGGCCCTTCATTTATATAGATGCCCCCTGACCTGCTGAGTTCCTCCAGCATTTTGTGTGTGTTGAAACGTATGTCACATCTGTGGGTATAGTTGTGATTTCAAACATACGATTTTCATTTATATCGTGCACAAAGATAGTATCACCATGAACTCATTACAAGTTATTCCCAATTAATAGGTTTCAAGGTTAGGTACAAAATCTATTACATTTGAAATGATGCCTAGTAATAGAACCCCAATAACTTTGCCTCAGCAATGGCAATAAATCTAATTGCTTGAACAATCGAAATAATCAAATCACTGTGATCTTAACCAGGATCCAGTGGCTCATCACTGATCCATATTAGTGAAGTCTTTTTATCAAGTCATTACTGTTTTGTTACATTTTGAAATTCTAATTAATTTAATTGGAACAATGCTAGGTTGTGGTGAATACTCACAGCAGTCTTACTGAAATTTGTAATTCTGTAAGTAACATACTCTGTGCAGGATCTATTCTATAACAGTAGGGAAGAAATAAATGAAGCTCCTACCTTTTAAGATCATGAGCTCTATTAGAAATAATCACAGTACGAGGCAATGTACGAGTCGTCAGCATAGCTGGGGTGAAGTATGCCTGGTATAAGAGATGAGGCATTGATTTCTTTTAACTCCATGAATAAATAAAAAAGTGCTCAAGTTAGGCACTTTTTAAATTAGTAAAGTACAATTGACATTCTACAGCTCATTGTAACAATTTGGTTTCTGCAGACATGTGATATTTGAGAATGATACAAATGGCACAACATTGATTCCTGCTGAAGAGAAAAGTATAACTTAAAGCTTAATGCAGACATGTACTTGTAGTTTAGAAATTATGTTCCCAAATGCTCCCTAAATCAACTCAGCTTTTCTTCCAGCCAATATTGTAGAGCATCTATCAACTGCCTGTTTTTTTTTCATTTCCTTCTAAAGTAGTTTCCTTAACTTGAAAACTGGATCCTCTCAGCCACCTCACTGGCCACCAGGCTCTACCTGCTGTAGTTTTCTAATAGTCCTGTAAACACTTGATTAACTTGTCCCTTGTGTTACGTACCCCGTAACTGGGTGTCTTACCAGCAAAAATAGAAGTATCCGTTGGAGTCTGGTGGTACTATTTTCAAAACAGTGTTTATTAGTAAAATATACAAATCAATATCAACAATGCAAATATACAGATAATACACGTTAGCAATACTAAACCTAAAAGTGTGGGTATAATAATAATCAATAATAAACAAGCTCTATCAAAGTCTAGGGGATAATGAATTGTCATATGTGAATATAAAGTTCATTTCAGTTCATTCAGGCTGAGGTAGTTGTTGGTCGATGTGTTGTAATTGTTGGAGAGAGAGAGAGAGAGAGAGAGAGAGAGAGAGAGAGAGATCAAACAGTGACAGCCAGTCAAACCTTCCTTTACGATCTTGATCTGTCAATGTGTTGTTGTGGCCATTCAGGTATGACCCCTCTGTCCTTTAGCTAGACCGTTCTTCTATGGTGGACTCGTCACCCAGGCAAGGGTGGACACACACACAAGCCCCCACCGGCCTCGCTATAAACACTGAGAGTTAAAATTGACCAATCCTTCGTTCGGTCTCTGATCCCCCCACTTTTCTCGTGGGTTCCAACACTTAAGCAGTGCTCACTAGTGTGTCTCTTGGTGCATCTGAGGGGTGTCTCCCCAGACCTCACTTTTATCCCTACTCACGGGGTCTCAGGTGTCAATCAGTTTTGAATGGCTTAGCCCATCAAACCAGCCCACTCCGGCTGTCCACTGAGGAATTTTAATGAACAGAATAGTACCAAGTAAACAGCCCTCTCCGGAGCCGTGAGTCTTACAGGAGTCATAATATGGTTTCTCTCCCCTGGTGTTATCTCGCCCTTGTCTGAAGCAAATGTTCCAGTCCCAGAATGTTTTGTTCCATCGCTTTCTCTCTCATTAGCAGCCTTGCAACAGTAACGGTTTGTAATTCTCCCAGGGGAGGGGGAAACATGGGCAACTCTGTACCCTTCTGCCCATCAGAGTTGTTCATCCTTCATAATACTTGAAACAGAGGGGAGAATGCTTAATTTTGAAGGATTACTGTGGTCATTCTCAGTTGCAAATGGGTAGAGTACATGTTATGTGACTACCATGTTGGCTGTGCAGAATGCCTTGATCTCTGAATGCCTGATTTCCAATTTCTGCTATTGTCAATTGTCAAGTGATTTATTTTACAATATAACAATATTGTATATAGATGTATATGTTGTATATAACATATATAACAATATAATGTATATAGAAATGAGATGTTTTTTTGAACCAGGGTGTAAAGCACAGCAATATACAAATAGTTTATCCCTAGCACATGTTAACTTATGAAAGTAAGGATAAAATCTTCAGATGAATCACACATAAATAACAAACTAAAGTGCATTAATATTAAATAGCGTAATGTACAGCACAGATTAACCAGTGACACATTGAATGCAATGCGGCTGGGAGCTTAGAAGCCTAAAGGCCTGGGGGAAGAAATTGTTTCTTATCCTGACCGTTCTTGTTTTTATGCATCGTAGTCTTTTGCCTGATGTTGCAAATTCAAAGAGGATGCTGGATGGATGGGAGGGTTCCTTAATCACATGAAGGGCCTGCGTATGGAGTGTTCCTGATAAACGTCCCTGATAGATGGTAGGGAGACCGCTATGATCTTCTTAGCTGTTCTGACAGTTCTTTGTAGGGACTTCTTGTCCGATGCTCAACTGCTCTCATACCATATGGAGATGCAATTTGTCAGGATGCTCTCAATGGTGTTCTTGTAAAGTGCAGTTAATATAATGGGGTAGGAGCCTTGCTTGCCTTAATCTTCATAGTAAGTGGAGGTGCTGCTGTGCCTTCTTGTTCAGGGTGCTGATACTAAGGGAGCAGGTGAGGTCATCCACGATGTTAACTCCCAGGAACTTGGTGCACTTAACTCTTTCTATGGAAGAGCCATGTATTCGCCAAGGGGGATGGTTTGCCTGCGCATTCCTGAAGTCCACAGTGATTTCCTTTGTTCAAGCTTGGGTTGTTCTTCTCACACCAACCCACCAGCCACTCCACTTCCTCTCACTACTCTGTCTCATCATCGTTCTTGATAAGGCCAACCACTGATGTGTCTTCCGCAAACTTGATGACACGGTTTGAGCTGGATCCTGTGATGCAGTCGCTTATCGGCAGTGTGAACAACAGCGGGCTGAGCACACAGCCTTGGGGAGCACCAGTGCTCAGTGTGATGGGATGGGAGATGTTGCTGCCCACACAGACTGACTATGGTCTTACTGTTCAGAAGTCCAGTATCCAATTGTAAAGGGAGGCATTGAGAACCAGTGAGGACAGTTGCCCCACCAGTTTCTGGGGTATGATGGTGTTGACTGCAGAACTGGATTCTATAAAGTGAAATCAGGCATGAGACTCTATTTTCTAGTTGTGACGGGACAGAGTAGAGGGGAGAGGTTATTGCATCATCAGTGGATTGACTTGAGCGATAAACAAACTGGGAATGGATCAGTGTAGCCAAGCTTTAATGTGCTCCATGACTATCCAGGCAAAGCATTTCATAATGGTTGCTGTTAATGCTACTGGATGGTAGTCATTTAGGCAGGTTACCGTCGTTTTCTTCCGCACTGGAATGATGGCTGCTACCTTGAAAACCAAGGGGACAATAGATTGTTCTAGAGAGATGTTAAATATATCCATCAGCACCTCCCTCAGCTGGGCTACGGAGTCTTTCGAACACAACCTGGTATATTGTGGGGCCCCGCAGCTTTTTGTGAGGAAAGCTCTCTTTTGGCTATGTGTCTTTCCTTTACAAATGCAGTCTTTGCTATGTGCTCTACCATAATACGTTTTGTCCAACTTTATCAATTTATGAAATTTTACTTTTTGAAAAGTTTTTCAGAAGTACAGACATTTTGTAACATGCACTAGAGACCTAGCATCAGGTATTAAACATTTTGCTGAAAGGTACTAAAACTCAAGTGAAAGTGAAGGATGCTGCAAGCAACCCACCTAGAAAAACCCTCCAGTTGTATTCAGCCTGACCTCTGAGAAAATGTACAATGTAGAGTTCTGATAACTGGAATGAAGTTATTAGATTTGGCACAGTCCTAGTCATTGTGATGAGTGAAATATCCTTTGGATTACAGAAAACTTGTGTCCTTTTGTCCCCTGAGACTGATACTGGTACTGGGAATGCAACAATGCTATTCTCCCTCTGGATCTCTGAAATTTCTTGCACGTCCCTTCATCCACGACACAGGCAATGGCTCTCAGACAATAGGCTTGCTTTTCCCCAAAGTCAGCTAACCAACAATGTGGCCACTCATGGTGTAATACAGCCTGCTGCTGCAGTATGGCTCCCACTCAAACAGAAAATCCAGAGAAATGTCCATCGTAAGTAGTTTCAAAGAGCTGAAATAGCGGTGAAGCACCAAAATAATGCCTGTGGCCATTAGGAACACATGAATGTCCGCAAATGCTAGATATCCAAGGTAACATCGACAAAATGCTGGAGGAACTCAGCAGGTCAGGCAGCATCCATGGAAATGAACAAATAGTTGACATTTTGGGCTGAGACTCTTCTTCAGGATTGAAAAGGAAGCAGGAAAACAACAGAGCATAAAGGTGGGGGAGGTGAAAGAGACTAGCTGGAAGGTGACAGGTGAAACCAGCTGGGTGGGAAAGTTCAAGAGCTGGAGAAGAAGGAATCTGATAGGAGAGGAGAGTGGACTATGGGAGAAAGAGAAGGATGAGAGGACCCATGGGGAAGTGATAGGTAGTTTAGAGTGGGGAATAGAGGAAGGGAAGTGAAATTTTTACTGGAAGGAGAAATCAATATTCATGCGATCAGGTTGAAGACTACCCAGATAGAATGTAAAGTGTAGCTCCTCCACCCCGAGGGTAGCCTCATCTTGGCACAAAAGGAGGCTGTGGACCAACATGTCAGAACAGGAATGGGAATCAGAAATAAAATGTGTGGCCACCGGGAAGTTCCGCTTGTGACAGATGGAGCGGAGGTGTTCATCAAAGTGACCCCCCCCCCCCAAATTTGGGACAGACCTCACCAATGTAGAGGAGGCCACATCGAGAGCACCAGACACAAGGTCAACAGGAGTGATTTTCTACTTGAACTGTCAATGCCAGGGAGCACTGTAACAGACTGCTGAACTTTGAACCTCTGCTGTGTGACTCTTGTAATGCCACGAAGACCATTATGGAAGCATTCTTGATTGCAACCCCCAAACATTAGCAGTCCCTGGGCATGCATCTAACTTATGCCATCAAAGCATTCTAATGTTGCTGCACTGGGAATGATATTATCATAATCCTCTTGGACATTGAGAGTACAACAATGCACAACTACCAGGTGCGAACAGCCCAATGAACTTTCAGCAGCAGAACAATACAAACACTATCAATCGTATTGGACATTTTCATGCTAGTACCGCTAGGATGAAAAACAACCCCATTCCTTGCCAGACTTTCTTCCATCCAACTTCCAACACAAGTTTGCAGTTTTCTCTTCTATGTTTATTTATTCTTTGTGCATAGAGCCAATAATTGCAATAACTTCTTATCATACCGCAGTTACATGCAGTTGTGAAAGAGGTCAGGCAGTCTCATCAGCAACAGCATTATTCTTCCTCACTTCAAGTGTTGGTGTTCCTGGATCTTTACTTCTCTAAATTTTGGAATTAGTTGTTCATTTAAAAGTGTAAGGAGAAAAGTAGCCATGAAGTCAATGTATCATTTGCCATTTTGACAGTTTTCTGCAGGAGATTTTAATAACCGTCGAGCATAGAACAGTACAATCATAGAAACAGGCCCCATGGCCCACAATGTTTGTACGAACCATGATTCTATTTGAAACAATCTCTTCTGCCACGCAGGCTTTTAATGCCTTCATTCTCTGTCTGTTTATGTGTCTATCTAAATGCCTCTTAAACATTGCTATTATATCTGCTACTACCACTTCCCCTGGTAGTTCATCCCAGGCCATAAAACTATAAGATATAGGGGCAGAATTAGGCCATTTGGTCCATCAAGTCTGCTTCACTATTTCATCATGGCTGATCCATTTCACTCCCAACTCAATCTCCTGCCTTCCACCCCTACACCGAATCCCCTCACGCCCTGACTAATCAAGGATCAAGAATCTGTCAACCTCTTCCACAGATTCACCACTCTCTGGCTAAAGAAATTCCTCCTCATTGTTCTAAGTTGATGTCCTTCCATTCTGAGGCTGTGTCCTCTGATCTTGGACTCCCCCACCATAGGAAACAGCCTCTCCACATCCACTCTATCAAGGCCATTCAACATTTGATAGGTTTCAATGAGATCTCCCCCTCATACTTTTAAATTCCATGCTGGAACTATCAAATGCTACTCATATGCTAAGCTTATCAAACCCAAAATAATTTTCATGAACCTCCTTTGAACCCTCTCCAATATCAACACATCATTTCTTAGATAAGGGGCCCAAAACTGCTCACAATACTCCAAGTGAGGACTCACTAGTGTCTTATAAAGCCTCAACATTAAATTTTGCTTTTATATGCTCATCCTCATGAAGTAAATGCTAGCATTGCATTTGCCTTCCTTAATATCAACTCCCTGAAACTAACCTTTAAGGAATCCCACAGGAGGACTCCCAAGTCTCCTTAGACCTCACATTTTTTTAATTTTCTCTCCATTTAGAAAATATTCAATGCTTTTATTTCTTCAACCAAAGTGCATGGCTACACATGTCCCTACGCTGTATTCCATTTGCCACTTCTTTGCTCATTCTCCTAATATTTCTAAGTCCTTCTGTAGATTTTCTGCTTCCTCAACACTACTTGCCGCTGCACCTATTTTCATATCATTCACAATCTTGGCCACAGCGCCATTAATTCCATCATCCAAATAATTAAATAATTGACATATAATGTAAAAAGAAACAGTCTCAACACAGATTCCTATGGAACACCACTTCTCACCAGCAGCCAACCAGAAAAGGCTCTTACCAATCAGCCAATGCTCTATTTGTACTAGCATCTTTCCTCTAATACCATGGACTCTTACCTCATCAAGCAGCCTCATGTGTGGCACTTTGTCAAAGGCCTTCTGAAATTTCAAGTACACAATGCTCATCAATCCTCCTGTTTGTTATTTCTTCAAAGAATTCCAACAGATTTGTCAGGCAAAATTTTCCTTTGAGTAAACCATGCTGGCTATGGATTATTTTATCATGTGCCTCTAAGTTCCCTGAAACCACATCCTTAACAATCAACTCCAACATCTTCCCAACCATTGCGGTCAGACTAACTTGCCTATAATTTTCCTTCTTCTGCCTCTCTCCCTTCTTGAAGAGTGGAGTGACATTTGCAATTTTCCAGTCCACTGGAACCATGCCAGAATATATTGATTCTCGAAAGATCGTTACTAATGCCTCCACAGTGTCTTCAGCCATTTCTTTCAGAATTCTGGGGGTTAGGGGAGGTGGCAGGTGACTTAACTACCTTCATACCTTGCAATCCTCAAGCATATCCTGGGAAGCTGCAAAACAAGCCCCACAGAAGGCAGATACACACGGTGTCAGTACCAGTTCTTGAAGAGTCTGGCTGCGGCATTCGAGCCTAAGAGGGTAGCAAACAACTCCTTGTCCCTTAGAATGACTAATGCTCCGATAACAGAAGCATTCGTCTGGGAGGGAGAGAAAAGACCAACTAATCTCCCTCCTAAGCCAGAAACAGAACTGATGAATGTGGTCCATGACTGGAAAATGCTGGTAGATGTCAATTAATAACTCAGCATTCCACCAGAAATTGCTACCACTATCCTTTGGCCAGACTTGTTTCTCTGGTGCAATTCAACACAGATTTTCTACATTGTGGAACTCACAGTCCCATGGGAGGATTCAGTGGCTGAAGCATATGAGCACAAGAGGCTACTCTTTGCAAATCTAGAAGCTAAAGCTCAATGGTGGGGCAGGAAAAGCAAAGTTCGTCCTGTGGAAGTGAGTTGTAGAGGATTTATAGCCACATCCACCATCAAATTGCTGAAGTTGCTAGAGACCCATGGTTAAACTGCATGGCAGACTATCAGAGCCAGTGGAAGGAAGCAGCCAATGGCTCTGGATCAAGAAAAAAGACCTCACCTGGGCTCCAAGATAGCATCAAGAGAGTGGGAGGATGCAACAGGGGGTGGCTCTGGGACACCAGAATTCATCGTCGAGCCTTCTGGAGATGTATTGATCTAATCGGTGAAATATCAAGGAAGGGGAGTGCCCACTTGAAAACTCCTGGATGGCAACCCAGTGCCACTCTCAACATCAAGGCAGTCCCGAGCAAGTGCTCACAACCCATTGGCACAAGGGATATTAACATCTTATCCTGTGTTTTTTGATTTTGATCTTTCAGTATTCCAAACACCTCTCCGTCGTAATGGTAATTTCATTCATTTCTGCACCCTGAAACTTTGGCCGTACTACTAATGTCTTCCACAGTGAAGACAAATGCAAAATACTTCATCAGTTCATTTGTCATTTCCTTCTATCTCATTACTACTTCTCCAGCATAATTTTCCAGCAATCTGATATCCGCTCTCATCTCTCTTTTATACTTTATATATATATATATATATATATATATATCTCTGAAGAAACTGTTGGTATTCCCTTTAATATTATTGGTTAGTGTAGCTTTGTAGTCTATCTTTTCCTTTTTAATAATTTTTTTTTAGTTACCTGCTGTTGATTTTTAAAAGCTTCCCAATGCTTAAACTTCCTACTAATTTTTGCTCTATTATATTCTTTCTCTTTGGCTTTTATGTTGGCTTTGACTTCTCTTGTCAGCCACAGTTGTGTCATCCTGCTTTCAAGCACCTCATAATATAATATGTATTTATCCAGTTGCTCCTCCATCTCCAATGCTCCAAGGAAAATAATCCAAGATGTTCAACCTCTCCTTATAACATCCTGATGAACTTCTTCCACATCCTTTCTATGATGTGACAACCAGAACTGCACACAATATCTAAATGTAGCCTAACTAAAGGTTTGAAAAGTTGCAACATGAATTCCTGACTTCTAAAGATTAAAACATTTTAAAGATTACCTTTATTTGTCACATGTACATTGAAACATACAGTGAAATGTGCCAATTGTGTCAATGACCAATGACCAAAGATGTGCTGAGTCTGCAAGTGTCTTCAAACACAGAGCATGCCCACAACTTGCCAACCCTAATCTGCACATTTTTGGAATGTGGGATGAAACCAAAGACTTTTATAATCAACATCTTGACAAATGAAGGCAACTGTGTCATATGTCTTCTTTATCATTCTATCTTCTGATGTTGTCACCTTCAAGAAGCAATGGACTTGTAGCCCAAGAACCTGCAGTGTGTTAATGCTCCTAAGCACCTTCCCATTTACTATATAAATACCTCTTAGGTATGAGGTGTTTGCAAATACAACACCATACACCTGCAATTATTAAATGCCATCTGCTATTTTTCTGCTTGTATTTCCAACTTCTTTTCCTGCTGAATACTTCGACAACCTTCCTAAACTACCCACCTTTTTGCTATGTTCTGTGTTTCCTGCAAGCCTGTTAATCAGCACACTTAGATTTTTGTTCAAATCTGTATACTGTATATCATTAACAGCACCGATCCCTATGGAGCACCATTGGTCAGATTAACACCACTCCACTACTAACAACTGTCTTCAATGGGCAATCAATATGTATCGACCAATTTAATTTTTATGCATCCTCTGATTTTTATTTATCACCATTCAGAAACTACTGTCTTATTTAAACTCAAACTGAGTGATTTCATTTTGCCAACACAAGTGGTTGCATATTCTGCAACACATTGTAAAAAAAATCAAATTACTGGAGGAATTCTGCAAGGCAAACTGTGCCAGGACTGGAAGTGTAGAAAGGTGATAGCCCGTTAAAGGAGACAAGAGGGAGATGTGTGGTATGGACTGGCAGCTAATAGGTGGAAGGAGATGATGGACGGGTGGAGGAGGGGGTGAAGCTGAGAAACAGTGGCAGCTGGGTGATCAGGAGAGATAGTTAAGAAGAGAGAGAAGAAAATAAGCAGGTGGGGCCAGGTGGGGGAGGGGATGAGGGTGTAAAGACAGAGGCTGAAGTTTCTTGTGGAAGCACAAGAGGCTGCTGATGCTGGAATCTGAGAAGTCAGGAGGGTGATAACTGGAACCATGTCAGGGAAGGTTGAAGGAGCAGTTGGAGAGGGTGAGATGTGGGATCGCCCTTCACCGAAATTTATTTGTACATTCACATTATTTTCATTTTTTGAAAACTAATCTTTCCATTCATGTCGCTTAAACTGTTGCGATATTACACTTGGTCAGATATTGTTTTGATATCAAGCCCTTAAAGTTACATCTTCACTGTTCTGATAAAGAGGTCTGGAGCCAAGTGCTGCTTGTGAACCCAAACTGTGGCCAGGTTTTTGGTGAGCACCGCAGTATAGCACTATGCATATTATCAGCTTATCGGAAGGAACAATGGGCCTTCAAGCAGACTTTGCTCTGCAGTACAATTTATCTAATCTTGTAAAATACTTTTAGTGCTCCATTTGCCTCAGAATACTTGAAGAAGCTATCCTATTGCAACTGCTGAATCCCATCAATGTTTTGCACATTTATTTTTTAGGATTAATTAGTAAAATAAAGGAGACCACAGCTCAGCACTTTTATGTTGATTTGTGGAAACTCTAAAGTAAATCACTAAGTTCAGTTCTTTATCTGTCCAGAAAGTGATATTAATGTTCTTGGAAATTATAACAAGAGTAGACAAGCATTCCATTTGTCTAATAACTGAGAAAAGAACATTACTGCAATTCTTTTGCATTTCTGCATAATATAAAATAAGCACATTTGTGTCCCTCATTAGTGGATCAACACTGCCCTCTTCAGTTGTAAACTGTCCATAACAACAATTTCTTTTTTAAAATCCTTTTTTGCTAATAATTGCCTAAGCACATTCATGAAGAAGACAACACAAATTTACATGGACATGTCAATGTAGTCAAAATATCTACACAGGAAATTCTACTCTAAATGTAGAAATTCATTAAACTTCAATCAGTCAAGTATTTAATCAGGCATTGGAAGGAAGTTGCCCATTTCAAACACATACACGAGGAAGTCTGCAGATGCTAGAAATTCAAGCAACTCACACAAAATGCTGGTGGAATGCAGCAGGCCAGGCAGCATCTATAGGAAGAAGCACTGTCGACATTTCAGGCTGAGACCCTTCGTCGGGACTAACTGAAAGAAAAGATAGTAAGAGATTTGAAAGTAGAAGGGGGAGGGGGAAATCGGAAATGATAGAAGACAGGAGCGGCTGAGGTGAAGCTAAGAGCTGGAAAGGTGATTGGCAAAAGAGATACAGAGCTGGAGAAGGGAAAGGATCATGGGACGAGAGGCCTAGGGAGAAAGAAGGCCTCTCATCCCATGATCCTTTCCCTTCTCCAGCTCTGTATCTCTTTTGCCAATCACCTTTCCAGCTCTTAGCTTCACCCCACCCCCTCCAGTCTTCTATCATTTCGCATTTCCCCCACCCCCTCCTACTTTCAAATCTCTTACTATCTTTCTTTTCAGTTAGTCCTGACGAAGGGTCTTGGCCCAAATTGTCGACAGCGCTTCTCCCTATAGATGCTGTCTGACCTGCTCTGTTCCACCAGCATTTTGTATGTGTTGCTTGAATTTCCAGCATCTGCAGATTTCCTTGTGTTGGCACTTTGGTTGATTGGGAGAGATAGACTCTTGAAAGGCTCCAATCCAACATAAAACAAACAAGATTTAAATTCCAGATGCTGTTGGAGATCTTTTCTGCAAAGCCAGATGTTTGCACCCTGTAACAGTCATATGACTTCAGCCTCCACAATCTGTTGATCCAAAGCAAACCCAAAAGGATGAATAAATAAGGGAGAGAGAGCAGCAACATATGATAATCACAGATCTCCATCTGAACATATCTGTACCCAGACTGCAACTCAAGTGCAGAAGTAACTTACACCAATGTGACCTAATTTCTCATTATTAACATGCTTGATTGTTAAAGCGAGATAAAAGGCTGCTGAAAAAAAATATAAAACAAAATGAGCCATCACTGTATAACAAGATAAATGGTATAATAAGAGAATGGCTGTATTTTAAAATACTGAATCATCTTTACATCATAAAAGTAATGCATCAGTTTTGTTTCAGTTGTACTCTCTCTGGATTTCTTTCGCAGATTCTGCTTTTGAAGTATTTAAATGATTAACAGTCTGATGCATGAACAGAAACAGACTGGGGTAAATGAGCAAGAAAGTTGAGATTAAAGGCAATTTGTAGCTGGGCTGCACACCATTTCAGAATCATTTTCTCAAACATGATTAGATTAATATCTGTCATAGATCTTTACTGTGGCCAGCACACTGAAAAATGTCATACTTGGATAAAGGTATAGCTTTCTCGATGGTAATCTGTGCTTTGCTTGATTTATTTATACAACACCTATAAATCTAAACTATTATTATCTAATTGTGATCAAAAACAAACTGAATTTTCCTTTTTTTTGTTAAATGTAGGTTTTTACAATAAATACAGTATGCAAATTCAGGATGAAAGAAAAAATGCTTGGTCAAAATTACAGTAAAGTGTTAAAATTCCCATCAATAATCCAGTTGAATGTAATTATATCAAATCCACCTTGCCACTGTTTGAGCATGAGTTTTTGAAATCTATGTCAAAATGGAAAAGAAAAACTCGGCATAAAAATCAGATATAATACTGGTTGAATTTGCCTGATTTTTTATTTTCTGTGCTTTCACAAGAAATGAGACATTATAGCTCAAATCACTCCATGTGTTTCTACCTTTTGTCACAGCTACTGGCACAGGAGATGGATTCATATTTAACTAAAGTACCTGACAACTCCATGTGTTTTCAATGGGCATGCTTGAAATTCTCCATTTCACTATCATCTAACATACCTCCCATAAGCTATATCCTCTGCTTGTGGTTTCCTGCTTCTCCTCTACTTTTAAACTCATCTCTTCAGTCATGTGTTTTTAAATCTCCTTCAATGCTTTCTCAAAGTCAAAGATGAGTTTATTGGCATATTCACAAGTACGTGCATGCACAGGTACAATGCAGGACTAAGTTGCAGCAGCATTGCAGGCTCATCGCATTAGTTGCACAACATTCACAAGAAAAACATAAACTATAAAAATCTATACAAGAAAGAACACCATTAGGAGAAGAAAGTGTTCAAGGAAGTGATAGTGTTGCTGAATTGAGGAAATGATTAGGGTGTGCAGCTTGGTTCAAGAGCTAAAAGGTTGAAGGGAAATAGAAGTGTCCGAAAATACACCAGGGAAACATGATGCGATGCAAATATTGCTGAAATTTCACTTGTTGTCTTCAGGAAAGTTTTTATGTTTGAGTTACTTATGCTTCATTTTACTATTTAATTTGTGCCTCCAGTGTCTGAGTGATTAGAGTATAGTACAGTATCTGTAATCCATTCCTAACCATCATGAAGGCTCCAGCTTCAATCAGCATTTAGAGTTAAGTAGGTTGCATTCAGCCACGGTAGCAGTGGGTTCCTAGCAATTGGTTTCATTACCCTTGAACTGGAAAGTCATTAAAGCAAGAAAAAAATAAGCAAATGCAGTCAAACCTGCAAAAGAGATTAAAAATCAACAGCGGGACCCTGATTACAAGTTTGGAAGGAAGATTTGCTATTGATCAGTCATGGGGTGGTTGGATGCCTACATTTCACAGTATGATGTGGGAATGCAGAAGAGAAAGATAAATTCATCTTCAGCTTTTGCTCATTCAGTTCAAGCCTTTACCCGAACGAGTTGGGGGTCTAAGAGTGTTGTGTTAAGCACTGGACTTCTTATGTGCAAATATCTGTAGTAATGACTTTAACAGAACTAATGGATCAATTAATTTAAGCTCAGCATTTGTGGGCAGCTATTAGGCAGCTTAATTTCATTTCTAGTTCTATAATGCAGTCTTGGTTCAAAGTCAGCAATTAAAATGATGCCATTTTACTAGTTTGTACAAAAAGAATACAATTAACCTTCTTGATGTATTTTAGAACATAGCAATTACTGTGGACAGCAAAATTCATTTGATTAGTAGCCTGGGATAATTAAATGTTGCATTTAGACAACTCCGCCCTTTAAAACTGCTGTGCCAAAATATAATCTGAATGTTTCTAAAAGGATCAGTGTGATTGTGGCATTTTTAATTCCTCGATGTAAGTTCATGCAATTTTCAATCAATGTTAACACGATGTATTGTTATGACAAGGTTGCTGCCACTGTCAGATTCAGAACAATAGTTGTACTAAACTGTGAGATAAACAAAGAACTAGTTAAACAGAATAAATTCTTTTTGGCATAACCACTGTCATTTTTTTCAATGTAAGCCATTTCAACCTTGCTTTTACCTTTATTCTCAACATGTTAGCTAATTTGTTTAAGTTGTTACTTTTTCATAGTTGCATAATTGAAGTTTTAAAGAGATTGGTTATAATGTTTCAGTATTGATTGAATTTCATTAGTCCTCAAGAACATGATTCATATTTGAGTCATTAAAATAATATTTGATTATTAATTGTAAATAAGTGATGAAATCAGTAAAGTCAAGTACAATATTACAAACATAGTACTACATTTAGGGTTGTAAAAGATAAATGCCTGAAGCCACATGTTACAGCTATGGAGTCTGCTGCAGGGTCTGGGCACTGCCGCAAGTGGCCCACAGAATAGGAGTGACAATCACACTTGTGAGTTTGCACATTCTAGCCAATCAATGTTTCATCATGGTGGTATTTAACTCCCTTACTCTCACTAGTCTTGTCAAGTCTTGACCAAAAAGACAGCAATATCAACGACTCGTGATTACCTTAGTCCTTGTTCCGGTGAAGAAGACTATCATTTAGGTTGATGCTGTAAAGGAGCGGTATTTATTTAGTGTTAAGTTACTGCTTCTGAGCTGCAGAGTCGGTGTTAGTTTTCAGTTTGAGTCTTCTAGTTAAAGGCTCTGTTGGCTGTGCATTTATTGTTTTTCCTTGATTTCTGCACAGTTCATATCAAAAGACAGTGAAATATTCATCTACTTTAATGTTTATCCCTCTGCACTTGGACCATCAACACACACCCTTGGGAACAACACTTAACCACAAAGAAAATGGACCCAGCAGAGAGAACCGCTGACCATGGTCCTGACATTCGTTGGTCAGATAGGAGAGAAGTTAGTCAGTGGAGGCGTCATTGCCGGAGGTGACTTGTGCAGTTACTTGCAGTGTGACAAGCACAACCCAAACAGAAATTCATGGGGGAGAAGCTAAAATTAATAGAGTCTGGGTTATTCAAAGTGTTTTGTGCAGTGCAACAGCTACTTTCCAAGTGGCAGGCGCAGTCCAAGGAGGAAGAACACGTGTCAGCCCTTGCTGCAACAGTTCAGGAACTCAGCACAGACAGTAGGAATCAGTTGGCAATGATTACTGCTTTCACAGCCGCAGTTCAGCAGCATACCACCAACAGTCAGAAACTGGTGACAGCCATTACCACTGCTGTTGCAATTCATCAGCCTTCAGCCAAGTCAGCCCCACTCCCAGCATCTCCCACTTCCTCCTCTTTACAGCCTTGTCAGCCTCACCACTAATTCCCTGACACCCATGTTCTCCCATGGACCAGAACTGAGTATTCCTCCACCAAGGAAATACTCCGGGGACCCTAACCCTGGAATTATATTACCTGGTGTGAGCTGTCTTTTCAAGTCCAGTCTGGTCAGTTCAGTGGTGATGTGCGTAAAATGGTTTACTTAGTGAATCTCTCAGACAGACTACCTCTCAACTGTTTAACGCTTTATGGGAGTAAAGATCCCCTGCAGCCCAATCATTCCAGTAATTAGTAGTCCAGTTCAAGACAGTTTTTGATCTCCAAGCACAGGGTCAGCAGAATGCCCATGAATTCCTGGACCTTTATCAGAGAACAAAGACAGTGAGGGACTAGGCAGTAAAATTCTGCACGCTTGCATTTGAGATGGGGTGGAATGAGAGTTCGCTCATCACTGTTTTGCAGTGGGCTGAGCGCAAGGGTCTGACATGAAGTCGCAGTGTGTGATGAGAAGGACAGCATGGATGACCCAGTAAGTACAGTATGGCAATTTGAATTGACAACTGGGCAACAGAATGGCACAGAGAAAGAATGAACCAATCCTCCTACACCTTAGATCACCATTTGTCTTCACCTCCTTCCATTTTACCCAGTACACAGTCTGAAGAGAAACCTGTGCAGGTGAGGGAGATGCACCTGTCTCAGAAAGAATGAGATCATTGCAAGAGAACAGGTTTCTGCCTCTACTGTGGTGATCCAGGACACTTCTGGGAATCATGTCCCAAGCAGCCACTAAAAGTGGACACCGGTCAGCATCAGGGGGAATTCTGACAGGTCAGTTCTCCGTGCAAGCATCTCCCCCCAATCGCGTAATGTTTCCAGCTTCACTGTTGTGGGAGTCTCAGACCCATTATCATCAGATATTTGTTGACTCTGTGGCAGCTGGGAACCTCAGTGATATCTCTTTGGCTCAGAGATGGAGAGTTCTGACTCTGTAATTGTGAGGGAATATCGATGTCAAGGCACTGGATGATCAGCCTCTGGGCTCTGGCAAGATCCACCTTTCCAGAGAACTCCTTCAACTTGTGCTAGAAGGCAACCATCGGAAACAGCTCTCCTATTTTGTTGGTTTGTTTGAACTGCCTCTGGTGCTCGGCTTTCCCTGGTTATCACAACATAACCCATGGATCGACTGGTCCCTAAAGGCACTCCAAAAGTGGAGAATGGCAGGCTTGCCTACTTGTCAGGGTCCAGCTCAAGTCCCTGTCAGCATAACTACTCATGTGTAAACTGCTAATCTGGAACTATCTGGTGTTCTGGCAGAATATACTGATTTTCTTGAGGTCTTCAGTAAAAACAAAGCCACTTCCCTGCCTCTACACTAGCCATATGACTGCACCATTGACCTCTTACCCAGGGCTGGCTCTTCTCTCTCTCTCATCCAGAAATGGTGGCCATGGAAGAATACATCAAGGAGGCTTTAGCCTTGGGATTTATCAGTCCATCAAACTCACTAGTAAGGGTAATCTTCCTTTCATGTGAGCAAGAAGGATAGGAATTTCCATCCCTGCATTAATTATCAACCCCTAAACAACACTACAGTGAAGAACTGCTATACTCTTCCATTGCCTGCCTCTGAGTTTGAACTTCTCCAAGGAGCAACCATATTTTCCAAGATAGATCTGCACAATGGTTACAACCTGGTTAATATCCAAGAAGAGGTTGAGTGGGAGACAGCATTCAACTCCTCCACTGTCCACAATGAATATCTCATCATGCCCTTTAGTCTGACCAATGCCCCTGCTCTTTTTAAGGCCCTGGTCAATGATGTGCTCCAGAACATGTTGAATCAGTTTGTTTTCGTGTATTTGGATGACATTTTTATCTACTTCTGCACTCATCAGGAGTACATCCAGTATGCCCGAGAGTAATCTGGTGACTCCTCAAGAACACTCTTTATGCCAAGCCAGAAAAGTGTGAGATCCATAAAGAGCATGCATCATTCTTGGGCTTTATGATCAACACTTCCAGTGTTCAAATGGATCCATGTCGATCTCAGGTAGTCAGAGTGACACTAACCATCTATGGTCAAACAGGTGAAGCTTTTCATGGGATTCGCACACTTCTAATGCTATTTCATTAGAAGCTACAGTTTCATCATGGACATCTATGGAATTCCTTTGGACAAGTGAAAAGATCAAGCATTCTTAGAAATAAAGGAATAGCTCACCACTGTCCTGGTGCTGCAATGTCCAAACTCATTCCATTTATTCATTGTCAAGGTTGATGCATCAAGTGTTGGCATGTACTCTCCCAGCACACTCTGGATTATCAGCTGCAGCTTTGAGCCTCTCTTTTCCATCGCTTGACTCCTGCTGAGTCAACTATATGTCAGGAATCAGGAATTTATGGCTATCAAGTAGGGCCTGGAAGCTTAGCGACACTGGCTGGAGGGGCAGATCATCTCTTTTCAGAGAACCTCTCCTATATTTGGGATACCAAGACACTCAATTCCCATCAAGCCCATTGGGCTCTGTTCTTCACTATTTAATTTCATCCTCACCTACTGTCCTGGCAGCAAGAATACCAAGAACAATGCTTTTTTCCACCATTTTAACATCTCTGAGTACAACGCCAATCCAGAGCCCTTCTCTCCTCGCTTGTGCATTGCTGCTCCATTGATCTAGGCAATACAAGGCCTAGATCAGAGATCAGAGATGAGTGCTGTCCAAGCAGTCTAGTCCAGGCCAATGTGGGGAACCTCCCAGCTGACTATTTGTCCCTGCCACTGCGCACCCCAAAGTGTTGAAGTGGGGTCGCTCTCCTGTCTGATTGGCCTTCTGAGAATTTCAGTTGACCCTGCAACTCATAAAGAGATTACCTTGGTGGCTGTCCATGTCCCAAGATGTCCGCGGCTTCGTCTCTGCCTGTCCCATCTGTACCCAGAACAAGATATCGCCTCAGTTCCTTGGTGGTCTACACTGCCGGCTGCCTATGTCTCATGGCGCCTGGTCCCACATCTTGATGGATTTCATTACTAGCCTGCTCCTGCCAGATGGAAACACAACCGCATCCTAAAGCTCCCAACTGGTTCGGGCCAAGATTGCCCACAATGACCTCCAGTCATCCTCTATTGACATGTTCCCCTTTGAAACATAGAAACATAGAAAATAGGTGCAAGAATAGGCCATTCGACCCTTCGAGCCTGCACTGCCATTCAGTATGATCATGGCTGATCATCCAGTTCAGAACCCTGTACCTGCCTTCTCTCCATATCCCCTGATCCCTTTAGCCACAAGGGCCATATCTAACTCTGTCTCAAATATAGCCAATGAACCGGCCTCAACAGTTTCCTGTGGCAGAGAATTCCACAGATCCACAGAACCTCCCTGCTCCTGTACTCGAATCTTCTTGCTATGAATGCCAACATTCCATTGGCCTTTTTCACTGCCTGTTGTACCTGCATGCCCACTTTCAATGACTGGTGTACAATGACACCCAGGTGTCATTGCATCTCCCCTTTTCCTAATCGGCCACCAGTCAGATAATAATCTATTTTCCTGTTCTTACCACCAAAGTGGATAACCTCACATTTATCCACATTAAATTGCATCTGCCATGAATTTGCCCACTCACCTAACCTATCCAAGTCACCCTGCATCCTCTTAGCATCCTCCTCACAGCTAACACCGCTGCCCAGCTTCGTGTCATCCGCAAACTTGGAAGTGCTGCATTAATTCCCTCGTCTAAATCATTAATATATATTGTAAACAACTGGGGTCCCAGCACTGAGCCTTGCGGTACCCCACTAGTCACTGCTTGCCATTCTGAAAAGATCCCGTTTACTCCCACTCTTTGCTTCCTGTCTGCCAACCAATTCTCTATCCACATCAATACCATACCCCCAATACCGTGTGCTTTAAGTTTGCACACTAATCTCCTGTGTGGGACCTTGTCAAAAGCCTTTTGAAAATCCAAATATACCACATCCACTGGTTCTCTCCATCCACTCTACTAGTTACATCCTCAAAACATTCTATGAGATTCGTCAGACATGATTTTCCTTTCACAAATCCATGTTGACTTTGTCCGATGATTTCACCACTTTCCAAATGTGCTGTTATCACATTTTTGATAACTGACTCTAGCATTTTCCCCATCACCAATGTCAGGCTAACCGGTCTATAATTCCTCGGTTTCTCTCTCCCTCCTTTTTTAAAAAGTGGGGTTACATTAGCCACCCTCCAATTCTCAGGAACTAATCCAGAATCTAAAGAGTTTTGAAAAATTATCACTAATGCATCCACTATTTCTTGGGCTACTTCCTTAAGCACTCTGGGATGCAGACCATCTGGTCCTGGGGATTTATCTAAATGCCCCAAAGGATTGCAGTCACCGTTCTTCCCTGACCAGGAGACAGATGTGGGAGTTCCTGATGAACAATTGATCCAATGCTTCAAGATCACATGGAGACATGCCAGGGCTTCTCTGCTACACACTCAGAAATAATATGCCTGACGGGCTGATTGGCTCCACCAACAGGCGAGGCCCCTCAAGCCATGAGAGAAAATATGGCTGGCATCTAGAGAGTTTCCTTTGAAAGCTGAGAGCCACAAGTTGACCACATGCTACGTGGTATCATTAACGTTGGGGAAGGCTATCAGCAATCCTCACATAGATTGCACCTACCATCATCCATGAAGATTCACACAGTGTTCCTTGTTTCCCAGCTCAAGCCAGTGAGTTCCCCCCACCTTGCTCCAGTCATCCCCCCAATCCTTCTACCCCACTTGGTGAAAGGGTGACGATGTGGCACCTTCTGGCATCTCGCCAGGTGCAGGGCAGGGTCCATTATTTTATGGATTTAGAGCGGAATGGCCCTGAGGAACATTCTTGAGTACCGGATTGAGATTATCCTGGACTAGTCTCTCATCTGGGACTTCCAGTGGTTGCAAGTCTCTGGTGCCCCAAGAGCAGTACCTAGGGAAGGGTGGAGCTTCCACAAGGTCTGGGCGTCCTTGCAAGAGGGCTGCAGAACAGGACTGGCAATCATCCTTGTGAGTGTGCATGCTCCAGCTAACTACTGTTTCATCGTGGTGGTATTTAATTCCTTTTCAGTCTTGCCGCGTCTTGACCAAAAGCACAGCAACATCAATATTGCCTGTTTACCTTGGCCCTTGTTCTGGGTAAGAATACCACCGCTTACATTGATGCTGTAAAGGAGCGACATTTATTTAGTGCTAAGTTACTGCTTCTGAGCAGAAGTCTTGGTGTTAACTTTCAGCTTGAGCATTTTAATTTATGACTCTTTCGGCCCAGTGTTAATTGTTTTTCCTTGAACTCTGCGGAGTTCTTATTAAAAGTCAGTGAACAGTTGATCTGCTTCAGTGTCTCTCCCCCTGCACTTGGGCCATCACCTCACCTCCTTGTCACCACAAGAAAGAAAATCCTCATGGAAACTGCACAGCTCACAATTAGATACATCGACACTGAATTCTCTCCAGTGATGTGTCATTATAATGATATATTAGCAGGTATGTCATTGTTAATATATAAAGTTTCCCAGAAATAGCAGGAGGTGAGCTCTGCCAGGACTTGTGCTGTCCTTTACTAGCACCACTCTGCCAGTTAGCTTTGCTCAGCCTTCTTTTACAGAGATTTACTAACTTGCAGACTTGTATCAGTATTTGTGCCACCATCAGTCCGAAAAAAATACATGATCTTGAACTAGTATGATTCTTAATCAATGTGCAATCTCAGCCCTGGGAACAAAAGAATTGACAAGGAAAACTGTCCAGCCATGAATGTTTATAATATGTCCTAAGAGGTTTTAATCCAACAGCTATTAATTTGATTATTTACTTTTCTAATGTTGCCATTTGCATTGCAGGCCAGGTATGTAATGCACACTTAAATCAGGACCTTCACCAAATGATGTGAAAAGAAGTTGAGGATATTGCAAAAAATCTGCAGATGCTGGAAACCCAAGCAACACACACAAAATGCTGGAGGAGCTCAGCAGGCCAGGCAGCATCTATGGAAAAAAGTATATTGCAATAGTTTGACCATTGGGCATTGCTTTGCCCACAATTCTTTTGGGCAATCAAAGGATCCAGGGAGAAGAAGAGTGTCACTTGAGGCACGTTGCTTGAAAATTGAACATACTGTATCTTCCTGCAGATGTTCACAGTATGGTCACAAATGCAGCACGTGCAGATTCTGATACAGCAATGAAGCAATTGCGTACCCTTGAGGTCTGAGGAGATATCTGATAGAAGTTTATAAAATTATGAGAGACAATGATTGAGGGGGCAATCAGCATCTTCTTTCACCCTGGGTAAAACTGCCTAATATTAGAGGGAATGATATTTTTTCCCCAGGCTCAAACTGTCTAATACTCGAGGGCATGAATTTAAGATGAGAGTGGGAAAGTTTAAAGAAAATATATAGAGCATTTTTATAGAAAACCTACAGCACAATACAGGCCCTTCGGCCCACAAAGTTGTGCCGAACATGTTCCTACCTTAGAAATTACTAGGCTTACCTATAGCCCTCTATTTTACTAAGCTCCATGTACCTATCTAAAAGTTTCTTAAAAGACCCTATCTTATCCGCCTCCACCACCGTTGCCGTCAGCCCATTCCACGCACTCACCACTCTCTGAGTAAAAAACTTACCCCTGACATCTCCTCTGTATCTATTCCCCAGCACCTTAAACCTGTGTCCTCTTGTGGCAACCATTTCAGCCCTTGGAAAAAGCCTCTGACTATCCACACGATCAATGCCTCTCATCATCTTATACACCTCTATCAGGTCACCTCTCATCCTCCATCGCTCCAAGGAGAAAAGGCCAAGTTCATTCAACCTATTCTCATAAGGCATGCTCCCCAATCCAGGCAACATCCTTGTAAATCTCCTCTGCACCCTTTCTATGGCTTCCACATCCTTCCTGTAGTGAGGCAACCAGAACTGAGAACAATACTCCAAGTGGGATCTGACCAGGGTCCTATATAGCTGCAACATTACCTTCCGGCTCCTAAATTCAATTCCACGATTGATGAAGGCCAATATACTATACGCCTTCTTAACCACAGAGTCATCCTGCGCACCTGCTTTGAGCATCCTATGGACTCGGACCCCAAGATCCCTCTGACCCTCCACACTGCCAGGAGTCTTACCATTAATACTATATTCTGCCATCATATTTGACCTACCAAAATAAACCACTTCACATTTATCTGGGTTGAACTCCATCTACCACTTCTCAGCCCAGTTTTGCATCCAATCAATGTCCCGCTGTAACCTCTGACAGCCCTCCACACTATCCACAACACCTCCAACCTTTGTGTCATCAGCAAACTTACTAATCCATCCCTCCATTTCCTCATCCAGGTCATTTATAAAAATCATAAAGAGTAAGTGTCCCAGAACAGATCCCTGAGGCACCCCACTGGTGTAGGTACCTGGAATGTGTTGCCAAGAATAATGGTGGTGGCAGATGTGTAAGAGGGGTTTAAGAGCCTCTTAGATAAACACATGAATGTCCAGAGTATGAGAGTTAAGAACATGTATAGACTGAAAGAATTTGTTTAATTATCCATTACTAGTTTAATAAGTTCAGCAGAGTCGTGGTCCAAAAGGCTTGTTTCCATGTCCTATCTGTGTTACCTAAAGCCCCTGTTCACCGCCTGCATGGCCCCTGAGGGAAAATAACCTTTGACAATTCCCTCATTTTTACATCACTGATTCCTTTCAGTCAGGTATGAGGAACCACTGAGGCACTCCAGCAAAGCACCGTTTTGAAAGGAAGCCGCCTTCTGCAAAGCACCTAAGTTTATTATTAATGATGCATTTCCTGTACAGCCAAAAGACATTGCCATTTTGCCAAAGTGATTACTGGTTTCCCTAGAGTGCAGGAAATGACTGACAAACCAACAAGTTGCTGAACACACCACATGAGGAACTTATCACTTTCTTTGATGGAAATGATTAATGTTTAAAAAGTGTGCAAACTGTCTGCAATTCCTAGCCGAAATTCTACAGAAGATCTCAGATTGTCAGTGAAAAGGAGTGTAAAAATATTGTATATAATATCTTGCAGTCTTTAAGATATATTTGTTATAACTTTATTAATATGACTTGCCTTGAGTTTAAAAGTTGTAGTTTTAAACCACCTCACGCCACATTTTAACCTAGCTTATGAAGACATTTATATAAATAAGACAGAATTATCCACCGCTTGCTCTGTTTACAAGAAACATTTTGCCATTGGTTTTACTACATTACACAGTATATAAATCATTCTCTAGGGTTAATGATAGCATAAAATCAATCCTAACAGAGGGATGAAAAATTATCATGCAACATCAACTATGCTGTCCAACAAGGTCAAACTGATAGTAACAAAAACAGAACCTGATGTTGCCCAAAGAAATGAGTTATTCCATGGTTGTAAGCTTCACACAAAGTTGATTTTTAGAGAAATAAGAATGTTATATACAGTATATATAATGTTCTGTGAACCACTTTGGAGTTCTGTATTTAGGAGTCAGCATATGTAAGTTTGTGTGATGTATTTTTCAAAAGAAATAGAAATTTTAAATGTATGACCCCAATATAGCCTTTCATGTTATAGCTCTGTTAATATACATGGCAACTAATCTAATCTTATCAAAGTGTTTGTGTGATTTTCTAAATTGTCTATTATTTTATCACACAGATTAGAAAACTCACAAATTAAGTATTGTAAACTTAATAAGGCTCACAATGTGGAAGGACCTATTGCAACTTAACTTTTAATTGTTGCCCAATATTTTCAACAAAACATCCTGGACTATAAATGCTAGTAACGATGCAAACAAACATTCAAACAGCATTGCATAGGAGATCCAGGCAGATTTCATGCAAAACTATAGGGAATCATTTTCTAGCACATTTAGAGTGCATTGAATCGTGTGAATAGATATCCTAGATTTTATATGTGATTATGCACAGATCCATGAAATTTATAAGGAAATTTAACTCCACAATGAGCGCTCGTAAAGGAAAAGTTCCCAATAACAGTAGCATCTGAACTGGCGGGAAACGTGTATGGGGCAACTTCTCAGTTTATATTTCATATTTATTACAACATAAATGGAGGACATTTGGCTAATCGATCTGTGTTAGTATTCAGAACAATCCATTCAATCCAATTGCCAGGCAACACACACAAAATGATGGAAGAACTCAGCAGGTCAGGCAGCATCTATGAAAATGAATAGATAGCTATGCCTGGACAAATAAAAACTTTTCAGCTTACATTGTGACCAACATTATAATTAACTTGAATTATGAATTTAAATAACAAATATTAGTGATTTAAAAAATCTGTGTGATAGGGAAATTTCATGATGAATTTCATGATTAGCTCTAAATCCATAAGGTACACCTAAAAGGATTCAGGTAGAGAAATCTATGGTGTTTAGTGTAGTCGACGTTTTGGACCAAGATTCTTCTTCAGCACCAAAAAGGAAGGGAGGAGATACAAGAATCCAATTCCCTACTTTTTCCCTATAAACACCTTCTTCACTCAAGCTCATGAACACTCCTGTCCCACTCCATCTCCATATAACCATATAACCATATAACAATTACAGCATGGAAACAGGCCATTTCGGCTCTTCTAGTCCATGCCGAATGCTTACTCTCACCTAGTCCCACTGACCTGCACTCAGCCCATAACCTTCCATTCCTTTCCTGTCCATACACCTATCCAATTTTACTTTACTCCTTCTCCTCATTTTTTTACCAACAACCAGCGCAAGGGGAATTTCATAGTTATGAATTAACTTATCAACCAGTACATCTTCAGAATGTGGGAGGACACTGTGCATGTGGCAAATCCATGCAGTCACAGCAATAACATGCAAATTCCACACAGACGTTACTGAAGGTTGCTGTAGCTGTGAAACAGCTGCCATACCTGTAGTTCCCATGTTCATTTTTTGGTATATGGGAATGAGGACCATGTTTCTGATGGATGACAGGTCTATGAGTGACAGGTATCTGAGCCGAAGACCGAAGTTGGCCTAAAGAAAGAAGGCATTACCCTCAATGGAAAACATTGAGCTCTCTAGGAAAACTCCACAGTATCTGGAGTCTTTGTCCTTCTGTACGTTTCCAGCACTTACCCTTTATGACTTGACAGGCTCAATCAATTTGTATTCTTGATTCCATAGCCGAGACACACGGGGTGTTGTGTAGCAACTTGAATTCCAATGAGAGGATCTAAGATGAAAAGACATAAAAATTGCTCAAAAATTGAAACATTATTGCAAAACATATAATAAATTTAGTTTAAAATACTGGACATTAATTAAGAAATGAAGTCAAAGCAAAACAAAATAAAGTTGGTGATCACATTTCCGGGTTATGCAAAGCCAGTGCTGTTTTTATTTAAAGATGATGGATCATGTAGTTTATGTACCTAGACATTCAGTCCACTTCATTTTATGTTTGGACTCAGTGCAAAGTTCAACAGAAAACTGGGAGAGTAGGCACTGCCTCCAGCTCATTTATGACTTCTGCATTTCACAGTATAGCACAGAAGTCAGAGCCAGGTTGCCCACTCACTTCAGTTAGATGGCAGTTGTCTACAACGTCAGTGTTAACAGCCTAAAAGTTCTCACAGTGATATTGAAACATGCATGGTTTAATGATTAAAGTTTCCATTGGGAATATGACATATTTTTTCTTCCTTTATGTAAATATATCACATCAAAATCAGGGTTATTATCACCAGCATGTGTCGTGAAATTTGCTAACTTAGCAGTAGCAGTAGAATGCAATACATGATAACATAGAAAGAAAAAATTAACTGAATCAATTATAATAAATATATATAGTATATGTATATTAAATAGTTAGATTAAAATAGTGCAAAACAGAAATAATGTATAAAAAAGAGAGATGGTGTTTCATGGGTTAAATATCCATTTTGAAATCAGATCACAGAGGGGAAAATGGTGTTTCTGAATCACTGAGTGTGTGCCTTCAGGCTTCAGTGCCTCCTTCCTGATCATAACAATGAAAAGAGGGCATGTCCTGGGTGATGGGAGTCCTTAACAATAGATGCTGATGTTCTGAGGCACCGCTCCTTGAAGATGTTTTGGTACTATGGTGATTAGTGTCCAAGATGGAGTTGACTAATTTTACAACTTTCTGTAGCTTCTTTTGGTCCTGTGCAGTAAACACCCTCCCCCCATACCAGACAGTGATGCAGTCTGTCAGAATGTACTCCATGATAAATTTATAGAAGTTTGAGTGTTTAAGGTGACAAACTAAATCTCTTAACCCTTACATACTGTGTTATGACCTCAGCCCCCTCCTTTGTGAGAATTGCAAGAGCCCTAGTCAAGGGGGGGTCAACTGACCCAAGAGGGGGAGAGACGTGCTGAATAGACACAGGAAATGGAAGAGAGAGAGGGAGACGTGCGGAAGACCACGTTCTCCCGAGAAGCAGAATAAAGTGACTCTGACTATTGTCTCATGAAGACCACGTGTAAAGCCCTAGGGCAACGTGGGCTGGGTGATGGGGGAAAGATTGCCTCACCCCCCACCCTGATTGACATCTACAACCCTGCCAGTCCAGATAAAAGGTGGGCTGCCGAGGCGGGGCCTCAGACGCACCAGAAGTCACGCTAGAAATCCTGTGACAGCGTTTTGATAGCGACAGCCGGTGGTGGGGTTCATGTGCGTCTTTTCCTTGCCTGGGATTGGCGACCCCACAACGGAAGAACGGCTTAGCTACAGGGGAGGCCACAGATGAGCGTTCATTCCCCCAACGAGGCTCCGACAAACCGAACTCCTCCAGGTTGGAAAACTGGTCGGGTAACTGTTTCATCCCATCTCTCTCTCTCTTTCTAAAAAAAGTGCACCAACGTGACACCACAACCAACAGCAGCTGGTGGAACTGCAGTGACCGCAAAAGACTTTTAGATATCCAGCAAACAACATATATCTACATTACCCCTAGACAACGATAGAGCTTATTTCTGATTGATTATTACTATACCTGTGCTTTAGATTGAGTTGTGACAACGTATATGATCTGAATGTTTTGTATTAACCATACGTTTGTGCCCCTTTATAAATAAAAACGTTTGAAAATAGTAGCACCAGACTTCAGCAGACCTATCTATCTTTGCTGTTAAGTCACCCGGTTACTGGGGAACGTAACAACTGTTTGGCTCAAATTCGACCCATTTTGACATTTGACAGCAGTAAAAAAAAACCCAAATGCCATTTTTAGCTGAAATTTGATGACTTTTCCTAAAGTGACCCAAAATGCGTAAAAATGAAAATATGAAAAATTTTTATACTTTTCTACAGGTGCTACAAATTTTTGTACGTTGAGGCTGTTCCGGGTCAAATTTGACCCATATCTATTGAAATGGATTTTAGATCTCTGAAACATGAATTAAGGATTAATCACCCATTTATTAACGTCAGATAGGCTATTTATACATTCTAAACAGATCTGTGGTTCAAAATTTGGTACAGACACTTGTTATGAGGG
The DNA here is from genome assembly GCF_048418815.1 of Hemitrygon akajei. Taxonomy (NCBI): domain Eukaryota; kingdom Metazoa; phylum Chordata; class Chondrichthyes; order Myliobatiformes; family Dasyatidae; genus Hemitrygon; species Hemitrygon akajei. The sequence continues at coordinate 65,839,520 of NC_133133.1, forward strand.
TATTCTTGGGCCAGGTCAGAATTGACCTGGACCATACTGTAAAGGTATAGAATGTAAACAGATTGCTTGGGTTAAACTCCTAATGAAATACAGCCTACTTTATAGCTGCATCGATATATTGAGACCAGGTTAGATCGTCAGAGATCCTGACACCCAGGAACTTGAAACTGCTCACTCTCTCCACTTCTGATCCCTCTATGAGGATTAGTTTGTGTTCCTTCATCTTACCCACCTGAAGTCCACAATCAACTCCTTTGGTCTTACGATATTCAGTGCAAGGTTATTGCTGCAACACCACTCAACAAACTGATATATCTCATTCCTGCATGCCCTCTAATTTCCAGTGAGATTCTACCAACAATGGTTGAATCATCAGCAAATTTATCAATGGCATTTCAGCTATACCTGTCCACACAGTCATGGGTACAGAGAGTAGAGCAGTGGCTAAGCACGCACCTGAGGTCTGCCAGTGTTGATCATCAGTGGGGAGGAGAATTTATTTCCAATCCACACAATTTGTGATCTTCCAGTTAGGAAGTCAAGGATCCAGTTGCAGAGGGAGGTACAGAAACCCGGATTCTGTAGCTTATCGATCAGGATTGTGGGAAGAATGGTGTTAAGCGCTGAGCTATAGTCAATGAACAACATTCTGACATAGGTGTTTGTACTGTCCAGGTGATCTAAGGCCGTGTCAAGAGCACTGAGATTGCATCTTCCATAGATCTATTGTCTGCTGGTCTTAGTAAATATAAGCTGTCTGAACTTGAGTGCACAGGGTTCAGTTTCTAAATTTAACTTGAAGAAGAACCTGTGACAGCAAATGATTGAGGTCTGGTTTGCACTGGCAAGAGTGGTAGTGAAAGCAGATTCAGTTGTAATGTTCAAATGGGAACTCAATTAATAAGTGAATTCAACATATTTGCAGGGCTATCGGATGAGAGCAGAAGTGTGGAGTTAATAGATTGCTCTGTCATAGAGCCAGCATGCACTCAATAGGCTGAAGAGCCTTCTTCAGTGCTGTAAGTATTCTGTTATTCTGAGCATTATAATGACACTTAATGCACAAAAGGCTGCAGTGCAATTTATACATAGAACATAGAATATAGAACATACAGGCCCATTGGCTAAGAATGTTGTAGCAAACTAATTAAACTAGTGATCAAATATCCACTGAACTAATTCTTTCTGCCTGCACAATGTCCAATTCTTTCTATTTCATGCACATTTAAGTGCCTCTGGAATGCCCTTCTGTGTTTTATACCACCCCTGCCAGCACAGTTTATCAGGTTACATATCGGTGCCTAAATTCTCACACAGTAATTCAGAACCCTGCACCTTACTTTTGAGATTTCTGGGCCCTTGGATCCAAGTTCTCTTCATAATCCAATGCTATTGCTTAAATGTGGGAACTCTATGAGTCTCGCAGTTTCCCTGATAACTACATCTGCATGAGGTGCACTGAGCTGCAGCTCCTTAGAGACCCAGTTAAAGAACTAGAGCTGCCATTGGATGACCTTCAGCTCATACGGGAAAATGAGGAGGTGATAGATATGACCTTCAGGGAGGTGGTCTCCCCTAAACTGCAGAAGGCAGGCACCTGGTAACTGTCAGGAAAGGGAAAGGGAATAGGCAAGAGGTGCAGATTCCCCTGTGCCAGTTCCCCTCAATCAGAAGAACACTGCTTTGGATACTGTTGGGGGGAGGAACAAACTACCCTGGGGAAGCTGTAGCAACCAGGTCTTTGGCACCGAGTCTGGTTCCGTGGCTCAGAAGGGAAGGGAGGAGAAGAGGAGTGCAATAGTGATAGGGGATCCCACAGTTAGAGCTGAAAGCAGATTATTTGGACGTGAAAGAGACACCCAGATGCCAGGATGAGGGATATCTTGGATCAGGCCCATGGCATTCTAAAGCAGTAGGGTGAGCACCTGGAAGTCATGGTACATATTCAGACAAATGACATAGGTAGGAAAAGGCAGGGGGGTGGGGTCCTGATGAGAGAATATAGGGGGTTAGGTTGAAAAATAAAAAGCAGATGCTCCAGGGTAGAAATCTATGGTTGATGCCTGTGCCATATGCAAGTGAGGGTAAGAATAGGATGATTTGGCAGACAAAGGCATGGCTGAAATTGGTGCATGGGACAGATTTCCGATTTCTGTAACATTGGGATCTCTTTTGGGGAAGGTATGACCTGTACAAAACAGAGAGGTTATACCTGAAACCAGAGGGGCACCAGTATCCTTGCGGACAGGTTCCCAAGAGCTGTGAGGGAGGGCTTAAATAATTTCACAGGGGATGTGAACCAGAGTGATAGAGCGGAGGATGGAGTCATTGGTATAGAACGAGATGCAGTCTGTGGTAAGGCTGTAAGAAGGGACAGGCAGATCAGGGACTCATCAGTGGGATGAGTTAAATTGTAACAAGGGGCCAAAATCAAAAGGGTGATGAATACAGGACTGAAGATGTTATACTTGAATGCACACGGTATGTGGAGTAAGGTAGATGATCCTGTAGTGCAGTTAGAGATTGGTAGATATGACATGTAAACATCACTGAGTCGTTGGTAAAAATGAAATCAAATCCTTAGAAAGAGGTCAAAAAGGATCCAAAGATGTAGAAACCTTGTGGATAGAGTTAAGAAACTGCAAAGGTAAAAAGACCCTGATGAGAGTCATATACAGGCCTCCAAACAGTAGCCACAATGTGGGCTACAAATGACAATAGGACATAGAAAAGAAATGTAAAAAAGCTCAATGTTGCAATGGTCATGGGGGATTTCAATATGCCAGTGCATCGGGAAAATCAGGTCAGTGCTGGATCCCAAGAGAGGCAATGGGTAGAATCCCTGTGAGTTGGTTTTATAGAGTGGCTTGTGGTTGAGCCCACTCAGGGAGTGGCAATTCTGGAAAGGGTGTTATATAATGACCCAGATTTAATAAAGGAGCCCTTAGGAGGCAGTGATCATAACATGATAGAATTGACCCTGCAGTTTGAGAAAGAAAAGCTAAAACCAGGTATATCAATATTACATTGGGGTAAAGGGAATTACAGAAGCATGAGAGAGGAGCTGGCCAAAGTTGATTGAAAGGGGCACTAGTAGAGATGATGGCAGAAGAGCAATGGCTGGTACTTCTAGGGGAAATTAAGAAAGTGCAGGAAATAGGTATCCCAAAAATGAAGAAGTATTCTAAAGGGAGGATGAGGCAACTGTTCATAACAAGAAAGTCAAAGAGCATAAAAGCAAAAGTGGACTTAAAAAATATGCAGGTAAGGTAGCCAAAAATATAAGGAGGATACATATTATATAAGGAGTAAAAGAGAGATGAGAGTGGTTATCTGACTGCTGGAAAATGATACTGGTAGTATTGGGAGACAAAGAAATAGCAGATGAACTTAAAATATCTAGCTTCACTGTGAACGATGCTAGCAGAATGCCAAAAATGTGAGGGTCAGAGGAGCAGAAATGAGTCTGTTGCTATTACTAAGAAGTTGCTTGGGAAGTTGAAAAGTCTGACAGTAGATAAATCATTTGGACCAGATAGACTACATGCCAGGGTTGTGAAAGAGGTAACTGGAGAGATTATGGAGGCACTAGTAATGATCCTTCAAAAATCACTAGATTCTGGAATGGTTCCTGAGGACAGTAAAATTGCAAACCTACTCCATCATTTAAGAAGGAAGGGAGGCCGAAGAAAGTAAATTATAGACAAGTTAGCCTGACTTCAATGGTTGGAAAGATGTTGGAGTCTATTATTAAGGATGAGGTTTTGGGGTACTTGGTGGCACACGATAACATAGGCTAAAGCCAGCTTGGATTTCTCAAGGGGAAATTTTGCCTGACAAGTCTATTAGAATTCTTTGAGGAAATAATAGGCGGGATAGACAAAGGAGGGTCAGTGGATGGCTGGAATACAAAAGCAAGGATATAATGCTAAAATTTTACAAGGCAATTGTCAGATACTCTTGGAGTATTATGAGCAGTTTTGGGCCTCTTATCAAAGTAAAGATATGTTGGCATCAGAGAGAGTCCAGAGGAGGAGCATGAACATTATCCCAGGAATGAAAAGGTCAACATATGAGAATCATTAATGGCTCTGGGACTGTACTCACTGGAGTTTAGAAGAATCAGGGGGATCTTATTGAAACCTATCAATTATTGTAAGTCCTAGAGAGTGTGGGTGTAGAGAAGGTGCTTCCTATAATGAGGGAATATAAGACCATAGGGCACAGCCTCAGAATTGAGGGACATCCATTTGGAACAGAGATGAGGAAAACTTACGTTGGCCAGAGGGTGGTAAATCCATGGAATTCATTGCCACAGACAGCTGTGCAGGCCAGTTCATTGGGTGAAGGATATTTAAGGCAGAGGTTAATAGGTTCTTGATTAGTCAAGGAATCAAAGGCTATGGAGCAAATGTAGGTGAATGGGATTTAGAGGAATAATAGTTCAACCATGAAGGAATGACGGAGCAGACTTAATGGGCCAAATGGCCTATTTCTGCTTTTATTTCTTATGACCTTATAGCCTGAAAATATATCTTTAAGCACCATGTGGAGGTTTTCCTAGTCAAGTGCATTAACTGATGGCCAACTGGTAAAATTTGATATGTCAGGTCAAAATGTCAGTTGACCACGGTCCCTAAAAATTAGAAGTGCCTTTGAAAGAAAAACTTATACAACTATCAAGTGAACCATTTAAGAAATCCTGTATCCTAAAGTCCTTAATCATAATAACTGTGCTATGGGATGTGTGGGTGGTGGAAAAATGAAAATCAAAATAAAATCTCTTAAATTAGAATATACATAGAGAGACGTGACTTGAATCAGCAAGTGTAGAAATTTATCTCTGCTGCTATGTAAAATGAAATCCCAGGAAGGTACAATTATTTTCTAATTTAAATATGTATCAGGTTCCAAAAATCAAGGTGCTATAGATGTCAAGTAATAGAATGTGCAATAAGGTGGGAAATCACTATTTGCTGACACCAACTCACAGCATGAATATGAACCAAAATCTGTGACATTGTAAGTGGTAGGTTTTAAATGAGGGCAGAATCTACATTTGTGAAGCCATTAGCTAGATTTAGTGCAAAATATATCAGGAGTCTATGGGATCTTTCTAAATATATCAACAGGCCTTTGAAGAAAGAACTTGGCCCTGAAAAAATTTCCTCTGGCTCAATGAAACCAGTCTTCAGAAAGTGTCAGAGGTAAACATATGCATGTTTTAAAGATTTAACAGTGTAAGTATAAATTATCTGCAAATGATGAATTGCCTCGGTACAATGCAAAGCTGCATGTCAAACATCAGGATATGCGTAATATATAAACTTCACAATTCTCTATGTTTTCCTGTTTTGAACTATTTTCCTCTCAGTACCGTGAAAGTTAGCATTGACATTAAAAGAAAGATTGGAACAGCATTAATGAAAACACTGAGAAAGGGATCATCCACCATGTCAGCACCAAGTGAAAGAAAAAGAACTATGAGTTAATTGAAGAGAGAATGGGAAATATTACCTGGCAAGCTGGACAAAAGAGCCTTCGACCATGACATCCAAAAAAAAGTTATAAACTGATTCCAAAACCTGCTCAGTGACAGGATGCAGAGTTACTGTTGACTTGAAGGAGGACTGCAGAAAGGTATAGATGGACTGGTGAATTGGGTAGTAATTAGAGAAATATGAGTTGATGCATTGGGATGTGTTAACTAAGTAAGTCATATGATGAATGGGAATGTGCAGTAATAAAGTGTCCTTACAATGTATTTTCAGAGATGAATAGCAGGACAGGTCAATAGAAAAGCATAAACAATACTTTCTTTTAATAACTAAGCATGTAAGTGTATACTCTATGAGTCTACAGCTTCATAAATATATTCAATTCAGGAAAAACTGGAGGCAAAGCTGAGCATAACTACCAGAGTAGATCTGAAGGCAAGCTTAACTGGGATACAGAAAAGATTCAAGGATTCAAAGATTCAAAGCACATTTTTATCAAAGAATGTATAAATTATACACCTTGAAATGTGTCTGCTTATAGGCAGGCACAAAGCAAGAACCCCCAATAACCCAATTTTAAAAAAGACCAAAGACCACTGCACAGAGAAAGTGAGAGAGAAAAAACACACATCATACAAACAATAGAAGCAAGCCAAAAGCATCCCGAACCAGACAGAGTCAGAGATCCACTCCTGGAGCAGCCCGAGTAGGCCCAAGCCTCGGTCCCCAGTTCATCACACCAGCAGACAGAGATGCACAGCTACCAGTTTAGTTCACAGCATCAGTGCGATAAAGAAAAAAATAAACATTCACAGGAGAGTGAGCAAATTCTGTCCAATCTTTGCCTCTGTACCTAATACTCTGGCTTTCAGTCTATCCGGGCCAAGATAAAGAGGAGTGGGCTAATTCATTTTAAAGAGTAGACAACCAATGAGTCATAAATTATTATGATTAGAGGATTAGAAGATTAGAGGAAAATGAGGAAAACATTTTCACCTAGAAGGTGGAAAAAGTATGGAAATCTGCTTCTGGATGTGTACCTTTGGAGATAAGACCTACAGTCCCTGAAAGGTGAATTTCAAGTGGGTATTTTCTCAGTTGGCACTGACAGTTGCAGCCCTAAATGTTCTGTGACTGGAGTAATGATCTTTGGAATAGTTTGCTGCAATGGTTTCCATTCTGGAGAGAGGAATTGTGCTGAAATATTAACTCAGTTTCTCCTTCTGCAAAACTGCCTGACCTGTTGAATGTTTCAAGACTTCTTTGTTTTTATTTGTTTTTATTGTAGATCTTCATTTTGGTTGCATATTTTATTGTCACATAAATCCGGCATCATCTTTTAAAAATAATTCCTGCACTCAATCTATGAATAATTCCAGAGCCAAAACAATATGACTGACTCTCCAGAGCGTGCGTCCTTTCATCTCCAACCGTGGTTCTGATGATCTTGAACGCCTCCAGACCATGAATATCATTGTCACCAATTCCGGTTTCAATGATCCCCAATGCCTTCAGACCATGAAATGTGGAGGCTCCAGCTCCAGTTCCAGCTCAAACCTCAACGCCACTGTAATCCAGGTTAATTAAACCCAAAGATGTAGTGTTAGAAAGTTCTACTCACAGAGAGATGAAAACAAGGTTTACTGATTTTAAAAAAAGGAGAATTTGCAAAAACACACTATGCGAGGGCAGGGCGAGCTGGACACAGGACGGACAAGGAGAGAAATGCAGTAATGATTAGTAGTTGAAGACATGAACTGTTAAGAGTGGAATTAGTAGTATCCTTACCCTACTAACTTGAAACCCTCCGGGTGAAAACCCTGGAGGAGAGACAATAGCGATAAATGATTTATTGAAGCTACAGCTATAACAAGCATCAACTTTAACGAGACAATATCGGCAGAGACCAGTGTCCAAAATCCCTACCATCTAGTCATGAATTAGTTCTTCAAAATTATACCAAGAGATTTGGTCAAGTTTTTGTACAAGTTTGTGAATTGACTTTCTTCTTGCGTCTAGAAGAGGATTCCACTCCAGATCAGCAGAAAATTGCCTCTAATGCCATCATTAACTTCATTAACACTGGTGAACTCCCACCAATTGTCACCAAACTCATAGTTCCCATATCCCACACTGCTCGTTTCCACTTTCTACCTGAGATCCACAAACCTGATTGTCTACATAAGCCCATTATCTCTTCTTGCCACCGAACTCATTATATCTTCTCCCACCGAACACATGTTATTGTACTTCAACTCCATTCTATCCCTCTTGTTTCAATCCCCTCACACCTACATCCATGACACTTCACGTACTCTTGATCTCCTCAACAAATTTCAATTCCCTGGCCCTGACTGCTACATTTTCACCATGGACATACAGTTGCTTTGCATTTCTATCTCCCATAAAGAAGGCCTCAATGTTCTCTGCTTCTTTCTCAACAAAAGACCCAGCTCCCCTCCAGCACCACCCTTGTCCATTGACAGAACTGGTCCTCACCGTCAACAATTTCCTTTTGACACCAGCGACTTTCTCCATACCAAAGCAGTAGCCATGGACATCTAGACAGGCCCAAGCTGTGTGTTAACTTTTCATTGGCTACGTAGAACAGTCCATGTACCAAGCTTTCTCTGGTAAAGAGCCCCAAATCTTCCTGTGTTACATCAACAACTGCATTGTTACTGCTTCATACACTCATGCTGAGCTTGTTAATTTCATCAACTTTTCTCCACCTTCCACCCTGCCCTTAAATTCTCTTGGTCCATTTCTGACACTTTTTTCCCTTTTCCCAATCTCTCTGCCTCCATCTCTGGAGACAAACTGTCTACTGACATCTCTTAGAAACCAACAGATTCCCACAGATATTTTGTCTAAAATTCTTCTCACCCTGTATCCTGTAAAATTGTGAATTTCCTTTCCGCAGATCCTTCATCTCTGCTACATCTGTTTCCAGGATGAGGTTTTCCCTCCTCCTTCTTAAAAGAATTGTGTTTTCCTTCCTCCAACAGTGATGCTACTGTCACTCTCATCTCCTCCGTTTCCTGGACTTCACCATGCTGCCTATCTTCCACAGCTTTAACAGGGATAGTGTTCCTCTTGTCTTTACCTAGCACCCCATGAATCTCCACATCCAACACATCATTATTCACAACTTCCGCCATCTTCAACAAGTTCCTACCTCCAAACACATCTTCAATTCCCACCCAGTCTGCACTCTCTGCAGGGATTGCTCTCTCCATGATTCCCTTGTCCATTCTCCCTCCTGGAATAATGACAGAAATGCTAGACCAGCCCATTCATCTCCTCCCTTACCTCCATTCAAGGCCCAAACAATCCTTCCAGGTGAGGCAACACTTCACCTGCAAATTTATAGGGGTTATCCATTATACAGTATCTGGTGCTCCCAAAGTGACCTCCTCTTCATTGGTGAAACTCAATATAAATTGGGGGCTGTTTTATTAAGCATCTCTATCCCATTTGCCAAAAGTTGAATTTTGGGTTTTTAACCATTTTAATTCCTATCCCCATTCCTGTTCTAATATGTCAGTCCATGGCCTCCTCTTCTGTCACACTGAGGCTACTTTCAGCGTAGAGGAGCAACAGCTCATATTCCATTCAGTTAGCCTCCAACCTCATGGCATAACCATTGATTTCTCTTTGCAGTATTATTTTATTCTTCCTGCTGCCATCTTCTTCTATTCCCCACTCTAGCTTCTTCTCCTCACCGATCTTTCACCTTCTCCTTGTGACCCTCCTTCTTCCCTTTCTTCCACTGTCTACTTAACATAGTAGCTTGTACTCCGTCCCTTCTTCCCCCCCACCCCATTATTAATTTTGGCATCTTCCCACTCCTTTCCAATCCTGAAGAAGGATCCTGGCCTGAAACATCAACTATTTATTCATTTTCATAAATGCTGCTTGACCTTCTGAGTTCCTCCAGCATTTTCTGTGTTTTGTTCTGGATTTCCAGCACCTGCAGATCTCTTAAGTTTATGATTGATTCTTAATTGATGTGTAAATTAGTTTTGCCAATATTGCTTGCAATCCAAATTGACTTAATTCCAGCATGTGCAAAGTGATATATTCTGGGATGTCAAATAGTTGATGGAACTTATGCACTAACTGGTGGGTTACTAAAGAATCTTATTGAACTGGGAGAAATTGAATTCCAGGTCTATAATTCCCCTGAAAGTGGAAACACAGATCAATATGATAGGGAAAAGGGGTATGGCATGCATGCCTTTCTATAATAGTATACAGAATATAAGAAATAGGACATTATGTTTCATCTTTACAAAAGCTGCTTAACCTAAAGCTATATATTAGAGTATTGTCAACAGTTTTAGGCCCATATCTTAGGAAGGATGTATTGTCATTGGAAAGAGTCTTGAGGAGGTTCATGAGGATGATTTGGGAATGAAATGGTCAACATAGCTTGGCAGTTTTGGGCCCGTACTCACTGGAATTTAGAAGAATGTGGCGGGGATCTCATTGAAATCTACCAAATGTTGAAAGGACTAGAAAGGGTAGATGTGGAGAGGGTGTTTCCTATGGTGGGAGTATCCAGAGCTAGGTGGAACAACCTCAAAATTGAGGGATGACTGTTTAGCCAAAAAGTAGTAAATCTGTGGAATGCTCTGTCACAGATTGCGGTGGAGACCAAGTTTATGCATATATTTAATGTGAAAGTTGATTGTTTCCTGATCAATCAGGGTATCAAAGGATATGGTGAGAACGCAAGTGTATGGGGTTGAGTTGGATTTGGGATCAGCCATGATGGAATGACAGAGCAGACTCAATGGACTGAATGACCAAATTATGCTCCTATGTCTATGGTCCTATGGTCTTATGATTTTATAGACACCTTTCAGATGACCAGTCAGTTTCCTTAGGAATAACATTGCCAGCCTATCCAATATTTTCTTGTAACTCACTCAAGCAGTCCAGTCTCTGCAACATCCTTGTGAATCTATTCTGCACACTTTTTAGATTAATCATACCCTTTGTATAGTATTATGACCAGGACTGCAAATAAAATTCCAGGTGTATTCTCATCAAGATTTTGTGCACCTGTAATATGATATCCGAAATCTCGTACTCAGTACCCTGTCCAGTGAAGGCAAGCATTCATATGCCTACTCCATCACCGTGTTTATTTGTGTCACCACTTTCAGGGAACTATATATGTACCTACCTGTGCTCCTAGATGTCTCTAGCCCCAAGCCTCTTATTTATTGAGGCTGTCCTCCCCTTGCTTAACTTCCCATAATGTTAACATCACTTTACAGTTGCTTGACTTGAATTTCATCTGCCTACTTTCCCAAATGATCAACCTTGGCAACATTCTTCACTATCTACTGAACTGCCAAACATCTGAAAACTCAGTAAACATGCAACCAAATTAATATTTCTGACAAGCAACAGGGGATCCAGCACTGTCCCTGCTGTATTTATCTGGTCAAAGACCTCCAATCTGAAAGATATCCTGATTTTTTAACAAGTGGTAAGCCCACTCTGGATGCCATGTCATCTCACCTTCCAGACCAGCCTACCATGTGGAAATTTGTCAAAGAGCTTCCTAAAATTGATGTAGACAATGCCTATCACCAATCCCGTCAGTCACCTCTTCAAAAAAACTCAATGAAATTCAGGAGAAATGATTATCCATGTGCAAAACCACGCTGACTACCTCTAATCCAACCTTGTTTTTCCAAATGTATATAGATCCTGTCTCTCAGAATCCTGTTCAGTAACTTTCACAGCACAAATGTCTGGTTCACTAGCCTACAATTCTCCAGATTTTTCTTGCCACCCTCCAGTCTTCCAGTAATTTATCCCAACTAAGAAAGATAGAAAAAGCCTGCCATATCCCAACAAATTCTTCTGTTCTTATCAGGATAAACTGTACTAGAAACATTTCATAGGCCCCAGGGATTTATTCACATAACTGCCCTCAATGCCACCAACATGTCTTTCACGTTATCTATATGTTCAGGACATCACTGCTGTCTTCCCTGACTTCCCTAGCTTCATACAAGATGGAAGATACAAGATAGGACAGTACAAGCCCTTCATCCCATGATATTGTGCTGACATTTTAACCTGCTCCAAGATCAATGCAACCCTTCCCTGCCCCATAGCCCTGCATTTTCTTTCATCTCTTTGCCTTTCTAAAAGTCTCTTAATTGTCTAAAATGTATCTGCCTTTACCACTGCCTATGGTTGTGTGTTCCAAGCACTTACCACTCTCTGTGGAAAAAAAACTACCTCTGTCATCCCCTATACTTTCTGCCAATTATCTTAAAAGTACATCCTCTCATATTAACTATTGCCACACTTGGAAAAAGGTACTGGCTGTCCACTCCATCCATGCCAATTGTTATTTTATACATCTTATTGTCAGGAAATTTAGAGGAGACCTGACCCAAAACCAGAGCAGAGGAAACAATAAAGGTTACTATAACAATAGACTGCAAGAATGCCAAGCTACAAGGGACCACAATATAAGAGAGAATTGAAATGAACACCACATGTAACAAGGTAACTGAAGGCTAGGAGCAACTGTTTGAGGCTGCCTGGTTCGATGGGTGAACAACAACTGTGGATGAAAGCTAGGTTTAAATAGGCTGCAGATGATGACTCCTGTCAGCTCAGTGAAGAATGGAATGTGCCTGTCTGTGCAGGCTTGACACTTGTAAAATGTCATTAATAAAAACCTTCCATGATTTTTTCCATGATAAATACAGATGAGAAATATTCATTTATGACCTCACCCATCTCATATGGTTTTTCCATAGATGACCACACAGATCTTTAAGGATATATTCTTTCTCTAGTTACCCTTTTGTTCTTAATATATTTATACATCTCTAAGGGTTTTCCTTTACCTTATCTGCCAGGAATGTCACATGTTCCTTTTTTGTCCTCCCAATTTCCTTCTTAAATATGTTCCTACATCCTTTATATTCAAAGGATTTGCCAAATCTTCTGCCAAATTAGACATGTCTTTCGTGTCTTCCCTTTTTCTGACGACACTGGACAAAAAGACCAGTACAAGAATATCCAGTGTAAGCAATAAAGAAAGTCAAATTGAAACTCAACACTTACCCAGACTCTGCACTTGACATGTTTATCCAGCCCACTATTCTGCAAAAGGTTCTGAACTCAGCCTCGGCTGACACATCAGGAAGCATGCACCAAGTTTATAGACTAGACAGTGAGACACAGGATCCCTGCTATTAAAATTTGCATGCCAGAATGCCAATTATATTTCAGTGATTCATTTTCACATCAAACTAGCAACTGGGTGCTGCCAGATCTCCTAACAAAGGTGCACAGAGCAGCTGTTGCTTGAAGTTCCCATTACACGTAATAAATGTTCCTGTTTTATGATTAATTTTACTCAAAAGATCAATTGCATGACAATGCAGCAGCACATCCACAAGGAATCTGCTTATACTAAGTGTGTAAGTCTTGAGCATAATGGTTTCAACTCGGAAGTCAGAGCGAACATGGGGAAACCTGGTATTCATATATTGCTGCTGGATTGGCAAATTGTTTCTTTTAGAAAAGAAATTAATTTGGAAACCAATGGGGCAATCACTGCCTTTAACTGTTGAGCACCTCCAGTAAAATGATCATGAAAAGGTACTTATTACAACACTGGAAAAGAATCAGGTAATTTACTTTGTCTCCATCCGTCCAAAGTCAGAGGTGTGCATCCTTAAACATATTTGCTGGGTAATCTGTCCCATCACAAATTTAGAGAGATAGAGATTCAAAAGGAGAAATATAGCACAGAAATAGGCCATTCAGTCTACTGAGTCCACACCAACCATCAACCACACATTTACACTAATCTCACATTAGTTCCTTATTTTAAATCTCCCTACATTCTCATCAGTTACCTCCACATTCCATTATTCACTTATATACAGAGGGGAGAAACAACTTACAGTGGTCAATCAGCTTATTAGCCTTGGGGTATCCTTAGGATGTGGGAGGAAATTGAAGCACCCGGGCAAAGCCTACAGTAAAAGGGAGACCATGCAAATTAGACTGACAGCTCCTAGGGTTAAGATTGATTCCCGGTCATTGGCACTGCAGAAGAGTGGCAAATACTACTATGAATCCTATTTTAAAAATAAATCTATCTAATATTTGTAAGGAGCACCCTTGTTTCCAGTGTAACATTTCATTTGATACCATGGTAACTTAATTCTCCTTAATGAAGAGTGCATTTAAAATAAAATGAGAACAATAGTTCATTTTTCAGATAGGGAGCTAAAGCAACATCTTTTAGAGCTACTGATAAAAACTAAACGTATAACCTTTAATGTGACATGTTATATTGAACCAATTTACCAGTGCAAGGCACCTTTACAACAAGGAAGATAGCCCAATTTATCACTTCAAACCACCAGAAAGTGTATTTTATTAACTTAGTTCATTTAAAGATAACTTGATGCCTATAGATCACCTGTCATCTCAAAATGGAAGTTCCAAAAGTATGCTACCAATGTACTCAGAATGTTAAGTGAAATCATCTTGCAAAGGAAATATTAATACCATGGCAATTAATATAATATCAAACATTTTTGTTCTTTTTAGTAAAAAAAATATTGATCACAGACATTTAACTGGTGCAGTGTGCTAGGTTCATGGTTATACTTAGTATAATGTAGAAAACTGGAAGTATATTTTTTATATTACATGGGGACAATAAATTAACAAACCACATAACATCTAGAAAACACAATTCAAACCATTAACATTCTAGATGTTGGTTCAATCACTGTAAATAAAATAAAATCATTTAATGCCAAAGGTACAAACTCAGTTAACGAAACTTAAGTAGAGAGTCCATAAGGAAAAGCGGCTACACAGCAAAGCACAGCAAAACTCAGATGTCTACAGACTGATAACTTTTATTTTCTTCTCTTTAGAGGAATAGTGTAAAATACTGCGGTATTTTTGGAAGGGTTCCTTAAGGTAATTATAGCTAGAGGTGATCATGGAGACAAGCTTCCACTACCTATTAAATGCTCCCATTGGCATGTGCCTCAGATAGCCTCTGATGACCAAGCTCAGCTCCTGGATTTCATGTGTGGCTTAGCTACCATTTCTACTGACAGGAGAAGGGGCAAAGGCGAGTTACTAGTACCTTAAAACCATTCGCTTTGGGTGGATGGAGCTTGTCAGCCATGGTTGGCAAATCATCTCGAAGGAAAACTCAGACCTCCACTGCCCTGCGAGTATACCTCCTCATGAGGAAGGCTTCTGGAGTAAATCCCGAGGGAAAGATCCGTAGCTGGAGTCCCTAAAGTAGTCCTACATTGAATTCAATGCTTCCTGGAAAATCCTGCACACTGCTGGTACCAAACTGTCTTGGTCTCTGCCGTTCTTTTGGGTTCATCAGATGTGTGAGGAAGGGGAGCCTGCTACATGGACAACAGCTTGCTCTCCAAGTTGTACTGCCTAGGCATGGACAACTAGGATGCAATATCCGTAGTCAACTCTGACCGACGGAGGCCCTCACTCACCTCATATTCTTTTGGAAGGTACTGATCTGTGAGGCATGGCAGAGCCTGTAACATGTACATTCTATTTCCTTCTAATAAAATTAAACCAGCTATAAATTAATGTTTATCATTAATACTTGTTCATATTTTGCTATATCCTATCCAATAAAGTTTTCAAGCATAGTGCATCAAATTATCAGTGGAGCCAAGAGGGTTTCAGAACTTAAATTGCTTTTTCTTTCACGATTGCTCTAAAGCATTTATTGGAAAAGCTAAAATAATTTTAAATCCAAGAAAGATGTTTTCCTAAAATTAGGGGAGAGACATGTACAGGTATCTCCCCTAATTTTAGGGAAACATCTTATATAAACTACTTATATATGATACTTGTTTTAATTAGTATCAGTCGCTTATAGACTTTAGTTCTGAGGTTGTTGAATTCATTCATGTCAAAGGTGCTAATTTTGCGATATCCATTTATATGAATCTGTGTGCTGAGGTACATGACAGGCAGCAGTCACACAGAGGTTAAAGAAATGGCAACACACACATTAAAGGACTTACACATTTTGAATTTCAATTAGCCTTCATTCTCAAGATGTCAGGATTTTTTTGTATGAACACACACTTAATTCTTTAAAAGAAAGACAAGATGAGTTCCATATGTTCTTGCTGAAAAAAGCTGGTCAATATCATAATGAAATTTCAAAAATCCACTACCACAAACTGAAGTTGTTTTCATTGCATACCAAAACCTCTGATAATTAACAGATGTTATTTGAAATAATTTTTATTTTACTTGTTCAATCTATCAAAGCAAGACATTAATCAATGGGAGATCATCACTTTTCCTCCTCCAGTGACCCTACCATGTGGTAATTGGAACATTTCACTGCCAGCAGTGCAGGGGTGAAGTCATTCTGCAAAGCAGGCAGAAACCACGAGTCAGCCCATCATTCACTGTCAGATTTGGCATGAATGCACTCGTGATGGCTTTCAACTTGATCTTCCATTACAAAGTGGTTGGCTGATAACAGTCACTAGCTTGATGCATGCAGTCACAAAACAATTAAAGATTTGAAATGTTTCATTAGGTTTAAGACAGAAAGAGGAATGCCTACCCGAAAACACTAGATTGTCTGTACAAAGCAACTCATTTTTCAAAGCAGAACCAAATAGGAGGACAAGAAATTGATGGTTTTCAGCTTGTTGAAACCTAATTATTTGCAAAATGATGCATTAATAAATTGATAAGATCTAGTGATAAATGCTGTCATTAAATCAATGAAGTAAGAAATACTAAGCTGAAAATTAGATCTGTCTTATTCGAATGACACTTTTATAGTTGAAAAGTATGTGTCTGCCTTTCATCTGCATATGAATTCAGGTATTAATGTTCTAACACTAGCAATAGTTAGAGGTCAGTCAACTGTATTGATAGCGGCTTTTAAAAAGATAATTGCCAAACCTAGCTCAGTTGATTCTGAAGACATCAAAGAGAAGGACAAAGCTGATTCCAAGAAAGAAAACAAGTAGCAAGAAAGGAGCAAACAGCTCTAAATCATGGATTAGTTACATTACAAATAATTTATTGCTCCAAACAAAATTCACAAGTGTTTGAACCACCTTATCTCTGAGACAAGATCATTTAACCCAACATTAGGAAACACAGAATGTACCCTATATTGTGCTCAGGCTCAAGAATGAATAGTGGTTTGAAGGCGTTTTCAGGCATTGCAATCAATTCTAGTAATTTTGCCTGACTTCATAGAGATTTGGGGATTTAAAATAATTTGTTTTATTCTTAAAGAACCTGCATAATTTACATAATGACCAAGCTACTGTTGCTTCAGCAATTTTATAATAAATTTGAAAGCTAAAGATACTTTCTCACCATTGATTTATCCAAAACTAAGCAAAACATAAAGATAATTTCATTGAATAAATAATGACCTTTCAAATTTTTAACAGCACATTTCAGAAACACTCAGTAGTGAGTACGAGCAAAATCACCATGTGACTGTTCAAAAGACTCAAAATGGAATGAAGAATCTCATCAACATTTGCCTTTTTGCCCTGTGCTCATATTCTCTTTTGTCTGAATTACAGATGGATAAGTGTCAGAAGCCTGATGGAACATAAGACCATAAGACATAGGAGTAGAATTAGAACATTTGGCCCATCGAGTCTGCTCTGCTATTCAATCATGGCTGATCCATTTTTTCCCTCCTCAGCTACACTCCCCAGGCCTCTCCCCATAACATTTGATACCATGTCCAAGCAAGAACCTATCAAGTTCTGCCTTCAGTACACCTAACAACCTGATCTCCACAGTTGCCTGTGGTAATAAATTCCACAAATTCACCATCATCTGCCTAAAGAAATGTCTCCTCACCTGTTTTAAATGGATGCCCCTCTATCCTGAAGCCGTGCCCTCAAGTCCTAGACTCCCTCATCATGGGAAACATCCTATCCACATCTACTCTAGGCCTTTCAACATTCAAAAAGTTTCAATGAGATCGCTCTTCATCCTTCCAAGTTCCAGTGAGTACAGACCCAGAGCTATCAAATGTTCGTCCTATGATAACTCATTCCCAGAATCATCTGTGTGAACCTCCTATGAACCATCTCCAATGCCAGCATATTAGATATATGCCAGCTTCTTAGATAAGGAGCCCAGAAGTGTTCATAATACTTAATGAAACCATGCTGACTTTGTCCCATCTTGTCCTGTGTCACCAAGTACTCCTTAACCTCATCCTTAAAGATTAACTCCAATATCTTCCCAACCACTGAGGTCAGGATAACTGGTCTATAATTTCCTTTCTGTGACCTTCCTCTTTTCTTAAATAGTGCAGTGACATTTGCAATTTTCCAGTCCTCTGGAACCATGACAGAGTTCAATGATTTTTGAAAGATCATTGCTAATGCCTCCACAATCTCCAACACTAACTTTTTCAGAACCCTAGTATGCAGTTCATCTGGTCTTGATGACTAATGTACCTTTAGGCCTTTTAGCTTTTTGAGCACCTTCTCCATTGTAATAGTAACTACAGTCACTTCTCTTCCCTCACACCTTTCAATATCTGACATACTACTAGTGTCTTTCACAGTGAAGACATGCAAAATACTCACTAGAACACTAGGATACTACAGCACAGTACAGGCCCTTCAGCCCTCGATGCTGTGCCGACCCATATATTCCTGAAAAAAAGTACTAAACCCGCACTGCCCTGTAACCCTCTATTTTTCTTTCATCCATGTGCCTGTCGAAGAGGCTCTTAAATACCCCTAATGTTTTAGCCTCCACCACCATCCCTGGCAAGTTATTCCAGGCACCCACAACCCTCTGTGTAAAAAAACTTACTCGTGATGTCTCCCCTAAACTTCCCTCACTTAACTTTCTACATATGCTCTCTGGTGTTTGCTATTTGTGCCCTGGGAAACAGGTACTGGCTATCCATCCTATCTATACCTCTCATAATCTTGTAGACCTCTATCAAATCCCCTCTCATCCTTCTACACTCCAAAGAGAAAAGTCCCAGCTCTGCTAACCTTGCCTCATAAGACTTTTTTTTCCAATCCAGGCAACATCCTGGTAAATCTCTTCTGCACCCTCTCCATAGATTCCACATCCTTCCTATAATGAAGTGACCAGAACTGAACACAATACTCTAAGTGTGGTCTCAACAGAGATTTGTAGAGTTGCAACATGACCTCTCTACACTTGAACTCAATCCCCCTGTTAATGAAGCCTAGCAACCCATAGGCCTTCTTAACTACTCTATCAACCTGTGCAGCAACCTTGAGGGATGTATGGATTTGAACCCCAAGGTCCCTCTGTTCATCCACACTCTTAAGTAACTGACCATTAACCCTGTACTCAGCCTTCTGGTTTGTCCTTCCAAAATGAATCACCTCACATTTATCCGGATTGAACTCCATCTGCCACTTTTCTGCTCAACTCTGCATCCTGTCTATATCCGCTTGTAACCTTCGACAACCTACAGCTCCATCCACAACTCCTCCAATCTTCGTGAAGGCCAAAAACTTACTTACCCATCCTTCCGCTTCTTCATCCAGGTCATTTATAAAAAACACAAAGAGCAGGGGTCCCAGGATAGATCCTTGCAACACTCCACTAGTCACCGACCTCCAGGCAGAATACTTTCCTTCCACTACTACCCTCTGCTTTCTTCCTGAAAGCCAATTTTTTATCCAAACAGCCAAGGTTCCACTGATCCCATGCCTCATGACTTTCTGGATGAGCCTCTCATGGGGGACCTTGTCAAATGCCTTGCTAAAATCCATGTAGACCACATCTACCACCCTACCCTCGTCAATTTCTTTTATTACCTCTTCATAAAACTCAATTAGGCTCGTGAGACACAACCTTCCCTTCACAAAGCCATGTTGACTATCCTTGAGTAGACTGTACTTCTCCAAATACTCGTAGATCCTATCCTTAAGAATCCTATCCAATAGTTTGCAGACCACTGACAAAAGACTCACCGGTTTCTTGTTTCCAGGATTCTCCCTATTACCTTTTTTAAACAAGGGAACTACATTTGCCATTCTCCAATCCTCCGCCACCTCCCCTGCAGCCAAAGAGGCTTCAAAGATCATAGCTACTCTCACTTCCCACAACAACTCTTTTATATGATTCAGAATATTCATCTGCTATCTCCTTGTCCCGTATAATTATTTCTGCGGCCTCATTTTCTAGCAGTCCTATATCCACACTCAACTCTCTTTTATTTTTTTTACCTACTTGAAAAAGTTTTTACTATCCACTTTGATATTGTTTGCTACTTGCCTTCATATTTTATCTTTTCCCTCCTAATGATTCTTTTGGTTGCTCTCTGTAGGTTTTTAAAAGCTTTCCATTCCTCTATCTTCCCATTTTTTGCTTTGTTGTATGCCATCTCTTTTGGTTTTACATTAGTTATAATTTTTTACATTGCTTTGACTATCCTTGTCAGCCACGATTTTTCTCTTTGGTTTAGCCACTGGGGACTCGCATTGGTCCCAGCTATGTGTGCCTTTTTGTTTGCTATGTGGAACAGTCTATTTTCCAAGCCCCAACTCTTCATACACTGCATTGATAATTGCATTGGTCTTGCTTCCTGCACCCAGTCGAGCTCATCGACTTCATAAACTTTGTCTCCAACTACCACCCTGCTCTCAAATTTGGTTGGTCCATTTCCAACACTTCCCTCCTATTTCTCAATCCCTCTATCTCTATCTCTGGAGACAGTCTATCTATTGATATCTTTAATAAATGCACTGATTCTCAGAGCAATCTTGTCTATTCCTCTCCCCACCCTGTTCTTTGTAACAATGGCCTCCACTTTTCTTAGTTCCTCCATCTCTGCCACATCTACTGTCAGGGTGAAGCTTTTCATTCCAGAACTAATGAGATATTCTGCTTCTTCAAAGAAAAAGCCTCTCCTCCCTCCACCATCAACACTGCCTTCACCCACAACTCTTCCAATTTGTGCACATCTGCCGCCAGCACATCAGGGGTAGGGTTTCTCTTGTCCTCACCAACCCTACCACTAGCCTCTGGGTCCAGCACATGATTCTCTGTAACTTCCGCCATTCCAACAGGAGCACACCACCAAACACATCTTAACCTACTCCCCCCCCCCCCAGTATTCCACTTTTCGCAGGGATCACTCCCTGTGCAAATCCTTTCTCTGCTTTTCCCTCCCCATTTGCTCCTTATCTTTGCAACTGGAATAAGTGCCATACCTGCCCCTACACCTCCTCCCTCACTACCATTCAGGGCCCCAAACAGTCCTTCCAGGAGAGGTGACACTTCACCTGTGAGTCTGTTGGGATCGTCTGTATCCGGTGTTCCCAATGTAGCCTCCAGTGAGACCCAATGTAGATTGGGAGACTACTTCACCAAGCACCTACACTCCATCCACCAGAAAAAGCAGGATTTTTGGTAGCCACCTATTTCAATTCTGCTTTCTATTCCCATTCTGAAATGTTAGTCCATGGCCTTCTCTACTGCAGTGATGAGGCCACACTCAGGTTAGAGGAGAAACACCTTGTATTTTGTCTGGGTAGCCTCTAGCCTGATGGCATGAACTTTAGATTTCTTGAACTTCCTTCACCATTCTCTATTTCTGGTTCCCTCTCTCACTTTATCTCCATAAATGCCCATCACCTCCCTCTGGTGCTCCTCCTCCTCCCTTTCTTCCATGACCTTCTACCTCTCCTATCAGATTCCCCCTTCTCCAGCCCTTTATCTCTTTCACCAATCAATTTCCCAGTTCTTTACCCCATCCCTCTCCCTCTCCTGATTTCACCTATCACTTCTTCCTTCCCTCCTTCCACCTTCTTACACTGAGTTCTTATCTTTTTTTCCAGACCTAATAAAAGTTCTCAACCTAAAACATCTTTTCCATAGATGCTACCTGGCCTGCTGAGCTCCCCCAGCATTTTGTGTGTGTTGCTTGGATTTCCAGCATCTGAACATCTTTCCATGGTTATGATCTTGGAGATTTTACCACCCAGATATGTGTTTGTATTATGGAAGTCCACTGGATCAGATTCTAACAAATTTAGTGGTTACTTTGGAATCACCTGCCCTGTTAGAATAATTCTTTGTTGTCTTTGATCAAAATTTACAGCTAATGCTAAGTTATTCAAAAATTGTTTTGTTTATTTTCAATCTCTTTATCAGTTATCATTATCATTACTTTAAAATATTAGGATAATTTATCCTGACTTAAATGCACTATAGTGATACTGATGATATATAACAGTTTTGTTCAGTCATAAACCAATAATTGGGGGATGAATCTTCCTATTTTCAAAGGGAGCCGCCAGCTATCAGTCATGTGAACCTACTGGCATGCGTGGGAATCTAATTCCATCCCTTCACACCATCATCCATTGATGGGATCCAATTTGTTGGACTTACTCTGCATTACATCAGCACTTGCTTCTATTAAAAAGTCAAACAAACAAAAACATTCAATAACAGCTATCCATTTTCTTATCCAAACTTTTCTTAAGTGTTGCAATCAAACCTGCATCTTATTAACATGTTTCTTGCAGGTAGGTGACCAGAAATGCACACAGTATGCCATATTTGGCCTCACCAAAGTCTTATAGAACTTCAACATAACATCTTAACTCCTGTACTCAGTAATTAGATTTATGAAGGCCAATGTGTCAAAAGCTTTCTTTATGGCCCCATCAATCCGTGACTCCACTTTCAAGGAATTATTGTCTGTATACCCAGATCCCTGAATTATACCACACTCCATAGTTCCATAATGTTCACTGTGGAAATCCTACCCTGGTATGTCCTTCCAAAGTGCAACATGTCACATTTGTCTGCCTTACAGGGAGTGCAGCGTAGGTTCATGAGGTTAATTCCCAGGATGGCAGGACTGTCATATGTTGAAAGATAGGAGTGATTGGGTTTGTATACACTGGAATTTAGAAGGATGAGAGGGAATCTGATTGAAACATATAAGATTATTAAGGGATTGGACACGCTAGAGGCAGGAAACATGTTCCCGATGTTGGGGGAGTCCAGAACCAGAGGCCACAGTTTTTTTTAATATATATTTTTTATTAAATTTTTAAGAGAATTACATACAATGAATAGAATAATAGAGTAATGAAAAATAATATTAGCCCTCTCCCCTCCCCTTAACCCTTCCTCCCTTAACATCCCTGCCTTAAAGAAAAGAAAAAAGAAAAAAAAGAAAGAAAGAAGAAAGAAAGAAGGATTGCCTGGATATCGGAGGATCCCCACATGCTCCATGGAGTTCAAAATAACTTTAGTATATATCTTTATTTTTTTCCCCAAATAACTAATAATTTTACCTTCAAAGGACCTATATATTTAATCCTATCTTTTGTAGATAGGGGTGCCAAATTTTCAAAAATATATCATATTCATTTCTTAAATTATAAGTAATTTTTTCAAGTGGAATGCAGCTATATATTTCATTATTCCAATGGTCCACAGTTAAGTATGAATCTGATTTCCAAGTAGCTGCAATAGCTTTTTTGGCTACTGCCAATGCAATTTTTATAAAATTTTTCTGACATTTATTCAATTTAGGTTTTGATATTATCCCTTCAATATCGCCTAATAAAAATAATATTGGGCTATGTGGAAGTTGTATTCCAATAATTTGTTCCAGTAAAAGTCTTAGATTTATCCAAAAAGGTTGAATTTTAAAACAAGCCCAAGTAGAGTGTAAAAAAGTACCAATTTCTTGATTACATCGGAAACATTGGTCAGATAAATTTGGGTTTAATCTATTTATTTTTTGAGGTGTAATATATAATCAATGTAAAAAATTGTATTCTACTAATATACTTCGGACATTTATTGTATTTGTCATACTATCAAGACATAGTCTTGACAAATTTTTTTCATCAATTTTAATATTCAAATCAATTTCCCGTTTTTGTCTTGACTTATGAATTCTTGGTTTAATTGTCTGTTTTTGAATCAAATTATACATACAAGACGTAATTTTTAAAATTTTTCCTTTTTGAATTAAAGTTTCTATTTCATTAGGCTTTGGCATTAACATTGTTTGACCCAGTTTATCTCTTAAATAGGCCTTTAATTGAAAATAACAGAAAAGAGTGTTATTTGATATTTTATATTTATTCTTTAATTGATCAAATGACATCAATATACCTCCTTCAAAACAGTCACCTATATATCTGATCCCTTTTTGAAACCAGTTATATAAAAGTTGATTATCCATTGTAAAAGAATGTCTGTTTTGAATTAGGGTTCTCTTTGCTAATAAAGATTTCTTTATCTCATCATCCACATTTACCTTATTCCATAAATCAATCAAATGTTTTAATATAAGAGATTCTTTCTTTTCCTGTATCCATTTGGATTCCCATTTATATATAAAATCTTCTGGTATATTTTCTCCTATCTTATCTAATTCTATTCTAATCCATGCCGGTTTTTCTTCATCAAAAAAAAAGATGCAATAAATCTAAGTTGATTTGCTTTATAACAATTCTTAAAACTTGGGAGTTGTAACCCTCCTAGGTCAAATTTATATGTCAATTTTTCCAACGATATTCTTGACATCTTACCTTTCCAAAGAAACTTCCTCACACATTTACTCAACTCTTGAAAAAACTTCTGGGGCAGTTGTATTGGTAATGTTTGGAATAAATATTGTAATCTAGGAAATATATTCATTTTTACAGCATTAACTCTACCTACTAATGTTATTGGTAACATCATCCATTTATCAAGATCTTCTTGTATTTTTTTCAATAATGGCAAATAATTTAATTTATATAAATTCTTCATATCATTATCGACTCTTATACCTACATATTTTATACCATTTGTCGGCCATCTAAATTGAGTTACTAATCGACATTGACTATAATCTCCTTTAGTAAGGGGTAAAATTTCACTTTTATCCCAGTTTACTTTATACCCTGATATTTTCCCATATTCTTCCAATCTAAAAGATAATTTATGCAACGGATGCAATGGATTTGTTAAATAAATCAGAACATCATCAGCAAATAAATTAATCTTATATTCCTCCTGGCTAACTCTGAAGCCCACAATATCTGGATCCGTTCTAATTAATTCAGCTAATGGTTCTATCGCCAATACAAATAGGGCAGGTGATAATGGATAGCCTTGTCTAGTTGATCTTGTTAACTGGAATGATGTTGAAATTTGACCATTTGTCACTACTTTAGCTTTGGGACTAGTATTTAAGGTTTTAATCCATTTTATAAAAGATTTTCCTAACCCATATTTTTCCAATACCTTAAATAAAAAGTCCCATTCCAATCTATCAAATGCTTTTTCTGCATCCAAAGCAACTGCCACACTCATTTCCTCCTTCTTTTATGCCAGATGAATTATGCTAAGTAACCGAGTTACATTATCCGCCAATTGTCTATTTTTAATAAAGCCTGTTTGATCCATGTATTAATTTTGGTAAATATTTAGATAATCTATTAGATAAAATTTTTGCTACTATTTTATAATCCGTATTCAACAAAGAGATAGGCCTATATGATGTTGATTTTAAAGGATCTCTATCTCTTTTTGGCAATACTATTAGGATTACTGTTGAAAAAGATTGTGGAAGTTTATGTTTTCTTTCCGCTTGATATATTAACTCCATAAAGGGAGGGATTAATAAATCTTTAAATTTTTAATAAAATTCACGTGGAAAACCATCTTCTCCTGGAGATCTATTACTCTGGAGTGGCCCTAGAGCTTCTTCAACCTCTTTTAATGTAAAGGGCATATCTAATCCTTTCTGTTCTTCTGAATTCAATTTTGGAAGAGTTATTTGTGATAAAAAAAAATTCTATCTCAGCAACCTCATTTTGTGATTCTGATTGATATAATTCAGAGTAAAAATGTTTTTTAAAGTTTCATTAATTTCTAAAGGTTTATAAGTAATTTTATTTGCACTTGTTCTAATTGCATTTATTGTTTTGGAAGCCTGTTCTGTTTTCAACTGCTAAGCAAGAATCTTGTGTGATCTTTCACCTAATTCGTAATATCTCTGTTTAGTTCTCATAATTACTTTTTCTGTTCGATATGACTGGAGTGTATTATATTGTAGCTTCTTATTGACAAGTTGTCTTTGTTCTCCTTCTGTCATATACCTTTGGGATCTTTTTCTAATTTTGTAATCTCTTTTTCTAACTGATCTATTTCTACCATATACTCTTTCATAATTTTAGAAGTATAACTTATTATCTGACCCCTCAAATATGCTTTCATCGCTTCCCATAATATAAATTTATCATCAACTGAATATGAGTTTGTATCCAAAAAAAATTGGATCTGTTTTTCATAAAATCACAAAAATCTTGACGTTTTAATAAAATTGAATTAAACCTCGATCTGTAAATCAATTCCTCCTTATCCATCATTATCATTGTCATTATCAAGGGGGAATGATCTGACAGTATTCTTGCTTTATATTCCCACTTTTCACTCTATCCTGAATATTCATTGATAATAGGAAAAAATCATTCCTTGAATAAGTTTTATGTCTATTTGAATAAAATGAATAATCTCTTTCTCTTGGATTAATTCTTCTCCATACATCAATCAAATTTAAGTCTTTCATCAATGATAAAATTAGATTTATTACTTTTGATTTTGTAATGGCCTTAGTTGACCTATCTAGAACTGGGTCTAAACAAAAGTTAAAATCTCCACCTATTAATATTTTATCATGTGCATCGGCCAAATTCAAAAAAACTTCTTGTATGAATTTTGCATCATTTTCATTTGGTGCATAAATGTTCATAAGAGTCCATAATTCCAAAAAGATTTGACAATGTATAATCACATATCTCCTCACAGAATCATTTAGTACATTTTGTATTTTAATTGGTAAGGTTTTATTAACCAAAATTGCAACTCCCCTCGACTTTGAATTAAATGAAGCTGCAATAACACTTCCAACCCAATCTCTCTTTAATTTCTGATGTTCTGTCTCTGTTAAAGGTGTTTCCTGCAAAAAAGCTATATCTCCTTTCATTTTCTTAATATATGTTAAAACTCTTTTGCTTTTCACAGGTCCATTAAGCCCATTAACATTAAAACTTTAAAAATTGAGTAAATTAGTCATTCATAATACCTTGGGGAATCTCTTTAAAATTCTCCATGTTGCTATGTGTCTCCCCCCCCCCCCCCACAAACATCCAGGCAAAAAAAAGAAAAATAGAAGAAAGATAGATAGTAAAGAAAAAGATAACAAAATACCACCCCACTAATGTTGTGAATGAATAGAAACACAAAATTACCCCCCTCCGTTTTACGGGTCATGGCAATCGCCATGATTACACACGTGAATCCCGCAGCAAATGATCAGAAGCTCCTTCAGCTCCCCGTAACAAAAAAAAGATATATATAAGTGAAGAAGAAAAAAATTAATATCTCTACTCCCAATTAATATTCCTCAATTATTTTTTTATCTTGTTCCTCTTCTATCATATACTTAAAGTATATTTGTATATTCTTCTACTCATAAATGTCCATCAAATCCGATCCCAATCTCAATCTTCATCTTTAATCCATTTCATTTCCATAATTCTTTACTGCATCTCGCGAATATTAGGAAATTCTTGTACAAACTCCTCCGCTTTCTGATGATCAGTAAAAAATCTTCTTTCGTCGTCATCCAAAAAAATTATCAGTGTTGTTGTGTAGCTCAATATAAATTTATAACCCTTTTCCCATAAGATTTTTTTCACTGAATTAAATTCCTTCCGCCTCTTCAAAAGGTCGTAACTTATATCAGGATAAAAAAGAACTCTTTTCCCTTCTATCATCAATGGCCCATTTCTCTTTCTGGCACCTTGAGCAGCTGCCTTCAAGATCTTTTCTTTATCTTGATATCTTAAACATTTTATCAAGCTTGATCGTGGATTTTGATCTTGTTGGGGCTTTGGTCTTAAAGTTCTATGAGTCCTTTCGATTTCAATTAACTGACTTCCCTCTTCCATTTCCAAGATTTCCGGAATCCATTTTTGAAAGAATTTTATTGAACCTTCTCCCTCTATACCTTCTTTATGACCACAATCTTAATGTTGTTTCGTCTGATGAAATTTTCGAGCACATCTACTTTTTCCAACAACCGTTTTCTTTCTGATGTCCAGGCAAGGATATTATCTTCCATCTTGTCCATTCTTTCAGTGTTGTCTCCCATTTTTGCTTCCAACTTTTTAACTTTCTTGTCCATTTTCTTTTGTTTTTTCACCACCTTATCAAGCGTAATCTTCACATTTCTAATATCTGTTTTTATTATTTTTAATTCATGCATTATTTGTATCAGGGCTTTTCTTATGTCTCCAGAAAGTTTTCCACCTTCAATTTCCTCCTGTTCTTCTTCTTCTTCATCTGTGTTTTCCAGAGAGTCTGATTCTACTTCCGATTCACTTTCATTTTCACTTCCTGTTGCAGTTGGAACTTGTAGTTTTGTTTGCACCTGTTTGTGCATACTCGTTTCTTCACGCATGCGCAGCTCCCACTGTTTCTTCTTAGAGACAGTTGATATTGTCGCAGCTTCCTGCCCTGCATCATCGGAGGCAACATGTACTTCGCCAAGAAGAGATCCAACTTGAGTACGAGGCTCCGCCAAAACAGCCGGGCCTCTTTCCTCACCAACTCACGCTGTCTTCAAAGTAGTAATTCTCTTCTGTTTCTGTTTAGGAGGCATATCTAAAGATAGTCCTGAATTGTAAAATACCTTTCTAGAAGGTATTTATTAACTCTTCTTCACTTAAACTTTGTTTTATTGCTTTTTACGGGAGAGCTTGATTTCCATGTCTCGATCCTACGTCATCACGTGACGTCCCCTCGGCCACAGTTTAAGAATAAGGGGTAGGCTATTTAGAATGGAGTTCAGGAAAAACTTTTTCACCCAGAGAGTTGTGGATCTATGGAATGATCTGCCTCAGAAGGCAGTGGAGGCCAATTCTCTGGATGCTTTCAAGAAAGAATTAAATAGAGCTCTTAAAGATAGCAGAGTCAAGGGATATGGGGAGAAGGCAGGGATGCGGTACTGATTGTGGATGATCAGCCATTATCACATTGAATGGCAGTTCGAAGGGCCGAATGGGCTACTCCTGCACCTATTGTCTACATTCCATCTGCCATTTTCAGCCCATTTTTCTTGCAGGTCCTGACTCCACAGCGAAGGAGATAGTCTTCCTCACTCTCCTCTACACCACCAAACTTGGTGTCACACAAATCTGATTCAGTTTGCCACATCATTAACCAAATCATTAAGATTATTGACAAACAACAGCAGACTCAGCTCTGATTGCTGTGGCACATCACTAGACACAGGCCTCCAGTCAGAGAGACAACTGTCTACTATCACTCACTGACTTCTCCCACTAAGCCATATTGTATTCAATTTACTTCTTCATCCTGAATGCCAAGAGCCTGAACCTTCTAGACCAGCTTTCCTTGTGGGACTTTGACAGAGACCTTGGTAGAGTTCATGTTGGTAATGCCCACTGCCTTTCCTTCATCAGCTTTCCTGGTAAGCTCCATGAAAAACTCTTTAAGACTAGTTAGCCAAGACTTATCATGCACAAAGCCTGTTGACTATCTCAAATTAGGCCCTGTCTAACCAAATACTTACATACTCTGTCCCATAGAATACTTTCTGATAATTCACCCAGTACTGACATCAAGCTCAGCAGCCTAATCCCTTGGTTTATTCTTAGAGCCTTTCCTGAACAATAGAACAATATTAGCTATCCTCCAGTTCTCCATCAACTCATCCGTGGCTAAGGATTTTTTAAATACTGCTGCCAGAGCCCCTGTAAATTCTGCATTGGTCTTCCACAATGTACTAGGGGATACCTTGTCAGTCCCTGGGGATTTATCCATCCTAATTTGCCCCAAGTCAGCAAGCAATCTGTAATTCGGATATATTCCATATTAGGTCATTATTTTAAAGAGCTCTGTTTGGTCACCCACCCGCCTTCTTTTTCACAAGAGAACATAGAGAATATATAAGTTCCACAGAGGTCAGAGGGAAATGCAGGTCATTGATTTGTGAAACATCAGCACAATTCAACTACTGTGCCATACAAGCTAAATCAGAATGCTCCCAATTTGCGCTAATCTGCCACCCAGTTTTCCTTGTTAGTGATAACTGACCCCAATTTGTCCTCATCAGCAAATATTAAAATTGTACTTTTTGATTCCAAAGCCTAAATTGTTAATGTTAACAATGAATAACAGAAGCCCTAAGCAATGATCCCTATGAGTGCCACGAGCCACTAATGTAAACAAGTACCATTTATTCCTGACGTTTGCTTTTATTCTGGAAGCATGCTTGCAATCCATTCTGCAGACGATTTTCTAACCTTACTCATTCATGTATTACGGCCAGCTCTGTCAAAGGCTATTGGAGGATCTAGATAAATTACATCCAAACTTCTCTTTTTTTAACCTCTTCAGGAATATTCAACAATGCTGCTCAAAAGCTATTTTCCTTTGAAATCCATGATCATATTTTATTTCTATCCCATATGAAAAATTCCATTACTGTTCTCACTGGATAAGAAATCAGTAATAAAGAAAATAACACTTTTGTCACTAACAAATGGTGAAATCTATGCAGTAACTTTGCTGATACCTCTTCTCCAGATTATTTTGAAATGTGTGGATGCATTCAATCCGAACTAAGAAATTTATACTCTTTCAGTTCCATATACTTATTTAATATATTCTTTTTATTAAGTGCACTTGTCTTATTACTCATCATCTAATGTCATATCCACTTTTCCATTTGACATGAAATAACTATTTAATATTTCTGCAGTGTCTCTGTTGTTCTGTGTGGCGCCATCTATGTGGCTTTGATGAGAATGTTTTCATCATGACCTAACTACTTCGAGTGATGAGTCTAAAATCATGCTACTGTTGTGTTTTATGTTCACAGTAAAATGTCATAATTTTTCTTTGCTTTCATAATTATTTTTGTTTTGAACAATTTTTCAGAACCATTAAATTCTATGTTACCACAAACACATCTGCTGACCATGCGTGACTCTGTTTACAACTCTCTTGTTCCTTCATCGGAATGTACTGTACACCATTTTTGCCTGCACATAGTTGAACACTTTCTTATGTTCCTTATGCTATTCTAGACTGTAGATGCCAATATTGTGTCTCATTTTATCTTCCTGCTGTGTTCTTAAATTATCAAATCTGTTAATCTGCTGTTGATCGAAAGAACTACAGTCTGCAAATCAGTGAATTCGGAGGGACCAAGAACAGTGGAAACAGACAGACCAATTTCCTTTGCTCTTGCCATGAGGAACGAGATGAAGACTGTAATTTTATGAAGAGACTCAGTGCACTCCATTTTGTGAGATGAAGTTGCTTGGTTTAATCAGTGTTTTAAAGTCAACAAAATGATGCTCCAGGTAATCTACTGAATTTGCAATTATTTCCAAATAAAAAGTTATTTGTGAGATGTTCTTTGATATAATATAACATGCAGGTTTGTGACTACTGGGTTCTGTGCCTTCCCTGAGAGATTCAAGCTGGTTGCTGATTGAGAACAAATAGCCATAAATAACCAGCTGTCACTTGCTGGAAATCGGGCAATAAATGGATACTAGTTTGGAGCAGAATCAATAAAAAAGATGTTAACAGTCAATCAGGTGACCTACGGCCAATGACACTTGAAATGCAATATTTGAATTGGTAAGAGATTAATATAAAAGTGAACGATTTGAGTGTGCTGGCAATGATGACACTGTAGGAGATTCATCATTGTGAGGTGACCCACAGACATGGAGATTCAAAGCAGGATTATGAGGCCAGCAGAAACTCCTTTTTAACAGGTATTATCTTTTCTATCCTTTGACTGTTCATGGAAGGTCAGGAAAACTTAGTGGTTGTGCAGATAGGTATTCGATTGTGTAGGTTCACATGTTCTTCCTTTAAGACAATAAAGGTACTTGTCGGTAATTACAGATTCTCTCTGTGCCTCCCTGATCGTTATTACAAGGGGTGATTTATGTAACATTTTTTGTCACCAAACTGTCCTTATAGCACAGAAACAGGCCCTTCAGTCCAACCATCCATCTACAGTTATCCCATAAAACTAAATCCTTCTTTGCCTATTTAAGTGTCAGTCTAAATGCCTATTGTATGTTGTTAGTCCACCACTTCCTGTCGCAGCACATTCCAGATATTAACACCCTCTGTGTAAAAATCTTACCCTTCAGATCCTCTTTAATAAAAGTTCATTCTCTGACATAAAACTTGTGCCCTCCTGTTTTTAATTCCCCTAGCACTGGAAGAAAGGTGTTGACTATCTACTTTCTCTGTGCCTCTCACAGAACATAGAACAGTACAGCACACGAAGAGGCCCTTCCACCTAGGATGCCAGTTCTGAGCACTAGTTCCAAATTAAACTCAACCCTTTTGTCTGCACATGATCCAGATCCCTCCATGTCCTGCATATTCATGTGCTTATGTAAAAGTCTCTTAATTGTCACTCTTGTTTCTGCTTCTACTACTACTCCTAGGTGAAAGGCACATTCTAGGCAATTACCATTCTCTCTGTAAAGAAACTTGTCCTATCCACCCCCCCCCCCCATTTAAATCTTCCACAATATTGTGAAGTGAGGCTTTGGACTGAATGATGCATTAATCACAGTTAGGTAATAATATGGGGTCAGCAGCTGCTGACAACTGGGTGATAGAAGATTAACAGACAGGAGCAAAAATAAGAAAGGAGACAGCATCAACAGCTTTGTTTTAAAGCTAGGCAGATAAAGAATGCTTGATAATGTAATTTCAATGAACTGAATTCAGTATCAAGTGTAACTATTCAAAAAAAGGGAAATCTGAAATAAATGCAGAAAATAATGGAGCCACTCATCAGGTCAGGCATCAGCTAAAGCAATTGAAACAGTACAGCAGACCTTTTTATGAATTGGGGAAAAGAGAAAGTAAGATTGTATATTCTCTCTTATTTGTTTTCTCTCTATTCTAGATCTGACAAAAAATGTAAAATATGAACAGTTACACTCACTTTCTACAAATGCTGCCTTACGAGTGTTTACAATATTTTCAGCTTGTGCTCTCAGAGAATGAAGGAGGCTATGCCCACATGCAGCAAGACCTGGTGAAAGAACAGTTACAAGCCACAGAAGTCAGGTAACTGCAGTCTCAATATGGGAGACTCCAACCACCTCCTCTTGGCATTCAAGAGCTTTAATAAATGCTACACCATTAACATTCTTTGAGAGGGACTCGACTTTTACCAGAAACTTAATAGAAACAAGCAGATAAAGTAAATACTGCAGGAATATACTGGGCAAAATAAGTCACTTTATGACTCCCAAAAGCTCTGGATCTACCGAGTGATTCTGACATTTACTGTTTTTGTTACATATTTATGAGACCAGATTAAGTTTGGCTGAATCAAGCTGATGCAGATGGATTTTAATTCAGAATCTATTTTTATTAATAACAGTATTTTGCTTTTTAAAATTCCAGATGATTCAATTAAATGGCATGTTGAAACTTGAACTGATATCCCCTTGTCTCAGACTCTGATGATTAGACAGCATAACAATCAAATAACAATAAACCTGCAATATCATATACATTTGGAATAATCTATTATGAAATGTAAAGAAGGAAAAATTGCTTAACCTCTTCACAATACAGTCTGAAGTTATAGTAGAACATTATATAATACCAGGAAGAATCTATATTTCACTTCACACCTGAGGGGAAAGTGTTCCTGATTTTATTTCAGTGGAATTAATTTATAACACCATTAAAATCAAAACTTATTCACTATATCTGCAAGAATTTGGATAAAATTATTACATCATAAAATCAGTCATATTCACTTATTTCTTGAAATATGGACTTGCATTTACTGACCAAGTATCACCCTATCACAAATGTATTCTACATTACTACAGTTCCGAGGTATTTTGTTGGCTCTAATTCATTTTGGGATAAACTGAGGGTGTCAAATACAAGCTCTTTATGTGGACACATGAAGTGAAAAGCTACCATTTAACGTCATGCTATTCTGAAAGTATCAGCAAATTTCTTAAGCAAAATTAATACATGAAAATGACAACATCCACTGGAAAAGGCAATGAAAATATTGGGTTATTGAGCATTACATTAGAAACACTCATATTGGAATTGAAATATTGAACATAAAACAGACTGCACTGTTGCTTTACAAGAGTTACCCACACTCATCTGTTGCGATAATTATCATGTAATTCAATCCACATAAAAAAATCATTATTAAGAGAAAAGATTCTGAAGGGATTCTTGCCTGGAAACTGATCTTGCCTGTCGGTTTCTTGTAGTTACCTATGTCATTGTCCTCAAGTAGCATTTGACCTCAGGTTCCAAAATCTGTTACTTGGTAACATGACAATTTGTGGAAGGAAATGATTGCCCTGTGACCCACCATAGACTTGATGGGTTGAAGCACCCCCTTCTGTGTTGGAAAGAAATGTAGGAATAATATGGAAATATGGACAACAAAACAAACTATTAATTAGTTCAGTGATTTTGAAAAGGCAGCTAATAACGATCCAGAGGAAGAGTCCTAGGCTGTGGGCAGATGTGGATTAGTAGCGTTAGCCATTTGAATGCGGTACCTGAAGGTGGTGTAGAGGAGAATACTAGCATTCTGTTATGGGTGACATAATTCAGATGGGTGGCAAGGCTGCACAGGGAAAAGTTAGAGAAACTTTAAGGCTGAGATTCAACAAAGGTGTTCATAACATTAATTGGTACATCAGGAAACATAGATAGCATTAATGCAAGGGAACAAAGGGACTAGTCTATAAAATCTTTATATGCCTCTGGCTATAAAATCAGGAACACTCTGGTTGAGAGCAAATTCATTGCAACTTTTTAAAGGAAATTGGTTGAAAGCAGCAGGACAAAGTCAAGAAGCTGGTACAAGCATCATTGGGCGTAGACCTGCTTGTGTACAATGATGTTTCATCACCTGCGTGATTAGGTACCCACTTGCAGCATAGTGACAGTGGTTTAATCCAGTACCTTACAGTTTATGATAATGGAAAATCTCCATTTTCACAATACGGAGATAATGGTCTATCAATCTTTCTTCTCCAATGTTTAACTAGAACATATGTCTAGAACCAACTAAAGTCTAATGCCTATAAGATCCAGGGCAAGTTGGAAAATCACATTTAAAATAGTCTTGGCAGTAGGAGACATTAGGATTGGTTGCCTGGGATTAGGGGTTTCTACAGGAATCTATACAGGGACCCTTGCAGTTTGTTATATACATGAATAATTTGGATATAGATGTGCAATGTATTTTCAGCAAGTTTGCAGATGTCACAAAGTTTGGTGGAGTTATTAACAATCTGGATGTTAGTCCTGGGCTACAGAGTAATATAGGTGTGCTGATGAAAAGGGCTGTCAGCTGACAGATGGAATTTAATCCAGATAATACTAAGGTGATACACTTTGAGAATAATATCAAGATCAGGAGATACACCAGGAATGGTAAGGTCCAAGGGAGTATTGCGGATAGAGGGATTTGTCGTGCTAGTCTGAAAATCCTGAAGGTGGCAGTGTAGGAATACAATGTGGTTTAGTAGGCATGAATGACACTTAACTTCATTTGTTGAGCCATTAAATACAAAATCATGTAACCGTGATTTGTACCAACTTTACAACACATTGGTCAGACCTGATCTTCAGTATTATATGCAGTTCCGGTCACTTCAGGAAAGATGCATTAACATTGGAGAGAAAGCATATGAAATCATCAGGATGTTTCCTGGGATGGACTGCTTTAGTTATTGGGATAGACTAGAGAGATGAAGTCTTTTTCCCCTTAAAAGTGGAAATTAAGAGAAGGACATGATTGTGGTATGTAAGATTCTGATGGCTGTTAATAGAGTATGCAAAAGGGAACATTCCCCTCATCCAGGGTGAATAAAACTGGAAGGCATAGACTTAGGGTAAAATTAAGAGATATAAGAGGACATTTGATAGGTCCTTTTCACCCAGACAGCACTTGGAATTCACTGCTGCAAGTGGAAGCAAGTGTTACTGATGTTATTTAAGAAGTTTCCAGATGAGCACATACTGTAAATCACATCAGCATAGAACACCAAGTATTGGAAGATGTGATTATTATGAATTGGTGTCCCCTGGTTAGTATGACCATGACAGGTAGTCTCAAGACTACCTCCTATGGAATACCACTAGTAACTGGCAGCCAATCAGAAAAGGCTCCTTTTATTCCCACTTTTTGCCTCCTGTCAATCAGCCAATGCTCTAGTCATTATAGTATCTTCCTGTAATACCATGGACTCTTATCTTGTTAAGCAGCCTTGTGTGCGGCACCTTGTCAAAAGCTTTCCGAAAACCCAGGTATACAATATTCACTGATTCTCCTTTGTCTATTGTGCTTGTTACTTCCTCAAAGAATTCCAACAGATTTGTCGGGCAAGAGTTTCCTTTAGTGGAACCATATTGACTTTGGCCTATTTTACCATGTACCCCCAAACCTCATCCTTAATTATCAACTCCAGCACCTTGCCAACTACTGAGGTCAGGCTAAATGGCGTATAATTTCTTTTCTCCTGCCTCCCTCACTTCTTGAAGAGTAGTGTGACATTTACAATTTTCCAGTCCTCCTAAACCAAGCCAGAATCTATTGATTCTTGAAAGATCATTACTTACGCCTCCACAATCTCTTCAGCTACCTCTTTCAAATCCTGGGGTGTTGTCCATCTGGTTAAAGTGACATATCTACCTTCAGACCTTTCAACTTCCCGAGCATCTTCTCCCTAGTAATAGCCATTGTACTAATTTCTGCCCTGTGACACTTTCGAAGTTCCAGCATACTGCTGATGTTTTCTACAGTGAAGGCTAATGCAAAATAATTATTCAGTTTGTAAGCATTTCCTTGTCCCCTATTACTACTTTTCCCATGTCATTTTCTGGTCGTCCAATATCTAAAAAAAAGCTTTTGTTATCATTTTTGATATTATTGACTAGCTTTCATTCATATTTCATTTTTTCCCCTCCTTATAATCTTTTTAGTTGCCTTCTGTATTTTTTTTTTAAGTTTCCCAATCCTCTAACTCCCCACTGATTTCTACTCTATTATATGCCCTCTTTTTTTTTGCTTTTATGTTGGCTTTGACTTCTCTTGTCAGCCACAGTTACGTCATCCTGCCTTTAGGATACTTTATCTTCTTTGGGATATATCCAGCCTGTGCCTTCAAAATTGCTCCCAGAAACACCAGCCATTGTTGCTCTTCTGTCATCCCTGCACATGTTCCTTTCTAAGTAACTTTGGAAGGCTCCCCTCTCATACCTCTGTAATCCCCTTTACTCCACTGTAATACTAATTTATCTGACTTTAACTTCTCCTATCAAATTACAGGGTGAATTCAATTATATTATGATCACAGTCTCTCTGTCTTTGTGTTCCTTTACCTTCAGCTCCCTAAAATCCAGTTCATTACACAACACCCAATTGAGAATCACTGATCATCCAACGGGCTCAATCACAATCTGCTCTAAAAAGCCATCTTGTAGGCATTTGACAAACTCTCTCTCTTGGGATCTGATATCAGCACCAACCTGATCTGCCCAACCTTCCTGCAAATTGAAACCCTCCATGACTATCGTACTATTGCCTTTTTGACATGCAATTTCCATTCCTGTTGTAATTTGCATGCCGTCTTGGACAATGTCTCCCATCCACTCCATAATGTACTGGTTAGGCACAGGAGTATGTTCAGCCAGAGACTCATTCTACCGAGATGCAACACTGAGCGTCATAGGAAGTCATTCCTGCCTGTGGCCATCAAACTTTACAACTCCTCCCTCGGTGTGTCAGACACCCCGAGCCAATAGGCTGGTCCTGGACTTATTTCCACTTGGCATAATTTACTTATTATTATTTAATTATTTATAGTTTTATATTGCTATATTTCTACACTATTCTTGGTTGGTGTGACTGTAACAAAACCCAATTTCCCTCAGGATCAATAAAGTACGTCTGTCAGTCTGTCTGTAACCCACCTCCTGCCTACTGTTCAGAGGCCTTTATATAACTCCCATCATTGTCTTTATATCCTTGCAGATCTCTAACTCTACACACAACAATTCTACATCTTCTGCTTCTACGGTTGATACATTTATCTTCAGAGATCAGTGGTTCTGATCCCTGCTTGTGTTATCATCCTAAGTTAGGGCTAAAGTCATAGTTTATTTATTACGCTAAATATGGGCAATATCCAATTCTCACACATTTACTCAAGGTTTTCTCCTGTTTCATAGCAGAGGTCAATTTGAATTTTTGAAAAACAAGACTTTTTTGATATTTGCTGCTGAATCAACAGCACTACCCTTTAAGACACAATCATATGCATTATGTGTTCCCAAGTAAAATGTGCCTAGTGAATAGAATCAATTTTGCATTTTGGGTCAGGAAATGAACAATAATATTTGGTGAGGCATAGCCCATTAAAACTAATTGGGTTCTTCATTTGATTGGCAAGAAGAATCATTCTTACTCTCAATTTGAAATAGATTCAAGCCAGATCCATTAGGAAAAAGAAATACATCATCAATCAGCTGAATCACCAAGCCCCTTTACCAACAAAATTCACTTTATCCTTGTTAAAATCAGCCAATCTATTTTATGCTTCTCTGAAAGCAAATGTTCATTTGACTTGGGAGAAGTCAGCTTGGAGGATTTACCTTTCAAAATAAAGTGATTTTAATGGAAGTGAACATACAGATTAATCAAAAGCTGACTTGGCTATTAGATTCTTTAAAATGAATTGGGATTCAGTAGAGATACCACCAGTCAGCTTTGTGAACTTCAATACATCCAGGTGATTGTGATTCATTTGTTTCTGGAATAAGTCTTACTCCATTTGAACTTGCTTTTATGTATTTGTTTATTTTCAAGATTTCAGTCATCAGTGATGCATTAAGTATTTATTGCCCATCTCTAATTACCCACAAGGAAGTACTGATGAGGAAGCATCTTAAGACACTGAAGTCCTTCCAGTAAACGTACTTCCACATCACTGTTGAATAGGAAGTTCCAGGATTTAACTCCTGTGAAAACAAAGGAAAGATTATATATTTCCAAAGGAAGAGAGGATGAGATTCTGAGGAAAGTCCATGGTAGTTATATTGATATATGCCTACTCAACTCAAGTCACTTTTTATTGTCATTTTGACCATAACTGCTGGTACAGTACACAGTAAAAATGAGACAATGTTTTTCAGGACCATGGTGCTACATGAAACAATACAAAAACTACACTGAACTACGTAAAAACAACACAGAAAAACATCTACACTGGACTATAGACCTACCCAGGACTGCATAAATTACACAAAAACAGCGCAGGCATTACAATAAATAATAAACAAGACAATAGGCGCAGTAGAGGGCAGTAAGTTGGTGTCAGTCCAGGCTCTGGGTATTGAGGAATCCGATGGCTTGGGGGAAGAAACTGTTATATAGTCTGGTTGTGAAAGCCCAAATGCTTCGGTGCCTTTTCCCAGATGGCAGGAGAGAGAAGAGTTTGTATGAGGGGTGCGTGGGGTCCTTCATAATGCTGTTTGCTTTGCAGATGCAGCATGTAGTGTAAATGTCTGTAATGGCGGGAAGAGAGACCCCGATGATCTTCTCAGCTGACCTCACTAACCGCTGCAGGGTCTTGCGATCTGAGATGGTGCAATACTGTAGATATTCTTCTTGACAATAAAATTTGTAGCTTTATAGAGTGCTTTCAGAGTAGCCTAGATGAGTAATTGCAGAGCATCTCGTCAATGGTATACTGTGCAGCCATGGTAATTCAGGGGTGACATTCAAGTAGGCTACTTTGTCCTGAATGATGTTGAACTTCTTAACCATCATTAGAGTTACATTCATCAAAGCATATGCAGAGTATTCAATCACAATTCTGACCTATGCCTTATGTATGGTGGAAAGACTTTAAGGATTTGAGGGAGAATCACTTATTGCAGTACATCCATCCGTGATTTGTAGCATAGAGACCTCAATAAGTAGATTTTTTTTTTAAAAACTTGTTAAGCTTTTCTGTAATAGTAGCTTGAATCTGAATTTTACAGATATAATGGTGGGATCTGAATTACCATTTCTTGATTGTTAGTGCAAGTTCTGAGTTACCAGCCTAGTAATGTTACCACTGCATCACAACAATTTTTGACCATGTGAGTGTTTGAGGTTTATACCAAGATTATTTGAGAGTGACAATAATATAATGTTCGCACCTAACTACATGAAACTCTGCTTTGATTGCGCTGAAGTATCCCCCATTAGTTTTGAATA
This sequence comes from Hemitrygon akajei, assembly GCF_048418815.1. Classification (NCBI taxonomy): domain Eukaryota; kingdom Metazoa; phylum Chordata; class Chondrichthyes; order Myliobatiformes; family Dasyatidae; genus Hemitrygon; species Hemitrygon akajei. The sequence goes on from NC_133133.1 coordinate 65,879,444, forward strand.
GATTGTCACTCTATTCTAACTGCAGTAAAAAAAATGGAGAGAGACCCAACGTAGATCGGGAGACAGCTTCGTCGATTATATACGCGCTGTCCGATAGAATCTCCCAATGGCCAGCCATTCTAATACCAGTTCTCATTCCCTTCACCATTTCATATCCCCTTTTCCCTCCCTCACCTTATCGCCTCCCTGTGGTTCTTCTCCCGCTCCCCTTTTTCTTTATTCCATGGTCTTCTGTCTCTTTCACCAATCAACTTCCCAGGTCTTTACTTCATCCCTCCCCCTCCAAGTTTCACCTAGCACCTTGTGTTTCTCTCTGCCCTCCCCCCACATTTTAAATCTACTCCTCAGCCTTTTTTTTCAGGGTCTCGGCCCAAAATGTAGACTGTGCTTTTCTTTCCCCCATAGTTGATGCCTGGCCTGCTGCGTTCCTCCAGCATTTTGTATGTTGCTTGGATTTCCAGCATCTGCAGATTTTCTCGTTTTCATTTACTTAATATCTTTTACAGTTAATGAACACAATATATGAAGTGTTGCCTCCATTTAACAGAGTAGTTAATTTGCATATGGAAAGTGGAGTGCTCCAATAACAGGATTGTGATAACGAGCAGATAATGTGGCTATTAGTAATATTGATTGAACGATCAATATTATAGCAGCTCATTCATCTGCACTTCCTTGAAATGAAACCATAAGAACTTACTGTTTACACTCACTTATAGAACAGAATGATTCTCAGTTTAACTTCTCAGCTGGAAAAAGGGCAAGTATGATTTTTGAGATACAGGAGGCTGCAGAAGCTGGAATCCAAAGCAAAAAGCAAACTGCTGGAGAAGCTTAGTGGGTCAGGCAGCATCAATGGAGGGAAAGGAACAGTCAACACTACAGGTTGAAACCCTTGACCTGGACTGAAAATTATGTATCTTTCCCTAAATGTCACATTGAAGTGTCTGGAGGATATACACCTAAAACATTGTAACAAAAGCAATCCTGTTACTGAACCATCAGGCCTTGAACAATTAATATTCATGACCGACAGAAGGTGAAACACTTCATTTTCTAGGTTGTTATAGGATCAAAGTCTCATTACAATTTCTTCACAGTTTAGAGACTTTAATGTCTCAATTTCCACAGCTTTATCACATCACTGAAATGTTTCAAGGTCTACCGTTGAACACTAATGACAATCTTCAGATTGCACGAAAATACTGATCCACTGACCTTTAGGTTTCAGCCTCTGCAAGGGAGCAGATTGATTGGTTTCTCATCAACAATATCCTACAGAGATGCTGAACTTCCAATTTTGCAAAGGATTGGCAAGATTCCCACAAAGGGCTGCACTCAAACAATCAATGCTCATGTTGACACCAATCAGTTCACAAAAGTAGCCACTTAACTTCAACCTTGTGTAATTTATTAAAGAATACTATAAAGATGCTCTTCAATGAATCTGTCTGCCTCAGTCCATTCAGGCAATACACTTAAAATGCTGCACCTGAAGGCAGTCTGATGAGATAGAAGTTGGCCATTATCCACCATAATAACTCTCTTTGTCATAAAGTCATCGAGTCACAGAAAAGTACAGCACAGAAGCAGGCCCTTTAGCCCATCTAGTCTGTACTCAACCATTTAAGCTGCATACTCTCATCGATTTACACTAGGACCTTCGCCCTCCATGCCCCTACCATCCATGTAGCTATCCAATCTTCTCTTAAATTGAGATTGCATGTACCACTTGCACTGGCAGCTCGTTCAACCTTCTCACGACACTCTAAATGGAGAAATTTCCCCTCATGTCCCGCTTGAACTTTTCATCTTTTATCCTTAACCTATGACCTCTAGGTGTTTTCCCACTACATTTCAGTGGGAAAAAAGCCTGCTTGCATTTACCCAATTTATACCCCTCATAATTTTGTGTGCCTCTATCGAATCTCCCCTCAATTTTCTATGTTCCAAGGAATAAAAGTCCTAACCTATTCAATCTTTTCTCATAACTCAGAACCTCCAGTCCCAGGAACATCCTTGTAACTTTTCTCTGTACTTTTTCAACCTTTCCTGTAGGTAGCTAACCAAATCTGCACACAATACTTCAAATCAAGCATCATTAGGTCTTATAAAACTTCAACATAACATTCTATCTCCTGCACTCAATACTTTGGCTTATGAAGGTCAATGTGCCAATATCTTTCTTTTCAATCCTATCTACCTGTGACAACACTTTCAATGAATTATAGGTCTGTATTCCCAAATCCATTTGTTCTACAGCACTCTTTGGTGGATTCCCTATCATTCAATGTGTAAGACCTACCCTAGTTGGTTCTACTGAAGTGCAACACTTCACACTTGTCTGCATTAAATTCGAACTGCCATTTTCAGTCCATTTTTCCAACTGATCCAGATCCCTCTGCAAGCCATGATAGCATTCTTCACTCTCCACTACACCCCCAGTCTTGGTGCAGTTAACCACATTATCATCCAGATCTTTGAAATAGAAGACAAACAACAATGGACGCAACACCATTCTCTGTGGCACTTCACTAGTCACAGGCCTCCAGTCGGAGGGGCAGCCATCTACAACCACTCTCTGACTTCTCCCACAAAGCAAATATCTAATCGAATTTATTAATTTATCTTAAATGCCATGCTAAACTCCATGTAGAGAATATCCACTGCCTTGCCTTCATTGACTTTCTTGGTAACTTCCTCGAAAAACTCTATAGGATTGGTTAGACATGATCTACCACATGCTGACTATCCCTAATCAGTCCAGGTCTATCCAAAAACCCATATATCTGGTCCCTTATGATACCTTCCAATAACCTTCCCACTATTGATGTCAGGCTCACTGGCCTCAACAGCAGGAAAAAAAATAGCTATTATCAAATCCTCTGGTACCTCTGCTTTTGCTAAGGATGATTTTTAAGTATCTGCTAGGGCCCATACAGTTTCTGTAGCTGCCTCTCCAAAGTGGCATTACAGGTAGATAGGGCTGTATAGAAAGCTTTTGGCATGTTGGCCTTCATCAATCAAAGTATTGAGCACAGGAGTTGAGATGTTATGTTGGAGTTGTATAAGAAGTTGGTTATGTCTAATTTTGAGTATTGTGTGGTTTAAAGATACTTCTAACTTAATACTGCGAGCTACATAGGTTTATATGAAAGTGTGGTTGAGGCAGCACATCTCCCATTCCTAATGTCAATCACTACATTTTACTGCACGTGACAGTTATGAGGGAAGAAGCTGTTCACCAGTTTCTGAACAGACTTAACGAAGTCTAAAATTTCATGCTATATTGTGTGGTTCTGCTTAAAAAAGATTCATTTCAGAAGCAGAATATTACAAATAATATATGTGCACGGAAAGTAATAAGTACTTCCAACTAGTCATGTCCCTGGTTATGTGTCTGGAACTTGAAGGAAATAATTATATTTAATTACAGTGATCAATAGGTGCATCACAGTATATGTACATCAGTTAATCCCTCGAACTACCAGATGGTACTCAAAGAATAAAAGAGGCAGCCACCCAGGATGTTAATTATAGTCTGCTGTCTGTGTCTGCATACGTGCTTTAAAAGAGAAAGTATATACTGAAAAAATGTTGCCAGATGACATTCATCATGTATTGGTAAATCTGTTATCTCTTGTTAGTTTACTTTACATATCAGAATAACAAGTTATGATCATACTGGGAAGAGCCATCTTGTGCTATAAATCCCTCCAGATCATAAGTGGGAAATTCTTTTAATGTCCACTCTTCAGTGATGTCATTCCAAGACACAACTTGCCCAAGCTGATGTTAATTATAAACATTGTGTAACAGAAACACTAATAGTTTAGAAACTAAAATGAATATCCTTATAAATTAAGGGAATAATCCAAAGCCTTAATGTTTGAAACTCTTCAGAACATTCTATAGGTTCAAGCATGTCCAATAAAAACTAAAAATAAAACAAGCACCTTAAAATGTCGTATATAATGAACATCTTCTTCAGAGCTTCCTGAGTAATTTGCTTTACTCCTCTGGATCCCTGTTTCAAATTGAAAAATATTCTCAGTTGACCCATGTTTTCACGGTCCTTTGGTTAATGGCTCCCAGACTTCCATTGCCATGGCCATGTATTAAAAAACTAAATAACACAGAATGCCGTCCTAGTTATTTGGGAGGGTTTGGGGCATTGACTTCTCATGGCTAACAAATCAACATAGGTACCAATAAAGTCATTGGCAATGACAATAAGGCTCCAATAAAGCACTGGAGTCAACCTTTCCATAGAAATACAACTCCTGTGTAAGTCTCAGCTTGTAAGTTAGCATATTTGCACTTTGGACATAAGCTTTGGCTACAAGTCTATTTACACTCCTTACTCCCAGTGATTTCAACCCTGGCTCCAAGTGCACATTCAGCTCACACTCTGTACTATGGGTCGAGCTGAAAACCTTGGAGCCAGCCACTAATCCACTATTAATGTTGCATGAGGTGCCAGCACAAAGCACCACAGGCAATCCATTTTATGGCAGACAAGATTCACTGAACATCAAGAGATTAGAATACTTACCAAATCTCCCAAAAATTGGTGATCAACAACATGAGTATTTGGATCTGCAGATGGTCAGTCTGAGGATAATAATAAGGGGAGCTATGGTAGTGTAGCAGTTAGCGCATTGCTATTACGGTTCTGGGCGTCAGAGTTTGGAGGTCAATTCTGGCATCCTGTATAAGCAAGTTTGTACATTCCTTCCCTTGTGCATGTGAGTTTTCTCTGGGTGCTCTCGTTTCCTCCCACGATCTAATTGGTCATTGTAAATTGTCCCCCGATTAGTCTAGGGTTAAATCAGTGGGTTGCTGGGTGTCATCTCTCAAAGGCCAGAAGAGCCTGTATCGCTAGGTAAATAAATAAATAACTTATCATAAAGATAACATTCCATTCCTCTCCATTCTTCACCAGCCCTAAATTTGACAAAATCAGGAACAGCTACATAGAAAATGCTGGAGTTATTTAGCAAGTCTGACAGCAATCGTGCAGAGAGAAAGCTACTGTCAATAATCTGTCTTCAGAGCAGTCCATTGGAAGTTCAACAGCCTGAAATGTTCAAAGTTCAAAGTAAATTTATTATCAATCCTTACATGAAACGGATACCTGTAGAATTGCATATGAAGATGACCTTGAGGTCGATAATACACCAACCAGGAAGCAACCAAACGAGTTATCCTTCCAAAAATTTGAAATATCTTAGAAATGATGGCTCAAATGCTCCAAGAACACAGAATTCCTGTCATGCAAAAGACAACAGCAACATTGAGGAGAGTACTTAGCAGACTGGAAGAACAAACCAAGCTATTAGACAAGACTAATGTGGTCTACAAAATCCAATGTGGGGATTGCAGCAAATGTTACATCAGCCAAACCAGGAGAAAACTACCTACAAGGATTCATGAACATCAAATGACCGTAAAGCGACATGGCCAACTCTCCCTAGTCTCTACCCGTGGAGACTGAGAGGGGCACAGATTTGATTGGGTATCAGTGAAAGTCAAGGTGCAAGCAAGCACACAGCATGCAAGAGAATTAATTCCCAGAAGCATTGTATTCTGCAAAACTTCTGTAAACAAACATGTACACCTCAATAAAAACACAAAATGCTGGCAGAACTCAGCAGGCCAGACAGCATCATTTCGGGCCGAAACCCTTCATCAGGAGGCCCGAAACATTGTCACTACCTCCTCCCATAGACGCTGTCTGGCCTGCTGAGTTCTGCCAGCATTTTGTGTTTTTATTTATTTCCAGCATCTGCAGATTCACTCATGTTGCTTGTAGACCTCAATCTTATTTATGAGCCGAAGCAAACAAATTTCGAGGTCACAAAGCACGAAGTTTGGCATACAGCTAATCAGCGACAAGATTTCCTCCCCAGATCACAATTGAGTTTACGATATGACGTTGATTCAGCTGATTGAAAAGTGTCTCTTAAACTTTCGGTTTAAAATGGCTCTACTGAAGATGTGCAACAGCTTACTGGTAGGTCACAAAGCAAGAGATTCAATTAAAAACATTACTTATAACATATCTTCCAAAGCAAATTGTGGTGAACTATCGCTGCAGACAGTGAGGAGGCAGGCAGAGGTGAGACTAGTTCAGGGGATGAGCCTTGCTGGGGCATTGTGAGGCACAAAATCACGAGCCGGGTTTGCTGATAGATGGCATATCGCTGCCAAAGATGGAATCAGTGATTCAGACAGGAGTCAATGCAGAATACCTGTCCACCTACACCGAAAGCAAGGTTGGATCACTCCAAGCACCGACCAATTTGGTGAGATTGAGAATGGCTTCGGACTGGGTGGCCCTAGTGAATCATGATGCCAGGATCTAGGTCCTAGTGTGTGGCAATAACCAGTGGTTGGACAATTTCAACATTGACCCAGATAGACCGTAAGCCTAAAATGGGTAAAGAGGCAAGGATCAGGCTGTTTTCACTTGCTCTCCAGTGAATGTTCATTCCTTCTCACTGGCACCGATGCTATGAACTGATCTGGCTGCTGTGCCATTCTGTCCCGCTGATGTAATGAACTAGGGTTTGAGGGTTGTGCCTACTCCAGCTGATCCAGGAGCAGGTCTGGGACTCAGTCCGGTTCAGGATGCTGTTGGCTTGCTTCTATTGTTTGCATCATATGTGTCGCCATTTCTGCACAGTGGTTTTTCATTCCGGGCCCCAGACAGTCCTTCCAGGTGAGGCGACACTTCACCTGTGAGTCAGCTGCTGTGGTATACTGCGTCCAGTGCTCCCGGTGTGGCCTTTTATATATTGGTGAGACCCGACACAGACTGGGAGACCGTTTCGCTGAACACCTATGCTCGGTCCACCAGAGAAAGCAGGATCTCCCAGTGGCCACACATTTTAATTCCACGTCCCATTCCCATTCTGATATGTCTATCCATGGCCTCCTCTACTGTCAAAATGAATCCACACTCGGGTTGGAGGAACAACACCTTATATACTGGCTGGGTAGCCTCCAACCTGATGGCATAAACACTGACTTCTCTAACTTCCATTAATGCCCCTCCTCCCCTTCTTACCCCATCCCTGACATATTTAGTTGCTTGCCTGTTCTCCATCTCCTTCTGGTGCTCCCCCCCCACCTTTCTTTCTCCTGAGGCCTCCCATCCCATGATCCTTTCCCTTCTCCTGCTCTGTATCACTTTCGCCAATCACCTTTCCAGCTCTTAGCTTCATCCCACCCCCTCCGGTCTTCTCCTATCATTTTGCATTTCCCCCTCCCCCCACTACTTTCAAATCTCTTACTATCTTTCCTTTCGGTTAGTCCTGACGAAGGGTCTCGGCCTGAAACGTCGACAGTGCTTCTCCTTATAGATGCTGCCTGGCCTGCTGTGTTCCACCAGCATTTTGTGTGTGTTGTTTCAGTGGTTTTTCATCTTTTTTTAAATTGAATTATTGAGATTTCTCATTTTCTGGCTGCTTGTAAGCAGACAAATGTGAAAGTGGATCATTTATACATTCTTTGATAATAAATGTGCTTTGAATATAAAGGCCAAGCATTTAGAGGACACAACACAATCAACAGTGCACTTGCGATGTCGCGTTGCATGGTGCCGAATCGTTTGCAAGTAAATGGCCAACATCGGAGAACAACTCAACCCAATTATGTAAGACCATAAAACCATTAAGACCTTCCAGTTTGCCAAGAATATTCTCTCTAGTTATGGTAAATTCATGATGCCTGACACCTGGAGCTTCCACCATATTGCTAGTGTCTTCCACGGTGAAGACTGATGCAAAGTACTTATTCAGTTCATCCACCATTTCATTGTCCCCCAATACTACCTCTCCAGCATCGTTTTCCAGTGGTCCAATATCCACTCTTGCCTCTCTTTTACACTTTCTGTATCTGAAGAAAATTTTGGTATCTTCTTTAATATTATTGGCTACCTAACTTTTGTGTTCTATCTTTACCTTGTTAATGACTTTTTTGGTTGCCTTCTGTTGGTTTTTAGAAGACCCAATCTTCTAACATACCACTAATTTTTGCTCTATTATATCCCCTCTACTTTGCTTTTATGTTGGCTTCAAATTCTCTTGTTAGCCATGGCCATGTCATTTTTTCCATTTAGAATACTTCTTCGCCTGTGGGATCCTGTGCCTTCCAAATTGCTTTCAAAAATTCCAGCTACTGCTGCTCTACCATCATCCGTGCCAGTGTTCTTTTCTAATCAATTCTGGCCAAATCTTCTCTCATGCCCCTGTAATACCCTTTACTCCACTGTAACACTGATAGATCTGACAACTTGCTTTAAGATCCTATTGTGGCTACTACTTCACTAATTAACTGTAACAACAATAGATTTTTTATAAATGTAGTGATAACTTTTTAAACCGAATATTAGTTAAATACGTAATGAAGGTAAATTAATTCTATGCATTCTTAGGATTTCTGAATGTTGTATGTTTTGATATTGTTTTTCTTGAAATAACTAGCAGGGAAATATGAACTTGGTTAAAGTATCATCATTCCAATTTCATGGAATGAGGCAATAAGTTAAATTAAAAATGACACAAGTTCACTGAATCAAGTCAGAAAGTATTAAAATAAAAAGGAGGGGAGATGGAGAATAGATTCTTTTTTTTCCAGAATTGAAACAGGTCTCCCTTACATCAAACCATTGATATTGGCTAGTATTTTATATTTGCCAGTTTGAAGAGCAGAATAATCTCAAATATATGATCTTCAAAATGAATTTAGTTGATGCCAAATTGCTTAAAGCAAATTTCCCAGAGGAACTTTGCATTGATTTACTAGGCTGAAATTTCTTTAGCAGGCTCATTATCCTGCATGAGCTGCCAGCCTTATCTAATGTTTTCAAGTCTGCCAGGGGATTTGTATTTACGTTAATTTTGCAGTATTAAATCCTTTGAATCATACTCACTGCATTAAAACAATGTCTTATAAATGCCCCAGAGAAATGCATTTGCCCTTTAAAATTTCACTTTAATTTGAAGGTTGGAAACTTATAAACAAACTTAAATGGGGAAGACGAAGGGAGAAGAAACCAATGATTATCTCAGCAGATTCTCAAGCATGCTTCTAGCATTGTTCATTTGATAGTTTCTAAGTGTTCCCATGAGCAATTAGACAATCCACCATGAGAGCAATAAAGACCAACTTTTCTTCTTCCAGCACAACTTAAGCATAAAATTTCTCCTAGATAATAAAGCTGGAAATTTCCTCCAATTCTAATGCCTCCTAATGCCGTAGCTTTTCCAGAGGTGAGCTTAAAAATCCTATTTCTGCATATTAAACACACTTAAGTATCTCTCAGGAAGAGAGACTCCTCTCAGGAATCCAACACCATAGCATCAGAAACTCTACCACCACTAATCATAGATCACATGGTATCAGGAATAGCCCAGGTTTTGTGGGGAGAATGGGAGCCATTTAATATGGGCCATTTTTATGGAAAAGTACAGATTAATGATCAGCTTTAAGTTCAAATTTCAAAGTAAATTTATTATCAAAATATATGTATGTCATCATATGCATCCCTGAAATACATTTTGTGTGGGCATAATTAATAAATATATAAACTAATAACCATAACAGACTCAATGATTGAGAGATTGCCCAACTCGGGCAAACAACCAGAGTGCAGAAGACAAAAAACTGTGCAAATACAAAAAGAGGAAATAATAATAATAAATAAATAGCAATAAATATTGATAACATGAATCCATGGAAGTGAGTCCATAGGTTGTGGGAGCATTTCAATGACTGAAATTATCCCCTTTGGTTCAAGAGTTTTCTGTGCTCGATGTCAGATATGGGTGGCCCTGTCAGCAGAGTCTGGCCCTGTGACTCAGAAGGGTAGAGAAAGGAAGAGGAAGGCAGTAGTGATAGAGGACTCGATAGTTAGGGGGTCAGACAGGCGATTCTGTGGACGCAGGAAAGAAACACGAATGGTAGTTTGCCTCCCAGGTACCAGGGTTCAGGATGTTTCAGACTGCGTCCAAGATATCCTGCAGTGGGAGGGAGAACAGCCAGAGGTCGTGGTACATATTGGTACCAATGACATAGGTAGGAAAAGGGAAGATGTCCTGAAAACAGACTACAGGGAGTTAGGAAGGAAGTTGAGAAGCAGGACTGCAAAGTTAGTAATCTTGGGATTACTGCCTGTGCCACGTGATGGTGAGAATTGGAATAGAATGAGGTGGAGGATAAATGTGTGGCTGAGGGATTGGAGCAGGGGGCAAGGATTCAGATTTCTGGATCATTGGGACCCCTTTTGGGGCAGGTGTGACCTGTACAAAAAGGACGGGTTGTACTTCAATCCCAGGGGGACCAATATCTTGGTGGGGAGGTTTGCTAAGGCTACTGGGGAGTGTTTAAACTAGAATTGTTGGGGAGTGGGAACTGAACTGAAGAGACTGGGGAAGAGGAGGTTGGTTCACAAATAGAGAAAGCTTGTAGACAGTGCGAGAGGGAGGATAGGCAGATGATAGAGAAGGGAGGCGCTCAGACTGAAGGTTTGAGATGTGTCTATTTTAATGCAAGGAGTATTGTGAACAAAGCGGATGAGCTTAGAGCGTGGATCAGTACTTGGAGATATGATGTGGTGGCCATTACAGAGACTTGGATGGCTCAGGGACAGGAATGGTTACTTCAAGTTTCGGGTTTTAGATGTTTCAGAAAGGACAGGGAGGGAGGCTAAAGAGGTGGGGGCATGGCACTGTTGATCAGAGATAGTGTCACAGCTGCAGAAAAGGTGAACACCATGGAGGGATTGTCTACAGAGTCTCTGTGGGTGGAGGTTAAGAACAGGAAGGGGTCAATATCTTTACTGGGTGTTTTTTATAGGCTGCCCAATAGTAACAGGGATATCAAGGAGCAGATCGGGAAACAGATCCTGGAAAGGTGTAATAATAACAGAGTTGTCATGATGGGAGATTTTAATTTCCCAAATATTGACTGGCATCTCCCTAGAGCAAAAGGTTTAGATGAGGTGGAGTTTGTTAGGTGTGTGCAGGAAGGTTTCTTGACACAATATGTAGATAAGCCTACAAGAAGAGAGGCTGTACTTGATTTGGTATTGGGAAATGGACCTGGTCAGGAGTCAGATCTCTCAGTGGGAGAGCATTTTGGAGATAGTGATCATAATTCTATCTCCTTTACAATAGCATTGGAGACAGATAGGAACAGACAAGTTAGAAAAGTGTTTAATTAGAGTAAGGTGACTTATGAGGCTATCAGGCAGGAAATTGGAAGCTTAAATTGGAAACAGATATTCTCATGGAAAAGTACAGAAGAATTGTGGCAAACGTTCAGAGGATATTTGTGTGGAATTCTGCAAAGGTACGTTCCAATGAGACAGGAAAGTTATGGTAGGGTACAGGAACCGTGGTGCACAAAGGCTGCAATAAACATAGTCAAGAAGAAAAGCTTACAAAAGGTTCAGAGAGCTAGGTGATGTTAGAGATCTAGAAGAGTATAAGGCTAATAGGAAGGAGCTTAAGAAGGAAATTAGGAGAGCCAGAAGGGGCCACGAGAAGTCCTTGGCAGGCAGGATTAAGGAAAACCCGAAGGCATTCTACAAGTATGTGAAGAGCAAGATAATAAGATGAGAAAGAATAGGACCTATCAAGCGTGACAGTGGAAAAGTGTGTATGGAACTGAAGGAATAGCAGAGCTACTTAATGAATACTTTACTTCAGTATTCTCTATGGAAAAAGGCCTTGGTGATTGTAGTGATGACTTGCAGCAGACTGAAAAGCTTGAGCATGTAGATATTAAGAAAGAGGATGTGCTGGAGCTTGGAAACCATCAACTTGGATATGTCGCCGGGACCGGATGAGATGTACCCAAGGCTACTGTGGGAGGCGAGGGAGGAGATGGCTGAGCCTTCGGCAATAATCTTTGCATCATCAATGGGGACGGAGGAGGTTCTGGAGGATTGGAGGGTTGCGGATGTTGTTCCTTTATTCAAGAAAGGGAGTAGAGATAGCCCAGGAAATTATAGACCAGTGAGTCTTACTTCAGTGGTTGGTTAGTTGATGGAGAAGATCCTGAGAGGCAGGATTTATGAATATTTGGAGAGGTATAATATGATTAGGAATAGTCAGCATGGCTTTGTCAAGGGCAGGTCTGGCTTTATGAGTCTGATTGAATTTTTTGAGAATGTTACTAAACACATTGATGAAGGAAGAGCAGTAGATGTAGTGTATATGGATTTCAGCAAGGCATTTGATAAGGTGCCCCAAGCAAGGCTTATTGAGAAAGTAATGAGACATGGGATCCAAAGGGACATTGCTTTGTGGATCCATAACTGGCTTGCCCACAGAAGGCAAAGAGTGTTTGTAGACGGGTCACATTCTGCATGGATGTCGGTCACCACTGGGGTGCCTCAGGGATCTGTTCTGGGACCTTTACTTCTCGTGATTTTTATAAATGACCTGGATGAGGATGTGGAGGGATGGGTTAGTAAGTTTGCTGATGACACAAAGATTGGAGATCTTGTGGATAGTGTGGAGGGCTGTCGGAGGTTACAGCGGGACATTGATAGGATGCAAAAGTGGCTGAGAAGTGGCAGATGGAGTTCAACCCAGATAAGTGTGAAGTGGTTCATTTTGGTGGGTCAAATATGATGGCAGAATATAGTATTAATGGTAAGACTCCTGGCAGTGTGGAGGATCAGAGGGGTCTTGGGGTCCGAGTCCATAGGATGCTCAAAGCAGGCTGCACAGGATGACTCTGTGATCAAGAAGGTGTATGGTGTATTGGACTTCATCAATCGTGGAAATGAATTTAGGAGCTGAGAGGTAATGTTGCAGCTATATAGGACCCTGGTCAGACCCCACTTGGAGTACTGCGCTCAGTTCTGGTCGCCTCACTACAGGAAGGATGTGGAAGCCATTGAAAGGGTGCAGAGGACATTTACAAGGATGTTGCCTGGATTGGGGAGCATGTCTTATGAGAATAGGTTGAGTGAACTCGGCCTTTTCTTCTTGTAGTAACAGAGGGTGAGAGGTAACCTGATAGAGGTATATAAGATGATGAAAGGCATTGATTGTGTGGATAGTCAGAGGCTTTTTCCCAGGGCTGAAATGGTTGCCACAAGAGGACACAGGTTTAAGGTGCTGGGGAGTAGGTACAGAGGAGATGTCAGGGGTAAGTTTTTTACTCAGAGAGTGGTGAGTGCGTGGAATGGGCTGCCGGCAATGGTGGTGGAGGCGGATAAGATAGGGTCTCTTAAGAGAGCTTTGGATAGGTACATGGAGCTTAGAAAAGTAGAGGGCTATAGTTAAGTCTAGTAATTTCTAATGTAGGGACATGTTCGGCACAACTTTGTGGGCCGAAGGGCCTGTATTGTGCTGTAGGTTTTCTATGTTCTATGTTCTAAGAGCCTGATGGTTAATGGTTAATAATTGTTCCTGAACCTGGTGGGGTGAGACCTGAGGCAGAGCATCTGGAAGAGAGCATGACCAGGGTGCTGGTGGTACCTGATGAAGAATACCTTTCCTAAGACAGCATATCATGTAAATGTGCTCAATGGTGTGAAGGGTTTTACCCGTGATGGACTGGGCCATATTCACTACTTTACATAGGATTTTTCATTCAAGGGCATTGGTGCTTCCATATCAGGCTGCTCTCCACTACACATCTATAGAAGTTTGTCAGTGCTTTAGATGTTATGTCAAATCTCCACAAACTCCTAAGGAAGGAGAGACACTGCCTCTTAGTGCTTTCTTTCTGATCACACTTATGTGCTGGGCCCAGGACAAAGCCTCCAAAATAATTACACCTAGGTATTTAAAGTTGCTAAGCTCTCCACCTCTGATACTCCAATGAGGACTGAGTCATGGACCTCTGATTTCCTTCTCCAGAAGTCTATAATAATTTCCTTGGTATTGCTGACATCGAGTAAGAGTTTGTTGTTCTCCCTCCTATATGCTGATTTATCATCACCTTGGATCTGGCTAACATCAGTGGTGTAAGCAGCAAATTTAAAGGTGGCATTGGAGCTGCGCTTGACCAGACATTCCTAGGTGTAAAGCGAGTTGAGCAGGGGACTAAGCATACAGCCTTGCGGTGCACCCATGCTGATGAAGATCGTGGAGGAGATGTTGTTGTCTATTGAAATTAACTGGGGTCTGCAAGTGAGAAAACCCAGGATCCAATTGTACCAGGAGGTGTCAAGCCAAGGTCTTGGAGCGTATTGATTAGTTTTGAGGTGATGATAGTTTTGAATGCTGAGCTGTAGTCAATAACGAGCATCTTTATTGTATGCATCTTTGCTGTCCAGGTGAAGAGCCAATGAGATGGTATCTGCAGTGGGCCTGTTGCTTTGGTAGACAAGTTGGGGCTTTATTTGTCAGAAGTACCTCAGAACATCAAAAAGTACAGTGAAAGGTGTCATTTGCATTAAATTAAATCAGCGAGGTTTCTGCTGGTGGCAGACCTCAAGTGTCTCCATGCTTCTGGCGTCAACATAGCATGCCCACAACATACTAAGCTTAATTGTACATCTTCAGAATATGGGAGAAAGCTAGAGCACCCGAAGGAAACCCATGCGATCACGGGGAGAACGTATAGTACTCCTTAGATTCAGCTTCAGGAAGCCACAATCGGTGATCATAGCACAGTAAAGCCTTTGCACTAACCACAATGCTACCATGCTGCCCTATTTCTCTACATATGTACCATCAAGTTTATAGCTTCCATATGTGAAAGTGAACGTGAGGAAGAAAACATTGCTGACTACTCAGTAATACTGTGTTCCTCATGGAGTGCAGAGAGGCACAAAGCTAGGACATTTCCCAACACTTCAGCAAATGAATCAAGGATCAATCTTTCTGCCATTTGAAACCTGGCACAGGAGCAACATACATGTACATATTGAGGAGTATGCGTAGGGACAGAAGCAAGTATTCATTTACAGCATTTAGTGATAATTGAGTTGATTTAAGTGTTTTAATTATTTTTATTATTTTTACCTTTTGCTTTGTATTAAATCGCAATAATTTCCAAAATGAACTTTTCTGTGTTTAATTGCTTGATTACTTTTGAAGCTGTCTGAATGTCAGAAACATTAGGAACTACTTACAGGTATTGACTGCTTTGAAAGATAATCAAATCGAGAAACATGGCTTGGCCAACTGTCGAAATTTTCAATTTGTTGGGGAGTAAACTCGGTTGGGGCCGCTTAAATGAAGAGTTTTTATTTAAATGTGCAAAAAAGCTCTTTTTTCAGCTCCCTTCATGTAAGATTATAGCTTTGATTCCAGAAGAACTCTGAAGAAATCAATGGTATAGAACATGTTGCCATGGTATAGGTATTAAAGATAAGAGCGCGTAGATTCAAAATGAGAAGGAAATTTAAGGGCGATCTGAGGATAATTTTTTCATACAGTGAGTGGTTGATATCTGGAATGTGCTGTTTAAAGATGTATTGAAATCTGATAAAATGACTGCAAAGCAAGCTAGAGGAGGATTTAACCCCCAGCAAGAGCAAACAAGATTGGTGTAGATGGCAAAATGGTGAGAACTGACATGGTAGGTTTAAGGACCCATTTCTGTGCTCTACTATTCTATGAAATTTCCAGCTTTGGTATCCGTGGAAGATTCTGTGTTCAACTTCTGCTGAGAAAATGAGTTGATGACTGCTCCCAAGGTCCTTTCTCTAGTCCTACAAGGACTAAAAACATAGATTTCAATTGAATACTTCTCCTTATTCACAGCAATGACTCCACTACTCCTGAGGATGATAGCTGATGTTATTCTGCTGTTCAAGAAAGGCTCTAAGAATAAGCTTGCCATCAGTAGCAAGTAAATTATTGGAAGGTATTCTAAAGGACTGGATATATAAGTGTCTGTATAGATATAGGCTGGTTAGGGGTAGTCAACATGACTTTGTGCAAGGTAGGTCATGTCTAACCAATCTTGTAGAACTTTTTGACGAGGTTTACAGGAAAATTGATGAATGGAAGGTAGTTTATGCTTTCTACATGGACTTTAGCAAGAACTTTAATGAAGTCCTATAGGACAATGGTCAAGAAGGTTCTGTCACTTGGCATTCAGGATGTTTCAGTAAATTGGACATTGGCTTCATGGGAGCTTCTGCACGGTGGTAGTAGATGGTTGCCTCTCTGATTGGAGGCTTGTGACTAATGTGTGCTGCAGGGAATGGTGCTAGATTTGTTGTTGTTTGTCATCTAGATCAATGATCTGGATGACGATGTGGTAAACTGCATCAGCAATTTTGTGGGTAACACCAAGAATGGAGGCACAGTGGACGGCAAGCCAAAGTTTGCAGTGGGATCTGGACTAGCTGGAAAAATAGGGTAAAAAATGATAGATGGACTTTAATACAGATGAGTGCGAAGTGTTGCATTTTGGGAGGACCAACCAGGATAGGTCTTACACGGTGAGCGGAAGGGCACTGAGGAGTGCAGTGGAACAAAGGGATCTGGGAACACAGATCCATAATTACCTGTAAGTGGTATCATAGGTATTTAGGGCTGTAAAGAGAGTTTTTGGCACATTGGCCTTCATAAATCAAAATATTGAATACAAGATTTGGGATGTTATGATGAAGTTGAATAAGAATATGATGAGAACAAATACGTAGTAGTGTGGGCAGTTCTTGTCACCTCGCTACAGGAAAGAACTCAGTAAGATTGAAAGAACACAGAGAAAATTTACCAGGATGCTGCCAGGATTTGAAGACCTGAGTTATAGGGAAAGGTTGAATAGGCTTAATTCTTTGATGCATAGGAGAATAAGGGTTTATTTGATAAAGGTATGCAAAATTATGAACGGCAATGGTGATTTGTATAAGGGAGTCTAACCACCTTTATGATAAATGGCATCACTGCATCAATGGATACAAGAGCAGGTCAGTTGTTGAGAATCCTGAACGAGTGACTCACCTCTGACATCCTAAAGCTTTTCCACTATCTACACTCCACAAATCAAGAGAATGTTCTCTATTTGCCTCAATGCATAGAGGTTCCAACAACTCTCAGGAAGCTTGGCACTGTTCTAGGCAAAGAAGTCCACTTGACTGGTACCATTAAGTATCCTAAATTCCTTTCACAACCAGCACGCCTTAATACAGTATATGGATCTACAAAATGGGTTTAATATTGACCTCTTCCACCAAGAAGAACAAGGACAGCAGGTGAATAGGAATAGCACCAGCTGCAAGAACCTATCAAATTGTACCTCCTGTACCTAATTAAATGGCCATTGAGTGTACATTGGTGTTCTTCTGCTGCTGTAGCCCATCCACTTCAAGGTTTCATGTGTCATAGGTATATTCAGAGATACCGTTGTAACACATGGTTATTTGAGTTACTGCTGTCTTCCTGTCAGTTTGATCCAAAATGGCCATTCTCCTCTTACCTCTCATATTAACAAGACATTTTCATCCACAGAACTGCCACTCACTGGACGTTTTTGTTTTTTGCACCATTCTCTGTAAACTCCAGAGACCGTTGTGTGTTAAAGTCCCAGGAGATCAGCAGATCTCAAACCACCAGTCTGGCACCAACAATCAATCCCTGGTCAGTCACTTGGATCACACTTCTTTCCCATTCTGATGTTTGGTTTGAAGAACAATTAAACCTACTGAGCATTTCTGGTGAGACGAAGGAGGTGCCAGGCCCGGAATCATCCCATATTGCCCGGAACCTCCAAGTGTTGCAAACTGATCCCTCTAACATCAACTCTAACAGGAGGCGGATCAAATGGCCTGCAGCTTACATGACGTTACTGTGGAAACAGTTTGACGAAGATGTCAACCAAATTCTGGAGGCGACGGTGAAGGGAGGGGTCAATAGGAAGCTGCAAGCCATGACAATAATCGTGGTCAGCATCGCAGCTGAACGGTTCAGAGAAGAGGAGAAGAAAGGGTCCAGAACACCTTACTCAAAGAACCAAAGAGCGTTGAGGCCAATACCCGCCAAAAGAACATCGGCAGGTATCCCGACCCCTGTAAGAGACTGGCAGTTCTTGGTGGACCTCGAAAGGCAGCTGAGGTTCCCCGACCATATCGCAACCACCACCCTGCGACCAGACATTGTCCTTGTGTCTGAGTCTACGAAGCAGGTGGTGATGCTGGAGCTGACAGTCCCACGGGAAGATCACTTGGAAGAGGCCTTTGAAAGGAAGCTATCTAAGTACGCAGGACTGGTCAGCAACTGCCAGCAGGCTGGATGGAGAGCGAGGTGTCTCCCAGTGGAAGTTGGTTGTAGGGGATTCGCAGCCGGTTCCTTAGCCAGAGCCTACGGCAATTTGGGCATCGAGGGAGAGAGGAAGAGGAGAGCCATCCGCAGTACCACCGATGCAGCAGAGAGGGCCTCAAGGTGGCTGTGGCTCAAGAGAGGGGAGCCATGGAGTCATGTGTAGCTAGCCATCTGGACAAAAGCTGGGGTCTGATCAGCCCCGGCTGGGTCACCTGGAGGAGGGTGTATGATGTTGAAAGACCCGAAACACCCGATGATTCCAGAAACATCACTGATGATGTGTCCAGAAGCATCAGCAGATGTATGCACACAGCTTATGCTTCTTAAGTACTGAGTTGCTGCCACATGATTGGCTGATTAATGAGATACTTACATAAATGCTCAGTTACAGATGCACCTAATAAAATGGGCACTGAGTGTATAGTCTGGTTTCATTCTTGCTGACTCCAAATCCTGGAAATTCCAAACAAGCAACACTGTGGGAGTAATCACACCAGAAAGGGTGTACTGTAATAGTTTAAATGATTCACCACCATCTTCTCAGTGGTAATTAGGGATGAACAGTAAATGTATAACGGAATGTATATTTTTAATTTGATACTCCTGTCTGTAGGCAAAACAGATTCAATTTTTAATTTACTATCTTTTATAGTTTTAATATAGACTAAACACAATTGGGCTTTGACTCACAGTCTTCTGTTTTCCCCATGGTGGAAACCAGAGGACATAGTTTCAACGTAGTGGAGGAAAGTTGATGGGCCTTTTCCAGTGCTGTAACATTTACAATCTTTATTGAAACCTGTAGTTCAATGATGAATTGTATTAATGGCACTCTACTGTCTAGAGTCAGACGGTGAGACCTTAGTACCACTTTATTTCTACAGCCCGGCTTCTGGTGTAAGATTAAAATATTATTTCTATATTTCCTTAAAACATAGAGGAAGACCATTCAGTCCATCGACTACTTGCATGTCCACACAGCAATCCCATTTCTCTAATTATTTTCCCTGCAAACTATTCTCTCCAAAATCCCATCAGTTCACCATCTTCACAGATTCTACTACTCACCTGCACCAAGGACAATTTGCAGTGTCCGAATACCCTTTGAGAGGTAAAACAGAACCAGAAAGTCTTACCTCTTTTGCTGATGTGGAGAAACCACGTGAACGCTGCATGGACTGCACAAGAGCTCAACATTGGACCCAGAGTTGTGAGATACCACTGTGCCACCAAGTCGAAGCTGAAGAAATATCATAGATTCTAAAGATCCTTGAGATTCAAAGACATTGGAGAACTACTCAAATTGGACTAAATGATGAAAACATAATTTACAGGTTTCTTCACAGTTTTAATTAAAAACACGATTGTAATTCCATTTAATCTATTGAGAAATTTTGTTGGAGGGGTTTATTTTATTTGGGGCGCTTGGAGGAATATGGTCTAGTTGCAGGCAGATGGGACTAGGCAGAAGATCAGGTGAGCATACAATTGCTGGGCCAAAGGTGTTGTTTCCATGTTGTGTGACGTGATGACTCCAAATTAAATTTTCAGTAAAAGATATATAAATCCAAACTGATTCTCTCATATCCTTTTCACCCTTTGTCACCCTTACTTGGCCTGGATTGCATGTAACTCCAGACTGTATCGTTGCCCTCTGGAATGATGTGGTAAACAACTCATCTCAATCACAAGATTAAATACAATTCAAAAAGTGGTCCTTTCCTTTCCAGTCTAGTGATGAGAATAAAGTGGCACTGACACCTACATCCAGTTGACTAATATAGATAATAGATAACAGGTTCATCATGGATTAGACAAGATATCCAGGCTTTGCAGCTCAATGAAGAGGACAGAAAAAGACTGCAAGAGGGTAGAAAGAACCTATAGATATGCAGAGAAATAGCAGTGATATTTAATCAGGAGAATTGTTACCTATAGTTTGAGTACCCCTTATCCGAAATTCCAAAATATGAAAACCTCCAGAATCCAAATTTTTTTGAGCACTGTCACAAATGGAAAATTCCGCAAGGTGCTGTCTCTGGTGCAGCGCAGGCTGTTCTGAGAAGTGACCTCACATATGTAAAGAACAGAAGTTATGAAATATAGAAAAAAACTCTGCATAAAGCAAAAATAAAGATCTCGATTGTGTATTGAAAGTGTGGATACCTCAGTGTTGGTGTGGATATAATCCACTTAACAGTATGAAACAAGCAAAGACTTATCACGATGGACTGAAAATTGTGAATATTCAGCAGGCTGGTTGCAGAAATTTAAGAAAAGGCGTGGCATAATTTTTTTTAATAGTGGTGATAAAACATCTGCTGATAGTAAAGCAGCACAGAAGTTCATTGATGAGTTTGCCAAGATTATTGCGGATGAAAATCTAACACATATTGAACAAGTGTAATTCAAAGACTACTTACCAGTAGCACATGAATTTAGAGTTGTAAATAGTGGTGATCCCAAGCTATCTCATTATATAGTAGAAAAACATAAATATGAAACACATCCTGCTTCAAGCATTTGGGATAAGGGGTACTCAAACTATGTGATATTTCAGTGGAAAGAATGAGAAGTGAAAATATTAACTTAATGGCACTTTTCTGAAGGGAATGCACAAAGGAATCTGGTTATATCTGTGCATGATTATTGGAAACTGGCCAGACATGTTGAGAAGAAAGTTCCCAGCACTGGGGATCTTGCACTTCATAAATAGAGCCATTAATTATGAAAGTCTTCATAATCACATGTAATTTCAGTAAAACTTCAGCTGGGCCATTACCAAGTGGTGTTGGTAGACAGAGTGAAAAAAAAGTTTACCTGGATCTTTCTGGTAAAGAATGTAGTCATTACTAGGTATCTGTCTTTGTTCTATTGAAAGCAATAGCCATGAGAAAATCCAGGACGAGTGCCCAAGTTTATACTGGATTGCAAGAGAGCCATAATATTCAAAGACTAAGGGCACAGATTCAACAAGAGTTTCAAAAGATGCAGGGGAAATATAAGGGAAAACCTCCCAGAGTAGAAAGTGGTTGTGATCTGGCATTCACTGATGGATGTACAGAAGAGAATTGAATAAGCATTTTTGAGAAAATAATTTTGAGACCAAAGGCTGGGAATAGGACTTATTGGACCTATCAATTAAACATAGACTCAATGGGCTGATGGCCTCCATCAGTAGATGAATAATTCTATGGAGCGACATAGGATTGGAAGATGTTAAATCCTTGTGGGTTGAGATAAGAAACTGCAGAGCAGCAATGGCTTCAGTTTCTGGGGGAAATGAGGAAGGTGCAGTATAGGTGTATTCCAGAAACAAGGAAATACTTAAATGGCAAAATAGCACAACCTTGGCAGACAAGGGAGGTCAAATCTAATGTAAAAGCAAAAGTGAGGGTATACAACAAAGCAAAAAATAGTGGTAAGATAGAGAATTGGGAAGCTTTTAAAAGTATATAGAGCACAACTAAAAGAATGTTTAGCAGGGTGAAGATGAAATATGAATGCAAGCTAGCAAATAATATCAAAGTGGATAGAAAAAGCATTTTCAAGTATGTAAAAAATAAAAGAGAGGCAGGAGAAATAATAATGGGGGACAAGGATATGGCAGATGAACTAAATGAGTATTTTGCATCAGTCTCAACTGTGGAAGACACTAGCAATGTGCCAGATGTTGAATGGTGTGAAGGAAGAGAAGTGGGTGCAGTTACTGTTATAAGAGATAAGGTATTCAAAAAGCTGTAAGACCTAAAACTACATAAGTCAACCCAGACCAGAAGAACTGCTTCTGAAAGAGGTAGCGTTAGAGGTTGTGGTGGCATTAGAAATGATCTTTCAAAAATCATTGGACTCTGGCATGTTGTCAGAGGACTGGAAAATTACAAATGTCACTCCACTCTTTAAGAAAGGAGGAAGGCAGCAAAAAGGAAATTATAGACCAGTTAGCCTGACCTCAGTGGTTGGGAGGATGATAGAGTCAATTGTTAAGGATGAGGTGATGGAGTGCTTGGTGACACAGGCAAGATGGGACAAAGTCAGCATAGTTTCCTTCAGGGAAAATCCTGCCTGACAAACCTGTTGGAATTCCTTGAGGAGATAGGATAGATACAAAAAAAATGGATTTTGCATATCTGGACTTTCAGAAGGTCTTTGACAAAATGCTACCAATGAGGCTGCTTACCAAGTTAAGAGCCCATGTATTACAGGAAAGTTACTAAGATGGTTAGAGCATGGGCTGATTGGAAGAAGGCAGTGAGTGGGAATAAAAGGATCCTTGTGGCTAGTGGTGTTCTGCAGGGGTCAGTGTAGGGACCTCTTCTTAAATGATTTAGATGATGAAATAGATGGCTTTGTTGCCACGTTTGCAGATAATACGAAGATTGGTGGAGGGGCAGGTAGTGTTGAGGAAACAGGTAGGATGTAGAAGGTCTTAAACAGATAAGGAGTATGGACAAGAAAGTGTCTAATGAAATATAACGTCAGAAAATGCATGGTCATGCACTTTGGTAGTGGAAATAAATATGTGAACTATTTTCTAAATGGGGAGAAAATCCAAAAATCTGAGATGCAAAGGGACTTGTGAGTCCTTGTGCAGAACACCCTAAAGGTTAACTTGCAGATTGAGTCAGTGATGAGGAAGGCAAATGCAATATTAGCAATAATTTCAAGATGTCTAAAATACAAGAACAGAGATGTAATGTTGAGGCTTTATAAGGCACTGGTGAGGCCTCATCTTGAGTATTGTGAACAGTTTTGGGCTTAGAAGAGATGGGCTGGCATTGGAGAGGGTCCAGAGGAGGTTTGCAAGGATGATTCCAGGAATGAAAGGTTTATCATACGAAGAATGTTTAATGATTCTGGGTCTGTACTCACTGAAATTTAGAAGTATGAGGGGGGATCTCAGTGAAGCCTTTTGAATGTTGAAAGCCCTAGACAGAGTAGACATGGAAAGGATGTTTCCCATGGTGGGAGAGTCTAGGATAAGAGGGCACAGCATCAGTATAGAGGGCTGTCCATTCAAAACTGAGAAGCTGAGAAATTTCTTTAGCCAGAGGGTGGTGAATTTGTGGAATTTGTTGCCACATGCAGCTGTGGAGGCCAAGTCGATGGGTGTATTTAAGGCAAAGGCTGATAGGTTCTTGATTGGACGTGACATCAAAGGTTATGGGGAGAAGGCCGTAAAATGGAATTGAGGAGGAGAAAAAAAAGGATCAGCCATAATTGAATGGCAGAGCAGGCTCGATGGGCCAAATGGTCTAGTTTTGCTCCTATATTTTATGGTCTTATGGTCTTATCATTCTGGATCAATGTCATGTGTTTGAGGGAGCGCTGGTTGCCCTTCAGAAATGTAAATAAAATTTACATCCCAAGATAACCCTGCTCAATATGTACAAAAATACAGGAAATATATTGATAAATGTATTGTTTCAAGTATTTGCATTGAAAAATAAAGATTAATTTAGATTTTACGTATAAATCCAGCTTTAGTTCATCCACCACAGTTATCATTCATAGTCAGCAATTTGCTCATCACTGCAGTGTGTAGGAATGAGTTAAGTGCCTCTGGCTTCAAGCTTCGCTCTATAATAGACAATGTTGCCCTATCATTGATGAATGCTTTTTTATGGAATATTTCATGTAGAATGAAATCTAATGAGTCATGAAACTAAAGGAGAATGCTTGAAAGATATGCAGCTGACTTTCAGAGATTGTCCAGAACATCATACCCTATGAATTACAACAGCAAGGTGTACCATGGTGAAGGCCACAAATTTGTTACATGAAATATGGATATAAAAATAGACCTGACTAAAAGAAGAGTGAAAAACAATGAAAATCTGATTAAAGATTACTTCATAATTATTCTCTTTTACCAAGTTATGAATGGAAAATTGCAATAGATCTGTTGTGTGTATATATTATCTAACATACAGTAGAATAATATTTAATATTGTTTTATACAAATTAAATTTAAATATAATTTAAACAAAACAAACTGAAATTCTTAAAACTGAACTCTGCTACTATTCTAAAAAGGGACCAGTACGAAGGCACAGAAATCAAGAGGCATGACATCTCCCTCTATGTTGACATAATTCAAGCAGTAGTAGATATATCTTAGTTGCCTGTTTCACTCCTACCTTAGAGAACAGAGAAGTCGAGTAACCTTTTCTAATTGCTGTTATACTGACCCTTAGAGCACATACATTTAGTTAGGGCAAACAACTGTAGCTGTCCGTGGGCAATTGCTATCAATGTATTAAAATAATTATCATTTTTAGGATATATTTTTACTTAAAAATGAAAAGCTAAAAGGTCACCAGTATCTCCAGGAAGAGAAAATTTTAAAAAAATAACATCAAGTGAATTTTGCTTAGTGGAAACTTTTTGTAGGTATTCTTCCCGAATATGAAGGCTAGAGGACATTGAATAAAATTAATTAATAAAAAATATCTTAAAGTTCTAATGGAAGTTTATCATCTTGAATGAATGATTGTTCTCCTTTCCAAAGATGCTCTCTGGTCTATTGTACATTTCCAGAATTTGCAGTTCCCATTTTAGATCATCAGCTTATGCCATTATCAGTTTTTTTCAAATTTCTGCTCAACCAAGATTGATAATGACTAACCAAAACCAAGGATCACAGATTACCGGTAATTAAAAACAATAAATATCTAAATTTAACCAGTTAATTTAGGACAAGTAAAAAAAAACAAAATAGCAAGAACTGCCTCAGAAATAAAATAATATTGCAAAGCAGTAAGTGCAGTACTGTCTCCTTTATGTTTTAAAGGTCATGGGTTCTGCAGCGAAATGTAAGATTTAAGATAACAGCCCAGTGAAATGCAATCAGACTGCTAATGACAAATTAACAAATTTCACAACACATGCTGGTGATAATAAACCTGATTCTGATTCTCATGAGATACAAACTAAAAGCCATCTCCTTGCACATCAGTAATGAGAAATAAGTGTGTGCCATACATTGTTGTGAATGGTGGTGGGCAATTGAGGGGTAATAGGAGGAAGCAACATCAAAAATAGCTCTATCCTCAGTGGTGGTGAAGTCCAACATGTGATCACTGAAGAAAAGGATGAAGAATTCACCACCATATGGATAACCCATCTTGGTTTTCTTTTGAGATCCCACTATGCAAGAAACCAGGCTTCAGGTAATTTCAAGGACTCTCCTACCCCCACCAATGACAAAGACTCTCCTACCCCCACCAATGACCTCTTCTCCCGTCTTCAACCCTCCTTCTCTTCATGGACACCCCACTCTGGTCTTCTGCCTGCTCTGGATCTCTTTATTACTAATTGCCGATGGGACATCAACCGTCTCGACTTCACCACTCTGTGTTCCAATTCCAACCCAACTCCTTCCGAACTCTCTGCTCTCCGCTCCCTCCGCACCAATCCCAACCTCACTATAAAACCCGCTGATAAGGGGGGAGCTGTTGTTGTCTGGCGTACTGACCTCTACCTGGCTGAGGCACAGAAACAACTCTCTGATACCTCTTCTTATTTACCCCTTGATCATGACCCCACTAAGGAGCACCAGGCCACTGTCTCCTATACCATCACCAACCTTATCAGCTCTGGGGATCTCTCATCCACTGCCACCAACCTCATAGTCCCCACACCCCGCACTTCCCGTTTCTACCTCCTACCCAAGATCCACAAACCTGCCTGTCCAGGTAGACTCATTTCATCAGCTTGCTCCTGCCCCACCGAACTCATTTCTGCATACCTTGACACTGTTTTATACCCCCCTTGTTCAATCCTTCCCACCTATCTTCGTGACACTTCTCACGCTTTGAATTTTTTCAGTGATTTTAAGTTCCCTGGCCCCCAGCACCTTATTTTCAGCATGGACGTCCAGTCCCTATATACCTCCATCCCCCAGCCGGACGGTCTCAAAGTTCTCCGCTTCTTTTTGGATTCCAGACCTAACCAATTCCCCTCAACCACCACTCTCCTCCGTCTAGCGGAATGAATTCTTACTCTCAATAATTTCTCCTTTGGCTCCTCCCACTTCCTCCAAACCAAAGGTGTAGCCATGGGCACCCGTATGGGTCCCAGTTAGGCCTGCCTTTTTGTTGGCTTTGTGGAACAGTCCATGTTCCAAGTCTATGCCAGTATCCATCCCCCTCTTTTCCTTCGCTACATCGACGACTGCATTGGCGCTGCCTCTTGCACACATGCTGAGCTCGTTGACTTCATTAACTTTGCCTCCAACTTTCACCCTGCCCTCAAATTTACCTGGTCCATTTCTGACACCTCCCTCCCCTTTCTTGATCTTTCTGTCTCCATCTCTGGAGATGGCTTATCTACTGATATCTACTATAAGCCTACAGACTCTCACAGCTACCTGGACTATTCCTCCTCCCACCCTGTCTCTTGCAAAAATGCTATCCCCTTCTCACAATTCCTCCATCTCCACCGCTTCTGTTCTCAGGATGAGGCTTTTCATTCCAGGACGAAGGAAATGTCTTCCTTTTTTATACAAAGGGGCTTCCCTTCTTCCACCATCAACTCCGCTCTCAAACGCATCTCTCCCATTTCTCGCACATCTGCCCTCACCCCATCCGCCCACCACCCCACTCGGGATAGGGTCCCCCTTGTCCTCACCTACCATCCCACCAGCCTCCAGGTCCAACGTATAATTCTCCGTAACTTCTGCCACCTCCAACCAGATCCCACTACCAAACACATCTTTCCCTCCCCCCCCCTTTCTGCTTTCCACAGGGATCGCTCCCTACTCGACTCCCTTATCCACTTGTCCTCCCCATCCCTTCCCACCGATCTCCCTCCTGTCACTTATCCTTGTAAACGGAACAAATGCTACACCTGCCCTTACACTTCCTCCCTCACCACCATTCAGGGCCCCAGACAGTCCTTCCAGGTGAGGCGACACTTCACCTGTGAGTCGGCTGGTGTGGTATACTGCGTCCGGTGCTCCCGGTGTGGCCTTTTATATATTGGTGAGACCTGACGCAGACTGGGAGACCGTTTCGCTGAAAACCTATGCTCTGTCCACCAGAGAAAACAGGATCTCCCAGTGGCCACACAGTTTAATTCCACATCCCATTCCCATTCTGATATGCCTATCCATGGCCTCCTCTACTGTCAAAATGAAGCCACACTCAGGTTGGAGGAACAACACCTTATATACCGGCTGGGTAGCCTCCAACCTGATGGCATGAACATTGACATCTCTAACTTCCATTAATGCCTCTCCTTCCCTTCTTACCCCATCTCTGATATAGTTAGTTTTTCCCCCCTCCTTTTTTTCTCTCTTTCTGCCCATCACTCTGCCTGTTCTCCATCTCCCTCTGGTGCTCCCCTCCCCCTTTCTTTCCCCCTAGGCCTCCTGTCCCATGATCCTTTCCCTTCTCCAGCTCTGTATCCCTTTTGCCAATCACCTTTCCAGCTCTCAGCTTCACCCCACCCCCTCCAGTTTTCCCCTATCATTTCACATTTACCCTCACCCTCTTACTTTCAAATCTCTTACTATCTTTCCTTTCAATTAGTCCTGACAAAGGGTCTCGGCCCGAAACGTCGACAGTGCTTCTCCTTATAGATCCTGCCTGGCCTGCTGTGTTCCACCAGCATTTTGTGTGTGTTGCTTCAGGTAATTTTGTTCATTTCAAATGATGTCATGAAATGTAGGAGACCACTGCTTACAGCAAAGCCTATCAGACAGATCACATTACTGCAGTCGTACTGAAGATCTAAATACCAAAACCTGCCCCTGAACAAACAACTCTAATACAGTTATCTAACTAGTATCTACCAAATAATATGGAAAATGTTTAAAAATCACAGGATAAATCTAATCTAAATACTTACTGTACAATCAGTCAGCTCTCAATCATCAGAAAAGTATTTAAGATGTAATTAATAGTGACAGCTAATGTGGCATTCACCCACCGATAATCAGCAAATATTCAATTTATGCTTTACCAGCTTCAGGCCTCATTGTACTCTTCATCACAACATGGACCAAAGAAATGAATTGTAGATGATTGGATATCAAGTTGGTATTTCACTGGATGTGATGTTAAGGAACCCTGGTGAGGCTGAAACAATGAGCATCAGTTAGGAAATCAATGCAGTAATTGGTGTCAAAACTCTCACAAAACTAAAAAGGGTTATTATTGGAAATCAATCATCCCACCCCCAGGAAAGTAGTTTCTCTGGACAGTATTCTCAGCCCATGTCTATTCAGTTACTTCATCAATGACATTCCTTCCATCAGAAGGTTGGATGTAAAATGTTTGCTGATTATTGTGTAACATTTAATTCCATTCACAATTCCTAAATAAGCTAATCTATCCATGAAATAAAGCCTAAAGTCATTGAGTCGTAGAATGCCACAGCACAGAAGAAGTTCTTCAGCCCATCTTGTGCATGCCAAACTATTCATCTGCCTAGTCCCATTGACCTGAACTTGGAACATAGCCCTCCATACCACTCCCATCCCTGTACCTATCCAAATTTCTCTTAATCTTAAAATTGAACCCACATCCACCACTTCCACTGGCAGCTCGTTCCATACTCTCACCGGTCTTCAAGCGAAGAAGTTTCTCCTCATGTCTCCCTTCTACATTTCACCTCTCACCCTCAGCCTATGATCTTTAATTTTAGTCTTCCCCAAACTCACTAGAAAAAGCTTGCTCATATCTACTCTATACATACCCATTAAAATTTTGTATACCTCTATCAAATTTCCCCTCTTCCTCCCACATTCAGGGAAATAAAGTTCTAATCTCTTCAACCTTTCCCTATACCTCAGGTACTCAAATCCTGATGACATGGAATTATGGATCATTATTCTCAGATCTCTCTGTCTACCATACTCCTCAATGTTCTAATGTTTACCGTGTAAGTCCTATCCTCGTTTGTACACCCAAAATGCAATACCTCAAACTTCTCTGTATTAAATTGCATCTTCCATTTTCAGCCCATTTTTCCAGCTTATCCAGATCCCACTGCAAGCTTTGATAATCTTCATCACTCTCCACTACACCCCCAATCTTGGTATCATCCACAAATTTGCTGATCTAGTTAACTACATTATCATCCAGATCGTTGATAGAGATGACAAACAACAATGTTTGTAGTACCAATAGTTACAGACCTCCAATCAAAGAGACAACCACTTACTACCACTCTCTGGCTTCTCACAAAAAGTTAATATCTACTCCAATTTACTACCTCTCTTAGAACGCCTTCTTGACTAACCTCCTTTGTGGGACCATGTCAAAAGCCTTGCTAAAGTCCATGTAGAGAACATCCTTCATCAACTTTACTGGTAAGTTCCTCCAGAAATTCTGTAAGTTTGAGTAGACACAACTTACCACATACAAAGCCATGTTGACTATCCTTAATTAATCCCTGTCTTTTCAAATACTTATATATCTGGTCCATTAGAATACTTACACACTACCAATGTGAGGCTCACTGACCTATCATTTCCTGGCTTATTTTTGGAGCCTTTCTTAAACAATGAAATAATATTAGCTATCCCCCAATCCTCTGGCATCTTACCTTTGGCTCTGCTAGGGTTCCTGCAGTTTATCGACTAGCCTCCCACAGGGTCCAAGGGAATACTAT
Source organism: Hemitrygon akajei (assembly GCF_048418815.1). Lineage (NCBI taxonomy): Eukaryota > Metazoa > Chordata > Chondrichthyes > Myliobatiformes > Dasyatidae > Hemitrygon > Hemitrygon akajei. The sequence goes on from NC_133133.1 coordinate 65,909,311, forward strand.
GTCAGGCTCTGTGGATTTATCCACCCTAATTTACCTCAAGATAACAAACACCTCCTCTTCAGTAATACATATATACAGTCCATGACCTCACGGTTGTTTTGCCTCACTTCTATAGAATCAGTGTGTCTTCCAAGAAAATGCACATGAAAAAGCCATGCTATCCTGCTCAACATTTAGTCCTGAGCTGATAAGCGGGAAGTCTTTAGTTCTTCTGAGAATATATTTTTCCTTAGGTGCTGCAAACTAATGACCTATTTGTATTATTTCCCGTTTGACAGTGAATTATTTGCCCCTGGTGTTTATCAATATAATCAATATAGATGGAGCATGTTGACACATCCTAGGAATGCAATGCAGTGTAATATAAATTTATGTTCTTTCCTTCTTTCCTGAGATATCACTATGTATAACTGATAGTAGAATTACAGGATAACAGAGGACAGTGATGAATTACTAGGTTTTGAGTCATATAGAGGTAATTTAAATTTAACCTAATTCTCAAGAAACTGAAAGGACCCTATCCATGATGGTTTTACTCTTCACCCAATTTTAATTTCCATTAAGTAACTGGAGAGTAATATTTTGGATTTCCCCCTTTGGATCAATTAGGTTAAAACACTTTCCATTTGGAATCATGCAGTCCTGAAGAAGTCTATTTAGACCTAGTATTCCGTCTGAACTCTTGAAAGACCTGTCTAAGTAAGCTTACTTTGCCGTCATCTCTCCTTACCCTTCAATGCTATCCCTTTCAAATCTACATGTAATTCCACTATAAAACTCTAGCTCTGCATATATCATATCTCAGTAGCAAAGCAGACAGACAAAATATAGCGATCATTGATGTCAAGGCAGGAGAGCTTCTCAAAACAAAACAGACAAGTGTGGAACTGGGGAGAAAACAGAATATTGGAAGAACTCATTGGGTTAAGCAGTATCTGTGCAAGCAAAAGATGTATATCAACATTTGGTTTTGAGTTCCTGATACTCTGTCACAACCCAAAATATACACATTCACTTTTTAGCTTCACAAGCAGGCTTCTCATGAGCAAGAAGTAGGCATCATGCTGATAAATTGACTGACCTTTCTCAACTCTTGAGTCAGCATTCCTCCACACTGGACGCTACTGAGTAATGGCATAGAGTCAGTCAGCCCACCTGAGTGTTCAAATTCCTGAAAGAGCAAACTGTCAAACAGTGCCTGTAGGCACAAGTGACCCACCATAGGGATTTTACTCATTTATCCTCAGCTTCATCAATATAAGACCAAACTGATCTACATTTGAGAATGTTAGTAGTCATGATTATCACATAACCCACATGGAAGCATTCACCTTTCTTTATATTGAAGATGTTCTCCATTGCAATATGAGGTACTACAATGGAACAAAATGGGATAGATTCAAAACGGATCCAATAGTTCAAAACTAGGGCATCACAAAGCAAAGAGGTAACAAACTTCCTTTAACTATGGTCTTGATCATCATTTGAACCAAATGACCTGGCCTATTTCTCATTCTACCATTAATATAAAGGCAATGTAGCAATGCAGAGTCAGTGATGAGTTGGCTAAAGCAATAGCAGCAAGTGCTTGTAAGAAGGTGGTGAAAGCTTTGGTGAAATTATCAACCAGAATTGCATGGATGTTCTGTATGATATGTAACTAGCCCAATAAAGGCAAAGCAGATCACAAGAGAAGATCAGATTAAAGCAGGTGATCCAAAATCAAATTCATTGAAAAATGTCAGGAGGAGATTCCATGTCCTGTATCATCTTTTACTCCAAAAGAGACTGGAATAGAAGTGCAAAGAGCTGAAAAATGTAATGGTATAGCACAATGTTTATGGAACTATGTGATGCAGTTTCAGAGGAAAATTTGTTCTCGGCCTGAACAAGTACTCACTCTTTTGTAATGCATGCTGAGATTTTTCTTTGGAGTTCTCAAGGTATTTATCACAGAGATACACCTAGAATTGTTTGATTGCATTCAGTGCTATGCAGTTCCCTTCATCACTACTTCATGCCTGGTTGTGGAAGAAAATATGTTGAGCAGGAGCTTTGCTCTAACTTAACTTGATGGAGCAATTCCCAGCCCTGTGAGTCCAGCACTGGGAATCTACTTTGTGCTGGTATTGGGTTTCCTGACTACAAAGTTCTAAACTCAAATGAAGACCTTAAGCTCTACCAGATATAGATAGCCGCAAGTGCTGTCACTAAAGGGAGATTTTACTGTTAATAAGCAATCTTCAAAGACTAGTTCACTTCCCACTTTATTCTCCATGGTGAGCTTAGCTGCCAAAAAACACTATTCAAGTGGTGGGTCTCTTCTCCCTGCCAAGGAGAAGATACGTCCAACTGACAAAGTAGTTTAGAACACAGTTCATTTATTTTTAGTGATCCATATTTAAATCCAAAAATATTCTTAAAATATATTTAACACTCAAAGAGGATTTCTATTTCATAAAACATTTTCTAATTACAAACCATTTCTAAAACAACACATTTCAATATCCAAAGGATTTGCAAAACACAGTGACAATTCGTATAAACTAAAAAGACATATCGATGATGCAGATGTACAAGTCATCCTTTGCAGAAATTGAAGCTAGAGGAAAAGATTCTGATTCACCCCATGTTTCTTTAATGTTTCTTGATTTTTTTTAACCTCATTCCTAATAAGCCTGAACTGCTATCTACACTTATACCCTTTTACAGCCTCTTGGGTAACTTCACGCACAAGCGATATTTCCTCAGTTGGCCTTTTTACACCAAAGATGTAAAAGCATCTTGGAGACATATTTTCCAGCTATCTACAATCAATGCGGTAAAGCTAACTTCCTTGTGTACATAAATCTTCCAATGTTAGTAGATCAGTTATTAATATAATAAGTGATTTGCTTCCATTTAGTCTGCAAGCTTGCTTGAATTAAAACACCTTAGTCTGCTTGTCTGTTTGAAATGATGCAAATTAATTAACCCGTTGTCATATACTGCACCTTTCCAGCAGTAAGACAGGTTGCTACATACTAGCAAGTTTGTGCTAAAACAGAGCTTGTTTGCAAAGCTGTGTTTTCAAACTTCAAGCTGAAGTTCTTTTTTACATTTTAAGACTTGAGGACCCACCCCTGTTCATGACCAAAAGCCAAAAAAAGCATATAGTGGGAAATATGTTTACAATTGTTTGATTGTACAAGTGATAGCTGCTGTGTTTAGAAAGCGAACTTGGCAAAACATGAGATCACTGGCCCATGAAGCAGATATCCATCACAACTTCAGGTAAATCTTCCTTAATTACCTTTCATAAGAATTGTTCCCCTGCTCCGTTGAGTTCACCTCCCCAAATACCTTGCCATACCAACAGTGAACTCTGTGCTCCAAGCACATCAGAAGTTCCACCTTCCATCCCCAGTCCAATCACAGTAATGTTTGACCCAAAATGAGCTTTAAGCACCAATTTCCCACCCAACTCCCCATTGCAAGGAAACAGGTTTGCAAATTTAATAAATGGAACAAAAGACACTAACTACAGGTAGATAATTTAACTATTATTAAAAACAAACACTAAATCTTTCACTAAAACATTAAGTTATTCAGATACTTATGGAAGTGTGCACACAGGCCCACTCTCTACAGCACACTTTTAGTTATCCGCAGGACCAGTTGTGACCCAGCCCGTGGCATGCCAATCGATAAATAAGACGGCAGGAGTGGCTTTCAACCGGCAGATACTGTTAACTCTTCACGCTACATACCACCCTTCAAAAGATGTGACTCCGTAATACCCATTCTATAGGCTAGTATTATTCCTGTGGATGCCCACTGAATTATATATAAGACATTAAAGTATACTATATAAGACATAAAACTGCAATACCCAGTACTATAAGGTCAATAGCACTCTCCAGTGTAACACTATAGTCCACTAATCTTCTAGTGCCCCAAAAGGGCACCATTTTGCCTCTGGGGTACAGTGGGCATGAAACTCGTCCCCCACTTCCCTAATCTTCTTCACTGACTGTTGGATGTGGTCAGTCACATGAGTAATGTTCCCCAACTTATCAGGAATATGGGCACTGCACTCTCAGCCATTAACACTTCATGTGCCACCTCCTTCTGCAAGCAGAAAATCTAAGGCCATTCTATTTTGCAACACAACTGTCCAAACTCCCTCTACTTTGGTCAATACTTGGGCTAATGGATCCTCCATCAAAGATTCCTCTCCTTAATAAGTGGACATGAACTTGGTTGATTACACCATTAGCATTTCTCAGTGCACGCTTCTGTCAGAAGTTGGAAAGTATTTATCAGCACGATCTAGGTGCCCAACAATAAAGACATTCAGACAATCAGTGGCAATTCCATCATCAAATCCAACAGGACTATTGCCCAGCAATTTGGCTGGACTACCTGCACAAGTCAATGCTTACAGATCAGAAGCTGGATATCTTCTGATGAAGACTCATCAACTGACTTTCCACAGTCTTTCTATCACCTAAAAATGTGAGAAGGGAGAGGGACAAAGCTTTCCCAGTTCTCAGCAGAGTTGTTACAATCTAAATCAGTATATTCCACTTGATCGGCACTCAGCTCATCACTTTAAGTATTCACTCCTTCCAACAACATTCATGATAGCTACAGCATTTACCAATTCAGGACCAAATACATTTATTATCCATGAATTTTCTTTCAAAGAGATCCTCATTGAAGAGATTCAATGTCTGTAGTGAGATGCTGAAGATGTTCTATAGGTCAGTTGTGGAGAGCGCCCTCTTCTTTGTGGTGGCGTGTTGGGGAGGAAGCATTAAGAAGAGGGACGCCTCACGTCTTAATAAGCTGGTAAGGAAGGCGGGCTCTGTCGTGGGCAAAGTACTCGTGAGTTTAACATCGGTAGCTGAGCGAAGGGCGCTGAGTAGGCTACGGTCAATTATGGAAAACTCTGAACATCCTCTACATAGCACCATCCAGAGACAGAGAAGCAGTTTCAGCGACAGGTTACTATCGATGCAATGCTCCTCAGACAGGATGAAGAGGTCAATACTCCCCAATGCCATTAGGCTTTACAATTCTACCGCCAGGACTTAAGAACTTTTTAAAAGCTATTATTAATGCTTTTTGAGATAGTGATTTAGATGCATATCATATTTTTTACTGAGTTAAGTATTGTATGTAATTAGTTTTGCTACAACAAGTGTATGGGACATTGGAAAAAAGTTGAATTTCCCCATGGGGATGAATAAAGTATCTATCTATCTATCTATCTTACATCTGGCATCTCTATCATCTAAAATTAAGGCAGCAAACAACTGTGAACCTCTAATTTTCCTTCTCCTTCACCAACCTCACTTGCCATTCCTTCAGAAAGTACTACGTCCTATGACATGAATCGTATCCTAACATTTGGTTCTGTCCATGTGGAGTCTGCATATCCTCCCTGTAACCACATGCATTTTCTCCTGGTGCTCCAGTTCCATCACAGATCCCAAAGGGTACGGCGGCTGGTAGATTAAATGACTACATTAGCTCACTTCTCTTGTGTAAATGAAATTTAAGAGAGTTTATGTGAATGTTCGGAAAAGGACATCAGATTAATTAAAATGTGTGCTTGATGGTCAATGTGAATTCAGTAGCCAAAGGTCACACTTCTGTGCTGTGTGTCTCTGTGACTGATTATCCTCACTTGACTTAAATTGCTCAATATGGTGGCAGATAATCAGAAAGAACAATGAGTACTAAATTTGGCCTTGTCAGAAGAATGAACAAATTAAAAGATAAACAAGTATTAGCTTGTTGAATTTCAGCTAGAATTAATTGCTGGGGGGGAGAAACAATTACATTTTTAATTCTAAATCTCTTCCATGTTTATGCAAATACATATCATTGTTTGGCTCCTAAATTGATAAAACATACAAATAATTAAACTCATTATATCAAAAATAAAACGTAACCTCCAGAGCATTACAGACAAGTTAATTCAATGTAATAGGATTGAGCTGTTGGCACCACAGTGAGATCACAATTTATATCACTTGCAAGTACAATGAACTAAAATTAGTCTGCCTATTTTATGATTCCTCTAATTCTTAGACATTTGGCATACAATTATTATTAAAGCCAATTCTTTGTTGAAATCTAAAATAGCGAGTTAGCTCAGAAGAAAGAAACTAGGAGATGCATTATGTAGGTCATAACAAATAGAAAGTACCCAATCGAATGGATAAAGATACAAGGTTTTTCATGATTCCCTTGTCAAAGTCATGTTGGTTGGTAGACTAATTGGTCACCATAAATTGTCCTTGAAGTATAGGGTGATAACTCAATTCTCTTGGCAGTTGAGGAAAATGTGGGAGAATAGGTAATGGGTAAATTTATTAGAAGGATGAGATTATTCTGTGATCCAGCAGAGACTAAATGGGCTGATAGGGCCTTCTTTTGTGTCATAGAAAACATGAATAAACATTAATAATGAGATGGAATGGTGAGGCATTGTAAGAGGACGTTCGTTGTCTTGTTGTTCATCATTAATAGTGCACTGCTAAACCTTATTACTGGCATACAGAGAACCAAAATCTTTGGTGAGTTGCTTAAGTATTGGTAAGGGAATTGAAAAGTTTAACTAAGTGGTCAAAGAATCCAGGAGAGCTTTGATGCCAAGGAAAAAAATGGGAAAATTTCAACAACGATGTAAGGAAGCATATCTTTTACTGCTTGTTGAATTATATGGAATGGGACTTGCTGCCAGACACATGGCCATTTTTTATGACATTGATGAGTTGGAAACCAGCCTATCTTTACGCTGCAGAATATTCTAATAGGTCATGCTTCAATTTAATAGAGTGATAATTTTATTCAGTTTAAAAATAACTGGCTGTAGGTGCTAAGACTTCTCTGAGCCTGCTGGCAAAGGGAGGATTAACTGGCAGATGTCTCAGCACATGCAAGTTTATCTGCAACTATTCAAGCCCCCAGCTGCCAGCAGCCATTTACAATATTACATTGAATTACAGACTGCATAAACGGACCATTCAGCCCAATTACAGCATGTTTTGTTCTGGTTCACCTAACTTTTTCCATTTACCTCATCAGATGGATATCTTTCTCGTAGGTGTACCTGGCTTCCCTGCAAACGTGTCTGTGCTATTTACCACCATGCCCCACCTGCCATTCATAGCATCAAGTGTGATAACACTGACACAGTGATGTAACAGTCCATACTGCTGCCTTACAGATCCAAGAACACAGGTGCTGTTCATGTGGAGTTTGCACCTCCTCCCCATGTCCATGTATGCTTCTGCTGGGTTTTATAGATTCCTCTCACACACCAAAATAGGTTAATTGGCTTCTATAAATTATCCAGTGTTGCAAGGAGGTGACAAAGGTATTAAAAGGGGAGTTGCATGTTAGAGTAAGTGATTATTCATATTAACCCAATTGTGCCCTTTTTGGACTGCAATTGTGACTGACTCTTGATATCCACCTCAGTTCAGGCAATTCAGGATGGACAATAAATGATGCCAATGATGTTCACATCTTATGAACAAACAAATTAAATAGTAATTGCATGTTCTTTACTGAATATTTCTAGAGATATCACAAAAGGATGATTCCTAGAGGAAAAAAAATTACCATATTGTTCCCAAGTTTAATCAGTCGTTGAAAACAGAAACCAGATTATCTGATACATAAATACAATCTTGTCAGCATCACGTTCTCAGCTTCCGGTATAGTTCAAGAGTTAGACTGCTCTTATACTTAACACAATCTCAAGTTGACCAGTCAAGTGTAAAAAGGTAAATGTTAGTGAGAAGACAGGGTAGTTTTGAAACATTGTACAGTTAATGAAATGGGAATTTATCTGACCAGTGCGATACCTTTTCCTGACATAGGGTGGCAGATACTTCTTATTATTTGATGCAACTTTACAAATGAACATGCAGCTCTTACACACTAGGTGATTTTTATGCATCCAGTTCATACAGCTACAGGTAAGTCTACTGAAATATTGGTAATCTTTGCAGGGTTGAAAATTTGAGCTGATGAGTGAAAATCCAGTTTTGAAGAACAACAAGAATCACCTGTTATGCAAAGACAGAGTCAGTACAACTGCAGCCAGAACAATTTGTGCTCACTTCCATCAGGAAGGAGGCTATGTAATATCCACACCAGGACTACCAGACTCAGAAATAGTTACTTTCCCTCAGCAGTAAAATTGATCAACACCTCAGACTACTAACCCATTACTTTATATATATATATATATATATATATATATATATAATGTAACTTTTGTATTTACATTTCTTGTGTTTTTTAAATTATTGTGTTCTTTAACATATTGTGTTCTTTTTGTGCTGCATTGGATCTGGAGTAACAATGATATCATTCTTCTTTATATTTGTGGACTGGAAAGGACATTAAACAATCTTGAAACTTAAGTTTTAAGGAAAGGGAATATCAAAATAGTCTTTTATATTTCTTACATTACATAAGCAATTACACACCCATAGCAAAACATTAATGTTAGATTCTTTTGAGATCATGAAAGGTGTAGCACAAATATATTTTTTTCTTCAAATACTTGACATTTTGGAAAAGTGTTGAAAGGTCTCACCAAAATACTTAAAAATTGAGCTTCATTTATTTATTTTTAAACAATGTTTTAGGTTTTGAAATCACAAAAATCACCTTTGCAATGATTGGGAAACATTGCATAGATACAGTGGCTCTGTACTATTCACGTTATTCATCAAAATAGTTTCAGGTTAAAGGCCCTCCCCAATTACTAATAACAGGCTGATACTCTAGTCCTGTATTGAGAGGTTACTGCACCATTAAAAATGCTGTCCCAGTGCTGAGTGATGCACCACTAGCCACAGACTATAATACAATGCCACCATTCATGCCATCTCCATTAATAATCTCATACAGTGCACACTGCATCAGCTGCTCCCCAGGAATTATATGCACTCCTGTTTGTGAAACCTTCAATTTTGATTTCATAGCGTTTTCATTGTGAATAAGGCAGCTCATCAAGTTTACTATACTATCCTTGGCCAAACAGATAATTATCAAGGTTACAAATCTATAACCACTTGATGTTGCTACATGAAAAGAATATACCTTCTCACAATTTATTTTAACTATCCTCAATTTGATCTATTTTTATATCAAGAAGAGGCTTGATAACCAGTCTGTATAAATATTTCAGTCACTATGTGATATTGTGCCCCAGCTTCAAATTACACAATAAATAGCTCAACTTAGGGCTTTATGGACAAGATCTGCTGTTATTAAGTTACCATAACTTATTCTTGAGATATTTTTATTCAGAACCAAATGAAATATAATTTACAAATTATAACTAACATTAGGAGTGTCAACATTCTCATTTTAAATTCAAATTCATGATTTAAGGCTATTCTCCAGAGAGAATGACAGAACTGCATGAAAAATTACACTCAAGTTAAAATGAATTTTGAAGGACACATTCCCTTTTTTCAAAAGTTATCCCATATTTCACTTCTACAAGCTTGCATAGTCAAATAAAAATTAATCAAGTGATTTTAATAAGAAAAGTTGTCCATTCATGATCTCAGGATGAACTGAGGTGATTCAGAATTGAAGAACTACTGTAGCTACTGTGTGGAACAAAAATCCAGCAGTCAGTTTGTACGTAGCAATTCAGATCAACCGTAACTTAAATGAATGAACTATCTTCATATCAATCATGTTAAATTGATGTAACATTGGTCAGGATACCAGACACAGAGAGTCAAATTTTCCTCAAAGAATGTCATTGCAGATTTAGGTCCAAGAAATAGGTCACTGTTTTCTCCGTAATTTCCGCCATCTCCAATGAAATCCCATCCCCAAGCACATCTTTCCCTTCCCCCCCCCCACTTTCCACTTTTCAGAGGGTTTGCTGCTGATGTGACACCACTGTCCATTCAACCCTCCCCACTGATTTCCCTCTTGGTACTTACCCTTGCAAGCAGAACATGTGCTACACCTGCCCCTTCACCTCCTCCCTCACTACCATTCAGGGCCCAAACAGTCCTTCCAGGTGAGGTGACACTTCACCTGTGAGTCTGCTGAGTCCAACTACTGTATCAGGCGTTCCCGGTGTTGTCTCCTGTATATCGATGATGCCCAATGTAGATTGGGATATCACTTCACCGAGCACCTACACTCTATCCGCCAGAAAAAGTGGCCAGCCATTCAATTCTACTTCAGTCCATGGCCTCCTCTACTGCCATAATGAGACCACATTCAGATTGCAGAAGCAACACCTTATATTCCACCTGGGTAGCCTCCAACCTGATGGCACGAACATTGATTTCTCGAACTTCCAGTAATTGCACAACCCCCTTGACCATTCTCCATTTTCCTCTCTCAACTTATCTCCTTGCATATCCATCACCTTCCCCTGGTGCTCCTCCCTCACCCCTTTCTCCCATGGCCTTCGGTCCTCCCCGTCAGATTCTGCCTTCTCCAGCCCTTTATCTCTTTCACCAATCAATTCCCCAGCTCTTTACTTCATCCCTCCCCTCTCCCAGTTTCGCCTATCACCCTCCATCTAGTATTTCTTCCTCTCCTCCTCCCACCTTCTTGCTTTGATTTCTCATCTTCTTTTCCAGCCCTGATGAAGGGTCTCAGCCCAACACATTAATTGTTTACCCTTTTCAATAGATGCTGCCTGGCCTGCTGCGTTCCTCCAGCATTTTGCATTTGTTGCTTGGTTTTTCAGCTTCTGCAGATTTTCTCATGTTTGATGTTCAAGTTTAGCATTTTATGCAGATGGTGGCAAGGCTGAGATATTTGGCAGCAAAAGATATTCAATAATATTTATTTTATTACTTGAAATTAATTTTGAGATGAAATTATATTATTTAAATATGTAACATCCAATAAGGCTGACCTATTTATCCTTTGCCTTGTAAAAGTTCTCATTTTCTGGGTAGAAAGATATAAAAGTTAAGACTATACTCATGAGATTCTTGAAGAAAACAGCTGTCAACCATACTTTTATTTTCATTTTGCCATTATGTTTGACATTCCCTATACTCAAAACTATCTACTTGTTGCCTCTCTGATTTCTATTTATTTAATTGTCAGTTTCTTAGTGCAAATCCCAAGCCAGGGTTATGCTTGCACAGAAGATAACCTTGGTACAGTCAAGACAGCAAACTGTCTTCACAAAATTATGCTCCATTGTGTAAGTCCGAAAGATGTCATAAATTGGTTTCCTTGCCGAATTTCCAGCATGAAAGAATTTTACAACATACACACACGCACACACACACACACAATCTTGTATTATTATGCCATGTCGTTACATTTTTTTAACGAATACTGCTTATCATCCTGAGAGACACTGGCAATCTTTCAAAGCATGCCCACTACCTCAGAGGTGGCAAAGCAATGTTTTCCTTGTGCTCAGCAGTAAATCTGTGCAATCAATCTCAAGATTCTGGCTAAAACAAGAATTAATACCATTGTGCCCAGATAATGACAAATTTTGCCCACTAACTCAGTGATACCATCCTGAGTGCTCTACATAGCACCATCCAGAGACAGAGAAGCAGTTTCAGCGACAGGTTACTATCGATGCAATGCTCCTCAGACAGGATGAAGAGTTCAATACTCCCCAATGCCATTAGGCTTTACAATTCAACCGCCAGGACTTAAGAACTTTTTAAAAGCTATTATTAATGCTTTTTGAGATAGTGATTTAGATGCATATCATATTTTTTACTGAGTTAAGTATTGTATGTAATTAGTTTTGCTACAACAAGTGTATGGGACATTGGAAAAAAAGTTGAATTTCCCCATGGGGATGAATAAAGTATCTATCTATCTATCTATCTATCTATCTATCTATCTATCTATCTATCTATCTATCTATCTATCTATCTATCTATCTAATACAGCAATACAAGGTAGCTGGTAAATATCAACTGGCTGGCATGAGACTCTGAAAGGAATGATACTGAGGCATTTCCCATGAAATGCAGGACTGTCAATCAGGAAAGAATGATTTCATTGTTAACAGTGAAAAAGCACTACAAGGCACAATTGCTTAATTCTGTAAAGCACCAATCCATACTTGCATGAAAAACAATCCAGTTATATTTAAAAAAGCTTAAGAAGAGAAATTTGATAAACATTATACAACTCAATGAAATATATCTGCAGCAATCATGTGTGGAATGAGGCTACAATACTGTCTATTTAAATTATTTTTTCAAAAACCATTGTTGTTGCACAGAAACAAATTACCCAAAGGTTAGTCAGAAAGATTATTCAACCATTGACTTAGAAACAAATTATGATTAATTATCATGTGAATTGATAGGAGAAACACTTAGATATATCCACAACTAATTGAGTCCTGCATTTAGTAATTTGAAGTACTGTGCAGGACACATTCCCACTTATCTAAAATAATCAAGGTCAAGAAACCTATGGGCTTTTGAGCAAATCATCATATTAAACTGAATTGAACCATGATCAAACAATATCAGTTGACCAGAGCTTTCTGAATTTCATTTTATGCTTGCTAGCTCACCACCACATTACAACCAGCAGATTTAAAGACAATACAAGAGATGACCTGAAACTACTTGATAACCTTAGTATACAAACTTAGTTTCTTTTCACATCTAAAATACTACTTCAACAGCAAGTGGCAACAAAATTAAGAAAGGGAAACTAAGAACATTTTCAGTCCGAGTTAGTTTATGTTAACTGGTATTCTCAATGTGTCAGAAACTCAAATCTGCATAACTTATGCTGAGTTAATAGTTAAAAGGTTGACATCAAAGTTTGCTGCTGTTTTTCTTCAATAATCTATTTTAACTAATCAACTCCTTAATAAAAGTGAATAATGGGAACAACTGTGAACAAATCAATTCTTCTAAATTAGAGTGCTCAATAATTTGATGCATGTCGATAACATAGCTCTGGAAATTGTTAGAATTTATAGTCAGAAGGTTGGTCAGGATCACAGGACTGGTAGCCAGCTGGTTAATAGCTGGTGGAACAACAACTGAGAATGGAAGTCAGAGCTTATGATTGATGGCAGAGAGAATGTTGAGAGGTTGAGGGATGTATTTGATTGGCCATGGGATGGTGGGCACAGTTTATGAATGATGTCATTAATTGAAGGCAAAGGGTGTAGGGGAAGGGAGGAGAGTGTCTGTTGAGTTGGTTGTGTCCAAGGTCTCTTTGTTTCTCAGTACTCCCTTAGACTCTACCATTCATAGTGTATGTCCTAACCTTATTCGTATTTTGATGTTTGTCTGGATTAACTTCGTCCTGTCATTTATTAGCCCACTTCACCAATGCATTGACATCTGTCTAAAAACTGAGGCTACCTTCTACACTACCAACAACTCTACCAGCCTTCATGCCATCCATGTTTATGTCATTCATGTGCATTACAGGCACTGATCCAGCACTGATCCTTATGGGACACCACAATTCATAGGTGTCCAATTACAACAATTAGCCTCTACCATCATCCTCTACTATGAAACAAATTTTGGGTCCATTTTGTGAACCTTATCTGGATCCTTTGGGTCATAGACATTTCAACAAGTCTCCTATATCGGATCTTATCAAAGGGTTTAATGAAATCAATGTAAATCACATCTATTGCCTTCCCTTCAAATGTACATTTTATTACCTCTTCAAATTGTTCAAACTGTTCAGACAGGACTTCCCCTGAATAAAATCATATTGGCTCTCTCCGATTTAACTCCTGACTTTCCAAGATCATTAATCTCTCTCTCAATTCTTTTTTCATTACCTACGCTCCCCCTGATGTTTGGTTCACAGGTCTATATTTACCAAGCTTTGCCCTGCATCTTTCTTAAAAAAAAAGACTGTGTTTGCTGTCCTCCACTTATCCGGTACCTCCATAGTGACTGCAACTATTTAAAAATCTCAGCCATAACCCAGCATTCTTTTGCTTTGCCTGTCAGAGCAGCCTGGGATAAATGTATCTGTAAGCCCACCAAGGTAACAAGTAACGCCTCTTTATTTATGCAGACTTAAATAAGACTTTCAGCTATCCACCTATTGAATTATCCAACTATAATAGATACTTCCTTTGTGAGTACTAATGTAAAGTGTTCATTTAGGAAAGTATACTACAATTCTATTGACAAGCCTCCTCCTCATTAATCCCCACAAATTCTTCCATTATTTTCTTTATCTAACCTTCAATATCTTTTGACATCCACAATTCCCTGCACTTGTTACTCCTGAGTATTGCCCTGAGATTAACATGAGAGAAACATGTTAATCTTGAACTCTTTTTATTTCTTCATTGAATGTTTCCCACAAGGCAGATGTAAGTGCTCCCCACCTACCTTCATGTTAATGAAGTTGCCCTTAACCAGTTTAAGACCTTTATTACTGGGCCTTACCTACTATCTTTTTCCATAACCTGTACAGGTCTCTGGAACCTTTATGATTACTACCTTTGATTAAGACAAGAAAATGGGAAAAAAATGGTTACCTTGCCCCTAGACACCTAAGCCCGATGCACACAAAAGCTTTCACTTTGACCTCAACAACAACACTTCCACCTCATAAACGCTCTCATATTGCCCGCTTGCACTAGTACACATATTCTTTTTATTTGCTGTCGTTAGATGTCGAAGACTTCTCTTACCTGGACCATGCTTTTTATATCCGAGCTAAAATATCATATTGTGCTCTTAGCTTTGAATTCACTGAGTAAATCATTGACCTCAACCCTATCAAAACAATTCAACCATAAGAATTCCTGACCCTTCAAGACTCAAGACAAACAAAGTTTATGTGACGACCTTCATAAATCAACTCATTAAGTTATTCCTTTGAATCTGCATTGCTCACTGCAAAATGATTCCCACATGTCAAGAGGGTGAGATTGAGAAAGATTCCTTACTACTGATTGACTTTGTCAGTTCTGTTTTTCAGCCATTTGATGTGTTTGATATTGAGGGACAGTGCAGAACACATACCAGAAGGATATTCAGGATATTCAAACTGAACTTTATTGATAACCCTGCTTGTACAGTGTGTGAGCTCCTTTAGCGAGGCTTTGAGGAAAGAGCAGCAGAATAAGGGGTATAAAGGTAGTAAGGTAGAAGGGCTAAAGTGTGTGTACTTCAATGCAAGAAACATCAGGAACAAAGGTGATGAACTGAGAGCTTGGATACATACATGGAATTATGATGTAGTGGCCATTACAGAGACTTGGCTGGCACCAGGGCAGGAATAGATTCTCAATATTCCTGGATTTCAGTGCTTTAAAATGGATAAAGAGGGGGGGAAAGGGAAGGAGGGGTGGCATTACTGGTCAGGGATACTATTACAGCTGCAGAAAGGGTGGGTAATGTAGCAGGATCCTCTTTTGAGTCAGTATGGGTGGAAGTCAGGAACAGGAAGGAAGCAGTTACTTCACTGAGGGTATTCTATAGGCCCCCTGGTAGCAGCAGAGATACCGAGGAGCAGATTGGGAGGCAGATTTTGGAAAGGTGCAAAAATAACAGAGTTGTTATCATGAGTGACTTTAACTTCCCTAATATTGACTGGCACCTGATTAGTTCCAAGGGTTTAAATGGGGCAGTGTTTGTTAAGTGTGTCCAGGATGGATTCCTGTCGCAGTATGTTGACAGGCTGACTAGGGGGAATGCCATACTAGATCTAATATTAGGTAACAAACTGGGTCAGGTCACAGATCTGGCAGTGGGTGAGCATCTGGGGGACAGTGATCACCGTTCCCTGACCTTTAGCATTATCATGGAAAAGGATAGGATCAGAGAGGACAGGAAAATTTTTAATTGGGGAAGGGCAAATTATGAAGCTATAAGGCTAGAACTTGTGGGTGTGAATTGGGATGATGTTTTTGCAAGGAAATGTACTATGGTCATGTGGTCGATGTTTAAGGATCACTTGCAGGATGTTAGGGATAAATTTGTCCCGGTGAGGAAGATAAAGAATGGTAGGGTGAAGGAACCATGGATGACAAGTGAAGTGGAAAATCTAGTCAGGTGGAAGAAGACAGCATACATGAGGTTTAGGAAGCAAGGATCAGATGGGTCTATTGAGGAATATAGGGTAGCAAGAAAGGAGCTTAAGAAGGGGCTGAGAAGAGCAAGAAGGGGGCATGAGAAGGCCTTGGCGAGTAGGGTAAAGGAGAACCTCAAGGTATTCTTCAATTATGTGAAGAACAAAAGGATGACAGGAGTGAAGGTAGGACCGATTAGAGATAAAGGTGGGAAGATGTGCCTAGAGGCTTTGGAAGTGAGCGAGGTCCTCAATGAATACTTCTCTTCGGTATTCACCAATGAGAGGGAACTTGATGACGGTGAGGACAATATGAGTGAGGTTGATGTTCTGGACCATGTTGATATTAAGGGAGAGGAGGTGTTGGTGTTGTTAAAATACATTAGGATGGATAAGTCCCCGGGGCCTGATGGAATATTCCCCAGGCTGCTCCATGAGGCAAGGGAAGAGATTGTTGAGCCTATGGCTAGGATCTTTATGTCCTCATTGTCCACGGGAATGGTACCGGAGGATTGGAGGGAGGTAAATGTTGTCCCCTTGTTCAAAAAAGGTAGTAGGGATAGTCCGGGTAATTATAGACCAGTGAGCCTTATGTCTATGGTGGGAAATTCTTAGAGATAGGATCTATGGGCATTTAGAGAATCATGATCTAATCAGGGACAGTCAGCATGGCTTTGTGAAGGGCAGATCATGTCTAACAAGCCTGATAGAGTTCTTTGAGGAGGTGACCAGGCATATAGATGAGGGTAGTGCAGTGGATGTGATCTACATGGATTTTAGTAAGGCATTTGACAAGGTTCCACACGGTAGGCTTATTCAGAAAGTCAGAAGGCATGGGATCCAGGGAAGTTTGGCCAGGTGGATTCAGAATTGGCTTGCATGCAGAAGGCAGAGGGTCGTGGTGGAGGGAGTACATTCAGATTGGAGGGTTGTGACTGGTGGTGTCCCACAACGATCTGTTCTGGGACCTCTACTTTTCGTGATTTTTATTAACAACCTGGATGTGGGTGTAGAAGGATGGGTTGGCAAGTTTGCAGATGACACAAAGGTTGGTGGTGTTGTAGATAGTGTAGAGGATTGTTGAAGATTCTAGAGAGACATTGATAGGATGCAGAAGTGGATGGAGAAGTGGCAGATGGAGTTCAACCCGGAGAAGTGTGAGGTGGTACACTTTGGAAGGACAAACTCCAAGGCAGAGTACAGAGTAAATGGCAGGATACTTGGTAGTGTGGAGGAGCAGAGGGATCTGGGGGTACATGTCCACAGATCCCTGAAAGTTGCCTCACAGGTAGATAGGGTAGTTAAGAAAGCTTATGGGATGTTAGCTTTCATAAGTCGAGGGATAGAGTTTAAGAGACGCGATGTAATGATGCAGCTCTATAAAGCTCTGGTTAGGCCCCACTTGGAGTACTGTGTCCAGTTCTGGTCACCTCACTATAGGAAGGATGTGGAGGAATTGGAAAGGGTACAGAGGAGATTTACCAGGATGCTGCCTGATTTAGAGAGTATGGATTATGATCAGAGATTAAAGGAGCTAGGGCTTTACTCTTTGGAGAGAAGGAGGATGAGAGGAGACATGATAGAGGTGTACAAGATATTAAGAGGAATAGATAGAGTGGATAGCCAGAGCCTCTTCCCCAAGGCACCACTGCTCAGTACAGGAGGACATGGTGGAAGTTCAAGGGGGATATTAGAGGAAGGTTTTTTACTCAAGAGTGGTTGGTGCGTGGAATGCACTGCCTGAGTCAGTGGTGGAGGCAGATACACTAGTGAAGTTTAAGAGACTACTAGACAGGTATATGAAGGAATTTAAGGTAGGGGGTTATATGGGAGACAGGGTTTGAGGGTCGGCACAACATTGTGGGCCGAAGGGCCTGTTATGTGCTGTACTATTCTATGTTGTTCTATCATGTGGGAGTGGCTAACTGAATGACATAGGAATAACACTGCTATTCATCTCCCCTTGAAAAAGTAAATGCAAGGTATGTACTTCTTGTCTGTAGAACTACATTGAAATTATTGTCACTGAAATTGAGCGATTCAGTTCACTTTACCCATGCCACGTAACTTATGCTCCTTGCATAAACAGAAAAAATTGCCAACACTATAACTGTCTTTCTCTTTGCTTTTAGTGGTCTCTCGCTTTGTATAAGAAAGTATTTCCAACATTATAACTGTCTCTTTCTTTGTATTCCTCCTTTTTCCACCAATTCTCTTTTTTTTTAAAGAGCAGTCTTATTTTGTGAAATGTTTTCAACATGTCCGGCAAAATGAGAGAATTATTCTGCCTCTTCAGTACTTGCCCTAAGCTGTTAGGCTATGGAGTATATCTCTGTGGTGGGACTGATAAACAACCAGCTTCCTGAAAGTGTTGGAGCAGACGGAGATTCTTGAACAGGTGTGTCCAGCTTATGTAAGTGGTCCTTGTCACAAGGATTAGGCCACTCAATTCTTCCTCTACTTTTTGCCACATTTAGGCACACGAGCACAAGTTTGTTCCACTTGATTTCACCTCATGATCTTCTGATCACAAACAGTCATGACATTTATTCCTTTGGTGAATTGGTCTAAAACCCAAAAAAGCTTCACCAGTCCTGAGTGGCGACGAAGATTTTGCTCAGTGACTGAGGTGAAACGTGCTCTTCGTTTGCTCATGCTGTGTTGTCTCAAAATTTCTCACTCTGTCTCAGTGAAGTTGGAGAAGGGAAGGAAGAACAGGCAGGCTTATTCTCAGCTCTGATGAACTGTAGCCATTTGCAAGAGATGTGCACTGATAAGCTAGCAGTGCTTTATAGGATCCCTTTGACTTCAGTAGGAGATTCTTTATAATTTTTTCAACTCTTTCTGTTTTTCCTTTTGCCTGTGGGTACTGTGGACTGCTTGTCTGGTGATTGAACTCATAGTCCCTGGCAAAGGCTTTGAATTCTGAACAACGAATTGTGGACAGCGGTCTGACACAGAGTCTCTGGTATTCTATAGTGAGTGAATACAGCTTTCAGGTGTTGTATAACTGCTGTGGAGGATGTAGGGCAGCTTGGACATCTCAACTTTCCCTGAGTAATAATCCACAGTGAGATGACATATAAAACGCAAACACAGGGAAATCTGCAGATGCTGGAAATTCAAGCAATACACACAAAATGCTGGTGGAATGCAGCAGGCCAGGCAGCATCTATAGGAAGAAGTACAGTCGACGTTTCGGGCCGAGACCCTTTGTCAGGACTAACAGAAAAAAGAGATAGTAAGAGATTTGAAAGTGGGAGGGGAAGGGGGAGGGGGAGACCTGAAATGACAGGAGAAGACAGGAGGGGAAGGAATGAAGCTAAGATCTAGGAAGTTGACTGGCAAAAGGGATACAAGGCTAGAGAAGGGGGAGTATCATAGGATGGAAGGCCTTGGAAGAAAGAAAGGGGCAAGGGAGCACCAGAGGAAGATGGAGAACAGGCAAGGAGTTATTGTGAGAGGGAAAGAGAAAGAAAAAAAAGAAAAAAAAATATACACACACACACATACACACACACACACACACACACACACACACACACACATATACATATATATATATATATATATATATATTAAAAAAACATAGGGATGGGGTAAGAAGGGGAAGAGGGGCATTAACGGAAGTTAGAGAAATCAATGTTCATGCCATCAGGTTGGAGGCTACCCAGACGGAATATCAGGTGTTGCTCCTGCAACCTGAATGTGGCTTCATCTCGACTGTAGAGGAGGCCATGGATTGACATATCAGAATGGGAATGGGATGTGGAATTAAATGTGTGGCCAGTGGGAGATCCTGCTGATTTCTCTAACTTCCGTTAATGCCCTTCCTCCTCTTCTTACCCCATCCCTAGTTATTTATTTTTATTATGTATATTTTTTCTTTTTTTTCTCTTTCTTTCCCTCTCACAATAACTCCTTGCCTGTTATCCATCTTCCTCTGGTGCTCCCCTCCCCCTTTCTTTCTTCCAAGGCCTTCCATCCTATGATACTCCCCCTTCTCTAGCCTTGTATCCCTTTTGCCAATCAACTTTCCAGCTCTTAGCTTCATTCCTTCCCCTCCTGTCTTCTCCTATCATTTTGGGTCTTCCCTCCCCCTCTCCCTCCCACTTTCAAATCTCTTACTATCTCTTTTTCCCATTTGTCCTGGCAAAGGGTCTCGGCCTGAAACGTCGACTGTACTTCTTCCTATAGATGCTGCCTGGCCTGCTGCGTTCCACCAGCATTTTGTGTGTGTTGTGAGAAGATATTTGTCTTTTTTCAGCTTGAAAATGTCTGTGTCTGAAATTTGCCATGGAAAATCTAAAATTCTGTGGGACAGATAGGCTGAGCATGAATTTTGTGCAGATTTCTACATGCTCAACGTTACTTTACATAATCTTGCAGCTGTGTGCTCAGACCAGGCCAGCACACAGTTGCCTTGCTATTAAGCAAAATTTGTTGATGCCCTGGTGGATATGACAGATGATTTTGGCATGCATAGAAGCAGGTATGATGAGTCTGAAACCCTTTAGCAGCAAACCATCAAGAACTGTGAACGTGTTTCTTTCAAGCAAACAACGCCTGAGTTCATGAGGTCCATTTGGAACAACTGACCATCCATCCTCCCAGTATTGCATGATCTTGCTGCAGCTTTAGTCCTTTTTCAACTCTGCATGAATTTCATCCAGCTTACTCTGTGATGCAGGGAAGCTTTCACATACCCGAGCTAAATATAGGTTGGTATCTTCCATGAGGGTAGAGTCAGCTTCTGTCCACTTACTTTTGCATGGCATCCTCCACAGAGTGTCTGGTGTTGTGAAAGATGTGCATGGGACATGTTCAATGTCATAACAGTATCGCATATAATCCTCATTCTGAATCTTTACAGACGTGGAGGTAAATCACCCAAGTGTTTCGGGCTTAGGAGCCTGACAAGTGGCTTGTACAGTAGGAATTGAGTGCCTATCAAGTAACAGCTGAAATGTTCATGTGCTCGCACAAGAGCCAGTGTCAGAGTTGGGCCTAACACTGTTCCGTAAGATTCAGCACTCTTGATGCACATGCCACTCAGTGTTGCATGAGCGCTCCCTCCAGGTGGAAGGAAGAGGTACCAGCTGAGACCGCGGTTGCTTTGTTCAGATTATAAAAAACCAATGTGGGTGGAGAGGTAAGCTCTGCTTTAAATGGTGAGAATGACTTCCCCTGTGGTGCAGCCCAGGTCTAAACATTTCTCTGAGAAAGGACGTCACATAGTGACATTGCTTCCTCACAAAATCTGGAAAACACTTTCCCAGCTGGTTCACCATGCAGAGGAAACTGCAGATTACTGATGTATTTGTAGTTTATTCCATGTTCCAAACTCCTGCTAGTTTGTCTGAACCTGGTTGCATTCCCTCTGAGCACAATTGCTGTCCTAAGAACTTCCCCTCTAAATTTGCAAATTTGCATTTCTTTTTGTTCACGGTGATTACAGCCTATTTCAGCTTCTCTAAGGCAGCTTTCACTCTTTTGTTAAATTCCTCTCTTGAGTCGCCAATGATGAGTACCTTGTCCATGTGGCAGACTACACCTTTCAGTCCCTCCAAATTTGGTTTGACCTTAAATGAAAGATTTCAGGGGCTGATGTGATGACAAAAGGGAGTTTCTTGAAGGCATAGTGTCCATAGGGTGTTAAGGGTTGTGAGCTTCTGTGATTTCAGGAGCTAAACAGATCTGCTTGAACCTTGAGTTTGCATCTAGTTTGGTAAAGAACTTTGCTCCACCCACCATACCCAATGTGTGCTCAGTAGAGGTCTAAATAAGCTTTTCCTGCCTCACTGCATTATTTAATTTTGTTAGATCAACATAGACCCTCAATGTGTCATCTGGCTTGGAAACAACGCCTGCATACCATTCAATATGTCTATTCACTCTCGTTATGATGTCAAGTGCCTCCATGCTCTCAAGTTCAGCTTTAACTTTGTTCATGCCTCACTATGGTCAGAGAGTAGGGTGTCACTCCTGGCCTTCAGTTGGATAAGATGCTCTCCTTTCAGCACCCTTGGGCCTGTAAACAACTCCGGACACTTTTCGTGCCATTGAACGTTGTTTAGCAAATCCATTCTTGCAATGAGGTTCAGCTTCTCAATGGCATGTCGTCCCAGTAGTGGTGAGAAGAGATTCTGAACAACATAGTCATCCTCTTTTAACTGTTTCTCATCTTTATGGATGGAAGTAGTAAACATTCCTTTCACGCTGAGCTTATTTTCCCCTGGCCCCATGAACACTTCCTTTGGTGAGTTCAGGGTAATGCCTTTTCCCTTTGCCAGTTTTGTGAACAGACATTCGGGTAATGGCTGTGACATCTGCCTTTGTATCCATTTTGAACGTCACTGCCTCATTTTGGAACTGAACCGTAATACACCAGCCTCATCTATTTCAATCTGGAGCTCCAAGGAAAGCTCTCTCTTCATCGAAATCGTCATCCTCTTTGACTTCCTGAAGAACTGTTTTTGAGTGGCACTGCTTTTTAATAAAGGCCAACTCTATTGTATTGGTGGCATTTCACTTCTTTTGCTGGACAGAGCTTTTTGATGTAGAACGGAGACTTGCTGCATCTCCTGCAGTTGGACATTTTACCGAGTCTTTGTTTAACGTGTCTGTTCTATTTGAGCTGAGCTTCACTGGCCCCTCAATCTGGAGACTTTCTGACTGCATCTTGTTGGTGCCCTTCATTTAGCACAACTCCTAACTTTACTTCACCATTGTTTTCGTGCCTGTGTCTGCCTGTTGCTGACGAATATTCCCACTCTGCCCAACCATAGTAATAGCTTTCTCAAGTGTGAGATTTGTCTGCAAAAGAAGATTCTCTGACAATTCAGTGTCTAGCAACCTGACAACTCTAATGAGCTCATCTCTCAGATTTCTATGTGCACAGTTGTCTGACAGAGTTTACTATTTGTGATAAAGTCATTCATAATTTCACCTGGCTCCTGTTTTCTGGAGTTGAACTTTGCCTTCTCATATATCACATTTTATTTCCCTGTAAAACATTCTTTCAATTTGTTCTGCACTGTTTAGTATTCCTTTTTTTGAGAATCTGTCAATCATAATTCACCCATGGTATCATCTGCTTTGTTGCACATGTGTGCTTACTTGATGCTCTTCTGAAGTCTAAGTGAGATTATTTGCAACCCCAAATCTCTCAAAGAATCTGAGTCATCTCTCAAAGTCCCCTGGTTTAGAGAAATCAAATGTCTTGGGGGGCTTTATCAGATAAGTAGAGGGAGCTACTGCAGGTATTTTCTCCACTTCCCTGTTTGTCTGTTTATTTATTTATTTATTACTTTATTTATTTGGACTGCACTGGTCTTTTCTCTCAGCGTGAGTTTGACTGACTTCTTTGCCATGGTTGTTGTCTCTGTGCACTTCTCCAAGTGAGTAGCCCACAGATATTACAATGTATCACTTCTGGGTTCAGCTTGAAGGCATTGCTTAACAACCCTGGCCAGTTCTCAACTCATGCTCCGTGACGCATGCAGTTAGCAACTAGCATAGGCAGTTTAGGTTGATAAGTCTCTGGATATTTTTCATAAGTATATGCAAGCAAAAACAGTCTTACTGTAAATTCTTTCTTGTTGGCATTTCACCTGGTCTGTAGCACCAACTCATTGTTGAACAACCACTTCTGACACCATGATATGTTTGATATTGAGGGATAGTGTAGAGAAACACCTGCGTGCCAACCTTGCAGGATATTCAATTGAACCTTATTGACAATGCAGCTTATAAAATATGTGACCCCTCCCATATGGGAGACTGTACTTCCTTAGAAGGTTGGCGTCATTCAATGTCTGTAGTGAGATGCTGAAGATGTTCTATAGGTCAGTTGTGGAGAGCGCCCTCTTCTTTGTGGTGGCGTGTTGGGGAGGAAGCATTAAGAAGAGGGATGCCTCACGTCTTAATAAGCTGGTAAGGAAGGCGGGCTCTGTCGTGGGCAAAGTACTCGAGAGTTAACATCGGTAGCTGAGCGAAGGGCGCTGAGTAGGCTACGGTCAATTATGGAAAACTCTGAACATCCTCTACATAGCACCATCAAGAGACAGAGAAGCAGTTTCAGTGACAGGTTACTATCGATGCAATGCTCCTCAGACAGGATGAAGAGGTCAATACTCCCCAATGCCATTAGGCTTTACAATTCAACCGCCAGGACTTAAGAACTTTTTAAAAGCTATTATTAATGCTTTTTGAGATAGTGATTTAGATGCATATCATATTTTTTACTGAGTTAAGTATTGTATGTAATTAGTTTTGCTACAACAAGTGTATGGGACATTGGAAAAAAGTTGAATTTCCCCATGGGGATGAATAAAGTATCTATCTATCTATCTATCTATCTATCTATCTATCTATCTATCTATCTATCTATCTATCTATCTATCTATCTATCTATCTATCTATCTGAGTGGCATACAAATAACACTATTAACTACCACAACACCATTGAGACAAAAAGGCAGCATTCAATAGCTCATGGTTTGGAAATAACTATTCAACCAAAAAGACGGAAATAAAAACAAGTAATAATTAAAGAAATTGGTTGATGTCAAGCCAAATCTATGCACTAATTATAACCTAGACTGAAGTGATTCTGTTTGTCCTAGAACAGAAGTTTGTACCATATTAACCAAGTCTTTAAAATAAGCTGCTATTTTATTTTTCTCTTTCAAAATGTTCTAAGTAGGGCAAAATAATCCTCAGGGGTTTAAAAAATTTACAGTGATCTGGTGTTTTGCAGTGTTGTTAATTGGTTGCTACCACTTGAGGAAAAGGAAGATTCTCACGCCAATCTCCTGGCACCGTCAAAAATGTACATTGATAATGTGATAATGACCCCATTTAGCACACTTTCCATTTCTACCCTCTTTCCTTCAGTGTGAAAAGTGCCAGTGTAAATAAAGTGTAAATTTAGAGGGATAGCAATGATTGTCAGATGGCACCAGCAATGCAAGTACTGTGCTTCTAGAAGCACACATTGGAACTAAGTGCCTCTAGATGCTGAAACTTGACATGAAGCTGAGTATATCTAAGGTGGAAGAGAATGTGGGAGAATAGGGTGGCACAGGGTGGCATTACTGTAAAAATGGGTGCTTTAAGTTGGAATTGGTCTTTGCCCTACTGTTGGCGCATTGTTCAAAAAAGGACAAAAGAGACAGATTATTCAGCTTAACAGTGGTAATAGGAAGTAATTCGAAATAGAATGTTGGTCAGGTCTTAGGTGGAGTATTTTATTCACTTTAACAAGAATATCAGAGCTTCTGGGGATTTTACAAATAGACTTTATTACCAAGGATGAAGGATCACGTCTGTGGAAAGGAGAAAATGAGATTTTATTTTAGAAACATAGAAACACAGAAAACCTACAGCACAAAACAGGCCCTTCAGCCCACAAAGCTGTGCCAAGCATGTCCTAATTTTAGAAATTACCTAGGGTTACCCATAGCCCTCTATTTTTCTGAGATCCATATACCTGTCCAGGAGTCTCTTAAAAGGCCCTATTGTAACTGCCTCCACCACTATCACCAGCAGCCCATTCCATGCACACACAACTCTCTGTGTAAAAAACTTACCCCTGACATCTCTTCTGTACCTACTTCCAAGCATCTTAAAACTGTGCCCTCTTGTGGCAACCGTTTCAGCCCTGGGAAAAAGCCTCTGACTATCCACATGATCAATGCCTCTCATCATCTTATACACCTCTATCAGGTCACCTCTCATCCTCCATCGCTCCAAGGAGAAAAGGCCTAGTTCACTCAGCCTATTCTTATAAGGCATGCTCCCAAATACAAGTGACATTCTTGTAAATCTCCTCTGCACCCTTTCTATGGTTTCCACATCCTTCCTGTAATGAGGCAACCAGAACTGAGCACAGTACTCCAAGTGGGGTCTGACCAGGGTTGTATATAGCTGCAATATTACCTCTCAGCTCCTAAACTCAGTCCCACGATTGATGGAGGCCAATGCACCGTATGCTTTCTTAACCACAGAGTCAACCTGCATAGCAGCTTTGAGTGTCCTATGGCCTCGGACCCCAAGATCCCTCTGATCCTCCACACTCCTTAGAATCTTAACATTAATACTATATTCTGTCATTTGACCTACCAAAAGGAACCACGTCACACTTACCTGGGTTGAACTTCATCTGCCACTTCTCAGCCCAGTTTTGCATCTTATCGATGTCCCACTGTAACCTCTGACAGCCTTCCACATTATCCACAACACCCCCAGCCTTTGTGTCATCAGCAAATTTACTAACCCATCCCTCCATTTCCTCATTCAGATCATTTATAAAAATCACGAAGTGTAAGACTCCCAGAACAGGTCCCAGAGGCTCACCACTGGTCATCGACCTCCATGTAGAATTTGACCCAGCTATAACTGCTCATTATCTTCTGTGGGCAAGCCAATTCTGGATCCACAAAGCAATGTCCCCTTGGATCCCATGCCTGCTTACTTTTTCAATAAGCTTTGCGTGGTGTACCTTATCAAATGCCTTGCTGAAATCCATATACACTATATCTACTGCTCCTCCTTCATCAATGTGCTTAGTCACATCCTCAAAAAATTCAATCAGGCTCGTAATGTACGACCTGCCTTTGACAAAGCCCTGTTAACTATTCCTAATCATATTATGCCTCTCCAAATGTTCATAAATCCTGCCTCTCAGGATCTTCTCCATCAACTTACCAACCACTGAAGTAAGAGTCACTGGTCTACAATTTCCTGGGCTATCTCTACTTCCTTTCTTAAATAAGGAAACAACATCCGCAACCCTCCAATCCTCTGGAACCACTCCCGTCCCCACTGATGATGCAAAGATCATCGCCAAAGGCTCAGCAATCTCCTCCGTCACCTCCCACAGTAGCCTGGCATACATCTTATCCAGTCTCGGCAAGTTATCCAACTTGATGCTTTAGCACATCCTCTTTTCTTAATATCTACACACTTAAGCTTTTCAGTCTGCTGTAAGTCATCCCTACAATTGCGAAGATTCTTCTCCATAGTAATACTGAAGCAAAGTGCTCATTAAGTACCTTTGCTATCTCCTCTGGTTCCATACACACTTTTCCACTGTCGCACTTGATTGGTCCTGTTCTCTCACGTCTTATCCTCTTGCTCTATTTTCTTTAAAACAGATAAGTTTAAAACATTTAATGTTCAAAATAATGAATGAGTAAATAATGATGAGCTGCTTGCAGTTGCACAAAGATAAACAACCAGGGAGCATAGATTTAAGGTTAGGGTCAAGTGAAGAAGAGATAATATGCTGAATCTAGAGTATACTGCTTAAAAGGATGATAGGATCAGTTCCAAGAGAGACTTGCAATAGAAAGCAGAAAATAAAAATGCTATCCATGCAGATGAAGGAATGCAGTAGTACAAAAGCTCTATAAAAAGGTAACCTTTAGATATTTTGAACTTTTAGTAATTTGTCTATTGGCATTCATGATCCTTTTTTCCTCTTCAGCTTTTAGTCTAATCTAAATTGACATTTTGATTTACCGTTCTGAGATCAAGAGAAGGAATTTCAAACAATAAGATGTTTCTTTTTGATCATTAGAAATTCCAAAGGTCCCATTAATCAGTTGCAACAGAGTCAACTACAACACAGAGTCTTGCCATCTTCAGAAGTTTTCTGATGACTCTGCCATAGTTGGATGCATCAGCAAGGGAGATGAGGCTTAGTACAGGGCTATGGTGGGAAACTTTGTCACATGGTGCGAGCAGAATTATCTGCAGCTTAATGTGAAAAAGACTAGGGAGCTGGTGGTGGATCTGAGGAGGGCTAAGGCACCGGTGACTCCTGTTTCCATCCAAGGGGTCAGTGTGGACATGGTGGAGGATTACAAATACGTGGGGATATGAATTGACAATAAACTGGACTGGTCAAAGAACTCTGAGGCTGTCTACAAGAAGGGACAGAGCCGTCTCTATTTCCTGAGGAGACTGAGGTCCTTTAACATCTGCCAGACGATGCTGAGGATGTTCTACGAGTCTGTGGTGGCCAGTGCTATCATGTTTGCTGTTGTGTGCTGGGGCAGCAGGCTGAGGGTAGCAGACACCAACAGAATCAACAAACTCATTCGTAAGGCCAGTGATGTTGTGGGGGTGGAACTGAACTCTCTGATGGTGGTGTCTGAAAAGAGGATGCTGTCCACGTTGCATGCCATCTTGGACAATGACTCCCATCCACTCCATAATGTACTGGTTAGGCACAGGAGTACATTCAGCCAGAGACTCATTCCACCGAGATGCAACACTGAGCGTCATAGGAAGTCATTCCTGCCTGTGGCCATCAAACTTTATAACTCCTCCCTCGGAGTGTCAGACACCCTGAGCCAATAGGCTGGTCCTGGACTTATTTCCACTTGGCATGATTAACTTATTATTATTTAATTATTTATGGTTTTATATTGCTATATTCCTTCACTATAATGAATTATAGAGAGGGCCAAACCAGGCAGAATTAATTGCAATTAAAGTTTGCAAACCCCATGAAGCACACATCTGTTTGACTGTAGATGATTTGGGCCAGTCTGTGACTCTCCATTCTTTACACGGGTCCATTTGAATACTGGGAGGAGTGAAGAAATAGCGCAAGAATGACACTTGTTCTTTATGGGACTCACACTTCTCTGGCTTGGCACAAAGGATATTCTTGAGAGGCCTTCTAAGAACACTTCAGACATATTGGATGTGTTCCTGGTGAGAGACGATATTGATAAGAATACCATCCAAATGCATGAAAACAAACTGACTCAATATAGACAACAAGACTATGAGACATAGGAGTAGATTTATGCCACTTAACCCATTATGTCTGCTGTGCTATTCCATCATAGCTAATTTATTATCTGTCTGAATCCCATTCTCCTGTCTTCTCCCCAGAACCTGTGATGCCCTGACTGATCAAGAATCTATCAACCTCAGCTTTAAATATACTCAATAACTTGGCGTTCACAGCCATCCATGGTAAAGAATTCCACAGATTCTCCTCTGGCTAAAGAAATTCTTCCTCATCTCCATTTTGAATGGACATTCCTATATTCTGGGGCTGTGTCTTCTGGTCCAAGATTCATCCAGTATATGAAATGTCCTCTCCACAACCACTCTATCTTGACCTTTCAATACCCGATAGGTTTCAATGAGATTCCCCCTTATTCTTCTAAACTCTAGTGAGTATAGGCTTAGAGCCATCAAATGCTCCTCATATGTTAACCCTTTCATTCCCAGAATAATTCTTATGAGTGTTCTCTGGAACTTCTCCAATGCCAGCATATCTTTTCTTAGATAAGGGGCACAAAACTTCTCGCAGTACTCCAAGTGCAGTCTGATCTATACCTTATAAAGCCTTAGCATTACATCCTTGCTTTTGTATTCTAATCCTCTCAAGCTGAATCCTAACATTGCATTTGCCTCCCTTACTACTGACTCATCTAGCAAGTTAATCTTTAGGGAATTCCGCAAGGAACAGTCTCCCAAGTCCTTCTACACCTCTGAGTTTTGAAGTTTCACCCTGTTTAGAAGATTGTCCGCACCTTTGTTCCTTCCACCAAAGTGTATGACCATACATTTCCCTGCATTATATTCTATCTGCCATCTGTCCGTCCAGTCTCCAAATCTGTCCAAGTCCTTCTGCAGATTCCTTGCTTCTTCAACACTGCCTATCCTTCCATCTATCTTTATTTCATCCAAAAATTTGGCCACAAAGCCATTAATTGTGTAATCCACGTCATTGACATATAACGTAAAGAGATGTGGTCCCATTACCGACCCCTGCAGAACACCACAAGTCACCGGCAGCCAACCAGAATAGGCCTAACTTATTCCACCACTTTCCCTCCTGCCAGTCAGCTAACCTTCTATCCATACTAATATCTTTCCTTTAATACCCTGGGTTCTTATCTTGTTAAGCAGCCTTATGTGCGGCACTTTGTCAATAATTGTTGTCCATGTGGCCTGGTTACACAACAGTGCTATCAAAAAAAATGCTGGAGATGGGAGTTAAGGTTCATGGTTCCTTACTAGCAGAATCCAAACTCGGCACACACATACAGATCAATACACGCGTAATATCGCATGCAACGATGTGTCCCTACGAGATAAAGTAGTCCCTTATTATACTATAGGCCATACTGTAGACTCCTCCCCTTTTATTTTAATAGTGTATCAAAAGTTTTTTTTCTGGGGCATTATGCTAAACAAATATGTTTATCCTTTAACATACAAACGCCTACCATTTGTTTACTTAGTAACTTAATAATATCAAATTATAATAATCCTTTTTTTTCACTTTTGGTCTAAGACCCATTTATAATTCAAGTCTCTCTAAGACCCCTCTATAATTCAAGCCTCTGGGGTGGGGGGGGAGGGGGTTCTTCTCCCCCTCTCTGGGTAACGTCTGTCCTGAAATGTTGGCTTTGGGGAATTTTGGGGAATGAGTCTCCACAGGTACATTAGGTGGGTCCTCAGCACTGATGACAGGCTTATCTGTAGATGAGGCTGATGTGGTCACATCAGGAGTGTTTGCTTCTATGTCAGGGGAGTCCGGGTGAGGTGTTGTTGTGCTTTTCACCTGAGCATTCAGGATTTGGTCCACATGACATCTCCGTATGGTCTCTCCCACCTGAACTCTATACACCAGTGGCCCGTCTGTGGTGGAAATTGTACCCGGCTGCCACTTTTCAGTCCAGTAATCACGTACAAGAACTGATTGTCCCATAATGAAGGTCTATGTTGACTTAGCATTCAAGTGTTTGAACTGTCTGTTCTCCACATCACGCTGTACATCTGGTTTGAGAAGGTCCATGCGGGACCTCAGGTTCCTGTTCAGAAACATCATCGCTGGGGTCTGATTAGTGGTTGCACATACTGCATTACGATAGGCAAGGAGGAAGTTGTCTATCTTATGTTGCAGTGGTTGATTTTCATTGTCCATTGCCTTGATGGCTTTTTTGAATGTCTGTACAAATCTTTCTGCCAAGCCATTTGTGGATGGATGGTAAGGGGGCGATGTAAAGTGCTTGATTCCATTGTTCTTCACAAAACTTTGGAATTCTTCAGAGACAAATTGTTGTCCATTGTCTGTGCAGATTTGTTCTGGTATGGCATTCCTGGCGAACATGGTCCTCAGAACTGTAATGGTGTTTTCCAATGTGTTTGTCTTCATTTTGATGACCTCTGGCCATTTGGAATGTGCATCAATGGTGAATAAAAAATAGAGTCCATGAATGGTCCAGTCAAGTCGATGTGCACTCTTTGCCATGGTGATGAGCGCCACTCCCACCAATGGAGAGGGGCTTGTGGTGGTGTGTTCTGGATCTTTTGACATCCAGAGCAGTTCTTGGTCAAGTCCGCAATCTGTTTATCAATTCCTGGCCACCACACATAGGCACGGGCAAGACCTTTCATCTTCACGGTACCCAGGTGCCCCTCGTGCAGTTCCTCCAGCACTCTGGTGCGTAGCTTGGGAGGAATCACAACTCATGAACCACACATTAGTGTTCCCTGACACACTGACAACTGCTCCTTCCTTGCTGAGAAGGCTGGAAACAGTGTGTTACCCCATGCTGGCCATCCCTTTACCGTGATGTCATACACTTTTGACAACATAAGGTCAATGCGTGATTCTCTTTCAATGAGGCTGTTTGTCACTGGTAATTGTCCAACTATTGTTGTGTGAAAGACCTCTGCTGAATCCATTTGTGTGGTTATCTCTGAAGTCAGCAGTGGTAAACGTGACAAACCATCTGCATTTCCATTCTGCTTGCTCCCCTTATGTTCAATATCATACCTGTGACCTCCTAAGAAAAGAGACCATCGCTGCAGCCTTTACTTTACTTTACTTTGTTCTGTCATCACTGGAGCGCCTTTTCTTGGGTTGAAGATTGACACAAGAGGCTGACGGTCAGTCAACAGGATAAATGTTTGACCATACAGGTAGTGACTGAATCTCTTGACTCCCCACATGAGGCTTAGGGCCTCTCTGTCAATCTGTGCACAGTTACGTTCAGCTGAAGTTAGTGTTCTTGAGGCAAAGGCTATTGGTCTTTCTGAGCCATCTGGAAACTTGTGTGATAACACAGCTCCTATCCCATGGGTTGAGGCATCACAAGCTAGTCGGATTGGTAAGGAGGTGTCAAAGTGTGCGAGCACCCCTTCTAAAGTTATGAGTCTTTTAGTTTCTTGAAACACTTTCTCACAGCTCTCAGTCCACTTCCATTGTGTCCCTGACTGTAATAATGCATTTAGTGGGTGTAGGACTTTGGATAGGTTAGGCAAGAACTTGTGGTAATAGTTCACTAGTCCAAGATATTCAATCAACCGAGACACATTTTTGGGTGGTGGTGCCTTAAGCACAGCTTCTGTCTTGTCTTGAGACATGTGTAAACCATCCTTGTTGATCACACGCCCACAGTATGAGATTTCTTTTTGAAACACTCATATTTCCGTCGATTAGCTCTGAGCCCATACTCTCGTAACCTGATGAGCACTTGTTCAAGATTAGAAAGATGTCCGTCACCATCTTTGCCGGTGACAACGATGTCATCCAGGTAACACTGAGTCCCTGGAATCCCCTGCAGGACCTGGTCCATTGCCCTTTGCCAGATTGCAGGAGCTGATGCTATCCCAAACACTAACCTGTTATACTGGTGAAGTCCTTTGTGTGTATTTATTGTCAGGTACTTCTTGGATGCTTCATTGATTTCCATTTGGAGATAAGACTGACTCAAATCAATTTTTGTGAAATGGTCCCCTCCTGACAGGGAAGCAAAGATCTCCTCAGTACAAGGTAGAGGATACTGTACTGTGCGGAGAACTGGGTTAACAGTCACTTTAACGTCTCCACATATGCGCACCTTGCTTTGTTTTCCTGGTTTTGTGCTGGAGGTTTTCTTCATCACTGGAACAATGGGCGTGGCCCATTCAGTCCAATCCACCTTTGACAGGACCCCAGGCTGCTCCAGATTTTTCAGCTCAGCCTCTACTGTAGGACGGATTGCATATGGCACTGGTCTGGCTTTGTGAAATTTTGGACATGCATTTTCCTCAATCTCAGTCTTTGCCTTCATGCCCTGAAGTGTTCCTATTCCTTTCATGAACACTTCCTCAGAGTCAGCAAGTATTTGTGACAGTCTCTCAGATGTAGCCTTGCTGCCTGTCTTTGCTGACACATCTAGTGCCTTGATGGTGTGCCAACCCAACTGGATTTTCCTGAGCCAATCACGTCGCAGCAATAGTCCTCCATTTTTCAGTATATAGAGGTTCAGCTGCAGTGTTTTGTCTCCATAGGTCACGTCACTGTCACTTTAATTTTACCTTTGGGACGCACACTCTGTCCTGTGTAAGTCTTTAGCAGTAGTTTAGTTTGTTTCAGAGGTATGTGCGAAGGCAATCGTTTGTAGTCATGTACAGAAATCACTGTTAAAACTGAGCCTGTGTCCAACTCCATTTTCAGTCTCATGCCTGCCACTTGTGGAGTGATCAATATTACTCTTCTATCATCTGTCTCTTTCACACAGACAAGACAATCCACTTTTGTCTGAGTTATTTTCATCAGAACTGCTTTCTTTCATTTTGTGTACATTGTTGTAGTTTCCTTTCTGGGGTTTCTTGTTTCTCTGTATGTTGTCCTTTTCCTGCTATTTACTAGCTTTGCATACCTGTTTGTCAGAGTTTCTGCATTATTTGATTTTAAACTAACAGTCCTCAGGGTCATGTGACATGTTCCCACAACGGTAACATTTCTTTCCTTCATTTCTGTTCAGTGACATTTTATTTGCAGCATATTCCAGCAATTTTGAAGCACCCAATGCTGCTGGTTCCATTGATATTGCAATGTTCAGCGCTTTCTCGAATGTAAGGTCTCTTTCACACAGAAGCTTCTTTTGTGTGGTTTCACAGTGCATGCCACAGACTAACCTGTCCATCAATGCCTCCGATAGACCAGCTCCAAATTGACAATGTTCTTATCATTTGCGTAATTCAGCACAATATTCAGAAATGCTTTCATTTTTGCTCTGATTCCATTTGTGAAATTTAAATCTTTCAGCAATGACCAGTGATTTGGGGTTTAAATGCTGTTGGAGAGTGTCCACTATTTGCTTGAACGTTTTGTCAGCTGGCTTTTCAGGGGTTAAGAAGCTCCATAGCAGCCCGTATGTTTTTGCTCCCATAACACTGAGTAAGACACTGGCTTTCTTTTCAGCCTTAACACCATTAGTCTTACAATATAACTCCACCCTTTCAATGTAAGTTACCCAGTCTTCGATGCCACTATCAAATGCTGTAATGGTTCCAATCATTACCACCTTTGTTACATTAATTTAGCCTCGTTCTTCCCTTGTTTCTTTTTAACTCACATGTCCTTTTTGCTAACACAATGGGCGCACTTCATCTAGATGCGTCTAGATTCTCTCTCTTCTACTTTGCGTGTCGTTATCAACTAAAACACAGTGTTCCGATAAGATGTAGGTTCATAATCCTTGTTGCCAATTTGTTGTGTATGTGGCCTGTTTACACAACAATGCTATTAATAAAAATGCTGGAGATGGGAGCTAAGGTTCATGGTTCTTTACTGGCAGAAACCAAACTCGGCCCACACGTACAAATCAATACGCATCTAATAGCGCATGCTCAATACATGCCTAATAGTGCATGTAACGATGTGTTCCTACAACATAAAGTAGTCCCTTATTATACTGTAGGCCATACGGTACACTGGTCTTCTGAAAATCCAAGTAAACACCATCCACTGATTCCTTTGTCTAACCTGACTTACTTAACCTAACTTACTTAACTTAACCTAACTTTGACTAACCTAACTTACTTCAAAAATTCAAATGTTCTTGGCCAGAAGTGCTATTTTGTTGAAATGGAAAGAAGTTTCTGCTCCTACTTTGATACAATGGTTTTCTCAGGTGATGCTATGACTAGGTATACAGAAAATCAGAAGTCAAACTTTTGATCCTCGATTTGATTTTGAGAAAAGGTGGGGTTCATTCGCCTGCTACTATCATCTGATTTGAGTTAATTAATATGGTTTCCTTCTGGTTTTTCTTTAAGTGGATTTGAGTTGGCAGATTGATTTTTTTTTTATGGACGCTTGTATGATGTATAGCTCCGGGGTTGTGCTCCCAATGGGGTTTTTTTTTTGTTTTTGTTTTTTTTTTCAGTTAGTAGGGATTCTTTTTTCTTCCTTCTTTTTCCTTCTAAAAAATATTCTTAACACTATTTTTTCTTATTATTATTACTGATATATTGCTTAGCTTTGTTAATCAGTTATTTGCTGATTTAATTCCTTATTGTACATAATGACATATTGACTTAATGTATCTTTTTTGTTAATTTTCAATAATAATTAATAAAAAGATTTTAAAATGAAATGAAATGAAAAGTTCAACATTATCAAAGTACACAACTCTGAAATTCTTCTTCTCCAGGTGGCCATGAAACCAAGAAAGAAAAGAAAGGCAGCAAGACCATCAACCTCCAAATCACTCCTCCTGCACAAAAAATTAAAGTAAAATGGAACAGGCACATGGATCCCCAAATTTCTCCTCCCACACAAGAAACTGGATAAAAACAGAACAGGCATGACCTCCAAATCCCTCCTCCCCTCACAAAAAAATGAGAAAGATCTGGTGAAAACCATAGAACATAAAAAATTATGAGACTAAAAATGTCTATAGTACAAATCCACATCAAAAACACAGAAAACCTGGGCAACATTCTTTGGGCACAGCAGCAGGTTCTCCCCTCTCCAGTAGCATAGTAGAACAATAAAAAGCCAGGCAGCCACTGCTCACCTTCCACATTTGACTCAATGTTACACTGTCCCTCATTACTTTAATTGGCACAGAATGGGAGCTTTAATCAGCAAAATGGAATCTAACATTGGCTTGCTCACCATCTCTCAGCCTATCACCACAATGGTTCTGAATGCTGCCTCAGCCTCCTGGAATCCTCTCAGAGACTTTAGAATGCTGAGGCACCCAATTAATCTCCAAACTTACGCATGCAGCTCAATGTTTCAGTCTTACTTGTCACTTCATTGTCGAACAATGGAAGATTTAACCAACAAAATGGAGTCAACCATGAACTGCCGCCTGCCTTCCATGAGGTTCATGCATGCTGCTTCTGCCTCTCAAACTTCTCTCGGAGACTGCAGAGCACTGGAATTTTCAAACAATCCCCTGAACAGCAAATCATAGGCTCCAACAATTCCCAAATCATGTACAAGACAAAAAACTATATTTCTTGCCCTCTTTGGCGTCCCTAGTCAGCCACAGTTGCTTCATACTCCCTTTATGAAACTTCTTCATTTTGGAGTTGTACCTATCCTGCAACTTCCAAATTTTTCCCAGAAACTCCAGCTATTGCTGTTCTGCCATCATCCCTACTAACGTCCCCTTCAAATCAACTTTGTCAGCTCCTCTCTCATGCCTTCCTAATTCCCTTTACTCCACAAGAATACTGATATATCTAACTTTTTCTTCTCCCCTTCAAACTGCAGGGTGAATTCAATCATATTATGATCACTGACTCCGAAGTGTTCCTTTACCTCAAGCCCCTTAATCAAATCTGCTTCACTACATGATACCTCATTCAGGATTGTCTTTCCTATGGTGGGCTCAACCATAAACTGCTCTAAAATGCCACCTCTTAGGCATTCTACAGATACTCTCCCTTGGGATTCACCACCAACTTAATATTCCCTTTCTACATACATATTGCAATCTGTCATGGCTATCATAATATTTTCTTCCCTACATGATTTTTCTATTTCCTGTTGAAATTTATATCCTGGCTATTGTTTGGGAGCCTGTATATAACTCTCATCAGGATCTTTTTTACCTTTTCTTAAAATTCAGTTTCTTAATTGAGATTCTACATCTTACAATCCTATGTCACCTCTTTCTAAGATTTTAACTTCAGTTTTTACCAACAGAGTCACCCCTCCTCCTCTGCCTACTTGCCTGTCAATTCAAAACAAGGTCACAGAGCACTTCGCTGTCCATGGCTTGCAAAATAGCAGAGGCATTATTCAGACCAAAGGCTATCACATGTTGGCATGGTGACCAGTGAAGGTGTTGAATGCTTTCTTCCACTCATCCCTTTCTTGGATATCAATCAAGTTGTAAGGATTGCTCAGATCAATCACGGAAAATATGGTTGTTCTTTGGAGATGATCAAACTTCAGAAGCGAGCGGTGGAAGAGGGTAGCAGTTTTTCACTGTAATGTTGTTGAAGGGCTAATAATCAAAGCTCACACAAAAGAAGCCTGCCCCTGCTGCTGAGGTTAACAATAAATAAATCTGAATCCCAATACCTCCTTGATATACTCTTCCACCGGTTACTGTTTCAGGATGAAAAAGGAAAAAAGAACCAGTCCTGGAGAGGACTAGTACTTGGTAAGAGGTCAGTGGAGCAGTCATATAGCCATTGTGAGACAGGGAAGTGGTCTTTTTTGTACTGAAGACAATGAGAAGGTCAGCACATTCAACCAGAATGCCAGACATTTCTGCATTTGTAGTTGGCACAGGAGGCAACACGCAGACAAGGACTTGAGAATAACCTAGACAGGTAGACTGATATTCTGGTCCCCACTCCTGGAATGCCTTTAGGGTCCAATTAATCCATGGGTTGTGTCGAGATAGCCAGGGATGGGAAAGCGCCAGTGGCAGTTCAGGTGAATTTGCAAGATAGAAGGAGAGAAGTTTCCTATAGTTGCCTTCGAGCACAAATTGGAAGGGTTTTGAGGAAAGGTGGATCTTTCAAATGCCCAGCAGCAGACAATCCAGAGTTTTCATATTAATACGTTCAATCAATTTTTGAGTTGGAACTCCCTATCTTTGAGACAGTGAGATATCTATGAGGTTCCTTAGAGTCAATAAATGAAACATAGAAACATAGAAATGCTAGAACATAATACAGGCCTTTTGGCCCGCAAAGCTGCGCCAAACATGTCCTTACCTTACAAATTACCTAGGGTTACCCATAGCCCTCTATTTTTCTGAGCTCCATGTACCAATCTAGGAGTCTTTAAAAAGACCCCATCATTTCTGGCTCCACCACCATCACCGACAGCCTATTCCACACTCTCACCACTCTCTGCATAAAAAAACTTACCCCTAACATCTCCTCTGTACCTACTTCCAAGTACCTTAAAACTGTGCCCTCTCATGCTAGCCATTTCAGCCCTGGGAAAAAGCATCTGACTATCCACACAATCAATGCCTCTCATCATCTTATACACCTCTGCAGCTCACCTGTCATCCTCCATCGCTCCAAGGAGAAAAGGCCGAGTTCACTCAACCTATTCTCATAAGGCATGCTCCCAATCCAGGCAACATCCTGGTAAATCTCCTCTGCACCCTTTCTATAGTTTCCACATCCTTCCTGTAGTGAGGCAACCAGAAATGAGCACAGTGCTCTAAGTAGGGTCTGACCAGGGTTCTATACATCTGCAACATTACCTCTTGGCTATTAAACTCAATCCCATCATTGATGAAGGCCAATGCACCGTATGCCTTCTTAACCACAGTGTCAACCTGCGCAGCAGCTTTGAGTGTCGAATAAACTCAGACCTCAAGATCCCTCTGATCCTCCACACTGCTAAGAGTCTTACCATTAATATTATATTCTGCAATCATATTTAACCTACCAAAATGAACAACCTCACACTTATCCAAGTTGAACTCTATCTGCCACTTCTCAGCCCAGTTTTGCATCCCATCAATGTCCCGCTGTTACCTCTGACAACCCTGCACACTATCCGCAACACCTCCACCTTTGTGTCATCAGCAAATTTACTGACACATCCCTCCACTTCCTCATCCAGGTCATTTATAAAACTCATGAAGAGTAGAGGTCCCAGAACAGATTCCTGAAGCACGCCACTGGTCACTGACCTCCATGTAGAATATGACTCATCTACAACCACTCTTTGCCTTCTGTGGGCAAGCCAGTTCTGGATCCACAAAGAAATGTCCCCTTGGATCCCATGCCTCCTTACTTTCTCAATAAGCCTTGCTTGGGGTACCTTATCAAATACCTTGCTGAAATCCATATACACTACATATACACTGGTCTATAATTTCTTGAGCTATCTCTACTCCCTTTCTTGAATAAGGGAACAACATCCACAACCCTCCAATCCAGAGGCTCAGCAATCTCCTCCCTTGCCTTCCACAGTAGCCTGGGGTACATCTCGTCCAGTCCCAGTGACTTATCCAACTTGATGCTTTCCAAAAGCTCCATCACATCCTCTTCCTTAATGTCTACATGCTGAAGCTTTTCAATCCCCTGTAAGTCATCCCTACAATTGCTAAGTTCCTTTTCCATTGTGAATACAGAAACAAAGTATACATTAAGTACCTCTGCTATCTCCTCCAGTTCCAAACACACTTTTCCACTGTCACATTTGATTGGTCCTTTTCTCCTACATCTTATCCTCTTTTTCTTCACACACTTGTAGAATGCCTTGGGGTTTTCCTTAATCCTATCCACCTAAGCCTTCTCGTGGCCCCTTCTTGCTCTCCTAATTACATTCTTTATCTCCTCCCTGCTAGCCTTATAATTTTCTAGATCTCTATCATTACCTAGTTTTTTGAACCTTTTGTAACTCATCTTTTCTTCTTGACTAGATTTACAACAGCCTTTGTACACCATGGTTCCTGTACCCTATGAACCTTACCCTGTCTCATTGGAATGTACCTATGCAGAACTCCACGCAAAATATCCGCTGAACATTTGCCACATTTTTTTCCATACGTTTCCCTGAGAACATCCGTTTCCAATTTATGCTTCCAAGTTCCTGCCTAATAGCCTCATATTTCCCCATACTCCAATTAAATGCTTTCCTAACTTATCTGTTCCTATACCTCTCCAATGCTATGGTAAAGGAGATGGAATTGTGATCACTATCTCCACTGAGAGGTCTGACACTTAGCCGAGGGTGATGAGAATGTTAAAGAGGAGGATGCAGGAGATGCTAGGAATAGGACTGACCTGGCTGAAGGCTGCTGAATTGTGGCAGCGAGAGCGGTAAAAGCTGCCACCTGATTCTAGCTGTCGGGGGTGAACTGCTAAACCGTGTCCCTTAAGAGCAGTAATCACTGCCACCTATTTGTCGCACGATGTGAGTCACCTCTGCCAAAGCATCCTTCACTGACTGGCACTTCTGCCCTATCTAACCAATAAATGTCATGACCATGATCAGAATTCAGAGATTTCAGAGAATATTTATCAGATACTACATATCTGATAAATCTGATAAATATAGTGCAAAAGACAGCAAACTGTGCAAGTACAAAAAGAAAGAAATAATAATAATCAAACAAACAAATAAATAAACAATAAATATTAAGAACATTAGATGAAGAGTCCTTAAAAGCGAGTGCATTGTTTATGGGAGCATTTCAATGTAGGAAAATTAAAGCTGACCTAAGTCACTTTTCAGGCAGGAGTGAATATATTTCACCATCATCTCTCAAAACATTTTGTCACTGTGGATGTAAGTGCTACTGGATATAGAAGATTATCACGATCTTCTTGGGCACAGGCATAATTAAAACCTTCTTGAAGCAGGTGTGTACTTCAGACTGCTGAAGCGAGAAATTAAAGATCTCAGTGAACATTCCAACCAGTAGATCAGCACAGGTCTTTAGTACTTGGCCATGCACCCATCTGGACCAGAGGTTCTGCATGCATTCACCCTCCTGAAGGCTACTCACAGATTGACCTCAGAGACTGAAATCACAGGATCATCATGGGCTGGAGGAGTTTGTGATGGTCCTTTAATGTTT
Organism: Hemitrygon akajei; assembly: GCF_048418815.1. Taxonomy (NCBI): domain Eukaryota; kingdom Metazoa; phylum Chordata; class Chondrichthyes; order Myliobatiformes; family Dasyatidae; genus Hemitrygon; species Hemitrygon akajei. The sequence goes on from NC_133133.1 coordinate 65,950,200, forward strand.
TGATGGTCAAAGTGAGCATAGATGGCATTGAGCTCATTTGGAAGTGAAGTCCTGCTGTCACTTATGTTAGTTAATTTGACTTTCTCTCTCCACTGGGTCAACTTTCCTTGTGGTCAAATCTTGCTGACGGATATGTGTTGTTATGGCCCAAGTGCAGAGGGAGAGAATCTGAAGCAGATGACGGTTCACTGACTTTTAATAAGAATCGTGCAGAATTAAAGGAAAAACTATAAATGCAATAGGGGGCTAACTAAAATCTCAAACTGAAGTGTTACAATGACACTGTGACTTATCCAACATTTTCGTATTAGTTAAACTGACTTTTCCTAAACCCTGCTTCTATTATCCTTAATTATTTGGATGGAGGTGTGAAGTTATTGACGCTACTGTGTATATTTGACATAATGCAATGGCCCATGTTGGTTAGGTTTTTTTTCCCTTTTCTTCTTTTTTGGGGATTTTTTTTCTTCTTTTTTACTTCCTTTTTCCATAATTACTATGAGTTTGGGAGGTTTTTATATATGGATTATCATCTATATGAATGTATACTTAACCTATTAATTATGTACTTTCAAACACTCTGTATTCATGTTTAATTTATGTTTGTTTAAAATTAATAAAAAGATTTAAAAAGAAACAATGACACTGTGACTTGGAAGCAGTAACTTAATACTAAATAAATACTGCTCCTTTACAGTGTCAATCTAAATGGTAGTCTACTTTCCTGGAACAGGGCCAAAAGCTTGTAGGGAAAGTTGACGTTCCTGTGTTTTTGGTTAGGACTGAACTGAAGGGAAGGGAGTTAAATACAGTCACAAAGTAACTCTAATTGTCTGAAATATGCATACTGATGAGCGTGATTGCTGTGCCTTTACAGCTGCCTGCTTGCAAGGACGGCCAAACTCCTTGGCAGAATCTGTGGTTGTGACAGGAACCAAGGGAAATAGGGGAGATTTTTAATGAATATTTCCCATTAGTAGAGAAAACAATGGAGGCTAAGGAAATGAGGTAAATGAGTGGACATGTCTTGGATCACATATAAATTATAGGGAGGCAGAGGTACTGGAGTCCTTAAAGTGTATTAAAATGAATAAATATCCAATGCCTGACCTGGTGCATTCTTAGAGCTTGTGGGAAACTAGAGGAAAAAAATGCAGTATCCCTTACAAAGATTTATGCTTCATTTATGTTTATAGGTGAGTTTCCAGAGGACTGGAAGGGCTAACATAGAGCCAATTATTTAAAAAGGATAGCAAAAATAAGCCTGGAAATGACATGCCAGTATGAGGGGCAAATTATTGGGGGGAGTTCTGAAGGACAGGACAGAAAGAGTATGCTTCAAGACTGTCACTATGGTTTTGTGTATGGGAAGTTATGTCTGCCAAATCTCTTGGATTTCTTCAAGCAGGTAACCAAGAGCATAAAGGGGGTTAGGGCTATTGATGGACTTTAGTAAGGCTTTTGACAAGGTCCCTCACGGCAGGATAGTCTGGATGCTTAGGTTGCATGATATCCAGCGGGTTCTTAATTGACTTAGTGCCAGGAAGTAAAGTGTGATTGTGAAGGATTTTTTCTTGTACAGGAGGTCTGTGTTTGGTGGTGTGCTGAAGGGTTGGAACTGGGAAATGTTGTTGTTTGTACTTTATATAAATGATTTGGATGCAAGTGTTCAAGGCATGATTCGTAAGTTTGCAGATGTTGTAGAACGGGTGATGTCATATACAGTGCTATGAAAAATGAAAAATTTCAGGGTCATCTTGATCATCTAGGAATGTGAGGTGAGGTATGGCAAATAGATTTAGAGTACATTTTCTATTGCATTTTGGGAGATCAAACCAAGGTAGGACTTATGTAATGAACGGTAGACCCCTGTAGAGTGTTATGGTCAGAAAGTCAAGGAGACCAAGTGCATAGTTTGCTGAAAGCAGTGACAAGGTAGACAGGGTAGGGTGATGAAGAATATACTTAGCATGCTAGTCTTCATCAGTCTGGGCAGAGTGCTTGAGAGGTTATGTTGCAGTTATGTTGATCTATATTGATGATGTTTCTGAGGACTCATTTGGAGTACTGTTATCGTAAAGTTGCTATTAAACTCAGAAGTGTGCAGAGACATTTGCCAGGATGCTGCCTGGACATAAGGGCCTGACTTAGAAGCAGAAGTTGCATAGACTAGAGGTGTGTACTTGGAATGAACTGCCAGAAATAGTGGTTGAGGCAGGCACATTGGCATGTTTAAAAACTGTCTACAGAGATACATAGATAGGTAAAGATTAGTAGAATATGGACAGCAAAGAGGAAGAGCTTGCTGGTCAACATGTGCAACCTATATAAGTTGGCTCAAAGAGCCTTTTTTCAATGGTGTAAGATTCTGTGACAGTAATAACAAGAAAACTGCAGATCCCAGTTTTGACATTCCTGTTCTCCTTTCTTTTCATCCCATGGCTAGTCCAGTTAAAAAAATAACATCTACCTTCTTCTAAAGTTGTGGCCAAACTTTCAGGCTCTTCAGCCTGTTTAACTTGAACACTGCTGCCTGGTCCAACAGTAGAATTAACCTCAAGGAGAAAATAGAACGGGTCTTGGGTAATCAGCCAAAGGCACTGCTTCTTGTGGGAAGATTATGAAAATCCAGGTCCATTGCCTATTTGGGTTGCTTTTACTGACTTGAAAATTTATTCCTTGTCTGTGCTGTAATCTGTCCTCAAATTACTTCAATTATCAAAATTTTGGTAAAGGAGATTCTGTCTCTAATAGATTCAAAGATTCAATGTACATTTATTATCAAAGTATCCAGAATATAACTCTGAAATTCGCTCTCCCACAGGTAGTTATGAAACAAAGAAACACCATGGAACCCATTCAAATAAACATCGAACACTCAAACACAATAAAAAAGAAAAAATTGTGTTGTAAATACATTGTTATTAAAATTACTTCATTGCATCGTTAGAGCTATCAACAGAGATGACATAGTTATGCTACTTAAAGAAAACTGATATTGGAGCAAAACTGTCTCCACCAAAGGAGTTTTGGGTTACACTGCCATTATGGAGTAAAAGTGCTTTGAAATAGCACTAATCAGCTTTGTCTCATTTCCAAGGACTCTACAACTCATGGTGTCAGTATTATTTATTATTTATTTATTATTTTAACTATTTGTTTTATTTATAATTTCAGTTTGTTTTCTTATGCACATTGGTTGTTTGTCTGTACTTGTGTATAGTTTTTTTATTGATTCAATTGAGTTTCTTCGTACCTACTGTGAATTCCCACAAGAAAATGTATCTCAGGGTAATATATGGTGATGTATAGAGACCACTTTATTAGGGTTAGAGTTAAGCTTTATTAGGTACCTCCTGTAACTGATAAAGTGGCCATTAAGAGTATGTTTGTGGTCTTCTGCTACTGTATTAAGAAGACAAATGGAATGTTGGCCTTCATTGCTAGAGGGATTGAATTCAAGAGCAGGGAAATCATGATGCAACTATATAGGGTATTGGTGAGGCTGCACCTGGAGTACTGCTTGCAGTTCTGGTCTCCATACTTGAGGAAGGATATACTGGCTCTGGAGGCAGTGCAGAGGAGGTTCACCAGGTTGATTCCAGGGATGAAGGCGTTAACCTATGAAGAGAGATTGAATCACCTGGGACTATACTCTCTGGAATTCAGAAGAATGAGAGGGGATCTTATAGAAACATACAGAATTTTGAAAGGGATAGGTAAGACAGAAGTAGGAAAGTTGTTTCCAGTGGTAGGTGAGACTAGAACTAAGGGACATTGCCTCAAGATTCAGGGCAGAAGAATTAGGATGGAGATGAGGAGAAACTGTTTTTTCCCAGAGAGTGGTGAATCTGTGGAATTCTCTGCCCAGGGAAGCAGTTGAGGCTTCTTCCCTAAATATATTTAAGATAGAGTTAGATAGATTTTTACATTGTGAGGGAATTAAGGGTTATGAGGAAAAGGCAGGTAGATGGAGCTGAATTTATGGACAGATCAGCCATGATCTTATTGAATGGTGGGGCAGGCTCGATGGGCCGGATGGCCTACTCTTGTTCCTATTTCTTATGTTCTTATGTAGTTCATCCACTTCAAGTTTGGATGTATTGCACATTCAGAGATGCTGTCAACTTGAACCATTCTGGTCATTCTCCTCTGATGTTTCTCATTAACAAGGCACTTCTGAGCACAGAACTGCCACTCACTGGATGTTCTCTGATTATCGCACCATTCTCTGTGAACTCTAGAGGCTGTTTTGCATGAAAACCACAGGAGGACAGCAGTTTATGAAATACTCTAACCACCCCATCTAACACCAACAATCATTCCATGGTCAAAGTCACTTAGATCATATTTCTTCCCTATTCTGATGTGTGATCTGAATCACAACCGAACGTCTTGATCATGTCTGCTTGCTTTTATGCATTGAGATGCTGCCACACAATTGGCTGATTAGATATTTGCCTTAACAAGCAGGTATAAAGGTCTACCTAATAAAGTCGGCGCTGAGCGTATGAGTACTTTGATAATAAATTTACTTTGAACTTATGTTTTCATCATTTTCTGGTAAATAATCTCATATTGTTAACTACTTTAAATAGAATTGATTGTTCAGTCAATATGAATTTGCCTCATATTTGCAAACAGCAGAACATTATAAACATGCACATTTTTTTAGAATAAGTGTCCACACACGTACAAATCCACTGTATGAGGGTTTGATGGAGAATCAAATATACCCCACTAGCTTTCACTATTGTCAACAGCCTGAGATGCAGTATAGTCTGTCTCTTCCTCTTACTATAGGGACCTGGGAGGATTTTCTATGTGTGTGGAACTTTAAGACAGTTATTACCACATTATTTTATCATTTACTGACATCTATTTTAGCAGTAGTTTGATAAATTGAGTTGGTTCTTTCTATTTATTTCATGGAAGGATGACTAAATATAAAATATTAAGGTAATCGATTCAATTAGACCTAAAATTAAATATTAAAACTAAACTAAAGACAATATGGATCTGATGCAGTAGCAGAGCAGTTGATTAATTGCTCGGTTTATGACTGGCAAAAAGATAGATTAATCATTGTAAGTTAACTTGATCAATTTTTCGAATGAGCTCGACTGAATCCTTCAGAAATGTGAAGGAAAGTCTCATGGCTTCTGGCAAATGTTTGATGTAGCTCAGTTAACAGAGTCTGTGAAAATGTGAGCTAAAGGAAAATTGACAAATCAGATTCAAATTAGTTTATGTGCAACACACACATTGCTGGAGGAACACAGGAGGTCCAGCAGCATCTATGGAAATGAATAAACAGTCAATATTTTGGGCCAAGACCATTCCTCAGGACTGGAAAGGATGTGGAAGATGCCAGAATAAAAAGTGGGAGGAGGGAAAGGAGGATAATGAGAAGGTGATAGGTGAAGTCAGGTAGGGGTGGGAAAGGTAAAAGGCTGGAGAAGAAGGAATCTGATAGGAGAAGAGCGTGGACCATGAGGAGAAGAGGTAAGAGGCCAGAGTAGGGATTAGAAGAATAGAGAAGGGGGAGGAACAAAAAATTACTAGAAGAACTCGATGTTCATGCCATCAAGTTGGAAGCTATCTAAACAGAATATGAGGTGTTGGTCCTCAAATCTGAGAATGACCTTATCATAGTATGGACTGATATATTGGAATGGGAATGGGAAGAGGAATTAGAATGTATGGCCACAAGGAAATTTCGCTTTTGGCAGATGAAGTGTAGATACTGGACAAAGCTGTCGCCCAGTTTACACTGGGTTTCACCAATGTAGAGGAGACCACCTCAAGAGTTCCGAACACAATAGATGACCCCCCACAGATTTGCAGGTGAAGTGTTGCCCCACCTGGAAGGGCTGCTTGGGACCCTGAAAGGAGATAAGTGGGGAGGTGAAAGGACAGGTGTAGCATTTCTGTCACTTGTAGGGATATGTGCCAGGAGGGAGATTAGTGGTGAGTGATAAATGGACAAGGGAATCACAAAAGCAACAATCCCTGCAAAAAGCAGAAAATGGGAGGAGCGAGGTGAAGATGTGTTTGGTGGTGGAATCCTGGTGAAGATGGCGGAAGCTGAGGAGAATGAAGTGTTGATTATGAAGGCTCGTGGTGTAGTGGGTGAGAACAAAAAGGAATTATATCTCTGCTAACACAGCGGGAAGATAGGGTGAATGTGGATGTCCAGGAAATAGAGAAAATATGGATGAGGGTGACATCAATGGTAGAGGAAGTGAAAACCAGGTACATGAAGAATGAATTTTTCATTTAAAAATTTCAATACAGGGAAGTTATGGTAGGGTACAGGAACCATGGTCTACAATAGGCTGTGGTGAATCTAGTCAAGAAGAAACGAAAAGCTTATGAAAGGTTCAGAGAATAAAAACAAAAAATGCTGGCAGAACTCAGCAGGCCAGATGGCATCTATGGGAGGAGGTAGTGACGACGTTTTGGGCCGAAACCCTTCATCAGGAGTGAAGTAACATGGGATGGTTGAGGGGGGATAAGAAGTGGGGGGAGGGATGAAGTAGAGAGCTGGGAAGTGATAGACTGGAGGGAAATGGGCTAGGGAGAAGGTGGACAATTATGGGAAATAAAAGAGAAAGAAAGGTAGGGCTGGGGGGAGATTATAGTGAGGGGGGCAAAAAGGGAGAGAAAGAGAACCAGACTAAAATATTAGATAGGGATTGGGGTAAGGGGGGGCAGGAGTATCAATGGAGGTCTGTGAGTTGGATGTTCATGTCGACAGGTAGGAGGCTACCTAGGTGGGGATAAGGTATTGCTCCATCGACCTGCGTGTGGCCTCATTTTGACGGTAGAGGAGGCCATGGACAGGCATGTCGGAGTGGGAGTGGTCTGTGGAATTGAAGTGTGTGGCCACAGGGAGATCCCACCACTGCTGGAGGACTGAGTGTCGGTGTTCGGCGAAACGGTCTCCCAGTCTGCGGCGGGTCTCCCCAATGTATAAATGGCCACATCGGGAGCACCGGATACAGTATATCACCCCAGCTGACTCACAGGTGAAGTGGTGCCTCACCTGAAATGACTGTCTGGGGCCTGGGATGGTGGTGAGGGAAGAAGTGTGGGGGCAGGTGTAGCACTTCTTCCGTTTGCAGGGATGAGTTCCCAGAGGGAGGTCAGTGGGGAGGGATGGGGGGGATGAATGGACAAGGGAGTCGCGTAGGGAGCGATCCCTGCGGAAAGCCGAGAGTGGGGGGAGGGGAAGATGTGGCTGGTGGTGGGATCACGTAGAGATGGCAGAAGTTACGGAGGATTATACGTTGGATCTGTAGGCTGGTAGGGTGATAGGTGAGGACCAGGGGGACTCTATCCCTGGTGGGCTGGCGGGGGGCTGGGGTGAGGGCAGAGGTGCGTGAAATACGGGAGACGCGATGGAAGGCAGAGTTGATAGTGGACGAGAGGTTTAGAGAGCTAGGTAATGTTAGAGATGTAGATGACTATAAGGTTAACAGGAAGGAGCTTAAAAAGGAAATTAGGAGAGCCAAAAGGGGCCATGAGAAAGCCTTGGTGGGCAGGATTAAGGAAAACTCCAAAGCAGTCTACAAGTATGTGAAGATCTAGAGGATAGGACCTATCAAGTGTGACAGTGGGAAAGTGTGTATGGAACCAGAGGAAATAACAGAGGTAATCTCGTTAAAACATAACACGGGGTGGTGGGATCAGTACGTGCACTCAGTATTGAATTTGCGACCACCATGTACAAAAGATTAAAACAAATGCGATAAGATGCTGTCTTCAAGATGAAGGTTATTGATTTTGCTAAAGGAACGAATAATTCTGCAGCTGCTAAGAAGTTTAGTGTAAACGACAGAGAGTGACAGAATGGAGAAAGGCAGAGGACACGCTGAGGGACATGCCAAAGACGAAATGTACAAACCACGGGAAAACATGCCAGTGGCCAGAACTGGAAGAAAAAAGTTTTAGAGTGGGTGAATCACCGAAGCGGGTTGCTTGAAGTGGGTTAAAGGGGTGTGGCGTCGACGTCCTGAAGGTGTCAGGAAGAAAAAGTCACTACTTGTCTGGGACATGTTCAAAACGCACTTGTCAGGTGAGACAAAAGCAGCATTGAAAGCTGAAAATACGGACATTGCAGTCATCCCCGGTGGTTTGATGTCTGTGCTCCAGCCACGAGATGTAAGTTTAAACAAACCAAAGAATTCATGCATCGACAGTGGAACCAATTTGACTCAAAAACAGCCAGTAAATTTGACCTGTCTTCCATGTATTTGTTTTTCCAAAGTTGGCACCCTCTGTATAAACCGACCCCCTAATTTTAGGACCGAAATTTAGGGCCAGATTCTTGGCTTATACATCGAAATTTACAGTAGGCATATTGATGAAGGAAGAGCAGTAGATGTAGTCTATATGGATTTCAGCAAGGCATTTGATAAGGTAACCCATGCAAGGCTTATTGAGAAAGTAAGGAGGCAAGGGATCCAAGGGGACATTGTTTTGTGAATCCAGAACTGGCTTGCCCACAGAAGGCAAAGAGTGTTTGTAGACGGGTCACATTCTGCATGGGTGTCGGTCACCAGTGGGGTGCCTCAGGGATCTGTTCTGGGACCTTTACTCTTCGTGATTTTTATAAATGACCTGGATGAGGAAGTGGAGGGATGGGTTAGTAAGTTTGCTGATGACATGAAGGTTGGAGGTCTTGTGGATAGTGTGGAGGGCTGTCAGAGGTTACAGCGGGACATTGATAGGATGCAAAACTGGGCTGAGAAGTGGCAGATGGAATTCAACCCAGATAAGTGTGAAGTGCTTCATTTTGGTAGGTCAAATATGATGGCAGAATATAGTATTAATGGTAGGACTCCTGGCAGTGTGGAGGATCAGAGGCATCTTGGGGTCCGAGTCCATAGGATGCTCAAAGTAGCTGCGCAGGACGACTCTGTGGTTAAGAAGGCATATGGCGTATTGGCCTTCATCAATCGTGGAATTGAATTTAGGAGCCGAGACGTAATGATGCAGCTATATAGGACCCTGGTCAGACCCCACTTGGAGTACTGTGTTCAGTTCTGGTCACCTCACTACAGAAAGGATGTGGAAATCATAGAAAGGGTGCAGAGGAGATTTACAAGGATGTTGCCTGGATTGGGGAGAATGCCTTATGAAAACTGGTTGAGTGAACTCAGCCTTTTCTCCTTGGAGTGACGGAGGATGAGAGGTGACCTGATAGAAATGTATAAAATAATGAGAGGCATTGATCGTGTGGATAGTCAGAGGCTTTTCCCAGGGCTGAAATGGCTGCCACAAGAGGGCACAGTTTTAAGTAGGTACAGAGGAGATGTCAGGGGTAAGTTTTTTACACAGAGAGTGGTGAGTGCGAGAAACGGGCTTCTGGCAACGGTGGTGGAGGCGGATACAGTAGGGTCTTTTAAGAGGCTTTTGGAGCTTAGTAAAATAGAGGGCTCTGGGTAACCCTAGTAATTTCTAAGGTAGGGACATGTTCGGCACAATTTTGTGGGCTGAAGGGCCTGTATTGTGCTGTAGGTTTTCTATATTTCTATGTTTCTAAATACTATCACAATGAAATAATAATAATCTGACACGTGCATATTCACAAGAGTAATTGCTGTATCTGCCGCACTGTCGAATCCATGGTTGTGACAGTTTGAGAATGCTGTTGTCATTCTTAGCTAGTCAATAGCGTTTGAAACCTCATAAACTGGTTGTACACTCAAACCCCGTATAATATTAACCCGCATAGCACTGATTTGTTACAATGTCGTTATTAAATTCTTTATTGAAATTTTTAAATGAAAAAAATTCATTCCAAACAAAGCTTTAAACTTCTCACGAGTTTATATTACAGTAAATATTCAATCAGCTAATGAGAGGCTTCACATACACTCTGAGCCACTCACAGCCAATCATATACTAGTTCACGCTCTGTCTCCCCTGTGTCTGCAACCATTCTTGCTTCCTCACCAATTTATTACACTTTTTTCATCTATAATATCTGGAAAATGGCTGGCAACTTCCACTGAGGGTAGATGTCCAGGAAAAGCATCAGCATGGATGTGAAGCTGCAAATGATAAGGCGTGAGGATGTTAATGATGGCAATGTTGAAGAGTTACTGCATTCTCATGGTGAGAGCCTTAATAACGAAGAGCTTCAAGAATTGGCAGAGCAACACATCCTGGGTGAATCTGAGGACACGAATGGAGAAGAGGAAACACCAGCAAGAAACCTCACCACAAAATTCCTCAGCACCAGCACCACCAAATCATGGACAAGTTCATCAATACTGACCCTGTCCGGCAGCGAAGCAATAAGGCAAAGAGAGGGGTTCCCGACATGATTTCCTTCTACCGAGAACTACTTCATTGGAAGAAATTTAAGAAAAGGCAGTCAAATCTCGATGCCTGCTTGAAGAAGAAGCCAAAGTTAGAGGAGGACTCACAGCCTGGTCCCTCCTCTAAGATGTAACCACAACTGCTGCTGCTGCGATGTGTTGTTGCTGGGAAAGTTTGTTATTCCATGAATTACTGAGTATACATAAAATAATATATCATATATCTCAGGTTTGATATTCTTTATCAGGTACACATGTCTGTTTATGTAATGTTATAAGGGCCTGCATAGCATATCACTCTACCTCCGAGGAACTGATTATCTGTGCTAAACAGGGTCTGAGTGTACAAATTTAAAAGACAAGATCATGTGCAAATAAACAACTAAGGAATAAAATAAGCATCACTTACATTTCTCCTGAAGCCAATGAGATATAATAGCTGTGCTTGGGTAAGATATAACCCATCCAAGACTCAGTAGGCAGATTTTACGGCAAATGTTTTTGCATTCCTCTGGGACTTCATGAGAAGCAGCATAAGAAATCCCCGGGCTACATGATGCTGCTGCTGGTTTAAACCTAATTAACACTGAAAAGCAGGGCTTCCATGTGGAAACACAAGTTAGTCTTGTCCTCAGCATGGGTGTGTAGAGGCAGAAACTCAAAGTCATAAACCTGAGGACTGGCCACGTTTTGATATCCAGACTTTGAAATTTTTTCTAAGGTTTTCTTAAACTGTATGTCAAATTGAACACAATTTGAGTGAAAGCTCTCTGTACATTACCATGGGTACAGAGTAATAAAAAATGTTGATTTTTTAAAAAATGTCCTGACGAAGAGACGCAGCTCAAAAAATTGACTCTTTACTTCTCTCCAGAGATGTTGCCTGACCTCACACCACCCAATTACACCCATTGACCAATCAACATATTAACCTGTACACCTTTAGAACGTGGAACGAAACTGGGGTGCCCAGAGGAAACCCAGGCAGCCACAGGGTGAAAGTACAAACTCCTTTTAGTTAGTAGCGGGAATTGAACCCACATTGCTGGTGCTGTAATAGCATTGGATTTACTCTGGATTTCCAGCATCTGCAGAATCCCTTGTGGTCAAAAATATTGATTAGCTGCTTTTGTGTACCTGTCATAATGACACACAGACGATGCAAAGAATCTAAAGGTGACGATGGTCTGTGTGCAATGTCCAGTTGGTGGCCCCCTTATAAAATGAAATCATTACTGAAGTGTTTGACATTTATTGTAGAGCACACACAGGAAAGCTGGTTTTAGCATCAGGGAAAAACCCAGCAACCACTTTATTTATTTAATATTAGAAGAGGCATATTTATTGCTTTGAATTTTCACATAGCTTATCTATATTCTTTTTTTATTAGTTTTTTTATGCATTTTCTACATTGCTACAGATAAAAAAAACAAATCAAAATGAAGAACCTTAATACAGTGCAAAAATAAACATACAATAATAATATAATACAAAAAAAGATAGTTGAGAAAGCACCCAAATTGAAGACATGTAAAATTAGTATCCTCCCCAAGCCCCGCAACAATAAAGAGCTCCAGACCAACCACAACACAATATAGAGAATATAAATCAGGACATTCAAACCCCCAAAACTGTAAGTACACTTAAAAACAGAAGGTATTAATGCCTACTACCAAAAAAAAGGAGCTGAAAGCAAAGGACCGAAAAAAAAACCTTAGTTAAAAGGAAGGTTATGAAAGTACTCAATAAAAGGTCTCCAGACCTTATGGAACTTTATATCCGAATTAAGAACTGAATAATGAATTTTTTCAAGGTCTAAGCAGGACATAATATCATTAAGCCATTGAGCATGCGTGGGCGGGACAACATCTCTCCATCTAAGGAGGATTAAACGTCTAGCCAGGAGAGAAGCAAAAGAGAATATTCGACACTTAGTCGAACTCAAACGTAAATCAGTCTCACCCAAAAAATCAAACAGAGCAATTAAAGGATTAGGTTCTAGGTGGTGATTCAGAATATAAGATAAAGTTATGAAGACATCTTTCCAAAATTTCTCCAAGCTAGGACAGAACCAGTACATATGAATAAGAGAGGCCTCGCCCCTTTTGCATTTATCACAAAGAGGACTAATATTAGGGTAAAATCGAGATAGTTTAGATTTAGACATATGGGCTCAATGAACAATCTTAAACTGTAAAAGGCAATGGCGAGCACAAAGAGAGGTTGAATTAACCGATTTGAGAATCGAGTCCCAAGTCTCATCAGATAAGGAGATATTTAAATCATGCTCCCAAGCCATTCTAATTTTATCCGCAGAGGCACATCGTAAGAGTGCTAATTTATCACAAATAAATGATATTAAACCTTTACCCAGTGGATTAATAGAAAGAAAGAAATCCGTAACGTTTTTCTCAGGCATTTCAGGGAAGTTAGGAATTAAAGGGTTAATAAAGTGTCTAATTTGGAGATATCTAAAAAAATGAGCATTAGGCAGATTGAACTTAGCAGAGAAGCTTATCTATATTCAAAGATCTAATCACCACACTATAGAACTAGAGGTTGGTGGGGGAACACGATAGATGGATATAGTATAATATAGGAACAGCTTCTGAATAATAGATGCCAGCAGTCTTCTTATAAGCACAGAAGGGGTGAACATGGGTTATCAAATCATGTGAGTCCTCATTTCTATGTTCACATCATTGGATATATTAAATTGTTACGAGAGATGGTAGTCATTAACAAAATTTACCCTTGCAATCACGATAAACATGGTGGATAATTCCAGAAGACCACAAATCCATGACCATGAGACATAGGAGCAGAATTAGGCCATTCAGCCCATAGAGTCTGTTCTTCTTTCCATCATGCCTGATTTATTATCCCTCTCAACCCCATTCTCTTGCCTTCTTCCCGTAACTTTTGATGCTCAAGAACTTATCAATGTTTGCTTTAAATATACCCATTGACGTAACTCTACAACTGTGTGTGATAACAAATTCCACAGATTCAGCACCCTCTGACTAAAGAAATTCCTGCTCATCTATGTTCTAAAGGGATATCCTTATATTCTGCTGCTGTGCCCTTTGATTATGGACTCCCTCATTATCAGAAGCATCCTCTCTATGTCCACTCTATCTAGGCCTTTCAATATTCCATAAGTTTCAATGAGAACACATGCCCAGAGCCATCAAACATTCCTCGTGCTAACACTTTCATTCCCGGGATCATTCTTACAAACCTCCTCTAGACACCTCCAATGCTAGCACATCCTTTGTTAGATGTGAGGCCCAAAACTGCTTAGAATATTCCAAATGCAGTCTGCCCAATGGCTTGCAAAGCCTCGATACTACAACCTTCCTTTTATATTCCAAACCTCTTAAAAAGAGTGCTAACATTGCATTTGCCTGCCTTACTACTGACTCAACCAGCAAGTTACCCTTTAGGGAATCCTGCATAAGGACTACCAAGTCCCTCTACACCTCTGATTTCTGAATTATAACCCATGTAGAAAATAGTCTATACTTGTATTCCTTCTACCAAAATGCATGACCATACATTTCCTTGCACTATATTCCATCTGCCACTTCTTTGCTGATTCTCCTCATCTGCCAAAGTCCTGCTACTCCCTGCTTACTCAATACTGCCTGTCCCTCCACCTACCTTAGTATCATCTGCAATCTTGACCAAAATGTCATCTATTCAGTCATCTAAATCATATAACGTGAAAAGAAGTCGTCCCAGCACCGACCTCTGCAAAAGACCACTAGTCAAATGCAGTCAACTAGAAAAGTCTCTCTTGAATCCCACTCTTGCCTCCTGACAGTCAGCCAATCTTCTATCGATACTAGTATCTTTCCAATACTATCATGGGCTGTTATCTTCATTAGCAGCCTTTAGAGCTTAGATCCTTGTCAATGGTCCTCTAAAAATCCAAGTGATCATTCATTGATCCTCCTTTGTCTATCCTGCCTGTTATTTCCTCCAAGAGTTCCAACAAACTAGTCAAGCAAGTTTTTCCTTTATGGAAATTATGTTGACTTCAGCCTATTTTATCATGTGTCTCCAAGTACCCCAAAACTCATCCTTAATAATGGGCTTTAGCATCTTGCCAACCACTGAAGTCAGCCTAACTGGCCTATGATTTCTTTTCATCTGCCTTCCTCCCTTCTTAAAGAGCGGAATAACATTTCCAATTTTCCAGTCTTCTGGAAGCATTCCAGGATTTAGTGACTTGTGGAAGATGATTATTAATGTCTTCACAATATCTTCAGCTACCTCTTTCAGAGCTCAGCGTAGTCCTTCTGGTCCAGATAACTTAGATACCTTCAGGCTTTTCAGCTTCTCAAGCAGCTTCTCCTAAGTAATAGCAACTACACTCACTTTTGCCCCCTACACACAAACTTCTAACATTCTGCTGGTTGAGTGGTGGCACAATAACAAACTTGCCTTCAACATCATTAAAGCCAAGGAATTGATTGTGGACTTCAGGAAGGAGAAGTTGAAGGAATACTCAACAGTCCTCATGAAGGGATAAACAGTGGAAAGGGTGAGCAGTTTCAAATTCCTAAGTGTCAACATCTCTCAAGATCTGTCCTGGGCCCAACATATTGATGCAATTCAAAGAAGACATGAAAGCAGCTATATTTTATTTGAGTTTGAGGAGACTTGGTTTGTCACCAAAGAAAAACGTAAATTTCTACAGATATATCATTGAGAGCATTCTGACTGGTTGCATCATCATTTAGTATAGAGGGGCTACGCCAGAGGATCGAAATAAGTTTCAAACTCAGTCAGCTCCATCATTGCCATTAGCCTGCCCAGCATTGAAGATGTCTTCAAAAGGCAATGCCTCAAAAAGGTGGCATCCATCATTAAGGACTCACATCATTCAGGGCATGCACTCTTCATATTGCTACCATCACGAAGGAGATACAGGAGCCTAAAGCCACCTACTCAGTGTTTTAGGAATATTTTCTTACCCTCCGCCATCAGATTTCTGAATGGACAATCAACCCATGTACACTACCTCACTACTTTTTTTCTTTCTTTGCTCTCTTTTTACACGACTTATTTATTTTTATGAGTTTCTTTATTATTATGTATTACAATGAACTGCAACCTCAAAACAACACATTTCACAACACATGCTAGTGATATTAAACCTGATTCTGCTTCCGATTCTAACTCTAGTGTTATCTACAGTGAAGATGGATGCAAAATACTTATTGAGTATTGAAAAATACTTTCTGCTACTTTATACAAAAGTAATCACTTTTTTAGGTACCACCTATTCTTAATAAAATGGCCACTGAATACGTTTGTAGTCTTCTGCCGTTGTAGCCCATCTTCTTCAAGGTTCAAGATGTTGTGGATTCAGGAATGCCCTTCTGCACACCACTGTTATAACACGTGATGATCTGAGTTACTGTCTCCTTCCTGTCAGCTTGAACCATCCTGGCCATTCTCCTCCAGCTTCTCTCATTAACAAGGTGTTTTCACTCCCAGAAAAGCCACTCACTGAATCTTTTTTTTGTTTTTTGTACCATTTTTTATAAGTGCTCGAGACTATTGTGCATGGAAATGCTAGGAAATGAGCAGTTTCTGAAATAATTTAGATCACATTTCTTACCCATTCTCATGTTTGGTCTGAACAATAACTGAACCTCATAACTATGTCTGCATGCTTTCATGCATTGAGTTGCTGCCACGTGACCGGTTGATTACCTATTTGCATTAATGAGCAGGTGTACAGGTGTACCTAATATAGTAACTACTGAGTTTATGCCCTCTATTTTGCTTTTAAGCTGTCTTTGACTTCCTTTGCCATTCATGGTTGCCTCATCCTCCATTTAAAATACTTCTTCTTCTTTGGCATGTATCTGTCCTGCACCTTCCAAGTTGCTCCGAGAGACTCTAGCCATTGCTGTTCTGCTTTCATCCATGCTAGTGTCCACTTTCTAACAAATTTGGCAAACACCTCTCTCATGTTCCTGTAGTTCCCTTTTCTCCACTGCATTATTGATACATGTGATTTTAGATTCTACCTCTCAAACTGCAGGGAGAATTAGACCTAGAAACATAGAAAACCAACAGCACAATACAGGTCCTTTGGCACACAAAGTTCTATCGAACACGTCCCTACTTAAAACAACCTAAACTTTACCCATAGTCCTATATTTTTCTAAGCTCTATATGTTTCCACCTCCACCACCACCAATGGCAGTACAGTCCACGCACTCACCACTCTCTGTGTAAAAAACTTACCCCTGACATCTCCTGTGTACCTACTTCCAAGCACCTTAAAACTATATATGCCCTCTCGTGCTAGCCATTTCAGCCCTGGAGAATAGCCTCTGACTATCCACATGATCAATGCCTCTCATCATCTTGTACACCTCTAACAGGTCACTTCTTGTCCTCTGTCGCTCCAAAGAGAAAAGACCAAGTTCACTCATAAGGCATGCTCCCCAATCCAGGCAACATCCTTGTAGATCTCCTCTGCACCCTTTCGATGGTTTCCACATCCTTCCTGTGGTGAGGCAACCAGAATTGAGCATAGTTCTCCAAGATGGGTCTGACCAGGGTCCTATATAGCTGCAACATTACCTCTCATTACCATAATTGCTGAAGGCCAAAGCACCGTATTCCTTCTTAACCACAGAGTCAACCTGCATAGAAGCTTTGAGTGTTCTATGGACTCGGACCCCATGATCCCTCTGATCCTCCACACTGCCAAGAGTCTTACCATTAATGCTATATTCAGCCTTCATACTTGACCTACCAAAATGAACCATTTCACACTTATCTGGGTCGAACTCCATCTGCCACTTCTCAGCCAGGTTTTGCATCTTATCAATGTCCCATTGACAGACAGACAGACATACTTTATTGATCCTGAGGGAAATTGGGTATCTCTGACAGAAATTGTAATCTGTGTCAGCCCTCCACACTATCCACAATACTCCCAACCTTGTGTCATCAGCAAATTTACTAACCCATCCCTGTATTTCCTCATCCAGGTCATTTATAAAGATCGCAAAGAGTAAGGGTCCCAGAACAGATCCCTGAGGCACATCACTGGTCACCAGTCTCCATGCAGAATATGACCCGTCTACAACCACTCTTTGCCTTCTGTGGGCAGCCAGTTCTGGATCCACAAAGCAATGTCCCCTTGGATCCCATACCTCCTTACTTTGTCAATAAGCCTTGCTTGGGGTACTTTATCAAATGCCTTGCTAAAATCCATATACACTACATCTATGGCTCTACCTCCATCAATGTGTTTTGTCATATCCTCAAAAAATTCAATCAGGCTCATAAGGCACAATTTGCCTTTGACAAAGCCATGCTGACTACTCCTAATCATATTATGCTTCTCCAAATGTTCATAAATCCTGCCTCTCAGGATCTTCTCCATCAACTTACCAACCACTGAAGTAAGATTTACTGGCCTATAATTTCTTGGGCCATTCCTACTCCCTTTCTTGAATAAAGGTACAACATCCACAAACCTCCAATCCTCCAGAACCTCTCCCATCCCCATTGATGATGCAAAGATTGTTGCCAGAGACTCAGCAATCTCCTCCCTCACTTTCCACAGTAGCCTGGGGTACATCCTGTCCAGTCCAGGTGACTTATCCAACTTGTTGCTTTCCAAAAGCTCCAGCACATCCTCTACCTTAATATCTACATGCTCAAGCTTTTCAGTCTGCTGCAAGTCATCCCTACAATCACCAAGATCCTTTTCCATAGTCAATACTGAAGCAAAGTATTCATTAAGTACCTCTGTTATTCCCTCTAGTTCCATACACACTTTTCCACTGTCACACTTGATTGGTCCTATTCTCTCATGTAGTATCCTCTTGCTCTTCCCATACTTGTAGAATGCCTTGAGGTTTTCCTCAATCCTGTCCACCTAGGCCTTCTCGTGGCCCCTTCTAGCTCTCCTAATTTCATTCTTCAGCTCCTTTCTGCTAGCCTTTTAATCTTTTAGATTCCTATCATTACCTAGTTTTTTGAACCTTTCATAAGCTTTTCTTTTCTTCTTGAAAAATTCTATCATATTAGGATTACTGTTTTCTAAGGATTTCATTGCCCTCAGCTCCCTAATCAAATATGGTTCATTACAATACATACAATCCAGAAATGCCTCTCTCCTTCTGGGCTTAACCATAAACTGTTCCAAAAAGCCATCTCGTAGGCATTCTATAAATTTTTCCTCTTGGGATTCAGCACCAACCTGGTTTTCCCAATCTACCTGTATATTGAAATCCCAAATGACTGCTATAACATTGCCCTTCTTACATGCTTTTCTATCTTCCTTATAGTTTGTACCCACATCCCCGCTACTGTTTAGAGGCCTGTATACATCTCCCATCATTGTCTTTACACTTGCTCCTTCTTAACTCTACCCATAAGATTCTACATCTTCCAATCCTATGTCTCCTCTTTCTAAGGATTTGATTTCATTTTTACCATCACCGCCATCCAACCCCCTCTGCCTATCTGCCTGTTCTTTCATTACAAAGTTTATCCTCAGATAGTAAGCCCCCAACTATGATCTTTTTTCAGCCATGATTCAGTGATGCCCATAATATTAGAACTGCCAATTGCTAATTGCGCTACAAGATCATCTGCCTTATTCTATATACTGTGTGCATTCAAATCTAACAACTTCAGTCATGTGTTCTTCACTCATTCCAATTTTGCCTCCATGTTACCAGAAGTTAAATTCTTATCTCTTTCTAAATTTTTTGGCTTTTTTATTGTTTTGGAGACTTTTGTAATCTCTGCTGCACTCTCCTTTCCTTTTACTTTACCATCACTTTTCCAAACTTTTGAATTTTTGAACCACAACCAAGAGAAAATCCGCAGATGCTGGAAATCTGAGCAACACACATAAAAATGCTAGAGGAACTCAGCAGGCCAGGCAGTATCTATGGAAAAAAGCACAGTCGATATTTTGGGCCGAAACCCCTCGGCAGGACCAGAGAAAAAAAGCCGAGGAGCAGATTTGAAAGGTGGGGGGAGAAGAAAGAGAAATGCCAGACAATAGGTGAAATTTAGTGGGAGAGGGATGAAGCAAGGATCTAGGAGTTTGATTGGTAAAAGAGACAGAAGGCCATGGATGAAAGAAGGGGGGGAAAAGGGAGGTGATGGGCAGGTAAGTAGATAACATGAGAGAGGGACAAAGGGATGGAAAATTGTGAAGGGGGTGGGGGTGGAGGTATTACTGAAAGTTTGAGAAGTCAATGTTCATGCCATCAGGTTGTAGGACTCCCAGATGAATTATAAGATGTTGTTCTTCCAACCGAAGTGTGGCCTTACCCTGACAGCGGAAGAGGCTATGGATGGACATTTTGGAATGGGAATGGGAAGTTGAATTAAAATGGGTGGCCACTGGAAGATCCCGCTTGTTCTGGCGAATGGAGCGTAGATGCTCAGCGAAGTAGTCTCCCAATCTACGTTGGGTCTCACCAATATACAAGAGGCAACACCATGAGCACCAAACACAGTATATAACCACAACAGACTCACTAGTGATGTGTCACCTTACCTGGAAGGAATGTTTAGGGCCCTGAATGGTTGTGAGGGAGGAGGTGTAGGGGCAGGTGAAGCACTTGTTCTGTTTGCAAGGATGAGTGACCTAAGTGAACTTTTGAACCTACTATTTAGTTTAAAAACATACTTCAACCTATCCCACTGACTGTAATTTTACACAATAATTGGCCTATCTTTCCTCACAGTCTCATTACAAACTGCATCTTCTTGTATACCAACTGCCCCATCCTCAGCCCTATCATTCTACCTTTCATCCACTGCCAAATTAGCCTAAAGCCTCCACAGCAGCTCTAGCAAATCTGTCCACATGCATTGATATCGAACCCCCTCAAATTCAGATGTAATTCGTCCTTTTCCTACAGGTCATACGTTCCCAGAAGAGACCCCAATGCTCCAGAAATATGAAACCCTTCCCAGTGCACCAATTCTTCAGTCAAGCATTCATCTGCCAAATCATCCTATTCTTAAGATCACTGGCAAATGACCCAGGCAGCAATCCAAACAATACTCCCCTTGAAGTCCTGCTTTTCAGCTTCCTAGCAAACTCCTTCAGGACCTCATCCCTTTTTGTACCTCATTGGTACCAAATGCCCAATGACTTCTGACAGTTTACCCACCCACCTTAGAATGTAGTGGACCCAATCCAAGACACCCCTGGACCTGGCAACTGGGAGCCATCCAGTTGTTTCAATCACATCTACAGAATCTCATGTCTGCTTCTCTAATTCTTGAATCCCTATCACTACTGCATTCCTTTTCTCCTCCCTCCCCTTCTGAGCCACAGAGATGGACTCAGTGCCAGAGATGTAATTACTGTGGCTTTCCCCTGGTAGGTCATTCCCCAAAAGTTTCCAAAGCGGTATGTTTACTATTGAGAAGAATGGTCGAAGGGGTTCTCTGCACTGGCTGCCTATTCGTTTCCCTCTTCTGACGGTCACCCAGCTACCAGCCTCCTGCTTCTTAGGAGTGACTACCTCATTCTCCTCCATGACCTGTAGGTCATCCAGCTGCAGCTCCCTGACACAAGTTGTAAGGAGCTACAAATGGATGCACTTCGTGTAGATGTGATCAGGGAGACTGAAGTTCTCTCAGAGTTCCCACATCCCACATGAAGAATCTACCGCTGACCCTGGACCCCATTTCACTGCATTAGCTGCATACTAAGAGACAAAGAATGAAAGAGGCTTACCAAGAGCCTTTGGCTCTTCTTACCTAAGCCTCTTGAGATGAAGCCTGAACCTAACAACTCTATCAGGGTCCCACTCACATAATGGCCATTCCCACAATGTCTGCTCGGGTTGAATTTACTTTCTAATATAGGAATTTGTCAAAAGCAAACTAAAACTTTTAAGTATTTCCAGAGGAACTATTTGATCTGTTGAGTATTTTCAGCATTTTTTATTTTGATTATATGCAGTATTTAAATTATTATGGCCATTGCATAATGACAGATGACAAAATAAATTTAACCTTGCAATCTCTATCATCGTGAAAACTGAACAAGGCTTGATAAAATATTCTCTGAAGCACAAAAGAGCATAAGAAAGAGACACTGCCCATCACAGAATGCTCAGTTTCTTGACATTACATGCAGCACTGAAAATACCAAGGATTTTCTCTCTGTTTCAGCCTGGAGTTGTAATTGTACTGGCAAGTATGTACCACCTGAGTGAGTGCTGCAGTCCATTATTGATATAATGATCTGGAAACTGTTCTACTACTTTTTCATGACATTAAAGCAGTGTTGTAAGTCGCCATTATACTTTTTGTGAATGTAATATAAAACATCAACATTTTAACTTGAGCTTTGTCGGGTTCCTGAGTGAAATGTACTATGTCAGTTTCAAAAGCTAATACAAATTCCTGCCGTTTCTGCAGTTAGCTTTATAAGTGAGAATTCTGCAACTATTTCCACAATGTAATCTGAACTCTTCTATGTGCAGTGATGCTATTTAATGGACACTGCAGTGATGTGAAGTAAGTGGAAGAGATGCTGCCAGGGAGTTACAGGGACCTTGACAGAGTGATATAAACAGTGCCTGCTGGAAGCATGTTCCCTTGGCATGGAGACCCTTGATAAATTACAGCTAAGCACTCCGAGCAAGTGATTACTGTGGAACTCTTTGAACGATGTAATGGAACATGAGCCTGGGCATGCATAACAAAAAAAAATTTAAATTTCCTTCTACGTTCTTTCCTTATTCAGCTAAGAGTATTTGCACATGCATCTGCAAACACAGGAGACACTGGTGGCGCTGGTGAACTAGTGACTACTTGCAGGTAGAAAAGAAAACAAATAAAACTATTAACTACTTTATTAATCACACTTTTTCTGGTAGATGATCACTGCAATCATTAGCCTATCATTTCACTTTCAGAGATGAGCTTTTGAACCGCCTATACAAACCTACCACTTTTCTGGTGTGAACTAAGGTCTTCAAGTTGCAGGATGGTTGCTGAATGGCATGTAATGGCCAAACTGAGGCAACGGGTCTCTCGCTCTCTCTCTGTCTCTCTTTTTCCCTCTCTTTTGCTCTATCTCTCTCTCTCCGCCTCTCTTTCCCCATCTCTCTCTCCTTCCCTTACTTTCCCTCTCCCTCTCTTTCCTTCTCTTCCCCTTTCTCTCTCTCTCCCCATCTCCCCTCTGTCTCACCCCTCTCCCCATCCCCTATCCCGCTCTCTCTCTCCCCCCTCACTCTCCCTCTCTCTTTCCCCCCTCCCCCTCTCTCCACTCCCTCCCCTCTATCTACCCCTCTCTCCGCCTCTCTCAACCCCTCACCCCTCTCTCTCGCTCACTCTCCCTCTCCCTCCTCTCTCCCCCTCATTCTCACCCTCTCTCCCCTCCCCTTTCTCTTTCCCTCTCCCCCTGCCCCCTCCCCTCTCCCCTCTCTCTGCCCCCTCTTCCCTTCTCTCTCCTCTCTCTCCCCCTCTCACTACGCTTCTTCTCCCTCTCTCTCACCTGCTCTCCCCCTCTCTTCCCCCTCTCTCACCCTCTCCCCCTCTCCCCTCTCTCTCTCCCTCCCTCTGCGCTCCTCCTCTCTCTTCCCCTCTCCCCCTCTGCCCCCTCTTCCCCTTTCTCTCCCCTCTCTCTCTCCCTCCCTCTGCACTCCTCTTCTCTCTCCCCTTCTCTCCTCTCCCCCTCTCTCTTCTGCTCCCTCCCCCTCACCAACTCTCTTTCCCACTCTCTCCCCTCCTCCCACTCTCTCCACTCTCTCTCCCCCTCTCCCACTCTCTCCCCTCTCCCTTCTCCCTTCTCTCTTCTCCCATTCTCTCCTCTCTCTCCACCTCTCCCACTCCCTTCTCCCCTCTCTCTCTGCCCCTCTTGCCCTCTCTCTCCCCACTCCCTCTCTTCTCTCACCCCCTCTCCCCCTCTCTCCCCTCTTGCCCTCTCTCCCTCCTGTTTCCCCTCTCTCCCTTTCCTCTCCCCCCTCCCCACCTCTCTCTCTCTCCACCTCTCTCCCCCTATTCTCTCTCTCTCTGTCTCTCGCTCCCTCTGTCTGTAACAAGACTCTATTCCCCTGCACGAAAAGTGCCTCTTTTTATACCCCTTAAGATTCCTTCAAATCATAGCATAATTATCACCTCAATACTTTCCCATCCCTAGTGGTACCAGCTGCATCTCCTTATCAGTTATGACCTTCAGGCCAGATACATACTGTCATTTAAGGAAAACAGGGATAACAGGTCTGTAAGGAGGAAAACATCATTCACTGTCTTATCTCAGGGAAGTGCATTCATGCACATCTACAGACTATGATAACATTCCAAGCTGGCATCAATTTGTCTTCAAACTTCCATACTGTGAAGAATCACAATTAACTCTTTCTTTGCAGCATAGTTATGTTCTGGGAAAGACTGTTACACAGGAACAAGCCTATAGGCGTGTTTCTCAAGTGAACAGAACACAAAGTAAATTATCTTTTTTTTTGTGCTTGAATGCAGAATTTGGTAATCACCCAAATACAGTAATGAACAGCAAACTGGGATATGGCAGAGATTATTAGAGGTAGTTTGGAATGATCCTGAATACAAGATTGCAGGAACTTACAGCGAGGTAGAAGCTTTAAGAAGCTATAACTTCCATAATATAGAGTTTGTAAAACCAGGTCAATCTGCAAGTGGAAGCAAGCTGTTGTTGAGACTAAAAGTTGAAAATCACAGCATATACAAGTTTTTGTTTGTTCCATCATTGTTGATGAGACTTGAGGCAGCTTAACACCAAAAAGATGTTTCTAAGTCCTGATGAAAAGTTAAGATTTCAACTTTACTGACAGGAACTAACAGGAATAGACCCCAAATGATTAGCAGATTTCCAACTGTTGACTGAAATAATTTCTCAGTCTTACAGAATGCAACCAATGACAATCATCTCAAGATGAACCTCAACCTGTATCTCCTAGGATGGTACTGGTTCATCATAGCAAGGACATGGTAGGATCCAAATCATAAACAAGAGATGTTAGAAATCCGAGCAACACACAAAAAGTACTGGAGGAACTCAACAGGATAGGCAGCATCTATGGAAAAAGTATTGTCAGTGTTTTGGGCTAAGACCCTTCGGCAGGACTCAAAATCATAATATATACTGTGTAATTTTCCTCAATGGATTAGCAAACTGCAAATGATTTGGGAAAAACAGAGAAGGTAACCAAATAGTTTGAAAATCAAAGCATGATTAGACAGGGTCAAGGCAGATTTATGGAAGGAAGTATTGTTTGAAAATATAGTTTTATTAATTACATCTAAGGATGTAATTAATAGGATGGACAATGAATTTACAGAAGCTATTCAGACAGTGGTATATAATAGGTAGACACACGATGTTTCTACCTATTATACTGTAAATATACTGTAAATTTACTTGGCTAGATTACTGGCTAAGTCCAAAAAGCATATGGTAGGAACAAGTATTTCATTTGTAGGTTGAAAAATTGCAGCTAGTGAAAAAAGTATGTGATACAGCAGATGCTGTTAATCCAAAGCAACACACACAAAATGCTGGAGGAACTCAGCAGGTCAGGCAGTACCTATGGAAAGGAATAAACAGTCGATGATTTGAGCCAAGACTATCATTGGGATCTGATCCTAATGAAGGGTCTTGGCCCAAAACATTGACCCCATATTCCTTTCCATAGATGCTGCCAAATCTTCTGAAATCATCCAGAATTCTGTGGGCTTTAAAATGGCTAAAGATGTTTATGGTCAATATAAATATTACAGAGAAGGGATTTGAGTAATTTGTATCAAAATTTGCAAACAATGTTGAAGTAGGAAGGAAAAGGGGATATAAACATGTTAAGTATGGAAAATGGGAGTATAGCGTGGATTAATGAAAGTTTATCCTTAGAAAAACGTAGTATTATTAAAATGATCAAACTTGCTATTATTATCAAGTGTATGTTTTGTAGGTCTACATAAATGTAATGTACTAAAACCTAAGAGTGTAAGTCCGCCTTTGTTGGCATTAACTATCATCAATTGACTGAGCTGCAATTACTGTAGCAGAATCCTTTAACTGAGCAGCAAGCTATCCTTTAAGGCTGTCGGTGCCAAAAATCACAATAAGCTTAGATGTGACAGTAAAATGATTTTGTTCCAATATAATCCCATTTTCTACAGATGAAACTGCTTCAATGGAACCATTCCGTAATAATATCTATTAAAATAAAACTAGTCACTTTTCATCATGAATTGTGACAGTTCTTGAATTATATGGTCCATTTCAGAGCAAGCTGTAAACACTCGTCTGATGGCTGAAGGGAATTTGATAATAACGTGCACACTTAATGCATAGGAATATTTTACTTAAAGGGGGGTCTTTCACTGGATGAACTAAACAAAATGTTTATTATTTATTGGGTAGTGGATAATGAGTACTTTCCAAGGAAAAGAAAATCAGAAAAACTCAGAGTAGTAACTTCATGAAAGCAGATCATTCAGTCCGTTCCATCCATACTGGTTACATGAAGGATATAATCAGCAGGTCATACACACTTATTTGCTCCCTGGATGTGAAGTATTTACTTTATACTTAAACAGAAACAATTAAATAAATACACCTAATTTATTCCTAATATACTGGACAAAATGAGATATAACTAATAATAAATGATCCCATGCCCTTTGTACCCTATTTCATAATACAGAACAATAAACAGTCTGACATGGGAAAATGTAATATCTATCCATTTCTAGAATAGAAGTGCCTTGATGGAGGAGAAAGTTTGAGATTGTTTACATTCCAAAATATATTAATAAGTTTTTCTATTGAGGTTTACACCTTCTAGCATTCAGACTCTGTCACTCCAGATACAACTTGTCATCTGTGCAATGGCAACCGTATTGCTGCTCAGCAGAGGCACAGAGGAAAGACATGGATTCATGTACATGGGTTCTCCAGAATTCTCTTTGCAGCTTTGAAAGGTTCAGCATCGTATCACTGAAAATGAAATTTCAGTCAATTTTAGTTCATCTTAGTTTCTCCATTCTCGCTGATGCTATAACTACGCAATTGCAGTATTTTCATTTTTGTTTACTCTGTATGGCGTTCCAATGAGTTATCAACACTGTAGGTTGATGATCCTATCCCAGTCATTTGGAATTCTGATCCTCCAATTGTTCTTCTTACTATAATGTACTTAATTGTCAAGTATCTATCAGTCATGGCCTTTGAAACACAGTTCACTCACTCTCCACAGGATGATCATAGACCATTCTCCCTTAGGCACAATTAAACTAATTGCTTCTTTGGAAAATAACTTCTTTCCATTATTACTAAATTAGGTCTGAGCATTTTACAGGTGTGATATTAAGGTAAATTTTCCAAGTCCATGTTAGTTAATAGCCAAGTTTATGACATCTCATTGAATTTTAAAATTGTATTTTTAGTGGAAATTAATTTGAAAAATTGTTTTTTTCAATTATCTCATGCACTGATGTCCACTGAAAAACTTGTCTTGCATACCGTTTCTACAGATTTACGGATGGAAAGTATTCTGCTGGAGGTCAGTGGCCAATTATATTCCTCAGGGATCTGCTCTGAAACCTCTGATCTTTGTGATTTTTATAAACGACTTGGCTGAGGAAGTAGAAGGGTGAGTTAGTAAGTTTACAAATGACATGAAGTTTGGTGGGGTTATGGATAGTGTAGAAGATTGGCGTAGGTTATTATGGAATATTGACAGGATACAGCACTGGATGAAAAGTGGCAGATTGAGTTCAATCTGGAGAAGTGTGAAGTGGTTCAATTTGGAAGGTCAAAATCGAAGACAGAACATAGGATTAATGGCAGAATTCTTAGCAGTGTGGAGGAACTGAGGGACCTTTGGGAGCAACATCTAAGAGCTGCAAGGTAATATTATTGCTCTATAAACTCTGGAAATGTCATTGGCTTCAGGAAATCCTCCTGTACTGCAAGATACAGTATTAAAAGTACTAAATAAATGCAAGATTTTCCTTTGCCTTTAAATATTATGCTCAGTTCTGGTCACATCATTATAGGGAGGATGCTGAAACTTTGGAGATAGCACAGATGAGAATTACTAGGATGCTCATAGATTAGAGGGCATGTCTTATGAGAATAGGTTGAGTGAACTACAATTTTTCTCTTTGGAGCTAAGAATGATGAGAGGTGACTTGATAGAGGTGTACAAGATGATAAGAGGCATAGATTGAGAGGTTGGAAATGGCTAATACATGGGGGGGTGCATAATCTTAAGGTGATTGGAGGAATGTATAGGGGAGATGTCAGAGACACATATGATTATGGAGGCCAAGTCATCGGGTATACTTAAGGTAGAGGTTGATAAATTCTGGTATAGTCAGGGCATGAAGGGATACGGGGAGAAGCAGAAGGTTGAGGCTGAGGGAGAAATAGATCAGCCATAGTGAAATGACAGAGCAGACCCAATTAACCAAATGGCCTAATTCTGCTCCTATATCTTATGGTCTTATGCTATTATGAGTTCTTTCCACAAAGAATGGTGAGTGTATATAAGCTCACTGCTAGGGGAGATGGCAGAGGCAAATATATTTAGGGCATTTAAGCAACTCTTAGATTGGCAGATGGATGACAGAAAAATGAAGGGCTAGGCAGGACGGAAGCAGGAAGGGTTGGATTGATCTTACAGTCAGTTAAAAGGTAGGCATTCCATTGTGGGCCGAAGGACCTGTGCTGTGTTGTAGTGTTCTATGTTCCAGATAAATTTATCACAAGAGTGCAGAATAAATGTTATGAGACACCTTCAACCATGCCAGCTTAAGGGATCGGGACAGCCCCGCTAATAGGCAATCATGCTTTGAGCACCAAGAACTGAGTATTTAAGGAACACCTGAACTGTGGTTTGATGCTCAATCGTAAGCCTACTCGTGATATTGTCTAGTATTTGTTTTGAATTCAGATCCAGTGTAATACTGTGGCTTGAAACTTGCTTTGGATATCCCAGTATTTGGGTCCATCGTCAGGTAGGTTGCTTCCTATAGTACATCGATAAATAATGGTAAGGGGTGTTATCTATTTAATATTTCAGTAGTGTTTGAGTAATATGGTAAGTATACTGTTTGATTAGCTATTCTTGTTCATGTAAATAATTAATTAAGGGTTATATGTCCAAATTGAATTGCAAGTGGTGTAATGCTACCACGAGGTAAATGTGTGCCTCACTTAAAGTTAAACTAAATTAGACTCACATTTCTGACTCCTATCGTTTCCTTTTAATTAATTTAATATTTTGGAGTTACAGAGCATAACAGTGGCACTAGGTATTTTTAAAACAATCCCAAGCTGACTACCTACCTGTGGAAGCACAGCAAGACATTTGAGTTCAAAATAAGCAGCACAGCACGTTTTTTTCAGAAGGAAAGAACTAAAACAGAAGAATTCTTCGGTTCATAAACAGTGAATACCAGATGATAATAATCATAAAAAAGCAGAAATAGCTGGCTACATCGAAAAGATAGATATGTTCCATCACACAAAAGACAACTGGATTTTGTATGCTGAATGAATTGAGCAGTATTTTAAAGCAAATGAAATAGCCAATGAGAAACAGTGCCATTCTTGCTGTGTATTCAGCTTAAAGGAACACAGTTTGCTTTAAAGTTTAACTGCTCCAATCAAACTCATCGAAATGAGCTTTGCTGATATCGTGAAAGTAATGCAGGAACATTGAGAACCATTGTTGATTGCAGCAAACACAAAGTGCACTGCAGATGCTGTGGTCAAATCAAGACGTACAAAAAAGCTGGATGAACTCAGCAGGTCGGCCAGCATCCGTTGAAAGAAACAGTCAACGTTTCGGGTCGAAACCCTTCGTCAGGACTAAAGAAGGAGGGGGCAGGGGCCCTATAAAGAAGGTGGGGAGAGGGTGGAAAACCAATCAGAGGAAAGATCAAGGGGTGGGGGAAGGGAAGCAGGGAGGGGATAGGCAGGAGAGGTGAAGAAGGAATCTAAGGGGAAAGCACTATGGGTAGCAGTAGAAGGCAGAGTCATGAGAGGTGATAGGCAGCTAGAAGAGGAGACAGAGTAGAAGTAGGATGGGGAAGGGGGAGGGAGGGAATCAATAGACCTCACCAGTTCCCCAACACCACCACACTCCTCAGGTTGGCGGAACTGGTACTCACACTTAATAACATCTCTTTTGGTTCTTCCCACTTTCTCCAGGTCAAGGGTGTAGCTATGGGCACTCGCATGGGCCCTAGCTATGCCTGCCTCTTCGTGGGTTATGTGGAACAGTCTATGCTCCAAATCTATACTGGTACTGCTCCCCAACTTTTCCTTCGATACAATGATGACTACACTGGTGCTGCTTCCTGCACCCATGCTGAGCTCGTCAATTTCATTGACTTTGCCTCTAACTTTCACACAGCCCTCAAATTCACTTGGCTCATCTCAGACACTTCTCTCCGCTTTCTCGATCTCTCGGTCTCCATCTCTGGAGATAGACTGTCGACTGACATCTTCTATAAACCCACTGACTCCCATAACTACCTTGATTATAGCTCTTCCCACCCTGCCAAATGCAAAAATTCTATTCCCTATTCCCAGTTCCTCCGTTTCCACCGCATCTGTTCCAAGGATGAGACTTTCTGTTCCAGGACATCCCAAATGCCCTCTTTCCTTAAGAATCGTGGTTTCCCTTCTGCCATCATCAATGATGCCCTCACCCGCATCACCTTCATTTCCCGCACTTCTCCTATCACCGCAACAGGGACCGTGTCCCCCTTGTCCTCATCTATTACCCCACCAGCCTCCAGATCCAGCCTCTGCAACTTCCGCCACCTTCAACAGGACCCCACCACTAAGGACATCTTTCCCTCGCTGCCCCTCTCTGCTTCTCGCAGGGATCATTCCCTCCGTGACTGCCTGGTCCACACGTCCCTCCCCACAGATCTCCCACCTGGTACTTATCCTCGCAAGCATAAGTGCTACACCTGTCCCCACACCTCATCTCTTACCACCATTCAGGGCCCCAAACAGTCCTTCCAGGTGAGGCAACACTTCACTTGTGAGTCTGTTGGGGTAATCTATTGCATCCAGTGCTCCCGGTGCGGCCTCCTCTACATCGGCGAGACCTGACACAGATTGGGGAACCGCTTTGTCAAGCACCTACGCTCCGTCCACCACAACAGACAGGATCTCCTGGTTGCCACTCACTTCAACTCTCCCTCTCATTCCCATTCGGATATGTTCATACATGGCCTCCTCTACTGCCATGATGAGGCCAAACTTTGGTTGCAGGAAAAACATCTCATATACCGTCTGGGTAGTCTCCAGCATCTTGGTATGAACATCGAATTCTCTAACTTCCGGTAATTCCCTCCCTCCCCCTTCCCCATCCCACCTCTACTCTGTCTCCTCTTCTAGTTGCCTATCACCTCTCATGACTCTGCCTTCTTCTACTACCCATATTGCCCTCCCCTTAGATTCTTTCTTCACCTCTCCTGCCTATCCCCTCCCTGCTTCCCCTCCCCCACCCCTTGATCTTTCCTCTGATTGGTTTTCCACCCTCCCCCCACCTTCTTTATAGGGCCCCTGCCCCCTCCTTCTTTAGTCCTGACGAAGGGTTTCGACCCGAAACGTTGACTGCTTCTTTCAACGGATGCTGCCCGACCTGCTGAGTTCATCCAGCCTTTTTGTACATTGTTGATTGCAGAATGCTTTCAGTTCAAAAATGGAATCAAAAGAAAAGGTTGTCTATTTCAGTGTACTGGTCTTGGCTGAATTGAAGAGATCGCCTGAGCATTGTCAGTTCAGTGATAGGCTCAATGACGCACTGAGAGATTGTTCAGTTTCTGGAATCTTACAGGAAAGCACAGCTTACGTTTAAATGAGCAGTGGAAAAAGCTGTGCCATTGGAAACAGCAGACAGAGGCACAACTGAGTTGCAGGCAGGAATAAAACTGAGCATGAACAAAATTGCAATGTCTAAACAGAAGCACGTATGACCAAACAAATTGTATTATCAATGTGACAGAGGCTCACACATACTCTTCCCACTGCTGTCTGTAAGGAGTCTGTATGTTCCTCTCCATGGTATGCATGGGTTTCCACCCGGTGCTCTAGTTTCTTCCCACAGTCCAAAAACATACTGGTTGGTAGGTTAATTGATCATTGTAAGTTGTCCCATGACTAGGTGAGGGTTAACTCAGGGGTTGCTGGGTGGTGTAGCTCGAAGGACTGAAATAGCCTATTCCACACTGTATCTCAATAAATCAATAAATTGCATTACCCTTGTGGCAGGGGCTCACATATACCAGACCAATGCAGATTTAAAGCTGAAACTTGCAGAAAATACAACAAAGTAGGACACATACAAACAGCATGTGGGATAGAAGAAATAAATGGACAGCACAGGAAAGACAGAAAGATGACACAAGTTACAGTTTCAAAAAGAGCACTAATCTGCATGCTGTTGATGAAAAATCTAATAATGATGTGAGTAATGCAGGACTGAGTACTCTTGAGATTTACAATGTGAAAACTAATGATAGATAAGCAATATGGCTTGCACCAGAAGTAAATGGCAAATTAATTAAAATGGAATTGGACACTGGCTTGGCTGTTACAGTCATTCCAAAAAATGAGTTTCAATGGCATTTCAAAGATACTAAACTGAAGCCTGCAGTTATCCATCTAAGTACTTTTACTAGAGAAAAGATAACTCCTATGGGAATGACATTCATATCAATGAAATACAACAACCAACAAGCTACATTGGGCTTGTATCTGATAGAAACAAGAGGGCCAGAGTTGTGGGGATATGAGTGGCTGAGCCAACTACAACCTGATCCATACGTCATTTGCATGAAACTTCTCCTGCAATAGTTAGCAGAAAGTGAATCAAGAAAGGTACTGGATGATGCTACAGCTGTCTCTATGGTGTCCACCATGTTGCCCAACAGAGGGAGAAAAGCAAGGATCCAGAGTGAAAAGCTGAGAAAAGGAGAAGAAAGGTGTTCAGAGCTGTCAGAACCACTTTCTGCAGTCTCCAAGTCAACTCCTACAACCACCACAGAGGAGGCCCCAGAATAGTTCTCACAGCCATAAGTCTCACCTGACAAGCAGAGCGACCTCTCTTGTCAGGAAAGACGTCATCCCACAAGAGTAAGAAACCCTACACAACAATTAAACCTTTAGGTCAGAATGGGACAATTTCCTATTTACTATGCTATGGATGCCTATATACATACAGTAGTTGTATTGCATATAATTTATATTCTCATGCCTACAATGTTGAGTTGGAGTTTATCGGTAAGCAGGGAGGGGTGTTGTGTGTTTTAATATTTCAGTAGTATTCAATTATTATTGTAAATATATTGCTTGATTAAGCATTCTTGTTCACTTAAACAATTCGTTACAGGTTATATATAAAAATACATGAATTACTTACGTCATCCTGCTACCACATGATACGTGTACACCTTGCTTAAAATAAAACAAAGATAAACTCATATTTCGGACTCCCATCTTTTCCTTTTAGTTAGTTTAATGTTTTGGAGTTACAAAACATAACAACGGTCAAAGAGGACATGCCAAGTTTCTTTCGCATCCTGCTGCAGAAGAGGTGTTGGTGAGCTTTTTGGCCACGGTGTCAATGTGGTTGCACTAGGACTGGTTATTAGTGATGTTTACTCTGAGGAACTAATACTCCCAGTGCACCTGTAAACTTGAACGTGAGTATGCCCCCAAACATCCCTGTCCAGAGATCAACTACCATCTCTTTTGTTTTTCTGACATTCAGGGACAGCTTGTTACCTTGACGCTATATCATTAGGTTCTTTATCCCCTTCCTGTACTCCCACACATTGCTATTTGAGATAGGCCCACTACAGTGGAATAATTTGGAAACTTGTGGATGAAGTTAAAGCAGAATCTGTCCACACAGTCCTGACTGGGGACTGGGTAGAGGGTGAGGATGCAGTCTTGGGGGCACCTGTGTCGAGGATAATTTTAGCAGATGTCTTGCTGCCTATTCATACTGATTGTGGTCTGTTGGTTAGGAAGTCAAGGCTCACTTCGCAAAGGGAGGTGTTGAATTCTCAGTCTCAGAGCTTCGAGATGGGTTTACTTGGAATTATAGTATAGAAGGTGCTGCTGTAGTGAATAAACAATAGTCTGACATAGATGTTTTTATTGCGAACAAATGTCAAATTATGGCCACATTAAATCTGTTGTGATCTTCTTTGCATACAACACCTTAGAGTAACTATCAATTGTGAACAGATCAACACCAAAGCAAAAGTGTGTTTTCACACTGCTGATGTTTATCCTCATGTTCACAATTCATATCATAACGGTGAAAATTTGTGTCATGCTCTGAGCCCATTATCTTCGAATCTTTTTCTCACTGTCTTAAGATTTTGGAGCTGATCCTTGTCATTCTTATCAGTAACAATGATATCATCCAGGTAACACTGGGTGACGGTAAAATCGGCAGCCTTGCAGCACCTGGTCCACTGCTCTCTGCCAGAGCGCAGGTGCAGATGCTGCTCCATAAATAAGCCTATTGTAGTGATAAAGCCCTTTGTGAGGGTTAATGCTGAGGAACACCTTGGACTCTCCTATCATCTCCATCTGTAGATACACTTCAGCTAAGTCCACTTTTCTGAAGTGTTTTCTTCCAGAAAGGTTTACAAAGATAATTTCTGTCCTGGACAGAGGCTGTTGATCTACTTACCATACTGGATGGATGGTGACCTTAAAATCACCACAGATCTTGACAGACACATTTTTTTGGCTACTGGAGCCACTGGTATTGCCCATGGTTTCCACTCAACCTTGGAAGGAATTCCTTCAGCCTCCATGCAAACAAGCTCACTGGATACTTTATCAGGGTGGTATAAGGAACTGGATGGGCTTTGGTTGTGACATTTTCGTTTATCACTATTTTATCCTTAAAATGTTTGACTTTTCCTTTGTCATCCTTGAACATTGCTGTGACATTATCCAGCACCTTTATTCATATACTTTCAGTTGACTCTATTGCAGGGGATGTGGCATTTAAATGATGGATGGATCTCTAATCAAGTTGTAATTGTCTCAGCCAAACACAATTCCACAATTCTCTTTATACCACATACAAGCACAATGTAGCTTTTTGGTTGCTGTATGACGTCATTACAAAAAACGAATGACGTTTACAAATGTCATTCCCACAGGAGTTAACTTTTCTCCAATATACATTCTTAGTTGTAAATCTGCAGGTTTCAGTTCAGTATCATTGAAATTCTGTTAAAGCTCATTTTGTAGAATGAATGAAACAGCTGAACCAGTTTCCAATTCCACTTTAATTATTTTGCCATTCACTTCTGGTGTAAGCCATACTGCTTGTCTCCTGTCAGTTTACATCTTGTAAATCTCGAGGCTACCCAATCCTGTGGCACCCTCATCATTATCAAACTTTCATCAACAGCATGCAGGTTAGTGTTCTTTTTGAAACTGCAATTTTTTCTCTTCTCCATGCAGTTAATTTATTTTTGTCAATCCAACATGCTCTTTGTTGCATTCTGGATGTTTCACCTTTAAATCTGGAGTCTGTGAGCCTCTGACATGTGGTAACACAACTTGCTCAGCCAGCCAAGCCTCTGCCTAGATGCTACAATTTTATTTATATTGACTTTCATTCCTGACTGTAACTCAACTGTGTCTCTGGCTGCTGTTTTCACTGATGCAGCCATTTCAAAAGTTCAAAGATCTGTCCAATTTAATGTCAGAGAAAGGTATACAATATACATGCTGAAATGCTTTTACTTCACAAACATCCACGATAAAAGTCCATTTCATTGCTTTTTTCGAGTTCTGTGCCTGAAGATCGCAAATATCAGCCGGTGCTGAAACCCCGAGAATGGGTCCTATACCTGAAAAGAACCGAAGTTGGCATGTAACTCCAGGTTAGGGTCTTCAAAAGAACCCTGAAAGGGAAAAATAAAGATATTAAAGATGGAAATAGAGCTGTTTCCCAAGATGCAAGCAAAGGAATTGTCATTTACTGCCATCTTAACTTTGTTCCTTGCCCTTTTAAATATAAATTATGTTTCAGTTTGAAGCAGTTTATGAATGCTTTCTTCTAAGGTTCCACAAACTAAACAATCTCAGAACATCATTAAGCCCATCACCACACTGACAATGCTCAGAAATTTTCTTCAACTCAGCCACAAACGCTGAAATAGATTGCCCTTCTTTCTAATTCAACTCATGAAACCTAAAATGTTCTGCAATCAACAATGGTTTCAGTTCTAAATGTTCCTGCATTACTTTCATTATATCAGCAAACCTTATTTTGACTGATTTCCTTGAAGTAAACGTGTATGCACTTCTACCCAATGCACTCAGCAATACTGGCCTTGTTTTTTATTGGCTATTTCATTTGCTTCAGAATACTGCTCAATTTGCTCAGTATACAATATCCAGTTATTGCTTGTGCAATCGCAAATGTCTATCTTTCTAATGTAACCAGCCATTTTTAATTTTTTAATTTATGATTTTTATCATCATGTACTCACTGTTTATGAATCCATGAATCTGTCCATTTTCTATCTTTTTTTATCCCACCAATGTCCATCCCTTACCAAAGAAGCATGTGTTGTGCTTTTTTCACTCAACCATTTCAAAATACACATTATTTTTAACTCTTAAATTTTCCAAACTTCTCTTAAATTTTGAAGTTCAGCTGGCAGCTTATTCCACACTCTCACAACCATATAACCATATAACAATTACAGCATGGAAACAGGCCATCTCGGCCCTTCTAGTCCATGCCAAATGCTTACTCTCACCTAGTTCCACCAACCTGCACTCAGCCCATAACCCTCCATTCCTTTCCTGTCCATACACCTATCCAATTTTACTTTAAATGACAATACCGAACCTGCCTCTACCACTTCTACTGGAAACTCGTTCCACACAACTACTACTCTCTGAGTAAAGAAATTCCCCCTCGTGTTAACCCTTAAACTTTTGCCTCCTAACTCTCAACTCATGTCCTCTTGTTTAAATCTCCCCTACTCTCAATGGAAAAAGCTTATCCATGTCAACTCTATCTATCCCCCTCATAATTTTAAATACCTCTATCAAGTTCCCCCTCAACCTTCTACGCTCCAAAGAATAAAGACCTAACTTGTTCAACCTTTCTCTGTAACTTAGGTGCTGAAACCCAGGTAACATTCTAGTAAATCTTCTCTGTACTCTCTTTATTTTGGTGACATCTTTCCTATAATTCGGTGACCAGAACTGTACACAATACTCCAAATTCCACCTTACCAATGCCTTGTACAATTTTAACATTACATCCCAACTCCTATACTTAATGCTCTGATTTATAAAGGCCAGCATACCAAAAGCTTTCTTCACCACCCTATCCACATGAGATTCCACCTTCAGGGAACTATGCACCATTATTCCTAGATCACTCTGTTTTACTGCATTCTTCAATGCCCTACCATTTACCACGTATGTCCTATTTTGATTAGTCCTACCAAAATGTAGCACTTCACACTTATCAGCATTAAAATCCATTTGCCATCTTTCAGCCCAATCTTCTAACTGGCCTAAATCTCTCTGCAAGCTTTGAAAACCTACCTCATTATCCACAACACCACCAACCTTAGTATCATCTGCATACTTACTAATCCAATTTACCACCCCATCATCCAGATTATTAATGTATATGACAAACAACATTAGACCCAGTACAGATCCCTGAGGCACACCACTGGTCTCCAGCCTCCGACCTGACAAACAGTTATCCACCACTACTCTCTGGCATCTCATATCCAGCCACTGTTGAATCCACTTTATTACTTCAATATTAATACCTAAAGATTGAACCTTCCTAACTAACCTTCCATGTGGAACCTTGTCAAAGGCTTTACTGAAGTCCACATAGACAACATCCACTGCTTTACCCTCGTCAACTTTCCAAGAAACCTCTTCAAAAATTTCAATAAGATTTGTCAAACATGACCTTCCATGCACAAATCCATGTTGAGTTCCTAATTATCTGTCTATCCAGATAATTATATATAGAATCTCTAAGAATGCTTTCTATTAACTTACCCACCACTAACGTCAACCTTACAGGCCTATAATTGCTAGGTTTACTCTTAGAACCCTTTTAAAACAATGGAACAACATGAGCAATATGCCAATCCTCCGGCACCATCCCCATTTCTAATGACATTTGAAATATTTCTGTCAGAGCCCCTGCTATTTCTACACTAACTTCTCTCAAGGTCCTAGGGAATATCCTGCCAGGACTGGAGATTTATCCACTTTTGTATTCCTTAAAAGCGCCAGTACTTCCTCCTCTTTAATCGTCATGGTTTCCATAACTTCCCTACTTGCTTCCCTTACCTTACACAATTCAATGTGCTTCTCCTTAGTGAATACCAAAGAAAAGAAATTGTTCAAAATCTCTTTTGGCTCCACACATATCTGTCCACTCTGATTCTCTAAGGGACCAATTTTATTGCTCACTATCCTTTTGCTATTAATATAACTGTAGAAACCCTTTGGATTTATTTTCACCTTACTTGCCAAAGCAACCTCGTATCTTCTTTTAGCTTTTCTAATTTCTTTCTTAAGATTCTTTTTACTTTCTTTATATTCCTGGAGCACCTCATTTGCTCCATGCTGCCTATATTTATTGTAGATCTCTCTCTTTTTCCGAACCAAGTTTCCAATATCCCTTGAAAACCATGACTCTCTCAAACTTCTAACCTTCCCCTTCAACCTAACAGGTACATAAAGATTCTGTACCCTCAAAATTTCACCTTTAAATGACCTCCATTTCTCTATTACATCCTTCCTATAAAACAAATTGTCCCAATCCACTCCTTCTAAATCCTTTTGCATCTCCTCAAAGTTAGCCTTTCTCCAATCAAAAATCTCAAAGAACCCTCTGTTCCCCCTCATATTCCCCTTGAACATGTGACATTTCACCCTTAATCCATGATGTCTAGTTGTAGTCCCAGCCAACCTCAGCGGAAAAAGTCTGCTTGCATTTGCCCTATCTATACCCCTCATAATTATGTATACCTCTATCAAATCTCCCCTCCAAGTTCCAAGTAATAAAATCCTAACCTTTTCAACCTTCCGTATAACTCAGGTCCTCCAGACTCAACAACATCCTTGTACGTTTTCTCTGTACTCTTTCAACCGTGTTTACATCTTTCCTGTAGGCAGGTGACCAAAAATGCACACAATACTCAAAATTAGGCTGCACCAATGTGCTCTACAACATTAATAAAACATCCCATCCCCTGTACTCAAGCCATTTATTTATGAAGTCCAATGTCCCAAAAGCTTTCTTTACAACACTATCTGTGCTGCCACTTTCAATTAAATGTGGACATGTATTCCCAAATCCTTTTGTTTTATTGCACTTCTCAGTACCCTACCATTCACTCTGTAACAATAAGTTTACCTCGCTGTCTACTACACCACCGCTACAAGTTTGCTGATCCAGCCAATCACATTGTCATGCAGATCGTTGATATAGATGACAAACAACAATGGACCCAGCACTGACCCCTGTGGTCTTCAACTGATCACAGGCTTCTAGTCGGAAAATCAACCATTTTCAGGCTCCTCCCATAAAGCCAATATATAATCCAACTTAATACCTCATCTTGAATGCCAAGTGACTGAACCTTCTTGACCAACCTCCCATATAGGACCTTATTAAGTGCTTTATTGAAGTCCATGTAGACAATATCCACTGCTTGACTTTATCAACTTTCCTGGTAACTTCCTTGGAAAACACTATAAGATTGGGTAGACATGAGCTACTATGCATGAAGTCATCCCCAAATCCATTACATAACAGAATCATCATCATTTATGACAGGTTCAAAGGTTTAAAGTTTCAATTTAATGTCAGAGAAATGTATACAATATACATCCTAAAATGCTTTTTCTTCGCAAAACATGCACGAAAATAGAGAAGTGGCCCAAGAATGAATGACAGTTAAACATGAGAACTACAAAGTTCACCCTCCCAGCTCCCCCCTCCCCCACCAGCAAAACGAAAAGTGCACCCAATACCGAGCACAAGTGTGAGCTAAGCAATAGGACAGACACAGACCTTGCAGTTACCCCAAAGACATCCGGCATTCAGCAACCCGATGTTTCTCTCACTTCTTACGAGCTCTGTGCTCGAAGATCGCAAAGATCTCAGATCTACGGCCCCACAGCGAAAGATTTTCCGGCCTCCCCAATGACACACGAGTCTTCTGCCATGACAGCAACCCTCAATCCGCCTGCCTCCAGAACCTCGAGATCTTCGGCTTCCGAACACTAGGCCGCCTCTCAGGCCTAACCCTTGATGTGCCGAATGTCAGCTGGTGCTAAAACCCCGAGAATGGGTCCTATTCCTGAAAAGAACTGAAGTCGGTGTGTAACTCCAGGTCAGGGTCTTCAAAAGAACCCTGAAAGGGAAAAATAGAGATACTGAAGATGGAAATAGAGCTGTTTCCCAAGATGCGAGAAAAGGAGTCGCTGTTTGGCGCCATCTTAACTCCACCTCCATCTCTGACAGGTGTTGTGATCATAAGGGCTTTCAGATACTGTGTTCAGCTTTTTATGACGTGCTTGGTGCCTTGCTTTCTCTCATGCTGAATGAAAAAGGACTGTGGCTCACTTCCAGCATGCCATTTCCCCCCAGATTCTTTTATAAATACACTTGACATGAATTGATGCTTTGCATGTGTTTGTGGCTAATACCCACAGCCTGGGTCACCTCTTGTTGAGTCATCTCATTCGGCATTTTGTTAGCCTTCATCTTGAATCACTGATATCACAGCAAGGCTTTGGTTTTCCTTGAGGTTTAATTTACTTAAGCCAGGAGTGAGAGGACTGAGGAAGGGGAAAACAGAAATAAATCAAAGATAGTATGCAACAGAGATTATAGAAAGA
Source organism: Hemitrygon akajei (assembly GCF_048418815.1). Classification (NCBI taxonomy): domain Eukaryota; kingdom Metazoa; phylum Chordata; class Chondrichthyes; order Myliobatiformes; family Dasyatidae; genus Hemitrygon; species Hemitrygon akajei. The sequence continues at coordinate 65,990,508 of NC_133133.1, forward strand.
ACAGATAGGAGATGAGACTTTATCAAAGCCAGTGGGATGAATTACAAGGCAATAGAGACGTGGTGCAGTTGAAACAGAAAACAACAAATACTGGACTGAAAGTGTTGTATTTAAATGCACGTAGCATAAGAAATAAAATGGACAATCTTGAAATTCAGCTACAGATTGGCAAGTATGACGTTGTGGCCATCTCTGAAACTTGGCTGAAGGATGGCTGCCATTGGGAGCTGAACATCTGAGGATATACAGTGTATCGGAAAGATAGGTTTGTGGCAGAGGGGGTGGTGTGGCTCTGTGTATAAGAAGTAATATTAAATCATTAGAAAGTGATGACATAAGATTAGAAGGTGTAGAGTCTCTATGGGTTGAGTTAAGAAATGGCAAGGGTAAAAGGACCCTAATGGCAGTTGTATACAGGCTTCCAAACAGCAGCCAGAACGTGGATTACAAATTACAGCAGGAGATAGAAAAGGCATATCAGAAAGGCAATGTCATGATAATCATTGGGGATTTTAACATGAAAGTGGATTGGGAAAATCAGGCCAGTACCGGACCTCGAGGGAGAAGTTATAGAATGTCTAAGGGCTGGCTTTTTAGAACAGCTTGTTGCTGAGCCCACTAGGGGATCGGCTGTGCTGGATTGGGTGTTGTGTAATGATCCAGAGGAGATAAGAGAGTTTAAGGTTAAAGAACCCTTGGAGAACAGTGATCACAATATGATTGTGTTCACTTTGAAATTTAAGAGGGAAAAAATAAAATCTAATGTGTCGGTATTTCAGTGGAATAAAGGAAATAACAACAGCATGAGAAGGGAACTGGCCGAAGTTTACTGGAAAGGTACATTTGCAGGAAGGACAACAGAGCAGCAATGGCTGGAGTTTCTGCAAAACATGAGGGAAGTGCAAGAGAGATATATTCCAAATAAGAAGAAATTTTCAAAGGGAAGGACACTACCATGGCTGACAAGTGAAGTCAGAGCCAAAGTAAAAGCAAAAGAGAGGGCATACAAGGAAACCAGAGCTAGTGGAAGATGGAGGATAGGGGAGCTTTTAAAAACTTGCAGAAGGAAACTAAGAAGGTCATTTGGAAGGAAAAGATGAATCATGAGAGGAAGCTGGCGACTAAAAAAACTCAAAGAACTTATTAAAAGCTTTTTTAAGTATATAAAGGGTAAACGAGAGTCAAGGGTAGATATAGGACCAATACAAAATGATGCTGGAGATATTGTAATGAGAGATGCAGAGATGGCAGAGGCACTGAATGCATATTTTGCATCAGTCTTCGCAGTGGAAGACGTCTGCAGTATACTGGACATTCAAGAGTGTCAGGGAAATGAGGTTTGTGCAGTGAAAATTATGATTAAGAAGGTGCTCAGGAAGTTTAATGGTCTGAGGGTGGATAAATCTCCTGGACCTGATGGAATGTACCTTCGGGTTCTGAAGGAAGTAGTTGGAGAGATTGCTGAAGCGTTAACGGTAATCTTTCAAGAATCGATAGATCCTGGCATTGTACCGGATAAATGGAGAATTGCAAATGTTACACTGCTATTTAAGAAGGTTCGGAGGCAGCAGAAAGGAAACTATAGACCTGTTAGCCTGACATCAGTGGTTGGGAAGTTGTTGAAATCAATTGTTAGGGATGAGGTTACAGCGTACCTGGAGGCATATGACAAGATAGGTCAAAGCCTGCGTGGTTTTCTGAAAGGAAGATCCTGCCTGACAATCCTACTGCAATTCTTTGAGGAAAGCAGGGTAGACAAAGGAGAGGCAGTAGACGTGGTGTACTTGGATTTTCAGAAGGCCTTTGACAAGGTGCCACACATGAGGCTGCTTAGCAAGTTAAGAGCCCATAGACTTACAGGGAAGTTACTAGCATAGGTGGAGCATTGGCTCGTTGGCAGAAAACAGAGAGTGGGAATAAAGAGATCCTATTCTGACTGGCTGCAGGTTACCAGTGGAGTTCCACAGGGGTCAGTGTTGGGACCGTTACTTTTTACAATGTATGTCAATGATTTGGACTATGGTATCAAGGGATTTGTGGCTAAATTTGCCTATGATGCAAAGATAAGTGGAGGAGCAGGTAGTGTTGAGGAAACACCCTGGAAAGAGACTAACATAGTTTAGGGGAATGGGCAAAGAAGTGGCAAATGAAATACAATGTTGGAAAGTGTATGGTTATGCACTTTGGTGGAAGAAATAAATGGGCAGACTATTATTTAGATGGGGAGAGAATTCAAAATGCAGAGATGCATAGAGACTTGGAAGTCCTTGTGCAAGATACCCTAAAGGTTAACTTGCAGGTTGAGTTGGTTGTGAAGAAGGCAAATGTAATGTTGGCATTCATTTTTAGAGGTCTGGGATGTGATGTTGAGGCTCTATAAGGCACTCATGAGACCACACTTGGAGTATTGTGTGCAGTTTTGGGCTCCTTATTTTAGAAAGGATAAACTGACATTGGAGAGGGTTCAGAGAAGATTCACGAAAATGATTCCAGGAATAAGAGGGTTACTATATGAGGAACATCTGGCAGCTCTTGGGCTATATTCCCTGGAGTTCAGGAGAACGACGGGGAATCTCATAGAAACATTCTAAATGTTAAAAGGCCTGAACAGATTAGATATAACAAAGTTATTTCCCATGCTAGGAGATTCTAGGACTAGGGGGTACAACTTCAGTATTGAAGGATGTCCTTTTAGAACTGAGATGCAGAGAAATTACTTTAGTCAGAGGGTGGTAAATCTGTGGAATTTGTTGCCACGAGTGGCTGTGAAGGCCAAGTCTTTGGGTGTATTTAAGGCAGAGATAGATAGGCTCTTGATTAGCGAGGGTATCAAAGGGTATGGAGTGAAAGCAGGGGAATGGGGATGACTGGGGGTAATGGGGATGACTGGATGAAGTGGATCAGCCCATTATTGAATGGCGCAGAAGATTCGATGGGCTGAATGGCCTACTTCTGCTTCTAAATTTTATGGTCTTAAAATGCCTGGCTAACAAAAAAAAGAAACATTTAATGTTACAGTTTTAGATATTTATACCTTTTTTGGCTTTGTATTTTTCACATTAAACATGCTACTACATTGAAAACTTTACATCAATGCCACTTATAGCAGTTGAAATTTTACACAAAGGCACATGATACATGGATTATGTTATCATTCCCTAGAGCATAAAGTTTTGAAATATCAATGAAGCACAGACCAACTTGACTTCCTGCAGAATTCCATGACATGAAATGTGGTTGAAATAAAACTTAGATCAAAAGGTGGAATTGTGAGCATTTTTCTTATTTAGTTGACACTTTATTAAAAATGGAAAGCTACAGTACATCTAGTCAAATTAGACTGTCACAATGGAATATATTGATGACTTCATTTGTCAGTAGTGCTCGACTAGCCTGCCTTTATCAAAAGTTTCTGGGCTTACGTTTCACTTCACAGATTTGGACACACAAATCCCAGAGCACACTTCTGTGTAGTTTTGAGGATGTGACAAACTGCTGTAGCTACGATCATGTCATAGCAAGGTATTGGCTTCTTATTTCATGGATCCAATAAAAATTATAGTATTATTTTGAAGAAGTGTAGAGGAGTTATTTTATTACATTCTGGCCAACACATAATGTATTCCATAAGTAACTTCAATAGAAGAATAGATTTTTGGTCATTACCACACTGCTACTTGTGGGTTCTAGGTGCACCCTTTCCTCTTTATATGTGTCTTCAGACAATGTGGGTTCACAGTTATGCGAGGAACCTATTTCTACCAACGTCTCCTTATCTGCATCCAAAACTCAGTTATGCGAGGAGCACTGCTTTCCCGCCAGTACAAGTCACGTGTGCACCCCTCACAGTCTCTCTGTTGGGATGAGAAGCACCACTTTCCCGCCAATACAAGTCAGGTGTGCATGTTCACAGTCTCACTTCCACCAGTCTCGCATTGGTTTTGGCAAGGCGTGGATGTGCGATCTTGCGCTCTTAAACTTCTGTTGATTCTACCTATGGTGCAGTGATCTTGTGCTTGAAGTATTTAACTATGCTCCTAAGCCCCCGATGTCATGTCCTGGGCCATCAGCTGAGCGGCAGAGAACCGCTTTAACACTTGAAAAAATAGTTGGAAATTATAAACAGCGTGGCATCAGGTGAAGGTAACACAGCTCTGGGGCACTACTGCTGGGAACAGAATCTTGCCTTTAAAGTTCTTCTGTTGCTTGACAATGCGCCAGCCCATCCTAAACATTTAGACAGCATTCATCCTAACATAACAGTGCATTTCCTGCCACCTAACACAACATCTCTGATTCACAAGGTGTGATCCACATTCAAGGCATACTTTTGCAAGCAACAGATGATTTTGAAAATCCCGGGAGTTTACCAACGATGAGGGAATGGTGGAAGTCAGAACACTTGGTACAAATGCCGATGGACATGGACCCAAGTCTAGAACAGAGTCAGCATTTCAGTCATTCCCTGCCGTCAATCCTTCTTCCCTACAAGCAAATTCATGCTGGAAAACAAAATGCTGCCAAGGAAACAACCCTCACCACTTTCTACAAACCGGTGTCATCTCCTGCTGCCGGCAGTTCTAAGAGTTCTATGAGTCTTCCTTCAACCCTTGCTGTGCTTGATATGATCCTGACAACTCACAACCATCCACCTTATCCATGTAAAGCAGCCCGACACCACAACAACCACTCATCTCCCAGACCGAACACACCTGCCACTGTTGGTGAGTACTGTACATCCTAGTATGTTAATTTTCTATGATTTATTACATTGAATATTACCTTAAATTGATGAAATATCATACAAATGTTGCCTTGTGGTACTGCTTTTGTGTTGTATTGGTATGAAAACGTGAATAAATTACAAGTAAAACATATTTAGGAAGCCCGCTGGAATGCATCCCTATTTTCTCCACTGAAATAATTATTCACATTATGCGTCGACTGCAAGAAACATATCCCCCGCATATAACAAGGATAGGGTGTATGTATAAATTGAATATAGATCTCTTAATAACAACACAGGAAACATTTCGAGGAAATTTCACTGGCTTCAGGAGATCCTCCTGTACACCAAGATATGAGCTCAGGGTATGGATCAACAACTGGAATTATGACATTGTAACCATTAGTGAGACTTGGTTGCAGGAGGGGCAGGAATGGCAGCTCAATATTCCTGGGTTCCATTCTTTTAGACATGATAGAATGGGAGGGATTAAAGGAGGAGGGGTGCCGTTACTAGTCAGGGAAAATATCACCGCAGTGCTCTGTCAGGACAGACTGCAGAACATGACTAGTGAGGCATTATGGGAGGAACAGAGGAATAACAAAGGTATGACCATGTTAATGCAGCTATATTATAGACCACCCAACAGTCCTAGGGATTTAGGACAAATTTGTAAAGAGATCGCAGGCTGTTGCAAGAAACATAAGATTGTTATAGTAGGTGATTTTTACTTTCCACGTATTGACTAGGAGTCATATCCTGTAAAAAGACTAGATGGGATAGAGTTTGTCAAATGTGTTCAGGAAATTTCCTTCATCAGTTCATAGAAGTCCCAACAAGCAAGAATACTGGATCTGCTGTTAGGGAATGAGACAGCGCAAGTGACAAAAGTTTGTATAGGGGAACACTTTGCATCCAGTGACCACAATGCCATTGGTTTCAAAGTAAATATGCACAAAGATAGGTCTGGTCCGTGGGCTGAGGTTCTAAAGTTGGAATTTTGATGGTATCAGAAATGATCTGGCAAGTTTGTATAGGGACCGGCTGTTCTCTGGCACAGGCATACATGGAAGGTGGAAGGCCTTTAAAAGTGAAATTTTGAGACCCCAAAGCTTGTATGTGCCTGTCAAAATAAAAGGTAAAGATAACAAGTCTAGCAGTCATGGTGATTTACAGGTATGTTAAGAGCAAAAGGATTGCAAGGGGCAAGATTTGTCCTCTGGAAGACTAGAGTGGTAATCTACGTGTTTTGCTGAAAAGATGAGGGAGATCTTAAGTTTTTTTTTGCATCTGTATTTACTCAGGAAACAGACACAGGGTCTATATAAGTGAGATAAAGTGGCATCAACTTCATGGATCCTCTACAGATTACAGAGGAGGAGGTGTTTGCTACCCTGAGGCAAATCAGTGTGGATAAATCCTCAGGGCCTGACAAGGTGTTCCATCAGACCCTGCAGGAGGCAAGTACAGAAGTTGCTGGGACCCTAGCAGAGATATTTGAAACATCATCAGCAACAGGAGTGGTACCAGAGGATTGGAGGATAGCCAATATTGTGCCGCTGTTTTTAAAAAGTCTCTGAACAGAAACCAGGAAATTATAGGCTGGTGAGTCTGACGTCAGTTGTGGGAAAGTTGTTGGAAAGTATTCTAAGGGACCGGATATAGATATTTGGATAGACGTGGACTGATTAAAGGTAGTCAGCATGACTCAGTGAGTTGTAGGTCATGTCTGACCAATCTAGAGTTTTTCAAGGACGTTACCAGGAAAGTGGATGTTGTCTACATGAACTTTAGTAAGACATGTGACCAGGTCCCAGATGGGAGGTTGGTCAAGGAGGTTCAGTTGTTCGGCATTCAGGATGAGGTAACAAATTAGATTAGACATTGGCTTTGTGAGAGAAGCCAGAGAGTGGTAGTGAAGGGTTGCCTCTCTGACTGGACGCCTGTGGCTAGTGATGTACTGCAGGTGTCGACACTGGGTCCTTTGCTGTTTGTCATTTGTATCAATGAACTAGATGATAATATGGTTAACTGGATCAACAAATTTGCGGATGACATCATGAATAAGAATGTAGCGGACAGTGAGGAAGTGATGTGCATCAACTGGGAAAATGGGCTGAAAATTGGCAGGTGGAATTTAATGCAGACAAGTGTGAGGTTTTGCATTTTGGTAGGATAAACCAGGGTAGGTCTTAGAGAGATTGGTAGGGCACTGAGGAATGTGGTAGAACAAAGTGATATGTGAAGACAGGTACATAATTTGTTGAAAGTGGTGTTACAGGTAGATAGGGCCATAGACAAAGCTTTTGGCATATTGGCCTTCTGTACTGAGTACAGAAGATGGGATGTTATGTCGAAGTTGTATAGGATGTTGGTAAGGTCTAATTTGGAGAATTGTGTGCTGTTTTTGTTCTCTATCTACAGGAAAGATGTAAACGACATCACCAACAACTGATGGCCATTTACAATCCAAAGAAGGGGCAACCGCTAACAGTGGCAGCATGAATGCAGAGATGGGCTCTGTTTCTTGGAGGACACAGTTGTAAGATTGAATTCAAGATGACATCTAATCGTGGAACTGCTGATGGATTGTCCCATTCACCCTTGGAAAAAGAAGTAACTGAAAATATTACAAAAAGGACAGAACTGGACCACTGTCCTACACAGTAGAGATTGTGTCTGGTGTCATTTGGAGATGACATATTGATCAGTTGAGGAGAGCAGAGTCAATTGTTGGAGAAGAAAGGTATCCAGAGCTGTCTCCTGCAGTCCCAGAGTCAACTCCTACAACCACCATGGAGGAGAACAAAGAAACTGAGATTGTTTCATAGCCACAAGTTTCACCTGCTAAGCAGAAAGATCTCCCTTATCAGGAAAAGCATTATCCCACAAGAGTAAGAAATCCTCCACAGCAATTAAATTTTAGGCTTGAATGGGACAAGTTGAATTTACTTTGCTGTGGATGTCAATATAGTAGCAGTATTATATAGTACACTGAGTTTATATCACCTGTATCCTGCAGTTCCAACCTTCCTGTGCACAGGATAAGCACAGGGCCTGGCCCAATGAACAAAAAGATTAGCATCTTATGCCCAATAGAATTTTACAACCACAGACTTTCAGTAAAAACATGCATTACCTCATTATGGTTGCTTGCTCAATATTCATTTCTGGGCATGAATGCACATCCTGACCTTTTGGAATGCTCAAGGGACTATATGGAATATTGTTGATTTTTTTCTTCATATTGTATCCAAATTAAAGCATAAATTGGATTTTATACCCAGAAAAATGTATCGAATAGTTAATGATTTTTGTTTTGTTTTGCAAATACAGAAATTTGCTAGAGATTCATAACATTCTAATCCTTCAGCAAAACAAATCCTGCAGGTTTTGTGTAGCAGTTCACATGCACTTTATTAGTGTTAACATTATTCTCTCTATGTGGTTCATTGAGGTTTCAGTACACTGCTTTATAGGAACTTTGCATATAAAATGCCATGGCAACTTACCATAAAGAATATCTTATTTCTGTATTTGGCCACAGAAGGTGTCTGATAATATTTGAACTGTACAGGTATTTTTCAAGAAAATAATCCCTTTGTATTACATCAGAATTTTTAATTAAGCCCAAATTGATGCCTTTGCTATTTTTTCAAATATTTTACTACATGCATTTGTTAGAATTATTTCCATTCTACAAAAAGGGAGACCAAAAACAGAAGAAGGGTAGGGATAGGGACAAGGACAACTCATTTTTTTTCTTGTTCATGTATATAAAGTATGGCAATTACCTCTTGGAACTCTATGTAAAATATAATTTAGCTATTTTGATATTTAGTCATTACTGTGCATCATGTTTTATTGGATAATGAAATTTCCAGAAGATGTGACCTTATTTTATTATTAACAGATTTGAAGAATTTGTCAACTGCACACATTCCAGAAGAACTGATATGCTAATATTACTTTCTCAGGAGGTGAACAAAAGTGTTTATTTCAAAGGAATTTAAAATGATGCCCAGAAAGCACATCCTTTGTTTGAAATGAAAAGGCTTTGTTTTCCCTTTATCACTTGGTAACTTAATTTGAAGAAGACAGAACCCTGCTAAAACTATTATGGAATGCATAAATCCTTCTCTCATAGAGCGAGAACATTGCATGTGAAACTGGGTCAGCCAAAATTAAAGCAATGTCACTACTTTGTAGATGAAACATCTGAGTTTGTGTTCATCAAGCATTTTTTTTGTTTGTGTGTTTCACACAGTTCACAAATTGTTTAATATTCCTGTGCCCTACTACATACTTCTGTGATTACTCAACAATGTAAACATTGTACTACTCCTTTTCTTCTGTTGTTTTTTTTCTAGATATCCAAACTTTAAAATCCAAATTGGGAACACTGAGCAGGTACAGCAGAGCAGTGAAAATCAAAAACACACATGCTGTAAAAACAGAAAATGCTTGAAGTAATCTAGTTAGACATCAATGGTGAGGAAAACCATTAACATATCATGTTAATAACTTTTCATCAGGACTTAGGTTAGTATGGACATAACAGAAACCCTCATTTACCAAAGAAGCTGAACTTATGATGATCATCTTACCTCTGTTGCCATTTCTACTCTTCTTTCTCCAAGGTGACTCCAATTGTGGATCACTTCTCCTCAGTGGGCCCACCTATCACTTGCGAGGTCTTGCTCCTATTCTTCACATCACAATTGCATATCTCTCTTCTGTCTTTCAGTCTAGTTGAAGGGTCTCACCCCAAAACATTGGCTATCGATTTCCATCCACAGGTGTTGCCTGATTCCCTGAGTTCGTGTTAAGAGCTGTTGTAAATTAGAGTAATTCTGTTTGGGGGAAGGTAGTTAACAGTGATTTGCAAAAAATGGTGATGGATTATCTACAGTTTTAGTTATGACATTTGAGTTGAATTGTTTACAATGTGAGTTTTGAGGGTGATGCAAAATATCTGCAATTGATTGAGACAGATTGTAAGAAAGTGCTTGACAAATACGGATGATGTGGATAAAGGTGTATGTCAAAAACAGTAAAGACCTAATATTATTTGAGTGGTAATAGCTTGAGATAGGTGTGGTGCAATAAGATATTGAGTGTCTTTAAATGCCAGTCATTACAGAAACCATTTAGGAAAGAAATGGTATGTGGGTCTTCAATGCAAGACATTTTTCATACAGGTGGAAGAATATTTAACCACGTCTGTACAGAGCCTTTTTGAAGTTCCTTCCATAATTTACATTAATGATGTGGAATTAAAACAGAGTATAATTGTAGTTATCAATTATATTTATTTTAATTAATTTAAAATACAGAATTCAATGTTATAGTTAGCAACGAATGTAACATAACATGATATAAGTCAACGTAGGTAAAGCAGTCAAATTCTACAGGCATATCTGGTCTATACAAACAAGAATGTAAAAGCTCTAAATAAAGTGTCAAAAATATATAATAACTACAAGAAAGCATTAAGTAAATCCAAAGCTGTTGGGAAAGATTAAGTGGATTCAGGAAATTGAAAAAACTGATGAAAATAATGGATATGCAGGAATATTTTCTCCATCATTATAAATTGTTGATGCTGTTGTGTACACTGTGGCTAATGTCTTCTCCTGTAGCATTCAGATAGGATGAGTGAATAGTAATGTTTAACCTATTCCGGAATCAGAATCAGAATCAGGTTTAAATGCACTGGCATATGTCGTGACATTTGTTGTGATGTGGCATAAAAATACATAACAATAAAAACTGTGAATTACATTAAGTATATCTATTATATATAAAATCAAATAAGTAGTGCAAAAAAAATGTAGTGAGGTAGTGTTCATGGGTTCAATATCTACACCGAAATCTAATAGCAGAGGGGAAGAAGCTGTTTCTGAATCGTTGAATGTGTGCCTTCAGGCTCCTGTACTTCCTTCCTGATGGCAGCAATGAGAAGAGGGCATAACCTGGGTGATAGGTGTTCTTAATGATGGATGCCATCTTTCTGAAGCATTGCTCCTTGAAAATGTCTTGGATGTTGGGGAGGCTAGTCCCATGATGGAATTAACTAAATTTACAACTTTCTGCAGCTTATTTTGATCCTGTGCAGCACCCTCCCTATACCAGAAGATGATACAACCAGTTAGAATATTCTCCACAAGTACATCTGCAGAAATTTATGAATGTCTTTGGTGACATACGAAATCTCCTCGAACCTTTAATGAAATATAGCCACTGCTGTGCCTTCTTTGTAAATGCATTGATGTGTTGGGCCCAGTATAGATCCTCAGAGATGTTGACATCCAGGAACTTGCAATTGTTCACCCTTTCCACTTCTGATCCCTCATCTTACCCTTTCTGAAGTCCGCAATCAATTCTTTGGTCTTAATGACATTGAGTGCAATGTTGTTGCTGCAACACCACTCAATTAGTTGATATATCTCACTCCTATACGTCTTTTTGTTACCATCTGAAATTCTGCCAACAATAGTTGTGCATCAGCAAATGTATAGATGGTATTTGAGCTGCACCTGTTAATTCTAATCTGCACAGACTGTGGTCTTCTGGTGTGGAAGTCAAGGATCCAGTTGCAGATTATGATAGACGCCCAGGTTTTGGAGCTTTTTGATCATAACTGAAGGAACGATTGGGTTAAACACTGAAATGTAGTCCATAAACAGCATCCTGACATAGATATTAGTATTGTTCAGATGATCCAAGGCCACTTGAAAAGTCAATGAGGTCGTATCTGATTGTAGTGATAGGCAAATTGCAGTGGGTCCAGATGCTTGCTGAGGCAAGAGATGTTTCTAGCCTTAACTAATCTCTCAAAGCACTTCATCACCATAGATGTGAGTGCTATGAAAGTGGCTCACCTTGCTCTTTTAGGACACTAGTATGATTGTTTCCCTTTTGAAGCAGGTGGGAATTTCTGACTGTAATAATGAGAGATTGAGACTATATCAACAGTAATATGGAGATAATGGTAATATATCCATTGATGGTTGCTTTCAAGCATTTCATACATTCCAGCATCAGAAGAAGTGTTTCAAATCATAATGAGTATTGAAATTTGTTAAAAGTACTTAAGAAGTCGTCACCATGCTCTGGTGTCATAACTAGGATAGATTTTATGGCAGGTACTCAGATTAAGGATCTATTAGGAGACAGAATGAATTGTTGCCAGGTTTAAATGAATTAAAGAGAAAAAGACTTGTTGATTCTTTGCAATGAGTGGAATATTTCATTACAATTTTCATATGAGCTAACTTTACATGATTAAACAAATTCTCACCCACTGTCCTTTCACAAGGCACAGTTATGAGATGATTTTTTTGTTTTGTTTGGATAGTTTTGAAATCTGGTGGAATTTTCCTTAAAATCCGGTGGTGGGGAAACATGATAAGATAAGACTGTGATATTTGGCCTGCATGTGATTGGATCAGATGATAGGGATCATTTTGCTTTTGGGATTACCCTGCAGTTACCAGATTTTGTACAGCCAGTATCGAAACCGCATCAACCAAAAGCCTAAGCCTCAAGAGTTGTACTGTAAGCGTGTAAACTGAAAATTAATGTGTAACCACACAGGAGACTTTGTTACTGCAATAATGTTTTGGCAAGGAAGGAAATGAAATGGCAGCTGAAATGAAAGCAGACTTCATTGCAACCTGGAAATGCACAACAAGCTTAGTGACTCACAGCCCATGTGGAAATGTTTCTTAAGGTCAATAAGGACATAAGGGAGCAAGACAAGGGAAAGAAAGATCCATTAATTATATAGGAAACAGAGGGATCTATGAAAGGTATTAGGAAAGGAAACAAAAATTCAGTTAGGAAGCAAAGAAGTATGAAACTAAATTAGCAATAATCATAAATCAACATAATAAAATGTTTAATTGATACACCAATGAAAAAAAGTTCAAGAGTGAACAGATAGGAAAACAGCACAATAGAAGTATGTAATCATTATGTTACTTAATGTTGGAAAAGATTTTTAGAGATAGGATCTATGGGCATTTAGAGAATCATGGTCTGATCAGGGACAGCCAGCATGGCTTTGTGAAGGGCAGATCGTGCCTAACAAGCCTGATAGAGTTCTTTGAGGAGGTGACCAGGCATATAGATGAGGGTAGTGCAGTGGATGTGATCTACATGGATTTTAGTAAGGCATTTGACAAGGTTCCACATGGTAGGCTTATTCAGTAAGTCAGAAGGCATGGGATCCAGGGAAGTTTGGCCAGGTGGATTCAGAATTGGCTTGCATGCAGAAGGCAGAGGGTTGTGGTGGAGGGAATACATTCAGATTGGAGGGTTGTGACTAGTGGTGTCCCACAAGGATCTGTGCTGGGACCTCTACTTTTTGTGATTTTTATTAACGACCTGGATGTGGGGGTAGAAGGGTGGGTTGGCAAGTTTGCAGACGACACAAAGGTTGGTAGTGTTGTAGATAGTGTAGAGGATTGTGGAAGATTGCAGAGAGACATTGATAGGATGCAGAAGTGGGCTGAGCAGTGGCAGATGGAGTTCTACCGGGAGAAGTGTGAGGTGGTACACTTTGGAAGGACAAACTCCAAGGCAGAGTACAAAGTAAATGGCAGGATACTTGGTAGTGTGGAGGAGCAGAGGGATCTGGGGGTACATGTCCACAGATCCCTGGAAGTTGCCTCACAGGTAGATAGGGTAGTTAAGAAAGCTTATGGGGTGTTAGCTTTCATAAGTCGAGGGATAGAGTTTAAGAGACGCGATGTAATGATGCAGCTCTATAAAACTTTAGTTAGACCACACTTGGAGTACTGTGTCCAGTTCTGGTCACCTCACTATAGGAAGGATGTGAAAGCATTGGAAAGGGTACAGAGGAGATTTACCAGGATGCTGTCTGGTTTAGAGAGTATGGATTATGATCAGAGATTAAGGGAGCTAGGGCTTTACTCTTTGGAGAGAAGGAGGATGAGAGGAGATATGATAGCGGTATACAAGATATTAAGAGGAATAGACAGAGTGAACAGCCAGCGCCTCTTCCCCAGGGCACCACTGCTCAGTACAAGAGGACATGGCTTTAAGTTAAGGGGAGGGAAGTTCAAGGGGGATATTAGAGGAAAGTTTTTCATTCAGAGAGTGGTTGGTGTGTGGAATGCACTGCCTGAGTCAGTGGTGGAGCCAGACACACTAGTGAAGTTTAAGAGACTACTAGACAAGTATATGGAGGAATTTAAGGTGGGGGGTTATATGTGAGGCAAGGTTTGAGGGTCAGCACAACATTGTGGGCCAAAAGGCCTGTAATGTGCTGTACTATTCTATGTTTTTGTTTAATTTTTAGAGCAGCCTGATGTGGTAAAGGTGGCATTGGATGAAGAAAAATTAATGACAGTCTGTTTCAATCAGAAAAGCAGTATGCAAAATTAAAATGATAAAGTCCCTGGTGTGAAGCAACACAATTCAAAGTACATTTATTATGAAAGTATGTATGCAAAACACAACACTGAGATTCATCCTCGCAAGACAGCGCAAAACAAAGAAAACCATTGAACCCATTCAACGAAAAACATCAAACCCCCACCAAGTGCAAAAAAAACACAGATAAACTCAGATTCTGAAACACAAGATTGAAAGAGTCCAGGCATGTTCAGTTCTGCTCAGTGTTCATTACCTGCTGGGTACCCTGAAAATCACCCAAAATAGCAGCAAAAAAAGAACAATCAGAAACACATCATATGATGAACTATGGAGTCCAATCCACAAACTGCATTGATTAAACCTTGCCCAAGATCCAGAACGCTAGCACCATCCTCTGTCAGCATCGAGGGAGAGAGAATGAGACCATTCGAATGCATTGACCTTCCTCCAGGAGCAGCGAGTGAGAGGGAGAGAGAGAGACTGTCACACGCAGATCCCTTCCTCTGGCAGGAGTGAGCAAAAGGCTCATAGAACTCGCTGAACACCCCTCACCATCAGCATATGCTTCAATGATTTCAGTGTTCCTCAGCACTTCAGTCAGGGAGATCAGCAAGAAATGGAGTTCATCACGAGCTGAATTTCTGAATTTGTGAATAACATCAAACTGGAGAACTGTTAATACTACGGTTGATAATAAAAATTGCAGAATGGAAAAATAAGTGGTAGGTCAAGTTCAACACATAAAAATGTGCATTTGTACATTTTGATAGGAAGAATAGGGAGTTCACATTTTAATTCAAAGGTACTCTTTTAGACCAGGGAGAAGCTCTTTGGCATCTGAGGTCACAACTATAACAACTACTAACAGTTAAACCATGAAGACCCACAAAGAAAAATATGTTTATTTTTAATATGATAGGTTCAAGCTAAGCTCAATCTGAAGAAAAGACACATGAGTTCAGTTCTGCTGCCATTTGCCAAGAGGAATTAAAATGAAGGGGAAAACTGCAAAAACTTACAAAAAGAACATCAGAAAATGATATTCATCATAAAACTTACCCCCTGCCCTCAAATTACTTTGGTTCATTTCTGACACCTCCCTCCCCTTTCCCAAAATCTCTGCCACCACCTCTGGAGACAATCTAATTACTGATATCTTTTATAAACCCACTGACTCTCACAGCTATCTGGACTATACTTCAATCCTCTCTTCCCACCCTTTCACTTGTAAATATGTCATTCCCTTTTCTCAGTTCCTCTTTCTTTGCCACATCTGCTCTCAAGATGAGGCTTTTCTTCCCAGAACAACTGAGGTGTTCTCTTTCATCAAAGAAATGGGCTTCCCTTCCACCATCATCAATGCTACCCTCACCCACATCTCTTCCATTTCACACACATCTGCCCTCACCTCATCTTCTCACCGCCACTCCAGGAGTAGGGTTCCTCTTGTCCTCACCTACCACCCCACAAGCCTCCACATCTAGCACATAATTCTCCATAACTTCTGCCATCTCCAATGGAATCTCACCACTAAGTACATCTTTCCCTCCCCTCCCTTTCTGCTTTCTGCAGGGATCGCTCCCTACGTGACCCCCTTGTCCACTCATCCCTCCCCACTGATCTTCCTCCTGGCATTTATCCTTGCAAGCAGAGCAAGTGCCACACCTGCCCCTACACCTCCTCCCTCACTAACATTCAGAGCCCCAAACAGTCCTTCCAGGTGAGGTGACACTTCATCTGTGAGTCGGTTATGGCCATCTACTGCATTCTGTGCTCCCGTGAGGCCTCCTGTAAATCAGTGAGACCTGGCCTAGATTGGGAGACCTCTTTGTTGAGCACTCCATCCGCCACAAAATGTGGGATTTTACAGTGGCCACCTATTACAAATCTACTTCCCATTCCCATTCCAACATGTCAATCTATGGCTTCCTCTAGTGACAGGATTGTTTCCATTTAGGTTGGAGTAGCAACATCTTATATTCCGTCTGGATAACCTCTAACCTGATGGCATGAACTTCAGATTCTCGAACTTCCAATAATAGACCCCCCCCCCATCTTCTCCTTTACCGATTCCCCATTCCTGTTTCCCACTCACACCTTTCCTTCTTACCTGCCCAACCTGCTTATCACCCCCCCTCTGGTACTCCTGCCCTTCCCTTTCTTCCACGATCTTCTGTCCTCTCCTGTCAGATTCCCACTCTGCAGCCCTTTATCTCTTTCACCAATCAACTTCCCAGCTCTTTACTTCACCACCTCCCTCCCAGTTTCAACCTATCACCTGCCATCTTGTGCATCTTCCTCCCCCCCAAATAGGTTTCAATAGGTTCCCTTTAATGTCGGAAAAATGTATACAATATACATCCTGAAATTCTTTTTCATTGCAAACATCCACAAAAACAGGGGAGTGCCCCACTGCAGCAAATCTCCGCCACTGTGCTCGGCGTGGCTACCCCGAGTTCCCTCCCATGGCCCAGGAAGAGCTTATCCTCCACGCCTTCGTAAAGGCACTGATGCCGGAGTGCCTTTGGCAGCATATTCGCCTGACGCCACCATCATCGCTGGACAAGGAAGAGAGAGCAGAAGCTATTTTAGCCCAACCCCCAAAAAATGTTCCAGCATTGCCCCGCAAGCAGTAAATCCGGGCTTGTGTCACCGAAGTGGAGGAAGAAACTGACGAAGAGAAGCCCTTGAGACGGGTCTGATCAGCGCCAAGCCGACCCCACCGCCAGCCATGAAACGACCTTGCTACCGGTGCAGTGGGGCAGGTCATTTGTCTTGGGACTGCTCCGCACCACACCAAGCCACAGCCCAATCAGGAAATGCCAATCGGACAGTGCCGCCCGAGTCCTCCAGCAGAACCCCATCCGTTGTTGCCCTTTTGGGTGGGCTGTTTGGCTGAAGAAAAAGGCTTATATGTGGACTGCATGGTAGAGGGCAACAGATGCCGTGCGTTGGTGGATGCAGGGTCAACCATCGCTATCATCCGTCCCGGTACTTTCCCCAATACGAACCAGCGATCCGCGCCTGGGTGGACAAGGACAGCAGTCCAGTTGGCTACCATCACCGGTGATTGTGTGGTGTTGTGAGGGACGAGGAGGCTGCACATCGCAGTGGGGAGAAATGCGGCGAAGGTCGAGGTGTGGCTCGGCGACATCCGAGAGTCCTGCATCCTTGCCTGGGCCTGCTGTCCCGCTGGAGGGCCCATGTGGACATGTCAGGGGCAACGTGCTACCTCGGTGCTGAAGCCGTGGCTGTCTGGAAGGACAGCTCTGGGAAACGGTTCCAGCAGGAGCCACAACCACCACTGGTTTCACAGCAGCCTGCGATAGAGCAACACAGCTCAACCATGGGCAAGTGACAGCGACGGCGCTTCAGGTGATGGCCGGCAATGACCTGCCCACCATGGACCAGCAGCTGCGCAGAGAACAGATGAGCGATCCTGTGTTGGCCCGGGTGAGGGAATGGCTGACTGGGATGACAGCCAAAGTGGGCAGAGGTGTCCTCCCTGGACCCAGAGACCATAGCTGTATACTCGCACTGGGGAACGCTGGGAGTCCATGACAGGTTACTGTTACAGCGGTGGCAGTTGTCCAATGGTGACAGACTCTTGCAGCTGCTGGTCCCTAGGGGCTCCGCGTCACGGTGCTACAGTCGGTGCGCAGGCTGGTGGGGGCTGGACATCTCAAGATTACATAGAATAGTACAGCACAGTACAGGCCCTTCGGCCCACAATGTTGTGCCAACCCTTAAACCTTGCCTCCCATATAACCCCCACCTTAAATTCCTCCATATACCTGTCAAGGAGTCTCTTAAACTTCACTAGTGTATCTGCCTCCACCACTGACTCAGGCAGCGCATTCCACACACCAACCATTCTCTGAGTAGAAAATCTTCCTCTAATATCCCCCTTGAACTTCCCACCCCTTACCTTAAAGCCATGTCCTCTTGTATTGAGCAGTGGTGCCCTGGGGAAGAGGCGCTGTCTGTCCACTCTATCTATTCCTCTTAATATCTTGTATACCGCTATCATATCTCCTCTCATCCTCCTTCTCTCCAAAGAGTAAAGCCCTAGCTCCCTTAATCTCTGATCATAATCCATACTCTCTAAACCAGACAGCATCCTGGTAAATCTCCTCTGTACCCTTTCCAATGCTTTCACATCCTTCCTATAGTGAGGCAACCAGAACTGACACAGAACTCCAAGTGTGGCCCAACCTGAGTTTTATAGAGCTGCATCATTACATCGCGACTCTTAAACTCTATCCCTCGACTTATGAAAGCTATCACCCCACAAGCTTTCTTAACTACCCTATCTACCTGTGAGGCAACTTTCAGGGATCTGTGGACATGTATCCCCAGATCCCTCTGCTCCTCCACACTACCAAGTATCCTGCCATTTACTTTGTACTCTGCCTTGGAGTTTGTCCTTCCAAAGTGTACCACCTCACACTTCTCCAAGTTGAACTCCATCTGCCACTTCTCAGCCCACTTCTGCATCCTATCAATGTCTCTCTGCTATCTTCGACAATCCTCTACACTATCCACAACACCACCAACCTTTGTGTCATCTGCAAACTTGCCAACCCACCCTTCTACCCCCACATCCTGGTCATTAATAAAAATCACGAAAAGTAGAGGTCCCAGAACAGATCCTTGTGGGACACCACTAGTCACAACCCTCCAATCTGAATGTACTCCCTCCACCACGACTCTCTGCTTTCTGCAGGCAAGCCAATTCTGAATCCACCTAGCCAAACTTCCCTGGATCCCATGCCTTCTGACTTACTGAATAAGCCTACCATGTGGAACCTTGTCAAATGCCTTACTAAAATCCATGTAGATCGCATCCACTGCACTACCCTCATCTATATGCCTGGTCACCTCCTTAAAGAACTCTATCAGGCTTGTTAGACCTGATTTGCCCTTCACAAAGCCATGCTGACTGTCCCTGATCAGACCATGATTCTCTAAATGCCCATAGATCTTATCTCTAAGAATCTTTTCCAACAGCTTTCCCACAACAGAATTGCAAAGACATTGGGCAGGCTGCCTGAATGACTCTACTGGCCTGGGTACAGGTGGGACATGGAGTTGTTTGTGCTTTGCTGCGATGCATGCAAGTCCCAGAAAGGGCTGGGCCAGCAGACTGCGGAGCCAATGCCGCAGTACATGGTGGGGGCCCCAGTATGGGTCTACTGCCCCTCCCGGAAGAATGGCTATCCCCCAGGCTTGGAAGCCACTGGAAAGGGTCGGGAGAGGGGCTCGACCGCATTTCCGATGTGGTATAATTGGGTGTGGTTGCCTGAGCGGCTGAATGCTGCACCGGGATTGGCTGGTACTGTGACAGCCCTCGGCCACCTCTGACTCAGCGAGGCTGAAGGAAGGAAGGGACTCTCTGAGTGCCCTGCCTCTTGCCTCACACAAACTGGCAGCAGTGTCGATGCCCACCACAACTTTTGGACTTTGCTATGGACTCTGGGCTTGCCGGGGATGGCTGACCCCTCAGGTGTGGGGAATGTGATGCTCTGGGGAGGGGGAATGTGGTCGACAGCCCGCCCCTGCATTTCTAATGCCCAGTACTGTTTATTGTTCTTGTGTTAAAATGCTTTTGTGGGAATATGGTGGGAAGTTCCAGTTAATTGATTGTTACATCTTAGCTTGCATTATACAGTTATTTGCTTGTGTATTTGTGTGTCGCCCTAACAGTAACCGAAGTGTGTGACAGTCACCTCCCCCGTCTGTGTGAGACTGGTTGGGTTCACTCTCCGGGTTATGGTACCTGATTTGTTTGTGTCTATCACAATAAAACGGTTGTTGAGTTAAAGAGCTTCCTCGTCTGTCATTATGGACCAATGCTCGCCACAATATCATTGCTACAGTGAAGTAAACTCTGGAAATATGAGATTGGTAACCATTTAATTCGTTTAACAATGTTGAATGAGGGATATACGTACATATATAGCACTCAGAAAAAAATCCTGCTCCCCACCCTTCTTTTCAAGCACATCTTGTGATCTATTGCTCTTGAGTGGGCAGATAGCTTCTGGTTAATATCCCACCCGAAAGACAATGTTTCCAACAGAACAACAGAACAATACTATCTCAATAGTCCTACTGCAATAGCTTTCTGATTCTTGTTTCCAGAATTTAGCTTGAACCCGCCAACTCCTGTCCATTAGCGAGAGTACTAGCAGCTATATTGGTGAACACTGGCTATTTGCATTAAATGAACACTCTTAAGTGACAATGTGTAAGATTTGCAACATTTTATTGAAAATACTATAAGGGCACTCTTAGTTTTATTCAACACATCCTGATCCAGTGAATTAATAGACCAAAAGAGCATAAAAGTAATCGTATTAATTAGAAGATAATATTATATTCATTTTGGGCTTCAGTGGATTGATCTACCCACAGGAGGTGTAATTCTCTAACAGTAAATTCGAGACTAGTATTTTTTTGTACACTGAAACTGAGTAATATCCACCCACACTAATAATTACAAAGTATTTTGAAATATTAATGTAACCAAGAATGACAGTTCCATTCACAGGTGAATATCATTGTAAAAATTTAACAGTTTGTTGGAGAAAAATTGTTTCAAGTTAGTTAAAGGAGACATTTAACAAAGACACCAGAAATGAAGTTCTTCTGATTTTTGTGAGTTAGTTCTACTAAAATACAATAAGTTCCTGTGAATATCAGTCATACTGCACATCTTCATTATTTAACACATGTCAGTGGAATTTTCTCACAGGCATTCCCTAATATTCTATTGTGCTGAAGAGGTAACAGTCACTCTGAGAAATTTTCAATTTTCTTTTGCCTTCCTGCACCCACCTCAAATTTGCTTATGTATTTCCATACTACCATCAGCCATATGAATCAACAATTTGATATTTTACAATATTGATTTGTTCATTGTTATGATAACACTGATAAATACAAAAAATAAAGGATATGCTTGTTATAACCAGCTACTGACGTTATTGCCATATTATTTTGTAGATCTGCAAAATAACTAGATTATGACCATTTTCATCTTGTGTGTTTTACAAAGCATAAAATTAAAAGAAATACTGATCAAACTTCATAAATACAATCCTAGCACATTCTTGCAAACATATTATAAATTTGAAAGTACCCTGTTTACCAAAGCAGTTTTCTCAACATGCAGTTTAAAACTTGTGGTATACAGAGTTTAAAGCATACATGGATGATCAATTGCACTTTGAAGCTGTTACATTCAAATGCCAAATACCTTCTCAACTTTAAGTATTTCCCCAAGTTCAATCAATGAATTTTCCATTTAATATCTATGGCCCTTAAGCTGGAACTGATGGCCAACGGGAGAGGAAGCCATTCCCAAGATAATGGTTGACCAAAAACTAGCATACTTCAATAGGATTATTAGTCTCCTTATGCAAGTTCCCTGCAGTTATCACCTTCTAAGGATTATTGATTTTCCACACTTGAAGAGCTATCTCCAAAATATGTCTTTCAAAATACTTAATTTACCAGAAGTATAGCACTCCTGTTAAAAGAAGTTGTATGAACATTTTAAAGGAAAATAGATCTGAATTTCTCTTGATATTGGAACAATCACATTTTCATTTGTGAGAAATGGTTTGTTTAAAATGTTTGTTTGTATTATAAAATACCGCTGGTAAAACATTAATTTCTGTCATACAGAAAGGTCCTCTCAGATATTCTGATAAAAGATCTTCACCCTTAAATTGTAACTGAGTTCTCTTTTCACAGATGCAGTCTGACCCACTGAGTATTTCAGGAATTTTCTGTTTTTATTTTAGATTTCCAGCAACTGCAGTACTTCTGATGATGCTGAGATACATATCATCAGGAGCTGGGACATATCATCAGGGATGTAACCTGGGGTCATCAGTTGTCTCAGGTTTTTCAACATCAGACACCCACGCCCAGGCAACCCAACCAAGTTTGATCAGGTCCCGGCTTGAGTCCAGCAGCATTTGCCAATGGGTCACACCTCTTGATCCAAAACTTTTTATTTAAAGTATATGATTTAGGTTCTAAAAGAGCTAATTAATTGTGGAGTTAGACAACAGATACAAATGATGGATTCAGAAACTAATAAGACGGATTGCAGTGAAAGGTAGAGAGATTTCACTAAAGACTCAAGGGACAGGAAGAATGAGGAGGAGCTGTTATTACCTAATGATTGCAACTTAATTTCCAGCTTGGAAAATATTAAGTCATTTAAAGTTTGTGATGAATGATGCATTTTAATATGAAGTAAATATAACCATTGAAGGAAAGGCTGACAGCAACTTTTCCCTCAAGGTCAGCAAAATGATAAAATAAGTCAAAGTCGGCATTGTTTCCTTAAGGGGAAATCTTGCCTGACAAATCTGTTGGAATTCTTTGAGGAAATAACAGTCAGGACAGACAAAGGAGAGGGTCAATTGATGTTATTCACTTGGATTTTGAGAAGGTCTTTAACAAGGTGCCACAGATTAGGGTGCTAAACAAGATGAGAGCCCATGGTGTAACAGGAAAGGTATTCACATGGGTGGGAGGATTGGTGAATGACAGGAGGAAAAGAATGAGAATAAAATGGCAATTTCTGGTTGGCTGCTGGTGACTTGTGATGTTCCACAGGAGTCAGTGTTGGGACCACTTCTTTTCACATTATAGGTCAATAACCTGGATAGCAAAATTGATGGTTTTGTGGTCAACATTGCGGATGATACAAGGATAGGTAGTTGCGCAGGTATTGCTGTGGAAGCAGGGCATCTGCAGCAGTACTTAAATAGATTAAGAGCATGTGAAAAGAAATAGCAGATGGAAAACATTTTAGGGAAGTGTATGCTCATGCAGTTTGGTTGAAAATAAAGGCATAGAAAATTTTCTAAGTGGGGAGCAAATTTAGAAATCAGAGGTGCAAAGGGACTTAAGAGTCCTTGTGCAAGGTTCCCTGAAGGATAACTTGCAGGTTGAGTCGGTGATAAGGAAGGGAAATGCAATGTTAGCATTCATTTCGAGAGGACTAGAATATAAAAGCAAGGGTGTAACGTTAAGGCTTTATAAGGCTTTGGACAGACTGCACTTGGAGTATTGTGAGCAGTTTGGGCCCCTTATCTATGAAAGGATGTACTGTTATTGGAGAGGGTCCAGAGGAGATTCACAAGAATGATCCCAGGAATGAAAGGGTTAATGTACAAGGAGCAGTTAATGGCGCTGGGTCTTTACTCACTTTAGGTTAAAAGAGTGAGGTAGGACCTCAATGAATCCTGTGAAGCATTGGAAGGTCCAGATAAAGTGGAGATGTAGAGGATGGTGAGTCTATAATGGGTGAGTCTAGGATGAGAGAGCACAGCCTCAGTACAGAAAGACATGTCTTTTGAACAGAGATGAGGAGCAATTTTTTAGCCATAGACTGGTGAATCTGTGGAATTCTTTGCCACAGATGGCTGTCGAGGCCAAGTCATTTAGAGTACTTAAAGCAGAGTTTGATAGGTTCTTGATCAGTAAAGGTGTCATAGGTTAAAGGGAAAAGGCAGGAGAATAGGGATGAGAAGGATAATTAATCAGCCATGATGGAATGGCAGAGCATGTTTTATGATCAATCTTCTTAAACCAAAAGAGCTAGTCAGTGACTTCAGGAATGAGGATTGTGCACATGCTCCTGTCTATATCAATGGTGCTGAGACTGAAAATGCTGAGAGTTTCATGCTTCAGGCAGTAAATATCTCCAGAGTGCATCTAACCTGTCCTGTTCCAACTACATGGATGCCATAGCCAAGAAAGCTTACCAAACCTCTACTTCCTCAAGAGGCAAAATAAATTTGGCTTGTCTTTGGCAACCCTTAGCAATTCTTACCCATGCACCAAGGAAAACATATGGTCTGGATGCATTATGGATCGCTGTGGCAACTGTTCTGCTCATGACTGCAAGATACTGCGAAGTTCAGCTACAGCTCAGCTCATTATAGCACATTGTAGCCTTCCCTCTATGGACTCCGTCCTTACTTCTTGCTGCCTCAGTATAGAACCCAGCATAATCAGAGACCCCACCCACTCTCCTCTCCACTCTTCTGTTGAGCAGAAAAAAACAAACGCCTTAAAAGCATGTTTTAACAGGCTAAAGGACAGCTTCTACCTTGCTGTTTCACGATATGGTTTCTTTACCTCATTAAGATCTGCTCCTTGTTGTTTACCTGTACTGCACTTTCCCTGCAGCAATTATACTTTAATTGCATTGTAATTGTTTTACCTTATGCTACCTTATTGCACAGTGTACTGAATTGATCTGTATGAATAGTATGCAAAACAAGCATTTTACTGTATCTCACAACATGTGACAATAATACACCTACTTCAATTCCAATTCCAATCAAATTGGGAATCCTTTCATCGTTTGATCTGAACGCTGGACTAATTGAATCATAAAAGTTGTTGAAAGTTATCAGACAGTTCCTTTTTGTATCCTGTGATTCGTTGTTTTCATTTGGAGCCACAATTATGATCTTCCAGTCCTTTTTGGTGTTTTTTTTTACCACACATCACACATACCAAAACATATTGATGGTTTTTGAGATGTAAATCCTTCCTTTAACTTGACTTGTACAATTTAGGAATAATAATCCAAATGCTGGGCATACCCCAACCAGTACCAGAAACTAAAATTTACTGCCTGGAATTTCGACTATGAGAATCATTGGGTCTGGGTGATTGAAAAAGCAAATGTGTAGATTACTCCCATTCCTCATCTACTAACCAGGTCAATCATAGCTTTTAATTGCTCAGCCTTATAAAAACAACAAGTAATTCTGCCTCCACCATTGCAAATTAGGGCCTAAACACTGATGTTAGTTCGTAAATTCAGCCACTGAACTTTGAGTGTTTTATGGGAATAAGGTTGGTGGTATCTGCAGTACATTAAGACATTAATAACCTATTGCTGGAAACTCAGGTAGGGATCAGTGTTGTCCAAAGGAACATGAGTCTTTTGCTGGTTGTAAGGAAGATCCTCAATCACTCTATTCTTCAGATAGCCAAGGGCTGTGTTTGTGTATCAAAGGAGATGGTGAATATTATTAACAATATTTACCTTCATTGAGAGGTATCTCTAAAGATATAGAAAGTGGTTTCTCAGAATCACATACTGTATTTTGATTCCTCGAGCTTTTCAAACATCCAAAGTAAACAAGTTGTCCTCCCATTCTACCCCTTCATTTATTACTGAGTCCATCAGTGGACCAATGATATTCAAAATCGCATGGTTGTATTATTGTATTATTCCATGATTGTATTATTCCATGATTGTGTGGCTAAGTAGAGCTCCAAAGCCATATTTAAGTTTGCTGATGACACCACACTATTATTGGCCAAATCAAAGCTGGTGATGCATTGGCATAGAAGAGGGAGACTAAAAATTGGGTTGAATGGTGCCACAATATCAACCTTTCATTCAACGTCAGAAAATCCAAGGAGCGGATTATCAACTACAGGAGGAAGAAGCTGCTGGTCCACGAGTGAGTCTTCATTAGGAGACTGGAGGTAGAGATGTTTAGTAACTTTAAATTCTTTGGCATTAACATATCAGAGGATGTAAATTTGCATGCTTTCAGCATGTCACCAAGAAGTTTGACAAACCTCTATTGATGTACAGTGGAAAGTACCTTAACTGGTTGTATGACTGCCTGGTAAAGAAATAGCAATACCCAGAAATGGAAAATACTACAGAAAGTGATGGATAGAGCCCAGTCCATCACAATTAAAACCCTCCCCACCATTGACTACATTTACACGGAGCATCACTACAATAAAGGTTCATCCATCATCAAAGAACCCCACCATCCAGGCCATGTACTCTTCTCATGGCTACCATTGGGAAGGGGGTTCAGAAGCCTTAACTCCCACACCACCAGGTTCAGGAACAGTTATTACCTTACAAACAACACAAAAATGCTGGAGGAACTCAGCAGGCCAGGCAGCATCTCTGGAAAGAAAGAGGTTTTGGGCTGAAAACCTTCGGCTCCTGAACTGGCGTGAATAACTTCTCTCACCGCAACTTTGAACTGAATCTGTGACCAGCATATTCACTTTCAAGGACTTTTTACAACTCATGTTCTCAGCATTATTTTTTCAAGTTCAGGTTCAAGTTTAATTATTATTCAACCATGCATGAATACAGCCAAACAAAACAGTATTCCTCCCAAGCCAAGGTGCAAAACACAATACCAACAACCATACACGGCACAAGGCACATAAAGAATATATAAGATAGCATTAAGCAGACATTCACACAAAAATTCATATATATAGCCCAAGTCCCAGAGTGACATGTCATGTAAATGGATAGTGCATGGTTGTTGTCAGCAAGAACAAGCAGCTCTCAGCAGATGAGCGTACACATGCACGCATGCATATATTCCAGCTTTTCTTATACTGAGCGAACACTGGAGGGCAGCACCAATGAGAACAACCAGTCCCAAATCTAGCATAGACACCATGTCACACTACCTCCAGCATCTCCCCTCCTTCATTGCATTCTCTTGCACAGTTTATCTTCTTTTGCATTTTGGTTTGTCTGCCAGTCTTTACGTATCGCTTTTTTAGACTTGATTGCATTCATTTATTTTCCCTGTAAGTATCTGCAAGAAACAATCTCAGAGTAATATATGGTAACATATGTACTTTGATAATAAATTTTCTTTGAATTTTGAACTTTGGAAAAGCTTTGTCAGTGCTGGGCTGTTAAATCACCACCATGAATAATAGAAGTAGTGCCTGAGGAATCAACACCAGAATTGGTTAGCACTGGGAGACCGCTCTGCCTTATATGTTGCCTGATGCATGCGGAATATTAATTCTCAGCAATTGAGAAAGATAAGCGTGAGCTGGTGGGATCTGTGGGTGCAAGTCGAAACTGTGTTTTTGTTGAAGTACATTTGACCAACTACTCTAGTTCAAAACGAAGCTCTTTCAGAATATCCAGCATAACAATTGCCTAATAAATTAATTCACAGTCAGAAAATAGACCGCAAGCTGACTTCAAGGGAACCAAATTTTGGATAGTTTCATTCCATTGATTCAGAGTGATTTCAAAAGCTGTGAAATAAATCTGCAACTAGACAACGGATTATTATTCTCTGCAACATCAGGATATTTTTTCTGCATGACTAAATTAAAGAACATATTTTGTCAGCATTATTGTTTTCAGATAGGCTGTCAAAGTCTCTTTGACAATTCAAGTCGTTCTTGACATCCTTCAAAAGGGTATATTAGAAACATTAATTGGACATAAGTATGCCATTAAAATGTGAAACGTGACTCATATGTTATTGACAGAGGATGAATTTAAAGCCTAGCACATGAATGCTTCCTATTCTGTAGCACTGAATAGTAAGGCAAAAATTTGTGCTATTAGCACATTAGAAAAATGATAATTTTGCTTGTTACCAGTGTAAGCAACTGGGCAAAGTGTCATAGAACATAAAGTTGCACAGCAAAGAAATGGGCACTTTGGAACACTACATTCAGTCTACCTTCTAAACTAATCTCACCTTGTATTAGGCCCATATCCTTTATGCCTTGTTTATTCAATTGTGTGTCTAAGCATCTCTTAAATGGAATAATTGCAGTTGCTTCCACCAGCTCATTCCAAATATTAACCAGGCTCTGAAGAGTAAAAAACTTTCCCATTAAATTCCCTTTAAAACTCCTTGTGTTCACCTTAAATTTATGCCCTCTGGTTTCTGATACCCTTGCCATGTGAAAAAGATTCACTATTTACCCAGCATAAAATTCTAAGAGGTACATCTAAGAATTTTATGTACCTCTGTTCAGTCACCATTCCACCTCCTTCAGGTCAGAAAAACAAACCAAGCCTTTCCAATCTTACCCCATAACTGAAGTTCTCCAATCCAATCCCTGTCGAACCTCCATTGCACTCTGTTATGTGCAATCCCATCATTCCTACCCAGTGACAAACAGAACTGTACTTATTTATCCAAGTGTTGTCTAACTAAGGCTTTGTAAATGTAACTCTAAGGTTCAGCAGGTGGCATTAGTCTAGGGAAGATGGTCTCTGGCCCCGCCAAAGGGGTGAAATCTGAGGTGTAAAACCTCTTGTTTGTGTGGTGGCTGTGTGATGTGTTACCATGTTACAAATCAGTACCATGAAATAGCAGACAGTACACCATACGCAATTAAACAATTTAGCTTTATAATTCTTAATTTGATTGGAGGGTTAGTAACGAAAAACAAAAAGAAAAAGGCCCATTTTAATGAAACAGTCCAATGTGCACATGTTGGAGCTCAGGGATTCCCTTCCTCTGGTCCTCCATCAATTTCCCCTTCTCTCTTCTTCTTCACCTTCTGCCGAACAAAAGACCCAGAACACCTCGCTCTCAGGCACACAACAAGCAAAAAAACTCTCCCTTCATTGGGCGGCGCACTTTACAAAGCACCCATTATCTCTAGTCGTAGCCCGAACACTGCTGCTACAGAAAAACCATTACATTAGCAGTGAAACCTTTCTCACGACATCACATAAAGTTGCAGCATACTGCCCCAACATTTCTGTTGTACTCCGTGGTCACTTTATTAAGTACACATGGACACCAACCCGTTAATGCAAATATCTAATTAGCCAATTATATCAGCTAATCCATTCTCCATAATATTGCCAAAGTTTACCATGTTTTTGAAACAAAATGTATGACTTTGTTACCTTTAGAGAGTTACTTATATAGTTACCTGTTTGGTCTGTCATTCAACCTTTATAAACAAATTCCTTCTGTACTTTAACTTGCTCCAAGTACTGTTCACCATTTTTTGCCTCAGCTTGCTGATCCATACAGCTCCTGTTCTAACAATACATCCATCTTAAAATCTCCCTGCTGATGTTCTACACATAAAATACTGGAAAAACTCAGCAAGTCAGGTGGCATCTATGGCGAGGAATAAACAGTTAACGTTTCGGACTGAGACGCTCATCAGGAGTCTCGGTCTGAAACATTGACTCTTTATTTCTCTCCATAGATGTTGCCTGACCTGCTGAGTCCCTCCAGCACTTTGTGTATACTACTCTGGATTTCCAGCATCTGCTGTATCTATTGTATTCATGCCAATGTTCTACTCCTTCCATTGACTAGCCCTCTTAATTCTACAAACTCTTCTAGACCCACAACTTAATTGCATTCCTCTAATTCTGGCTTTGATCCTTGCACCAATAAGTTTAATCACACAACTTTTGGTCATGTAAGTACAAACACTGCACTCTTTCCCTAACATTGTATACAGAACCTCCACACTATTAAGAGCCATTTCTTAATTGTCCAGAGATTTGTCTGTGACTCAGTGTCACATATTTTTTTTCATTTTATAATTTCATTAAGTAGTTTGGAATGCTCCAATAATGATAGGAATGTGACACTGTGCAAGTAGTTCCTTTTGTTGATGTTATGAAAATGATTATTCACTGATACACAAACTCTTACACTGGTAAACTGGATCACCCGAATTCTCAATTCGTAAACAAATTGAAAGTCTCTCACTGTTGTTCATTTAATCAAGTGAATGCTGTTATGTTTACAGCTCTTGATCTAATCATCCAAGCTTCTCATACTATACTCTCAGATTGATGAGCTGCTGAGAGAGCATGATTGACACAATGTGCTAATTCCATTTCAGCACATTTCAAATCTATCCACTGAAATCATTTCAATGCCAGAATCTTGAAATGGAACGGGGATCGTTTTGGAGAGGTAAAGGGGTGGAAGGGAGAGAAGTTAATTTCTTTATAGTCAGCATGTTTTTCTGAATTAACTCATGAGCACACCCTGCACAGATGAAGAGTGTCCAGTATTTTCTAGTCCTAGTTTTGATTTCCAGCAGACCATAAGACCTAGGAGCAGAATTAAGCCTATCAATTCTGCTCCACCATTTCATCACAGCTGATTCATTTTCCTCTCAATCCAATCTCTTGCTTTCTCCCTGTAACCTTTCATGTCCCAACTAATCAAGAACATATCACTCTCCACCGTAAATACAACCAATGGTCTGGCCACCATAGCCAGCCGAGGCAACGAATTCTACAGATTCACCACCATCTGGCTGAAGAAGTTCCTCCTCATCTCTGTTCTAAATGGACATCCCTATTCTGAGGCTGTGCCCTCTAATCCTAGACTCCCCCACCATAGCAAACATTCTCTCCACATCCACTCTGTCTCGGCCTTTCAATATTAATCCCAGAATCACAGTACTTATTTATTACTGCCCATTATGTCACTGCCGTTCAGGACAGCAATCACGATCCTCCATCTCTGGCAGTGCTCAGGACTTCCTTTATCATATCCGTAGATTTCTGTTGGTTTTCACTACTGTCAGTCATGTAAGTCCCAGATGGAGACTCAAGAATACTGTCACATGCAGATGAAGAAGGATTTTTCATTGTTGTTCCATAAGCAGCAATGGGTTGTTAGCCCAGAGCTGAACACACGAACCTGGAGGACTGACAGACCACACTTAGTCTGGCCTCTACCCTTTGACCTATTTGACATGGGTGATCCTACCAAGAGCCAAAGTATAAAGCCCTGACTCCAGCCAACATAGCTCTTTGGGTCATTGAGGCACGGGAGACTCCAAACCCGATGCCCAATGCAGAATTCTCTACCATAAATAGAAGACTTTTTTTTGCGTCTTTGGCAGACAGGGAGAGGTTTTCAAAGATTGACTTGTCACAAGCCTCTCAGCAAATGGAGAATGAGGAGTCGAGCAGGAAGTTCCTCACAATCAACACTCACAGCAACTGTTCCAATTTAATCATCTTGTCTTTGGCGTCACATCACCTCCAGTCATTTGGCAAAGCACAATGGACTAAGTGCTCCAAGATACCCCAGGAACACAATGTTACCTTAATAACATCATTATGACTGGCAAGAATGATGAAGAGCTGCTTCATAAGTGTTTACCAGGCTGAGTGGGTATGGTCTGCGTGCAAAGAGAGACAAATGTGAGTTTTTTGAGAATAAAATCTCATAATGTGGACATGTCACTTACAAGCATGGCTTACATAAGTCACAAGAGAAGACTGAAGCAGTACTGCAGACACCCAAACCAGAAAATCTGGAACTTATAACCTATTATGACAGGTTTCTCTCAAATCTTGTTACAGTGCTGCACCCATTGAATGCACTGTTACAGACAGGAGCAAAGTGGGAATGGTCAGAAAGATGTTAAAGAGCATTCAAGGAAACAAAGAGACTAATAACATCTGTTGAATTATGACCCATCTCTGCCCATCAGATTGGCATGCAATGCATCCCCTTATGACATTGGTGCCATTTGTCACGCATTATGAAAGATGGATCTGAACATCCAATTGCATTTGCTTCAGAATCGCTGATGAGTGCAGAACACAACTGCGCACAGATCAACTGAGAACCTTTTAGTCTAGAAAGGGGAGTAAAGAAATTCCAATACTACCTCTATAGACAAAAGTTTACACTAGTGACAGACCACCTTGTGTCTATTTTCCAAACTAAGAAGGGAATCCTAGTGATATCTGCTACCTGGTTGCAAAATTGAGCATGGTTGCTAGGATCCCACTCTTATGGCATAGAGTTCAAGGGTACCATACAACATAGCAACATGAATGGCTTCCAACAGTCTTCCAGTGTTGACAACTGAGGAAGAAAAGTCTTCATTGTGATCCAGCACAGGTTGTAACAAATTCTGAAATACAAAGAGAAACAATGAAATGACGCAACATGGAACTAGGCAGATAAATGGCTCAGCACAGCCAAGAAGGGTCAAAAGGCTTGTTTCTGTGCTGTAATGTTCTATGGTTCTATGGTTCTATTATCAAAAGTCTATGACATCGCCATGCAAGGATAGCCAGCTCATAGTAATCCTATGTTTCCAGAATTCCCTGTAAGACGAGACCAACTGAGGAAAATGGTGTCAAATATTTCAAGTCAGCTATTTGCCACCTGCAATGAATGGGTTAGCTCAAAGGTTTGTCCATACCTTCAAGAAATCCATTAAAGCTATGGACAAGGAAGATATTTCTCTTCAACACAAAGTGGACAACTACCTTTTTGCGTTTCAAAACTCTGTTCATGCAACAACAAATCAAACGTCTTCAATGCTGTTCGTGAGAAGGAATCAGAGATCTTGTATAGACCTGCTGATCTATGGAGGGAAGTGCAGAATAAACAGATCAGCTAGTTGCCAAGAAAATCAGTAAGGAGTTTCAAGGTTGGACAGGAAGTCCTAAAGTGTGACAACCAAGAAGAGAAGTTGACACCCGGTAGGATAGTGATAAGAACTGGACCACTGAAGTACACAGTGGATGTTGGAGATTATACATGGAAACTTCACATGGACCAGATACTGGATGCTCAGCAGAAGAATACACCTGGGTCATGTGCATCCAACAAGCTGGACACATTTCATCCTCTAGACTTTCCCCTCAGTGATGATCATGTCACTAACAGCAACGTGACACCTGCAACAGAGAAAGTTGCCTTTGTCAAGTTATTTGCCAAACTTAATGCCAAACCTCAGGTCCAGAGTTGCTATGCTGAAAGAAACAGACCGCCACTCAAGAGACTGGATCTTCAGTATAGTGAAGTTAGCTATGGACTGTCATTTTTTTAAAAATCAAGCAAACCCTGTTATTTATTGTAAGATCATGTTTATTTGAACACGGTCTGTTAAAGGGATGTTGAATGTTTTGCTACCAGTACAATTTTATGCTACATTAATCTAAAGGGGGAAGAAGTGTAATGTACACATCTATTTCTCTAGCACAATGACACACTTTAGCACTAATTATTGACTGGTAACTTAACCATGCACATTAATTTGTTACTCTGTCTGCAAAGTGAATATATAAGTTAACTTCACCTCCGAGTGCATGCCTTTATTTACGGTATTTGATATGTTGCTGTACAAAGATAACAGATACTGCCACTGCAATGTCTGCACTTGCCTCCCACAGGGTCGAGGGAACACCTTGTCAGGCCCTGGACATTTGTCCACCCTGATTTGCCTCAAGACACCAAACACCTCCTCCTCTCTAATCTGTACAGTATTATATAGTATCTCCCTGATCTCTTTTGGTTCCATGTATAGATTATAATTACCATTGATCTAACAGGACCAATTTTGTCCCTTGCAAACCTTTTTCCTTTTAATATATCTATGGAAGCCCTTAGGATTCTCTTTCACCTTGTATGGAAGAGCAAGCTCATGCCTGCTTTAAGCCTTACTGATTTCTTTCTTAAGTGTTCACTTGTACTCCTTGTACTTCTCAACTACCCACCCCTACCTGCTATGCACCTAACTATTTTTTTTCTTAACCAGGGTCTCAATATCTGTTAAATACCAGAGTTTCCAAACAATTATCCCTCCCTTTTATTCTGACAACTACATAAAAGTGTTTTACTCTCAAAATTTCACTTTTGAAGTCCTCCCATTTATAAAGTACACCTTAGCCAAAAAACAGCCTGTCCAAATCCACACTTGCCAGACCCTTTCTGATACCATCAAAATTGGCCTTTCTCCAACTTCTAATGGCATTATGATCACTAGACACAAGTGTCCCCATACACAAATTTCTGTCACTTGCTCTGTCTCATTCCCTAATAGGACATCAAGAATTGCACATTCTCATTGGGATTTCTATGTACTGATTAAGGAAACATAACTGAAAACATTTGACAAACGCTATCCCATCTAGTCTTTTTACAGTGTGGGATTCCAAGTCAATATGTAGAAAGTTACAATCACAGCCTTAAGTTTCTTGTAATAGTCTGCAATCTCTCTACAAATTTGTTCCAATGAATCCTGCTCTCTGTTGGGTGATCTATAATATAGACCCATTAACATGGTCATATCTTTCCAATTCCTCAGTTCCACCCATAAAGCCTCAATAGATGAGTTCTCCAGTCTGTCCTGACTGATTGGTGTAACATTTTTCCTGACCAGAAATACCACCCCTCCTTTAATCCCACCTGCTCTATCATGTCTAAAATAATGGAACCCTGGAATACGGAGCTGCCAGTCCTACTCTTCCTGTAGCCAAGTCTCGCTAATGGCTACAATCTCATAATTCTATGTGTTGATCCATGCCGTGAGCTCATCTGTCTTTCCTACAATACTTCCTGCATTGAAATGTTTCCACAACTACTCTATTACCTTACCTGTCAATCTAGTTCCCCCACTAAAACATTAGTTTAGCCACCACTCCGTGCACCATACAGTACTAGCAAACCTGCTCGTGAGAAAATTAGCCCCCTTCCAGTTCAGGTGCAAACCGGCTCTTCTGTACAGGTCCCACCTTCCATGGAAGAAAAGCCCAGTGATCCAAAACTCTGAAGATCTCTCTCCAACACCAACACCTTAACCATGTGATAAACTGTATGATCTTTATATTTCCAGCCTCACTAGCACATGGTACAGGTAGCAATCATGATATCACAACACTGGAGGTTTTGTCCTTTAATTTAGTACCTAATTCCCTGAACTCATTTTGCAGATCCTCGTCCCTTTTCTTACCAATGTCATTAGTACCTTTATGGACTATGGCTCTCCCACATAAGAATGATAGGACCCCATCTGAGATATCCTGGACCCTGGCACCTGGGTGGCAACATATTGTGGTGAGTTTCGGTCCATGATGGTAGGCGACAGGAGCTTGTTTATCTCAACAGCCGGTTTTGTTGCGATAAGTACAATCACAGACAGAGCACCATCACTCAGTGAGAATGCACACAGTCACATACATATGGGGGAGGTGATTACTACATACCCCAAAAGACCACATCGGAGAAGTGGTTGAGCACCTCTCCTGGCCCCTTCCAGTGACTTCCCAGTTTGGGGGATAGTCCCTTCTTCCGGGACCCATACACAGTCCCTTCTCAGTAAAGTCTGGTCCCTGGCTGTGGCATCTTAACCCCCTTTTTGGTGGCCACTGGCTGCACTCTGGTTCTGGCAAGCCTCATTGTGAACAGCTTGCAGGCACCCCCTGAGATGTGGCAGGGACTCCAGTTCAGGCTCCCCAGAAATCTCTGGCTGGAGTGCACAGCTTCCATCTGAACCAGCCGACGTACACCTGGTGCTCTCCTGAACTACTGTCCAGTATGCCCATAATACTAGGGAATGTTGGTGATCCCAGTTGCCCTGGTGCTGGCTAGCAACAATGGCAAGCTGGGTAGCCAGGGTGTGGTTAGACTGCTCCACAGCCTATCACTTCATGGGTGAAGTCGGGTGGTGACCCCTTGCCACCAGCTGACCTCAGCAAACACCTGCACCTCAAAGTTGCGTTCCTGCTCACTGTGGTGTTCCCTGGGGTGCCGAAACAGCGGAAGAACCCCTCCACGAGTCTCTCAGAAGTGGTCATTGCACTCTGGTCTGGAACTGCGTACACCTCTAGCCGCTTTGTGAACTTATTTATTTGGACCCACATCAGGTACTGCTAGACCGGCAGCCTGGCTCCTTCTGGGATGTGCAAACGTCACAGCAGTGCACGAGGAGCTCCGCATCCTGCCCAAACCAAACCAATAGAAACGTTCACGTAGCTTGCCCGATGTCTGTGAGAGCACCAACCGCAGGACTACGGCACTGAGCCACCGGGGGACCACCAGCTACAAGAGCTGTCTGTTGCCGTTGGAAAACTGCAGGTGTTGTAACAGCAGCCCTTCACACACCTCCAGTGTTCCACGCTGTGAGTATAGCGCTTCGGTCTCTGGATCTAAGGGGATTTTTGCTCACAAGATCACAAGACAAAGGAGCAGAAGTAGGCTGTTCGGCCAATCGAGTCTGCTCCGCCACTCCACCATGAGCTAAACTATTCTCCCGTCTAGTTCCAATTTCTGGCTTTTCCCCTATATCCCTTGATACCCTGTCTAATTAGATACCTATCAATCTTCTCCTTAAACACCCTCAATGATCGGGCCTCCACAGCTGTATGTGGCAACAAATTCGATAAATCCAAGACCCTCTGGCTAAAAGAAATTCTCCTCATCTCTGTTTTAAATGGGTACCCTCTAAGTCTAAGACTGTGGCCTCTTGTCTTGGACTCACCCACCAAGGGAAACAGCCTTTCCACGTCTTCTCTGTCCAACCCTTTAAACATTCGAAATGTTTCTATGAGATCCCCTCTCGTTCTTCTGTACTCTAATGAATACAGTCCAAGAGCCGACAAATGCTCCTCATATGTTAG
Source organism: Hemitrygon akajei (assembly GCF_048418815.1). Taxonomy (NCBI): domain Eukaryota; kingdom Metazoa; phylum Chordata; class Chondrichthyes; order Myliobatiformes; family Dasyatidae; genus Hemitrygon; species Hemitrygon akajei. The sequence continues at coordinate 66,026,855 of NC_133133.1, forward strand.
CCCCTGCATTCCAGGAATAACCCTCGTAAATCTTCTCTGAACTCTCTCCAACATCAGTACATCCCTTCTAAGATAGGGGCAATTACACCCCTGTGGGGCTCCACCCATTATGCCACGCAGCAAGTTCGATCTGCGCCATGTAAAGCTCCATGCGGCTGGTACCGTTGTATCTGGGGAGCTTCAGGGTGGACCTTGTGGCATGAATTGCTGAGGTCCGTTGGTCTTCCTCAGGGTCAGTGGTGCCTGCCATGATGCCCATCTTCCTAAGCCTGTGGTGCCTTGGGCTCCATGGTGAGGGAGGTGTGTGAAGCACTCTGCCGTGTCCCCTGGTTTGGGGAGCCTGGATACACTCGCCGTATTGGAGTTGTCCAAGAAGGCACACTGTTCAGTTCCTGGGTCATCCCTTCTGGTCAATGTTCCGTCTTCAGGAGTCCAGCCTGGAGGTGGGGGGAGGTATACTGCTCAATCTGCTGAAAAGTCAAGGCCCAAAACATTGACTGTTTATTCTTTACCATAGTTGTTGCCTGGCCTGCTGAGTTCCTCTAGTATTTTCTGTGTGTTGCATTGATACAGCATCTGCAGATTTTCTCCTGCTAGCAAAAGGTAATGCCTAAATTCCAAATATCAGTAAAGAAGAGACAAAGAAAATGCTTGAATGTATCTTCCAACATGTTTTTAGTTCAGAGTATCTCAAGTGTTATATTAGCTGCCTACCTGAAGAACTGTAGATGCAGTTGCTGACAAGTCTACACATGATGTGCCTTAGGCTATGACAGCTCTCAAGGGGGTTCAGTTAAATTCCCCATTTTTCAAAAAAAAAATTATGCAAAAGCCAGACATACTGCATAATAATTTGTAGCACTTCAATATCATTTTGGGGTCTTATACCAAAGAAAGTATGCTTATGTAATAAACTGTGGATTGTCAGCAAACCTGATTGTCTGCATCTGTCTAAATTCTGCTAAACACTTTGTCATCCTTGCCATAACTTCTGGTGTTGATAGTGGGAACTGTTTTTACAACATAGTCCATTAACATGAGAAAGTCACATTTATAATCATGCAATGTCCTTGCAGATAATGTGCATCACAGCACTGATACAGAAAACAAGACTTGCCTTTATGTCTTTTGTGCTGCTTTAATGTCCAATAGACTCAGTACCAAGGAGGAAAAACCAAAGCGACCCTACACCGTGAGTTGCTTCTACACTTTAGTGCAGAGCTGAGAGCTGAGGTGAGGCGACACTTCACCTGTGAGTCTGTTCGGGTCTTCTACTGTATCTGTTGCTCCCGGTGTGACCTCCTGTATATCAGTGAGATCCAACATAGATTAGGAGATCACTTCACTCCATCTGCCAGAAAAGTGGGATCTCCCAGTAGCTGCCCGTTTCAATTCCACTTCCTATTCCCATTCCAACATGTCAGTCCATAGCCTCCACTACTGCCACAATGAAGCCACACTCAGGTTGGAGGAGCAACAGCTTATATTCAGACTGGATAGCCTTGAACCTAGTGGCATGAACATCAATTCCTCGAACTTCGAGTAATTGACCTCCCTCTCCGTCACCATTTCCCCCTCTCACCTTATAGATAGATAGATAGATAGATAGATAGATAGATAGATAGATACTTTATTCATCCCCATGGGGAAATTCAACTTTTTTTCCAATGTCCCATACACTTGTTGTAGCAAAACTAATTACATACAATACTTAACTCAGTAAAAAATATGATATGCATCTAAATCACTATCTCAAAAAGAATTAATAATAGCTTTTAAAAAGTTCTGAAGTCCTGGCGGTTGAATTGTAAAGCCTAATGGCATTGGGGAGTATTGACCTTATATCCTTACCTGCCCATCACCTCCTTCTGGTTTTCCTCCCCTTCCCTTTCTCCCATGATCTTCTGTTCTCTCCTACGATTCCACCTCTCCAGCCCTTTATCTCTCTTATTAATCAACTTCCCGGCTCTTTACTTCATCTCTGCCCCTCTTGATTTCACCTATCACCTATTACCTTGTACTTCTTCCTCTCCTCCCCTCACCTTCTTTCCCTAACGTCTCATCTCTGTTTCCATTCCTGGTGAAGGGTCTCAGCCCAAACATCATCAGTTTACTCTTTTCCATATTTGCTGCCTGGCCCGCTGATTTCCTCCAGCATTTTGTGTGCATTGCCAGAAGGGCCTGCAACTAAGATGTATCTCTGTTGCAAAAGGAGAGACTAAACAATCAAAAGACCCAACCACTAACCACAGCCACCACGTAGTTTTGCCCACACTGCACCAGGATATGAGGATCCCTGATTGACCTATACAATGACTTGAAGACCCACCAATAGACAACCCCTTAGGAAAGGAGTTTGCAACCTTGTGTGTATGGCCCTCTCAGATAATGGTAGGGGTCCATGGAATATAAAAGGCTGGGAACCCTTGCCTTGGGAGAACGTCATATTTGATTCACAGGATTGCATTATTATCTCTAAATATATATATATCATGACAAGTACTTCTGCTGTAAAACCTGCAAACTCTTAACTATAAGAGCAATAAAGCAGAGCTTAAACTGTATGGAATGGTAAAATATTCTAGCTCAATTATTCAAAGCCAGGAAATATTTTACAAAGATTTATTTTCTTGAAATATGCTGACATTCCATGGACATATGTAGTCATTAAGCTTCTAATAAATTTCCTGATAAAGCTTGAGGTGCTTGGGTAGAAGTTGAGTAAATGGATTGATATAATGTAAATTGCCCACAGCACCTCTTTGCAAGCCATTATTAGAAGGAAAAAGATGACAAAAGGTTACATTAAACATGGAGACACAAGAGAATGTAGATGCTGGAATCTGGAGTAACAGTCTGCTGGGAGAACACAGCAAGTTAAATAGCATCTGTTGGGTAAACAGGAAGTTGCTGCTTGACCTGCAGAGCTCCTCTACCAGACTATTTGTGGCAGTACATTAAACATGATGTTCTGAGAAATAAGCTGTGATCATGAATATGCAGAAATTAAAACAAGAGTTACAAATTCAATAATCTTTCAGTATTTCATCTTTTTCTACCTTCTCATCACTCCCATAACTACCATTTCATTTTTTTTACTTGTGATAATGCAGAGCCTAAAATCCCAAAAAACCTTGTTCATAGAGTGGAAGTAAGTAACACAGGAAAATTGAAGTCACTCCAGAAATAGATAGAAGAGTTGAACGGGTTGTCTAAATTTCTAGTTAAACAAAAATCCAAAGGATTTATGAATATTTAAGGTATCAACAGCATTAAATATGTTCCCGCCATTTATCAAACAATTTTTGATCAAAACTAAACTAAGGAAAAGTGGTTATCCTGATCTTACTAGGTAGATTCAAGCGATGGGTTGATAGCCAAATGAAAACTATAGCAGTGGTAAGTAGGTTGAGAGGAATGTTCAGATTACTCGAATAGTCACAAATGAAATAAAAGAACAAAACTTTGGCAAAAGATTGCAATATCCATTGGGAAGATTTAAATAGTATTAATGGCCCTGCATACAGACATACATGAAAGAAGAAACAGAGGAAGCAAGGAAGTGCTGAATTGACAATGTTAACAGTGATTTATCATAGAGAGGGAGCCAGATGGTGGAAGCCATGAGCTGAGTCCATAGCCAACAGCCATGGAATGAATTCATTCAGCTCCAGCATTACTGTTGAGTTAATACATGTGAGTTTAGTAATAGTAAGCACTTATTACATTGAAAAATATGCTGAGTAATTTAATTTGCAGTTTTAGCACTTTACTTTTCTAGTCAAGAAGTGACATTGTGGATAATAGTCCTTAGCCTCTCTGTTCCTTGTCCAGCCCTGCAAACCTTTAAAAATCCCTGTGCTCTCCCAAGTCAGGCCTCTTGTGATTCTCAAAGGTAACACAGACCTAAATGTGCCTGAGTCCTGAACTCTGGAGTTCCCTCCCTAAGCTTCAGACACAAAGTTCAAAGTAAATTTATTATCAAAGTACCTATATGTCACCATATACAACCCTGAGATTCATTTTCTTGTGGGCATTTACAGTAAATACAAGAAAAACAATAGAATCAATGATGGACAAGCTACCAATATGCAAAAGACAACAAGTTGTACAAATACAAAAACAAAGAAAAAGTTAACTATAGTAAATAAATATTGAGACCATGAGATGAAGAGTCCTTGAAAGTGTGTCCATAGGTTGTGGGAATAGTCCAGTAATGGGGTGAGTGAAGTTGGGTGAAGTTATTTCCTCTAGTTCAAAAGCCTGATGGTTGAGGGGTAATAACAGAGGGCTAAACCTGGTTGTTTGGGTTCTGAAGCTCCTGTACCTTCTTACTGATGTGCTGCGAGAAGAGAGCATGGCCTGGACGGGGGGCTGCCTAGATGATGAATGCTGCTTTTCTGAGACAGTGCTTCTTGCAAATATGAGGAAGAATATCTTATAGAGGCTTTTCTGTTCAAGTGGAGTGGTGTTTCCATACCAGGCCATGATGAAGCCAGTCAATATATTCTCTACCACAAATATATCCTCCATTTTTCTATCCTGCAGATTCTCTTTAAAACCTCACTTTTTGACTCGTGTCTTTATAACATGTGTTAACATCTTCATATGTGCCAATTTGTCAATTTTTTTTGTGGTAATGCTCCTGCGAAATATCTTGGGGTGCTTTAATCTGTTAATCGTGCTATTCCAGTACGAGACTTTGTTGTATCATATGAGGGAAAAAATGTCCTTGGTTTGCTGTGGTCCAGATTTAATGTGTGAAGTTAATAAAAAGCTGATAAATTGCAGTACACTGGATATTTTCAATGATCTATGAGAAGCACTATACTTTTTCATATATACAGTGGCATGCAAAGGTTTGGGCACCCCTGGTCAAAATTTCTGTTTCTGTGAATAGCTAAGCAAGTTAAAGATGACACATTTCTTTAATATCTTAAGTAAGATTACTTTTTTATTTCTATCTTCCACAGTTTCAAAATAACAAAAAAGGAAAAGGGCCCGAAGCAAACGTTTGGGCACCCTACATGGTCAGTACTTAGTAACACCCCCTTTGGCAAGTATCACAGCTTGTAAACACTTTCTGTAGCCAGCTAAGAGTCTTTCAATTCTTGTTTGGGGGATTTTCACCCATTCTTCCTTGCAAAAGGCTTCTAGTTCTGTGAGATTCTTGGGCCGTCTTGCATGCACTGCTCTTTTGAGGTCTATCCACAAATTTTCGATGATGTTTAGGTCGGGTGACTGTGAAGGCCGTGGCAAAACCTTCAGCTTGCACCTTTTGAGGTAGTCCATTGTGGATTTTGAGGTGTGTTTAGGATCATTACCCTGTTGTAGAAGCCATTCTCTTTTCATCTTCAGTTTTTTTTTTACAGACGGTGTGATGTTTGCTTCCAGAATTTGCTAGTATTTAATTGAATTCATTCTTCCCTCTACCAGTAAAATGTTCCCCGTGCCACTGGCTGCAACACAAGCCCAAAGCATGATTGATCCACCCCCGTGCTTAACAGTTGGAGAGGTGTTCTTTTCAAGAAATTCTGCACCTTTTCTTTCTCCAAACATACCTTTACTCATTGCGACCAAAAGGTTCTATTTTTACTTCATCAGTCCACAGGACTTGTTTCCAAAGTGCATCAGGCTTGTTTAGATGTTCCTTTGCAAACTTCTGACACTGAATTTTGTGGTGAGGACACAGGAAAGGTTTTCTTCTGATGACTCTTCCACAAAGGTCATATTTGTGCAGGTGTCACTGCACAGTAGAACAGTGCACCACCACTGCAGAGTCTGCTAAATCTTCCTGAAGATCTTTTGCAGTCAAACATGGATTTTGATTTGCCTTTCTAGCAATCCTATGAGCAGTTCTCTCAGAAAGTTTCCTTGGTCTTCCAGACCTCAACTTGACCTTCACCGTTCCTGTTAACTGCCATTTCTTAATTACATTACGAACTGAGGAAACGGCTACCTGAAAACGCTTTGCTATCTTCTTATAGCCTTCTCCTGCTTAGTGGGCATCATTTATTTTAATTTTCAGAGTACTAGGCAGCTGCTTAGAGGAGCCAATGGCTGCTGATTGTTGGGACAAGGTTTGAGAACTCAGGGTATTTATAAAGCTTTGAAATTTGCACCACCTGGCCTTTCCTAACGATGATTGTGAACAAGCCACAGCCCTAACAAGCTAATTAAGGTCTGAGACATTGGTAAAAGTTATCTGAGAGCTCAAATCTCTTGGGGTGCCCAAACTTTTGTATGGTTCTCCATTACTTTTTTTCACTCTAAAATTGTACAATTTTAGAGTGAAACTATAGCACTATAGGACTTCTTACACAGTAACTGAGTTAGTGATATGATTTCTGTTGTCATCTTTTCTCATAAGGCCATAAGATATTAGGATCAGTATTTGGCCACTTTGCCTATCAAGTCTGCTCCACCATTTCATCATGGCTGATCCAATTTTCCTCTCAGCCTCAATATTCTGCCTTCTTCCCATATCCTTTCATGCCCTGACCAGTCAAGAATCTGTCAACCTTTGTCTTAAATATACATCAATACGACCTCCACAGCTGAATTCCACAGATTCACCACTTTCTGGCTAAAGAAATTCCTCCTTGTCTCCATTTTAATAGGACGCCCTCCATTCTGAGGCCGTGTCCTCTGGTCTTAGACTCTCCCACCATAGGAAACATCCTCTCTAGATCCACTCTATTAAGGCCTTTCACTGTTCGAGATGTTTCAATGTGATCACACCTCATTCTTCTGAATTCCACTGAATACTGGTCCAGAGCCATCAAATGCTCTTCATTTGACAAATCTTGCAATCCTGGAATCATTGTCATAAACTTCCTTTGAACTCTCTCCAGCTTCAGCACATCCTTTCTCAGATAAGGGGCCCAAAACTGCTCACGATGCTCCAAGTAAGGCCTCACCAGTGCTTTATAAAGTCTCAACATTACATCCTTGCTTTTATATTCTAGTCCTCTTGAAATGAATGCTAACATTGCACTTGTTTTCCTCACCACAGACTCAACCTGTAAATTAACTTTCAGGGAATCCTGCACAAGGACCCAAGTCCTTTGCACCTTAGTTTTTTGTATTTTCTCTCCATTCAGAAAATAGTCAACCCTTTCATTTCTTCAACTAAAGTGCATGACCATACGCTTCCTAACTTTGTATACCATCTGCCATTTCTTTGCCCAATCTCCTAATCTGTTTAAATCTTTCTGTAACTTCTCTACTTCCCAAACCTACCTGCCCCTCCATCTATCATCATATCATCTGCAAACTTTGCAACAAAGCCAAATCATTGACATATAATGTAGAAAGAAACAATCCCAGCACAGGCCCCTGTAGAACACCACTAGTCACTAGCAACCAACCAGAAAAGGCTCCCTTTATTCCTACTCTTTGCCTCCTGCCAATCAGCCATGCTTTATCCATGCTAGAATCTTTCCTATAATACCATGAGCTTGTAGCTTGTTAAACAGCCACATGTGTGGCACCTTGTCGAAGGCCTTTGAAAATCCAAGTGCACAATGTCAATGTCAACCGACTGTCCCTTGTCTATCTTCCTTGTTATTTCTTCAAAGAATTCTAATAGATTTGTCAGTTAAGATTTTCCGTTGAGGAAACCACACTGACTACAGTCTATTTATCATGTGCCTCCAAGTACCTTGAGACCTTATCCTTAATAACTAACTCCAGCATCTTGTCAACCACTGAGATCAGACTGACTGGCCTATAGTTTCCTTTCTTCTGCCTCTCTCCCTTCTTGAAGAGTGGTGTGACATTCACAATTTTCCAGTATTCTGGAACCATTCCAGGATCTAGTGATTCTTGAAAGATCATTACTACTGTCTCTACAATCCCTTCAGGCACCTCTTTCTGAACCCCAGTGTGTAGACCATCTGGTCCAGGTGACTTATCTACCTTCACTGCCCATTGCTTTCTCCTCAAGAAGTAGCTCTTTTAACACCATTCCACAATACAACCAGCACTTTCACCTTTTGAGAACTATTGCTAAGAAATGAGTGCATGCTATAATGATTGAATGGATGTGTCAGACCCTCTATGGGGGCAGAAGATCCTATGCAGTCACCTGAAAGACGAGAGACAGCTTCCTAGAAAGGAACTCATGGCCACATTTGCCAATAAGGGTACAAGTTCTCCTTATCAACACCTGCAATTTCGAAGCTTCTCCACTGCCTTTTGAGAGATGAATACATAATGTCACAGAGTAATGCAAAATTGATTACAGGTTGCTCTGCCCAACCATAAGACCATAAGATATAGGAGCAGAAGTAGGCATTCAGCTCTTTGAGTCCAAACCAATCATGGTGTCCACCCAGGAAGTCCCAATTTCCTGTGTTTATCCCATAAGTCTTTAAGGCCCACCCCTTCATACACCTACCCAACTTCTGAACTGATACTACTGTACCTGCCTCAAGCAGCTGTTGTGTTATACTCACAACAGTCTGAGTAAACACGTTGCCTCACAGGTGTCTTTTAAACCTTTTCCCTCTCAGCCTAAATCTATGCCCCTAGATTTGGATTCTCCTACCCAAGGGAAAAGGCTGTTATCATCCACCTTATCCAGACTTCTCATAAATTTAAACATTGCTATAAGGTTGCCTCTCATGTTCCTACATAACAAAGATTAAAGACCGAGCCTGGCCAACATCTCCCTACAACTCAGATCCTCTAATTTTGAGAAAATTCTCATAATTCTTTTTTTACATTGTTTCCAGTTTAACCATATCTTTCCTGCAACAGAGTGACCCTTGAGAAGAAAGTGAAAATGGCAGACGGTCAGACAGAGACTGAGACCATCACGGTCAAAAGTGCTGTACTTCCTTTCGGGGAGACGGAGCCGGCTGCTGAAGAAGGTAAGTGGCTGCCACACATCTCTGACCAATTGTTCATGCAAAACATCTCCAGCATAGTCTAAAGCATCAGTAGTAGTGGCTATGGGTGCATTGGGGAGTGGGTGCAACAGTCGGGTTGTGTTAGAAAGAGCTCAGTTGGTAGCATCACATGCTCTGGTCACGTCCCCTGACCTGTCAAGCACTTGATTAGAGATATTGCCTTTAAGTGCAGGATATAGGGGAAGCATAAGTTGTACAGCTTGCAGAACGGAGCAGTGACAGAAATTCACAATGCCTGAAAACTTCTGTAGCTTTCTAGTAGTGTGGAGTGGTGGAAAATCCATGATAGCAACTACATTTAATGTGAAAGTTTTCGCACCTTGTGCGAAGATACAATGGCCAAGGAAGTCAGTGGTTGATAACCCAAACTGGCATTTAACAGTGTTAATAATCAAACAAGTCTGGCTTACATGCTTAAAAAGTATGAGGACATGGGATATGTGTTTGAATTTGGATGCTCTGGTGACAAGTATGCCATCCAGGTAAACAAAAAGAAAATATATGTCCTTTAATACAAAGTCCAACAGCCATTGGAAAGTCTGTGTTGCATTTTTCACCCCAAACAGCATGCGCAGAAACACAATGCGGTCATACGGGGTTATAACAGCTGTTTTGAAGATACTGTATTCTCTAAGCAATTGCCACCTGATGGTAGCTGCTGACAAACTTGACTTTGGCTAAACTGGATGTGTCGGACTGTGTAATGGTCCAGGATGGTAACCTTGTTAAGGTGTCAGTAATCGCCACATAGGTACCAACCCCATCAGACTTAGGGACCATATGGAGAGGCAAAGCCTAGGGGCTATTTGACTGGCATATAATTCTGACTCTTTCCACGTTGGCAAACTCATCCTTCACAGTTGCCTGCTTTTCTGGCACATGAGCATGGACTGGTGAGCCAGTTATAGAGATATGGTGCTTGACCCCATGTTTTGTGACTGCAGTGGAGAATGTTGGTTTGGTGAGGTCTGGGAATTCACCCTGTAATTGAGTAAAGTAGCCTGCAGTGTTGTTTGTGTTTGACAGGGCCATTATGGGGAACAGAGTAACAACCCAAAGTCCTTGACATCCAGAAGCTGGCATCTCTTAACATCAAACAGTCCTAGGACACACAGGAAATCTGCACCAAGGAGAGGTCTAGCCACTTCAGCCAGGACAAAGTTCCATGTATATGTTGCCCATTGAAGCAGAGCATCATCCATATGTCCCATGGGTTTGATCATTCTTTGCCTTCTCATCAATAAGCGATGCTGGCAGTACACTCACTTGAACACCCATGTCACACAAGAAGCGTCGCCCTGAAAGGGTGTCCGTAATGAACAGTAGATGGCCCTGGATGCTGGAACCCACAGTGTTCACAGGCCTCTGATGTCCTGATGTGCTGATGATTGGCACTGCAAGATGATTGGAACTTCCTAGCATCCATACCAAAGAGAGTATGGTAAAAACACAGACCTGGTGTTGTATGTTCCACAGCTGTGGGAGGCCTTATGGTGGGGACCTCATGGATCAGGTTTCTTGAGATAGAGTAAGGAGTAGAAATGATGTATCGCTACCAAGCTGAGTGTAGTCTATCATCCATCTTAGCAAGCTCCCTATAGCCCATCATGGATGTGTTAGTGAGGGCTATGTGAACTTGATCAGGCATTTGCTGCATGAAGAGTTCCTTAAAAAGAAAACAATGATGGTGATTTTCCAAGAGGAACAGCACATGGTACATTAGCTCCAATGGCTTACCATTGCCAAGGCTGAGCGAGGAGAGCAACTGTTTTAATGCATTCAGACTTCAATAGTCCAAAAGTCTGTAAAAGATGTTTTCAGTGATCAGTATTTATCCTGTTAAAGCAGATGTTCTAGTTGTCCCACCATTCTTGCAGCTATGGAGTTGTTGAGTGATGCTATTACATAGAAATATTTGATGTTGTTAATGGAGATTTCTCAAAGCTCAATTTGGGTCTCGGCTTGAATAAAACAGCATTTTGCTCCCAAAACTCTAGCAGTTTCAAAGCAGCTGCATTGGCTGACATGTTCAATAACCCCGGAATTGTCTTAGAGCATTGGGGTCACCAAGGTAGATTTTCACAAATAAAATGGCAGATGTTTTAAGTTTCAGAAAGGCCAAAGCAACTCATTGATTGAACACCAAAAACCTCAAAACAAAGGACACTAAAAACCCATTTCGTAACTACATCATCACATCAGAACAGGCACTTAAAGTGAACGGTTCTGAATTCTGTACATTTCCACCAATTACATTACCCTGCAGAAGTGATTTACAGCATTAATTGTTCAAATAGTATATATTTGAGATGTGAGAGGAAGCAGGAGTAACTTTGAAATCCATATAATCATTAAGAGAAACGTTAGATGTCAGGCTGGATCAGTAAAACAGCAGCACTATCAGCTACACCATGCCATCCAGCATTATTGTAACCTGGGATCCCAGTTTGGGACAGTCTGCTTGTGGTTTGTTTGGCAGAGTTGTGCAGAAAGCTGTGCCTGACGCTTTAATAGAGCTCACTTTGAGCCTTCAATTGTTTTTAAAGTTTCTTCTTTAAGTGAGCAGCCATACTTTAGACCAAAAGAGACAAAGACTTTGAGCTTCACTCCTTTGTTGATGTGCCATGAGGGAGCTGAGTGCCAGGAAAAACAGCATGAAGATGCATACCACTAACCCACCATTGATATATCCACAGGATGCACCAGTTCAAGAAGGCAACCTCCATCATGAAAGATCACTTAGGCCATGCCATCATTACTACCATCATTCAGCAGGTCTGAAGTCCTACACCAGCAGGATCATGAACAGCTATTTCACTTCAACCATTTTGTTCCTGAACCCTAATCACTACATTTAGCAACACTATGATCACTTTGATAAGTTGTACTATAATACACTTCTTTTCTAATTGTGCTTTTTATGTTAAAATTGTTTATGTTCAATTGATGTTTTACTAGTGTAAGCTGCTGATATCAATCTATGCATTTGTGATGCTGTTGCAAGTGCTCCATTTTAGCTTTGCATGCATGTACTTTTGTGTATGACAATCTATGCTTCCCTATACTTTCATAAATAACAATCTACTCAACTTTGACTGACAAATTTCATATCAAGGAAGTCTCTCCCAGAAACATCCCCCAAATTGGTTTATGCTGCACCAAGGCAGTGTTGAGCTGAGTAACACTTTTTTTCTGGCATCAAATACTGAAAGAAATCTAGGCCATTGTCTCAGTACAAAAATCTCCAAATGAGTCTCAGGGTCAGGTTTCTAGGTGTAAGGAGAAGCCAAAATATTATCAACAATCTATTTTAAACTTGTCTGAACCGCACTGTTACCAGAAGAAAAACAATGTTCACTGCATTGTAAAGGGTGGGGAAGATCCAACAAGTACTGCATTCAGCAAAAATTGATCCAAAGTATCCTCAGTTGTTCGTTTATTTTCCTCCCGCGACTCACTGGTGCATCGAGTGACAATTTTACCATTTCTTTAGCATTTAGCTGTTTTATTAGGCTGAGTTGCTAGCTCAACAAGTTGTTTGATTTAGTCAACACTTACCAAAATCAGACCAGGTAGATTTTGTTCTGGGCATAACAACCAAGGATTTAGATTCAACATTGTAAGTTCAATATGGGAAATATTCAGATGGTCCTTCTCTGCCCTAGACCTAAACAACAGACTGAGTAAATTCCATTCTTTTAAACCCTTCAAAGCTTCCAGAACCACCAGCTCAAGCGGTTCTTCAAAAGACTTTCCAAAACCTATGTGGAAATCCTTCCTCTTCATGGGTTAATGATAAAACTGAACTCTCTCATCAATGAATCATATTACTACATTTTGTAAAATTGTCCATTTTATACTTTTGAAAATGAAATAATTTTAGGGTACTTATGTGACATTTTGAAGAACATATACATGAAAAAGTCAAATTTTGTGCATGTAGTGGCAAATTTTATGCAAACATAGACTGATGTACTTTAAACAATTTTTAGATTTTTAAACAATTTTTAGTACTTAGTGTATTTTTATTTCTAGATCATCTGTATTTACAGTATATGTATGCAAGGTGACCTTTTCACTTTTGTATTGCCTTCAAATGGAAGATAACACCATGAAAATTGTTCTGTACAGAGGATGGCCGGAAATAGTACACAACTGAGTCAATTGTTGTTTGGGCATTACTGAACGAAGACCTTATCTTACCCAGGACACACCAGGGATCCAAAGCATTTAACTTTGTTCAAAGAGGGTTTTTTCAATATGTCTTTCTATCAAACTCCCTTTAACTGCAGATACCAACAAGCTCCCTTTATAATCTCTTACACCAGTTCCCATCACTGAACTTCAAATGAAATTTCCTTTATCTTTTCTATTATGGACTTAACCATTCTTCACTCACTGAATATCATTTCAATTAAATATAACTGATTATTCTTCCCTCCCCAACCTCTGTTCCGCACTGACCATCAACTATCACCTTTGCAAATCTCTCACTCTCACTGTACCTCTCTTCTTCTGCCCCCTCTTTCACTCCTGATACTTTCCACTGTCCAATCATGTTCACTGCCTACTTTCCACTCTGCCCAATACTAAGAATTAGTGGTTAAATGACTTTTGCGAAAAATCTCATGTCTGTTCCTTTGTTTATTAAAAGTAAATTGGTAAATTAACAAAGTGGTTTATTATTGTCACATGCACTAAAAAAGTTATCTTGCATATCATTCATGCAGGTCAATTCAGTACATGATGTAGTAGAAGATTAAACAGTAACAGAGTGCAAAATGAAGTGTTAAGAGTGCAGAAGACGTTCGGCAGAGGTAGACAAAAAGATACAGGTAGATTGTGAGGAGAAGAGTTGTTTTTATCCTTTCCCGATCTCTCGGTCTCAATCTCTGGAGACAGACTGTCCACTGACATCTTCTATGAACCCACTGACTCCCATAACTACCTTGATTATACCTCTTCCCACCCTGCCAAATGTAAAAATGCTAATCCCTATTCCCAGTTCCTCTGACTCCACCGCATCTGCTCCCAGGATGAGGCTTTCCATTCCAGGACATCCCAAATATCCTCTTTCTTTAAGAATTGTGCTTTCCCTTCTGCCATCATCAATGATGACGCATCTCACCCGCATCTCCTCCATTTCCCACACTACGGCCCTCACCCCATCCTCCTGTCACCACAACAGGGACCGTGTTCCCCTTGCCCTCACCTACCACCCCACCAGCCTCTGGATCCAACGTATTATCCTCCGCAACTTCCGCCACTTTCAACAGGACCCCACCACTAAGGACATCTTTCCCTCTCTACCGCTCTCTGCTTTTCGCAGGGATCGATCCCTCCATGACTGCCTGGTCCACACGTCCCTCCCCACAGATCTCCCACCTGGTACTTATCCCTGCAAGCGTACGTGCTACACCTGTCCCTACTCCTCCTCTCTTACCACCATTCAGGGCCCCAAACAGTCCTTCCAGGTGAGGCAACACTTCACTTGTGAGTCTGTTGGGGTAAGCTATTGCATCCGGTGCTCCCGATGCGGCCTCCTCTACATCAGCAAGACCCGACGCAGGTTGGGGGACCACTTCGTCGAGCACCTCTGCTCTGTCCACCACAACAGACAGGATCTCCCGGTTGCCACCCACTTCAACTCTCCCTCTCATTCCCATTCAGATATGTCCATACATGGCCTCCTCTACTGCCATGATGAGGCCAAACTCAGGTTAGAGGAGCAACACCTCATATACCGTCTGGGTAATCTCCAGCCCCTTGGTATGAACATCGAATTCTCCAACTTCCGGTAATTCCCTCCCTCTCCCTTCCTCTATCATATTTTCACTCTGCCTCCTCTTCCAGCTGCCTATCACCTCTCTCATGATTCTGCCTTCTTCTACTACAACCAATAGTGCTTTCCCCTTACATTCCTGCTTCACCTCTCCAGCCTATCCCCTCCCTGCTTCCCCTCCCCCACCCCTTGATCTTTCCTCTGATTGGTTTTTCACCTGCACCTTCCCCCTCCCCCCACCTTGTTTATAGGGCCCCTGCCCCCTCCTTCTTCAGTCCTGACGAAGGGTCTCAGCCCAAAACATTGACTGCTCCTTTCGACGGATGCTGCCCGACCTGCTGAGTTCATCCAGCTTGTTTGTACGTGTTGTTTTTATCATACTAGGAAACCATCCAATAATATAACAGAAGAATAGAAGATGTCCTTGAGTCCTGTGCTACATGTTTTCATGCTTTTGTTTCTCTAGTCCAATGAGAGAGGGGAGAAGAGAGACAGTTTGGGTTGCTGCGATCTTTGATTTGGCTGAGTGTTTTACCAAGGCAGAAAGAAGCGTAGACAGAGTCTGTGGAGGGACACTCCATAGATACTCCTCATCTTTTTTTCTCCAGTCCTGCTGAAGGGTCTCAGCCTAAAATATTGACTAGATTCTTTTCCATAGATGCTGCCTGGCTTGCTGAGTTCCTCCAGCACTTTGTGTGTTTTGCTTTACTAGTGTTAACTTACTTTTGAAAAACCAAAGCACCATTGCCACTCATGTGGTCACTGGAGTGACAGACCCTTTCATTATTTGAGGGGCTTCCTCACCTGAATTAGTCCCTCCGTGTGCAGTAGCAAAAGGAGCCAAACAGTGGTCCTTCCTCACAAAAACCTTTGCAATGGTTACACCACGCCCAAGCTTCGGTGCATCCCGCAGTTTGTACTCCTGCAGTCCGGAACAAGAGAATCAGCAGCATTCCCTTGCCAACATCTCACTGTGTCATAAAGTGATAGAATAGTACAGCAGAGAACCAGGCCTTTCTGCCCATGTTCTATGTGCTAACTTGATCTTCTGTCTAGTTTTGGCTACCTGACCATAGTCCTCCAAACCCTCTCTTCGATGTACATATCCAAACTTCTCTAAATGTTACAATTGAAGCCACATCATCCACTTCTGCTGGCAGCTCATTACACATGTTCATCAACCTCTGAAGGAAGAAATTTGCCCTTAAATATTTCACCTTAAAAAGTTATCTTCATGGAATTTTCCTTATCTATAGGTGTAAAAGATCTGACAAGTTCTGCAACATCTTGGTCTTAGTCTCTTTGACTTTAAGCTTTCTGCTCTTAGCTTCTTCCAATCACTGTCCAATATAACTTAGCTTTAATCTATAAGCACTTAATAAAATGATTTGGAAGCAAAAAAATTTGTCCCTGACTTCCCTGACTTCTGAAAGAACATCAGATTAAAACATTAGAATTCAATACCATCATAATTTTGTGTACCTCTTTAAGTTCTTCCCTCACAAACCTGCACTCCAGGGAATAAAGTGTTAACCTATTCAAACTTACCCTATAACTCAGGTCCTTAAGTCTCGACAGCATCATTTCAAATTTCTTCTGCACTCTTTTAAGCTTCCACAGTCTGCAAAGTGGTGGGCAACTGTCTCCTCCCCAGTTCATCTGTCTTGAGGGCAGCATAAATTACAAGTGAAATGTCATTTTACAGAAAAGGTTCCAATAGGGAGCTACTCCCTCAATTCGCTAATTCTGGTCTTGGTGATTGGTGAGATTTGGTGATGAGATTTTCCGCCTGATGGTTTGAGTAGTTACTTAGTTGCCTAAAACTTGGGGAAGCACCCCACTATATCCATGGTGTCCCTGTCCTGCAGTTACTGCAGAAATTTCCCTGCTAACCACTGCCTGATGGATTTATGGTCAAATGTGTTTAATTGGAAGTGTTCTTCCACAAAGGACACACAGTGTGACAGCATCCATCTAACTGGGACTCCCACAGTGAAGAGGCAAGACCTACCTTTGCAACACCAGGGCAAGTAGAACTTTAGCACATAGAGAGTGTGGAACTCTTGACGTTTGCTAGCAAAATTCACTCCATGAAATCTAAACGGGTATGCTTTTAACTTATTATCAGACACCAATTAACAGAATATATCTATCTAGTTGGGTGGCAGGTGGAGCTACAGCACTACCAAGAGGGATGTAAGATGCTCCTTCCCTCTGTTAGCCTGCAGGTCACCTCTTTCCCTCCACTAGCCTGCAAGGTGTAGCACCTGCTTAGCACCCCAATCAAGGTCACGTGAAGCCATGGGAGCAGGAGGTGGATGATCATATGAGCAGCTGGTGCATGTCACAAGTCCTGGTTATGCGACCACTGATGCCAGGCGGACGAACTCTGAAGAGAATTGATAATGGCTGGAAGCACCCATCTTGTAAAGACACTGCCCAGAAGACAGTAATGGCAAACCACTTCTCTCAAAAAAGTTGCCAAGAACAATCATGGTCATGGACAGAGAAAAGAATAAGAACAACAGATGGAAAGACAATGTAAGACCATGATTATCCACATCTTCCCCCATGGCAAATAATGACGACGATGATCTATCTTGCAAGTGCTTTCATTTTTATACTTGCACAGTGGTCTCAAAGTTAGTACACAGTTTCTAATTGTGGTCAGCATGAAAAACAAGAAAGGACTAATGACAATAATGCTGCCTGCATCGATGCTTCTAAAGTTCCACGCATTTTTCTGGATGACACCGACAGGTGGAGTTTGCAAATGTGCCCACCAATTCTCAAGTAACACCAGAATCCATTCTTTCTGTATTTTTGAGGAGTTTTCTATCAACTCGTGTGGCTACTCTGAGGGATCTGTGGACTATTTCGTGATGGCATGTTGAGACTATTAAACATGAAACAAATAATCAGAAACATATAAATCCTAAATAATTTAAAGCCTAAATGAGGAAAAGCAATGAACAAAACATGAGTAACTTAAAAATCCTGGTACTTCCTTTTCTATTTTTCTTATAGCTACAGACCTGTATTGCCCATTGAAATTGAAGTTTTTTAGCTCCTGCGCATAATTTAATAGAGCAGAGGAAATAAGAAACAATTCCCCAGTATCAATATTGAAGAGTCTCAGCAAAACAGAAATTGACTGCTGGATTCCAAGAGTCCAGTGTCAGAATGAATAAATACCTGTGTCAGAATGAGTAAATAAACCAGATTTTCTGAGCATGTCATTAAGTCTGGAATATCGGTTTAGAAATTTTAGCATCTACTAGCAATGTTCAGGCCTTTCTTTTAAGTGGCCAGAAATACATGTTCAACAAAAAAGTAACATTCTAGCATGAAGTCATCAAAATAAATACAATATTTAGAATTACAGTACATAGTGATATTGGATTACATTCTCTGAAATAGTATCTATTTATTTGCCAAAACTAATTTGAAGTTAGTTAGGGACCCATGCTGGTTTAGGTTTGATAATAGAAACATAGAAAACCTAGAGCACCAATCAGGCCCTTCGGTCCACAAAGTTATGCCGAACATGTCCCTACATTAGAAATTACTAAGCTTAGCCATAGCTCTCCATTTTTCTAAGCTCCAAGTACCTATCCAAAATTCTCTTAAAAGACCCTATCGTAGCAGCCTCCACTACCATTGCCGGCAGCACATTCCACGCACTCACCACTCTCTGAGTAAAAAACTTACCCCTGACATCTCCTCTGTACCTACTCCCCAGCACCTTAAACTTGGGTCCTCTTGTGGCAACCACTTCAGCCCTGGGAAAAAGCCTCTGACTATCCACATGATCAATGCCTCTCATTATCTTATACACCCCTATCAGGTCACCTCTCATCCTCCATCGCTCCAGGGAGAAAAGGCGAGTTCACTCAACCTATTCTCATAAGGCATGCTCCCCAATCCAGGCAACATCCTTGTAAATCTCCTCTGCACCCTTTCTATGGTTTCCACATCCTTCCTGTAGAGAGGCAACCAGAACTGAGCACAGTACTCCAAGTGGGCTCTGACCAGGGTCCTAAAAAGCTGCAGCATTACCTCTTGGCTCCTAAATTCAATTCCACAATTGATGAAGGCCAATACACCGCA
The DNA here is from genome assembly GCF_048418815.1 of Hemitrygon akajei. NCBI lineage: Eukaryota > Metazoa > Chordata > Chondrichthyes > Myliobatiformes > Dasyatidae > Hemitrygon > Hemitrygon akajei. Next base: position 66,045,662 of record NC_133133.1, read on the forward strand.
TGCCTTCTTAACCACAGAGTCAACCTGCACAGCTGCTTTGAGTGCCCTATGGACTCGGACCCCAAGATCCCTCTGATCCTCCACACTGCCAAGAGTCTTACCATTAATACCATATTCTGTCATCATATTTGGTCTACCAAAATGAACGACTTCACACTTATCTGGGTTGAACTCCAACTGCCACTTCTCAGCCCAGTTTTGCATCCTATCAATGTCCCACTGTAACCTCTGACAGCTCTCCACACTATCCACAACACCTCCAACCTTTGAGTCATCAGCAAACTTGCTAACCCATCCATCCACTTCCTCATCCAGGTCATTTATAAAACTCACGAAGAGTAAGGGTCCCAGAACAGATCCCTGAGGCACAACACTGGTCACCGACCTCCATACAGAATATGACCCATCTACAACCACTCTTTGCCTTCTATGGGCAAGACAGTTCTGGATCCACAAAGAAATGTCCCATTGGATCCCATACCTCCTACTTTCTCAATAAGCCTTGCATGGAGTACCTTACCGAACGCCTTGCTGAAATCCATATACACTATATCAACTGCTCTTCCTTCATCAATGTGTTCAGTCACATCCTCAAAAAATTCAATCAGGCTCGTAAGGCATGACTTGTCCTTGACAAGGCCATTCCTAGTCATATTATACCTCTCCAAATGTTCATAAATCCTGCCCCTCAGGATCTTCTCCATCAACTTACCAACCACTGAGGTAAGACTCACTGGTCTATAATTTCCTGGGCTATCTCTACTCCCTTTCTTGAATAAAGGAACAACATCTACAACCCTCCAATCCTCCAGAACCTCTCCTGTCCACGTTGATGATGCAAAGATCATCGACAGAGGCTCAGCAATCTCCTCCCTCGTCTCCCACAGTAGCCTGAGTACATCTCATCCATTCCCGGCGACTTATCCAACTTGATGCTTTCCAAAACCTCCAGCTCATCCTCTTTCTTAATATCCAGATGCTCAAGCTTTTCAGTCTGCTGCAAGTCATCACTATAATCACCAAGATCCTTTTCCATAGTGAATGCTGAAGTAAAGTATTTGTTAAGTACCTCTGCCATTTCCTCTGGTTCCATACGCACTTTTCCACTGTCACACTTGATAGGTTCTATTCTTTCACGTCTTATCCTTTTGTTCTTCACATACTTGTAGAATGTCTTGGGGTTCTCCTTAATCCTGCCCACCAAGGCCTTCTCGTGGCCCATTCTGGCTCTCCTAATTTCCTTCTTAGGCTTCTTCCTGTTAGCCTTATAATTTTCTAGATCTCTAACATTACCTAGCTCTCTGAACCTTTTATAAGCTTTTCTTTTCTTCTTGACTAGATTTATTACAGCCTTTGTACACCACGGTTCCCTTACCCTACCATAACTTCCCTGTCTCATTGGAACATACCTATGCTGAACTCCACACAAATATCCCTGAACGTTTGCCACACTTCTTCCATACTTTTCCCTGAGAACATCAGTTTGCAATTTAAGCTTCCAATTTCCTGCCTGATAGCCTCATAATTCCCTTTACTCCACTTAAGTGCTTTTCTAACTTGTCCGTTCCTATCTCTCTCCAATGCTATTGTAAAGGAGATAGAATTATGATCACTGTCTCCAAAATGTTCTCCCACTGAGAGATCTGACACCTGACCAGGTTCATTTCCCAATACCTTATCTACATATTGTGTCAAGAAACCTTCCTGAACACTCCTATCAAACTCCACCCCATCTAAACCCCTTGCTCTAAGGAAATGCCAATTGATATTTGGGAAATTTTAAATCTCCCATCACAACAACTCTGTTATTATTACACCTTTCCAGGATCTGTTTCCCTATCTGCTACTCGATATCCCTGTTTGGGCAGCCTATAAAAAACATCCAGTAAAGTTATTTTCCCGTTCCTGTTGCTAATCTCCACCCACAGAGACTCCATAGACAATCCCTCCATGGCGTCCACCTTTTCTGCAGCCATGACACTATCTCTGATCAACAGTGCCATGCCTCCACCTCTTTTGCCACCCTCCCTGTCCTTTCTGAAACATCTAAAACCCGGCATTTGAAGTAACGATTCCTGTCCCTGAGCCATCCAAGTCTCTGTAATGGCCACCACATCATAGCTCCAAGTACTGATCCACACTCTAAGCTCATCCGCTTTGTTCATAATACTACTTGCGTTAAAATAGATACATCTGAAACCTTCGGTCTGAGTGCGTCCCTTCTCTATGTCCTGCCTATCCTCCCTCTCGCACTGTCGACAAGCTTTCTCTATTTGTGAGTCAACCCCCTCTTCCCCAGTCTCTTCAGTTCGGTTCCCAACCCCCAACAATTCTAGTTTAAACTCTCCCTCATAGTCTTAGTAAACCTTCCTGCCAGGATATTGGTCCCCCTGGGATTCATGTGACTGACCTGACACCCTGACTATAGAGTCCCATATCACTACTGCCTTTCTCTTCCTTTTCCTTCCCTTCTGAGCCACAAGGCAGGACTCTGTGCCAGAGGCAAGGCCACTATCGCTTCTCCCAGGTAGGCTGTCCCCCCTCCAACAGCACTCAAACAGGAGTACTTATTGTCAAGGGGCACAGCCACAAGGGTACTCTCTAGTACCTGACTCTTCCCCTTCCCCCTCCTGACTGTGACGCACTTGTCCGTCACCCATGGCCCGGGTGTGACCACCTGCCTATAACTCCTCTCTATCACCTCCTCGCTCTCCTTGACCAGATGAAGGTCACCAAGCCGCATCTCCAGTTCCCTAACTCGGTCCCTTAGGAGCTGCAGCTCGAAACACTGGGTGCAGATATGGCCTTCCGGGAGACTCCAGGACTTCCCACATCTGACACTGAGCACAGAAAACTGGCCTCATACACATACCCCTTCCTTTCCGCACTTAACACAGTTAAACCTACCTCGCCTCATCCTGTTACCACCTAAGCCCGTTGAGCCAAAGCCCTGTCACTCTGCTGCCTCTCACTCCGCTGCCCACTGGATATGGCGGTCTTCTTTTTAAACCTTTCGTACTCCACTGGCTGATGTCACGCGCCTGTGCAGTCTAGCCTCTCTTTTACCCCCAGAGGTAAAACTGCCTTTGCTCTGGAAATCCTTAGCCATTTACCTGCAGCCTTCTTGCTCCAAATTGATATTGTAGAGTAAGAAATTAATTCTTATAACTAAAGTGCACAAATAATCCTTTACAAATAACATATCAGCAAAATCTCATTTAATGATTTATAACAGTTTAGTATATCATGGTAATAGTTATGTAATAGTCATGGAAATTTTAACCCTGCCTTTTGATAATATTTGATAAGAATAGAAAATACAAAGGTGATGAATATAGGTTAATGTTCCACAACTAAACATTCACATCTTATCATATGACCTTGATCAACAAAATGCACAAGATGCAATCTATGCTCATTAATTGATCTCTCCATTTTATTATAAAAGGCAATGCATCATTTATCATGTGACTGTTACCCTGTTTTTCAATCTATGTGTACTTTCTGGAAGGGAAAAATTGCTGAACAGTTCAGTACGATCAAAGAAAATAAATTCACACTGGTGAGATATGTTATGTACCGTAGTCTTAAATAATCCATATCAATACTTGTGCACGGGAGTAGAGAACAATATTTCCATGTCTGTAGATGAGCTAGATCAACTATATACAGACAAGCAGTAAGTTACAAAGAGTGCTAGAGGTAGGATTTTGATTGAATTGATTTTATTTCTTATATCCTTCACATACACAAGGAGTAAAAAATTTTATGTTACGTCTCCATCTAAATGTGAAATGTGCAATCATAGTAATTTATAATAATTTATGATAAATAGAACACTCAATGTAACATAGAAATACATTCGAATCAGTGTGAGTTAATCATTCTGATGGCCTGGTGGAAGAATCTGTCCTGGTGCCTGTTGCTCCCAGCTTTTATGCTACGGTACCATTTCCAGGATGGTAGCAGCTGGAATAGACCATGGTTGGGGTGACTTGGATCTCAATGATCCTTTAGGCTCCAGTTTCACACCTGTCCTTGTAAATGTCCTGAATCATGGGAAGTTTACAACTACAGATGTGCTGGGCTGTCCGCACCACTCTCTGCAGTGTCCCGCGATTAAGGGAGGTTCAGTTCCCATACCAGGCAATGATGCAGCCAGTCAGGATACTCTCAATTGTGCCCCTGTAGAAAGTTCACAGGATTTGGGGACCCTTTTCAAACTTCCTCAACCGTCTGAGGTGAAAGAGGTGCTGTTGTGTCTTTTTCACCACACAGCCGGTGTGTACAGATCATGTGAGGTCCTTGGTGATGGGGATGCCAAGGAACTTAAAGCTATTTACCCACTCAACCCCAGATTCTTTGATGTCAATAAGGGTTAGCCCGTCTCCATTCCTTCTGTAATCCACAACCAGCTCCTTTGTTTTTGTGACATTGAAGAAAAGGTTGTTTTCTTGACACCACTGTGTCAGAGAGATGATTTCTTCCCTGTAGGGCACCTTGTTATTGTTTGAGATTGGGATTTGGAGTAGAGCTATTGATTGAGTTAGGGGAACTCAATTTGGAGTCAAACATGCACATTGCTTTTTTCTACATTTGTAGCAGGCAGCGATCTTTTTGGAAATATGCAAACTATTTTAATTTAATATCTAATAGCTACAAATCCAAATATTTATCAACAACAGTAATAGACAAAAGCAGTATGATTTAGTTTAGGTTTCACAAAAACTGAATGCACAGATGCAAAGCGGAGTAATAGAATGAAAATAAAATGTTGGCATTTATTAAAGTCCTGGAATACAAAAAGGACAGTTATGCCTCAGTTGTAAGTTTTAAAGTTTAAAGTGCGAAGTTCAAAGCAAATTTATTATCAATGTACATAGTTGTCACTATACGCAATCCTGTGATTCATTTCCTTGCAGGCATTCAGTGTAAACACAAAGAAACACAATGGCATCAATTAAAAACTTGATACTGGGGTCAATATCTCCTTGTGCAACTGGACGCTTGGATTTCCTCATTTGCAGACCCCAAAAGTACAGATTGGCAACAACATCTTAACAATAATCCCCATCAGCATTGGTGCACCAGCGGGCTGTACACTTAGCCCCCTGCTCTACTCAGTTCATGCTTATGACTCTGGGGCTAAATACAACTCCAATATATAGGATTGCTGATGACACCACTGTTGTTGGCCAAGATCAAGGTGGTGATGAATTAGCATATAGGAGAGAGATTGAAAATTTATCTTAATGGTGCCACAACAACAACCTCTCAATCAATATCAGCAAGCCCAAAGAGCTGATTATTGACTACAGGAGGTGGAAAACAGAGGTCCATGAGCCAGTCCTCATTAGAAGATCAGAGGTACAGAGGGTCTGTAACTTTCAAGTTCTCGGCATTATAAGGATCTGTCCTGGGTCCAGCATATAAGTGCCACTACAACCAAGGCATGGCAGCAGCTCTACTTTCTTGGAAGTTAGTGAAGATTTGGCATGTCATCTAAAATTTTGACAAACTTTTAGAATAGCACAGCAGAGAGTATAGTGACTGGTTGCATCATGGTCTAGTATGGAAATGTCAATGTCTTTGAACAGAAAACATGACAAAAAGTGGTGGATACCCCAGTCCATCATAAGTAAAGACCTCCCCACCACTGAGCACATCTCCACAGAGCGCTGTCGCAAGAAAGTAGCATCATCATCAGAACAAGAGTGCAACAAGACTGTTACATACGCGAAGCATGAACTGATTATCATGAAACAGACTTCCACCTCTTGCCTTCTTCAAAACAACTGTTCAGTCATTTTGGTGGATCAATAAATCTTCAGAATGCACCGGTGTATCTAGCATGACCGAAGTAAGTCATGTCTCCATGAAGCAGAGAACACAACAATCTCTCATTTCCCTTACATTACAACGATCTTGCACCTCCACCTTGTTTTTCAGTGACTGTACATTATCTAACAAGATGCTGAGGAGAGGAAGTTTCATACTCAATAACTTGGTCTGGCTTGAAATCCATCCTGATGCCTTCTCTTCCAGCAGTGGTGATGGCCAACCTTTGTTTACTTGAAGGTGCATTCCAGACAGTAAACTTCACCAAGTCCTTTTGGAGACCGTATTATCACTAGTTCATTTAGATGGTTCTAAAGTACATTTCATAAAAGGAATTTACAGGCTTCAGATTGCTGCGACACCAGAAGAAGAGTATCCAAAAGTTTTGTTGCTGTCTGCAACACATCAATGTGTATCACCAGCACCATCTTGACTTCTGTAATAACGCTATCCATGTAAAATGTTGACTTTGCATCTTAGAATCATGCAGAATGGAAACAGGCTCTTTGCCCCTATTTGTCCAGCCTGACTATGTTACCCAAACAGTTTGTCCCATCTGCCTGCATTTGTCCCATAGCCCTCTAAAATCTTTTTTCCATGTACTTTGCATGGAGAATCTGTTGCTGATGTTCCTTTTAAATCTCTCATTTCTGATCTTACACCTATGATCTCTTATTTCTAGCAGCCTGTCCTGTGGTAATATCACGTGTCACGTGTAAAAACATGTTTGGACAGAGTTCGGAGCACGCGCAGAACTGACAGAATGATCTAGAAGTGTGGCAGTGTTAACCATGGTTGCTGTTTGCTGTTGAATAAAATTCCAGTTTTAATTCTTCCAGAATATGGTTTGTTCTTAGTAACCCATGGTACATATGAAGAACACAACACATCCCTATGAAAAAGACTTTGTGTTTTCACTGTCTACACTGCTCATGATCTCATTTATCTCTATTAGGTTACGTGTCAATCTCCTACATTCTAGGGAATACAGTCCTAGTCTACACAACCTCTCATTGTAACTCAGCCAGAGAGCATCCCTATAAATCTTCTCTGCACTATTTCTAGCTTAATAACATCTTTCCTTTAGGAGGGTGACCAAAACTCTACACAGTACTTTGTGCGGCTTCACCAACATCTTAACTTCCCAACTCCTATGCTCAACTCCCTGACTGATGAAGGCCAGCATGCCAAGTGCTTTCTTCACCAAACTATCTACCCGAATCATTGCTTCCAGCAACCTATGCACTTGCAGTCCAAGTTTTTGCTTTTCCAAGCACTTGTTTCACCTGACCAATGCACCAAATGCAGGATATGGTTCTAATAGTTAACTGAACTGCATCATAGAACATTTAGAATTAAATATAACAAAGGAGTAGGCCTTATCCTCTTGAGCCTATTCTGCCATTGATTTTTTTTCACTAAAACATGGTAGGTGTGCTATGTTGATGCTGGAATATATGACAGTGCTTGTGGGCTGCCCCTAGCACATCCTTGGGTGTGTTGGTTGTTAAACATAAATAATGCATGGTGCTGTATGCTTCAATGTACGTGATAAATAAATCTGAATCGGAGTTCATCACTGATTTGATTTTGGCTTCAGCTCTGCTTTCCTGCCTGCTCCCTGTTTGTTACTTCTCCATTGGACCAGAATTCTGCCTGTCACTTTGATAATTTGGTCTTCAATGATTCAGCCCCCATAGCTCTGGAGTAGATAATTCTGAAGATTCACAAACCCCAAGTAATTCCTCGTCAATTCCAACTGAAATGATGACCCAATATTCAGAAACTGTGACTCATTGACTCAATTACCTCTAGTAGGGGAAATATTCATGTGGCATCTATCATGTAGTTCCTTAAGGTTGTTATAGCCAGGGGTGGTAATGTGAACAAGCTCCCACTACGTATTAAATGCTCCCAATGCCGTGTGCCTCAAATAGCTTCTGACAACCAAGACCCGCTCCTGATCTTCACGTGTGGCTTAGCTACTAAGCCTGGTGAAACCATTTCTACTGACAGGAGAAAGGGAAATGGCGGGTTACTGACACCTTAAAACCAGTTGCTTTGAGCAGTTGAGGCTTGACAGCCGTGGTTGGCAGCTCATCTAGGAGAAGGAAAACTCTGATCTCGAACTTCAGCTGCCTTGCGGCTATACCCAGTCACGGGGAAGGCTTCAGGTGTAAACCCTGATGGAAAAATCTGGACCTGGAATCCTATGGCAGTCTTACATTGAGATCAGTGTTGACTGGCAACTCGTACGACACTGCTGGTACTCAACTTACGATTTCTGCTGTTTCTTTGGGTTCATCAGATGCGTGGAGAGGGAGAGCTTGCTACATGGGCAACAGCTCACTCTCCATGTCATACTGCCCAGGCTTGCATATCTAGACAGACAGAATGCAATACCCATGGTCTACTTTGACTGACAGAGGCCTCAGGCTGATCTATCCTGTCAATCCCCATTGGAATATTTAATATTTCAATCAGATCAATCATTATTATTTAAAATTACAGTGAGTACGAACCTCTCCACCATTTTCCAAGTGAAGTGAAGACAGAAATTCTAATGGAAGATCAGAAAAGTTTACTCAGATTCACTACTCCCTAATCTGCTGACTATTTTTGTTTTTATTAACAGTAAATTCATATCGAACACTTCATCCACCACTCATGTTGCATCTGTGCTGGTAATGGTAAGTATGCCTTATGAGCAATATTCTGGCATTTTTGTTTGGATACTACAGTCAGAGTAAAGTCTTAAAAAAAGAGAATTGGAGCTGAAATGCAACCAAAATGCGAAATGGCACGGTGTGTGATTTAATGATTTTGTTTTAGGAGAAAGGTCACCTAGTATCCCCTATGGCTTTTAGAGCACCCATTTTTGTGCATTAAATAATCAGATGACCTGGGACTTTGACAGAGAATCACTGAAATGTTTCATGTACCAATACTTGAGTGCACCCTTATTTAAATCAATACTTGCTGTGAGTTGTGACAAGCTCCAATCCAAAAATGATGTCATCTGAAAAACAGAAAAAGATTGCAGAGTTGGTAATTTCACATAAAACATGAAATTTTGAAAATACTCAAAAAGTTAGGCAGCATCTGTAGAAAAAAAAACAGATTGAACAATTCAAATCAATGGCTTTTCTGCTGAACTTTAGCATTACTTACACGAAACAGATGAATGAACATTATGCAAATTTCACTGTAAAATATATAACTCCCTGTCACACATTCATTTACAATAAAGTCAGGAGAAAATATTCTCATTTAACTCTCAAACATGTTTGAAATCAAATGTGACATATAAGGCTGTTTCTCAGAGTGGGTTCAACAACGTTCCCAATTTTCCAAGAAAATATACGACTATTTACCCACATATGAATTTCTGACATTCAAAACCTCAGATAGGTGTCTATATGAAACTATTAATTTCTCCATTATGACTTATGAATGTTTTATTGCATATCCAAATTCAAAATCCAAATCTAGTTCACAAAATGAGTAAACAATGCACAGCTTCTTATTCTGCTCACGTTAATCCAATGTCTCCTTTAGCAGCAGAAAGTTTGTGCTATAGCAAGGTTTTTTTCCTTTTTTTTCATTTCATTTGCCATACAAGCCAGTTTGGACAATGTAAGAGAGCAAGTGATAGTCAGGAAATACTTTGCCATTCAAAAGAAATAGAGCAAAGAACATAGAACAGTACAGCACAGTACAGATGCTTTAGCCCACCATGTTCCTCCAGCCTACTGTATATAAACTTACTCCACCATCAATCTAACCCTTCCCTCCTAAACAGTCGTTAGACTCCCAATATTTCTTACATTCATGTTCCAAAATAAGAGACTTTTAAGTGCCCCTATTGTGTCAGTCTCGACAAGCACATCTAACAGAGAATTGCAGGCAGCCACCACTCCCTGTGGTTCTGGCTATTGCCACCCAGGGAGAAAGGTACTGGCAGTCCATGCTGTCAATGCCTCTCATAATCTTATACATTTCTCATCCTACATCACTCCAAAGAAAAAAGCCGAAGCTCACTCAACTGCTCCTCATAAGACGTTCTCTAATCCAGACAGAATCGTGGTAACTCTCCTCTGTACCCTTTCTAACGTTTCCACTTCCTTCCTGTAACGATAACTAGAACGGAACACATTTTTTCTAAGTGTGGTCTAACCAAAGTTTGTTTGTTTGTTTATTTATTGATACAGTGTGGAACAGGCCCTACCGCCCCATTGAGTCATGCTGCCCAGTAACCCACCTAATCACAGGACAATTTACAATGACCAATTACCCTCTTAACCGGCACTTCTTCGGAACATGGGAAGAAACTGGAGCACCCATGAGGTTCTATACATTCAATGGTCACTTCGTTAGGTACACCAGTACACCTGCTCATTAATGCAAATAGCTAATCAGCCAATAATGTTGCATTACTTCAATGCATAAAAACATGCAAACATAGTCATGAGGTTCTTGTTTGGATCAAACATCAGAATGGAGAAGGAATGCAATCTTTGACCGTGGAATCATTGTTGGTGCCAGAGGGGGTGGTTTAAGTTTTTCAGAAACTGCTGCTCCTGGGATTTTCACATACAACAGTCTCTAGCCTAGACACAGAATCCATGAGAGAGAGTCAGAGAAGAAAGGCCAGACTGGTTCGAGTTAACAGGAAGGCAACAGTAATTCTAGTAACCATGCATTACAATAGTGGTGTGCAGAAGTGTATCTCTGAATACACAACACACCGAAACTTGAAGTGAAAGGGTTACAGCAGCAGAAGACCACAAACATACACTGGGTGGCCACTTTATTAGATGCAGGAGATACCTAACAAAGCAGCTACTGAGTGTAGAGCTGCAATATTAACTGATGGTTCTTGAACTTAATTCCCCGACAAATGAAGGCCAACACACCTTCATAAATATCCTGTCAACTTACATAGCAGTTTTAAGGGATTTATGACGTCGACTCTAAGATCCCACTGTTCCTCCACACTACTGAGAATCCTGCCATTAAACTTGTACTCTGTTTTCAAGTTTAATCTTCCAAAGTAAAACTCTTCACATGATTCCAGATTGAAATCCAATTCCCACTTCTTTGCCCAATTCTCCACCTTGTCTATATATAGTTGTAACTATGACAATCTTCTACACTGTCCGTAACATCAGCACCCCTCATGTCATGTACAAACTTACTCACCCACCCGTCCACTTCTTCATCTAAGTCATTTAGAAAATTCCCAAAGAGCAGGGGGTCTCAGACCAGTTCCCTATGGAACAGCTCTGGTCATGGATCTCCAGGCAGAATGTGCTCTATCTACTCCCATCACCTGACTTCTATGAGCAAACTGATTCTGAATCTAAGCAGCTAAGTTTCTAAGGATCCCATACCTCATAATTTTCTGAATGAGCCTACCATAGGGAACCCTGTTAAGTGCCTCACTAAAATACCTATATACCATATCCAGCACTCCATCTTCATCAATTACTTTTGTTACCTCCTTGAAAAATTCAGTTAGGCTCCTGAGGCAGGATATGCCCTTCCTAAAGCCATGCCAACTACATCTAACAAGACTATGCTGGTCCAAATGCTCATAGAAACATAGAAAATAGGTGCAGGAGTAAGCTATTTGGCCCTTCGAGCCTGCACCGCCATTCAGTATGTTCATGGCTGATCATCCAACTCAGAACCCTGTAGCTGCTTTCTCTCCATACCCCCTGATCCCTTTAGCCACAAGGGCTATATCTAACTTCCTCTTAAACAGAGCCAATGAACCAGCCTCAACTGTTTCCTGTGGCAGAGAATTCCACAGATTCACCACTCTCTGTGTGAAGAAGTTTTTCCTCATCTCGGTCGTAAAAGGCTTCCCCTTTATCCTTAAACTGTGATCCCTCATTCTGGACTTCCCCAACATCGGAAACAATCTTCCTGCATCTAGCCTGTCCAATCCCTTTAGAATTTTATACGTTTCAATAAGATCCCCTCTCAATCTTCTAAATTCCAGTGAGTATAAGCCTAGTCGATCCAATCTTTCTTCATATGAAAGTCCTGCCATCCCAGGAATCAATCTGGTGAACCTTCTTTGTACTCCCTCTATGGCAAGAATATCTTTCCTCAGATTAGGGGATCAAAACTGCACACAATACTCTAGGTGTGGTCTCACCAAGGCCTTGTACAACTGTAATAGAACCTCCCTGCTCCTGTACTCAAATCCTTTTGCTATGAATGCCAACATACCATTTGCCTTTTTCACCACCTGCTGTACCTGCATGCCCACCTTCAATGACTGGTGTACAATGACACCCAGGTCTCATTGCACCTCCCCTTTTCCTAATCGGCCACCATTCAGATAATAATCTGTTTTCCTGTTCTTGCAACCAAAGTGGATAACCTCACATTTATCCACATTAAATTGCATCTGTCATGAATTTGCCCACTCACCTAACCTCTCCAAGTCACCCTGCATCCTCTTAGCATCCTCCTCACAGCTAACACCGCTGCCCAGCTTCATGTCATCCGCAAACTTGGAGATGCTGCATTTAATTCCCTCGTCTAAATCATTAATATATATTGTAAATAACTGGGGTCCCAGCACTGAGCCTTGTGGTACCCCACTAGTCACTGCTTGCCATTCTGTAAAGGTCCCGTTTACTCCCACTCTTTGCTTCCTGTCTGCCAACCAATTCTCTATCCACATCAATACCATACCCCCAATAGCATGTGCTTTAAGTTTGCACACTAATCTCCTGTGTGGGAGATTCAAAAGCCTTTTGAAAATCTAAATATACCACATCCACTGGCTCTCCCCTATCCACTCTACTAGTTACATCTTCAAAAAATTCTATAAGATTCGTCAGACATGATTTTCCTTTCACAAATCCATGCTGACTTTGTCCGATGATTTTACCTCTTTCCAAATGTGCTGTTATCACATCTTTGATAACCGACGCTAGCATCTTCCCCACCACTGATGTCAGACTAACCGGTCTATAATTCCCCAGTTTTTCTCTCCCTCCTTTTTTAAAAAGTGGGGTTACATTAGCCACCCTCCAATCCTCAGGAACTAATCCAGAATCTAAGGAGTTTTGAAAAATTATCACTAATGCATTAAATCATATTTATAAGAATCCTCTCCAATATTTTGCCCAACACTAATGCAAGACTCACTGGTCTATAATTCCCAGGATTATCATTCTCATGATCAACAAAACAACATTTGTGATCCATATGAAAATGCAGGTTTTGGCAAATAAAACAAAGTGAGGTGTTATATGTTTAATGAAACCTGTAACACATTTTATTGAACGCAAACACTTACACACAAAAGAGCACTAAAAGTGATTACATATGTAACACGCTGTAAGGTTTCACTGATAATGTAATGGTTTCTCTGTAGCAGCAATGTTCAGGCTATGACTAGAGATAACGGGATTTGGAATGCTGTTGTTCTTTCTTGTGAGTCTGGAAGCAAAATTTTCATGGTCTTTGGTCAGTGAAAGGAGAAGAAGGAAGACGCGTGTGGAGGGAGCTGGTAGACCACTGGACGGAGTGGACTGGGAGCGAGGGTCTGAAGTTCAGCAACACTCAGAGGAGGTTGATGGTTGATGAATGGACGTATTTGTGAGCTCTAATGTGCAATTTTGACTTTTCTCTTAAAAATAGGCCCTTCTTTTTATTTTCTTTACTAACCCTATATTCAGATTAAGATTTATAAAGTTCAATCATTCAATTGCATATGGTGTACTGTCTGATATTTTGCAGTGCAGATTTGTAACCATGCAACACATCAAGAAGCATCCACACAAACGAAATATCTCAGTTTGGCGGGGTCAGAAGTTGTCTTCCCCTAGATGAATATGTGCTGGCCGAGCCTGAGGGTTACACTTAATAGCATCATCATGTCAGACCAGTCTCTTAAAGTGAGACCTCAAATCAATGTCAGTGGTTGTGAATTATGTATATATTCACAGCAGCAGAATACCCCAAATCTTGGTGGGCTGGTTTAAGGCGATCTACTGAAATACGTTCAAGTTTACCTCTCTTACCCATGATAAAAGTCTTCTCCCCATTTCAAAATGCGGAATGGGCCATCATAAGGGAGCTCAAAGGGATGCTAGTGTACACCATAGCAGACAAAATGAACGAGGCAGAACATAAGTCAACAGGAAACCAAAAGTGTGGTATGCCATGATGGGAGGTAGGAATAGGTGAAAAGGAATTGGATTTACTGAGGAGGGTTGAAAACTGTTGAGAAACCATCATTGGATCAGGAATGAAAGCACTTGGCACTCATAATGACTGTACGTATACCAACTCAGCCACTGACAAATGCAGATCCTCTTTTGGAGGAGTTCTAAGCCCCAGCAGGACCTTTGGGAGATGATCATGCCAACACTTATCCTTCAGGGATGCCCTCACAGCAGCCTTTAAGAAGTGGTGAAACCATTCGCATAGGCCATTGAACTGTGGATGATACACCATGGTGTGATGTAGCCTAACACCAAGATTCTGCACCATTGCAGCCCAGAGGTCTGAAATGAATTAGGCACCATGGTCAGAGGAAATATCAGATAATGTTCCAGGTGCTGATGAAAGCCCCTGTCATCAATGCTAGAGCAATGACCTCTGGCATCACAGTGGTACAGTCCACCATTGTAAGAGGGTGCATGAAATGATGGGGGGCGGTGGGGGAAGAGGACCAGCTAGGTCCATATTGACATCGTCAAACCATCGCTCAGGGACCTCAAAAGGTGCCAATGGCACCTGAACATGATAGTTAATTATTGCCCACTGGCACTTCACACAATCTGCAGTCCAATCACACGTCCTTTCCGAGGCTGTGCCAAACAAACTTTACTGCAACAAATTTCTGTGAGGCCTTGCGGCCTGGATGCAAAAGGCCATGTATGGAGGCAAAAACAGTCTGCCTCCAGTTTGTGGGCAAGATGGGGTGGGCAAATGGTTTAGACATTGCACAGGAGGAATAAACCTCAGCTTCCCCGAACTTAATGTCAACCAACTGCAGGTCCATGACTACTGTTTAGTAAGCCTGGAACTTTGGCTCCGTAACTTGGGTGGCTACACGCAGGCATGGACTGGCGGGCTAGTTATGGAAATGTGGTGCTCAACCCCATGTTTTGTGACTGTAGTGCAGAACGAGGGCTTGGTGAGTTCTGGGAATTTGCTCAGCAGTCGAATAAGTTCACATGCAGTGGTGCCTGCGCTTGACAGAGTCATTGTGGGGAACTTATTGGGTGAGCTGGGTAATGACCCAAAGTCCTTGACATCTACAAGCTGATAGTCCTTAAGATCGACCAACAGTCCCTTGGGCACAAAAGAATTCTGCATCGAGCAGAGGTCTAGCCACTTTAGCCAGGACAAAGTCCTACGTGTAACGTCGCTCACTGAAGCAGAGCGTGACAAGTGGTGTCCCATAAGTTTGGTTCCTGCTGCTATTGGCAGCCTCCAGCAAGGTTTTCTCATTCTTTCCTTTCACAGATGTTGACAGGACACTCACTTCAGCACCTGTGTCACACAGGAAACATCCTGCAAGAATGTCAGAAATGAACAGTGGACGACCCTGGTAGCTGCAACCCATGGTGTTCACAGACTTTTGATATCCTGATGCACTGACACTATCAAAGCTGCAAGGCAGTCAGCACTTCCTAGCGTTCGTACCAAAGTGAGCATGGTAAAAACTCAGGCCCAGCATTGTCTGTTTCACAGCCGCAGGTGTCATTATGTTGGGGGCCTTGCTGACCGTATTTACTGAGGCAGGGAAAGGAGGAGGAATGATACACTGCTTCCTGGCTGAGTGTGGACTACCAGCCATTTTAGCAAGCTCCCTATAGAATGTCATTGGTGCATTAGTGAGGGCTATGCGAACCTGATCAGGCATTTACTGCAAGGAGAGTTCTTTAAAAATAAAACAAGGATGATGATTTCCCAAGAGAGACAACATGTGGTCCATTAGCTCTGTAGGCCTAGCATCAGCGAGACTGGGTAAGGAGAGCAACTGCTTGGCACGCTCAGACTCCAATAGTCCAAAAGTCTGTAAAAGGTGAGTTATCAGTGATCAATATTTAATGTGTCAGGCAGATGTTCAAGCAGACTCACCAGCCTCGCAGCCATGAAATTGCTGAGCGATGCTACCATGTAGTAGAATTTGGTGTCATTGGCAGAGATTTCTTGCAGATTGATCTGAGCCTCCGCTTGTACAAAACAAGTGATGGCACTTTACTCCCAAAATTCCAGCAGTTTCAAAGTGACTGTATTGGCCGACATGACCAACAACTCCAGAATCATCCTAGAGAATCAGGGTCACCAAGAAAGGTTTTTGCAAATAAAATAAAGTGAAGCATTTTATGTTTAATGAAACACATTTTACTGAACTCCAATACTTACACAATAAACCTCTTCAGTACTACTTTTGTTAGCAAACACTGACATTAAAGACCTGTTCTAACTTGCAAACAAATGGACGGGTTTCAGAAACACAATTCATTTCTGAGTAGGATATTCAATATTTCAATCAAATATACCATACTTGAAAGCCAGCATCTCATTTACGTGTGCATGTATGTGCATGTATTGTATGCGTGCGTGTGTTTGTGTTGCTCCATTCCAGCAGCTGAAGTCTTTCCTGTATTTCCATCTTCTCTTTTTTCAATCTTTTTATTGATTTTTTTTTAAACAAGTATGTATACAAACAAGAGGAGAATATCTCTGGTATATATGTCAATAGCAGTACATACAGAAGGTAAAATAAACAATACAAGAATCACACATAGTATTAATCTACGAAGTATAAATTTGATATAGAATGTGTAATTCTCCTCTTATCAATCTATGAAGAAAGGAAGGGCTATTAGAAATTTTTATATAGAAGAAAAGAGAAAAAAACATTATTCTAAACAGAAAAAAAAGGACTGGGCTGTCCATCCTGAGAGTAAAACCGAGAAGATAGACTCTCTGATCAAATACAAGGTTCTGAAAAAATAGCTGGAAGAGAGTCAGTACAAAAATCAGATCATGTGAAAATATTAAATAAAAAGTCGCCAAATTTCTTCAAATTTAAAGGATGTATCCAATGGCTGACTTCTTATTTTCTCTAGACTTAAACAGGACATGATAGAGGAAAGCCAATAAAAGGCAGTAGGAGGGTTAGGGTCCTTCCATTTAAGTAAAATGGCTTTCCTAGCCAATAAGGTTGAAAAGGCTATCATCCACTGAGCGGAAGCAAGAATATATCCTGCTTCCAATGGAATAATCCCAAAAATTGCTGTAAAGCAGTTTGGTTGTAAATGCAGATCCAGCACTTTTGATAAGGTTTTAAAAACATCTTTCCAAAAATTCCCTGTATTTCCTCTGATATGCATCCCAGGGCCTTAAGAAGCCAGACTGACTCTTCCAGCTAGTACTTAGAGGTCTGATAGAGCGATGATTATGAGAGGAATTGAACACACTGCAAAAACACCAGTGGGCAGTTCAATATAAAGACTATTGATGAAAGGCTGAAAACTGTTGGATGCTTTCCTCATAACCCAAGTGCCAAAGTTCCCAACTAACACATGTCTTTTCCTTTGTCTCGTATATGAATCCTATTGGTGGGGAGTTTACCCCATTGACCTCATAAGTCAGTGTAATTACAGATCTTTAGTTCTACCTCAGTCTCATGATGCCAAGAGCCATTGCTTTCCTCTGGTTCTGATGCAAGATTATCCACCCACTACAGTGATGCTGCTTCATCTGTGTATTTCAAGATTGTCCTTTTGAAGTTCAAAGTTCAAAATTTATTATCAAAGTAGGTATACATTATACAGTCTTGAAATTCACCTCCTTACAGGCAGCCACAAAACAAAGAACCCCAAAAGACCCCATAAAAAAGTCAAACACCCAACGTGCAGAGAGAAACAAAACAAATTATGCAAACAATAAAAGTAAGCAAGTCGCATTCAGAGGAAAACTGAGTCCATAGCCACAAAGTCCAGAGCAGATGAAGCAGGCCACAGCCTCAGCTTCAGTTCAGTGCAGAGCTGAGTAACCATAGCAGAGTGGCAAGCAGAACTGGCCCAACCCTTGCCTCTTGTCCTGACCCCATGCCTTTTCAATCCATCTGGCCAGGCATTAAAATCAGCCAAACTTCAGGTCATTAATCACACTAGGACCCTGGCCCTGTCACCCCGACGTGCTCTGGGCCTGGACCCTGCTGCCATATTTTGGCTCAGACTCAACCCCTCCAAAATCAGGCCAGCGCTTAGATGGATCAAATCGACTAGGGAGTTAGGGCTTTACTCTCTGGAGAGAAGGAGGATGAGAGGAAACGTGATAGCGGTATAAAAGATATTAAGCGGGAATAGATAGAGTGGACAGACAGCGTCTCTTCCCCAGGGCACCACTGCTCAATACAAGAGGACACGGCTTTAAGGTAAGGGGTGGGAAGTTCAAGGGGGAAATTAGAGTGAGGTTTTTTACTCAGGGAGTGGTTAGTGCGTGGAATGCACTGCCTGAGTCAGTGGTAGAGGCAGATACTCTAGTGAAATTTAAAAGACTACTAGACAGGTATATGGAGGAATTTAAGGTGGGGGGGTTATATGGGAGGCAGAGTTTAAGGGTCAGCAAAACATAGTGGGCTGAAGGGCCTGTACTGTGCTGTACTATTATATGTTCTATGTTAAATCTCACTCCCTGTTTAGGTGGACAGACCTCAAATCAGCCTCTCCTCTGATTTGACTTTGCTCCACTCCATTCACCCTGACTTTGATTCGAATATGCCTCGGCCTCACCCCAACTTGGCTTCAAGCATGCCGCGACTTGCCTCTATTTCACTTCACGTCCGCACACTTCGACCCTCATCTCAGCTTCTCCTTCACTCACATTTCCATTGTTTGCAGTAATCATTTACCATAAGTTTTACAAGAAAAATGTTACTAATAGAGTATTTTGTTGTATTCTTAGTTGTTTTCTTCCTGTCAGTAAGTAATCTCTGGGCTTCACCAGTGCCTTCTTAAACTAAAAGTTTTGTTCCAGATATCCTGTTTTTCAACTCACAATTTAAAAGCACTCAATGGCTGCTTTATTATGTACTTTCAGAACCTAATAAAGTGGCCACTAAATATATTTTCATGGCCTTTTGCTGCTGTAGTCCATTTACTTCAAGCTTTGACGGGATGTGCATTTGAAGATTCACTTCTGCACACCACTGTTGTAACATATGCTTTTTGGAGTTATTGTCACCTCCCTGTCAGCATGAACCACCCTGCCAATTCTACTCTGACCCCTCTCATTAACAAAGTATTTATGCCCACAAAACTGCCGCTCACTGGATTTTTTTTGCTTTTCACACCATTCTCTGTAAACTCGAGAGCAGTGTTTCTCAACCATGGTTCTGCTAAACCCTAGGGTTCAGTGAGAGCTCCCTCGGGGCTCTGAAAGAAATTATGATAACAAAATAAACATCATTTTTTGAACTTCCTACAACATGTGATGCTAGCACTCGCAGTGGTGGACAGTTACTGAGCAGCTCCATTGGTAATCTCATGTAATAGGGGAGGCTGTTGATAATTGGTCAGCACTGGATTGCATGGAGGGGAGGATGGTAGGCTGATAATTGGTGAGTGCTGTACTGCACAGAGTGTGGCGTGTGGCCAAGTGGTTAAAGCGTTGGACTAGTGATCTGAAGGTCGTGAGTTCGAGCCCCAGCTAAGGCAACGTGTTGTGTAGCTTGAGCACATTGCTCCAATCCACCCAGCTGAAAATGGGTACCAGCAAAATGCTGGGGGTTAACCCAGGCATCCTATCTGGGCGGGATTCTCAGTCGCTTCACGCCACGGAAACCGGCATAAGCACCAGCCTGATGAGCCTATAAGGCTCGGGCAGACTTTAACTTTAACGTATTGCACAGAGGGGAGGACAGTAGGCTGATAATTGGTGAGCGCTGTATTGGAGGGGAGGATGGTATGCTGATGAGGTGAGTGAAGTGTGTTTTCCAAGCATTGAATTGACTCATCGAACTTAGGCTGCGATGTCAGCCCATTACTCCCAAATTACTTCCCCAACATACCCTTATGCCCCGCCAACTGACATATGGGAGCAAACAAACACCACTGGTGCAGTAGAAAATTGGTGGGAACTTCTCATTCTAAAGATGGTCCAACATGCCAATTTTTGAAGAGACGGTGTGAAGTGGAAGAGGAGGATTCTAGGCCTACACCTGTGGACAATTCTGATAAGGTTACTGATGAAGAATTACTATTTTCTGAGTCATTTCACTGCTGTAGTGCAACAGTGGACAGAAAATCCTCTGTCTTCACAATGAAAGCTACTGATCACTAGGTTTTACAAGGACCGGAAATCCAAGTGAAGAGGCTCAGGAAGCAAGTTATTTCGTAGCAGAACTTTTTACCCAGAAAAGGAAAAGTCACACAGTTGGTAAGAACCTAATAATGACAATATGTGAAATTATGGTGGGCAAAATGCAAGATGCATTAAGAGAACTTGAAACGGTTTCACTCAAACTGTATGATAAGTCGAAGTTCTGATGACAAACCACATCATGCTGAAGAGATTTTGTGTAATAAACTGAAAAACAACAGCTTCTCTAAGTAGGTTGATGAGTCAACAGATTTCACCAGTAAATGTTATGTTGTAGCGTTTGTAAGATTTGTAAATTATGGTGAAATTCAAGAAAGCTTTTTCTGTTGCCAAGATCAAGGCATTTTTAATGGTTTGTCTTCACATCTGGAAACAAGAGGTCTGTCTTTGAGTAACTGTGTTGGTGTCTATACCGATGGTGCCCCATCAATGGTTGGCTTCGTGAGAGGTTTTGTTTCTCTTGTAAAAAAAAAGAAAGCCCTAATGTTGTCATAATACATTGTTTTCTTCACAGAGAGGTGCTGATGTCAAAAACACTTGGAGACGAAATGGAAATAGTTCTGGATGATGCTACAAAAATTATTAACTTTAGTAAAAAAGGACCAGTTCACTCGAGAATGTTTAAAAAACTGTATGAAAACCTGTACAAAGATCACACCAATCTCTTGCTGTACACAGAAATCCGGTGGCTTAGCAGAGGAAGAATTCTCAGCAGGGTGCCTGAGCTGAAAGGTGAATTGCAGCAGAACTTTCAAGAAAATAGTAAGCCAGATCTTGCTGGGTGCCTAGAAGATGAAGAACGGCTGCAGAAGCTAGCCTACTTAGCAGACATTTATCTTCATGTGAACCAGTTGAACAAGTCTCTGCAAAGCCCTGGAGAAAATGTTCTGACTTCAAATAGCAAGATTCTTGGATTTAAAAGGAAACTGAATCTTTGGAAACATCATGTTGCAAAAGGAAATCTTGAAATGTTCCCACTGCTGCTTGGGCTTGAGAGTGACGAAGGATACTAGCAAGTCTTAGGTCTTATTGAAAACCACCCGGAAGGACTGCAGAACAAAATTGAACAGTATTTTTCCTCCCGTTCAACACAAGTGCATGTCTGGGTGAGGGATCCTTTCTCTAAATCTTCTGCTCAGCCAGAGAACTTGACCTTGAGAGAAGAGGAAGAACTTTGTGAGCGGCACTCTGATCATGCACTCAAGATGAGATTTACTGACCTGGACAAGTTCTGGATTTCTGTGACAGAACAGTATCCTGCCATTCATAGGAGAACAGTGAACATTTTGCTGCAGTTCTCAAATTCTTACATGCGTGATCAAGATTTTTCTCGTTTAACAAGCATCAAAAGCAAGGATAGAAATACTAAGTTTTTAGAATTTATGAAAGGGAAAGAAAGAGATTCATTTCAAGAAAGGTAAACTGAACTTAATGCCTGTTTTTTTTCAAGAAAGAATGGTTAAAAATTTATTCTCTACTCAAAAGAGGACTGACAATTATTTTTGCATTGTTACACCTACAACTTACTGATCATGCTAACGTACCGTGAGCTGTAGATAAAATAAATTTTACACAGGGGTCCATTGAGAACTGAAAATTATTTCAAGGTCTCCTCCAGGGTAAAAAGGTTAAGGAAGGCTTCTCTAGAGACTGTGCTTGAAAATACCAGGAGATAAGCAGTTTATGAGATACTCAAAACACCATGTGTTAACATCAACAATCATTCCACAATCAAAGCTTGGTCAGAACTACTGAACCTCTTGACTACATCTGAAAGTTTTTATGCATTGAGTTATTGCCGCATGATTGGCTGTTTAGATATTTGCATTAATGAGCAGGTGTACATACTGATTGTAGGGGGTTATTTTATTTTTCCTCTTTCTGATTGATCTTATTCATCAGTTTACTAGCTGTCTGCAAAAGCAATATATGTCCTGGGCAAATATAACGTTCACCTAAATCCCTTTGTCCTGTGCAATGCTCCCTTTCCATGCAACATAAAACTTGTTTTCACCCATTTTCAGTTCTTTGACCTGAAACATTAACTCTGTTTGTCCTTCTGCAGACACTGTCCAGGTCCACTAAGTATTTGCAGTGTAATTCTAGTTTTATTTCTGATGTGAAGTAGCCATGGCAAAGTCAAGTCAAGTCATCACTTTTTATTGTCATTTTGACCATAACTGCTGGTACAGTACATAGTAAAAACGAGACAACATTTTTCAGGACCATGGTGCTACATGACACAGTACAAACACTACACTGAACTACGCAAAAAAAAACACAGAAAAAAAAGCTACACTAGACTACAGACGTACCCAGGACTGCATAAAGTGCACTAAACAATGCAGGCAATACAATAAATAATAAACAAGACAATAGGGCAGTAAGGTATCAGTCCAGGCTCTGGGTATTGAGGAGTCTGATAGCTTGGGGGAAGAAACTGTTACATTCTGGTCGTGAGAGCCCGAATGCTTTGGTGCCTTTTCCCAGACGGCCGGAGGGAGAAGAGTTTGTATGAGGGGTACGTGGGGTCCTTCATAATGCTGCTTGCTTTGCGAATGCAGCGTGTAGTGTAAATGTCCGTAATGGTGGGAAGAGAGACCACGATGATCTTCTCAGCTGACCTCACTATCCGCTGCAGTGTCTTGCAATCTGAGATGGTGCAATTTCCAAACCAGGCAGTGATGCAGCTTCTCAGGATGCTCTCAATACAACCCCTGTAGAATGTGATGAGGATGGGGGTGGGAGATGGACTTTCCTCAGCCTTCGCAGAAAGTAGAGATGCTGCTGATTATAGACCACCACAGAGAGGATAATCTGGAATGGCTAAAATAATATATTTTTTTAAAAATAGCAGGTTCTGATGTGGAGAACCAGCCGGTATGAACAAATCCAGAGTCTGAGCTATTTACTTAGTTAGAGAGTTTGTTACAGTATTTGATTCATCAAAGAAGTTTAAAATAATGAATATTCCATCCAATAGCCTCACCTATTTCTTTATTCAGTTCTTGTCACTTGCCTTTGTCATATTATGATGCAAAACTAAAGTTACATCCCAGTGTCCCTTTGTGTTTAATTCTGGCTTTTCATTCCAGTGGTTTGATGCAGCTAAGAATTTTTTTATATATCAGTGAGTGGGTTGTTTAGCGTCAACTACAGTGCTGAGTGTGGAGTCTCATATTTATTCACCAGATCAAGTAGGGAATGCAGGCTTCTTTCTCTAAGGATGTTAATGGACTAATTGTTTTAATGATAATCCTACTATCTCATGTTCACTTTTTCTAATACAATTGTGTAATTAAACTGAATTGAATTTCTTAAATTGCCATAGTTCAATGTTAACTAATCTGAATTATTAGTCCTGGTTTCTGGATTGCTAGGAAATTACAAAACTACCACACAACCATACCTCAAAGTCCAAAATTTCCAGCCTTGTAGAAAAGTGATTTAAAGAAGTTATGAGTTACTTTATCTATGTATGCCAATTATGCTCAATTGAACCTTGGTTGACATTCTTTTTCCTAAAAAATATGATAGATAACTATGACTGCAGCTATGACCATTTGTACAGGCAGAAATAATCTGATACTTGATGGGAACAATAGACCTCTGTCCATTGAGAGTAGAAAGTATCATACTTTCAAATCAGCCCCCTAGATTGATGAATGGGCATGTGGAGAATAATGAAATGCGTCACTGGAGATTAATTGGTGTAAGCTGCTTTGTTTCAGTAAGTTGGATTTCTCAGTGACAGGGTAGGGGCTGGTGTGTGAAATGGAATTCCTGCTTCTCCCTGTATTTCATCTGCTACTATTTTCCTAACTTTTCTGATATTCAATTAATGCTTAATCCTAACTTTTCACTTCCACCTGGTACTTTCAGCTTCCATTTTGGCAGTCAATTTGACAATATTTTCACAAACCATTATCATATTGTAAAAAAAACACATATCCTGAATGTAATGCAAAACCTCCTGCATATTGAACTAAATTATATTCATGGCATAGCCCTTGTCTGCTGATTAAGTGATTTTCTGGATAAATTACAGTAGATTTGTGAGGCAGAACCCATTGCCTGTCAGCCTATCCTCTTTATGTGAACATCCCATAAAAAGCTGTGAAGCATTTCTTCTGCTGTGTATGGTGAACAATTGCTTCCCAATTCAATTGTTATACTGTCTGATTAGTACAATCGCACCAACTAATATTTAAATACCACTTTAGAGTTCATGGACATCATTAAAATTGCCTCATTCGAATCCACATTCTGCTCATTGATGGTGTTGTCAGTATCCAATGGAGTTTTACATTTTAACTTTCAGGATCTACTGTTTCTGCTTGGTACATTGTGCGCTCAAGCTGCTGAAGTTGCACGACTCCTTATTATCGAAATGTATATGTAGTTTGCTGTTACACCACCATGAGTTCACCATGAATGATAAGTGTGAATCAGAGAAGCAAGATGCACAGAAGATAAGAGGTCATTGCACAACTACTTCCACTTCTGCAAAATGATAGAAACTTGCACAAAGGATATTTTAAACTTTAGACATACGTTTGAAAGGAAAAATTAATTTAACTGTGAAGATCTTCAATGAAGTAAATGAGAAACTGCCTTTACATTAAACCCTTGATATTGAACCCTTGAACACTACCTCACTTTTTTAATATATATAATTTCTGTTTTTGATGATTTTTAATCTGTTCATCATACATATACAGTAATTGATTTACTTATTTATTATTATTATATTTATTTTTTCATCTATATTATGTATTGCATTGAACTGCTGCTGCTAAGTTAAGAAATTTCATGACACATGCCAGTGATAATAAACCTGATTCTGATTCTAATTCTGATTCTGAATTATTGGAGGGCAATCAGATAGATGTTCTTTGATTAAATTAAGGCAGAACAAAAACGTTAAAGTTTTGAATAATGTGATTGACAACTACTTTGAAACAATTCCAATAGTTGAATGAAAAAGATAGAGAACAAAAAGGTAAGATAAATGAACATGCATTTCACACATTTTAAATCGATAAATAATATTAATATAGTAAATAACATTAATGTGGGAGTACCACAGTAACATAGCAGTTAGCATAATGCTGTTACACTGCCAGCAAACTTGGTATAACTTTGACACTGCCTGTAAGGAGTTTGTACATTCTCCCCGTGACTGCTTGGGTTTCCTCCGAGATGCATTTTCCCTCATTTAAAGACACACGGATTAGTAGGTTAATTGGTCACATGAGTGTAATGGGTGAAGCAGACTCATTGGACCAGAAGGACCTGATTCCATACTGTGCCTATAAA
Organism: Hemitrygon akajei; assembly: GCF_048418815.1. Classification (NCBI taxonomy): domain Eukaryota; kingdom Metazoa; phylum Chordata; class Chondrichthyes; order Myliobatiformes; family Dasyatidae; genus Hemitrygon; species Hemitrygon akajei. Next base: position 66,071,195 of record NC_133133.1, read on the forward strand.
TACAATACATCATCAACTTTTGCATCTGAAGGCTTACTAAAAATGTCTTGGACTTCATTCAGCTTCATATTTTCTACAATTTTCTTTAAAAATAGATAGCTATTTTGGATTGATGAATTCTATGTGTTTGCTGGACATTGATGAACAATTTGTGTTCCTTTGTAATTGAACAAATGTTGACCTCTTCCTGAAGTACATTTGCTTACTGCAAAGGATTTATTCTGTATGTTTACCATCTTGTTCGACCAGTTACTGGGCAACTTGGACAATGGTGAATTGCTGCTTCTCTTATCACTTTGCTTGCACATTAAAAATGAACTTTTAATCTCATCATCTACACTTGTATCGTATTGTCTACCAGCACTGCACTTCTTCTGTAACTGTAACACTATATTCTGCATTTGGTTACTGCTTTTCAATTATGATTCCTCATGTTTTGAAATAATCTGTTTGGATGGTTTACAAAACTAAGTTTTTCACTGTATCTTGGTGCATATAAAAATAATAAACCAATTCCAACTAATATATTTTCCAAGTTAATGTAAATTAGCTGCTAGATTGTATTATTGTTTAAAAAGTTTTCATCCTTTTTCAAATTCTGAATTTTTTTTAACATTTCACTTATTTTTTTCTTGACAGCTGTATCCGGATGTCTTTAATTTTGTTCAATAAACAATATACAACTCATAGTCCATGTTACGGTCAGGTTCACTGTGATTGAGCAATTTTTTTCTTAAATGACAAGCTGGAATGAAAGAAAGAAAGCAAATAACATGACTGTCCAGAAATTGCAATGTGGGATGCTGGCACCTTTCAACAATGTACTTGGAACAAACTTATAATCACCTCTCATGAAATAGTGCTGACAGAAACACTGACAAAGGCATTTTCATATTTGGTACCCTATGGCAGAATCCCAGTGTCTGTTTTGTGCACAAAATTCATTAGTTTACTACAGTAAATCTTTGATCAAGCATTGCAATACCACACAAATACTTTAGTGACTTGTTTCTCCCCACATACTACTTATGTTCAAATGATGTTTGAAAACTTTACTAATCTTTTAAAAGTTTAAGTGCAATGAATAATGAAGACAAACTGGATGGGGAGCTATTCTTGCCAGTTTCCTGAATTATGTGCCTCACATTTAAAAAAAAGGCTAAAACACTATTAGCCCCACCTACAGCTGCTAGCATCAAAAGCAGGAATTTCTGCTATACTGCAGCATTGACACTTTCAGACACTGCTGAAGTAAGCACACGGTTCCTTATTAGCAGACTAAATTCTGGTAGTTGGAAATATGGACCTAAAAAGTACCTTCTGTATGGATTTTACAGGATCTGTGCTTCAGGTAATTGTATTTGTTTTCTATTTTTCACTTGTCTTCAGGATTCATCTGTTTCTGATCACTTCAGGAAGTATGACAACAGTGCATTTGTAAAGCCTATTATAATTATATTAGTAATTGATTACCTGAGATTTTCTGGACTTAAGAGCTTAGCTTCATTGTATTTCATCAGCAGCACTGAAGTACAAACAATATATTGAATACGAGGAACTGGGCTGTGGAGATGTTATTTAACACTGATCAATTGTTAATTTGCTACATTTATATCTCAAATGTCAGCACACTCAATTGGATAAGTTTAGAAAAACAGAAAGAATGCACAGATATCTATTTTATATGTTAGCAGCAGCATTAAGATTTACAGTCTTTTATTTCCCATAAATTTACTAAGAATTAACTAAATGCAAATGTTCAGTTTACTGAAGTTGTTTAAATTTTACCAACAGGTTAGAATGATTAGTACTTTCACAGTATTAGTCACCTTTGAATTAAATACTTTAAAAGCCCTGAAGTTTCCGAATATGAATGTGTATTTTTAAGCCACTGTGGAGTATAGCATCAGTTGTACAACAAAATATATGAAAAAGAGATCCAATTGGGATCAAAATTTGAAGCAGTTAGCTAGTAGTCTCCAAACAAACAAATGTTCTTATCTAGTACTGTACAAATAACATGGGCAATTTTCAGAAGGAGGAAAAAGCTCAATGTCAACAAATGGCTTATTCCCCAAATCTTAAATGCCAGGTTAAATATATCATTCATTTTCAGTTGCAATTATTTTTCAGTGTTTTATTTCACATTTTCAACAATGAATCAGTTCACTAAATACTCACTTCATATTCACAATGTACACTAAAACGTTTTACAATGTTATATTTTCTCCAACAATTTACTTGCCAGGACTCTTGCAATGAAGTTACATTACTTACAATAAAACAAGATCCTGAAAAATGTTTAGCAGGTCAGGATTTTTTTTCAGTATTCAGGAAGTAATACTGTCATAAAGAAGTAAGCCATGACTAACCATTGAAATAAACTGGGGCCCAAGCTTTCCTTCCTATTTTATGATTTTATTAATGTCATTTTAGCAACAGGGATCAATACTATCTGCATGCAAATGTTCTACTTGCCTCCTGTTTTTAGAGATCAGACAACAAGCAAAATGATATCTATGCCACATAAAATCACTTACAAAACTTTCACAAATTAGTCGTGTAGATTAGAATCAAACAGCCTAGAATAATCCTTAAGAAAAACTTCTGGACATTCAAAGTTGGTTATTCTGTCATCTCACAATAGGTCATGGTGGACATATGTCAACACCATCTATTGGTGCCTATCATCATCCACTGATAATTGAGCAGACAAGAAATCCAGTTTCACATAGGTAGAATTCAGCGTGCAAATGACATGCAGTGGAACAACGTTCCAACCCAAATTCAAAATTTTCAACTAATGTGCATCTATTGTAATTGATGCCCCGTTTTTGGGAAGCAAACACGTATGTAGCTGAAGGTCATCGATATTGAACTTCAAAACAGAGATAGAAACAATTGGAAGTTTACAAAATTGTTTTGAAGACCTCCTGTGTCGCATGTTGGTTCATAAGGGAAATGTACATCTTGGTGAGAATGCTGACAGGGGTAAAGTAAAAAAAAAGATTGAAATAATTGAAATCAGATAACATCCATGGAGAGAAAAACAGATGTTTCACGTTGCTAATTTTTCATCATATATGCTGTGCCAACATATTGGGTGTTGCGTCTTGGGAAATCTTTGGGCATTAACTGTGTTAATTTCTGCTTCTTTAATGGAGACAAATAGAAATAATTACTTCAGTTTTCCACAGACTTTGCTTACTTTGATTATGATAACCTTATCAAGCAGTCATCTGGCCAATGAAAAATTGCCTTTAATTTTGACCTTGTAAAGATGCTTCTCAACTGTTCACTCCAAGAAGTCGAAAACAGGTTACAAGCAGCAGACCTTGCAACACAGTTGGTTATGTACTAAGTAGGGCTTCTGGTTATCTGATCTGAACAATCTGCCTAATTTAGTGATCTCACTATTAAAAGATTTTACATGTCTTGTGTATATGACCATGGTTCTAGAAATACGTTAGTTGCTGTAATGTGTAATCATTAATCTTATGTATTATGTTCTTTGTAATTTCAATCAAGTTTTAGCTTCAGTGTTTGTTCTCTATCTTTGTAACTTGTATTAGCAAGTGTCCTATGTTTAATTACTTCTGAATTCTGGCCTGGCAATGCATTTCTCTAAATCAATATCTAAGTTTGTAATGCCCCTGAAGTCAGAATCAGAATCAGGTTTAATATCACTGGCATATGTCATGAAATTTGTTAATTTAATGTCAATCGCACAAAGCAATACATGAAAATATAGGGAAAAATATGTATATCAATTACAGTATATAATATAATATTGTAACACACCACTGTTGTAACACATGGTTATTTGAGTTGCTGCTGCCTTTCTGTCAGTTTGAACTAGTTGGCCATATTCCTCCCATCTCTCTCATTAACAAGACATATTCACCCACAGAACTGCTGCTCACTGGATGTTTGTTGCTTTTTGCATCATTCTCTGTAAATTCTAGACACTGGTGTGTGTGAACATCCCAGGAGATTAGCAGTTTCTGAGAGACTCAAACCACCCCCTCTGGCACCAACAATCATTCCATGGTCAAAGTCAATTTGATCACATTTATTCCCCATTCTGATGTTTGGTCTGAACAATATCTGAACCTCTTGACCATGTCTACATGTTTTTATGCATTGAGTTGTTACCACATGATTGACTGATTAAACATTTGCATTAACAAGCAGGTGTACAGATGTAGCTAACAAAGTGGCCACTGAGTGTATGTAAGAAACTGTGTCCAGTTATGCCTTGTGTTTGGTTGGGTGAGGGTTCATTTATTATAATCATCTGTACCAAATCAAATAGTAACTCAGCTGGTGAAACAATTACAGTACAATGCAGTTCGAACAGATAAGTCTTAAAAAGTTCTCATGCATTCATTGGGCAGTGTTGGATTAGCAATGATGTGTGGACCAACAAGTCTTGGTTGTTACTTCATAGTGTAAAACTTCAATTGTTTCCAAGACCCAGCCCATGCTGAATACGTTGGAGAAGGGAAAATGTTCAACATGATCATCCAAGGATCAGTTAAAGCACTGGAGCTGATTATTCGGTGGGGTGAAGTTTGTGAATGCTCAAATCAGAAGCAGTAGCAAGGTTGGATTGGCTAGCAGAGAGGTGTAGTAATTGTAGACTAATAGATTAAAGTGGGGAAAGAGGCAATGTGGTTAGTGGATTGCTGAGCTATTGAAAACCGTGCAAGTAACAAAGGAAAGAGGAATTTCAGAGTTAGGAGGAGTGTTGTGAGAAGACACTTAGAGATTACTGGATCTCAAGAGAGTTAATTTATCATTCTCAGTATGAAGACCATGTTGTCTCATGAGAATTCAACAAGAGGAATGTCATCATATAGAACTAGGGTTACAGATCACAAGAATGATCGAAGGCAGAAAGCACATGGTTGGATTTCTGGATGATGCAATATGACTCAAAGTTGGGTATTTCCGGAAATATAGTTTTAATTGAATAAAACTGTGAATAATGTGCATTTCCATGTTTAACAGTACATTTTTTGAGTTAGTACTGAGTTGGTTCTATTTGATAACTTCAACGTAAATTAAAATTACTTAGATTGAAAGGTTATTTTCAAGACTGCAATACACAATTACAGAAATGCAAAAAAAATATATAATCTGTTTTATTCCCATTCTTGCTGAGTTACAGGGGCATTTCTACCTGGATAGAAATTTAGTGGGAAAGGACTCATTCTTGTATCTTCCTTGAGATATAAATGAAAGAGACATCAGGTGGGTTATGTCAACAATAAAGTATCTAACCAGCCTGAACACCTACCCTAATATCACTGGCATTATGCTTATTATTTGTCTGTTCCTGAGATACAGGTCTTAAATATAAATGTTTAACATTAAGAACAACAAAATGTAATGATATCAGCTGATCTATTACTTCCTGACCAACATTAAAGCCCACTTAACTATAGTTTCTATTTAAGACAATGATGAGACCAGGAAAAAAAACCCAAAGCTTGCAAGTCTTTAGAACTCAAAGGCAGCATAAGCAGAATTCTTTAATGTTTGAATAGCACAGGTGGATCGATTCCTGTTTAGCAGATGAAAGGCTACCGGGTAGACAGGAAGATGGAGTTGAAATTACAATGACATCAGGTATGCTCATACTAAATGGCAGAGCAAATTTAAGGGAGTGAGTAGCCTTCTCTTGTCCTCAAGTCACAAATGCATATGTATCACTACTGTTAAAAATCTAAATTGAAACATCCTCCTTGGATCGTTGTTTGTTACATTTACACATAAGCTGGTCCAGGGAATCTATGTAGCTTTACAACAAATTACAAACAGTATGTTTTTTTAAGTTACATTTAAAAAATTCCTACTCATAAATAAGTCAATAGTCAAGCCTGCAGCAAGTTTTTGTTGGCTGCTTGACAAGAGTTGTTGCATTCTAGAATCGCTGTTCAAGTCATAACTTGTCTAGATAATAATGGGTGAATGGTGCAACAGAAAAAGAACTCTGCATTTTAACAGAGGCCAAAACATTACATTTTACCTGGCCAATAGAGCTCTGTAACAATCATATGTAGTGGTTCCAGCCCCTTCTTGTAACCCACACCTGAACAATGCACTCAGTGGACTTCACAGTTTCAACGGTTGCAAGTGAAATTAATAGAAAAATGGCAGGCTAATTTTCTTCTTGTCTCCCTCCTCTTTCAAAGTAATGCTACTGCATTAGTAACTCGCTGAACAAGTCACAAGTGTTAATATCACCTTTCTATTATAGGCAAGTTCTGTTGAAATAATGGGTTTGTATATCTACTATATGTTCTCTGTGAAACAGAAGAACTGGAAATGGCTTTGTTTACCAAAATCATATGCAAATGGTATAATGAAGCTTTGCAAAGTAACCATATCTGATTTAATCAATCAGTTTTTAAGTGTGTAACAAACCTTTAATTCATGATAATAAGATATGCATACTTGTTAGGAAATGGCCACAAAATAGCTGTCAAAATTAAATGAATGGTTGACAATTTTTACCTCACTCCATGATTTCCTTTGGGTTGTAATCCTGCAAATTCATTTGGACACCTGTCAAATATTTCAGAGCCCTTGAACTATTCATGGTACTGTGCCGATTCAATTCTCCTGCACAGTAAACAGAGAAAATTGAAATGACAAACATTTGTGAGGTGTTGCTCACTCTCAATATATTACTCAGTCATTATGAAGCAAGATTAAAATCCAGCAGCTATTTTTGAAAGTTTGCAGTAAAGCAGGTTAGCAACAAAAAAGTTGCAATTTACAGCATACTTAAGTATAAAATCATTTCAAGAACTCTGTGAAGACAGAATTAGTCAAAACTGAAGATAAAACAGAAGCAAGAGCTTTAAAAAGAGAGGTGAAAGCTTGAGTGTTAACCTGTGGTTCAATGGAGAAAGGGACTTTACTGGAAAGGAAAGATTAGAGACGTACTCTCAAGAATTCCACACTTTATCATTGGAAGAAAGAGTGGGAATACAAATAATGCAAACCACAGGAATTGCAGTTTGCTTTAAAGTCCAATTTTACCTAAAAGTTGAATTGAAAAGCAAGAGAAAACCATAAGACATTGGGCACAATTTAGCCTTTCAGTCCATTGAGTCTGCTCCTCCATTCCATCATTGTTGATTTATAATCCTTCTCAACCTCATTCTCTTGCTTTCTGCGCATATCTTTTGGTGCCCAAACTAACTAGGAATCTATCAATGTCCACTTTAAATAAATCCACTGACGTGGCTTCCACAACCGTCTGTGGTAATGAGCGAAAATGAACCATCAGAAACACATGATGGACAGGAAATACAATCTGCCAATGCCTTACTCTTTAAACAAGATATATTTGCTACTTATAAAATAAGGATGATTTTTTCCTTTCATAAACTTCTTGTACAATATATTTTGAGAGTTTTCTGAATAAAGTCAAAACTGTGATGTCATCTAATCTAGATAGAAATCAATTGAAAAAAATGTGCAGAGTAAGAGTCCATGGTATGACAGGATAGATACTAGCATGGACAGAAGATTGGCTGACTGACAGGAGAAAAAGAATGAGAATAAAGGGGGCCTAATCTAGTTGTCTGTTATTGATTAATGTTGTTCTACAGGGGTCAGAATTGAAGTCTGCTTATTTTCACACTATGTGTATGTAGGCCTCCGTTAGTCTCAATAGACCATGGATTTGCACCTTGGAAAGTTTCCAGGGCGCAAGCCAGGGCAAGGTTTTTTTTTATGGAAGACAGGTAGTTGCCCAAACAGCAAGTCTCCCCTCTCCACACCACCAATGTTGTCCAAGGGAAGGGCATTAGGACCCATCCATCTTGGCACTGGTGTTGTCACAGATCAATGTGTGGTTAAGTGCCTTGCTCAAGGACACACATGCAAGCCTCAGCCAAGGCTCAATCTAACGACCTTCAGATATCTAGACCAATGCCTTAACCACTTGGCCATGCACCAGCACATTTATTTTCACACTATATATATCCATGTTCTGAATTATAGAATTGATGGCATTTTATCCAAGTTTGCTGACGATATGAAGATAGGTGGAGGGGCAGGTGGTGTTGAGGAAACAGGGAATCTGTAGAAGGAATTTGTTCCACCTGAGTGTGGTGAATCTGTGGAATTTATTGCCATTCATGGATGTAGATGCCAAGGCATTGAGTATATTTAAAGTGGAGATTGGTAATTTCTTGATTCTTGATTATTATTTCATGTTATCAAAGGTTACAGGGAGAAGGCAAGAGAATGGGGTTGAGAGTGATAATAAATCAGCTATGATGGAATGGTGAACCAAAACTGATGGGCTGAATGGCCTAACTCTGCTCCCATGTCTTCTGGTTTTATGAAACCATACTTGATTGCCTAGCATTTTTTTCCAGTGAATTTGACAGTCTAAATGCCTAGCACAGTTTTCCACCCAAGAAATCAGTAAATGTCAAGCAAGTTTCCAAAATAAATACATGGCAAAAAAAAAAAAAAAATGGCAGACAGTAGGAGATCAGGCTTGGTTAGAAGCATGAGACAGGAGGAGACAGGAAAGGTTGAGTGGTAGAGGTGGAACAGAAGTGTGTATGAGGTTGTAGGGTATTGTCACTTGTGGGAATTAAGAGAATCAGAAGATTCAGGTCAATTGGAAATAATTTAGCACCACACAAATTTATAAATTTTGACATAATAAAGAAAATACACAGATCAAAATTGGATTTTCAAATGGACCAATATTTAATAACCAGCATTCACCTGTGACCTCCCATGTGTTTCATCAAACAGCCCACAAATACCCGACTGTAACAAGATTTCAGAAACTGACAAGCTTCTACAAGGCCAGGTCACAGAGGGGAAGGACTCCATCATTTTTAGTTAATTAAAAAGGTCGCAAATACCACTCCTCAGGTTCTGACTAAGATGCACCATTCTGACAACATTCTTGTTAATGCTTTTATCCTCTTTCGTCTTCAGAATAGTTACATCTTTTGTTTTACTCAAGATAATCTTCCTCTACCCAATCCAATTCAGTTTTGTAATATTCATCATCTCTCATTCAAGGTAGCAGTTCTGCTCCTTCTGGTCTAATTGGTAGCGTATTCACCCCACCACCCTTGCCCCACATTCCACAAGCTGACAATTTTCCTCTTCCTTTTGTACAGGCACACTCACCTGCAGTCTCTTCTTTTAACAAAAATTTCAAACTTCCAGTCCTTCATTCAAACTATCACTTTTAACTTCATCCCATTTCTTCCATGAACCAGCACTCCCAGTTTTCCTCAATTTCCCTATCAAATTTCCCCTAGCATCTACATTTTCTGATATTTATTTTCCATTCCCTTTGATGAACTTGTTATTTTTTCTACTTCTCACTGTTCGCTACTAGTTTGCCATTTCACTTCTCTAGTTATTCTTTGATGTTAGCTACATCAAGGCTTTCTTCCTTTAAGTGATCCAACCATGACTTACAATAATTTAGAGATAATATAAAGGTCAAACACTAAAGTTTATTGGAGCATCTCAAGAATTCAGCAAAGAAGGACCAAGAATTGAAAAGGTGAATATGAGAGCAATCTCTTGAATCTCCGACCAGTTTACAGAGGTACAGGTATATGACATTAATACCTTCTCTCAATATAAAAATAGGATAAGCAATAGTTCACATGGATTCCTTACAAAATCTCTCATAAGAATTTGTATTTCAGAATAAAGTAATGGCAGAGAAATTAAACAAACAATTTGTACCAAATTATCATTATTTAATGAATATGCTTAAACCTTGGGAGAAAAACAGGTCTTGAGTTAATGACAAGCTGAATGAAATGAATGCAAGTCAGACTAAATAACACTGAAAAACAATAAATCTCCAGAATTTAATAAGAGGTGACTATGGTAACAAGAGACAATGACTAGTTATTCCCTTCCATAAAGTGTTTTCATTCAACAGAAGATAACAAATACAACCCCACTATGAAAGTGGAAAATTAACAGGGAACTACATACCAGTTTGCCTATGATCAGTAGGAGGGAAGTACTAGAGTCCATTATTAGAACACTATTATTTGATTGGACAGATTTGACGTAGAATTATGAAAGGAAAATCTAAATTGGAGCTTTTTTAAAGGTGAAGAGCTCAGATGGAATGAGTGATGTTGTATATTTAATCTTTAGAAGCATTCAGATAAAGAATTATTATAGAAAAAAAAGTGGATGTAGAACTATAGATAAAGTGCTAGGGATCCAGTTCTTTCCCAGTGTACATGGTGAATAATCTCTTTTCAGGTTTCCAGATATCAATGGTAACCAATGTTTCAATGACAAACTCCGCCATCTTCATCAGGCATCCAGAGATGAGTTTATTCGTCAGATAGAGAAGTCAGATAAGTCACTTCCATGTGAGAGGCTGCAACCAATGGATTATCACAGAGCTCATACCAAGGTTCATCACTGCCTTGGATGGGAGAACCAAGCATTATATAAGTATCCCCATAGTATATATAAATATGAGAATAATGTGTACAGAGAGTGTATTGAGGATGCCAGGCTCTTGGTCTCAAATTAAGGAGAGATTGGATAAGCTGCAATTGTTTTCTGTGGAGCAAAGGAGTGGCCTTATAAAATTAAAAGAGGCACAGATAACGTGGATGGTTACAGTCTTTTTTCCAGTTCAAGGGAATGTAGAACTAAAAGACATATATGAAGAGAGAAAGGGAAAAGACTTAAAGTAAACAGAAAGGGTAAGCTTTTTTATTTACCTTGAGGGTAGTGGATATGTGGACTAAACTGCCAGATTAATATTTAGATACATAAACAGTATCTATCTATCTATATCTATATTTATTTATCTCCTCCCCACAAACAGTCCTTCTAAGTGAGGCAACACTTCACCTTCAAATCTGCTGGGGTCCTCTATTATGTTTGGTGTTCCCAATGCAGCCTCCTCCACAATGGTGAAACGATGTATGAATTGGGGGACCAGTTCATCAGTCACCATGCTCCAGCTACCAAAATAGGAACTTCCCAGTGGGCAAACATTTTAATCCTGATTCCCATTCCTGTTCCGACATGTCAGTCCATGGCCTCCTCTTGTGCCATGATGAGGTCACTCTGAAGCTGCAAGGACAATATGTTATCTTTCATCTAGCTAGGATCCAACCTGATGACCTAAACATCAATTTCTCCTTCTCCCTCTCACCTCTTCTTTCATTCCCCATTCTGGCCTCTTACTTCTTTTCAAATATCTGTCACTTCTCCTTGGGTCCCCTCCTCCTTCCCTTTCTCCTGAAGTCCATTCTTCTTTCCTATCAGATTCCTTTCTTTCCTGCCGTTTACTTTTTTCCCAGCTGGCTTCAACCATGACCTTCTAGGTTGCCTCCTTCCCTTCCCACCACCCTTTTATTCTGGCATCTTCCCTTTTCTTTTCTAGTCCTGAAGAAGGGTATCGGCCCAAAACATTAACTGTTTATTCCTGTCCATGGATACTGCCTGACCTGCTGAGTAACTCCAGCATTTTGTTGTGAAGTTTTAGAGATGGCACAATTACAATGTTCACAATACATCTAGACAGCTATATGGGTAGAAAATGCTTGGAGGCAATAGGGGAAAATGCAGGCAATTGGATTAACTCAGGCAACGACCTTAATTCATTTATGGGAGATTGCCTTCACAGGCTGAGCCAGGATTACTTGCCTGTCCTTGTTGCCCTTTAGAAAGTGGTGGTGAGCTGCCTTTGTTGATATGTCCACAATTCTGTTGGGGAGAGAACTCCAGGATGTTGACCCTGATTGTAAGAATTGTATATTTTCCAACAAGAAAATATTAGATAGACTGGCCATCTAATCTTTGGACTTTAGAAGAATGAGATAGGGTGTCATGGAATTGTACTAAACTCATGATAGTTCAGACTCAAGGATGAAGTTTTAGGAAAATATAGCATTGGAATGGAGCAATTCCTTTGTTGTCCTTTGATGGAACTACAGAACAGAACTAATTGCGAAGTCTTAATTCCTACCAGTTTCTGGTTTCCATCAAAAGGTAAATTGGTTTATCATTGACACATGTACCAAGATACAGTGAACAATGTTGTTTTGTATGCCATCCATCTTTACAACAGCACCTTGAGGTAGCACAAGGGGAAACAATAATCCAAAATAAAGTGTTACAGTTACAGAGAAAGTGCAGTGCAGGCAGACAATAGGATGTAAGGCCATAATGACGTAGATTGTGAGGTCAATAATCCATCCTATTATACCTGGGGACCATTCAACAGGAGCAGGCAGTCTCTCTTTTGCTGAGTATTTTCATGCCCCATTTAAACTTACCTAATGTACAAGTATCTTCTTATATTATTTTCATGAATTGGCTATGACATCAGATTGCAAGTTTGAGGTAAGTCCTTATAGATCTCCACCAGCTAGAACCTTGGTACAGAGATATGGCATATGTTGAATCAATTTCTAGGCAATTAACATATAATTTGTCTGGTCTACCCCAGCTAAGAAAAAGTCTTACACCTTAAGGCAAGTCATTTGATGCAAGGAGATCAGAGGTCTGGTGTGTCATTTCCTTACCAATTACTTTTGCCAGACATCATTGAATAAATATTTGCAAAATAGTTATCTAAGGAGTATTCAGTCACTCTGAGATCATTTATCACACAGATATTTACTCCTGAAAGCATCAAGGAGGATACTAACATGAATGATTTATGAAGTAGTCTTGCATCAGAACTATATTCTGAAATATTAAAACTATACTTTCAATTATTCAGTATGCCAAATTTTTGTGTTCAATCTTAAACTGAAATCATTAAGGATGAGATGAATTTCTTGTATTCATATAAATGACTTCACAATACACAGTATAGAACCCTAGTTCATTCCAAGGTATAAAAATACAGAACTGCTTACTACTGAGAAAGAAAAACAGACTGAGGTTTTCAATGTGTCACAAGACATTGATAATATTAACTAGATAAACAGTATTGCTTGTACAGATACTTGTCCTGGTTGATGCAGGAGAGGATTAATGATGATTGTCCCACAAATCATCATCAGTGCTCAGCTGCAATGCACAAGCTGATGAGAAACACACTATCACTTAGTCTTCAAAATCAGTCACTCTTTTAATTAATAATACATTTACTCAAATGCATGCTTGCATTTGAGGTCCAGATATTTTAACATTTTAAATACTACAACAAATCAACCTATCAATTTAACAAGTTTAGAATACAGTTGTATACATCTCTGGAATAAAATTAATTAAGAGGCAGGATTCAATCCACCGAAAATGCTTGCAAATACACATATTTTGAAGCTGAATTCTTAATCATCAAATTCAAGTTATTCAGGTCTCCCCTTACAATCTGCAAAATAAAATGTTCATGACCCGGTGGTCCCACTCTATATCACAATCCTCCATGACAAGACTCTGGAAGGCATAAACCTTTTTCTCTTGCCTCTGAAGCTATCAGAAGCACTGAAATTCAGTATTTTCCCCAAAGTGCCTTGATCTATGTGAGGAAAAGGGTGTTTGAAGATCAAGGCTTCAAACGTGGCATAAAGCAAAAAGCAAATAAACCTTATACTCGTTGTATGTGTAGAATATAAGCTTTGCATTGCAGACTGTTCTCTATCAATGCTCCCATACCCATAATATGGGGGCTGCCATTTCATTATTTCTTATGAAGGATGATAAACATGCATAAAGTTCACAATGTGGTCTCACCAATGTCAAAGTTCAATAGTGTAAAATTTAAAGGAAATTTTATTATCGAAGTACATATATGTCACCATATAAAAACCCTGAGATTCATTTTCTTATGGGCATAAACTGAAAATCTTAATGGTAGCTATAACAGGGTCAATGAAAGATCAACCACAGTGCCTAAGACAACAAACTGTGTAAGTGTAAATATAAATAAATAGCAATAAACAATTAGAACAAGAGATAACAAGATAAAGAAACCTTAAAGTGAGATCATTGGTTGTGGGAACGTGTCAATGGATGCATGTGAGTGTAATTCAAGAGCCTGATGGTTGAGAGGTAGTAACTATTCTTAAACCTGGTGGTGTGAGTCCTGAGGCTCTTGTACCTTCTACCCAATAGCAGCAGCGAGAAAAGAACATGGCCTGGGTGGTGGGGAATTCTGATGATGGATGTATTTTGTAATTACATTTAAGATACTAGTTTCCCTCCTACTCATTTGTTGAACTTATATCATAAAGCCAACCTGAGGGATATCTGTTCCTTGAACAGCATTGCTACCCAATCTCTCATTATTTTTTTTCCTGTTTTGTGCACTAAGGCACAATTTTCCACATGAATTTGCTTTGTTCTAACTCATTCATTTGTCTATATTCCCTTGTACCGTTTACGAGCTTCTCCTTACTCATTCCTACTTACTTGATCCCCTTGACCAAACTGCTGGTATGGGTTCATCTCAACTTTTCATATTGGAGAGATTATAACCTTCCTTTGGGGAAAGAAGTAGTTACTCCTAAATATCTTTTTCTGATTTCTTGTTCATGAACTCCCATTGCTGGATTTCAGTTCTTCTCTTCTCAAGAAGTGCAAAACTTGGTTACTATTCATCCCAAATTCTCATTCTTAGTTATTACACCATTTCAAACTGCTTTTCAAGAGCAATGTTACCCAGCCTGTTTTATCATTTCCTGATAGGTATAAACTGCATTTTTAGTATCTGTATTAATCTTTTTGCATTCTCTCTGAAACACACATCTTTTTCATTATATGACAACCACATACACTTAGCATTAAGATCGTTAAAAACATTTAATTTGAGCTGTATCTCCAGATTCAAAAGGAATGCAAAAATTATTTTAACTTCACTACTGTGCAGTTTTATCTTATTAGAAAAAAATTGCATGCTTGATTTGTTTTTTTATGGCGTTATTAAGCTGTCTTTCGATTTAGTGATTTGTACACTTGGATCACTTTGTTGCCTTTAACTACAAAAGAATTAATACATCAATAAAGTTCATCCATATATTTTATAGTAAAATGATAAAATCTCAAAATGCAAAAGATATTACACAACTGCATTATTTTTTTTTTCACTGTTACCATCCCATAAGATCATTCCACAGATCTTTCGGATCATAAAACCATAAAACACAGGGACAGAATTATGCCATTCGGTCCATCAAGTTTGCTTGTCTGCTTGCAGGTACACTTGATCAGCAACAAAATTCTTTGCTCTCAAGCCAATAGCAGGCCTATTGCAATCACAATAAATTGATAGTTCCTTTTCAGTCTGGAGATACAACTCAGAGTTAAGTTTTTTTTTAAATGTTCTTATTGACCTGCTTTGCAAGTTTTAATGTTCTGTGAATTTTTAATCCTGGATTTTTTTTTCTCCTGCACTTTATTTAAATTCTGTTTTCTAAATGACATGTGGACCTCATTTAATTTACCAAAATTGTAAAATCAGATCATTTATGAGCTAGATAAATCTATATTCTGCAAAACCATTGCTGTATTTTGTGGTGAATTTGTCACTAACTGATGCCATACACAGGAGAAAGGAATTTTAGAGTTCTCAGGCCCAGGACATCATTGCAAGGGTAGTGATCAGATAGTACTCTGGTAGTACACCAGAGCAGATCAGAAAGGAAAAAGTAGAGAAAAATTCATTTTTTTAATCAATGACCTATTGCATGTTTCTCAAAATGTATGATTTTTGTCCAATTTATTACTCTAAGCTTCATTCTGCTTGTGTAATTCTCAACTATAATAATATTAAACCATACCATAATCACAATTGTCAGGACATACCCCTCCTTTTATGTACTAGAGATCCGCTCCGGTATATCCTAAATTACATGAATCAGCTTCAGCCAACTGAGGAACTCATCTGCTTGAAGAAGCTTTCAGTCAAACCGGTGCCCAAGAAGAACGTGGAAACCCGCCTTAATGAACATTATCCAATATCTCTTACATCCACCATGATACAGTGCTTTGAGAGGTTGATAATGAAGCACCATCAGCACAGGTACACTACCAGGCTGTGTGCTTAGCTCTCTGCTCTGCTTGCTTTATACGTATGATTGTGTGGCTAAGTACAGCTCCCATGCCGTACATACTGTAAGTCTGCTGATGACACCACTGCTGTTGGCCAAATAAAAAGGTGGTGATGAATCGGCATATAGGAGGGAGAATGAAAATCTGGTTCAGTTGTGCCACAACAACTAACTTGCACAGAACATCGGTAAAACCAAAAAGCTGATTATCAAATATCTAGAGCCATTCTTCATTAGGGGATCAGAGATGGAGAGGATAGGTTCCTTGGTGTTACCATATCAGAGGATCTGTCCTGGCACCAACATGTAGATGCCATAACAAAGAAGGCGCAGTAGCACCTCTATTTTGTTAGGTGTTTGCAAGGTTCAGTATGTCACCTAAAACTATAGATGCACATGCAGAGTATCCTGACTGGTTGCAACGTGGCCAGGTACAGAAGCACCAATACCCAGGAATGGAAAAGCCTACAGAAAGTGGCGGATACAGCCCAATCCATCAGAGACAAAGCTTACCCCTCCATTGAAGAGATTTAAAAGGAGCACTGGCTCAAGAAAGTAGCATCTATCATAAAGGACCCCCGCCATCCAGGCCATGCTCTTTTCTTACAACAGTCAGGAGGTACAGAAGGTTTAAGTGTCACATCAGCAGGTTCAGGAACAGATATTAACCTACAACCATCAGCTCCTTCACTGGTATGGATAACTTAACTCAACACAGCTCTGATCTGATTCCACAGCCTACAGACTCACTTTCAAGGACTCTATAACTCATGTTCTCAGTATTTTTGTATTTGTACTATTTCCCGTCTTTTGCACATCATTTTTTCTCTCTGTTTTTATCAGTATTTTGTTATTTTTCTGTGAATGGCTGCAAGAAAATGAATCACAAGGTTGTACTGTATATGGGGACACAGAGTATATGCATTTTGATAATAAATTGACTTTGTATTTGATTTTGACTTTTTGTAAGCCTTCTACACAAGGGAGTCATGTACACATAGTAGATTACATCCCCTTGCATCTTTTACTGAGATATCTTACTAAATGATGGTTACATCAATTAAGATCCAACTTAACAATTGTTCTTTCTTAAAAATGATTTTTTTTCTATTATTAGGTGTTTTGGACTATTAGTATTGGCATAATTAACATTCTTTCACCTCATTTTTACACCTATGTAGATTCTATTTCTGTCTTATAAATTACCAGTATTTTTTCTCTATTGCCATCAATATCTTTCCTTTTCTATGTTTTGCAAATGCCTTATATACAACACCCTTTAGTTTAAGCTTTGATCATTCAGAAGGCATTTTAAATTCCTTAATTCGCTCTCCAATTAAAGAAAATTGCATTTGAATCTACACTATCAATTCTTTTCAGTCATGCCTTTCAATGAAATCATTGCTCAATCTTCTATACCCTTGTGAGTATTGGCTCACCAATTCCAACTTCTCCTGTTTGAACCAACAACTCTAGTAAGTATTGATTTCAATGTCTGCAAATTAATTACGTGTTTCCTTCAGTACCAAAGTCTAAGTTGGATGCAATGTTCACACTATCTCACCAAAGTCCCACATAAATGCAATTTTTGTAATTGTAACAAAATATGACCTATATTGTTTATATTTTTTATACGTGGAACACTTTTATGCACTAGCACTCCCTACATATTTCCCAGTTTATCACAAATCCAAGTGTGTCCTGTTTGCTACTCTTATTTTTAAACTTATTTTTTCTCTTTTACCTTTGTGACCCATTTCCTAGCTTCTGATTTGTTTGTTTGCCCATCTGTATGTGTCCTCTTCATAGCATATTCTCCCACCTGGTTTTGTATTATCAAAAAATATGGGTGCAGTATATTGCATCTTGCCCATTCACTCAGGCCAGTAATACAGACTGTAATGTTATTTGAATTGTCTGCTCTTTGAAGGTGGTAACTAGTGAAATAATCCGGTAAGGAAACCTTGTCATCATTTAACCTTTGGTTAAATGGATGCTCATACTATCTGAAGTAACATTGATTTTTTTTAAATATAAAATTCACAACCAAAAGAAGCTGCAAAAACAAAACAGTAAGTTTTTTTGTATCAAATAAATATCAATATCAGTATCATATTTAAAATCAAATATGGAGAATTCACATTAAAGATATACTGTCAAAACATAAAGTAACTGTTCTTTTGTTTTACAGAAATGTATCTGCATTCTTTTGATCTTGTTATTCCACAAGATGCCAAGCTACCTGTGCACAGAATATGAATACAAAGTACAAGAGAATGAGGATGAAGGAGTATTCATTGGAAATATAGCTAATGATATAGTTTTAGCAATGAATACGGAATGTGATTCACTGGATTATAAGTTCATGAAGGAAATGGAATATGTCATGCTGAAGAATGGGAGTGGGGAGCTGTATACAACAAAGCAGAGAATCGACAGGGAAGCATTATGCCCTGTTGAGTTCCATGGTACTCCCTGTACCCAAGAAGTTAATGTAATTATACTATGTGCCAACCAATATCTGAAAATGGTGAAGGTTAAGATAGTCATTTTGGATGTCAATGATAATGCACCACATTTTGAAGAAGACGTAATGGAGCTCTCTATTCCAGAGGATGCAGCTATAGGCACATCATTCGGAATAGATTACTTTGCCACTGACAAAGATGCCGGGATAAATGGCATTCAAAATTATTACCTTGAAAGCAGCCAAAATGTATTTGGTTTGAAAGATGGTGAAGCACCATCCATTGTTGTTCTGCAGCCACTAGATAGGGAGATAAAGAATCTGTATGAGTTGAAACTTATGGCAGTAGATGGTGGCACTCCTCCCTTATCTGGATCGGCCACACTTCTGATCAACATCCAAGACATCAATGACAACTGCCCTGTTTTTAATGCATCAGAGTTTGTAGTTCAGGTGCCTGAAAATATGTCTTCCAACAGCATGGTGACACAGCTTCATGCCGTTGATGCAGATTTAGGACCCAATGCTGAAATCACCTATTCCTATGGCAACCGTGTGCAGGATACATCCAAGAAACTATTTAACTTGGACAGTGCCACTGGAATTATCACATTTTCTGGAAATAAAAGCCCAGAGAAGCACCCTGAACATAAACTCACTATCTTAGCCAATGGTCCAGGATGTGCCCCGGCCATCGTTCAGATTACAGTGATCATCATTCATGGTAGCAAGTATAATCCAAAGGTGGAAATCAGCTACATCGCTAACCAGGCAAATGGTGTGATTTTCTTAAAGGAAACAGCACCTGAAAACACACCAATTGCTCTGCTGGAGGTAACTGACCCTGACCATTATCTAAAAGGTTCACTCTACATCAATGGCAATGTTCCCTTCTATCTAAAACCATATGAGAAGTCGGGGAATAAACACTTGGTTGTCACTTCAGAGCAGTTAGATTATGAGCTTGAGAACCAGTATGAAATCATTGTTAAGGCGGAAGATCCCCGAAACATTCATCAGCTAGCAATCCGTGTTCAGATTACTGATGAAAATGACAACTCTCCACAATTTCATCAAAGTTCATTTGAAACCTCGATCGAAGAAAACAATGTACCAGGAGCTTTATTGCTGAAGGTTTTTGCAACTGATGCAGACAGTGGTCAAAATGGAAAAGTTGCTTACCTGCTGGGATCTGATGCTCCAAACATCTTTTCAATTGAACAGTTTACTGGGATTTTAACTGTGTCCACTTCTTTGGATAGAGAGAAACAGGAATTGTATACATTTACTGTTTCGGCTATTGATCATGGAACCCCTCCGAGAAGGAAGAGTACAATTGTAATCATTCACATTTTAGACCAAAATGATAATGTACCCTCTTTCCTCACTAATGACTATACTTTCTTTATACCAGAAAACTTCCCGAAACATGGAGTAATTGGAATTATCAATGTAACAGATTTGGATGCAGGTCTTAATGGTCATGTTACTGTATCTATCCTGAATGGGAGTAATAATTTTTTAATGCACAACACCAGAGGAACTTTACACTGTAATTCTTCAGTGGACAGAGAGAAAAATACCATGCACGTGTTCTGGATTGAGGCCATTGACAGTGGACAACCATCCCTCTCTGCAACAGCAAAAATAACAGTGTTTGTCCTGGATATAAATGATAATCCTCCCGTTGTATTACTTCCTCAATCCAATGCATCCTGGCTTTTTGTGCCCCCTAACACACCCCAAGGAGCCTCTGTGGCTGAGATTTATGCTGTTGACTATGACACTGGTATTAATGCTGTCATGACATATAATATCATTGGAAGAAATGGCCCAGCCCCTCACATATTTGGAATTAATACAGCTACAGGAAATATTACATTGCAGGAAAAATTATTGCATAAAGACTATGGCTTATATCAACTACTGGTTAAAGTCAGCGACCTTGGGCAACCGCAACCACTCTATTCCACGATAATGGTCAATTTGTTTGTCAATGAGACCGTGAGCAACAAAAGTTACTTGGAGGCTTTGTTACACAGCCAAGCTGTTTTCACAGAAGAGAAACAGTCAGAACCAAATCCATGCCCCTTATTGCAGACATTGGACTTTCCCTGCTCACCTCCTGTTATTCCTATTGCAGTCGCAATGATCGTTGTCTCTGTTATTTTCCTTACTATTGCTCTTTATATGCTTCTGAGCATAAGAAAGAAAAGCAAAAGAAAAGAACTTTACAAAGATGCCCAAATACCATTAAAAATAAACCTTGACTACTATACGAAAGACTGGAACGATGCACAATTATAATGCAGAATAGCTTGTTTAAAAAATACAGGACTGATCGCAATACTTTAACCAATGGCTATTTAGATGGAATTAAAATACACCTTGTCAAGAACCATTCTTATTTTTCAGAAACAAATATATAGATATATATATATATATTTATAATCTTGTCTCCATCAAGTTGTGTGATAACAAACACTTTGCAAAGAGTGAATAAATACTAGTGAGAATTTTGGCTGAAAAAATGCACACTGATAATTTGAAGTTGAAAATAAAACATATACCTATATAGGTCCTTCAATAAAAGGGAAATGAGGAACTCAATACAAAAATTTACAATCAGCATAGATAGTTGAAAAACTAAATTAATTAGCCTTATTGTGAAATATAAACAGACAATGGGAGAAAAGCTTTTAATATTCTTCAACTTTACATTAATTCTTAGCATGACACCAAAAGAAAAAGATCTATTAGAAATCATAAATTACATAACACTGCTAATTTTGCATTAACTTCAAATCTTCTAATTCTTTAGTTCGCTCAGGAACAGTTGAATTTTTAGTAATTTGAAATTTCAAATTATGATTGATTCAAAATATGAATTGTGTTTTTCAATGTTTAAAGTTGTTTGCTTTATCTCCAAATTATGACAAACAGGGAAAATTTGAAAGCCAAGTTGGCTTCACCTCACAAGAACAGCTTTTGCTCCCCATTCCAAATGACTGAGCCAGTGTCACTGGCTGGCCTCCCAGACAAAGAACATGATGATAGATATTATAATGAAACTTGGGTTTGTGATTCCCAGGAAGTGCATCAATAGGGATCCATGAGAGATTTAACTTCTATAAAAAATGGACTTAGGAACTTTAAAGATTTTCTTTAAAACACATGTGCCCATTTTTCTACACAGCAATTCCTAATTCAGGTGGAAAAGGCAACGATGGACACAGATAAGTACATCAGGACCGTTGTACCTCAACCGGTTACAGAGGTGGATGCTTAGAGAGGGATCTGCATATATTATGCAATTAGTGCTGATAAAATCTACAGGAAACTAAATGCCATGGGCATAGGTTCCTAAAAACACATCCCATTTGGAATTTTGCAGTATATTGATCCCCTACATTTAATCTCGTCCAGTTGTAGAGTGCAAAGAGGTACCGTACGTAAGTCACAATTAATAACATCACATCTGTACTCCTCTCACTCCACTCAAAACATAGGTGCCCTTATACTTATCTTGGTCAGTGGCTAATTGTATTAAGTTTCTGAACATTGATCTGTATTAAATGTTTGGTATATACAGGATCTTACACACTGGCCCATGTTGGCAGCTCACTATGTAGACAACTTCACACTCTTACCTGTGGCAGACATTGTCTCCATCAAATTGTGTGTGCAAGAACCCATGTTTAATACACAATTTATAATCAGTCCCTGCACATTCAACTGTGTCATCCTTTCCACATTTTTAAGATATCTGTAGATATTTAAACAGCCATACTTCCTTTAGTATTCAAATCTACTCTGAGTGTGCAAGAGAAATGGGATTGTGCAGACATGCAATTGCCATTTGACTCTGCAATGAAAACTCTGCTAGATCAGGTCAGGTTATGGAACCTCATGTTTGTAACTTGTAAGGAAGAATGCAGCCCAGGAGTATTATTTCCTTCATGGCATCTATGCCAAAACACAGCACTAAAAATGGTTTGATGCATGCTGAGTCTTTGCTGTAGTCAATCTTTACTTTTACTGTATGTAAAATGATTACATTGGTCCTGGATTGATTTGGTGTGCATTAGCAAAAGTACTTCACCACACCACCAGCCACATCATACCTAAGAAAGTATTTTTGGAGTCTGGTTTAAGCAGCATGGTAACTAAGCTGCCTTCACACTCAAGATGAAAACTTATGGTTCAAATCAGAATATAAATGAATTCTCTAACATTAAGTTTAAGTGTTAGAGCAAAACATATCATTTGGAGAAAGATGCAATCTTTCCAGCAAAATCAAGTTTATATGAAGTAGGCCTCTGAGAAATAGAGATCAAGTCTAGTTTATGATTGCTATATTCCATGAACCAGAGGGAATTTGCATAACAATCAGGCTAAGAGACTCACCTCAATCAAACCAGAGATATGAATACTTCTGTAAGTCTTCTTGCCACTTTCAACAGCTCTCATCATAACAGTTAGTCCAGTAGATGCCAGTGAACAAATATCTGTGCTTTAGTAAAATTATGACTAGTTTTTGTTCAGCCAACAATAATTAAATTTTAATACTTCCTCAATTTTAATGCTAAATATGGGACGTCCATGACTCGGCAAATCATTGAGAGCTAATGTTGAATCATGAAGTTCCTGATGTAGATATTATAAATACAGAATAAAGAATGGTGGAACGATTTTAATGCTAGCATGTTCATTAATTTTATATTCAAGTGCCTTCTGGAATTTGTAATTTCAAGACAGTTGGTACCGATTCAAATATCAGACACTAAAAGGTAGCAATTCCTGAATGATAGGTGGGCAAACTGTGAGCTGGATCCATGAGAATTCATTATACACATCACTATAGTCAAGTATATGTATTTACAAGGTAGCCATTCTACTGTCAGCAAGAAAGTAAGTTTAACTTCATAACATAGCACCATAAAAAAGTCTGAAATTCCAGTTTCTAGGTTGGGTATATCATGAGTGAGAACAAAGATAACAAAGGATTTCAACTTTCGAGTTCTGAGATATGCACTACAGAGAATGATAAAGTTTGTAAATTTCTGCATATATTTTGCATGGAATATGATTTGTGTTTTGCGATGAATAAATTTTCAGCTGTTCTATTGCTTGAGTCTCAAGTTAATATGAAATGTTAACCATTTAGATTACATCTATGGAAGGAGAAACAGTTAATGTTTCAGGTCAAGCACTTACATTAGGTGGGAGTTTTCATAGATGAAGCTCCATTTGTTAGTTTTTCCATCATTTTCTGTTTATATCTCTGCATTCTACTAAGTAAGGTCAGGGGGAACCAAGGCTCATTGACTGCTTATTCTGGTGCTGGAATATTAAAGGCATGTTCCAGAACAGAAGAGTGGTAACCAAAGAGGAAAATGGATACAAAATTATCCAACCTAAAGTAGAATATGAAGATGAAAAAGCATATAAATGTAATCACTCAGCTGAGGTGAAAATACTGTACAGCAAATTCTTTCACTTCAACCACAGTATAAAAACGCGAATGATGGAGGATACAGAAGCATCACAATATATTCACTTTTTGCCTCACCCAAATTCCTACAAAATTGACTGAAAATCAAACATACAAGACAAGGAAAAAAAATACTAGGAAATGCAATTCAACTTACCCAAAGTGATCAAAATTAATTTCATAAATTTAATTAGTAGTATTTAGTGTCCAACTTTATTCTTCATTCCAAACAGATCCAAGTGTTATTTAAATGAACCCAAGATTTTTTTAAAATAATATTTTAGAGGGTAACAAACAACACCCGTGCCTTCTTCCACCTATACTATAGAAGGCAAGTAGTAAATCCCCACTGTAAGTTATCTCACTGATTTTTAGCTTGCAAAAACTTTTTTCGTGCTTTTTTCCACTATGTCAAGTGCCATAGCCAAGCTGCAGAAATCCTAATGAATTACTTGACATCACTGATAAGCTTTTTGATGTCTGCAAGTAGCATCACAGATTAAGGTGATCATTTTTGAATTCAACAAGTATATTAACTTCAGTGAAAAATAAGTTATCTTAAATTCATTTTATAATTCAATCAAAAACTTTCTGCTTTTGGAAGCAGCTTTTCATTTTCTCTAAATAAAAACATTTTGAAGATTTTACCCATCTCACAGAAGTTTGAAACCTTTAAGAGTTCCTTTTCCTCCTTCACAACTCAGCATCATCTGAAAAAAACTGTTAGATGAGCACTTCTTTTAAAACAAACTGAACTTACCCAGCCTGTCCTCATAACTAAAGTCCCTCTGCACAGATAACTTTCCAGTAAATAAAACACCGAAGTACCTGAAGCTCCTTTGAATTGCTATTCAAAAAAACAAGGAAAAAACTATACATTGCATACCCTTTACTGAAGGCAGACAACAAGAATTTAACAGCAACAATGTTAGAAAAGTCATACCACATGGTGCACAAAGTTCCTAACGGTACATACAGAGAATATATACAACACCGCTTTCCATTTTAAAGATTAACAAAGTTATACAAAAATTTTTGACGGACAGACAGACATACTTTATTGATCCCAAGGGAAACTGGGTTTCATTGCAGCCGCACCAAGAATAGTGAAGAAATATAGTAATATAAAACCATAAATAATTAAATAATAATAAATTAATCATGCCAAGTGGAAACAAGTCCAGGACCAGCCTATTGGCTCAGAGTGTCTGACACTCCGAGGGAGGAGTTGTAAAGTTTGATGGCCACAGTTAGGAATGACTTCCTATGCTGCTCAGTGTTACATCTCAGTGGAATGAGTCTCTGGCTGAATGTACTCCTGTGCCTAACCAGTACATTATGGAGTGGATGGGAGTCATTGTCCAAGATGGCATGCAACTTGGACAGCATCCTCTTTTCAGACACCACCGTCAGAGAGTCCAGTTCCACCCCCACAACATCACTGGCTTTACGAATGAATTTGTTGATTCTGTTGGGGTCTGCTACCCTCATCCTGCTGCTCCAGCACACAACAGCAAACATGATAGCACTGGCCACCACAGACTCGTAGAACATCCTCAGCATTGTCCGGCAGATGTTAAAGGACCTCAGTCTCCTCAGGAAATAGAGACGGCTCTGCCCCTTCTTGTAGACAGCCTCGGTGTTCTTTGACCAGTCCAGTTTATTGTCAATTCATAACCCCAGGTATTTGTAATCCTCCACCATGTCCACACTGACCCCTTGGATGGAAACAGGGGTCACCGGTACCTTAGCCCTCCTCAGGTCCACCACCAGCTCCTTAGTCTTTTTCACATTAAGCTGCAGATGATTATGTTTGCACCATGTGACAAAGTTTCCCACCGTAGCCCTGTACTCAGCCTCATCTCCCTTGCTGATGCATCCAACTATGGCAGAGTCATCAGAAAACTTCTGAAGATGACAAAACTCTGTGTTGTAGTTGAAGTCCGAGGTGCAGATGGTGAAGAGAAAGGGAAACAGGACAGTCCCCTGTGGAGCCCCAGTGCTGCTGACCACTCTGTCTGACACACAGTGTTGCAAGCGCATATACTGTGGTCTGCCAGTCAGGTAATCAATAATCCATGACACCAGGGAAGCATCCACCTGCATCACTGTCAGCTTCTCACCCAGCAGAGCAGGGCAGATGGTGTTGAACATATTATTTACATAAATATAAAATCATACAATTAATTGATTAATTATAAAGGTACCGTTGAATTTATTGCTCTGGATTAGTTATATTACTATTATTAGATTGGCCTAAAGTCACTTGACCAACCAGCTTCATGAAGAATTAATTGATACTCTGACTTTTTTATCTATAATATACCATGGCCTAAACATTAATCGTAACTCCAGGCTTAACATAGACCGATACACCCAATCTACCAGTATATCCATTATGATTCCAATATTTCCACAGATAAAACTAGCTCAATAATGGCATTTTCTAAGTCGAACTTTTCTTACAACTCCAGTGTCTATGCCATTGCAGATACTGTCTCGTACCTAGACTTTTAGTTTGATTACCTATAGTCACAAGGTGGCATAGCGATTAGTATGATGCTGCAGCAGCGTGGGCCATCAGAGTTTGGAGTTCAATTCAAGCATCCTCTGTACGTCCTCCCCGTGGAATGCATGGGCTTTTCTCCAGATACTCTGGTTTCCTCCCACAGTCCAAAGTTGTACTGGCTAGGTGAATTGGCCATTGTAAATTGTCCCATGATTCAATGATCCCTCTAATTTCTAATGACCTGTGGGTGCAAAAAACTTGTGCTGTGCAATTTTTTGCCCAGTGACAAGAACATATGCACATAGAGTAATTTATTCAATACAAACAGCATTAGTAAGCCAGTTCTAAAATTTGCAGACAAATCATCACAATCTCCACATCGCCAACGTTGTTCACATCAGAAACCAGAAAAGGAAATATGATTGTGTACGTTCATGAAATACACCTAACATGCCAACAAGGTGGAGGGTGACAACCTTTTGGGTACAGTTCAAATTCATTTGTGTAACATAGAAACATAGAAAATAGGTGCAGGAGTAGGCCATTCAGCTCTTCGAGCCTGCACCGCGATTCAGTATGATCATGGCTGATCATCCAACTGAGAACCCTGTACCTGCTTTCTCTCCATACCCCGATCCCTTTAGCCACAAGGGCCATATCTAACTTCCTCTTAAATATAGCCAATGAACCGGCCTCAACTGTTTCCTGTGGCAGAGAATTCCACAGATTCACCACTCTCTGTGTGCAGAAGTTTTTCCTCATCTCGGTCCTAAAAGGCTTCCCCTTTATCCTTAAACTGTGACCCCCTCATTCTGGACTTCCCCAACATCGGAAACAATCTTCCTGCATCTGGCCTGTCCAATCCCTTTAGAATTTTATACGTTTCAATAAGATCTCCCCTCAATCTTCTAAATTCTAGTGAGTATAAGCCTAGTCGATCCAGTCTTTCTTCATATGAAAGTCCTGCCATCTCAGGAATCAATCTGGTGAACCTTCTTTGTACTCCCTCTGTGGCAAGAATGTCTTTCCTCAGATTAGGGGATCAAAACTGCACACAATACTCTAGGTGCGGTCTCACCAAGGCCTTGTACAACTGCAGTAGAACCTCCCTGCTCCTGTATTCAAATCCTTTTGCTATGAATGCCAACATATCATTTGCCTTTTTCACCGCCTGCTGTACCTGCATGCCCACCTTCAATGACTGGTGTACAATGACACCCAGGTCTCACTGCACCTCCCCTTTTCCTAATCGGCCACCATTCAGATAATAATCTGTTTTCCTGTTCTTGCAACCAAAGTGGATAACCTCACATTTATCCACATTAAATTGCATCTGCCATGAATTTGCCCACTCACCTAACCTATCCAAGTCACCCTGCATCCTTTTAGCATCCTCCTCACAGCTAACACCGCTGCCCAGCTTCGTGTCATCCGCAAACTTGGAGATGCTGCATTTAATTCCCTCGTCTAAATCATTAATATATATTGTAAACAACTGGGGTCCCAGCACTGAGCCTTGCGGTACCCCACTAGTCACTGCCTGCCATTCTGAAAAGGTCCCATTTACTCCCACTCGTTGCTTCCTGTCTGCCAACCAATTCTCTATCCACATCAATACCATACCCCCAATACCATGTGCTTTAAGTTTGCACACTAATCTCCTGTGTGGGACCTTGTCAAAAGCCTTTTGAAAATCTAAATATACCACATCCACTGGCTCTCCCCTATCCACTCTACTAGTTACATCTTCAAAAAATTCTATAAGATTTGTCAGACATGATTTTCCTTTCACAAATCCATGCTGACTTTGTTCGATGATTTCATCTCTTTCCAAATGTGCTGTTATCACATCTTTGATAACCGACTCTAGCATTTTCCCCACCACCGATGTCAGACTAACAGGTCTATAATTCCCTGGTTTCTTTCTCCCTCCTTTTTTAAAAAGTGGGGTTACATTAGCCACCCTCCAATCCTCAGGAACTAATCCAGAATCTAAGGAGTTTTGAAAAATTATCACTAATGCATCCACTATTTCTTGGGCTACTTCCTTAAGCACTCTGGGATGCAGACCATCTGGCCCTGGGGATTTATCTGCCTTTAATCCCTTCAATTTACCTAACACCACTTCCCTACTAACATGTATTTCCCTCAATTCCTCCATCTCACTAGACCCTCGGTCCCTTAATATTTCTGGAAGATTATTTATGTCCTCCTTAGTGAAGACAGAACCAAAGTAGTTATTCAATTGGTCTGCCATGTCTTTGTTCCCTATAATCAATTCACCTGTTATTGACTATAAAGGACCTACATTTGTCTTGACCAATTTTTTTTCTTTTCACATATCTATAAAAGCTTTTACAGTCAGTTTTGTACACGTACACGTTTGGAGTAAAAGATGTCTGCACATGTAACCTTAGAGTGAACACTGCCATGATTAGGTTGGGTCAAATTGGGGTTGTTGGGAGTTGCTGGACTGGCAAAGCTTGAAGGGCTGGAATGACCTAGTCTACATTGTATCGCTAAATAAAATAAGTACCGATGCTCCTTCCAGTGAATCAAAGCCATTATTTGAATTTCCTGCTCTGGATTATGTTTAATATTTACCTTTTACTCATCTTAGTACTCTGTTAGTACGCTTTAGCTACACTCTATTGAATCAACATCAGTTAATCCAAGCCCAATGTAACAAAAGATCCACGGAATTCTTCAGTCACTTCCACATCACAATATGATTTTTCCCCAAAGAATCCACTTCAGCCTGCACTTGATTCAGTCTATTTAGTAACTCTAGGAACAACCCAGTAGACACTACACACCTTTAAGGTCATGGAGTCAAAATGAGCTCTTTGACCCAGTGGTCCATGTGACCAAGATTCCCATATAATCTAGTCCATTTCCTGCATTTGGCCCAGTGCCTTCTAATGCACATATCCAAATACCTTTTAAATGGTGTTAATGTACCAGCTTCAAATGCTTCCTATGGAAGTTTATTCTACAAGACATTAAGATATATGAGCAGAATTAAGCCATTCCATCCCAGATCCTACTCAACTCTATTCACCTGTCTTCTCACCATATCCTTTAATGCCTTGACCGATCAGGAAACTATCAACTTCCACCTTAAATATACCCACGGACTTGGCCTCCACCGCAGTCTGTGGCACTACTCTCTGGCTAAAAAATTCTTCCTTACCTCTGTTCTTAAAGGTTGCCCCTCAATTTTGAGGATGTGCTCTTTAGTTCTGGATACCCCCACCATAGGAAACATCCTCTCCACATCCACCCTATCTAGTCCTTTCAACATTGGATAGGTTTCAACGAGATCCTCCCCACATTCTTCTAATTTCCAGTGAGTACAGGCCCAAAGCTGAAAAATGCTCCTCCTATGTTAACCCCTTCATTCCCAGAATCACCTTCATGAACCTCCTCTGGACTCTCTCCAATGACAGCACATCCTTTCTGAGATACAGGGCCCAGATCTGTTGATTATCCTCGAAGTGCAGCCTGTCTAGTGTCTTATAAAGGCTCAGCATTATCTCCTTGCTTTTATATTCTATTCCCCTTGAAATATATGCCAACATTGTATTTGCCTTCTTTACCACAGACTCAACCTATAAATTAACCTTCTGGGGGTTTTGCACAAATCCTCCTAGGTTCCTCTGCATCTCTAATGTTTGAACCTTTTCCCCATTTAGAGAATAGTCAATACTATAGTTCCTTTTACCAAAATGCATTTCCCAACACTGTATTCCATCTGCCAGATTTTTGCCCATTCTTCCTATCTTTCTAAGTCCTGCTGCAATCACATTGCTTGCTGAGCACTACCTACCCCTCCACCTAGCTTTGTATCATCCACAAACTTTGCCACAGAGCCATCAATTCCATTATCCAAATCATTGACAGTGAAAAGTAGCAGTCTCAATACTGACCCCTGAAGAACACCCATATACTGGCCATTTTCCAGCTGAAATATTTGTTCCTCAGGTTCCTATTAGTTCTCTCCCGCTCACCCAAAACCTATGTCCTCCTGTTCTTGCTTGTCCAAGCCTGGGAAAAAGATTAAGTGCCTTGACCTTCATGATTATATACAAAGACTAACCCTCATTCTCCTGTGCTCTGTAGAAAACAGTTCCAATATGGTCATACTCCCTTCATAACTCAGTCTTCAGAGTCCCAGCAATATCCTCACAAATCTGCTTTGCACTCTTTCCAACTTAATAATTTGCATATTCTCGTCTACTGTTTTATCACCTTATTTGATTGAAACAGCCTCACCACAATCATTAGATACTAGCATTAGTAAAAGTCACTGTGACATTTTAGTATATCAATTTTCTGGTATAATGCAAACAACAAATACGCTTATCCAAGTGTTCTCTGTGTGCTGTTTGCGCATTGTCCTGTGACTTATCCCTGGTGTAAGTAGTATGCAGGGAACCACTGGAGATAGGTTTGTGAGAAAATAACATAAACAAAATGATGGAGAAACTCAGCAGGTCAGGCATCACACATGGACATGAAAAACAGTTGATATTTTGGGTCAAGACCATTCTTCAGGACTGGAATGGTAGGAGGAAGATGCCAGAATTAAAAGGTGGTGAGAGATGGAGGATAGCTAGAAGGTGAAACAAGGTGGGTGGAAAAGTTAAAAGGTTAGAGAGAAAGGAATCTGATAGGACAGCAGAGTGGACCATAGGAGAAAGGGAAGAAGGAAGGTCACCAGGGGAAGGTGATAGGCAGGCGAGAAGAGGCAAGAGTGGGGAATAGAAGAGAGAGGAGGGAGAGTGAACATTTTTTACCAGAAGGAGATATTACTATTCTTGACATCAGGTAGGAGGCTTACCAAATGGAATATAACATATTGCTCCTCCACCCTGAGGAGACCATGGGCTGACATGTCAGAATGGGAATGGGAATTGGAATAAAATTTTTTGGCCAGTAAGAAGTTCTGCTTTTGGCAGATGGAGCAGAAGTGCTCAATGAAGCAGTCACCTTATTATTGATGGGTCTCACCAATGCTGCTGGGACGACATTGGGAGCAATAGATTCACAGGTGAAGTGCTCCCTCACCTGGAAGGATTGTTTGGGGCCCTGAAAGGAGGTGAGAGAGGTGGTCAATGGGTAAGGGTAGCAGTTTGGCTGCTTGCAGGGAAAACTGCCAGGAGGAAGATTAGTGGGGAGGGATGAATGGACAAGTGAATCACATTGGGAGTGATCCCTGCAGAAAGTAGAGAATGGAGGGAGGTAAAGATGTGTTTAGTGGTAGAATCCCTTTGGAGAAGGCGGAAGTTGTGAAGGATGATATGTTGGATGCAAAGGCTCATGGGGTGGTAAGGACAAGAGGATCTCGATCATTGTTAAGGCAGTGGGAAGATGGGGTGAGCGTGGATGTCTGAGATGTATATATACATACACAGTCATTACAGTTTTATTCTCTGTATATTGCATTGTATTGTATAACACATTGTTTTGCATTGTACCGCTGCCACAAAGTTAACTAATTTCACAACATATGCTGATGATATTAAATCTGATTCTGATTCTGAAATGTAGTGAACATAGACTTTTTTTGTATGAGTATGGTGTAAGACAAATATCAAGGGTGGAGCTGCACTAAGTACATTTTTAAATGAAGATGATGAAGTCTTAACCAACTATAGCTGGTACAAAAATATTTCAAAAATAAAGCACATGGGGCACGAGGAAATCTGCAGATGCTGGAAATTCAAGAAACACACACAAAATGCAAGTGGAACACAGCAGGCCAGGCAGCATCTATAGGGAGAAGCACTGTCGACATTTCGGGCCGAGACTCTTCGTTTGATCCTGATGAAGGTTCTTGGCCCAAAACGTCGACAGTGGTTCTCCCTATAGATGCTGCCTGGCCTGCTGTGTTCCAACAGCATTTTGTGTGTCACATGGGGCACATTGTTCTTAAAGGCACATGCACACTCAAAATACATAGCACACCCTTTCAATGGACTTTCTTAAACTATCCACTGCACGCTTATCCAAAAGACAGTCTGACGGGAGCTATAAATCACATTAACCAGTGTGTATTCTATCCTCAATACTGTCAGTGAAATCTACACTGTCATTTTTCAAGAAAGACACTAGCAGTATTGAAAATTTGAAAAAAAATCTCCATATTTACTTAATCGCACAATCTTGGTGTGAGTTAATTCATTTATATTTTTCTCTATGCTTTCAAACACATGAATCCTGACAACAAAAGTCCAGATTCAAGTCCAATTTCAGGATAGCTTTTTGCAAAGGTTTCAAAAATCTTGTTGAGCAACCATATTTCTTTTTTTCCAATACTGGAAGTGGGTGAAAAGAATGTAGTTCTGACAGTAAGCTTCTTTCAGATGTAACTATCTATTTACATGAGTAAGATGAATGACTTTCATTTGACCTGAGGATCTGACCACAAAAAAATGTTTTTAATTAACTAAACTAATTAAAGCCAGTTGCCTTAAAGGAGTTGATTAAATTATAAGCAGCTGCACTTCAGAATAATCGTGCTTTGAAGGCATATGTGTTGAAATTGTTTTAGTTCTTAATAGGGCCATTGTATTTGGAGCTAATGATAGTTTTTTTTTTGAAAACCTCAAGCTCTACTGAAGATAAGTTAACCTTTGCATGTAATTTCACTGCAGACCATGTCAAAGAACACTGACTGAATGGCTTTGTGCAGAAAGTTGGGGTGAGAGACAGGGCATGATCAGGGTCCTTTAATTGCTTGTGATAACTTTTATTAGGTATAAAGCTGTTAGGAAGTGGTTGAGGAGTTGAGACAAGAACAGGGTGATCAAAAAAGGCTGATAATTAAGTGGATTTATCAAGCAGCTGATATTTAGGCTAACTAGTGTGGTAAAGATTAGGACATTGGTTCTAATTGAGAAGTTGAGCAAAGAATTCAATGAATTAGGGAAATTACTTCGAAGTTGAAAGTCCATGGGAGAGGAAGTAATTAATGCAACTTATGCAAGTAGAGTTCCAATTTAGAGCAAATATGTTCTCAGAAATTTCCCAACTGAGGATGTAATGGGGACAGTGGTTGAATTTCCATGGCAACATTCCAAAAGTAACAAGCAGGTAGGATAGAGGCAGTGGCTATCAGTTACTTGGATATTCAGAAGGCATTTGATATGGTGCCATACATGAGGTGGGTTAACAAGATAAAATCCTGTAATAGGCCTGTGTTAGTCTCGATAGACCATGGATTTGCACCTTGGAAAGTTTCTAGGGCGCAAGCCTGGGGAAGGTTTTTTTTTATATGAAAGACCGGTAGTTGCCCAAGCTGCAAGTCTCCCCTCTCCACACCACCGATGTTGTCCAAGAGAAGGGCATTAGAACCCATACAGCTTGGCACCGGTGTCATTGCAGAGCAATGTGTGGTTAAGTGCCTTGCTCAAGGACACACATGCAAGGCTCTTACTAGCAACCTTCAGATAACTAGACAAACGCCTTAACCACCTGGCCATGCACCAACACAGATAAAATCCTATCACATTACAGGAAAGATACTGGCATGGATGGAGGAATGGCTGACAGGCAGGAGGCAGTGAATGGGAATAAAAGGGACCTTTTCTGATTGGCTGTAAGTGACTAGTGGTGTTCCTCAGGAGTCAGTTTTGGAGTCACTACTTTTTCCATTGTTTGTCGATGATTTGGATAATGGAATTGATGGCTCTGTGGCAAATTTTGCAGATGATATGAAGCTAGGTGGAGGGATAGGCAGTGCTGAGGAAGCAATGCAATTGTAGAAGGATTTAGACAAATTGGAAGAATTGACAGAAAAGTGGCAGATGGAATACGGTTTTGGGAAATGTTTGATAATGCATTTTGGTAAAAGAAACAATAGTGCAGACTGTTATCTGAATGGGGAGAAGGTTCAAACATCAGAGGCGCAGAGGGATTTAGGAGTCCTTGTGCAAGACTCCCAGAAGGTTAATTTGCAAGTTGAGTCTGTGGTAAAGAAGGCAAATGTAATGTTGGCATTTATTTCAAGGAAATAGAAAATAAATGCAAGGAGATAATGCTGAACCTTTATAATACACTTGTGAACAGATTTGGACTCATATCTCAGAAAGGATGTGTTGTCATTGGAGAGAGTCCAGAGGAGGTTCATGAAAGAGATTCTGGAATGAAGGGGTTAACATACGAGGAGCATTTTTCAGCTTTGGGCCTGTACTCACTGGAATTTAGAAGAATGTGGGGGGATCTCATTGAATCCTATCAAATGTTGAAAGGACTAGATAGGGTGGATGTGGAGAGGATGTTTCCTGTGGTAGGAGTGTCCATAACTAGAGGGCACAGCCTCAAAATTGAGGGGCAACCTTTTAGAACAGAGGTAAGGAGGAATTTTTTAGCCAGAGAGTAGTGAATCTATGGAATGCTCTGCCACAGACTGCAGCGGAAGCCAAGTCTGTGGGTATATTTAAGGCAGAAGTTGGTAGTTCCCTGATCGATCAAGGCATCAAAGGATATGGCAAGAAGGCAAGTGTATGGAGTTGAGTCTGATCGGGATCAGCCATGATGGAATGGCAGAGCAGACTCAATGAGCTGAATGGCCCAATTCTGCTCCTGTATCTTATGGACTTATGATCTGAAATGAAATTCAGATTGTGAGGACACTCAGTCCTCGTTTATTGTCATTTAGTAATGCATGCATTAAGAAATGATCCAATGTTCCTCCAGTATGATATCACAAAAACACAAGACAGACCAAGACTAACTTACAAAAACCACATAATTATAAACATATAGTTACAACAGTGCAAAGCAATGCCGTAATTTGATAAGGGCAGACCATGGACACCGTAAAAGAAAGTCTCAAAGTCCTCGATAGCCCATCATCTCAGGTAGATGGTAGAAGGAAGATAAACTCCCGATGCAGCCTCTGGAAGCATCTGACCACAGCCAACTCTGAGTCAGTCCAAAAAACTTCGAGCCTCCTACCAGCCCTCCGACACCGAGCACCATCTCTGCCGAGCGCTTCGACATCGGCCCCGGCTACCAAGCAACAGGCAAAGCCGAGGATTCGGGGCCTTCCTCCCTGAGATTTCTCGATCGCACAGTAGCAGCGGCAGCGAAACAGGCATGCCAGACATTCCACCAGATGTTCCTCCGTGCTTCTCACATCCGTCCCCATCAAATCAGGATTGTACATGGCCCCTACTTACAGATAACAGATATTCATTCCTGGAGTGGCTGCACGCGCTACCGTCGCACCGCCATTTTTTCATCAGTGGTCATTAACAGTGAATTAACAGTGGTCATTCTAGCTAACATGCTGTAAGGTTTCACAGCTAATGTAATGGTTTCTCTGTAGCAGCAATGTTTGGGTTATGACTAGAGATAATGGGGTTTGGCATGCTAGGGCATCCAATGAGAGAAATGTTCTTTCTTGTGAGTATGGAAGAGAGATTTTCGCGGTCTATTGCCAGGGAGAGATGAGGAGAGAAGATGCAAAATGGACAGAGTTAGTAGACCACCAGATGGAGTGGACTTGGAGCGATGGTCTGAAGGTCAGCCACGATCAGAGGAGGTCAGTGGTGGACGACTGGCTTATCAGTGAACTCCAACATTGCGCAATAGACTTTCATGAGAATGGACCCTTTTTATTGTTTTGTTTTCTTTACTAACCATATAGTCAAAGTAAGAATAATAAAGCTCAATCGTTTAATCGCATATTGTGTACTGTTTGTTATTTTTGTGGTCTGATTTGTAACAGGGGACACATCGTGCAGCATCCACCCAAATGAGATTTCTTAAGTTTGGCCGGGCCGGGGGCTATCATTCCCTATATTAAGCTGTTAGCCAAAGCAACAGTTACATGGCCATCTCAAATTATGAGATAAAGTAAAATTTGACACAATACTATTCATGAATCAACATTCATAGGTATTAAATATTAATGTATTGACATAATATGCTGCATTCAAAATATCCATCATTTTCACAATGTCTTCCAGACAGCCTGCTGGAGGGTCTCGTTGGGATAGAACACAACAGACAGTCCACTGGAGGAGCTCAGGGAGATTGAGCTTTTCTGAGGTGTTTTGTGGAAGAGTGATACTTGAGCATCTTTCCTGATATTACATTCTCTGCAGGAATCCTGTGATATGCAGGAGCAGGTAGAACCACAACTTATCTCTTCACCCCATTGAATTGTGAATGTTCACTGAATTATGCAGAGTCTGAAAGAAATTTCAGTTTCATTATTTAATACATTGTGATACTATGTACATAAAGAGAATGAAAACTAAGACAGTAAGTAAACAAAAGTATGTTAATAAATCATCAACCATCCCTAAATTCTGAATGAATGAGGCACCACATGTTCATTTTTTAGTGCTGGATAAGCAGATACCAAGTATTTTAATAGTGTTTCAAAGGAAAACTTGCATTTACATGGGACTTGCCATGCACTAAGTTTATCCTAAAGGACTTTACAGGCAATGAAGCACTTTGGAAAAATACTAACTGCTATAATGCAGGGGAGCAAGATTTGTAAGACAGCCTATTTGTAAATAACAAGTTCTCACACTTTGTGATAAAACAGTTCATGTGCTTTTGGAAGTGTTGACAAGTGATAACTATTATCTTTTACACTGGGGATAGATTTTCTTCTCTTTGTCATTCTATTGTTTATTGTTTGATTAGCTGAGAAGCTTCATTTTAATATCTGATGAAAAATGCTACCTCTGACAACAGAGCATTTCCTCAGTATTATATTGAGTGTCAGATTGGTGTTGGTTTTTCTGTCCTTCGAGTGGATCTTCCATCCCAAAGTTGCACCTTGACTTAAAAATGATAACAACAAATTAGGAATATTTATATCATTAGCAATTTATTTGCACCTGAATGTGTAAATTCTCATTTTCATAACTTGTCTGTGTGTAATTATTTATCTGAATATTAAACCAGCAGTAAAATCAAGATTATTTAATGTCATTTTCTGTATACAAATGTAAGGAGAATGAACTAATTGTTACTCTGGATCAGATGCAGCATAAAAAAACACAAGAATTACTGAACAGAATAATAAAACACAATAAATATAAATACATATGATGGCTTATACACAGATTATATGTCCATATAATGATGCTAGGTGTGCATAATGTAAATATGGAATACAAGTGCAGTGAAGCTCATGCAAGATAATTAATAGCACAGTAACTTGCTAATTTCTATCTTTAATTGCACATTTACCAGCAATAAAAGCTGCAGTCAAAATTACTCAGTACAAAGTCCCAATGACCTCAATTATTCCATACATAGAATTCTAAAGTTGGGCATTAGATCATTGCTGAAGCTACCTAGATTGTGCATAACTCAATTCTAAGGTTTTTTCACTGATTCTCCTTTGATTTTCACTGCATGCACACACACACTGTCTTCCCACCCCACACCCCACACACAATATTTATTTCCCTTTATCACCTTCCTCACTTAGTATCCATCGCTGGTAGCCATCCCTCTCTCTCTTGCTTATTGAAGCCTGCTTCTGTCTATCATCTACCCACCTCTCCCAACTTCACCCCTCACCTTCTTCAACCAGGCTTGATCTGCTCATCATCCTTCAGTCACTCTCTTTAGTTCACCTACATGACCCTGTCCCACCAGTCTCCATCTCCTCTTCATATTGTTTATCAATCCTCTCCATTTTGTTCTGACCCAAAATATCAATAATCCCTTTACCCCCACAGATGCTGCTCAGCCTGCTGAGTTTCAGCAGCAGATTTTTTTGTTGTTCCAGATTCTAGTGTCTGCAAAGTCTGTCTTTAATTGAACTGGTTCAGCTTTTAGATCTTCATTTATCATTTATGAACTGAAAACCAGAAAATACTAAAGAGAGCACTGAATGTTTTAAAGGATTCTGCTCCTCGTTCTCTTTTTCTCACCTGACAAATTCTTGTACAAGTAATTTCTTAGTTACATAGGATGTTTGCGCACCGGCAAGGAAAGCAACTCATGCTTGTTAAATGCAGATTAAAGTCTTGCTCTTGTTAAAGCTGCAGGGAGCATTTCAGCTCAAGGAAATGTTGGAATGATCACGCAATTAACATAATCACTTAATGTTTTACCTGCACATCCTCTACAAGTGTGGCAGCATAGAACTCCTCTAAATTATTCATTTAAAATTATCAGTGCGTCTTCTTTAAATGCTCTCATCTTTAAAGTGTTTTCATTTAACATGAGGGTCATAACACATCAGTGTGGGTCAAGTGAGAGGATTTAACCAGACAACTAATTTGAATTATTCTTAAGCATCATCTTTCCAAGTTCATTAAAATCGATATAACATGGCTGTGCAAATTTGATCAAAAACAGTCTATTAATTCTTATGGTTATTCAAAATGCATAGATCATTCTCAATTTTCACAATACACTTTTAACATGATGCTTTTATTGCTTAATTCAATAGACTGAATATAAATGTAGCTGCTGGGGTGGAGATACATCTCTACTACAGGAGGTGTAAGGCACTTCTTCCCTCCACCTGCCTGCAGGGCAAGGTCCAGCACCTACTTAGCCCCTGATCAGGTTCACATG
Organism: Hemitrygon akajei; assembly: GCF_048418815.1. Lineage (NCBI taxonomy): Eukaryota > Metazoa > Chordata > Chondrichthyes > Myliobatiformes > Dasyatidae > Hemitrygon > Hemitrygon akajei. Next base: position 66,110,284 of record NC_133133.1, read on the forward strand.
AAGCAATGGAAGCAGGTGATGGATGATCATATGAGTAGCTGATGCATATCACATGTCCTGGTTATGTGACAACTGATGCCCAGCAGACAATCTCTGAAGAGTATTGATAATTGCTGGGGTCACCTGTCTTGTAAAGGCACTGGCTAGAAGAAGGCAATGGTAAACCATGGGAACATAATCGCTAAATCATATGACATGGTACAATATGTACAGTATGTAAATATCATTTTAACATGATAAACATGGAATTGAGGATTCATTATTGATATTGCACAGATGAAGGCCACTTTGCCATTAAATCTATGCCGGCTTATAATAGAGCAAGCCATTGTTCGATTCTCCAATTCCTTAATACATGGTGAATACCAGATTTAATCTGAGGAAGAACTTTCTTCACATCACCCTTGGATCTTCTTTCCAAATTAAGCTTGTGCTCTCTGGCTGCTAATCAGCTACTAATAGGAGCACAATTACACTATTTACTACATCTAAAACAAGTAACCTAAGTCAAATTGCCTACTCATCTTCCTCTTCCATATAGAACATCCTCAGCTTTCCTGGTCTATCTTTATAGCTGCAATCCCTCAAAACTGGAACCATTCAGGTAAATCCTGCTTACAGTGTCACAGGACACTCACATCCTTTTTAACCTTAGGAAACCAGCAATGGACACAATACTCCAGGTGGGACAAAACCACCATTTACATTGATTCAACATTTTATTGCTTACTCAGTGAATTTATCTGTGAATTAACAATCATCCTCTTGACAAGTCATGGGACTTTACTTTGTACACCAATACTTCAGGTCTTCCATTCCACAACCTCATTATGTCAATATGTTTCTCTTTATTTTTTCTGCCAAAGATTATCACTGCACATTAAATTTCATGCAGTTTATTGCAATCCTTCTCGCTGTTTACAATATTTCTCTGCTTTGTATCATCTGCAGACATTGAATTTTTATTCTGCACCCCAAAGCCTAAGTCAAAACACAAACCTCCCAGCACTGATCCCAAATTTGTTCACGTGGTCCAAAACACATCAACTTACTGCTATTCTTCACTGTGTCCAAATTTTTAAGCTAAAGGCTACACTGAAAGCATTAAAATGGACAGAGTGGAAAAACACTCCCATGAAACATAAATAGCAATATATTATTCATAATTTGCAATAAACTCATTGTAATTTAGAGTTGTTCAATTATTTAGCAGGAAACATAATAGAGAGTATATAGGTTTAAAGATAGTGTCACTGTTTCCGACAAATTAATCTCAATGCTGCATATAAACTCCAGAAATATAAATCATCAGAATATATTAGCTTTTTATTCACTCAATTTTTGATAATTAAAAACTGCAAAAATTTCTTCAACTGCTTTCCATACTAGAGAGCAAAGGTCTGGTGAACATGTGTTTCACGTTGATAATGCTTCCCTTAATAAAGTATAAAAGAAATCATTACACCAAAGTGAAAAGATTTATTTTAAGTTCATATTGTCTAAATAACTACTTCCAAATGCTCTGCCTTTCCCATTCAAACTGACGGATCTATTTGATAATTATTTATAATTGAGCTTAGTACCGAAAAACTGCTCCTTAATCTTTCTGTTTAAACAGGCACTTCAAACTTGGCATCTGTCATACAACCATCATCAACATTGTATCAGACTCAGTAATATTCCATGACTATAGGTTATCTCAGCACACTTGCATTCATCATCAGTAATAATGACAAAGTTGTGTAACAAATTGACAAAACTGAGTTATGGAATTTTTTATGGAAAAATAAAATTTGCCTTCTGCTCTAAACAATCCAGGAAAGTGATGTTTTGATGATGTATTCTTGCAACCTGTTAACTCTGCTCATTTCAGGTTTCACCACTTCCAGGCCAGTTGGTGTGGAGCAGATGGGATGAAAGAGAGAGAGCCTGTATGAGATACCAAAGTGCTGGGTTGTGGACTGTAGTTTGATAGATTCTGGATCAATGGCTTGTTGGTGTTTCTGCTGTTGCTTGCATGGTGGGAGGGGGTCAGTGCTTCTGCTGGTGTGAGTGTGGGTGGTGGGAGGCTCAATGATTTTACTGATGCTTGTGTGAAGGAAGGGGGCTGCAGGTCTTCAATGATTTTATCGTTCTATAGTGTTTCTTTGTTTCATAAATGTCTGTAAAGTGGACAAATTTCAGGTTGTGTACCGGATACATACTCTGATGTTAAATGTACTTTAAAACTTTTGAAACTTGTTGGAGGTATTCTGAATAAAATTGCTGTAAATGTAGAACACCTGGCAGTGAATTTGGTTTACCATAGGATTGATATGCACTTTAATTCTAAACTGCACTGGCTTCGAATTGATTGAAACATGATTCTCTTCATAATGTTAATTAGTTACATATTTTAATTTGCCAGGATTTTTACATCATTTACTCTTAAAATAGTTTCATGTTGCAACAGTAGTTCACAGATTTCCCAATTCTTCTGAATTACTTGGGGTGAACTATCACAGTATTAAATGCAGACTATGTTTCACCTCATGTTTTGATAAGATTAGTAAAGAAGATCATTTGTTTTTTTATCTCTCAACTCACAATTCGCAAGTGAGCAAGAACAGATGGTTGTTGCTAGCATAGGAGTCAGGAGTTGAAGAGGGGTCTACATTAGAGAGTGCAGACCTCTTCAGCCTCATTGTTCAGATTGCTCTAAGACAAACGTATAAATGTTGCACCTTGCCGTCTTCAATAAAAAGGAAAATCACTGAGCAGATAAACAACATGCAGAGCACCAAGATGCAATGCAAGGAAGCTGACCAGGACTGTACAGACAATGGAGGCATCTGTCTCAGCAAAAAAAGATAAATATTGCAATGTTGTGATGTCTGTGTCTTGCAAGTTTAAAGCAGAAAATTTTGTGAAATATCAAATGTTGCTGCCAATTGAATCGATTCATGCCTTGCCCCAGATTTATAAACTATGGATACCTGCTTCTCTCCTACCTGGACTTTTTGGTCCAACCCACCCATACCAAACAATATTACATTAGTAAGGATGTCAAAGGTTATGGGGAGAAAGTAGAATGAGGTTGAGAGGAAAATAAATCAACCGTGATTGAATGCTAGAATAGACTCAGTAGGACAAATGTCCTAATTCTGCTCCTTTCTCTTATGGCCTTATGCTCCTAAAAATTGCCTAACTGAGCTATTCCATTTCTCTGTGTTTGGTCTGTATCCCTCTAAACTTTTCATATTCAGGTAACTATAAAAGAAAATGTCTTTAAAATTAGTTAAGGGGGCAGACAGGATAAGGACAAGACTCTCAAATGGTATGTTGCCTTCCAGGTGCTAGGGCCAGAGAGGTCTCTGAATGAGTCCATAGCATATTTAAGGGGAAGGGTGAGCAGCCAGAGTTAATTCATTTGATTTTATGGTCATTGTTGAGGACAACAAGACTGTAGTGCTACTCCATGCAGTGCAAAACAGCATACTGACAATTCAATTACTAAGAACGCAATGACTAAAATTAAAATGATATCTGAGTTATATAGAATGACATTTAAGTCACAACAGAAATAAAACCAAGCAACTGTAACATTAAAAGAACCAGTGGCTGGCCCATTCAAGTATTGCACATTCCCATGTTGTAAAATACAATGATTAAGTTTAAAATAACATCAAGAATTAAAGCAGAGATATGAAAAACAGATTTGAAATCAAAGGAAGGTAGCTGGTAGGAAAACGGGAAGAGGTTGTGGTACACATTGCTACCTATGGTATTGACAAGAAAAGTGACAAGGTTCTGCAAAGTGAGTTCAAGAAGTTAGATGCAAGTTAAAAGACAGGATCTCCAGGGTGGTGATCTCAAGATTGCTACCCATACCATGTGCACCTGAACTGGAGGAGGAACAATATCCTTGTGTGAAAGTTTGCTAGGGCTGCTCCAGGGGTTTTAAGCTGGAGTGCATAGGATGGGAATCAGAGTGGCAGGAGTGCCTGTGGGGAAAGTAGATGTTTAAACTGCAATCAAATATAGAAACTGAAAGGGTGAGCATGGTGGAACTAGTGTTCTTGAGTTGTATCTATTTCAATGCAAGGTGTATTGTAGGTTGGGCAGATGAACTTAGAGCGTGAATTATGGTGTTGTGTCCATTAGTAAGGCTTGGTTGCTGGAGGGGCATATAGAGTGGGAGGGATTAAAAGGGGAGGGTCGCATTATTCATCAGGGAAAATATCACAGCAATTCTCAGAGGACAGACTGGAGAGCTCATCTACCAAAGCAATTTGGGTGGAACTGGGGAGTAAAAAAGGATGACCACATTAGATTGATGACATAATCAGTGGTACTTAGCTGAGGATATTTGTCGCAAGGTAGCAGATAGTGGCAGGAAATATAAAGATGTGATAGTAGGTGATTTGAACTTTCCACATATTGACTGGTACTCCCATACTGTGAAAGAACTAGATAGGATGGATCTTGTCAAATGTATTCAGAAGAGTTTTAAGATCAATATCTGGAGGTCCCAACTAGAGCAAACGGGTTATTGGATCTTCTCTCAGGGAATAAGGTAAGAACAAGTGACAGAAGTGAGTGTTGGGGAATATTTTGGATCTAGTGATTGTCATTCCATTAGTTTCAACATAATTATGGAGAAGGATAGGTTTAATCATTTGGTTAAGTTTCTAAATTGAAGAAAGGCCAATATTGCTGGAATCAGTACAGTTCTGGTTGGGTGGATTGAGATAAATGATTTTCTGACAAAAAGAAGCTTAGTCAGTGGAAAGCCTTTGAAGTGAAATATTAGAGGTACAGAATCTATGTTCTTGTTCGAATAAACTGCAAGGCTAACAAGTTTAAGGATACTGTGACACTGGTAAAGAAAAAGAAGGAAGAGCATATTAAGTATACAGTATGCAGCAAGGATCAAATAAGACACTTGAGGAGTAAAAGAAACCTAAAGGAACACTTAAAAGAGAAATCATGAGAGCTGAAAAATGACATGAAGTAGCTTTAGCAGACAAAGTGAAGCAGTACCCCAAAGGCTACTGTAGCTATATTAAAGGCAAAAGAATTACAAGGGATGAAATTGGTCCTCTTGAAGACCAGCATGGTTATCTACTACATGCATCAAGTCAAAAGAGGTGGGGAAGTTCATAAATGATTTTTTTTTGCTTCTGTATTTACTTGGGAGACAGTCACAGAGCCTATAAAACTGAGGAAAAATACTAGTAAGTTCATGGGCCATATCTGGATTACAGAAAAGAAGATGCTTGCTATATTGAGGCAAATTAAGATGGATAAATCCCCAGGTCAATGACAAGGTGTTCCCTCAGACCTTTTGGGGGGAATAGTGTACAAATTTGCAAAATAGCATAGATATATAGAATGTCCTTAGCCACAGAAGAGATGTCAGTGCACTGGAGGATAGCTATTGTTGTTCACTTGTTGAAGAAAGACTCTGGAAAATTATAGGTTGGTGAGCCTGATGTCAATTGTGTGAAAATTATTGGAAGGTTATTATACTACCGGGCATGACGATCCTGCCTTACATGAGTCCTGGGCTCAGCTGGCTCCGGCTGACAGTACCCAGTATGGGCCTCGATCCAGGGTTAAGGATCTCACTGCCTTGTGGGTATCTTCGGGAGAAGAGAAGTGTAAGGAGTAAACCCTACACAAATCCAGAGTGGAGCCCCTAAGGCGATTGGATAATGTATCACGTCACCTCCTAGCAGCTCCTGCAGCCAAGCTAATGCCAAATGTACTGCCTCACATTCCTTTGGACCACGTCCGTTAGGCCGAGAGGGGGGTCTTGATGTCTGTGTAGCCCAGGATCTTCATATTCATCGCTCAGATCTGCGCCCCGGAAATGAGTGCATCCATTGTCTACTTAGACAGACAGAGTCATTAATTAATTAAATTAAATTATTGGAAGGTATTATAAATGACAGGATATATAAATATTCTCCACTCAGAAGCATCAGGTCATTGTCTCCCACACCATCACCAACCTCATCAACTCTGGAGATCTCCCATCCACTACCACCAACCTTATACCGTAGATTTCGCACTACAGAGCGCACCTGATTAAAAGCCGCTGGCTCTAATTTTAGAAAGAAAATCAATTTTGTACTTGTACAAGCCGCACCGGATTTTAGGCCGCAGGTGTCCCACGTTGTAATATGAGATATTTACACAGAAAGATACTACACGTGAGGATTTTTTAACTTTTAATTAAATCCATATGGTAACATAAACAAATACATATTGCAAATGCTTTTTTTCGAACCATGCCTCTAACACGGCTACTTTTAAATATACATACGTATCGGTAACACACAAATTACGTTGCGTATACTTTTTTACTGAACAGTGCACAAACAACATTCCAATATCTCCTTAGGACTGGTAAAAAAAATATATACTGCAGCCTACCAGGAAAAGTTATTGATCGCCTTTAACTTAAAAGCAGCGTTTTCGATCGGGTCTAATGCCGCTCCCCCCCACCTTCCCGTTTATCGCAAACCGGTATTTCCCACAAGATGCAGCGAAACCGGATGTGACGTCATAGTATCCCGGGATGTAGTACTTCTAACTTTAACTAGAAAATACTAACAAACGAATTACTAAGCGAAAATATTATAAACTAAATAACTGCCATAAAGACAGCACAATGCTTTTCTTCAAGTGTTTTCCATGTTGATGAGGGTGAGTACAAATGACTGATTTACAATAATTTAATTGTGAAAGTGCGCTTGATTTATCGTACAATTTCATTGGACCTCTGTGAACTACTCATCAATTTTATTGGTCTACTGTTACGAGGCAAAATGTTTTTGGCGGCATGGAAAAAAACCATGCATTAGCCGCACCGTAGTAAAGGCCGCAGTGTTCAAAGCTGTTCAAAATGTGGGAAAAAAGTAGCGGCTTATAATCCGACATCTACGGTAATTCCCTTATCCTGACACTGCTCATTTCTACCTCCTACCAAGATCCACAAACCTGACTGTCCGGGTAGGTCCACTGTTTCTGCCTGCTCCTTCCCCACTGAACTTGTGTCTAAATACCTTGACTCCATTTTATCCGCCTTGGTTCCATCCCTTCCCACCTAGATTTGTGACACTTCACATGATCTCAATCTCTTCAACCACTTTCAGTTCTCTGGCCCTGATCACCTCTTTTTTATTATGGATATTCAGTCCCTATACACCCCATCAAAAAGATATTAAGGCTCTCCCCTTTAAAGAGAAAACCAATCTAACTAATTCCCCTCCACGACAACCCTTTCCTTTTGTCTGCTCCCACTTTTTCCAAACCCAAGGTGGAAACATGGGCCCTAAACTGGCCACAACTATCCCTGCCTTTGCATTGGTTACATGGAACAGACCATGTTCCAAGACTTCACTGATAATGATCCCCAGCTCTTTCTGTGCTACACTGATGACCACCTAGATGCTCTTTACCACACCCACACTGAGCTTGACAATTTCATCAACTTTGACTCCAATTTCCACCCTGCCCACAATTTTGCTTGGTCCATCTCTGAAACTTCTTTCCACTTTCTTCATAGCTCTGTCTCCACTTCTGGAGACAGACTGTTTGCTGATATCTTTTATAAACCTGCTGACTCTCACAACTGCCTTGACTATTCCTCCTCACACCCTGTCAAATTGCTATTCCCCTTCTCATGCCATTCATCTCCAATGCTCTCAAGATGAAACTTTCCATTTCAGAACATCTGAAATATCATCCTCCTTCAAAAAATTTGATTTCCCTTCCTCCACTATTGATGCTGCACTCACCTGCATTGCCCCTATTTCCTGGACATTCTCCCTCAACCCATCTTCCCACCCTCATAACAGGGATAGAATTGCTCTTGTCCTTACCTCCCACCCCATGACCCTCTGCATCCAACATATCATTCTCCATTACTTCTGTTAAGTTCAACAGGTTCCTACCACAAAATTCATCTTTTGCTAGTCTTTACTCTCCGCCTTCTGCAGAGATCACTCTCTCCATGATTCCTTTGTCCATTCGTCCCACCCCACTGATTTCCCTTCTATGTGATAACCTGTTTTAATTCTTCTTCCTATTCCCATTCTGATATGTTGGTCCATAGCCTACTCCATCCACTGCCATGATGAGGTTTCTCTTGGATTGGAGAAGCAACACCTCATATTCTGACTGTGCAGCCTCCAACATGATGGAATGAACTTCAATTTTTCTAATCTTTGGCAATTTCTCCCCCTCCCATTTATCTCTGTCATTGACCATCCTACTTCCACTCTCTCCCATACTCTTCTAACCTACCCATCACCTCCTCTGGTGTTCCTCCTCTTTCCTTTTCTCCCATAGTCCACTCTCCTCTCTTATCAAGTTCCTTCTTCAGCCTTTTACCTTTTTCATCTGTCACCTCCCAGTTTCTCACTTCCTTCTCCTTCCTCCACCTAACCACCTACGCCTCATATGGCTTAACTTTAACTTATCACCCACCTGCTTATAATCCTTTCCCTCCCCCACCTTCTCCTTCAGGCATCTTCTCTCTTCCTTTCCAGTTCTGATGAAGGGTATCATCCCAAAATGTTGACTCTTTATTCCTCTCCATAGGGGCTGCCTGACCTCCATTTTGTGAGTGTTCCTCTGGATTTCCAGCATCTGCCTAATCTTTTGTGTTTAAGATGTAAAGGATTTGGATAGACATGGTCTGATTAGAAATTGCCAACTTGACATTGATTAGACATGACCTGCCATGCACAATTTTATAGATTTTTTTTCAAGGCGATTGCCAAGAAGGTTTTTGAAGGGAAGGTGGTGGACATTGTCTCCATTGACTTTAACAAGACCTTTAACAAAGTCCAGTATGGAATGCTGGTCCAGAAGTTTAAGTTGTTTGGCATTCAGGATGAAGGATTCAATTAATTTCAACACCTGCTTAACAGTAATATCCAGAAGAGAGGTAGTAGGTAGTTGTCTCTGTTTGGAGGCCTGTGACTAGTGGTGTGCTGCAAGGAGTGCTGGGTCCATTGTTGTTTATCTTCAATATTAATAATTTGGATGATAATCTAGTAAACTGGATCAGCAAATTTGCAGATGAATCCAAAATCAGAAAAGAAGTGGACAAGGAGGAAGGCTATCAAAGCTCGCAAAGTGATCCAGACCAACTGGGAAAATGGGTTGAAAAATGGCAGATGAAATTTAATGCAGACAAGTGTGAGGTGGTAATATGTACACGGTGAATGGTTTGCCTCTGATGGGTCTGGTAGAGTAAAGGGATCTGCAAATACAGATACATCTTTGAAAGTGACATTCGTATCATATGCATGACATTCATAACAGTGAAATACAACAGCTAACAAGTAGCATTAGGTGTGTATGTGGTTAAAAACAAGAAGGCCAGCATTTTTGCTGAGACAAATACAACTTGATTGCAAATCCATCCACAGTTTGTATGCCACATCCATTGCAACAGTGGTGCAAAGGTGTTAACAAATCAGCATATAAGAGAAGATTGAAAATCTGGCTGAGTGGTGTCATAACAAAAGCCTCTTGTTCAATGTCAGCAAGACCAGGGAACTGATTATTGACTTCAGGAAGAGGAAACCAGAGATCCATGAGTCAGTCTTCATCGGAGGATCAGAGCGGGAGAGGGTCAGCAAATTTAACATAATAATTTGGAGGACCTGGCTGGGCCCAGCATATGTGCAATTAAGAAGGCAATTAACTCCTCTAGTTCCATAGGAGTTTGCAAAGATTCAGCATGACATCTAAAACTTCTACAAACTTCTATAGATGTGTAGCGGAGACTATGTTGAATAGCTGCATCACAGTCTGGTATGGAAATACCAATGCCCATGAGAGGAAAATCCTACAGAAAGTGGTGAATGCGGCCCAGTCAATCACGAGTAAAGCCCTCCCCACCATTGAGTAATCTACATGAAGCGCTGTAGCAAGAAATCAGTATCCAATATCAGGGATCCGCACCACCCAGGTCATGATCTCTTCTCATTGCTGCAACAGGAAGAAGGTACCAGAGCCTCACGACTCTCACAATCATTTTCAGGAACAGTTATTACCCTTCAGCCATCATGCCCCGGAATCAAAGGGGTTAACTTCACTCAACTTCACTTGCCCCATCACTGAAATGTTCCCACAACTTATGCACTCACTTTCAAGGACTCTTCATCTCATGTTCTTGACATCTATTGGTTATTTACTTATTATTATTTCTTTTTGTTTTTTGCACTCTTCTGCACACTGGTTTAGCATCCATGGTAGTATGGTCATTTATTGATTCTAATATGGTTATTATTTTGTTATGGGTTTATTGAGTATGTCCACAAAGAAAATTAACCTCAGGTTTATATAAGATGACTAATATGTACTTTGACAATAAATCTACTTTGAACTGAAAGCAAATTAAGAAAGGCACTGGATGATATCACAGTAGATTTCAAGGATGGTATTGGAAAACTCAAACACATCAAGGGTAAAAATGCCACCCCCTAGTTTTACAAAGCCTGCCCAGTTCCTTTTATCAACTGTGATAGTAGCCAGTGAGCTCGATTGCATGGAGACTGAGGAATTATTTCCAAGTTCGAATGGAGCTCACAGGCAATGCCAGTGGTCCAAGTAGCCAAGAAAAATGAGTCTATCATGATCTGTGGTAATGTTAAGGTCACCATCAACCCAGTACTGAAAGTAGATCAATACCCTCTGCCCAGGTTAGAGGATATTGATGCAAACTTACTAGAGGGAAACTCTTCAGCAAAGTCTAAGGTTTACCTACAGATAAAGATGGAAGAAGAGACCAAAGTGTTTCTCACTATAAACACCCACAAAGGACTTTATCACTATAATACACATATTTCTGGAGTTGCTGCTGCACCTGCACTCTGGCAGAAAGCTATGGACCAGGTGCTACAAGGCTGCCCAGGTACTCAGTGTATCCTGGATGACCACATTGTTGTCAGTGAAGATGACAGGAAGCGTCTCCAAAATCTCAAGGCAGTGTTAAAATTATTATGGGTACATAGAACAATGCAACAAGAATGAATTCTTGAACCAATCATCACTTACTGTGGATACATCACTGGCACTCAAGAATTATGCAAGTGTGCAGAGTAAAGTCCAGCAGCAGTGAATGCCCCAAGCTCGAAGGACATCAGAGTTGTGGTCCTTTTTCAGGATTTGTCAATTACTATAACAAAATCCTGCCAAACCTAGCTACTGTGCTCCACCCTTTGAACATATTACTACAGATTGGGAAGAAATGGTAAAGGAAATGGTGACTTCAGATGCTGTACTCACACATCATGATCCACTTCATCCAGTGAAGCTTGCTGGTGACGCTTCGTCTTATGGTAGAGGTCCAGTCATATCCCATGTTATCAGTGATGGAAGTAAGTGCCACATAGTATTTGCATCACATTCCCTAGCCACTGCAGAGAAGAATTACACACAGATTGTCTGAGTGGCCTTGTGTTTGGTTTTGGGTGTAAAACGTTTCAACTGGTATTTCTATGGAAGAGAGTTTATCTTTATTACTGCACATCAGCTACTAGTGTCCATTGTCCATCCACAGGTTGGTGTACCACTAGCAGCAGCATGAATGCAGAGATGGGCAGTGTTTCTTGGAGGATACAATTATAAGATGGAATTTAAGAGGACAGCTAATCATGGAAATGCTTACAGATGATCCTGTTTACCCTTGGAAAAAGAAATCCTGAAAAATTTATGAAAGTGGGCATTCCTTCTGACAAATCTCCTCTCTAATGTAAATCGAAAGTCTCCCTTTTATGGAAGAAATTATCCAAAGGGAAACAAGAAAAGACTCCACACTGTCTCAGGTCTACATGGCCACCCAAAATGTCTGGAATCTGCTGTAGAAATTCCAGTTTTTACATTTTCACCAGTGTCAAATGAACTTGCCCTTGACCATAAGACATAGAAGCACAATTAGGCCATTCAACCCATGGAATCTGCAGTGCCATTCTATCGTGGCTAATTTATTATCCCTTTCAACTCTGTTCTCCTGCCTTCTCCCCGTAATATTTGACACCCTAGTTAATCAAGGGCCTATCAACCTTAGCATTACATATTCACCAATTTAACACTCCTACAGTGTGACAAACTGAACCCAGTGTAGGTTCACAAGCAAGGTTAGTGAACTGTATACAGTGCCTTGGTCAGACCGCACCAGGAGTATTTTGTGCAATTTTGCTGTTACCAATGAAAGGAGATAATTGCCTTATGATGAGAAATTATGCCAATGAAGTCTGATGGAGTCATGAACTTTATAAGTAGGAAGCTAGAATGTTGGATACAGACACAAGAGATCTGCAGCAAGATCAGAGTAACACACACAAAATGCTGGAGGAACTCAGCAGGTTTGGCAGCATCTTTTGAGAGGAATAACAAATTGAAGTTTTGGTCTGAGACCCTTCATGAGATATTGAATATATAAAGTTATGGTATAATTATAGGAAGACTGTATCCAAAGAAATGCACTATTTTGACCAATGCTGCTTTGAAAGAACAAGTTGATGTCAGAAGAATTGAGGGACACTTTGAGTAGAGTGTTACAAGGGATACACTGAGCAGGTTCCATAGATGCTACCTGGCCTGCTGAGTTTCTCCACTGTTTTTTGCGTTGCTTGGATTTCCAGCATCAGCAGATTTTCTCTTGTTAGAAATTGTGAAAACCAGCTTCCTATGATCTGGGTGTGGAAGGCTCAGGTTAATTTATTTTGGCTTTTGAAGGGAATTAATTGAGTAAATAGAAGTATTTTCTATGACCTGGTGCATCCAAGACAAGGTGGCACAAGAGTAAAGTCAAAGCCACAGCCATCCAGAAGAAGGTTAGGAAACTCCCTTGGGAAGATAACTGGTAATACTCTTACTCACAAAAAGCAACAGATGAAAGCTCAGTTTTACTACAGAAATCAATGGATTTTTCATTAACTTCCAGGTTAGAAAAACACTTGAAGTTGTCAGGTCAAGTGGTGTTAAGCTGAAGATAACCCAGATTCCTTTGGATGGTGAGATGGGCTGGAAAGACTCAGTGGTTACTCTGTTCCTGTGAATTGGTGTCGTCCTGTAGAAACTGAACCACCAGGATCTCTCCATTTGAGGCAGATAATATGTTTATCGTCTCCAGCTTCAGAAAATTAATTGGTGTCTGCTTCCATAAATGGGAATTCCAGATTCACATCTTCTGGTATTGCACTGTGACTGAGAATGGGATTTAATGGGTTAACGTAGAAAATAGAACAATACAGCACAGTACAGGCCATTCAGCCCAAAATGTTTTGCTGCTCTTTTAGACCATAAAATCATAAGCCATACGAACAGAATTGGGGCATTTGGCCCATCAAGTCTGCTCTGCCATTTCATGATGGTTGATCCCTTTTTCCATTCAACCCCCTTCTCCTTCCTCTTTCTCATGACTTTGTACTGAATAGGTGTCTCTCTATTTTGAGGCTATGCCATCTCCACAATGGAAACCATCTTCTCCACATCTAGGCCTATCAACATTCAATTGGTTTCAATGAGTTTCCCCTCATCCTTCTAAATTCCAGTGAGTCTTGGCCCAAAGGCATCAAACAGTCCTCATATGATAACACTTTCATTCCCGGAATCATTCTTGTGAACCTCCTCTGAAACCTATCCATCATTAGCACGTTCTTTCTTAGGGCCGGGAACCAAAACTGCTCACAATACTCTAAGTGAGGCCTCACCAGTGCCTTTTAAAGCCTTAGCATTACATTCTTCTTTTTATATTCTAGTCCTCTTAAAATGAATGATAACATTGTATTTGCCTTCCTCACCACTAAATCCACGTGCAAGTTAACCTTTAGGGAATACTGCACAAGGATCCCTAAGTCCCTTTGCAACTCTGATGTTTGAATTTTCAGTCTATTTAGAAAATAGTCTGCACTTTTATTCCTTCTACCAAAGTGCATTACCATACACTTCCCGACACTGTATTACTTCTTTGCCCATTCTCCTGATCTGTCCAAATCCTTCCTCCCTACTTGCTGAACACTACTTGTTTCTCCACTTATCTTCATATTGTCCACAAACTTGGGCACAAAGTCATCAATTCTGTCATCAAAATCATTGACATATAATGGAAAAAAAAGCTATCCTGATGCCGACCTCTGTAAAACACCACTAGCCACCCAGAACAGGCCCTCTTTATTCCCTCTCTTTGCCTCCTGCTAATCAGCCAATGCTCTATCATTTTGGTATATCCTCTATCCATGCTAGTATCTTTCCTATAATACCATGGGCTTCTAACTTGTTAAGCTGTTTTATGTGTTGCACCTTGTCAAAGGCTTTCTGAAAGTCCAAGTACACAACATCCACTGACTCTCCTTCATCTATTCTGCTATTATTCCCTCAAAGAATTCCAACAGATTTGTCAGACAAGATTTTCCCTTGAGAAAACCATGCTGACTACACCACATTTTATCCTGTTTCTCCATGTGTGCTGAGACCTCATCCTTGACAATCGGCTGCAACATCTTCCCAACCACTGAGATCAGGCTAACTGGCCCATAATTTTCTTTGATCTGCCTCTCTTCCTTCTTGGAGTGATATTTGCAATTTTCTAGTTCTCTGGAATCATGCCAGTGTCTAGTGATTCGTGAAAGATCATTAGTAATGCCTCTACAATCTGCCCAGCCACCTCTTTCAGAACCTTGGGGTATAGTACATCTGATCCAGGTGACTTATCCACCTTTAGAAATTTCAGTTTCCAAACACCTTCCTCTAGTAATTGCAGTTGTACTCACTTCTGCCCCTTGACATTCTCGAACCTTTGGCATATTGCATGTGTCTTCCATAGTGAAGACAGATGCAAAATGTTGATTAATTTCATCAAATTATTTATTCCATTTCCTTGTCTCCCATTACTATGTCTCCAGCAACATATCCTTCCAGTCTTACATCTACTCTCACTTCTCTTTTATTTTACTGTTGATGTATATGAAAAAAACTTTTCATATACTCTTTGATATTATTGGCTAGCTTACCTTCATAATCCATCTTTTCCCTCCTTATGACTTTTTTAGTTGTGTTCTGTTGGTTTTTAAAAGCTTCCCAATCCTTTAACAGGGTATTCCCTCAGACCTTGAAGGAGACTAGTGTTGAAATTGCAGTGGCCCTGTCAGTATCTACGGGAAAGGTGCTGGAGGATTGGAGAATAGCTCATGTTGTTCCATTGTTTTAAAAAGGCTCTAAAAGTAATCCAGGAAATTATAGGCCAGTAAGTTTGACATTGGTAGTAGATAAATTATTGGAAGGAGTATTAAGAGATAGGATCTACAAATATTTAGATAGACAGGGACTTATTAGGGAGAGTCAACATGGCTTTGTGTCTGGTAGGTCATGTTTAACAAATCTATTAGAGCTTTTCAAGGAGGTTACAAGGAAAGTGGATGAAGGGAAGGCAGTGGATGTTGTCTACATGGACTTCAGTAAGCCCTTTGACAAGGTCCCGCATGGGAGGTTAGTTAGGAGTATTCAGTCGCTAGGTATACATGGTGAGGTAGTAAATTGGATTAGACATTGGCTCAATGGGAGAAGTCAGAGAGTGGTAGTGGAGGATTGCTTCTCTGAGTGGAGGCCTGTGACTAGTGGTGTGCCACAGGGATCAGTGCTGGGTCCATTGTTATTTGTCATCTATATCAATGATCTGGATGATAATGTGGTAAATTGGATCAGCAAATTTGCTGATGATACAAAGATTGGAGGTGTAGTGGACAGTGAGGAAGGTTTTCAAAGCTTGCAGAGGGATCTGGACTAGCTGGAAAAATGGGCTGAAAAATGACAGATGGAGTTTAATACAGACAAGTGTGAAGTATTGCACTTTGGAAGGAAAAACCAAGGTAGAACATACAAGGTAAATGGTAGGGCACTGAGGAGTGCAGTAGAACAGAGGGATCAAGGAATACAGATACAAAATTCCCTAAAAGTTGCATCACAGGTAGATAGGGTAGTAAAGCGAGCTTTTGGTATATTGGCTTTTATAAATCAAAGTATTGAGTATAAGAGTTGGAATGTTATGGTGAAGTTGTATAAGGCATTGGTGAGGCTGAATTTGGAGTATTTTGTACAGTTTTGGTCACAGAATTACAGTAAGGATATTAATAAGGTTGAAAGAGTGCAGAGAAGGTTTACAAGGATGTTGCCGGGACTTGAGAAATTGAGTTACAGAGAAAGGTTGAATAGGTTAGGACTTTATTACCTGGAGCGTAGAAGAATGAGGGTAAACTTGATAGAGGTATATAAAATTATGATGGGTATAGATAGAGTGAATGCAAGCAGGCTCTTTCCACTGAGGCTAGGGGAGAAAAAAACCAGAGAACATGGGTTAAGTGTGATAGGGGGGGAAGTTTAAGGGGAACATTCGGGGGAGCTTCTTCACACAAAGATGTGGGAGTGTCGAATGAGCTACCAGATGAAGTGGTAAATGCAGGCTCACTTTTAACATTTAAGAAAAACTTGGGCAGGTGCATGGATGAGAGGTGTATGGAGGGATATGGGCCAGGTGCAGGTCAGTGGGACTAGGCAGAGGGATGGTTCAACACAGTCAAGAAGGACCAAAGGGCCTGTTTCTGTGCCGTAATGTTCTATGGTTCTATGATTCTTTAACTTCCCACTAATTTTTGTTCTATTATATGAACTCTCTTTTGCTTTATATTGTTTTCCACTTCAGTTGTCAGCCACGGTTGCCTCATCCTGCCTGTAAAATGCTTCTTCTTGGGGATGTATATATCCTGCTCCTTCCAAATTTCTCCCAGAAACTCCAGTCATTGCTATTCTACTGCCTTCCCTGCTAGTGTCCCCCTTCCAATCAGCTTTAGCCAGTTCCTCTTTCATGTCTCTATAATTCTCTTTACTCCACTTAAATGCTACTACATTCGACTTTAATTTCTCAATCTCAAATTGCAGGGTAAAGTCTATTTTATTATGATCCTTTATCTTAAGCTCCCTAATCAAATCCAGTTTTTTACACATCACCCAATCCAGAATAGCCTTTCCCTAGTGGGCTCAACCTCAAAGGTCTCTAAAAACCCATCTCGCAGGCTTTCTGCAAACTCTCTGTCTTGGGATCCAGCATCAACATGATTTTCCCAATATACCTGCATTTTGTAATTCTCTATCATGATCATAAAATTGCCCTTTGATATGTATTTTCAATCTTCTGTTGTAATTTGTAGCCCACATCCTGGATATTGTTCAGAGGCCTGTCTGTTACCCCATTAGGCCCTTTTCACACTTGTAGCTTCTTAACTCTAATCACAATGATTCTACATCTTCTACTCCTATGTCATTTCTTTCTGAGGATTTGATTTCATTTTTTACCAAAAGAGGCACCGCAACTTCTCTGCCTACCTGCCTGTCTTTTCAATACAATACGTATCTTTGGATATTAAGCTCCCAGTTACTACTTCAGCAGCCTGATCGGGGCACGACTGCACAAGCGTGTGGATGTCAGCCAGTGAGAACAGCGAGAAGAGTTTAAGAAGAAGACAGATTTAAACAGCGGGTGTCAGAGGACCGGGTGACGGAGTAGAGGGAGACTGAGTAGGAAGGCTTTGGCTCAACGGGGCATCGGCGATAACGGGTCAAGACGAGGTAGGTTATCTGTGTAGATTACAGACAGGAAGTACGTGTGTGAGACCGGTTTTTCTGTACTCGGTGTCAGATGTGGGAGGTCCGGGAGACTCCCAGCTTCCCGGACAGCCAGATCTGTGCCAGATGCATCGAGCTTCAGCTCCTTGGGAACCACGTTAGGAACTAGAGATGCAGCTCGATGACTTTTGTCTGGTCAGGGAGAGTGAGGAGGTGATAGAGATCAGCTATAGGCAGGTAGTCTCACCAGGGCCTGGGGAGATAGATAAGTGGATAACAGTCATGGGAGGGAAGTGCAGGAGTCAGAAGCTAGAGAGCACCCCTGGGGCTGTACCCCTGCTTGACTACTGTTGGGGGCGGGGCAGCCAACCTGGGGGAAGCAACAGTGGCCGTGCCTCTGGCACAGAGTCCGGCCCTGTGACTCAGAGGGAGGGAAAGGAAGAGGATGGCAGTAGTGATAAGGGACTCTATAGTCAGGGGGTCGGGCAGATGATTCTGTGGATGCAGGAAAGAAACGTGGATGGTAGTTTGCCTCCCAGGTGTCAGGGTCTGGGATGTTTCTGATAGTGTCCATGATATCTTAAAGTGGGAAGGAGAACAGCCAAAGGTCGTGGTACATATTGGTACCAGTGACATAGGCAGGAAAAGGGAGGAGGTCCTGAAAACAGACTACAGGGAGTTAGGAAGGAAGCTGAGAAGCAGGACCACAAAGGCAGTAGAGGATAACTGCACAGCTGAGGGATTGGAGCAGGGGACAGGGATTCAGATTTCTGGATCATTGGAACCTCGTTGGGGCAGGTGTGACCTGTACAAAAAGGACGGGTTGCACTTGAATCCCGGGGGACCAATATCCTGGTGGGGAGGTTTGCTAAGGCTACTGGGGAGAGTTTAAACTAGAATCGCTGGGGGATGGGAACCGAACTGATGTTGGCTCACAAATAGAGAAAGCTTGCAGACAGTGCAAGAGGGAGAATAGGCAGGTGATAGAGAAGTGACACGCTCAGACCGAAGGTTTGAGATGTATCTATTTGAATGCAATGAGTATTATGAACAAAGTGGATGAGCTTAGAGCGTGGATCAGCACTTGGAGCTATGATGTGGTGGCCATTACAGAGAATTGTATGGTGTAGGGCAGGAATGGCCACTTCAAGTGCCAGGCTTTAGATGTTTCAGAAAGGACAGGGAAGGAGGAGAAAGAGGTGGGGGCATGGTACTGTTGATCAGGGATACTGTCACGGCTGCAGAAAAGGAGTAAGTCATGGTGGGGTTGTCTACGGAGTCTCTGTGGCTGGAAGTTGGGAATAGGAAGGGGTCAAAAACTCTACTGAGTGTTTTTCTTTATAGACCACCCAATAGTAACAGGGACATCGAGGAGCAGATAGGGAGACAGATTCTGCAAAAGTGTAATAATAACAGGATTGTTGTGGTGGGAGATTTTAATTTCCCAAATATCGATTGGCATCTTCCTAGAGCAAGGGGTTTAGATGGGGTGGAGTTTGTTAGTGTGTTCAGGAAGGTTTCTTACAACAATATGTAGATAAGCCGACAAGAGGAGAGGCTGTACTTGATTTGGTATTGGGGAATGAACCTGCTGATGCGTCAGGTCTCGCAATGGGAGAGTATTTTGGAGATAGTGATCACAATTCTATCTCCTTTACTATAGCATTGGAGAATGATAGGAACAGACAAGTTAGGGAAATGTTTAATTGGAGTCAGGGGAAATATGAGGCTATCAGGCAGGAACTTGGAAGCATAAATTGGAAACAGATGTTCTCAGGGAAACGTACAGAAGAAATGTGGCAAATGTTCAGCAGATATTTGCATGGGGTTCTGCATAGCTACACTCCAATGAGATAGGGAAAGGATGGTAGGGTACAGGAAACGTGGTGTACAAAGGCTATTGTAAATCTAGTCAAGAAGAAAATAAGAGCTTACGAAAGGTTCAATAAATTAGGTAATTATAGAGATCCAGAAGATTATAAGGCTAGCAGGAAGGAGCTTAAGAATGAAATTAGGAGAGCCAGAAGGGGCCATGAGGAGGCCTTGGTGGACAGGATTAAGGAAAACCCAAAACATTCTACAAGTATGTGAAGAGCAAGAAGATAAAATGTGAGGGAATAGGTCCAATCAAGTGTGACAGTGGGAAAGTGTGTATGGAACCAGAGGAGTGTGGAGGATCAGAGGGATCTTGGGATCGGGGTCCATAGGACACTCAAGGCTGCTGTGCAGGTCGACTCTGTGGTTAAGAAGGCATACAATGCAT
Organism: Hemitrygon akajei; assembly: GCF_048418815.1. Taxonomy (NCBI): domain Eukaryota; kingdom Metazoa; phylum Chordata; class Chondrichthyes; order Myliobatiformes; family Dasyatidae; genus Hemitrygon; species Hemitrygon akajei. The sequence goes on from NC_133133.1 coordinate 66,130,172, forward strand.
TGGCTGTCACCAATCATGTTTTTTGCTCATTTTTTGCCATTTGCACGATTTGTTTTATGTGTTGGGTGTTTGATATTTTCTTTGAATGTGTTTCATTGTGTTTCTTTGCTTTGTGGCTGTCTGTGGGAAGATGGATTCTAGGGTTATATACCACATACACACATTACTTTAATAAATGCACTTCCATTGAAAATAAACATCCATTCATCTCCACCTTAAATGGGAAATTCCTATTCAAAAAATACACCCACTTTTTTTTAAAAAAAAGAATTTCCCATGAAGTGAACACTCGGTATTTACCTTGTCAACCCTTCTCGAGTACCTTGAGTGTTTCAATTATGTCAACACTCGTTCTCACTGGGTAGATTGCTTGCGATAGAAATCATACAAGCTCAGATGATCCAAACATCCACCCAGGTCAGACAATGAGGCTGTTTGGTTTAGACTCAGCAACTTGCACTATTTCAAGCTTGGCACAAATCCATACACCTATTCATCACAAGGGGGATTTTATAGCTAAAACACACACAACACAATACAGTGTCTTCAGCCCAAAAAGCTGTGCCAAACATGTCCCTACTTTAGAACGACCTAGACTTTACCCATAATCCTCTATTTTTCTAAACTTCATGTAGCCATCCAGGAGTCTTAAAAGACCCTATCGTTTCTGTCCCCGCCACCGCTGCTGGCAGCCCATTCCACACACTCACCACTCTCTGTGTAAAAAACGTACCACTGACATTAAGTCATAAGTTAGTGCTGTCGTTTGTTGACTGCAGGCCACACAGCCTATCCACCCTGATCAAAATTGCACACAGTAGCAATAAAAAAGGAGCTATCTGAAACCAGAAATGTATCATAACATGAAGTACATAACACAAATCCACAACCATGCTTCTTAAATGTTGCCCAAGACTCAAGACTCCCAATACCTTCCTCCAGCAGCAGCAAGCAAGAGGGAGAGAGAGAGAGAGAGAGAGAGAGAGAGAGAGAGGGAAAAGTCAAATGCAGGCACCTTCCTCCAGTGGCATCAAGTGAGATGGAGAGGGAGAGAGAGACCAGTCAAATGTAGGTAGATGACGTTAGACATCCACTCACCTTCTGCTCTTGTCCTCATTGATTTTAATCTTGCTCAATGCTTTAATCAGTGAGACCAGCGAGAAATGTAGTTGATTGAGGCCTCATGCACAGTCTCCAGGTTTCTTGGCCTCCAGGCCTCACACTCTGCTCGAAACCTTACTGAACTCCCATAGCAAAGCACTGGACCACTCAACCAATCCAGAATTATCTGAATTCTTTAACTGAGAAAGCTGTGGAAATATGATTGCAAAAGTATGTAAGGCCAGGATGGACATGTTGGTCTATAAGTGTATGAGTGGCCATGGGAACAGGAAAATGGAGCAGTGATCAAGTTCAGAGCAAACATTATGTTATTGAATGACAGAGTAGGTTCAGCCTTTCAACATTATGTTATATCTCAGGCTGCTGCCTGGCCTGCTTGATAATTCCAGCATTTTCTACCTTTCCTACAAAGGACCAAGTGATTTACTCCTACTTTAATTATATTCTTATGTCCTCGCTTTTGTCTTTGTAACTTTGTTCTTCAACACATCTAGATGTAATGTAGGCTACCATTTTACTTTTCACCTTCCTTAGACTTCAGATTATTGTACAGTTCATTGCATTGCCCCATGACCTGCTCTTACAGGAGGCACAGCAAATCTCTCCTCTTTAGTTCACAGGCCCACTCATAGCATGCCTCCTCCTTATAACAAGTTTTGCAAATGTGCAACATACATCCTCCTCCAAATTTGCTCTTTCTTCCATTGCCAAGATTTTTTTCCTTCACCTTTAGTGGCATCAAGGTTTAATAGCTGCATTGGGCATGAGAAAAGGCAGTGTTATTTAATGAAGTCATGTAAATATTATTACTTCCTACCTACCGTACAGCACTTTGTAAAGTTGTGTTATGTCAAAGCAAAGTTACAATGAAGATTATTGTTCTTAGGATATAAGGGCATGACTATCATTGACCACAGAATAAGATTAAATCACAATGTGTAACAAACAAGATTAATTTATAATGTCTGAAATTAATGCCTATGATAGTGACTCCTTAAGAGTGAACATTAATTATCAGTTTAATGGTAATGAGGGGATTACCAAATAAAAGCAGTTGACATTTGTTGGGACCTGAGGAATGTGCCCTTGTAAATGATAAATTGGAAGGATTCCTGGTGCTTTTCACTGCCTCTTCTCAAAACCAGCAAGGAAAACATTCAGATGACATGAGGGGATTACCACAGGTCTTAACAGGCAAGATATCTTGTGTAAGGGTGAAGTTTGGATTGTAAAGGTTAAAGATCAACCTTAGGGCACTAAATCGTCTGATGGATGAACTGATGCAAGTAATGTGGATCTGGATCTGGCATTACATACGATGATTGAAGAATCAGATAGATGGGAGTTAAATATACATTTCTTAAGAACATTATCAAAGTTGCAAATAAACATTTGATCTATTTAATTAATTAGATTTGATAGTGTGGCTAAAATCTTAATGTGCAATACCATAAAAAGCAAATAAATGCATGCCAGATCTGATATATATTCAATGTATCTCACATAATAATGAATTCAAAAATCACATTCATTGGAAGGTAATTAATTACCAGTGACTTAAAGATTAATTGCAATTAAAAATTCAGTTAGAAATACATTCAATTAAATAAAGAAAACAACAATGTTACTGTAAAGATGCATTTAAGTTCCCATTAGAGACCACTGAAAAGTGCACTTGTAAGATAATGCCATGGGGCACTATGGTAACATAGCAGTTAGTATAATACTATTATATCTCAATGCATCAGAGTTCAATTCTGACACCATCTATAAGATGTTTGTTTGTTCTTGCCGCGAGTACATGGGTTTCCCATAGGTGTTCCAGCTCCCTCCTACAGCCAAAGATGTTACCAGTTATTAGGTTAAATGGTCATTGTAAATTGTCCTGTGATTAGGCTAGGGTAAAACAGGTAGTTTGCTGGCTGCTGCAGCTCAGTGGGCTGGAAGGGCATGTTCTGCACTGTATCTCTAAATAATGAGTATCCAAATTTATTCTTCCCATTTTGCAGTAACCACAATAATATCACAGGAAGAATTTCCTATCAGAGTTTACAAATTTCCCAATTTCAAATGGTATTATTTGTATATCCTGATTCTTACTTGTTGGTATGCATACATGCCCATGATGTGTACATGTCTTATTCAATGTACGTCTTATTCACAGGTTCTGGCACAACAAAATTATTAGGACCTCTGGACATACCTCATTATAAAATGGAAGAAACATCTTGTACTTTCTCTTTCAACTACAGAATATTCTCCATGGCTCAGACCACAGACTCTTATCAGAGTCTTGTACCACGGGTAGTTCAGTAAAATATCATAAGATATATTATGCCTCAGTTTAATTAGTTCCAGATGTTGACAAAATCGAAATGTTGACTTCATATATGCTCATTGCATACTACAGTATTTTTTAAAAAGGAGGTGGGTGGACATGTTAACTTGGATATCAGGTCTAAAAATAATCCATTGCATTTGAATAATAAATCCATGCCATACCTTGAGATTACACAGAAAAATCCATAGAAGTTGCAACATGATTGTAGGGCATTAGCTCAAAATGCCTGTTCTAATGGGAACCTTTCAGTCTAATCTGAGTTTACCTCACCTATTTTGTATTGTCATTTCCTTTTACTTCATCTTTTTTCCAAATATATTTACATTTATTACATGGTCTCTGTCTTAACCACACCCAACCTCACAACTTGGTGTAAAGAAGTTTTCAAGAATTTATCGTGCCACATTCTCACCTATTTTATCCTACACAGCCTAAGACTTTTTTCTATATTGATTATTGCTCCAACCAATCATCATCCAGATAATTGGACTATTTCCTTTTCCCTTCATATTGAAGCCCGATATTACAGACAGTATTCAACCACATGGTCTTGTTGGAGTTTTATTTAGCTTCATTATCAACTCTCAATTTTTAAATTATAAATCTTTATAATAAATTCTAAGATTAATCAGTAATTTTAAATGAAAGTTCATCAATTTTTCCTTTAGCATAATATCCAGAGGAATGTTCAATCAGCAACCATCATTGTATATAGACTAATTTATAACTGAGGGAATAGATGAGATGTTGGAAATTGTGAGATCAAATGTAAAGGGACTGTATACTAACTATACTGTTGGAATCTAACCTGGTGCCAACAGTTTGATGCAACTATAAAGAAGGCAAGGCAGCAGCTATATTTCATCAGGAGTTTGCAGAGATTTGGTTTGTCAACTTAAACTGAACCATGGAGAACTTTCTGACAGTTGCATCACTCTCTTGTATGAGGGGCTACTGCACAAGATTGAAAGAAGCTAGAGAAAGTTGTAAAATTAGTCAGCTCCATCATGGGTACTAACCTCCATACTATCCAAGACACCTTCACAGAGTGGCGCCTCAGAAAGGTAGCACCCATTATTAAGGACCCCATCACCCAGGACATGTCCTTTTCTCATTGTTACCATCAGGAAGGAAGTACAGAAGCCTGAAGGTAGTCACTCAGTTAATCAGGAACAGCTTCTTCCCCTTAACTATGTTGATGTGCAGATGGATCTTGAAACCAGTTTCATAGCTCCCTGAAAGTGACTGTACACATTGCAAAGAAAGCATATTAGTTGAGACATTGAGTACAAAAGTTGGCAGTCATGTTGCATTTTTATAAACCTCTGGTTAGCACATACCTGGAGTATTACATTCAATACCAGTTACCCTATTATAAGAAAGCTGTGGAAATTATGAAGACAGTGCAGAAGAGATTTATCAGGACTGCTAAGATTGAAGATTATGTGCTACAAGAAGTTGGACACATGGGTTGTTTCTCTGGAGCAACAGAAGCTGAGGGGATACAGAAGATTATCCAAAAGTTCATAAGTTATGAGAGACTTTTAAGCTCTGTCTGATATAGATATCCACAGATGCCCTCTCTATTATAAGGTTATATTGTATCTACCTCCTCTTAAAGGAATAGCTTACTTTCCTCTCTAGGCTCTGCGGTGAGGTGTAGCTGCAAATACACACTATATGAGTGTTAGTTCCCCCCCCCCCCCCCCCACCACCACCAAGAAGAAGGTACTTCCAGTTAACGAAGTACTTTAAACACAGTTTATTTTCTTTTTTAATATACATGCTTAAATTTAGACACACATTTTAAACTCAGAGGATTTTAGATTTATAAAATATTTCAGTATCACAAAGATATATAAACTACAAATGTTTTCCAAACACAGGTACATTTCTTAAGAAATGAAAGGACATAACAATGAGATGCAGATGAACCAATCATTCGTCAAAGAAATCGAAGGTTGAGGAATGAATTCTAGCTTTTTTTTTGTCACCCTGTCTTTCTGTTGTTCTCCTTGCCATTCTTACAGATCTTCAAAGCTTTCTAACATTTATACTGGTTTGCTACTAGTTGGTATTATTTGCATGTGATGTTTTTCAGGTAACTTTGTGGAGACAAAGTAATTCACACTGTTGGTCTAAGAGCTTCAGGAGACAGAGGTTCTAGACACTCAGATTTAATGCTGTGAGGGATGACTGAGTACAGAAATGTCTCAACCAGTGATGGATCAACTATACCTGTAACCATGTTTAATGAGTTCAATGATAGAAATCAGTCTGGTCCGCCATTGTCCATGAACCCTGTCACAATGGTGCAACTAACTTAGCCAGTGCCCTCTGGTTTGATGTATGCCAAGTAACATAACCCCATTGTTTTAGATTGATTAAACATGGGCCTACAATACCTCGCTGAATACTCGTTTACATCAAGACGCTGAGCAAGGAATATTGATTAGAAGTTTAAATTTGTCACAAATAACTCTGATCTGTTGGAATGGTCGTGCTGTCATGCTAGAAAGCAGAGGTCAGCAACAGCCTCTCAGACCCTGGAAAGTAAACAACACACACAAAATGCTGGTGGAACACAGCAGGCCAGGCAGCATCTATAAGGAGAAGCACTGACGATGTTTCGGGCCGTGAACGTCAAAACGTCAATAGTGCTTCTCCTTATAGATGGTGCCTGGCCTGCTGTGTTCCGCCAGCATTTTGTGTGTGTTGTTTGAATTTCTAGCATCTGCAGATTTCCTCGTGTTTGCTCTGGAAAGTAAATGTCCACCACATCATGAGCTTTTTCTCCTTGTAGCTCTTCCCACTTCATTTCTTCCCCACCATCACAGTTAAAAAGGCAACCAGCAAAGAGTTAAATGTTGATTGAGAAATCTTGTGTGCACACACCTGAATGAACACTCAGGAGGAGCAGAACACCATCATTAATGGGCATGAGACAGTGCACTCTGATGCATTCCTGATTATTGTAGGGGCATATAAGAGTGAGATAGATTGGCTATTTGAGGAGTGTTGCAACAATAACCCTACACTCAATGCTTGCGAGACCAAGGAACTGAATGTAGACATCAGAAAGGAAGAGTCAGGGCAACATGCCTCATTGAGGGGTCCATTAGAAGACAGGATGAGTAATGCTAAGATTCTGGATATCAACAAAACATTAATGCAGTCACAAAGAAGGAACGCCAATGGCTCTACCTCATTAGGAACATGAGGAGATTTGGTAAACAGCTGTGTAAATTATTTTGATACATCCGAACTGGTTGCATCACTGCCTAGTATGAAAGCTCCAATGCATGGGAATACAAGGGGCTACATATGATTGTAGATTCAGCCAGATCTATCATGGCCCCAACCCTCCCCAACATCACAAACATTTTAAAAGGCAATGGCTCAAGAAGGCAGCATCTATCATTAAAGTCCCTCAGCATCCAAAACATGCCTTCTATTCATTATTACTGTCAGAGAGGAGGGAGAGAAACCTAAAGACTCACACACAATGATACAGGAACAGTTCTCCCCCTCCCCCACCCACTGCCAGATCTCCAAATGGTCCACAAACCCAAGAACACTACCTCATTAAATTCCTTTTTTTGGCCCTAGTGATTTATTTTGTAATTTATAGTAATTTTATATCTTTGCACCACACTATTGCTTCAAAACATTAAACTTCACATCAGAAATTGATAATAAACCTGATGCTGATTTTGAATTTCATGACAATCATTCTTTTCCGATGAGAAAGATATTCATATTGTGGTGTGTAAGTCAAGGAAGTGATTTGTACACGAATTGCAACTTCCTAAAAAAAATAGATGCAACACATACAGAATATCCCTGCCACATCTAAAAAAGAGATTCCAGAAAGTTCTCCTGAGAAGTGAACGGTTGCGAAATTTCTGGCATAAACCCTTCAAATTAGCAGGTGTACCAGGTAGCAGCAGGTCTAGACACACCTGAACGTCATTTATTTGTTTATTAGCTGTCACTGTGGTTGTTCCACTCATTATGTGAATATGGTTTCCTTATGCATCCTGTTCTTAAGTGATTAGTTTTTGATTTTGATCCACATGGATTTCCTGTGCTTTATATTCTGTTTAAAGTTATTCTAGACCAGCACTCCATGTGAACTACTTTTCTGTGTGCTCAAGTCCTGAGAATGTGAGCCCTTAGTTTGATTATTTCTTGAATTAATCTCCAAATAAATCTTCATTGTTAATTTCTACTATTGATTCCTGAATTTACTCTGCACCTGGATCCACTCATCTGAAGATCGTACAGTAGGACTCAGCCAGTCATGAACCCAGCAGAGATTGAACAACTTCACACAATGTTGGCCTGCCAAGGACAGGCATAAACAGTTTCTCCAGGAGATACTTGCATCATGGCAAAAGGACTGTGAGACCAGTAAATGGGATTCACGTTCCTCAGGGTTGGACTCTGGTTTTGAGCATTTGACTGTCTGTCCTGTTACGTGTTCCCGAAAATACCATGGTGAGTCAATTAACTTGTCGGTGCAATGGGGATCCTGAATCTTGCCACAGGTTCTTAAATCAGTGCTCCTGAGTTGTTGAATATCAACTTCCAACAGGAGTGAGGTGGCCTACATAATTTCCCTCCTCTACTCTCCTTTCATGAGCATTGGCTTTATGGGAGAAGGACGCTCCCTTGTGTTCTGATATAAATTTATTAAGAATGATGAGGAGGATATTCTTTCATCTGGCCAGGAGCTCAGAGGCAACCAGCAGACTCCTCCAGCTGTGTCAGGGACTAACTATTCCATTGATTTCCGTACCTAGCACCAGAGAGTAGCTGGAACAATAAGGCTTTCATTGCTCTGTATAGACGGGGATTAAATGACCTGCTTAAAGACATTCTTGCGATCAGAGACCAGCTGAAAGATCTGGAGGAATTTATGAAGATGGCCATAAGAAGCGACAATTGTATATCTGAAAGAAGAAGGAGAGATGTGGTGAGTTCACCCAGAGGGCTGGCTCTCAGAAGTACCCAACGCTTACACCAGTTCCTCAATCCAATAACCAACACAGATCCCTGCAGACATCTCTGAAAGAACTCATGCAACTTGGAAGAAGCCGGGTCTCCCCAGCGGAGCAAGACAGACGTATGAGGCAGAGATGCTGCTTATACTGTGGAACGGCTACTTATGAATCATTTGCCCTGATTTGCCAAGAAACTCCCGGGACCATCTGGTGAGGGGTGAATTGTAACATACTCAAGTCTCTCTCCAGTTTTGTCCAGTCCTGGAGTGGTTTTATCAACTCTATATTCTTGGGGGAGCCACCAACATTTTCTGAGAGCCTTGGTAGACTGGTTTGGCAGGGAATTTTTTGGACATCAGCTGGCAGAGAGATTCCAAATTCCTTAGGTAAGCCTCGACCAGCCTATCCCTGCTATGGCCCTGGATGGTAGCATGATAACTCTGAGAAGACCCAAGCAGTACGAAATTGGCCACAACCTATGTCAGTCAAACAGTTCAAATATTTTTTACAGCTTGTCAAATTCTGGCAGTGTTTCATTTGCAATTTCAGTGGAATTATAACTCCACTTACAAACCTCACTAAAAGTCCTTCCTGTTGGACTCTAGAGGCAAAAGCCACTTTCTGTGATTAAAGTTACCATGGCACCTGTATCTGTTTCCCCTGATCAGGACCTACCTTTGGTAGTGGAGGTTGACACCTCGAGCACTGCAATTGGAGCTCTGCTATCTCAACAAACCAGAAGCTACAGCCATGTGCATTATTTTTCAGATGTTTGTCTCCACTGAGATGAACAATGATATTGGAAACAGGGATTTGCTCACAATCAAGTTGGCACTTGAAGAATGGAGGCATTGGCTGCAGGGAGCGAAACACTCCTTTATGGTTTGGACCAATCATAAGAACCTAGTGTAACACTTGCTCAACAGGCTGGTATATGTCTAGGGGAAAAATTCCAGCCACTCTCCAACCCCGCCTCCCATATACGCAGGTGCTGTGGAAAACAAGTTAATGCAGCGTCACACCCACAATGTCAAACTCACACCAGATACAGTTATAGAATATACTTTGAAGATTTTACTAGAACTAAGTGATTACTAACAATACAGTATATATGAAGGAGAAGAAAATAAAAGGCGCCAAAACTTATCAGAGTTCAGTCAGTTTAGTGCACATCGTTGGAGCTCAACCATTGAATCCTGTTCGAACCCTTGTCGCTCTCCTCTGACCTCCACGTCCTTGCACCTGGGACCACCCACCGTGGTCAACCGAGCAGTGCAGCACACGTCCACCCTCTTCGGCGTCCTCCTCCTGACTCTCTGAAAAGACCACGAAAAACCCTGCTCCCAGACCCACAAGAACAAATAACATTCAACCCCATTGATTAACAAATGAATACAATCCCCATTATCAGCAATTCTAAAGCTAAACAAACTGTGAGACGCTTTGAGAATGCTCTGCAAGAAAACACTCTCTCTCCAGTTAGCATAAGAAAGAAGCAGTTTTACTTTTAACAAACAAAGAAGCCATTTTGATTAACATACGCAGTACACTAGCTTATATCCAGGATGCCAAGAAACTGAAATCTCAGCAGGTGCACTTGTCATTGTTCTTCAATAGGTTCAATTTTATCTTTACATATAGACCTGGTTCCAAGAACCTGAAACAGGATGTTCTTTCTAGGCATTTTTAAGTTGCAGAGACCATTCTTCCCAGTTCAAGGCTGGATGCTCCCATTAGATGGAGAATTGATTCCATGGGCTCAGGAATGACACGAGGCTGATCCCAATGATGTGCCACATGGTTGAATATTAGTCCCTGAAATAGTCAGTTCTAAGGTATTGAATTGGAGGCATGCCTCCAACATGGTCGGTCACCCAGGAGTTTCATGTACTCTAGAGTTCTTAAAGAGGTAGTTCTGATGATGAGGCATGACCAAAGATGTCAAAGATTACATTTTTGCATGCGACATGATTACCCAGAACATTGCCCCAAGGGTTTTTACAACCCCTACCTATTCCCACTTGTCCCTGGTCACATATTTCAATGGATTTTATCACTGGACCTTCCCCCAGCCCAAGGTGATGCTGCCATTATGGTTGTGGTGGATTGGTTCTCAAAGATTTGCCACTTTGTTCCTCTCCCCAAACTACCCATGGCTGAAAGACAGCCAAGCTGATGATGCAAAATATTTTCTGGATTCAAGTCTTCTCCCAGAATATTGTCTTGGCAGGAAACAGAGTGGGAATAAAGGGAACCTTTTCTGATTGGCTGCTGGTGACTAGTGGTGTTCCACAGTGGTCTGTGTTGGGACCCATTCTTTTAATGTTATATGTCAATGATTTGGATGATGGAATTGATGGCTTTGTTGCAAAAAATGCAGATGATGGAAAAATAGGTGAAAGAGCAGATAGTATTGAGCAAATTGGGAGGTGACAGAAGAACTTAAACAGATTAGGAGAATAGGCAAAGAAATGGCGGATGGAATACTGTGGCACGAAGTGTGTGTTCATGCACTTGGTAGAAGAAATGAAAGGGTTGACTATTTTCTAAATGGAGAGAAAATATAAAAATCATAGGTGCAAAGGGATTTGGGAAATCTTGTGCAGGATTTCATTAAGGTTCATTTGCAGGCTGAATCTGTGATGAGGAAGGCACATGTGATGCTAGCACTCGTTTCAAGAGGACTGGAATATTAAAGCAAGGATGTAATGTTGAGATTTTATAAGTCACTGGTGAGGCCTCATTTGGATTCTTGTGTGCAGTTCTGGGTCCCTTATCTCAGAAAGCTTGTGCTGAAACTGGAGGGGGTTCAAAGGAGGTTCACAAAAATGATACCAGGATTAAATAGCTTGTCATATGAAGAGCATTTGATGTCTCTGGGCCTGTATTCACTGGAATTCAGAAGAATGAGGCATGACCTAATTGAAACCTATCAAATGATGAAAGGCCTTGATAGAGTGTATGGGGAGAGAATGTGGGAGTAACTAAGACCAGCGGACATGACCTCAAAATTGAATGGTGTCCTTTTAGAATGGAGATGAGAAGGAATTTCTTTAGCCAGAGAGTGATGAATCTGTGGAATTAATTGCAACAGGCAGCTATGGAGGGCAAGTCTTTATTTTAGGCAGAGGTTGATAGATTCGTGATTGGTCAGGGCATGAAGGGATATGGGAGGAAAGCAGGAGATTGGGGCAGAGAGGAAAGATGGATCAGCATGATGAAATGGCAGAGCAGACTCAATGGGCCAAATGGCCTAATTCTGCTCCTATATCTTATCAACTTATGGTTTTATGAAGATGGCAGAGTTTGTCATCAAAACATCAGTTATGTCAATGCCTGTACACGACTGGAAGCCCGAGAAGAGTTTATTTGTCATATACGCCAGGAAAGTACTAGATACTTTTTCACAGCAAAATATTGTTTGTCTGAACCATGGGTGGCGAAGCCTTTTGGAAGCATGTGCCCAAATTGGCGATAATCTTCTAAATAAATTCTCTCCTGTGCCATTGTAATTTTGAGCAGAGTTTAACATTGTTTAATGAAATAGTAACAAGATTATGAATTGTTTTAAGGAAAAATTATGAGTTTGGTTGCTTTTTTATGTGTATTCATTGTTTTAGAGTCATAGACTCATTGAACACAATAACAGAAAAACATGATCTTCAGCCTCTCTGCCGAACTATTAATCTGCCTAGACCCATTGACCTGCACCTTTGCCATTGCCCTCCATACCCTCCCATTCCTGTACCTGACCAAATTTCTATTCAATGTTGAAATCAAACTCATACCTACAACTACCACTGACAGTTCCATCTATACATCTCATAATTTGGTATTCCTTTATCAAATCTCCCTTCATTCTCCTATGTTCTATGGAATAATGTCCCAACCTACTCAACCTTTCCCTATAAATCAAATCCTCAATTCCTGACAACTTTTTAAATTTTATATGAACTCTATCAATCTTATTGACACCTTTCCTGGAGATAGGTGACTGGAACTGCACACAATACTTCAACTTAGGCCACAACAATTTTTTATACAATTTCAATATAACATCTCAACTCCTGTACTCAATACTTAATTTATGAAGGCCAATATGGCAAAAGCTCTCTTTAGGACCCTATCTACGTGTTACAGCACTCAGAGCCCTTCCACTCACCACGTAAGTCCTACCTGGTTCCTCCTCCCAAAGTGCACACCTCACACTTGCCCGTATTAAATTCCACCTGCCATTTTTCAGCCTATTTTTGCAGCCGGTCCGGCTTTGATAGTCTTCCTTACTGCCTATCACACCACCAATCTTAGTGTCATGCACAATTTTGTTGATCCAGTTTACTACATTATCATCCAGATCATTGATACAGATGGCAAACAATATCAATATCTATATATATAGTTGGATCAGTAGCACTGATCCCTGTGGCACACCACTAGTTAAAGGCCTTTAGTCAGAGAAGTAACCATGTACTACCACTCTCTGGATTCTCCCATGGAGTCAATATCTAATTTAATTTATTATCTCATCCTGAATATCAAGCAACTGAAACTTTTTGACCAACCTTCCATGTGAAACCTTGTCAAAAGCTTTGCTAAAGTCCATGTAGATAGCATCCACTGCCTTGCTTTCATCAACTTTCCTGATAACTTCCTTGGAAAAGCATTTCAGGATGTATATCGTATACATTTCTCTGACATTAAAAGTACCTTTGAAACCTATGAAAACTTTTTAAGACTGGTTTGAAACAACTTACCATGCACAAAGCTAAGTAGACTATCCCTAATCAGTCCCTGTTTATCCAAATACTTATATATCCAGTCCCTTTGAATACCTTCCAATAACTTTCCCACTACTGAACCTAAAATTTCCTGGCTAATTCTTCTTATATATATGCTTTCTACTTAAACAATGGAACAACTTTAGCTATCCTCTAATTCTCCAGCACATGTTTTAAATATCTCTGCTAGAACCCCTGCAATTTGTGTACAAGCCACCCACACATTTCAAGGGAACATATTGTCAGGCCCTGGGGACTTATCCACTCTAATTAGCCTCAAGTCAGCAAGCAGTTCCTCCACTGTAATCTGTATAGAGTCCATGACCTTTCTGCTGCATTACTTCACATTTATCAACTCTGTGTCCATCCCACGAGTAAATACAGATGCAAAAAATCCTTTAAAGACCTCTTTCAGCTCCACACATAGATTACCACTCTGATGTTCCAGATAGCCATTATGCCCCGTGCTATCCTCCTGTCATAATATATCTGCAGAATCCCTTAGGATTCTCCTTCACCTCGCCTGTTAGAAAAGCCTTATGTCTTCTTTTAGACCCCTGGTTTCCTTACAATCTCTCTTGTGTTTATTATACTCCCCAAGCATCTCATTTGTTCATGCCTGTCCATTCCTGTTATGCACCTTCTCATTTTTCTTAACCAGGGCCTCAGTATCTCTCAAAAAGCAGGATTCCCTAAACCTGTTATTCTTGATTTTATTCTGACAGGAACATACAAGCTCTGTGCTCTCAAAATTTCCCATTGAAGTCTTCCCATTTTCCAAGGACACCTTTGCCAGAAAACAATGTGTCGCAATCCACACTTGCCAGATTATTTCCGATGCTATCAAAATTGTCATTTCTCCAATTTAGAATTTCAATCCTTCTCCATAATTATCTTGAAATTTGTGGCAGTATGATCACTAAATGCAACATGTTCCCCTGCACAAACTCTGTCACTTGTCTCATTCTCCCTAATAGGAGATCTCGTATCACAATCTCTCTAGTTAAGGCTTCTATGAACTAATTAAGGAAACTTTGCCGAATGCATTTGATAACCTCTATCCCATTCAGCCCTTTTATAGTGTGGGAATCCCAGTTAATATGTGGAAAGTTAAAATCACCTACTACAACAACCTTATGTTTCTTGGAACAGTCTGCGATCTCTCTACAAATTTGCTCCTCTAAATCCCATTAACTATTGGGTGTACTATAATGTAATCCCATTAAAGTGTTCCTCCCTTTCTTATTCCTCAGTTCCACCCATATAACTTCAAATGTGTGGCTGTGACAATTTCCCTGACTAGTAGTGCCACCCCACTCCCTTTAATCCCTCCCATTCTGTCATATCAAAACAACAGAACCCCAGAACACTGAGCTGCCAATCGTGCCCCTCCTGAAACCAAGCCTCACTAATGGCCTTAATTACACGTGTTGATCCAAGCCCTAAACTAATCCACTTTTCTAACAATACTCTTTGTATTGAAATATAAACAACTCAGACAATTAGTTCTACCATGCTCTGCATTTAGATTCCTGACTTTGTATGTAAGTTTAACATCTTCCCCCACAACCATTCTACTATCTGCTCAGGAACTCTGGTTCCCATCACCCTGCAACTCTAGTTTTACACCCCCACCCCCAGCCCATGCAGCACCAACAAGTCTTACCAGAAGGATACTATTCTCCCTCCAGTTCAGGCACAAAACATCTTGTCTGTACAGGTCCTACTTTCCCTGGAAGAGGGTCCAAAGGCCAAAAATTCTGAAGCCCTCCCTCCTGCATCATCTTCTTAATCACATGTTAAAATGTACTATCTTCCTATTTCTGGCCTTACAGTATGTGGCACAGGATGCAATCCTGAGATCAGAACCCTGGAGGTCTTGTCCTTTAACTTAGCACTTCACTGCCTAAACTCACTGTGAAGAGCCATGTAATTGGTACCAACATGGACCTTTGGCTGCTTATACTCCCACTTAAGAATGCTGTGAACTTGGTCTGAGGTGTCCCTTACCCTCTCACCTGAGAGGCAACAGACCATCCATGAACTTCACTCTCATCCACAGAACCTCCCATCAGTTCCTCAAACTATTGAATCCCCTATCACTACAGTGCACATCTTCTCCAACCTTTTCCTCTAAACCACAAAATTAGACTCAGTGCCAGAAAACTGACTGCTATAGGTTTCCTCTGCTAGATTATTCCCCCCCACCCCCACCACCATACCAACCCGTCAGCCTCCCAAATGATCCAGATTTCATCCAGCTCCAGGTCCCTAACACAGTCTGTCAGAAGCTGCAGCTGGTGTGGTCATCAGGGACACTGATGCTTCTTTTCTCACCTCCTGGAAGAGGAGCTTTCCACTATCCGGCCTGGCATCCTCACTGCTTTAACAGCGTAAGAAAGAAAGAAATTTAAACTTAAGGATCTATCTCCAACCTCTGCATCTCCTCACCAAAACCTCGAGTCCCCACTCTAACACTGGCCACTTTGCTAAAACCTAACTTCTTTTTATTGGCCCTCACTAAGTGCCTAATTAGACAAAATCCAAATTCTATTAGTTTTACTATTAATTAAAGCATAACAGGGACAGATTGGAGTAAATTAAGCATTTTTAAAAAGTTGTTAAAATTATTAATACTAATCTTTTAAAAGATAATTGAAAAAATGTCAATGTTTATATTCATGAATGTGTTAAACTATACACACTATTTACCACTATTATCACTGGATATCCAGTGTTTACCCACAAATAAGAGAAGAAAAAAATAAAAGTAGAGCAAAGCGTATGGCAACTGGCCTAACCATTTACTACCTAAGTATCAAAGAGAGGCTTCAGTCAGAGAAAGCAAAGAAATGAAAAACTCAAGGTTAATTTTTTTCCTTCCCTTCTTTATATCTACTTAGCTAGAACAGTAGAGCTGAGAGGTAGGATAGTGGAATGCTTCTCTTGCAGGATGTGGGAAGGCATAAAGACCTCCAGTGCCCCTGACACCTACAACTGCAAGATGTGCATCCAACTGCAGCTTCTAACAGGTCACATTAAGGAGGTGAAGCTGGAACTGGATGAAATCCAGATCATTCAGGAGGCAGTGTGGGTGATAGATAGAACATATAGAGAGGTAGTTACCACCAAGGCACAGGGAAGAGGAGATTGCATAACAGTCAGGAAGGGGAAAGGGGTTAAGGAGCTAGTGCAGAGTACTCCTGTGGCCATCCCCCTCAACAAAAGTTATTTCAATTTGGATACCGCTGTTGACTGAACAGAGGGAAGTCAGGGTGGTTGTGTTTTTGGCACTGAGTCTGCCTCTGTGACTCAGAAGAGAAGGGGGGAGAAGACACATACTGTGGTGATAAAGGTCTCAATAGTTAGGGGAACAGACAGGAGGTTTTGTGAACGAGAACCAGATTCCCAGATGGTACATTGCCTCCCAGGTGCCAGGGTCAGGATATCTCAGATTTAGTCCTGAGCATTCTTAAGTGGGAGTTTGAGCAACAGAAGTCATGATCCATGTAGGTACCAATGACATGGGTAGAACAAGTGATGAGGTTCTGCATAGGGAGTTCAGGGAGGTAAAGGGCAGGACCTCCAGGGTTGTGACCTCAGGACTGTTGCCTGTGCCACGTGCTAGTGAGGCCAGAGGTAGAAAGATTATGCAATATAATACATTGCTAAGATGTTGGTGTAGGAGGGAGAGCTCAAGACTTTTGGATCATTGGGCTCTCTTCCAGGGAAGGTGGAACCTGTACAGAAGGTACGGCTTGCACCTGAACTGGAGGAAGACTAATATCCTAGCAGGAGCTTTTCTTAATGCTCTATGATAGAGTTTAAACTAGAGTTGCATGGGGATAGGAAGCAGAGTGCCAGAACAGGTAGTTGAGAGGTTATGAAGGCAGACATTTTTAAGACTTCAGACAAAGTTAGGAATCAAAAAGTTGAAAGTGCTGTGACTAGTGTCCTGAGCTGCGTATACTTCAATACAAAAAGTCTCTTGGGAAAAGTGGATGATAGTGCTGAAGATGAGGTATCTGGTTTACAAACAGAGGCAATGTATAGTTAGGAGAGGCTGTTAATAGGGCAAAATTGCAGTCAACAGGATGAATGTAACATAAAAGATGGACAAAATTGGAAAGGGTGAATACAGGACTGAAGGCCTTGTATTGGAATGCACGCAGTACATGGAATAAGGTAGATGAACATGTAGCACAGTTGTGGATTGACACGTATGAGGTTGTAGATATCACTGAATCATGGATGGTTGAAGACTATAGCTGGGAGCTTAATGTTCTAAGATGCACATTATATCGAAAGAACTGACAGGAAGGAAGAGGGGACAGCATCGCTTTGTTGGTTAAAAATTAAACTAGATCATTAGAAAGAGGTGACAGAGGGTTGGAAGGTGTGGAAACATTGTGGATAGAGCTAAGGAACCGCAAGGGTAAAAAGACCCTGATGGGAGTTGTATGTGGACCCCAAACAGTAGTAAGGATGTGGTATACAAATTACAACAGGAGATAGAAAATGCATGCCCAAAGGGCAATGTTACAAAAGTCATGTGAGATTTCAATATGCAGGTAGATTGGGAAAATCAGGTTGATGCTGGATTCTAGGAGGGGAAATTTCTAAAGTGTCTACGAGATGGCTTTTTAGAGCCGCTCGTGATTGAGCCCACTAGAAGATCAGCTATTCTGGATTAGATGCTGTACAATGAGCCAGAATTGATTAAGCAAATGAACACTTAGGGCCAAGTAATCCTAATATGAACAAATTCACCCTGCAATTTGAGAAGGAGAAGTGAAAATAGAGTAAAGGGAATTACAGAGGCATGAATTACAAAGGAGCAGGCCAGAATTGACTGGAAAAGAACACTGGCAGGGATGACGGCAAAGCTGCAATGGCTGGAATTTCTGGAAGCAATTCAGAAGCCACAGGATATACAGTATACATCCCAAAGAGGAAGAAGTATTCTAAAGGGAAGATGACACAACCGTGACCAACAAGAGAAGTCAAAGCCAACATAAAACCAATAGGGCAAAAATTAGTGGAAAGATTCACCTCCCAGAAAACAATTTTGAAGAGGTAGTAATGGGGGACAAGGAAATGGTAAACAAACTGAATAAGTATTTTCATCATTCTTCACTGTGTATGACACCAGCAGTATGGTGGAAGTTCCAGGTCAGAGGTCATGACAGGTGTGTGAAGTGACCATTTTAGAGAGTAGGTTCTTGGGAAACTGAAAGGTCTGAAGGGAGATAAGTCAGCTGGACACAACGGGGTACATCCTAGGGTTCCGAACAAAGTGGCTGATGGGATTGTAAGGCAATAGTAATAATTATTTGAGAATTATGAGTTTCTGGAATGGTACCAGAAGACTGAAAAATTGCAAATGTCACTCCATTCTTCAAGGAGGGAGAAAGGCAAAAGAAAGGAAATTACAAGCCAGTTAGTCTGACCTCAGTGGTTCGGAATGTGTTGGTGTTGATATTAAGGATAAGGTCTCAGGGAGGCACATGATAAAATAGGCTGTAGTCAGCATGATTTCCTCAAGGGAATATCTTGCCTGACAAACTTAATGGAATTTTTTGAAGAAATAACAAGCAGGATGAACAAAGGAGAATTTATTGATGTTGTGACCTTTGGATTTTCAGATGGCCTTTGACGAGGTGCCATGGATAAGGCTGCTTAACAAGCCACGAGCCCATGGTATAACAGAAAGGATTCGCACATGGCTAAAGCAGTGGCTGATTGGCAGGAGACAAAGAGTGAGAATAAAGGGAGCCTTTTCTAGTTGGCTACCAGTGACCAGTAGTGTTCCACAGGGTTCTATTTGGGACTGATTCTTTTATATTATATGTTACTGATTTGGATGATGGAATCGATAGTTTTGTTGCCAAGTTTGCAAATGAATTGAAGATAGCTGGAGAAGCAGGTAGTGAGGAAGTAGAGAGGCTACAGAAAGACTTAGATGGATTTGGAGAGTGGACAAAGAAATGGCAGATAGAATACAGTGTCAGGAAGTGTATGGTCATGCAATTTGGTAGAAGAAAAGAAAGGGTTGACTATTTTCTAAATGAAGAGAAAATACAAAAAAGTCTGGGGCTCTCTGGGACTTGGGAGTCCTTGTGCAGGATTCCCTGAAGGTTAATTCTCAGGTTGAGTCTGTGGTGAGGAAGAAATATGCAATGTAAGTATTCATTTCAAGAGGGCTAGAATATAAAAACAACAATAAAATATTAACATCTTACTGAGCACTGGTGAGGACTCATTTGGAGTATTGTGAGTAATTTTGACACCCTTGTCTTAGAAAGCATGTGCTGAAACTGGAAGGTTCAAAGAAGATTCATGAAAATTATTCCAGAATTGAATGGCTTGTCATATGAAGAGAGTTTGATGGCTCTGGTCCTGGATTCACCATAATTCAGAAGAATGAGGGGCGACCTCATAGAAACCTGTCGAATGGTGAAAGGCCTTGATAGAGTGGATGTGGAGAGAATGTTTCCTATGGTGGGAGAGTCTAAGACCATATGATACAGCCTCAGAACAGAGGAGCATCCTATTAGAAAGGAGATGAGGAGAAATTTCTTCAGCTAGTGAGTGGTGAATCTGTGGAATTCTTTTGCACATGTAGCTGAGGAGGCCAAGTCTTTATGTATTTAAGGTAGAGGTTGTTAGATTCTTGATTGGTCAGGGCATGAAGGGATACAGGGAGAAGGCAGGAGACTGGGGCCAAGAGGAATATTGGATCAGCCATGATGAAATGGTGGAGTAGACTCAATGGGCCAAATGGCCTGATTCTGATGCTATATCTTGTGGTATATGGTCTAAATACTGATATGTACACTAGGCCTGCAAGGATTTCAATACATATCCTCTAACGCCACACATTCTCGCAATTGTCTAGTTGGAACCAAAATGATGTGAGATGATACCCATGAAAACATCTCATTGCTTTCAGGTCGTAAGAAAGCATTCACTGCTTCATTTGGCAGTAAAGATCATCATTATTTATCTTTTTAGTTATGTCTGGGATTTAAAGATTTGAAGGAACTACATGCCACATGCCAACAAAATATTGTTGCATGCCATCTCGGGGATGCGTGCCATAAGTTTGCCACACCTAGTATAAACAGTATGCTTAACAGATCCTATCTTGTCAGTGAAAAAGAGTACCAGGGGCAAGTAAATCCCTCTTCTGCAAATGAAACATTATTGTCCAGACACATAAACTCTGTTTCTCTTTCCATAGATTCTGCCTGACCAACTGAGCATTACCAACATTTTCTGTTCCTATTTTAGATTTCCACCTTCTGTGATACATTCCCTATATATACATAGGTAAAAAAATTAAATCATAAACAAAGACCCTCAAGCCTTTTCTCAATTTAATGAGATCACAGCTGAACCAAAAGTAGCCTCAATTCTGCATTCCTCTCTCATGGCACATCCTGATTTATCAATCTCTGCCTTAAATATATTCAATGGCTCAGCTTCTATCACCTTTTGAGGAAGAAAATTCCAAAGTTAGAAAAAAAAGTCACCTCATCTCATCTTAACAGCTTTATCTTTTAAAAATCCTGTCCACTGTTAAGATCTCTCAGAATTTTATAGCTTCTTTCAAATGCTTCTCACTTTTGGAAATCTCTGTTTTGGGTATCGGTCTATTAAATCTTATCTTGAACTTTTTCCAATGCAGTCGTGCCTTCTCTAATTAATCATTATCAATACAGTATTCCAGATGTGATCTCATCAATTACCTATATAACTGAAACACAATCACCCTAATTTTGCATTCAATTCCTGGACAATAGCTAATAAAAACTTAGCAAATGAATCTACTAATCACCCCTGCAATTTTGCTTTATGTAAGTTATGCATTAAATATGCTGCTGTTTATTTTTTCCTGCCATAACGGTAAATTTGACCACATTGTACTCATATGGCAGATCTTTGCTCAATCATTTAACTCATCTCCATTAGTTTTGCAGCCTCCTGTTTACAATTTACTTTGCTAACTAAGTGTGTCAAGAACAAAAGTAGCAATCAAACCTCCATCTATTTCTATTAATTGTAGAAAGCTGAGGCCCCAGCACTGATCCCTGTGGCATACAATTTGTTATATCTTACCAACCAGAAAAAAAACATTAATAGCTACTTCCTATTTTCTATTAGCTATCTAATGTTTTTCCCATTCCAATAAGCTGTCTCCTGCATTGTGAATTCTTATTTAATGTAGTGACATTTGATATGGCACCTTATCATATGCTTTCTGCAAATACTTGTTTATTACTGATCCCTGTTTATCCGCAGCATATTATCACCTCAAATAACTCCCATAAATTGGTCAAACATGATTAAATTCCACAAAAACAAATTGTCCTGCTATAGTGTCTTTTAATAATAGCTTCCACAATGTTGCTTATAACAATTACTCAACCAACTGTACTTCTCTGCTTGCTTTCTCCCTATTTTCTGTCACCTTTGTATCATTGCTCTTGTTCTTCCAATGTAAACAATGCACAACAATATCAGTAGCCAAACATTTGACAAAACAGATATGTTGAGGAAATCCCTTAGGACTCAATTTTTCAAAAATATAACCAAGAGAGCATATTTTAGGTTTGACTTTGTACTCTTGAAAGGAAGAACCTCAAAACTAGAAAGGCAAAAAAATTGTTCATGCAGGAAATTGGAAAATAAACAAAAAATACTCAAGCTATCCTGTAGGCCTAGTGGCAACTATGAATGAGAAACAGACTTAATGTTACAGTTTAACGATCTGCAGAATACCTACCACCTTTTCTGGTTATAGTGCAATAATCAAGTTTGAAGTACTGTACACGTTTCATAGAAAAGTTATATCTGTGAAAATTGTTGCAACCCCAAAGCACAATAGTCACAAAAGACAGAAAAGCAAATTGTGTTTGTAGAATGAAGTACTCAAATAAATAAAAAGTGTCCACGGCGGCTTCCTCCCAATATTCCAGCCATAAGAAAAACAGTCATCAGCCAAATTGATTAGTTTCATGTGATAATTAAGAAATGTCTTACAGCGCTGGACACAGCAAAGAATCTGACAATATCCCAGCCATAACGAGCTGCACCTCTAGCCAACACTTTCTAAAACAGTTACTGCAAGGTTCATATACCTGAGAATCTGGAAAATTGCCCAAACAAGCTCTACCAAAAATCTGAACAAACTTAACCTAGCTAACCACTGCCTAATCGGGTCATTCTCAGACATCAGCCAAATTATACGAAGTTCTGTTAATGCAGCATTTACTCACTAACACCCAGTCTGGACATTGCCAAGACCACTAAGCTGTAAATCTGATCATAGCCTTTATCCAAGCAAAACCAAAGAGCTGAATCCCAAAGGTAAAGTGAATGTGAACATCTTTGACAGCAAGGCCACACTTAATCTGTTGCCTTGGTAATACTGAAGTCAATGGGTAGCAAGGGGGAAACACTCCAATGATATAGGTGAGAGTTTAGCGAGTGGGGGTGTGGTGGGAGAGTAAGCTTCGACCAGATACTCTAGAGACACATGGATATAGTTACCTCTGTATGGATCTAGGACACAAATGCAGGGCAGAGGCTAAGTATCCTGTGACAACGAGTCACTTCTTAACCGCTCCGGTCATTTGCACCATCCTTGAGGTGCCTAATTGTGAGTAATTCCAACGGTGAGGATCTTATTTCTTGAGTTCAAGAAATTCTTCCACAACAGAGAGGCTTATTTTTAAATTAAACACTAAATGTGCCATCACTTAACTTTATTATATACTTCTAATAAAAGAAACAAGCACAGTTTTGGGTCTTCCTGAGACCATGAGATTAATTGCTTGGTTTGAAGTCTCCAATGCATAGAATTGTAAGTGGCTACAGGGGTTGAAGACTCAGCCAGCTGCATCATGGGCACAAGCCTCCCCACAATCGAGAACATCTTCAAGAGGTGGTGCTTCCAGAAGGCAGCATCCAACATCAAGGACCCCCACCATCCAGGCCATGCTCTCTTGTCACTACTGCCATCGGAAAGAGGCACAGGTCCTTGAAAGGAAGTAAATCTCAGGTTAGTATATCGTGACATATATATGTACTTTGATAATAATATTTACTTTCAGCTTTAAACTTTAATATTTGTGCAATTCACTCCTTTTATAGGATCTTAAGGGGCAGGATTGAACCATTCTGCACTTGTATTGATGAAGATTCATGAGTTCTGATAAAGGGTCTTAGCCCAAAACTTTAACTGTTTACCTCCCTTCATAGATGATGCCTGACTTACTGAATTTCTCCAGTAGTCTGTGCGTGCTTCTCCTCTTTGTTGTTCTGCAATTAGACAATAACTGGTCTGCTTCGGTTCCCTTTTATTCATAACCCAATTTTTATCAAAATACTGTCACTCTTGAAAATTCTAATTGTTTGAACCTTCACGGGCTATCTGGGGAAGAGTTCCACATTCCTGATGTCCATTATTTGATTTTAGGTGGCAGAAGTCAAGGGTCCAAATTTTATGAAGATAAAACCACCAATTTCAATCCTGAAAACACTGAGCAAACAATTTAATATTCAGTGTCATAAAAACTGAATTGAATTTACTCAGTTACTATAAGTCATTGCCTCAAATAATTAATTTGGCTACATGAAGAATACTCTGCACTAGATCAGACTAGACATATTGAAGTGATTTCAGAGAAGAATTAATTCAGCACTTTAATTCTTGCTGCACTATATCAAGAACTAGATATCTGAAAACTAATTGTTTTGTCACCTATGCAATGTAAGTACATAAATTAATCACCAGCTCTACATCTGTTCAAGTTACTCTCCAATGATGAGGGATGGGAGCAAATAGCAAAATGTACAGCATAAAACTTAATGTGTAGTTGCCTTGCAGTCAGGAAGATCACTAAACAGAAAACGCTTGAGAGCTTCATAAGGCTCCTGTGATATTCTTATTAAATTTATTTATTTTTACTTAATTCTCAGCTGGGGTAAGATTTAGCATGTAATCCATTTGCTTGATCAGGAGCATGCTTAGCTTAACTTCTTTCTATTGATTTAGAAGTCAATAAATGCATTGGGTTCACTACCCAAAGGAGTTGATTGAACTGTCTAAGTGTAGATCCCAGAGTAAAGAAACAAAAGAAAGTATCTTAAACAGTACAAACTGGAAACAGAAGATAAAGACTTATCTTTGGTACTTCAGAAGGAAAACTGTTAAATTCAGAAGCTAGTTGTTATGACAAACAGAACGGGTCCACTAAGAACTGATAGGCATATAATCTGAGGTGTAAAGACTGCAAAATTTCAAGTAACAAACAGGAGAAAGTATGCTGATACTAAAAATCCAAGCAACTTACACAAAATGCTGAAGGAACTCAGCAGGCAAGGCAACATCTATGGAAGAAAGTACAGTTGCACATTTCGGGCTGAGACCTTTCATCGAGACTGGAGAAAAAGATGAGTCAGCATAAGAAAGTAGGGGGAGGGGAAGAAGAACCACAAGGTGATAATTGCATTTTCTGAGGAGGATAAGCTGTTCTATTAATCAGAAATGAGTTGCCTTATACCTAAAGCTATCCCTTGATTTTATAGCAAATGTCCTTTGATTTGTTGTTTGTTTTGCTCATTAATCATTCCTGAGAGTCAAAGAGGGAATTGATAATCTCAGGCAAACTTTGCATTTCATATTGAGTGCTTGCAGCAAATTTCAATAGGTCTTGTCATAGGCTGGACTACAGACAAGAGCCATGAGTTCCAGTAACAGAATCAACGATGAACTGGTTATAAAGTTGTAGTTGCACAAAACAAGAGCTGAGCAAGTTGAGCTCACTTGAGGCTATGTCTGATGTACACAGTCTACAGACAGAAGATAAGCAGACTCAACCTGTCTGAAGGCAGCATTGCAGAAGGTCCAGTTTGTGCAACAGAGGATGCAACTTCTAACTACTTCAGGTATTAACATCTGGTCAATATGACTAATAATGCTGGTGTTTTAGATTATTTTAGCTGTGCCACCAGGGATTTGGCAATCATTTTCACTTCAGCTCATTGATACTCGGTGTGGCAGCCCCACAAGACGGTTGAAGGACATGCCTTATGTTCCGCACTCCAATCTACACAGAGAGAAAGAGCAGGCACAAATGTGACAGTAAAGGATGAAGAGTATTTGTTCTAGATGGGGAAAAACATGGAAATCAACAAGGAAGGAGTCAATGAAGATGTCTGGAAGTTCAAGGACAAGAAGCGATGAGTGTGCTTGGGTTTAAACATGTATGGGGATGTGTTGAATGATGTAATGTATTATCTTAAAGAGAGATTGATCTGTGTGCATACCATCATATAGATTCAAAGAATCATTACAATGCAGCAACAGGCTATTCAGACATTGTGTTAGCTTTTCATAAAAGCAAGTACTATTTGTAACATGACAATGTGAAAGCAAGTTCAGTCATAGGTTTCATTGAAGGACCTGAATGAGGAGAAGTTGGTCTCATTCTCTTGCTTTTTTTCTCATGCCACTTTGTAGCTTTCATGTGTAACTCAAGGAGTCCTGATGAAGGGTCTCGGGCATGAAACATTATGCCCTTTTCTGTCCACTAATGCTGCCAGACCCATTGAGTTTTTGTAGCCTTCTCTGCTTTTGTTCCTGGATGAGTTACATTGGAGATGAAGGAACTGAAACATGTCAGAGATAGAGCATGATATATCAGGAGTAAAGCACAGTACATGAGAGGCAAAGTGTATAATGTACAGCCTGCCAGATGCTCTATGAACCACACTTATGCCCTGGGGAGAATTTGTAAATGGAAAATTTGCCAAAGGGAGGAAAAAGAAAATGGAGGGGTGTTGAAGTTGGTTTTCATTCTGACAGCTGCATGCAGCAGTCAGAGTCACATCACAGGGTCACTGAGTCATACAGTACAGAAACAGTCCTTCAGTCCACCACACCCATCTGATGGTTTAGCCAAGCTACACCAATCAACTCCTGCCTGAGGGGTGTCTTGGATCTGCTTCAATTTGCCTACCATCAATTACAGAGGCCATTTCATTGGCTGCTCACTCAGCTCTGAAACACCCCTCCATATAGTCCCAAAACGTGATGGTGGTTGCTGCCCATCTGGTGATTTCCAATGCCTTAATCAGGCCACCATCCCTGGTCAATACCCGATCCCACACATTCAATACTTTTTAGCACGTTTAAGAAAGTTAATTTTTTTCCAATGTCATTCTAGCTAGTGGCTACCATCAGGTGCCTGTGTGCTTGCAGAACCATCCCAAAACTGCTATGATAACCCCATTTGATCTTTTTGGGTTTTTGCACATGCCATTTGGACTGAAAAATGCAGCAAAAACTTTCCAATGGCTGATGGAGTCTGTATTAAAATACTTAGATTTTCTTTTTGTTCACCTAGATGACATACCTGTCACCAGTGCATCCAAATTCAACACCTATCTCATCTCCACACACTTTTCAAGTCCTTAAGCCAACGTGGATTGATCATTAGCCCTGTTAAATGCCAGTTTGGTTGTCAACCATTGACTTTCTTGGCCACTGCATCTCTGCAGTAGGTGCAAAACCCCTCCTATCAAAGGTAGCTGCTATTATGGATATCCCACCACCCCGTACTACTAAAAACTACAAGAGTATTTAGTTATGGTAAATTTCTATCACCGCTTCATTAAGTGAGCTGCTAAACTTATGCTCCCCCTGTATAGTGTGCTTCAAAGGTAATACCCCTAATCGAGTGCTTGACTGGTTATTGTACATCACAGGGCTTTCGAGGATACCAAACGAGCTCTTTCTAACATGACCCTAGTGGTGCACCCACTCCGCAGTGCACCTATAGCCAAGACTACTGTCGCTTCAGACTATGCTGTGGGTGCTGTACATGAACAGCTGGTTGGGGGCAAGTGGCAGCTGTCCACCTTCTTCAACCGGCAGCTCCAATAACCCCCACCCCTCCCCCCAAAAGGAAGTACAGCATTTTTGATCATGAGCTTCTTGGTCTCTATCTGGCTGTCAACCATTTTCATTTTCTTCTAGAGGGTCGCCATTTCACAGTATTCATTGACCACAAACCCCTCCTGCATGCGATGGCCAAAATATCAACCCTTGGTCTGCACGGTAGCAACGCCACCTGGTCTACATATTGGAGATCACAACTGATGTACAACATATCAAAGGGAAAAATAATGCTGTGGCTGATTGCCTCTCGTGGCCAGCTGTTGAGGCCGTACTCATAGGGGCTGATCATGCCGGCATGGCAGCCGACCAAGTTACTCCCCCAGAGGTCCAACTTACCAAACAAGAGTCACAAGCCTGCAATCAGCTGACATTAATTTTGAGGAAGCTGGGATTTTTCTCCTGCGCAATGCCTCACTTCATTGTGGAGCAAACCGGAGATGC
The DNA here is from genome assembly GCF_048418815.1 of Hemitrygon akajei. Lineage (NCBI taxonomy): Eukaryota > Metazoa > Chordata > Chondrichthyes > Myliobatiformes > Dasyatidae > Hemitrygon > Hemitrygon akajei. The sequence continues at coordinate 66,157,829 of NC_133133.1, forward strand.
ACTATTTATGACTCCATATATGGGCTCTCACATCCGGGCTGGAAGGCCTCACATAAACTGATTGCAGTAAAATTTGTTTGGCAGGGCCTCAGAAAAGACATGCATGATTGGACTACAGCTTGTGTAGAGTACCAGAGGGCAAAAATTAACCATTTGGCCAGGGGCCTTTGGTATCTTTTGTGGTCCTGAGCAATGGTTTGACCAGGTCAATATAGACCTTGTTGGTCCTCTTCCCCCCTCCCCCCCATAGTTTCACACACCTTTTTACCAATATAATTGGGAGAAATGTACATAATTCACAACCACCGACATTGCGTTGGGGTTTTGCTTTAAGGGACTGGTCTGACATAATGACATTATTTTGTAAAAAGTTTTTGGCACTCTGTTGTGTAAGTTATGGAGTTCAATAAAATATATTATGAGTTTCGTTAAACATAAAACACCTCACTTTGTTTTATTTGCAGAAACCTACACGACTATCATCAGGTAGGTGGCAAATAGCCTTAGATGCTATAGCATCAGGTTCAGGAATAGTCATTACCCTACAAACATCAGACTCCAAATGTTGGTGGATAACTTCACTCATCACAGCTCTGAACTGATCCCACAAGCAAAAGATTCAGTTTCAAGAACCCCACAACTCATGAGTTTGCAACTCAGGTTCTCAGCATTAATGAATTTTTTATTGCATAATTTGTGTTCTTTTGCACAGTGGTTTGTGTCAGTCTTTGTTTATGTATAGTTTTTTCCCATAAACTCCATTGTATTTTTCTTTATTTTCCTGTAAATGCCTGCAAGGGAGTATATGATAATATAAATGTACATTGACAATAAATTGAATATGTCTTTTAACCAGTTTTCCTTATTAGGAACTTGTCTTCTTATGGCTTGCCAAATTAAGTGCCTGCTCAACTGTCGGCAAATATTTTGATTGTATCTGATTCAATAACCTCCACTAGCAGTCAATTCCAGTCATCAACCACACTTGTGCAATAACTTTCTCCTCAGATCCACTTTAAAACTCCCTCCTCTCACCTTAACCTAGGTCCTCTAGGTTTTACTGTCCCCTGCCATGAGAAAAAGATTCTGATTATATATCCTATCAATGTCTCTTATTGCATTATATACTTTATTCAAATCATCCCACACCCTCCTTCATCTATATTCTCTGCCATAATTCTGTAATTATTTTTAGCTTCTACGTGATCCGTTTATTTAATAGTGCCTCAAATTCAAATATCTCAAAGGAATAAAATGTGATAAAATATCTGCTGCTTCAAGGCAGTCTAGAAAGACCTTGTAATCTATGAGTTGCTGAATAGAAGAGGAAAATCACTGACATGCCAAACCATAATAGAACAGAAATTCTTTGCAAAATGTACAATGGACATAATCCCAGCTTTGAAATAGACAATAAAATAGACTTGGAAACTGTACGATGACATGATGTTGTGAGATTGTTGCCAGCATAAAAGCTTGCTGAACATAATGTACTCATGCACGCAGCAGAGCTGCTTGTCTACAATAACGAGGATTCTCTGCTAAATGTTTTGTTACCTGGGTTTCAGCACCTGAGTTACAGGGAAAGGTTGAACAAGTTAGGTCTTTATTCTTTGGAGCGTAGAAGGTTGAGGGGGGACTTGATAGAGGTATTTAAAATTATGAGGGGGACAGATAGAGTTGACATGGATAGGCTTTTTCCATTGAGAGTAGGGGAGATTCAAACAAGGGAACATGAGTTGAGAGTTAGGGGGCAAAATTTTAAGGGTAACACGAGGGGGAATTTCTTTACTCAGAGAGTGGTAGCTGTGTGGAATGAGCTTCCAGTAGAAGTGGTAGAGGCAGGTTCGGTATTGTCATTTAAAGTAAAATTGGATAGGAATATGGACAGGAAAGGAATGGATGGTTATGGGCTGAGTGCGGGTCAGTGGGACTAGGTGAGTAGGCGTTCATCACGGACTAGAAGGGCCGAGACGGCTGTTTCCGTGCTGCAATTGTTATATGGTTACTAAAGCTCCTGTGAGCACAGTCCTGTGAACTAACCTGCAAGCAATTAGGTAATACTTGTATAGATCAAATTCAACATTATCATTCTCAGCAAGAAGTGCTCAAAGAGTTGGGACGGTCATAGTGCAATCATATAGAACCAGAGAACTGATATGGTCAATCCCACCACTGAGGCTTTTCTGGTACCTAACAGAGCAAATCAATCAGTCCTGTTCCAATATTTCTCCCTTCAAAGATAGCTCTGTTCCACACACAGATCAGTGACTGTACTGTTATGAATTGATATCCAAGTATATTGGTCTCTAAGCATCTGAGTTTAAAGAATAGCCAAGCCCAGAATACTTACCATGGTTGCTACGAAACCTTCCAGCAGCTGTTGAAGCAGTATATTGAACAATTATTTAACAGCACAGAAATAATGTAAATAGCCAAGACACATTCTAGTGACTGACATGTAGCTTATATTTTCTTTAATGTAATTATTTATAGAACCCTATATTTTATATTTTCAGTGGAAATTGGCTCTGGTTGGAAATTATAATTGTTGACACTTTGTCAAGCACAGGGACATAAAACTAGATTGCTTACATCTGGAATAAGGGATAAACCATTTATCAACTTCAAAGGGAAGATTTCTCAGAGTGGATTGAATTTAAGAGTGTCTTACAGTATTAATCAATCTATTGTTATACTTCATTAGCCCTGTTATATCTTCAGTAATGCTCTGAATATCAGGGCTTGATTTATGTGGAATGTGCAACAAGAAAGTAACCTAATTCTGGAAAAGAAAATCATAACATTTATTGTAAAATAAATGAAAAGTTTAATGCAAAGTTGTAAAAATAAAATACCACTATCAATTCATCCACTTAAATCCAGCAATCTGCTGGAAACAGAACATGGAATTTAAAAAAGATTAGCTGCAGAACTGGTTACCATCATTTTGGGCTTAAAGTGGGTGGAGGAAATCTGTCTTTGCAAAGTTGTAATTTGTTCAGATTCTGTTTCAGTTTTGACTATCTTAACACAGGTCATTCCAGCAGTAGGTCTGATTTACTGCTGGAAGCTCTTCAAACTTTATTTCATATTCAAGTATTGGTCTATATGTTATCTTCTTATGGGTTCCTGCACATAGAGGTATTGAAGGAAATGAGCGGGTTGTTTGTTTGGCCAAAAAAGCTGTTAAGAGTTCATCTATGGATATAGACTTTCCACTTATCAAATCAGAAGCTAAGAGGTTGGTGGGGCTAAGAATTAGGGGATTATTGCAAGACATGTGAGATAATGGGCATAAGGGGAGACACCTTTACAGAATACATAAAATTGTTGGATTGATGGGATAAGAGGGTAAGACAAAAAGGTAAGAAATTATATTAACTTGATTTTGAATTGGGCAGACTTAATTAGTCCTTACATCTTGTTGGAAAACATTGCTCTGGGTGTGTAGGTGTTGTCATCATTATGAAACAATTGAACACGTTCTTTTACAATGTCAAGTATACAAGGTTGAAAGAAAGCAAATGCAGGCTGCACTACGAGCTTTGGGAGTTGATGGTTTTAATTTTAAAAGTTTACTAAGTTATCAAAGTGACTAATTTAATTCACAATATTGTCATTCATTATTTAAAATCTATAGGGCTTTGGGGGTAATTTAGCTTTCAGTTGATAAAGACCTAGTAGTGGTTTTATTTTCCAACTCTCTACACCATACTCCAATCCAGTTGGTGACGGTAATGCACCTTTAAGTTGGACTGCCAACCGCCATTAAAAGTCAGACGAAGAAGAAGAAGAAGATTAAAATATGAATTTAAGTAAGAGTTTAAAAATTAGAATGTTGTTAATTTTCCTTTGTTATCAAAGACTAAAATGGAGTCACAGAACTCTGACTTTTTCATAGTCAAGGGTTATCCTTATTGGAATTTTCCTTAATAGAAGGCAACTGTGGATTTTGAAAGTATTTTATTTCTCACGTGGCTTCAGCAGATTGTTATCCTCTTTTTTGGGATGTCTTAGTGAGTCTAGTTGCTTATCCAAAACCTGTTTGCAAAGAAGGAACAGGAGAAGGCAATCTCCATGCACGTCTGGTATCCATTCTATCAGCTAATTATTAGTGGTACCTTAATTGTATTGGGAATACAACCAGAATCTGAAAGAGATTCATTTATTTGCAGGTGACGTGCAATGATTTTCTTTTGTTTGTCATATCATTCAAATATGTTGTTACCTTTCTGCTGTAAACTCAACTATAAATCACAAAGGCCTGTTTTCACCTCAGTAATTACTTGAAAATACTTAGAATATAATTGTTGATCATCAAGGAGAAAATTATTTTTGCTTTCTTTTAACTGAGTCTAATAAAAAGAAATTAAGTTAAAAAATTTTGTAATTCCCGATCCCTAATGGTAATATCACTTCCTCCTTCTGCCTTAAGCTGAAAGCCCTGCAGTTTTATAATTTATGAAGTACAGGCAGTCCCTGGGTTACGAATGTGTTCTGTTCCGTCTTTAAGTCAGATTTGTACGTAAGTCAGAACAGGTACATCACAACGTAGTGTGTGCGTTTGTTATTATAAACAATTGTATTTAACTCAAATTTTCAATATAATAGGCTTTATGGCAGGCCGTTCATAAGTACGAATTGTTTGTAAGTTGAATGTTCATAACTCGAGGACTGCCTGTAGTGCTGAGTACTTGTATCCGTTTCCCCTTTCCAATGCCTCAGGTTTTTAGTACCGGAAGCCTATTAGTATCACATTAGTATTTTAGATGAAAATGTAGCTTTGTGAAAGCTTTCTAGCACAATCAGCAAGGAGAAGTGTTGTGCAATTAATATTTCGGGAACATTTGAGTAATATTGTAAATATTTTGTTTGATTAATCATTCTTTGCTGTTTACAGAATTCATTACTGATTATATGTAAAAGTATGTGAACTCCATACATCATCACGCCACCACATCATAAGTGCATGCCTCACAGAAGTAAAACTAAGCATACATGTTCTCCTAGGCGCCCATGTTTTTCTTTTGATTATTTTCTGGGGTTACAAACATAACAAAGATGTCAATTGCACTAAGTTTTCTGGACCAGGGCACAGATTTTAAAAAACTGCGAAGTACTCCCTAATTGACTGGCTGTGAAAGGGCAAACTGAAAAGGAATGGAGAGCTGATTATTTCAGCAAGGATTATTCAGATGTATACGGATGTGAATCATATACATATACACTGTAGCAATCAAGGAATACATGAAATAAAATTACATAGGTGAAATTGTCACTGAGTCACATAAAAAAAATACTAAAAGAATTTCCACATTTGCTTTTACTCCAAGTCTCTCCTGGAGATATGTTGGCAGCCAAGTCATGGGCAAGGATATCCAATTATATAGAGTGCCAGCCATAAATTCATATTATAGTTCTTGAATTACCCTGACACATAATGCCAGTTGAGGGATCCCATTCACCAGTTTTTTGGTCAAATGCAACACCTATCATGTTCCAGTCTGTATTCCGTGCTCCTGCAGCCTAACATCGGCTTTGTAAAATGGATATATTGATTTTATCCTTGCTGGTATGAGAAGGCAGAAAGGATAGGTTCCACAAAACTTTGTTATAACTTTCATTGCAATCATGGAAATATGATTGAGGAAGAATAGGACTAGCAGCTTATTGTCTCAGGGTACAGAAATATCAAAGGTTGCAGAGGGGGGTCCAAAATCAGGAGGAGGAACACACTACCATTAAGGTGAATGTCAGTACTTGGAGTAGATCTCCTGTAGGAGTTGTCCAACGAGGCCATATGAATAGAACACAGAATAAGAACAGTGTTATTACTTTGCCGGGATTGTACTCTAAGCATTCCAATAGTCAGCAGGAATTAGAGGAACGGATATGTAGGAGAAACGCAGATAGGTGTAAGTGCAATAGGGTTATCATTGTGAGGGATTTTAACTTTTATGTTATTGACTGGGATTGCCTTAGAACAAGAGATTTAGATAGAGGGCTATTTGCAAGGGGTGATTGATAAGTTTGTGGCCTAAGTTAGAAGGAGATGAGTTATACAGCTCTTGTTACATGCACATGCAGTTCAACTCTTTGATTATGCAGAAAGTTTGAAGTTAGTAACTCATCGCCTTCTACCTTAGGCCACGAACTTATCAATCACCCCGATGAGTTATTAACTTCAAACTTTCTGCATAATCACGCAGAGTTGAACTGCATGTGCACGTAATGCCTTTATTCATCCTCTTGTCACCTCTTCATAAAACTCAATCAAATTCATAAAATCTGATTTCCCACACACAAAGCCATGCTGATCTTCCCTAATCAGTCCTTGCCTTTCCAAATGTAGGCAGGTCAATAGGTTCCATAGATTCAATTTAATGTCAGAGTTGTGGAGCTAGGCTATCATACCTTCACTTACCTATTGGGCTTGCCTGAGGACAGTGAAATTCAGCCAGAATTAGACATCTGATTGCATGCAGTCTCCTCAGAAGGATTCAGTTGTGTCTCAATCACCAGTGCCATTCCTGAAAGCATATTTGACAATAATAAAGCACAAACATTGATATTATTTATTTATTTAGAGAAACCGCATGGAACAGCCTAATTACAGGATAATTTACTATGACCAATTAACCAACTAACTGGTATGTCTTTGGAGTTGGAGCACCTGAAGGAAAAGCACACATTCACAGGAGGACGTACAAACTCCCTACAATTTTACAGTAGCAGTATTGTCCAAACAAGGAAAAGGTTTCTCCACAAAGTGCATTTGTTTCTTCTTTTAATCCTACTTCAATTATACCAAGCATACTCAAAAGTTTCACACAGCTTCGCAATTCAGTAGCGCTTCACGGCAATTTTCAGAGTTTGAACTGCGGCCAACTGGTGAATTGGATTCATTAGCAAAGGCAAATAAAAATAAGGCAGGGACAAGCGAACAGGCCAATGTTTGAGTGGCCTTTCTATGAGTGGGCCAGTGTTAGAGCGGGGAGACTTTAGCTTTGGGTCATCAGGCATAGGCAAGATCAGACTTGGGTGAGGTAAGTATCTGGTAAGTTTCTTCTTCATTTTTCATCAGTTAGGGCATAGTTATAACAGTGAGAATGGCTCCAGGGGTAGTGCTTTGTTCTGTATGTGAGATATGGGAATTCTGGGAGACCTTCAGCCTCCTGAATAGCCACATCTACACCAGGTGCACCGAGCTGCAGCTCCTCAGAGAATGTGTTAAAGAACAAGAACTATAGTTCAATGACCTTCAGCTTGTATATGAAACTGAGGAGATAATAGATGGGAGCTATAGGGAGGTGGTCACCCCAAAGATGCAGGAGGCAGGTAGCTGGGTGACTGTGAGGAGAAAGAAAGTGTTAGATATGTAGGTTATGGCCGAAGGAAAATTGACTGGAGTCACTTAGAACTTTAGTGCAAGAATGTTTACTGGGTGAATACAAAATCAAATAATAAAAAGAAAACTGCCAATATTTACAAAAAGATATCTACCAGAAAACACAATAATAGGTCTCTACTTATTCTTGCCCTGTATGAACCCCTGTCAGCCCTTATCTCTATCTAGCTGAGGATGATGAGTTCCATTTTATTCAGCACTAAGATATACCATCTTTAATTGTCAACAAAGCGAACTTAAGACCACTCATGAATTAGACTATGATGCAACCCACGATGTAGTTACAATCATATTACAAAATAAAGAGAAGTTTAAATATAGTATACAAGCAACATATACATACTTACATATCCTCATTTCTAAAGAAATGAAGTATTTCCCTGTGTACAGTGGGAAAGGCACCATAAAGCCAAACTGAATGCATCAGTTCAGTGTAACACCCATTATGAGAATATACCGGGGAAGACATTGAAGTGCACACACTCAGCGCGATGACAGCAGAATGACAAGGCTGTGTTTGTGTTTGTGTGAATGTGCGTGTGTGCATTTACTGAGCACTCTCCATCGCAGCAGGAAAATGGGAAGCCAGTACAGAGTACCCCTGTGGCTATTCCCCTTAATAATAAGTATACCATTTAGGATACTGTTGAGGGGGACTACCAACCAGGGCAGAGCCGCAGTGACCGCGTCTCTGGCACTGAGTCTGCCGCTGTAGCTTAGAAGAGATGAAAACTGAAGAGGACTACAGTTGTGATATGAGATGCCATAGCTGGAGTTGAGATTCTATGGACACGATAGAGACAGCTGGATGGTATGTTGCCAGAGTTAGGGATGACTCAGATGGTGTCCACAGCATTCTAAAGGGGGAGTGTGGGCAGCCAGAAGTCTTGGTATATATTGGCACTAATGATATAGGTAGGAAAGGAGAGGAGGTGCTGAAGAGAGACAGGTAGAAAGCTGAAAAGCAGGACCACCAGGGTAGTAATCTCTGGATTGCTGCCTGTGTCATGTGTCACTGAGGGTAAGAATAGGAGCATTTGAGAGATAAATACATGGCTGAGGAACTGGTGCAGAGGGAAGGAGTTCAGATTTCTGGATCATTTGGATCTCTGTACAAAAGGAGTGGTTACACCTGAATCCAAGGGGGACCAGTATCTTTGTGGGCAGGTGTGCTAGAGCTGTTCAGGAGGATTTAACTAAGTTGGCAGGGGATTGGGAACAGAAGTGAAAGTGCTAAGGACGGGGTGGTTGGTTTACAGACAGAGGCACTGTGTAGTGAGACTGCTGAAAAGGTCAGCCTGATGACAAGGCAAAATTAGTCAGTGGAATGAGTTACAACAAATGAGGGGAAAAAAATTGAAAAGAGTGATGAATACAGGACTGAAGGTGTTATATTTGAATGCGTGCAGTATACAGAATGAGGTAGATGATCTTATAGCACAGATAGAGATTGGCAGGTATGACATTGTGGGCATCACTGAGTCAGGACTGAGGGAAGATTATACCTGGATGCTTAACGTCCAAGGACACACGTTGTATCAAAAGGACAGGCTAGCAGGCAGAGGGGGTGGGGTTGCTCTGTTGGTAAAAAAATGAAATCAAATCATAAAAAGAGATGACATAAGACAGGTGATTGATAAGTTTGTGGCCTAAGGTAGAAGGAGTCAATTTTAGAAAGCCTATCACATTTATTTTTCAACATAGTCCCCTCCTACATTTACACATTTAGTCCAGCGGTCGTGGAGCATATGGATCTTGGACCTCTAGAAAGTGTCCATAGATGGGTGATTGATGTTTGTGGCCGAAAGTAGGAGATAAGTTATACAGCTCTCGTTACATGCACATACAGTTCAGCTCTTTGAGTGATTATGCAGAAAGTTTGAAATTAGTAACTCATCTCCTTCTGCCTTAGACCACAAACGTATCAATCACCCCTGATGAGTTATTAACTGATGAGTTGTTAACTTCAAACTTCCTGCATAATCACTCAAAGAGTTGAACTGCATGTGCATGTAACGAGAGCTGTATAACTCATCTCCTTCTACCTTAGGCCACAAACTTATCAATCACCCATCTGTGGACACTTTTTGGAGGTCCAAGATCCATATGCTCCACGACCACTGGACTAAGTTTGTAAATGTAGGAGGGGACTATGTTGAAAAATAAATGTGATAGGTTTTCTAAAATTGACTCCTTCTACCCTAGGCCACGAACTTATCAATCACCCCTCCTTGTAGGTTCAGAAGATGTAGAATACTTGTGGGTAAAGCTAAGAAACTGCAAGGGGAAAAATACCCTGATGGGATGTATGTACAGGCCTTTGAACGGTAGCCAGGATGTGGGCTACAAATTAAAACAGGAGATTGAAAAAGCATGTCAAAAGGATAATATTACGATAGTCATGGGGATTTCAATATGCAGGTCGAATGGGAAAATTGGGTTGGTGCTGGATCCCCAAAGGGGGAATTTTTAGAATGCCTACAAGATGGCATTTTAGAACAGCTCATGGTTCAGCCTATTAGCGGTTCCTTCCTAACCATAAACACAAGTGCACCTCAATGCTGAATGCTTGGCCTCCTGCTCTGGTCCTCTCTCTTTACAACTGTGGCTGTGTGGCTAAGCACAGCTTTAACACCATCAAAAAGCTGGTGATGTCTTCAGTGTTGTTAGCCAAATAACGGTTGGTGATGAGTTAAAGAATTAAGATAAATCAAGTGGTTGAGTGGTAGTGCATAAACAAACTCTAGCTCAACATCAACAAAACTATGAAACTAGTTGTTTTACTTCAGAAAAGGGAAGTCAGAAGATCATATCACCAGTTTCATTAGTTGGTTGGAGGCTTTGAAAGTTAGCGTCTTCAAATTCCTGTGCATTATGACCTATCCTAACCTAAAAGATAGATGTCATCACAAAGAAGGCATGCTACCACTCCTACTATAAAAAAGTTAAAGGAGGTTTGGCATGTCACTAAGTACTCTGTCAAACAGCTGCACTTTCAAAAGTATCCTGACTTGTTCCATCGTGGTTGGGTACATCAATTCCAACACACAGGAATGCAAGGGACTGGTGGATATGGCCTGGTCCATCACAGGCACAGCTCTCCTTAGCATCTACAGGAGACACTGTCTCAATAAGACAGTGTCAATCATCAAGGATTCCCACAATCCAGGACCTGCACTCTTCTCTCTGCAATCATTAGGTAGGAGGTATAGAAGCCTGAATTCCCGGAGAATCAGGTTCAGGGACAGAAACTTTCCTATAGTCTTCAAGTTCTTGAAATGACCTGAACAATCCCAATCCTATTTCAGCGACAGAAAAGTATAAACCACCTCTTGCACTAACATGGCCTTGCCTCTCTGATTTTCTTTTACTGCTGTCTTGTTTTGCACAGTATTTTCCTTTACTGTCTTGTATCATTTATGGAAGTATTATGTTCTATGTGTTGTCTGAATCTATACGCCTATGATGCTATTGAAAGCAAGTTTTTCATTGTACCTGTACTTCACCATATCTGCACATAAAATAAACTAAACTTGACTCAACATGCTTAGCATTTTAAGAACTTCTCAGGTATTTACCATGTGCCTCTACTTTTTTCTGGCTTATTTCCTGGGCCACATCATGCACTCTCTCTGTGATTTCTTTCTAAGATCTATGATCTCTTTCTATGATCTGTACCATCATCATTAGGTTCACAATTACTGACATCCTAGCAGGTACACATATTCCTTTGAAAACACCTGCTCACTTAATATATTCCTTGCCCTTTCTCAGAATTGGACACATCACCATGTACTTTGATATAGATCCCCTTAACTCTTAGTATTTCCCCCTTATTATCCATTTTGAAGTTTTGTTTTATTAATTTTGTCTCTGCTTCCCTTTCAGAGGCCTCTTCTTTGGCCTTGTTCCTTGCCAAAACAGCTTCACTCTCAGCAGATAGTACCAATGGTATTTCAACCTCTGTATCTCATTCTATCCAGTAAGTTGCCTCCATAACGCCATGCGTTCTTCTTCCAACATGTCCAATTCTATTTGCAATTGTGTTGACCTATATTTAGAGTACCAATCTGGTGGAAAATAGACATCTGGTTGGACATTCCATATCCGTTGAACCAATCTCTACCTCCCGCCTCATCCTTAAGATATTTCTTAAAATTTACTCTTTAATTAGGCCATAAGTTATCTGATATAATATTTCCTCATATGGTTCATTCTCAAATCTTGTCTGATAACCATTTCTGTATAAAGTGCTTTTGGATATTTTACATAGTTAAGAATGCCATATAGATGAAAGCAAATGTTAATGTAAAGTACATTTAAGCCAAAATGACACAATAGTCTATGCAAAAGCATCATAATTAGGGTTATAAACAGAACAATGCATTCAACAAATCTTAACATGAATATAGCCAGAAATAATTGAAGATTGACTGCAATTATTCATACCTACAGCTAGCAATTACAGTCCACTCAGTGAGATCTTAAAACAGTCTAAGTTTTACCTTCCTACATAAAGTACTTTATAATCACGAAAATTCCAGTGATATTTATCTTCTTGCAGAAAATGGCTGCTTTTAACAGAAAGCTCAGCAAACAGATGGTTGGAAAGACAGAGAGCCAAACTTTTCATGCCTTCAATGACATCATTATCTTAGACACAAAGAACTTAAACTTCCTAGGGCTACCAGGAGTTTCCAATTAAGATATGTCCGCTTCAGTAGAGACTGAGCATATCTCCTGTGCAATGCCAAGCTCTAGAAATAAATGAAGATAATCACATAGAAACCTTCAGCAACTCTGATGTGAAAAACAATATCCAACAATTACCCTTATAGTGCTTGGAAGCAAAAAGGAGTGTATCATCTAATTGGAATCCCATCCATCAATAGATTAATTAAAAATCTGGAAATTATATCTCATGGCCTACATGTTCAGTCCAAACTTGTCTTAAAAATGCGTTCATGAGCTGACTTGATTACTTTGTTTGGCTGCAGGCATCGGGAGAATGTATAAGTTTCACACATACACCAGAGGTCAAACCTGAGCCTGGATTGCTGGACTTCGACTAGCTTCTGAGCTGACTATGAGAAAACCTACCACACATATTTCGAAGAAAAGTTAAAAACATTGCTCTAGGAGAAAGCAATGCAGTAAATATCACAACAACTAAACTACCACAGGCAGTGTGGAAATGCATGTTTTTATGCTTTATTCCTCAGTTTCATTGAAGTAAGGATGAAGCCCTTGGTTTAATGTTTTGTAAGTGAGTGCCAGGAGCAGCGTTACTCTGGGAGTGATGCTGAATCAATGTTCATTCCTGAACTCAATTTAAATCCTGCTGGTCAAGTTATGTTCATTCTAGGCAGAGGTCAGCGAGAAATGGCAAAAATATCTTGCAATCTGCAGGTTCAGGACATTTACAAAGACGGGTGTATAAAAAGGGTCCAAAGGATCAATGGGGACCTGAGTCACCCCAACTACAAACTGTTCCAGCTGCTACCATCCGGGAAACAGTACCGCAGCATAAAATCCAGGACCAACAGGCTCTGGGACAGCTTCTTCCACCAGGCTATTAGACTAATTCACGCTGATACAATTGTATTTCTATGTTATGTTGACTGTCCTTTTAACGCACGTAAGAAATAAGGATATTTGAAAATAACATCATTGCAGAATAAAATTAAGTTGTTTTTGTGCCAGTCGTAAGGTAACTAACCTGAATGATTTTAAATGCTTTATTATTTGGTTTCTGATTTGCAGGCAGTGGAAGAAGGGGTAAAATTTACACTGACAATGTTTAAACAAGTGTCTGATCTTTATTTAAATTCATGCAAAAAGCAAAAGCCATATAAAAATAAATTATCTCACTGATGGCAGTAATGTGATTCTTGTGTTGATTACCATCTTGCCACTCTTTGGGAAAAAATGTTTAGACTCCACTCATAGAAAATGCTCTATAGATTTACACTGTATTTCCCACACATTTATTCGAGAAAGAATATAGATCCTGACTATTGTTCGAAGGAATCATTTGGTAGCACAATATAGGTTCCAATTGTCAGTGAATAAGAGATTACAGCAACAGGGTATCCAACAACATAGATATAGATATTGAGCAGATAAGAAAATGCCCTGAATCATGGCTAATAGAAAGTCCAAGGTGGTTGTTCATGTGAATCTGAATATAGATAATTCATAAATAAAACAAAAATAATAACTTCCATTTCTGTTGCTCCTTTGATATAGCTCACATACCCGAAGAACATCATTGAAATGGAATCTGGAAGGATAATGTGAATCCACATACAAGATTATTGGGCTGATAACCAAATATTTGCTCAATGAGTGAGATTTTTTTTTTGTAATTTATTTTTTATTGAAGTTTGTCATCAAACAAACATTTCCATAAGATGTATTTCGATGTAGAACTGTAGGAAGGAAATTTCTGAGCTTAGGGACTTGGTAACCATAGTTATAGCTTCAGTGATGGAGTAATGTTAAATAATTCAGAATCTGAGGAGAAACTGATATCTCAGAGATTAAGATTCCAGGGGTTAGGCAGGTGAGAAAATAGGACTTCATCATCAAGGCATTTTTTCACTAACAACCATTTTAGGTCATTAAGCACAATTTGATTAATGTGATCTGAAAGCTAATGAGGATACAGATAAAAAATAATTTTCATTATTTCATTTTACATATTAAAGTTAGAAGAAACCAAGAAGTAACTTGTTGGAATGGTCAAAGCTGTGTGGAATAAAAGCAGGAGAATGTGTTTAGAAGAAGCTAAGTTGAGACAGGCCAGAGTCAGCTGATGGAATATAGAAGTCCTGATGAAGAGTCTTGGCCTGAAATGTCGGCTATACTCTTTTCCATAGATGCTGCCTGGCCTGCTGAGTTCCTCCAACATTTTGTGTGTGTTGCTTGGGTTTCCAGCATCTGCAGATTTTCTCTTGTTTGTGGCTGAGGGGAAGTAGCTGTTCTTTAATCTTTTACCTATTTATTGAAACACAGTGCAGAATCAGATCCAGAATTCATCTTACATTTCGCTACACCACTGTTGTTGTGATAGTCTGGTACAGCTTCAGATTACTGCCAGGGAGAATGATGAAACTGGAACAGATTATGTCTTGGGCCCAAAGGTGATAACAATGGTCTTCTCAAAGTTTCGTTGTGCTACAACATTGCTGCTTCTCTACTATTAGATTTCAGATGAAAAAGTTTGATATGTCCAAGACAGTGAGGGGTTATGAGAAATAATGGTGTATAATTTAATCGAATCTTATTATTTTACCGATATGAACATCACTGGAAAATCCAGCATTCCATACTCACCCCTGAGTTTTCCCTGGTCTATTCATGTCCAACCATGAGAAATAGGTGGTACCACTGCTAGGGTGACTGTTAATCAACCATATAATCCAAAACGAGTAGATGACCAAGGAACAACCAAGCATTACAAGAAACAATGTGATGAAATCATAGCCTATAGGATTCATTAGCTTCTTTACTGAGACTAGCTTTTCATATTCTAAAGTTACCTATGACTTGAATTTAAATTTCCCAACCACAGTGGCTGCAAATTGATATTCATGTATCATCAGGATTCTCTGTGCTTTTGGTTGTAAGCAAAGGGGACAATATATGTTTCTTTCAGCAGTGGGCATAAGGATGGCATTGCTGCAGAATTCCAGAGGTAACTATTGAGGTGCAATGCGATAAATATTGGTGTTGAATTCCTGACACCTCCCCACCCTCTTGATGAAAAGGATGGAACAATCTTTGACTGGATGACAGCATAAGTGCTAAGTTCCATTTTAAATTATTTAACTGCAAGATCTCTTAGAATCGCACACAGAATAGAAAATGAGGACCAAGGTACTTTTCATGTACAGTTTCTAATTTCTTTTCTGGTTCAATGATGGTGCCCTCTGTCCTGAGCACTGTGTTTGAAATGTGAGATTGTTTCCATCAGTTGCTGCTTCATTTATTCAAGGTAACTGCTGCGTTGTCGGAAATGCTTCCCCTTCTGCTGACTAAAGATTAAAATCAGAGGTCTTTACTGTTCAGTTTTATATAGGCAAAGGATCTCAATAACTACTTGAAAAGCTGAGAGTTTTCTCTGGGCAATTACTTTGGTTATGCAGCACTGTTAAATTAACTCAACTTTTGTTACCAACAGAGTATTTGTTGCATCTTGAAATGCTTCAATGGTTTTTCCATTTGCAATCATTGAAATAAATGTCTTTCATTAAATTATCTGTTATGCAAAATATTTTGAAACCCCAATGAAAACTAATAAGTATTAAATAAATACATGCATTCTTTCAATAAATATTGTTTTAGTCATTGATAAATGTGATTCTGCATGGCTGGGAAGAAATGAATACAATTATACTACTGTATTTCAGTCAGTCTATGAGCTACTTTGACATTTATAAACTTCTTCCTGTGAGTGTATTGAACATACTTCACTGTTGTGATCAAAGGTCAAGGAATTCTACTTGGGTAATAAAAGTAAGCCTATGTCATGTTGTTAAATTTAAGCTTTCACTCCTCATGGCATTAATCTTGTGTGAGAGGCAGAGGAATTTTAATGGCACACAGCACACAATCTGAAACATAAGAGGGAGTGATTCACTGAAATTATCAGTAAAGGCCCTGAAGTAGCCTTCTAGTCAGCTCTGAAAAAGACCTGAATAAAGCCTGGACTGTTGAGGCCTTATCTTATCACGGGCTACACTCAATATATTTCAAAAACATGTTAATTTGGACAGTCCTCGACTGGATTCTTGAAAAAGCTTTACACTTAACTACATTTACTTTCACATTATCCAAAATCAAGCTCAATGTCCAGAATTAGAGAGGGTACTTTCCTGAATTAGCTTTACTTCATCAGGGAAAACAAAAGGAAGTAATTCAAGGTGACATTAACAGGTGTTGTACAATATGAATGGTGCTGTATTAATGATGATGCCATTGTTCTAATGTAATCAAAAGTTGCCTAATAAGGGGCCAGATCATGCTAGAATTCAGATGACTTCCTATGATTCCCCTACTGACCACCTGCAAATAGTCCCCGATCATACTGGCTGGGGGGGGGGGGGTCTGAATCTGGCATTAAAGCTTAAGCTCAGCCAGAGAGTATTTTGCATGGTCCCATTCAGGTTTTTCATTTTAATGAATATTCATTATTCATACTGCAAGGTCTGTGTCTTTGCTATCACCTAGCTCACGCTTGGCTTTTTATGCCAGGGGTAGTGGGAATCGTTACCTTGCTGCTGCTTATGTGCAGCAAGGGGGAGCTGGGGGGGGGGGGACTTTAGGGTCCTTATGTTTAACTGTCATTCATTTTTGGGGTACTTCTCTATTTTCATGGATATTTTGCAAAGAAAAAGCATTTCAGGATGTATATTAGAAACATAGAAATATAGAAAACCTACAGCAAAATACAGGCCCTTCAGCCCACAAAGTTGTGCTGAACATATCCCTACCTTAGAAATTACTAGGCTTACCTATAGCCCCCTATTTTCCTAAGCTCCATGTACCTATCCAAAAGTCTCTTAAAAGACCCTATCGTATCCGCCTCCACCACCATTGCCAGCAGCCCATTCCACGCACTCACCACTCTCTGAGTAAAAAACTTACCCCTGACATCTCTGTACCTACTCCCCAGCACCTTAAACCTGTGTCCTCTTGTGGCAACCATTTCAACCCTGGGAAAAAGCCTCTGACTATCCACACAATCAATGCCCCTCATCATCTTATACACCTCTATCAGGTCACCTCTCATCCTCCGTCGCTCCAAGGAGAAAAGGCTGAGTTCACTCAACCTGTTTTCATAAGGCATGCTCACCAATCCAGGCAACATCTTTGTAAATCTCTTTTGCATCCTTTCAATGGCTTCCACATCCTTCCTGTCATGAGGTGACCAGAAGTGAGTACAGTACTCCAAGTGGGGTCTGACCAGGCTCCTATATAGCTGCAACATTACCTCTCGGCTCCTAAATTCAATTGCACGATTGATGAACGTCAATACACTGTATGCCTTCTTATCCACAGGGTCAACCTGCACAGCTGCTTTGAGTGTCCTATGGACTCGGACTCCAAAATCCCTCTGATCCTCCACACTCACAAGAGTCTTATCATTAATACTATATTGTGCCATCATATTTGACCTACCGAAATGAACCATTTCACACTTCTCCAGGTTGAACTCCATCTGCCAGTTCTCAGCCCAATTTTGTATCCTATCACTGTCCCGCTGTAACCTCTGACATCCCTCCACACTATTCATTACACCTCCAAACTTTGTGTCATCAGCAAACTTACTAACCCATCCCTGAACTACCTCATCCAGGCCATTTATAAAAATCACAAAGAGTAAGGATCCCAGAACAGATCCCTGAGGCCTCCATGCACAATATGACCTGTCTACAACCACTCTTTGCCTTCCGTGGGCAAGCCATTTCTGGGTCCACAAAGTAATGTCCTCTTGGATCCCATGCCTCCTTACTTTCTCAATAAGCCTTGCATGGGGTACCTTATCAAATGCCTTGCTGAAATCCATATACACTACATCTACTGCTCTTCCTTCATCAATGTGTTTAGTCACATCCTCAAAAATTCAATCAGACTCATAAGGCCTGACCTGCTCTTGACAAAGCCATGCTGACGACTCCTAATCATATCATACCTCTTCAGATATTCATAAATCCTGCCTCTCAGGATCTTCTCCACAAACTTACCAACCACTGAAGTAAGACTCACTGGTCTATAATTTCCTGAACTATCTCTACTCCCTTTCTTGAATAAAGGAACAACATCCACAACCCTCCAATCCTCTGGAACCTCTCCCGTCCCCATTGATAATTCAAAAATCATCGCCAGAAACTTAGCAATCTTCTCCCTCACCTCCCACAGTAGCCTGGGGTGCATCTCATCCGGTCCAGGCGAATTATCCAACTTGATGCTTTCCAAAAGCTCCAGCACATCCTCTTTCTTAATATCTACATGCTCAAGCACTACGATCACCAAGATCATTCTCAATAGTGAATACTGAAGTGAAGTATTCGTTAAGTACCTCTGCTATTCCCTCCGGTTCCATACACACTTTCCCACTGTCACACTTGATAGGTCCTATTCTTTCACATCTTATCCTCTTATTCTTCACAAACTTGTAGAATGCCTTGGGGTTTTCCTTAATCCTGCCCACCAAGGCCTCCTCATGACCCCTTCTGGCTCTCCTAATTTCCTTTTTAAGCTCCTTCCTATTAGCCTTATAATCTTCTAAATCTATAACATTACCTAACTCTCTGAACCTTTTGTAAGCTTTTCTTTTCTTCTTGACTAGGTTTATTATGGCCTTTGTACACCAAGGTTCTGGCACCTTACCATAACTTCCCTGTCTCATTGGAACGTACCTATGCAGAACTCCACACAAATGTCCCCGAACATTTGCCACATTTCTTCTGTACTTTTTCCTGAGAACATCTGTTCCCAATTTAAGCTTCCAATTTCGTGCCTGATAGCCCAGTAAATTCCCCTTACTCCAATTAAACGCTTTTCTAACTTGTCTGTTCTTATCCCTCTCCAGTGGTATTGTAAAGGAGATAGAATTATGATCAATATCTCCAAAATGCTCTCCGACTGAGAGATCTGACACCTGACCAGGTTCATTTCCCAGTACTTGATCAAGTACAGTCTCTCCTCTTGTAGGCTTATCTACATATTGTGTCAAGGAACCTTCCTGAACACACCTAACAAACTCTACCCCATCTGAACCCCTTGCTCTAGGGAGATGCCAATTGATATTTGGGAAATAAAAATCTCCCATCACGATAACTCTGTTATTATTACACCTCTCCAGGATCTGTTTCCCTATCTGCTCCTCAATATCCCTGTTACTATTGGGTGGCCTATAAAAAACACCCGGTAAAGTTATTGGCCCCTTCCTATTCCTAACCTCCACCCACAGAGACTCTGTAGACAATCCCTGCATGACGTCTACCTTTTCTGCAGCCGTGATACTATCTCTGATCAACAGTGCCTCGGCCCCACCCCTTTTGCCTCCCTCACTGTCCTTTCTGAAACATCTAAAACTCGGCATCTCAAGTAACCAATCCTGTTCCTGAGCCATCCAAGTCTCTGTAATGGCCACCACATCATATCTCCAAGTACTGATCCACACTCTAAACTCATCCGCTTTGTTCACAATAATCCTTGCGTTAAAGTAGACACATCTCAAACCAGGTAGACCCATTGTCTCAGGTTGCTCCTGCGCCACTGAACTAATTTCTGCATACCTCGACACTGTTTTATCCCCCCTTGTTCAATCCCTTCCCACCTATGTTCATGACACTTTTCACGCTTTGAATTTTTTCAATGATTTTAAGTTCCCTGGCCCCCAGCAATTTATTTTCAGCATGGACGTCCATCCCCCTCCGGTCTTCTCCTATCATTTCGGATCTCCCCTTCCCCCTCCCACTTTCAAATCTCTTAATATCTTTTCTTTCAGTTAGTCCTGACGAAGGGTGTGTTCCACCAGCATTTTGTGTGTGTTGCTTGAATTTCCAGCATCTGCAGATTTCCTCATGTTTACATCTCAAACCGTCCATCCCTTCTCTATCACCTGCCTATTCTCCCTCCAAGCTTTCTCTGTTTGTGAGCCAACAGCCTCAGTATAGTTCCCACCCCCCAACAATTCTAGTTTAAACTCTCCCCAGTAGCCTTAGCAAACCTCCCCACCAGGATATTGGTCCCCCTGGGATTCATGTGGAACCCGTCCTTTTTGTACAGGTCAAACCTGCCCCAAAGAGGTCCCAATGATCCAGAAATCTGAATCCCTGCCCCCTGTTCCAATCCCTCAGTGACACATTTATCATCCAGCTCATTCTATTCCTATTCTCACCGTCACATGGCACAGGCAGTAATCCCAAGATTACAACCTTTGCAGTCCTGCTTCTCAACTTCCTTCCTAACTCCCTGTAGACTTTTATCAGGATCTCTTCCCTTTTTTTACCTTTGTCATTGGTACCAATATGTACCATGACCTCTGGCTGTTCTCCCTCCCACTGCAGGATATCTTGGACGTGATCTGAAACATCCCAGACCCTGGCACCTTGGAGGCAAACTACCATCCGAGTTTCTTTCCTGCGTTCACAGAATCACCTGTCTGACCCCCTAACTATAGAGTCCCCTATCACTACTGCCTTCCTCTTCCCTTCCCAACCTTTCCGAGCCACAGGGTCGGACTCTGTGCCAGAGACATGGCTCCTGTTGCTTCCCCCAGGTAGGCTCTCTCCCCCTCCCATCCCCGACAGTACTCAAACAGGAGTACTTATTGAAATATTGTATACATTTTTCTGACATTAAGTTGGACTTAGAACAGTTACAAATGTTCAGTACACATAGGAATAAATTCTTGACTTTCTTAAATGAGACATTTTTTTCTTAATTCCAGTATTTCAACTGTTTCAAAAAAAAACTCTGATCTTCAGAGTGTCATCAGAGCAGTTTGAGGAAGAGGTCTTAGTGTGAGGCTTGGTTGTTGCTTGTGGAGGACCCCTTTTTGGATGGCAGCAAGTATTCTAGGATTTCAGAAGCTCTCTAGTTTCAAAAGATATCTATGAGACTGGGAACTTCCATAGATGCAAAAGTGGAGTTGAACGTTAATTGCAAGTGGTCTTATTTTTTATATAACTTTTCTTCACTTCAGCTTAAACCTTCAGTCTATTTTTGGAAATTTGAACTTTGGCACATATATATAGCTAGACTTTTGCATAGTAATTTTATGCATTACACTGTACTGCTGCCACAAAAAAACAAGTTTCACATGAGTGATGATAAACCTGATTCTGATATGGCTCTCTGTTGTGGACTGAGAGTGGGAAGGGGCATGAGAGGAGAATCAGAGTAGTTGTGAAAAGGGGAAGTGAGAGTTAGAGTTTTACACAGTATTGTATTTGTCACCGTGGAGCAAAGGATATTGGGAGTGACAAGGGTGGAGCATCGTGGGAGGGGCATGAAATAGGTGACAGAGAAGGAGTGCTGGGGCTTGGGTGTGCCACAGCTGCTGACACACGCAGCCCTGAGACACCAAGCAAGGTCATTTGATTCCAAATAATTGGTTTATTAATCATTACAGAATGTCTCTCTGGTGCTGCCCGCTCCTTCCCCTATCACTTCCCCTTTTCCCAACTATGATTCCCCTCTCCCTACCCCCTTCCCATTTTCAGTCTACAATAAAGACCCATATCAGAATCAGGTTTATCATCACTCACATATGTCATGATTTCTTTTTGCAGCAGTGCAGAGCAATACATAAAATTATTACAGTACTGTGCAAAGGTCTAAGGCAGCCTAGCTGTGAATATATGTGCTTAAGACTTTTGCACAGCACTGTACACTGGGTTTAGGAGGTCAGGATCAAGCAAATTCCTTGATGACTATGAAAAGATTAAGAATGCTCTGAAGAGGAAATCAGGAAGGCAAAGAGAGGGAATGAGGTGGATCTGGCAGATAAGATTAAGGAAAATTGCAAGAAGTTCTATAGCTATATTAAGAGTGACAGGAGAGAGTAGGTCCACAAACAAATAAAAACACCTATATCTTAAGCTGCAGGAATTTGGTGGAATCTTTAACTAACATTTCCCATTTGTGTTTACTGAGGGAAACAGGTAGAGACACTTATGGGTACATCTGTATGACCAGGGAGGAGGTATTTTAAGCCACACAGTGCATTAAGGGGGAATTAATCCCCAGGTTCAAGCTGAGTGATCCTCAGACCGTAAGGGAGGCTACAGAAGAAATCGCAGAGGACTTTGCGGAAATATCTGCTTTATCATTAAGTTCCCGAAGACTGGAAGGTGGCTAATGTTGTTACATTGCTTAAGAAGGGCAGTGAAAACAAGCTGGGAATCTACAGGACAATTAGCCTGACATCAGTGGTGGATGTGATACTGGAGAGAATACTGATGGACAGGATCTACTGGCAGTTGGATAGGTAAAGTCTGATTAAGAGCAGTCAGTGTGGCCTTCTCATAGAGTCATAGATTTGCAGAGCAATAGATCATGGATACATATTATTTGGTCCAACGAGTTCCTGTTAAGCGTGTTGTCCATCTAGCTAATTCCCTGAACTTGGCCTACGTTCCTCCAAGCTTGTTGTCTCCTCGTACTTCAAAGTTCAAAGTACATTTATTATAGAAGTATGCATAACTTATACAACCTTGAGATTTGTCTCCTTTCAGGCAGCCACAAAACAAGAAACCTGAAAGAACCCATTAAAAAGGGAAAAAAAAGAAAGACTAACAAACTTCTAAGTGCTTCTTAAATAATAGAATTGTATCTGTTTTAACCATTTCCCCTGGCAGTTCATGTCATATATTCACCAATCCCTGTGAGATAAAATTGCTTCCAAAATATCATTTAAATCTTTTCTGCCTCAACCTCAATCTGCATGCAGGGGTGGAATTTAGAGAGATATGGACCAAAAACAGGAAATTAGGATGAAATGGGTGGGCACAGTGGTCATTATGATGTCATCAAACCAACAGGACTGCATCCATGCTGAAATGCTCTGTGACTCTGTGAATATTGAATCTTTCAATCTCAAATGTTTCAGTATCATGTAAGCCTCACTTTCTGTGTTCCCCCTCTCTCTTTTCATCCTTCTTCCTTTGCTGGTTTCATCCACCTAATGCCGATAAATTTTACCCACCAGATCCTCTCTCCTATTTGACTCCACCTGCCTTCACATGGTTCTCATTACCACTTTCCAACACTGGCAGCCTTTGTGTTCCTACTTATCACCCTCAGGTGATTGCCATCACATTCAGCTTCTCTTTTCCCTTCATGGTTCCATCTTTTGCTTTTGTCTGCTTCCACCTGTCAGCCATCCGCCTCTGTCTCCAAGATCCTTTCAACTTGTCTTTCTCACCTTCTTGCATCTGCCAATCATCTTTTCAATTTCCCTTTTAATTCAGCATATTTCTGCTGTTTGTTTTTCACTTACCGATTTCTAAAAGTTATGTGTGTTTGGAATGGCTACATCTACTAAATAAGTTATTCTTGCTTGTTTATCCTGTAATACAAGATTCGGATGTTTATTATGGATTGTCCTATCTGTAATAGTTGATCAGTCGTAATATTATTTGTAGGACTCTGACTCTAAAAATAGATCAGGCTTGTAATTATAGTAAGGTATGATGTCTTTTAAAAGTTTGTATTTTAAAGCAAGATTTTCCCACTTGATTGTTGCTGTGTAAGCAGATTGTGTTAAACTGCTGCAGGATCCTGTAATGTGTTGGATTGTTTCTGATTTCTCTTGACATTTTACACATTTTACATCTTTGTTGGTCTTTAATTATGCATTTTTGATAATGTTTTTTGTGTTAACCACCTGGTCCTGTATTGCCCCAAGAAACCACTCTGTTTCTGGGAAGAGGTCTCCAACTCTGATCCAGGTGTTTGACACTTCTTTGTTGACATCTTCTGGGAAGAGATCCTGGGGATGTCTTCCATGAAGAGTCATGCTTTTCCATTGGTTAACTTTTTCTTCTGTAGTGATAATTTCTTCATTTTTCTGGGTTGCACTTTCAGTTAAGTTTAATGGTGTTTACTTCTAATCAGAACTGTGTATGCTCACGTGTAGTGCTGAATCCTGTTTTCATTGATGAAAATATATGCTTATACATTTTCTCTGACTGTTGTGTAAATTTTTTATGCCTGTAGTTCCTCTTCTTCCTTCTGTCCTAGTCGTGTTAATCTAAATGTGCTTGAGTGTGCATAGTGTTTTCTAAAATTTGCCATTTCAGTTTTTATTTTCCTTTGTAAAGTTTCCAGATCAGTTTCAGACAAAGATATTATGCCAAAACAATATGAAAATATGGGTATAGCTGTCACAACCATGGATTTGGCATCGCAGCAGATACAGCAGTAACACTTGTGAATATGTACATGTCAGCTAATTACTGTTTCATTGTAATTGTATTTAGTTCCATTCTTTTCGTTGTAGTGCTTGTTGAGATTTGAGCAAAACACAGCGCTATTTCACTGCCTGCTTGCATCCAGCCTTGCTAAAGAAATTGGACTGTCGAGTCAACTAACTCTGAAGACTAGCAGTATTCATTCTATATTTAGTTATTTGTTTCAGCCACAGTGATGACTTCATTTTTCTTTTCCCACTAAAGTCTGTGAACTATTGACCCACTTCAGTGTCTCTCACTCTGCACTTGGGCCATACCCGAACGTAGTGACAGCAAGTCTCGACAAGCACAAAGATGGACCCAGCAGAGGGAGAGCAGTTGACCTTGGCCCTAAGAATCATTGATCAGATAGGGGACAAGCTACAGGCAATTGAATCTGTTCTGAGTGAAGCTGTGGAAGCAATGAGGCAGATAATCTCGTGCCGACAAGCCCAGTCTCATTTGGAGGAACCGGTATCATCCCTAGGCGCAACAGTTGAACAGCTAACCGCAGACAATCGGACTCTGGTGTCTGTGATTTCTGCTGTCTCAGCCACCGTCCATGAGCTAACTGTTGTCAGCCAGCATCAGCTAACAGCCATTAACGTTCTTGCCAATGCAATTCAGCAGCTTTTGGCTGCATCAGTTCCACTCCCAGCATCTCGCAGGTCCTCCTTTTCTGCTGCATCGAAAATCTCTACTACTAATGCTCCCTCTCCCATGCCTGACCAGAACTGACTCCTGCCTTCAGACCCCCACAGACTCCGTGTCTGTACAGGAATCTAGTATTCCACCATCAGGCAAATATTCTGGTGATCAAGATGACTGCAGGAATTTTGTTACCAAGTGTGAGCTGACATTCCAGCCCAGCCTGGTAATTTAGTGATGATGCGCGAAAACTGGCGTGCATGGTCTATCTTCTAGATGGACCTCCACTCAGCCAGTTCAATGCTTTACGGGAGCATGAATACCCCGCAGTCCAGTCATTCTGACATTTCGCGGCAGAGTTAAGGAAGGTTAAGGAAGGTTCCAGTATGGGGTCAGGAGGCTGCCCACCAACTCTTGGAGCTGTGTCAAGGCAGAGGGACAGTGGGAGCCTATGCAGTCAATTTCCGCACGCTTTCAGTAGAGATGGTTTGGAATGAGAGATCTCTCATCACTGCCTTCAAATGTGGACTGAACACAGGGGTCTGGCATGAGATTGCTGTCCAGGATGAGCAGGATAGCCTGGATGACCTGATTAATCTGCCTTTTCAAGTTGACAACCAGGTAACTAAGTGGTGCAGGGAAACAACTTTTCAAGCTTCCTATGCACCACCTTTCCTCACCCTGTCCTCCTCCCTCACTACCCTACACCTGTCCACAGAGGAAGCTATGCAAGTAGGGCACATTTGCCTGTCTCTGGAGAAACAAGGGCAGCACTGGAGAAAAGGTTCCTGCCTCTGGTAGCAAACCAGGACACTTACAGTCAGCACGTCCCAAGCATCCAGTAAAAGAGAATACCTGTCAGCAGGGAAGGGAGCCCTGTTGGGTCGATTCTCTCGTCAGTCAGCTTCCCATAATTGTGTAATGCTGGGTATTTCAGGGACATCTCTGTAGCTCAAAGATGGGGAGTTCCAACTCGGGAATTAAGAGAAAAGATCAAAGTCAAGGTGCTGGATGGTCGACCTCTGGGTGCTGGCCAGATCCACTTTTCCACCCAACCCCTCCAACTGATGCTCAAAGGCAAACATCATGACGAAATATCTTTCTATCCGGTTGATTCGCCTGAACTGCCACTTGTACTTGATCTCTCTGGTTATCTCAACATAACGCAGGGATCGATTGGTCTCTGAAGCACTCCAAGAATGGGGATGGACATGTCTGTCTATCTGTCTGGGTCCAGTTCAAGCTCCGTTCCATAAATCCCCTCCTGAGTCAGCTAACGATGAGGACCTGTCTGGGATTCCGGCTGAAGATGCTGACCTCCTTGAGCCTTTTGGGAAAAGAAAGGCCACCACCCTACCCCCACACTGGCCATAAGACTGTGCCAGAGACCTCCTACCTAGCACTAGTCCTTCCCAGAGCTGGCTCTTTTCCCTTTCTCATCCTGAAACGGTGGCCGTGGAGGAATGCATCAAGGAAATATTGGCCATGGGGTTTATCTGTCCATCAACCTCCCTAGCAGGACCGGGCTTCTTTTTTGTGAGCAAGAAAGATGGCAAGCTCCATCCCTGCATCGATTATCGGCCCCTGAACAACATCACTATGAAGAACCGCTACCCTCTTCCCCGCTGGTGTCTGCATTTGAACGTCTCCAGGGAGCAACCATGTTTTCCAAAACTGATCTACACAATGCTTACAATCTGGTTCGCATAAGAGAAGGGGATGAGTGGAAGACAGTTTTCAACACCTCTATTAGCCACTATGAGCACCTGGTGATGTCTTTTGGTCTGGCCAAAGCCCCCGCCGTATTCCAGGCCTTGGTTAACACTGTGCTCAGGGACACGTTGAACCAGTCTGTGTTTCTGTATTTAGAAAGCATCCTTAACTATTCCCACTCTCATGAGGTCTGGAGAGTTCTGATAGTTCTTGAAAAGCCCCAAAAAATGAGAGTTCCATAAAGACCAGGTGTCATTTTTGGGCAATATACTTATCCCCATCCAGTGTTGAAATGGACCATAGCAAAGTTCAGACAGTTAACAGAGTGGCCCAAACCATCTACGGTCAAACAGGTACAGTGCTTCATGGGGTTTGTGAACTTCTATCGCTACTTCATCTGGAATTTCAGCTCCATCACTACTCCAATAAATGCACTCACCAGGAAGATCTCAGCAGAATTCCATTGGACAGGTGATGCCAACCAAACATTTTTGGAGTTAAAGCAACACCTCACCACTGCCCCGCAGCTGCAAAACCCAGAGCCACCACAGCCAATCTTTGTCGAGGTGGAGGTATCCAATGTTGGCCTTGGAGCTGTCCTCTCTCAGCCCTCACCTGCAGATAGCCAGCTGCACCCCTGTGCCTTTCCTTCCCGTCCCTTTGCTCCGGCTGAGAGGAATCGTGACGTTGGGAATCGGGAGCTTATGGCTGTCAGGAAGTCCTGGGAGGAATGGCAACACTGGCTGGAGGGGGCAGAGCATCCAGATCACAACAACCTCTCTTACATTCAGGATGCGAAGAGACTCAGCTCTGGTCAAGCCCGCTGGGCTCTCTTCTTCACACGGTTTAATTTCATCCTCACCTATCGTCCCGGCAGCAAGAAAACAAAAGGCCGACCCTCTCTCCCGGCAGTTCGACAGTTCTGAGGATAATGCCAATCCAGAGCCCATTCTTCCTCCCTTGTGTATCGCTGCTCCAGTGATCAGGGAATAGAGGCAGAGGTGAGGGCTGCCCAACAGCTGGATCCAGGCCCAGCGATGTGTGCTCCATAGTGTTGGAATGGGGTCACTCCTCCCATCTGAATGGCCACTCCCAAGCTCCCATTGGCTTGTGAGACTGCCACACTCATGATTCAACATGTGTTCAGGCTCCATGGCTTTCCTCAGGACATAATGTCTGATCATGGACCACAGTCCACTTCCCACTTTTGGAAGGCTTTCTGCTCTATTGTAGGAATCACGTCCAGCCTCTCACCTGGTTTCCACCCCCAATCCAATGGCCAGACTGAGAGAGTGAACCAGGAGTTGGAGACAACCCTGCGCTGCCTTGCCTCTTCCAACCCCGCGTTCTGGAGTTCCCAATTGTTCTGGACCGAGATCGCCTACAATAACCTCCAGTCATACTTCACAGCTATGTCTCCCTTGGAATGCCAGAAGGGTTTCCAGTCTTCACTCTTCCCTGGTCAGGAGATTGATGTAGGAGTTCCTGATGTTGAACAGCTGATCCAGCGCTACAAGGGCACCTGGAGATGATCCAGGGCTTCTCTGCTGTGCGCCCAGAAACAACATTCTCGACAGGCTGATCAGCTCCATCGACAGGTAAGGCCATTCAAGCCAGGAGAGGAGGTCTGGTTGGCATCAAGGGATCTTCCCCTGAAAGTTGAGAGCCTCAAACTGGCACAGCACTGCATGGGACCATTTGTAGTGGAAACTTCTGACAACAAGGTGTCGTACAGATTGTGTCTAGCAGCATCACTGAAGGAGCACCCAGTATTCCATATTTCCCAGCTCCAGCCAGTTACTAGCTCTCCTCTGCCCTGTCACCACACCCCCTCCTCCCCACTTGGTAGATTGTTCCCTGGTCTATACAGTGTGGTGACTCCTGGCATGTCGCTGGCTACGTGGTAATATACAGTACCTTGTGGACTGGGAAGGGTATGGTCCAGAAAAACATTCTTGGATCATGGTGAAGGACATCTTGGACAAGTCACTCATCTGGGACTTACAGCAGACACAGGTCTGTGGCGCCTAGGGAGAGGGGCCCTGTCACAACCACAAATTCAGCAGTGCAACAGATACGGCAATTGTGCTCATGAATATGCATGTGTCAGCTAATTATTATTTTGTTGTGA
The DNA here is from genome assembly GCF_048418815.1 of Hemitrygon akajei. Taxonomy (NCBI): domain Eukaryota; kingdom Metazoa; phylum Chordata; class Chondrichthyes; order Myliobatiformes; family Dasyatidae; genus Hemitrygon; species Hemitrygon akajei. The sequence goes on from NC_133133.1 coordinate 66,186,702, forward strand.
TGGTATTTAACTCCATTCTTTTCATCTTAGTGCTTGTCGAGACTTGGGCAAAGCACAGCAATATTTTGCTCCCTGCTTGCATTTGGCCTTGCCTGAGAAATTGGACTGTCGAATCAACTGACTCTGAAGACTAGCGGTATTCGTTTTATATTCAGTTATTCCTTTCAGCCGCAGTGTCAGCTTCGTTTTCCATTTGAGACTTTTAGTTAACAGCTCTGTTTGGCCTAGCGTTTATTGTTTTCTTTCCCCCCTAACTCTGCTCACATTAAAGTCTGTGAACTATCAACCCACTTCAGTGTCTCTGGCTCCGCACTTGGGCCATACCCGAACATAGTGACAACAGCAAATGTGTTTATTGCCTTTGTTATGTTTATACTATTGAGGTCAGCTTGGCAGATTTTCTTAAGCTTTGAAGTAAATTCTGTCAAATGTTTTCTGTTTATTGCACTATGATCTGTTTTCTTTGCTTGTTGATATCCCAGATGCTTATGTTTCATATTCATCCATTGGTTGTATTGTATCCTGCTGCTGTGTTTTGTATTCTACCAGCTCTGGTGAACCTATCTTTATGTTTAATTGGGTGGCAGGGTGGAGATATACCTCTACCCAAGGCACTCCTTCCCTCCACTAGCCTGCAGGTCACCCTTGTGCAAGGTGTAGCACCTGCTTAGCACGCCGACTGAGGTCATATGAAGCCATGGAAGCAGGTAGTGGATAATCATATGAGCAACTGGTATATATTCCAAGTCCTGGTTATGTGACCACTGGCACAAGGCAGACAATCTCTGAAGAGTATTGACCACGGCTGGGGTCACCCATTTCATAATGGCAATGGCAAATCACTTCCGCAGAAAAATTTGCCGAGAACAATTATGAGCATAGACCATGATTTGCCACACCTTATGACACAGCACATAATGAGATGGTTTGTGTTTAATGTTCTGCACTTACCTAATCCAAAGTTCCTGTTTATATCTTTAGAAAATTGTTCTAATATTTAAATTAATTGCTTCAGTCTTAATGATGAAGGGGTGTGTAATTTCAATTCATTCGTATATATGTGTGTCAAGGTATAATTTCTTTGGTTGTCTCTGATTTGATACCCTATTTTCATGCAATTCTATAAATTAGAGAGCATATTTAAAGCTAGACAAAGCATACAACGGGTCTCACCAATGTAAAGGAGGCTGCATCAGGAGCACTGGACACAGTAGATGAACCCAGAAGATTCACAGGTGAAGTGTTGTCTTACCTGGAAGGGCTGATTAGGGCCCTGAATGGAGGTGAGGGAGGAGGTGAATGGGAGGTGTAGCGCTTTGTTCACCTGCAGGGATAAGTACTGAGAGGGAAGTTAGTTGCGATGGATGAATGGATAAGGAGTCACAGTGAGAGATATTCCTGTGGAAAGTGGAGATGGGGGCGCAGGTAAAGATACGCTTGGTCGTAGAATTCCTTTGGAGATGGCCGACGTTGCAGAGGGTGATGTTTTGGACGTGAAGGTTCATGTGGTAGTAGGTGAGGGCAAGAAGAACTATAACACTATAGTGGGGTGAGACCACTTGCCCTATGCTACTCTGTCTCTACCATCATTAATTGTGAAATATAAATCTAATGAAAGTTAAAAACAAGAGGAAGTAAATATAACCACTCAAAAACCATGGACATCTACTTCATAGAAAGTGCATTTGGCCATATTTTTTGAGACTTGCTCAAGGTTTGATACTATAATTACATCAAGTATAAAAGTCATTATCATAATTGTAAATAAAGAATTAGTGAAGCAAGGACTTCAACAAGATTGAAATCACTGGACCTGCAAAAACTAATTTGCATCAGCTTCACTTTCCTTAAATATAAGCCAGTGCATAATATTTTGTATGCTTGTCATTAAACATTTTGAAAACAAAAAAAGGAAAAAGGAGCTATGATGTTGTGCCCATTAGAGACTTGGATGGCTCAGGGGCAGGAATGGCTACTTAGAGTGCCAGGCTTAAATGTTTCAGTAAGGAGAAGGAGGGAGGCAAAAGAGGTGGGCATGTGGCACTTCTGATCAGAGATAGTGTCATGACTGCAGAAAAGGAGGAAATCATGGAGGGATTCTCTACTGTGTCTCTGTGGGTGGACGTTAGGAACAGAAAGGGGTCAATAACTCTACTGGGTATTTTTTATAGACCACCAGATAGTAACAGGGATATCGATGAGCAGATAGTGAGACAGATGCTGGAAAGGTGTAATAATAACAGAATTGTCGTGGTCAAAGATTTTAATTTCTGAAATATTGATTGGCATCTCCCTAGAGCAAGGTGTTTGGATGGGGTGGAGATTGTTAGGTGTGTTCAGGAAGGTTTCCTGACACAATATGTAGATAAGCCTACAAGAGGAGAGGCTGTACTTGATCTGGTATTGGAAAATGAACCTGATCAGGTGTCAGATCTCTCAGAGGGAGAGCATTTTGGAGATAGTGATCACAATTCTATCTCCTTTAACATAGCATTGGAGAGGGAGAGGAACGGACAAGTTTGGAAAGCTTTTAATTAGTATAAGGGGAAATATGAGCCTATCAGGCAGGAACTCGAAAGCATAAATTGGGAATAGATGTTCTCAGGGAAAAGTACGGCAGAAATGTGGTAAATGTTCAGGGGATATTTGCCCTGTATATGCCCAAATATTGTTCTGTATGGATACATTCCAATGAGACAGGGAATGGTAGGGTAGGGAATGGTAGGGTACAGGAACCATGGTGTACAAAGGCTGTTGTAAACCTAGTCAAGAAGAAAAGAAAAGCTTACAAAAAGTTCAAAAAACTAGGTAATGATAAAGATACTGAAGATTATAAGGCTAGCAGGAAGGAGCTTAAGAATGAAATTAGAAGAGCCAGAAGGGGCCATAAGAAGGACTTGTTGGGCAGGAATAAGGAAAAACCCCAAGGAATTCTACAAGTATGTGAAGAGCAAGAGGATAAGAATTGAAAGAATAGGACCTATCAAGTGTGACAATGGAAAAGTGTGTATGGAACCGAAAGAGATGGCAGAGGTACTTAATGAATATTTTGCTTCAGTATTTTCTACGGAAAAGGATCTTGACGATTGTGGGGATGACTTACAGCGGACTGAAAAGTTTGAGCATATAGATATTAAGAAAGACAATGTGCTGGAGCTTTTGGAAAGATTCAAGTTGGATAAGTCACTGGAACCAGACGAGCTGTACCCCAGGCAACTGTGGAAGGCAAGGGAGGAGATTGCTGAGCCTCTGGCAATGATCTTTGCATCATCAATGGGGATGGGAGAGATTCTGGAGGATTGGAGGGTTGCGAATGTTGTTCCTTTATTCAAGAAAGGGAGTAGAGATAGCACAGGAAATTATAGTCCAGTGAGTCTTACTTCAATGGTTGGTAAGTTGATGGAGAAGATCCTCAGAGGTAGGATTTATGAACATTTGGAGTGGCATAATATGATTAGGAATAGTCAGTATGGCTTTGTCAAAGGCAAGTCATGCCTAACAAGCCTGATTGAACTTTTTTGAGGATGTGACTAAACACATTGATGAAGGAAGAGCAGTAGATGTAGTGTATATGCATTTCAGCAAGGCATTTGATCAGGTACTCCATGCAAGGCTTATTGAGAAAGTAAGGAGGCATGGGATCCAAGGGGACATCGCTTTGTGGATCCAGAATTGGCTTGCCCACAGAAGGCAAAGAGTGGTTGTAGACGGGTCATATTCTGCATGGAGTTCGGTGACCAGTAATGTTCCTCAGGGATATGTTCTGTGACCCCTTCTCTTCATGATTTTTATAAATGACCTTGATGAAGAAGTGGAGGGATGGGTTAGTAAATTTGCAGATGACACAAAGGTTGGGGGTATTGTCGATAGTGTGGAGAGCTGTCAGAGACATTGATAGGAGGCAAAACTGGGCTGAGAAGTGGCAGATGGAGTTCAACCCAGATCAGTGTGAGGTGTTTCATTTTGGTAAGTCAAATATGATGGCAGAATATAGCATTAATGGTAAGACTCTTGGCAGTGTGGAGGTTCAGAAAGATCTTGGGGTCCGAGTTCATAGGACACTTAAAGCTGCTGAACAGGTTGACTCTGTGGTTAAGAAGATACACGTTGCATTGGCCTTCATCAATCATGGAATTGAGTTTAAGAGCCGAGAGGTAATGTTGCAGCTATATAGGACCCTGCTCAGACCCCACTTGGAGTACTGTGCTCAGTTCTTGTCGCCTCACTACAGGAAGGATGAGTGAACTATAGAAAGGGTGCAGAGGAGATTTACAAGGATGTTGCCTAGATTGGGGAGCATGACTTATGAGAATAGGTTGAATGAACTCGGCCTTTTCACCTTGGAGCGACGGTGGATGAGAGGTGACCTGATAGAAATGTATAAGATGATGAGATGCATTGATCATGTGGATAGTCGGAGGCTTTTTCCCAGGATTGAAATGGCTTACACGACAGGGCATAGTTTTAAGGTGCTTGCAAGTAGGTACAGAGGAGATGTCGGGGGTAAGTTTTATATGCAGACAGTGGTGAGTACGCGGAATGGGCTACTGGCGATGGTAGTGGAGGTGGTTATAATAGGGTCTTTTAAGAGACCCCTGGATAGGTACATGGAGCTCTGAAAATTAGAGGGCTATGGGTAACCCTAGGTAATTTCTAATGTAAGTACATGTTCAGCACAGCATTGTGGGCTGAAGGGCCTGTATTGTGCTGTAGATTTTCTATGTTCTATATTCTAACAAGTTGCTGAAGGAATTAGTGAATCAGACAGCATTTATAGAGGGAAAGGAACTGTCAATGTTTCAGATTAAGATCTTTCAAATGGACTGAAATAGTAGAGGGGAGCTGGTCTATATAAAGAGCTGACAGGGTAGGATGAGTATAAAGATGGGAAGCAACAGGCAGATTCAGATGAAGAGTTGACTTACAAATGGGGTCAAGTGGGGAATGACAAATGGAGGGAGAAGGGTAAGTCCTCCAGTATTTGTAGTTTCCATTTAGTATTATTGGGTAATGCATGATTCACTAATGTTCTCTTAGCTGCTTAGACCAATCCCTCCCAGGTATGTACCTTCTTAAAATCTAGAAAGATACTTGGTCAGGCTGTAGGCTGCATTGCTTGAAGCCTTGCAGAAATCCCCGAACTAGCTCCACTGTCTGGTGTGAGGGCTTGTGTTGGATGATTAGGGTGAGTAGTGTGATGCTCAACACAGAGGTGTGAAACTTGAGGTTATTACTTGGGCTGCCAGTATCTCCTCGACGTGTTGACGAGAATAAATATCACCTGTTGGATGTGATGGAAAACGCTATCTCCTTTTGTATTTGTTGGGCTGTACTCTCTTTTACTTTTGAAGAATCTCTATGAAAGAGAAAGAAGAAAGCAAGAGGTGATGAGAGAGATTGTAGGAACCAAGTGGTCTGTCAACAGGTGGAGAAGGTGCAGCCAATGCCCAACAATGGCTCCCACTGACTGTACACTACATCACCACACTGCCTCAACACAAGCATTCAGGGGCAGCCCAGGTGATGTGGGAATTTGCTGCTGGGGAAGCAGTAACTTTCAGGTACTGAAATAAGCATCTCCCAAATTAGAATGTAGTACAACCCTTTTCACACCAATTTCCTGAATGTTCTCCTTCAGGGATCACCACAGAAGCTACTTTGATTACAACCTCCATATTCCAGCAGGGATTAACCATTTCAGTAAATTCCTACCTAAATTTGGAGTATGAGCTGGTATTGTAGAATCATGGGATAATTTTAGAACATAAATTGCATCTTCCTGTAACCTTAGAATTCCTTCAAATTTAAGATGTTTGTATTCCTAAAGTTCAAGTAGAATAAAAGATTAAATGTACAGAAGACAAATACTTCTTGAGATACAGTACATTGTATTTTAAATGTGACTCTTTTGAATGGGTGTGTGGGCACACTGTAGATGTGCAAAATGATTATGAAAAAGGAAGGCTCCTATCCTTGCTAGACCCCAGCTTGCTCACATCCCTGCACTAGATTAAGTTTTGCAGTTTATAATCCAAACCTCCATCCATTCTTTTCCTGCCCTAACAGCACTAAACTTTCTGAGTTGCAACAAAGAAACAATATTAGTTTCTATTAATAATTTTCATCTTAACACAATACTTCACCAAACCCAGGGGAAGAACTTGCTCTGACTGTTACATTTACTATGATTAAACTTCTCAAGCATCTTTAACTGTTTTATGCATCTTGATTAAAATTTCTGCAAAAATCTAATTCTCCTCAAAGCTCCTATGCATAAGTGTAAAACACTTGTGTCAAACCTTTGGGATTTTCCTTAATCTGACTCACCAAGGCTTTTCAATGTCCCCTTCCAGCTCTGTTAAGTCCCTTCTTAAGCACTTTGTAGCTCTCAAGAACTGTGTCTGATCTTTGCTTCCTAAACCAAGTATGCAATGTGATTTACTTCTTGGGATAGTAACAAGACCAAAGATATTAGCACGGATTTGCTACCACTGCCTGGATTTGCTACCCAAAATGCCTCTCCAGAAGCCACTACTCTTCCCAGATGCAGAGGAATCCTGTAAAGCAGAGCAGGTGCCAATCTACAGTTGGACCTCAAGACTGCAGCTTCTGAAAAATTAGCCACCAGCCTCTGAGAAAATCCTTTTGTCTCTTCAATTATCAAAGAATTTGAATTGTTTTTATGCCACTAAAAGTAAAGAAGATTTAAAAGTATTCAAATAGATAGAAATAATTAAAACCATGAGACATAGGAGCAGAGTTAGGCCACTTGGGCCAATGAGTCTGCTTTGCCAATTCATCATGGCTGGGTTATTATTCCTCTCAATCCCACTCTCCTGCCTTCTCCCCATAACCTGTGATGCACTCACTAATCAAAAACCTATCAACCTCCACCTTAAAAATGCTTTAAATTAAAAATGAATTAAAAACGGCTTAAGTTAATATCAATTAATTAAAAGTTTAAAACAAATAAAATAAATTAAATACCGGCCTACTTTGGGGTCACTGATCAATTTCTAACCAGCCTTGGTGTAAAGTTGAAGGGCCGTGTCCTCACGCCAGCACAGTAATGTGCTGTTCAGTTAGTTAGTCAGTTAGTTCAGCACCAGAGGAGGAGCCCTGCTCATCTCGGAGTTTTGCACTTAGCCAGGTATGCCTAGAACCCCGAGACGAGCTCCGTCATGAATTCAGTACCCCTCCAGATCAACAGTTGCCAGTCAACTAAATTCAGCTAATTACATGCATTGTATCTGTCACCTTAAATCCCTTCTGTTTGCTTATGGTAGTGCTTCACAAGAGTGACATGACTCTCCTTCATCTGAAAGTGCCTCATGATATTTTGCCAAGAAGTGACAGACACTGCAGTGACACATAGTGATATTTTTTAGATCAACTTTTTACGAATAATACAACATTTTTAACATTGAATTTGTATCATCTCCTGCTATTTCCTTTTCTCCTGAGATGTTACAGAATTTTTTACTTAGAATAAATGCACCATGAAATTCTGCATCAATCATAATTCATCCAGAAAAAATTAGCAACACGCTGCTTTAAGTGTATAAAGTCACTCTCAATCTTTGTCATGCACAATGACAGACTTTGGCCTATAATTTAAGCATCAGGTGGTCAGATGCAGTGAAGAGGTAGTCCATACCGAGTTAATGTATGTGCTTGCCATGTTTAGTAGCTAAATGCTCCAAGGAGTTTATGCGACAGAAAAAAATGTAATGCAATTGTGCAGCAGACAGAGCAGGTTAAGTGCGGGTCTAGGGCATTGAAATGGAGCAAAGTGGAAACGCCGGTATCAAATGGGCAGGGTGAGTGCCAGATGGGTGTGGATCATGAACATTTGAGTCCAGTGGTGAGGAGAGCATTGTGGATAACTAGCAAGGGTCAGAGTGAGCGCTCGGGTGAAATTTGAAATTGTGATCAATGGTTTTCATGTGGCTGAGGGGAACTTGGAAAAGCTGATTGATAGTCAGTATGGGTTTCAAACAAGGATTGTAGGCTTGGTGAGGGGTACTGAGGCTTGTGACCAAGGGGGCTGAAAAGTAGTCCCTACGATGAGAATATATATTTATCAAAGGGGTAATACAAAGCATATCTGTAGTGCTATGCCAGAGGAACAAGACTCCATTAAAGAAATGTTGTGAAGGCAAATTCTGCTGGAGGCTCACTTTCTCCATAAAACTTGATACATCAAACAAAATCTTAGAAGTGGCCCCTGGAAATTTTTCCCATTATTGGAACCACTGTGTGAAACAGGGCAGTCTATACATCAGCAGACTAGTCCTTCCCCTGCAAATGATTCTCCATTGAGAGGAATTTCAGACCTCCTTAAAGTATGGCACCACATGATCCAATGTTTGCTTCACATGAGCTGATCCCAGTTCTTGGAGAATGGCAATGAGATCGCACCATCGCCAACTAAAAATCTGCTGCACAGTCTCAGCCTCTACTCCCACTCTATCACCAGTGTTCTGCCACACAGTGTTCCCAAAGCCTTCCAACACAACCTATGTTCAGCCATTTGTCAAACATTCCACCCATTCTCTGGCAAACAGTCGTAACATCATCCTCCACCAATGATACCTCCCAACTTTCCAGCTGCTAATATCTTGAATTTTCTCTCATCATAAATCTGGGGCATCACACTCCCCCCCCCCCCCCCCCATGCGACCTTCTTACAGACTGTAGAACCTGGAGCCATTTTATTCTCTCCCTCTCGGTCTCTCTCTCTTTCACACACACACACACACAAATGCATGTCAGCATGTATACAAATAATGACCACATGTACACAATTGCAATCATGTATACTCACACACAGTTCTGGACTTCGTGGCATGACTCTCTTAAGTAACACTGAAGTTTGAGACAGCCCTCACTAATACATGAAGGCTCCTCCTTTACATGGCTCACTTTGCCTGTGAGCTCCAACGTATGAGATCACATATATTATAGGTGGAATTCTGACAGATATTACTCACCTTTGGACATAATTGTACCACTTTGGACTCTTCCATGACCTGAGTAAATTTTACTGGGGAATAAGGAAATGATAGAAAGTCTTTTGAAAGTCTGGAGTACTCTAATTCTAGAGTGGATGCAGAACTCAGAAAATTAGCACAAAATGTTTCTGGCATGAAGAGCCATACATCATAGAAATGGAATCTTCAGCCCAGTATGTCCACTCTATGACTATTAAGCATCTAAACCTAACTTTTTATTCTCCCCACATTGTGATCAACTCCCCCCAGATTTAACCACTCACCAACATGTTCTGGACAAATTATTGGAGGTCATTAATCTACAAACCTACATGGTCTTTGGGAGATGGGAGGAAACCAGACAAGCCAGAAGAAATGCACACAGTTATAGAGGAATTGAAAACTCCATATGAACAGCAGTGAAGGTTTGGTTTGAACCCAGTTTGCTATGAATGAAAGGCAGTGCTCTACCATCTACACCACTGTGGACCGGGTTAATCAGACTGGAAGGCAATAATTCCACAGGATCTAATATCTCCATGCTAGAGTTTTAAAGGAGGTAGCTGTAGAGAAACTGGATCCAATGCTTGTCATATTCCAAACTCCATGGATCACACAATTCTTCCAACAGATTGGAAGGTGTCATTCTGAAGTAAACAAGAAAAGGAGGAACCATGTTGTTTTACTGGTGCATTATCAGGACAATATAGAGTAAACTTGGATTTATGAAAGAGAAATATTTTTGAGAATGCTGTTGAAATTTATGTGGTTCTAATGAGCAGGCTCAGTAAAGCTGAACCAGTGTATTTGGGCTTTTAGATGGCCTTTAATAGCATGTCACACAAGGTGTTATTAGATAAAGTTAAAGTACATGGTACTAATGATAATGTACGGGCAGAGAAGGATGACTGACGTGACAAATTGAGAGGGGAAAAAACAGGGAAATGAGTTACATGGCAACAGGAAAATGGGCCTGGAGTTCCAATCGTCCTCAATCTATAATTTAAATGAGGGTGTTGGGTGCAATATTCCCAAGAATGCTATTGTGCATATCAGGTAATTTGGAAACTGCAGCAACACTTCAGAAGATATTAGCTGGGCTAATGGGCAAGGGCATACCAAGTGAAATACAGTAAGAAAACTGCGGTTGGGAAAATAGAAGGGCTGAATGCTTTTTTTAATACAAGGGGATAGAGGAGGCAAATATTGAGGCCTAGTGTGTCCTAGTAGACAAATTGTGGTGAGTCTCTGATGCAAGAGGATTTGAGTGCATAAAGAGAAATATAGACCACATCCAAAATTCTGAGCTCCGGCCTGTTCTCCCTACTTAAGGAAGGATATGGCGTTGTAAGGAAGACTGATGAACACTCACCAGATTGATTCATGGATTAACAGGTGAATCAATGGATATGGGATTTGTGCAGGAAAATAAAAGTGAGGTAAAAGATCATCCATGAACATACTGAACCAAGATACAGCATGAGGGACCCATCCTTCTTCTGCGGCCTGTTATGTACAGTGCCTATAAAAAGTATTCCCCCCCCCTCCCACTGTAAGTTTTCATGTTTTATTGTTTTACAACATTGAATCCCAGTGGATTTACACTGATCAACAGAAAAGTACTCATTCATGTCAACGTAAAAACCTATCTCTAGAAAGTGACAAATTAATTACAAATACAAAACACTAAATAATTGATTGCATAAGTATTCACCCCCTTCAAGTCAGTATTTAGTAGATGCACCTTTGGAAGCAATTACAGCCTTGAATCTGTATACATATGTCTCTATCAGCTTTGCATGTCTGGACATAAGAACATAAGAAATAGGAGCAGGAGTCGACCATCTGGCCCATCGAGCCTGCTATGCCGTTCAATAAGATCATGGCTGATCTGGCCATGGACTCATGTCCACCAACCTGCCTTTTCCCCATAACCTTTAATTCCCCTACAATGAAAAAATCTATCCATCCTTGTCTTAAGTATATTTACCGAGGCAGCCTCCACTGCTTCATTGATCCACCACTCTCTGGGAAAAACAGCTCCTCCTCTTCTCTGTCCTAAATCTACTCCCCCAAATCTTAAGGTTATGTTCCTTAGTTCTAGCCTCACCTGTCAGTGAAAACAACTTCCCTCCCTCTATCTTATCTATCCCTTTCATAATTTTATATGTCTCCATAAGATTTCCTCTCATTCTTCTGAATTCCAGTGAGTACAGTGCCAGGTGACTCAATCTCTCCACATAGTCTAACCCCCTCATCTCTGAAATCAACCTGGTGAACCTCCTCTGCACCGCCTGCAAAGCCAGTATATCCTTTCTCAAGTAAGGAGACCAGAACTGCACACAGTACTCCAGGTGCAGCCTCACCAGTACCATGTACAGTTGCAGCATAATCTCCCTGCTCTTAAATTCAATCCCTCTAGCAATGAAGGCCAACATTCAATTTGCCTTCTTGATAGCCTGCTGCACCTGAAAATCAACTTTTTGTGATTCATGCACAGCTGCAGTTTTTTACCATTTAAATAATAATCTGCTCTTTCACTTTTCTTTCCAAAGTGGATGACCTCACATTTACCAACATTGTACTCCATCTGCCAGACCCTTGCCCACTCACGTAACCTATCTACATCTCTCTGCAGCCTCTCTGTATCTTCTGCACAATTTGCTTTCCCACTCAATTTAGTATCTTCAGCAAACTTAGATACATTATACTTAGCCAGCTCTTCCAGATCATTAATGTATATCATGAATAGTTAAGGGCCCAGAACTAATCCCTGTGGCACCTCACTCACCACTGATTGCCAACCAGCAAAACACCCATATATGCCAACGCTCTGCTTTCTATTAATTAACCAATCTTCTCCACCCTGTCCAGGGCCTGCTGCAGCGAAACATCCCCACAGTATGATGCAGCCACCACCATGCTTCATGTGTTTTTGATGGTGCGCAGTGTTTGGTTTGATGGCCAAAAAGCTCAATTTTGGTTTCAGCAAACCATAGAACCTTCTTCCAGCTGACTTCAGAGTCTCCTTCATGTCTTCTGGCAAACTCTAGCTGAGATTTCACGTGAGGTTTTTCAACAGTGGCTTTCTCTTTGCCACTCTCCCATAAAGCTGCAACTGGTGAAGCACCCGGGCAACAGTTGTTGTATGTGCAGTCTCTTCCATCTCAGCTACTGAAGCTTGTAACCGCTCTGGAGTTGTCATAGGTCTCTTGGTGGCCTCCCACACTAGTCCCCATCTTGCACAGTTGCTCAGTTTTTGAGGATATCATTCTCTAAGCAGATTTACAACTGCGCCATATTCTTTCCATTTTTTGATGATTAACTTAACTGTACTCCAAGGGATATTCAGTAACTGAGAAATGTCCTTGTCTCCATCTCCTGACTTGTACTTTTCAATACCCTTTTGCAGAGTTGCTTGGAGTGTTCCTTTGCCTTCATAGTGTAGTTTTTGCCAGGATACTGACTCACTGGCAGTTAGATCTTCCAGATACAGGTGTATTTTTACTACAATCAATTGAAACACCTTCAGAGCACACGATGATGTCCATCTAACTAATTACATGGCTTCTAAAACCAATTAGCTACACTAGTGATGAGTGGATATGTCACTCTAAAGAGGGTGAATACTTTTGCAATCAATTATTTTGTGTTCCATACTTGTAATAAATTAGATCACTTTGTAAAGATCTGTTTTCACCTTGACATGAATGAGTATTTTTCTGTTGATCAGTGGCAAAAAAAGCCAAATTAAATCCACTGTGTCTGTACACACACACACACACACACACACACACACACACACACACACACACACACACACACACACACACACACACACACACACACACACACACACACACACACACACACACACACACACACACACACACACACACACACACACACACACACCTTTCAGTATGGACTTTCCCAAAGTTGTAAGCCCTATTAAATATCACTGAATGTTCTGAATGTTGATATTTAATAACTACAGAATCTGAGATAAATGCTTAGAAGACTTATACTTGCTTGCACTGCCAGTAAAAATTAAGTCACTATCTTTGGATAACTTCTTGATATAGACATTTATTATGCTGATTTTTAATTCTGCAATTATGTTCTTTTTAAATAAGTTATACTTTATCTGTGTTTCTCCTGTCATTTCTAACGGACACTAAAAAAACAAAAAAAAAAATAGTCTGATGAACAAGTCTTTCTGAGTTGATTGACAGCTCCTACTTTTGGAAAAAAAGATGTATTTAAATAATCTGCTTCATTGAAGACATGTTTTTGAAGGTACTTATCAAGCTGTCATTTTCATAAATAACACCCACCTGGAGACCACAAAGACTGATGAGGCAGTTGGATCAAATGACTGTTTTCTGGGTGGAGGGCCAAAGGAAGAAGATGTTGCCCGATAACAAGTCAAAAACCTGCTGATGGAAGACAGCTTATACTAGCCAGCAACATATATACCAAATATAAATACAACTCTCCGGGTCCGCTGTTTGTATTCTCTCTCTGTATCCAAAATGGCCAAGGTGATCACGTGGACTTGCAGAATGCAGTGCCCAATACAAGATGCTCTCACAAAATGACTGAGACATGCTTGGTCAGCTAGCAGAGTCATGGCAGTAAATTCAAAAATAATGGCAGATGATGGAAATCTGAAATAAAAACGAAGAGCTGCTGAAAGCACTCAAAATGCTGGGCAGTATCAGTTGAAAGAGAAAGAGAATTAATATTTCAGGCAAAAAGCTTGTTGTCAGGTGCTGAGAGTCTCAAGTATTTTCTGTTTTTATTTAAGTCCTGGCAATGATCCACTTCAATAAATGAATCCTGAAAGCTCCTGGACAATTGGAGTAGCTACCAGAGGGAGACAGAAGAGGGTCCAGCCATAATAAGAAGCTTTACAGGACACACACAGGCACAAGGGAGGAAGTACTGTACTTCAAATGGTGTGCAGAAAGAAGTACGTGTGGGACATCCTGATGAATGTAACATTTTCAGTGGTAGCTTATTGTCTGAGAAATGCATACATTAATTTCAAAGGAAGGAAACAAGAGACTAAACTCCTAGATGAACTGAGGTAGGTGCTTCTTAATTAAATGTACTCGTGAAATACATATATATAAATCATAGAGTCTTGAAGCCATACAGCAGTACGGTACAGGCACAGGTCCTTCAGCCCAGCAATTTTATGCCAACCATTGTACACACCCATCTAATCCCTATGTTTGGTCCATAGTCTTGTAATTCCCTCTCCTGCATGTACCCATCCAAGTGTTTGTTCAACTACTTCTTCTGGCATCTTATTCTAATACTCACCGCCATCTTCATGAAATTGTGTCTGTGTGGTAAACCATGTATACCTTTCTGGACACGCCCCCCTGCTGACTCCTCCTGTGTCTCCTCCCACAGACCCCTGTATAAAGGTGATTGGGGCACTGCTCCTCCCTCAGTCATCCAACATGGTCGTGCTCCGTTCTCGCTGTTAATAAAAGCCTATCGTTCATTTCCAGTCTCCTAGAGTTATTGATAAAGCATCAGTCTGTCAAGTCCCTTTCAAATATTTCCCTTCCCCCAAATCTATGTCCCTATTTCCCCAACCCGAAGAAAACACCACTATTGTGATGGACATCACTTTCTAGGGTCAGGACACCTTTTGCTAAATTCTGTAGAACACTAGAAGAAACTGTTCTTGATCCAAGATGTTTATTGTTAATTTTTAACTGGAATTATTTTAGTCATCCTCTTGAGAAATAATATTGTCCAGTCTCAGGAAACCTTTTTGCTGACCTAAATGAGACTATAACCTAATCAGAAAAATCACTGTTGTCTGTTAACCTCAGTCTCCCGCCGTCTGACCTGATGAAAGCCATTTTGAAAACGTCACATGCAGTTGAATTTGTCACGAGATAACCAGCAAAAAAGATATACCTATTAGAAGGCAGTGGGTGGAGAGGAGTTGCAGAGATGAAGATGGAGTCCACTCTTCAATCTCAACCCAGGAAGGATCTTATCCCAGAGTCTTCCCATGTGGGTCTGCAACTCATTTGTATGGGTATCTAGATTGTAAGAACTGTATTTATGTTCAGAAATTATTTACAGAATTATTATTTCTGTTACAATTATCTCTGTTACATCCACTTTAATGTACTGCAGGGCTGCAGATGCTGTACCTCTTCCCTGGTAATATAAACTTTCTACACAACATCGCCGCATGTTTCCCTTATCTCTTGAGCAACCATAATTTTCTCTTCAGTAAACACCAAGGAGAAATATTTGTAAAAAATCTCATCCATCTCCTGCTGTTCAAGATGTAAGCAGCCTTTCTGATCTACGAGGAGACCTTCTGTCTCCTTAGCCTCTCTTTTACTCTTAATATAGCTATAGAACCTCTTGAGATATTCCTTCACCTTAACTGCTAGATCCACCTCATACCTACACTTTGCTCTCCAAATTTCCCCCTTTAATCTTTTTATTGTCATCAAGAGAGTCATTCTTCCCTGACCTCCTAAACACAATGTATACTTCCTCCTTTTTTTCTTGTCCAGAGGTTAAATATCTTTCTTCAGCCAACATTCATTAAACCTGCCAGGATTATCCTTCACCCTAACAGGAACATGCTGCTCCTGGAATCTGAATGTCACATTCTAATAGTTTATTTCCCTTTAAACAGACTCACCCAATTGATTTCTGCTCTATCGTGTCTGATTCTCCTGAATTAGTCCTGCTCTATTTTAGAACCCTAACCATGTGCCCATCCTATCTATTTTCCATTAGCGTCTTAAAACTCATATAACTATGGTCACTTACTTATCCTTGCAAGCAGAACAAGTGCTACACCTGCCCTTACACTTCCTCCCTCACCACCATTCAGGGCCCCAGACAGTCCTTCCAGGTGAGGCAACACTTCACCTGTGAGTCGGCTGGTTTGGCATACTGCGTCCGGTGCTCCTGGTGTGGCCTTTTATAAATTGGTGAAACCCGACGCAGACTGGGAGACCGTTTCGCTGAACACCTATGCTCGGTCCGCCAGAGAAAGCAGGATCTGCCAGTGGCCACACATTTTAATTCCACGTCCCATTCCCATTCTGATATGTCTATCCATGGCCTCCTCTACTGTCAAAATGTATCCAAACTCAGGTTGGAGGAACAACACCTTATATTCCGGCTGGGTAGCCTCCAACCTGATGGCATGAACATTGACTTCTCTAACTTCCGTTAATGCCCTCCTCCCTTTCTTACCCCATCCCTGACATATTTAGTTGTTTTTTTCTCTCTCTCTCTGCCCATCACCCTGCCTGTTCTCCATCTTCCTCTGGTGCTCCCTCCCCTCCCCCTTTCTTTCTCCCGAGGCCTCCCATCCCATGATCCTTTCCCTTCTCCAGCTCTGTATCACTTACGCCAATCACCTTTCCAGCTCTTAGCTTCATCCCACCCCCTCTGGTCTTCTCCTATCATTTCGCATTTCCCCATCCCCCCACAACTTTCAAATCTCTTACTACCTTTCCTTTCAGTTAGTCCTGATGAAGGGTCTCGACCCGAAACATCGACAGTGCTTCTCCTTATAGATGCTGCCTGGCCTGCTGTGTTCCACCAGCATTTTGTGTGTGTTGTTTGAATTTCCAGCATCTGCAGATTTCCTCGTGTTAACTATGGTCACTACTGCTGAAGTACTCCCTGACTGTTACTGCAGTTACTTGTCCTGCCTTGTTTAAGGAAAAGTCCATTATTGCATACTGAAAATTAGAGTCCTCTGCACATTGATTCAGGAAACATATCACAAATTCCACTACATCCAGGCCCTTAACACTCTGACAATCCAGTCAGCACCTCAGAATTTGAAATCTCCTACCTATACAAGCCCATTACTTTTACTGCTCTGAGCAGTTTCTCAATATGCTTCTTGTGTTCCTGCTGACTAATGTGGCATGTGGGGTGGGGTGTAGGCCTATATTATAGCCCCAACAGAATGACCCTCTCATACTTATTTCAAAGTTCCACCATATGGCCTCAGTGGATGATCCCCAGGAATATTGCCTCTAAGTATACTTCTAGGTTTTCTGCTATATTTAGTTAATAAGGCCAAAGAATGTTGGCATTCCAATCCATGTGGTTAGCTTGCAATTTTTGCTGATCAATACAGTTGCAACAGCTGGGTGATCCAGGTTGTGCAATTAACAAGAAACTTCTCAAGCAGTGGTCAGTGAGATAGTTGTGGGGTGGAGAGATGGAGGGAGGGATTAGGGAGATTGATAAGAAGTGGGTGAGATAATTTGCAAAAGCATTGCAGGGAATGTGGAAGGGTGACCAGTAATGATCACAGAGAAGAATGTCTTGAAGTTAACCTACCTGGAAGATGAGGAAAAGATCCAACTCACTTCACCAAATCAGAAAACATTGGGCCATTTTTAAATGACAAGGGAACAGATTGCAGCCCTTCAGTTAAGGGTTGCTTCAGTGTGCAAGGTTCAGCATTTCTCTGGGCTCAGCTGTGTCGAACAATTTTGTGCACGATATCAGACCATGCTTATCATTACTGCATGTGCCTACTTGTTTCTAGGCTTAAGAACTTTATGTGCTCAAAACACCAAGACAGAAATCCATCAGCACCGCAGCAAGAAACACAATTGAGCTCCTGATAAAATTCCATTGCATAGCATTCAGCAATGAGTAACATGGCAGTCATGTGATTATCAACAACTCTTGTCAATGGGCAAGAAGATGTAAGCAACCTAAAACTCTGGACTTCAGATTTTTTCCCCCCCAGTGGATGACTGTAACACATATAATAATAAAACATATGTCTTAAAACCAGATATTCTTGCTTCCAAATATTTGAGTTCTCATATATTTAATTTGGCCTCTGGTTAGCATATCAGTAAATAAGTTAATTTTATCATTGCAGTCCTGCAGTAAGATGTTTAGGAGAGCACAGAGGGGTGAACTTCTTCTTGCTGAAATAATAATTTCTCTGTATTACTGATCCTCATTAAAATCAGGGTGAGGCTTTGTTCTGCCAGTGATGAAAGATTTGAAAACAAAAAAAAATGCAATGGAAGATTGTGGAGAGAGGTGATTTGAGAAATAACCAAGCAAAATAGAGCATGCAAACCCTCCAAACTAATTATCAGACAAAATGTTCATATCAATTATCAATTTAATGTGCCAACAGGAAATAAAGACATCATTGTGTTTGATTCATCTTCTAAGGCTGTTTGACTGGCTCGCTCTAAAAGAGCCACGACAGGAGTCTTTTGAGAGGAGAATTCTTGTGTTTCACTGAGTGACACAAAGCATCTTTGGGTCAGATGATGATTGAGGCCACATACTAAACTCTAGAATACTTCTTCCTTTCGATATACTGAGAATAAATTGAGCAGCAGAGTAGTCAAACAAAATGGTACAGTTATCTCAGGGACCTATTAAAGCTTTCCACTCACAACCTGACACCTTCCCTGACAATATAGAAAGGTGTACTGATGAGTTAATTGACCTTGAACTGTCCTGTCAAGTTCTAAAATTCAATTTTCACTTTGGCTGATATGATACGGTGTGGTGCTTCATATCTGGCCATTCCTATTAACTTTTGTATAGAAAATATTTTACTCTGAGCTTGTGTTACTGAACCTTGCAGCATTCATAGAATTCTTTTTAAATATTTGCTTCCCGAAATTTCCTCAATCAATTAGATATATTTTGCTTTGCATCTTTCATGATTAGCAGAATAAAGTCCCAGGTCTTCTTCTAAAAAAAAAGTAAGAAAAATCATTCAGAAAATCAAGAGACATAGGATCCACAAAAACTTAGCTGCTTGGACTCAGAATGTCAGGCTTTGATCTCCTGGTGTTTCTATCAGGGTCTGAGTCACGTGACCTGTAGGTCCCAGAATTTGGAATATCATCAGAATTCTCATTCCTGGGCCTCACTCTCACATATCTCTAGGATCATTAGCTTTATCTCAGCCACTCCTGTAAGTTTACAGTCATTCTATTCAATCTCAGATGTCAAATCCATCTATTCCTGGAGCAGGGCCAGCAACATAACTCAATCACATCTCTGCAATTTAGAGCAACAATTAGAATCATGCACCATGGTGTGTAATTCAAGAAAAAGTGAAAGTTATTTATTATTAAAGCCTTTATGTGATTCCTGTGTTTTCCCAGAGGCACAAATTCACCATTATCAATTCAGTACATTCTCTAAACTGAGTCAGGACAGACTGGAGAACTCATCTAGTGAGGCACCTGGGTAGAAATGAGTAATAAGAAAGGTATGACCACATTAATAAGGCTATATTACAGACTATCCAGCAATCCAAGGGAATTAGAGGAACAAATTTGTAGAGAGAACTCTGATTGTTCCAAGAAACATAAAGTTGTTATAGTTCTGTAGGTAATTTTAACTTTCCACATACTGACTCGGATTCCCACACTATAAAAGGATTAGATGGGATAAAATTTGTCAAATGTGTACAGGAAAGTTTCCTTAATCAAAATGTACAAGTCCCAATGACAGAATATGTGATACGTAATCTGTTGTTAGGAAATGAGACAGGGTAGGTGACAGAAGTTTGTGTAGGGAACACTTTGCATCTAATGATCACAATGCATTAGTTTCAAAGCAATATGCAAATAGATAGTTCTGATCTGCAGCAAGAAGTTCTAAATTGGAGAAACACCAATTTTGATGGTATCGGAAAGGATTTAGCAAGTGTGCATTGAGACAGGTGTTTTCTGCAAAAGTGTACCTGGTAAGTGGGAGGCCTTGAAAAGTGACATTTTGAAAGAACAAAACTTGTATGCACCTGTCAGACTAAAAGGTAAAGACAACAGGTGTAAGGAACCTTGGTTTTCAAAAGATTTTGAAGCCTTGGTTAAGCAAACCAAAAAGAGGAATTGCATAGCAAGTACAGGCAAGTCAGAACAAATGAGGAACTTATGTAGAATAAGAAATGCAAGAGAATACTTAAGAAAGAATTCAGGAGGGCTAAAAGAAGTCTCGAGGTTGATGTACCAGACAAGGTGGAGGAGAGTCCTAAGGGCAGAAAGATAGCAAGGGACAAAATTGGTCCTGTGGAAGATCAGAATGGTAATCTTTGTGTGGAGCCAAAAGAGATGGGGGAGACCATAAATGAATTTTTTTGCATCTGTATTTACTCAGGAGAGAGACACAGGATCTATAGAAGTGAGGCAAAGAAGCATTGACTTCATGAACCCTATACAGTTTACAGAGGAGGAAATGTTTGCTGTCCTGAGGCAAATTAGAGTGGCTAAATCCCCAGGGCCTGACAAGGTGCTCCCTTGAACCCTGCAGGGGGCAGTGCATAAATTGCTGGGGCCCTAGCAGAGATAGTTAAATCATTCTTAGTGACGGGTGAGGTACCAGAGGGTAAGAGGATAAGTAATAATGTTCTGCTCTTAAGAAAGGCTCTAAAAATAACAAGGGAATTATAGGTCGGTGAGTTTGACATCAGTAGTGGGAAAGTTATTGGATGGTATTCTAAAGGGACTGTATTTTTTATAGATAGACATGGACTGATTAATAATAGTCATCATGGCTTTGTGTGTGGTATGTCATGCCTAACCAATCTTATATAGTTTATCAAGGAAGTTACCAGGAAAGTTGATGAAGGCAAGGCAGTGGATGCTGTCTACATAGACTAAAGGAAGTCCCGCAGGGATCAGTGCTGGGTACATTGTTGTTTATCATTTATATCGGTGATCTGGGTAATATGGTGGTTAACTGGATCAGCAAATTTATGGATGACACCAAGACTGGGAGTGTAGTGGACAGCTAGGAAGGCTATCATGGCTTTCACTGAGATCTAGACCATTGGAAAAATGAGCTGAAAAGTGGCAGATGGAATTTAATGCAGACAAGTGCGAGATATTGCTTTTCTATAGGACCTACCGGGGTAGGTGTTACATAGTGAACAATAGGTCACTGAGGAGTGCAGCAGAACAAAGGGACCTTGGAATACAGGTCCATAATTCATTGAAAGTGGTGTTACAGGTAGATAGGGTGGTAAAGAAAGCTTTTGATACATTGGTCTTTATATATCAATGTAATGAGTACAGGAGCTGGGATGTTATGTTGAAATTCTATAAGACATTGGTGAAGCCTAATTTGGAGCATTGTGTGCAGTTTTGGACACACGCCTACAGGAAAAAAGATTGAAAGAGTACAGAGAAAGTTTACAAGGATAAAACCAGGTCTGGAGGACCTGAGTTATAAGGAAAGATTAAACAGGTTAAGACTTTATTCCTTGGGATGTAGAAGATTGAGAGGAGATTTGATAGAGGTACACAAAATTATGAGGGGTATAGGTAGGACAATTGCAAGCAGGCTTTTTCCACTGAGGTTGAGTGAGACTACAACCAGAGGGTGAAAGGTGAAAAGTTTAAGAAGAACGCGAGGGGCAACTTCACTCAGAAGGTTGTGAGTATGTGGAGAGAGCTGCCAGCACAAGTGGTGCATGTGAGCTCGATTTCAAAATTTAAGAGAAGTTTGGTTAGGTACATGGACGGTAGGGGTATGGAGGGCAATTGTCCCGGAGAAGGTCGAAGGGAGTAGGCAGTTTAAGTAGTTTGGCATGGACTAGGTGGGCTCCAGGGTCTATTTCTGTGCTGTACTTTTCTGTGAGTATGACTATGATTCTTACCATGTATCAAGTAAGATTCATGTTTTCTCGTTAAATAATGCACCCATGAATCATTTCAACACAAGACCTATGGACGCTCCCAACGATCTGCTATCACTTTCCATATGAGAACCTTAGGAAACAGCGGTAAATGAAGTAGCTAGGACAGAAATCTTCTGAGAACCTCAGTCCTAAACTTCTGGTGACACAAAGCAAATTGGACTGAAGGATGAAAAGTGACAGAAGATCTCACATCCAAAAGTTTCCAGTTTTCTCTACCACATTACTGTTCATTTTCATGCTAGATATGGAAAGTAATACAGCCCAAAGCATTTGTCAGTAGTACAAATTAAAAACATCATGTTCTATAATGATTATAGGTCTATTTTTTTAACAGCTATCCACTGGATTCAACCTGAACCTCTCTAGAAGTGGAAATTAGTTAATGTTCACAGAGAAGCATGACAACTCATAATTCTTTGAAGCAGTTTACTAAAACTTGACTAATTGCCATGAATAATTAAATGCAAAGTAAAATCACAATAAGTTAAATGACTTAAGATGTTATCTTGAAATTACCAAAGGCAAGTCAAGTCGAGTCAAGTTTATTGTCATGTTTAAGTATGGTGAGGCACAGGACCAATGAAAAACTTGCTTGCTACAGCATCCCTGGCGTGAAGGTACATACAACACACAGGGCAGAAATTAGAAAAAAATAACAAAACAAGACCTTAGTAAAAAAGAGACAAGAGAAAAAACGCAATTAAAAATAAGTAGATAGTAATGAAGAGATGGTCCATAGTGTTCCATTGATGAGGTATGGTTTAAGATTATGCAGCTCGCTTCAAGAATCCTCCTCGGAGGCTGAGATCACAGGGTCACCAGGAGCTGTAGGTGCACAAGTAAGAGTGCCATTATCCTCCTTTTCAAAAAAGAAGGCATTGAGTGCATCTTTGCCCCTTATGCTACCAATTTTGGTTCTGAAATAAGTGATAGTGTGCAAGTCCTGTCACAGTTGAGCATCCATCTGTGAATTCAGTTTAGTCTAGAACTCTCACTTCACACTTAGGAAACCCTTTTGCAGGTTGTAGCTAGACTTCTTGTAATACTCTTAATTGTCCGTCCCCAACACCAAGATCTACCTCTCAGCAGAATACAAACTGTTGTGCTATAATGAGACTTTCTCTCTTCTTCACATACATCATGATATTTGTCCCTTCTTTCTGAATACTCTTTACTTATAATTTAAAAATCACACCTAATGTTGATTATCACAGCCTTCCCTTTTTATTTTATCACACCTGTGTCCAATTTAGGAATGTTTAATGTCTAACTGTTAGCACAACAATGAGTTGCTAAAGTTAACTTTAAGTTTATAAGTAATCTAAAGATTGATGACTATTTCATTTGATATTCACATTTGCAAGTGCCTGTTACTTTGCAAATATCTTGTTACTTTGGTCATAACGTCACATTAAGCCCATAAGACACAGGAGCAGAGTTAGGCCATTCAGCCCATTGAGTCTGTCTCGCCATTCCATTATGGCTGATTTATTATCCCTCCAAATCCCAATCACCTGCCTTCTCCCCTTAATCTTTGATGCCAGTGCAACACATGCAAATCTATTTTTGTTTAGCATTTTATGACTTACAGAACTATCTCTTCTACTTGTTTTATGTGGCCATGTTTTGTAGTTTTCATTGCTGTAAACCCCCCTCCGCATTTATAACTGTAACATGCGCTTTAACACTGGCCACATTGGTAATGAGCACTTGATATTGATGATTGTGTTCAAGTTCAACAACAATATACATTGAGAAGTTGTTATTTTATAGCTTGTGACTAAAAACGAAACTGTTGTAGCATTGCCATTAAACAGCAGTAACAGCAATTAAACTGTCTAAATGCTTTATAACCGATTTCTGATCTGCCAGATGGATTATAATACAGAGGACATATTGAATTGCTTTTCTACTTGTAGATTTCTTGTGTAAAGTTAAAAAATAATTACTTGAACTCCAAGCTATAGCAGATGACTTTTTCTTTTGAACTGGAATATTTAGCACTGCTTGACACTTGCTCTCTGCAATGCTGATGGCAGTTATTCCACTCCTTAATGATGAGAGGCTGAACTTTGATTTACCTCAGTGCTGCTGTTCAGATTTGAACTGCTTTGGTGTCTGTCTGAATTTTGTGGGGCTAGATGTTAGGAACAGGATGTAAGAGCTGTACATAATAAAGACTTTGGGCGTGAGGCCATCCATCTTCAAATACATATCAGAATTTCTTGAGCATAAATAAAGTGAGCAACATAAACTTGCAATGTCACAAAAAAGGTTCAATTGCAATAGGGCTGTGTGATCCAAATTTAATGAAAACTGATTCATTTTTAAATATTAATGGAAAAGAAAGGCAGTAGTGTCCTATACATCCTTAGGTTTTCCTAAGGCCCTTTACAGCTGCTGAAGAATTTGTAATGATACTTACAATGTGGGAAATACAGTAGTCAATTTAGACACAACAAAATCACACAATCAAATTGTAGCAGAGTTTTTTCTTGGTTAAAGGCTAAATATATATATGGGCAACAATAGTGCCATGGGAATTGATGCACCATCAATAACTCTCTGAGACGGGAGGCGAGATATTGGCTTTTATTGACTGGAAGAAAAAACAAGCAGTAATTGACCACCATACTACATCCTGGAGACTGCGGGCTGGGCTCAGGCCTCAATCGCCTTTATACCAGGGTCTGTAGGAGGAGCCACAGTCAGTGGGAGGAGCCACAGGAGCAGTCAGCGGGGGGTGTGTCCAGACAGGTATATGTAGTTCACCACAGGAATATACAGTATATCATGAAGCTGGCAAGAGACTGGACCTGGTTTAACATCTTGTCTGGAAGACAGACAGTGTAACATCCACGAATACAGTATTGAACTTCCGATCAAGATGGCACCAGCAAACAACAATTCCTCAGGTGGCATATTCCAGATAGTCAATCATTTCAGTTTTTCTACATCTTCTACTTATTCTCTCCATCTTTTGAAACCATTGAAGCCTGTGACTTACAGTCTGTAGTTCGATCAAGTAAGCCAGCACTCTGCTGTCCCCAAGAAAACTCCAGGAGAGAAATGCAAGTGCAAGCTACCACGAGGAGAAGCTCAGAGGTGGGGCGAGGGGCCATGTTTGACCACATTTCTCACCAACTAAAATGTCAAGGAAGATTGAACCAATCAGGCAAATGTGGGAGAGGGCGAGCAATCGATCTTCTCAGAGGGTTTGCTGGGTTTGAGGCATTTGCCTCCAAAAGGTTATTAAAATTCTGAGATTTATGGATTGGACTGTAGTTCATATTGTCCCTAATTGTATGCTTTTTTTTTGTGTTCTCACCCTTTCTTTCTTGTTGCTGATTGGGGAGCTGGGGGTTTAGTATTTCATGTTCTTGTTGCATGTGAGCGATCTGTCAGTTTTGTGTGAGGGAGGGGTTAGGAGTTTGGGATTTGTATGTTTCTGTTTCTTATTTTTTTCATGACAGAGGATTATTGTCTTTTCTTTCAGCCTCTTCTATGGTTTTTCGGTATTTTATGACTATCTGGAGAAGACAAATCTCAGAGTTGTATTCTGCATACATACTTTGATAATAAAATAAACCTTTTTATCTTTTGAAGGGGTCATCCAAGATCTTTGAGCTTATATCTGGAGTGGGAGATGTACCTACAATCTTTTGTCTCAGGAGTTAAAGATGACTAGGGCTGGTCAGAATCTTCTACCATCTAGTGCACGTCCTTGCTGGTTCTGATCACTCCCGTTTGGAGAGAACGTCTTCCCTCACCTTTGAAGATAGCATGAGGCAGCTTTACTCAACATTACAAAGGCAACCCATCTCTACTTCTGTAATATTGTCCTTTTACAACCTGAATTTTTTAAATCACATTCAGTGTTCCATAGTTTAGCCTCTATTTACTGACACTACAAAGACTTTGTTTCATAGATTGAACAGACTGAAACTAGCAAAGGAATAAGTTAGCCTTACAGCAGGAATCAACCAATTGTGTAATGGAAAGTAAACATAGTCAACTAGATTTGATATACACTTCCTGGCACTTGTTCACAGATCTATGTGATAAATGTGGATATTCAATGTTAACAGCAAAGTTTAAAAATAGGATAAAGGCATATTCCTTGTAACTTGAGCAACTTGATCTTTAATAACAGGTACAGTATTATGTTCACAACCTCTTCAGCAATAGTGCCTCATCAATCAACATTCTCTTCTCCAAATTTCCAACAAATGATGTTATGTCGCATCCCACTGTTCCAGCATATTCTTTTATTTATCATTCTGCCTCAAATTGAACTGTCAGGTATTTGGCACTAAGTATTGTGCAACCATCCAATCAAACATATTCTCTTTGTTCTTTCTACACTGTCACTGAAACCCTCCACCCACACACTACACAAATTAAACCACAGTTGTTTTCTTACTTTTATTTCCCTTGAAAACCTTTGACCTGAAATGTTAATCCTATTTTTCTTTCCCATCTGTTAAGTATTTCCAGGACTTCCTATTTATTTATTTTGATTATTTCCATCTCTTACAAAAAAGTTCACAATACTTATAATAACGTCAATTAAGTGAAGCATTGAATCTTCTAGTAGATGAGATATTCTTTCATATTTTTTCTCATTTTAAAATGAATGTTAATTTATTAAATTATTATAGAAATTATAGCTTACATAACATGCCAGAACACATCATTAGCAAACATTTCAGCTTCCTTCAACATAAAATAACTTTTGGACCTAAACTCAAATATGTTACTCCTTTAATAATTGTGCTACCTTCTCCAAAAGATCAAACACGTTTGAAATCTCTCACTTCCTTCTCCAGCATTCCTTCTTCCATGAATATGTACTATTTTAAGTCTTCAGTAAGTATTTTCATCACCATTGTAATCATGGTTCAAATTATTTAAACCTATGAAATGATGAACTATTTTTATTAAATTGAAGGATAATATAAGAGTGCTACCTTTTCACTTAGGTTTGCACTCAGGAATAAAAAGGCAGAACTTCACAGCAGTTTTTTGGAATGGAGCTGCAACCACACACTGAGTGGGGTTCATTAGAAACGGAGAATAAAAATAAGGCAAGTGCAGGCAGAACAGCCACTTGTGCGGCTGCCATTGTTGGGAGTAGCTTTGGCTCATCAAGCTTGGGCAAGGTTGAGTATCTTTTTGTTCTTACTTGTTCATATGTCATCTGTTAGGGCATAGTAGTTGCCGTAGGAATGGCTCTGGGGCAGTGTTTTGTACAGTGTGTGAGATGTGGGAGTTCTGGGAGACTTCCAGACTCCTGGATAAGCACATCCGCACAAGGTGCACCGAGCTGCAGCTCCTATGGGAAAATAAGGTGATAATTGATTGGAGATTCAGGGAGGTAGTCACCTCAAGGTTGCAGGAGACAGGTTGCAGGGTGACTATCAGGGGAAGGAAGGGAAATGCACAGCCAGTGCAGAGCACACCTGTGCCATTCCCCTCAGTAATAATACTTTAGATACTGCTGGGGGGATGACCTACCAGGGAGGAGCCACTGGCACTCCGTCTGGTGATGTGGCTCAGAAGAGCTGAGAGGTAAAGAGGTGCACAGGTGATAGGAGTTTCCATATTCAGAGGAACAGAGTTGGGATTCTGTGGATGCAATAGAGATGGTATGTTGCCTCCCAGGTGTGAGGGTCAGGGATGTCTCAGATTGGGACTGTGGCATTCTCAAGTGGGAGGGTGAGCAGCAAGAAATCTTGGTTCATATTGGCATGAATGACATTGGTAGAAAAGATGAGGTCTTGAAGAGAGATTTTAGGGAGCTAGGGAGAAAGCTGAAAAGTAGAGCCTCCAGTGCAGTAATCTCTGGATTTCTGCTTGTGCCACATGCCAGTGAGGGTAAGAATAGGATGATTTAGCAGGTAAATGTATAGATAAGGAACTGGTGCAGGGATAGGGTTTCATATTTATGGATCATTGGGATCTCTTCTGGGGAAGGTACGGTCAGTACAATAGAGGCAGGCTACACCTGAATTCAAGGGGGACCAATATCTTCGTAGGCAGGTTTGCTAGAGCTGTTTGGGAGGGTCTAAATTAATTTGGCAGGGGAATGGGAACCAGAGTGATAGTGCTGAGAATGAGGTAGTTGGTGTACAATCAGAAGCAGTGTGTAGTGAGACTGTTAGCAAGGAGAGGTGATGATAGGGCAAAATTTCAGTCAACTGGATGAGTTACAATGTAAACGGCAAACAAAATCAAAAAGGGTGATTACAGGACTGAAGGCTGGAAGTGTGCAGAATGAAGCTGCTTAAAAAGTAATGAGTCCATGGTATTACAGGAAAGATACTAGCTTGGCTGATTGGCAGGTGGCAAAGAGTGGGAATAAAGGCAACTGTTTTTGGTTGGCTGCCAGTGATAGTGATGTTCTACAGGGGTCTTTGATGGGACCAATTCTTTGTACGTTATATGTCAATGACTTGGATGATGGAATTGATGACTTTATAGCCAAAGTTGCAGTTGATACCAAGATAGTTGGGAGGGCAGGTATTTTTGAGGAAGAAGAGAGGCTACAGAAGGACTTGGGCAGATTAGGAGAATGGGCAAAGAAGTGGCACATGGAATACAGTGCCGATACACTTTGGTAGAAGAAATAAAAGTGTAAACTAGTTTCTAAATGGAGATAAAATCCAAAAATCTGAGGCCCAAAGAAGTCCTCGTGCAAGATTCACTAAAGGTTAATTTGCAGATTGAGTCGGAATGCAAATGTTAGCATTTATTTCAAGAGGACTACAATATTAAAGAAAGGATCCAATTTTGAAGCTTTATAAGGCACTGATGAGGACTCACTTGGAGAATTGAGAGCAGGTTTGAGCACCTTACCTAAGAAAGGATGTGCTGACATTGGAAAGGGTTCAAAGGAGGTTCTTGAAAAGGATTCTGGGATGGAAGCACTTGTCATATGAGCAGCATTTGATGTTCTAGGTCTCAGAAGAAGGAGGGGTGACCTCATTGAAATGTATCAAAAGTTGAAAGGCTGTTATAGAATGGATGTGAAGAGGATTTTCCCTATTCAAAGTAGGAGGGGTGTCTGAGAGTAGGAGGCATAGCCTCAGAATAATCCTTTTACAGCAGAGATAAGAAGGAATTTCTTTAACCAGAGAGTGGTGAATCTGTGGAATTCATTGCTACAGGCAGATGTGGAGGCCAAGTCATTGGGTATAATTAAAGCAGCAGTTGATAGATTCTTGATTGGTCAGGGCATGAAGAAATAAGGGGAAAAGGCAGAGGATTGGGGCTGAGAGGCAAAGTTGATCAGCAAAAATCAAAATGCTGAAGCAGACTCAATGGGGCAAGAGTCTTAATTCTGCTCCCATATCTTATGGTTTTTATGCCTTGCAACTAAAAGACACTGGGTTGGAAATGAGCCTTCAGTCATTTCCTCTAAATCAAAGGCAATGGAAAAGAATTTTTCAAGAGACGCACCACCATCATGTTAATATGCTGAAGACTCAATGCCATTGCCTCTGACTTTTCACTCTGCCATTGGATTGACTATTGAACTCAATGGCAGAGTCATGACTTCCTGCCAAGAGGACCAAAATGAAGATGGGTTGACATAAGAATCATGTCTCAACTTGTTTAAATGGGATCACCAATGCTCAAGAAAAAGTAAGGTAAGTGGTCTATTTATTTTATTTGTTTCTAATAATTTCTTACTAACTAGTTTCCCCATTTTTAAGTAAAATTAAAATGATTCAAAAGTTTTGAGCTGCACGAAAGCAGTAGAGAGAATTAAATCCTGTTAAAAAACATTTAATGACCAGCCAGCTGCCTCTCAGAGCACACTGGGTATGGAGCATCAGAATGCAATTCCTGAGGCCTGCTCAATGCTCAGGGCTGTTCCACATCAATGGCTCCACATCTGACAAGTACAAACCCAGTCATGTGTGAGTCTGAGCAAAAAACAGTAGCAGCAGGTCAGCTCCAGGATGATCCAGCTAAGTGTGCATTTCCTCCCTGACCATTGTTGAATTTCCATTTCAATACCTTCACCTAATCTTGGGACATCAAGGGCCATTAAACTGAAGGCATTGAATTTTAATTCTCTTACTATAGTGCAACCAAGCAGCAGGACAGAGATTCAAAGTTTACAACAGCACATTTCTGAACCAGCTTTAACTCATGGACTGATTAGAGATAGTCAGCGTAACTTTGTGTGTGGTAAGTCATCTCTAACAAATATTATAGTGTTTCTCAAGGAAATTACCAGGAGAGTGAATGAAGGCAGTGGATATTGGCTACGTGGACTTTAGCAAGATCTTTGACAAGAACCCGCATGGGAGGTTGGTCAAGAAGGTTCAATCGTTTGGCATTCAAGATGAGGTAGTAAATTGGATTAAACATTGGTATCAGAGGAGAAATGAGAGAGCGGTGGTAGATAGTTGATTCTTTGTGGTGTGCTGCAGTGATTGGTGTTGGGTCAGTTTGGGAGAACGAATCAGGGTACAGTAGCATGTAAAAGACCTAGGCACGTGTAAAAAAAAGTCCTGCTAAGTGAAGATGCTTTCAAAAATAAGGAAAATAAAAGTTTCTAAATATATCAAAAATACTATAATGTGAAGTAAACAGCAAAAAAACTAAATCTGATCAATATTTGGTGTAACCACTGTTACGAAAACCCCATAACCAGGTAACTTACCAGCAAAGATAGATGGATCAGCTGAGTCGGATGCTACTATTTTCAAGCGTTTTATTCAATAAGGGCACAAACGTATGGTTAATACAAAACATTCAGATCATATACATCGTCAAAACTCAATCTAAAACACCGGTGTAACCATAATCAATCAGAAATAAGCTCTACAGTTGTCTAGGGGTTAATACTGAGTCCAACGGAAATATAAAGAGTCACTCAGAAGTTTGCAGGCTTTTCCTTTTTGGGAACCGCTGGGGTTTTCACGTTGGAGAGAGAAAGAGGTGATTTAGAAAAGATAAACACTTGCCCGTCGTCTTGGCAGAGCAAATCCTTGGAATCAGGGGAGCAGACTTCCCCGTTGTTATTTAAAAGCAGTCTTTCGTTGGTTTTAACCACAGATTCAAATTCGGAATCTAACGCACGTGGCTTCCTTCAACATGGCGTCCCGCTCCCACGGGAATCGATATCGTGTTTCCTTGGTGTCTGCTGGGTGCGTCTGAGGGTTTCCCCCCCTCAGACCCGCCTTTATACTTCTTCACGGGATCGCAGGTGTCAATCAAGTTGCAGGTAATGCGATCTCTCTCTCAACCAGCCCGCTTTGCCCGAGGGCTTTTCACGTGTCCATGAGACAATAGTCAAGGTCATCTTCATTCTGCTTCTTGGGAGAACATGGTCTCTCTCTCTTTTTGGGTCAGTTGACCCCCCTTAACTAGGGTTCTTGCGATTTTCACAAAGGAGGGGGCCAACGGCATAACACCACCCTTTGCCTTTAAAACTGCATCAATTCTCTTAGCTGTTGTGAAGTTTTATAAGAAAGTCGGATGGAAGGTTTTTCCAAGCATCTTGGAGAAATTCCCATGGTTCTTCTGTAGACTCTGTCTGTCTTACTTGCTTCTGTTTCTCCAGATAATTCCAGCCAGCCTCAGGGATATTGAGATCAGAGTTCTGTGGAGGCCATAGCATCTGCTGCAGAACTCCTTGTACTTTTCTCTGAAGATAGTTCTTTCTGACCTTAGCCATGTGTTTGGGGTCATTGACCTGCTGCAGAATAAAATTGGGACCAATCAGATCTCTCCCTGGTGGCATTGCATGATGTATGAGAATCTCCTAGTACTTACCAGCATTGAAAATTCCATTAATTCTGACCAGATCACTAATTACATTTGCAGAAATGCAGCCCCAAACCTACAAGAAACCTCCACTGTGCTTCATTATTGGCTGCAGACACTCATCTGTGTAGTGCTCTCCAACTCTTGGAGAGAATTGGTGACAAATTGCCACCTGCTTGAGTGAATTTCAAATTCTTCCGCAGCCCAGTCCTTTTTTTGTGCATAGGTGAGTCTTTTGGCTTTGTTTCCACTTCAGAGGAATGGCTTTTTGGCATAATCTCTGCCATGAAGCCCACTTCTGACAAGACTTCCCCGGACTGTAGAGGAGTATTCTTGGATTCTAGTGGTTTATGTGAATTCAGAGCTGACAGCAGTGCTAGACTGCCTCTGATTTAGAAGGGACATCAGTTTGGTGTACCTCTTGACTGTTGCACTCAGTTTCCGTGACTGAGCACTGCGTTTCCGGTCCACAACCTTGCCCTTTTCTTTGTGCATCATCTGAAGAGCTTGAACAGCTCAGCTTGGAACTCCTGTCTGCTGGACAATTGCTGCTTGGGAGATAACTTGCTGATGCAGGATGACCTTGTGTCTTGCTGCTATGCTCACTCTTGCCCTGGTGTAAAAATTGATGATCTGAAGGTTAAACTGTCACATCTGCCACTCCCTCACCTTTTAGTTTGCTTGATCTTTGCTCAGTCTGTTTCTGTCTATACCCATTTCAGTTAATCAGTTTATTTCATTCAACTCATTATGCCATGGATCATTAACATCCTGTTTGTTACCATTGCTTATATCTCCAAATAAATCAAGCTTTTATTTAAAAAGTGGTCTATTACTGAATATGTTACTTTCTTCAACAAAATACAAAATGTTCTCCTTAACATTCAATTTTTGGAGAAGATGAATGCACAGAAATCTAAAATTTGCTCTTTTATACTGATACACTAACGCAGAAGACAAAGAATAAACATCTAAAACAAAATTTATATAAAACATCTAGGGTGCCTATAACTTTTGCACAGTACTGTAAGTCTTACACGGAGTGGTAGAGCACTGAGGACTGCAGGAGAACAGAGAGATCCGTGAGAACAGATCCATAATTCCTTGAAAGTGGCATCACAGATTGATAGGGTTGTAAAGAAAGCTTTGGACACATCGGGTTCATAAATCAATGTACTGAGTACAGGAGTTGGGATGCTACGTAGACATTGTATAAGACATTGGTGAGGCCTAATTTGGAGTATTGTGTCCAGTTCTGGTCGCTTACCTTTAGGAAATAACACTGAAGGAGTTCAGAGAAAATGTTCAAGGATGTTGCTGGTATTTCAGTACATGACTTCTGGGGAGCGTTCACCGAGATCTCTCACTTCGGCAGTCTGAGGTACCCACCTGCTTCAAGCAGGCTTCAATTATACCAGAGCCTAAGATAAGTCCAGTAACCTGCCTCAATGACTATCGTCCAGTAGTACTTACATCCACAGTGATAGTGCTTTGAGAGGCTGATGATGAAAAACATGAACTCCTGCCTGAGAAGTGCTTTGCATCCAGTCTGATTTGCCTACTGCAGCAACAAGCCACAACAGATGCCATCTAATTGGTTCTTCACTCGATCCTAGAACATCTGGACAGCAAAGATGCATACGTCAGGATGCTCTTTATCAACTAGAGCTTGTCGTTCAATTCCATCATCCCCTCAAAGCTAATCAATAAACTTCAAAACCTTGGTGCCAATACTTCACAAGCAATTGGATTTTTGATTTCCTCACTGGTAGACCCCAGTCAGTTTGGATTGTCAACAACATCTCCACAATCTCCATTAGCACAGGGGTGCCACAAGTCTGTATGCTTAGACCCCTGCTCTATCACTTTACACTTATGACTGTGTGGCTAAGCACAGCTCCAATGTCATAATCAAATTTGCTGATGACTCTCCTGTCGTGGGGTGAGTCAAAGGTGGTGATAAATCAGCATATCGGAGGGAGACTGAAAATCTGGCTGGGTAGTGCCAAACAACAATCTCTTACTCAATGTCAGCAAGACTAAGGAGCTGGTTATTAAGTGCAATAATGAGGAAAATATGGCAGTGCTTCTACTTCTTTAGGAGTTTGCAAAGGTTCGACATGGCATCTAAAACTTTGACAAACTTCTATAGATATGGAGTGGAGAGGATATTGACTGGCTGTATCACAGCCTGGTATGGAAACACCAATGCCTTTGAACAAGAAATACTACAAAAAGTAGTGGATATGACCCAGTCCATCCTGAGTAAAGCATTTCTGTCCATTGAGTACATCTACATGAAGCGTTGTCGCAGGAAAGCAGTATCCATCATGGATCCCCACCAGTCAGGACATATGCTCTTCTCCCTATACCACCAGGAAGAAGGTACCAGAGCCTCGGGAGTCACACCACCAGGTTCAGGAACAGTTATTAAAACTCCACCATCAGGCTCTTGAACCAAAGGGGATAACTTCACTCAACCTGATAGCAAATGTTCCCATAACCTATGAAGTCACTTTCAAGGACTGTCCATCTCATGTTCTCAATACTTATTGCTTATTTAATTATTATTATTATTATTATTTATATCTTTTTGGAGTTGCACAATTTGTTGTACCTTGCACACTGGTTGAATGCCCAAGTTGGTGTGGTCTTTCATTGATTCATTGTTTATTACAGTGTATTCTACTTTGGATTTATTGAGTATGCACACAAGAAAACGAATCTTGGTTGTATATGGTGACATTTATATACTTCAATACTAATTTACTTAGAACTTTTTGAATATTAAAGATTGAATAGGGACTTTATTCCCTAGAACGTAGTGGAGTGAGACGAGATTTGACAAAGACATACAAAATTATAAGGGGTATAGATAGGGTAATAGTAAAAGTAAGCAGGCTTTTTCCAATGAGGTTGGATGAGACTACAACAATAGTTCATGGGTTAAGGGTGAAAAGTAAAATGTGTAAGTCAAACATGAGAAGGAACTTCTTCACTCCAAGGTTGATGAGAGTTTGGAACAAGCTGCAAATGCAAGTGGTGGATCCGAGGTCAATTTCAATATTTTGGGGAAATTTGGATAGGTACGTGGACAGGAGGGATATGGAGGGCTATGGTCTGGGTGCATATTGATGGGTCTAGGCTGATTAATAGGTCAGTACAGATTGGATGGGCTGTGGGGCCTGTTTCTGCTCTGTAGTGCTCTATGACTCTGTGACTCTGTGTCTATGGCACAACAACATCTCTGCAACACATAAAATGCTGGTGGAACGCAACAGGCCAGGCAGCATCTATAGGAAGAAGCACTGTCGACGTTTCGGGCCAAGACTGAGACCCTTCGTCAGGACATGCTGTCTGGCCTGCTGCGTTCCACCAGCATTCTGTGTGTGTTGCTTGAATTTCCAGCATCTGCAGATTTCCTCGTGTTCGCGTTTTTAAAACCAACAACATCTATATTTGTTATTTTCAGATGGAGAATCTCTGCTAAATAATAAAAAATTTCAGATAGTTTGTTAGTTGTGTCAGACAACAAGCACCTTGCTTTGTAACTAAAGAAGATGGGACAGCAAAGTTTTTGAAAATTATTGGTGCCCTGGAAATTAGCAAACTGATCTCAGACATGCAAACAATTAAAGGACAACTGGGGTACAATGTAAGACAATGGGCGCTCAAAATCCAGGAAAGCACAGGTGTATTAAAGGGAAATACAAAAATTCCATCCTCAATGATGTGCGGAAATTTTGCATCTACTCTCATTCAGACAGGTGGATGGAGAATCCCACTCTTTCAGCCACTTACAGTTATTTTATTATGACATGATCACATGTAAAGGATATGTTAAAATAACTTAGTTTCCACCCCATCTGCTTCCACACCCAGCACATTATCCTCCACAACTTCTGCCATCTCCAAGGGGATCCTACCACTAAACATATCTTCACCTCTCCCCGCCCCGTTTTCCACAGAGATCCATCCCTCCCCTGATTCCCTCGTCCACTTGTTCCTCCTAGCATTTATCCCTGCAAGGGGCCTAAGTGGTCCTGATGCAGTCTCCTGTACTTCGGCGAAACCCATCATAAATTAGGGGACCGCTTCGTTGAGCACCTCTTCCCCATCCGCCACAAGCAGAACTTCCTGGTGGCCAAATATTTTACTTCTGATTCCCACTCCTGTTCTGACATGGCAGTCCGTGGCCTCCTGTTGTGCCAAGATGAGGTCACCCTCAGGGTGGAAGAGCAACACCTGATGGGTAGCCATCAACCTGATGCCGTGAATATCAATTTCTCCTTTCAGTAAACTAATTCCACCCCCTCCACTGACGTTTTACTTCTTGTCACCTGCCTGTCACTAACCCCAAGGTCCCCTCGTCCTTTCCCTTTATCCTATGATCCACTGTCCTATCAGATTCCTTCTTCCTATCCTGCTTCACCCTGCTTCACCTATCAACTTCCACCTAGCTTCCTTACCCTCCACCCTCAACCTTTTTATTTTTGCATCATCCCCATTCCTTGTCAGTCCTGAAGAAAGGCCTCAGCCTGAAACATCAATTGTTTATTCATTTCCATAGATGCTGCTTCACCTTCTGAGGTCCTCCAGCATTTTGTGAGTGTATTGCTTAACTACATAATGCCTTATGTCTAATTTATTGTCAGGCCTAAGCACACACACATCCATACACCATATGAAATATGCACCTACATTCAAACACATCAAAACTACAAGCACATACTTTCCAAGATGCACTTTCAGATATGCTGTAGTGTATAGGCACTGAAAAAAAACTCAAACTGAACAGCGATGTGCATTAACACACATACACAAACTAACATAAACATACACATGAAAGCACAAGCAGAGACATGTCCATACTCAAAAACACATTTACAAGCATACTGAAGTACACACATAAAAAACACATTTAAATGCAAACTCATAAACAGCAAATACTTTTTCATCAGCATATACATTTTCAAAAATTGTTTCCTCAAACACATTTCATTATGCAAGAAATGCATTGTCATACCTTGAGAATTTTGATCATGGTTTTTATCACAGGAATAAGTTAGGAATGAGCTGTGTTGAAGGATTATGTTTTAAACCATCAGTTTCAAAAATTCGTAGTGAAAAACTCTCCCCTGGATAGATGAGTCAGTATGAAATATCAGAATTGATAGATGATTACAATTATCATCTTATGTTCATTAGGCCAGGATGTCCTTTATTGAATGTGGGATGGTGATAATTTTCCCTTCAAGCTACAACCCTAGGGAGTGGGAGAGGCATTTTATTACCAGTCCTACTGATTAATTTCTTGTCAGAATAAAAGAGAACCTGTTTTTTGGTCAGACACATGACGAGCAGACCTACACGAAGTCTTGAGAGGTAACTTTGTCAAGCAAGAAGATGGCTGTTCATGAGTAACCCCAGAGAAAGGGGCTAACTACAAAAATGTTGAATGAATTTGGAAATAGAGCTAGTGTACCAGATTCTTAATACTTGCTTTGGTTTTCAAGGATTCTGCAGTTAACTGTATCAGGATGGAGTTAATCAGCTCTGTTTGTCTGAATAAGAACTGCACACAAGAAATACGTGAACCAGATTAGCAATTTACTATCACTGGTTTAAGGGACGGTGACAACTTCATTGACCCCCAAATCAAGCCTGGTGCATTTTAAGGCAGGCCTATTAATAAGCAAGCAAATGGCCCACGGGGAAAAAAAATGCAAAGCCTTCAGATCCTAAGTTAACTACAGGTACAATTGAGAAGTGTAACTCCAGATGTGAATAGTCTTATTGCAGTTAAAGAACCGCCGGTGCCTGCTGATAAAGACATCCCAGGAAAAACAGCCACTCTCTATCCACTCTCCCACATAACTTCACTCTGCAATAAACTCCTACCTATAATGTGATAAATGCTTCATTTCACTGGACATAGATGCACCAAAACTATTTTGCATTTACTCTGGAACACGGTTCAGGGTTGATTTAGAGCCCATTGATATTAGTCATGTCCCTGGAATAATAGAATCTTAACTGAATTTCTGGTAATTATCTATCGATCTATCAATCTACCCAGGTGGTTAACACTATTGCAGAGTGCTGGCAATCTACCCTTTTACTCTAAATGTTCTTTATTCTTCAACTCTGGAAGATTTACGCAGGACTCACCATGGCAACTAGTCAAGATATTCTGACTCACAACTTACAAGTTGCCTCTCACCAACACCAACCCCCCACCCCAGAATTTTTATCAAAAAAATTCACACCTTTGTCTATAGGATTAACACAATTTTCCCTTTTGATTGTATCATTGCCACCTTGTGGCCTGAAATAGACATATTTGGTTTACATACACTAGAACAATAAGGGTGGAGGATAGTTGTTATCAAAAGCCTAAAGCATATTACTTATTCATGTTCACAATGACAAGTATCTGTTGAAGGAAGAGCTAGAGTCAGCTAAGGTGAGGACTCGCTACTTTGGTGACACTGTCCCATTGTAAAGGTCCAGAAGAAAAGACTTTATTTTTTCATAAACAAATACTTCAGCATTTCCTTTCCAGCTTGCAAACAGCTTGAGTAGTTCAGCACTGACATTGAATCTCTACAATACCCTGAGGAAGGAAATGCAGTCAATTTTTGGTGAATTTATGCTTTATCATGAGTTATTCATTCTCGCTGAAAGCATCTGACCGCAAAGCCAAAGTCAATCAGTCAGCCATTGTAAGAATTAGTCACAGTGGATACAGATTTATCTGTATTTTCTTGTATTGTTGGAATATAATATTCTGTCTCAGCCCTGTGAAACAAAACGTAGGTATTGTATTAAGAAAAGAACAATTTTAATTTTTGAGATCATGATATGTGAATAAAATATGGACAATAGGGATATTCATTTCGCAAGAACTGCCTGTCTTGATTTAATACATAATATCATTGAAATGTATAAAACACCGGTCTCAACTTGTCTTGCTGCTGTTGACTTCTTTTTAATTTTTCAGTTTCATTGTTCTCTTTGTAAATACGTTGCACTCATCCATCTGTGTGAGCCCTTTGTTTCAAGGGTTAGCAGATAATGACACCATGAGATGTTTTCACAATGTTTGTTCTGATTTTAGTGAAATGAATTCATTTACTCATTACACTATTGTTAAGTAAACACAGATCTCCAAGAGGGACAATTAATTTCAAGCAGCTGACAAAGTTATCATGAGCAAATGGTATTTTTCAAATAGAGATTCTTTTACAAAGCCCTGGGCAAATTGTAACAATCCACACTATTTGAAAGTTAGTATCTTGGGAACAGTTTTACAGCAGAGAATCATTGGTGTTTGAGAAGCCTTCATTTTACTGACAGTAAAGTTATCCAAGCATTTTCAATTAGAAGAGTTATGAATTATCTGCCCCAATAATTGTTAAACATCTACAAGTAAACAGAAAGCAGTACGATCCAAAGTATATTGTTCTTCTACTTCCATTGGCTTGAACTGAGCTGGCTCCTACCTCAACATCCATGCTGCCTGCTTGTACATATGTACCTTTTCTCAATGCAAATATTCAGCAGAGTGATCCTCTACATTTGACATGAATCCCAGGAGTGGAGAGGGCTCCACATAGTAAACCATCTTCAGCTGGTGTATCCCGGGACCCCCACCTCCTTGTAAAGGCCCAAAAAATCTTGGGCAGTTCACCTTTTAAACTGTAATGGCCCTTGATAGCTACCAACACTTAGAAACCGTTTTTGTGATAACATTCTGGAGGAACGTTGTCTCATTTTTTAACTGCATTGCATTTGTGGTTTCTAAATGACAATAAACTGAATCTGGATCTGAATCTGAAATAGGAATAATTAAGAAAAAATTATAATCAGTTTTAAATTAAATCAATTTTTATTAGAGGCACTCCAAGAACACAAGAAATAGGAACAAGGGTAAGCTATCATGCCCTTCAATCTTGCAGAACCATTTAATATGATCATGGCTGATCTCTGCTGGTCTCAACTCCTCAAATCCTCTACTGTGCTATTTCTTCATACCCCTCTGTTCTTCTGTCTATAAGATAGAAGGCGATGTCCAGTTTAGTACTTCTAATGATCTCACTTCCACCACCCACCAACCACCAGGGCAGAGAATTCCAGAGGCTTACTACCCTCTATGAGAAAATAAAATCCTAATCACCTCAACCTGAAATGACTATCCCCTAATGCTTTTGTTCGAGATTCTCCCAAAAGTTAAAACATCCCTGTCAAGCCCCATTTGGATCTTATATGTTTGAATAACTTCACTCCTCTTTCTGCTAAGCTCCAAATACAGGCTCAGGCTATTTAGACTCTCCTGATAGGACAGCATGGTCATCCCAGGAGTTAGCCTAGTGAATCAATTTTGCATTGCCGCTGATATTATTATATCTTCTGCTTGGGTTGGAGAACCAACACTATATGCAATATTACAGGCGCGTCCTCACCAACGCCCTGCATTATTACAATAAACTTCCTCATTTTTAAACTTGAGCCCTTTTGGAAAGGAAGCCACAATGGTGTTTGCCTTCTCACCAACATGCTGGACCTTTCTACTAGCTTTTTTATCTAGCTCTGTCAATACTTCACTCACTTGCATTTTCTCAACATTTAGATAATAATCCATCTTTTGATTTCTCTTACCAAAGGGAAGATTACCTCTATTACCTCATACTTCCCCGGATTAAACTCCATTTGCCAGTCTTTTGGTCACTTCATTAATTTATCTATACTCCATTGCAGAATCACAACATGCCATCAAAATATTAACAAACAAGTAAAATATCAAAATAAAATAAACCACTTAGCTGCATTTGTGACAAGAGACCAAGTGCTGGAGCATCCAAGGCTGGAAGCAAAATCTTACTGGATTTAATGGTAGGTTCCAGTGATGGAGTGAGAAATCTCCCCTGACACACCCCCTAACCGCTTCTGGTTATTTTAGGTTTCTACATTTGGATTAACACACAACGAAGCCAGGGCTGCCAGTCAATGGTTTGCACCCTGAGATTTGCAAATGGAGGTCAAAGTTGAACCTGGGTCTCTGGCTTTACTAAGCAATGGCTTCACTAGTTGTGACATGGAGCTGCCGTCTTATTAGAGCAAATCCCATCGTAAATCTCTTTCAATCAATTAAATGTTCCACTTACTATCAGAAATTTAACTCTGCAACAGACCGCACACACATTCTGTCATCTATTCACCCAGAACAGACTTTTCCCCAAATGCATTACATTGCATTCATCAACAAACCTCCCTCAGCACTGTGCTACAGAGAACAGAAATGTAGTTTTCTCACAGGAAAAGAAGCCACTTCAAACTGAAACATTAAGCCTGCTGTTTAATCAACATATGTTAAACACAAGGAAATCTGCAAATGCTGGAAATCCAAAGCGACATATGTTGGCTAACCTGCTGAGTGGTTCCAACATTTTCTGTTTTTATAATGGTATTCTCACATCTCATCCCCTTTCTCCCTCAAATAACAATTTCTTCTGATCAATAGCAGCAGATTAAGTAGGCTTGTAATTCTCACTGTCCATCACACTACCCTTCAACCCTTCCCAGAGCCCTACTGATCAGATGTCCAGCTCTCAAATAGTCAAAAGTTGCAGGTGATGATACAGGCATGGGAAAAGTGTTAAAACCCTAACTTGGTTAATGACAATCTGCATAATTTACAGGTTTGCTACAAAGCATAGAACAAATCATCAGGTCCGCAGGCTAGTTAGGGTGAAAGATTGGACTAGTGTCAAAGAGAAAAGGTGCAAATAAGTTTTCCTGCAAAGGAAGCAGGTGAGGTCTGTGATAGAATTGCCTATCAGAGAATATTAATGGATATACACAGTGAAAACGGGTGCATTGACAGGCTGGTAGAGACTATGTATGCATTGTTAGGAGTCTGGAGAAGTAAAGATTCAGTCTGCCTGCACTGCAGTTTCTCTGTAACTGTACACTACATTTAGCATTCTGTTACTGCTTTTCCCTCATACTCTGATGTACTAATAAGACCATAAGACATAGGAGCAGATTTAGGCCATTCAGCCCATCGAGTCTGCTCCTCTATTCCATCATGGCTGATCCCAGATCCCACTCAACCCATTACACCTGCCTTCTCGCCATATCCTTTGATGCCCCAACCAACCAGGAAACTGTCCACTTCTGCCTTAAATATTCTTACAAACTTGGCCTCCACTGCTATCCTCCTTACCTCGGTTCTAAAAGGTCGCCCCTCAATTTTGAGGCTGTGCTCTCTAGTCATGGATAACCCCACCACAGGAAACATCCTCTCCACATCCACCTTATCCAATTCTTTCAACATTTGGTTCATTTCAATGAGACCTCACCCTTCACATTCTTCTAAATTCCAGTGAGTACAGGTCCAAAGCTGCCAAATGCTTCTCATATTTTAACCCCTTCATTCCTGGAATCATACTCATGAACCTCCTCTGGACTCTCTCCAATGACAACACATCCTTTCTGAGATATGGGGCCCAAAACTGTTGACAATACTCCAACACAATACACCAAGTGTGTCCTGACTAGTATCTCATAAAGCCTCAGCAGTATATAAAAGCCTTGTTTTTATTTTCTATTCCTCTTGAAATAAATACCAACATTGCATCTGCATTCTTTGTCACAGATTCAACCCTGTTAATTAATCTTTTGGGGGTCTTGAATGAGAACTCCTAAGTCCCTTTGCACCTCTGATGGTTGAACCTTCTCTCCATTTAAGTAACAGTTTGCACATTTGTTCCTTTTACCAAAATGCAAAATACTAAACCTCATCTTTAATAATAGGCTCCAAAATTTTCCCAGCCACTGAGGTTAGGCTAATTGGCCTATAATTTCCTTACTTTTGCCTTCCCCCCTTCGTAAAGAGTGGAGTGACATTTGCAATCTTCTAGTTCTCCAGGACCATGCCAGAATCAAGAGATTCTTGAAAGATCATGACCAATGCATCCATTAACTCCTCAGCAACCGCTCTCAGGATGGTAGAATGCAGTGCATCTGGTCCAGGTGACTAACGCATCTTAAGTAACTTTGAGATTTCCTAGCACTTTGTAGTAGCAATGATACTCACTCCAGCTCCCTGACACTCAGTAGCACACTGCTACTGTCTTCCACAGTGAAGTCTGAAGCAAAGTACTTATGAAGTTCATCTTCCATTTCTTTCTCTGCCATTACTACCTCACCAGCATCATTTTCCAATGGTCCAATATCTACTCTTACCTCCTTTTGACTCTTTATATAATTGAAAAAAAATTTCATATCCTGTGTTATATTATCGGCTAGTTTGCCCTTATATTTACAATAATAAGCCCTCATAATGTCATGAAATAATCTGTGTGAATGGCAGACAAATCAAAGATTTTCACTGTATATGTGATAATAATAAAAGTTATCCATTTAGTCTTGAATGGAACATCATTGTTGAGAATTTGGATTTGATTCTTCCCAGTAATGAAGAGGAGAGTAACTTCATCAACATACAAATGAACCGAACCACAATGCAGTACCTGATGGATGATGTCTAAATTTCTGTTGCACCAAAAATGCAGTTCACCCTCTGGATGCTGTCATGCAAGCTCAGCTTGCTGCAGTGCACATCAGGACTGGAACCACCATAACGATAATAAAAAATGGCAGGATTGTGCCCTAAAAATCAAGTGTATTTGTGTGGTGATATGCTGTGTATTCTTCAAATAACATTCATCACACTCAACTGCATATTTATGAAGAAAAATAAATGCAAATCAATGAAATTAATGATGAGGTCTAATGAATTGATATTTGTACAAGCAGAGATTATAATGCTGTACAACATCATGAAAAACTGATTAAAATCTGAGTTCAAACATGAAGATTTTACTGTTCTTCAAATTGGTTTTGTTTTAAGGAGGGTATTCATTTTTTATTAGAGCTTCTAAGATTATTTGACAGAAATGAATTAATGTGATATAAAATATTAAATTTATATTGGATTTGGAGTATGCTAACAATTATACCAAGATCCTGTAGTAATAATTCTTACATTCTGTAAAATTTTGTCATGCCCTCATGATGTGCAAAATTACTGATTCAGAGAATACAAATAATTCCTTGACTTCCATGAGTATTACAAAACCATTTTTTGAGAACTATACTGAGTAAAGAAGATGGTTTAGAGAGTAACGGTTAAGCAGAACATATAGTTTCCCAATGATTAATAAACCACCATAGTAACTGCTGATTAAAAACAACAGCAATAATTGATGATGGTAGATCAATTGTAATTGTTGAAGAGAATGACTAAAACAAATCAAAGCCTACAGAAGTACCAAATACATCAAATCAATGATAAATTTGAAGAAGAATTTGAGAACTGTTTAGCATCATTACATTGAACTAGAAATCAACCTGAATGTTGTGGACTCTAAGAAAGAGAGAATATACAGTGAGGTGGTACTCAAAGTTATTGTAAGTTTTCCTGGAAGTATTGCTACATAACATTGACTCAGAAAGTATATTGAATGAAACTCAGTTATTTAATTAACCTGGATAGTTTAAAATTTTCTGTGAACTCATGCCCATGGATTGATCTGTATATGGGACAGTGAATAAAGATTGAACATTTAAAAAATCAAGGAAAATAACAATGTACTTGTTATTCATACTGAACAACAAATATTCAATAGCAGTTAATCTATCAAAACACTCAAAATTAATCAATTAATTGTTTTTTAATACTTAGGTTCTTAACTTGTGATTCTTTGACTACTACAGCCAGCCCTCCACAACATATTTTGGACATTTCCAAAAGTTACTAATTATTTCACCTCCTTGGATTCTATAAGTATCAAACTGATGCCATAATTATTTATTAGCT
This sequence comes from Hemitrygon akajei, assembly GCF_048418815.1. NCBI lineage: Eukaryota > Metazoa > Chordata > Chondrichthyes > Myliobatiformes > Dasyatidae > Hemitrygon > Hemitrygon akajei. Next base: position 66,231,079 of record NC_133133.1, read on the forward strand.
GATCATTCATGAGCTGGTAGTAGGATTAGAGGGGGGAGATGCTTGTTTCTCGACTGTTTTGGAAGAAGCAAACATTCCAGATCTCAGCCTTTATTCCTTTGGCTGATGAGACTCCACAGGCCAGATGATGAATATTTGTCTGCTCAGAGATACTAGGGTTGAAGCTCACAAGCATACCTTTACAAAGAAGAGTAAGCTTCCATTCAATTTTATTTTTTGAAAGTCCAAAAGTGCTTTCACAGGCAATGAAACACTTCCCATTCGTTCTCACCACTATGACACCCCATGTCCATAATCAGCAATGTGATCCTATATTTTGGCTGGTGGATAAACCTTGAAAGGACAAGTAAATGTATTAACAAACTACATATATGTCACTATATACTACCCTGAGATACATTTTCTTTCACACATAGATACAAAGAAACACAATAGGATCAGTAAAAACTACACAGAAAGACAGACAAACAAACAATGTACAAAAGTAGACAAACTGCAAATACAAAAATAGCAAATAATAATAATAATAATCTATAAGTAATAAATAATACTGAGAGCATGAGTTGTAGAGTCCTTGAAAAGGAGTCCATAGATAGAACATTGAACATAAAAAACCTACAGCACAATACTGGCCCTTCAGCCCACAATGCTGTGCCAAACATGTACTTACTTTGAAAATTACCTAAGGTTATCCATAGCCCCCTATTTTCCTAAGCGCCATGTACCTATCCAAGAGTCTGTTGTAAGACCCTTTTGGATCCGCCTCCACCGCCATCACCAGCAGCCCATTCCACACACTCGCTACTCTCTGTGTAAAAAACACAATGCAGAATATACACTCAGCGGCCACTTTATTAGGTATACCTGTACACCTGCTCTAATCAGACAATCATGTGGCAGTAACCCAGTGCATAAAAGCATGTGGACATGGTCAAGAGGTTCTGTTTTTGTTCAGACCAAACATCAGAATGGGGAAGAAATGTGATCTAAGTAACATTGACCATGGAACAATTGTTGGTACCAGATAGGTTGGTTTGAATATCTCAGAAACTGTTGAAGTCCTCAGATTTTCATGCACAACAGTTTACAGAGAATATTGTGAGAAACATAAAATATTGACGAGCGACAGTTCTGAGGGCAAAAATGCCTTGTTAATGAGAGAGGTCAGACGAGACTGGCTAGACTGGTTCCAACAGACAGGAAAGCAAGAGTTACTCAAATAACCACGTGTTACAACAATGGTGTTCAGAAGATCATCTCCTAATGCACAACACATTAAAGAGGATAGGCTACAATAGCAGAAGACCATGAACAAACACTCAGGAGGTACCTAATAAAATGGCTACTGAGTGTAGTGCTGCATTTTTAGCAAGAAATGCACTGTAGGCAGAAATTAATGTAAATAGTTGCTTGGTGGTCAGTTTGTACATGTAGGACTGAAGGGCCTTTTCTGTAGTGTATGGCTCATTGCCTCAGTAACTTTGCATCATTTACATTCACCTCTGAAAGTGGATTACATCTTAGTTTGATATCCTACCTCAGTCCTTATAGCACTGTACCAGAGGGCTTCAAAGGTTTCAAAGGTACATTTGATGTCGGAGAAATTTATACAAAATACATACTAAAATGCTTTCTCTCCACAATTCAAGCCAAATTCCTAACCTTTTGCAGTGGAGTTTGAACCCCTGCAAATCTTACAAGAAACTAGAATGTCAATTTTACCAATGCACCTTAGGTATGGACTGAATTTACGGTTCGGACTGCAGTTCATATTCGCCTCTTTCAGTTCTATGCTTTTTTTAAGGTTGTCACCCACTTTCTTGTTGCCGATTGGTGGGCCGGGTGTTTGGGTGATCTGTAGTTTTTGTGTGAGGGAGGGGTTGGGGATTTCTGGTTTGCGAGTTTTTGTTTCCCTCTGTCAATGAGAATACTGAGGATGAAGCAATGGATTTGGGAAAGGATTGGCAATGATGGGTAACCTACAAGTTGTACTGCATCATGGAACACTGAGGAAAGAGTAGAGAGAATAGTGTGTGTGTGTGTGTGTGTGTGTGTGTGTGTGTGTGTGTGTGTGTGTGTGTGTGTGTGTGTGTGTGTGTGTGTGTGTGTGTGTGTGTGTGTGTGTGTGTGTGTGTGTGTGTGTGTGTGTGTGCACGTGTGTACAAGAGGAAGAAGCTGCACCTAAAATATTCAGTGTATGTCTCCAGGCTGCTGTTCCTCCAGCGTGATGGTAGCAATGAGGCAATGAGAAGAGAACACGTCCTGGGTGATGGGGGGTCCTTAATCACAGATGTCACATTTTCGAGGCATCGCCTTTTGAAAATGTTCTCAATGCTGGGGAGGCTAGTGCCTATGATGGAGCTGCCTCAGTATACTACTTTCTGCAGCTTTTTCCAATCCTGTGCTCATTAATACAAGAGTGAATATCGGACCACTGGAAAATGATATGGAAGACTTAGTATTGGGGGACAAAGAAGTAGTGGACGAATTTAGTAAGTGCTTTGCTTCAGACTTCACAGTGGAAGACACCAGCCCTATGCCAGAAATTTGAGAGTGTCTGGGGGAAAAAGAGAACTAAGGAGAAGGTGTTTCAGAAGCTGAAAGGTCTGAATGTAGATATGTCACCTGGGCCACATGCACTTCAACCCAGGGTTCTGAAAGAGGCAGCTGAAGACAGTGTGGAGACAGTAGTAGTGATCGTTCAAGAATCATTAGATTCTGGAATGGTTCCAGAGGACTGGAAAATTGCAAATGTCATTCCACCCTTTAAGAAGGGAGAGAGGCAAAAGAAAGGATATTACAGGCCATAGTCTGACTTCAGTGGTTGGGAAAATATTGGAGTCCATTATTAAGTATGAGGTACTTGGAAGGACATGATAAAGCAGGTCAAAGGCAGCACATTTTCCTTAAGGGGAAAGCTTGCCTGACAAATCTATTCACATTCTTTGAGGAAATAACAGGCATGATAGACAACAGAGAATCAGTTGATGTTGTTTACTTGGATCTTCAGAAGGCCTTTGACAAGGTGCTGTACATTAGGGTGTTAAATAAGTTAAGAGCCCATGGTATTACAGGAAAGAAACTAGCATGGATAGAAGATAGGCTGACACACAGGAGGCAGAGTGGGAATAAAGGGGGCCTTTTCTGGTTGGCTGCCATTGACCATTGGTGTTCTGCAGGAGTCAGCTTTGTGACTGCTTCTTTTCACATCATATATCAGTGATTTGGATGACAGAATTGATGACTTTGTGGTCCAGTTTGTGGACAATACAAAGATAGGTGAAGGGAAAGGTGGTGTTGAGGAAGCAGGAAGTCTGCACAAGAACTTCAACAGATTAGGAGAATGGGGAAAGAAGTGACAAATGGAATACTGTATCGTATAAGGAATTGTATTGTCATGTACTTTGATAGAAGGAATAAAGGTGTAGATAATATTCTAAATGCTGCAAAAATTCAGAAATCAGAGGTGCAAAGGTCATTGGGAGTTCTCATGCAGGATTCCTTAAAAGTTAACTTGCAGGTTGAGCTGGTGGTGAGGAAGGCAAATGCAATGTTAGCATTCATTTTCAAGAGGATGAGAATATAAAAACAAGGATGTAATGGTGAGGCTTTATAAAACATTGCTCAAACTGCACGTGGAGTATTGTGAGCAATTTTGGGGCCCTTACCTAAAAAAGGATGTGCTGGCAGAGAAGACTCACGAGAATGATCCCAGGAATGAAAATTGTTAATGTATGAGGAGTGTTTGATGTCTCGGGACCTGAATGCACTGGAGTTTAGCAGAATGACGGGGATCTCATAGAAACCTATTGAATATTGAAAGGCCTAGATAGAGTGGATGTGGAAAAACACATTCCTGTACTGGGGGCATAGAAGGCACAGTGTCCCTTTTGATTGGAAATGAGGAGGAATTTCTTGAGCTAGAAGGCAGTGAATCTATGGAATTCATTGTGACAGACAGCTGTGGAGGCCAAGTCACTGGTTATATTGAAATAGGAGGTTGATTGGTTTTTAATTAGTAAGGGTGTCAAAGGGTCCATGGAGATGAAGGAGATTGGGGTTGAGAGGGATGATAAATCAACCATGAAGAATGACAGATCAGACTCAATGAGCCAAATGGCCTAATTCTGCTCCTAAGACTTATGGTCTAAATAAATGCCCAAATTTGCACACACAAAAATGATGAAATGAATCATGTACCATAATCATGAAATGATTTCCATATCTGCTTGTTATGTGTTTATGCCACAACATCTTATAAATTGCTTAAACAATTGGCTCCCCTCCGTTTGTGTAGATAACACTAACATTTAGAATAAAGACTAAAGAACAAATTACAAAATTAACAATCATTGGCTATTTCACAGATTTCTTATATAAATTTTTCAGTTTAAGATGGCACTGGAGAATGTCAGTGACTACTCACTGGTGGCCAATGAAACAAAGAAAACAACTAAATACTTTGTTACTAACACTTTTTCTGTTACACGATCAATGCAAACAATAGCCTGTAACTTCTATTTAGATTTGGAGGTGATTTAATGAAGCAGAACCGAGACAAGGCGAGACTGCGGGAAAGGCACTATGTTTGATCAATTCAAGCACTGGGCCGAACTGAAAAGTTAGGTTCAGGCTGAATTTAGGCAGCGGAGTCCAAGCCCCAAAGCATATTGAAGCAACAGAACTCAATGTTTGAATGATGATTTAAATGCCAGGCCGAATTGGAAGAGTCGGGTATAGGCCAAATCAAGCTGGCAGGGTCAAGGCCCAAAAGTGTAGTGAAGCAACAGAACCCGATGTTTGGATGATGATTTAAGCACCGGGCCAAATTGGAAAGGTCAAGTACAGGCCAAATCCAAGTGGCAGGGTCCAGGCCCCAGAGCATATTGAAGAAATAGAACTCGATGTTTGGAAGACAATTTAAGCATCAGGCCAGGTTGAAAAGGTTAGGGAGTTGGGCCCCAAGGCAATGAATGAACTGGTTCAGTTCACTGCTTTGCACTGAATTGACGGACTGTGGCTTTGTGTCTGTAAATGGACTTTCTTTCATTAATATCAATTCTGAACACTATTTTATTGCTTTTATTGTTTACATGATTTGTTTTCATTTCTCTCTGCACATTGGGTGTTTGATGGTCTTTTTTTAAATGGGTTCTTTTGGGTTTCCTTGTTTTGTAGCTGCCTGCAAGGAGATGAATCTCAAGGTTGTTTAATGTATACATACTTAGACAATAAATGTACTTTGAACTTTGAACTTAAATTTATAACTATCATTAAAACAAAGAAGAATAAGTTGGGGGGCAGAAAGGAGTTGGAATACAAAGGAAGGGATGAAGAGAGATTGAAGAGAGATTAGCTTTATTTGTCACATATATCAAAACATCAAAACATACAGTAAAATGCATCATTTGCGTCAAATCAAATCAGCAATTATTCTGCTGTGCAGCCTACAAGTGCACCACATTTCCAATGCCAGCAGATCAAGCCCACAACTCATAACCCCTAGCCTTACATCTTTGGAAAGTGGGAGGTAACTGGAACACCTGGGAGAAACACATGTGGCCACAGGGAGAACATATTAACTCCTTTCAGGAAGCAGTGCAAATTGAACCCTGATCCTTGATCGATGCACTAATTGCTATGCTACAGGATAAACCTTTTGGAAATAGCAAAGCATGATCCACAGAAGGTTTTAAAAGTATGGAAGCTAAATGCCTGACAAAGAAGAAAACAAAGAGGCTGGAAATTTAGAGCAGCACACTTAAAATGCTGGAAGAACTCAGTAGGTCAGACAGCATCTATGGAGGGAAATGGACAGTCAACATTTTAGACTGAGACCCTTCAAACTGAGATTGGAACAATGCAGATGCCTTTTAATGAACCAATGTGCACATATTGACCTGAATGGATTTTGTGACAATAAAGAATGCTTTGCTTCCACTAGAATTTTTATTGCATCACCTGAAGCAGTGTGAAAAAAGGTTAATTTTGAATCCTGGAGCTATTCATTTTAAAAACATTGCATGTTTCTTTGTCTAATTAGCTGGCAGCAAGGATTTTACTGATTTCATTGGCAGTGATGTGTTGTTAAATTGTTATTTGCTAATTGACCAAGATCGTTACTTTCAACAAAAGAATTTCTGACTGTTCGGCATTCACTCAGCATTGCTGAGTAGCATTTCAAAGGTCCCACCAACCTGCTAGCTTCTTTGATTCATTCATGTGGGTGAGCATTTATGGACTGATGTTTCATAACCTGTCCTGGTACAAGCCAGAAAATAACATTAGTCTTGAAGAAAAGGTTTTGAGTTACTGTTTTTTGTTCTATGTTTACATAGCAGTAGGTTAATTTTTGCAGATTACTTGTTTGCCAGATGTCAAAAAATTTTGGCTTTGGTTCAGACACTCTATTTAATTGCAAGGATAGTCTGTCCAAAATCTGTCGAAAATCCAGCAACAAAAATCTCCATTGCATGGTGTTTATGTATGTAAGAGAGAAATGGTGACTTTATGGTTACTTATGATAGCTGTATCTTTCAATTTCCACGCAGTATTTTGTTGTTATTTCAATAGCTATGTTAATGTATAATACATACAGATTTATTTTGATTTCACTCTGACTGCTCTAAATCTTGGACTCTACATTCCAAGTTCCTAATTATCTGTGAATGATGCCATGAAAGATAGCCAGTGTCAATATTATATTGTACTTGCTCCAGGCATGGTACTTTTCCAATGTGCTCTGCTGATAACAAAATGAGTTTAATTTTAGTGAATTATCTTGCTGGTATCAATTTATATTTCAGTCCAAATGGAAGAACTTGCATATTCCCAGTCATGTGTCAAAAAATGAAGTAATCTTCTTATTTCAGGCCACTAAAAATTGCTTATGAAATATTGCAAAGTCAGTAAAGGTGATAAATTGAGCAGTTTTTGGGATGCAAAGCTTTGATATTCTTTCATCAAATCACCCCTTCATCAGGATTGTAACCTTATTATACAGGATTATTATTTTTTCAGCAGGTAACTGCTTTTGCCTGCTGTAAATTATAGAAATATAATCACAACCTATTTGCCTCACCATCTAATCGTACTGCCAGCTGTACTAGAAAGCTGTGAGATCACTGAATAAGCCTGGATTTTACTGTAAATTCACATTTAAATTACAATTGCAATTTGTAAGTGCATCTTCTGTTTGGTACAAACGTGCTTTCCTGTCATTTTTATATATGAATTTATGCCAAATATAAGGTGTCATTTGGTTTAAAAAGAAATTATCCTTTGCAAGTGTCACATACAAAAAGTATTGCTTCTGCATAACAGTAGAAATTGCTTTTCGTTTTCTTTAGAGCTCATTGCATTTTTTATTAGTGGATAAACAAAGCTTATTTCTAATGTTAGAGAAGCATTTTGTATTTACTTGCAGTTGAGACTGCAATGCAATGCATTGCAATGCATTTATTAATTCAGTTTCATTTACTATTTTGTTTGCTATTCTACCGCCCACTTCTCTATTCCACCCTGTCCCCAACTCCAAACACACCCCCCACCCCCACGAACTCTCGAGTCCCTGGTGTTGCTTTGCCCCTCTGTAGCAGAATAAAGCAAGAGGTAACTCCATTGAAGACATAATTTGGATGATTCAATCCTCATGAGAACAAATTATATGCATATATATATTATACTTCTTTTTGGATATAACTGAAGATTTTAGTTTAGTAATTGTTTAAGGTTAAACTAGTTTACTGTTGTAAAACAACCAACGAAGAATGTTGGATGGTAAAAATGTTGGATGGTGAACACTTTTGGCATTGTAGTTAAAACACTGTACTAAAACTTCTGAGCAAAGTTCAGTTGAGGTAGGACTGTGAATTGTTGATCCTATAGTGTCATAAAGAATTATAATTCAGAAAGCACTATCTATTATGAACAAACGATCTTCTTTGATGGTGGAGTTAATAGAGTGTCACTGAAAATACACAAAATCTTTTAGTCCATATAAAGAAACATTTCAATTTGATTAACAATTTCCACAACACATCATTCAGTGTTAAGCTCCTAGCCCAAACCTAATGAAAATATATCTCTCTGTACCTATATTTGAAATTGGTGATCTAACTCAGCAGCCTACCATTTTTTTTCATCATTCCTCCTTCTTATAATTGTGATACAGACAATGGCTCCAACATGAGAGTAGGAATATTGGTGAGTCTAAAAGTGTTCACCTTTATAATGAAGCAAATCTGAGAGCAGTATGCCAGAAACAGTTAGACTTTATGCATTCAGATGTAAATCAGTTTCTAACAAGCGCACAAGTCTTAATTATTTCCTAGTACCAAAAATGTGCTTCTGTATAAGTAAGTATTCACGCCTCCAGAACTGGATTAGTGGTAGATTTAAATAATATTAATTAGGTCTTTAGTTCTGCATCTTTTTATCTTCCTTTCTTAATCCTATTTTCTTTTCATTTGTTTCATTTCCTGTTTATCATTTTCAATTCAAAAGCAATCTTTTTTTATTTTTTGCCTTAACTCTGTCGCAGATTTGTAGAATGTCTCCGAAAATATGTACCAGGTTTTGCAGTACCCAATTAGCCCGTGTGCACACACAGAAAACAGGGGCCCCTTACACTGCCAACTCATTAGCACCATGTCTTCAGGGTGCTAATCCCCTCATCATAATGTCAATGACTGCACACAATAGCAAAGGGCAAAAGTTGTCACAGTCCTAATAATTCAACTAACCTGGTTTATTTGAAAGAAGTAGAAAGAGTTGGAAAAAGAGGCACCAGAGGTTTTTTCAGACCCAGACGGCTTCTTCTAGTTCGTCCGCAGAATAGCTTAATCTTCTCTTCTTGTGTCTCTCTTTTCTTTTCAAGATAGATAGATAGATACTTTATTCATCCCCATGGGGAAATTCAACTTTTTTTCCAATGTCCCATACACTTGTTGTAGCAAAACTAATTACATACAATACTTAACTCAGTAAAAAATCTGATATGCATCTAAATCACTATCTCAAAAAGCATTAATAATAGCTTTTAAAAAGTTCTTAAGTCCTGGCGGTAGAATTGTAAAGCCTAATGGCATTGGGGAGTATTGACCTCTTCATCCTGTCTGAGGAGCATTGCATCGATAGTAACCTGTCACTGAAACTGCTTCTCTGTCTCTGGATGGTGCTATGTAGAGGATGTTCAGGGTTTTCCATAATTGACCGTAGCCTACTCAGCGCCCTTCGCTCAGCTACCGATGTTAAACTCTCCAGTACTTTGCCCACGACAGAGCCCGCCTTCCTTACCAGCTTATTAAGACGTGAGGCGTCCCTCTTCTTAATGCTTCCTCCCCAACATGCCACCACGAAGAAGAGGGCGCTCTCCACAACTGACCTATAGAACATCTTCAGCATCTCACTACAGACATTGAATGACGCCAACCTTCTAAGGAAGTACAGTCGACTCTGTGCCTTCCTGCACAAGGCATCTGTGTTGGCAGTCCAGTCTAGCTTCTCGTCTAACTGTACTCCCAGATACTTGTAGGTCTTAACCTGCTCCACACATTCTCCATTAATGATCACTAGCTCCATATGAGGCCTAGATCTCCTAAAGTCCACCACCATCTCCTTGGTCTTGGTGATATTGAGACGCAGGTAGTTTGAGTTGCACCATATCACATATCAAGATGGCCGGTGTTCTGTCGGAGCCCAAGATCTACAGGTGCAGCGCAGACTATGGTTCTCCACAGGCAGTGGGTTCTCGTTCTTTGACTTACTGTGGAGTCTCGCGTTTCGATATCTCCAGGTGTGACCTGGAAGATGTGCGCCTTCGGGATGCAGCCCCGTGGACAACTGAGTTCCTCATCGATGTCGCCAACAGAAGCGGCATGGGAGACTGAAACATGGAGACAACAGGCCATGGGCACTGCTGTCTGAAAAAGGCCTCTGCTCTCAAGTGATCCCCCTTTTTCTCTCTCTCTCTCTCTTGATGGAGGGTGAGAGCCTGTTAGTCCTCGAGTCAGCGGTCTCGGAGAAGGGACACAGCAGACTGTAACATTGGAACAGCGAGCTGCTGATCTACTGCTCTTGTTCCTGCAGGACAACCCCTCTCCCCCTTGCTAGTGAGAGGGAACCTGTCTGAGATACCAGAGTGTTGGGTTATGGACTGTTGTTCGCTGATGGGCTCTAGATCAAGCTTTTCTTGTGGGCTTTGCTATTGCTTGCATGGTGGGGGGAGGGTGGTCAGTATTTTTGCTGGAGCAAGTGGGCAGAGGACGAGGGAGAGGGTAGATGATTTTGTCACTGCGTGTTTGTGGGAGTGAGTGAGGGGGCTTTAGGGTTCCAATGTTTCTGTCTGTCATGGTCCCATCTGGCTGTCCCCGATCTCTCTCCTATCTCCTTGATTATGACTTAATTCCAGTTATTAGATTCCCAATTCCTGCTAGTTCACTTTATTACAGCACACCTGGTGTTCATTAGAGACTGTGGGATAAGAACTCTGGCGTCACAACCACAGGTCGCCAGTTCGTTGGTCGATTCCTGTGTGTTAACCTCATTTCCCAATCACTTAGGACCGGTAGTTCTAAGTTCAGCGCCAATCCCTAGATATTCTATGAAAACCTTGTCTCCCAGTCAAGACTCCCCTAGTTACCTGTTCCACGTTCGCGACTGTGAAAGCTCCTCTCAGCCCTGTCTCCGTGTCTGTGTCCTGCACTTGGGTTCGCCCCCAGTCACTCCTTGTAACAGAACGAACTGGCCAAGAATGAACCCAGCGGACACGAACCCCCTGCAACAGGCCCTCGCCAGCCAGGTTTCCCGACTGGGCCTACACAGTCAACTGCTCAGAGATGTGATGGAGAACCTCCATGCCCTGTCCAAGAACGCAAAGAAGGTCAGTGAACAGGTCGCCCAAGTACCTGCTCCTCTTACTCTGTCCCTTCTGAGAACCCGGTCTGACCAACCCGCACTGCCTGGGTCGGCAGCACGATCACCAAGAGCGCTGCACGTACCCGAACCGGAATCCTATGCTGGGGACCTAGGGAAGTGCAGGGATCTCTTACTGCAATGCTGCTTGGTTTTTGAGCAGCAGCCACGTACAGACGCCACAGACAGATCAAAGATAGCGGACATCATGGGGCTGTTGCGAGGGAATGCCTTAGCTTGGGCCACCACGATTTGGGATAACCAGCCAGAGACCTGCTCTTCTTTTCCCACCTTCATCTCTGAAATGAGGAAGATTTTATGAACTTCCCATTCACAGTAAGGACGCCGCAAAGCGCCTACTGACTCTCCGTCAGGGCTCATGAAGTGTAGCCAAATACTCCATTGAGTTCCGGATACTAGCGGCCGACTCGGGGTGGAATGATGAGGCACTCCAGGAAGTTTTTCAACAAGGTCTCTGTGACAGGATAAAAGATGAATTGGCGGTGAGGGATGACGCAAACAGTTCGGACCCTTTGGTCTCTCTAGCCACCAGGCTAGATAACTGACTCTGAGAACGTCAGAGAGAGAAAGCCGGTCGCCCCACTCCTCGGGTCACTCCATGGCCCATTTTACTATCTTCAACCAGCCCTAACCTCGCTCCTAGCATAGCTCCCGCTCCGACCGTTCCCACTACCCTGGGGGAGGAACCGATGCAGCTGGGATGGAACCATCTCTCTCCCACCGAGCAACTCCAGAGATTAAGATCAGGGAATTGTCTATATTGTGGCCAGTCTGGACACTTCCGTGATACCTGTTCTCTTCGAACAAAAGGGAGGGCTCACCAATAGAAAGGGGGATCTTAGTGAGCCAGATGACACTCCTTTCAGTCCCCCACACCCGGGTGCAGGTCCAAGCTACTGTGAACTATCACCAACAGTTCCTGTCTCTATCCACCTTGGTGGACTCCGATGCCGAGCAAAATCTTTTGGATGAGGACATAGCCTCCCGGGCCGGAATTCCTTGGGAACCGTTAAGTACCTTCCTGGAAGCCCGGGTGCTGGACGGGAGACTTCTGACCTGGGTCACTCACTGTACGCCATCCCTGACTTTGATTCTGTCTGGAAACCATCGGGAGCTGGTACAATTTAATCTAATCCATTCTCCACAAGCCCCTATAGTTCTGGGATACCCTGGTTCAGCCACCATAACCCCATATTGACTGGTCTACTGGGAGGATAGCCAGCTGGAGCCCGTTCTGTCACTCCACCTGTCTTCTCCTATCCCCTGGGGAGGTCACCGTGACCTCGCCTGTCGTGGAACCACCCCCCCACCCCCGCCAACTTGTCCAGGGTCCCAGTAGAGTACCACGACGTGGGACAGGTATTAGTAAACAACAGACTCTTTCCCTGCCTCCACACCGACCATACGATTGTGCTATCGACCTTCTCCCCAGGGCCTCGTTACCCACCAGTCAGTTGTATAACTTGTCCTGGCCTGAGAGAGAAGCCATGGAGAAATACATCAGTTAGTCTCTCGCGGAAGGCATTGTTCGGCCCTCATCCTCCCCGGTGGGCGCAGGGTTCTCCTTTGTGGGGAAGAAGGATGGGTCACTACATCCCTGCATCGATTACCGAGGCTTTAACAACATAACCGTTAAAACCAAATACCCACTGCCCCTCATAAATTCAGCATTTGACCACTTCACAGAGCCACCATCTTCTCGAAGTTGGACCTACAAAGCGCCTACCATCTGGTCAGAATTAGGGAGGGGGACGAGTGGAAGACAGCATTAAATACCCCTCTAGGCCACTTTGAATACCTGGTCATGCCGTTTGGCCTCACCAATGCCCCAGCCATTTTTCAAGTTCGGATTAACGATGTGCTGAGAGACTTTATTAACCGCTTTGTGTTTGTCTATTTGGATGACATCCTAATCTTCTCCAGCAGTCTCCAAAAACACATTCATCATGTCCGTCAAATCCTACAGAGGCTGTGGGAGAACAAATAATTCAAGAAGGCTGAGAAGTTCGAATTCCACGTCCCCTCGGTCAGCTTCTTAGGTTACATCATCGAGAGCAGGCAAGTGAGAGCAGATTCCGAGAAGATCTGGGCGGTGGCGGAGTGGCCCAGACCCATGGCCCGCAAGCAACTCCAGCGAGTTCTGGGGTTTATGAACTTCTATCACCAGTTTATCAGGGATTATAGACGAGTGGCAGCACCCTTTACCCAACTTACTTCACCTACAACACCCTTTCTTTGGGACTCCGAGGCTGACTCAACATCCGCTAAACTGAAGAGGCATTTCACGTTCGCTCCCATCCTGGTCCAACCGGACCTCTCCTGTCAATTCATTGTGGAGGTCAACACCTCCAACTCCGGGGTAGGAGCAGTCCTGTCCTAACATTCAGGTCCTGATCAGAAACTTCACCCCGTGCCTTCTTTTCATGCTGGCTGTCTCCCGCTGAACAAAATTACAACGTGGGGAACCAGGAGCTACTTGTGGTCAAACTGGCTTTGGAATAATGGAGGCACTGGCTGGAGGGGGCAGAGCACCCATTTATTGTCTGGACTGATCACAAGAGACCTCGGATATATCCAGACCGCCCAACACCTGAACTCCCGCCAAGCCTGTTGGGCATTATTTTTTGGCAGGTTCAGGTTTACTCTCACCTATCGTCCTGGGTCCAAGAACAGAAAACCTGATGCACTCTCCAGTCAATACAATTCCAAAGAAGACCTTTCCAGCCCAGAGACCATCCTCTCACCATCCTGTGTGGTGGCAGCCCTCACCTGAGAAATCGAGGCCAAAGTAAAAGAGGCCCAACGGACTGAACTTGACCCTAGCAATGGACCCGCCAATTGCCCAATTCTGTTCGATCTCAGGTTCTCCAGTGCGGGCACACGTCTTGGTTCGCCTGCCATCCCGGGAGTGATCGGGCACTGTCTCTTCTGAAAAGACATTTTGTTGGCCTTTCATGGACACTGATACCTGTTCCTTTGTCTCTGCATGTTCCGTCTGTTCCTGTGGAAAAGCCTCCCACCGGTCACCTGCTGGATTACTTTGTCCCCTACCTGTCTCTAGTTGTCCTTGGTCTCACATAGCACTGGATTTTGTCACAGGATTACGCCCTTCACATGGGAACACCACCATACTCACCGTGGTGAATCGTTTTTCCAAGACTGGGCACTTTGTAGCCCTCCCTAATCTCCCTTCTGCTCAGGAGACCACAGACCTTCTCATCCGCCATGTCTTCTGTCTTCACGGAATTCCTTTGGACATTATCACCGACCGGGGTCCCCAATTCGTTTCACAAGTCTGGAGATCCTTTTGTTGAGCCCTAGGTGCCTCAGTTAGCCTGTCATCCGGCTTTCAACCACAGACAAACGGGCAAACGGAACGGGTCAACCAGGATTTGGAGGTGGCACTATGTTGCATAACAGCAAACAACCCATCTACCTGGAGCAACCACCTCGCATGTGTAGAGTACGCTCACAACTCTCTGGTCAGCACCGCCACTGGAAGATCTCCTTTTGAATGCTCCCTTGGGTACTGACCCCTGCTGTTTCCCACTCAGGAAGAGGATATTGTGGTGCCGTCTGCTCAGGCCCATATCCACCAGTGCTGCAAGGTCTGGGAAGACACATGCACGGCCCTGCTCCACTCAGCTGACCACAACTGGAGGAGTGCCAATCGCCATCGGACTCCTGCACATGAGTATCAACCTGGGCAGAAGGTGTGGCTCTCATCTAAAGACATTCCTCTCAAAAACGAGCCCAAGAAGCTCACCCCTCGCTTCCTGGGACCTTTTGAGATTGAAGGTATTATCAACCCCACGGCAGTTCGACTCAAACTGCCTAAATCTATGAACATCCATCCTACATTTCACATTTCCCAATTAAAACCGGTTTCTGTCAACCCTTTGTGCCCTCTGACCGTACCCCCTCCACCCACCCGGATCATTGACGACCACCCAGCGTACACTGTCCGGCAATTACTGGATATGCACCGCCAAGGTAGGGGCCTCCAGGACCTGTTTGACTGGGAAGGATACGGCCGGGAGAAACATTCCTGGATTCCCCACTCTTTCATCTTGGACCCTTCCCTCATCTGTGACTTCCATTGGGACCATCCAGACAAGCCTGGGGGTGGGGTGGTCGCCTGGAGGCTCTCGTTGAGGGGTAAGTACTGTCATGGTCCTGTCTGGCTGTCCCCCATCTCGCTCCTATCTCCTTGATTATGCCTTAATTCCAGTCGCTGGATTCCCAGTTGCTGCTAGTTCACTTAATTACAGCATACCTAGTTCCCATCAGAGACTGTAGGATAAGAACTCTGGCATCACAGACACAGGTCACCAGTTCGTTGGTCGATTTCCGTGTGTTAACCTCATTTCCCAATCACTTAGGACCGTTAGTTCTAAGTTCAACGCTAGTCCCTAGATATTCTACGAAAACCTCGTCTCTGGGTCAAGACTCCCCTGGTTATCTGTTCCATGTTCGCGACTGTGCTAGCGCCTCTCAACCCTGTCTCTGTGTCTGTGTCCTGCACTTGGGTTTGCCCCCAGTCACTCCTTGTAACACTGTCATTCATTCTTCAGGGTTTTCCTCTCTGTTTCTTTGGTGTCTGCGAAGAGTCAGAATTTCAGGTTGTATACTGTATACATTCTCCAATATTAAATTGAACCACTGAAGCTTTTCAATTGGAAGCTGTTGCAAATGCTGATGTATTTCTAAAATTGATCTATGTAGCAAGGAACCACAGCTATCCAAGTGGACAGAGAATATACAAATGTTTTCCAAAGTTGTAATAGAGGCACTGAAGAATGTGAAAGTATGTGCTCAAATCTTCACCCTTAACTTTACACAAACCTATTTTCTACCACTCAACTCTATCTTAACATCCAGTTTCAGAACTTACACAAACACCAACTGTTCAGTCGTGACAACCTTACTGCCATACGTGTTGCAAACATTCAATGACACACCTTCTCTGCCTTGTAGGAACAGGTGGTACAGAACGAACAGTAGCAGGAACTGACCGACACAGGAGATAATTACCTACATGCACAGAGCTGCTTCACCACCATGTGGAAATTACACATATTGATTTCAGGAGGATCATTGCTGTGTTTCACGCAGGAGGTGGGGTAGTAGGTGGTAATGTAGATTGAAGTAATCACCAAGACAATAAGAGGAAGCATACTGTGGGTGAGATTGGGCGGGTGATTGTGGTAAGTAGGTACTAGAGTAATTAGTAAGAAGAGGACACCAGGGAGAAGACCAGTGAAGAGGAATGATCCAAGATGCCATCAAGTTGTAACAGATTATGTGAGGGAAGACTACTATGGATGAAAACACAAAGAACGAACCTGTCTTCAGAATGATCAATACCTCAGGTTCCCCTGGAGCCACCAGATATATTTTGGTCCTTTAATACTGAAGCAGGGCATTACCTTCCAGTTAAGGGCAGATAAAGTGTTCAAGGTCCATGTTGCTCAGGAACTGTACAAGCATGACCAAGAATTGATCATATCTTGTTTGACATCACTACATATGTATAGTGTCTGGAGGATCTGCTTCAAATTTCCAGAAGTATCTTATGTATGAAAACATATCTAGTATTATGTGCTTTTGATCATATTGGTTTGCACTGTACAGAAATAATGTTCTGTATGAGTAAACTCCAAGCCATTCTTGTACCTTTGCATAAAAGTGGGACCTGCTTAGCTCACCAGGCAGATGCAGGCTCCTTATAGCAGGGGAAAGTATAGCACAAATATCAATTTACCAGAGGGCAATGTTACAAGCAAATCTTGCTGCATGGGTCTCAGGTAAACATTTTGATGGACCAGGTATTGCAAGAAGGTGGATGGGACACACATTAAAATATTCACACATAAGAATACTTGCAAGAATATCTGAGTTTAATGCCAAGTCATTTAATACGAGTTGGACACAGAACATTGCAGAATATTTGTGGTCCCAGAATTGCTTATTTTTTTTGGATTCAGGGCAAATTTCACATACACTTACGCCCTTGAAAATGACGGTGGCGAGTTACTGCTTTGAATCAGAGTAGACTTCTGAACCTAGTGCATCGTGTTTTCATTTTAACAATGTACAGTTGATCTGAAGCATCATTTAATAAAATTGCATGTGCTCATTTATTTGCCTTTAAATGAAGACTTTGAAGTCAAGTTTAACAGGTCACGATGATGTCATGTCCGGTGTGAAAACAAAGTTAGTGTTTAGGCTGGCTTGGCTTGATCAAAGTGCATCAGTACTTTGTGGTCTGGCCTTGAGCACTCTGTCTCTGAGCAAAAGCTGTAAGGCATTTCCCTTGAGGAGAAGGATCACTCCCGTGGAGCTGCATCCAACCAGGCACTGGGGAAGATGGTGCACAAAGGAGAAGAGCAATCTATGGAGAATTAGTTCTTTCTCAGGAGTTTTCTTAAAAGGGGAGGTGATAAGTTTGATTGGAAAAGGAAAGGGTTAAGGTACAAATGCACATGAGAATTTGGCATAAGGACAGAATTTTAAAATATGGACACATGCAAGGGAGCTTGTAGTACTGGTCTGGTTGGGTGCTTACTGCATGGTTGGAGTGGAATCCTGAACATCGGTCTACTTCAGTTTGTTACAGTTACAGAAATGGTCAGGTATGAGAAAAATTACTATCTATCTGCCACTGGTTTGGTTGCATTCAGGATGGATTTGGGTCAGACTTTAATTTTAAACCTGAGAGATTACTACTTTCAACTGTTTTCATCTAAATCATTTTTGCATTTTCTCCTGTATCCATAGGAAAAATGTAGCATACACTATCATCTTTCACTTAACTGGGCCAAATGTACAAAATACTCTCCTTAAATAAATAAGTTTTATCACCTGTATCCCATGCTATTTTCAACAATATTCCAATGCCTAGGCAACAAAATATAATCAGAATTAGCATCCATTACTCTTTTATATAACAATTGTGATACACCTACCTTGCATGCTATATTTTTTGGCAAATGAATATTTTAAAGTAATTCCTGGTAATTACTTCAAGAAAAGTAAAGAACATCTGAAACTGGAGGGACTTGTTGCCAAAGAACGAAAGGGTACATGTCATCTTATTCCATTTTAAGAACCACTGTGAGAATTATAATGGCTGTTCTGTTAAAAGCAACAGTTAAATTGTACACTCAGGCAAAAAACAATTACAGCTCTTAGCAGAAATGCTGCAATTTATTAGCAATTGGAAAAATCTCCACATACACTTGCATACATAAGAGTATAGACAGACAAAAATTGCTATTCAGATGGAATAACAACCTCCATAAAATAGCTCACTAATATATTGTATTCCAATGTAATTCCCTTAAAGAATTTTATTCTATTTAATCAAACATGACTTATGATTTTATAAATCTATGTTGACTCTAACAGATTAGTTGCGTACCTTAAGGTACATTTATAGTAAATAGTAGCATTAGTCAAAGTGGTTTTATTTGGCTTGGGTCCTGACTTTGCAGTGTCTGACTCAACCTGCTTTATAAGCACTTGGTAATCCACAAATCTAAACTTCAAGTTTATATGAAAAGATTCAACATAAATGAATTGTGAAATTGTTTCATCCTGCTGGCTCCACTGTATTATAGAGCACTCCAAGCACTCAATACCTCTAATCGTTCAGTTAACTTTATTCCTTCATGTTATCTTGAACCTAGTCAGAAGCTTGGTTGAAGTGCCGCTTTACCAATTAAATCCAAAAGGAATAATGAAAAATATCTCCGAATTCTATCCAGAATGATTAAATGCGATTTCCAATAGGCTATAATTAGTTTTTCATAACATAAGCAGTTCTACTTACTTGGAAAAACTTCTCTTGCACGTTGCTACATCTTAGTAAATAATTAGGCACACAAATTGACACACAAATATCACAGTTTTAACAAAAAAAAGAATGAATGAAGTTACTTTCCTTGAGCTTTATGACTGTGGATAAAACTGATATGAAAAGAAATTTCACTAAGACCTATGCAAGTTATTATATACTTCATGACCCTGGAACTTAGATACAGAACAAGCGTGGAACATCTAGTTTCTTGAGCCTCTTCTCTCAATGAAGCAGTGATATTATGGCTGAATTGTGACCGTGGCTGAATGTTATATTTGTATGGCGCTGTAGCATAGTGGTTAACACACGCTTTACAGTGCAGGTGACCCGGGTTCAATCCCCACTGTTGCCTGTTAGGAGTTTGAACATTCTTCCTGTGACCGCTTTGGTTTCTCCAGGTGCTCCAGTTTCCTCCCACTGTCCAAAGATGTACCAGTTGGTAGGTTAATTGGTCATTGCAAATTGTCACATGATTAGGCTAGCAGTAAATCAGGTGATTGCTGGGAGGCATGGCTTGAAAGGCCTATTCCAAGCTGTATGCCAATAAATAAATAAATCAATAAATAATTATCATTGTCTGTCCCACCATCAATTACTGATTGTGGAAGATTGCTGATTCTTAACTTTACTCCTTAGAAGCTTAGGGCTAATCATTGGACCTTGATCACTTAATAGTTCAATTATATTTCCAGTCCATTTCAAAATTAAAAAATTATACTCTGGCAACAAAATTCAATTACATAGACCCTATTGTTTGGGATCCAGAGATGCAGATTGGTTGATGGTGGAGTGTGCATGAGACAGCTGTAGAGTAAGATGTGACATAATTGGAAAATGTGCTAATGTGTTCATTCATTTATCAGCCATTTATGCAGTTTACAGTTATCAAATCAGTGCACAGTAATTTGACATTCAGACCTGCCAGTTGTTCCTTTACTGAAGTAGCTAATATGGAGGATTATAAGACCTTGGTCAGACCCCACTTAGAGTACTGTGTTCAGTTCTGGTCGCCTCACTACAGGAAAGATGTGGAAACTATAGAAAGAGTGAAGAGGAGATTTACAAGGATGTTGCCTGGATTGGAGGGTGTACCTTAAGAGAATAGGTTGAGTGAACTCAGCCTTTTCTCCTTGGAGTGACGGAAGATGAGAGATGACCTGATAGAGGTGTATAAGATGATGAGGGGCATTGATCATGTAGATAGCCAGAGGCTTTTTCCCAGGACTGAAATGGCTAACACGAGGGGTCATAATTTTAAGCTGCTTGGAGACAGGTACCGAGGGGAGGTAAGGGGTAAGTTTTGCCCACAGAGAGTGGTATGTGCGTGGAATGTACTGCTAGCAGCGGTGGTGGAAGTGGATACAAAAGGACTTTTAAGAGCCTCTTAGATAGGTACATGGAGCTTCGAAAAAATAGAGGGCTATGCACTAGGGAATTCTAGGCAGTTTCTGGAGTAGGTTACATGGTCGGCACAACATTGTGGGCCGAAGGGCCTGTAATGGGCTGTAAATTTCTATTTTCCATGTACATGTTTAACAACAGAGGTAATCCCTTCCCACCACACAACTCCGCTCCAAACTCACAATCTGCTCTATTAAAATGGATCATCAATTACTTGCTGGTTTACAGATTACTTTGGGGTACATTGGTTGGACTAAGGAAACATTTTGTACTGTCTCCGGATATTCATGTGAAGGAAGCAAAGATTTTACTTTTGTCTCCATTTCCACCATCAGAAAAACCCTGTTGCTCCCAGGCAATGAGCATTGAAGGAGCTGTAGCATGAAAGCGAGAACTGAGGAAGATGTGCACAGGATGACCGTGAGTTAACAGAGGGTATGGAAGAGAGCCACAGTCTGAGACCTCTTTTATCAATAGTCTGCAGAGGTCATCATACGGACCTCAGTAAAGGTCAATACATGATATGCAGTAGCTGCCCTTGCTGTTGAAGAACTATGTTAGAATTATAGTTTGATAATGATTCCTTTTTAGCCTAGAGAAGGAGAATCTGCAGCATTTCATTGTCTGTAGCTGACAAATCATGGAGTTCTCTAAGCCAGAACTGCAGATTTCACCTTGTGCAGAGAAGCAGCAAGCTGAATGCAATGGAACGAGAAGGTTATGATTTTTCTGATGTTGGAAGATGCTGCAAGCAGAGCTTATGTCTCTTGGAGACTGTCACAGGTTAATTCGAAGCCTCTGGCAAATCACTAGAGCTATGTTTCCCAAGGGTACAGCAAATATGCACCACATCACATTGATCACAGTAGTCACTGTTAGCCAGCTAAAGAGCATCATTTCAACTGTGATCCAACCACACCCCTATCCAACAAAGACAACTTTTAAAATATATTGTTTTATTTATTTAGGTATTCAGCTTGGAGCAGGCCCAATGAGCCATACTGCCCAACAACCTACTTCTTTAACCCTAGTCTAATCACAAGACAATTTTCAAAGACTAGTAACCAATTAACCAGTATGTCTTCGGACTATGGGAGGAAGCCAGAGCACCCAGAGATTACACACACAACACAAGCTCCTTGCAGATGGCGCTGGGATTGAACCCCGAACTCCAACGCCCCAAGCTGCAACAGTGCCATGGTAAATATTATATAATTGTGGCAGCACAGATTTGTTTCAATGTTTCTTTAAACATATTGATTTAATTAAATCTACTCTTTATCTTTTAAGATGTACTGATCTTTTTATTTCTAATCATTTTGTCAGCCAGAGATTATTGAACTGTTTAAGTGCCTCGTGGCATTGACAGGACACCTAGATTCACTTCCAGCATTCCCCTGAGACTTTTCATGATTAGGGGGTTAGCAGTGTGCTGTCTCAAGCCGACTTTGTTCTGATCTGCCATCCAATTCACAGGTGTAATATCTCCATGCTCTATAGATGCTCCGGGTAAAAGCAGACATTCTGGGATTATGGGCATTGGTTTCACTTCAGAACAAATTATCCCATTAAACTTCAATCACATCCTGCTTAAAAACACCAGATAAGCCATCTAGTTTGGCAATGTCTTCTGACAGAAAAAAATACAATAGCTAAAAACCTAAAGCGAAATACTAAAGTTTTGAAAAGATCAGGTTATAGTTGTAAACTATTACTTCAGCATCAAAAACTGATGATGTTCAATTTTTTTAACTGTAGGGAACTAGCCAATTTGGAAAATAATTTGCATTTCTTCTTCATGAGTTTCAAATTTGACAGATCTGAAATAGGTTTCCTGAACAGAAAGAAGCCAATTTATATTGTTTTCTGTACACATCCGATCAGTGATTGCTATTTTCTCTATGATTACTCCTTCTGGCAATGGATAGCGAAGAAATCATAGAGAATTTCCTGCAAAAGTTAAAGCTAATTTATTAAACATGTGAAAGGAAAATGGACTGTGCTTGATTTGAGTTGCTCCAAGTAGCTGCTGTAAGGCTCAGGAATGCTGGCTGATTACATCAATCCCTTTTTTTCTGTGACCAGCCTTGAGTCAAAATGCAGAAACAGGAAATGTTGCCGGATAACCCTTCTGAATTCTGCTGCCAATGTCATGAATAGGCAATTTCAAAAAATCTTTTTTTTTAATTAAGTGTACCTCAGTTGTCTGAGTTCTTATTGCTGATACAGCTGAGGTCTGTAGTTAAATCCTTGATCTTCTTTCTATAAACTTTCTTCTTTTAAAAACTCAGAATGAATTGTTTTGGTCATCAGAAAGGATTACTTAACTTTCATTATTGCCCCATGGATGCCTCTAAATCAACAAAGTAATCTGTAGTCTTCAGCCTGCCAGTTTTAATACTCCTGTGTATGCCTTTCTCTGGCCCTTGCTCCATAACTTCCACCCAGATATTAACTGGTGAATCTTTAGCTCAATTTAAGAAAATTGGATGTCAGGCAACAACAAAATAAGCATGATGTGACCTGGTTGTAATAAGTTATTTGATATTATTAAGTTACGTGGGATCTTTTAATATTTTTCAGTCCTGAAATAATCATGTTTTAATATTTTTTTTAATTTTTAACAGATCTTTTCTTTTGCAGTGGTTGAGTAAGTGTACAGTCACACCTTTGATAGATATGGCAGTAGGATGAGACCTGGTCGGCTGTCCAGACCATTATTTTTGCTTGAAGATACTCAGCTAGATATTGACCCAGCCTTTTGACCCTTCTAAACTGTGCTAGCTATCAGTCACCCATTTACAACGACTCTAGATTTTATTCTGTCCACATTCACATCAACAGCCTCAGATTCTACCACTAACCTGCTTACCAGGGGTAATGTCCCTGGCCAATTAACCGACCTGACTCACACATCTTGGCGATGCTGGAAAAACATGAAGCACTTGAGGAAAATCATGCAGTCACAGGGCGAACATACAGACTTCATAACGTTACAATCTAGCCTAGGTCACTAGAGCTGCAGCAACACAGCACAAGCACCACTGTGCCATTCAAATATATTATTTTAAAGAGTTCAAACAATGTCAGCTTTGGGGTAATGAAGTTCATGTGCCAATTTGTTTTCACTTATAATATTCTTTTTTTGGGGGGTTATTGTGGCAAATATCAGATACCGTTTTATAGACTAATTTCCTATTGAGATGTTTATGTGCATAGTGGGCATTGCCACATTGTCTTGTTTAATGAACTTTTGCTGAAAATCCAAAGAAACTTTACACAAAAAAGTTATTTTTTGTGTTATTTTAGGCAATGATCAGCTACCATAATACACTCGTCGATGGTTCCTGTAGTTTGGAACACTATTGTCATTTCAACAACCTTTTGACTCACTGCTATGAGCACAGGATGATAAATTTAAGTTTTTATTCATTGTCTCTCAACTTCATTGGTGCAACATGTATCAATTTCTTAAATGATTCTTGTTGTTACTATTATTTGCTCTTATTACAAATTGTTCTTGAGAAGAAGCTGTTTTTAAGCTATTCCAGCTCTTGTGGTAATTTTGCAGCTTAAAAATATATAATGATTGTTTAGTATAGGTCAGACTTCCCTGTCAAAATAGTGCTAATATTAATGGTCTTTGACATCATTTACATGCAATCAATACTTCATGGATCAAACCATTCTTTCTGGCTTCAACAATCATTCCACGGTCAAAGTTACTTAAATCACATTTCTTCCCCATTCTGATCTTTGGTCTGAACCTCTTACATGCTTTTATTCATTGGATTTCTGCCATATGACTGGCTGATTAGATATTTGCATTAACGAGCAAGTGTTTAGGTGTACCTAATAAAGTGGCCACTGAGGGTATATCGGCTTAATTTATTCTTTTGACCTACTCTTTCATACCTGAATTCCCCTGCAGTGACGTTTTCAGCTCACTTTTGTATTAATGTACTATTCTGAAAATTTGGTTACTTCAGCAGCTCAGTGACTAAACAGAGCATTATTATTAAGTCCATCACTTTCAATTTTATCCTCCGACAATAAAAAAGCATTCTTTGCCTCATAAGAATAGTAGATAGATCTTTTAATCAATAGGATTACTACTAATAAAATTGCACTCATTGAAACAGGAAATATGAGAACTGCAGAACTTGAAGGAAAGTTCATTAATTTTTATGTTATCAGAGGACTTGTTTAAAAACTATTGACTATTCTCAGCTAGTGTCCAATCAATGTCAAAATACTGTCAATATTTCAAACAAAATCATTTCATTATACCTCCAAAATTAGTTATTCTTAGATTTACTGCTGAGTAATCTGTAAATATCTGAGGTTAATTTGAAAATTTTATTTATTTCTCTGTCTCTCCGTGAATCTTCTGTGGAAGATTTATCTGTTCTTTTTCCTGATGAAGGCAAAAACAGCAAGCCTGGTGTATTTTGTCTTAGGCATATTAATTAGTGAGTATGGTGATCCATAGCCCACACATACTCTCACTAATTTCCAAATGGATTTAAACTGTCATCCTTAAAAATAAATCAGGCAAAGACTCTTATGCTTGCTAGGCCACTTTGTGCTTGATCTGGCTCACTGCTTACCCTTACTTAACTCAATGCCTCAAAAAAACGGTGTCCATCGTTAAGGACCCCCATCACCCAGGACATGTCCTCTTCTCAGTGCTACCATCAGGGAGGAGAGACAGGAGCCTGAAGACACACACTCAACATTTCAGGAGCAGCTTCTTCCCCTCCACTATCAGATTTCTGAATGGATAATGAACCCATGTTCACTACCTCACTAATTTTTTTTGCTATCTCTTTTTGCTCTATACATATATATATTTATAGTTTCTATTATGTTTTATTATGTATGCAATGTACTGTTGCCACAAAACAACAAATTTCAAAACATATGCCAGTGATACTAAACCTGATCCACATGCAGCCTACCTGCCCATACAAACGCCAGACTCTGCTGAGCTACTGGATGCAGCAGTCCATGAGAATAACTAGGTGTCAGGTTGTGAGGCCTGATGACCTTTTGACAGCTCAGTGCTTTCAGACCTTCTCACTGTGCTCTAGATTTCTCTGGTGGTTTGCGATAAAAGTTCCAAAGAAAATAATATTTTAAAATTTAAAATGCAGGTAGATAATAGAAATATATTGAACAATATGATGAGAAGGTGGAATAAAGAAAAAATATTTTAACTGTACTTAACTTTCCACTCCAGATCATCAATCCTATTCAGATACTTGATGCAGTGGTGACATCCGTTAGTCTCGCGAGACCATAGGTCTGCGCCTGGACAAGGTTGTATGGAAGACCAGCAGTTGTCCAAGCAGCAAATCTCCCCTCTCCACGCCACCGATGTGTCCAAGGGAAGGGCAAGGGACAATACAGCTTGGCACCAGTGTCATCACAGGAGCTGCCAGAACGAGATTGAAGACAACGTCGGACTGCCTTAGGGACTCCAGCTCTGGATTTGTCCTCAGGGTTTACTCCCGAAGTCTTTCCCATAAGTGGGTATGGCCGCAAGGCAGTGGAGGTTTGAAATCAGAATTTTCTCTCTCTGATTTCCCAGGCTGACGAGCTCCATCTACCCGATGCAGTACTACATACATAAGCCATGGTTGGTATAAGGTCTAGTCGTGAGGAGCATGCAGCAAATGATATCTTTCCAGCTGTTCTCTATCTGGGCTGGTACATCAGTTCCTGCATGGAAATCCCAATTAAAATATTATTCTTGGATACTGAGATTCAGCTATTCTCATATGCTTACCTTGGAGAACAAGGATGGTAAAGGGGAACCATTTCTTGCAGTTTCATTTAAATATAATTCCTCGCAAATATTCCACTCAGCACTAAACGAGCTTGTAACCTTGTTGGGACCATATTGAAAGGGGGTGTACAAAGTGAATGGGGAATACAGTATTTACACACAGTCTTTAGTTCCCTTTAATTCTTTAAAGGAATTAAGCCACCATCCAGGCCATGCCCTCTTCTTACTATTACCATCGGGTAGGAGGTACAGAAGCCTTAGGTCCCGGAAACCAGGTTCAAGAACAGGTATTACCCTACGACCTTCAGGCTCCTGAGCCAAAATGGATAACTTCATTAACCACTGCCTTGAACTGATTCTACCGTCTACAGACTCACTTTTAAGGCCTCTTTACAACTCATGATCTAAGTATTATTCATCTTTGCACAGTTTGTCTGCTTTTTGCATATTGAACACTGATGTTTGTCAGTGTTTGCTTATGAATAGTTTTTTGTAAAATTCTATTATACTTCCTCTTTCCCTGTAAATGCCTGCAGGAAAATGAGTCTCAAGGTAATATATGGTAGTAGATATGTACTTTGATATTAAACTTACTTTGAATGTTGAAATTATGCTAAATATTTTTGGGCATCACATTAATGAAATAGTCCAAAGGTGGCTGGAGGAGGCTTGTGTAACTAAATTAACTCTTTTGTTCATCTGTCTAACCTTACTGATCCAAATTTTATACTCAATAAGTATTTTAATTTGCTTTATATCATTGTTGGTAGTCAAACATTGGATAATTTTGTTTGTCATTCAGAAAATATTAAAATTAAATGGACACTTTTGTTTATTACAATAAAAAATCAGATTATTGAAGAAGATAATATTTTATCTTAGAGATGGTACCTTAATATCAAGTACATGCAATACATTGTGTTATTGTGGATTTATAATTCTATATTATCTGGGAGTACAGTTAGACGAGAAGCTAGACTGGACTGCCAACACAGATGCCTTGTGCAGGAAGGCACAGAGTCGACTGTACTTCCTTAGAAGGTTGGCGTCATTCAATGTCTGTAGTGAGATGCTGAAGATGTTCTATAGGTCAGTTGTGGAGAGCGCCCTCTTCTTTGTGGTGGCATGTTGGGGAGGCAGCATTAAGAAGAGGGACGCCTCACGTCTTAATAAGCTGGTAAGGAAGGCGGGCTCTGTCGTGGGCAAAGTACTGGAGAGTATAACATCGGTAGCTGAGCGAAGGGCGCTGAGTAGGCTACGGTCAATTATGGAAAACCCTGAACATCCTCTACATAGCACCATCCAGAAACAGAGAAGCAGTTTCAGCGACAGGTTGCTATCGATGCAATGCTCCTCAGACAGGATGAAGAGATCAATACTCCCCAATGCCATTAGGCTTTACAATTCAACCGCCAGGAGTAAGATATGTTAAAGTGCCGGGGTTGATTGTATTTAATGTATCTAAGTAAACTACTTAAGAACTTTTTAAAAGCTATTATTAATGCTTTTTGAGAGAGTGATTTAGATGCATATCATATTTTTACTGAGTAATTTATGTTATTAGTTTTGCTAAAACAAGTGTATGGGACATTGGAAAAAATGTTGAATTTCCCCATGGGAATGAATAAAGTATCTATCTATCTATCTATCTATCTATCCTACCCTTGACTTAAAAATGAAATCCAGGAAGAAAATAAATGAACTCAGAAGTGAAATTCAAAGTACATTTATTGTCAAAGTATGTATGCAATATACCCGTTCGAAGAGAACATCAAACATTCAGAGGCCACTTTTTAGGTACCCCTGTACACCTGCTTGTTAATACAAATATGTCATGTGGTAGCAACTCAATGCATAACAACATGCAGACACGATTAAGTGGTTCAGTTGTTGTTCAGAACAAATATCAGAATGGGGAAGAAAGGGGATCTAAGTGACTTTGACTGGAATAATTGTTGATGCTAAATGGGGTGGTTTGAGCATCTCAAACTGCTGATATCCTGGGATTTTCACTCACAACAAAGTTCAAACTATATTGATTATCAAAGAACACATACATCACCATATACAACCTTGAGATTTGTTTTCTTGTGGGCATACACAGCAAATCCAAGAAACACAATAGAAGCATTGAAAGACCATACAGAGATTGGCACGATAAACAAAAAAAATCCAGTTCTGTGGGCGAAAATGCTTGTAATGAGAGAGGTCAGAGGAGAATGGCTAGACTGGTTCGAGCTGACAGAAAGGCAACAGTAACTCAAACAACAGCATGTAACAATTGTGGTGTGAGGAGGAACACTGCAGACACACAACACATCAAATCTTGAAGTGGATGAGCTGCAGCAGAAGACCATGAACATACATACAAGAGGCACATAATATAGTGGCCACTGTGTTTATGTTTCATATACAAAATGCTTTAATGAAAGAATAAGAAGACAAAGGATTAAAGGTAAAGTCTATAAGTCATGCGTGAATATCTCTATTTTAATCATTAACCCACTTCCTCTACTGCATTCCTCTACCTCATTAATCTTCCCTTTATTGAGAAAGAGATGCAATGATCAGATATCTGATCAGAGTCCTAGAGCACTACAGCACTTCCATCAGCAGCTTATTCCACATTCTCACAATGTTCTGAGTGAAAAGGCCCCCTTCTTATTTTCCCCTTAAACAATCAAGTCAAGTCAATCAAGTCGCTTTTTATTGTCATTTCAACCATAACCAGGACCATGGTGCTACGTGACACAACACAAAACTACAAACTGTACATTAGACCTCAGACCTACATGGGACTATATAAAGTGCACAAAACAGTGCAGATAGTACAATAATTAATAAACAAAACAATAGGCGCAGTAAAGGGCAAATTACAATATAATAATAAATGATGTAAATGTAAATGTAAACAATTGAGAAATTGAGGAATTCAAGTCAAGTCAAGTCAAGTCAACTTTTATTGTCATTTCGACCATAACTGATGGTACAGTGCATAGTAAAAATGAGACAACGTTTTTCAGGACCATGGTTTACATGACACAGTACAAAAACTAGACTGAACTACGTAATAAAAAAAACACAGGGAAAGCTATACTAGACTACAGACCTACAATGGACTGCATAAAGTGCACAAAAACAGTGCAGGCATTATAATAAATAATAAACAGGACAGTAGGGCAAGGTGTCAGTCCAGGCTTCGGGTATTGAGGAGTCTGATAGCTTGGGGGAAGAAACTATTAAATAGTCTGGTCGTGAGAGCCTGAATGCTTCAGAGCCTTTTCCCAGATGGCAGGAGGTAGAAGAGATTGTATGAGGGGTGCATGGGGTCCTTCATAATGCTGTTGCCTTTGCGGATGCAGCGTGTAGTGTAAATGTCCGTGATGGCAGGAAGAGAGACCTCGATGATCTTCTCAGCTGACCTCACTATCCGCTGCAGGGTCTTACGATCTGAGACGGTTCAATTCCTGAACCAGGCAGTGATGCAGCTGCTCAGAATGCTCTCAATACAACCTCTGTAGAATGTGCTGAGGATGGAGGGATGGAAGATGGACTTTTCCGAGCCTTCACAGAAAGTAGAGACACTGCTGGGCTTTCTTTGCTATGGAGCTGGTGTTGAGGGACCAGGTGAGATTCTCCGTAAGGTGAACACCAAGAAATTTGGTGCTCTTTACTATCTCTACCGAGGAGTCGTCGATGTTCAGCGGGGAGTGGTCGCTCCGTGCTCTCCTGAAGTCAACAACCATCTTTTTTGTTTTGTTCACATTCAGATACAGGTTGTTGGCTCTGCACCAGTCCGTTAGCCACTGCACCTCCTCTCTGTAAGCTGACTCGTCATTCTTGCAGATGAGACCCACCACGGTCATGTCATCGGCGAACTTGATGATATGGTTCAAGCTGTGTATTGCTGCACAGTCATGGGCCAGCAGAGTGAACAGCAGTGGACTGGGCACTCAGCCCTGGGGGGCCCCCGTGCTCAGTGTGATTTCACCTTTTACCCTAAACTCTTGACCTCTAGTTCTAGTCTCATCAACCTCAGTGGAAAAAGTCTACTTGCATTTGCCCTATCTATACCCTCATAATTTTGTGTATCTTTATCAAATCTCTTCTCATTCTCCTATGCTCCAGGGAATAAAGTCTTATCCTCTTCAACATTGCTCTGTAACTCAGGTCCTCAATCCCAAGAAAAGCCCTTGTAAACTTTTTCCGTACTCTTTCAATCTTATTGATATTATTCCTGTAGGTAGATGATCAGAACTGCTCACAATACTCCAAATTAGGCTTCACCAATGTCTTATAGAACTTCAAAATAACATCCTACCTCCTGTAGTCAGTACTTTGCTTTATGAAGACAAATGTGCCAAAAGCTCTCTTTATGACTCTATATATTTGTGACACCACTTTCCAGTCAAGGAAATATGGATCTGTGTTCCCACATTCCCGTGGTGTATATCTGCTGTTTATATAGATCACTTTTAAGTACTGACTGGAGAAGGTTATACAGAGACACAAGAAATTCTGCAGCTGCTGCAAATCTTGAACAATGCACGCAAAATGCTGGAAGAAATCAGCAGGTCAGGGAGCATCTATGGAGGAAAATTAACAGCAGACGATTCAGGCTGGGATCCTTCCTTCGTCAAGACCTAAAAGAGAGGGTTCAAACACCAGAATAAAAAGGTAGGCAGAGGGAGAGGAGCACAAGCAGGCATGAACCCTGGTGAGGGTGAAAGTAGGTGGTGAGGGAGGGGTAATAAAAGAATGATGTGCCAAGCTAAAAGGTGATAGCTGGAAGAGCAAGAAGAATCTGTTTGAGAGGACAGTATATGATGAAATAAAGGGAAAGAGATGAGGAATCAGAGAGGCATTGGGCAAGTTGAGAGAGTAAAGGAGGGGAAGAGAAGTGGTAAGATGGTCACTGAAATGAGGAAAGGCAAAGAAGAGTTGTGAACAGGGAAAATAGTGGGGAGTGGTTACCAGAAGTTAGAGAAGTCAGTACTGATGCCACCAGCTTGGAGACTACCAAAGTGGAATACGAGATGTTACTTCTCCTGTAGGTATTCACAAATGAAACAACGGAGGTATTTTATTTTTCAGAAAAGCCATAGCAACACATTTATTGAAAACCAAAAACTGAAAACAAAGCACGCTAGAAGTCCTTTACAGTGAACTCCCACCCAATGTTGGTGGTTTTGAATTCACTAATTACATTACCCTACACGGAATTCACTAAAACTGGCATTGTGAGCCTGCTTGGAGCTTGGGCAAGCCGCCCGGCTCAGGTCCTATGTTCCATAGGTGGAGAAACAGCAGGAGCCTCTGGTCATGTCGAGACAGCAACGGCATCGCAGTGGAATCGTTCAAATTTTTGTGGCCCAGTTTAAGGTGGTCTACCAATACACGTTCAGTTTAAGGTGGTCTAACAATACACGTTCAGGTTTACCCTTCTTATCTAGGATAAAAATCTTTTCTCTCCATTCCGTAACACAGAACACACCATCGTAAGAGGGGATGCATCATGCTGGACCAAAACAAACGAGGCTGAATGTACGTTAACAGGAACCCAGAGTGTTGTACACCATGATGGTTAGGAATAGGTGAAAAGGGATTGAATTTACTGAGGTGAGTGGAACATTGCTGAGAGGCCGACCAGGGAGTCATTGTGTCAGGAATAAAATCACCTGGCACTCATAACGGCGGCCGGTATACCAATTTAGCCGTGGATGACTGCAGGTCCTCCTTTGAAGAGGTCCTGAGCCCCAGCAGGACCTGTAAGACGCTTCTTCTTCTTCTTCGGTTGTCCATCAATTTTTGATGATGACTGAGGCCTGGGCAGGGTTGTATGGAAGATCTGCAGTTGCCCATGCTGCAAGTCTCCCTTCTCCATGCCACTGATGTTGTCCAAGGGAAGGGCATTAGGACCCATACAACTTGGTACCGGTGTCGTCGCAGAGCAATGTGTGGTTAGGTGCCTTGCTCGAGGACACACACGCAGCCTCAGCCAAGGCTCGAACTAGACCAACGCCTTATCCACGTGGCCACGCGTCACACAATGCAAGCATGCCAACACTCACCTGTCAGGGAAGCCCTCAGAACAGCATTAAGGAGCAGTGAAACTGCTCACATAGGCCTTTAGACTGCAAGTGATACACCATGTGTGATGTAGCCTCATGCAGAGGTTCTGGCCCATTGCAGCCCAGAAGCCCGATATGAATTGGGGACCATGGTCAGAGGAAATATCAGATGGGGTACCAAAATAAGCAACCCAGACACTGATAAGCACCTAAGCCACATCTGTGACCATTGTCAATGCTCGAGGGACAATCTCTGGCCACCTGATTGCACAGTCCACCATAATAAGAAGGTACATGAAACCATGGAAGGGCAGATGAAGACCAACAAGGTCTATATTGACATGGTCAAACCATCACTCAGGGACCTTAAAAAGTTCCAGTGGCACCTGGACATGACTCCTAATTTTTTGCCCCCTAGCACTCCACACAGGTTGCAGTCCAATCACGCATGTCCTTTCTAAAGGCGTGCCGCACCAACTTCAGTGCAACCGGTTTCTGTGAGGCCTTCCAGCCCAGATGCGAGAGGCCACGTATAGAGTCAAAAACAGTCTGCCTCCAGTTTGCGGGCACTGTGGGATGAGGGTGACCCATTGAGACATTGCACAGGAGAGAAGTCCTCGCTTCCCTGAAGTTAATGTCAGCCAGCTGCAGGCCCATGACTGCTGTTCAGTAACCCTGGACCTCTGGGTCAGGAGTTTGGTCGGCTGCTATGCCGGCAGAGTCAACCCCTCTGCGTATGGCCTCAATGGACGGCCATGAGAGGCAATCAGCCACAGCATTGTTTTTCCCCTTGATGTGTCATTTATCGGTTATGAACTCTGATATGTGGGCCATTCGGTGTTGTTACTGTACAGACCAAGGGTCTGATGTTTTGATCATCGTGTGCATGAGGGACTTGTGATCAACAGACGCTGTGAAATGGCGACCCTCGAGAAGAAAATGAAAATGGTGGACAGCCAGATAGAGACCAAAAAGTTCACTATCAAACGTGCTGTACTTGCCTTTGGGGTACGGAGTTGCCGGCTGAAGAAGAGAGCCACATGCCTCTCGCCAACTGTTCATGCAAAGCACCCACAGCTCAGTGAAGCGTCAGTATAAACGGCAATGGGTGTGTGGAGGCATGGGTGCACCAGTAGGGTCGTGTTGGAAAGAGCTTGTTTGACATCATCAAATACCCTTGTCATGTCCGCTGACTAGTCAAGCACATGATTTGGGGTATTACCTTTAAGTGCACCATATAGGGGAAGCATAATTTCAGCAGCTCATGAATGAAGTGGTGATAAAAATTCACCGTGCCTAGAAACTCCTGTAGTGCTTTAGCAGTACAGGACAGCTGGAAATCCATAATAGCGGCTACTTTTGATGGGAGGGGTTTTGCACCTTCTGCAGAGATACAATGGCCGAGAAAGTCAATGGTTAACAACCCAAACTAGCATTTAGCTGTGTTAATAATCAAAAATGTGTAGCAATGTGGTGCTCAACCCCATGTTTTTTGACTGCCATAGAGAATGTGGGGTTGTTGAGGTTTGGGAGTTTGCCCAGCAGTAAACTCCCATGGGGTGGTGCCTGTGCTTGACAGAGTAATTACGGGGAACTTAATGAGGGAGTGGATAAGAACTTAAAGTCCTTGACATCCATTCTTAAACACACAGGAAATCTGCACCTAGCTACCTTAGCCAGGACAAAGTCCCATGTGTAACATCGTTTACTGAAGCAGGGCATCACCCGTTGTGTCCTGTAAGAGTCTACAGAGTCTCTGTGGGTGGAGGTTAGGGACAGGAAGGGCTCAATAACTTTACTGGGTGTTTTTTACGGGCCGCCCAATAGTAACTGGGATATCAAGAAGCAGATAGGGAAACAGATCCTGGAAAGGTGTAATAATAACAGAGTTGTCGTGATGGGAGATTTTAATTTCCCAAATAGCAATTGGCATCTCCCTAGAGCAAGGGGTTTAGATATGAGGTGGAGTTTGATAGGTGTGTTCAGAAAGGTTTCTTGACACAGTATGTAGATAAGCCTACAAGAGGAGAAGCTGTACTTCATTTGGTATTGGGAAATGAACCTGGTCTGGTGTCAGATCTCTCAGTGGGAGAGCATTTTGGAGATAGTGATCATAATTCTATCTCCTTTACAATAGCATTAGAGAGAGATAGGAACAAACTAATTAGAAAAGCGTTTAATTGGAGTAAGGGGAATTATGAGGCTATCAGGCAGGAGATTGGAGGCTTAAATTGGAAACAGATGTTCTCAGGGAAAAGTACAGAAGAAATGTGGCAAAGATTCAGGGGATACTTCTGTAGAGTTCTATATACGTATGTTCCAACGAGGCAGGGAAGTTATGGTAGGGTACAGGAAACTGTGGGGTACAAAGGCTGTAATAAATCTAGTCAAGAAGAAGTGTTTACAAAAGGTTCAGTGAGCTAGGCAATGTTAAAGATCTAGAAGATTATAAGGATAATAGGAAGGAGCTTAAGAAGGAAATTAGGAGAGCCAGAAGGGGCCATGAGAAGGCCTTGGCAGGCAGAATTAAGGAAAACCCCAAGGCATTCTACAAGTATGTGAAGAGCAAGAGGATAAGACATGAAAGAATAGGACCTATCAAGTGTGACGGTGGGAAAGTGTGTATGGAGCCGGAGGAAATAGCGGAGGTACTTAATGAATACTTTACTTCAGTATTCACTATGGAAAAGGATCTTAGTGATTGTAGTGATGACTTGCAGCAGACTGAAAAGCTTGAGCATATAGATATTAAGAAAGAAGATGCGCTTGAGCGTTTGGAAAGCATGAAGTTGGATAAGTCGCCGGGACTGGATGAAATATTCCCCAGGCTACTGTGGGAGGTGAGGGAAGAGATGGCTGAGCCTCTGGCGATGATCTTTGCATCATCAATGGGGATGGGAGAGGTTCCAGAGGATTGGAGGGTTGCGGATGTTGTTCCTTTATTCAAGAGAGGAAGTAGAGATAGCCCGGGAAATTATAGACCTGTGAGTCTTACCTCAGTGGTTGGTAAGTTGATGGAGAAGATCCTGAGAGGCAGGATTTATAAACATTTGGAGAGGTATAATATGATTAGGAACAGTCAGCATGGCTTTGTCAAGGGCAGGTCATGCCTTATGAGCCTGATTGAATTTTTTGAGGATGTGACTAGACACATTGATGAAGGAAGAGCAGTAGATGTAGTGTATATGGATTTCAGCAAGGCGTTCGGTAAGGTACTCCATGCAAGGCTTATTGAGAAAGTAAGGAGGCATGGAATCCAAGGGGACATTGCTTTGTGGATCCAGAACTGGCTTGCCCACAGAAGGCAAAGAGTGGTTGTAGACAGGTCATATTGTGCATGGATGTCGGTCACCAGTGGAGTGCCTCAAGGATCTGTTCTGGGACCCTTACTCTTCGTGATTTTTATAAATGACCTGGATGAGGAAGTGGAGGGATGGGTTAGTAAATTTGCTGATGACACAAAGGTTGGGGGTATTGTGGGTAGTGTGGAGGGATGTCAGAGGTTACAGTGGAACATTGATAGGATGCAAAACTGGGCTGAGAAGTGGTAGACGGAGTTCAATCCAGATAAGCGTGAAGTGGTTCATTTTGGTAAGTCAAATTTGATGGCAGAATATATTATTAATGGTAAGACTCTTGGCAGTGTGGAGGATGAGAGGGATCTTGAGGTCCGAGTCCATAGGACACTCAAAGCTCAAAGGTTGACTCTGTGGCTAAGAAAGCATATGGTGTATTGGCCTTCATCAATCATGCAATTGAATTTAGGAGCCAAGAGGTAATGTTGCAGCTATGTAGGACCCTGGTTAGACCCCACTTGGAGTACTGTGCTCAGTTCTGGTTGCCTCACTACAGGAAGGATGTGGAAGCCATAGAGAAGGTGCAGATGAGATTTACAAGGATGTTGCCTGGATTGGGGAGCATACCTTATGAGAATAGGTTGATTGAACTCGCCTTTTCTCCTTGGAGCGAAGGAGGATGAGAGGTGACCTGATAGAGGTGTATAAGATGATGAGAGGCATTGATCATGTGGATGGTCAGAGGCTTTTTCCCAGGGCTGAAACGGTTACCACAAGAGGACACGGGTTTAAGGTGCTGGGGAGTAGGTACAGAGGAGATGTCAGGGGTAAGTTTTTTACTCAGAGAGTGGTGAGTGCATGGGATGGGCTGCTGGCAATGGTGGTGGAGGCGGATACGATAGGGTCTTTTAAGAGACTTTTGGATAGGTTCTTGGAGCTTAGTAAAATAGAGGGCTATAGGTAAGCCTAGTAATTTCTAAGGTAGGGACATATTCGGCACAATTTTGTGGGCTGAAGGTCCTGTATTGTGCTGTAGGTTTTCTATGTTTCTATGTAATATTTCATGTTGATTAAAATCAATGGATTTGTAATAGTCCCTTCGGATTTGGAAAGAATTATCAAGTCATTGATATTTGAATTGAATATGCATGTTCAATACTTGTAAATAAATATAACCCTGTCCTTGAAATTGGTTGGTTGTAATATAATTGGGAGGTGAGGGAGGGAGGGGGAAGGGGAAGGAAGGAGTGAAGTTGAATTAATATTTGCAATAAAATCACTTGATTGCAAAAAGGCTCTGGATTAACAACTATGTGTACTGATAATAACTCAACTCCCTCACACAACCAGATTTATAAATCCTTCCAAACTGTTTTCCTCTAACAATGTCATCAGTGTTAACAGTTTCTGCCATTTAAAAAGAAGGGATTCATGTTCATTACAGTTTTTTTCACTATGCAGTTTATAAAGGCAGGGATGTCCAGAGAACTTCCCGTGCCTAGTTTCTAGCATTTGACAAACTGAGTAATTAATTTTATGCACAACATGTATAAAATTAAATTTTGAACATTTCTTTAAAGATTAAAGATGACCTCATGATATTAAAATTAAAAAGGAGAATGACAAGGAGCAGGCTCATTTGCATATGGTTATCCAAATTAATATTTGCAAACTTACCTATTATTTTATTTAAACACAACAACATACTAGAGGAAAACACGAGTGGTTACAGGTTACTTCCTTTAAGTATTTTGCCCCCTTTTTCTTTGCTGTGTTTCCCTGCTCCACAGACCACCCCCTTACAGGGAATGAAAAGATTAATTGCTTATTAGCCACTGCCAAAACTAGCCTGATCAACTTCGAAGGACATCTGCAACAGGGGCTTAGGAACCTCGTCCCTTCCAGTGGGAAAGCAGTTGGCTTTTCCTCTCTTTTTTACTATAATGGTATTGTGGTATAGTTCAGATTAGAAAGGTTAGATACATGATAATGGCTACAAATCTTCTCCCGCCATTCCGTGGTGCAGCTCATTAGGCATGTTGCAATGTTGTCTGGAGTAGTTCATTTGTAGCTCAGCTACTGTGTAACAAATAGCTTAAGAATTAATGATGCTTGAAAGTAGTCAGCCAAATTAGTACAAGGTCTATTCATCTCTTGAAGCTGGCTGATGGTCAGCTGTCTGCCAGCTGAATGTGACATGACATCATCCTTCCTTTATTAAGTTTGTTCACAGAATATTCCACAAAAACCTCAAAGCCTCACCCATTAATTTTTTAATCGTGCTTAAACATACACACTAGGAACTGAAATGGATGAGATTGAAGGCTACATTTCTGTTCTCAGGGAAGGGTAGATTGACATCCTGTGCTTGCAAGTGACTATGCTCTGCACAGTTCCAACAGTGGACACTCAGCTTGGAAAACTGTTTCCTTTTGATTCTCGCACTGAAGTTTGCATCTTCTACCACCCATTTCTTCCATGGTAGTCTTAAGCACAACTCCATTATCACACTATAGGATTCACATTTATCCAACTTACCATTTTCTTTTATTCCTCCCTTCCAACTGAGGGTGATTAGCTTTGGAGTAGATGACCGATTCATGCTGTGAGTACAGATCCTCTAAAATTTATTGATGTTCCTGATACTTTCATGATTGAGAGGTAAAGAAGATACACTTTGTATCCTGGAGTCACTGATAGGTTCTAGAACATGCTTTGTTTACCTTCAGTGCCTTGAAGGAAGCTCCCACACACTCACCTTCCTTAAATAAGCAAAATCACTCCTCTGACTGAGGTCATC
Source organism: Hemitrygon akajei (assembly GCF_048418815.1). Lineage (NCBI taxonomy): Eukaryota > Metazoa > Chordata > Chondrichthyes > Myliobatiformes > Dasyatidae > Hemitrygon > Hemitrygon akajei. The sequence goes on from NC_133133.1 coordinate 66,269,234, forward strand.
AGCAGTACCAAGAAAAATGTGATCATAATCTCAGATCTTAATCATTTCAAACATCTTGAGCTCAAACTTTGAGAACATTGCTCATTTCCTTTCATTGCACCTCAGGAATTGTAGTCTATGATCCACACAGTTGACTGCATTTCATTTCTTACCTGAAGTGAGGCTTGAATGTTTCCTGCCATTGTAATGCCAGAGAGTGACAGCCTCCAGCAAGACAGCTACTAATGGTCTCCCATGAAGTCATAGAATTCCAGAGTCATAAAGCACAGAAACAGAAGCAGCAAGCAGTCTGCTGGAAGAACCCAGGCGTCAAGCAACATCTGTGAGGGGAAAGGAATTGTCGATGTCTCCCATAGGCGCAGCTTGGCCTGTTGAGTTTCTCCAGCAGATTGTTTGTTGTTCCAGATTCCAGCATCTGCAGTCTCTTGTGTCTCCAGCACAGAAGTAGCTCCTTTAGTCCACTATGTTCATGCTGACCTATCACAATACCTATCTATTTTAATCCCATCCATCAGCACACAGTACATTATATCCCATGTATTAGTGATTCAAGTGTTCATCTCAAAATTTCTTAAGTACCACTTCACTTTGGAATTCAATATTATTATTAATTTTGTATCCTCAGCCTGTAATATACCATGGAAGAACACTGAGCAAAATTTTAACTGAACTAACCACACAAAAACTGGCAAGAGCAGTCTAGAGGCTATACAGCCTGTGACAAGTAGCTAACTATTGACACCCCAAGACTTTTCCATCATTTTAAAGCAATTAGTATGACACCACCTGCATCCTCTGCTACCTGGTGGTTAACAGAAACATTCATGCCACTTCCATGTTCCCATCAAAGTTCCATAATATTCTGGCTCAGACCTAGTTAGCAGTTCCTTCATCATTACTGAAAGTCCTGGAAATCGTACTCAACAGTAACAGCAGGGAGCTTTCACCACATTAACTACAACACTTCCTGAAGGCAAATTGTCTTTAAATTCCAAATCTGTTGAAAGTATAAAAGCAATTCAGCAGTGGATTTTCTTAATCCTTTTGAATTTTGTTTATGAGACTCGTCCATGCCTAGAAGTTTAACATTGGAACAGATTTGATTAATCAAGTGCTCTTTTTCCCATCTTTTTAATGGAATTTGAATGATTAAAAAATAATTCTGCATTGAAAGTAATGTAAGCATGGAAAACAGATCTAATGAGATTTATGCTCCAAAAGAAATAGTTTAGAACAATTTGAAGTTCAAATTTCAAAGTATATTTATTATTGAAGTATGTACTCTACAGTATATATGACCTTGACATTCATCTTCATACAAGCAGCCATAAGCAAAGAAACACAATAGAACTCATTAACCCACACAACAAAGCCTGTTATACACCCAATGTGTGAAAAAAAGAAAAAAGATCAAATTGTGCGAACAAGAAAAAAGTAAACAAATAACACACAGAACATGAACTACCAAGTCCCTGAATGTGAGTCCTCAGCCATGGAGCAGTTCACCGCTGAAGCACGTGAAGTCAGTCCAGGAGCCCGATGGTTGCAAGCCATAGCCATAGAGCCAGATCAGCACAGATCAGTGGTGCAGGTTATTAAAAATAAAATATCTCAACCAACAAAGAATAAATAAAAATATCCCAATATATTAATCCTTTTTATTTTTGAACTCAGAGATCTTTTAAATACTCTTGCATAGAAATAATAATAGAAGCAAATATATAGTATGAAGCTGCATCATATATGGTATCACATTTAATATTTTTGTCCCTGTCTTGTAAGACTAGTTGGCAATTAGCAATATGCTTTAAATTCACTGTAATAATTAGAGTAAATGGAGTGAATAAATAATGACTGTAGAGATGGAAGCTCATACATATAAAGTTGAAATATCATGCAAGTCGAATCCTTTTCTTAATGCTGGAGAAGCCCGGCACTTCCTGTTATTCTCAAAGTGAACACACAGTGGCAACGTTATTCTACATTAGTCAGCAAGTGATTTCTCGTGCTGCATGTCTACTTATTTGTTATTTTTTATTTTAAACATCAATGACGTGAAATTATTAATATATGTTCCACGATAAGTAAGTTTTTTGAATGTTATTTTAAGGACACTTGTGTCCATTTTCAAAGCTGATAGCTTAGATTGCCTAGACGATAAAAAATGCTTAAAGCTTTGTAACAGCTGCAATTTCCAGTCTAGCCACATGATGGAAACATCTTTATTACAGATTGCACAAAGAAAAGAAAACCAGGTATTTATAGAGCGCTTTATCTGATCCAATTAATATTATTGCTGGTAATATGTTGTAGATTGCTTTCACGTGCTTAGACTTTTGTAATGTTTAGTGCACAAAACTATATCTCATTCCTGTGATCAAGAAATGCTTACATATTTTACAAGTTCCCGAAGTACATATAGATTTGAGAGGCTATTCCAAGCACAATTATTCATCCACTTATTACCTGGAAATTCATGTAAGATGACACTTCATTTCCTTCTTCAGTTTTACCAAGCCTGCAATTGGAGGGTTGGTGATTTTCAGCTGTAGATTAAAGTGCAAAGTATGGTCTCAAATGGCCAAAATGGGAAGCTCAGTTGAAATGCCTTTGTAGTCCATTTTTTTGGTATGACATGTTTTTATGGAAATTGAATTACACTGGACGAGATACATGTTAGTGGAGTAATGCAAGACAATTCAATTAATATTTATTTGAGACTCCAATGCTATAAAATTCCACAGTGCACAAAGCCCAATGAGTTACTAATTCAGGCTTTACAATTGGAAAGGCCTATTGCTTTGCATGCTTCACCCTTGTGAAGTGCACAAAGGATCAGGCTGGGTCCAGTTCACAGACCACTGAAGTTGGAATTGAAAGTCAGCAATCTGTGAGGATAATAAGTATGGAGATTAGAAGCAGTTTGGAAACCAAGGCATAATACAGAAGATGAATGGGGATCAGTAGTGGAATCTGCTGTCAGGAAATAGTCAACATGAGAGATTCTGCAGATTCTGATGACACCTCTCTTTATCTCCATCTCTGCAGACAGACTGTCTATTGATATCTTTTATAAACCAAGTTATCTTTACTATATCTCTTCCCACCCAGTCACTTGGAAAATCGCTATTGTCTTCTCTCAATTCCTCCGTCTACACTGCTTCTATTCTAAAGATGAATCTGTTCATTCTCTTTTTCAAAGAACTGGGTTTCCCTTCCTTTACCATTGATGTTGCCCTTACCCACATCTCCTCTGTTTCCCAAACAACCACCCTCACCCCATATTCCCATCACAAAACAGGGATAGAATTCCCCTTGTTCTTTCCTACCATCTCAAGAGCCTTGCCATCCAGCACATCATTCTCCATAACTACCATCATCTTCAACAGGATCCTACTACTAAACACATCTTACCCTCCCCACCCCAACTCTCCACTTTATCCCTGTCTGCGTGACTCCCTTGTCCACTCATCCCTCCCCACTGATCTCCCTTCTGACACTTACCCCTGCCCCATCACCTCCTCCCTCACCACCATTCAGAGCCCCAAGAAGTCCTTCCAAGAGAGTCAACATTTTACCTGCAAGACTGTTGGGGTTATCTACTGAATTCAGTGCTCCTGGTGTGGCTTCCACTACATCAGTGAAACCCAACATAGATTGGGAGATCAGGCACTTTCACTCTATCTGCCACAACAGGTGAGATTTTCTGATGGCCACCCATTTTAGTTCTACTTCCCATTCCAATCATCACATCTCGGCCCATTGCCTCATCTACCTCAATGATAAGGCCACTCTCAGGCTGGAAGAACAACATCTCATATTCCATCTGGGTTGCCTGCAACCTGACCATATGAAAATCAATGTCTCTAACTTCCATTAAGTTTTTCCCCTTCTATGTTTTTCCATTGCCCATTCTGGCTCTCCTCTTACCCTTTCTTTTCTCCTCATCTTCCCATCACCTACCTCTGCTGTCCTCCTCTTTCCCTTTCTATCATTACCCAATCTCTTCTCCTATCAGTTTCCAGCTTCACTGCTCCAAGCAGCAGCAATGCACCAAAGAAATCAGACAGATCTATCTTCAAGAACTGTGGCACAAAGAACTCCGTATCTGTCAGCAAGAAAGAAATCTCTTCAGCTGAGGTTTTGCTGTGGACTCCTCTGTAAAAAAGAGCGATGTGCCAGGGAAGAACTGTTCCATTCATAACACGCCACACCCAGTCAGGAAATGCAAGAGCTTTAGAGCAGAGTCGCAATGAAAGAAAGGCTTTTCTCAAACAGAATAAAATTTGCTTTAAGTGCTACACCTCAGTGACTCTTTTGACAAAGGGTTGCAAAGCTACTGTGAAGTGCACCGAGTGTAATAGCATTCACCATAACACAGCCATACACTCGGTTTGGCACCGCAATGCCTCAAGACTTCTACGTCTTCATGAGACAATGGTGGGGAGGATAAAGGAAATGCTGCCATCAAGGCTGCTGTTAACTCTGCACTGAGGTTTATGGTCCAGAACAGCTAGCTAGGTCTTGCTAGAGTAGTGGTGACGCACCATCAATAACTCTCGGAGACGTGAGTCGAGATAGGCTTTTATTAGCTGGAAGAAAGCACCGTCAGCAGCGTCAGCAGCAAGAGCCCACCACACAACATCCTGGAGACTGAGGGAGGAGCAGTGCCTCCAATCGCCTTTATACAGGGGTCTGTGGGAGGAGCCACAGGAGCAGTCAGCGGGGGGGCGTGTCCAGACAGGTATATGTAGTTCACCACATTCACCCCCCCCCCTTTGTTTTAAAAGAGAGTCCCCATGGGGCGAAGTTTCTTACAAGTATATTTACAGGTTAAGTCTATCAGGTGGTAGAATCTGTCGCTGCGATCTACGTAGCACCGGCTGTGATTGCACCTGTGCCAGTAGTGATTGCACCGGAGATGGTGGTTGTGCTGGTTCCGGCCTGACTTGAGGCATCAGTGATCCCTCATGCGTGTGCCCGGTATGGGAGTGTCGTGAGGAGTCTGTGTAGGGCTTGGTGTGTGCGGTGTCAGGTGGGTATACACCTTGGTGGGTAGCAGTGGGGGGACGTGTCCAAACAGGTATATGTAGTTCACCACAAGTGGTCACCAACTTTTTTAAGCCCAAGATCCCCTACCTCAGCCTTGGTGAAAGGCAAGATTGACCTACTAAATTGGTTAGTCACGCGCATGCGCACTGGGCAGAAGGTACGGAACTAAAACCCCGCAACCCGGAAACAATCTCTCAACAGTATTTGTGTATTTATGTTTCTTTTTTTTTCAGGATCTACTGGGAAAGTCTCAAAGATCGACCAGCCAATCGTGATCGACGGGTTGGCGACCACTATGCTAGAACATACCCTTAGGGCCAGTGTGAAAGAGCTGTCAGCATGTACGTCATACTCATTGACCAAAGTTGGTCAGGTCAGCTTTCTTTGAACTGTTTGATGTTACAAGCCATCCTTCTTCATACTCACTCAGGACCCGCGCTGTTGCAATTGGGCGGAAGGCAGAAGGCTTCCAGGTTAAATTACTTGATGGTAAGGTCAGCCATTTTTTCTCGTCACTACCTAAGGGCAATGAGATTCTCAATAATCACTCTGAAATACCAATGCCAGATGCAGCTCCTCACCATCCACATCAGAGAGTGAGACAGCACACATTCCAGAGCTCAACCTTCAGTCTTCATTTTGCTTGGGAGAGACATTGTAAGGGTGCATCGAGTCAGGCAGTAGGTCAATGAACCACACCATGCCTCTTTTGTACAGGGAGTTCATCTGGGCTGGGTGCTGGGAAATGCACATAAGCCATGAGCGGGCACATTCAGGACTAATGTGTTGGAGAATGGTCATCCTTCTATCCTCAACCCCTGCAACAGCTTCATGGAGAAAGTCCGTCATGGCAGGGAGCAACGCAACAGTCTGCCCAATCTTAGCTGGTTAACAGAGGAGACACTTGTATAAATTGTGCTCAACCAGACAAAGTCAGACAACAAACCTGCCCAGTCCATGAAAACACCATCTTCCTGAAAACAATGGACAAGGAAGTCTACAGGGATGAGACAAACAGTTTGTTTGCTCCTCTCCCTTTTTCAGTTCCCTGGCTGACAATCACGAACAGGCCCTCACCCAAACTCTGAAAAGAAATCCAGAATAAAAAGAGCAGTGGTTCTACGTCCACACAGAAAGAATAATCCTGCAGACCATGCATCCCCATTGGTTCCTGCACCACGTCTGGCGCAGACAATGTGGTTCAATGGTCCAGCTTTCCTGCACAGATATCATGCAGACAATTCAGATGCAGAGCGGAAATTTGTCCTAGTTGATCCAGAGAAAGATGTGGGGATTTGTCCACAGGTGAGCAGCTTCATGACTAAGATACAAGAGGGAAACCTTACCACTGAACGTTCCTGCTCTTCGCAACCTTGAGCTCACTCATTGGAGCCATAGCATTTCTAATCCACATTACTGGAACTCACAAGTATTCCAACCAGCCCAATGGGTGTAAGGGATGGCACTTTTGCAACCTACCCCATATTCCAAATGTCATTGTTGGAGCTGCCTAGAGGGAAGCCTTCCCAGTGGAGATCACAACACTCGGTCGCAACAGTGCACTCTGAGGGCAGTCCTATCCTTCAGAACAAACTCATCTGCATTGGAGGCTGGCTGAAACATGCACACTTGAGCAGAGGAGAAAGAAACCCCCTTATGCTGCCAAGGACAGCCACATCTCCTTGCAGCTAGCACAGCACCATGGCCTCCTATCTCCTCATTCACATGTCATGTCATTGAGTCTGCAATAAAACTAAGGAGCTAGGAACCTATATCCTGACTCTCAAGTCATTTTTGAATGGAGTTTGACTGACTGTCTAGCTGATATAACAACACCTCAGCAAGGACACTACAGTACTCCTTCTCTTCCCCTCACCTTCTTATTCCCATTTTCTTTATAATTCTGATGAAGGATCTTGATCTGAAATATCGATTGTTTACTCCCTTCTATAGATGCTGCCTGACTTGCATTTTGTGCATGTTGCTCAAGATTTCCATCAGCTGCAGAATCTCTTGCTTATTAAACAAAACATGCCTTTTCCCAGCCAAAGATGAATTGCAAATTTAATTCAGGCATCGTTCTATTCACTGTTTAGTTCAATAAATAAATTGATTTTTGGATAACGTCAGCTGTTTATTCCTCTCCATAAATGTCTGACCTGCTGAGTTCCTCCAGCATTTTGTGTGTGTTGCTGAGGAAATAGTAAGAGGTTATGGCAGCCAGGGACCATTTAGTCATTAGAGATCAGTAGTACATAATCAGCTCCAGATGTCATGGGAGCAGCTGATAGTTGGGAGCATTGGTGATTGGGGGTTAGATAAGGGTAATAAGTTTGGGATCCAATTGAAATTAGAAGTGGAGTCTAGGAGTGTAAGCCATAAGCATGTAAGATATAAAGAACCTACCAGTGACCAAGTTCCCACTCTGCTCTTCACTGGCTGGACTTGCTTGGTCAGGAGTCATTTACATTACACTGAAGTAAGTCTCAAGCAGTGTGAAGGCCTCCCACTGGGTGCCTACAGTATCTGTGGTTTTGAAAAGTCCTGGAAGCGATGGCTAGCTGGATAGTTTGACTTGTCCATGTCAAACTCATGAAGGACCCGAAAGAAAATAATTGACTTCCTGGAGCTTGCAGTAAGGGATCATGATTTTCTCATGGTTAACATAGCCCAAACTTCCTGGGCACCAAGGCGTGACTCGAGTAGCAGCAGTAGTCTCAATGGTTATGATTAAATATTCCCGTTTCAGCCTGATTCAGCTAAAAAGCACAACTGCCTTCAAGGTCAGTACAGTCAACAAAGATGTCTTAACGTGTTTAAAGAAACTATCGCTGCTTAAAATCCACGAAAACAACATTGATTATGGTCAGAAGCGCCCACATCGGACACCTCGGAGGAAACGCAAGTGTAGAGCAGGGTTGCAAATGCGTTTGAGGAAACGGGGTTTTAAACTCCCAATACCGACTATCTTGCTGGCAAACGTGCAGTCTCTGGTGAATAAAATCGATGATATCAGAGCTATGCTGCTGAATCAGAGGGACATTAGGACCGTGTGTGTCCTTTGTTTCATGGAATCCTAGTTAACCTCCTCCATATTGGATGCAGCGATTCAGATTGATGGGTTTACTAGACACCATCAGGATAGATCTATAGAGTCTCTCAAAAGCAGAGCTGGAGGAGTATGCCTCATGATCAACTTTTCTTGGTGCACAAATATATCAGTGCTGTCCCAATTCTGCTCACCAGACCTGGAATATCTAGCAGTAAAGTGTTGTCCTTCTTACCTACCACAAGAGTTCTCTGGGGTCATTTTGGTAGCAGTTTACATTCCACCTCAGGCCAATGTCAAGCAGGCTTTAGATGATCTGAGCAATGGGATCAACATGCACGAAACAGCGCACCCTAACGCCTTCACCATCGTTTTGGGAGATTTTAACCAGGCCAGTCTGAAAAAATCACTAAGCAACCACCATCAACAGATCACTTGCAATACCAGAGGAAGCAACACCCTGGACAATTGCTACACCACCATCAAGAATGCCTACTGTGCTATTCCACACCCTCACTTCGGGAAGTCTGATCACCTGGCTGTACTTCTACTCCCTGAGTACAGGCGGAGGCTGTAGACTGCAGCACCAGTAGTGAGGAACAAGAAGGTATGGACGAGGGAAGCACAGGTGCGCCTACAGGACTGCTTTGAATTGGTGGACTGGACTGTATTCAGGGATTCATGTTTGAATCTGGATAAGTATGCAGCAGTTGTTATCGACTTCATTAAAACCTGTGTGGATGAGTGTGTGCCTACAAAGAATTACTGTACATTCCCAAATCAAAAGCCATGGATGAACCAGGAGGTACGTCGTCTGCTGAAGGCTAGATCTGTGGCATTCAAGTCTGGCGATCCAGGCCTGTACCAGAAAACTAGGTATGATTTGCAGAGGGTTATTTCAAGGTGAAGAGACAATTTTCGAATGAGGTTGGAGGCAACATTGGATGCACGGAAACTCTGGCAGGGTCTGCAAGACATTACTTCCTACAAAGTGAAACCCGATAGCATGAATGGCAGCGAGTCTCACTACCAGATGAACTCAATGCCTTCTATGCACGCTTTGAAAGGGAGAATATTACTACAGCTGTGATGATCCCTACTGCACCTGATGACCCTATGATCTCCATCTCAGAGACCAACATTAGACTATCTTTAAAAAGAGTGAACTCTCGCAAGGTGGAAGGGTCCAATGGAGTACCTGGTAAGGCTCTGAAAACCTGTGCCAACCAACTGGCGGGAGTATTCAAGGACATTTTCAACCTCTCACTGCTATGGGCGGAAGTTTCCATTTGCTTCAAAACGGCAACAATTATACCAGTGCCTAAGAAGAAGAATGTGGGCTGCTTTAATGACTATCGCCCAGTAGCACTCATATCGACAGTGATGAAATGCTTTGAGAGGTTGGTCATGACTAGACTGAACTCCTGCCTCAGCAAGAACCTGAACCCATTACAATTTGCCTATCGTCACAATAGGTCAACAGCAGACGCAATCTCAATGGCTCTCCACACGGCTTTAGACCACCTTGTCAACGCAAACACCTACATCAGGATGCTGTTCATCAACTACAGCTCAGCATTTAATATCATCATTCCCACAACCCTGACTGAGAAGTTGCAGAACTTCAGACTTCAGGAAGGGTAAGTCGAAGGAACACATACCAATCCTCATAGAGGGATCAGAAGTAGAGATAGTGAGCAGTTTCAAGTTCCTGGGTGTCAAGATCTCTGAAGATCTAACCTGATCCCAACATATCAATTTAGTTATAAAGAAGGCAAGACAGCAGAGTGGTGTCTCAGAAAGGCAGTGTCCATTATTAAGGACCTCCAGCACCCAGGGCATGCCCTTTTCTCACTGTTACCATCAGGTAGGAGGTACAGAGTGATTCAGGAACAGCTTCTTCCCCTCTGCCATCCGATTCCTAAATAGACATTGAATCTTTGGACACTACCTCACCTTCTTTCAATATACAGTATTTCCGTTTTTGCGCGGTTTTGAAAATCTATTCAATATACATATACTGTGTTACGTTCCCCAGTAACCGGGTGACTTACCAGCAAAGATAGATGGGTCCGCTGAAGCCTGGTGCTACTATTTTCAAACGTTTTTATTTATAAAGGGGCACAAACGTATGGTTAATACAAAACATTCAGATCATATACGTCATCACAACTCAATCTAAAGCACAGGTATAGTAATAATCAATCAGAAATAAGCTCTATCGTTGTCTAGGGGTAATGTATATATTGTTCGCTGTATATCTGAAAGTCTCTTGCGGCCACTGCAGTTCCACCAGCTGTCGTCTGTTGTGGTGTCGCGTTGGTGCACTTTTGTTAGAAAGAGAGAGAGAGAGATTGAATGAAACAGTTACCCGACAGGTTTTCCAACCTGTAGGAGTTCAGTTCGTCGGAAGTCTCGTTGGGGAATGGACTCTCATCTGTGGCCTTCCCTGTAGCTAAGCCGTTCTTCCGTGGTGAGGTCGCCAATCCGAGGCAAGGAAAAGATGCACACAAACCCCACCACCGGCTGTCACTATCAAAATGCTGTCGCAGGATTTCTAGTGTGTCTTCTGGTGCGTCTGAAGGGGTCCTCCCCCCCCCCCCCCAGACCCTCCTTTATACTTCCTCACGGGATCGCCGGTGTCAATCTCTCTCTCAACCAGCCCACTTTGCCCGAGGGCTTTACACGTGGTCTTCATGAGACAATAGTCAGAGTCGCTTTATTCTGCTTCCCGGGGGAACGTGGTCTTCAGCATGTCTCTCTCCCTCTTGGATCATTTGACCCCCCCCCCCCCTTGACTAGGGCTCTTGCGATTCTCACAAAGGAGGGGGCTGGGGTCATAACACCTCCCCTCTTAAAAGTTTTTTACCAGCGGTTAAAAACAAGTTGGTACAGAGCCTCATAGGATTTTTTTTTTTATCTACCACAATACACAAGCTCCTCTTTTCACAGAGTACTACCGTTATACATTCAAGTCAGTATCTAAACAGGTAACAATTACAGTGTCCCTTTCTTTAATATCTTAACATCGCGTACCGTACTAAAGTTTTGTAGCATCAAACTTCAGCTCAATAACCACCTATTTATTTATTTTCTTCAGCAACAAAACTAAGGAGGTGTGATCTTAGCTTAGGTGCAGCTACAAAAGTTTATACAAATACTAATCGTTTCGGTCGTGTTATTTCACGGGCAGGTCTCCAAAGGGGTTGTCTTTATATTTCACAGGCTTTGGCGCAAACCCGTACAACCGGCGTTGCTGTTTAAAAATGGCATTTCTATTAACCATCGCCTTTTTTCCAGTGAGTTCCCCCGTGGGGAACTTCAGTAATTTGGCGAGGTACTCTCCCACCTTTCCTTTCCACAAGGGTTATTCTCTTAACTCCGTGTCCCCAACCTAGTCCATCATGGGAATTTCCACCCAATTCTTTAATGCTACACAGGTAGTTAACCCTTTTGTCAAAACCATGCAGGCTGATGTGTTTCAGTTCGAACCTTTTTCTCCGGCCGCATTTAAATTTCGGCTTCCTCACAGCGCTTTCTTGAATAACAATAGCGTGTGGGGCACCCTTACATTCCAAATCAACCTGTAATCGATGCGCAGGCATCAATCTAGGCCTTAATTTTTTTTCATTCGATTTGGGAACTACAGATTTACCGTTCTCCTCCACAACAACAGTTATCTCCCCATTCGTAAACTCCACATTAACTCTGAACACCCCCTTCAGCACAACCATCTGAGAACTCACACTTCCCAAGGTTAACCCTTTTTTCCCCGAACCAAGTCTATCTGATCCAAAAGGACGGCCGTCTCGTCCAGCTGAGTCAAATACCTCAGATTTTTTCTGAGCTCCGTGACTAGGTTCAGGACCACGGGCCTCCCCATCTTGGACACACTCAAACGGGGCATTGGCCTCTTCCAGGCTTTCAATACCCGTACCCTTTTCAAATTCTAAATTCCCCTGATCCTCCCAGTTACTCTCTGGGCAACTCACTTCCGGAGTAAACTCAACCCCGCAGGCTGAAACAACCTCATCTGCCAACCCAGCAGACTTCTTCAAGGTAATGGCATCCTTTTCATCTAGGACTGCCCTCATTTCATTATCGGGAACACCTTTAGAATTTTCAACTTCTTCAAACAGTCCTGCCAAACCAGACAGATCATCCATGTCCAACCCTGGAACTTTTAACAGCTTTATCTGTTTCTCCTCTTTATTTCCTACCTCTAGGACCTTTTCCTTTGCTAGGGGAAGATCTACCTTCTTTCCCTTACCCCCTTTTACGTTACTATTCCTCGTTTTACCACCCTCGAAACCCTCGTGGCACAGGGTCGGTAAAGACGTCTGGGCCAAATCAAAACTGGCCAATTTTAAACTGCTCCCGTTCTCAGCTGCCGCTCTCGACAGGCTGCGAGTGACCGCGCATGCGGGATAGATTTTTGGATCTGAGGGAGGGGCCTCAACTCTCACAGGCTGGGTTGTCAGCTTCACGGCTGCACCCATCTTCCCACCCGCTAGGTCGTTACCCAGAAGGACGTCCACGCCTTCCCCCGGCAACTCCGACAGGACCCCCAGTTCCACTGGTCCCGACACCAACTCACAATCTAGAAGGACCCTATGCAAAGGCACTACCTCGGTCCGGTTTCCTATGCCTCTCAGGGCTACCTCTCCCGTCCGAGGTCTGAATTTTAACACATTACGGCTAATCAAGGATAGCTCCGCCCCCGTGTCTCTCCAAATTCGTACGGGAATTGGTGGGTCCCCCTTCCTCACAGACACAGTTCCATGTGACAGATAAATCTCAGACCCCTCACGCTCTCTGCTTACCTGGGACCCTCTTGCCGATTTTCTGATTACCACGGCACACCCGATAGGGACCGCTGCCTGCCTTCTCTCTGGCTCCTTCCTCGGAGCAAAGCACTTAGATGCAATATGACCCACCTTTCCACAATTAAAACAGGTCAAGCCAGGACCTCTCCTGCCGTCTTGCCTCTCCTCCTCAATTTTACCACTAGCTTCCAGCGGGATCTCTGCCTCAGCCGGCGGGCTTTCTCTACCATTCCCACGGTCTCTCTGGTAACTTTTTGGCGAGGAAAACTTTGTCTTGTGGGTTAGGGCATATTCATCTGCGAACCTAGCAATTTCTGAGATGGACTGATTCGTCCTCTCATTTAAATACATTCGGATCTCTTCCGGAACACAACCTTTAAATTCCTCAATCATAAATAACTCCCTGAGACGCCCATAATTCTCGGCCACCTTTTCCGCGGTGCACCAACGGTCCAAGAGCACACCCTTCTCATGGGCTAGCTCGGTATACGTTTGATTCCACCCTTTCCTTAAATTTCGGAACCTTTGACTATACGCCTCAGGTACTAACTCGTAACCTCGGAGAATGGCCTCCTTTACTTGGTCATAATTCCCTTCCCCTTCTGGGGCAACGCGGCATATGCCCGCTGTGCTTTCCCTCGTAACACACTTTCTAACAACGCCACCCACTGCTCTCTGGGCCACTTCTGATTCACAGCCACCTTTTCAAAAAGCAAGAAGTAACTATCAACATCCGTCTCCTCGAAGGGGGGGACCAACCTCAACGCCCGACTAACATCAAACCCCTCCTCTCTCTCTTGCCCTTGAGCTCTTCGCTCTTGCTTTCGCCTGTCCAGCTCCAATTCATGGCTCCTTTGTTTCTCTTTCTCTTCTGCTTCTAGCTGCTTTAGTTTGAACGCCTGCTCCCTTTCCTCAGCCTTTTCCTTTGCAGCTGCTTCTAGCTGCTTTACTTGAAGATCATGTTCCAACCTTACTTTCTCCAACTCTAACTGATCTGCCCCACTCGCTAATCTCTTTTCGGGGATATTTTCCAAATCCTCAGCTGCAAACACCTTCTTCACAATGTAATACTGATTTATGGCCCTTCGCACTTCCTGCTTTTTCATTGATGACCTCACCTCTGCGAGGTCTAACCCCTTTGCCAGATTTACCAAGTCTGATTTGGTAGCCGTCCCTAGCGCCTCTACAGTCGGGTTTCTCATAAATTCACCCACATCCATCTTTGCTGGTTTCCTGTCTGGCTACCTGCGTAACCAGATTTAAGTTTGGACTTACAGCCCGATTCACTGACCCTCCCCTTTGGTTTCAAATCCGGGACGAGCACCCCACTTGTTACGTTCCCCAGTAACCGGGTGACTTACCAGCAAAGATAAATAGGTCCGCTGAAGCCTGGTGCTACTATTTTCAAACGTTTTTATTTATAAAGGGGCACAAACGTATGGTTAATACAAAACATTCAGATCATATACGTCGTCACAACTCAATCTAAAGTACAGGTATAGTAATAATCAATCAGAAATAAGCTCTATCGTTGTCTAGGGGTAATGTATATATTGTTCGCTGTATAGCTGAAAGTCTCTTGCGGTCACTGCAGTTCCACCAGCTGCCATCTGTTGTGGTGTCGCGTTGGTGCACTTTTGTTAGAAAGAGAGAGAGAGAGATTGAATGAAACAGTTACCCAACAGGTTTTCCAACCTGTAGGAGTTCGGTTCGTCAGAAGTCTCGTTGGGGAATGGACTCTCATCTGTGGCCTCCCCTGTAGCTAAGCCGTTCTTCCGTGGTGAGGTCGCCAATCCCAGGCAAGGAAAAGACGCACACGAACCCCACCACCGGCTGTCGCTATCAAAATGCTGTCGCAGGATTTCTAGCGTGTCTTCTGGTGCGTCTGAAGGGGTCCTCCCCCCCAGACCCTCCTTTATACTTCCTCACGGGATCGCCAGTGTCAATCTCTCTCTCAACCAGCCCACTTTGCCCGAGGGCTTTACACCTGGTCTTCATGAGACAATAGTCAGAGTCGCTTTATTCTGCTTCCCGGAGGAACGTGGTCTTCAGCATGTCTCTCTCCCTCTTGGATCATTTGACCCCCCCTTGACTAGGGCTCTTGCGATTCTCACAAAGGAGGGGGCTGGGGTCATAACAACTGTAATTGATTTACTTGTTTATTTTTTTTTCCCTCTGCTAGATTATGTATTGCATTGAACTGCTGCTGCTAAGTTAACTAATTCCACATCACATGCTGGTGATAATAAACCTGATTCTGATTTTTCTTTACAAGAACTTTTCATTGAAATTGATTTGTGCAGCATTCAATTCAGTGGGATTACTTACTTGGAGATTTATTAAAGTCCAGTTTACTGCTGAATGTGGACACCTGCACTCATCAAAGAGGCTGCAGACATCTTGGTGATTAGATTTTTGTTTCTGTGCACTCCAACGGTGGCCAACTGTATGTGGAGTTGATAAATTAGGCATAGCATTTCAGATTCTACTTTCTTGCTGAAGTAGTGGATCGAAACTCTGCCATATATCAAGAGGCTTCCTATAGCACTATTTCAAGGCAGAAGACTTGCACTTACTCTAGAAAGTAGGCAAATTCATTTGAAAGTGGGGGATGAGTTACCCCACTTTATTGAACAAGTTGCATGTGTCACAGGGGAAAGGTATGTCAGGGAAATGTTTAAACCAGAACAATGAATGAGAGAAGTAGAGATCTAATGATGATGGGTGGTGTGTGTGTGTGTGTGTGTGTGTGTGTGTGTGTGTGTGTGTGTGTGTGTGTGTGTGTGTGTGTGTGTGTGTGTGTGTGTGTGTGTGTGTGTGTGTGTGTGAGAGAGAGAGAGAGAAAGGGGGGGATGGGAGCGGGATAGAGAGGGGACAGATGGAGAGAGAGCCCCTCCATAAGGGTTGTCAGTGCTAAATCCACTGTGGAAATTGTCCATTCCTTTCCTCTGTTCAGCAGAACCACTATGCTACCTGTTAGCTGAAAAGTTGAAGACTGTGGGTACAGAAGAGTGTTGTGTATTTAGTATTTCAGTAATATTTGAGTATGTAAATATATTGTTTGATGAAGCATTCTTTGTTGCTTATATAATTCATCATGGGTTATATGTAAAAGTACATGAACAGCATATGTAATTACACTCAAGTCTCATGTGTGCACCTTACTAAAAGTAAAAACAAAATGTACACAGTTATCCCTGGCTCCATGTTTATCTTTCAATTAGTTTTTTATGTTTTGCAGTTATAAAACATAACAGTCGTGACGAGGGATTCTTAAACAAACCCGAGACGTTTACCTACCAGTTGAAGCTCAGTGAGTTTGAGTTTAAAAAAAAGCTCGGTGAGATGTTCAAGGTTTTAAAAAGTACAATGGAAGAGAAAGATGGTCAAGCTTAAACAGAGGGAGAAAATGGATGAAATTCATGGGCTCATAAACAATGAGCACTGGGTGATAGTAATCATAAGTTTTTAAAAAGAGCAGAAATGGTGGGATACATCGGGACAGTTGCTCTGAAGATAACTGGGTCATGTACACAGAATGAATTAAGCACTATTTTAAAGCAAATGGAATAACCAATAAGAAATGAGTGTCAGCTTTACTGAATGCAATTGGTGGAAAAGCATACAGCTTGCTTAGAAGTTTAACTGCTCCAACCAAACCAGCAAAAGTGAGCTTTGCTGAATTTGTGAACTTAATGCAGGAACTTTTAGAACTGAAACCATTTTTGATTGTAGAATGCTTTAGGCTCCATAAGCAGAATTAAAAGGGAGGGGGTGTCCATTTCAGTTCACATGGCTGAATTGAACAGATTGTCTAAGTACTGTCTGTTCAGTAATGGGCTTAACGATGCACTGAGAGATAATTTGGTTTGTGGAATTTTCCAACAATGCGTTCAAAAACAGTTCCTAACTGAAGCACAACTTACATTTAAAGGAGTTGTTAAAATCTCTGTATCAATGCAAACGGCAGACAGAGCCACATTTGAGTTGCAGTCAGGAATGAAAGTGTGTGTGAACAAATTGCAAACAGAAATCTGCCTAGCCAAACAAATGTGTTACCACTTTGGCAGGAGCTCACATACATCGGACCAATGCAGGTTTAAACGTGAAACTTGCAGAAAGTTTAACAAAGTAGGACAAACACAGAGAGCATGCTGAGCAGACAAAATTAAATGGGCTGCACAGGGAAGAGAAAAAAGATGAGAAGTTAAGTTGCAGTTTCAAAAAAAGCACTAATCTGCTTGAAAAATCTAATAATGATGAACATGACACAGGAGCGAATAGCCTTAAGATTTACAATGTGAAAACTAACAGAAGACAATCAATATGGCTTACATCAAAAGTGAATGACAATTTAATTAATATGGAATTGGACACTGTCTTGGCTGTTTCAATCATTCCATAAAATATGATTGACTGGATTTCAAAGATACTGTAAGTATCCAACTAAGAATTTATATTGGAGAAAAGATAACTCCTATGGGAATGACAATGAAATACAACAACCAGCAGCCACATTGGACTTGTATGTGATAAAAACAGTAGGGCCAGCATTGTTAGAACATGGTTGGCTGAGACTGCTATTGGAGATGGCATCAACATTGGAGATCCATCAACAACATGCATGCTACATCTTCTGCAATAGAGTCAACTGAAAGCAAAATAGGAAAGAGACAGGATGATGCCACAGGGACTGCATTGGAAATCTCAAGCATACTGTATCAAGGGTAAAATAGTTTTAAATGAAAATGCCACACCCAGATCCGTAACAAAGTAGCTAGTGAGCTAGATCACATGGAGGCTGAAGAAATACTTTCCAAGGCTGAGTGGGACCCTTGAGCACTGCCTGCAGTCCCAGTAGCCAAGAAGAATAGGTCTGTCAGAATCTGTGGTGATTTTAAGGTCACCGTCAGCCCAATAGTGAAAGTAGATCAATACCCTCTGCCCAAGATAAAGGATATTTTTTCAAACCTTTCTAGAAGGAAATGCTTCAGCTGAGCCCTACTTACAGATGGAGATGGAAGAAGAGTCCAAAGTGTTTCTCTCCATAAACTCTCACAAATGGCTTTTTCACTGAAATAGGCTTATTTGTGGAGTAGCAGCTGCACCTGCTCTCTGGCAGAAAGGTATAGACCAGGTGCTGCAAGGTTTCCTAGGCACTCAGTATTACTGGGATGACATTATTGATACAGGTAAGGATGATAAAGACCATCTCTAAAATCTCAAAACAGTGTTAAAAAGATTAGAAGCTTACAGGCTCAGAGCACAGCACAGCACAGCAAGTGTTTTTAAGCCAAGCATCATTTACTGTGGTCATAATATTGACGCATAAGGATTACAAAAGTGTTCTGAAAAAATTCAAGCAGTGATGAATGTCCCAAAGCCAAAGAGTGTGTCACAGTTGTGTTCCTTTATAAGATTTGTGAAATACTATAACGGGTTCTGGCTACTGAACTCCACCCCTTCGACTCATTACTACAGATCGGGAAGAATAGCAATGGACAAAACAGTGGGCGGTGGCTTTCCAAAAGGCAAAGAAAATGTTGATGTCATTACACTGTCCTCACACATTATGATCCATATCGTACAAAGAAGCTTGCCTGTGACACTTCCCCTAATGGTATAGGTGTAATCATGTCACATGTTATGAGTGATTGAAGTGAATGCACCTTAGCCTTGTATCACGTTCCTTAACTGCTGTAGAACAAAATTATAGAGGCATTGAGCCTGGGCTGGTTGTAAAACATTTCAAGCAACACTTGTATGGTAGAGAGTTCTTCCCTCATTACTGATCTACAACCACTGGTGTCTATTTTGAATCCACAGAAGGGTGTTGCACTCTGTTTTATGGAGGACACAACTACAAGATCAAATTCATGTAAATGTGAATGGATTGCCCCATTTCCCCTTGGAAAAGGAAATACCAGAAAAACTTACAAAAGAGGAAATTCCTCTTGATGTATTCTCTCCAAATGCAAATTGTAACTCTCCCTATTACAGCACAGATGATCCAAAGGGAAACCAGAAAAGATCTCACACTGTCTCAGGTCTACATGGCCACCCAACATGATTGGAATGTGCAGCAGAAGTTCCAGTTCCCCCATTTTTACCAGCACCAGCATGAACTTGTCCTTGAGGGAGTTGCCTTGCGTGACCAAAAGTTACAGGAGCAGAATTAGGTCATTTGGCTAATGTCTGCTCCGCTATTTCATCATGGCTGTTCCATTTTCCCTCTCTGTCCCAATCTCCTGCCCTCCCCCTGTATCCCTTCATGCCCTGATCAATCAAGAATCTATCAATCTCTGCCTTAAATAGACGTAGAGACCTGACCTCCACAGCTGCCTTTGGCAACAAATTCCACAGATTAACTACTCTCTGACTAAAGAAATTCCTCTTCTTCTCCATTCTAAAAGGACACCTCTCCTTTCTGAGGCTGTGTCATCTGGTCTTAGACCCTCCCAGCCATGGAAAACATCCTGTCCACATCTAATCTATCAAGTCCTTTCACCATTCAATTGGTTTCAATGAGTTCACCACTCATTCTTCTGAATTCTAGTGAATACAGGCCCATAGCTATAAACGCTCTTCACATGACAAGCTGTTTAATTTTGGTATCATTTTCATGAGCTTCCTTTGAACCCGCTCCAATTTCAGCACATCCTTTCTAAGATAAGGGGACCAAAACTACTAACCATACTCCAAGTCAGGCCTCACCAGTGCTTTATAAATTCTCAACATTACATCCTTGCTTTTATATTCTAGCCCTGTTGAAATGAATGCTAACATCACATTTGCCTTCCTCACCACAGACTGATCCTGCCAATTAACCTTTGCAAAGATCCTACGCAAAGATTCCCAAGTCCGTTTGGGCCTCAGATTTGTGTATTTTCCTCACTACTTAGAAAATACTCAAACCTTTCATTTCTTCTGCCAAATTGCATGACCATACACTTCCTGACATTGTATTCCATCTGCCACTTTTCGCCCATTCTTCGAGTCTGTCCTTCTGTAGCCCCTCTATTACTCAAAACTACCTGCCCCTCCCACTATCCCTGTATCCTCTGCAAACTTTGCAACAAATCCATCAATTCCATCATCCAAATCATTGACATATAACGTAAAAAGAACTGATCCCAACAAAGACCCCTGTGGAATACCACTAGTCATTAGCAGCCAACCAGAAAAAGCTCCCTTTATTCCCACTTTTTGCTTCCTGCCAATAAGCCCCTGCTTTATCCATGCTAGAATCTTTCCGAAAATACCATGGGCTTATAACTTGTTAAGCAGCCTCATGTGTGGCATCATGTCAAAGGCCTTCTGAAAATCCAAATACACAACATCAATTGGCACTCCTTTGTCTATTCTGCTTGTTATTTCTTCAAAGAATTCAAACAGATTTGTCTGTTCAAAGAATTCAGACAAGATTTTCCCTTGAGGAAACATGCTGACTACAGCTTATTTTATCATGTGCTTTTAAGAACCCAGAGACCACATTCTTAATAATCAACTCCAACGTCTGAGGTCAGACTAATTGGCCTATAATTTCCTTTCTTCTGCCTCTCTCCCATTTTGAAGAGTGGAGTGACCTCTCCAGCATTGTTTTCCATATACTGCGCACATCCCAATATAACACCTTTTGTCCTGTATTCCCCTTTTTCGATTTTGTCCACCTTTTTCATTGCAACTTATCCTGTTGACAATTTTGCTGTATCATCGGTCTCTCCTTGCGAGCAGTCTCAATACTCATTGCTTCCATTTTTAAACCAACTACCTCATCCTCAGCACTAACACTTTGGTTCCCACCCCCCTTCCAAATTAGCTTAAATCCACCCAAACAACTTTAACCAATCTGCCCGCAAGGATATTGGACCCTCTGAGGTTCAGGTGTAATCCATCCCTTTTGTATAGGTCATACCTTCTCCAGAGGAGATCCCAATGATCCATAAATCGGAAACCCTGCCACCTGCACCAGTTTCTCAGTCATGCATTCACTTGCTAAATCATCCTATTCTTACCCTCACTGGCACAGGCAGCAATTGAAAGATTACTACACTGGAGGTCCTGTTTCTCAGCTTTCTACCTGGCTCCCTAAAATCTCTCTTCAGGACCTCCTCACCTTGTCTACCTATGTCATTGGTGCTGTTATGAATGTGAAGCAACTCTGAGGGGCCGAAGGGTACAAAGTCGCCCCCTCCTTTTTGAGAATGACAAGATCGCTATTAATTCGGGTCTGGGACCCAGGAAATGAGAGGGAGACACGCAGAATACACAAGGTTTGGAATGTGTCCTGACCTCAGTGGAACGGAACCACTGATAACGGCCATTGTCTCTTGGAGACGGAATTGTGTATTGAGTACTGTACTATTCATTGAAACCCCTCAGGGGACGACCAGAGTGGTCTGGTTGAGGGATTGCATCATCCCAACCTGATTGACATCTGAGACCCCGTGAGTAAGGATAAAAGAGGGGTCTGGGGAACAACCCCTTTAGACGCACCAGGAGAAACACTAGAAATCCCGTGACAGCGTTTAATAGCGAAAGCCAGGTGAGAGCTCGTGTGCGTCCTCCCTTGCCTGGGGTGGCGAGCTCATCACGGAAGAACGGTTTAGCTAAAGGAGAGGTCACACTTGAACGGCCACACCAACGAGACACCGACGGATCGAAATCATAAAGGAAAGCCCGGCAAGTTTTTCTCCTAAATCTCTCTCTCTCTCTCCAACAATTGCAACACAGCAGTCCCCAACGGCTGCAGCCTGCATGAACTGAGTGAACTTTATATTTCCATCAGACAATCCATTATCCCCTAGACAACGATAGAGCTTATTTCTTATTGATTATTATTATACCCGCACTTTTAGGTTTAGTATTGACGACGTATATTATCTGTATATTTGCATTGATATTATTTTTGTGTATTTTTGCTAATAAATACTGTTAAAAATAGTATCATCAGACTTCAACGGACGTCTCTATCTTTGCTGGTAAGTGACCCAGTTACGGGGTTCGTAACAGTGCCAATATGTACCAGGACTTCTGGCTGCTCACCGTCACCCATGAGAATGCCATGGACACAATCGAAGACATCCCCGATTCTGGCACCAAGGAGGCAACATACCATCTGGGTGTCCCCATCAGGCCCACAGAACCTCATCTCTGTTCCTCTGACTAAGGAATCTCCTATCAACACTGCAGTCCTCTTCATCTCTCCACTCTTCTGAGCCACAGAATCAGACTCAGTGCCAGATACCCAGTCACTGTGGCTCCCGCCTGGTAGGTCATCCCCCTCAATAGTACCTAAAGTTATATACTATTTTTAAAATGAAGGCATTGGCTTGAAGCTTTGTCTGGTGGCCTGGGATAGATTAGCAGATTGAACAGCTTGTGATGTGTTGTTCCAGGTGCCAACACATCCAGAAGAAAGTTGTCCAGGGCTGTCACAACCATTTTCTGCAGTCCCAGCATTTATTCCAACAAAGACCATTAAAGTGATTAAATATTTAAGCCTAAATGGGACAATTTAAATTTTGCTGTGGTGTGTGTGTGTGTGTGTGTGTGTGTGTGTGTGTGTGTGTGTGTGTGTGTGTGTGTGTGTGTGTGTGTGTGTGTGTGTGTGTGTGTGTGTGTGTGTGTGTGTGTGTGTGTGTGTGTGTTCAGATGCGCTCTATATATTGAGTTGGAGTTTATACAGTAGCTAAGCAGGGAGGAGTGTTGTGTATTTAATATTTTGGCAATATTTGAGTAATATTGTAAATAATTTGTTTGATTAAGAATTCTTTGTTGTTTACATAAATTGGAGACAGATCCGATAGGGTCTTTTAAGAAACTCCTGGATAGGTACATGGAGCTTCAAATAATAGAGGGCTATGGGTAACCCTAGGTGATTTCTAAGGTACGGACATGTTCGGCACAGCTTTGTGAGCTGAAGGGCCTGTATTGTGCTGTAGGTTTTCTATGTTCTATAATTCATTATGAGTTATATGTAAAAGTACATGAATAGCATACGTTACTACACCACCACATCATATGTGCACATCTCACTAAAGTAAAGAACCAAATAGACATGTTGCTCCATGTTTTTCTTTCAATGAGTTTTATGTTTTGGAGTTACAAAACATAACATAGAGGTCTCTCATGCCTGATCCACCATTCAGTATGATCATGGTTGATCTATATGGACATGGAAGAGAAGTTGAGGCCAGTATAGATCAACAATGATCACACTGAATGGTGGAGCAGTTTGAGGGACCAATTTCTACTCCTGCTCATAAGTCTTGTGTTAGTGAGAACACTCCACGATAACAGAGTTAAGTACTCCACATATCAACTCTGGATTATGCCCACATTTGCTGTGTCAAAATATCAGAACAACAGAAGCAAACACTTTGCCTCCCATGTAGGAGAAAGAGGCTGCAGGTGAAAAGGGAATGGCTGGCACCAATACTCAAAGGGAAATGCAAGCTCTTATCAAAAACAGTATGCCAGAAAGAAGAGCCTGGATGCTGTGGGGACAATGGAAGCTTCCAAGCTAATGTAAGAAGAGCCAGGTGGTGGCTATAATAGCTTTCTGCAAGAATGACAGGTCATTCACAATGAGACAATGAAATAAAACAGAATTGTGACCTCTCAAGACTTCCGGCCCACATTTCACACATAAAGGGTGGAGTTCCTTCAGTGCCTTTTATCAGGAGGCCTCAGTTGCCGAAGCAAGGTGATAATTCAGCAAATACTAAGCCACTATAGCAAGCATTGTAGATAATTTGAAATCTCCCATGCTACCATCATTACAGGTGGGTCTGCAAAGCAGGATGTGATAGATCTTTACGCCTTATTCTCGAGCTATATGCTCTCATTCAAGTTTTTCAATCAGAGGAAACATCCTTCCTGAATCCAAAATGTCAAGCCCTTTAAGAATATTATGATGTGATACGATTGCATTTGATATCTGCTTTCACTCTCTTATTCCTGTTTTCCCTGAACTCTAATCTTAGGTTCAGTGATGTGGCTCTTCTCTGATCAGCTTGCGTGACAGAAGTAAATTAGAAGGCAATAACAATCATTTGGATTATAGTACACTATTAGTATCTGGCTGTTA
Organism: Hemitrygon akajei; assembly: GCF_048418815.1. NCBI lineage: Eukaryota > Metazoa > Chordata > Chondrichthyes > Myliobatiformes > Dasyatidae > Hemitrygon > Hemitrygon akajei. The sequence goes on from NC_133133.1 coordinate 66,293,253, forward strand.
TTTGTCATATGGGTAACTCCCTAATTCACATCATGTGCTCAAAGGACACAGCAAGTCAGAAGGTTCTGATGAAGGGTCCCAGCACTGGAACACTGGCTGCTTTTCATTCCATGGATGCTGTCAGATCTGTTGAGCATTGCATTTTTCTGCTTTATGTCAGAGCTCCAGAATCTGCGACTATTTCGAACTTTCATGCTGTCGGTTCATGCACATGATTGCCAGAGCTGACCTAATTGGCCATATGTATCATGAAATGGTCCAGTATCAGAAACTCCACATGAATAAGAAGTGCTGGAAGTATGCAGCAATGTAGACAACATCTACTGTATAACAAGAGAAATAGTGTTACTGTTTCATATCTAGCACTATTCCTCAGAACTGGGAAAGCGGAAAAACATGTTTTATGTTGCAGAGAAGAAAGGGGAGGAGGAAGTAAAGGACATGTCTGTGCTTGTGTGAAGACCAAGGTTATCCAGATGACAGCAAGTCTGAAAGTTTTCAGTGTCAGAATAACAAAGGCAATTAAAGAAAGAGAGAGAGAAAACAAAAGGATAGTGAGATACTATACACAGTAGCTGCTGAAACAAAAAGGGAATACTGGAAGTACCCCGCAGATCTACATAACTTTACATAGGGCCAGCCTGCAATGCGTTGCAACTGGAACAGGGACTGGCGAGTGTTACATAATTGAAGCTGACCAAGGAAATGGTGAACAATAGGACCACATGGGAGCAAAGAAGTTCCATTGTTGTACTGGAGACCTTGATGGAAACAATGCATCAGGGGATATATTCAATCTATATAGAAGCTCTTCACACTAATGCTAGAAAGGCTGTGGAAGAAAATAGCTGTGCCAATGTAAGACTAAAGCCAGGATCAGAGAAGAAAGTACAACGACTTTGAGCAGGTTGCAAAGTTCATTGAATGCATCCTCAGATGCCACATTTCACTAACATACAGACATCAGAGTCTACTTAATTACTGCCAAATTGTATTCTTCTAGCTGTTTTAATAAAGATCTTTTCAAAACTATGTGCCTTGGATTGGTATTCTGCAGTGAAGTTTCACTTTATTGTGATACTAGTCAACTTGAAATGTTGCAACTCTTTCTGGTGTGTGATCAAGGTGATGTAACATTGATATATTCAGTTAAAAGTTCCTCCTCTCACACAGCCCATGAATCTATTTCTAGCATAATCACTTAACCTATTATTCCCAATTTATTGCACAAGTTAAAATCAGTCTCAGGAATTGTTCTTTTTCCATAAACTTTATTTTTCTTAAGCTGCAATGATGTTGGCAGTTCAAGAGTCTGTTTTATGGCAGTGACCTTATCCTATTGCAATGAAGGCTTCACTTTGAAGGTGTTTAGATGTTGCAAAATAAATTTGTTGGGTTCTATTTGTTTTTATTTAATAATATTGCATTCTGCATGTCTGATTAAAAATTATCAACCTGCCACCTTCTCTCCACATACACTTCCCAACATACAGGGCATTTATATGTAGATTTTCCACTGCTGACACCCTCCTGTTTCTATGCGACAATTTCAACATTGAGTATTCCCAATAGGGAGAAACACATCACATTAACAGAATACAAAATAGCTTTTAAAGATGAGTGATTCTTAATTGCTGTGTTTCATGCATTTCAGATTAAATGGAGTTAGCTGATCCTGCAAGATTAATGTACAAGGATGGCTGCTCCTCAGCTCAGATAAGATGAACATAGGTACTGAATATCCTCCATAAAATAGAATAAAAATCTACCAGAAGATCTAATTTTAGAACACTGCAAATTAAGTTGGTTTTAGTGAAACAGACTGGACTTTGCCTCCGTGTGTGATTTATGGTGCAATGGATATCATATTCACAAAACAGTCTAATGTTCATGTTCATATGAATACACCATGGTTGTCACAGACCTTATAAAAATAATTGCAGATGAGTGTGTTCCCACAAAATCATTCAGAGTCTTCCCCAACCAGAAGCTTTAGATGAACCATGAGATCCACAATCTGCTGAGGGTCAGAACAGAAGGATTCAAGTCTGGCGACTAAATAAGTTACAAGAGGTGAGGTATGATCTCCAGAAAGTGATCTCATGGGTGAAGTGGCAATTTCAGACTAAATTTGGATCAATGAATGATGCTCGAGAGCTGTGGCAGGGCTTGAATGCTGTCACCTCTTATAAAGTGAAATCAAGTGACATCGGTGAAAACAGGGCTTCGCTTCCAGATGAGCTCAATGTCTTCTGTGCTCACTTTGAGCACCAAAACATGGAGGAAACATCACGCACTCCCACCACCCCCAATGATACTGTGATTTCAGTCTCTGAACGCGATGTGAGAGCATCCTTCAGGAGGGTGAACACATGCAAAGCCAAATACTAAAAATCTGTGCTGATCAACTGGCTGCAGTGTACATTGAGATCTTTAACCTCTTGTTTTGGCAGTCTGAGGTACCCACCTGCTTCAAACAGGCTTCAATTATCAGTGGCAACAGAGAAAATGGTAACCTGCCTTAATGGCTGTCATTCAGTAGCACTTACATTCATAGTTTTGTAGTGTTTTAAGAGGTTGGTAATGAAGCATATCAACTCCTTCCTGAGAAGTGACTTGGATCCACTCCAATTTGCCAACCAGCAGGTTCACAGCACATGCCATTTCTTTGGCTCTTCATTCAAACCTAGAACATCTGGACAGCAAAGATGCATACACTAGGATGCTCTTTAGCAACTTCAGTTCAGCATTCAATACTATCGCCCCTCAAAACTAAACAATGAGCTTCAAGACCTTGGCCTCAATGCCTCCGTGTGTAACTGAATGCTCGATTCCCTCACCTGCAGTCAGTTTGGATTGGCAACAACATCTCCTCCACAGTCTCCATCATCAAAAGTGCACCACAAGGCTGTGTGTTTATTGCCCTACTCTATTTGCTTTATACTTATGACTGAATGGCTAAATATAGCTCCAACACCATATTTAACTTTGCTTATGACACCACTGATGTCGGTCAAATCAAAGGTGGTGATAAAAGCATATAGGAGAAAAATTGAAAATCTGACTGAGTAGTGCCAACACAACCACCACCTACTCAATGACAGAAGACCAAGGAACTGATTATTGACATCAGAGGAGCAAACCAGAGGTCTATGAGCCAGTCCTCTCTGGGGGATCAGAGGTGGTGAGGCTCAGCAACTTTAAATTCCTCAGTGTTATCATTTCAGATGACCTTTGCAGGCCCAGCAAATAAGTGCAATTACAAAGAAAGCAGAGCTGCATGTCTACTTCCTTGGATGTTTGTGAAGATTCGGCATGACATCTAAAACTTTGACAAACTTCTATAGATGTGTGGTGGTGGAAAGTATATTGACTAGCTGCATCGTAGCCTGGTATGGAAGCATTAAGGCCCTTAAAGGGAAAATCCTACAAAAGTAATGGATATGGCCCAGTCCATCAAAGGTAGAGCCCTCAACATCTACACAGAGCATTATCGTAGGAATGTAGCATCTATCAAGGGCCCCCACCACCCATGTCATTCTCTCTTCTCGCTGCTGCCATTGGAAAGAAGGTACAGGAGCTTTAGGACTCATTCCACCAGGTTCAGGAACAGTTATTATCTCTTAACCATCAGGCTCTTGAACCAGGGCAGATAACTTTACTCAACTTCACTTGCCCTATCATAGAACTATTCCCATAACCAACAGACTCACTTTCAAGGACTCATCTCATGGTCTTGATATGTTTTATTTATTTATTTATTGTTATTAATTCACCTATTTATTTTGTTCAGTTTGTTGTCTTTTGCACAGTTTGTTCACCCTGTTTGGGTCCGGTAACTGTTGATTATATTATGGTTCTTGGATTTACTAAGTTTACCCACAAGGAAACAAATCTCATGGATATATATGCTGACATATATGTAGTTAGCTAATAAACTTACTTTGACATTTGAACTTTGAAATCAGCTGGAAAAAAAAAGATTTTATCATTTATGACATAGAAAAATGTTCTAAATTGAAACAAATAAAATGAATGATTCAAAAATAACATTTAATTCTTCATTCAAAAGCAATCTGTTCTGATTGAGCAGGCCACTGAGCTCACCCAGAAGAATTTCAATCATATGTGATTCAGATATAAGGTGAACAACATTTGGTGAGGATCCATAACAATCTAATCTTCCTGTCACTTCTTTTGCTTCCTGTAAGTACTTGGGATAAAACAAAATCTTCCCTCCTAGCTAATTTACCATTGAGTGGTGTATGGAATAGAACAGAGTGTGAGTATGAAGAATGATTGTGCTGATGGAGTTTAATGACGTTCAAGTATCTGTATTGTTCTGGAATCAGGACTACTCATAAGTGATAGATTGATGACTAGCGCAGGGCATTTGTGAAAATAAGCAGGGTAACCTTTTAGACCCTCCAGTCACTTCGGTGAGCACGGACCAAACAGTAATAGTCCAGCAGTGTATTCTCAAATTCTCAATAGTGAAGGAGGAAGAAGCAATATGTCAATATTTTGGCAACTGTAAAGGTAATTGAAATATATAGTACAATGTCACATCCAAATAGTTTAGTTCCTTCCTCTTGGCTTTGATGTTGTTCTGGCAGGTATCTGTAGAATCTGGTACAACAGTATCCTACGCAATGTCAAAATCCTTGATCGTTGCTGGGATACACTCATGTGTTCAGCTTGAGGGAGAGTTCCACTGACTGCTGACTTGTCGTTCATTAAGGACCATCACTGTCGAGGACATGCCCTCTTCATGTTACCACCATCAGAGAGCAGGGACAGAACCCTGAGGACCAACACTCAACATTTAACAGTTTCTTCTCCTCCAAATTTCTGAATGGTCCATGAACAGTACTTCATTACTCCTTCCCTTTCACATTATTTATTTTTGTCATTTATTATATGTTTATGTGCTTGCACCATAGTCTTGCTGCAAAGCAATAAATCTCATGTCATTCAGAGGAAAGCCTGTCAATGAAAACCGCAAAAGCATTCTAACTGCTCTTACAGCTATAATATTTCTGCGGCTGGTCCATATTTGTTCTGGTCATCTCTGGCCCTCAGCGTGTTGATGGCAGGGGGAACTAAATTAAGGTAGTCAACTGAATCTTAAGCAGGTGTGTTAGTTTGCCTTTTGTGGAAGATGTTTATTACTTGACACATATATGACATAAATATCACCCAGGTTTCTCAGAAATTTTAAATGGATTTATCATTGAAGGGTATTTGGAACTACATTTTGCTTGTTTTCTGTTATTTTCCCTCAATCTTAGTATCTACACATTTAGACTGATGTTTATTAGATGTAGCCTGGATTTATTAGATTAACTTTCACTACTTTTGTGGAAATAGATACTATGTCTGCCATTCTCCAAAGTTCCAACACATACCAACTCTCAACAAAGCCCAGATGTATCACAACCAGATGCTGGTTATTTAATCTACTATTTCTTGTAAGATCCTTGCATGTATCCAACTCAATGCTAGTGCATTGTTTTTTTCTTCACTTTTATTTTCAATAATTTCTATACAGTTGTTACAATAATTCTCACCTTGCTTGTAACTATCAGGGATTTTGCTTCTCCCTAGCCACCTATGCATTTACAAATCTGCAATGAACTTTTGGTAAGGCTCACCACCAATTTCTGCTCATCATCTATGAAGTCTCTTTCCTCCACTCTCAGATCTTATTCATATTTAACACTTCTCTTTTTAAAGATTCAAAAGATACAAGGTACATTTATGTATGCACAAAGTATGCACACAGAATATAACTCTGAGGTTCGTCCTCTCACAGGCAGCCACAAAACAATGAAACACCATGGACCCATTTAAGAAAACTTTAAACACCCGATGTGCAAATAAAGGAACAAAGTGGCAGAAAGGGATGAAGCTAAGGTGTTATTAGATGGTGGCTTCTTCGAGCTTAAATGCAAAACAGCTTAATTTCTTCCAATTAAAGTCTTTTTCCCTTTTCAAGATGGATAGGTTTCTGTTGGAGTCCATGATCTACAGCTGCACTCAAACTGTAGTTCTTACTGCCAGTGGTCCCCACTCCCAGAGTTTACTGACCGGCTGTTTCTCGGTATCCCCAGGATGAGGCCTGGAAGACGTGCACCGTCAGGATGCCCTGCAACCAGTGTCACTGACTATGGCATAGCGGGAGAAACAGAACATAATGAACAACGGACTGGCTGTCAGAGACCTCTATACATGGGCAATTGGTTTTCCTCTCTCTGTGTCTCTCTCCTCTTTCTCTCAATGATGAAAAGAGTTTGCTGCTGATTCTCACGTCAGAGAACTCAGAGTAAAGGTGACTCAGTAAACGATAACATCGTAATCAGCGGGTTGTTTTGTTTCGATGGTCTCCCCACTCGCTGTGGAAAAGAGTGACACCTCTCTGTTCCTTGTTAGAGAGAGAGAGAGCTTGTAGCATGTTGAATTGTTGGATGAACAATTAGTTTTGGTTGGACTGCAGATAACAGTCTCTCTTTGGGGGCTTTGCCATTGCTTGCTTGCTGGGTGGTGGGTGTTGGTGCTTCCTGCTGACATAATGATGGAAAGGGAGAGGGAGAGTTCATGCCTTGTCCATAGGAGGGGGAGAAGGAGCTTTAGGGTTCTAATGCTTCATATCATTCAATCTTTGAGGTTCTATTCTATTTCCATGGATGCCTGTGAAGCATTAAGAACTTCAGCTTGTATACTCTATACATTTTCTGATATTAAATAAACCATTGAAAATGCGCATACAACAAAAAGCGAGTGAGCAGCTTATAGAATATCAACCATCAAACCAGTATATTCAGTTCAGTCCAGTTCAGTGCCACACCACCAGCCCACTGCAGGCTGCGTGGTCATTCTTCACCAAAGTGCTCCAGTCAGCGTTAATTGCCCCAATCAAGCCAGTCAAAAACAGTAAAAAAAAATGTAAACAGAATCCAGGAGCACATGCTACAGAAAGCTCAAAGACCCCAAAATGAATCCACACCCTCACCGATCAACACTAGCAACGTGAATCCGGAACTTTTTTCCAGCAGCAGCTAACAAGAGGGTGAAGAAGACTGGCCAAATGCAGAGAGATGACACCGAAGACCTGACTGTCCACCTCTCTCATCCTTGTCGACTTCAACCTTGGCCGACTCCTCAGTCAGAGAGAAGCAAAGGTGTCAATAATGGGCTTGCACCCAGTTTCCAAGTTTCCCGGCCTCCAGGTCACATGCTCTGCTCCAAACCTCATCAAAGTCCCTTGGAGACAGCAAAGTGCCTATTTGCACAATCAGCCCCAAAACACAGCATCTAAATGTAAACCATCAGTTCCAATCACGTACAGTTTAGTTGTAGAATTATATTTGAAAGAAGAAGAATTAAAAGAAGTAGTTTTGTGAATTTTAAGCTGGACATCGCAACTGTTTGCATTGGTCACTGGCGCCATCTTGGAAAGGATATTGTTACTCATATTGTTCATACTTATGATTATTTACATTTTACCATTCTACTATGTTCCTTATGCTCTGTTGCTTAATTTTACTCTGATTACAATGTATCTGCTTTCCTCTGATATGGTGTTGCAAAGATCTTAATTGCATGAACTTATTCTGCAAATTTTCGCACCCTCTCAGGAATTTCCCACTTGGCACCTGCAGCCCATTGAGACAGTGGTCTCGATCTTGTTGATCATTGCATGTTCCAAATTAAACTGCTAGTGCTTTGCTGCTTAAAGAGTTGAAAGTCCAGGACTTCTGTGTATGCATCATCAACTGAGTGGGCCCCAGATCTTCTCAGACTCCACAGCAATTTCACTTGTGTACTACTTCTCAAATCCTGCACGAGCTCCAATTTGATGCATGATCTGATACCCCATCAAAATCAATGTGGATTGAAAGTATAAGAGTAAGAGTTATATTGGAAAGTAAATTATTTTTTATTTTAAATTTCCTTGGTTTGGTTTATTAGATTAAAATTTAAGTGTGTTTGGCATTCTTATATTAGTAACATTGCAAAAACTATTAATTGATTCTCACAGCATTGTCTGTTTTAGTTTTCAGGGTGCTTTAGGAATAAAGCAGAGTGCTACCAGAGTCCTTGTTGCCTAACAGACCACACTACAGGATGGTTTGGGTCAGCAGGAGAAACCTCATATATCTGTGCATGGAAATTATTAGTGAGGTCAGCATTTGGGTGGCAATCTGACATAGGAAACCAAGCCAATAAGATTTGTCTCATTAATTTTACATAGCTTGCCTCATATCAATCATTCATCTTTCTTTTAATTTGCCCTCTTCCTATGATGTGTCTTTATTTAGCACTTACTTTTTCTATTGTGATCAGTACTAGCAAGTGAGTCAGAGCCAAATGAACTTGCATACCCGATCTGTTACAGAACTTCTAAGTGACCCTCACAAAGTTGTCTTAAATCAGGATTCCACAGATGCATTACAAAATTGCAAGTAGCTTTCATGAATAAAACTATCAAATCAGAAGCAGCTGGTGATGGACCTTGGTGTAGCAATGCTCACTTAAGCTGTAAAGTGAACTGACTCTTTCTAAGTCATTATCTTCCATATAATGTGAGAAGTGAAAATTGAGTCCATTTGTCGCAGTAATATAATCCAATATAGTCTCATGCTGACTATGTGAAGAAATCACAAACTATATAATCAGCTCAGGTGAAAACTTGGTTTATTACTTGCTCTAATACCAAAAATATGTATATATAGTATACTACACTAAAGTTCTCTAATCTCCTCCAAGAATATCCATATAGCTTCTGAAGAACTTCAATTTGAGTGCTGTTGGAGTAATGTTCATATGCTGACAAATAAATATGACATGATGCTGATGCTGCAGTCATCTTTGGACTACTTGTACTTGCATGATTATGAAATTTGTACAAAGTGCAAGATTTCTTAAATCAGGAATCTTTGTATACATTATACTCTACACTTATAGTCCCATACATGACTTACTGTGTAGGAAATACAAATATAAACTCAATTTTTCTACTCCAAAAGAAAGCCATACGAATTGTAAATAAGACAAGTTATTATGAGCCAATCAATCCACTATTTATTCAACATTTTAAAATTCAGAGATTTCATAGATTTTAAAATAATACAAATTAAGTATAAAGTAAAAAATGGACTGTTACCACAAAGTATCCAAAGATCGTTTAAAATGTAAGGAAGTCAACATGATTTGAGAGGAACATGTATATTTCAAAACCAAAGGATAAGAATAAATGTAAAAAATCATTGCATTTCAGTCAGAGGGGTGAAACTATGTAACAGTTGTAGTAAGAATTTAAAAACATGCACCGCACTTAACAAGTTTAAAAAATTATTTTAAAATAATTTAATGAACAAATATAAAATACATGATTTAAAATGAATGGGAGTAATGTAAGTAAATGATACTTGGAATTGGATTTTGTGTTAAAAGATTATGAATATTTTTGTTTTGATGTGATGATTGACATCAAATATGTTTTTGTATAAGTAAGAGGGGTAGGCGTAATAAGCTGTAGCTTTAGCCTACACCCTTTTGGTCTGTTTTAAAGATTTTTATTATTTAATTTTATCTTATGGAATCATTGTTGAAAATGATGCTTCTTGTTATGTTTGTACTGACCGAAATAAAATTTCATTCATTCATTCATAATTATGAACATATACCAAGGCTGATGTTGATTGTTGTCATCTCAAACAATCTGATTTGAACTGTGTTACCTTTTATCATAAAAGAGGATCAAACAGCAACAGGCAGTGGCAGTGGTTTCCTTAGATGCAGAAAAGGCCTTTGATTGTGTCGAACGGCCGTATCCTTTTTTCATTTTAGAACAATTTGGTTTGGGTAATAATTTTATTAAGTGGGTGAAGGTTCTTTATAATGACACTTTGGCTGCGATTCTCACTACTGGTATTAGGTCGGATAATTTTAGTACTCTGAGGGGCAGCTGGCAGGGCTGCCCTTTATCACCACTACTTTTCACACTAGTGATCAAGCCATTGGCTGAGGCTATTCAGCGAGACCCCAAAATATCTGCTCCAGACATAGGACTAAAGTCACATAAAATTACATTGTATGTGGATGATGTTTTAATTTTCTTATCAAACCCTGCTATATCAGTGCACCACTTTATACAGTGCATCAATTCATTAACGCCTTTTCAGGTTATAAAATCAACTTCACTAAATCAGAGGCTATGCCTCTGGGGAATCTGCAGCAGGTACCTGACACTCAGGGTGTTTTCCCCTTTAAATGGTCGCAGACAGGTTTTGTTTACTTAGGCATATTTATCACACCTATGTTTGATCAATTGTTCAAAGCTAACTTTACACAGTTATTTGACAAAATCAAACAGGATCTTGAGCGATGGAGCACTCTTCCCATATCTTGGCTTGGCTTTCAAAATGAACATTCTTCTTCGTCTGCTCTACCCAAAACAAATAATTCCAGTCATTTTTACCCAACAAATACTTAAAAAAATAAATGGCTGGCTTGTTTCTTTCATCTGTAACAAAAACAGACCCTGTATTAAAATGTCTAAGTTACAGCTTCCCAGTAGTCTAGGGGGTCTGGATTTTCCAGACATCAAAAATATCAACCAAGTTCCTTTTTATCGTAGGTGGTTGACTGGGTTTGCAGGGACCCCTCCTCAATTTGGCTAGAAATTGAAGCTTCACAAACAAAATGCCGTCTTATTAATTTGCTTTTCCTCAATAAGATGAAACTAGTTAAGGAATATTGTCACAATCCAATAACAATTAATACAGTCAGGGCTTGGATGGCGGTGCAACAAATTGAGGGAAACACAGCAAAAATATCACCCTTCACTCCAATAACTGGCAGACCAGATTTTCAGCCTGGCATAATGGACTCTGGATTTAAACTTTGGATTTCTAAGGGTATTTTCCATCTAGGAGATTTGTTTGATGAAGGAACGATGATATCATTTAGTCAAATAGTACAGAAATTTAACATACCCAACAAGGATCTTTTTTGTTTCTTTCAGATAGAAGATTATATACAGAAAAAAACATCATTGTTAACTGTTTTCTGTAGTTCTGACATAGAAAAGAGGCTGCTTCATTCTAAGGGTGAAGTCTCTATTAGTACTTTTTACAGCACCCTGAGCGAATGTTCTTGTGGAGATGCTGAGCAGCTGGGAAGGGTCTGGGAGGAAGAGCTGGGAGTAGAAATTACAGATGAAACATGGGAAGATATCTGTGATAATGCAAAGAAGATTTCAGTTTGTAATAGAACAAAAGCATTGCAACTCAAAATTTTGCATAGAGCCCATCTGACTCCAGATCGTCTCCTGAAATTTAAGACGGGAGTTTCTCTGATGTGTTATAAATGTAAAGTAAATACTGGAACTTTCACCTACTGTTTTGGACTTGTCCCAAACTTCAGGCATACTGCAGTGATATTTTGAGTGAAATGGAAAAGATTATGAAGGTGGAGCTTAAACTGGACCCAGTGTCTTTTCTCTTAGGCTTACCCAACAGTCGTATTATTAATGCACATCAGAAAAAAAAGCTTCTTAGCATCCTGACTTTCTGTGCGAGGAAGAACATTTTACTTTGTTGGATATCCGATAAGGCCCCTGGACTTTATGGTTGGTGTAAATTAATCATGGAATACATTCCTTTGGACTTTTTGACGTGTATGAATAGTTTTCATAAAACATGACAACCTATTCTGCAGTGTATAGATGTAAACCTGTCTGCTATACTAATAAGGGCTTTTGTATAGGAGGTTGTGGTGATATCTATATTTTGCTGGAAGTGTTCTGATACCTGATATCTGAGAGGGGAAGAAATGTAAATGTAAGTGTATCTGGAAATTGAAAGTTTTGCTATGCTGAGCAAAAAAAATTAAACTAAACAAAAAATCTGATTTCTATAGTACACTTTTGCTCTTTCAGAACCTATCCACCTTGTTTAAAAATGTACAATATTGTGATGTACACGTTGCTGAGTTTTCATGTAACTATATCAGGAGTTACAGTGCAGCAAAATTCTGAGTTGGGCAAGTTGACCCAACCTGATATACCATCTGGAGAAGTACAACAGAATTTTCACACACTTTTAATTAATTCAGAAATGACACTTGAATCTTTTTCCAAGCCTTGATAATTCTTAAGTGAAGACCTCCTGACATTGTTCCTGAAATTTCTTTCTGCCTCTTCTAAACAGTAATCACTTCAGCTGTTGCCATGATCATGATTTAGTTACAGCTTTCCATAGAATTTCAATCACCTCTTTGCACTACGACATATTAATAATTGAGGAAATAAAAATGTATTCATTGCAAGAATCTTTTGGATGTTATGGATTCTCAGAAGGGTTTCACTAAGTTGCCTGAAAAATTTATCAGATATTCAGTTCAATGGTTAGTCCAAATACCTTGGGTTTAGGACTGTATTCATCAGAAATCTATTTTATGTAACCCAGAATGTAGCATTACCAGAGGTAAAGTTGATGGCTGTTTATGAAGGAATTACATACCTGCAGAGAGCAATCCCATGCCAACTCTAGGCTGTCTTATGATTTCAGCATCTTGTAAGCTCTATCCACAGCGTGGACCTTCTGTTAAATCCAGCCTGAAGGCTAGTATCATGAGTACTTAGCAGCCATTTAATATAGCCTGTTTCTATCTACAGCTGATCTTCAGTCCACAAAGGAAGGTACGTTTTGGTTGGAGCAAGTGATAGCAGGTACACAAGAAATGAACCTGACTTGGAAAATTGTGAAAATCAGAAAGCAAAGATTTAGAACCCTGAACTAGATGCATTTGTGGGACAGATGTGGTTCATAAGACCATAAAACATAGGAGCAGAATTAGGCCACTCAGCCCATCAAGTCTGCTCTGCCATTACATAATGACTGATTTATTTACCCTCTCAACCCCATTCTCCTACCTTCTCTCTGTAACCTTTGACATCTATACTAATTAATAAACCTATCAGCCTCTGCTTTAAATATACCCAGTATACCCATTCTGGCTTCCACAGCTGTCTGTGGCAATGACTTCCACAGATTCACCACCCTCTGGCTGAAGAAGTTGCTCCTAATCTCTGTTCTAAAGAGATGTCCTTCTATTCTGAGGGTGTACCTTTTGACCACTACTGTAAGTGTCCTCTCCACATTCACTCTATCTGTGCCTTTCAATATTTGATAGGTTTCAATAAGAACCCCCCCCACCCCATGCTTCTAAACACCAGCAAATACAGGCCCAGAGCCATCAAACACTTCTCACCCTTTCATTCCCTGGATCATTCTCACGATCTTCCTCTGACTCTCTGGATCAGGGAGGGCCAAGCACGTGTTTTGTTGAGGAGGAGTTAATAAAGGGAAAAATATATCCTTAAAGGAACAGGACTGTAGATATATGCAGCAGGGGGAACCAGGGAATCCTGAAGGGAAAATACTTGGCACAAACCTTGAAGACCAAGAAGCAGTACTGCCCAAAGTTCATTGATCAAACCCAAAGTCAAAGTATGTTTATTACCAAAGGATGTAAGCAGTTTTCAACACCGAGGTTCATTTCCCACAGAGAGCCACAATACAGAAAAACACCATGGAATGCATTGAAAGAAAATACTAAACACCCAACGAGCAAAAAAGAACAAATCATGTAAACAGCAAATAAACAAGCGAATAACACAGGATAGTAAACATCAAACCACAGGCTCCTTGAAACAGTCTGGGAAAGTTCAGTTGAGTTCATTTCAATTCAGTATATCGTTTGTTGACTGAAGACTGAAGGGCCAGTCTGCCCTGATCAAAATCACACAAAATAGCAATAAATAAAGGAGTGACCAGAAACCAGAGAGATATAGCATGAACTGCAGAGTGCTCTAAAAATGAGTTGAATCCATGAAATGCGCCAATCAAACCTTGCTCAAGACCCAAGATTCCTGCTCCTTGCTCTGGCAGCAACAAGGGAGAGGGAGAGGGAGACTGGTCAAAAGCAGGGGGACAGCTCTGAACACCCGCTTGTCTTCCACTCTCATCCTCGTTGAATTAAATTTTGCTCAATGCTTTCATTGGCGAGAAATGGAGCACTCCAATGGCTCATTCTCTGCCATTAGGTCACACACTCCGTTCTCAACCACGCTGAATTCCCTCAGAGACAGCAAAAACACCAGATTGCACAGTCAGCCCAAAAACACATTATCAAAATGTAAATTACAGGCACCAATCATACACAGGTTACTTTCAAAAGTATATTTAAAAGGAGAAGTAGCTTTGTGTACCGTCTACAGGATTTTGCCGTTAGTAGTATTGGTTGCTGATGCCATCTTGCAATCCTGACTGTAATTAAGATCAGTGAATGCATCTCACATGGGACATACCATCCCAGTTTCACCAGCAGCTTCAGTGACGGTTTCAGGCATTGCATCTTCGTCACACGCTTACCGATAAACAGCACTTGTGAGCAACATTCACATACTTCATCAATCACACACACATTCAGCATTGCTGGCAGTGCACATTCCACAGCTAGATATTCACCAAAGTCACAGTAGCCAAATTGCACAGAACTCATTGATATACAGCCCTCTCACTGCAGAACACAGCTATGTCAAGGGGAAGAAGTGGGAGCAGATATGGTCAGGTGAATCTGTATATCCTAGTCCCCATGGTTTCAGCTTTATTATGATGGCTGTTGCTGAGGTAATTGAAAATGACAGTCTAACAGTAGGTAATCCTGTTCTCACTTTCCATTTCTGTTTCCATCACATAATGACTTTAATTCACAAGCTGCAGATTGTGTAAGTATATACCTCTCACTTTTTCTCAGACTTTACACCATTAATGCATTTGTGTGCACATTTTGAGATGGGAACTGCTGACATTGAGATATTAGCCACATGTAGTCCAGGGCCAAGGCAGAGGGCCAGTTATCAGCCCACAGAGGATAAAGTCTTGAATATGTTCTGCTACACTGAGTAGGAGGAGGTTCAGAGGACAAGACTAGACCAATGTAACACCTTTGGTGCACACAGTCCTCAGCCATGGTGTCAGTAGCCTGACTTAACATGGGAGTCATTGGTTAGTTGTTGTTGGCCGGAGCATCTAGCTCCCTGGAGTTACCATCATTTATATCCACTAAACAGAAACAAAATCACAATTGGGAAACAATATCATTGGCATATATTGTAAAATATGTTGTTTTGCAGTACAATGCAATACATAATAATAAAACTATAATTTGCAATGAGAAATATAAATAGAAAAAAAATAAATTAAGGAAGTATTGCAAAAAGAGAAGAAAAAATAATGAGGTAGGGTTCATGGGTTCAATATCTATTCAGAAATGTGATAGCAGAGAAAAGAAGCTGTTCCTGAAATGAAGGGTTTGGGTTCTCAGGATCTCGTACTTCCTCCTTGATGGTAGCAATGAGAAGAGGGCGTGTCCTTGGTGATGGGGGTCTTTAATAACAGACACTGCCTTTTTGAGTCATTGTCTTTTGAAATTGTCCTCGATACTAGAGGGGTGAGTACCCATGATGTGGAACTGGCTGAGCTTACAACTTTCTGCAGCATTTTCCAATCCTATGCAGTGGCACCTCTGTCCCAGACAGTGATGTAACCAGTCATGGTGCCCTCCACAGTACATCTGTAGAAATCTGTGAATATATTTGGTAACATACCAATTCTCCCCAAATTCCAATTGGAATATAGCTGTTGTCCTTGTAATTGTATCAATATGTTAGGCCTAGGATAAATCTTCAGAGATGTTGACACACAGGAACTTAAAACTGCACACTTTTTCCACTGTTGATGTCTCGATCACAACTGGTCTATGTTCCCTCAACTTCCCCTTCCTGATGTTTGCAATCAATTCTGATGTTAAGTGCAAGCTTGTTGTTAGGACAGCACTCAACCAATGAGCAATCCCCTTCTGTGAATACATTGCTCTTTAATAGAGAGAGGTAAGTGCGCCAGGTTCCTGGGTGTTCACATCATCGATGACCTCATCTTGTCCTTTAATATCACCTCCCTGAACAAGAAGGCACAGCAGCTCCTCCACTTCCTCAGGAGACTGAGGCAAGCAAGGTTTCCCCCAACTCCTTACCTCCTCCGCTGGCCCATCTTAACTGCATTTTACAGGAACCACATTGAGAGCATACTGGCAAGCTGTATCTCTATCTGATCTGGGAGCAGCCAAGCATCAGACTGAAAATCCCTACGAAGGACCATGAGAACAGCTGGGAGGATCACAGGGGTCTCCCTGCTATCCATTGGAGACATTCATCAGGAGTGTTGCATACAAAGTATTATTAGGGGTCCCATCCATCCAACCAGCATCCTCTGACTTTCTATCATCAGACAGGAGACTCCGATGCATAAAGACACGAATGGTCAGGATGGGAAACAGTTTCTTCCCTCAAGCTATTAGGCTTCTGAACTCCCTGCCACATCACCTTGGAAGAGTCACTGGTTAATATGTTCTGTACCTTACAATATTTAACTTATGCACTTTAGTTTGTTATTTATGCACGGTCATCTGTAGATTTTATCCTTAACTTCATAAATTATTGTGCTATGTGTGTTATGTGCACTACTGTGCTTTACTTCCTGGTTTGGAGAAACGATGGCTCACTTCTATATGCATTATATACATGTATATAGTTAAATGAAAATAAAGTTGATTTGACATAGAAGCCATTGAGCTCATCTGGGAGTGAAGTATCACAGCCATTGATGATAGAAACATAGAAAACTTACAGCACAACACAGGCCTTTTGGCCCACAAAGCTGTGCTGAACATGTCCTTACTTTAGAAATTACCTAGGGTTACCCATATTTTCCTCAGCTCTATGTTATTAGGTCTATGTCTCAACGACTATCACCCAGGGGCATTCACATCTACTCTAATGAAGAGCTTTCAGTGGTTGTCATGGCAGTATCATAACTAGTGACAATATACCTGATTCTGATTCTGATTTTGAACGCTTCCTTATGCAGGACTGTTTTACCCTCTTTCACAAATGCACTGTTTAGCTCTTTACTCCCGATCCTGACAGCACAAAGACAGTGAGAGAGTGACAGAGAGAACAAACTCTTTTTCTCTGCATAAAACCAAGTGCTGAAGGAATTCAGCAGATCATGCATATCTGTGGAAGCAGAGTCCTGTTGAGAACCTATTTCAGGGCCAGTTCCAACGAAGAGTCTCAACTTGAAACGTTGATCAACTCTCTGCCTGTAAAGATGCTGTTCAACCTGTTGAATTCCTCCAAAAGTACATTTTTACTCTATATTTGAACATTTGCACCATCATGCATCTCCAAGTTTTAGTTCCTCTCTCTAAGCAGCCAGCCACTCACATTGAATATCTGACATCATTCCCACTCTCCTCCCTCCCTTACCTGCCTATCACCCCCTCACCTGTGTCTACCTATCATCTGCCAGCTCTTGCTCCACCACTTCCCTCTACTTTATTATAATAGTTTTCTCCACTTTCTCTTTCCAGTCCAGAAGAAGAATCTCGACCTGAAATGTTGTTGTCCCTCAGTCTGACCTATTGAGTTCCTCCAGGCATTGTTCCAGATTTCCAGCATCCACAGTCACTTGCGTCTCCATTCTTCCTTCATGCTGTGCTCAGACTGAAAGCCCAGTTTTACCTTGACAAACTTACTTTGTGAAACTCACTCTGGACAGGATTTCAAGACTTTAGGAAATCCTCTCCCTCGTTGGGCTGCAGAATAAATCAACAGTGAGCATTAAAAGGGTGCATAGAAAAGCAGAAAGGAAAGTACATGACACACAAGTGCTATTTTCATATTTACTGATTGACCATTGGTCTATGTCTTCGAATGCTGTGATTAATCCTCTTTCAGTCTTCCTCTATACTTCTTTAATTCATCTCTTTCCAACACTGCTCACAGTATATGATGAAACAGGTTCATTTTACAGACTTTGACAAGATGTGGTGCAATTAATCACTACAGCATGAGTATACTAGACATGAAGAAATTAAGTTTAAAAATAAAAATAAGATTTATAGGACATCAATTTCCAGAAAAAGAATAGTAATATGCTTGCTGCTCATGACACATCAATGTGTTTCACAATGATACTTGTGCCCAAGGCTGAATAATCCATTTTGAATACACATTGTTTCTCCGCTGCTTTCAAACTAGGCTGGTGCCGATCATTATTTGGCATTTTATCCCATATGGAAAGTTAATAAGTTCCCCCACCTCCAAGATATAATTAATTAAAACAAAACATGATACCCAAATCCGAACACCATTTAGCATCAAAATGCACAAACTTAATTGGATATGAATGGCGTTTCCTTGTTGAGTTTATATTCCAGTGAAGAAACAGGAGATGCAATGAAGTGTTACTTTGCTGCTAATGAGTATTCTTTACTCACAACCCACTGCCTGCCCAGTACTGGTAGTTATCTATAGCAGGGTGCATTCAGTTATACTGACACCTTGCAGAAGTGTTGAATTGAATTAGGCTGATTGCTCACATTTATGTATTCTTGAGCTGTTGTCGGCATGGTGCTGACTGCTTCTTCAGATCTTTTTCAAGCAGTATGAAGTACAAAGGAATGGAAAGTTTGCAGTTATTTCC
Source organism: Hemitrygon akajei (assembly GCF_048418815.1). Lineage (NCBI taxonomy): Eukaryota > Metazoa > Chordata > Chondrichthyes > Myliobatiformes > Dasyatidae > Hemitrygon > Hemitrygon akajei. The sequence continues at coordinate 66,311,870 of NC_133133.1, forward strand.
TTAAAGTAACGTGGCAAAAGCAAATTTCAAAGGGAATATAAGTACTGAATATTCTGCCTTCTCCCACACAGCATGCATGAATTCTACACTACACCATGAAGGAAGCAAACCATTCTACACTTGATTAATCAGTACTTTTGTTATTTCTATCAGATATGAGTTTGGTTGTTAGCAATCATATCAATGGGATCCTTGAGATGGAAATTAAGAAAAATGACTTTCTGCCTTTTTAATGTACTTCAAGGAAAAGTTGTGAAGTTATTAAGTTGAAGGTTAAAGCACATGCTTGGGTCTTGTTGCAGCATTTCATAAAATCATAGCACAAATAATCTGGCTAGCATTTGATTATATTCAGGACCATAATTACATTCAATTGACTGGTGTGAAAAATAATGTTTTTGTTGTTTATCTGGCCTCAAGATCCATTTCATGGTTGATTAACAGAAGTAACTGAGAGCATTTTCTGTCTGCTATGGAAACCATGCTGAAGGAAGACTGAGCAATACACACAAAATGCTGGAGGAACTCAGCAGGCCAGGCAGCATTGGCCTGAAACTTCGACTGTACTTTTTTTCTGCTGCCTGGCCTGCAGAATTCTTCCAGCCTTTTGTGTGTGTTGCTCAGATTTCCAACCTGTGCAGATTTTTTTCTTGTTTATGATTTGAAGATAGATTGGCTTGGTTATGAAGAGGCAACAAGATGGCAGCAATCGTGAAGACTTCAGTTGTTCTTACTTTTTGCCAAATTGAAAGTATGTTGTTTAGTAGTAGCAGTCAATCAAATGCAATAGAAGATGTTCTTTGGTTTCTTAACTTAAAACTTAAAACTACAAAATTTCAGATGGTATTAACTGCTGAATAGTTTTGATCAATTTATTTGTCTGCTTGCTTGTTTATTGTTTGTTTATTTATTGTCCTTCAAACCCAACAAGCTGTACTGCCCAGCAAGTCACCTGTCTAACACTAACCTAATTATAGGACAACTTACAGAGACCAATTAATCTACTAACCAGTAGGTCTTTGGACTGTGGGAAGAATCTAGAACACCTGGAGGAAACTCACACAATCACAGCGAAAACGTACAAGCTCCTTACGCACAGCGTCAGAATTGAATACCAAGCCTCAGAACATCCCAAACTGTAATAGCATCATGCTGACCGCTATGCTACCATAGCAATGTAAAGATGCATCTGATAAAAAAAACTGTGTTTACAAAATCCATGTTTAAGCAGTGTAAACAATGAAATAAAATCCTTGGAGAGAAGTGACATGGGATCAGAAGATTTCAAATCCTTGTGGGAGGAGTTAAGGAACTGCAAGGGTAAAAAGACCCTGATGGGAGTTATATTTTTTGTGTGTGCCATACTCTGCCAGAGCCTCAGCGACCACTGTTTTTTCAGGTGGTTGTCTTGGAGGAATGATTCTGTGAGTGGTCCCCAACGTCCTTCTCACAACGCAGTTGTGTTTTTTTTACGAGGTCCAGTTGCGAGCTTGACACTCAACCCGGCACAGATGGAAGGTGTGCCCGTGAGTGGCCTGACAGGGTTCGAACTCGGGAACCTTCACTCCGGAGTCTGGCGCTGATGTCACTGCGCCACCAGCTGGACAGCCGGGAGTTATATACAGGCCTTTAAACATTAGCCAGTATATGGAGCACAAATTACAAAGGGAGAATGAAAAGGCACGTAAAAAGGACAATGTTGCAATGGTCATGAAGGAGTTTAATATGCAGGTAGATTGGGAAAATAAAGTAGGTACTGGATTTCAAGCAGAGAAAATGTAGAATGCCTATGAAATGGTGTTTTAGAACAGTTGTGGTTGAGCCCACTTGGGAAACATAAATGCTGGTTGGGTGCAGCGTAATGAATCAAATTTGAATAGGTTGATTAAGATAAAGGAACCCTTAGGAAGCAGAGATCATAATATAATAGTATTTATCATACATTTTGAGAAGGAGAAGATAAAATTGGATATATCAATATTACAGTAGAGTAAAGGCAACTACAGAGGTATGAGAGAGGAGCTAGATGTAGTTAATTGGAAGAGGACACAAGTAAGGGTGATGGTAAAACCAGAATGGCTGCCATTTCTGGGATTCATTCAGAAGGCGCAAGAGCTGCCCATCCCAAAGAAGAAGCATTCTAAAAGGAGAATGAGACAATCATGGCTGAAATGGGAAGTCAAACACAACATGCAAGCAAACGGAAGGGCATACAATATAACAAAAAATAGTGGGAAGCTAGAGGATTGAGGAACTTTTAGAAACCAACAGAAGGCAACTGAAAAGCAGTAAGGGAAGATAAAATATGAAGATAGGCTAGCAAATAATATAAAAGAGGATACCAAAGTTTGATAGAAGGAATAAAGGCATGGACCATATTCTAAACCAGGAACAAATTCAGAAATTAGAGGTGCAAAGAGTCTTGGGAGGCCTAGTGCAGGATTTTCTAAAGGTTAACTTGAAGTTTCAGTCAATGGTAAGGAAGGCAATGCAATGTTACCATTCAGTTTGAAAGGACCAGTATATAAAAGCAAGGATGTAATGCTGAGGCTTTATAAGGCATTGGTCAGGCTGCATTTGGAGTATTATGAGCAGCTTTGGGCCCCACATCTGAGAAAGGACGTACTGGTATTGTACAAGTTCATGAGAATTGACACTAGAGAAGTGTCATGAGAATGATCCCAGGAATGAATCCCAGTATTTAAGGAGCACATGATGGCTCTGAGTCTGTACTCGCTGGAGTTTAGAAGATTGAGGAGGGATCTAATTGGAACTGTTACGATCCCCGTAACTGGGTCACTTACCAGCAAAGAGAGAGAGGTCCGCTGAAGTCTGATGGTACTATTTTTAAACATTTTTATTTATGAAGGGGCACAAAAGTAAGGTTAATACAAACATTCAGATAATATACGTCGTCAATACTCAATCTAAAGCGTGGGTATAGTAATAATCAACAATAAGAAGTAGCTCTATCGTTTGTCTAGGGGTAAACTATTGTCCGATGGAAATATCAAAGTCTCTGAAGTTCATGCAGGCTTTTAGCCTTTCGGGGACCGCGGGGGTCTCACATGTTGGAGAGAGAAAATAAACTTGCCAGCCTTTTGGACTCAACTCGTTGAATCGGGAATGTGAGTTCCCCGTTGTCAGTTTGAAGTCCTTTTTGGGGTTATCAGCCACTAGTTCCCCAAGCTAGGGGAACCAAATCACACGTGGCTCCCGAACAGCTTCCCGTCCTCACGGGAGCGATGAGCGATGGTGTCTCCTTCTGGTGCGTTGCTGGGGTACTGCCTCCTGCAGTCCCCTTTTTATCGTGACTGGCAGATTTGTAGATGTCAATCAAGGTAGGGTGATACAATCCCTACCCCACATTGCCCGAGGGTGTCCATGTCCCTGATAGCTGGCACGTAGTATAGAGTCGCAATTCACACAGGTGTCTCTAAGAACAATGGTCAAATCCGTTACATTGTCTCTCATTTCCTGGGTCCAAGACCCGTATTAATAGCGATCTTGCGATTCTCCGGAAGGAGGGGGCTGGTCCCGCACCCTTCGGCCCCTCAGAGCTGTGGTACATTCATAACAGAACCTATTGAATACACATGTAGATAGAGTGGACATTAAGAATATGTTTCCAATAGTAGGAGAATTTAGGTCCAGAAGGCACTGCCTCAGAATAGAACAATGTCCCTTTAGAAGATTGATAAGGAGAATTTCATTAACTAGAGGCTGTTCAATCTTTAGAAATATTTAAAGTGGAGGTTGATAGTTCTTAACTAGTAAGGGTGTCAAAGGTTATGAGCAAAGGCAGGAGAACAGTGTTGAGAAGGAAAGTGAATCAGCCATGATGGACTCGTGGAGCCGACTCAATACACTGAATGGCCCAATCCTGCTCCTATTTTACGGTCTTACAAGCTTATGATCCAAGATTATATTTACCACTCCAGACCTGTAATAATTTCACTTTGTTATTTCTGTAATTTCTTATCAGAGTCTGACTGAAACATGCGAGGCAATCTGCAGTTTTAATTTATTTGGTACTTGCCACATCAGCCTTTAATTTTTCATAAAGAATTGTCACAAACACAGAACTACAAATGGTAAAATATTAACACGGAATGGCATTGCTTTTACTGCAAAATTGAACTGTGAGAAACTAAAGCTTGTTCTTCGACTTTACATCCATGAAAGATGAGAGGAAGCCTGCTGAATATTCAGCTTTCTCTGGGGTTGCAGAGTTGTTTTCCCCTGAGCCCTCTAGTGGTTGTTGAGATTATGCAGTTCAGATTAGGAATGATACTTTTTGAAGAGCTAAATTCTTACATCCTTTCCAGACTTAATTTCCTATGAATACATATTTTGAGTTTCTTTTAAATATTGAAAAATAGGCGAGCGTTGAAATGGTATGAGGTTTAAATGAGCACCTGCTGCATTTCCTAGAGCATGATTATTTATTAGAAGTTAAGTGGATACTAAAATTTGTGTTTCCCATTGATGAAGGGAACACATCTCATCATTATCTGACATTGCCAGTACAAATTAAAATCAAATTACCATTCGGCTCCTGAACATCTTAAAATATTTAATAGTGATACTTCCAATGGGAGATTTCAAACTATTTTGTATTAGAACTCAGCACTGGTTTAAAGCACATCTTAAGTTCTCATGGTTTTCCAGGAGAACTTTCTACTTCATCTTCTGCAATTTTATTTTTAGAAAGCAGGTGCTTGTATGTGAAAAGTTTGAAGCTACTGTACCTTCATGGGTAAAGGTGCTGGTGTATGTGGGGAGTTTTGATCCTTATTTTCTTCAGGTAAACCATCTGGGGTGAGTCATGTTGATGTTTCATAATATTTTCCACAGTAATACTCCAGACAGACAGATACTGGCAGACATCTGTGCTCCACACAAGCCTTCTCTCACTTCTCTTCAACTAATCCCCACTGATCGATGCTCCCCAGCCTTTCCTCATTATATCCTTACACAAGTACATCTATGCAGTCTTCTCAACCAATCCTTGAGGTAATAGCTACAGTTTATAAATATTCACTAAAAAGGAACTTTTAGGCTTTAGACTCTACAGATGACTATTAAGGTTAGGTTTGTGCAATCTTGACAATATCCAACTTAAATTACAAATTATTTATTGTACCTTTGCTTCCATTGTTATACAATCAAACACTGACTTGAAAATTCAGCAGTGCTTTCAAACTTCCCCTAAAATGGCACTGACCATCTGCTCTAGTATTATACACAAGCTATTTTCCTGCACACTCTTCAAACAGAGATTCAAGTACTCAAGAGGCACCGACTCCATCAGCACAAACTAACTGAAAGTAATATCTGTAACCCTGTGCAACAGCAGTAATGAACGTTTAGTATCTCTTGTCACAGTTGAAATGTGGGGACAAGTATTGACCTTGGTCACTGCTGCAAGTTATTATAGACCTTGGGTAGCAGTAGTGATTACCTGTGAAGCATATTCAATTCTTAGCCAGTAGGCCTCTTTCTCTTTCTTGTCTTTTTGGTAAGCTTGCCTTCTAAACAAGCAGCTGCCTCTTGTACAATGAAAAGCAGATGTAAGTCAAATTTCATCGAACAATTGTTTGACTTCTAGTTCTTGTTACAAGAATCACCCCTTGGTAGAATGATCAGTGAGGCACAAGGAATCTGTATTTACCAACAAGTAACTTTTATTATCTCAACTAAAAACACGTGAATTCACAAACTATCCACCTGTGTGCACCCTACTAGAATCCCTGACCCTTCATGAACAGCCAATGAAGAGAAGCAGTATTACCGGGGGAAAGGAGTCCATGCTGGTCAGGCATTCCTCATGGTCCCAATCTCCATGTGTCCATGGGGTCCTCCTTATCCGCAATGGTTGGTCTCTGCCTGCTGGAGAGTTATCACTCCTGTATATTTGGAGCTCCTGGTCTTATCCTATTCCTCATCAATTGAACCATTGGATCTCTATCCCATTGGCTCAAGGTCACCTGACCTACCTGGGTCACCTGCCTACTCGTCATTGTACAGGGCTACAACCGACATTGTTTCATGGTTCTGCCCACCTTGTGTACTTGTGCCTTTACATTCTGACTGGTCCAAACCAGTTAAATGAGGCAACCCAGACAGAGTCTAATGAGATTAGATTGCTTCTTTGGTAGGTCTGGGATTTTACATAACAAGTAGCTACTCCTCTGAGAATGGTCTCAGATTTATTGCTCTGATTAGATGTCCCAGAGTCAAGAATCTGTTCAGATTCCAGGCCCTTTCCATAGCAAATAGCTACCTGTTTGAGACTGGTCTCAGATTTAGTAGATCCTTAACTGAAACATCCACATTCAGTTGCTTTGATTAGGTTATGCAAGAGTTATGCAAGATTCAGTTCAGAGTCCACAAAATGGGGGGAAACAAAGAGGTTTGTCTTCTTCCCCTGTCCTTCATTAGACTGCAGTTTCTTCTGGCCAACTTTCTAAAGGAAATTCAGTCTTTAGTTCTGGAAATGTAAATGGCAAGTACTAATCAGCTCGGATTTAAAACAAGCTCTCTCTGTAGAACAGCTTTGCAAGCAGGCTCTGTATTTTAAAGACAATCTGTCTGTAAAGAGCTTTGCTGCTGCTCAAGGGTAGAGTATAAGACTGACTTGGGTTGTTACAAACAGACAAGCTGACTCTTAATTTGCTTAGGTCAAAGAAGCTTGCAAAGCAGATAGATAATATAATTTAACATATCAGTAACTAAAGTGTATATATTTGAGAGGCTTGTGTGCTCAGAAATTAGCTTTATAGCATTGATGGTAGCTTGGTAAGATCAGTGTCTCCAAATTTACTTTAAGACCATTTGTGTTAAAAGGATATCTGAGGAAATATCACATGCCTATGAAGTCACCCAAGTAGCAGAGAAAGGATATAAATGCAGAGAGCAGTTCAGGCTTATTGGGAATGGGGTAAAGAATATCAAGAAGCCATGAAAGAAACAAGAGGTGAACAACAATCCATTCCTCCAGATTTGGTTTCTGCAACAGATGACTTGTTTGTCTGCAACTCCTTTGCTGTTTGTCTTCCCATTTTATAGGAAGTATGCCTATGTTCTGGAAATCCTTTGTCTTTTGTCCTTATGCTTTATGAATTATCCTCTGATTTGAGAAATGCTTTGTGCTTTATGCTTAATAGTTTGTGTTTTAGGAATGGTTTATAATTTGGAAATGTTTCATCATGTTTCAAGGTTTAAAATAATGATTCAATAATTCAAGATGAGATGGAAATCTTCTGTGAAAATTTGGAAATGCTTAAGATGGAAACCCTCTGAGTTTTAAATGTTTTAAGAGTGTTGTTTGGATTTAAATATGTATCACTGTAAATAAATAAACTCAGTTAGCTGGAGGTATCTTCTCCTTGTTAAAGAGAGAGGACATACTGTTTGAATAATGAGTATTGGCTAAACTCACCATGGAAAATAAATAAGGAAGCGAACTAGTCTTTGAAGATTGGGTACACTTTAGTGAGAGTATCCACAGTTATTTACATCCAATAGAACTTAGTATGAGTTTAGAACTTTGCAGTCAGCAAACCCAATACCATCACACCCCATTTTATCTAACCCTAACCTTAAGATCCTAGTTGAAGAAAGAGACACCCAAAGATATGCCCTTAGCTCTCTGGGATGTAAGAAGCTTCCCAGGATCCAAAAGAAGAGACAATGGTATGAAGCGTCTAGTGTTAATTAAAATAAACATATAAAGTAGCAAAGATTGGTGGTAGGCCAGAGTACTGGGAAGTTCTTAGGATCCAGTAGCAAAAAAACTACTGGGAATAAATGGTTTTTGGGAGAAAATTTGCATGTAATACTGAAACAAACAATAAGAGTTTCTAGTGGCTATATAAATAAAATAAGAGCATTCTCTAGATAATGAGGCAGGTGAATAAATAAGAGGAAAGAAAAAAATGGCTGATATATTTAATTATTTTTGGCATAAATCTTAACTCTGAAAGACACATAATAATCCCAAAGTTTACAAGTTAGATAATTTCAAATATTATTCAGAAACTAGTGGAATCATTGGCTGAATTTTTTTTAAGCATTTCAAGTTCCAGATAGGTATCAAAAGATTGGAGAACAGTCAATGTGACTCCCTTGTTCTAAAAGGAAGGAAGACAGGATGAATAATTAAGTCAGTTCGCTTAACATCTATCATAGGCAAGATTCAGGAGTCAATAATCAAAGAGAAAAGCAAAATATAATCAAATTTTTCAAAGAGGCTCTATGAAAGGTAAGTCATGTTTGACAAATTTTTGGAATTGACAGGGAGTGTTGATAAAAGGGATTCTGTCGATGTTGTGTATTTAGAATTCCAAAAGGCATTTGCTACAGTGCCTCATCAGAGGCTTGTGTATAAATTAGCAGCCCAAGGTATTGATGGAGGTGTGTTGGTGTGGAGTGGAAAGTAGTCATCACATAGAAAACAAAGAGCTGGAATTAGTAAGTTATTTTCAATGTTGAATAGTTGAAGTAATATAGAATCAGAATCAGAATTAGGTTTAATATCACTGGCATATGTCATGAAATTTGTTCCCAAGGGATCAATTCTTTGCCATTACTAAGTGGTATAACAGTGATGGGGTATGTTGGCTCCTATGATTTGGCAGATGATATATTCGTGATAGTTAGTTAGAAACTTCTTCAAGCCAGCCTGGTTGAAGTCTTGCACAATGATTGGAAAGGCATCAGAGTGAGCTATGCTGTGACTGTTGACCTATGACTACAGCCAGGTCACTGAGCAGCCCAGCTGATTTTGTTGCATCAACGTGTTCTGAGCCATCTTTTGATATCACATGGGATTAATCAAACTGCCTTAAGGTTTACAAATCCATTTCAGTCATCAGTTAAGCATCAACACATTGCTATGGGTTTGGAATCACATATAAACCAGATCAGGTTATGGATTCCCTGCAATTAGGACATTATTGAATGTGCCCTTTTTAAATAATGTGATAGTTTGGTTAACATTATCAAGACAACTTTTTATGTTGAGTCCAGATTATTCACCAAATTTAAATTCCCACAATTCGTAGTATCTTCAGGAGGCACTGTCTCAAGAAGGAAACATCTATCATCAAAGATCCTATCACCCAGCTCATACCATCAGGCAGAAGGCACAGAAACCTGAAGCTGAGCACCCCCATGTTCCAGAACAGCTCCCTCCATTAAACCTTTTGGTTCATGAAACAAATGGCAAAATCCTAATCACTACAGTTAAGCAATCACACCATGACCACTTTGACCATTTTGCACTAAAATGAACTTGGTTTATTTTTTAATTTATTTTGTGATTTTGTTTTGTAAACATCATGTATAATTTCTTCAGCCCATCACTATGATGTAGAAGTGCTACACTGTTGCCGCTCATTTGTTGGTAGGTGTACACCCTTGGTCTGTTTCAGTGGTGGCCTCATCAATGTATAGGGTGGTTAATGAGGGTGGCAAATGCTGAATGAGACTAAGATTAGGTCTGTGTTTTTGGAGCTGTTGTCATAGAAACAAGTAAGAGCATTCAGCATTGTTCTTGGAGTACTCATTGAGTGTATATCCACACTCTGTATTCAGTGGTAAACTGCCATAGCCTTGGTAGTTATCAGTCAGCAGCAGCTGGAATGACTTGGATTGGTAGCGATACCTGCCTCCAAAACAATGCGAGCCAGGCACAAGTGCTCAGCTGAATTTTAACTACAGAAGGAGGAAAATTACTGCTATCATTACCCATTAAATATAATGTTTAAATGCTTTAACCTTTAGAAAAGTGGAGTTGGAACACTTCACATGGGAGACTCAGGCAAATGCCTTCTTGCTCACAACACATCTCCATTTCTGGTAGAAGCCATTGCTCTCAGGCCATCCGTTCATGCTCCTTTCCTGGTGGAGACCATGACCAAAGCCATACTATTAGTTCTCAAAAGTACATAGAACATGACTAATCTTCTACAGCTTCTAGTCCAGCATAGTTTACTTCAACAAGCTCCTCCTCAACTTTTGCAAACTGCCCTGAAAGTTTGCAAGTACAGGGATTGCTCCCACTGTTCAGAGCCGACTTTCTGTGTATGATTCACAATGCATACTGGTTGGATCTTCTTGAACCATGCTGATAGGAATGTTGTGCAACAATTGTTGTCAGCCCTGCATGTCACACATACTGAGAATCTCAAATGAAGCTTGCATTAAGTGTGAGGTACTCAAAAGTTATCGATCTTAATTAAAGTTAAAAGTAACTTTTATTATATGAGTATATATATGTCATCATATACAACCCTGGGATTCATTTTCTGTGGGCATACTCTATAAGTCTATAGAATAATCATCATAACAGAATCAATGTAAAATTGCCCAACTAAGGTGTTCAACTAGAGCGCAAAAGACAACAAACTGTGCAAATACAAAAATAAGAAATAATAATAATAAATAAAAAAGCAAAAAATATCCAGAACATGGGATTAGGAGTCCTTGAAAGTGAGTCCAGTGGTTGTGGGACCATTTCAATGATGTGGCAAGTGAAGTTGAGTGTAATTATCCCCTTTGATTCAAGATCCTGATTCCTGAACCTGGTAGTGTGAGTTCACAAGCTCTTGTACCTTCTTCTTGATGGCAGCAGTGAGAAGACAGCATGCCCTGGGTGGTGTGGTCCCTGATGATGGATGCTGCTTTCCACAACATGGTGATGCACTCAATCGTTGGGAAGGTTTTACGCATGATGGACTGATATCAAGATTCAGACAGTTGAGAAACAAAAAGAATCTGAAGAAATGCAGAGTTTGAAATTGGTATATATTTGGCCAGCCAGAAGATCATTCCATGAACCAGTAGCTACTACGTGTACAGTCGGCCGTCCTTATCCACGGGGGATTGGCTCCAGGACCCCCTGCAGATACCAAAATTTGTGGATGCTCAAGTCCCTTATTTAACATGTATCAGTGCCGTCGTCTTTAGGACCCAGCGGAACCCGGGACTTTATTTAACCTGTCTCAGAGCAGTGGACATTAGGACTTGATGGCGTAGCTCTGAATGCGCAGTGTTGCTGTTCACGAAAATAATCACAATCACGATTGAAAATAAGGTGGAAGTAATAAAGCGATCGGAAAGAGGTGAAACACCATCGGTCATTGGAAAAGCATTAGGCTACAGTCGGTCAACGATCGGAACAATTTTATTGGAGAATATGAAAGACCCTGTCCCGATGAAAGCTACAATTATTACTAAGCAACGCAGTGGTTAAATTATTGAAATACGTATGTTTCTTAAGTGTTTTATATGCATAGAAAGGTAAAATATGTATTATATACTAAGAAAAAGTTTGACTAACTGATGCTAAATAATACCAGATGTACCTGTTCCGACTTCAAATCTGACTTAAAGACGGACTCAGGAATGGAATTCATTCATAACCCGGGGATTGCCTGTACTTCTAAGTCATTTCTAGATTACTTATAATACCTAATACAATGTAAATGCTATGTAAATAGTTGTTATACTGTATTGTTCAGGAAATAATGACAAGAAAAAATAGTCTATACATGCTGAGGCAACGAGTGCTGGAGAGAGAACTTCCAGGTTTTCCCGATCTGCGGTTGGTTGAATCCGCGCATACGGAATCCGTGGCTAAGGAGGGCCGAATGTATTTCTTAACAGGCTGGAAAAAGACCAGAGTGGGTGTGTCACTCATCACTCAGCTAGGCTGTGCGAACTGCACAAAAGACAGTGGTCTCATGCTACACTTCTAGAGGACGAGGAACCTCCCAGTCTGGTCTCAGTATGAAGCCTCTGGATGAGCAATGCAGGAACCCTTGAAAATTTCTGCAGCTCCAGGTCTGAGTGGCCTGAGGCATGTGAATGAGTGAGATCCCCTTGAATGAACAGATGGTCTGGCTCAATCTGACTGTGTCAGGGGTGATTTTGGTTATGGAAACTATACTATTTTTCCCAAATCACTCTAATCAATAGATTGTTACCCTACTTTCTGATGAGTTTCCCATCAGCATCCTTTCTTCTTCTTTCTTCCTCCTAGTTGTATTATCAGGCAATGTCCTACTCATTCCTTAGTTTTCTGAGCTAAGTCTCTTTATCCACACTTCTTAAATACTGGTACTGCAGTTTCTTGGAGCCCAAGTAGCTTCCAATAAAAATTTTGGAAATAAAGTCATTGCAAATGTAAACAGCAGTCCAAAAACTTCTCCCCTGTGCATGAATAAAGGCAATTGCTTTTTCAAAGGATGTTCAAGCATCAGTTCTCTTAAGTGCCTTCAAAAAGAAATGATGTGCTTGATATCAGTAGCAATGCAGCCTTGAATTCCAAATTCTAATCATCCTTTATCTAAAGAGACTTTTAAATTTTTGTCTATTTCTATTCTTGGCATGATTACTTTGCTTTTGTTGTCTCCCATTAAAAAGCTATTGAACGACCAAAATAATCCATCACATTTGAACACTTTCATAACTCCTGAAGCCCTCTCAGGTAAATACAGACCTTTCAGTTTCAATGCAAAAAAAAAGGTCCCCCAATTTTCAAGATCTCTATTTATAATTAAGGCCCTGAATTTTCAGATAGTGTTACATCTTTTCCATTATCTTTATAATCCTCGCTCTAACAGGGTTTTCAAGCTACACAAAATGCCTGGCTGGAGGTTTATGCTCTATACTTCTAACCACACAATTCTAATTTTTATCAAGTGCTACTTATAGTAACAAGTATATTCAGAGAACTCTTTCAATATGCAATTTTAAAATCTCATCTTTTGAGCTGTATTTACAATCTGTATTTTTGCCTTCAAATTGCACTTCTACACATGAACTGTCCTTCCTTTTGCCTGCTTTTTTCACTTTGTGCATGATCTGTTTTAACGGCACATTTAATTTGTGGTGCTCCTCACTTCTCTTAGACTCAGAATCTCTCTGTGTCTGTAACAAATCAAACCAACTCCATCCACAGCCTTCCATGTGCACATCCACACAGATTAAGATATTTTCACTGCCTTAGCCAATACTCATGAAATTCCTACTGACACCTGGTACTCTGTTCTTCAGTTGGAAAATAATGAGCTTCGTAAGTTGCAGAAGGTCAAGGACAGAAAACCTTACATGACTTCCGAGCGCTGATGAGACCAGTAGAAAGTGAAATTACTAGAGGGCAAAGCTAACAAATTCTGCTAGGACTTTCATAAGTTTGTCAGAATTTAACCAAACAGCAGCAATTACTCTCAGGTGGGAAACCAGCAACCCTCTGGAGGTTCAGGCATACTAGCCCATTACTTACTTACTTACTTACTGCCCTTACACCACTGGTGTTTGGGGCAGCAATGAAGGTGCTCTATCTCTGTCTGTCCATCCCATCGCACGCAGAGATAGAAGGATTCTTCGTTCCTGTTTCCATAACAAATTTTTTTTGACCAGTCAGGGTTATTAGCCCTGAGCTAAACCCCCAGACCTGGAGGACTGGTGAACCACTCTCAGTTTGGCCTCTACCTTTTGAAATGTTTGGCAGGATGACCCTGCCAAGGGCCAAAGCACAAGCGTGACTCCAGCCAACATCGCTCTCCATGTCACTGAGGCATGCAAGCCTCCAAACCCTACATGAACGTGGTCAACTTGGAGGATTGCAGCCGACTTCTTAGGAGTTTATGATTCACTAAGCAGTTCCATTGGAGGAACTCATGACACAGTTAGACCTTTTGAAGAAGGTCCTCTGAAATATGTGTAGCAATATAACTACTCTGAGTGAAGTATCTCAGTCAAGTCCACTGCCCTGTATAATGGAAGCTCCCAGAGGGAAGCATGGCAAACTGCCATCGAAGTTATTAGCTGTCATACAAATACTTTGAACATCTCAAGAGATGGATGGCTCAATCTTGGTGAATAGAAAATTCATCTTTTCCATTGTATGTGACATTCATTTCAAGCTGTACCTGATGCACCTGAAATATTAGTCTACAAATTGATCAGAGAGATCTACACTAACAGAAGTCCTGTATGTTGCATCTGAGAATACTTGTTAACAAAAACCCTTATCATTCAGTCCATGGCCCAAGGTTTCTGTTATTACACGATTGGAGTAATTCCCTTTTGGTATGATTAAATACAGTTGCAGTTCCATCTTATTAAATTCAATCTGAAGCGGCACTGCTGCGTACTTTTGTTTATTCAGTTGTTTGAACTATTCAATTGCGTTATTAAAATGATAGAGATTATCTTAAAGACTTTGATTACTAAAGCTTGCCACTTTTTTTTGCCAACTGATCAAATGGTTGTGAGATCCAAATTAATCAGAATACTAGTTACATTCTGAAACCCAGCTGCAACTTGTGCTTTTCCCAAAATTTTGATTGTCTCAACCTCATGCCACTGGTTGTGCCATTGTTAATGATTGGAACTATACTTACATAATGCTCAAGGTCCCTGAGAATTAATTTGATGTAGTGTTAGTTCAAGATTGTGGAATGACAGCTCAGGCATCTGATTCTGGCCAGTCAAAACTAAGCAGATGCACTCATTTAGTATATTCCATTATCCATACGAGTAGTAGAGACTCAGCAATTACTGCAATGTCCAATTGAAGACACAAGCCTGATGGCACAAGCGGATGGCACATCTAATTATACAGTGTTTCATATCTAATAATGTTTGCAAGTTCTCGTAGATTCCAGCCCATCATTAATACAGAAGTGCCACAGGGCCGTGTGCTTAACCCACTGCTTTACTCAGCTTATGTTTATGATTGTGTGCTAAGCACAGCTCCAATGACATATTTAAGTTTGGTGATGACACCACTACTGTTGGCCAAATCAAAGGTTGTGATGAATCGGCATATAGGAGCAAAATTGTAGAACAAAGGTGGAGAGGGTCAGTAGCTTTGAATTCCTTGGCATTAACAGATCAGAGGATCTCCTGGGACCAGCACGTAAGTGTCATCACAAAGAAGACGCAGCAGTGCCTCTTCTTTCCTAGAAGTTTGCATAGATTCAACATGTCACTGAAATCTTTGAGAAACTCTATGGGTGTGCAGTGGAGAGTATCCTAACTGGTTGCATCACAGCCTGGTATGGAAGCACCAATGCCCAAGAATGAAAAAGGTTGCAGAAAATGGTAGACACAGCCCAGTCCATCACAGGTAAAGGCTCCCCACTACTGAGTACATTTACATGAAGCACTGCCATTAGAAAGCAGCATCCATCTTCAAAGACCCCACCAATCAGACTATGCCCTCTTCTCGCTACCACCATTAGACAGGAAATAGGTCCCACACCACCAGATTTAAGGGCAGTTATTGTCCTACAACCATCAGGTTCTTGAACCAACATGGATAACTTCTATCACCACTATTCTGACCTGATCCTATGACATACAAACACACTTTCAAGGACTCTTTATAACTCTTATTCTCAGTATTATAATTTTTATTTGCGTAGTTTGTCTTCTTTTACTCCTTATTTGTCTGTCAGTCTTGGTCTGTTTATGCATAGTTTCTTGTGGAATTCCAAGTTGTTTATTGTTTTCCAGTAAATTTCTGCAAGAAAATAAATCTCAAGGTAGCATATGGTAACATACACGTTCCTTCATAATAAATTTACTTTGAACTTTGAACACTTCTTCAGTATGTCTCCTTGAGCTAAAACTCCTTTGCAATTCCCATCTGCTGTCCAGCATAGGCTGTTCTGAGCAGTGCATCTGACAGTGTTGCAGTGCCAACGACAGGCTTGAATCAGTTTAAATGGGCAAGTTACAATAGCTCAAACCCTGTGTCAAATAGAGTTAGGCTGGTTTACACCCTGAAGCAAGAAAGGGTAGGGGGATGGAGGAGGTGTGCTGAAGACAATTAAAAACACAAAGAACATAAAGCGTGCACCTGGAGGAAGGTTTTCATGTTGAACACACAGCCAGTAACTCAGATAGACTCAGGCCCTTTAACTAACACTAACATAGCAACTCTCCAGTAAAGGCATTTCTCCATTGTTTCATTGCTGGGCTTATAAATATCATAGAAGATTGCACAATAAAATCAAAACAAGTGCTTTACTTTGGTTGTCTTCCCTACAATACCTGTGATTTCCATACATACATCATGCACATGAAGGATGTGGGTCAAAGCTCCATAAGTGCACCACTGGCATACAACAATGATTGCATTGTGCTATGTAATGCAATTTCTCAGACTGTAATACAGTGATGGAATTGACAGCTTGAAATTTCCCATGTGTGCTCTAAGCAAAGAAAAAATCTCAGGGGTCCGTAATTGATTTGGAAAGATAATGTAGACAGAAAATCAGTATCCTTCTATTAAATATTAGTCTTTTGTTATTACACGTAGTCGTACCTAGCCTGAAGTATCCAAAATCCTTCTAATTTCCAAGTGGTCAGTTCTATTACATTATCAATTTGATGCAAGTGAAAGCACAAAGCCTTTATTCATAGAAGACATATATCCTGTGGTAGATCTTTCTCATGATCAGCCCCCAGGTAAAATCCTATCCATCAGAAGCTGGAGTTGAACAATAGTTTGCCTGTTGTTTTCTCCAGAGTTACCTGCACACCTACAGATGTCATCAGGTGACAGTGCCCATTTCTTCAATTACCAACATACTTTGGAACTTAAAGATACAGACCATGAACTGAGCTTGTTACTGACCAAAAGTAAAGTGCAAACTTCACAGCAGATTATAAAGAACAGTGAATTAGGGCCCTCAGTGAGGCATGTTTAATTCATAGACTGTGCCACTTATTTTTACTTGTTCAATTTGTATCCAGAACCATCACTGTACATTCCCCTGATGTTCATATTATTTTGATGTTATGTACCTTAGTGCATGATGCTGTAATGTCTGCTCGATTGATCGGTCTATATGCCACAGCAGCCTGGGGTCACCTGAGAGTTTGTGTACCTGGTGAGGAGCTCACTAATCCCCACACTAAAACAGCTTCTCTCAGCTCAGTGGTAGCTTTCTGCAGTTGGCTGTGCTAGTAAGAGAGGTTAATTGAGGTCTGACTGCCTTCCTCCCAGGTCAGTAACAACCCTTCCTGTAACTCCCATAACTTGTGATGCAGATAAAGTTTTACTGCATGATTACGAGTATAAACCCCATATATTTATAGTTAAGAATCCCTTCGCACAATTTCCTTATTATTTGGGTTACTTACCGTAGATTCCGGATTTTAAGCCGCTAC
Source organism: Hemitrygon akajei (assembly GCF_048418815.1). NCBI lineage: Eukaryota > Metazoa > Chordata > Chondrichthyes > Myliobatiformes > Dasyatidae > Hemitrygon > Hemitrygon akajei. The sequence continues at coordinate 66,329,066 of NC_133133.1, forward strand.
TTTTTTCCCACATTTTGAACAGCTTTGAACTTTGCGGCCTATAATCCGAAGCGGCTAATGCATGGTTTGTTTTCATGCCGCCTCGTAAACATTTTGCCTCATAACAGTAGACCAATAAAATTGATGAGTAGTTCACAGAGGTCCAATGAAATTGTACGATAAATCAAGTGCACTTTCACAATTAAATTATTGTAAATCAGTCATTTGTACTCACCCTCATCAACATGGAAAACACTTGAAGCATTGTGCTGCCTACTTAGTTTAAACTATATTTGTTTTCTGTACTACATCGCGGGATGCTATGACGTCACACCCGGTTTCGCGGTGTCTTGTGGGAAAATGCCGGTTTGCGATAAACGGAAAGGAGGGGGGGAGCGCATTACGCGAGCGGCTTTGGATCTGAGCGAACGCTGCTTTTAAATGCCGTTTGCGATAAACGGAAAGGAGGGGGGGAGCGCATTACGCGAGCGGCTTTGGATCTGAGCGAACGCTGCTTTTAAGTTAAAGGTGATCAATAACTTTTCCTGGTAGGCTGCAATATATATATTTTTTTACCAGTCGTTAGGAGATATTGGAATGTTGTTCAGTAAAGAAGTATACACAACGTATATTTAAAAGTAGCCGCGTACGGGCACGGTTCGAAAAAAAGCATTTGCAATATGTATTTGTTTTTGTTACCATATGGATTTAATTAAAAGTTAAAAAAATCCTCACGTGTAATATCTTTCTGTGTAAATATCTCATATTACAACGTGGGACACCTGCGGCCGAAAATCCGGTGCGGCCTAAAATCCGGTGCGGCCTAAAATCCGATGCGGCCTTTACAATTAAAAAATTGATTTTATTTCTAAAATTAGAGCCAGCGGCTTTTAATCAGGTGCGCTCTGTAGTCCGGAATCTACGGTAATTAGATTATGTGAATCACCCACTTTCCACACGGTTCCGCCCAGTACAGCCTCCTCCACATCAGTGAGACTCGACGTACTGTAGATCATGGAACCATCTTGGCAATGACTTCTGCTTCATCTACCACAAATGTTGGAATGTCCTGTGGCCAGCCATTTCCATTCCACCCCATTTCCATTCCATTTCGGTCCATGGACTCCTCTCCCGTCACAATGAGGCCACTGTCAGATTGGAGGAGTAACACTTCATGTTCCTTCAGGTTATAACTGACAGCATGAGCTTCGATTTCTCTAACAATTGGTACTTTCTCCACTTCCTCTTTTTTTCCATTCCCCATTCTGGATCCCCACTATCCTTTTCTCTTCTCTTCACCGGCCCATCACATCCCTTGAGTGCCCCTCCTCATTCCTTTTCTTCCATGGTCCACTCTCCTCTCCTATCAGATTCCATCTTTTTCAGCCCTTTACCTCTTAGAGTAATAGAGCACTACAGCACAGAAACAGGCCCTTGGGCCCATCTAGCTCATGCCAAACTATTAATCTGTCTAGTCCCATCAATTTACGATATTGTCAGAGCATTTCTGGTTCCAGTGCACTCAGTCATTTCCTGGTATTACATAGAGTGAATTGAATTGAACTGGCTTGAAGATGGCTTCAGAGATGGTGAAGACTTCAAGCAGATGCTAAGAGAAAAATATTCATGCAAACCATCAAGCTAAAGTTGCTTTTGCACTTGATTTGTGTTCTGCCTTTTCTGTTCTGGAGATTTTTTTCCAAGATGGCGGCGCGACGCAGCTTGCAGCGGCCACTCCGGAGCTGATTATCTGTTACTTGTGAAGTGGGGTGCCGTGCACAATCATAATCGATTGAAAACGGATGTGGGAGCACGGAGGAACATCGGGACATCTCCAGGAAGACCTTCTTCTTCGTTGCTGCTGCTGCTGTGAGGCCCGGGACTCTGCTGGGAAGAAAGGCCCCCAGTCCTCGGGGTCATGTTGCCGATGGCCATTGGCAGGGCTGTCTTAATATGCTCGGCAGAGGATGGTGCTCGGAGAAGCTCTGCCGGAGGGGGTGGTTGTTGGCTTGGAGGTTCGACGGACTCAGAGTCCGCTGCGGTCAGGTCGCTTTTGGTGTGTGCTGCGTCTGCAAGGCTGGGTTCGACAGAGCTTTCGTTGTGTGCTGCGTCTGCAAGGCTGAATTGGGCGGCACCATGGAAGTCCCTAGCGGGGGTATTCCCTTCTGCCGCCGGCGTGGGATGGCGAGTCTGTTGGGACCCTGGGGACTTGTGGAAACTGTGTGGTGATTTCTTTTGAACTTATAGGCCTTTAACATCTTTGGACTATTTTTACTGGGCCCATAGTCTGTTTTTTTATCAATTATGCTATTGTTTGCACTGTTGTAACTATGTGGTTTTGTGCAGGTCTTGTAGCTTTAGTTTTTGGTCTTGTTTGTCTGGTGGATTTGGAGCTCCTTTCCGGGGAACGCGCTAAGACAGTAGCACAATATTAATATGCAGCAGCCTCTCTGGACTCCGGATTGGGGATTGCCAAATGTTATGTGGATTTTTCTGGTGTAGAATGTTTTGTCATATGCTTTTGTAATATCATTCTGGAGGAACGTTGTCTCATTTTTTTAACTGCATTGCATTTGTGGTTTCTAAATGACAATAAACTGAATCTGAATCTGAATCTTTATGGAGGATGAAGTTGTACTTGAAGCTTCAACTTCCCATTAGATATTTCTCTGCTTGACTTTAGTTCATTCATGCTACTCAGTGAAAAGCAGAGGTTTCCAACCTGGGGTCCATGGACCCCTCAGTTAACAGTAGGGGTCCTTGGCATAAAACTGTTTGGGGACCCCTGATATAGTGTAAGTTCTTCAGTAGGAAATATCCTTGCCTATGTTTGATCAGACCCCATGGGGATTTTTGGGATTATGCCCTTTCAGCACCAATCTCTTCACACTATTGCACCGTCAACCCTTAGGTATCTGTCACATTGTTGCATACTCATTGATAATGAAGGAAAATCTTGTGGTAGCTGTGCCTAATTTGTGCATGTGATTTGACTAGACTCTGGAACTAGTTTCCTAATCATTGCATGGGATACTACATGAGGTAAATCAAAGTGACAGAATTAGATAAGATGACTTTACAAGTCATATCGTTCATTTGTACTTTGCCATGTCCATTGTTTAAGCTGATGCCAAGCAATTTATCCAATATTATTCTTGATTTCACCTTCATTTGGAATATGGATTGACTTATTAGTCTACTTATAATGTCAATTAAGAGTCAGATACAGGACAAAGCTTTTCGGAGTTTATTTTCCTAATGTAGACCTGGGTATTTGCAACAATCCAACAGTTTCATAGTTGCCATTACTAATATGAACTGTTTATTCCAAATTTATTTAATTAACTGAATTATATGATCCTTAGCTGCCACAATGGGATTTGAACACCTATCTCTGGATTATAAATCCGTGTATCTAGATTATTATTTCAGCAACAAAAGAACTGCGCTACTATATTCCATAAATTTCTTCATTAAGAGTACAAATTTAAGTTTCAACTCATTTAGCTGTTACTCTTGCATGTTAAGCATAGCATGCACAGAGCTACCAACAAGAGCAGTATTCAGTTTTTAATATGATGTACTCATGCCTTAAAAATCTATTTAGAGAAACAAAGCATATTGAGCTGGTCTCATTAAGGCTTATTAAAAATATTCTCTAAATTGCAATCAAAGAAAGGAATGAATTCCTTTCCTCCTTTGCAATTAAATTTCACTCGGAGAAAAATGTGTGATCATTTCTATGTGTGTAGATTATTTTAGACAAAGGGGTGAATCACAGAAGCCAACTATCAAATCACATGGGCATACGGAATTATGTCATGTATTTCACAAAGTTTCATAAAATGTTCTTGCTAACACAATATTTTTAAGTACTAAATGAGTGAAATATACCTAAAAATCACGGCTAAATAAGTTTTGTGCATGTGGAATGCACTGGTGCTATCAAAATCTCTGACTCCCAGGCCCCTAAATACAACCCTCCCCCATCCGGTCATAGTCTTCTAGACCACACTCAGCCTCAGCAGCAATACATCCTTTTGCTCAACGATTATTGCACTGGCAAAGGGAAGGTCTTCATTTACAAGGATTTCTAAATGGAAGACAGCATTCTGAAATTTTGCACATAAGTATGTCTTTCCTGACAGATTAGTTTCTTGCCCTTTGTCTATGCTCTTTGTTGGTGCAAAAGGGAAGGAAACATTGTGAAGGGAATTAGATTTAATGCAGTAAATAGTGAATTTGTGTCAGCATAAAGTTGCTCCAAACTGTTCATGCAGCTCCATCTGCTTAAGGCAGATACTATGATCTAATCCAATCTTTCCAAAATATTAATTTTAGTTGCACAAAAGACTAGATGCCACAAGGCAACTTGAATTGGTATATTGGTTTACTATTGTCACATGAGCCAAGGTTTGAGATCAAGATCTTTTCAAATTTAGAAAGCAAGATTGGCAAACATAAGATAGAAGCAAATATCCATCACCGTCCCCCCTTGCTAAACAAAGATTTCTAACCCAGCTTCTTCCTACCGATACCACTAAGAAGGCTCAGTGGTCCTACTTGTTAGATTGTAGTAATACCACCTACACAATCTACACTCATACCAAATAATAAGAGAAACGCATTCAAATAGCTCTACCCTGGGACAATCTCACACTTCGTAAACCTCAAAGGCTCTGGGATTACATTGCCAATTCTGAAGAACTCACAACCGAATAGGCAAAAAGTTATCAGGAGTATAGCATTCCTCAGGATAGCTATCTTTCTCCTCCTGGTAAGTCTTTCCACCATTGTACAAAGATGGTTTTAAAGTCAAAGGTGTAAACCATGACAGTATAGTGCCATTATTAGCAATGAACAACACACTTACTGTATAAAATCTTAAGATAAAGGTGCCCTGCTCATCTGATTGTGTCCGTTCTGTTACTCTCAAGATATATAAAGAAATATTATTTTAATTTGATTGATTTACTTCTAGTCATTATTAACTGCTATCAAGTTATAGACAATAGACAATAGGTGCAGAAGTAAACCATTCGGCCCTTCGAGCCTGCACCGCCATTTTGAGATCATAGCTGATCTATTCCTATCAATACCCAGTTCCTGCCTTGTCCCCATATCCCTTGATTCCCCTATCCATAAGATACCTATCTAGTTCCTTCTTGAAAGCATCCAGAGAATTGGCCTCCACTACCTTCCGAGGCAGTGCATTCCAGACCCCCACAACTCTCTGGGAGAAGAAGTTTTTCCTTAACTCTGTCCTAAATGACCTACCCCATATTCTCAAACCATGCCCTCTAGTACTGGACTCTCCCAGCATCTGGAACATATTTCCTGCCTCTATCTTGTCCAATTCCTTAATAATCTTATATGTTTCAATCAGATCCCCTCTCAATCTCCTTAATTCCAGCGTGTACAAGCCCAGTCTCTCTAACCTCTCTGCGTAAGACAGTCCAGACATCCCAGGAATTAACCTCGTGAATCTACGCTGCACTTCCTCTACAGCCAGGATGTCCTTCCTTAACCCTGGAGACCAAAACTGTACACAATACTCCAGGTGTGGTCTCACCAGGGCTCTGTACAAATACAAGAGGATTTCCTTGCTCTTGTACTCAATTCCCTTTGTAATAAAGGCCAACATTCCATTAGCCTTCTTCACTGCCTGCTGCACTTGCTCATTCACCTTCAGTGACTGATGAACAAGGACTCCGAGATCTCTTTGTATTTCTCCCTTACCCAACTCTATACCATTCAGATAATAATCTGCCTTCCTGTTCTTACTCCCAAAGTGGATAACCTCACATTTATTCACATTAGACGCCATCTGCCAAGTATCTGCCCACTCACCCAGCCTATCCAAGTCACCCTGAATTCTCCTAACATCCTCATCATATGTCACACTGCCACCCAGCTTAGTATCAACAGCAAATTTGCTGATGTTGGTTTCTATGCCTTCATCCAAATCGTTAACATAAATGGTAAACAGCTGTGGTCCCAATACCGAGCCCTGTGGCACCCCACTAGTCACCACCTGCCATTCCGAGAAACACCCATTCACCGCTACCCTTTGCTTTCTATCTGCCAACCAGTTTTCTATCCATGTCAATGCCTTCCCCCCGATGCCCTGAGCTTTGATTTTACCCACCAATCTTCTATGTGGGACCTTATCAAATGCCTTCTGAAAATCGAGGTACACTACATCCACTGGATCTCCCCCGTCTAACTTCCTGGTTACATCCTCGAAAAACTCCAACAGATTAGTCAAGCATGATTTACCCTTGGTAAATCCATGCTGGCTCGGCCCAATCCTATCACTGCTATCTAGATATGCCACTATTTCATCCTTAATAATGGCTCTAGCATCTTCCCCACCACCGATGTCAGGCTGACAAGTCGATAGTTCTCTGTTTTCTCCCTCCCTCCTTTCTTAAAAAGTGGGATAACATTAGTCTAGAAGAACAATGTTCTTCTAGAACATTCATTTCTGTATCCATTATCAATCATTCCTTAAAACTGGACATGCATTTCTATCGTGAGGTGCATGCTATAGATTAAATCATCAAGTTACTCCAAGAGTCACCTCATTTATAAACTTTAAAAAGTAATTGATCCTGTGACAGCAGTATGTCTGAACAACTTTTGACATCAGAAAGTTTCACCTTCCAAATGAACTGAGGGATCACATCAGTATTTTGAAAGTGAGCACTGCCAGCGTATGGCTGTACAGGCGGTTTTGCTATAATATTTTATTAATGATCATGAAAATTGTTCAGGGCTGAATTTTTTTCTCTCCTCTGCCTGTGGACAGTTCAGGTACAACTCAGAGTTTTGCCACCTGCAAAAGCTTTCAGATGATTCGGCAGTTGTGGGCTGTATCAGCTGAGGTCATAGGCTGAGTACAGAAGAGTGGTAGGCAACTTTGTTGAGTGGTGTGGTCTGAATCACTTGCAGCTCAACATCACCAAGACAAGGGAGTTGGTGATGGACTTCAGAAAGTGAAAATACCCTGCATTCCCATCTCCATCAAAGGAATAGATGTGGAAGTCGCCCGGGACTACAAATACTTGGGAATTCACCTGGACAATAAACTGGACTGGACTAAAAATACAAGGGCTCTGTACAAGAAGGAACAGAGCCGACTGTACTTCCTGAGGAGGCTCCAGTCATTCAATGTCTGCAGTACTATGCTGCAGATGTTCTACGATTCAGTGGTGGCCAGCATTTAATTCTATGCTGTAGTCTGCCGGGGCAGCGGAGTGGAAGCAGCTGACACCTAGATTGCTAGGTCTGTCAGGAAGGCTGGTTCTGTTCTGGGGGTGGAACTGAATTCGCTGATGGTTGTGTCTGAGAGGAGGATGCTACAGAAGCTACAGACAATCCCTCTCACCCACTCCATAACATACTGGACAAACAGAAGAGCACCTTTAGTAACAGACTGATTCCACTGAGGTGCACCACTGAATGTCACAGAAGATCCTTCTGCCCTGTGGCTATAAAACTCTATAACTCCCCCTCCTTAAGTATATATGATTTCATTGCACATCTGTATTTTGCACTATTACTTTTTACTGCACATTTTGTTAGTTTTTTCGTACCTCAATGCTTACATTTTGTATTTTAAAGTATATATTTCAGATTGAGCTACCTTGCAACAATAGTTTTACCTTAATCTTAACCTTAACAACATGTGACTGAATACACGGCAATAATTGAAGGCTTGTCTATTTAGGAAGTAATGTTATCTGTGTAACCCCAAAATCCAGCATTATCGGTTGGTCAACAGTTAAATTAGTTCCCCATTTTCCAACTTGTAATGTAAGTGTCAGTGAAATATAACTGAATTTGTAAGGACACCAATAATTTTGAACATATTGCCACTGAAAGGTATTATTCGCACTGCAGCACAAGCTATTCACAACTGTTTGATTAAGAACAAATAGGAAATCTGGGTAGGTACAATTGTCTATGGACTACAATCTCTGAGAAACTTATTGGATTTATCAGTTTCAGCTTGAAAACATTCGCTTCATCTTAACCTCTGCTTCAGGGCATCTTTCCATGCAGAAACCTGGATCAAGGGCTTCACTGAAGCCTTTTTGAACACAACCCAGAAATGCAGAAAATTGCCATAATACCTTGACATTTAACAATAGAGCGGAAAAGTGGCAGATTTGGAGAAATGGAAACGTCTAAAATCTTTGTAGTAAGTACGTTCATATACTTGTTGACCATAAAGTGTATGTGCAATAAGAAATCTGACTAATGACAAGGCTTCGTTGAAAAATGTTGGGTTTTTCACAATGTTCTGGTCTAACAGTTTCAATGTTATGTTCCCATGAGTGGGACCATTCAATGACTTAACAGTATCCATACTTTTCTTCGAGTATAGAGGGATCCATGTCAAAGGATTCATCTATTAATTTAATTTCAATATCTGGGCTGGAATCTTCCAGTTTTGTTAAGTTGCTATTAATGATTTCCACAAGTGATTCTTTGCCTTCCCATGTATCTATATTCATTTCATCTTCATTGTGGTCAGAGGGAATGTTTAAGCGGACAGGAATAATCACTTTGCTGGAGGCAAGGACTAAGCATTCCAGTGAATTCGTTCACAAATGACCAAAAGGTGAAAGCCATCTAGTGATATTTAAATTAGAATCAATATTGCTCTCAGATAATATTCTTTGAGTCATTAAGTTTTAGGGGCATCTGAGTCAGATGAGACAATTTCTATAGTAAACATAACTTTGTCTGTGAAAAGCAAATAGTAAGTAAGGCAGCACAGAACCATATTTTTATAAGCACAAATATTATAAGTAAAATGCAGCAAAAAGCAATAATTCTTCCTGTAGATTTATTCTGTCTTATGTGAAAACAACAACACATTCTGAATGTGTTATCACTGGGCAATTTATCCATGAGATATATAGAGTCATAAGAAAGTACAGCACAGAAACAGTCTCTTCAGCCCATCTAGTCCATGCCAAAACCTTTTAAACTGCCTCATCCCATTGACCTACAGTAGGACTATAGCCCTCCATATCTCCACCATCCATGTACCTAAACTTCTCTTAAACGTTGAAATCGAGCTCATTTTCACTACTTGCACCAGCAGCTCATTCTACATTCACCTAACCCTCTGAATGAAAAAGTTTCTCCCCATGTTCCCCTTAAATTTTTCATCTTTCATCCTTAACCCATGACCTCTGGTTTCATTCCACCCAACCTCAGCGGAGAAAGTCTGCTTGCATTTATCCTATCTATACCCCTCATAATTTTGTATACCTCATCAAATCCCCTCTCAACATTCTATGTTCTAAAGAATAAAGTCCTAACCTATTCAACCTTTCCTTATAACTCAGGTCCTTCAGAACTGGTAACATCCTTGTAAATTTTCTCTGTACTTTTTCAAACTTATTTACATCTTTCCTGTAAGTAGGTGACCAAAACTGCACACAATACTCCAAATTAGGCCTCACCTACATTTAATACAACTTCAACATAACATCCCATCTCCATTACTCAGTACTTTGATTTATGAAGGCCAACATGCCAAAAGCTTTCTTTAGGACCCTATCTCCCTGTGATGCCACCTTCAATGAATTATGGACTTGTATTCCTCAAGTGAACGGGAATTTTTTCATTGTTTTTCAGATCTGAACTTGTGTTTCATTTTTTAAATACCTCTCTGTCATTCTGGAGGAATAAATCCTGCTGAGGCAGTTTTTATGTTCTCTATGGAGGTGGTCTTATGTACAGTCATCTTTCCCCTCCCAATCTAGATTACCACAGTCCTGTCATTGATTACCTGGGTAATGAGACAAGGAGGTTTCCATCAAGGATGGAAAGTAGGGTCAGAATTATTTTTAAGGAACGTTTTTTCTTAGATCCAGTCCCTTACTTGTGGTCCCCAAATTGTCTTGACTTTTGCTTTCTCTAAAATTTCAACAAACTCTCTTAATTACTTGATGACCCACCAGTGCCTTTACTCCCTGAGAAAGCTGAAGAAATTTGGCCTGTCCCCTAAAACCCTCACTAATTTTTATAGGTGCATCATAGAAAGCATTCTTCCAGGGTGCATCACAACCTGGTATGGAAGTTGTCCTGTCCAAGACCGGAAGAAGCTGCAGAAGATCGTGAACATAGCCCAGCACATCACACAAACCAATCTTCCATCCTTGGACTCAATTTACACTGCACGCTGTCGGAGCAGTGCTGCCAGGATAATCAAGGACACGACCCACCTATCCACTTTTTGTCCCTCTTCCCTCCGGGAGAAGGTTCAGGAGCATGAAGATTCATACGGCCAGATTTGGGAACAGCTTCTTTCCAACTGTGATAAGACTGCTGAACAGATCCTGACCCGGATCTGGGCCGTACCTTCCAAATATCCAGACCTGACTTGCACTACCTTACTTTCCCTTTTCTATTTTCTAATTATGATTTATAATTTAAATTTTTATTATATTTAATTTGATTTGTACTTCAGGGAGTGCGAAGCACTGAATCGAATATCGCTGTGATGATTGTACGCTCTAGTATCAATTGCTTGGTGACAATAAAGTAAAGTAAAGTAGGAGAGTTCTATCAGGTATAAATAATGGCTGCCTGAGTGAGCAATTAAGGGCACATTTAGCTGGACATTGTACATTAAGAAATAAGCTGTAACATTCTAGTGTATGCCTATTTTCACAATTGACATTTTGTTTACTAGCAGTTCCCCTTCAGGACCAAGTGTACCCTACCTTCCCTCCAGAGTTATGCCAGGCCTCACTTAATCTACTCATTCCTTCCCTCCAGCAAGCCACACAATTTTGGGTGGAATGAAGTACTGTACTCCACAAGTTCATTCACACATGGCTTGAAAGCCACTGACATGCATGCAGACAAGGGTGCCAGCAGATGGGAATATGGAGTTTTGGAGAGCTGTGATGGCTGTGGTCTCACTACAAAAAGTTGTAGGGACTAACCATGTATATCCTGTTCAAAAATCAACAAGCACAAGACTTACTATACTTAGTAGGTTTCTGACACAGTGGGTTGCTTGGGATGCCGGAAATAGGCCTATACAATCAATTTCCACACGTATTGGCGCAGTTACTTTTGTAACCTCCTAGAAGATAGAAGAAAGCGGCGCAGCTAATGTAGATGAACTGAACACTCTGATGAGGGAGAGAGTGGAGTGGAGAGTCCGTCATCGTGCCCAACGCCAGCCCCCTAGGACTGAGTCGACGTAGTAGTAGTAATAGTAGTAGTAGTACTGATCGGTCTTCTGACTGCTCCTTGCTATAGGCCAGACATTCTTTACAATTTGCAAGAATTGATTACAATCACTCAACATGTAAGGCCACCATTACGTGGCCAATTTCATTTGAGTGCCTTGTCCACCACCATAATTTTATCTGAATCTTTGATGGCTTCTCGAATCAGTGTTTCCCACTTGTGGGTAGGAGCTATTTGCTTCTTTTCCCTTTTAGGGCGACAAACCCAAACCTTATCTCGGCCATCAGTTTAATATGTGTACCATGTGAGAAATTCTTTGGGATTGTGTATATTATTCTCTAGGAAATTCTTCAACATCATCATGTTTTTTTAAAATTTATTACTACTCCCTTACCATAATAAGGTCCATCCTGACATCTTGTTTTACTTGGTCATTACTCATTTATCAGCTAGTTTATTACCATAGCTGAGTAAGAGATCTGCAGTATTTCCAGGATGGGTAACACACGTGCTAATGGTTTAGCCAATAATAATTCATGAATATTCTTCAACATGGAAAAAAGTGCTTCGGTACTACTAACTGGGATGTACTGCAAGGGGGGCTCTGTGGGGGTGTTGAGGAGGTCACTGAATGCACAACGGACTATATTAACTTTTGTGTGGATGCAGTTGTCCCTGTTAGAACTGTTCGCTGCTATCCCAATAATAAGCCCTGGATCACTAGTCACATCAAAGGCCTCCTAAACCAGAAGAAGAGGGCCTTTAAAGATGGTGATCGGTTGGAGCTTAAAAGAGTTCAGAAGGAACTCAGAGTACAGATAAGGGGGGCAAAGGAGCAGTATAGGAGGAAGCTAGAACAAAAGCTGCAGAAAAAAAGCATGAAGGAGGTGTGGGATGGGATGAAGATCATCACCGGATGCGGTGCAAAGCGGGGGGCGAACATAAGTGGAGATGTGGAGAAAGCGAACCAGCTGAACAACTTATTCAACAGGTTCGACAGCTCAATCTCATCCTCACCGCAGAAATCCACACCAGGCTTACTTCCCTCACAGGAAAATAGCAACTCACAGGAGACCTTGCCCACGCCCAGGATTACGGCTGCACAGGTGGAAGGTCAACTGAGGAAGATCTGTACCAGCAAGGCGGCTGGACCGGATGGAGTTTCCCCACGATTACTGAGGGCCTGTGCGACTGAGCTGGGAGAACCACTACAGCGCATCTTCAACATGAGCCTGGAGCAGAGAAGAGTACCCAGACAGTGGAAAACATCCTGTATTGTCCCGGTACCGAAGAAACCACAACCAAAGGAGTTGAATGACTTCAGACCTGTTGCCTTGATGTCGCACGTGATGAAGACCATGGAGCGGCTGATAATACAGAATCTGAGGCCACAAACCAGGCACGCCCAGGATCCTCTTCAGTTTGCGTATAAGGAGAAGGTGGGAGTGGAGGATGCTATCACGTATTTGCTGCACAAATCACTCTCTCACCTAGAGGGGGTCAGTTGTGCTGTGAGGATTACATTCCTTGACTTCTCTAGTGCCTTTAACACCATCCAGCCCAAGATCTTAAGGCACAAACTAACGGAGATGGGAGTAGACTCTCACATGGTGGATTGGATAGTGGACTACTTGACAGATAGACCTCAGTATGTGCGGTTGGGAGACTGTAGGTCTGACACGGTGGTCAGCAGCACAGGGGCGCCGCAGGGAACCGTACTCTCTCCGGTCCTGTTCACCCTGTACACATCAGACTTCCAATATAACTCGGAGTCCTGCCATGTGCAGAAGTTCGCTGATGACACGGCCATAGTGGGGTGTGTCAGGAATGGACAGGAGGAGGAGTATAGGAAACTGATACAGGACTTTGTGATATGGTGCAACTCAAACTACCTGCGTCTCAATATCACCAAGACCAAGGAGATGGTGGTGGACTTTAGGAGATCTAGGCCTCATATGGAGCCAGTGATCATTAATGGAGAATGTGTGGAGCAGGTTAAGACCTACAAGTATCTGGGAGTACAGTTAGACGAGAAGCTAGACTGGACTGCCAACACAGATGCCTTGTGCAGGAAGGCACAGAGTCGACTGTACTTCCTAAGAAGGTTGGAGTCATTCAATGTCTGTAGTGAGATGCTGAAGATGTTCTATAGGTCAGTTGTGGAGAGCGCCCTCTTCTTTGTGGTGGCGTGTTGGGGAGGAAGCATTAAGAAGAGGGACGCCTCACGTCTTAATAAGCTGGTAAGGAAGGCGGGCTCTGTCGTGGGCAAAGTACTGGAGAGTTTAACATCAGTAGCTGAGCGAAGGGCGCTGAGTAGGCTACGGTCAATTATGAACATCCTCTACATAGCACCATCCAGAGACAGAGAAGCAGTTTCAGCGACAGGTTACTATCGATGCAATGCTCCTCAGACAGGATGAAGAGGTCAATACTCCCCAATGCCATTAGGCTTTACAATTCTACCACCAGGACTTAAGAACTTTTTAAAAGCTATTATTAATGCTTTTTGAGATAGTGATTTAGATGCATATCATATTTTTTACTGAGTTAAGTATTGTATGTAATTAGTTTTGCTACAACAAGTATATGGGACATTGGAAAAAAAGTTGAATTTCCCCATGGGGATGAATAAAGTATCTATCTATCTATCTATCTATCTATCTATCTATCATGAAGTTTACATTTGTGTGTTCTCCTTCCAGTAGATAACTAAATGGGAAGATCTCTTATTACCACATTCCTAACATAATTACGGTCAAGATTAGGAAGCGTATCCATTACACTATATCCGCTCAGAACATCAGTGTAAACAGACAACAGTCTTCACACTCTTCATAAGAACTGGAATTCAATTGTAAACAAGGTGGGAGAGCAGAAACCTGATTGGATGAGGACTAACCAATCAGGAGGGACAGACTACAGGGGTATAAATACCACTGGACTAGACATGACCAGGCACCATCCCTGGTGATGATGGTGGAATTTGTCATTGAAATGTGGGTTATAATCGATACCTGTACCTGGCTGGAAGCCCAAGAAGAGTTTATTCTTCATTCTTGTTATTTATTGCTATTTATTTATATCTGCATTTGCATAGTTTAAAGTTTATAGTTCCTGATGCTTACAGTTTACAGTTACTGTTCTATAGATTTGCCAAGTATCCCTGCAGAAAAAGAATCTCAGGATTGTATGTGGTGACATGTATGTATTCTGATAATAAATTTTATTTTGAAATTTGACTTTAAACCCTATCTAATATAAATAGCCACAAATACTCTCACTTAAGGGAAATTATGCTGTAACTACCCAATCTTCAAAGAAGAGCTTACTTCCCTCTTTGTTCTCCAAAGCGAGTTCAGCTGCCAACACCCACTATTCAAGCAGTGGATCTCCCCTCCCTACCAAGGTGAAGATACTTCAGCCAACAAAGTAGTTTAAAACACAGTTCATTTACTTACAATGATACATGTTTACATTGACACAACCCTCTTAAAACACATTTAAAGCTCACAGAGAATTTTTATTTTAAGTATTTCCAAATTACAAACATTTCTAAAATTTAAACCTTTTCCAAAGCACAAAGCACAAAGCATTTCTCTAACATAAATGATTAAGCATTTCCAAAGCACAGGTAAAATTTATATAAACTAAAAGGATATTCCAAATATGCAAACAAAACAATTAGCCAATCAAAACTGGAGAAATAGATTTGAGTTCATCTATGTTTCTTGAAGTTTCTTACTACATTGCAGCCTTTAAGTGACTTCATATATCCTTTTAATACAAACTGTCTAAAAGCATTTTTGGAGACATAGATTTTGGCTAACTACCATTAATGCTGTAAAGCTAACTTCTCTAAGTCCTTTCAAACAATAAACACTTAAGTTATTAATATGATAAATGATATCTATCTGTTATACGAGCTTCCTTAAACTAAGCAACTTAAGAGTCAGTTTGTCTATTTGAAACAACACAAATTAAACAACCTAATGTCTTATACTCTGATTTTGATCAATAATAAAGAAGGTGCAGTGACTTTTTACAGAAAGAGCATCTTCAAAATACAGAACCCATTTGCAAAGCTGTTCTATGAAGAGTGTTTTTTAACTTCATTCTGGTTTCCATTTACATTTCAAGAACTGAAGACTGACTTCCATTTATGACCAGAAGTTAAATAATGCAATATCATTGAAAGTTTACTTACCTTGTGACCTTTCAAATGGTAACTGCTATTTAGAACAAAAGCTTAGCATACTTGAGATAGAAGCAAATATCTATCACATAGGAAACCATTCAACAAAAATCCTATAACAATAGAATTAGAAGCTGTCCTCAAGCCTGGTAGTACCTGCTTTCAGGCATTTGTATCTTCTGCACAATGAGGGCTGTGGATGGGGATAAGAATGACAAGTGTGAGAGAGGTCTTTGATTAGTCTCGCTGCTCTACCAAGGCAGCAAGAAGTTGCAAACAGAGTCCATGGTGGGGAAGTTGTTTCTGTGATAACTCCTGCAGTTTTTTGCGGTCATGGTTAGAGCAGTTGCCATACCAAACCATGATGCATGTAGATAGGATTATTCCTGTCATGCATCAACAAAAATTAATGAGGTCAAAGGAGATATGCAAAATTTATTTAACCCTCAGGGGAAGTAGAGGGGTTGTGGAGATCTTTTGTCCATGGTTGGACCAGGATAGGCTGTCAGTGACTTGTACCAAATATTTGCAATGACTCCTATTGAAACCTGATGTAACGTTCAGAAGTGATTGAGTATTGATTTGTCTATGCATCTATTCAAAGTAGGCTATTAATTCAACTATTGCCACATTCAGCATGGTTACTAACTGCAGCAAATACAAACAAAACTGTTTTGTTGACATGTGTCACTCACTGTTCCATTGCCTGCTTAGACTTGATGTACCATGCTCCGTGCCATCGTTGCAATCTATCAATCTCTCTTTCAGTTCCTGCTAGATTCAAAACCAGGAAAAAATGGAAGAAAGGGAACTGGTCAGAGTCTGTACAATTAAGGACAGCACACATCACATTCAACCAAACTTATCTAATTCTCTTTTTTCCAACACAAACTCTGCTTGAATCTAAAGATCTGATTCTGTCAGCCAATTATGCTTTACCCAAGACATTATTCTTGATGTGACATTTAGGCCTTTGTGTATTTGAAATTGACAATTTGAAAAGATTGGATTAGATCACCTCTGCTGTTCTTTTCCTATTATTCATTCCATTCAAGACATTTCGATCAAATTTCAACACAGATCTCTGGACAGCCTGCTCTGATCAATCAGAATTAAGTAAATCCTTTGACAATAGAAAGTAGGCAAGTTGTTTTCTTAGCAACACACATAAAATACCAGACAGCATCTATGGAAAAGAGTAGAAAATCAACACTTCGGGCTGAGACCCTTCATCAGGACTGGAAAAAAGAAGGTAAGAAGGTGGAAGGAGGGTAGGAAGAAATTCATGATAGTAGATGATAGGTGAAACCAAGAGAGGTGAAATAAAGAGCAGGGAAGTTGATTGGTGAAAGAGATAAAGGGCTGGAGAAGGGGGCAATCTGCTACGAGAGGGCAGAAGGCCATGGAAGAAAAGGAAGGGGGAGGAGCACTAGAAGGAGATGATGGGAGGTAAGGATATAAGGTGAAAGTAAGAAATGGGAATGGGGAATGGTGAAGGAGAGGGACAAGGGGTCATAACTGGAAGCCTGAGACATCAATGTTCATGCCATCAGGCTGGAGGCTACCCAGACGGAATATAAGCTGCTGTTGTTCCTTCAACCTGAGTGTGGCCTCATTACAGCAGTAGAGGAGGTCATGGACTGACATGTTGGAGTTGGAATGGGAATAGGACGTAGAATTAAAATGGGTGGCCACTGAGTGATCTCACCTCTGTTTTCTTATCTTTCTGTCTCCTCTGCCCCCCCCCCCCCCTAAACTTGAGCTAATCTTGGATAACAGAACATCAAAATTGGTTGAACATCAAAACTGGCACCAGGCTGTTTTTGTATTGCGTCAGTGATCTAAGGCCCCATGTTAACTACCTTAACCTGACTAACACCAAGTAAGGAAATCACTTAAAATAACACCGGTAGTATTCCCACTCTGATCCTATTTTCCCCTTAGCATTTTCTAATGCTAACCAACTTTTCTGAGTAGATGTAGAAGTGGAGTTCAATTTCAAATACACAAGCCCAGTGTGATAATATCTGCAGGCTCATCTATAATACCAACCAGAAACCAAAGTAGGGGAAGAATGGGAATGGGAAGAAATTTGGATGTTGGCAAAGGAGGATATGTACTGTGCATTGGATGGATTGTGCGCAAGCTGCCCTACCCTCTCATTCAGTCTTACACAAGCCTGCTCCTTATGTTTCATCTTTCCCTATTACTTTATTTTAATTATATTTAATTCATAACATTGCAGAGTTACATTTTGTTAGAAAGAATAAAAAGAGGCAATATAACTAGAGGGCACAGTTTACAAGAGAAAGATATATCTGTGTCCAAATTTTGCATGGCAGATTGAAAAGTGTTTAAGAAGATATCTGGGATTTACAAATGGTTGTATAGAGTACAAGAGCATGGAAGTCCAAAGGGATCTTCATAAAATGGGCTTTTGATCAGAAATGGTATTTTGTATCCATTCCAAAATGTCATACTTTTAGGAAAAGTCAAAGTATTAAGGAAGTTGAGAAGACATTTATTGCAAGTACTTCATGAGTGAGGAAATTTGGTTATGTGGGCAGATTGAAGTATGTAAATCTGTGAAGGGTATGGATGCAACAGTTAGTGAGAAAGTGCCCCCACTAGCAGAGGTTTCAAAATCCAGAGGGCATAAAATGAAATTTAAAACAAATCAAAAATGCTGATGTTGGAAATCTGAAATGAAAAAAAATGTTGGAAATGCTCAGCAGTTCAGATTGCATTTGTGGGAATAGAGACAAAGCTGATGAAGGGTCTTCACCCTGAAGCATTAGCTCTGTTTCTCTTCCCACAAATGCAGCTTGACCTGCTAAGTATTACAAGAGTTTTCCATTTTTTATTTATTATTACCAGGGTGATTGATAAGCTTGTGGCCTAAGGTAGAAGGAGATGTGTTATTAACTTCAAACTTTCTGCATAATCAAAGAGTTGAACTGCATGTGCATGTAACGAGAGCTGTATAACTCATCTCCTTCTACCTTCGGCCACGAACATATCAATCACCCCTGCTATGGACACTTCCTGGAGGTCCAAGATCCGTATGCTCCATGACCACTGGACTAAGTGTGTAAATATAGGAGGGGAAAAATAAATGTGCTAGGTTTTCTAAAATAGACCCCTTCTTCCTTAGGCCATGAACATATCAATCACCCCTCGTATATAGAATTAAGGTAATTTGCAGAGGAACCAAAACATGATATATGTGAACTATCATTTTTGTACAGTAAGCCATTAGAGTCTAGAATGCACTGGCAGTAATAGTAGTGGAGGGAGATATCTTGCAGCCATCAAAAGTGAGCTGATGTGTACATGAATCAACTCACAGCACCAAGGACAGAGGTTGGGAGAGTAGATTTTCCTGGAATACTCATACATAGAACTGACCAGTAACATCTAGCAGTCAACTGTCATCTATTTTATCTGCCGAGGGAGTTTTCCACCATCACCTCAGGCCAACATCAGGCAGGCACTGGAGAAGCTGAACAATGTAATCGGCAGGCATGAAACTGCACACCCTGATGACTTCCTATTGTGGGAGATTTCAACCAGACCAACTTGATGAAATTTTTAAACAATTACTACCAACATATCATCTGTGGTCAACACAGAGGAGTCAACACACTTGACCACTGTTTTAGCACCATCTAGTACATTTATGGTGCCATTCCATGTCCGCACTTTGCAAAGTCCAATTACCTGGCTGTACTTCTTCCAGCATACAGCTGAAGACTAAAGACAGCAGCACCAGTGGTGAGGACCAAGCAGATATGTCAAGGGAGGTGAAGGAGCACTTACAGGACTGCTTAGAGTCAGGGAGCTGGACAATATTCAGGGATTCATCTTCAAGTCTGAATGAATACGTCACAGTTGTCACTGACTTTATCAAACCTGTGTGGATGAGCATGTGCCTTCAAGAACAAATCGTGCATACCCAAATCAAAAGCTGTGGATAAACCAGCAGAGTTGTAGTCTGCTGAGGGCTAGATCTGCAGCATTCAAGAACGATGGTTTAAAACTACTGTGTGCAAGAAGACAAGATACAACCTATGGAAGGCTATCTTAAAAGCGAAAAGACAATTCTGATTGAGGTTAGAGACAGAATTGGATGCTCAACAGCTCTGGCAGAGTTTGCAGGCCATTACTTCCTACAAAGTGAAACCTAACATCATGACTGGTAGTGATACTTCACTCCCAGATGAACTTAACACCTTTTATGCATGCTTTGAAAGGGAGGACAAAATTATATCTCTGAATATCCATGCAGAACCTGGTGACCCTATGATCTCTGTCAACAGCAAGGAAATGATTGTGAACTTCAGGAAGTGTAAGTTGAGAGAACACACACCAGTCTTCAACAAGGAATCAGAAGTGAGCAGTTTCAAGCTCCTGGGAGTCAACATCTCTGAGGATCTAACCTGGGCCCAACATATTGATAAAATTACAAAGAAAGCATATCAGAGGCTATATGTTAATAGGAGTTTGAGGAGAACTGGTATTCACCAAAGGTTCACAAGTTTCTACATATATACCATGGAGAGCATTCTAAGTGGTTGCATCACTGTCTAGTATAGAGGGGCACAAGATCAGAAAAAGCAGCAGGAAGTTGTAATCTCAGCCTCCTTCATTGGCACTAGTCTCCAGTATCCAGGACACCTTTGAAAGGTGATGCCTCTGAAAGGCGGCATCAATCATTAAGGTCCCCCATCACCCAGGACGTGCCATCTTCTCATTGCTACCATCAAAGGGGAGGTACAGGAGCCTGAACATACTCACCCAATCTTCTAAGAACAGCTTCTTCCCCTTCACCATCAGATTTCTGAATGGTCAATGTGCCCATAAACATTTCCTTAGTATTTTTCCTTTTCTCTTTGTACTACATATTATATATTCTTCATATTGTAATTTATAGCTTTTATTACTATGTTTTGCCATATACCCCTGCCACAAATCAATAAATTTCATGACATATGCCAGAGATATTAAACCTGATTCTGGCCCATAATTGGCAGAATTGTGTTATAACCATTCCATAATGCTTTTCTCACCATCTTTCATAGTGTACCATCATGGCCACTGCACCTATCAATCACAGCCCAGCTCTCAGCTGCAAATGTGAGAAGACCCACTGACCTTGTATACACTGGTCAAGTATCAAACAGGCACTTAATAGCTTTAAACTGATAAGGTCCTGCCCCTGAGATCCGCAGGTTCTCTACGGCCATGGCTTTCCTGAGCACTTTGCCTGAACCCTCTCTACCTCCCTTTTAATGTGAGGTCTAAAGTCAAACTGGTGTTGAAAATTAATCAAAGTTTTCACACTGCTTTTTAACCTCCAAACATTTAAGAAACCTATCGAAGCACAATAACAATTTGTGAAAAAGTGTTAGCTCAAGCATACTGTACAGCTGAACATTCTGAAGTATTACAGCCCCTGCAGTTTGGCAATTACAGTTTGTATGCAGCATCAAAGCAGTACTGAAAAACTCATCCTGCCAATCAATTATTATTCAATAACAGGTAACATTATTGAATTAACTCATCTTAACATAACTAGTAACCAATAAGATTAAACAAAATCAATATTGTCGAATACTGTATATTCCAAACATCAAAAGTAATTTCACTAAATATTTTATAATATGTTTCTAGCACACAGTTTATTTCTGCAAACCAAAATATGGGCTATATACAAAAGCAGTTTGGCAATGTTTGCATTCTAATGTCACAGAAATTTCATTATGATAAGTCTGTGTCATCATACAGAACATAAATAATCCATTTTGAGAAGGCTAAGAATTATTGGATCATATTCTTCTCTTGTTTCTTGGTTTTATGCAGAAATAAGTTTATTCTTTAAGATCTAAAATACCTTGATGGAAAAGAGATTGCACCTGCATTCTGATTCATTGGATTTCCAATATCAGGTAATGTTCAACCATTCAAATAAGCACAGAAAAAAAAAGCAGCCTTGCAATAGGATTCCTCTCTAGAGAGTTTAGTACACTGGGGCCAGAGAAAGCAATGGATTTTTTATGCAAGAGCTGTTAAGAAAGGTGAAGGTAGTGCGCTCTTTCATTCCAGGTTGTGAATGCATAAGATGAAAGTGAGTGTTCTTAAATAAACATGCTCAGGGAAAAAAATTCAACAGCCGCACAAGTTGAAATAAATAAAATATATTGAGGAGAAAGAAAAGAGGAACAAGAGGCGTTTCAACCCAATTTTCATCTTGCTTTCCTATCCCAGGGGGATATCAGAGCTTCCCTAAAAGCTTTTAAATCTTTACACAAATCACTGGGGATCTTCCAGCTATGAGTTCCTGAGATGATTTGATGGCAATAACAGATTGCATTTTTGCAGGGTTTTAAAAGTTCACATATACATTCAGAATATTTGCATGGCATTGGATTACCCTCATATATGCAGCAGCCGTTTATGTATCCAGGGTATAATAAAGTACACTGAATGAGCGTAGTGGGGGGACTGCAAATACTTGGGGAATATAATGTGGAATGATATAGACAGTATCCTATGAATATTCATTCAAACATTCTAAATAACAAATAAAAGATGATTGTATAAAACAAGAAGGAGAAATTAGGGAAAAGTGAAAATGCCAACTAATGGTTTTAATATTTTTGAAAAAAGATGAATGTTTTTAGTGAAGTGATGAAATGCATGCTAAGCTTATGTTATAATTTGATACATCTGATAGTACTTTACTACCATTGCTCTGTTCAAAATTATATATATATATATATATATAGTAGCATCATATGGTATATCTTCTAAGTATTCAAATTCTATTTCTTCAACACCGAAGTATGTATTTCACATTACCTTTTTTAGACTTCTCAAAACCAAAACCATTACATAGTCTTTTGGAACAAAGACAATGTTAAGCAAGCTCACATCCAGCCTGTTACAATCACTCCAGCTGTCAGCAACCAATCAATTGAATGAGATTACCAGCCTTGATTGCAAAGGAATGTGCAAGTAAGTGATTTGTCTTTACTTTCATTTTCCTTAATTGATTTCTATCATTCAAATATATTTCAAAAGATAAATTTGTTATTTCATTTTTATGGA
This sequence comes from Hemitrygon akajei, assembly GCF_048418815.1. Classification (NCBI taxonomy): domain Eukaryota; kingdom Metazoa; phylum Chordata; class Chondrichthyes; order Myliobatiformes; family Dasyatidae; genus Hemitrygon; species Hemitrygon akajei. Next base: position 66,351,573 of record NC_133133.1, read on the forward strand.
CACTTGAATCGTTGTTTAATTAATTATAAAACTTGTTCTTCACATTCTTCTAACCAACTTTTAAGTGTTTTTAATCATAGAGTTGTAGAGTACTGCTGCACAGAAACAGGCTCTTCAGCCCACCTGGTCCGTGCTGAACTGTTACTCTGCCGAGTCTCATTGACCTGCAACTGCACTATAACCCTCCCTTAACCCTCCGATCCATGTACTTAACCAAACCTTCCTAAATGTTGCAATCAAAGCCATATCCACCTTTTCCACTGGCAGCTTGTTCCCCACTTGCACTGCACTCTAATTGAAGATCACCGTCAGGTTCCCTTTAAATATTTCACCTTTCAACCTTAACTTATGACCTCTAGTTCTTGTCTCACCCAACCTCAGTGGGAAAAGCCTGCTTGCACTTATTCTGTCTTTACATTTCATAATATTGCATGCCTCTGTCAAATCAACCCTCATTCTCCTACACTCCAGGGAATGAAATCCTAACCTATTCGACCTTCCCCTACAACTCTGGTCCTCAAATCCCTGCAGCGTCCTTGTAAGTTTTCTCCAAATTTTGCCCCACCAACGTCTTTACAATTTCAACAATAACATCCCAACTTCTGTACTAAATGCTTTGATTTATGAAGGCCAATATGCCAAAAGCTCTCTATACGACCCTTATATCTGTGACGCCACTTACAAGGAATTATGGATCTGTACTCTCAGACCCCTCCATCCTACTGCAGTCCTCAGTGCCCTACTACTCACGATGTTAGTTCTACCTTGGTTTTTCCTCATAAAGTGCAAAACCATACACTTGTCAGCATTAAATTCTATCTGCCACTTTTCAACACATTTTTCCACCTGGTTTAGATCCTGCAAATTTTGATAGTCACGCTGAGACTTAGGAAGTGAGATATCGGCTTTTATTGACTAGAAGAACAACACTACATCCTGGGAAAATGAGGGAGAGCAGCAGACCACAGTCGCCTTTATACAGGGGTCTGTGGGAGGAGCCACAGGAGCAGTCAGCAGGGTCTGTGGGAGGAGCCACAGGAGCAGTCAGACAGGTATATCTAGTTCACCACAGATAGCCTTCTTCACTGTCCACTATACACCCCATCTTGGTGTCATCCACAAATCTGATGATTCAGTTTACCACTGGCATCATCCTGATCTTTGTTATAGCTGACAAACAACCAAGGACCCAGCAGGCCTTCAGTCAGAAGCAAACGTCTATCATCACTCTCTGGCTTCTCCTGTAAAGCCAGTGTTGTATCTATTTACTGCCTCACCCTGAATGGCAAACGACTGAACCTTGTTGATCAGCTTCCTCCGCAGGACTTCGTCAAAGGCCTTGCTAAAGTAACTTTAACATGTCAAAGACATTTCAAAGCAGTTCAAAGGTTTTGTTGAAAGACTGCATGAATGGTTCAGCTCCAGGTCCATCACCTGAGAACTGGATCCAAGTCATTGCTGGAACCACTTCAGAGGACTTGCAAGAAAATTGGATACTGGCAGACACAAAATGCAAGTGTTGCTAATAAATAGCTTAGCCAGAAACCTTAAGTCACAGGCCAACGGAGTACAATCCAAGCCATACTCAATGAAATTATTTTCTTTCACAGAGCCCAATTCCTCTGTGAGGACCTGTATCAATACATCATAAGTGCAAATTTAAATGGCTCATCGTAAATGTAGATCCCTATTAAAATCTGAACTGTAAATGCAAAATGGATGATTCAAATTGATTTCCTTTTTTAAAATAAGCTCAGCATGGAAATGTGGATGAAAGGAATAAAAATGCAAATATTGGCACTGAAACAAAAACAGGAGTTCACAGCAAATGTACACTGGAAAAACCATGGAGAATAGTCTTTTGCCACTGGTAGAATTAATCAAAATCATAGACTGAGAAACAACAAGACAGATTGAGAGAGAGAGAGAGAGAGAGACAGAGACAGAGACAGAGAGAGAGAAGTGATGGATCAATAAACAACCTGCTGGAGGATCTGAATTTGTCGAGCTTCATCTGTGTGTACTGGAGAGGGGGTGGAAGTGGGGAAGGATGTGTCAACATTTGGACTGAAGCTCTGCATATTATCGGATATTTCAATATTTTACTGGATAGAATCTTCTGCAAAATTAATTGTTATATTTTATGTCCATGATTTTGTATTTCTCTCCTCATGATTTAAGCACAGAATGTGTGAGCATTTAGTCCATCAAGCTTCATATCATGTTTTTCTCTGTATGAGCTTGCATTCTCAATCCATTTTTCTGTATGTTTACATACCTACAACTGTATCTGATTTTAGCCATCTATCCAACTCTGCTGTCAAGTCATTTACAGTACTTCAAACATAAGAAAATCTTTTCTTTTTATGGTGTGCAGCTCTCTGTCAAAATACATATTCTATCTTTCTATATTTTTTTTTATTGTTGCTAGGTTATTGACAAGTGAAAGTACCAGAAGAAACTTTTTTTGGGGGATGTTCATAGCTCTGCAACTCTATTACGTCAACACTTAATCTGAACAGCTCCAGTACAAAAAGCCAAATTTCTCTTCTCGTAATTCTTTTCCCTGGTCTGTTCTGTGAAGATTTTGGTTCATTTGAACTCCATGCTGACTTTGATAGTACCTTTTTCAAAGGATTTATGTTCTTGGCACACCAGAGATTGCAGCAATCGATTGCCACTTGGCAGCTGCCAATGGAACATTGCAAATTCTTTTGGAATTTGAAATCTTCTGCTGGAACAGTTGGCTCATAAATACTGTGGTATCATACTACTTGTAGTTGCTGATCCCTTGTTAGTGCCAGAAATGGTGCAAGCATTCACCCACATGGATCTGACCTGATTTACAGCACAAAATAAATGATCCTCGCCCCCAAGATTTGGGCCAAGGCAGACTAACAGATGAGAGTCTCAGCTAGTCCCACAACAGAGGGTCTATTTAAAATTTTAGGCTCATGAACTCTAGAGATTTAGCAGCATGACAAACTGCACTGCAGTTTACTGGCTTCTCTGCCTCAGTATTTTGAAGAAGGGACTCGCCCTTCAGTTTCTCAAGTGTAATCAAAACAGTAAAGGCATTTTAAATTATTCTGTTAAAGGAGTATATACAATACTGCGCTAAAGTCATAGGTGTGTATATATATCTACATCTCTCTCTCTCTCTCTCTCTCTCTCTCTCTCTCTCTATATATATATATATATATATATATATATATTGCTAGGGTGTCTTAGACTTTTGCACAGTACTGTAGTAATTTTAGGTATTGCACTGCTGCAGAGAATAAAAGCATATTTGATGACATACCATGTGTGAGTGATGATAAACCTGATTCCAATGTGGACAGAGTGGAAAGGGGACAAAGAGAGGGGCATGTTGTTTGAGAAAAAGGTAAAGGAGAGGGGAGGGAGTGGGAAACACATGAGAGATGTTCTATAATGGCCTATAAACCAATCATATGGAATCAAGTGATCTTGCCTACTGTCTCAGCACAGGGTGTGTCTGTACCCAAGCCACCCCCTCACTGCTCCTTCTCTGCCTCCTACCTCACATTCCTCCCATGGAGCTCCACCTTCACAATTCCCAACATCCTTTGTTGCCATCAGATCTACAAACTGGCTCTCGCTCCACGTTGACAAATATGGTACTGTGCAAAAGTCTCAAGGATTCTAGCTATGTATATATGTGTCTAAGACATTTGAACAGTACTGTGTGTGTATATATATATAGATAGATGGTCAAACATACTGCTTTATTCAAATACTTTTCATTCAAGGTCAGGATGTAGGTTAAATCAAATAATGCCTTTTGATTTTCACTCCACAAAGGCAGACTAGAATCATAGAGAGATACAGTATGACCTACCTGGTCCATGGTAACCATCAACCACCCATGACACCAATCCTCCATGAATCCCCTTTTTCTTTCTCCCCACATTCTCAGCTTTTAACACACATCTGAACACTAAGGGCAATTTGCACTGTCCAATTAGGCTACAAACTTTGGCATGTAGGAAGAAACCAGAACACCAGCAACACCTCTGGTTGCACAAATGTATCACCCAATGTCAAACTAAGATATTATTCATATAATTTGAAAATCTACAATAAAACATTTATACATAAAAATACATAAGTACAGGTAACTATACATCAGTTGAAGGAAGCACCAATCAAAATTAGGCACCTGAGAGAAGGCAAGCTCAGAAGGAATCTTCATTGCCTACAGTTACTCAATTATAGAATAGGTTACACAAGAAGCTTACTTATGTGCAGTTATGAAAGATACTTCAGGCCATCTTGTGTTTGAAGAGACTGAAACAGTGAGAAACAGATGTCATTAGCGGATTCATTAGCGAAATAGTAGATAATTTTTGATTCAATTACATTCACCCTTCAACAGAATTCTGATCCCTCAATGCTTTTTAAAAAAAATTTTATATAGCCTAGCTGTCATATTTAAAAAATTGTACAGTTATGATTTCCTATTATCTGTGTTACCGAACACAGTAATGTCCTGGAAATGTAGTTGCTGTAGAAATCAAGTTCAAGTTGGACATACATACCTAGGGTATAAATGCCATAAAACGTTGCATTTTGCGGCAGCAGTATAGTACATTACAAATATGACAAACATGAATTACATAAACTTCTGTAAGTTAGCATAAATTATGCATACCTTACATGACAAAATTAACAAACATAGACTGAACAGCATTAGTCAAATTGAGGGAAGTATAGTCCAAGGTAGATTAGAGTTTGTATGTCCATTCAATAACCTGATAGCAACTGTTGAACTTTGAGCTACAAACTTCAGGCTCCTGTATATCCTGCCTAATGGCAGCAAAGAGAGGAGAGCACATCCTTTCTGATGGATGTTGCCTTCCAGAGACACTGCCTCTTGTCGAACTTAACCAGTCCTTCAGCCAAGAATGAAGAGTGGTGGGCTGATGCTGGCAGATGTCACTGCACCTCTCCCAAGTGTTGGTCTCTACATCCACTACCTTGCCAGCTATTGTGACATGGATCAAGCTCCACGTCAGAAACAGCCTCTCAACAGGCAAACGTCAAAAATGAAAGCACCATGCCCCAGTGCTTTGATCAACTGTGGAAAAGAGTATATGAAGATCAGGAAATCAAATCCCAATTTCCTGATCTACCAAGTAGAAACAATGTCTGCCCTCCTTCACTAAATGGTTCAGAGCCAAGAGCAGCTGACCGTTGCATGTCATGTCTTCCATACTCCTGACCCCAGATTCCCAAACATGCATTGAACTTGAAGTTCAATCACAGCAAGAGAATTGCAGGAGAACAAAGAAAATGTTTTGGAAGCCTCCTTGGAAAAAATGCACAATTCTCATTGATTTGTGAAAATCTGTGACTATTCAAAATGGAGAAGGAGTATCTGGGAATAGAACACATGATTCTCAAATAGAGGACTATGGGGGCCATGCACAATCAACAATATCTCAAACTATCTGACCATCTGTGACAAGTACAGGCCGTCCCCATGTTACGGCAGGGTTCTGTTCATAGGGACTGTTCATAACTTAACAGTTGACAAGTTGGACATATGGCTGAGAATTGCGTTCCCAAGTGTCAGACCTTGCCTTCAGTCGCACAACAACTAGCAAATCCATCCCGCCAGTCTCTGAAATGCCACTCCATATGTATGACATGTACAAATGTTGGGTGCATCATTGATCTTGTGGTCCAGACTGAGAAGAAGATTCACATCCAACAACAATCTCAATCAATCTTAACTCTGACCCAACAGTAATATGCGTTGCCTAAACTTCAGACATGAGGCAATGCCCCTTAAGCACTAGCATGGTCATTGTTAAACAGACACAATGCTCCTCAACCATGGCACGTACCTCACCCAAACACATTGCAAGAGGTTCATGAAATCTTTTTCAGAAAGTGGCAGCATACAGCTGCTAGCATCAGAACCAGGCAGGTAGCAATTGTACAACATGCACAGACTGAATGAGTTGGACTACAAGTTGTTTACTATGATTCAGACAATGGTCCCAGAGCTCACAACCATCTGCAATGCAACAATCATAGAATATTAGGGTTAGCTCATACTTTTCTTTCTTCTCACATTCTGTTTCCCCTCATCTCAGAGTTTCTTTTGTTTCATAGTTTATATATTTCCCCTATGATACGGGAGGCAATATGAATGACTCTGTTCAATCCTACTCCTTACTTATTTCCCTGCAATCTACTCATTCACATGCCCTTTAACTTCACCCTGATTCTCCAGTCATCAGAGGTTAAGATTGAGCCTGGATTCCCAGAGCAATGAGGATTTATAAGATGCAAACAGTTTCAGCATACATCTGTGCCTCAGGGATCTGTACTGGGTCCAATGTTGTTTGTCATATACATTAATGATCTGGATGATGGGGTGGTAAATTGGATTAGCAAGTATGCAGATGATACAAAGGGTACAGAGGAGATTTACCAGGATGCTGCCTGGTTTAGAGAGTATGGATTATGATCAAAATTAAGGGAGCTAGGGATTTACTCTTTGGAGAGAAGGAGGATGAGAGGAGACATGATAGAGGTGTACAAGATATTAAGAGGAACAGATAAAGTGGATAGACAGCGCCTCTTCCCCAGGGCACCACTGCTCAGTACAAGACGACATGGCTTTAAGGTAAGGGGAGGGAAGTTCAAGGGGGATATTACAGGAAGGTTTTTCACTCAGAGAGTGGTTGGTGCGTGGAATACACTGCCTGAGTCAGTGGTGGAGGCAGATACACTAGTGAAGTTTAAGAGATTATTAGACAGGTATATGGAGGATTTTAAGGTGGGGGTTATATGGGAGGTAGGGTTTGAGGGTCGGCACAACATTGTGGGCTGAAGGGCCTGTAATGTGCTGTACTATTCTATGTTCTATGATACTAAGATAGGTGATGTCCATGGTGAAAATAAGGTGGTGGGGGCCAGAGAACTTAAAATCATTGAAAAAATTCAAAGCGTGAGAAGTGTCACGAACATAGGGGGGAAGAGATTGAACAAGGGGGGATAAGACAGTGTCAAGGTATGCAGAAATGAGTTCGGTGGGGCAGGAGCAAGCTGAGACAATAGGTCTACCTGGACAGGCAGGTTTGTGGATCTTGGGTAGGAGGTAGAAACGGGAAGTGCGGGGTGTGGGAACTATGAGGTTGGTGGCAGTGGATGGGAGATTCCTAGAGCTGATAAGGTTGGTGATGGTATAGGAGACAGTGGCCTGGTGCTCCTTAGTGTGGTCATGATCAAGAGGTAATCATTTTTTCAATGATTTTAAGTTCCCTGGCTCCCACCGCCTTATTTTCACCATGGACGTCCAGTCCCTATATACCTCCATCCCCCACCAGGAAGGTCTCAAAGCTCTTCGCTTCTTTTTGGATTCCAGACCTAACCAATTTCCCTCTACCACCACTCTCCTCTGTCTAGCCAAATTAGTTCTTACTCTCAATAATTTCTCTTTTGGCTCCTCCCACTTCCTCCAAACCAAGGGTGTAGCCATGGGCCCCTGCATGGGTCCCAGTTATGCCTGCCTTTTTGTTGGCTTTGTGAAACAGTCCATGTTCCAAGTCTATATGGGTATCCGTCCCCATCCTTTCCTTCGTTACATCGACAACTGCATTGGCGCTGCCTCCTGCACGTATGCTGAGCTCGTCAACTTCATTAACTTTGCCTCCAACTTTCACCCTGCCCTCAAATTTACCTGGTCCATTTCCGACACCTCCCTCCCCTTTCTTGATCTTTCTGTCTCCATCTCTGGAGACGGCTTATCTACTGATATTTACTATAGGCCTACAGACTCTCACAGCTACCTGGAATATTCCTCTTCCCACCCTGTCTCTTGCAAAAATGCCATCCCCTTCTCACAATTCCTCCGTCTCCGCCGCAACTGTTCTCAGGATGAGGCTTTTCATTCCAGGACGAAGGAGATGTCTTCCTTTTTTAAACAAAGGGGCTTCCCTTGATCCACCATGAACTCTGCTCTCAAACGCATCTCTCCCATTTCCCACATATCTGCCCTCACCCCATCCACCTGCCACCCCACTCGGGATAGGGTTCCCCTTGTCCTCGCCTACCACCCCACCAGCCTCCAAGTCCAATGTATAAGTTTCCATAACTTCCGACACCTCCAACGGGATCCCACTACCAAGCACATCTTCTCCCCCCTTTTCTGCTTTCCACAGGGATCGCTCCCTAAGCGACTCCCTTGTCCACTCATTCCCCCCATCCCTTCCCACCGATCTCCCTCCTGGCACTTATCCTTGTAAGCGGAACAAGTGCTACACCTGCCCTTACACTTCCTCCCTCACCACCATTCAGGGCCCCAGACAGTCCTTCCAGGTGAGGCGACACTTCACCTGTGAGTCGGCTGGTGTGGTATACTGCGTCCGGTGCTCCCGGTGTGGCCTTTTATATATTGGTGAGACCTGACGCAGACTGGGAGACTGTTTCGCTGAACACCTACACTCGGTCTGCCAGAGAAAGCAGGATCTCCCAGTGGCCAGACATTTTAATTCCACGTCCCATTCCCATTCTGATATGTCTATCCATGGCCTCCTCTACTGTCAAAATGAAGCCACACTCAGGTTGGAGGATCAACACCTTATATACCGGCTGGGTAGCCTCCAACCTGATGGCATGAACATTGACTTCTCTAACTTCCGTTAATGCCCCTCCTCCCCTTCTTACCCCATCCCTGACAATATTTAGTTGTTTGGTTTTTTTTCTCTTTCTCTGGGCATCTCTCTGCCGGTTCTCCATCTCCCTCTGGTGCTCCCCCCTTCCCCTTTCTTTCTCCCGAGGCCTCCTGTCCCATGATCCTTTCCCTTCTCCAGCTCTGTATCACTTCCGCCAATCACCTTTCCAGCTCTTAGCTTCATCCCACCCCCTCCGGTCTTCTCCTATCATTTCGCATTTCCCCCTCCCCCACTACTTTCAAATCTCTTAGTATCTTTCCTTTCAGTTAGTCCTGATGAAGGGTCTTGGCCCGAAACAACAACAGTGCTTCTCTTTATAGATGATGCCTGGCCTGCTGTGTTCCACCAGCATTTTGTGTGTGTTGTTTGAATTTCCAGCATCTGCATATTTCCTCGTGTTTGAATCTGAACCTTAATCTGTAATTGTGAATTATCAGCATTGGAGAAACAGATATAATTCGTATCCAGATCAGGTGGTGTGCAATTTGAAAGTTCCACTGCAGGGATAAGAGCTAGAATGTGCAAGACTTGCATATCTATATGCAGGGTTGGAAGCACTGTCAAGAAAAGCTCAGTGAATTGTATATAGTATATACCGCCTGTTTTCTGCAAGATTAATGAAGTTACAAACACATCCCTGCCCTTGTCCTTAATCATACATTATTTTCAAACATTGGTTCAATTTCCTTCTGAAACCACGACTGAATCTGCCTCCACCTCCACCTGAAGCCAGCCAATTGTCTTGCAATAAAGCTCATTTTTCACATCTTCCTCATGAAGAGCTTTGCATTTCCTTGTTCATGCTGTCTATTCTCCCTTGGATTTAAGGTTAAGCTCTCAATATCCTATTCAAGTTTCCATGCAGTCCTTTTCACATTACCAGAAATAAAATATTAAATGAACCAACAAAATCGAACAGTTTTATGCACTTGTATTTTAATTTGCTTTAAAAATTCAATTGTAAATTGTGAACTTGGCATTGTTTGACTATAACATCAGAAAATGGATTTAATTATGAAATTTTAAAAAAATAATTCTGTCACCTTCAAAACACCAGATTTTAGATCAATGAAATAATTCCTGAGAACTGCAGGCTATTCTCATATGCCTACTTCTGAACTTGCACCTAAAATGAAAATTAGTTTTAAGAGAGGCCTTTATATTATACCAGCAGGCATGGACAAAGGAAACTCGCCTTGATGAGTAATTCAAACCGGTGCCTGCAGACAATATTGTGAGCACGCGAAGTTTCATTGTTTCCTAAGCAATGGAAATGCAAATTGCGCAAGACACGGTTTACATTTGATATTCTCAACCTTTGCTTAGGTAATTGTAAATTAATCACACTAAAAGAAACAGCAAAATCTGGCAGAAACCCTTCCTCAAAAATCAAAATAAAACAGAACAGTGCTATGAATACGCAACAAGTCAGGCAGTAAAGAGAGAGGGGTAAACAGATTATTAACTGAAACATTAACTCTCCTGCTTTCTACACATATACCATCTAATGTATTGGGTACTGAAAGAAATTTCTTATAAAATGAGCTGAAGAAATTTGGCCTGACCCCTTACACCCTCACTAATTTTATAGGTGCACCGTAGAAAGCATTCTTTTAGGGTGCATCACAACCTATGGAAGTTGTCCTGTCCAAGACCGGAAGAAGCTGCAGAAGATCGTGAACATAGCCCAGCACATCACACAAACCAATCTTCCATCCTTGGACTCACTTTACACCGCACGCTGTCGGAGCAGTGCTGCCAGGATAATCAAGGACACGACCCACCCAGACAACATAATTTTTGTCCCTCTTCCCTCCCGGAGAAGGTTCAGGAGCATGAAGATTCATATAACTAGATTTGGGAACAGCTTCTTTCCAACTGTGATAAGACTGCTGAACAGATCCTGACCCGGATCTGGATCTTCCAAATATCTGGACCTGGCTTGCACTACCTTACTTTTCCTTTTCTACTTTCTAATTATGATTTATAATTTAAATTTTTATTATATTTACTTTGATTTCCACTCCAGGGATCGCGAAGCACAGAATCAAATATCGCTGTGATGATTGGACGCTCCAGTATCAATTGTTTGGTGACAATAAAGTAAAGTATAAGTATACTGGTGCAGCATGGTAGCATAATCACTTTATACCACCAGAAATTACTGATCGGTGTTCAATTCCCACCACTGTCTGTAAGGAGTTTGTATGTTCTCCCCATGACCATGTTGGATTCCTCTGGGTGCTGCAGTTTTCTCCCAAAGATATACAGGTTAGAGTTAGTAAGTTGTGGCTGTGCTCTGTTGGTGCCAGCATCATGCTGACACTCACAGGCTGCCCAGAACAGTCCTCGCTGATTTGACTTGACGCAAACAATGCATTTCACTGTATGGTTCGATGTTTCAATGTACATATAACAAATAAGGATAATCTTCCCTCATATTTAATTCAGAAAATTCACCAACTGTATTCTGGAATACTGAGCAAATCATTATATCTCACTCTCAAAATTCATAGAACAGCTACATTGGAGCTCATAATTTATTATTAAAAATGTATGCAAAATTGCAAAATGAGAAAGAGCAGAAGGAATAGATTTATTTCATTATGCCTATTTCAGAAATATAACATGTGCAAAAATATAATTTTTATTGCACAATAAAAAGCAAAGGCAAGCTCATGTAGTAATCTGATCCAAGGAATACACCAACAAAATTATACTAATTATTTAATTAGAAGTACATAAGGAACAAAGAGTTCACAAGAACTTCTCAGGTCTAATAGCTAACTCCCTCTGAGGGCATAAGTCACTGTGAGTATTTGACTGGCCGGAATTATCATGCTCACTTTGACTTTTTTATTTTGACTGGTATAACCAATCCACAGACTAGCCCTTAATTCAGTGAAGACTAATCAGTTAATGAAATGCATCTGATCCAAGTAAGTATACAATCTATCTGAGGCCAAACTGGCACTATCTTTTCTTTCCCCGTTTGATGTTATCGGCATTGCTATGCTCTTAAATAGTTGCCATGAAATTTTACAAGTTATTTGGTGCTAAGTATTTCCAGCTCACTCATTTTACAAGAAATTTTAGATAATATACCGGTATTTCATGGGTTGGTGTTTTTCCTGGTGCTTTTAAGCTCGACAGAAAAAGAATGCACAAATTGCAAACCAAGCACATTGCAGCGAAGCTTTGAGAGCTTTATAATTGGTCTAGAGATGAGGTCTGTCTTTCAGGGCTTCTGTTCTGATTGAAAAATAAAGACTACCAAACAACCTTTAATACTTTGAATGGAATGGCACATGTATCAATGCCTTGCTGAAACTTAGATTAGAACCCTTTCTACTGGCCTATGAGCTGTTGTGTTTCTAATTACACATAGAGAAACATGGCATTCAATCAACCAGAGCTTAGAAACTCATCTTAAATCACAAGCGTCTGAAAGATAAATGACTGACTGTTAATAATTCAATGCTGCAGCACACTGATAATTAAAATGGTGTTATAGGCATATTGCTTTTCAGTACTTCAAATGAGCAAATGCAAGCATATGTAGGATATAGCCCTTACTGAAAAAAAAAAGATACTGCCTACATGAAGTCTGCTAAAGTAGTCACATAATTAAGAAGTAGAACTACTGAATACCAGAAACAAGGTTTTCCATTTTTTAGTGGCAGGTATTTATTTTACGGAGTCTCCACTCACTATTTCAAATGTGCTGAGTTCCTACAAGGTTATTGATGATGATATTCCAATATAGAGAGTATCAACTCCCTGAACTGTGAACAACTATTCTTTCACACGGCCTAGAAACAATGCAAGTGGCACAATATCAGGAATGAAATATTCAGCTGGTCTTTACTTTAGTTGGTTTTGTTCATTCACGACAAGGACAAGAATTGATGAGTTTTTCCACAATGACAATGTGCATATGCTCTCCCTAACCACTCTAGTTGCTACAGACTGTATCATTACTCAATTCACTCTGATTCAAAATAATTACACAAAGTGATGTTAGTCTCCACCAAGACATCTATAACACCACTCCAACATTTTTTTTCAAACGACGGTGATCCAAGTATATTCTTCGTCCTTGGTCTTTTCATACTGTTCACCTTGTTGTCCACCTTTTCTTCGTATGGTGTCTATACCAATCATACGCTGAGTTTTCTAGTCTTAGTTGACCTAATCACCCAATAGAATAGGAAAAAATTACTAACATGCATTTTGGTAGTACATTTCATATCCGTATCAGGAATGAAATACCTCCGAATTGTGTCAACATAATGATAACACACTAATCTGTTTGAATAAACATTGAGTAATCCACCAAGAATCAGTCCTCTGCTTTTCCTCATGTATTCTATCAGACTGAGAAGATAAACTAATCTTCAGTTTAACTTCTTGCCTGAAAAAAAAGCACCCATAACATTGCAAGATTCCCTCAGCACTGCACCAGAGAATTAGCCTATAGCTGTATTCTTGCAGTGGCTTGTGGAGGACACATCACAATCTTTAGACCTAGTGCCACAACTGACACTATCATTCACACTACAATCCAGAAAGACCAGTTCCAGTTCTTGATACATATCTCATGACATTGCCTATGGAATGATGACTGAGTCTTCCTGGAAGCTGGGGCACCATTAAGAGTTAGTTCATTGTTCTATTCTAAAGTCATAGAGTCATAGTCTTCAACAACACAGAAGCAGGTTATTCAGCCAATCCAGTCCATTTCAACCCAAGCTTCTGCCTATCCCCATCGACCTGCACCTGGTCCATAGCCCTCCAAACCCCTCTCATCCATGTACCTATCCAAATTCCCTTGCTACAATTGAAACAAATGAAATGTAATTGTAACAATTCAATCCACATCTATCACTTCCACTATCACATGCCACCCTCTGAATAAAGCAGCTCAGATACCCCTTAAATATTTTACCTTTCATTATGACCTCTAGTTCAAGTCCCACCCAACCTGAGGGGAAAAATTGCACGCCTTCTCTTATCTATACCCCTCATAATTTTATTTACCTCTATAAGAGATCCACTCATTCTTCTGCATTCCAAGCAATAAAGTCCTAACCTATTCAACATCTCCCTATAAATTAGGTCCTCAAGTTCCTGCAATAACCTTGAAAATTTTCTCTGTACTCTTTCAAGTTTACTAATATCATTCCTGTAGGTAGGTGACCAAAAGTGCATAAAAGACTTGAAATTCGGCCTCACCAGCATCTTGTACAACTTCATAGCACCCCAACTCTTGAAATCAGTTTCTTCATTTATGATGGCCAATGTGTCAAAAGCTCGCTTCTACAAAGTATCTATCAGAATATGCAAAGGACAGAACAGATGAATACTGGGAAGATTTTGAAATACATAAAAATCACAAAACCTAGTTTTCTGTGTACTGTAAGTTCTCAGGTGGTGTTTCAAATTGTGAGAGTAGAACTTGGTTAAATGTTTGAACAACTCAGAAATGTACAGTTAATCTAGCCAAAGGCTATAACATCTTGCGCTGTTCCACTCATGGCCAATCTTTCTAGTGCACTCCCATTTCCAGGAGTATGACGCTGGCATACGAAATACTTCACATGTGCTTGCATAAATTTATTTCATTAATTATTGATAAGCATAGATTAGTGAATTATTTCACATGGCATACATGTAGAAAGTTTCCACATCATAGTCCACTTCTGAACAAAGTCCCTTCCTGAAACTTGGAAAAGCACCCAGGCAATTTGGTCTCTTATTTCCATTTGATTTTCCTAAGAGATTATATTGACCAGACAAGGATGATTCTTCTTCTGGCTTCGTGTCCAGATTTCTTCAAGAAAGCTGCTGACAGCAATGATTCTGTTGGGAGTTTGCATATTTTTTTGGCTGAAAAAAATTTAAATCTGCCACGTTAAGGCACTTAGACACTCAGAGATTAAATCAGGATAACTGCGGCTTTATTTGGTATGTAGATTATAATTAAACATGATTTCCCATGAGCAAGAATAAATGTGAATTATTTTATGTTGCTGTTTTGCACAATATTAGATATTTATGCAGGTTTTATTCAGCTAATGGTGTGGATGATTTACTGAAAAAAACTCTTATGCAACATTTGGGTTTTTGCAGCACATGCTAATTTGGCATCTGGATCATTTTAAAAAATTAAAGGCAAAGTAAATGTCAGGAAAATAGTTTTTCTTTATTGCTGGAGTTTTTTTTTCTTCCTTGTACTTCATCATGTACAGCAGACTGTCTGCTCTCTAATTTCTGGTTGCATCATTATGTCAGCCAGAGTAGGTGTATCATCCTGCAATGAGTCTCCTTCTGCCGTTTTGTTCAGCGCCTGATATTAATTGTTTGGTCGGTGTACAGACACCTCTGTGTGAACAGTCACATCAACCACGAAACTGAGGAGACACAAGAGGGGAAAAAGCAATCAAGTTTATTGCCATCTGCACAAGTACATGAATACACAGATGCAATGAAAAACGTACTTGTAGCAGCATCACAGGCACTGCCATCATATGAGCACCACTCACAAGAAAAGCATAAATTAAATGAAACACAATAGGAACAAACAAAAAAGTTCATTTTAGTGCAAAGTGGTCAGTGTTCATGCTGCTGCTAAACTGTAGTGATCAGACTGCAGATGCTGTTATATGAAGCATCAAACAAAATTCTGGAGGAACTCAGCAGGTCAAGCAGCACCTGTGGATCAAAATTGACAGTTAACATATATTACCCTCCACAGATGCTGTCTGGGTCATTAAACTCCTCTAGTATTTTGTTAGCTACAAGACTGTTACATGCATTTCACCTTGGAAATTAACACCCAAAGTTCCGTCCTTGCTAATTTGATACCACTGTTACAAAATTAGTGTTCAAGGCTACAGCAAACATAGTCTCTTAATCTTTCTTGATCTAAGTATACATTCGGTGAAAGAAAGGATTTCTACACCATTATGATTTTCATCAATAGCTTGTAACTTAGTTGCCAACTGATTTCTGCTGGCTGCAGCTACATCTTTACAAGGATTTATTCTTCATTTTTCTACAATGAGTGCACACCTAGCAATAAAACAATTTGTCTTACCTCTAAAAGGCCTCCCCAAACACAATTGCTGCCAGACAAGGTGTATCAACAGCTATTTTCCTCAGAGTGAAGAGAAAATCATGACAACAAATTGATTCAGTACTATGCTGGAAAAGGAAGGAGCAGGGGAAAAAGATCTCAACGGGTGCCTGCTTCCATGAAGTGTGCTCTGGGTTCAATGTACAGCCAATAACACCAGTAAAGCATCTGCACCACATTTAGGATATCTTCACTGAAATATGCCGTATCCCATACTATAGTCTCAGAACAGGGCAAGGACTGCATTACCAATGTCACGAGCCATTAACTTGTCAGCGTGCTTCCAGAGTGGAGTTTGAAATACTTCCAGAATTTAATGATGTATAACCCATTCATGCAGTATAAGGCTAAAGAAAGCGAAGTTCATTTCTTTTTCTCTCACCTGAGAGCATCAGGCAGACAAGGGTCTGTGAAGAGCAGGGTATGGACAACAGCAGACAAGTGGTTTTGCAGGTATCAAATTTCCATTTAGTGATGTACCTCACAAAAGGTGTCCTGCTCATTCAGTGCTCAACCAGTGTGTGACGAGACTAAACTGTTATCATGAGCTTTTTTTTCAAAGCACTTTTGACTGGAGCACAAGACCAAGTTGCCTGTTGAGTTCTTACTGTTGTGTTCCAAACTCTGGAAGGAACCTGGCAGTATGCCTGGTATCTTTAAAGCAATTACACAGTCTTAATTCTAAGGCACTCTGCTATGCGACATGTACTCACCCACAACAAAGGATGGCACTGGCAAAAAGGACTGTCTGCAAACCATATGGCTCTTGCTTCCCATCTCCAATACACATGAATAAACAAGCCATACTGCCAATCAAAGCAGGCTTGAAGGAGCTCTCTTATACTTAACAGAACTGGTGTCAAAATTTGTCATCATTCCTGCCTGCCGCATATCCTTTCCATCAAGAGTGCATGCCACCAGCTATACCAGTGGATCAGAAGACAAGGGCAGAGGCAATGAGGAAGCAATTATGACAAACGAAACCAAATCACATCTCACATACACCAGCAATCCCAGTCCTCCGCAACCTTCTGTGACTGAACACCACAATGTTTTTTGACACAATACTATTTTTTTTGTATTATGACAAACAAACACAAAAACCATAATAAACATTCCAAACCTCAGAGAAGCTGTGCCAGTGGGGATGGTCGTCGGCTCGGAGGTTCGACGGACTCGGAGTCCGCTGCGGTCAGGTTGCTTTCGGTGTGTGCTGTGTTACGAATGTGCCACAACTCTGAGGGGCCGAAGGGTACAAAGTCGCCCCCCTCCTTCTTGAGAATCGCAAGATCACTATTAATTCGGGTCTGGGACCCAGGAAATGAGAGAGAATCCTCAAGGTTTTGGAATGTGTCCTGGCCTCAGCGAAACAAAGCCACGGATAACGGCCATTGTCTCTTGGAGACGGAATTGTGTATTGAGTACTGTACTATTCATTGAAGCCCTCAGGGGACGACCAGAGTGGGCTGGTTGAGGGATTGCATCATCCCAACCTGATTGACATCTGAGACCCCGTGAGTAAGGATAAAAGAGGGTCTGGGGAACAATCCCTTTAGACGCACCAGGAGAAACGCTGGAAAGCCAGTGACAGCGTTTTACAGCGAACGCCGGTGAGGGCCCGTGTGCGTCCTCCCCTACATTATCCCCTAGACAACGATAGAGCTTATTTCTTATTGATTATTATTACACCCGCACTTTTAGATTTAGTATTGATGTATATTATCTGTATGTTTGCATTGATATTATTTTTGTGTATTTTTACTAATAAATACTGTTAAAAATAGTACCATCAGACTTCAACGGACCTCTCTATCTTTGCTGGTAAGTGACCCAGTTACGGGGTTCGTAACAGCTGCGTCTGCGAGACTGGGTTCAACAGAGCTTTCGTTGTGTGCTGCGTCTGCGAGGCTGAGTCGGGCAGCGCCGTGGAAGTCCATAGTGGGGGTATTCCCTTCTGCCGCCGGCATGGGATGGTGAGTCTGTCAGGACCCTGGGGACTTGTGGAAACTGTGTGTGGTGATTTCTTTTGAACTTATAGTCCTTTAACATCTTTAGACTATTTTTACTGTGCCCATGGTCTGTTTTTTATCAATTATGCTATTGTTTGCACTGTTGTAACTATATGTTGTAACTATATGGTTTTGTGCAGGTCTTGTAGCTTTAGTTTTTGGTCTTGTTTGTCTGGTGGATTTGGAGCTCCTTTCCGGGAAACGCGTTATGACGGTAGCGCGATATTAATACGCAGCAGCCTCTCCGGACTCTGGATTGGGGATTGCCAAACGTCATGTGGATTTTCTAGTATAGTCTGTTTTGTCATATGCTTTTGTGATATCATTCTGGAGGAACGTTGTCTCATTTTTTAACTGCATTGCATTTGTGGTTTCTAAATGACAATAAACTGAATCTGAATCTGAAACGAAAGTTAAAAATCAAAAACATGTTAATTTGCACACAAAACAGTAGAGGTAGAGGATAGTGTTATTCCTGTGTCACTCATTTAGTCACTCCCACATGGCAGGAGTTCACATACTGTACAAGCAGCATTATCAATAAAGTTCAGTTGAAAGGAAACAGGAACAGCCAATTCAAACCAGTGACAACTAATTGTAAAATTTATTCAGATCTATTTAAAGCTACAAATAAAATTAATTTACTTAATTACAGCAAACACAATTTTTATCAACAATTTTAGAGCATATATTAGTAGTCTAACCATTCACCACTTCATTGCTTTCTCACCTTTCAATGAGATGGATGGGCTTGGTGCAGTGATATCAGCTTCTCAACATCAGGTTAAATGTCACTCAGATAGAGTCATATCCCACGCTCAGTAATCTGCTGTCTGTTTCATTGCTTTGAAAGAAGTTGGGTGAATGTACTGAAACTGCATTCCACGGAATATGATGTTGGAAAGGCAATAAAGGACATTGACCTTTTTCCACAATGCATGACAGTGTTCAGAGATTTCTTTCCACAATCAGAAGTCTTGCTATGATTTGTTGAACCTCAGCTTCAGCTTATTCATTTTGCAGCGAGATCAGTTCTTCCTCCATCCTTCCTGTGCATTCCTTATAAGAAGTGTTCAGGAATGGATTTATTGCCCAATTTAGAATTTGTATCAAGAGAGGATCTTTAACATCTCTTTATGCAACTCACCCAAGTTGGTACAATGTACTTACAGATCATCATTTGGATTTCTTTAACCATATAACAATTACAGCACAGAAACAGGCCATCTCGGCCCTTCTAGTCCATGCTGAACACTTACTCTCACCTAATCCCACTGACCCGCACTCAGCCCATAACCCTCCATTCCTTTGCTGTCCATATACCTATCCAATTTTGCTTTAAATGACAATACTGAACCTGCCTCTACCACTTCTACTGGAAGCTCATTCCACACAGCTACCCCTCTCTGAGTAAAGAAATTCCCCCTCATGTTGCCCTTAAACTTTTGCCCCCTAACTCTCAACTCATGTCCTCTTGTTTGAATCTCCCCTACTCTCAATGGAAAAAGCCTATCCATGTCAACTCTATCCATTCCCCTCATAATTTTTAATACCTCTATCAAGTCCCCCCTCAACTTTCTACGCTCCAAAGGATAAAGACCTAACTTGTTCAACCTTTCCCTGTAACTTAGGTGCTGAAACCCAGGTAACATTCTAGTAAATCTTCTCTGTACTCTCTCTATTTTGTTGACATCTTTCCTATAATTCGGTGACCAGAGCTGTACACAATACTCCAAATTTGGCCTTCCCAATGCCTTGTACAATTTTAACATTACATCCCAACTCCTATACTCAATGCTCCCATTTATAATGGCCAGCATACCAAAAGCTTTCTTCATCACCCTATCCACATGAAATTCCACCTTCAGGGAACTATGCACCATTATTCCTAGATCACTCTGTTCTACTGCATTCTTCAATGCCCTACCATTTACCATGTATGTCCTATTTGGATTATTCCTACCAAAATGTAGTACCTCATACTTATCAGCATTAAACTCCATCTGCCATCACTCAGCCTACTCTTCTAACTGGCCTAAATATCTCTGCAAACTTTGAAAACCTACTTCATTATCCACAACGCCACCTATCTTAGTATCATCTACATACTTACTAATCCAATTTACCACTCCATCATCCAGATCATTAATGTATATGACAAACAACATTGGACCCAGTACAGATCCCTGAGGCACACCACTAGTCACTGGCCTCCAACCTGACAAACAGTTATCCACCACTACTCTCTGGCATCTCATATCCAGCCACTGTTGAATTCATTTTACTACTTCAAAATTAATACCTAACAATTGAACCTTCCAAACTAACCTTCCGTGTGGAACCTTGTCAAAGGCCTTACTGAAATCCATATAGACAACATCCACTACTTTACCCTCATCAACTTTCCTCGTAACCTCTTCAAAAAATTCAATAAGATTTGTCAAACATGACCTTCCACGCACAAATCCATGTTGACTGTTCCTAATCAGATCCTGTCGATCCAGATAATTATATATACCATCTCTAAGAAAACTTTCCATTAATTTACCCACCACTGACGTCAAACTGACAGGCCTATAATTGCTAGGTTTATTCTTAGAACCCTTTTTAAGCAATGGAACCACATGAGCAATACGCCAATCCTCCAGCACCATCCCCATTTCTAATGAATTTGAAATATTTCTGTCAGAGCCCCTGCTATTTCTACACTAACCTCCCTCAAGGTCCTAGGGAATATCCTGTCAGGATCTGGAGATTGATCCGCTTTTATATTCCTTAAAAGTGCCAGTACTTCCTCTTCTTTAATCATCATAATTTCCATAACTTCCCTACTTGTTTCCCTTACCTTACACAAGTCAATACGCTTCTCCTTAGTGAATACTGAAGAAAAGAAGTTGTTCAAAATCTCCCCCATCTCTTTTGGCTCCACACATAGCTGTCCACTCTGATTCTCTAAGGGTCCAATTTTATCCCTCACTATCCTTTTGCTATTAATATAACTGTAGAAACCCTTTGGATTTATTTTCACCTTACTTGCCAAAGCAACCTCGTATCTTCTTTTAGCTTTTCTAATTTCTTTCTTAAGATTCTTCTTACATTCTTTATATTCCTCGAGCACCTCATTTACTCCATGCTGCCTATATTTATTGTAGATATCTCTCTTTTTCCTAACCAAGTTTCCAATATCCCATGGCTCTCTCAAACTTTTAACCTTTCCTTTCAACCTAACAGAAACATAAAGATTCTGTACCCTCAAAATTTCACCTTTCAATGACTGCAATTTCTCTATTACATCCTTCCCATAAAACAAGTTGTCCCAATCCACTCCTTCTAAATCCTTTCGCATCGCCTCAAAGTTAGCCTTTCTCCAATCAAAAATCTCAATCCTGGGTCCAGTCCTATCCTTTCTTCTCTTCCAACTCAGAGAGGCTTGGAAATTGGATAAAGTCACAAAGTTGCACATAAATAGGGTTAGCTTGGACAGATGGCTGATTTGACTTTTGTAAGATTCACATCACTTTCTTGCAATTGAAGAATGATTTCTTTAAACTTTGTGAATAATTCTGGCAAATAAGCAATGTCATGCCTAATAGTCTTGAGCTGATTACTGAATGAAGCACTTGAGTCTTCAAAGAATTTTATCACAGTTTCAAAAAGCATGTTAAAATATCTCAGGCAATTTCCTTTTGAAAGCCATCTGACTTCTCTGTGCAATAGCAAGTGTTCAAACAGTTCATCATTCTCAATATAAATCTCTCGAATTAGTTGAGAATCGAGAGCATGGGACTTAATTTTATTTGCTGCTGTGATAACATTATTTTATGATTTGTGCAGCTGATCACTTGGGTTTTTTGCAATGAAATGTTGTCTATGAATTACACAGTGAATGGTAAATATGCTAGCTACAGATTTTTTGAAGAAAATAATAACCCCACACAGTAGCATCCTGTCATTGACGGTGCCTCATTTGTTGCACAAGAAAGCATACTGGCAAGCGGAATGTCCTTCTCTTTAAGAAATTACTCAACAACACCAGAAGACCACAACCTGTGCGGATTGGAAATGACATCTCACCTCGCTGACTATCAAAACTGGTGCACCTCAGGGATATGTGCTTAGCCCATTGCTCTACTCTGTCTATACCCATGACTGTGTGGCTAAGCAGAGCTCAAATCTATAAATATGCTTATGATACAACCATTGTTGGTAGAAGCTCAGATGGAGACGAGAGGGCATACAGGAGCGAGATATACCAACTAGTTGAGTGATGTCACAGCAACAACATTATACTTTATGTCAGTAAAACCAAAGAACTGATTGTGGACTTCAGAAAAGGTAAGACAAGAGAGCACACATCAATCCTTACTGAGGGAGCAGAAGTGGAGAGACTGAGCAGTTTCAAGTTCCTCGGTGAAAATATCTCTGAGGAACTTATCTGATCCCAGCATATTGATGCAGCTATAAAGAAAGCCAAGAGAGCAGCTATATTTTATTAGGAGCTTGAGGAGATTTGTAATGTCATCTGAAACACTCAAAAAGATTCTACAGATATACCTCGGAGAGCATCCTAACTGGCTGCATCACCATCTGGTATCCGGGTGGAGGTGTCTACTGTAAAGGATCAAAGTAAGCTGCAGAGAGTTGGAAAATTTGTCAGCTCAACATAGTCTTTGCAGTATCCAAAGAGCAGTGCCTCAAAAATGCAGCATCCATCATTAAGGACCCCCATCTCCCAAGGCATACCCTTTTCTCACTGTTACCATCAGTACAGAAGAGGTACAGAAACCTAAATGCACGTACTCAGCAACTCAGGAACAGCTTCTTCTCCTCTGCCATCTGATTTCTGAATGGAGATAAAAACGATGAATACTACCTCACTGCTATTTTTTTAAATTCTGTTTTTGCACCATTTATTTAATTTAACTATTTGAGATACGTATATATATATATATATATATATATATATATATATATATATATATATATATATATATATACACACACACACACACATATATATATATATACATATTTACTGTAATTCACAGTTTTTTTCCTATATTATCATGTATTGCATGGTACTGCTGGCTGCAAAATTAATAAATTTCACAACATATGCCAGTGATATTAAACCTGATTCTGATATTGACTCTCCTTAGTACCTGTTTCCAGTCCCCTTGCAAATAACAACTCTTGCACCATGCTTTCATCTTTCATGAAGCAAACATAACCAAGAAGCAAAGATCTGTTGCCTGAAAAAGTTGACTCATCCAACTGCAGAGCAAATTCTGTCGTGCAATGTGGCTTCCACATTCTCAGACGTTTCATCTACTTGTCTTTGAACAGAGTTTTCACTGAGTGAAATTGCTTTAATTATTGGTATCATGACTTATGCAAGTACATGTTCAGAACCTCCCTTATTGCTGGCGGAATCAGTTCTCCATTTGTATGGGGCTTTCCAGATTTAGCAATGAGCAATGAAATATTCTATGAAGCTCACCGACCATCACTGTTTTGTTGTGAAGGAGTGTGGATGGCTCGTTACCTCATTTGAAAAAAACTTTTCACACATCAGATTTCTTCACAAAAAAACTTTTTCACACATTAGCTGCCGTTGGTTGTTTAGTGCTGGTATAAATCTGTATTTAAGGTATACTACTCTACACTGGCTACAAATCTTTTTTATTTAGTCTGCTTCTGCCATTTTCATTATGGATTAACGATCACAGTCAATCACATATTGTCTATGTCCAACCTTAAGCACTGTGATGAACAAAGGAGAAAGTTATGATATTATCATAACTCAGGCAAAATATGACTCTTTACCGGACAGTACATAAAGTGGGGCAACAATAGCTTGATTGGGCCATGGGATTGAGAAATGCAGTCAAGGCGAATGGGAAGGGCAGATTCTGAGTTTTAACCCAATGGAATTGTGTCTCTGCATGATCAGGGTATGGGAATCATACTAGCCAACAGTACACTACAGTAGTGAAATCTGGGGGTCAAATGCTTATAATAAGTAATTCATTTCTTAAATTAAGCCTGTACTCCTTCCAGCTGACTTTTTCCCACTGCCCCCGGGAGGAGCAACATCACCCACATTGGGAACCATTGATCCATACCACACATCTATGACCTCAGACCTGAAGCCAGCCATGGTCTCTTATTTACAGCAGGCAACATTTCCTCCATGGGGTGGCGAGGGGGTGTGCAGAGGATGCAATCTTGCCTTTCCACCAGCAGTTAACAGCTGCTCTCTATAACTATTCTCCACCTTGAGAGGAACATGTGTTGCTGAATCTTGTACAGGTATTTGTTTCTGCTGGGGTTGAACAGCTGTCAATCATGTGAAAGCTGTGTGACGTAAGCTTGGGTCTGCAACAATATAATCAAACCAGAAAATATAGGGTACTCTCATCAGGTCAGGCAGCATCTGTGGAAAGGGAAGTAGCTAACATTCCAGGTTAAGGACTATTCAGAAACCGAGAATGGAAGCGTTTCTGGTGAACAGACCTTATATTTTTTGTTTCTATTTCAAATATCTAGCATTTTTCTTATTTTCAGCCACAGCAACATAATTCACTCTTAACTACTGTCGGAACCAGCAGGGGCAATTAAAGGAGGGCAAGGAATAATAAATCTGCCAGCAACTCTGCATCTCAATAATACAAAAACTGCTTGCTTTTAATGTTCCTACAGAATCTTCTTTTTTTGTGAGTAATGCATATCAAACCTCCCACTTTGTGTTATATGATCATGGTCTGTTTACTACACAAAGATAAAGTATCAGCACAGATCATTTGCAAAATGTACAATCAAGTTCAGAGCTACTGTCAGGTAAATAAATGAAATGCAGAGGATTCCAATTAATTGGGACACTTTGGGACCAGTACATTTTAGCCCAATTAAGCACCTATCCCAATTAGCCCAAGTTTCATGAAAATAGTTAAAATATATAAAAAAGACAAACTACTGTTTAACTGAGATACAAATTGTTCGTTCAAATGAAATACAGAACAATTAGAACACTATCACTACTACTGCAGTACTATAAAACTGCATATTAGTTCCTAATGGTTATCGACAGAGGAATTTATCCATTGTATGTGTTCTTTTGATTGATTGTAAATGAACAAAATCAGCAGACTTCTAGTACAGGTAATGGACTGCCTTCGTACAATGTTATCGACAATTGGATCCTCCAAATCTTCATTTTCATTTTACCAAAATGATTGTCAGTACCTTCAAATTCTTCCTAGTTTATAACTTGTTGAAGTAGTGAAATCATTTCATTTTCACTCCCAGCAGTTTCTGGCATCTACAAGCCTGAAAGTTTGAAACTGCAATGAGCAAAACTGTTCTGAATTATCTCACTACTTATTTCTCGCCAACTATCAGTGACAAAATCCACTGCTTTTGAATAAAAATGCACACAACTGACACTATTTAAAAACTATTTGCTCTAAGAACAGTGCAGTGTCTAACAACCACGCAAGCGAACGCTTCCACCTGACACTAGTTAGAAACTGTTCGGCAACAGTCTTCTGCCA
Organism: Hemitrygon akajei; assembly: GCF_048418815.1. Taxonomy (NCBI): domain Eukaryota; kingdom Metazoa; phylum Chordata; class Chondrichthyes; order Myliobatiformes; family Dasyatidae; genus Hemitrygon; species Hemitrygon akajei. Next base: position 66,376,984 of record NC_133133.1, read on the forward strand.
TAGTTAAGCAGCATTGTGTCCCAAATAAATGAAAGAAATCCCAGCTGGTTTCCCAAATGTCCCAAATATGCAGCTGCCTTAATTAACTGATGACCCAATTACGCGGAAACTACTGTTTAATATTTTACAACTCTGTGCAACGCATAAAGATGTTGTACACTGTTGACTTTAATACATTGACCTTTTCAAAACTGTTCCATAACTTTTTCAGGCAGCTGTTCTGTTGCAGCAGGATTGTCATTGCCTTGAAAGATGGCGGAATGCCAAACAGAGCATTACAACACACTGGTGCTCCCTAAGAGATATGCTTATGAAAGCTACACAGAATTCTGAACATTTATCTGCCTGTGGGAGCAGACTCAAAAACACAGCTTGAGATGTTTAACAGTATAGGCTTATTATGAATATACCTTTAACTGTTACATTTTTTGCTGTGCATTTAACCAGGATTATATGTATTCCTATTGACAACATGAATGTATAATCTTCAACTAATTGTAATTCAATATGTGTTCAGTAAACGTAGCTGCTCTGCAAAACAATGGGTGGATGTTTTATCTTTCGTGGGAGGTGTTTGATGATGCCTTTCCTCGTGATAACCTGTTATTGCAATATCGGTACATGAGGCTTGGATTAAACTTTTACCCTCATCAAATTAGCTGCTTTAATTTTATTGGAATGTGTAATTGGAGATTAATCAATGTAAATGAACAAAAGATTGTGCAATAAATTGCAGTGGAATATCAGCTTTACAAAGATCAACTCAACTTTGCAAAAGGAAAACAGAACAGTCATCCAAACTGTACAATCTGTGAATTAAAAAGACAAACTTGTAGTTGTTATACTTACATCAGTTATTTAGAGTTGCATTATTGCCATTTAATTTTGGAATAAAATTTCTCTTCTCTCGTTTCGGATGCCGTGGCTTCCTTGCTGGGTGCAGCAAACATCAGTCACACGCGGTGGTTAGGAGTGATTATTCACATTTGAGTCTCAGCATGGACTGTTGTCTGACTGTTGGAATTCGAACGGCATCACATTCAGACCAGGCCTAGTTCTCTCTGGACATCCATACAAGTGCAATCAATGTCAAACTTCACCAGAGCTCTCAATACTTCTCCACCAGCTACAAAGCCTGTGTGAGGGGAATGATGGATTACTCACTTCTCACAGCAACAACAGTCAAGAGCTTCAACTTCGTCTGCAGCAAGGCAATTTGTTTGATTGGTGCCTTTACCAATGAATTCAATATGCCCTTCCTCTAAGTACTACATTCTCAACAATCTACAGGGCACATTGTGGCTACTTGCTATTCACATTCAGTAGCATTGCCTCCTCTGTAACCAAGGTACAATTCAGGTAACTTTCCTATATTTACTTGTCATTCCTTCACTATTGCAAGGACAAAACCCAGAGAATCCCATCATAGCAATAACCTGGAACCTCCTTTAGCATGAGAACACCATTTAAAAAAGCTGAAAGATTGTAGGTGTGCATTTAGTTAGTTCAAAGCAAGTGCGGTGACCTTCAGTTCAAGTGTGAAGACATTAGGTCTCTCAGCAAAGCCCCGAGGCATCTCTGGTTTGCATGTATCAGCTATTCATGGGACAAGAGAAGAGAGGAAGTTTTTACAATGTATTGTTTACAATATTCAGATTGCAAATTTCTTTTTGATACAATTTATTTGATTGATATTAAGCCTATAATATAAATGTATACAGTGTATAGATGTAACATGTGGAAATTCAAAGGTTAGTGTTTGCTTTCTATAATGTATCACGTTATTTTATGATTTTAGAAACCTGTTATCACAACCCGCGACTGTATCACTTACATTTGGTATGACTTTTGAGAACATATTTTTCAACCAACTGTTGCCAAAACAAATTTAGCAAAAACACTCAGTTTCACTGTGAAGTCTATTACTTCTGACTAAGACCGGAATAAATTAAATCAAAGTTGGAATTGAGACTGTCGTCAAAATAAATGCAAATTCCACACTTCTGGGATAAGGGAAATGTAATTGTCAAAGTCAGTAAATAGTAATTATGGACAAAAAGATGAGCATATACACAGTTCCAGGGGAATTACACCAGGGGGCAGTACAGGTACAAAAACTGGTAGAGCCAGCTTGTAAGGCTCAGAAACAAGAGATTCTGCAGATGGTTGAAATCCAGACCAACAAACACAAAACGCTGGAGGAATTCAGCAGGTCAGGCAGCATCTAAGGAAATGAATGAACAGTCGCCATTTTGGGGCAAGACCATTCTTCAGGACTGGAAAGAAAGGAAAGATGCCAGATAAAAAGGTGGGAGGAGGGTGAAGAAGGACTTGTTCGAAAGAGATAGGTGAAGACAGGTGATTGGGAAAGGTAAAGAGCTGGAGAAGAAGGAATCTGATTGGAGAGGAAAGTGGATCATGGGAGAAAGGAAAGAAGGAGGGACACTGGGGTGGTGATTCGCAGGTGAGGAGAAAAGGTAAGAGGCCTGATTGGGAATAGAAGAAGAGCGAATGGGAAGGGAAGAGATTATCAGAAGGAGAAATCAATGTTTATGCCATTAGGCTAGCTAAGTGTTGCACCTCCACCCCGAGAGTGGCCTTGTCATGGCAAAAGAGGAGGCCATGGACCGACATATCAGAACAGGAATGGGGATAGGAATTAATATGGTTGTCCACCAGGAAATTCTGCTTTTGGCACTTTGAGTAGAGGTGCTCGTCAAAGTGGTCCTCCAATTTATGTTGGGTCTCTCCAAAGTAAAACCGGATACAATAGGTGACCCCAACAGACTCACAGATGAAGCGTTGCCTCATGTGCAAGGACTCTTTAGGACCCTGAATGATGGTGAGTGGGCTGGTGTAGCACTTCTGCTGCTTGCAGGGATAAGTGCCAGGAGAAAGAACTGCGCTGGTGCTGCTTCATGCACTCAGGTTGAGCTAATCAATGTCATCAGCTTTGCCTCCAACTTCCATCCTGCCCTTATATTCACTTGGTCCATTTCTGACACCTCCCTCTCCTTTCTCGAACTCTCTGTCTCCATCCCTGGAGGCAAACTGTCTACCAACATCTTTTATAAACCTACCGGTTTCCACGGTTATCTTGACTGTACCTCTTCCCACCCAGTCTCCTTTAAAAAGGCTGTTCCTTTTTCTCAGTTCCTTCATCTCTTCATTCTTCAAAAAATGGGTCTTCCCTTCCTCCACCATTGATACTGCCCTCACTCACATGTCCTCCATTTTCCAGTCATCCACATTCACCCTATCTTCCTGCTGTCTTAAAAGCAATGTATTTCCTCCTGTCCTCACCTACCACCCCACGAGCCTTGGCATCCAACTCATGATTCTCCACAAAATTCACCATCTTCAATGGGATGCTTCCACCAAAGACATCCGTACCTCCCCCCACCACTACTCTCCGCTTTCCACAGGGATTGCTCCCTCCATGATTCTCTTGTGCGTTCCTCCTTCCCCACTATTCTCGCTCCTGGCATGTATCCCTCGATGTGACAATCCAGTACTCAACAATGTGGCCTCTTCTACATTGGTGCAAACTGACGTAAATTGAGAGACCATTTCGTTAAGCACCTCCACGCTATCTGCCAAAAGCGTAATTTCCCAGTGGCCAACTATTTTAATTCTGATCCCAATTCCCATTCTGACAGGTTGATCCATGACCTCCTCTTCTGCAATGATGAGGCCTCTCTCTAGATGGAGGAGCAATGCCTCATATTTATCAAGGAACCTCCAACCTGATAGCATGATCATCAATTTCTCCTTCTGGTAATTCCTTTTCTTCTTTTATCCCCCTCTCCCTGCATTCTTCTATTCTCCACTCTGTCCTCTTCCCTCTACTCCTCACCTGCCTATCACCTCCCCATGATGCCCCTCCTTCTTCCTTTTATCCCATGATCCACTCTCCTCTCCGATCAGATCCCTTCTTCTCCAGCTCTTTATCTTTCCCAACCACCTGTCTTCACCTATCACCTTCTAGCTAGTCTTCCTCTCCCCTACCTCTTTATTCTGGCATCTTCCCCCTTCCTTTCCAGTCCCGATGAAGAGTCTTAGCTGGAAACATTGACTCTTTACTCATTGCCATAGATGCTGACTGACCTGCTGAGTTCGGCCAGTTTTCTGTATGTGCTGTAGGGATGAGAGCCACAAGAGAGCAGTGCGCCATCAAAATCGGTTCTATATTGCAGAACAAAATCAATTGCTCATTAAATTGCATTGACTAAACCTCATCCTATAACACTCTAAAGAGAATACTTACTGTAGCCCTTTCATTTGCAAAGAGGGCTTATAACAAATCCTTTCAAGGAATATGATTTTTAGATGATTAGCAAATTCATCATATCCAACAATCAATTTAGTTATTTAACTAAATAGTTAATACAAAGGATGGCTGAATTAAATTTGCAATCTATGTTTGGCTGGGAAAAAGGAATGTATTGTTTAATGAACACAAGAGCTTCTGCAGATGCTGGAAATTTTGAGCGGCATGCACAAAATGCAAGTCAGGCAACATCTAAGGAAGGGAGTGAACAGTCGACATTTTGGGGTGAGATCCTTCATGCGAACTGGAAAGGAAGGGGGCAAAAGCCAAAGTAAGAGGGTGGGGAGAGGGGAAGCAGTACAAACTGGCAGGTGAAACCAGGTGAAGTGAATGGAGGATGGGGGGGAGGAGGGGGTGAAGTAAGAAGCTGGGATGAGTAGGTAGAAGAGATAAAGGACTGAAAGGGGAATCTAACTGGAGAGGACAGTGGACCATGGAAGAAAGGGAAGGAGGAGGCAGTGATGAGCAGGTGAGGAGAAGAGAATTGATGAGAGGAGAACCAGAAAGGAGAATGGAAAAAGATGGAAGGGGCAAGAAATTGCCAGAAGTTAGAGAAATCAATGTTCATGCCATCATTAGAGGGAACCCAGATGGTATATGAGTTCCATTTACTCCAACCTGAGTGAATCCTCATCATGACAGTACAGGAGGCAATTAACCAGAATGGAAATGGGAAGTAAAATTGAAATAGATGGCCACTGGGAGATCCTGCCTTTTGTGGTGGATGCAGTGAGGGTGCTCAATGAAGCGGTCCTCCAATCTGCGTCGGGTCTCACAGATGTAGAGGAGGCTGCACTGGGAGCACCAGATACAATAGATTACCCCAAAAGACTCGCAGGTGAAGTGTTGCCTCACCTGGAAGGACTGTCTGGGATGCTGAATGGAGGTGGGGGAGGAGGTATGGAGCAGGTGTAGCACTCATCTCGCTTGTAGGGGTAAGTGCCAGGAGGGAGATCAGAGGTTAGGAAGAGTGGACAAGGAAGTGGAAAGCAGAGAATTGGGGTGAGGGAATGATGCACTTAGTGGTAGGATCCCATTGTAGATAATGGAGGTTTCAGTGAATGATGTGTCAGATACAGAGGCTCACACGGCGGTAGTTAAAGTCAAGGGGTACCATAACTCTGTTACAGTGGCAGGAAGATGGATTGAGGGCAATGTGCAGGGAATGGAGGAAATGCAGACAAGGGCAGCATCAATGGTGGTGGTAGGCAGAGGTCACAGGGTCTTTGGATGCTGTGAAGATCTGCACAGGTATTGTTCTATTCTCTCTTTCAAAGCATGCATGAAATGTGTTGAGCTCATCACAGACTGAAGCTTCACTGCCACGTTTGCTGTTAGATTTCACCTCATAGGAAGTTATGGCATGCAAACCCTGCCAACCTGTCATGCATCCAAATGTGTCCCTAGATTCAAACAGATTTGCCTTTTCACTTTCACAGTGGCCTTCTGTAGATCGTGCCTGGACTTAAACATCGAACATTACAGTATAGTACAGGCCCATTGGTCCACTATGTCGTGCCAACCTTTTAACCAACTCCAAGATCAACCTAACCCTTCCCTCCCACATAGCTCTCCATTTTCCTATTATTCATACGCATATCGAAGAGTCTTTTAAATGTCCCAACTGTACCTAGCTCCACCACCAACCCTGGCAAGGTGTTCCACACATCCATCAATCACTGTGCAAAAAATTTATCTCTGACATTCCACACCCCCCTCCCTGCCATACTTTTCTTCTATCACCTTAAAATTATGCCTCCCCATATTTGTCATTTCCACACCGGGGAAAAAATTCGCTAGCTGTCTACTCAATCTATACCTCCTATCATATTGTATTCCTTTACTCCTTTATCAAGTAACTTCTTCTCCTCCTTTAAAATACAAGCTCTCCAATTCAGGCAGCATCCTGGTAAATTTCTTCTGCACCCTCTCTAAAGCTTCCATATCCTTCTGAGAATGAGGCGACCAGAACTGAACCCAATACTCCAAGTGTGGCCTGACCAGGGTTTTATAGAGCTGCAATATTACCTTGCAGTTCTTGAATTCAATCCCTGGCCTATGAAGGTCATACGCTTTCTTAACAACCCTATCAACTTGTGTGGCAATTTTGAGAGATTTATGAAGGTGGATCCCAATATCCCTCTCTTCCTCTGCTAATCTCTCTGCTAAGAATCCTGCTGTTAACCCTGTATTTGCCCTTCAAATTCAACCTTCTAAAGTGAATCACTTCACACTTTTCCCATCAAGGTGGCATCAGCATACAATGCTCCCTCAGTCAACATCTTCTAGATAGCCCATGGAAATGTCTATTTTACTTCTTTTACATCTGTTTTTCTGCTTAACTGTGTTTCTGGAACTGTTAGAACCTGTGATTTACAGTTTGGAGATCTTTTGAGGGATTCAGAAGTTCACTGTATTCAAGAAGATTCCAGGAAGCAAGCACGTACTTGGACAGCCTCGAGGCGAAGAAATTTCGAGAGGGACATGAACTGATGTCCAACTTAATTTCACCAATTAAGGTGTTGGCCAGAAAAAAATGACAATCTTCAAATCAGTGAATTCAAATGAATCAAGGACAGTGGAAGCAGTCTTTGTTCTTGCCGTGTGCTTGGGGGATGGAGGCTGCCATTTTGTGAAGACACTCTATTCTCCATTTTGTGAGCTTGACATGCTGGACTTGATTAGTGTTTTAAAGAAGGCATAAAGACTCTTCAGGTGATCTGCTGGACTGGAGGTCATTTCCAAATAAGGAGTTATTTATGAGGTGTTCTTTGGTTGGCTATAACATGCAGGATTGTGAATGCCTGAGGCGATTCGAGCTCATTGCTGACTGAGAACAAAGAGCCATGAGTCAGCAACTGTCCCTTGATGGGAAGAGGACAATAGATGGATGCTGCTTTGGACCAGAGTCAATGATCAGGTATTAAAGGCCAGACACATGACCTGCAGCCAATGACACGGGAATTCAACATTTCAATTGATAAGAAATGGATATAAAAATGGATGCTTTGTGGGTGCTGGTGGCGGTAACTTCGAAGAATAACCATCGAAGATACAAGCGAGAAGAACCCTGCGTGAAGCACGTGGTGAGTGAATCGGGACCACAAGGAACAAGGAACGCCTGGCCAGCATAAATTCTTCCACCCGGGTAATACCTTTGCTATTCTTTGACTATCCAGGAGAGTCAGGGATACTTAGCAGGTGTGCGCACAAGGTATTTAGTGTATAAATTCACGTACTTGTTAGTTTGAACAATAAAGGTAATTGTCAGTAAATACAGATCTCTCTGTGCTTCACTCAGAAGAGAGTGTACTTGGAAGAGGTAGAAGCGGTAGCTCTCACTCTCTCTTTTCTCCAACAATGGCATCCACTAATCGCCAATTAAAGTGTCGAGGAAGATTGAAACATCAAGTGAATGCTGAAAGCGAATGAGAGTTCAGCACCAGCTGCCTTCCTTTTGATCACTATCAGGAAGGAGTTTGTGAGCAGCCTATTACCATGTGGCTAGCTGTGGCAGGTAAGTAGGCTTCTGCAATCGTATGGTGTCCCACCCTTCATTGATGAAGGAAGATGTTGCCATAATTCTACATTTTGGATTGGACTGTTGCATTTCGGGAATCAGGACTTTCTCAGATTTATGGTTTTCATATTCTGTATTTTTCTTTCCATTTTGTTGTGCAATGGGAAGGGGCTTGGGTTCAAAATTCTTGTTTCATTCTGTGCAGGGGAAGGGGGTTTGGGGGTTGATGTGCGGGATGCCATTTTTGTCAGGGAGATAGGTTTGATGTTTCTCTCTGAATCACTTTCATGTTCTTTCTTTGTTTCGTGACTATCTGGAGAAGACGAATCTCAGAGATGTATATGGATACATACTTTGATAAGAAAAGAACCTCTAAACCTTTGAATTCTATCTCCCACTGCTCATCCCAGCTCTGCAGCCTGTCAATGTCCCATTGTAACCCTTGACAACCTTCTACACTATCCACAACACCAAAAGTACACACCATTCCACACAGGTCATGGCTGTGGCTTATTTATTCAGATCCCTGAATATGCTCCAGTCCACTGACTCAATGCGGTCCTGTAAATGCTCCTCCACCCCCCCTTGACCATTGCTCCTCAGTCTCTGCTTACAATATATGCTGGTAGAAGTACAGCTTAGTGATTGGGCTTGACAAGGCACAGGCACAGGATGGCACAGTAAGCATACTCAACGAGGGTGTAACAGAGATCAACTGGGTTGATTCCTCTAATTCTGCAGGTGACCTGTTGCTCATAGTTTGCCAGAGACTTCTTCAAGCTGGCCCAGCCACCATCCCCTGCAACGGTCAGCAGGGTGTTAGGGTGCTGATAAATATCTGAAAGCTATAAAATTACAGGTTGATGAGGAAAGAGTAGCAAACTGGATTTATCTGTTTGTTTGTTATTTATTTAGAGCTAAAGCACGAATAGGCTCTTCTGGCCCAACGAACCACTCTGCCCAGCAGCCCACCTAACTAACCCAAGCCTGGTCACAGGACAATTTACAGTGACCAATTAACCTACTAACTGATACACCTTTGGAACGTGGGAGGAAACCAGAGCACTTCGAGGAAACCCACGTGTTGATGGGGAGGACGTACTGGAATTGAACTTTGAATCCTGACACCCCGAGCTGTAATAGGGCCCTGTTAATCACTTTGCTATTGTGGTGTAGATGGATGAACTAGATTGCTCTGTCAAAGTGCAGCAAGTCTAAACTCTTGTGCCCATCAAATCCTATAAGTAAAATCTTCACAGACACTGATGAACAATGTTGACTTACAAGCTCTAGAATTTTCCACATTCTGTATACTTACTCCTTGGCCACAAGTGAAGCAAATAGATTAATGTACTTATTTTCTTTCTTCCTACGGAAACTCTCACTGACTGCAATGCACACCAGACAGAGATAGTATATTGGGGTAATCTCCCTAGCTAATTCAGTAGCTACCTTCTGAAAAGACCTTGGAGGGAGGAACAACTTTACTTGCCAAGAAGTATTCATTTTCTCTGTGTGGAGTATTTGATTGCTGCTCAGCACCTATCTGTGAATATAAAGCTGACAGCTATGATTCAGAACCTAAACAACAAGGAGAACAAAATAATATCCATGCCATTTGGCAGAAAGGCTCATTGTTAAAATCATGAAGTTAAGGGGAGGGGAGGGTCCATATTGGCTCCTACTGTGATGTGCTATCTTCAATCTTTCCATTAGCTTTTTAGACAATCTAAAGCTCCAATGCGTGAAATGTGAGAAAGCACATTATAATATGGAAATTGATTTAAATTATCTCCCTGGTGAATTTCTAATCTTCCCATTCACAGTACATGCTGCTGATATAAAATAGGCAATAAAGACTAATTTTATTTGTTGGGGTTTTCATTACTGAAAACCAAATGCTTAAACTGTCCATTCTATTCAGTGTTTCACTCTAATTGACTTTTTTTTTCGAAGAGGGTCTGTTCTGTTTGCAACAGCACTGGTTTTTTTCCATCCAGATGTTGACATTGCCTTGAAATATCTGAAAACAGCCAGTCTTACCAGGGAGGTGGTGGATTGAGTAAGTTCATCTACTGCTTCAGAAAACAGTTCTCCTGCATCCAAGACAGAAATAACTGTGCTTTTAATGCCCACTCCAGAGACCTGAGCACATAATCGAGACTAATATTCCTTTACAGTGCAAGTAAGTGGTCCAACGTTAGAGGAGCTATCCTTTGCATCAGATTTTGAACTGACTCTGTTTGCACCCCCATGTGTACTAAAAGATCCAAGGGCATCACTTGAAGAAAAGCAGGAGAAACTCCCTGGTGTGCTGCCCGTCACTTACCCCTCAAGCAACTAAGATGATTTGCACATTTACTTTATTGCTCTTTGTGGGATCTTGTGTGAAACCAGCCTGCTATGCTTTCTACATTACCCCCATGATACACTTCAAAAGAATGTTATTTGCTGTAAAGTACATTGGGACATTATGAGGTCATGACAGATGCTATAGAAGCCGTTCAGTTTTAATGGCTGTGACTGACTTGCAGTACTGAACTTTCAAGTCTTGCCTGCTTCCAAGGGATGTAGACAATATCTATCATTCTAAAGTACACAGATTCATCAAGCAGATGTCTGATACATTACAGGCCTGACCAGGCTCTGTCATCATTTCTCCATGTAAAACCAGTACCAGAATGAGAGGGAAACTGTAATTCTTCCTCATGGTAGGATTATCCAAGTCTTGGGCATAATTGATGGCTCTCAGACACAATTCCAAAGCAAACATTAAATGCAAGAGTTACTACTCTGTCAATGTCAAGTGGTCGGTGGCCAGTGGCATGAGATTGTGTTGGTAAATGCACATATCCCTTGCAGTAGTAATGATTCCATTGTTTTACTTCAGCATTCTGGATCATGTCATCTGAAGGAGAATAAAGATGTGCTCCAGGAAATTGAGAACGCTTCCTTCATTTATCACAGCTGCTCAAAAGCAAGAACACCAAATTAAAGCAAATATAGTTAACCTACTGAAATGATCAGAAACTTGTCAAATGGATCGTTGTAACAACATCATAGAATGGACTCTTTTTGGCACTTGTGTGTCAAAATGACAACCACACAACAAGCACAGATCAACATTACACTTTAAAATTAGTAGCTGTTCTGAAAAGTGTTTGGTGAATTGCTGAGAAGTTTAATTCATTCGACACTCTTTTGTTTGCCTTTCATTTGTTTCCTTTACTCTTTCCCTTTGGTTCATGCTTTCATGCCTTTTCCTACTTTAAATCTTTGTGAGTTGTGGCCTACCCTTTCTTCATTCTGTAAAGTGAATATAGAGTAACAGACAGGAAAGGACAATGCCCCACCACCCCCACCTTAGTCTATACAGCCTTTAAGACAGTAATTATCACAATATATACACCTCACCCAAAACCTTGTGATTTCTTGAGAAAGGCAAAACCTCTGGGCAATGTGTGGAGCTGGCTGGACCTTCTTTCCCGGTTGCATGATCAAACTTAATCCAAAAGATTCTGGTATATGCAATTAGAGATATACAAAATACAATGCATAGTATTAAAAATAAATGGAGGATCTGCATTAAGAAAATAACCTGGCTTTTTGCACTTATCTGAATGATCTCAGACATAATCATGATGTCTTTTTGCATTCCTGAATCAGAGATAGATTAAATTACCACGATTGCTTTTCGTGATCCTTATTGAGCAAAATGTTAGCATTCGTTCAGAGTTGCAGGCACTTCATTACCTTGTATGTATTACATGTAACTGAGCCATGGATGATGTCAAGTTTGGTCTCAACTGCAAAATATTACATACTTAAATTACTTCTCACATAATGGACAGGGTACAGTATAGAGGTATTTTGGTATGGTCTTTTAGAAGAGTGCAGAGTCATAGCAGAAAGGAGTGTAGTTCATATAGGAATCAACAATATGAGGAAGAACCAGCCTTCAAACTAATTCAGAATAAGAACAGAGAATATTTGAATCACTAAAAACATCAGGCAGTACATGTAGAAAGATAATCAAAATGAGCAAATGGGCTGAAAAGCCTTTGACAGACTTGTGAAAGAGAGAGAGAGAGAGAGGGAGAAATAACACATGAGGTTGAAGTCGCAGAAAAATTAGGGAATGGATAGATAATGCAAAAGAAATACCCCTGAAGTGATGCATTGGGATGAGTTGCAGAGGACATCTGGTTGATGGGTTAATGGAGGGGAGCAGGGGGAGGGATTACCCAGTAGTGAAATGCAGGGTTCTAAGCCGTGACCAGCAGGTCAGCTTGTGGCAAGTGAGAAATTTGGAGGGCTACCAAGTGGTCCAACAGAAGATGAGCTGTTCCCTGTGTTGTAATAATGATGTCCACCCCACATTGGACATCATTATTACAATACAGGGAGCAACAGACAGATTGGTTAGAGGGAGGGGGTAAGATAATTAAAGTGGCAGACAACAGAAACCTTTTGTGAAAAAGAAAATAGAAGTAGTGATTCAGGTCAAAAAGCCTTTGCAGAACTGAAAGAGAGGGAAGACAAATTGGATGCATAGTAATTGCAGAGTGTGGCAAGGGGTGTATAGGAAAAAAGGGGATTTCTCCGATAGAGTTAGGTCAAGGTCACTCCTGCAGAATGAACACAGATGCTCCACAAAGCTGGCACCCTCTATTTTCACCACATACCGAAGATTACACTGATGACAGAATGCAGTAAATTAGAGTGGAAGTAATGTGTATGAATCCCTGCTTCATTTGGAAGTACATGGAAGTGAAGGAGTAAAAAGACAGGTGTAACCTCTCCTGTAGCTGCATGGGAAGTGCCATAAGATGGCAACAGAAAAGTGGACTAGGGAGTCATGGAAGGTGAGAAAGAAACAGTGCAATCTTGTTGAAGCTGGTAGAATGGTGAAGAATACTCAGTCGCCATGGTAGAAAGTGAAACCAAGGGAACATTCTCAGTGTTCTGGCCAGGAGGAAAGGGGTAGATAAAGACGTACAGAAAATAGTTGTGATCAAGGGATCTGTCAACCATAACAAACTAAAAGCCATATTTCAGGAAGGAAGATGTGCCAGATACACGTCAAAAACATGAGTCATCTTTCAGTCGAAGTACTCAGCACCACTGAAACTGAGCGGCATAGTCAAGGATCGAAGTTCAACTTTATTCTCAATGTACGTGCATTTATGTATATTAGGAATTTGCTGTGATGTGTTGGCTCAACATACAACAAAAAACAACATTCAACAATTATAAAGAATTAAGAATTATACAAACATACATTTAGAGGTTAAAGTATTGATGTAGAATAAAATATGTATAAATATATAAATATCAGTATACATTTACAATATAAACAGCATTGTAAAAAGTGGTTTAAAGTGTTTATAGTTCAGTGCAGTGATTGAGGTAATAAATAGAGGGACTGGGGTGCATCTAACTAGAATGATTGATCAGATTAATTACCTGGGGGAAGAAACTTTTAAGATGGTGTGATTTTTGTTTAAATAGCCCTGTATTGTTTTCCAGAAGGGAATTTTTGTATAAGGCAGTTTGCTGGGTAGGTAGTGTCCATAATGATTTTTCCTGCCCACATCTTTGTCTTAGACACATACAAATCCTACAGTAATGGTAATGACCTTTTCTACCGACCTTACAATTTCTTGTAGTTTTCATATAATGTGAGAAGATGCTGCACCAAACCAGACAGTAATGGCTGATGTGAGGACGCTCCTGATGGTAGTGTAGATTTGTAACAGTATGTCTGGGGAAAATGGAATTTTATAAATTGCCACAAGAAATATCTCCTCTATTAGTAGAGGAGATATGGTTCTTACACATGAAGTTCTGTAAAATAATGATACTGAATATTGAAACAGTGCCAACTCTAGAACTGTTGATGATGAGTGGGTGGACTTATGACACATTTCTCCTGAAGTCAATATGCATCTCTGCAGTTTTGAGGGCATTCAAATTCAAGTTGTTGTGATTGCACCAGGACACTAGCCATTACTTCCAGATGGTACTTGGATTTGATGCTGCTGGTGATTAGTCTAATGACGGTGTCGTCCGCAAACTTTATCAGTTTAACAAATGGATCGCTGGAGATGCAATCATTGGTGTATACCAAAAATAGGAGAGCGGAAAGAACATATCCAGTGGTGCGCCAGTGCTGACTGAGCAAGCAGTGGGATGTGTCAGGCATTATCATTGATCAAACTATTTGATTTGTTTGAAGTTCTTCCAACTGATCTGCCCCATGTATTTTCTTGTGCTGAATCAAGCCCTATTAGATATACCGCACTGGACTCTGAGTTGCTTTTCAATCATGAAATCTCATCTTTGACCATATCTCAAAGATGAAGGAGTGGAATAGCTTGAAGTAAATTGAAGGAGGGATAAAATTGGTTCATTTTTGTTGGATGCCTCTTCTATCTAGAGAAGGCTATTTATCAAATGAATAATTGTATCCACAATCTTTGGAAATCAACCAGACAGCCATTACTCATACTATTACTTATCTATCGCTCAGTGAATATTTGAAAATTATACAAATAACACTTGGGAATTGTACTTCTGAATGATGTAACTGTCTGTTTCCTGGCATATGATCCTACTCTCCATCTCCAGCAAGTACTTGCATTGTTGCCAAGATAGCTGAAAAACAATTGTGTAGTACTGCCAACTTAGGCTAATGCAGCCATTAGGACACTTCTAAATCAAAAACCCAAACTTAACTTTCAGTGGTTAAATTGCTTGATCTCTAACTTTTCAAAAGGATAATTTTTTTCCATTTCTTTTTACTCTGCTTTGAAAAAGAAAAAAAAAATGATAAGAGTACAGAAGTCATTTGTCAAGCTCATGGTTACTTGAGGAGTGCAGATGGTGACAATTGGCAACTGCATGTTGGCATCTGAAAAATAGCCCCAAGGTGTATATGAATGGTAAATTCTGGGTGGAATAAATGGAAAGGGGACTTGAATTTGTCCTGCTTGCATGCTGTGTGACTCTGAAAAACAAATTCTCTCCGTCTGAATCTTATGTACACGACTTGAAGAGTTCCAGATGGCTACTGTTTGCTAGTAAATGTTTGTCTAGAAGCCATCACTTCCATCCTGAATTATAAAAGTAGGATTAATGTCTGCAATTCGGGTAATTGCTTTTCCTCTCTCCTGTTCTGTCAGCTTTCAGTCATTTTTCCTTTGTCTAATTCACATACAGTACATTATATTGGGCTCTTTCCCTCCTAAGACATTTGCAATGTATTAACCTGTCCAACATTTTTCCTTGTTTCCTCTTTGTCTTCCTTCAAAACAAAAAGTCATGACTATAGAGATGAACGATTTATTTTCTTTTAGCTTTCTAGAGAGAGATCTATATTGAATTGAATTGACTTTATTTCTTACATCCTTCACATACATGAGGAGTAAAAATCTTTACATTACATCTCCATCTGAATGTACAATGTGCAAATTATAGTCATTTGTAATAAGTAGTAAGCTATTAATTAGAACAATCAAAATAGCTTAGAAATACAATCGTAGCAGCGTGAATTAATTGGTTTTATGGCCTGGTGGGAGAAGCTGTCACGGAACCTGTTGGTCCTGACTTTAAAGTTGAAGTACTGTTTCCTGGATGGTAGCAGCTGGGACAGTTTGTAATTGGGGTGACTTGGTTCTCAATGACCCTTCAGGCCCTTTTACGCACCTGTCGCTGTAAATGTCCTGAATATTTGTAAGTTCGCATCCACAGATGTGCTGGGCTGTCCGCACCACTCACTGCAGAGCCCTGTGATTGAGGGAAGTACAATTCCTATACCAGTCAGTGATACAGCCAGTCAGGATGTTCTCAGTTGTGCCCCTGTAGAAAGCCCTGAGGATTTGAGGATTCATGCGGAACTTTTTCAACCATCTGAGGTGAAGGAGGCACTATTGTCCTTTTATCACCACATAACCAGTATGTACAGACCAAGTAAGGTCCTCAGTGATGTGTATACTAAGTACCGTAACTTGAAGCTGCTTTTTTCTCAAATGCTTATTCATTGATGTCAATAGGGGTGAGCCTGTCTCCATTCCTCCTGTAGTCCACCAGCTCCTTTGTTTTTGTGACATTGAGGGGGAAGTTGTTTTCTTGACACCACTGTGTCGGGGTGATGACTTCTTCTCTGTAGACTGCCTTGTTATTATTCGAGATACAATCAATGTAGTATCATCTGCAAATTTAATTAACGGATTGGAGCTGTGAGTGGCGACGTAGTCATGGGTATACTGATAAGGGGCTTAGACCCAGTAGATTTCTACTCTGTTTTGTGTGAAAAAGGTTTCTTGCTATCAAGGATAAACAATTGAACTTAAATTTGAAGATTATCACCTTTTTTTCTGGCAACTCCATAGCAGAACTTGATTCCTTCTATCCATTTACATAATTAAACTGAGGAATGCAGTGTGATTAAATAATATTTAATCTCTACACTCCAGAGAAAAAAAGATTTTTTCCTTAAATGTTTACATTTTTTCACTGATTATCTTTTTTCTACCCTTCCAATGAATGTTTAACAATGCAAACTGTGAAGCCCAATGAAAGTGATCCAACCAAGGCTAAAAAGGTAAAGGTTATACAACAGCAAAGGACTCAAATTTGTCATCAAAGGCAGTATGTCTTGAGGATTGAGGATAGTTCATAATTTGTCAAAGGAGAAAGCTGACATTGATAAGGAAAGTGAAAAATGTATCCTATAAAAGCTTCTATGAAAAGTAAAAACAAAGACATCAAGAAAAATTCTTGTGGAGCCCTTATTCACTGAGACAAGCAAAAGTTATATTGGAAAACAAGGAATGGAAAAGAAATGTCTTCCCAGAATGTCTTTCCAAAAAACAACACATAACACCTTCCAGAAGGAGCCAGAGAGATAGAGTCAATTTGCTTATTACAATATAGATTGGGCCACTCAGCCCATTGGTGCATATTGTTTCTAGCAGAGCAATGTCACCAGTCAACTTTACTCCTTATGTCATGCAACACTGCAATGCGGAAACCAAAAGAAACTCATACAGCCTCAGGGATGATATGCAAATACCACATTTCCTGAGGATATGAAGTTGGGTTGTAGTGGGACTGTGAAGAGAATGCACTAAAGCTTCAGGTGATTTAAGAAGACTAAGTGAGAGGACAAGACCATAGACGTGAATAAGTGAAGAAATTTTTCAGTTTATCCACATTGACAAAGAAAGAGAGAAAGAGGAACTTACAAAATACAAAATGCCAAAGGCAAACTTGCAGCAGGTTTATGGACAAGACTGATTTTCACCATAAACATGGGAACACGTTCCTCCAAGTTACACCAGGATGAGTTACGTTCAAAATCTTCTACAGTTAGAGTGAATAATACTTAAAGTTATGATCAGCTTACAAGATAACAGAGAGCAGGAGTGATTGCCAATATAGATGGGGATATCTCATTAAGTGTTCATTGGAGTGAGATGCTTTTAAGAAAAAGAGTTCTAGTTTGTTCTGCTCTGTGAATATTGATTAGTTTTAGCCCAATTGAGGGGCTCAGGCCAACCAAGAAGGTTGGTAGTGATGATATTTGCCATGGCTGGGGTGTCCAGGTTAAGGAAGAACTACCTACATACAATGGGGGCCTCAGTAATATAGCAGTCAACATAAAGTTATTAGAGTACCAGCAATCACCGATCAGTTTCAATCCTTGTGACTGCCTGTGAGGAGTTTGTAGGTTCTCCCAGTGACCACATAGGTTTTCTCCAGGTGTGTTGGTTTCCTCCCACATTCCAAAGATGTAAAATAAAAATGAACATTTTCAGCTTAATGGTCCTTGTGAGACCACACCTAAAATAGTGCGTACAAGTCACGGCCCCTTGCCAAAGAAGTATATACTGATGTCAGTGGTGTTCTCCATATTGATTCCTGGATTGGGAATGAAATGGGTTAAATTACTTAAGAATGTATTTTATCTAATTTAATAGAATGAGAGGTGATTTTATCGAAACATACAAAATGCTTATTGCGATTGGTAGTGATGATATTGGCCATGGCTGGGGTGTCCAGAACCAGAGATAACAATTCAGATTAAAGGAAAGAGTTCAGAAGAAATTTCTTCACCCAGGTGATAGTAAATTTTTGGAATTCTTTATCCAAACATGCGGAAGCTCAGTTGCTCAACATATTTGGGTTAACGATCAATGATTTTTTTTATATTAAGGGAATCAAATGTAAGACATGGGTAGAGCACATTGGCACAGTAAAATATCTTCTATGAACTTACTAAATCTTTGAGGAAGAATGAAGTGTTGAATTGTCTTCACCCACTTTTATTTCTTATGTCCTTAATGAAGGTGGTGCTTGTGCACTTTTTGACTTTGTGCCTTAGATCAATAAAACAATAAAACATAGTGAAAGCATGGAGTTAGCAAATGCTGTTTGATTTTCACATCATACAGCAATAAAGATACTGAATTTTTTTTTCCTCCCACAAACACAAAACTTCAGAGAAACCATACACAAAATGCTGGAGGAAATCAGCGGGTTAGACAGCATCTATGGAAATGAATGAGCAGTCAATATTTTGGGCCAAGACACTTCATTAGGATTGAAAATGAAGGGAGAACACATCAAAATAAAGAAGGTGGGGGGAGGGGAAGGTGGAAGGTGATAGGTGAAGCTGGGAGGATGGAAGTAGGGCTGGAGAAGAAGGAATCTGAGTGGAGAGGAGAGTGGACCACAGGAGAAAGGGAAGAAGGAGTAGCACCAGCAGGGGTGTGACAGATAAATGAGGAGAAGAGGGAAGAGGCCAGAGTGGGGAATAGAAGAAGAAGGAAGGGGGAAGGGAAAAGGGAAAAAATACTTGAGGGAGAAATTGGTGTTCATGTCATCACATTGAAGGCTACCTAGATGGAATATGAGGTGTTGCTCCTCCACCCCAAGGGTGGCCTTATTGTAGCAAAAGAGGAGGCTAAGGACTGACATCTTGGAACAAAAATGGGGATAGGAATTAAAATGGTTGGCCACCAGGAAACCCTGCTTTTGGCAAATGAAGCGGTGGAGACCACATCAGGAGAACCAGATCCAAAGGATGACCCCAGCAGACTCACAGGTGAAGTGTTGCTTTAACTGGGAAGACTGCTTGGGGACCTGAATGGTGGTGAGGGAGGAGCTGAATGGGCAGGTTGGCATTTCTGTTGCTTGCAGGGATATGTACCAAGAGGGAAATTAATAGGCAGGGACAAATGGACAAGGTAATTATGGAGAGAGCAATCCCAAAGAAGACTTGGAATTCAGTGGCAAAGTTAATAAAAATCCAATTTAACCACTTTAACTAGGACAGTGGCAAAGTTAATAAAATCCAACTTAACCACTTTAACTAGGACAGCATGGAAGTTCAAGTAAGCATAAAGTAGGCATGAGAAATTTTAGAAGTGTGGTTCTCTTCCAATAACTCCGTAAACAAACATATCAAAATAGACACTGCCTACAAACCTCTAAGAGCAAATAGAATTCAAGGGTCAGCTGAAGGGGTAGCCAATCAGGTCTGATGAAGGAGAAGCGGGGAGGGGGGGGATTGCTATATAAATGCAAGAGCCCCCAGAGAGTAACATTAACAACTGAGCACAGAGGATATCACCTCAACTGGTAATGAAAAGTCTGCAAGCTAATTGCCAAATTCGGCAAACACTACAACATTGAACAGGAATATCTGTACATTAGGTGACTCTGACAGGAAATGATAAATTAGTGGTGGTGGGGAGTAACAATATGTAACTACGGTAAGCTACAATCATGAAGTATTTAATACTACACAAATAAATAGCAGATATTGAATGAGATCTGCATGTACTGAGAGATCATAGTAAAAGGCATCTGCCTGCCTTCTAAAAGAAGTGTATAAGTGAACAGTTGTGACAGTAGCATTGTTTAGTGCAAGAGAGAAAATTAGTATATCATTTCTCACTGCTAACCGATATGGTTTCACTTGAATAATGAAATCTGTCAAAAGCACCGGCTTCCAGGCAATTTCCACATCAGTGACTGTAGCAACTACTGCACATATTTTTTCAAACAACAGCAGAGGTGTTCTAGCCACAAACATTTCCCCTCCATCAATGGACTGTAACATCATATAAATGTGTTAACAAAATATCTCAACCCTCCCTTGTCCAATACCAGCATGTTTGATTTTAGTTTAAGATGATAAATATTTCAATATACAAGTTAAGAATAAATATGTTACATTAGAATAATGGAGGCTTTCTATGTGGTTTTCTGGGAAGACATGCAAGAATCCAGAAATGGAAACATCTACAGTGATTTATTTATTTATTTAGAGATGCAACGTGGAAAATTGGCCCATTCAACAGAAGCTTTGAGATTAATCCTGTAGATTATAATAGAAGGGTTACCAAAAGTAATTCATTTATAAGAAGATTAAAATATATGGAATATAAAATATGCTTATATTTATGAAGCATAATGTTAATACAAATAATTCAAGGGTCATGCCATTCCTAACATTGCCAATATAATTCATTCCTAAAATAAATTTTAAGTAATTGTGAAACACTGTACTTTTGGAAATTGAATCTACAGTCAGTGCCACGTTATTAGTACAGGAGGTACTTTCGGAACAGGAATGCTTGTCAGAATCAGAATCAGGTTTATTATCACTGGCGTGTGTCGTGAAATTTGTTAACTTAGCAGCAGCAGTTCAATGCAACACATACAATAGAAGATAAATAAATAAATTGCAGTATATGTATATTGGAGATTAAAAATCGTGCTAAAACAGAAATACATATATATTGAAAAAGTGAGGTAGTGTTCACGGGTTCAATGTCCATTTAGGAATTGGATGACATACGGGAAGAAGCTGTTCCTGAATCACTGAGTGTGTGCCTTCAGGATTCTGTACCTCCTACCCAATGAAAAAAGGGCATGCCCTGGGTGCTGCGAGTCCTTAATAATGGACGCTGCCTTTCTGAGACACTGCTCCTTGAAGATGTCCTGGGTACCTTGTAGGCTAGTACCCAAGATGGAGCCAATGAAATTTATGACCCTCTGCAGCTTCAATCGGTCCTGTGCAGTAGCATCCCCACCCCCATACCAGCCAGTAATCCAGCCTGTCAGAATGCTCTCCACTATACATCTATAGTCATTATTGAGTGTTATTGTTGATGTACAAAACCTTTTCAAACTCCTAATGAAGTATAGTCACTGTCTTGCCTTCTCTATAGCTGCATCGATATGTTGTGACCAGGTTAGGTCCTCAGAAATCTTAACACCCAAGAACTTAAAAATTGCTCACTTTCTCCACTTCTGATCCCTCTATGGGGACTGGTATGTGTTCCTTCATCTTACCCCTCCTGAAGTCCACAATCAGCTCTTTTATCTTTCTGATGCTGAGTGCCAGGTTGCTGCTGCGACACTCCATTAGTTGGCATACCTCACTCCTGTACGCCCTCTCATCTCCATCTGAGATTCTACCAGCAATGGTTGTATCATCAGCAAATTTATAGATGGTATTTTAGCTATGCCTAGCCACACAGTCATGGGAAAAGAGAGAGTAGAGCAGTGGGCTAAGTGCATGCTCATGGTCTTCTGCTGCTATAGCCCATCCACTTCAAGATTTGATGTGTTATGCATTCAGAGATGCTCTTCTGCACACCACTGTTGTAACACATAGTTATCTGAGTTACTGTCATGTTCTTGTCACTAGAACCAGCCTGGCCATCCTCCTCTGATTTTTCTCATTAACAAGGCATTTTTGCCCACAGAACTTCTGCTTGCTGAATGTTTTCTGTTTTTCGCACCATTCCCTATAAACTCTACTAAATGGTGAGCATGAAAATCTCAGGCGGTCAGCAGTTTCTGAGGAACTCAACCCTCCCCATCTGGCACCAACAATTATTTCACGGTCAAAATCACTCAGATCACATTTCTTCACCACCCTAATGCTTGGTATGAACAACATCTGAACTTCTGGACCATGTCTGCATGCTTTTATGCATTGAGTTGCTGTCACATGATTGGCTGATTAGATACTTGCATTAACAAGCAGGTGTACAGTGGACCTAAGAAAGTGGCCACAGTATAAATTTCAAAAGCATCACAATACTGGAAAGGCAAGTCAGTTTCCTCTTTCTCCACCACCTCATTTGTCCACCTCCACTGCCCATAAATTATCAGACTGCTTCTCCACGCCCTGCAAAGGAAGGGCAGAAATTTCCTCCAGCAGGTCTCTGAAAGGATAAGCATCAATGTCTTGGTCCTTGCTGCAAAGCATCATAAGCAAGCTCACTGTGGCCCCATTAAGATATGTTCTGTTCCACTTACAGGATGCTTCTTAACATATGCAAATTCATCCCTGTCTAATCAATTCACAATGACTCCCAATTGGACCCTGTGACCTTTAGCTAATTTATAACACATGCTTCACTCCTTGAGTATCACCACTCTTTGAAATACGAGCTGCAAATGTGGTTGGAAGTGATAAGAATAGGAAAGTAAAACTACAAGAAAAATAACAATTTAGACTCTAATCCAACACAACCCACATTCCACACACTTGTAATTCGAGCTGTTCAAAGATCAGCAGTTATTTCACCTAGAACTGTAACATTTTCTTTTTTTGAATCAGTGCGTGCTATTGTCATTTCTAATCTGTTCAGTGATATAAGCTTTCATTTGATGTTCATATCAGTCACCAGGAGTGGTTGGAAGCTTTCAAAAATTATGTCTTTTATGTTTACATAAATGCCAAACATCTTCTGATGTCCATAGAATGCCATCTTTGAGCTCTTTGAAATATCATAATAGGAACCATAACGGCAATAGTGTTAAAATGCATTAGATTTGTCAGGAGGTTCTTTGCATTTGTCCTGAAAAATTAATGCTCCTGATGCAGACTGATTTGGTTGTCCTTGGGACAAGGACAGAAACATTACAGAATACTGAAGCTCTGCCATCACTGAGAATGCTGAACTCTTAACAACAGTGAAGTGAGGTATCTCAAAGCTGACAGAGGTGCAAGAGATGGGAATGGTTTGTAGTGTCAGCAGTAGACATTTCAAAATCTGTTCCACTGCTTCTACTTTTGTTTAGTTAGAAATTAAGGATGGTTAAATGTTAGAGAATAAATTTGGGTATCCAATTTTCCAGATATTACAGTTCCTGTTTTGTCATGACAGCTCAATATTAGTTTGACAATGTTATTAGGCTGGCTCAGTTGCTTCATTTCCACTAGCACGTAAAGCTTTCAGGTGATAATGTCAAATTTTGTGCAACACCAACACTGTTGAAGTGTGAAACAGTTAAATGAACTTCTACACATGTGAAATTTAAAAAAATGAAATTTTTCTATATTTGTTAATTATTGATTGTGAGATTGATGGGTATTTGATTTACATTCCTGGATACAATGAGATTCAGGATTTGAGAGAATGATATGGGCTGAGGTATTCCAAGCAGCATTGACCCACACATCTCCAAGAAGTCTCACTGTTACTTATCACATTCTGAGTAAAACCAACAACTGCACTGCAGGGCCATACCTACTTTGCCAATGGACAGTCTCCAAGACTGTGGCTAGAAGCATGATTGATATAAGCCAAATTATTCTCCTTGCTCTTTGGTAGAGAGCAGCAGGTCATGTGACAAGGTCCTCCTGGATGGTAGACATCCCACTAGAAATATTGACAGCAACAAATAATTTTCTTGAAATTTTAAAGACAATAACCCCTTGAGAGTTAATTGACTAATTGAAGAAGTTCCCGAATCTTTTAAAAGTGAGCATTTCACAATGGTTGCTCTGAAGGCTGTACACAAGAACATCAAAATACTCAGAAACCTATCAATCCATCGCTCACATTCATCAGCAGGAAGAAATCAATTCCTAAATGTTATAGTAGTGCTCATGAAAACTGTTCAATTCCAGAGTGAATAACAACTGCAGACATTTCTAGGTCAGACACTGCCACTCCAGAAATTTTTCTGGGCTTTTCCAGGTGCAAGTCAAACTTGGGCTGGTGAAGCAATTACGAGTCAAGTGAAATTTGCAAGAAATTATCACTGTTCTTCACTCTTCAGACAACTATTCTCTGGAAGCTTATCCTGAACCCAAAGCCCAATCACCAGATTCATGGGTTCCATCTGCAGGGAACCCTAGATCACATCCCACATCAATGACTGTTGTCATGAAACGGTCACCTACACCATCACAACCTCACTTTCAGCACACAGAGAAGGGAAGTGTGCAAGCACTTCAGATGTTATTGAATCTTGCATCAGCAGGTCCACACAATTGGCTCATCATAAAAGGGTTATCGAAGTATGCCAAAGAATTTCTTGACCAATCATCTCTGGACTAATTTCCCAGGCATAGCAAGCAATTATTTAAAATAAGTTAATGAAGAACTTGTTTCAGCTGGCTTAGGTGCATCATTTTCACTAGCTATGGCATGTAAAGCTCTCAGATGATGATGTTAAACTCCATGCACCACCATCACAAGGGCTCACACAACATAAGATCACGGGGAGAAGAGGGGAGTGAGTGCCAAGCAGGAGAAGTGACTGGCAACTAACACATAACTCTGGCTTAATTGGATACATCATAGCTTTTGAAGTGGGAAGCATTGGTCTTTTTTCATCTCCCACATGAAAAGATTCCAATATTTAATACTAATGCAGCTGCTAAACACCCTAAAGTTCTTTAAAAGCAGTAAAAACTATAAAATGTTCAAAAACAATTTAAAAAAATGTAATTTAACAGATTGTTAATGAAATCTCTTGCAGGCTTTCTGTTTCACTGAAATGAATAATTAGAGGAAGGGTGGTGATTTATTTGGAGGTGGTGGGGGAGATGAACATTAGGGGAGGCCTGGTAGCCTAGTGTTTGCTGTAATGCTCTTGAAGCACCAGCCATCTACGTGAAATTCCCACTGCTGTCTGTAAGGAGTTTGTATATTCATGCCCGCATGAATTTCCTCCAGGTGCTTCAGTTCCCTCCCAAATTTGAAAGGCATGCGTTTAATGGGTTAATTTGTCATATGGGTGTAATTGAGCACCACAGGTTCATTGGGCTGGAAGGGTCCGTTACTATGCTATATTTCTAAATAAATAAATAATGCCAACCTGGAAGTAATGGTTCATCAAATCCAAACAGCAAGTGGAGGGGAATGCCCTTAACTTGGCTTTCCTAAGCTGGATTTATGAGTATGGAAAAGAAATGGCTGCATTGTCAATGTTTGCACAGTACTGTACACACATGCATTGAATTTTCAGTACTAAATCTGGATCCTCGATGAAACTGACAATCAGACTTGGAACAACAGTAATTACCTCATGATTTGGAGAAGACCAGGGTTGATCTTCCTCAAGTGACCTGGGCAACCGACAGACATCAGAATCTGAATCAGACATAACATCGCTGACACACAATGTGAAGTTTGTTAACTTTACAGCAGCAGTACAATGAAATACATGATAAATAAATATGGAGAAAAAAAGAGTTACATTAAGTATATTTCTGTCTATTAAATGGTTAAATTGAAATAAGTTGTGCAAAATAACAGAATTAAAAATAGTGAGGGAGTCTTCATGGGTTCAATGCCCAATTAGAAATCGAATGGCATAGGGGAAGAAACTGTTCCTGAATCACTGAGTGTGTTCCTTCAGGCTTCTGTGACAGTGTGAAGAGGGCAGGTCCTAGGAGGTGGGGATCCTTAATGATGGACACCACCTTCTTAAGGCACCTCTCCTTGAAGATGTATTGGATATTGCGGAGGCTAGTACCCAGGATGGAACTGACCAATATTACAAGTTACTGCAACTTATTTCAATCTTGTGCAGTAGCACCCCACCCCCCTTACCAGACGGCGATGCAGCCAAATCAGAATGCTCTCTGTGATACATTTGTAGAAGTTTTCAAGTGTTTTTATTAACACGCAAAACCTCCTCAAACTCCTAATGAAATATAGTCGTTGTCTTGTCCTCTTTATAGCTGCATCAATATGTTACATCCAAGTTAGGTCCTCAGAGATATTGACATCCAGGAACTTGAAAATGCTCACTTTCTCCACCTGATCCCTCTATGAGGATTGGTTTGTGTTCCCTCATCTTAACCTTCCTGAAGTCCACTATCCACTCTTTGCTCTTGCAGGATGATGTGGAGTCGGTGCGACACCACTCAACTAACTGGTATATCTCGTTCCTGTATGCCCTTTTGCCACCATCAGAAATTCTGCCAACAATGGTGATCTTCTTTGCATCTCAATTTCCTTGCAATTTCTTGCTCTTTGCTGATTGATAGCTGTAATTTCACATTGAAATGGTGATCACATTTCCAAAGTGCTTCTTGGTCTGGTGTTTGTGGATGTCTAAATGTTCTGACAGATGCTTTATCACTATTATCAGGGCAAATGAAACCAAACAGCTACTGTTGGAGTCAGTCTATCTGCAATATCAGTTTTATCTTCAAGCATCCTCAATAATTTACATGAGTGTTTGAAGACAACAGTTCAGTCAATCTGTATAATCTTGTTACAAATAAGAAAATTTGCATAATTGTGTTGAACATAAAATAACATCTACAAGAGAATAAGCTATTGACCTTGATCAAAGTAATAATGCTACTAATTGGATCAAGGAAGTTAATCAATATGATCTGTGATCAAAGACAATCTGATCTTCGTGTAAATGGAACTACACAACAAGCCTGCCAATTCAAGATAAAGAGGGCTCCCCATCATTATTATTTTTTTGAAGTTGAGTAATGTTAAGCAGAATTAAGAAGTTAATATATGTTATATTTTTAGAGATACATTATGGAACAAGTCAACACTGTGCCACACGGCCTAGCAACCCACTGATTTAACCCTAGCCCAATCACAGGACAATTTACAATGAGCAATTAATCAACTAACTGGTACATCTTTGGACTGTGGGAGGAAACTGGAGCACCTGGAGGAAGCTCACATACACACAGGAAGAACATACAAATTGAACTCTGAACTTTGACACTGGCTATGCTTCTGTGGCAGTCTTCAATGAAATTAACTTCTGTTCCAATTACATATCTGCACAGTTTCAATCATTCATTTTTGCTGGCCAAGAGATTAACTTGTCCATATTACTTATTGAGTATTCTTCATTCAACTGAACAATTGCATAATTACTTGGGTCATTTCAGAGAACAGTGGAAAAGTACAGTGATGCAACAATTAAAACTGTCAGCTTACAGCTCCAGTGAGCAGAGTTCAATTCTGACCTCCTGTGCTCCCTATGTGGAGATTCCATATTCTCCTCTGTGACTGCATGTGTTTCCTCTCACATCCCAAAAATGTGTTAGTTCACAAGTTAATTAGCCTCTTCAGAATTGCTCCTTGTGTGTAGCTGAGTGTAAGATCTGGGAGAGAGTTCAAATGAATGAAATTAGAATAAAACAAGTCAGAAAAACCTTACTGTGTAAAAAAACAATGGTTGTTTGATGGTTGGGGTGGGCCTGGTGAACTGGAGGCCTATTTCAGTGCTGCATTTCGCTACAAGTCCTCTCCAGGTTACAAACACCAAATTTATAGACAACTCATACATGTGACCAAGTGACTGGCAGACCAATGGGATGGATTTGCCATCTGCTGCAGTCTTGTGGGCATCTTCTGCCAAGTGGGAACAGGGTATTTCCACATGTCTTTTCTTCCCCACCACAACCCTACCTGCGTCAACAATCAGGGTCTGTATCAAAGCAAGCAATGCTTCGAATTAGCTCAGCAGTCTCTCACTCTCCAAGTCGGTGAAGGTAGCCAGCGGCGACCCTTTCTGCACTTGCTCACTCATTTTTGTCACAGCTGATTCTGCAATCCTCTCCGACATGCTGCTTTTGGTCATTTCCAATTTATGAACATTTCTCAGGAACAGATCCTGCTCTAATCTGGGGACTGCTTCTATGACCAACTATGGCTCAACTAAATTTGTATTGGGCTGGATTTACTTAAAGGGTGGGATAAGATAGTGATACCTGAATATCGCAGGGCATAGTTTCAAAGTGAGAGGGGAAGTTTAAAGGGAATATCAGAATCAGATTTAATATTACCGGTTATTATGTTGTGAAGCTTGCTCATTTCATGACAGCAGTACAATGAAGTACAGAGACAATAAATATAGAGAAATAACTGTGTTACGTTAAATATGCATGTATAAAATAGTTAAGTTAAAATAAGTGGTGCAAAAAACAAATAAAAAGTAGTGACATGGTGTTCATGGGTTCAATGTTCATTTAGAAACTGGATGACAAAGGGGAAGGTGTCACAACCACAGATTCGGCAGCGCAACAAATTAGGCAATTGCGCTTGTGAATATGCATGTGTCAGCTAATTATTATTTCATTGTGATAGTATTTTATTTCATTCATTCTGTCGTAGTTCTTGTCGAGACTCGGACACAGCAACGTTTCGCTGCTTGCTTGCTTTCCACCTTGTTGAGAAATTGGACTGTCAAGTCAACTGACTCTGAAGACTAGCAGTATTCATTTTATTCTTAGTTGACAAGCCAAGTCACTTTTATTGTCATTTCGACCATAACTGCTGGTACAGTTCATGGTAAAAATGAGACAACATATTTCAGGACCATGGTGTTGCATGACACAGTACAAAAACTAGACTGAACTACGTAAAAAACAACACAGAAAAAAACTACACTAGACTACAGACCTACCCAGGACTGCATAAAGTGCACAAAACAGTGCAGGCATTACAATAAATAATAAACAGGACAATAGAGCAGTAAGGCGTCAGTCCAGGCTTCGGGTATTGAGGAGTCAGATAGTTTGGGGGAAGAAACTGTTACATAGTCTGGTCCTGAGAGCCCAAATGCTTCGGTGCCTTTTCCCAGATGGCAGGAGGGAGAAGAGTTTGTATGAGGGGTGCATGGGGTCCTTCATAATGCTGTTTGCTTTGCGGATGCTGCGTGTAGTGTAAATATCCGCAGCCGCAATGTAAGCTTTTTTTTCCGTTTGAGAGTTTTAGTTAATGGCCCTATTTGGCCTAGTGTTTATTGTTTTCTTTTCTCTTTAATACTGTTCACATTAAAGTCTGTGAACTATTGACCTGCTTCAGTGTCTCTCACTCCGCACTTGGGCCATATCTGCACTGCGTAATAGAAGAAGCTGTTTCAGAATCACTGAATGTGTGCCTTCATGCTCCTGTACCTCCTTCCAGATGGTAACAGTGTGAATAGGGCAAGTTCAGGGTGGTGGGGATCCTTAATGATGGACATTGCCTTCCTAAGGCACTGCTCCTTGAAGATGTCTTGGATACTGCGGAGGCCGGTACCCATGATGGAGCTGACTAATTTCTACAAGTTTCTGCAACTTATTTTGATCCTGTACAGTAAATCCTCCCCCACCCACCCCATTCTGATGCAGTCAGTCAGAATGCTCTCCACAGTAAATTTGTAGAAGATTTCAAGTGTTTTTGTTGACAATCCAAATCTCCTCAAACTCCTAATGAAATATAGCCACTGTCTTCCCTTCTTTATAACTGCATCAATATGTTGGCTCCAGATTAGGTCCACAGGGATATATATAGGACAAGCTTACTTTAAAAATATATAGAGAGTAGTAGGTGCCTCGAATAAACCTCCAGATGTGGTAGTGGAATAGATTCAAAGCAGTTTCAGTGGCAATTGCTCTCCTTGTGGCCAGAAGGAAAAAGAGAGAGTGATAAAACACAACTCAGAACATCATGGAAATCAATCTCCCCTCCATGGGCTCTGCTTTCACTTCCTGCAGTCTCAGTAAAGCAGCCAACATAATCAAAGAACCAACTAAGCTGGACTTCTTTCTCATCTTCCTATCTCACTAAAAACCTGAAAGCACATACCATCAGGGTCAAGGACAGCTTTGATCCTGCTGCCTCCTTCATATCCTCCACTACCTTTAATTGGTTAAATTTCTTACCAATCTCAAATCCAACATCAACACGTAGAATTCTTCTCGAGACATCACTGCCCATCTATTTTATTTCACTCCTTTAATCTCTCTCTTTAGCCTTTTGGATTTTGCACTAATTTTCTACTTCAGTAGCTGTTGAATATTAGTTAATAAGGTTGCTGTGAAGCCCCTTGTAAGAATTCATAACTTAAGTGGTGCTGAAAATCCTACAAACATACAGAAAAGCCTTCTCGAGAAAAAATGGAAGATAGAATATTCCAATCATAAAGAAGAGAAAATCTGCAGATGCTGGAAATCTGAGCAACACACACACTTTGCTGGAGGAGCTCAGCAGGCCAGCCAGCATCTGTGGAAAAGAACACAGTCAATGTTTCAGATCAAAACCCATATTGTTCTTTTACCTTCTCCTTCCTCATCATTGAAGCCCTCACACAACACTTTCAGAAGCAACAGCTATTTATTCACACTTCTTCGCATTTAGAGCACTGTTCATCAAGGTGAAATCTTTATATTGTATACATTAAGCAAAGACAGACTGATGTATTTGCAGAAAGCCTTCCATTCATTCCACAAAAAAGTTGTCCAAAACTTCCAGTTGCTAAGTAGCTTAATTCTTTATCTTACATCTATTTTGACCTGACCTCAGTTTCCGGCATTTTTCCAACAAAATTCAAACTAAGAGAAAGTGACAGCATTCCTTCTGACAAAACACAATAAAACTTACTGGAAACATTGAGTTTAACAATTTCAAATAATCAACATTATTGATTATTGTGACTTTTAGATTTCCAGCATTCTCTGCATTCCTCAGATAAGTGTTGAATATTCTCAATTTATGTCCTCTTTTACTCCCATAACAACCACCTTTCATTTCCTTCCAATTTCAGAGTCAGAATCGGATTTAATATTACCAACTTGTATGTTGTGAATAGCGTTGGGTTTCAGTGGCGGTACAATGCAAAGGCATAAAAATGTTCTCGCCACACATCTATAGAAACTTGCAGGGGTCTTTGGTTCTTCAAGTTCATAACAAAGAAGAGCTATTGCTGTACCATCATCATGAGTCCATTAATCTGTTTGGTCTAGGATAGATCCTCAGAGAAATTAACACCCAGGAACTTCAAGTTTTCCTCGGTCTTATGAAAGAGCATCAACCTGAAATATTAATGAGATTTCTCTCTCCACAGCTACTGTCTGACCTGTTGAATATTTCCAGCATTTTCTGATGTTATTTTGGATTATCAGCACTCTCAGTACTGTACTTCTGTTCCATAAGTGCAGAAGTTGCATCTGTTGTTGTTTGAACCAGCTGGTTTTCTGCCATATTTAATCTTTGCTTCCTTCAAGGGTGTGAGATCTTTACTAACAAAAAGTAACTCCAGCCACAGAACAGGATGAAAAATTATAAACACTCTCATCCATTTCTTCCAACCCATTTATCCACTCGTTACATTTATAAACCACAGATAAGTACATGTTCATTCAGATTTAAATACAGTAACCAAGCATAACAAGTTTCTGCCAGGGGCAGTGCAGTTTGACGAATGATTGTTATTTTTCTAATATTGTGCATCAATCTACCATCTCTTTTATTAAAGTTTTAGTCTGGTTTAATTGAACCATACTTCCTGCCTGAACACATTAAATCGAGCTTTAAATGTTAAATGATCACAGATGGCAATCAAAAATACGGTGACACAAATTGCTGGAACACTGCTCAGTAAACCAACTGGAACATAATCACCAGGTTCCTGCACTTAGACAGTAATACCAACAATTTATTGGGCATTGTAAAACTCCAACATGTGCCTTGAGGTTACTTGATGAATCAATCATTGTAGTTGAAATTCCAAAAACATTGAACTAATCAATTATACATGAATAAATTGTTCGTAGCATTCTTTACTTTTACTGTGAACTGGCTGAACCAAGAATCCTCTGCCTTCAGGCACCCTGAAGAGCCTTCAGTTACTGAATTCTGTAAAAAAGCCAGGAAGCAGTGAAGCAGCAGCCCGAGGAGAAATGAGTATACAGTTTTCAGTAATTAATTTTAACAGTTCCCATCAATGCAAAGATAATTTTATTAGACTTTTCTTTACAGCACACACCAGCTTTCATTGTATTCTATTCCCAAAACATTCCTACAGCTTGGGGAGTTCAGGAATTTAGAGTTTAATTCCAGTGCTGTTCTGTAAGGGATCTCCCATGCGGGAGCTGTCCATGGAAATGAACTCCACAGATTCTTGTGAACCTCCTCTGGACTCTCCCCATTACCGGCACATCCTTTCTTGGATAAGGGGCCCAAAACTGCTCACGATACTCTCAGTACAATCTGGCCAATGCCTTATGATGCTTTGGCATTACATAACTTGCTTTTTTTTATTCTAATCCTCTCAAAATGAATGCTAAATCCTTAAGCTCTGTTGGTTGTTAATGCAAATGAGAAATTTCACTATATGTTTCGATGTACATGTGATAAATAAGTAATTCTGAATCTAAATCTTGCTCCATTCAAGTATTAATGCTGCCGTGCATCGATGATATTAAACTGACTGCACTGCAGATGCTGGGTTTAGCTTTACTTTATTTTAATGAGTAACTGTTAATACACTTCAGTTTTCTGCCACTAGCCCATCATTCAAATTAAAACAAGTACTGCAAAGAACTCAGGTAGTCAAGCAGCATCTGTGGATAGAGAAATCCGCTGAAGTTTCAGGTGAGAGACCCTTTATTGAAATTGGGAGTAGAGTGGAGGGGTATCTATTTTTCTATGTTTATACTGGGTATGATGCAGGGGACATTAATGAATGTGCTGAAATGTCTTGAAATGACTGCTAAATCCATATACTGCTAGAAGTTACGATAGGATATGGGGATCACTGAGTGCGTTGGCAGAAATAGCACTACAGAATGCAGAGTTTTACAAGATTATTTCCCAACACTGGAACAGGCAGATTCGAGGAAAACTGTCCTGTCCATTGGGTGACTCAGGAGCAACCAAAAGTGGAAGTAAAATAACCATAGGAGAAGATGGCTCTTTTAACTATACTCTTTCAGTACGTCATTCCTCTGCCACTGCAATCAATTCACGAGCATTAGACCAAGAGTTTGCCTCAGACTTTAGATTAACAACTCTCTGCCACAGATTAGAACAATTCCATTTAGATTGACAACTCTCTCCTACAGTTTAGAACAATTCTATTCAACGACAGGTTATGCAAAAAACAGACTGCAATTTGCAAACTGTAAAACTAAGCATGAAAGGGAATAAACATTTTGATTAGTGCTTACACACAAACAATGCTAGAGGAACTCAACAGACTAGGCAACATCTATGGAAAAGAGTAAACAGTCAATGTCTCAGGCTGAGACCCTTCTTCAGGACTGGAAAGAGAGAGGTCAGAATAAGAAGGTAGGTGGAAGGGAGGAAGAAGTACAAAGTTTCAGATGATAGGTGAAACTGGGAAAGGGGAAAGGGATGAAGTAAAGAGCTGGAAAGTTGATTGGTGAAAGAGATAAAGGGCTGGAGGAGGGGGAATATGATTGGAGAGGATAGAAAACCGTGGAAGAAAGGGAAAGGGGAGGAGCACCAGTGGAAGATGATGGACAGGTGAGAGAGGGAAATAAGAATGGGGAATAGTGAAGGGGGGGCCCTCCCTTCCTCCACCATCAGTGCTGCCCTTAATGAACATTAAGACTGCAATTACCTCTGCCCTGTAATATAATTATGCTCCAAAACATAGATTCATAGAGTCATAGCACATAAACAGTCCCATCAGTCCATCTGTTCTGTGCTGAACTATTATTCTGCCCTGTCCCATTGATCTGCATCCAGACCATAGCCTTCCAAACCCTGTCCCATCCATATACTTATCAAAATTTCTCTGAAGTGTTGAAATCAAACCCACACCCACCACTTCCACTGGCAACTTGTTCCACACTCTCACCACCCTGTGAGTCAAGAAGTTCCACCTCAAGTTCCCCTTAAGCATTTCACTTTTCACCCTTCACTCATGATTTATGGTGCTAGTCTCACGCAAAATCAATGGAAAATTCCTGCTTGCATGTACACTGTTTATACCACTTATCACTTTATATATCTCTATCAAATCTCCCCTCATACTCCTATGCCCCAGGATTCAACATTTCCCTATTACTCAGGTCCTCAAGTCCCAGATACTTCCTTGGAATTTTTTTTCTGTACTCT
Source organism: Hemitrygon akajei (assembly GCF_048418815.1). NCBI lineage: Eukaryota > Metazoa > Chordata > Chondrichthyes > Myliobatiformes > Dasyatidae > Hemitrygon > Hemitrygon akajei. The sequence goes on from NC_133133.1 coordinate 66,410,993, forward strand.
TTCATGTTACTTTCATACTTCCTGTAAGGAACTGAGCAGAACTGAACACAATACTTAAAATCTGGCCTCAACTAGGTCTTATACAACATCAACATAATATTCCAGCTACTGCACTCAATACTTTGATTTATGAAGGCCACTATCAAAAGTACTCTTTATGATCCTATCTACTGATGACACCACTTTCAAGGAATTATGAATCTGTAATCACAGATCCCTTTGTTCAACTGCACTCTTCAGTACTCTACCATTCACTGTGTAAGTTTTACCTTGGTTTGACCTTACAAAACCTCACACTTGCCTTATTTTTAAGGTACCTTATTTTTTTATTCTCTTACTTCTCTTCTAATATTTGTATATCTGTGCACTTCTAATGCTGCTATGCCGCTATAATTTCTTTTGTGATCAATGAAGTGTCTATCTATCTATTTATCATTAACTTCCATCTTCCATTTTTCAGCCAATTTTCCAGCTGATCTTTGATATCTTTCTTTGCTCACCAGTACACCCCCAATCTTGGTGTCATCTGATAATTTACTGATCCAGTTAACCACAGCCAGATCATTGATATAGGTGACAAACAACAACAGAGCCAACACGAATCCGTGTGAAACATCAATTCTCACAGGCCTCTAGTTAGAGAGGCAACCATCTGCTGCCACTCTTTGGCATCTCTCATGAAGCCAATGTTGAATCGAGCTTTCTACTTCATCCTGAATCCCAAGTGATTGAACTTTCTGCCTAACCTCCCATTTGGGACCTTGTCAAAGGCCTTGCTAAAGTCCACGTAGACTACACGCACTGGCTTTCCTTCATCAACTGTCCTAGTAATCTATTTCAATAACCCTATAAGACCAGTTAGACTTGACCTATTATGCACAAAGCCATATTGACTATTGTTATGAATGTACCACAGCTCTGAGGGGCCGAAGGGTGCGGGACCAGCCCCCTCCTTCCGGAGAATCGCAAGATCGCTATTAATTCGGATCTTGGACCCAGGAAATGAGAGACAATGCAACGGATTTGACCATTGTTCTTAGAGGCACCTGTGTGAATTGCAAATCTATAGTACGTGCCAGCTATCAGGGACATGGACACCCTCGGGCAATGTGGGGTGGGGATTGTATCACCCTACCTTGATTGACATTTACAAATCTGCCAGCCATGATAAAACGGAGACTGCAGGAGGCGGTACTCCAGCGACGCACCAGACGGAGACACCATCGCTCATCGCTCCCGTAAGGACGGGAAGCTGCTCGGGAGCCACGTGTGATTTGGTTCCCCTAGCTAGGGAATCGAGTGGCTAATAACCACGAAAAGGATTCCGAACTGACAACGAGGAACTCACGTTCCCGATTTCACGATTTGAGTCCAACAGGCTGGCAAGTTTATTTTCTCTCTCCAACCCGTGAACACCCAGCGGTCCCTCAAACGGCTAAAAGCCTTCATGAACTGGCGAGACTTTTTATATTTCCATCGGACAATAGTTTTACCCCTAGACAAATGATAGAGCTACTTCGAATTGTTGATTATTACTATACCCGTGCTTTAGATTGAGTATTGGCGACGTATATTATCTGAATGTTTGTATTAACCTTACTTTTGTGCCCCTTTATAAATAAAAACGTTTAAAAATGGTACCATCAGACTTCAGCGGACCTCTCTATCTTTGCTGGTAAGTGACCCAGTTATGGGGTTCATAACAACGTGGGGGCTTGTCCGGGATTTGATACCAAATTGGGAGGTCAGTGAATTGGGTTTGTAAGTCAAAAAAATTTGGATCTGGTACGCGGGTAGCCAGATAGGAAACCAGCAAAGATGGACGTGGATGAATTTATGGAAAACCCGACTCTGAGGGCGCTAGAGGCGGCTACAAAATTAGACTTGGTAAATCTGGCGAAGGGGTTAAGCCTCACAGAGGTGAGGTCATCAATGAAAAAGCAGGAAGTGCGAAGGGTCATAACTCAGTATTACATTGGGAAGAAGGTGTTTGCAGCTGAGGAGTTGGAAAATATCCCTGAAAAGGTACTAGCGAGTGGGACGGATCAGTTAGAGTTGGAGAAATTAAGGTTGGAACATGAATTTAAAATAAAGCAGCTGGAAGCAGCTGAGAAGGAGAAAGAACGGGCTGAGAGAGAGAAAGAAAGGGCTGAGAAAGAGAAAGAAAGGGCTGAGAGAGAGAAAGAAAGGGCTGAGAAAGAGAAAGAAAGGGCCAACAAACAAAGGGAGCAGGCGTTCCAACTAAAGGGGTTAGAGGTGAAAAAAGAGCAGGACCAAGCTGAGAGGCAAAGACAGCATGAAATTCAGCTAAAAGAGCTAGAAGCAGCCGAGAAAGAGAAGGAACGGGCCGAGAAAGAGAAGGAACGGGCCGAGAGAGAGCAGGACCAAGCTGAAAAGCAAAGAGAGTATGAGGAGAAAGAGAAACAGAGGGAACATGACTTGGAGATGGAGAAGTTAAGGAAAGAGCGAAGAGATCCAGGGTTAGATCGAGAGGAGAGGTTTAATGTTAGTCGGGAGTTGAGGATAGTACCTCCATTCGAAGAGTCGGATGTTGATAGTTATTTCTTGCTTTTTGAAAAGGTGGCAGTAAATCAGAAGTGGCCCAAAACAGTGGGTGGCGTTGTTACAAAGTGTGTTAAAGGGGAAGGCACAACGAGCATATGCGGCATTGTCCATCGAGGAAGGGGAAGCGGAGAATTATGCCAAAGTAAAGGAGGCCATTCTCCGGAGTTATGAGCTAGTACCTGAAGCTTATAGACAAAGGTTCCAAAATTTACGAAAAGGGTGGAATCAAACATATACCGAGCTAGCCCATGAAAAGGGTGTGCTCTTGGACCGTTGGTGCACAGCGGAACAGGTGGACGGGGATTATGGGCGTATCAGGGAGTTATTTTTGATTGAGGAATTAAAAAGATGTGTTCCGGAGGAGATCCGGATGTATTTGAATGAGAAGCCGAATAAATCCATCTCGGAAATTGCTAGGTTCGCAGATGAATATGCCCTAACCCACAAGACAAAGTTTCCCTTGAATAAAAGTACCCCAAGAGACCATGGGAACGACCGAGAAAGACGGCCGGCTGAGGCAGAGGTCCCGCCGGGAGCTAGTGGTAAGGTTGAGGGGGAAAGGCCAGGCGGCCCGAGATTTCCGGGCTTGACCTGTTTTAATTGTGGGAAGGGAGGACATATTGCATCTAGGTGCTTTGCTCCGAGAAGGGAGCCAGAAAAAGGGAAAGCAGCGGTCCCTATCGGGTGTGCAGTGGTAATCAGAAAATCGGCAAGAGGGTCCCAGGTAAGCAGAGAGCGCGAGAGGTCTGAGATTTATCTGTCACACGGAACCGTGTCTGTGAGGGAGGGGGACCCACCAATTCCCGTACGGATTTGGAGAGACATGGGAGCAGAGCTATCATTAATTAGCCGTAACGTATTACAATTCGGACCTCAGACAGGCGAGGTAGCTCTGAGAGGAATAGGAAAATGGACAGAAATGGTGTCCTTACATAGGGTCATTTTGGATTGTGAGCTGGTGTATGGATCAGTTGAAATAGGGGTGCCATCAGAATTCCCGAGAACTGACGTGGACGTCCTCCTTGAGAATGATTTAGCGGGGGGTAGGATTTGATCAACCATGACTATGACCCGCCGACCCGCATGTTGAGGCCCCGCCCATAGCGTCCCCGAGCTATCCCGCATGCGCGGTCACTCGCAGCCTGTCGAGATCGGCAGCTGAGAACGGGAGCAGTTTAAAATTGGCCAGTTTTGATTTGGCTGAGACGTCTTTACCGACTCTGTGCCACGAAGGTTTAGAGGGTGGTAAAACGAGGAATAGTAACGTAAAAGGGGGTAAGGGAGAGGAGATAGATCTTCCCTTAGCGAAGAGAAAGGTCCTAGAGGTAGGAAATAAAGATGAGAAATGGAAAAAGCTGTTAAAAGGTCCAGAGTTGGACATGGATGATCTGTCGGGGGTTGCAGCCCTGTTTGAAGAAGTTGAGAGTTATCAAGGTGTTCCCGATAATGAGATGAAGGCAGTCCTAGATGAAAAGGATGCCACTACCTTGGAGAGGTCTGCTGGGTTGGCAGATGAGGTTGTTTCAGCCCGCGGGGTTGAGTTTACTCCGGAAGGGAGTTGCCCGGAGAGGAACTGGGAGGATTAAGGGAATTTAGAATTTGAAAAGGGTACGGGTATTGAAAGCCTGGAAGAGGCAGATGTCCCGTATGAGTGTGTCCAAGATGTGGATGCACGTGGTACTGAACCTAGTAATGGAGCTCAGAAAAAGTCTGAGGTATTTGATTCAGTTGAAAAGGAATGCAGTCCCTGTGGGTCAGATGGACTGGGTTCAGTGAAGACAGGGTTAACCCTGGTAATTGGGGGAAGGGAGGGTTCCCAGGTGTTTGTACACGAAGGGGTGGTGAACCTTAAAGTGGGACTCGACCATGGGGGGATAAACATTATTATTGAAGCGAACGGGAAGTTTGTAGTTCCCAAATCAAATGAAAAAATTTTAAACCCGGCAGCTTGCTTACAGAGTAAGTCGAGAGCTGCCGGGGCCCCACACGCTATTGTTATTCAAGGATGTGGAGTGAACAGGCAGCACTTGACAGGCTGTCTGGAAAAAGCGGGATCGCTTGCAGATCTTAAATTGGAAACTAATAGTATGACGGGTCCTGAAGAGAAAATTAGCAACTTGCTTAAAACTAAAGAATTGGGTAGGAATGAATTAGGTCTGGGATCCAGTGTTGATACGAGAACTCCTATGAATAAGGCGGACGGGAGTTTACCCTGCCAAACTACTCGAGTTCCTCCCATAGAAACTCACCGATAAAAAGGTGATGGTTAATGGGGGTGCCATTTTAAATAGGAAAACTGGCTGTACAGGATTTTGACAAAGCATGTGAATAACAAAGACAACCCCCTTGGAACCTGCCTGTTAAGTTGAAATCTGATGCTACCAGCCTTCAGTCAGGTACAAGAGAAACAAAAAAAATATTAAAGGAAGTGCCACTGTACTCGTTACCTGTTTAGATGCTGAATTAAATGTATGACTGTATAGCTCTGTAGTGACACGGAAAGCTTGTGTATTGTGTTAGATTCTAAAATCCTGTAAGACTCTGTACTACTTCATTTCACCGCTGGTGAAAACGCTCTGAAGAAAGGGGGTGTTATGAATGTACCACAGCTCTGAGGGGCCGAAGGGTGCGGGACCAGCCCCCTCCTTCCGGAGAATCGCAAGATCGCTATTAATTCGAGTCTTGGACCCAGGAAATGAGAGACAGTGCAACGGATTTGACCATTGTTCTTGAGGCACCTGTGTGAATTGCAACTCTATAGTACGTGCCAGCTATCAGGGACATGGACACCCTCGGGCAATGTGGGGTGGGGATTGTATCACCCTACCTTGATTGACATTTACAAATCTGCCAGCCATGATAAAACGGAGACTGCAGGAGGCGGTACTCCAGCGACGCACCAGACGGAGACACCATCGCTCATCGCTCCCGTAAGGACGGGAAGCTGCTCGGGAGCCACGTGTGATTTGGTTCCCCTAGCTAGGGAATCGAGTGGCTAATAACCACGAAAAGGATTCCGAACTGACAACGGGGAACTCATGTTCCCGATTCCACGATTTGAGTCCAACAGGCTGGCAAGTTTATTTTCTCTCTCCAACCCGTGAACACCCAGCGGTCCCTCAAACGGCTAAAAGCCTTCATGAACTGGCGAGACTTTTTATATTTCCATCGGACAATAGTTTTACCCCTAGACAAACGATAGAGCTACTTCGAATTGTTGATTATTACTATACCCGTGCTTTAGATTGAGTATTCACAACGTATATTATCTGAATGTTTGTATTAACCTTACTTTTGTGCCCCTTTATAAATAAAAACGTTTAAAAATGGTACCATCAGACTTCAGCGGACCTCTCTATCTTTGCTGGTAAGTGACCCAGTTATGGGGTTCATAACACTATACCTATTCAGTCCCTGTCTATTCAAATACTTATATATCTGGACATTTAGAATATCTTCCAATAACTTATTCACTACTGACATTAGGCTCCCCGGCCTATAGTTTCCCAGCCTATTCATAGAGACTTTTTTGGAACAATATTATCTATCCGCCAAATCTCCAGCACCTTACGCATGGCTAAGGATGTTTTAAATACCTCTGCTAGGCCCCCTGTAATTTCTGTACTAGACTCCTATAAGGTCCAAGGGAACATCTTGACAGACCTTGGGGATTTATTCACCCTAGTTTGCTGTCTTGAGGCTGTCTAGTTTTGCTTCACTTCTATAGACTCTATGTCCATCTCCCAAGTAAATACAGATACAAAAAATCCATTTGTTCCCTCTAAACCCGCTGACAATTAGGTAATCTATAATTTAATCCTATTAATGTGGTCATCCCTTTCATATTCCTAAGTTGCACCCATATACCTTCAGTAGACAAACTGTCCAGTCTGTCCTGTCTGAGCAATTCTGTGACATTTTCTCTAACTCGCAGTGCCACACATCCCCCTTTAATCCCTCCGGCTCCATCATGTCTAAAACAACAGAACCCCAGAACACTGAGCTGCCACTCCTCCAAACAAGTTCCACTACTGGCTGGTGGTGGCTGTCCGTCATGTACAATGATGACAGGAAACCCATGCGGGAGAATTTTTAAGGTGGAAAAGTCATTGCACTGGGGCATTTCCACTCTCTCTACCTCAGAAGTCTGGGTCCAGCGGTACAAACAAGCATCACAAACTGGGGTTGCAATGGGTGACCATGATATTTTCTGTGTCTTGTCATTCCCTCTGCTCTCCATGGAGCGTTGCAGAACCGCCTTCCTTACTGGGTATCATCCCCAGTCTGCTGGAGCTGACTTCTCATGTTGTGACAGACGTGTCCCTAACTCACTGGGGTACGAGACCCTCACCTGGTTTAGTCTGCCTATCGAAGCGGTGTACCAGGATGCAAAGAGCTACTTTGAACCACAGGTGAGAGGTGAGTGTCTGGTGAGGATGATAGGTGAGTGAGTTGCCTCAGAATGCACATGACAAGCCCTTTCACCAGAGGTGCTGCCACTCCCTGAGCACCCCTGAGGGCTGTAATATTATAATTCCACAAGCTGATCTATGCTCATCCACCTTACCTAAAATACTCCTTGCATTGAAATAGATGCAACTCAGAATATTATTCCCAGCATGCTGAACCTTTTGCTTCCTTTCTTTGTATGTGGGCTTAACAGTATTTCTCCCCACAACCACTCTACCTGCTGCCCTGGCACCCGGGATCCCATCCGTCTGCTGCAAGGAAACCAGTTCCTCTCTAGTTGAGCTGCAATCCATCCTGTCTATACAGGTCTCTCCTTCCCTGGACGAGAGCCCAGTGATCCAAAAATCTGAAGCCCTCCCACCTGCACCATCTCCTTAGCTATTTGTTAAACTGTATTATCATCCTATTTCTGGCCTCATGAGCATGAGGCACAGGTAGCATTTCTGAGAACACAATGTTGTTGGTCCTGTCCTTTAACTAACACCTAACTCCCTGGACTCACTTTGGAGAATCTCATCACCCTTCCTACCAATATCAGTGATACCGACATAGATCAAAACATCTAGCAGCTCAACCCCTCTCCTAAGAAATTTATGGTGTCAACCTAAAATATTCCTGGCCCCGGCACCTGGGAAGGCAACACACAGTATCATTCGGAATCTCATTCTTGTTCTCCTTATCTCTTGAGGAACCATTATTTTCTCTTCGGTAGACACTGAGGAAAAATACTGATTAAAAATCCCAGCAATCTCTTACTGTTCAAGACATTTGTGACCTTGCTGATATCTATGGGGAACTATACTGTCCCTAGCCATCCTTTCATTCTTAATATAGCCACAAAACCTCTTAGAATTTTCCTTAACCTTTCCTCATACCTTTTTCCCCTCCCCCAATTTTCTACTTAGCAGTACTCTTAATCTTATTTATAAAAATTAGGGGATTTGTTCAATCCTAACCTCCTAAACCAAATGTATGCTTTTTACCTTAACTTGAACGAAGTTCCAAATCTCTCATCAGCCAACGTTCACTAAACATCCAAGTTTTCTCTTCACCTTAAGAGAAACATGATGCTCTGGAACACTCTTAATAGCTTCCCAAACCATTCATTCCCTTCCCTTACCAATCACCCTCTGCTAGATCCTGTTTAATTCTTTCAAAATTAGCCCTGCCCTAGTTTACGACCCTAATTTGTGGGCCTATCCTAATCTTTTCCATCACTATCTCCAAACCTCCAAACTAATAAAATTATAATCATTAGAGCCAAAGTGCTCCCTGACTGTCACTTCAGTTAATTACTCTATTTTATTCACTAAGAGGTGATCCAGTATTACCCCCTCCCATGTATGGCCCACTACATTTTAACTGGACATATTTCATCCAACACTTTGGGTGTCCCAGTCAAAATTAAGGAAATTGATACCTCCCTCTAATATAACTTTATTATTCCTACAACTGTGAGCAACTTTTCTACACAGCTGTCCCTGAAATTCCCAAGAAGCTCATCTTCCATTGTTTCCAGAAAGTTCACCTTCCCAGAAAGGAACATGGCCAGCAGTAACAGAACTGTGGAGTTCAACTAAACTTGGAAAAGAATGATAATGACTAAGTTTTGATTAATGAATGTCATGTCAGATACTATTGAGAATCAGAGATATGACAGTCGTACATGGAAAATAATGTTAGAATTAGCTAATAACATGCCTTCATGATTTGGATTATTTCAAGGAAGGCCAGTAACTTCTATATCTTAGAACTGAGGCACCTCAATTCCAAAATTCTGTATGAAAAGACTACATTCTGTACACTTGGAGAAAACTGAGAAATAGAATAAAGAGACACTCTCCTGCTTGATCTGAGAAAGGACTTCTATAAATAATTCTTCTTTGAAAGGAGATTGAGCAGTTCTACCCTGAACCCTACTGTTTTAAAGATCCAGATGAGCTTATTACAAAGTACAAGAATCTTAAGGTATATGCAGGGATGATGTTTCCTATGGCTGGAGTGTCACCAGTCTAGGATCACAGTCTCCAAACAGCCATTCAGCGTTAGCCTTAGTCTCCAAAGTTAGCTATTCAGGACTAGGATGAGAAGAAATTTCTTCACCTGCGCAATAGTGAATTTTTGGAATTCTTGACCCAGGAGAAGTGCAATGGTTTAGCTGTTAAGTATAATTAATGCACAGAGTAATAGACTTGATACAGGCTGAATATCCCTTACCTGAAATGCTTGGAGCAGGAAGTGTTCTGGATTTTGGAATATATAGTAAGATAGCTTGGGATCACTGTCATCTCTGACTCTGAATTTACATGCCATTGGCAAGCAGTCTTTGTCTAACAAGAGAACATTTTGCAGAGACAAAACATCAGCGATGATCCGATTGAGTTTTATTGGTATGGACACAGAAGACTGTATGACCTACCCCTGGTTCTTCACTGAAAACCAGAGTTGAACATGTTAAATTTTGAGCAACACTGATCAGCTCTCCAAGAAAGGTACCGTAGATTCCGGACTACAGAGCGCACCTGATTAAAAGCCGCTGGCTCTAATTTTAGAAAGAAAATCAATTTTTTACTTGTACAGGCCGCACCGGATTTTAGGCCGCACCGGATTTTCGGCCGCAGGTGTCCCACGTTGTAATATGAGATATTTACACAGAAAGATATTACACGTGAGGATTTTTTAACTTTTAATTAAATCCATATGGTAACATAAACAAATACATATTGCAAATGCTTTTTTTCGAACCGTGCCTGTAACGCGGCTACTTTTAAATATACGTTGCGTATACTTTTTTACTGAACAACATTCCAATATCTCCTAACGACTGGTAAAAAATATATATACTGCAGCCTACCAGGAAAAGTTATTGATCGCCTTTAACTTAAAAGCAGCGTTCGCTCAGATCCAATGCCGCTCGCGTAATGCCGCTCCCCCCCTCCTTCCCGTTTATCGCAAACTGGCATTTTTCCCACAAGACGCGGCGAAACTGGGTGTGACGTCATAGCATCCCGCGATGTAGTACAGAAAACAAATATAGTTAAAACACTTCTAACTTTAACTAGAAAATGAATTACTAAGCGAAAATATTATAAACTAAATAACTGCCATAAAGGCAGCACAATGCTTTTCTTTGAGTGTTTTCCATGTTGATGAGGGTGAGTACAAATGACTGATTACAATAATTTAATTGTGAAAGTGAGCTTGATTTATCGTACAATTTCATTGGACCTCTGTGAACTACTCATCAATTTTATTGGTCTACTGTTACGAGGCAAAATGTTTTTGGCGGCATGAAAAAAATCATTTATTCGCCGCACCGTATTAAAGGCCGCAGTGTTCAAAGCTGTTCAAAATGTGGGGAAAAAAGTAGCGGCTTATAATCCGACATCTACGGTAATTTTCCTTCCTGGAGGGTGTTGGAGAAGCAGATGAACTTTTAAAACAATGTTTATAATTACAGATGTTGGCTTTAAAACAAAAAAAAAAAATCACAACCAAGGTGAGATTTGAATTCATGCCTCTGAAATAATAACTTGGTGTCAGGAATAAACATGGAGTGGACCCAAATGCAGGACACAGGCACTGAAGTACTAGGGGTAGGACAGGATGGGGATGCCATGGCATTTAAGGGGTAATGCAGGCAGGGCTCGATCCCAGAGGTCAGGCAGGCAGGAGGATCACAATATCTGTGGCAGGCAGGAGGAGAGCCCCCTGGGGCAGGCACATAACTCCTGGGCAAGGCTGCCTCCCAGGCAGGAACATTGAGGCCTGGGCATGACACAGAACACCTGGGCAGGTGCAGGCACAACCCATAGGGAGCAATGGGTGGAAAGGGTCAGAGTCCTCAGGGAGGGCCACATGGATCCCAGGCAGGGCCACCTCCCAGGCAGGAACACAGAAGCCTGGGCAAGGCAGAGACCCCTGGGCAGGTGCAGGGCACAACCCATCAGATGCGAGGGGTAAGAAAGGGAACAGAGTCCCTCCACCAGGCAACAGCAGACAGCCTGGCTTCCCTGACAGCAGCAAGGGACAGGAAGGGGGCAGAACCACCCAAGGGGTAACAGCAACAGCCTGGCTTACTCAACAGAGGCAAGAGACAGGAAGGGGCAGAACCACCCAAGAGGTAATGGCAACAGCCTGGCTTATCTGACAGAGGCAAGGGACAGGAAGGGAGCTGGGTCCAGGGTGAGCAGCAGGACAACCACAATACACCAGTAAATAGGGAGAAGCAAGCAGACAGCACAACAGCATGGGCAAGGCAAATATGGCAGAACAACAGGACCAGCACACCCAAGAGAAGCAGGAAAAGCATGACAAACCAGGCAGAACAGGTACAGAGCAGGTTGCAGAGCAGAATACAGAGCCTGTTGCAGATCAGGCAAAGAGCAGGATTCAGGGCAAACAAACCAGGTTCAGAGCAAGCAAGAAGCAAAACAACCACCCACGTAGGCTCAGTCCCCGAGCCCCTTATAAACATCTGCCCCTAATAGGCGACAGCTGTACCTCTTTAAGCCAAGATGGTCCAATGGCTCCGGGTGACAGGAGGACTGGCTGCAAGGCCCGGAGTCCGGAGTCCGCGGACTGGAGCAAGACCCGGAAGGCAGGCTCCAGACCGGACCCTTACACTTGGGCTTTGAGCTATGAATCCAATAACAAAACCATACTACAACATATGTACTGTATATACCTGGAGGTAGCACTTATTTTACAAGCCAGCACACCTAAGCTATTGACCTGTTAAATCTTTAAGACATTTGTGCAGCTGAATGTTAACAATTATCTGTCAAGTTGTGAAATTTGTAGTTTGATAGCTCTCTACCAAACTTTGGAATGGATATCAGATTAAACTTTTTCTATAATACAGAACATAATATTGGTAGCATACTTGTCAGCATTTAAATGCCATACCTATTTGACAGATTAAACATATGCCACATCTAAAATGGCATATTACTTTTATAACCATTAGTTCCTATTATGTGTTTAACACTTAACTGACTTGTTCATTAATCAAATTGTGATATATATACTCAATATTATGCTTCTGAGATTATGAGAGAGAGAAATTCTGTATACATAGTATATATATTTTATATATGTACAGTATAAATAAAGAGATTCTGTTTATGCTGGAAATCTTGAGGAACCTACACAAAATGCTGGAGGAACTCATCAAATCTTGGCCCAAAACATTGACTGTTTATTCCCCTCCACAGATGCTGCCTGACTTGCTGAGCTCCTCCAGCTTTTTGTGTGAGTTTCTCATATATATAACCAAGTTAGTTTACGCTTGTTTCCAGCATGGCTTATCCTGTAGGTGAAGACATCATTTCTGCTTTTTCCCTGACTCCTTTAATGTAGATCCAATTCTTCCATTGTTAAAGGTCCTCAGTTGAAAGCAGAGTAGTGTTTAAAAAAAACATGTGAAACATGTGTTCGTGGTAACATGTATTAAGAAGTCCCATGCCTTTAACAACCATTTTTCAGCCTACCTCTGTCCCAGTGCAATGATTTTTAGTGGAATCCAAGTCTACACTAAGCAGGCATTTCTCTCAAGAAGCCAATATTGGTGAGTCCCTAGGGTAACTATTTAATACATGTTCCACTGCATTTTCAGTAATTGTGTCAAGGTTAACTCCTAAGAGTCCCATAAATTTTAATGGTATGTTACAATTCAGGTAAGTAATGCATTCACATTTTTATGCTGTCAAGTCATAGTAAATTAGTAAACTGATATGTAGTTAAATAAAATTTTAAAGCCGACAGATGACATAGAATATTTTATACTTCATGAAGGTTAGAGGCAATTTTGCATCCTATTTAGTGGCATCCAAAGTGACATGGAACTGCTTTTGGTTAAGTTGTGAATAGAGAAACTGGACTAATTTAGACAGCTTTTAGATTTTAGATGCTAGCAAGTTGAAAACTAATGACTGACAGTTTTTTCTGCGTGAGAGTTATTTATATTTTTTCTACGACATGGACAAAGGTCACAGCTATTGCATTTTGAGCCACAGCACCAAGTCAATGTATGCTGAGAAAGGTTGATTTTCTGTTTTTGGAAAACTAGAGTAAGCTAATCAACAAACAAGAGAAAATCTGCTGATGCTGGAGATCCAAAGCAATGCACACAAAATGCTGGAGGAACTCAGCAGGCCAGGCAGCATCTATGGAAAAGAGTAAACAGTTGAAATTTCGGACCAAGACCCTTCTTCAGGACTAGAAAGGAAAGGGAGAAGTCAGAGTAAGAAGGTAGGAGGAGGGGAGGAAGAAGTACAAAGTGGTGGGTGATAGATGAAACCGGGAGAGAGGGATGGGGTAAAGTAAAGAGCTGGAAAGTTGATCAGTGAAAGAGATAAAGGCTGGAGGGGGGGAATCTAGGAGAAGACAGAAGATCATTGAAGAAAAGGGAGGTGGACAAGCACCAGAGGGATGTGAGGGGCAGGTAAGGAGATAAGGTGAGAGAGGGAAACAGAAATGGGGAATGGTGAAAGTGGAGAAATTACCACAAGTTCGAGAAATCAATGTTTAGGCCATCAGGTTGGAAGCTACCCAGACAAAATATAAGGTGTTTCTCCTCCAACTTGAGTGTGGCCATATCATAGCATAGAGGAGGCCATGAACTGACATGTTGGAATAAGAATGTAAAGTGGAATTAAAAAGGATGGCTACAGGAAAATTCCACTTTTCTGCCAGACAGAGCATATGTGCTCAGCAAAGTGGTCTCCCAATCTACGTTGGGTCTCGCCAATATACAGGAGGCCACACCAGGGGCACTGGATACAGTAGATGACCCCAACACACTTGTAGGTGAACTGTCACCTCACCCAGAAGGACTGTTCATGGCCCTGTATGGTAGTGAGGGAGGAGGTGTAGGGGAAGGTGTAGCACTTGTTCTGCTTACAAGAATAAGTGCCTGGAGGGAGATCACTGGGGAGGGACAAGTGGACAAGCTAGTCACATAGGGAGTGATCCATACGGAAAGCAGAAAGTGGGGGGAGGGAAAGATGTGTTTGGTGGTGGGATTCCTTTGGGGAGGACAGAATTTACAGAGAATTATGAGCTAGATGCAGAGGCTAGTGGATTGGTAGATGAGAAGAAGAGGAACCCTATCTCTGGTGTGATGGTGGGAGGATGGGGTGAGGACAGCCTGTGTGAAACGGAAGAGATGCGGACATTAGGGAGTGTAGTGGAACACAAGTGCATAGTGTATTGAAAGTGACATCACTAGTAAACAGGGTGATGAAAAAGATGTTTAGCATATTGGCCTTCATCAGTCAGGACATTCGATATAGGAGTCAGCATAATGTTGCAGTTGTGTAAGTCTTCTGTGATGCCGAACTTGGTTACTGTGTACAGTTTTGGCCACCCTGTTGTAGGAAAGATGGAGTCAAACTGGAAAGGGTGCAGAAAAGATTTATAAAGATGTTGCCAGGACTAAAGGACCCGAGTTATACAAAGAAACATAGAAACATAGAAAATAGGTGCAGGAGTAGGCCATTCGGCCCTTCGAGCCTGCACCGCCATTCAGTATGATCATGGCTGATCATCCAACTGAGAACCCTGTACCTGCTTTCTCTCCATACCCCTGATCCCTTTAATAGAAACATAGAAATTGGCCATAGAGAAAAGAGATTGGCCAGGTTTGAACTTAATTGCTCAGGATGTAGAAGAATGAGCAGTGACCTTATAGAGATGTTTAAAATTACAAGAGGCATTGATAAGGTAGACAGTAACAGTCTTTTCACCAGAGTAAATCTGAAAAAAACTACAGGACATAAATTTAGGGTGATGGGGGAAAGATTTAAAAGGGACCTGAGGAGCGACTTTTTCAAGCAGACATAGGAATACATAGGAATTTGGGACTGACTGGGTAGGCACCATGGTTGGCATAGACTCATTGGGCTGAAGGTTTGAGCTGTATTGCACAAAATAATACAGCACAAAATTGTGTTATATTCACTACGACTCTATTATTTATTTTTAACAGATTTGTCACCTACAAATTCTGAAGGATTGATTTCTCCAGAAGAGGTTCATGTATCTCAGAAGAATCCTATTATCTTTATTCCCACATTCTTTCCGGTGTCTTTTATCCTGTGACCATGCCCATTATCCCAAAACCTGTGTATTCCGATAAAACATGGCATATCCAATTGTCTCCAAATATGTCAATCAAGTTGTAATCTGTATTGCCTGGTTGCCATAGAGTTTGCTATAAAAATTGCTGTAATCCTCTGACCTTCACTGAATAGATCGTATCTTTAACATTCCAATGGACTATTTACTTTTTACCTGTACCTCAGGGTTTCCAATTCAGCTATTCAAACCAAGTCTAACTCAGAAGGAGCAAAAGTACACTTTAGGTTACAATACATTACAATAGACAATGCCCTTCCACCAGTCCTTAATACTCAGTTCTGACTTTTCTCCATTACTGATATCAAGCAAACTGATCTACAATTCCCCAATTTTTTTTTCATCCTTACATTTACCACCTTTTTTTTTTAATTACTGTAAAAGTTTGGAAAGTGACAACCAATTCATTCACTATCTCCAAAACAGTGGTGTGCTGGTCATCAGATTCTATGAATTATTATCTTTCAGTCCCATCAATGTTTTGCTGTTTTGCTACTTTCTTTTAGCTCCTCATTCAGCCAAAATCTGTTGTTCTCTACTATTTCCTAAAGTTTTGCAGTATCATCTTCTGTGAAGACAGACACAAAACATTTAATTTCTATGCTTTTTCATTATTTCCCCAATTTCTCACGTCTTTCTAAGCAACTGATGCTAAACATTTCCTCTTTACATATTGATTTGAGTTGTTATCATTTATTTTGATCTTCCTTTCCAGGTTAATTCTCACATTCTACTTTCCAATGCCTTAGTCCTTCTATGCTGAATTCTGAAATTTTCCCAGCATTCAGATTTACTGCTCTGACTGTCGACATTATAATTGTTCTGGAAGCCTATTGCTGGAAATCTGTGGAAGAAACAAGTAGCGTTTCACATCTGAGATTTTTCATCAGAACTGAGTAACTGAATGAGATTTTCTTCAGAACTGAGTAGTAAAGAATATATCTTACTATAGCACAGAAGATGAGGGACAGTTGGGTATAATATCTGAAAATCTCTGGTAGAATGATCCAAAGGGGTTAGAAGCACATTTTAGCTTCTTCATTTGTGTTATATGTTACTAGTAGCAGTGACATGCTCAATTGTACTAATAGTAGAAGAGAAATACTAAACCAAAATCAGGGCTTTGGCCCAAAACATCAATTGTACTCTTTTCATAGATGCTGCCAGGCCTGCTGAGTTCCTTCAGCATTTTGTGTGTGTTGCTCACAGGTGGGCAACAAGCAGGAATGGCCAATTCTGAAACAGACAGAAAGAAAGAATGGATTCTGGTTATTCTTCTAGTGGTCTCATTAAAGTAACCAGTATAATCTGTCACACTGCACTTTGTATTGTTACTGTTTTGCTTTGTTCTCCTTCAATGTACCGTGCAATGATTTGATTTGTATTCACAGTATGCAATCAAGCTTTTCAATGGATCCCAGTCAATTTGACAATAATAAACTAAAACAAAAAATTTCCTCATGTTTGAGAATTTGATATTGATGCAAATTTGAAGTTGCAGGCTGCAACATGCCCAGATGGAAACTGAGGTAATAATTTCTCAAACATGCACTGGGCCTCATTGTATCATTGCAGGAGACCACAAACAGAATGATCAGAGTGGGAGTGGGATAGAGAATTAAACTGGTGGAAGATGAGACATAAAGGGTCGCCACTGAAGACTGCACACAGGGGCTTGCAAGATGATCAGCCAGCCGGTGTTTGCTTTTGATTTTGCAGACGGTGCGAACACTATACGCAGTAACAAGTGCACGTGTATTAGTGCTTCACCTGGAAAGACTATTGGGTAATGAGATGGCAGAGAAGAAAGAGATGAAAGGTCAGACATTACATGAGCAAGTGGCATAAAAGGGGGCTTGTTTGGTGGGGACAAAATAGCAGACCAGGTAGGTAATCACAAATCCTTCGAAATGTTGAAAGGGGAGAGGGGTACGTGTCAAGTGATGGAACATTGTTGAAACTCCTGAAATATGCAAAAGTATGATCCGTTAAATAGGGACGCTGTTGGATGGAAGAAGAGGACCATGGAAAATCAACTCTTAATTGGTCCCAGAGAAAATGGGATCAGAGCAGAATTGAAGGAAATAAATTGGAGCAGTAGCAACTGAAACAGAAGAACCGGGAGAATGGATGGAAATTCAAATGTCAACCTTTTCCTTTGATCTAACAGTATCATTAGCAGGTCTAATTAGCCACGGCTTGAACACTTATTCTGTTGTGTTTCTGTCTCTTTAAAGGATATACAGTACTGTGCAAAAGTCTTAGGCACATATACAGTATACAGTGGCATGCAAAAGTTTGGGCACCCCGGTCAAAATTTCTGTTACTATGAATAGCTAAGCAAGTAAAAGATGACCTGATTTCTAAATGGCATAATGTTAAAGATGACACATTTCTTTAATCTTTTAAGCAAGATTACTTTTTTTATTTCCATCTTTTACCGTTTCAGCATAACAAAAAAGGAAAAGGGCTCAAAGCAAAAGTTTGGGCACCCTGCATGGTCAGTACTTAATAACACTTGCTTTGGCAAGTATCACAGCTTATAAATGCATTCTGTAGCCAGCTAAGAGTCTTTCAATTCTTGTTTGAGGCATTTTCGCCCATTCTTCCTTGCAAAAGGCTTCTAGTTCTGTAAGATTCTTGGGCCGTCTTGCATGCACTGCTCTTTTGAGGTCTATCCACAGATTTTCAATGATGTTTTTGTTGGGGGACTGTGAGGGCCATGGCAAAACCTTCAGCTTGCGCCTCTTGAGGCAGTCCATTGTGGATTTTGAGGTGTGTTTAGGATCATTATCCTGTTGTAGAAGCCATCCTCTTTTCATCTTCAGCTTTTTTACAGACGGTGTGATGTTTGCTTCCAGAATTTACTGGTATTTAATTGAATTCATTCTTGCCTCTACCAGTGAAACATTCCCGGTGCCATTGGCTGCAACACAAGCCCAAACCATTTTCAATCCAACCCCGTGCTTAAATTCATCAGTTAAAATCTAAACAAGCCTGATGCATTTTGGAAACAAGTCCTGTGGACTGATGAAGTTAAAACAGAACTTTTTGGCCGCAATGAGCAAAGGTATGTTCGGAGAAAAAAGGGTGCAGAATTTCATGAAAAGAACACCTCTCCAACTGTTAAGCATGGGGGTGCATTGATCATGCTTTGGGCCAAACAAGAATTGAAAGACTCTTAGCTGGCTACAGAAAGCATTTACAAGCTGTGATACTTGCCAAAGGGGATGTTACTAAGTACTGACCATGCAGGGTGCCCAAACTTTTGCTTTGAGCCCTTTTCCTTTTTTGTTATTTTGAAACTGTAAAAGATGGAAATAAAAAAGTAATCTTGCTTAAAATATTAAAGAAATGTGTCACCTTTAACTTTATGCCCTTTGGAAATCAGGTCATCTTTTACTCGCTTAGCTATTCACAGTAACAGAAATTTTGACTAGGGGTGCCCAAACTTTTGCATGCCACTGTATAGCGGGGGTGCATAAGACTTTTGCTCAATACTGTATTTATCAAAGTGGAGCAGAGAGTGAGTTTGTAAGTCTGGTGGGAGCAAAGGATCTTGGGAATGGTGAGATTGGAGCACTGCAGGACGAATGTGGGACAGGTGGCAAACAGAGAGTCAGGGGCAGGGGTGGTGTGGTTACAGCCACACACCCCTGAGACACAAACCAAGGTCAATTGACTCCATACAATTAGTTTATTGATCATTATAGAATGTTTCTCTGGTGATTCCTGCTCCCTCCCCTCTCCTTTCAACTGTTCCCAACCATGATTCTCCTCTCCCTGCCCCATTCCCACTCTCAGTTCACAATAGTCACCCATATCAGAATCAGTTTTATCATCATTCATATATATAATGTCTCTCCTTATCTCCTTATTTTCCCATCACCTCCCTCTGGTGTTCCTCCCCCTTTCCTTTCTTACATAAGAGCATAAGAAATCGGAGCAGGAGTGGTCCATCGAGCCTGCCCCGCCATTCAATAGAATCATGAATGATCTGTCCATAAATTCAGCTCCATCTACCCGCCTTTTCCCCATAAACCTTAATTCCCCTACTATGTAAAAACCTATCTAACTGTTACTTAAGTATATTTAGTGAAGAAGCCTCAATTGCTTTCCTGGGCAGAGAATTCCACAGATTCACCATTCTCTGTAAAAAACAGTTTCTCCTCATCTCTGTCCTAAATCTTCTCCCCTGAATCTCAAGGCAATGTCCCCTAGTTCTAGTCTCACCTATCAATAGAAACAACTTTCCTACTTCTATCTTATCTATCCCTTTCAAAATTTTGTATGTTTCTATAGATCCCCTCTCATTCTTCTGAACTCCAGAGAGTATAGTCCCAGGTGACTCAATCTCTCCTCATAAGTTAAACCCTTCATCCCCGGAATCAACCTGGTGAACCTCCTCTGCACTGTCTCCAAAGCCAGTATATCCTTCCGCAAGTACAGAGACCAGAACTGCACACAGTACCCCAGGTGTGGCCTCACCCGTACCCTGTATAGTTGCAGCGTGACCTCCCTGCTCTTGAATTCAATCCCTCTAGCAACAAAGGGCAACATTCCATTTGCCTTCTTACTAACCTGTTGTACCTGCAAGCCAACTATTTGCGATTCATGAACAAAGCACTCCCAAGTCCCTCTGCACAACAGCATGCTGCAATCTTTCACCATTTAAATAATAATCTGCTCTTCTATTATTCCTTCCAAAGTGGATGATCTCTCATTTACCAAAGTTGCATTCCATCTGCCAGACCTTGGCCCATACACTTAACCTACCTATATCCCTCAGCAGACTTTCTACATCCTCTGTATAATTTGCTTTTCCACTCAGTTTAGTGTCATCAGCAAATGTTGCTATGCTACACTCCGTCCCTTCTTTCAAATCATCAATGTAAATGGTAAACAGCTGCGGGCCCAGCACCGACCCCTGCGGCACCCCACTCACCACTGACTGCCAACCGGAGAAACACCCACTTATACTAACTCTCTGCCTTCTATTGGTTAACCAATCCATTATCCATGCCAATACACTTTCTCCAACTCTAATACATCCGTATCTTATTTATAAGTCTCTTGTGCGGCACTTTATTGAAAACCTTCTACGACATCCACCTGTTCCCCTCTATCTACTGCATTCATTATGTCCTCAAAGAACTCCAGTAAGTCTGTCAAACAGGACCTGCCCTTTCTGAATCCATGCTGTGTCTGTCTAATGGAGCCACTCCTTTCTAAATGTTTCGCTATTTCTTCCTTAATGACAGCTTCATGCCTTCTCCAGACTACAGATGTTAAGCTAACTGGCCTATAGTTGCCCATCTTTTGCCTACATCCTTTTTAAAAAAAGTGGCGTGACATTTGCTGTCTTCCAATCTTCCGGGACCTGCCCAGAGTCTAGAGAGTTTTGATAAATGATTACCAACATGTCTACTATAACCTCCGCCAATTCCCTCAGCACCCTGGGATGCATCCCATCAGGACCAGGGGACTTATCTACCTTCAGGCCCTCTAGTTTGCTCATCACTGTCTCTGTAGTAACAGTGATTTTATCGAGGTGTTCACGTCCCATTTTGTCTATAACATCAATCTTTGGCATATTAGACATGCCCTCCACTGTGAAGACCGACACAAAATAGCCATTCAATGCCTCAGCCATTTCTTTATCACCCAATATCAATTTCCCGTTCTCGTCTTTCAAGGGATCTACATTGACTTTAGCCACCCTCTTCCACTTTATATATTTATAAAAACTTTTGCTATCTGTTTTTTTATATTTTGTGCTAATTCACTTTCATACTCTATCTTCCCTTTCTTTATTTCTTGTTTAGTTGTTCTCTGTTGCTTTTTAAAGTTTTCCCAATCCTCCAGTCTCCCACTACTCCTTGCGACATTTTACACATGAACTTTTAATTTAATACTATCTTTTATTTCCTTAGTTATCCAAGGCTGGCTCTCCCCACTCTTATTGTCTTTACTTTTGACTGGAATATACTTTTGTTGAGCACTGTGAAAAATTTCTTTGAAAGTATTCCACTGTTCCTCAACTAGGTCCAACCAAATAGCCTGTGTTCCAAATCCACATTAGCCAACTCCTCCCTCATCCCGTTGTAGACTCCTTTGATCAAGCATAATACACTAGTTTTAGATCTAACTATTTCATCCTCCATCTGAATGCAAAATTCAATCATACTAAGATCACTCTTTCCAAGAGGATCCCTGACTACAAGATTGTTAATCTTACCTGTCTCATTGCACAGGACTACATCTAAGATAGCATTTTCCCTTGTAGGTTCACTAACATACCGCTCAAGAAAGCCATCATGGATGCATTCTATGAAGTCCTCCTCAAGACTTCCTTGACCAACCTGATTCACCCAATCTATGTGGAAGTTAAAATCCGCCACGATAACTGAGGTTCCTTTCTTACAAGCCTCAGTTATTTCTTGGTTAATTGCCTCTGCCACTGCAATATTTTTATTAGGTGGCCTATAGACAACACCCACCAGTGAATTGTTCCCTTTACTAATCTTAATCTCTACCCAGATGGACTCAACATTCTGCTCCATAGATCTTATATCATCTCTCACAATCGCCTTGATCTCATCCCTAATCAAGAGCTTCACCCCACCTCCTCTGCCTTCCTGCCTATCTTTCTGTATCACCTGATACCCTTGGATGTTTAATTCCCAGTCATCTCCACCTTGCAGCCAGGTTTCTGTAATGGCCACTAAATCATATGCCTTGGTACTGATCTGTGCCACAAGTTCACTAACCTTGTTTCTAATACTATGGGCATTTAGATAAAGTGCAGACTTTGTTTCCAACTCAATATATAGGTAAAGTACCTCATGATCATATATTATCCTTGTTTTATGTCCCTTCTGATTTGTACAATAACCTACTATACCAATACCGATAGGGAATGTGCAGACAACATCTACCAAGGATTTTTGTCCTTTGCTGTGATGGTCTTCACACAGGCTAATCTTATTTCTAGATATTTTGAATTGAGATCCTGCCTCCCTTATACTTTTTCAATTTGATGTTTTATTATTAGGCCACAGTTCCACTTCTCATATGTTGGCTGACTTCTAAAAGTTTAGAATGAAATACCTTAATTCAAAAAATGGGGAAGACAGAAAATGGGACATAATTTCACATATGTCTAAACAAAATGTAAGGACTTATTTTTAAGACTGTTGACTGTAATAATTAGGAAAACATAAGATAATCATATTAAAAGATAATCATATCATGTTAAAATAAACATTTGTTGAAATTTTAGAAGATCTTCCAAAAAGTTCTAAGTGTTGTGGAGAAGATTATATCAGTAGAAATAAGTGGATGTACACTGGTTTCCAGAAAGAAATGACATACTGTATGGTAGTAGTGTTTAATCTAAGGGGTATGACTGCCTCTTGGAACAATGTGGCCAGGGAGACGCTTTGCAAGGTCCAGAGATAAGACATCTTGGTGTATGCAGACCTATTGCAAATGGGATTGCCATACATCTTAAAGGTTTCCATTAGCTCCCACATACTCTAGTTGCAAAATGCCTTCCACTCTACAGACCCTGCTTTAAATTAAATTAATTTCTTTAATTGTCTAGTAAGGTATTAACTGGCTATTTACAGATGTTAATTATAATGCTGACTATTAGCTTTACGATATCAATTTAAGTTAAATGTTGACTGTGGATTATAATTTAATGGAATCACAATCTCATTAGCTGAGTTATCCCAGGTTTATCATCAGACTGACTCACTGAAACTGAAATAACAAGGTATTTTGAACCTTGTCTTGCATCCTTCGAGAGGTTAGTCATGGAGTAATCTGGGTCCATGCCAATTTGCCTATTGTCACAACAGGTCAACAGCAAATAATGTAGATGATCTTGTAGAGCTGTGAGAAATTGGCAGGAATGATGTTGTGGGCATGGCTGAAGGACAATCATACCTGAAAGCTTAAAATTCAAGGATACACTTGTATCAAAATGACAACAGGTAGGCAGAGGTGGTGGGGTGGCTCTGTTGGTAGAAATTGAATCCAAATTCTTAGAAAGATATGACATAAGATCAGAAAATGTAGAATCCTTGTGGGTAGAGTTAGGAAACTGCAAAGATAAAAATACCCTGATAGGGTTATTAATTTAATTTAAGGCAGGCCAATGCACAGTGGCTAGTATGCAGGATAAAGACTACAATGGGAGATAGACATGTAAAAAAAAGAACTGTTAGTCATAAGGGATTTCAATATGCAAGCAGATTAGAAAAATCAGGTTGGTACTGGATCCCAAGAGAAGGAATTTGTAGAATGCCCTTGAGATTACTTTTTAGAGCAGCTTGTGGTTGAGCTCACTTGGGAAAAGGCAATTCTTGATTGGGTGTTGTGTAATGAACCAGATTTAATTAGGGAGATTAAGATAAAGGAACCCTTAGGATGCAATGATTATAATATGATAGATTTTACCCTGCAGTTTGAGAGGGAGAAGCTAATGTTGGATGTATGAGTATTACAATACAGGGGCATGAGAGTGAAGGCAGCATACACGATTGACAGTAGAGCAGCAATGGTTGAAATTTCTAGTAGTATTTGGAAGGTGCATGGTCAGTTCATTGCAGCAAAGAAGAAGCATTCTAAAGGGGATGAGACAACTGTGGCTGACAAGTGAAGTCAAAGCCAGCATAAAAGAAAAAGAGAGGGCATGCGATATAACAAAAAACAGTGGAAAGCTAGAGAATTGGGAAGGTTATTAAAACCAATGGAAGGCAACTAAAAGAGTCCAAGGTGGTTCACATGAATGAAAGGGTTCAAGAATGAGGAGCTCTGGGGCTATACTCACTGGCATTTAGAAGAATGAGGTGGAATCTCACTGAAACCTATTGAATATTGGAAGACCATAAGACGCAGAAGCAGAATTAGGCCATTTGGCACATCAAGCCTGTTCCGTCATTTCAACATGACCGATGCATTTTCCCTCTCAACTCCACTCTGCTGCCTTCTCCCTCTATCCCTTCAGGCCCTGACTAATCAAGAATCTATCACCTCTGGCTTAAATATACACAATGATTTGCTCTCCACAGCTGTCAATAGCAATGAATTCAAAAGATTCACGAAAGGAATCATCTTCATTCTAAAAGGACACTCCTCTGTTCTGAGACTGGGCCCTCTTTTCTTAAACTCTTCCACCATAGGAAACATCCTCTACGTATCCACTCTATTGAGGTCTTTCAACATTCAATAGATTTCAATTAGGTTACTCCTCATTCTTCTGAATTCCAGTGAGTACAGGCCCAGAGTCATCTATTGGTCCTCATATGATAAGCCTTTCAATCCAGAATCATTTTCATGTTCTTCCTTTGAACCCTCTCCAATGTCAGCATATACTTTCTTAGATAAAAGGCCCAAAACAGCTCACAGTACTCCAAGTGAGACCCAACCAGTGCCTCAACATTACACTTCTGTCTTTATATTCTTGTCTTCTCAAAATAAATTCTAACACTGCATGTGGCCTCCTTACCACCTAATCAACCTGCTTATTAACTTTTAGGGAACCCTGCACAAGGACTCCCAAATCCCTTTTCATCTCAGATTTTTGTATTTTCCCTCCATTTAGAAAATAGTAAACTCTTGCATTTCTTCTACCAAAGTATATGACCATACACTTCTCAACAGTGTATTCCATCTGTCACCTCTTTGCCCATTCCCCAAATATGTCTCAGTTCTTCCGTAGCCTCTCTGTTCCTCAACACCTCCTGCCCCTCCAACAATCTTAATATCATCTGCAAACTAGGCCACAAAGCTATCAATTCCATCATTCAAATCATTGATATATAATGTAAAAACAAGTGATCCCAACACAGACCCCTGTGGAACACCACTAGTCACCGGCAGCCAACCAGAAAACTCTGTCTTTATTCACATTCTTTGCCTCCTGCCAATCAGTCAATACTCTTTCCATACTAGTACCTTTCCTGTATTACCATAGGCTCTTAACTTATTCAGCAGTATCATGTGTGGCACGATGTCAAAGTCTTTCTGAAAACCCAAGAACACAACATCCACCAATTCTCCGTTGTCTATCGTGCATGTTATTTTTTCAAAAAATTCCAATAGATTTGTCAGACAAGACTTTTTCTTAAGGAAACCATGCTGACTTCAGCCTATTTCATCATGTGCCTCCAAGTACCCTGAAACCGTATCCTTAACAATCAACTCCAACACCTTCTCAACCACTGAGGTCAGACTAACTGACCTATAAATTTCCTTTCTTCTGACTCCCTCCCTTCTTGAAGAGTGCAGTGATATTTGCTATTTTCCAGTTCTCCAGAACCATGGCAGAATCCAGTGATTCTTGGAAGATCATAACTAATTCCTCCAGAATCTCTTCAGCTACTTCCTTCAAAACCCTGGGAAGTAGACCATCTGGTCCAGGTGACTTATCTACATTCAGACCTGTCAATTTTTCAAAAATCTCTCCCTAGTAATGGCAACTTCACTCATTTCTGCCCCATGACACTCTTGAACTTCTGCCATAGTGGTAATGTCTTCCACAGTGAAGACTAATGCAAAGTATATATTCAGTTTGTCCGCCATTTCCTTGTCCTCCATTACTAACTCTTCAGCACCATTTTCCAGCAGTCCGAAATCTACTCTCACCTCTCTTTTGCACTTTATATATCTGAAGAAACTTTTGGTATCCTTTTTAATATTATTGGCTAGCTTACCTTCATATTCCATCTTTTTGACTTATTTTAGATGCCATCTGTTTGTTTTTAAAAACTTCCAAATCCTCTAACCTCCCACTAATATTGGCTCTACTGTATGCCTTCTCTATTGCTTTTAAGTTGGCTTTGACTTCTCTTGTCAGCCATAGTTGTGTCACCCTACCTTTAGAATACTTCTTCTTCCTTGGGATGTATTTATCCTGCATCTTCTGAAAGCCCTAGATAGAGTGGATGAGGAGAGTATGTTTCCAATAGTGGAGGAGTCTAGGATCAAAAGGCACAGCCTTGGAATTCAAGGACATCTCTTTAGAACAGAGATGAGGAATTTCTTTAGCCAGAGAGTGGTGAATCTGGGGAATTCATTACTACAAATGGCTGTGAAGGCCAAGTCATTGCATATATTCAAAGCAGAAGTTAATATGCTCTTAATTAGTAAAGACATCAAAGGAAGGCAAGAGAATGGGGTTGAGAGGGATAATAAATCAGCCATGATATAATGGTGGAGAAAACTCGATAAACCTGTAGGCTTTCTCAATTAAAATGAAGTGAGGTGTTTTATGTTTAATGAAATCCATAACACATTTTATTGAACTCCTAAACTTACAAAACAAAATTATGCTAAACATCTTTTGCATAAATACATTATCATGTCAGACTAGTCTCTTAAAGCAAAACCCCAACTCAATGTCAGAGAATGTGAATTATGTGTGTTTCTCCCAATTACATTACTCTACACAAACCTCCACAGAAGTCACTAAAACAGACATTGTGAGCCTGTCTGGATCTCAGATGAGCCACCAGGCTTGGGTCCTGTGTTCCTTGTGTAGAGGAACCATAGATGCCTCTGGCATGTTCATGGTCATGTTGTGATGCCAGAGGAATGGCAGTGGAATACTCCAAATCATGGTGACCCCGTTTAAGATGATCTGTCAAAATACATTCAGGTTTACTCAACTTATCTATGATAGAAGTCTTTTCTCCCTGTTCCAAAGTGTGGAACAGGCCATTGTAAGGAGATCTAAGGTGCTGTTGGTGTGCGTCATGGTGGATAAAAAAAAATGAGGAGGAATGTATGTCAACAGGAACCTAAGAGTGCAGCACTTCATGATGGGAGGTAGGAATAGGTGAAAAGGAATTGAATTTACTGAAGAACATTTTTGAGAGGCCAACCAGGTAGTCATGGTGTCAGGAATGAAATCACCTGGAACTCAGAATGGCTGCCTGTGTACCAACTCAGCCATAGACAACTACAGGCCCTCTTTTAGAGCATATCTGAGCCCCAGCAGGACCCATGGGAGGAAATCAAGCCAACACTCATCGGTCAGGGAAGCCCTCAGAGCATCCTTTAAAGACCAGTGAAACCACTCCCATAGACAATTGGACTGCAGGTGATACGCCGTGGTGTAATGTATCCTAAAGCTGTGATGTGATCGATCCTAATGCCATCGCAGCCCAGAGGTCTGAAATGATTTGGAGACTGCGGTCAGAGGAGATATCAGATGGGGTGCCAAACAGAGAAACCCAGGTTCTGATGAATGTCCAAGCCACATCAGCGGGGGTCATCGATGCTAGAGGGATGACCCCTGGCCACCTGGTGGTCTGGTCCACCATGGTAATAAGGTTCATGAAACCACGGGGGGGGGGGGGAAGAGGACCGACAAGGTCCACAGTGACATGGGCAAATCATCAGTCAGGGACCTCAAAAGGTGCCAATGGCACCTGAACATGATGATAAATTTTTGCCTACTGGCACTCCACACGAGCTGCAGTCCAGTCATGCATGTCCTTTCTGAGGTCATGCCAAACAAACTTCAGTGCAACCAGTTTCTGTGAGGCCGTCCAGCATGGATGCAAGAGGCCATGCATGGAGTCAAAAACAGTTCACTGCCAGTTTGTGAGCACAGTGGGGTGAGAGTGACCAATTGAGACATCGCACAGGAAGAGAAACCACAGCTTCCCCGATCTTAATGTCAGTCAACTGTAAGCCCGTGACTGTTACCCAGGTAAACAAAATCTAAGTCTTTTAGTGCAGAGTCCATTAGCCGTTGGAAAGGCTGTGCTACATCTTTCAGTCCAAATGGCATGCACAGAAACTCAAAGGCCAGACAGAGTATCACAGCTGTTTTGGGGATGTCCTCCAACCACACAGGCACATGATGGTAGCCCCTCATTAGATCTACTTAGGAAAAAATTAACTTTCCAGCTAAACGTACCAGAAAGTTCTGGATTTGTGGAACTGTATACCAATCGGGCATGGTAGCCTCTTTAAGGCATTGGTAATCACCACGTGGGCAGCAAACACCATTGGACTTAGGGACCACATGGAGGGGTGAAGCCCTGGGACTACCTGACCAGCGTACAGCTCCTAGTCTTCCCATGTTGGCAAGCTCAATCTGCATTGTTGCCAGCTTTTCTGGGTCCAGTCTGCGCACGCAGGCATGGACTGGTGGGCCAGATGTGGGAATGTGGTGTTCGACCCCATGTTTTGTGACTGTAGCGGAGAATGTGGGCTTGATGAGGTCTGGGAATTCACCCACCAGTTAAGTAAACTCACATGCAGTGGTGCATGTGCTTGACATGGTCATGGGGAACTTACTGGGGGACCAGGGTAATGACCCAAAATCCTTGACATCCACAAGCCAGCGGTTCTTAAGATCAACTAACATTCCTTGGGCACACAGGAAATCTGTGCCAAGCAGAGGTCTGTCCACTCTAGCCAGGACAAAGTTCCATGTGTAACGTCGGCCACAGAAGCAGAGCATCACCTGTCGTGTCCCATAGGTCTGGATCCTACTTCCAGTGAGGTTTCATCGCTCTGCCTTCTCATTAATAGGCAAGGCTGGCAGCATGCTCTCTTGAGCACCCGTGTCACACAGGAAGCGTCACCCTGAAAGGGTGTCCATAATAAATAATAGATGGCCATGGCAGCAGGAACCCTTCATGTACACAGGCCTCCGATGTCCCAATGCGCTGGCACTGTTGAAGCTGCAAGGTGGTCGGCACATTCTAGCATTCATACCAAAATGTACGTGATAAAACCACAGGCCCGGCGTCGTCTGTTTCACAGCTGTGGGTGTCCTTATGTTGGGAGCCTTGCTGACCGGGCTTATTGAGACAGCATGTGGTACCATCACCAAGACCTGGCAAGGAGAGCAACTGTTGGTGCGCTCAGACTTCGATAGTCCCAAAGTCTGTAAAAGATGAGCTTTCAGCAATCAGTATAACTTGTGCTCAGATAGGTGCTCAAGCAGACTCACTACTCTCCCAGCAGTGGAGTTGCTGAGCAACGTTACCATGTAATAAAATTTGGTGTTGTCAGCGGTGATTTCTCGCAGAGCTAACTGGGCCTCCACTTGTACGAACCAAGCAAAGGCATTTTGCTCCCAAAGCGCCCGCACTTTCAAAGCAATTGCATTGGCAGACATGTTCAATAACTCCGGAATCATCCTGGAGCATCAGGGTCATCAATGTAGGTTTTTGCAAACAAAACAAAGTGAGGCGTTTTATGTTTAATGACACCCATAACCCATTTTATTGAACTCCAAAACCTACACAACAAAATTGTGCTAAAAATCTTTACGTAAATACGTCATCATGTCAGACCAGCCTTTTAAAGCGAAACCCCAACTCAGTGTTGGTGGTTGTGAATTATGTACATTTCTCCCAATTACGTTACCCTACAGACCAAATGGTCTAATCATATCTTATCACCTATTTTCAAAAGTTTAACAGTAACTTCAGTTATGAAATTCAAAGAATTTGCCGGGCCAATTGTGTCATGGTCCCAACGTTAATTCCACATTTTCTCCTAATTTCCTTTGATAGCAACACACCTGGTTTTAATCAAGACCTACAGCATAAGAACCCTGGCTTTGCACCCACTAGTTGCCAGGTTGTTGGTTTTGCCAGTGCAAATGTAATTAACGTTTCCAAGCCACTTGGACTGTGTGTTCCAAGTTTTGCTTCAGTACCAAGAATTACCTGTGAAACTCAGTCTCTCCGTGCTGTTACGTTCCCCAGTAACCGGGTGACTTATCAGCAAAGATAGATAGGTCTGCTGAAGCCTGATGCTACTATTTTCAAATGTTTTTATTTATAAAGGGACACAAACGTATGGTTAATACAAAACATTCAGATCATATACATCGTCACAACTCAATCTAAAGCACAGGTATAGTAATAATCAATCAGAAATAAGCTCTATCATTGTCTAGGGGTAATGTAGATATATATTGTTTACTGGATATCTAAAAGTCTTTTGCGGTCACTGCAGTTCCACCAGCTGCCGTCGTTGTGGTGTCGCGTTGGTGCACTTTTGTTAGAAAGAGAGAGAGAGAGATTGAATGAAACAGTTACCCGACAGGTTTTCCAACCTGGAGGAGTTCGGTTTGTCGGAGCCTCGTTGGGGGAATGAACGCTCATCTGTGGCCTCCCCAGTAGCTAAGCCGTTCTTCCGTTGTGGGGGTCGCCAATCCCAGGCAAGGAAAAGACGCACACGAACCCCACCACCGGCTGTCGCTATCAAAACGCTGTCACAGGATTTCTAGCGTGTCTTCTGGTGCGTCTGAAGGGGTCCTCCCCCCCCAGACCCTCCTTTATACTTCCTCACGGGATCGCCGGTGTCAATCTCTCTCTCAACCAGCCCACGTTGCCCGAGGGCTTTACACGTGGTCTTCATGAGACAATAGTCAGAGTCACTTTATTCTGCTTCCCGGGGGAACGTGGTCTTCCGCACGTCTCCCTTTCTCTCCCATTTTCCTGTGTCTATTCAGCACGTCTCTCCCCCTCTTGGGTCATTTGACCCCCCCTTGACTAGGGCTCTTGCGATTCTCACAAAGTTGGGGGCTGGGGTCATAACAGTGCTAAGAAAAATTTTGTCTGCTGTTTCCCTTTCTACGCTCTGTGTCAAGACCAGTTCTGCCTGTGTCCTGCCTTCCTGCACTCTCTCCTGTTTGCTGTTCAATGCTCATGCCTGCATCTGCATCCTAACACAACCTCCGAGCCTGTGTCCTGCACTTGGGTTCGCCTCGTTCATTGCAACAAATTGCCTATTACTTTTACTGTTGGCTTGCTACTAAGTATGAAGGCTTGGTTAATAAAATCTAGCTATAAAACCAAATTAATCTACTAAATGTTTAAAATGAAGTTTTCATCTTATTGAGCAAAAGAGATGAGGCATTCACTTGGCAGTTCACACAGTGCTAAAACTGATATTCACAGCCATAAATGCCACAATGGCCTCACAAGTTATTTTGTTAAGATGGACAATAAATGCCTGCTTTGCTACTGAAGCCCATCCCCTATACGCAACTAAATTAAAATCAAACTGGTCGGCACTCCAGCTAAGTGGCACAGTATCTTCAACCAATCTCTAAGATTGAGCTCCTTTAACAGTGATTGCTTACTTATAATTAGCAACAAGATTAGTTTCAATTTAATTTTTTTCCAGGCCCTGGGAATCTGTGGGAACAGAATTATATTGGCACCCAAACTGAACCATACTGTACTGTACAAATTCGAATCATACACAGGGCAGCAAATTGTGCTACAGCGATAAAACAGAGTTCAACAGTGATACTGCTATTGTCCATTTTAACAATTACTTGATACCATTTCTTCCTGTCAAGCACACATTTCAGCCAAAGCTGTGTAGAGAATAGGTCAGAGACCCTGCTCAAAAAAACAAGATGAACAGTGTAGGAATTCTATTACTTCATACTGAATGGTAGTTTTAGTCATTGCTTCTGGTTTTTATGTAACCAGATCATATGGATACTAAACCCCAATGTGTTATTATACTAAGTCTCTAGATGATAACTTCCTAAAGCCAAAAGTTTTCCAATAATTTCTATGATGAACTGTTGTCCTTAGCATGGTGAAACACACAACACACCAGTTGTGCCCATAACTCTTCCAGGGCTTATGTATAATCAACTGCCTAATTGAAATCCTTCTGAGATAGCTAACAAAAAATCCAGTCGAAATATTTTAAAACATTAACTGTTTTTCTCTCCGTATGTGCTGGTATACTTGCTGAGTAAATCTAACACTTTCAGCTTTTCACTCTAATCTCTTGTAAATGCCGTTATTGGCTTTCTGGTTTCTGTCCAATTATTATAAAGTCAGTCTCCAATTAGCAAGAAACCCACCCTCAGTAAAGATAGTTGGAAGAACTGTATTCATTTTAATGAAATGCTGCCTCACAGAGCCAGAAATGCAAAATCAATCTTAATCTTTAGTAGAGCTTGTGTGGAGCTTAAATATTCTCTCTGCCACACACAGGTTCCTACCTGGCACTCCAATTTCATCCAACATGGGGAGCCACATTTGTGTTGCAGTTTGCACGATGCTATTCCAGCTCAGAGTTCAGATTTCCATCCTGCGTCCTCTGCAAGGAGTCTGTACGTCCTCGCTGTGCCGCTCGGGGGTGTTCTCCAGGTCCTCCAGTTTCCTCCACAGTCCAAAGTCCAAAGGGTTAAATAGGTGTTGACAGCGGCTCAAAGGGCCAGAAGGGCCTTTTCTGCACTCTATCTCTAAATAAACCAGCATCCTAAAGACATGTAGTGATGGTTGGTCACTGTAAATTTGCCCTGTGAGGCGGCAAGTGAGAGAATCTGTAGAAAGTTTTTAAGAGTGTGGGCAGAATTTTTAAAAAATAGGGCAAATACAGAATTGGGGTAAATGGGCATTTAATGGTTGGCACAAAGTCAGTTGGCTGAAGGGCCTGTTTTCAGTTGCAGTGGACTGAAGTTCTGTATGTCTCCTATCTGTGGCAATGACATCATCTGGTATCCATTCTGTCTCTGGTACTAACTGACCTGAAATTTCTGGGCACTCCCTTTAAATGCCTTCAAGCAGATCAAAGCTGTGATTAAAGCTATCCACTATTAATCCTTTCTCCGTGTGATAACGAGGATACCCTCAGGAGAAGTGCCTGCTGCATAAGGCCATCTGCAGAGAATTCCTGGAACGGATTTGAATCGACTTTATTTCTTATATCCTTCACATACATGAGGAGTAAAAATCTTTACGTTACGTCTCCATCTAAATGTGCAATGTGCAATCATAGTAATTTATAATAATTTATAATAAATACAACAGTCAGTGTAATATAGAGTACACTCAAATCAGCGTGAGTTCATCAGTCTGATGGCCTGGTGGAAGAAGCTGTCCCAGAGCCTAGTGGTCCTGACTTTTATGCAGATGGTAGCAGCTGGAATAGATTGTGGTTGGGATGACTTGGGTCCCCAATGATCCTACAGGCCCTTTGTACACACCTGTCCTTGTAAATGCCCTGAATCATGGGAAGTTCACAACTCCAGTTGAACTGAGCTGTCCACACCACTCTCTTCAGGGCCCTGTGATTGAGGGAGGTACAGTTCCCATACCAGGCAGTGATGCAACCAGTCAGGAAGCTCTCAATTGTGCCCCTGTAGAAAGTTCTTAGGATTTGGGGGCCCATACCAAATTTCCTCAACCGTCTGAGGTGAAAGATGCGTCATTGTGCCTTTTTCACCAACAGCTGGTGTGTACAGTCCACGTGAGGTCTTCGGTGCTGTGGATGCTAAGGAACTTGAAGCTGTTTACCCTCTCAACCCCAGATCCATTGATGTCAATAGGGGTTAGCCCGTCTCCCTTCCTCCTGTAATCCACAACCAGCTCCTTTGTTTTTGTGACATTGAGTGAGAAGTCGTTTTCCTGACACCATTGTGTCAGAGAGATGACTTTTTCCTGTAGGCCACCTCATTATTGTTTGAGGTAAGGGCAATCAATGTAGTATGCTTGTAACTCATTCTTTCTGATACCCAAATCATCATGGAGCATGAGTAAAATGGAGACAAAAAAATCAAAGTCCAATTTTTTGACATCTGCACAAGTTCATATATGCACAGGAGCAATTAAAAATTTACCTGCGGTAGCATCACATGCACATAGCATCATATCAGTGGCATTCACAAGAAAAACATAAATTATGCACATTTTCTACAAGAAGTAGTGACTACAAGAGTCCAGGAGTGACTAGATTGAGTGATGTCACAATAACCTAGCAATCGATATCAGCAAGACAGAGGAGTTAACTGATGATGGATTTCAGGAAGGGAAAGTTGAGGGAACATGTGTCAGTCCTCATTGAAGGGCCATTTGTACAAAGAGTGTTCCTTTGTGTCAGCATCCCAGAGGATCTATCCAAGGCCAAACACACTGATGGAGTCATGAAGAAGGCAGGCCAGCAGCTCTGCTTTGCTTGGAGTTTGAGGCGATCTGGTGTGTCGCCAAAGACTGTTGCAAATTTCTATGGATGTACAATGGAGACCTTTCTGACTTGCATTGCAGTCAGCTAAAGAGACTCGAATGCACAGAACCACAACAGATTGCAGAGGATTATAGACTGAGCCAGCTCCATCACAGGCACAATCTCCTCACCATCGAGGACATCTTCAAGAGGCAGTGTCTCAAGAAGGTAGCATTTGACTTTAAGGATCCTTACCATCTGGGACATGTCCTCTTCTCATCACTACCAACAAGGAGCAAGTACAGGAGACTGAAGATCTACACTCAGTGATTCTGAAACAGCTTTGTCCCTTCTGCCATCAGATTTCAGAAGGTCCATGAAACAATGAACACTACCTTATTACTATTTATTGATTTTGCAATATCTGGTAATTTTATATCTTTGCATTGTACTGCTGCCTCAAAACAACAAATTTCATAGAAGACAGTGATACGAAATCTGTTTCTGATTCAATTGAAAAACCAAAATCCATTTTAGTGCAAAGTAATCACAGTGTTGCTAAATTATAATGATTAGGGTTGTACTAATTGGTTCAGCAGCTGAACAACTGAATGACTCCTCATCTTTTTTTCCAGTCCTGATTAAGGGTATCGGCCCAAAACAGCCACTGTACTGTTTTCCATAGATACTGCCTGGCCTGCTGAGTTCCTCCAGCATTTTGTGTGTGTTGTTTGGATATCCAGCATCTACAGATTTTCTCTTGTCTGTATCTGAGGGGAAGGAGCCGTTCCTGAATCTTTTACCTATTTATTGAAATACAGAGCAGAATAGGTCCTTCTGGCCCTTCAAACCATGCCACCCAGCAATCCCCAGATATTAATCCTAGCTTAATCACAGAACAATTTGCAATCACCAATTAACCTACCAACTGGTATATCTTTGAACTGTGGGAGGAAACCAGAACATCCAGAGGAAATCCAAGCAGTTATGGGGAGAACATGCAAACACTTTACAGGCAGCGACGGGAATTGAACTCTGGTCCCCTGTACTGTAAAGCGTTGTACTCACCACTATGCTACCATGCCGCCCCACTGGTGGTGGTGGCATGGGGTTTCAGGCTTCTGGTGGTGTGAGACCTCAAGCTTCTGTACCTCCTTCCACATGGCAGCTGCAAGAAAATGGCATGGCCAAGAGATGGTGGAGATATTTGATGATGGATGTTACCTTCTTGAGGCAGTCCTTCCTGTAGATACTAGAGGATGTTCTGGTGAGATACTTGGTTTAATCCACTACTCTGCAGCTTCTTGCATTTCTGCGCTTTTGGATTGTTGGAACAGACCATAATGCAATGAGTCAGGATACTTTCAACAGTATACGTTTTGAAATTTTATCATTGTTTCCAGAAAAGCCAACCCCCTCCCATCTCCTTTGAAAGTAAAGATGCTGGCCCACCTTATTTGTGAAAAAAACTTATGTGTAGGATCTCAGACAAGTCCACTGATATGTCAACACCCAAGAATTTAAAGCAGCTGATTCTCTCCTCCATCGATCCCCCAATGTAAACAGGTTCGTGCCTTCCCTCCTCCCCCTTCCTGAAGTCAACAATCAGCCCTTTAGTTTTACTGACATTGAGTGTAAGTTTGTTGCTGAGGCACCACTCAACCAGGTATCCTATCCTCACTCTGGTTAGCTGACTCATCATTACCTGTGATTCTGCAACAACAGTCATGTAATTGATGAATTGGAAGATGGAGTTGGACCTGTGCTTAGCTACATAGCCTTGTGAGTATAGAGAGTAGAAGAGGGGGGTAAGCATGCAGTCTTGAGTCGTTAATGATCAGTGAGGAGGAAAGGTTGATACCAATTCTCACTGATTGAGGTCTGGCTATGAGGAAATCCAGAGTCCATTTCCAGAGGAGGAACAGAAGCCCAGGACTTGAAGCTGGATGATAAGTTCAGATAGGATGATTGTGTTCAACACCAAGCTATAGTCAATGAACAGCAGCCTGTTGTATGAGTTCCTATTGTCCAGAGCAGAGTGGAGAGCCAGAGACAGCTTATCGGCTGTTGTGGCAGTAAGTGAATTGCAGAGGGTCCAGCTAACCTGTTGAAGCACATCATTATGGTTGATGTAAGTGTAGCATCCGTGCCCCCAATTTACCCCTATTCACCTAGGGTGAACCGCCATTGCCCCACCAACAGTGCAATACTTCGGTGTAATGCACCCCCCAGTACACGCTCGCCACACAAATATCAGACAATACACCAAAGACGAGTAAATAATTACAACTTTATAATGATTTCTTAGTGATGGGTTAGTAGAAACAGATAACCTAAAGGCGCCAAATCAGTAAGTTCATCAGTTTGTGCACATAATATTTTAATACATTGGAGCTCACACCTCCGGTTTCATCCACAACGACCTTCCGAGCCTTCAGCCACCGTCCGAACCGCCAATGTCCAGTATCCGTTGCTCTGGAACCGCAGTCCTCTCCTCGCACGTCCGTCCACCTCGCTCACCTCCCTGAAAAAGACCACGAACTCCCACCCAGCTTACACATACAAGATAGCATAACAATTCTCCATTGGTTAGTTCCCCCCTTACTTGCAGTTATAACCCAAACATTCCAGACACAGAAACCCATTACAGCATTAAGTAACATTACAGAGAAGCCATTTTGTTAGCCTGAACAAGTGACACCACAGTTAATGGTACTGAGAACTCTACATAAGTGCTAATGGATAGTAGTCATTGAGGCAGGTCACCCTGCTCTTCTTGGGCTCCAGTACAATAGATAACTTTCTGAATCAGGTGTGAACCTCAGACCACAAAACTGAGAGTTTGAACATTGATACTCCAGACACGTTACAGCAGATGCTCGAATCTGGAGCAAAAGCTTCTAGAGGAGTTTATTTTTTGCTCGACAAATGTCCAATTGATTTCCTCCAGCAGATAGTTTTATTCTGCACCGTTTTCAAAAGAAATAGCATGCATGGTAGCGTCTACACCACATGAATTTTAGAGCTGGATAAAACGCAAGGTGCAGCTAAATACTTCTGTTACTTCCAAGTTGTTAATAACAGTTACCTGAGAATCAGGGTTGAAAGCCTGATAGAGATTGGTAAAGGAGATGTAAATGGAATCCCATTAAACATAGCAATATTCTGCATTCATTTAAAGAATGCCAGGAACATGTAGTTAATTCTGATTTTTGCATATTCTGTGAGCCACAATTCTCAGTGCAGAAAAATTACAATGACAGACATTTAAATTGGGAATTTGAAGATTGTGTCTGCAATACTGACAATAGAACCAACAGCCTTTATTATACAGACTGCATTATACTTTTTAGACTTATTATTGCTTTCTAGAATTTATAGTTACAAATAAAAATGTAGCCTAAAACAGAGTTAATGCCTCTTTTAAACAGTCTAATTCTCATTTTAGAGCTTTAGAAATGTTGTATTAAGAGGAATGTCAGCAGTCAAAAACAACTGGCAAGGACTGTCAGTAATTCCTATTTGCTCATGAATGGCCAGAACATAATTTGCAAAGATTTTGATTTGCAATATTCTCCATGCTTTATACAGTATATGGGAAACAGGTTTTTATGAAGCAATTTCCTACCCTTACTTGGGGAAAAAAAACAACACATCAAAATGAATTTAGCTCCGGAAAATAATTATCATGTCTGCAACTAATGATGCAAAATGAAGAACTTGTATTAATAACCTTTGCTGACAAATTCACTTGTATTATCAGATGGTAAAGATATGCTAATTAAATCATTTTTCACACAGTTGCATGCAGAAAAATGCCTTCACTGTCAATTTAACCAGCGACTCTACTTAAAGTTAATTGTCATATTGTGCTACAGCACTCTCAGTGAACCCAGTGAACCACTTCCTCTATCACATAATTTAACAAAATGTGACAAATTTTAACTTTCTATTTTATGTCTGATCTTCCTTTTAATGAGTTTTATTAAGCAGAGAATTTCTCAAGAAATTATAATGCTACTTTTCAGAACAATTTAGGACATTTATGACCTTTTTCTAAATTGGTTTCTCATTATAAAGATCACTGAGTTTAATGTAGCAAGCATGAACTAGAAGAGATAGTCCTGGCAAAAACAGGCTTTGTACATATCTTCGCTGCATCGTCCAATGTAATAAAAGCCCATCCTCCAAAATTGAAAAAGTTAATTGCCTCTGTTGGAATTGAAGCCTTTCCAGGATCTCTTGGAATGAATTATTTGGCAGTGTGTCCTTACTCACAGAGATCTATGGAACACAGTTCTATTGCGACTTCAGGTGTTATTCAGCAATTCATGACAGGATAGTCGCCAGCTGAGAAGAAGCAGTGATAACCGAAGGATAGATTTTCTCCCAGGTGGAAGAATACATGATATGTATTGTATCTAGAGTTTCCCAGGGTATAAAGACTGGTATTTGTTTTCAATGGTTTCACTATTAGGCTGCAAGAAACATCCTGACATTTAAGTCTTAAGAAAGGAGAGTAATTACATATTCAAGATAATTTCATGAACGGCACACTCAAAAAAGGCTATTGCCAATATTGAGAAATAAGCAGAAAAATAGGTTTTCTCGTCCAGGGACAGTTTGTTGATTGGCCCAGTGCATCAAGGTTCAATGTTCCTACACCAGTGCCAATGCATTATATGTGTTTTTAGTTCTCTTGGGGATGCAGGCATCACAGGCAATGCCTGTGGTATTGGACATCACTAATTGCCCTTGAGAAAGTCATGGCGAGCGGACTGCTTGAACCTCTGTGGTCTTTATGATGAAGTACTTTCAAAGTGCTGATGAGAATCTTACTTGGGGATTAAAATGCAATGATGATGAAGGATATATTTCCAAGTCTAGATGGTGTGTGACTTGGAAGGAAATGTGTGGGTAGTGGCATTCCCATGAATCCAGTGTCCTTGACTTTCCAGGGGGCAGAGGTTCCATGTTTGGCCTGTTGGAGCAGCTTACTCAAGAAGCTGCAATGCATTATACAGCACAATGGAAAGTGTAGAGTTATTGATGGGATGCTAATTAAGTGACTTGCTTTGTCCAACACGATAGTGAGTTTCACAAGGGTTTTAGGTGCTGCATTCACCCAGACCAGTGGAAGGTATTCCCTCGCACTCTTGGCTACTCATGCTTTGTAGGGCTGAAGTTATGAAGTTATGGCTACCCAGCCTCTCACCAGGTCACCACAGTGCTTATGTGTCAAACCCCACTGAGCTTCTGGTCAATGGTGATCCTCCAAGACATTAATAATGGAGAATTGAACAATGGTAATGCCACTGAATATCAAGGGTAGGTGCTTGGGAGACACAAAAGATTTGCAGATGCTGGAAACCTTGAGCAACACAAGATGCTGGAGGAACTCAGCAGGTAAGGCAACATCTATGGAGGAAAATGAGCAAGGCTGGTTAGGATCTTTCTCTTGTTGGAGTAAGTAATTGTCTGGCACTTCTGTGGCATGAATATTACAGGACAGTTATCAGTGCACTCCTAAATGAAGCCTAGGTCTTGCTGCAAACAGGCACTGACTGTTACACTCGCTGAGCTGTCAGAAATGCAAAGCAGAAAATTGTGCAATCATCAACAACATCCTCACATTTGACATTATCATAGAAAACAATGTCATGTATGAAGCAGCTGAAGGTGGCTGAGATAAAGGTACTGCACTGAGGAAATTGTGCAGTGATGTCAAAGAGTTCACATCATGGAAGCAGGCTCTTTGGCCCAACTAGTCCAATTTGCCCGTGTTTGGACCATACTCCTCTAAACTTTTCCTATCCGCATACCTATCTAAGTGATTTTAAATGTTGTAATTGTACTCATGTCAGGCAGTATGCTCCAAATATCTACCATCATCTGAGTAAGAACGTTGCTCCTCAACTCCCATTTAAATCTATCTCCAGTCAGCATATATCTCCATCCATTAGTTTTAGACTCCCCTACCCTGCAAAAAAACTGTAGTTATTCACATTATCTATGCCCTTCATCATTTTATATGCCTGTATAAGGTCACTCCCCAGCCTCCCATGGTTCCCAGCTTCTCCTAACAGCTCAACCCCTCCAATCCTGGTAGCATCTGTTTGGGTCTCTTTTGTATCTTTTCATCCTTTCTCGAGCTGGGTGACCAGGAACGGCACATGATATGTGTTGACACTTGTATCAGTTTATTATTGTCACATGCACCAAGATGTAGTGAAAAGCTTGTTTAATACACATCCAGTATTATGCAGTGCATTGATCTAAAATAAGATAAAACAGTAACAATACAGTGTAAACTATAAAAGCAAACTGATAGGATAGCAGCTGTCCTTGAACCAGGTGGTACGTGCTTTAAGGCTTTTATATTTTCTGTCCAACGGGAGAGGAGAGAAGAGAGAATAGCTGGTCTTTGATTATGCTGGCTGTTGTACTAAGGCAGTGAGAAATAGAGACAGAGTACAATAGAGAGGAGTTGGTTTCTGTGATATGAGACAGACAGACAGACAGACAGACATACTTTATTGATCCCGAGGGAAATTGGGTTTCGTTACAGCTGCACCAACCAAGAATAGTGAAGAAATATAGCAATATAAAACCATAAATAATTAAATAATAATAAGTTAATCATGCCAAGTGGAAATTAGTCCAGGACCAGCCTATTAACTCAGGGTGTCTGACACTCCGAGGGAGGAGTTGTAAAGTTTGATGGCCACAGGCAGGAATGACTTCCTATGATGCTCAGTGTTGCATCTCGGTGGAATGAGTCTCTGGCTGAATGTACTCCTGTGCCTAGCCAGTACATTATGGAGTGGATGGGAGTCATTGTCCAAGATGGCATGCAACTTGGACAGCACCCTCTTTTCAGACACCACCGTCAGAGAGTCCAGTTCCACCCCCACAACATCACTGGCCTTATGAATGAGTTTGTTGATTCTGTTGGTATCTGCTACCCTCAGCCTGCTGCCCCGGCACACAACAGCAAACATGATATGAGGTCTTAACAATAACTTGTACAGTTGAAATACAAGTCCCAACTTCTGACCAGTGAATATAGACATCTTCTTCACCACCCTATCTCCATTTCCTTGGACTTTATATCTGTATCCGTCGGTCTCTCTTCTTTACAACCCCTGCCAGGGTCCTGCTATTTACTATGTAAACTCTGTCCTGTTTGTCTCCTGAGCCTGAGGTGACTGACCTCTAACAACTACAACCATCTCTCCTTTTGCAAATTATGACTGCAACCACTGGAACGTTTTCCATTGAAGATTGTTGACTGCAGTTTTACCAGGACACTTTTATGCCATACTTGGACAAAACAGGTCACTTTATAAGCATTCTATTAATAACCCTAAATATACTAGTCAATCTCTCCTCCACTGCACAGCAGCTCAAGAGTGTATCATTCATCAAAAGCGCTGCAGTTTCTTATGTAACACCATCTCACAAACCCAAAACCACTGTTCCCTGGAAGAGCAATGAGAGTGGGTTCATGGGAACACCACCACCTACAGGTTTCCTTCTAAGTAACACACTATCCTAACTTGGAAATATATTGCTGGTCCATCGGATCTAAATCATAGATTCCTCTACTCAACCAAAAAGACTGCAGTTTGTCAAAAAGGCTTCTCACTATCATTTTCTGAAGTGCAGTACCTGATAGCCAATATTGCCAGTGAAGAACAATCCCAAAAGTGTGTAAAAAAAAATCAGGTTTAATGTGCTGGTACAAGTGTAGAAGCTATGCACAAATATTGAAGCTTGACACTCAGGGAAGAGTAAAAAGAAGCTACGAGACAAGAAAAACATAGTTTGCAGTTGATTTCAAGGATAGTTACTCTCAACTCACCTCAGGAATTCATCTCTTTGAGTCATGCTTGGACGCAGACTGTGATGAGGTCTGGAGCTGAGTCATCCAGGCATTACCTAAATTGCTCATCAATGACTGGGCTATTGATGAGTAAGAGCTGCTTAATAGCAGTGTTGACAACACCTTCTTTAATTTTAATTTTGACTGAAAGTCAACTAATTTGACAATAATTAACAAAACTAGATTTGTCCTGCTTTTTATAGATAGGACAAATTGGACAAATTTCCATCTCGTCAGCAGATGCCACTGTTGTAACTATACTGGAACATTTACCAAAAGGCAATGCTATACTGGAGCATAGGTGTTATACTGAAGGGAAATTACATCAGCTGAGAATTAATATACCATTTTACATCATTGAAACTATTATCGGAATATTTACATAGCAGGTTGAAATTTGGCACTTCCTTGTACTGCAATAGCAGCTACTGTACATAGTTAATACAAATTGTCTATTTTTATTTTGAAATTGTAAGGATACAATTGATTTCCATTAAAATAAATACTCAATGCAGTGACTCTGGTACTAACATTGTGATGTTAATATCAAATAGTTTATTCAGGCGCTATTGTTATGTGAACACGAAATTTTGTCTGGTGCTCTTATCCTTTTCAGAAATACCACGCTGGCTTTGCTTGGGAGTCCCAAGGTGTCATTCATTTTCCTGAAGAAAACTTATTTAAATGGTTTCATTACTATTCAAAAGAATAAATTATTAAGGCCTCTTTGAATTTAGTGTATCATTTAAATTATTCTGTATTTTGGTGCTTCATACTGATCAAAAGTTACATGAGTAACTGCTCCATCTACATGAGAAGCTGGTGCAGCAGTGATTTAGCTGCATCATATCAGCTGCTTTGGAAGTTACAATCTCTTGTTGCCACACTACGAGCAAATCCATTAGCAAGCAGGACTGTAATGCAATGAGACGCCGGCGATAGGTGTGCAGAGCCAATTTGCATCCACAACCATACTCAGTTATGCCATACAGGATTCACAAAAAAACCTACAATGCCGTATTAGGATCTCATCAAAACTGTCAATCAAGTGCTCCTATCATTTAAGACATCAATGATGTTTCAAATTCAACCAAGAGGAAGAGCAAGCGAGACAAAGAATACTTAATAAAATGTATATATAATTAGCTGAAAACAAGATCTTTATAAATAATATCTTGACAGGAATATATTACAATTGGCGCAGAACTTCATCTTCTATCTCTCCCTTTGCTACTGTGTGCCTTAAATCAAAGACAGTGGGCTTTTTATGACAATGTTATACATCTTCTTTTGGGAAGTATTGCACATTCCTGGAGTCTTCTTAATAGCAGAAACACTTAAAAGTGCATAGGTTTCAATTTAATCAATAACAATATACATATGGTGACATAATTACGATGTGCCTGTTCCATTTTTCCTCATTTTTTGTGCAGGGAGGAGGGATTTGGGATTGATGATCGCACTGCCATTCTTTTTTTTTCTTGGTTTCGTGACTATCTGGAGAAGAATTTCAGACTTGTATACTTTGATAATAAATAAACCTTTGAACTTTAATAATTCCTGAACTCTTGCACAGAAAATAATTCACCCAGAATGCCCACATCTTAAGGCAAAACAATGGATCATAATACTTTTAAGAAGACAACAGGCTGCAAGAATAACTTCT
Source organism: Hemitrygon akajei (assembly GCF_048418815.1). Taxonomy (NCBI): domain Eukaryota; kingdom Metazoa; phylum Chordata; class Chondrichthyes; order Myliobatiformes; family Dasyatidae; genus Hemitrygon; species Hemitrygon akajei. The sequence goes on from NC_133133.1 coordinate 66,454,675, forward strand.
CAGATTACTTGTTAATTACAGCATCCTTAGCTATTGACTCAATATTTGTAAACAGCATGATATCGTAGTGTTTAGCACAAAGCTATTACAGCGACAGTGACCCAGGTTCAATTTCGCTACTCTTTGTAAGGTATTTCTATCTTCTTCACATGAATGCGTAAGTTTCCTCCGGCTGCCATGGATTCTTTGACATTCCAAAGAAGTACGGGTTAGTTGGTTACTTGGTCACATGGGTCTAGTTGGACAGCATGAGCGTGTCGGGCCAGACGAGCCTGTTACCTTGCTGTATGTCCAAATAAATAAATAAATCCATAGCTCACAGCGCAGAATGTACTATTAAATCTTGAATGAAAAAAAACAGTACTATCATTGTTGGTGACCTTGAAACTGCCAGATTGCCACACCAACACAAATGACATGCAGAATAGTATAAATGTCACACCTAATTGCCATGACCATGTGATTCCACCAATCTGGTGTGACTTGGGCCAGTGACCAACATCCCCTTTCTGTTGAGAAATATTGAAATACAGCCAAGGTATACAAACGGGCGGGCTCGGCATTGTGTAACGATGCATTGAACATTTTTCAGAATTCCAGGGTTTTGCAGCACCCCCGAGATTGATTCACAGAATAGCAGTCAGTTGCAGAACCTTGTCAGTTAAAGAACCTCTATCTGGGATTTGAGAAGGGAGCAATCACAAAGAGAAGAGGAAGGTGAAGATGGGCATAAATCCCTGTTCCAAAGATGCAGCGAGGGAGGTCAGTTAGCTTAATAAATTACTCCTTTCAAAGCGCACCTCCATAAGCCTCATTCACTTAAGCGTCCTTTCCCTCGATGCTGGTATGCGATCTATAAACATGGCCTCATTGTTTTCTTCCCTGGGCTGTTTGCATACTAATTGATGACTTGCCAAGTAATAGCAACATCAAACGATTTTATTCTCTGTGTGTAGACAATATATGTACAGTGATGAGCCAGAATGCTATCCTCTTGCTAGTGCATTGTCCTCTGCCACTGACTGAAAACCTAATAAAAGGGTGAAGTGTTGTCACTGACTGCAGTGGCTAATTAAGATTCTGCTGGCATGCTGCCCTTTGGTGGTTGCTCCCTGGAGAATTTAGCAACTGCTGGAGCAATATCTTATGCTGCCATCAAGGGGCCGACTTGGTTTGAACAGCAGTAAATACCAGCAGCACAGACATACGCAATAATATCACATTACCAGCACTGACGTGAGACACAGGCATCTGCCCTTACTCTGTTTCACATACATTTAAGCCTTTTTTTAAAAATGTTCAGCCACAAGCTGTCACAACAATTGAGAATCCCTTAATTATCACTGCCTGCAAACTTGGATTCTTGTTGCTAATAGTAGTGACAGGTAAGTATTGTGCGTGATTTTTAGGCATAAAATGGCAGCAAAGAACATTTATTTAGCAGTGGAATGATAGAGCAGCAAAGCTGACTGAGGACATTAATCAAAGGTCACGGACGCTGCGCTGGAATTAGTCAACGTTAAAGAGAATACCTGTATACAATGAAAGCTAAATTTCAGAATCATGTTTTTAAATCCTTTTGTTGGAGCATGGAGCATTGACATTAACTCCAGTGCCCTTTCTTCCATTCCCCATTTAGCACCTCTACTACCCTCTTTCTGGTACTTACTTGGAGATTGCTGTGAGCAAGCCAGGTGATCAATGTCTTACTTCAATACTGACTACAGTCTGAAGAGCAAAGGGACAGGAACTATAAAGTTCATCAAAGTTCAAAGTAAATTTATTATCAAAGTACACTTTCCACTACGCATCTATAGCAGTCTGTCAAAGTTTTAAATGTCATGCTAGATCTCTGCAGAGTCTTAAGGAAGAAAAGGTGCTGCCATGCTTTCTTTGCAATTGCACTTACATGTTGGGTCCAGGAAATTTGTGACTAAGTTCTAAGGTTGGAATCTGGAACTGTGGAGAAAATAGTTCAAATAATTTCATATAAGCCAGTGAATTTAAGTTCAAAGCTCAAATAAATCAGGAAGTAAAAAGCTAAACTTATCAGGAAACAACCAATTACCATAAAAACCCAGCTGCTCCATTAATGTTCTCCAGGGAATCAGTCCACTATCACCTCCTGATCTAGCCAGTGTTTGACTCCAGACCTATCAATTTGGTTGGCTCTTGAATGCAGCTATCAGAGCTTCTGCCTAACTAAGGCATTGAATTGGGTTCCATCATGACCTCTGGTTCTGTCTCCATGGAATTTGCATGTTCTCTCTGTGGCAGCAGGGATTCATTCCATGTGCTTCAGTTTCCTCCCATATACCAAAGATGTGCAGGTAATACCTTTGGGTGCTGTAAATTATTGGTGCTATAAATGACCCCTCATATCTATCATATTGACATGACAGGTGGAATATGGGGGAGTTGATAGAGATGAAAAGGATTGGTGTAAATGGATGGTTGATTGTTGGTATGGACTCAATGGACTGAAGAGACTTTACTATTACATCGTTCAATGAATGTGTGCCTCTTCAGTTCAAGGCCATTTGAGGATTGCCAATAAATACCATAACGTGAACAAATAATCAGACATTCCACTAACCTTTGGACATTTGGTTTGGGACGTTAGAGCTTTCACTAGTGGAACTAGAAGGAAAATCACCATTCCAAGTCCTTACTTAAATAGTAGTTAATCTTGTGAGTCTTATCGGGTCAAATCTAACAAGTTATAAATACCATTATTTTCTATTCATGAAATGCAGTGAGCTAACCAGTTTGCAGACACTCTTAGAGAAGTAATTCTTTTGTTTGGCAGTGGAAGCAGAGTCTTTGACTATTTTTAAGGTAAAGGTAGAGAAGGAAGATCAGGAAAGCAGTAAAAGGCTACAGGAGTAGAAATAATCAGATCCGCAATAACCTAATTAATTGGTAGAGCTGGCTTGTGGACCAAAAGGCCTGGATGCTGTCCTAATTTGTAAGTTAGTATTTTATCTATTTAAGCATCTGTAAGAATGTGCAAGGTTTTGCTTTTTGATGTTACTTGATATCTTTTCTAAACAACAGAAATCATAGACAAGGTATTCCAGCTCTAGCCGGGACAACTGTCAAGTTTTCTCACATTCCACTGCAAAAAGGATAGCAACTTTCACTTTTCCACCCATGAACCTGAAGGGCTGGAAAAATGGAAGTTGCTGTAAGCTGACTCTGCTGGAGATTAAATAGGCTTCCTCTGAATTCATTGGGAGAATATGAACTTGGTCGAGGAGCTCGCCAGTTAATCTCCAAACACCAAAGCATCTCATACCAAGTTTAAGAAGTAACTGATCTTTACCGTCATTTTTAATTGAAAATAATGAAAAGTACGGAAGTGTTTATAGATTTTTAACTGGATCCAGAAGTGGTTCACTCTTTAAAAATATTTACTGTTCATTCATTTCCATGGGTGCTGCTTGACCAGCTAAGTTCCGTCAGCATTTTGTGTGCATTGCTTTGAATTTCCAGCATCTGCAGACTTCCTCAAGATTTTTTTTAACATTTTAGACTCTCATAATTTAAACTCTCATTGAATTTATAAATCTTTTAATTTGTTTTAATTTCTGTTCTCACTTTTCTTATGAAGATCTCACAACTAATTTAATGTACTTTAACCATCTTTATGCCATAACTTAAGTAGCTCCAAGTTTCTTTGTCCTTGGGAGAGATGCTTGTTTTGATTGTCTCGTGACCTTTTGATACTCAGAGTCTGCCGCCAAGGATTCCTCCTCCCTGCATTAACCAAAAATTCTCACCAGTATTTTGTTATAAATCATGTTCCAAATAATGCAAATGTTATCAGTTTCAGTTTCTCAACAGGCTATTGTCGTCCATTGATGAAGACATTGGTTTATTTGGTTGTATGAATCTTACTTAAGTGCATCTGTCACAACAAGGCTGTACATAATGATTTGGCTGGCAGATTCAGTGCAAAAACAGACTTGGTTAAAATGTTTCTACACTTGCATCGTTCACACACTAAAATGAATTTCTACCACCTTGAATCATGTCTGTCAACATGTTTTATTCACTTGCAAGATTTAATTGAGGTGTAAATTGCATTTTAATGCTTTCACGTTAGTCATGTGTAACAAAATAGAACTGAAGAAAAGTGACATAGGTTGTTAAACTTGCATTAGTTTTGTGATTATTTTTTGTGGTTATGATCAGAGCTGAACAGACCAAAGTCAAAATAATGAACAAGAGGAAATCTGTGTGCTGCTAAAACTTATGAAAACTAGTCCTGCTGTATCCACTGTGCAAATGGTGAAGCGGGGAAGTGTTCCAGACTTTCCAATTAGACTTCAAATTGCATTTATGTTGGGACCTGCATTATTCTCATTTGCTAATCTTGGGGCTGCTCTCCACAGGACAGGCAAATTTCTGAAGACATGTGGTTCAAAGCCTTGAAGCAACATCCCTTCCCACCTTCCAAGGTCAAAAAAGTCCTTCTTAATGAGGCAGTGATTCACTTGCACTGCTTCCAATCTAGTGTACTGTATCTAGTATCAACAACGTGGCCTCCTCTGCTCTGGAGAAACCAAACACAGATTTGGTGATTAGGTGATTAGGCAAACCATAATAGTTGGAGGTAACCCTGTGCTCCCTATTGCCTCTCACACGCACTTTGGACAACTTTTCTTCATCCCATTTGCACTCTGATATTTCTGTTTGTTGACTCCTGCTACATTGGGTCTTGTTACAACAAGACCCAATGCAAGCCTGAGGAACAGCATCTTACCTTCTATCTTGCAGCCCTCTGATCTGCATATCAATTTCTATAACTTCAGATATCTTACCTTCTCTGAATTTGTCAGATCTAACTATTTCTGTCATATTCATTTTGATATTGGCTCAATTCTTCTCTCTCACCACCTGCCTGACATGTTCCTCAATCTTGCACGTCATAGATTTTGCACTTTTATGTTTGTGTTCTCACCATCTACTAGCCTTCGTTTCATAGCATTTGTACATTATCCCCTTCTCTAACCACACCTGTTAAATCACCAACTAATTAACCACAACAACTGATCCCAACGGTATACCTGGTCTCGCCCTATCAGATATATCTCCGTTGTCCTGTTACTGCTCCTCCAACCTCTCCGCAAATTAAAACTAACTTGTATCCTCTCTTCCCCAGTTCTGTTAAAAAGAGTTCAGCCCAAAACATCAACTTCTTTCTTCATTCCACAGATGCTACCTCACATGGTGAGTGTTCCCAATATTTTCATTTTCCTTTACTTCAGATACGGTGATTTTTTTTCGATCGTGAATGATCAATAACCCAAAGAAAAGCTTAGAAAACTTTGCAAAAGAACCAAAGGTAGTATGAGAAAAATAAAGTACACAAGTTGAATTAACATGACCTGATGTGCCTTGCCCAAAACAGAAATGGAAAAGGATTTGATAATAACTTTGAAAAGAGAATTGAATTAATAATTAAAAAGAGAAAACATACTGGGCTTTGAAAAACTTGTATTACTGAAGAAGCAATCAATTCACTCTTCCAAAGAACTGATAAAGGGACACTGGGTCGAATGGCCTCCTTCTGTGATTCTGTGATTCCCTCCTGTTTCTGGCCCAGCCCTTGATCCAAACTGCTGGATGCATGGTATCTAAAACAAATTAGAACCCTTGACATTGCCCTCTTGGCATTTAGACTGAGCCTGCAACAAGAACTCCTGACTTTAAGTCCAGCAAAGCTCCCATAATATTGTTAAGTCCAACAAAGCTCCCATAATATTATTAAACACAAAAGTTGGTGTATGCTCCTTCCTCTGAGCAACAGAACTACTTCCCGCCCTCTCTCCATCTTTTTAGTAATTGTTCTTTAGTGGTAATGCTATTACACCACATTGAATTAATGTGACCCAGTTTCAATTCTGCCACTGCTTGTAACAAGATTGTACGTTTTCCCCGTGACCACATGGGTTTCCTCCAGGTGCTCCGGTTTTCTCCCTCATTCCAAGGCATATGGTTCAGTAGGTTAAATGGTCTCATGAGTTTAATTGAGCAGGGTGGGCCCATTAGACCAGAAGACCTTGTTATTGTGCTGTATCTCTAAATAAAAAGAAATAAATTAACAGCTGTATCTGCTTTTGATGCTACTCATTACAATACAGTGACAGTATGTAATAATATCAAGAGATTTTCATGTATTTTCTGACTTACAGACAAATTCAACTTCTGAGTGTCTTTAAAAGCAAAACCTGTTTATTATCCAGGGATAGCCTGTACTAACAAAAGAAGGGAACTTTCTCTAAAATATCCAAGTGTTACAATACAAAGCAAAGGACCTCTATAAATGTGCTTCTATAAGCAGTAGACTTAGGAGTCTTTGAAGGACAGTGAGAGGGGAAACAAGTAGATGATGGGAGAGCTTAGCTGGCAATGAATTGCTGCGAAATTGTGTGACTCTCGCAACAGGAAAGATGGGCCCTAGTTTTAAGTCCAAGACTTGTAAACTCGAAGATAGTTCTAACACTAACGTGCATCCTTACATACAATTGCAAAAGTGGTGGAAATCTAGTGTCTTGCATCTCTGGACTTTTTCTTGACCAGATTTGTTTTATGCTTATTACATAGGAATCTTGTTTTTAAAAATCATTTGTCTTTTTGATCCCAGACAATGATTGCATGACTACTATTATGCATTGCGAAAAGGGGAAGTGGGAATTTCAGATGATGAAACTTTGCTGAAGTGACATAACATTGTAACAAGTAATAGCAGAAAATACTGATAGAAGTCAGCAGGCTGACAGCATCTGTGAAACAGTTAACATTTCAGTTGGATGAGAACTGAGAAAATTTAAATGGCAGAAATGTTTAAACTTGCCTGAAGAGTCCAAATAAGATTGAGAATTGAAGTGATAGGCTCAGGGTCACCCTTGAGGACTTTACTCAAGTCATCAAAGCAGTCAATCAATAAGTACTTAATTTATCCGTAGGAGAGGAAGCTACATCATGGCACCAAATACAAGGTGGAAAAGTGCAGGTGAATCATTGTTTTACATGGAAGGAATATTTTAGAACCGAGATGGTGTTAGAACAGAGGTAATCCTGAATTAGGACAAGATCTAATTCTCCCATTTAATAAACTTAATGAAGGAAGATTTGCATATTCCACAGTATATGAATATATGAGACATAGTACAACCACGATCAATAACTACATCCTTTTTCTTCCAATCTTTTCCTGCAACAATTTCATAGCCTGGAATAATAATGGAATTCATTCAGATTGTGTATGAGATAACAGTTTGAAGCCTGGGAATAATTTTGTTGCAAGCCCATAACTCATGCTCCATCTTCCCTCTTGGATGACAGAACCAAAGGCTTATATGAGGTCAGAAAAGGTTTGGGGTTAGGATGAGGTTGAAGGGTAGTGGTTAATGCTACTCTCTCTATTTCCCTTACAAAATCATTGCTGAAGGTCATCCCCACTCTGCCTCCAGATATGTGGAATCTGCATTTAGGGGCAGTGCCGATCGAGGAGAATCAAAGCAATGCCTTTCCCCACACAGAGAACAGGGAGACCACCAGTTGTTATGCAGTTAAATTCTGTCTCCATCCTTGAAGAAAGTTTTGTTTATGCCATCTCTGAAGTTTCCTGGCATGCAGTACCCACCAGCAGCCAGTTCAATTGCTCCTTCTAGGAAGGAATGAATCAGCACTATTTGGCAGTTCTCAATCTTATTTGCACTCTTCAGTCAAGTTTAAACATGCCTGCCATTTAAATTTTCTCAGTTCTCATCCAACTGAAATGTTACCTGATTCTCCCTCCACAGATGCTGTCAGCCTGCTGAGTTTTCTCAGTAATTTCTGCTATTTCTTGTTACAATGTCATGTCATTTCAGCAAAGTTTCATCATCTGAAACTCCTGCTTCTCCTTATTCCCAGTGCACAATAGTAGTCATGCAATCGTTGCCTGGGATCAAAAGGACAAATGAGATTCCTATACAATAAACATAAAACAAATCTGGTCAAGATAATGTCCAGAGATGCAAGACACTGGATTTCCACCTACTTTTGCAATTGTATATAAGGATGCACGTTAGTGTCAGAACTATCTTCGAATTTGCAAGTCCTGGACTTAAAACTAGGGCCCATCTTTCTTGCTGCAAGAGTCACACAATTTCATAGTAATTCATTGCCAGCTAAACACTCTCATCATATACTTGTTTCCCCTCTCACTGTCCCTCAAAGACTCCTAAAACTATCTCCACATATTTCCTTCAAAAATGTCTAACCATTGTTTTAAGATGCAACTTCATTGATAAAACTGTACAAAAAGTTCTTGGTTTGAGCAGATTGTTGCCCACAGACCATTAAACATGGTAAAACTGCTAATCCTGCACGTCCTGTGCGTTTGTGTGCCACTCAGTAAAAGTGTGACATATCTGGATGTTATTCCTATTAATATCCCACCACACTGTTAATGTTCATAATGTAATATATTTTTAACAAACCCAGTAGGATTAAATGAAGTACAGATACAGAAGCAGATTAATTTCAAGAGAGCGCAGGAAATGGGGCACCATTGAGTTTCAAGAATCAGGCACCAGTGACTTTCAGGAAACTTGGGGAAAAGGGCTGTGGTAAGTTTGAAGGTAAATCGGGAAACATTTGAAGGTAACCACCATCAGCATTTCCAAGTAATCATTTAGCAGATTATCAGTTTTAATTCAGGAATTAATGCAAACTTGCAATATTACATGCTTCAATAAAACAAATTATTTTTAAGTATGCAATAAAAACTGTTGGGGAAATTAGCATAATGAAATCTACCAATGCCATACCTTGTGCCCAAATATTGATCTTTTATAGGCTATGTTATGCACCTGTTTCAAAATCAGCCATCTGCTATGACACATTACAGTCCATATAAATGAGTGCATGTGACTCTTTACAGCATTAATATTCTGTGATATACTTTTGTATTGTGTGAGACAATTCCACCTTACTGCCATGCTTCTTTTGGCCTCATTCTGTACATTAGCCCAGGGCAAGGGCAAACTGTGCATAGAAAAATAAATCTGGGCCTATTTCTCTGCTGGGTTATTATCCATGTACTTACTGACACGGACAACAACCATGTGAGGTAGAAGAGCTCCCTCAGCTCCAAATCTTACATATTTTTATACTTGTTTGAAGCTTGTTACAGCTAATTGAGGTTTGTTTGTCGTATTACTGATTCTACTGGTGTTTTCTGCTGTTCTCATCTAATTAACTACCACAGGGGTTGTTTATCCTTGCAATGAATTGCAGTGAAAGTATTGGAAATGCAGCAATTGCTGAATAGTGTACAAATGAGCAGTATTGACTTAGATTAGGGAATCCAAAGTTTAAAAGTGCATTGTGCAGAAGAAACTCCTCAAACTTGCTGCCATTAAGCGCCTCTTGAGCAATTCCCTAAGCTCGACAAAGAAATTGTATGACAACTTTGCAAGATTCCTGTTGTCCAGTCTTTTCTTGAGGGCCTGTATTAGTTAATGGAAATGCTTCAGCTGAGAGTCCGATGAACAGAACAAAAGTTAAGGAAGCAGCATTTAACCTAGATGTTCCAGTTCTCTGCATTTACTGAGTCAAAGGTCATTTCCAGTATTCTTTGCCCTTTTAAAAGCAACAAAATTCATGAACTTCTGGCATTTCTACCAATCTTCACACCGTTGTCATCTTGGTTGGGAAAACAGCATTCTGACTGACAACAGAGAGATTAGTTACTCAATATTGTTTTTTTTTCAAACATCTTGACCTTGAATCTAAATTCTCTAAGACTTTTTTTTTCTCCTAGGATGTTTTAAAAGAATAGTTCTGAAATAACTGAAGTTCTCATTATTTCTCTTCTTTATTAAAAAAAACAGAAAATGATGGAAATGCAACTTCTGTGGAGAGCAAAATAATCAGACATTTTAGGTCAATCGGCTTTTTGTGATCTACTGTTATATTTTTGTATCAGTTCTCTAGCTTCTGCAGTATTTTGCATTGGTCCTTTCTGTGGCTTGATTCTGTTTTAATCGGGTAACTGAGTGAATTGATAGCTGACTTCCAGCCACAATGGCATGTAAAGACATAAGTTACCTACCTTTGTCAGGCACTCTCACAGAGAATTGCTAGCAACACCCTCTTTATGAGTCATCTCAGACCGGATGCTGTGCCTGTACAATGGTACACAAGTCAGATACACACTGAAGGTCAGGATTTTCTGGTGGACAACAGCTGTGCTGTGCTGAACATCCAAATATAATTTGCAGAAATAGGATTGTAATGGAACATTGTCAGCCACTGTGAAGATCTATTTAAGGGATAAAGTTGGAATTAAGAACAAGAGAAAAGATAATGCAGACTGGAGAAAAAATAAACATAGTTAATTGTTTTTATCTTTCCTTTACAGTCATTTAATTATTCCTTCAATATATAAAACAGTTACAAACACCAACACAGAGCATGTTTTCTTGAGGACTGGTAGTTCTAAATGGTGTTCGATTAACTGGTTTTGAAAATTCAAATCATATCCCTTAAAAAGGAATCAAGGTGGACAACAGTAAATCAGTATCAAAAGTTTCATCAGACACATAAAGTGTAAAAGAGAGCTGAGAGTAGATCTCTGACCACTGGAAAATGATGCTGAAGAGGTCGTAATGGGGAACAAGGTACTGGCGGATGCACTGAAAAAGTATTTTGCATCAATCTTCACTGTGGAAGACACGAGCAGTATGCTGTAAGTTTGAGATGGCAGAGGTCTGGAGTGTGTGAAGTTGCCATTACAAGGGAGAAGGTTCTTGGGAAACTGAAAGTCTGAATGTGGATATGTCACCTGGACCAGATGAACTACACACCGAGGTTCTGAAATAGGTGGCTGAAAAGATTGTGGAGGCATTAGTAATGATCTTTCAAGAATCACTGGATTATGAAATGCTTCCAGAAGAATTAAAATGGAAAATTGCAAATGTCATTCCACTCTTCAAGAAAGGAAGGAGGCAGAAGAGAGGAAATTATAGGCCAGTTAGTCTGACGTCAGTGGTTGGGAAGATGTCGGAGTCAATTGTTAAGGATGTGGTTTCGGGATACTTGGAGGCACATGATAAAATAGGCTGTAGTCAGCATGGTTTCCTCAAGGAAAAATCTTATCTGACAATCGGAATTCTTTGAAGAAAGAACAAGCAGGATAGTAAAGATAAATCAGTGGATGTTGGGAACTTGGATTTTCAGATGGCCTTTGGCAAGATGCCACACATGAGGCTGCTTAACAAGCTATGAGCCTATGGTGGCTGACTGGCAGAAGGTAAAGTATGGGAATAAAGGGAGCCTTTTCCTGATTTGCTGCTGATGACTGGTGTTGTTCCATAGGGGTCTGTATTGGGAACAATCTTTTTTACATTACAGTGCCTATAAAAAGTATTCACACCCCCCCCCCCCCCACCCTTGGAAGTTTTCATATTTTATTGTTTGACAACATTGAATCACAGCGAATTTAATTTGGGGTTTTTTAGGCACTGATCAACAGAAAAAAGAATCTTTCATGTCAAAGTGAAAACAGATCTCTACAAAATAATCTAAATTAATTACAAATATAAGACATAAAATAATTGATCAAGTCAGCCTTTACTAGATGCACCTTTGACAGCCTTGAGTCTGTAGATATGCTTCTGTCAGCTTTGCATATCTGGACACTGAACTTTTTCCCCATTCTTCTTGACAAAACTGCTCAAGCTCTGTCAGATTGCATGGGATCTCGAGGGAACAGCCCTTTTCAAGTCCAATCACAAATTCTCAATTGGATTGAGGCCTGGACTTTGACTTGGCCACTCCAGGACATTAACTTTATTGTTTTTAAGCCATCTTAGTGTAGCTTTGGCTTTTATGTTTAGGGTCATTGTCTCCCATTGTGGAGGGACAGGTAGTTTTGAGGAATAGATTGTCTACAGAAGGACTTAGACAGATTAGGGGTATGAGCAAAGAAGTGGTAGGTGGAATACAGTGTCAGGAAGTGTATGGGCATGCACTTTGATAGAAGAAATAAAAGTGTTAACTATTTTTTTAAATGGAGAGCAAATACAAAAAACTGAGGTATCAATGGGCTTGGGAGTCCTTGTGCATTATTCCATAAAAGTTAATTTGCAGGTTGAATCAGTGATGGGGAAAGTAAATGTGATGTCAGCAATCATTTCAAGAGCACCAGAATATAAATCGAGGAATTAATGTTGAGACTATATAAAACACTGGGGAGGCTTCACTTAGAGTAGTGTGTGCAGTTTTGCACTCCTTAACTTAGAAATTATGTGTTGACGTTGGAGAGGTTTCAAAGGAGGTTCATAAAAATGATTCCAGAATTGAATGCCTTGTCATATGAACAGCGTTTGATGGCTCTGGGCGTGTATTCACTGAATTCAGAAGAATGAAGCGTGACCTAATTGAAAGGCCTTGATAGACTAGATTAGACGTGGAGAGGATGGTGGCAGAGTCTAGGACCAGAGGACTCAGCCTCAGAATAGAGGGGCATCCTTTTAGAACACAGATGAGGAGGAATTTCTGTAGCCAGAGAATGATGAATCTGTGGAATTTGTTGCTACAGGTGGCTGTGGAGGCCAAGTCATTGGGTATTTTTAAGGCAGAGGTTGATATACTGGTCAGAGCATGGTCAGGGGATACAGGTCAGGGCAGGAGAATGGGGCTGAGAGGAAAAATGGGACAACCAAGATGAAATGGCAGAGCAGACTCGATGGGCCGAATAGCCTAATTCTGGTTCTGTGTCTGATGGTGGTCGTATGGTCTCAATTGAATGCTGATTGCTTTATCAGAGTTGTGCAAGGTATTTATTTTTCCCTTTGTCTCCAATTTGAGATAGTCCCAATAAGCCAAGTGTTGTTCTGTTCACTTCCATGCATGTTTATGGTCCATTTACCTTTACAATAATTTCAAGCTGCTGCAACAAAAGCAAGTTTATTTTTCCATGAGCAATATATCGTGAGGTAAAAATAAACAAATTATCTTGGCTTTATTTTCTTCAGCTTGTGGAACTGCCAGCATTTCCCTAGTTTAGTATGACCAGGCTTCGGACTCTCTGATTTGTGCTTGGGACTACAAAGGTATGAACTTGCTCTTCAGCAGTCTCTTCCAGAAGCCTCTCTGACTTTGTACTCCACAAGAGGAATCGCCCCAAAAGCAGAACCTAGTTTTTGCAGAAACAGAAGCAGCTGCTGTAGATGATGGAAAATGTAAAGTCGCTTCCATTGTTTAGTTAAGAAATATTTAGTGTTAATTTTTTAAAGTTTTGATAGCTTTCAAGTTTTAAGGGATGTTTACAAAGTTCAAAATATTGACAGGTTTGAGAATCAGTTAAGCCAGGGGCATGTTAGAAAGCTGTCAAAGTCCTTTTCTGCCATTTCACGGGCAGACCATGATTTAATATTCTTCACTAATACCCAGAAAGCTTCTTAACACAGACAGGAGTAAGCAAGGCGGTCAGCAAGTGCCATTTCATTCATATCTATTTGGCTGCCTTTGCACTGTACATCATCCGAATACTTATCTGATTCCTTGTACATATGATCCTGCCCTCTAAAGGCTGTCATCTTTCCTGTTATTGATCCCTTCAGCAGCTACAGGATTATCATGCCTGATATGTCATCACATGCAAATCTCCCCTCAAAGTAAAATTCATCTACCGAGCTGCTGCATATGAGATCAAAATTGAATTCAGTGACTTTGTTTCATTACCAATGTCAGTGCTGCCTTCTTCCAACACTACCTGACCAATTAGTGCCCCTGGCTAGCTGAAAGAATCCAGGCACAAGAGCTGGGGGGGGGGGGGGGGGTGTAAAGCATCGGCTGTCTCTTTACTCCATCCACAACTTCTAAATAAGAAAAAAATTGGGATAAAGGGCAAGTAGTAAGTGGGAAGATGGGCTAATTGTAAGGATAGCGTGACCTTCTGTTGTTTCCCTTTGCAATGGTAGCTAACACTAACTATGATGCAAGGGTAGGCCAGTGCAACTATGCCTGTCCCCTGCTCCATTTGGTTGCTTGATCATGGAAGAAGACATTGTGTCTGTATGCCATGTTCCTTGTTGCTGTACCTGTCAAGATTGAACAACTGACGCAGATGTTATCACATGCTAAATGAATGGTGAGCCCTGACTGGTTCACATTGTTTGACACAGAGTGGAGGCGCTGCTGTGCCATGGGCAGTATCTGAGGCCAGAGGTGGAGTGGACAGGATATGTTGTTGCATTTGAGGACTCTGATCCTGGCAACTTGCGGAAGACCACTCAGTTTCAACACAGCATCAGGATCCTCAAGCATCATTGGTATCTCCCTGTCCCCTCGCCATCCCATAGTCAGTCAGGAAGAATTCCTAATCCTGTGTGCATTGAGCATACCTCCTCTCCACTACTTTGCCCTGCACAACAGAGTTAAAGACTTTGTGCCCAGTCTCTTGTGCATATTCATCAATATTTTCCCATTCAAAATGAATTCCTGAATGCACTATTACTTACTTCAGCTACAAAGCAATTATTTTACAAGGTACAGAATGATATTCAGTAATTTAGGCCAGCTTTGACTGTTTGCCAGTTAATCAACCATATTGGTCCCCTGCTGAAACAAAATTGTCATGCTGCACGAAATAAAATTAACAGATGCAGGCTAATCCCCATCTCCATGCCGACTTTCAGGGCAAACTAATTTAGTTGCCATTTGTGGGCTATATATAGTAGAAGAGAAAGGTTAAAAAACTGTGCACTATGGAATCCTAGCAGGGAGTCAGTTGACATATTACCTGATGTTAGATTCTGCTTCCAGCTTCCCATTCAGAACCACTTCATGACAGCTAGTTCCGATAATGTGATGTTTATGCCTGTTCTGTTCAAACCAAGCTGGCAACCCAACTGAAGGCAAAATGAATGATGCCAATAGGAACAGGTTTGGATTTCAGTATTAATTCCCAGAGCAGTTTCATACTGAGAAATTACATTCTACAGCAGACTAAAGTAACAGAGACAAATGAACCATGAGTATTTCGAGCAGTAATCTATGTTAGCATTTGAACAGTTGATGAGGGTTAATCAGTTACTGTCCCACAAAATGTACACTATGGTTATTATGCTGCTTTTGCTGACCAGTGCACAAATGATTAATTGCTGTTTGTGCAGCATGAGAGACGTTCATCCAATTCCTGCATGGGCATTGCACTTGCTACGGTGTATACTAATTGAGAAGAAAAATTTGGAGTAACTTTTCAACAAAAAGAAACTAGACTGAGAAATTTATGATGCACATTTCCAATCCCAACCTTTCCAGAAATTCTGGACCATTGAACCTTTCCCTCGAGATATGCAATCCACTGTAACTGTATCTTTGCCATTGCTTTTTAAAATGACCATAAGTAAGTTCTATATGGTGTAAGGTTTTGTCAAGCTGCACAAATGCTCTTATTATCATTGATTTTCTTTTTCAGATGCAGCACAACCAGACCATGTTATTCCACAGTGCAGTGATGCATTGGAAATTTCACAGGGTTTCATTTAAAAATAATTATTTCTTGAACTTCTTTATCAATCAGCAATACTAATGTTAATCTAAACAGAAAAATTTGTATTTCATAGGATTTACAACCCTGAATCTTTTAACCAGATTGGTCTGTGCTCATGTTTATGATTTGCACAAGCCTCCTTTCACCATCTCACCTTGTCAGCAAATCCATCTGTTCCTTTTTCCCCCCACTGTATCCAGCTTTCCCTGAAATGAATAGTTGCTATACACCTAAACTTCTCCAGGTGGTAGCAAGATCCATATTCTAGACACTCACCATGATAAAAATCATTATCTTCAAGTAATACTTGATTTAAGTGGTGTTTAAATTTTCTGATTAAAGGTAAGAAGTTTGTAGGTAGGTACTGATTGTGGGATAAAAAAGAGGTAGAGCTGTAGGGAGCTCCTTTGATATCTGTTAGTGAATTTTCTCGTAAGTTAGGATCAGACACTTTGTTTTTCTTAGTGATACAGAAATCGGCAGGTGAAATTTAAAGTCTGAAAATGATACAAAAATTGAGAAGCAGTAAATAGTCCTGGAGGGCTAAGACAACTGTTGACCTAGCTGGACATATGGCAGATGGTGGTTGATAATGGAAGTTCAAAGTTCAAAGTAAAATTTATTATCAAAGTATATCTATGTCACCTTATCTATCCCTGAGATTAATTTTCTTGTGGGGATACTCAATAAATCCATTGAATAATAACCATAATCAGAATCAGGTTTAATATCACCAGTAGATGTTATGAAATTTGTTAACTTATTAGAAAGACTAAACCAACTTGTGCATTGAACCGGTGTGCAAAAGATAATAAACTGTGCAAATACTAAAAGAAAGAAATAATAATAATAATAAATAAACAATAAATATTGATAACATGATATGAAGAGACCTTGAAAATGAATCCATAGGTTGTGGGAACATTTCAATGATGGGGCAGGTGAAGATAAATGAACTTATACCCTTTGGTTCAAAAGCCTGATAGTTGAGGGGTGATAACTTTTCCTGAATCTGGTGGTGTGAGTCCTGAGGTTCTTGTAGCCTTCTTCGAGAAGAGAGCATGACCTGGGTCCCTGATGATGGACATTGCTTTCCTATGACAACACTTCCTGTAGATGTGCTCAATGGTGAGGAGTGCTTTACCTGTGATAAGCTGGGCTGGAACCACTACTTTTTGGTGGCTTTCCTATTCAAGAGCATTGGTGCTTCCACACCAGGCTGTGATGCAGCCAGTCAATATATTCTCCACTATGCATAAACACAAATTGTCAAAGTTTTAGATTCACGCCAAATCTTCACAAACTCCAAAGGAAGTAGGCGTGCTGCTGTGCTTTCTTCATAATTACATTTATGTGCTGGGCGCAGGACTAGCTCTCCAAAATAATAGCACCAAGGAATTTAAAGCTGCTGGCCCTCTCTACCTCTGATCTTCACATGAAGACAGGCTCATGGACTTTTGGTCTCCTTCTCCTGAAGTCAATAATCAGCTCTCTGGTCTTGCTGACATTGAGTGAGAGGTTGTTATGGCACCACTCAGCCATATTTTCAGTCTCCCTCCTATATGCTGATTTGTTACCACCTGTGATTTAGCCTACGATAGTGGTATCATCAGCAAATTTGAATATAGCATTGGAGCTGTGCTTAGCCACACAGTCATAAGTGTAAAGCAAGTAGAGAAGGGGGCTAAGCACATTGCCTTGTGGTGCCCCGTGCTGATAGAGATTATGGAGCAGATGTTGCTGCCAATTCAAAGTGACTGAGTTCTACAAGTGAGGAAATCTATGCACAAGGAGGCATTGAGGCCAAGGTCTTGGAGCTTATTGATCAGTTCTGAGGGATTGATGGTAGTGAATGCTGAGCTGTAGTTGATAAAGAGCATCCTGATGTATGCATCTTTGCTGTCCAAACATTCCAGAGTTGAGTGAAAAGCCAATGAGATGGCATCTGCTGTGGACCCATTGCTCTATTAGGCTAATTGGAGCAGATCCAAGTCACTTCTGAAAACACTTCATCACTGTGAATTAAGTGCCACTGGATGAGAGTCATAGAGGAAGGTCACCCCCATGTGCTTCCTAGGCACTGGTATAATAGAAGCAAATGTATAACATAGACTGCCAAAGTGAGAGGTTAAAGATCTCATTAACACTCCAGCCAGCTGATCAGCACAGATCTTTAGTACTTGGCCAGGTCCCCTGGCTGTGCCGGATGCTTTCTGTGGGTTCACCCTCCTGAAGGCTGCTCGCACGTTGGCCGCAGAGACAAAAATCACAGGATCAACTGAGGCTGTGGGAGTTTGAGATGGTTCCTTCACGTTTTGACAGCAAAGGCAAGGTCAGCATAGAAGGCACTGAGCTCACCAGGAAGCAAAGCCCTGCGGTCGTCTACATTGCTTGGTTTAACTTTATAAGAGGTAATGGTATCCATGCCCTGCTACCACTGTCAAACATCTTTCATTCTTTCAAGTTTAGTCCAAAATTGCCACTTCACCCATAAGAAGGCTTTCCAGAGATTATAACATGGACCTCTTGTAACTTACTTGGTCACCAGACTTGAATGCCTCTGATCTGGCCCTCAACAGATTGTAATTCTCAGGGCTCCTGGATGAGGATAACTCTGAATGATTTTCTGGGGGGGCACTCTCATGTACAGCTGCTTTAATAAAGCCTGTGACAGACATGGTGTATTCGTTCAGATCCACCGATGAAACTGTGAAATGATTCACTTGAGAGAGCAACATGGAAAGAAATACATAACCTAAATTGTACTATATTAAGATGCGTATAAGAACACTGCAACAAACATGTATATTTTCATAAATCCTTGAATCTAGCCAAGCAAGTGGGTAAGACAGCAAAGGGAACTCATGGAAAACTTAAACTTGTAAATAGAACTGATTGTAGAATCAGAATCAGAATCAGAATCAGAATCAGACTTTAATCGCCAAGTACCTGTGCACATACAAGGAATTTACTTCCGGCAGATGTTGTCTCTCTGCTCATAACAATAATAATGATAAATATAAATGAAAATATAGATTATACATACAGGTAGTGCAATCCAAGTGATAGTTAGCCGACAGTTAACCGGCAGTTAACTGTTCAGCAAAGTGACCGCAGTAGGGAAAAAAACTTCTCCAGTGCCTATTAGTCTTAGTCTGGAGGGATCTGAAGCGCCTACCAGACGGAAGCAGATCAAACAGTCTGTGCGCAGGATGGGAGGAGTCCTTTATGATGTTCCCCGCCCTCTTCTTTAACCTGGAAGAGTACAGGTCCACAATAGAGGGCAGGGAGGCTCCAATGATGCGCTCGGCAGTCCTCACTGTGCGCTGTAGTCTGGTTCTATCACATGAAGCCTTTTGTATCTGGCAATGGGCTTCAGCTGCGATAGTGTGTGTGCTTCTGTGCATGACACTGTAGGAAGGGTGACAGGCTTTGGAAAGGATACAGAAGAAGAGAACTCGAATTGTACCAGAGATGGTGATAAACAGCAGTAAAATTGAGTGAATGTAGAAGCTAAGACAGATTTCTTTAAAGCAGAGAAGATTGAGAGGAAATCTTATGAAAATATTCAACATAATGGGTGTTTTGATCAAGCAAATACTGTATGCCAAATATCATGGATCTAAGGAAAGTAGAAAACTAGTTTGAGGAGAAATTGAAATAATTATTTGCACCAGGAAAAAAGGGTGGAAGCAAATTCCATAGGAATGTTCAAAACATAATTATATACAGTGCCTATAAAAAGTATTCACTCCACTTGGAAGCTTTCATGTTTTTTTGTTTTACAACAGTGAATCACAGAGGTTTTTTTGACACTGATCAACAGAAAGACTCTTTCATGCTAAAATGAAAAATGATCTCTACAAAGTGATCTCAATTAATTACAACTATAAAACATAAAATCATTTATTGCATAAGTACTGTCTTCAATTTTGTTAATATGGCACACCAAATCATCATTGGTGCAGGCAAATGGTTTTAGAAACCACATAATAAGTTAAATGGAGATCACTACGTGCAGTCAAGGAGTTTCCCTTAATCGCAGGACTCTGCAGAGAGTGGTGTGGACAGCCCAATGCATCTGTAGTTGTGAACTCACAAGATTCAGGACAGTTACAAGGGCAGATCAGATCACCCCAGAAGACCCAGATCACCCCAACCACAATCTATTCCAGCTGCTACCATCAAGGAAGCGGTACCGCAGCATAAAAGCCAGGACCAATGGGCTCCAGGACAGCTTCTTCCACCAGGCCATTAGACTGATGAACTCAGGCTGATCTGAGTGTACTCTGTATTACATTGATTGTTCTATTTATTATAAATTATTATAAATTACTATGATTGCACATTTCACATTCAGATGGAGACATAACATAAAGATTTTTACTCCTCGTGTATGTGAAGGATGTAAGAGATAAAATCAATTCAATTCAATTGATTGCAGTAAAAATACACTTAAATCTGTAAAGTCTAACTGCTGGTGAGTCAGTATTCTAGCAAAATCTACACCATGAAGACAAAAGAACACTCCAAACAACTCAGCAAAACATTTATTGAAAAGCTCAAGTCAGGAGATGGATACAAGAAAATTTTCAACTCAGTTAATATCCCTTGGAGTACAGTTTGTAGTATTGATGTGACTCGGACATCGCTGTAGATTGATCAACCACTTTTATTCAACAGACTTCCATTTTTCTTACCTACGTCCTGATGTCATACGCACTCTGACCTACGAATACTCACACAATACATTACATCCCCCTTCTCAAGATTCTTTTTTTACAACACTGTGAATTACCAAAACAATACCTCTAGGTATGCCTTTCTTACATTGCAACAGCCATGACATAAACTAAAAAAAATCTTAACTTCTTATACTGTATTCTACATTGTATCTTTCAATACTAACAGCAGTGTATTTTCTTTTACTAACATAGACTAATAAACCTTTTATTTCACACCTTGGAACTTATAACATGTGTGACTTTGCCTCAAACTGTGTGAGACAGCAGGTAGATCTAGTCTCTGTATCTAGCTGCAAGTTTGACTTGTCTCCCCGACCGTGTGTAACACAACTGTGACTGTGCTTGTCCTTCATCAGTGTCAGTCTCTCGAGTGACCACTGTGTCTTTGCGGTCTGCATCACTCTTGGTGTCGTTTGTTTCCATGTCTGTATCTGTGGAAATGTCCTGTGCATCTGTACGTGGAAACTCCCTCTCACCTGTCTTCAGCAGATGTTTCCTGTTCCTCCTGTAGACTCTCATCCGGCGTGCAAACTACGAAGGATCTTGGTTGCTGATGTCTTTTCACAACCACAGCTGGTTGTCAAGTGTCTCCTCTCTGTATTCTGACATTTTCACCTGTATGCAGATCTGGTAACTGTCTTGTATGTCTGTCATAGTAGCTCTTTTGCTTTATTTGCTTGTCATGTGCTTGAGCATTACCTTCAGGAGTCAGTAGAGTTGTGGATGTTGGCAGCATGGACTTCAGACAACGTCCCATCAACAGCTGTGCAGGAGAGAACCCCACACCGTCAATCGGTGTGTTGCAGTATTCAAGCAGAGCAATGTAAGGGTCACCGTTGCTGCTCTCTGCCTTCTTGAGCATGTTCTTGACAGTTTGTACAGTTCTCTCTGCTTGTCCATTAGACTGAGCGTGCCCAGGACTGGAAATAACATGTTGAAATTCCCAGCTTTCTGAGAACCCTCTAAACTCACCACTGGCATATTGTGGACCATTGTCACTAACGACAATATCTGGAATACCATGTCTTGCGAATATCGACTTCATTGAGGTAATAACACCTTGACTGGACATGTCACTTAACTTGGTGATCTCCGGATATTTTGAATAGTAGTCCACACAAAGCAGATATTCTGCACCATTGTAGTGAAAGAGATCTGTGCCAAGCTTCTCCCATGATCTTCCTGGTAGTGGATGGGGAAGCAGAGGCTCTGTTGGATTGTTGATTTTGTTTTCATTACAGACAGCACATTGAGACACAATGTCCTCTATCTGAGTTGACATGCCTGGCCAATAGAGAATGTCCCTTGCTCTTTCTTTACATTTCACTATCCCCAGGTGTAATATATGAATTCTGTTGAGCACTTCTTGTCTCATTTGGTTTGGTACGATGAGTTTTGCTGCTTTGAACATTAGTCCTGATGCATAGCTGATTTCCTTTTTAAATGTCCAATATTTCTGCATTTTCTTTGGAACATCTTTTCTTTCTGTTGGTCATCCATTCATTGTAATGTTTCTTAGCATTTGCATTTCAGGATCATCTGCAGTCGCTTTCCTGAACATGTTCAACTTCTCCTCAGAGATGGGTAGCTGAGGTGTAACCCAGTTGACCTCCAGCTCTCTTCCTAGCAACTCTTCCTTTTGCTGTTTGAGGTAAGCACGGCTCAAAGCATCAGCGATGTACAGTTCTTTTCCTGACCTATAGGTAACTGTGAGAGTGTACCTCTGTAGCCTGAGAAGCATCCTTTTCAGCCTCATAGGAGCTTGGTGGAGTGGCTTTTTGAAGATGCTCTCAAGTGGTTTGTGATCACTCTCAACCTGGATTTCTTTGCCATATACATATTGGTGGAACTCCTCACACCCATAAACTATGGCAAGTAATTCCTTCTCGATTTGAGCATATCGGTGTTGACAGTCCGTAAGTGCTCGTGATCCATACGCCACAGGCTTCCCATCCTGTAGTATAACAGCTCCTATTCCCTCCGAACTGGCATTCACAGACATCGTCACCGGTTCATTGACATCATAGAACTTGAGTGCTGGTGCATTGGTAACCAACTGCTTCAATGTGTCAAAACTTTTCTTTTGTTCATCTTCCCAATGCCATTCAGTGTTGCTCTCTAGTAGCTTTCGAAGTGGAGCACTGACCTCTGATAAGTTGGGAATGAATTTGACAAGATACTGTATCATACCCATGAACCTCAATAGTTCTCGCTTGTCTTCGGTTGGTGGTAGCTGTACCACAGCCCTGACCTTTTCATTATCTGGTTTTAGACCATCAGCACTGAGTACGTGAACTATGTATTTGATCTCTGTAGTTGCGATCCTACATTTACTTTTGTTCAGTTTTAGGTTGTACTCACGTGCTCTCTCCAGGAGCTTCCTCAGTCTCTGATCATGCTCCTCAATTGTGTCACCCCATATCAGCAAATCATCAATGATGTTGACCACCCCGTCCAGGCCTTCAATCATTTGTGCCACTGACCTCTGGAATACCTCTGATGCAGAAGAAATCCCAAAGGGTAGACACAGGAAACGATATCTCCCTATGGGCGTGTTGAAAGTGCATAATTTGGAACTTTCCTCATCCAGCTTGATCTGCCAGAAACCTTGATTTGCGTCTAATACTGAAAAGAGTTTCGCATTAGGCATGCGGGAGACAACCTCTTCAACTGTGAGCAGCCGAAAGTGTTCTTTTGATGGCTTGGTTGAGATCTTGTGGATCCATGCAAATACTCATCTTTTTTTCTGTGACCACTGTCACCACACTATTCACCCAGTCGGTCGGTTCTATTTGTCTTGTTATGACTCCCATCTGTTCCATTCTGTGTAGCTCCTCCACTACTTGATCCCTGAGAGCTTCTGGAATCTTTCTCAGGGCATGCATGACTGGTGCAATAGTTGGATCAATCTGGATATGGTGTTTCCCTGGTAAACATCCTAGTCCAGAAAACAAGTCAGCAAAGTCTTTGAGAATGTCATTTTCTTTTTCAACACCATAGATTCGCTTCACCAGGCCTAGCTTTGTGCATGTTGCTTTGCCCAGTATTGCTGGAACATGTTGCTGTACTATCTCAAACTCTATCTTGTGTGTTTGTCCTTTGTACACACAGGTGAGTGCTTTCTTTCCCAATGGCGCCGTCTTGTGGCCGAAATATGCAACAAGCTTGCAGGTGGATTTTCTCAGTCTTCCTCTGATGTCCAGTGAGTTGAATGTTTCTGCTGACATTACATTGCACTTCGCCCCAGTGTCAAACTTAAATGTCACATTCCTCCTGTTTATTATCAGATCTTGAGTCCAATCATCTTCATCCTCCATCTCTGCATTGTCAATATTCTTGATGCATACCTCCTGTTCCACTTCAACTGTGCCAATGAACATGTCACTTTTGCCCTCACTCTGTTCCACAGCATGCATTTTCCTTGCATGCTCCTGCGATTTGCACATCTTTGCAAAGTGATTTCTTTTCTGGCATAACTTGCATGTCTGACCAAAGGCTGGACATTTTCTCTATCCATGTTTATAACCACATCTGTTGCAGTTAACTTCCTTTTGATCATCCTGTGGAGCTGGCTTTGTCCTACTCTTGTCAGTTTTCACAGTTTTTATTTTGTGCACTTCAATCTCTTCATTAAACACTTTAACCTGACTTGATGTGATCTTGCTGGCACAGCAAATATCAGTTGCCTTTTCTAATGTAAAATCCACCTCTCTCAAAAGCCTGTCTCTCACTTGCTCATCTCGTATGCTGCGTACAATCCTGTCACGTATTAAAGAATCATGCAGTTGTCCGAACTCACAGTCTTTTGCCTTGTTCTTCAAATCTGTTACATAGGCATCTGTGGTCTCTGTTGGTCCTTGAGCCCTCGTGAAAAACATACGTCGGATGTATAGTAGGTTTTTTCTCGGTTCGCAGTAATCTTGAAACTTTTTCTTCGACACTTCAATTTTATCTTGCTCATCATCTTGGAAGACAAATGTGCTGCAAACCTTTATTGCCTCTTCCCCCGCCACATGCAGAAACGTAGCGCATTGCACTTTCTCCATCTTGCCATCTACGCCACTAGCGGTGCGAAACAGCTCAAACTGCTGGAGCCGTACCTTCCAGTTCTCAGCAAGATTACCTCGTAGGCTTAAACATGACCGTGGCTGTAACTGTGACACCTTTTATGTGTCTTCTCTTCCTTTTTTTTCGCGATTTCTTCTGACATCATGAGGTATTGATGTGACTCGGACACCGCTGTAGATTGAACAACCAGGTTTATTCAACAGACTTCCATTTTTCTTAACCCCCGTCCTGATGTCATACGCACTCTGACCTCGAATACTCACACAATACATTACACAGTTAAGTCAATCATCAAGAAATGGAAAGAATATGGTACAGCTATAAATCTGCCTAGAGCAGCCTGTCCTCAAAAACTGAGTGACCGTGCAAGAAGGGAACTAGTGAGGAAGGCCACCTAAAGACCTATGACAACGCTAGAGGAGTTACCGGCTTCAGTGGCTGAGATGGGAGAGACTGCACATACAACAACTGTTGCCTGAGTGCTTCACCAGTCACAGCTTTATGGGAGACTGGCAAAGAGAAAGCCACCGTTGAAAAAAACTCACATTGAATCATCACTATAGTTTGCCAGAAGGCACGTTGGAGACTCTATGGCTCTATGAAGGTTCTATGGCCTGATGAAACCAAAACTCAGCTTCCTGCACATCAGACTAAACGCTATGTTTGGTGTAAACCAACCACCGCACTGTGAAGAGGCTGCATCATGCCGTGGGATTGCTTCACTGCAGCAGGTCCTGGAAGACATGTGAAGGTAGAGGGTAAAATGAATGCAGGGAACTCCTGGAGGAAAACCTAATACAGCCTGCAAGAGAATTGTGACTTAGGAGAAGATATGTTTTCCAGCAAGACACTGACCCCAATCATAAAGCCAAAGCTAATTTAGATCACTTTGTAGAGATCTGTTTAAACTTTGACCCAAAATAGTCTTTTTCTGTTGATCAGTGTCAAAAAAAAGCCAAATTAAATCTACTGTGATTCAATGTTGTAAAACAATAAAACATGGAACTTCCAAGAAGGGTGAATACTTTTTTATAGGCACTATATGCAATTAAAATATTCTTGGACAAATTGGTAGGTTCTTTGAAAGAGCCAATATAGGTGATATTGCCTGACTAACCTGATGCTGTGATTCTGTGGTTCCAGGAGCTGATGCCAGTCAGCCAATTACTCAAATAAATAACAGGCCACTGAAGGCTCATCAGGGATCAATGATGCCCCTGTTGTGCCCCACCAGGTGCAGTAGAACCAAAATGTACCACAAGGCACTGTCTACGAGGGTAATTTAGACAGCTGTACTGCCAATTTCATGCAAGGCCAGCTTGACCTGAAGGACAGCAGTCTGCTGTCTTTGAGCTTTAAGTGCATTATCAAAACAATTATTTTGGTTGCTCCTGTGCTTCTTTTGCCTTGACTTTAGAGTTGTTTAATCTGCCACTATGGACAATGCTGCTGCCAAACTAGTGCTCCATTTAAAATCAATACAATCAGTAAAATTCACTTTATTGATCTTCTCTTCTTCATAATTCTTTGAAAAAATCTCAATAACTTAGTTTAGGACTGTATAGTAAGTAATGGGAAACTATGAGTTGACATGCCGATTTGATTCCTTGTTAATGATCTGGGTGAATGGGAAAGTAAATGATCACTCAGTGGAGAACTGGAGGTTTGACTGATGGCTGGGAACTATTTACCTTTTTCACAGGAATGCAACCAGCTACCCAAGAGGTTATATATATGAACACACCACTGTCCAAGAAAACTGGTAGTAATGAGATCCCGATAGAAATGGTAGTAAATCAACCTCGAGGCAGGTCACAAAAAGTTTCCAGCTGCAGGCAATCCTTTGCTCTGGGAAGTAGACAGTTGTGTATTCCATAAATACATTACAAATGGAAAGGTGATATGTTTACCTGATAAAACAAACAATATAAGACATTAGAAGAAGGTTAAATGCAACAGTGAAAGGAACAGTGGAGGCCCAGGAGTAGTGTACACTTTAGAGTAAACTTCATAGAAATAAGATGGGCATTGCAAAATTGATATATCTGAAGGTCAGTTGAAATTCAAATTGAGAACAATGCAGAGAACTGGTCTCCAGTAAGTTTCTAGTCTCTGCTATGGATTGGAGTTCACAACAGAACTGAAGGGGTAAGCGTGTAAATGTGGTATTTATAAAGCCACTTTTATAAAGTGGGGAAATTATCTGGTGTGAATGGAATGAAGAGCTACCCTTAATTAAAGATGAGAAGTAAGGAAGAATGATACATCAATAGACAATCATTTAAGCTTTCGGGTCCAGATTCTGCTGGAGAACCAAATTGTCTAGAGTGCCCTGAAGTTACGTAAGGTCTTAGATACTGAAAATGCAATTTTTATTTTCTGAACCAAACAACATAAGTGAACAAACAGGAAACCTACTGCATAAGTTTACACTATAATATCATGCAATATTACCTCTTGACAAAGTACATCAATGTGGCCTTAAGAAGTAATATTAGTGTTCGCTTGATATCCTTAATAAAAATAACATGTCCAAGAGATAAAACATCTGGCAAACCTGAGCGGGAGAAGCTATACAATCTCAAGATCTGAAATATATTCTAAAAATTCCTGTGTATTCCTAAAGTGTTCTCTGGAAGAGCAATGACTTGTTTTTGTATTTCTTCACTAAATCTAAGTTTACTTGCAACCAAGGCTTGAGAATGTTTTTGAAAATGTGGTAACACACAAACAGCTGGAGGAGCTCAGCAGCTCTGGCAGCATCTATGAAGGGAAATGAATTGTCAGCTTTCTAGGCTGAGACCCTTCATGCTGCCCAAAACTCCTATCCCAAATTTAAGCTCAAGCAATTAGCCTGAGACTATTCATTATTTGGCCAAATAAGGCTCCTGGATCAGGGGTCCACTGCCTTGATGGTACTCCGGATTTTTCCTCTTGTATAGCTGGTGGGGAAAGTGAGGAAATTATTAGAAGGGAATGAATGTTCAAATGACCCATTCTGTTGTAAGGAGGGCAGGCAATAGAGACACTGGTAATGGTCAGGTAGTGACGTCACTTATGGTTGGGATGGAGAGAGATTCTGGCATTTGGGATTGGAGGAGGCCAGCATGCTCTGGCATGGGCACCAGGAGAAGGCCTGAGATGTTGATAATGATGGGGATCTCAACAGCAAAAATTGCTCTGATTGTATGCTGGAAGTTGGTGTGTAGATTAGGGTATCATGGACAACCCTCCAAATGGGACCCTGTGCATAATGTGCAATATACAGGGACATCATCCCATCCACACCTGACAGAAGGTTACACCAGGAATGCTAGAATGATTCAAAAAAGATTGAACTTCACAATTCATATGATTTAATCAAAAATAGTCACAAATGCAATTTACAGAGTCTAATTGATTTTCAATACAGTTATGTTGATTTGAAAACCAGAACTATGAAACTAATTTCCAAGGAAAGGTAGACAACCATAAGAAAAAGATAATTATAATTACATGACAGCTCAAACTAATTTACAGGGGAGACCAAAGAACAGCAACACAAAACAAGAGATTTGAAGAAATAATGATACTGTTTCAGAATAAATAAACACCCAAAGCAATAAAATTGAATGAAGAATACATGGTCCTTGATAAGACCTTTAAAAGTGAAACAAAGCAAATATAAAACCCTGAGCTGCACCAATTGCAAATAGGGAAAAAATTGTCAGCTGTTTTGACTCAGAGACTTGTTTCAGTTGTTCAATTTTATTGTGTGGTTTAGGCTTATGATACTGGTAAAATTTCAGCATTTAGAGGGAGACTACAAATAACAAATCCTGTACTAGAAAAAGAGAAGTCACTGAACAGATCTTTGAAATCTTGTCTCCTTTCAAGTGCCGAGAAAATAATCCGATGACCATCCGCAACACTGCCTTGCAGGAGCTTCAATGATTTCAATTTGCTGCATTCTGCAAAATATCACAGCAAGTGCATGCTGCTTCCAGAAATGAAAAGGCATTTTGAATGAGTCAAGTAAGATGCAGATAACATTTCCCTAACGTTAGTATTATGCACAGCAAGGAGAAGCCTTGAGGCAGGTTAACCACAGAGATTATATACTTCCAAGAAAACTGACTCACCAAGTACCAG
This sequence comes from Hemitrygon akajei, assembly GCF_048418815.1. NCBI lineage: Eukaryota > Metazoa > Chordata > Chondrichthyes > Myliobatiformes > Dasyatidae > Hemitrygon > Hemitrygon akajei. The sequence goes on from NC_133133.1 coordinate 66,483,178, forward strand.
TTCTTTACATCTTTCTACACATATACTATACCTCGTTCCTGGAAACTGCTGTGTACTATCAAGTTTTCAATGCCCCAAGTTACATTCACTAACTTACTGCATTTGCTTAGTTTTGTGTTTGAGACTTTTCACTCAGTTGTGCTTTTTGTCTGCCTCGCACACTTTCTCCCTTGTCTGGGACACTTCCTGCAGACTTTTTCTTTGAACCAATAGTCATTTGCATTGGACGATTTGCCACATCGATGACATTTTTGGCTCTTTGCACCATTCAGGGACATTTTGTGCATTTCACATCCTAACCTTTTCTGTAGTTCTGCTACAACTTTTGCTGAGGTCTCTAATGATATTGCAATGGCCAATGCCCATTCTGAGGTTAGGTCTCTTTCTGCCAGTAGCCTCACTTGAGAGCTTTGACCATGCATGTCACATACAAGCCTATCCTTTAATGCATCATAAAGTCCAGGTCTAAAGTCACAATAGTAGGGAAGTTTGCGCAGCTCTGCAATGTATTCAGAAAGGCTTTCATCTTTTGACCTGTCCTTTTTGGGAAATCTAAATCTCTCTGCTATTATCAGCAGTTTAGGGCTCAACTAGTTTTGTAAAATCGTAACAATTTCATCGAACTTCTTGCTTGCTGGCTTTACAGGGGTTATTAATTTGTGTAAGAGACTGTACGTTCTTGGGCCCATTAAACTAACAAGTGTAGGAACTTTCTTTTGCTCCTCCACATTGTTTGTGTTACAATACAATTCAACCCTCGCGATAATACGACTCCCAGCCTCTATCAGCTCTATCAAATTCATCAACATTCCCATCTGAAGCCATTGCCACATTATTTTCACTCTAAATTCAGTGTATCTTTCACTGTTACTATGCACTGTACTCACACATTTGTTAACACATGTGATGATCTTATGCTGTTTAACTCTCACTGTTTTGTCCCGTAATTATGTCATAACCTTTGTGCAGTTCATGATATTTTCTGACATTGAGGTTCATACTTGTCGCCAATTTGTTGTATCTGTGCACAACTACATACAGCATATATATTAGATAAAAGCACGCACAGGTGCTAAGGGGCAGGGATGAAGCAGATCATTGCTCTGAATGAAATAGATCCATACATTACTTGAGTCTCAGCCTGGAAAGGATCCCACCGTGTGGAAAACATCATGTATGGTCCCAGTACCCAAGAAGGGCTGATCAAAAGTCTTGAATGACTACTGCCCAGTGGCCCTGACTTCACACATCATGATGACCCTTGTGAGGCTGGTCCTGGCTTACCTCCAACTCCTGGCCAGATCAGCCCTCAATCACCTACAGTTTGCCTACCAAAGTCGACAATGCTGAACAGAGCCTACTCCCATTTGGATAAGCAGGGCAGCACTGTGAAGATCATGTTTTTTTGATTTCTCAAGTGCTTTCAACATCATACAGCCCTCAATGCAGGGGGCAAAGCTCTGTTCAGTGCAGGGTGACACTTCCATTCTATCCTGGATAATGGACTACCTGACTGGCAGACCACAATCTGTGCGGCTTCAGTGCTGTGTGTCAGGCATGGCTATAAGCAACACTGGGACCCCATAGGCCCCCTTCCTGTTTACCCTTTTTACTTCAATTAACTCAGTACCGTGTCATCGGCAGGAAATATCTGATGACTCGGCAATGGTTGAGTGTATAAAGGGAGGACAGGAGAACGAATACAAGACCCTTGGTGGAGGACTTTGTCAAATGGTGCAAGCTGAACCATCTGCAGCTCAACATCAGTAAGACGAAGGAGATGGTGTTGGAGTTTAGGAAGACAGCCTGCACTGCTCCCTGTTACTATTGATGATGATGATGTGGATGTGGCGAGGACCTGCAAATACCCAGGGCTGCACTTAGACAACAGATTTTAGTGAAGCGTCAACACAGAATCTGTGTACAAGAAGGGCCAGAGTCACCTCAACTTCCTGAGGAGACTGAGGTCCTTTGGAGTATGCAAAACTCTCCTTCACATGTTGTACCAGTCTGTTGTTGCCTGTACAGACTGGACACACTGGAGGCTGTGGTAGAACAAAGGATCCTACGGAAAATCCTGGCAATTCTGGACAACGTTTCTCACCTTCTGCATGCCGCCTTGGCTGAACAGAGGAGAATTTTCAGTAATAGACTAAAACAATTGTGCTGCTCCAAAGAGCGCTATATAAGGTCATTCTTACCCTCAACCTTAAGGCTCTGTAATGAGTCAAGCTACAGCCAGGGAAGTGATGACCCCCCTCCTGTTAGACTGTTTGAGGTAACTTAATTTTTTTTATTTACTCTTCTTTTCTTATATTGTAAATCAGTGAACTTGTAATGCCACTATGACACTATAAATTCTTCGGGATTAAAAAAGTATCAATCTGTGCCTATCTTGATAACAGTACTCTCCTCCGACAGTTATTTGATAAGAACCTGAGGAAGAAAAACACTTACGTCTATAGAAAGAAAAACTGGAGATACCCATCACAGATAGCATAGGTTGGGTGGCCTCCCCCGAGCTGTTTTCATTCTTATGCAGGGGTTCCCAAACATTTTTATACCATGGACCAACACCATTATGCAAGGGGTGTGTGGACCCCAGGTTGGGAAAACTTTTCATGAGCAGTCAATGTTATTTGTCGTTCTGCACCCTTGGCTCCTGAACTGAATGTGTTCATAGGTATACATGCAGTGGAGTGAACTAAAAAAATAACTCAATAGCTGCAAGGAAATTCACTCACTGTTCAGAGACATGAGAAACAAATACTATCAAACAACACCATACTAAACCACAGCTGAGATATGTGAGATACTCAGATTCTATAAATATCAGTATAATGTTTTGCCAGCATGCTGATCTGATTCCAGAAGAAAAGTCTGTACTAAATCTTTCAATAAAAGTTATTGTGTACAAATTTGCATTTGCTTTCAAATTTTTAGGCAGGTATTCAAGTTATTGGACTAGTGTTCCTGCAGCAGTGATTCACTTTTCCTTTTCCTGTTCAGCATTTCAGTATTCAGTGCTTCCAATTTAACCTACATTAGAAATCAAATCTAGAATGGGTGAGTGTTTTGCAAAACACAACGATTTAATCCATGTTATAGCTACCAGTCTCTTTAGTTCTCCATCCCATCCCCATTCTCCTATCAGAGGCCCATTAGACTGCCCCAATCATCGTCGTCGTGGCTATCCCTCAAGGTCAAGGATGATGGTCTTCGTTCCGTTGATCTATCACAAGCGAAGACGTCTGTGCGTGTATTTGTTTAACATGTACTTAATGTTGCACTCCAAGAAGCACACGATACTTCACAAATCAACCAATTGATTCCAATGGCATGGAAACCACGATGACTGGAGCTGATGGATTTGTTGCAGCATTCATCCGTCTTGACAGCCGTTGAGATCAAAGTAACTTCGTCGGCCTGTTCCACCATTGAGGTCTTGGTTGGATTGGACTTCCCCAATAAAGCTAAGAGAAACATCTAATTGTTTTGATGATATATCACCTGCTTTCAAGACTTAAAATGTGAATTCCACAACACCAGGATGACCACCTTTTTTTGGTTTGTACCAGGTCTGGTCAGTGACAGGTGAGGTATTGACCTGAGTTGATGATCTGTTTTCCTTACCCTTGATGCTGCTTTTCTCACAGATCAAATGACATTAATATGCACTTACCAGCCTCTCTCCTGCAGCACCACCATTTGTATTATGCAGGTTTTCTTCATCCTCAGTTTGCCACACTATCCTGTTTCTATCTCTACTGGTGCCACTTCTCTGAAGCTAAAACGTTGATTGAGTTTTAAGTCATCACAGTTCTGATGCCATCTTATTGCCCTCCTTTCCTCTTATGTTGCCTCACCTGTGGAGTTCTTCAAGCATTTTCTGCTTTTATTTGTGTTCCTTTCCACTGGTACTGAGCAAATTTTGACTCTAATTCTCTAATTCAACAGCGATTTAAATTAATTGCCGATATTGACATAAAAGTGTATACCAAAATGAATATGGTTTTCATAAATTTTAATCTAAATACATAGTCACTCTGGGTAATGAAAGCATATGTCATATAAACATGCGAACAGTATGGAATTAAATAGCCAATAAATCTGGAACTGATTGCAATTGTTTTAAATTGTTTCTTTTTACCCTTTCTGGGGCTTACAAATCTGATGATCAATAACTTTTTGTGTTGTAACAATACACCATGAAATTTGATATGGTGAAGTCCAAGGACTGTGAATATATGTACATTTAATGTGTTGAAAAAGTTCGAAGTAAAGTGCATATATGTCACCATATACAACCCTGAGATTCATTTCCTTACAGGCATTCTCAATAAATACATAATAGAATAATAGCCATAATAAAATCAATGAAAGACCACACCAACTTGAGCATTCAACTGGTGTGTAAAAGACAACAAACTGTGCAAATACAAAAAGAAAGAAATACAGTTCCTATATAAAAAAAATCACCGCCCTCGCCCCTCCACCCCGCCTTGGAAATTTTCATGTTTTATTGTTTTACAACATTGAATCACAATGAATTTAATTTGGCTTTTTTGACACTGATCAGCAGAAAAAGACTTTTTTATGTCAAAGTGAAAACAGATCTCTACAAAGTGATCTAAATTAATTACAATATAAAACACAAAATAATTAATTTCATAAGTATTCACCCCCTTTAATATGACACACCAAATTATCATTGGTGCGCCAGTGGTTTCTGAAGTCACATAAATGGTTAAATTGAAATCACCTGTATGCAGTCAAGGTGTTTGAAATTAATTGTAGTAAAAATACATCTGTATCTGGAAGGTCTGACTGCTGGTGAGTCAGTATCCTGGCAAAAAAAATACACCGAGATGATAAAATAACACAACAAGCAACTCAGTGAAAAGGTTATTGAAAAGCACAAGTCAAGAGATGGATACAAGAAAATTTCCAAGTCACTGAATAACCGTGGAGTACAGTTAAGTCAATCATCAAGAAATGGAAAGAATATGGCACAGCTATAAATCTAGCTAGAGCAGGCGTCCTCAAAACCTGAGCAACCGTGCAAGAAGGAGACTAGTGAGGAAGGCTACTGAGATCTATGACAACTCTTGAGGAGTTACAGGCTTCAGTGGCAGAAATGGGAGAGACCGTGCATAAAACTGATTCACCAGTCACAGCTTTGCCAGAAGGCATGTGGGAAAATGCTGAAGTCAGTTGCAAGAACGTTCTATGGACTAATCAAACCAAAACTGACTATCATACCAAACATTATGTTTGGTGTAAGCCAAACGCCGCACATCATCAGAATCACACCATCCATACCATGAAGTACGATGATGGCTGCTTCATTGCAGCAGGAGCTGAAAGACTTGTGAAGTTAGAGGGTAAAATGAATGCATCAAAATACAGGGATATCCTGGAGGAAAACCTAATGTCGTCTGCAAGAGAACTGCAACTTGGGAGAAAACAAAAAAAACAAAATTAATGTCCTGGAGTGACTAAGTCAAAAGTCCAGACCTCAATCCAAATGAGAGTTTGTGGCTGGACCAGAAAAGGGCAGTTCCCTCATGATTCCCATGCAATCTGATAGAACTTGAACAGTTTTGTAGAGAAGAATGTGGAAAATTTAGTATCCAGATGTGCAAAGCTGATGGAGACCTATCCACACGGACACAAGGCTGTAATTGCTGTCAAAGGTGCATCTACTAAATACTGAATTGAAGGGGGTGAATACTTATGCAATCAATATTCTTGTGTTTTATACTTTTCATCTCTTTTGTAGTGATCTGTTTTCACTTTGACATGAAAGAGTCTTTTTTTTGTTGATCAGTGTCTAAAAAGCCAAATTAAATCCACTGTGATTCAATGTTGTAAAACAATAAAACATGAAAACTTCTGGGGTGTGGGGGTGGTGAATATTTTTATAGGCACTGTAATAATAATAATAAATCAATAACCAATCAATATCAAGAACATGAGATGATACGGGGCAAGTGAAGTTAAGTGAACTTATACCCTTTGGTTGAAGAGCCTGATGGTTGAGGGGTAGTAATTGTTCCTGAATCCAGAGGTGTGAGTCCTAAGGCAGTACCTTTTTCCTGGAGGCAGCAGCTAGGAGAGAGCAGGACAAAGATGATGTGGGTCCCTAATGATGGATGCTGCTTTCCGGTGACAATATTTTGGGGAAGGCCTTACCCGTGTTGGACTAGGCACTGTTCACTGCTTTTTTATAAACAGCAATTTACCTGTTATTCTTCCTTTAAATTACTCAACTTGAAATGTTGTATGGAGTATATCCAAATAATGAAGTAAACTATTGGATGCAATGACATTTCCCTTTAAGTTCACTATGATTTTTCCAAGAACTGTGTGCTTTCTAACTCAGAGATCATGACCAAGAAATTGAGTAACTGTACATGACACTTAAGTTATTGATTTTGATCAAATAATTGTTCATGAACTGTGAATGAGAATAATGCCACTGGGTACATTGAGAACGCCTGAATCATATCAAAGCCACTGCGATGCTCAGTTAGTGAATCTGCTGTGAAAGCTTATCGTGATTTTTTAAAATTTATTTTTCATGAGGTGGTCCATCAACTCCAATTGTCCTCAAGAAGGTAGCAGTGAGACATTTTCATAAATTGTGATGCAGTAGTGTCGGATTCTGTTTTTGATCCATGATTCTTCTGGGAAAAAGGACAAAAAAGAGGCATAAAACTTGTTGCTTTGCAATCATTTTATTAACCACTAAAGAAACAAAGGACATTGGAAATGGACAGTAGCGGGAGTCTTAGGGGAAGGAAAAGAAGAAGCAAAAATGGTGGGCGCAAGTGATCTGCCTTTCTTATACCAGAGATAAGAGACATTGAATTCAAATGTGTAGATCAGAGTTAACAAATCAGGTAGGCCCTATTCAAATAATGTGATACCAAAGAAGCTTCCAGAAAGAGACAGAACTGCAATTACTAGGGGACACACTGAAAAATTGCATATATTTTTTTTCAGGTATAAAAAGTTAAACTGCAAAGAAATAGCAATTATAGAGTTTAATCTAACTTTCCCCCCCTTTGACTCTAAATTACATTTTAGAATCATTACATCTGAAAATTCAGAGGCAGAAAAATTTGGAGTATCTACATTAAGCTTAAAATAATCAAAAACTGCTTAAGCTATGGACATTTCAAAGGGTATTTATAGGATTATGTCAATGCTAGTTAGATTAGTAGACACACTTAACGTGAGTTTGAACTACTCTATTAATGATATCTTTATACAAGTAAAAAGATGTAAATTATGATAAAGCATATCAGGACAAATAATATGACTGGTAGGACTGAGTAACCCTAGCTTCCTTTACTTAAGTCAATCCAATCCATCAAATGTTTGTTGTATTTTTAGCTGTTTCTTTATAAATATGATCAGGCAAATCAGTTATGTCTTCAGACCCATCAGATAAAAAAGTACAAGGTTCCTTGCCTATGACTGCAAGTACAAGATTCCTTAACTGCTAGGAGAAGATCTAATACCTATGATGTTGAAGAACCATCTTACGCATGGTGACTATTTCTCAGTATGTGGTGTCTATTGACATGTACTGAACAGCTGGAGGCATTAACAGCATCAGCAAATTCATGTGATACTTGCAAGTATACATTATGTGTCACCTCAATTGGCACATTAGGAGTAGAGAAAATTGGCAAAGATATAACAACAAATAATATTAGAATAAATTTGATAATGTCCAACAGTTGTTGACTATTCTGGCTAGTAAGTGATTTGCTCACTGTAGCTCAGCTGTGTAGGCACTGATCAGAGGCGACTAGCACATTAACTAGAGTACTTGTTGTCCTCATCAGATACCACTTTAGCCGCTGCGTATCCACTCACTTTTACCTCCTACTTTCACTGCCAAGTTTATAATTTACATCACTTGATGAGGACCTTGCCATCTCATGGTTCCTTATGTGGCTTCTTAATCAGGACCCACGCACCAGAAATCAGGCGTGTCCTTCCTCTGTTGGATCACTCCAAGTGGCAGAAGCCCGCTGAGAAGCAAACGGTACAGTTTGGGTTCATTTCATGCAATAGTTTACTAAAAAGTCTGCTATAATGTGTATATCAGCCCCTCAGATCAAGGGCTCTCGGCAGTGACATAAGATGCCCTGTTACCACCTTGAGCAGACTTAGTTTAGTGTTTTTTTGTTTGGGGTTGCTCTGCTGCTGCATAAAACCATAGGGAGAGCCACAGGCCATAGTACATCTCCTTAAATGGTTCCACTCATTCTCTTCACTTGTCCTGATGACCCCGGGTGATGTGGACAATGAAAAATACATTTCATGTTCATCAGTCGACATAATTCCTCAAACACTCCCACTGAAATGTGTTCCTTTGTCAGAGTCAGTCTCATGGCAATCCCCAATGAGGGATATAGTCCTTAATCAGAGTTTTTGCTAAGTGAATGACAGTGGTTTTCCATACTGAAATAGCTTCCATCCATCTTGAAAACTTGTCCACAGTTACCAGTAAGCCTGAATACCCATGATGCTTTGGCAAAGTAATGTAGTCTACTTCTAAGTATAAAAATGGTGGGGCAAGAACACATAGTTGTGACAGAAACATAGAAATCTACAGCACATCACAGGCCCTTTGGCCCACATTGTGCCAACCATGTAACCTATACTAGAACCTGCCTAGAATTTCCTTATGCATAGCCATCTAGTTTTCTATGCTCCGTGTACCTATCTAAGAGTCTCTTAAAAGACCCTATTATATCTGCCTCCACCACCATCGCTGGCAGTGCATTCCTCACACCCACCACTCTGCTGCTCCAGGATTTGTACTCTGGGCATGTCGTGAATCAAAAGTTTTTCGAGCTTGTGTCCTGAACTTTGGATTCCACCACTACTGGGAAAATCTGTCAATCAGCTTTTGCATTCCAATGTGTCCTAGGGAGAGTATCTACTGTGCCAGATAAGAAAGCAATTTAGTTGGAGCTACTAGTCTAATACTAATGCTATATCTCCATATTCTATCACTGCATAACCTCCATCCAGAACCACTTTCCTTTTTTAAGCCATTGAGTTGCATCTCTTGAATGCATTGTGTGTTCATCTGTAATACAGAGTCCAACATCTTTTCCATAATTTCAGTTAACGTATTTATTGCATATGTTCTCGATATTTCTTTTAATTCTTTTACTCTTTCCCATTCTGCTTTTCTCACAATTTCATTCTTGAATGTATTTCCACAGCTTCCCATTGCTGTCATTTTGGAGTGGCTTTTACATTTTAATGCAACAACTTCTGATGGCAGTTCATGTGTTCTTGTACTAGTTGGCTATTCTTGATTGGAGTTTCTGCAGCTGTAAGATATACTCTCTGTTTCCCTAAGTGTCCAAAATCATGAACAACTCCTTACAGGTTTCAATCAGTTCTGCCTGTTGTGCAGAGGTACCAGGAGCTATGATTCCTGATTCTAGCATTTCAGTTTCAGAAACAACGGTCCATCCAGTCATTCAAATTCCTTTCTCAATTATTCAAGAGCCATCGGTATAGAGAATCTGATCTTTGGGAGAGTAATAACCAAAAGGATGCTGTCAGTGTCGATGATCTTGAGTTAAGATTGCCTTCATGTGTTTCTCATTGACATACAGGGTAAAGGGTTTATCCGTATCAGGGATTCCTAGTGCAGGTGCAGTACACAATGTCTCCTTAAAGTCTGAAATTCTTTCCATTGTACTTCACTAAGAGTCACAGGGTCATCTGAGTGCCCTCTGATCTTCAGTAGATTGTTGAATGGTTGGGCAGTTTCAGCATATGAATTGACCAATGCTCCGTTGCAGTTACACAAACTCAGAAATGATCGGAGTTGCAGGTCTGTTGTAGGTGCCTTTGCTGACTGAACAACTTTTGCATGATCCTTAGTGATTTCCTGCAGACCATGGGTAATTTCCTTTCCCAAGTAAATTACTTCTCCTTGTTGCCTTGACTAAATTTGCTTTGTGACATTTTGAGGATAAATAATTGAGCAAATAAAGCCATTCCCCTCAAAAATAAATATACCGTTTTGGATATGTGCGGGATGACCTCCCAGGGAAATGTCACAGAGACCAGGTTACTGGTACTGCGTATGGGTCCATGGTGCAGAAGGGAAAGAGGGAGAAGGGGGAGTAGTAGTGATAGGGAACTCATTAGTCAGCAGAACAGACAGGAGATTCTGTGAATAAAAAATGGAAACCTAAATGGTACGTTACCTCCCAGGTGCCAGGGTCAGGGATATCTCAGATCCTGTCCACAGTATTTTGGAGGGGGAGGGAGAGCTACCAGATCTCTTGGTACATATTGGTAACAATGACATGGAAGGAAAAGAAAAGAGGCTCTGAAAAGAGAATTTAGAGAGCTATGCAGAAAGCTGAGAAGCAGGACTTCCAGGTAGTAATTTCTGGATTGCCACGTGCCAGTGAGGGTAGAAACAGGATGATAAGGCAGAATAATGCATGGCTGAGAAGCTGGTGCAGGGGGCAGGGCTTCAGGTTCTTGGATCATTGGGATCTCTTCTGGGGGAGGCATGACCTATTCAAAAGGGATGGTTTGCAGCAGAACCTAAGGGGGACCAATACTCTTGTGGGCAGGATTGTTCGAGCTATTGGCGAGGGTTTAATCTAATTTGGCAGGGGGTGGGAACCAGAGTAAGGGGGACTCAGGATAGGATGGATGGTTAAAAAAAACAAAGATAGCATGCAATCAGATTGTCAGGAAGGGCCAGCAGATGATAGAACAAAATTGCAGCCAGCGGGGCAAGTACCAATGGCATTAGGATGCAGAATCAAAAAAGGTAGCAATGCAATGGGAAATAGAAAAGGTCAGGGGTGCAGTGCTAATTTTTTTAGGTGCTGGAGCTGACAAAATGCTCTCTATAGATATGTCACAGCCAATCTGTATACCTGCTTATTTCATGTTCTGGGCAACTGTCACAAGGTGGGCGTTGGGAACGGACCCAAATGCAAGACACAGACACTGAAGTACTAGGGAGAGGACTAGGTTTATCAAGAAAGCAAGGGAAGTAGGGAAGAAACGATGCTGGACATGACACAGGTCCTGGACAAGACCAGGACTCAGGGCATGGGCTAGGACTAGAGTAGAAAAGTGGGACCTGGAGGAGGAACTAGGAACAGGGAACTAGGAACCTGGACAAGAACTCCAAGCCAGAGACTGGATAGGAACCCGGAACCCAGGTCTTGACTTGGGCTTGGACTCCGGATCCAGGCGAGGACTGGACGTGGGGGCAGGACACGGGACTCCAGGGCTGGACGAGGACATGAAGCTCAGACTAGGTCTTGGTCGAGGGAGAGCAAAGCAGAAACGGGGAGAGGCGTAGCTGGACACAGACACTGGTCCTGGACGAGACCAGGACTTAGGGCCTGGGCTATGACTTGGACTTGGACACAGACTGGAACCTCCTCGGAGCCTTGGGCACAGAATGGACTTGGACACGGAACGACAAACGACAGTCCATTCAAGTAGCGGCAAACTGCCTGCCTACTGAGCCTTGGACTTGAGCACGGGAACACTGAACACAGAGCCAGGACCTCTCCTAGGGAACAGGACATAGGGCCAGGACTCATACACAGAACACAGAGCCGGGACTCCTCCTTGGGGACAGGATGTAGGGCCAGGACTCATACACGGACACTAAACATGGGAACACAAAGAGACAGTTCCAAGCTCAACAATAGATAGTTCCTTCTGTTGGCATGGCAGGGCTCTGGTCTCACTGCAGTGGCTAAACTTGACAGTGATACAGGCGAGGATGCAGGCGAGGCTTCAGGCATGGAGTGCTGAAGGAAGGGGAAGGGAAGGGAACAGTCCAGCCTCAGGGTAACAGCAAAGATGGCCTATCTTACCCAATGGAGGCAAGGGCAGGGAGGGACAGATCCAACCACAGGGTAATGGCAAAGACACCCTGACTTACCGCACAGAGGCAAAGACAGGATACTGACAAGATAAACCCCACAGAGGCAAGGACAGGATACTGACAAGACAAACCCCACAAAAGCAAGGACAGGATACTGACAAGACAAACCCCACAAAAGCAAGGACAGGATACTGACAAGACAGATCAGCAACCACACTCGAACCCAGGGCCACTTATATTCCAGTCCCAATATGAGAATCAGGTGCCTAAGATTAAGCCCAACTGAAACAACAGACAGCCAGAAGACCCGGAGTCCGAAGTCCACAGACCGGACTGTGAACCGGAACGTGGACTTCATGGACTGGACCATGACAGCAACTTCCTTGCGCTATTCACGTAATGAGCAGGTACACAAATTGGGTGTGTGTGTGTGTATATATATATATACACACACACACATATATATAGAATATGAATTGGGCTTCTTATAATGTCAAGCACTGAACCAACATGAAAGAAATATATTTTTCCAGAGCTCCACAAAAATATAGTGATAGTTATTAACAAGATTATAGCCTATCACTACATTTCAGTGTATAACTGGTATAATAAAACATATAATACTTAATTTAATAACATGACAAAGTATTGCATGGTTGCACTCACTAATTATCATAAAATATAATTATCAAACAAGTAAAGAAAAAGACGGTAATCATGTATTTTACCAATTTAAAGGTAATTACCTACTTACCAAATGCCACCAATGAGAAGTTTCACAATAATTTCCACAGAGGGTCAGGCATAATATATGTTCGGGGGTCTGAAGCGACTCTTGTCCTGGTGTCATCTGCTGATCTGTGGTACCGCAGCCATGATGTGACATACAGCTCAGGATTCCACTGAACTAGAGGAGGTCTGTGTAGTTTAACAAACATAAGTCATGATACATGATTTATGAGCGTGTTGTTGTTATTATCAAGTTCATGTGATTGAATCCTCTCTCACACTCAGCAGTACTAATAGGAATAACTTGTGAACAGCTCAGTAATGAACAAAATTCTGGGTGGATGTGGTGTCCACGATCCTCCACATAATCTCTGAAGGATTTATTACAGAGGAGGAAGAAAGCTTAAACCTCTTACAGAGAGATGATATTGCTGCTTCTCCATAATTAGGCGATATTTCAGCAGGCCAGTTATCTTTATCAAGGACACACGTTTCATTCAGCAGGGATTTATACATACTTTGAGGTTTAGAAGTTTGAGAACCTTTCAAGGATGTTGCCGTGAACATACGGTGCTGCAAATTGTTTATAAAACTAGTAAGAAACTGTAGATAATTAATGGAGACAATTTTGTTGCTGCTTGTTAAGGTAATTTCTCCAACCTTCTACTTTTCAACTGCCTCTTGAGCTTCTAGAGTTTTTGTGCCAGGTTGCTCTTTCAGTCCATGCAGTGATATCCTGCTCCGTTGGATCAGTTTGTCTGCATAAACAATCGTAGTAGTGCGTTTCTGTAAACACTCTGACAGGAAACCAAGTTCATGCAACATGTCATACATTAGAGCCAAGTCCAATAGAGACTGTTTTGAAGAGTCTTTTCAACAGACCTTCGTAGGTTTTCCTGGCACTCCCAAATCTTGTTTCATCCTTCATTGCTTTTTCAAAATGAAAACACGGTGCTTCATAATTTCGCCACACTGCTGAAACTGTTCAAAACGAGCTAGCTACCCATCTGGTGCCCAGAACACGGCCTATTTTGCAAATTTGTTGTTCTAGTTGAGAGGCACATTCAGACAGTTCCTTTTGATTTAGAGGTGATCTACTGTAAACAGAGTACAATTTGTCCATAAATGATTGAAAATGATTTATTCCATGAATTTCTCTCACCGAATCACCTACTGAAAGTTCTAAACTGTGATTAAGACAGTGCCAAATTATCACATCAGTGTAATGTTCCTTGAGAATTGTAGCAATACCAGCTTTGCCACCAAGCATTATACTCGCCCCATCACTAGCAAATGCTACAAGGTTCTGTTTCAATTAACAGTCATCAAACCCATGATTATTGAGACAGTTTAATAGATGCTTAGCAATAGTTGTAGCTTTCTGATCAGGCAGTTCAATTAGATCTAAAAACATAAAATGGGGATCACCTTCCTTATCACTTTCACATTTCAAATAAACCATGAGGGTAGTCTTAATGCTCAGGCTTGTTGATTCATCAATGAGAACACAAAGTTTGCCATTTATCTGCTTGATAATAAGCCAAAGTGATCAGAATATGGTCTGTCATTCTGAACTAAATAATACGCAGAACAAAAAACTGAACAAGATGCCTTTAGATACGAATCATTCATGGTGTCACATAATTTTCCAAGAGCATCTTCACTAGCTATATTTTCAGCACTTAGAGCAGCAGTGTGAGCTTTTGATAGTTGGTGATCAACAATTTTTTTTTTTCCTGAGAGACTTCAAGCGTGTACTTCGATCAGGTCCATAATAGGAAACTTGGTACATCTGCCATGCCGATTCTCCCATGATCTTTAAGTTCTTGAGGCTGTAGCGCTTCACGTAGCTAGCCAGTCATCCTTAACTAGCCTTAAACTCCTTCCTCGCGCTCTCCTCAACCCCCTCACAGTAGTGCTTATAGAGGCTAAGTGCTTTTTCACGCATAATTTTGCCATCAACAGGGATATGCTTCTGTGATGTCCACTAGCCACACACTTAATGCTTTCTCAGTCTTTACAGATCAGTTTGTCGTTCAGCCTACTAGGGTATCAGCTTTACTGGATTGGGTCTTATGTAATGAACTGGAGACAATTAGGGAGGTTAAGGTAAAAACTCTTCAGAGGCAGTGATCACAATGTGATCTAGGTTCAACTTGAAATTTGATAGAAAGAAAGTAAAGTCTGACAGTAAAGTATTCCGGTGGAGTAATGGAAATTACAGTGCTCTGAGAGAGAATTTGGCCAAAATTAATTGGAATGAGATATTGGCAGGGATAACAACAGAACAGCAATGGCTTGAGTTTCTGGAAAAAATGAGGAAGGTGCAGGATAGATGTATTACAAAAACGAAGAAATATTCAAATAGCAAAGTAGTACAACCGTGGCTGACAAGGTAAATCAACGCTATTGTAAAAGCAAAATAGAGGGCATGCAACTAAGCAAAAATTATTGTGAAACTAGAGAATTGGGAAGTATTTAAAAACCTACAGAGAGCAACTAAAGGAATCATTAGGAGGGGAAAGATGAAATATAAAAGCAAGATAGTAAACATATCAAAGTGGATAGTGGAAGTTCTTTCAAGTATGTAAAAAATAATAGAGATGAGTGTGGATATAGGACCACTAGAAAATGAGGCGAAATAATAAAAGGGAACAAGGAGATGATAAGTGAATTAAATGAGTATTTTGCATCAGTCTTCACTGTGGATGGCACTAGCAGTGTGCCAGGTGTTGAAGGGTGTGAGGGAAGAGAAGAGTGTGCAGTTAATTTTACAAGGGAAAAGGTGCTCAAAAATCTGAAAGACCTAATGGTACACAAGTCATCCAGACCAGATGAACTGCACCCAAGGGTTCTGAAAGAGGTAGCAGTAGAAGTTGTGGAGGCATTAGTAATGATCTTTCAAAAACCATTGGACTCTGGCGTGATTCCAGAGGACTGGAAAGTTGCAAATGTCACTACACTCTTCAACATAGGAGGAAAGTAGCAGAAAGGAAATTACAGACCAGTTTGCCTGACCTCAGTGGTTGGAAAGATATTGGAATCAATTCTTAAGGATGAAGTTACAGAGTACTTAGCAAAGCAGTACAGGATAGGACAAAGTCAGTATGATTTCTTAAGGGAAAATCTTACCTGATGAACCTGTTGGAATTCTTTGAGGAGATTACAAGTAGGATAGATAAAGGCGATGCAGTGGATGTTGTATATTTGGACTTTCAGAAGGCCTTTGACAAGGAGCCACACATGAGGCTGCTTACCAAATTAAGAGCTCATGGTATTACAGGAAAGTTACTGGCATGGTGAGAGCATTGGCTGATAGATAGAAGGCAGTGAGTGGGAATAAAAAGATCCTTATTGGTTGGCTGCCAGTGACTTACTGTGTTCCGCAGGGGGTGGTGTAGGGACCTCTTCTTTCTGTGCTGTATATCAATTATTTAGATGATGGAATAAATGGCTTTGTTGCCAATTTTTTCAGATGATACAAAGATTGGTGGAGGGGCAGACAGTGTTGAGGAAGCAAGTAGGATGCAGAAGGACTTAGACAGTTTAGGAGAATGGGAAAGAAAGTGGCAAATGAATACAATGTTGGAAAATGCATGGTCATGCACTTTGGCAGTAGAAATAAAAGTGCAAACTATTTTCTAAACGGGGAGAAAATCCAAAAATCTGAGATGCAAAAGGTCTTGGCAGTCATTGTGCAGAACACTCCAAAGGTTAACTTGCAGGTTGAATCAGTGGTGAAGAAGGAAATGCAATGGTAGCATTAATTTCAAGAGGTCTAGAATACAAGTGCAGGGATATGATGCTGAGTCTTTATAAGGCACTGGTGAGGCTTCAGCTTGAGTATTGTGAACAGTTCTGGGCTCCTTATCTAAGAAAAGATGCGCCAGCATTGGAGGGGTTCAGAGGAAGTTCACAAGGATGATTCCGGGAATGGAAGGGTTATCATACAAGGAACATTTGATAGCTCCATGTCTGCACTCCCTGGAAGTTAGAAGGATGAGGAGGGATCTCATTGAAACCTTTTGATTGTTGAAATACCTAGACAGAGTCGATGTGGAAAGGATGATTCCCATGGTGGCGAAGTCTACGACAACAGGGCACTGCCTCGGGATCGATGGGGCATCCATTTAAAACAGAGATTCAGAGAAATTTCTTTAGCCAGAAGGTGAAGAATTTGTGGAATTTGTTACCACAGGCAGCTGTGGAGGCCAGGTCTTTAGGAGTATTTAAGGCAGAAATTGATAGGTTCTTGATTGGACATGGCATCAAACATTACAGAGAGAAGGCAGTGGAGTGGTGCTGGGGAGGGGAAAAAAGAATCAGTCATGAGTGAATGGTGGAGCAGACTCATTGGGCCAAATGGCCTAATTCTGCTCCCATGTCTAATAGTCTTCTAATCTTATCATCCACATATTGTATAATGGTTGAATCAATGGCTGGTGGCTCCCTCAGATGTTGTCTCAAAGCCATGTGATATACAGTGAGTCTGTTGTGGAACCCTTGTAGTAACCTTGTCTACTGGTATTGTTGACCATCAGCTCTGAGAAACAACCATAGTTGACATTCAGAAGCCAACGGTATCAGATCAGAATCCATTGGCCATATCAGTAACTATAAACTACTTTTGTGATTGGTTCACAATTGATAATTGATGGATCTGCTTTTCAATACACTGATTAGCAACCCAGTGATCCACTATTAGTGTCCTTTCATAGATTCCCTGCTCAGTTCTGCGTGTCTTCTCTTTTGTTTCCTCACTTGAGTCACTAGGTGCCACTGTAGAGTCCTTGTCATGCTCATCCTGTAATCCCTCAGGGTACAGATGGTGTCCCTGTCTCGGAGGACTGCCCCATGTAAGCAGTAATTCCTCGGCATTTGAATGGTGTCCCTGAATTGGAAGACTGTCTGGTGTTGGCAATGCTCCCCCAGGAGAAGCATCACTGGTACGAAAGCCCATTTGAAGGCCCTGCTCAGCTTTTTGATATTGCTTTAGATTGCTGCTTAGCTCCATACAATGCACTTTGATTCAATTATACTTACCATGTTATTATCTTGCTCATTCAGTTACTGCAAAAATTTGATCTTTATATTTTTACTACCTCGATCAGACTGTTTTTGTAGTTTATCACATGTTCCACATTTTTTTCCCAATTGTTTAATTAACTTCTTTACTTGCTTGTAATGGATCTGAGGTTGAGAGGGTGAACAGCTTTAAGTTCCTTGGCATAAACATCACCGAGGATCTCATGTGGTCTGTACATACCGACTATGTGGTGAAAAAGTCACAACAGCGCCTGTTTCACCTCAGACAGTTGAAAAGGTTGGGTAATTGAGAGCATCCTGACTGGGTGCATCACTGCCTGGTATGGGAACTGTACCTCCCTTAATCATAAGACTCTGCAGAGTGGAACAGACAGCCCAGCACATCTGTAGATGTGATCTTCCCACAACTCAGGACATTTACAAAGACAGGTGTGTAAAAAGGATCATTGGGGACCCGAATCGCCTCAGCCACAGCTGCTCCAGCTGCCACCATCCGGGTAACGGTACCACAGCATAAAAGCCAGGACCAACAGGCTCCAGGACAGCTCCTTCCACCAGGCCATCAGACTAATTAATTCATGTGATACAACTGTATTTCTATGTTATATTGACTGTCCTGTTGTACATACAACTTATTATAAATAACTATAAATTGCACATTGCATTTAGATGGAGACATAACGTAAAGACATATACTCATGTATATGAAGGATGTAAGCAATAAAGTCAATTCAACTCAATTCATTAACTTTTTCACTTACTCATACATTCAATCAAACTGACCACTTGCTTGTATATTTAACTCACGTCTTTTTTCCTTTCCCTCAAGCATTCTCTGCATCTTATCACATGCCTTCTTAATAAACTTAACATTGATGGTATTTTTCATCTGGATTTTTTCATTAATCTTATCAGACTGATATGTTTTATTCAGGTAAGAGCTTAGTTCCATGACTTTGGCCATTATCTTAATTCAATCTAGTGTAACGCTTGATTTATACATGCTTTTTATCACTTTGACCATGATCTGAAATATTATTAGATTGCAACCAAAGTATTTCTCCATACCCCACCAGGTTGTATGAATTTAATCTGAACACGATAGTAATTTCACTGTTAGTCTGTTTTTAAAGATTCGAGTTTCTCCGAATAGCAACATACAGAATAGTAGTTTCCCTACTCTTATATTCCCACCAGAAGGTGTACTGAAGTAGAACTTGTTTTACTTGGACGACCTGGAATTAGAGAAAGTTCTTACTTCCTTTGCTTCACACTAAAATTTACACTTCATCTGGGATTCCTTTGAGTCCTTAAATCTTCACAACCACTCTTGCTGACCACGCTAAACTGTTGAATTCTGATGTTTTGGATCCAAACGTTTTTCAGAAGTCTGGAAAGAAGCATACAACAGATCACGTTAGTAAGAACTAAGAAAACAAAGGAATCGGAAACAGACAGTAGCAGGAGTCTAGGAGAGGAAGAGAAAGAAGAAACAATGAAGGGCTCTGCCCTTCTTATACCATAGATAAGAGGCATTTCATTCAACTTTGTCGTTAAGAGTTAACCAATCAGCTAGCGGCTATTCAAATAATGCGATACTAAAGAAGCATCCAGAAAGAGACAGAACCGTAACCATTTGGTGACACACTATACAATTACATGTACAGTATATACTGTAGGTAATTATATGAAATATAAGCAGACATACAAAGCTAAACTGAAAAGAAATAATAATTATATAGTTTCATCTAACAGTAGCATAGCTAAAAGCATAACACTGTTACAGCACTGGCGACCCTAGTTCAAGCCCTGTCACTGTCTGTGAGGAATTTGTACGTTCTTCCCATGACCACATGGGTTTTCTTTGGGTATATTTGGTTTTCTCCCACATTAGATTAATTGGTTAACAGATTAATTGGTCACATGGGTGTAATTGAACGGCACAGGCTCATTGGGCAGTAGGTCCTGACACTGCACTGGGTTTCTAAATAAATGAAAATAAATCACTATAGTTACCTTTGGAGAAGGTACTCATGCAGTGCTGTTGGGAATGAAGTTCCTAATAAAGACTAAGGAACATTATGTTATTTCCAAGTCAGAGTAATGTGTGACTTGGAGGAAAAACTGCAAATAGTGGAGTTATCATGCACAGCCTGCCCTTTTCCTTCTTAAGAATATATGAATGGAGGAAATAGGTGAAGGAAGAGCTGGTTTGATCTCTCCAGCCTGCTCTGTTGATCTTCAAGATTACCACCTATCTCCGACTTCAATGTTATTTTTCTGAACTATCCACCCTTGCATTGATTTCCTTAATACCCAGAAATATATTGATCTCTTCTTTGAACAAACTCAGTCACTGTGTCCTTCCAGCCCTTCAGGGCTGAACGTTTCAAATATTCACCATGGTCATTCAAAGACTATGGTGCCTGATTCCAAACACTTCAACCTGGGGAAGCATCAGCCCTGCATCCATCTGCTGAAGCCTATAAGAATGCTGTAAAAGTTCAATGAAATTTCCTCTCTAGAGAATACAGGCCTATTCTACGCAATCTCTCCCACCATCCTTCGAACCAGTTTATGAATCTTTGTTGCACTCCTTCTATGTTTTTAGCAAGAAGACCAAAGTTTATTTGCTGTTATTGGTGGTAAAGGTTGCTAGTGAAGGAAATGAGCTTCCTGTAGAAATTATGATCATCTTGTATTACTTACCCTCCATTCATTACATTGCCTGTTGTGCAGTGTGTGCATACCCTATACCTATGTTCATCATGGATGCTCTACAGTCAGACAGAGAAAGGGAATTACCTTCTCCTAGAATGGACAAGAGACGTTCAAATTCTCGGCTGCCTGTTGATTTAGGGGTTGATAGATTGGTTTCAGATGGTACTTCAAGCACTACTTCTGAAGCCAGAGCTCCTAATCAGCCACAAAGATATCAGTCCCTGAATTTTATGAGGTGTAATCTTCAACACAGAAGTTTTCATGGTCAAATTTACTTATCCAAAAGCCGGAGAAATTTGCCTTCCCAACACAATGCTAATATCATCACCTCTTTTCCTTCACTGGGCCATGTCTGCTGCCGCCAGAGCACCTCATTACTCAATTTCCAGACTTGGAAATATGTCTTTCCTCTGTGGGCTCCTTCATGTTCTTTGCTGCAGTTGTCCCCAAAACAACAAAAGAATGAGATCCCTCAAGGCAAACATTGCAACAGTCCTGGAAAAAACATTCTGGTCAAATAAATTAGGCAATCAGGTAAATTCACTGGCTACCCAGCAATGGCAATACCTTACTTTGTCCACCAATGAAGAGAGACATAAATCCCTTCACTGCCTCAGTTCTCCTGTTGGCTTCACTATGCCAAGTGACTGTTTCACTGTTCTCATCCAGCAAAGAGTAAGAAAGGCAGAACCATTGGCAACAACAGCATTATAGTTACACAATATGCTAACAGCAGCATTATACAAGCACTCAATAACATTACAGTACACAGATTCCCTTGCCACCCTTTAGTGTACCATTTGTGTCTGTCTCCAAAGTGCTTTGGCTGCTTCACTAATTATAAACAGAGTTGCCTTCAGACTTGTGACTTCATCCAGGAAAGTTAATGTTGTTCCCTTGAGAAGGAGAAGGAGACAACTGTTGGCCATAAGGGGTGACCAACAGCAATCGAAATTAGCTGGCTAGGTGTTGTCGACAAACTACCACTGGGGAACAATGAATCCTAGCATGCTGAGAGAAGAAATGAGAAACAAACAGTATAGCTCCATTGACAGTGCTCTAGACCAGGGCATCACGTGGCCTTACTGACAGCAAGTCACGCAACTGCATTTAGAATTGTACAACTCCTACTAATAGCTCAATTGAACACCATTATAGCCATTGTGAGTGAATAAAATGGCTTCCATGATCAATTAGGATTGACTTGAGGTTATTGATCTTCTTTTGACACTGGCAACAGCTACAAACAACCTTTGGCCTGCGTTTGATTTCCTTGCCACCTCTTTCCATTGCCACGTCATCACAGCTGCAGAGGGCAAGAGATCTTTGGTGCACAGGGACCCCTTGATGTGAATGAGTTCTTCAATATGGATGCCTAGGACAGTGTCAATAAAACAATTACCTTCCTTCTTCTGGGTAGCCATAATATTCTGCCGTGGTTGACAAGCAACTCCCCTTTAGGAGCAGAGCCTTCATGTAACCTGGTACTGATTTATTTTAACCAGTGTGAGATTCTCGTGAAATTCCCTGTGTTTAATGCATACTACTGGGGTGATCAGATGGTCACATCTTAAATGTACACACTCACCTACTGAGATATTAACATGAAAGCAACCAACCAGTTCGTACAAGACCAATTGGGCATCAGTCTGTGTCACACATCACCATTTCAGTGCATTCTATTGGCAATACAGTGTTTAGCCCATATGCATTCAACCATTTGTGGGGTGACTGAGCGGACACCTAAAGTCATCACCATGTAGTGTGGGAGAAAAGTCGCTTCACTCATGGTACAGGCCGAAAAAATAAACATGGAAGATGAGCCCTAGCTGGAGCAAGTAGCAGGAACCATAAACATAGGCGGCAATAATATCCTTAAGCCTTTCACGGTTCATTTTGCCTTGAGTTTCCAGATAAGTAGAGTGAAGGATTTCTTTGTCTGGCCTCTGTTAAAGTGAAGTGCTGGAGCAGTATTATGTTGATAAAGTTCACCTTAAATTCAGCTTTAAGTAATTGGTCAGTGAATAGTTTTCCTTTTTTCAGTGATTATTTATTAGAAACATAGAAACACAGAAAACCTACAGCACAATACAGGGCACTTCGGCCCAAAAAGCTGTGCCGAGCATGTCCTTACCTTAGAACTACCTAGGCTTACCCATAGCCCTCTATTTTACTAAGCTCCATGTATCCATTCAGGAAACTCTTAAAAGACCTATCGTTTCCACCTCCACCACCACCGCTAGCAGCCCATCCACACACTCACCATTCTCTGCGTAAAAAACTTACCCCTGACATCTCCACTGTATCTACTTCCAAGCACCTTAAAACTATGCCCTCTCGTGCTAGCCATTTCAGCCCTGGGAAGAAGCTTCTGATTATCCACATGATCAATGCCTCTCATTATCTTGTACACCTCGATCAGGTCACCTCTCATCCTCCGTCGCTCCAAGGAGAAAAGGCCAAGTTCACTCAACCTATTCTCATAAGGCATGCTCCCCAATCCAGGCAACATCCTTGTAATTCTCCTCTGCACCCTTTCTATGGTTTCCACGTCCTTCCTGTAGTGAGTCAAGTCAAGTCAAGTCAAGTCACTTTTATTGTCATTTCGACCATAACTGCTATGTACAGTACATAGTAAAAATGAGACTACATTTTTCAGGACCATGGTGTTACATGACACAGTACAAAAACTAGACTGAACTACATAAAAAACAACACAGAAAAAAAAACAACTACACTAGACTACAGACCTACCCAGGACTGCATAAACTGCACAAAACAGTGCAGACATTACAATAAATAATAAACAGGACGATAGGGCAGTAAGGTGTCAGTCCAGGCTCTGGGTATTGAGGAGTCTGATAGCTTGGGGGAAGAAACTGTTACATAGTCTGGTCGTGAGAGCCCGAATGCTTCAGTGCCTTTTCCCAGATGGAAGGAGGGAGAAGAGTTTGTATGAGAAGCAAAGAGTGGGAATAAACAGGACCTTTTCAGATTGGCAGGCAGTGACTAGTGGGGTATCGCAAGGCTCAGTGCTGGGACTGCAGTTGTTTACAATATATATTAATGATTTAGACGAGGAAATTAAATGCAGCATCTCCAAGTTTGCGGATGACACGAACCTGGACGGCAGTGTTATCCGTGAGGAGGATGCTAAGTGGATGCAGGGTGACTTGGATAGGTTAGGTGAGTGGGCAAATTCATGCCAGATGCAATTTAATATGGATAAATGTAAGGTTATCCACTTTGGTGGCAAGAACAGGAAAACAGATTATTATCTGAATGGTGGCCGATTAGGAAAAGGGGAGATGCAACGAGACCTGGGTGTCATTGTACACCAGTCATTGAAGGTGGGCATACAGGTACAGCAGGCGGTGAAAAAGGCAAATGGCATGTTGGCATTCATAACAAGAGGATTTGAGTACAGGAGCAGGGAGGTTCTACTGCAGTTGTACAAGGTCTTGGTGAGACCACATCTGGAGTATTGTGTGCAGTTTTGGTCCCCTAATCTGAGGAAAGACATTCTTGCCATAGAGGGAGTACAAAGAAGGTTCACCAGATTGATTCCTGGGATGGCAGGACTTACAAATGAAGAAAGACTGGATTGACTGGGCTTATACTCGCTGGAATTTAGAAAATTGAGGGGGGATCTTATTGAAATGTATAAAATTCTAAAGGGATTGGATAGGCTAGATGCAGGAAGATTGTTCCTGATGTTGGGGAAGTCCAGAACGAGGGGTCACAGTTTAAGGATAAAGGGGAAGCCTTTTAGGACAGAGATGAGGAGAAACTTCTTCACACAGAGAGTGGTGAATCTGTGGAATTCTCTGCCACAGGAAACAGTTGAGGCCAGTTCAATGGCTATACTTAAGAGGGAGTTAGGTATGGCCCTTGTGGCTAAAGGGATCAGGGGGTATGGAGAGAAGGCAGGTACAGTGTTCTGAGTTGGATGATCAGCCATGATCATACTGAATGGCGGTGCAGGCTTGAAGGGCCGAATGGCCTACTCCTGCACCTATTTTCTATGTTTTTCTATGTTTCTATGAGGGGTGTGTGGGGTCCTTCATAATGCTGTTTCCTTTGCGGATGCAGTGTGTAGTGTAAATGTCCGTGATGGCAGGAAGAGAGACCCCGATGATCTTCTCAGCTGACCTCACTATCTGCTGCAGGGTCTTACAATCCGAGATGGTGCAATTTCCGAACCAGGCAGTGATGCAGCTGCTCAGGATGCTCTCAATGCAACCTCTGTGGAATGTGATGAGGATGGGGGGTGGAAGATGGACTTTCCTCAGCCTTCGCAGAAAGTAGAGATGCTGCTGCACTTTCTTTGCGATGGAGCTGGTGTTGAGGGATCAGGTGAGATTCTCCGTCAGGTGAACACCAAGAAATTTGGTGCTCTTAACGTTCTCTACTGAGGAGCTGTCAATGTTCAGCAGGGTGTGGTCACTCCATGCCCTCCTGAAGTCAACAACCATCTCTTTTGTTTTGTTCACATTCAGAGACAGGTTGTTGGCTCTGCACCTCCTCTCTGTAAGCTGACTCGTCGTTCTTGCTGATGAGACCCACCACAGTCGTGTCATCGGCGAACTTGATGATGTGGTTCAAGCTGTGTGTTGCAGCACAGTCGTGGGTCAGCAGAGTGAACAGCAGTGGACTGAGCACATAGCCCTGGGTGACCCTTGTGTTCAGTATGATGGTGTTGGAGATGTTGCTCCCGATCTGGACTGACTGAGGTCTCCCAGTCAGGACATCTAGGATCCAGTTGCAGAGGGAGGTGTTCAGGTCCAGTAGGCTCAGTTTCTGAGGGATGATTGTGTTGAATGCTGAACTGAAGTCTGTGAACAGCATCCAAACGTATGTGTCTTTTTTGTCCAGGTGGGTTAGGACCAGGTGGAGGGTGATGGGAATGGCATCGTCTGTTGAGCGGTTGGGACGGTACGTAAACTACAGGGGGTCCAGTGAAGGGGGGCAGCAAGGTCTTGATATGCCTCATAACGAGCCTCTCGAAACACTTCATGATGATGGATGTGAATGCAACGGGACGGTAGTCATTTAGGCAGGACACTGAAGACTTCTTCGGCACGGGGACGATGGTGGCGCCTTGAAGCACGTTGGAACGGTGGCGCTGCTCAGGGAGATGTTTAAAATGTCAGTGAGAACATCTGCTAGCTGGTCTGCACGTTCTCTGAGCACTCTACCAGGAATGTTGTCTGGTCCAGCAGCCTTCCGTGTGTTGACCCTGCACAGGGTTCTTCTCACATCGACCACGGTGAGACACAGCACCTGGTCATTTGTAGGGGGGGTGGATTTCTTCGCTGCCACATCATTTTCCACCTCAAAACAGGAGACCAGAATTGAGCACAGTACTCCAAGTGGGGTCTGACCAGGGTCCTATATAGCTGCAACATTACCTCTCGGCTCTTCAACTCAATCCCATGATTGATGAAGGCCAATGCACTGTATTCCTTCTTAGTGGTTGTCAACCTGTGTAGCAGCTTTGAGTGACCTATGCACTCAGACCTCAAGATCCCTCTGATCCTCCACACTGCCAAGAGTCTTACCATTAATACTATATTCTGCCATTATATTTGACCTACCAAAATGAACTATCTCACACTTATCTGGGTTGAACTCCATCTGCCACTTCTCAGCCCAGTTTTGCATCCTATCAATGTCCAGCTGTAACCTCTGACAGCCCTCCACACTGTCCACAACTCCCCCAACGTTTGTGTCACTAGCAAATTTACTAACCTATCCCTGCACTTCCTCATCCAGGTCATTTTTAAAAATCACAAAAAGTAGGTGTCCCAGAACATATCCCTGAGACACACCACTGGTCACCAGCCTCCATGCAGAACATGACCTGTCTACAACCACTCTTTGCCTTCTGTCGTCAAAGCAATGTCCCCTTGGATCCCATGCCTCCTTACTTTCTCAATAAGCCTTGCATGGGGTACCTTATCAAACGCCTTGCTAAAATCCATATACACTACATCTATGGCTCTACCTTCATCAATGTGTTTAGTCGCATCCTCAAAAAATTCAATCAGACTCGTAAGGCATGACCTGCCTGTGACAAAGCCATGCTGACTATTTCTAATAATATTATGCCTCTCCAAATGTTCATAAATCCTGCCTCTCAGGATCTTCTCCATTAACTTACCAACCACTGAAGTAAGACTCACTGGTCTATAATTTCCTGGGCTATCCCTACTCCCTTTCTTGAATAAGGGAACAATATCCACAACCCTCCAATCCTCCGGAACCTCTCCTGTCCTCATTGATGATGCAAAGATCATTGCCAGAGGCTCAGAAATCACCTCCCTCACTTCCCACAGTAGCCTAGGGTACATTTCATCTGGTCCTGGTGACTTATCCAACTTGATGCTCTCCAAAAGCTCCAGCACAACCTTTACCTTAATATCTACATGCTCAAGCCTTTCAGTCCGATGCAAGTCATCCCTACAGTCACCAAGATCCTTTTTCTCAGTGAATACTGAAGCAAAGTATTCATTAAGTACCTCTGTCACCTCCTCCTGCTCCATACATGCTTTACCACTGTCACACTTGATTGGTCCTATTCTCTCGCGTCTTATCTTCTTGCTCACTTCACTCCAGGAATGCCTGATTTATCAG
The DNA here is from genome assembly GCF_048418815.1 of Hemitrygon akajei. Classification (NCBI taxonomy): domain Eukaryota; kingdom Metazoa; phylum Chordata; class Chondrichthyes; order Myliobatiformes; family Dasyatidae; genus Hemitrygon; species Hemitrygon akajei. The sequence continues at coordinate 66,510,227 of NC_133133.1, forward strand.
CTTCAAACAAAAATTGAATATAATTTCGGTTCTCACTTATTCAAATAAACATGCAAATCAACACAGCTGGACTCATTTGTAATGTCAGCCATGGTTCTGCATCTATTCTCCCAAAACAAATAAGCAGGATCCAGGCAGAAGCTAACTGCTGCATGTTTCAAGGACAGTAATGCTCAGATCACTCATTTATGTGTCAACAATTGATATCTTAAACTACTAGGTGCAGGAATTAATCTGGCTTTATTACTTTTCATTTGTTGCCTCCAAAATGGCATTTCAATTGAAAGTGATGGTATTTCTATTGGAAACATAATACAACAAAACATTTATGAAATGAATTAATAAACTCTGCAGTGGCTGCATTGCCAAACATTGTGGAAAGTTTGATTAAATTATCCATTTGTTTGGAGATTCTGAACTGACATTGATCATTTGTAGTCAACCAAATAAATCTTTTTTTAAAAGTTTTCAACAATTAGGAACCAATTTGCATCAGTAATTGTCACAGGATGTACAAGCTTCACCTTTTTGAAAACAATTGCTGAGGGAGTGATGTGTGTCCCGAGTCAACTTGAAAAGCAAACAGCCATTTATGTGTGGTGTCTGGTACAATGCTATGGAACATAAAAAATCTCTATGATTCCAGTGCTAACATTTGAATTTTAATTATATTCTAACTCACAGAAAGCACTGGGTTGTGAAGCTGAGTTACATCAAATCTGTTGGCAATAATTCATCATATTTCACATGCATTGCACTCCTTATGTGCAATGACTTTATTATGAACCCACTGGAAAGGAAAATTCCCCAACAAAAACCTGGCAGCCTAGAGTAATATCAACATCTGTTCCTGTTTTTATTCTGAACCACATGTTTTCAGCAAATTCTTCCCATAAGTTTATTTGAAGGAATTTCACCTCCTTTTAAATATTTCACATGAACTTTTAAAAAATGAATCTTCATCTTCAAGTGGTGCTGCCTGTTTTATTCACCAGAAATCTAATAGACATAGTTTTGAGTTATAAGGAGAAATTGGACAGGCTGGAAATGTATTCTTTGGAGTGAATAGGTTGAGAGGTGACCTAATAAACCTAATAATTTAAGGTGAGAGGGGGTACTGTCATGACCTCAGCCCCCTTCTTTGTGAGAATCGCAAGAGAGAGAGAGAGAGAGAGAGAGAGAGAGAGAGAGAGAGAGAGAGAGAGAGAGAGAGAGAGAGAGAGAGAGAGAGAGAGAGAGAGAGAGAGAGAGAGAGAGAGAGAGCCTTACGGTTTGGAATGTGGGCTGGCTGCTCAGCAAGACAAAAGCCTTGGACATAGCCATTGTCTTGGGAGACACCTTTGTGGAATAAGGAACTGGACTACTTGCAAACCCTCAGGGCAATGTGAGATGGGTGATGGGGGAAAGATTGCCTCACCCCCACCCTGATTGACATCTACAACCCTGCCAGTCCAGATAAAAGGTGGGCTGCCGAGGCGGGGCCTCAGACGCACCAAGGAGACACACGAAGAAGACACGATAGTGCTTCCCGCCGGAGTGGGAAGCCATTCTGAAGGAAGCCACGTGCGTTAGATTCCGGATCAGAAATCTGTGGCTGGACCCAAAAGGAAAAACCGCTTTAACTAACAGCAGGGATTTGCTTCGCAAGGACAACGGGCAAGTGTTCCTTTTCTCTCTCTCTCCAACACGTGAAATGCCAGCGGTTCCCGAAACGGGGAAGCCTGCAGACTTTGAGTGACTCTTATATTCCATTGGACTCAGTATCCCCTAGACAACGATAGAGCTTATTTTTGATTGATTATTACTATACCTGTGCTTTAGATTGAGTTGTGACGATGTATATGATCTGAATGTTTTGTATTAAGCATACGTTTGTGCCCCTTTATAAATAAAACATTTGAAAATAGTATCATCAGGCTTCAGCGGACCTCTCTATCTTTGCTGGTAAGTCACCCGGTTACTGGGGAACGTAACAGTATGTTTAAACGGGATCTGAGGGGCAAGTTTCTGACACGGGGAGCTGCCAGAGGAAATGTTAGAGGTGGGTACAATTACAAGATTTTGCCAGGTTTGATAGGAACGATTTCAAAGAATATGAATCAAATAGTATTAGTTTAGGTAGGCATTTTGGTCCGCATAGACAAATTGCGATGAAGGGGCGTAATTTGTCCAGGTCCGGTTCCACAGGCCCGGGTCAGCAGGCCCTTTCGGTCCAACAAGCACATGCTGCCCAATTCCATACATGAAACCACCAACCCATATGTCTTTGGAATGTGGGGTGAAACTGCAGCATCCAGAAGAATCCCAGACAGTCATGGAGGGAACATATAGCTCCATGACTTGATGAATCTTTGATTTTTTTTACCCATACGTTGTGCAAAAATTGATTTAAGTAATGTGGATAGTACAAGCATTCATCTCCTGGAGAAAATGCACCCATGAGGAAAATGGACTGGACACTTCTGTACACCTGAATGGCTCTGGGTTTGTATGTGTGCACGTGAAGATAACTGAAGCCCGTTGACTCCCTTATCAATGCAAATATAAAGTCACCATTTTGTGGATCAGTTGCAGAAGAACTCAGGGCACATCTCACTACTTTGTGGCTTTCAGTGTTAATTAAAGGGACCACTGCTGGTATTGTGGGTCCTGACTGGATGGCATTAGACCTCACTGCAGGCTGTTCAATCATCTCACAAGATCCAGGGGGATCTGCTCAAATGAGCAGAGTGTGCTTTCCCCAGCATTTGGCTAATCAGACACACAGCTCAGTGGTGACAGTGCTGGCAACACTCCATTAGCCCTCGAGGTGCAGATTGCCAAAGTCATTCTTAAAGTGAAGTTGGTGCGTATGTGAAAGAGATTAAGTTTCAGGGCTGCAGGAAAATAAAACAAAAGGAAATGGAATGTTGAGATTGATCTCATTAGATCTGGCATGAACTGAATAGTGAATGGCCTCTTTCTGAATCATAATAAATATGATACAATATTGTATCCTATATTGCCAGCAGCTATCCCACTTACTTCTGCAGAATGAAAGACACAGTTTTCCTCAAGTACCAGGATGCTCAGGATTGTTTTAAGAAAATAATACAAATGAAATAAAAATCACAACTGACCTCAATCGTGCAGCAGTTAGCACAACACTATTACACCTCGGGGAACAGAGTTCAGAGCTCAGTTCCAACATCATCTGGAAAGAATTTGTACGTCGTCCCTGTGAAATCATGGATTTATTCCAGGTGCTCCAGTTAACCTACTAACTAGTCTAAAGATGTTCCAGTTAGTAGGTTAATTGGCCATTGTAAATCCTCCCGTGATTAGGCTAGTGTTAAATTAGTGGGTTGCTGGTAGAAAGGCTCAAAGGACTGGAAGGGCCTGCTCCAGGCCATATCTCCAAAATAAAATTTGCTTCAACTTCCAACAACCTAGTTTCTTTTGCCCATCACTCCCTTTTATATGGGCTTTCATGCCCTAAGGCTAAGTTGTGCCTCCCATTTCTGTCTAGTGTCTGACTGACCCTTTTCTCTTTGATTTCACACAGAGATGCCTCAAAAATGACTCAAGTAAATGTCTTGCTTTCATCTTTAACTCATGACCTAGAACTAACTGAATGAACAGTGTGGAATGCATGATTGAGAGGTCTGAGCAAGCATACTGCCCGAAAGCTGAAGGGGGAAGTTGACTTGACGTTGTCAGGACTGTGGACTGCAAAATGCTGAACCATACAGCCTCCTGGGTGACTGCTTAGAGACAATAGTCGAATGATCACAGACAGGGCCACCATTGCTTCACCCTCCAAACCCAGAGCTAAGCTACCTGGGAGATTCTGAATTAATGCTAGGCATCGTTTCTGAAGACAGAAAAAACACTCAGTCCTTTATTTCAAGGTACCTTCGCCAGAACTGAAAAAAATGAGAGAAGTGGGGCTTAAATTGCAAACAGGGGGAAGGCTACAGAGACCTTAGAGAATGATGGGATAGATGAGGACCAAAGTTATAAAGGTAATGATTGTCTTAAAACATTGCAATGAGAGAAAGAATTAAAAAGAAACAAAGGAATAATTTGAAGATTAAACCAGTAAAATCATATGGTCACTAGAAATAATTGAATTTAATATTGAGTGCTGAATCCTTTTACCACTTTGTTTCCCATCATCCAGAAACGCAACAGTCCTTCCAAATGAAGCAACGAGTTACTTGCATTTAGTCTGATTTTCAGTGTTCAGAATATGGTTTCCTACACAATGTGGAAACCAAAGGAAGATTGGAGATTACTGTACTTCTGTTCAATCCACAGCAATGAACCTGATTTGTTGCACATCACTTTGATTCTCCATCCCATTCCCGCTCTGACTGCTCTGTTTTTTGCCTCTTGCACTGTTCCAACAACATTCTGTGAAACCTCTGCACTAACCTACTCTGCTCATGCCTTGATAGTATGTATTATGTTGGTATTACAGGCTGTCAGGCATGTTATGCACTGTGCTCTTCATCATCATCACCATTTCCCCTTGCTCCACCTGACTCTGCAGGCTTCCTTTAGATTCCCCTGCTCTATCAACTCTTCTTCAGTGGGGAACGGGAAGAGTTCAAAGTCCAAAAATTAGAATCGATAGAAGATAGCACCCAATAGGGCGAACAAACAATAAACATGAAAAATACAACAATCGAAGTGTAAATACAATAAATAAATAAATAAATAAATAAATAAGCTATAAACATCGAGAACATGAGATGAAAAGTATTTGAAGGTGAGACGTAGGTTGTGGGACAGTTCAGTGCTGGGGCAAATGAAGTTGAGCTAAGTTATCCCCACTGGTTCACTTCCCTGGCTATAGGTTGACTCATTATAGAGCCTAATGGCTGAGGGTAAGAATGACCATCGATATAGAAGAGTACTGTTATGTTCTGTAAGACCAAAATATAAATCTAATCAAAAGAAAAACATGGAGTCAGGAATAATGTGTCTACTTCATTCTTACTTTAGTGAGGTGTGCACTTAATAATAAATAAATAAACAATGACATATGCCATTCATGTACTTTTACATATAGCCCATTGTGGATTCTATAAATAACAAAGAATACTTAATCATACAAAATGTTTACAATATTACTAAAATATTAAATACACAATACTCCTTGCTGCTTAGCTGTAAACTCCATATAGAATGTATCTCTCTCTCTCTATATATATACATAGTCCTGTGGTATTTAGTGTTTAGCGTGGCCAAGTGGTTAAGGCATTGATCGAGTGATCTGAACATCGCTAGTTCAAGCCTCAGCTAAGGCAGTGTGTTGTGTCCTTGAGCAAGGCACTTAACGACACTCGTGCCAAGCTGTATCGGCCCTTGCTCTTCTCTTCACTCAACACCAGTGGTGTGGAGAGGGGAGACTTGCAGCATAGGCAACTGCCGGTCTCCTATACAACCCTGCCCAGCCCTGCACCCTGGAAACCCCAAGGCACAAATCCATGGTCTCTTGAGACTAACAGATGTCTATCTATCTGTAGTTTTAATTGCTGCAGAGGATTTCTTATTCGTGTGGGATAATGTCTTGCTGCGTTTGAACAGATAGATAGTCGTCTCCGGCTCATTTAGAACTTCCTCATTGCCACTGTTATGTTTTGTAACTCCAAAACATAATACTAATTGAAAGAAAAACATGGAACCCAGAAAAACATGCCTGCTTCTCTCTTACTTTAGAGAGAAATGCACTTATGATGTGGTGACGTAATTATGTATGCCATTCACATACTTTTACATACACTGTAACCCATAATGAATTATGTAACCAACAAAGAATTATTAATCATACAATATACTTACAATATTACTCAAATATTACTGAAGTATTAAATACACAACAAGTACAGCACAGGAACAGTCCCTTTGGAAGGATGTGTACAGGAAGAAGTAATTTAGTTTAATTTGGCATCAAGTTTGGTGTAGACATAGTGGGCAGACAGGCCTGTTCTTTTGCAGCACAGTTATATATTCTAAGAAATACTACAAGACAGAAGGCAGATTGTGAATCCTACTTCCTTTTGCCATTGTTTGAGCCTGAATGATGACTCAGCCCATATGATGAGGATGGTTTCCTCAGCTGGTATCAGGCACCACAGGAAGTTCCTTCCCAAACCTCAGGCCTCTCCCTACTCCTTACCATTGATGAAAGGCATTGACTAATCTTTTCCTTCAGAAACTCGATCTCTCCAACAGCAGGGCAGGGGTAGAATATGAGTGGTGGGATGTATTGGACAGTGGTGTAGGAAAGATTTTGGTTTGTAGAGAGCATTGAATGAGGTAATAGTTTCGTTAATGAGTAGTTCATGGGTGGTGTGTTTCAGATCAAAGACCCCTCTATTGACAACTCTGTTAGGGATCCTGCTCCCCTGGCACACACAACCATCTGTCTCTGTCACAGTCTCCATCGCTATCTTCCTCTTCAGAAATTCAGGGTGACATTGATTTAAACTCCAGTGCTTTCTAACAGATCCCTTAAGTCTTTCTATTCATTGATACCTCTTTCTGCTCCAGCGCAAACATAAAGTGAGAAGCTGCTGTCAGTCTGCTGTGGGGAATGTGTCTTTAAAGGCTGTTTATCTGCTCTTAAATGTACATAGCAAAGTGCCTGCAGCTGTGCTATGCTGAGTGCGGCCCCAGTGGAATGGTTCCCTATTACATATATCTGCAAAGTAAAGGAGACAAATGTGTTTCAAAAATCTTTCAGACCAACTTCAGGGTTTTTTTCTTTGGACCCAAATGTTGGTTGTTACATTAACCGTCGATGTAACAACCAACAAATGAACCAAAATAAGTGAAATCCAATTTCTAAACACATAAATTTATTTGCAATTGAATGTGAGTGGGTAATCATTCCCTAAGCACTTTAGAAATGGAAGTAGCAGGAAGCCATGTGACCCTTCATATCGACTTGACCATTCAATTAAATCACAGCTAATCTTTTACCTCAGCGCCACTTCCCGACATTAATCCCATATCCCTTGATTCCTCATTTATAGTGAAAATCTTTCAGTTCAATGGGCTCTACTGATGTGAAATACACACACACACACACACACACACACACACACACACACACACACACACACACACACACACACACACACACACACACACACAGTAGAGTGCAGTTACACTGAGATGAATTCAGATAATGGAATCATATCGCTTGAATTCCATGCACACAATAAAGAAATGATGGCTGTTTATATCCATCACACAGGCACCTTCAGCAGCCACAATGCCAGCAACCAGCTTAAATAGCTACATTAGTTCAGTTGCTAAATCAGGTTTCTGTATTAGAATGAATCATCCTTAGATCCTATGAATAAATTGGCATAAATTCTCTGCCTGCTCCAATCCCGCAAGTATTTTTACTGTATCAAATAATGATCCAAGTTATTAAGATAAAGACATGTTAGAGATTTTAATTTCCAGTTTGTTGTTCAACATATAGTCAAGGGGTTATGCTGAGGTGCATAGACATTAAATAATAGACACAATTATTTATGGATTAAAAACACATATGGGCTAACAGCTGCAGTTCAATTTGCATTGCTTCAAAATTCTGTCCAACCTATCCCTTATGATCCAGGCCTCCTTCTGGACAGAAATTTCCTAGAATAGAATTAAGTCAAACACAGTAGCAACATCCAGAAAAGGACAGCCAGATGATAATATTAATATCTGTAAAAGCCTAGGGATAATTAATATTACAAGACTTTGGAGCACATGAATAAAATTGACCAGAGAAAAGAAGATAGATTTTCTAAAAGTAAGTAAACTTTAAAGATAAATTCTCAGAAAGTACAGGTTATACAGTTGCAAATAAAATTAGTTGCATCTGTCATATTCCATTGCATTAGTGTCTCACTATAAACCAACAGAATATCTTGTCAGTGACTCCTCCAAAAATAGAACTGGAGATTCTAATCACACTAGGCATGGAACAAGCTAATTCTTCAAATCACACACTTTCATCTCAGTCAAATTGTATAGAAATTAGATACATTAGCATATGTTTTTGTGAGCAATTTAAGCAGAAAAGGCATTTGCTGATATTAAATGCACTGGAAGTCATTTCTGGATGATTACCAACAATCAGAAATAATACCCAATCATAATTCACCTTCGCATGCCTAGCAGCAGATCCAGTAACATTCTGTGTGTACACGACAATTCTACATTGACCAACATAATTTTTTTCACTAGGAATTATTGTACCATCTCGATATAGTTTGCATACAATGCCACAAAAAATGCCGCAATGTCTTGTATACAATGCCGCAAAAAATAACCCCTTGATTGGCTTGGGCCAGTGGCATTGCAAGCTCATCAGGCTGGATAATCATGAAGGAAATTGCCCAGAAACAAAGGAGGGTGGTGTGCCCCCATCCTTGCTGCTGTTTCACTGCAATTCCCGTGATATGGCTAACACAACAATGATGTGGTAATTAATATCTCTGCAGAGAATTACCATTAAGAGCTGTGCAGATGAAGTCTTTGCACATGATTCAAGATGAAAACATTCTAACTTTTTTTTCATTAGGTTTTTCACAAGTTTCTCCAATTTGTTTTATTTTCGCAAAGTATTTAAGTGTTACACAGAGCTTCTGTTTATAAAACCAAAACATAGAAAACTCAGTTTTTTAGACCAGGTTCCCAACATTTTTTATGCCATGGACCCCTACCATTAACTGAGGGGTCCACAGACCCCAGGTTGGGAACCCCATTCTACAATAAAAATAACATTGTAAATGTAAATATTTTTCACAAAAAATAAGTAATTTTACTGGTGATTGCTGTAAACTGCATCCAATTATAAAGTATAAATGGGACAAAGCCATGAGGTTCAATAATAACAAAGCAATTATTAATAATGAACTACCATGTTTCATATACAGCATTTGTAATAAGCATCCTGTGAAGCTACATCCTTAAGAGTGCAATATTTCTCTGAATATTAATAACATCCATTTCACTTTTGAGGATTACCATATCACATATAAAGGTTAAATTATTATTGTAGTCTCGAGGATGCTTCTTTCCAGTTTATAAATACATGAGAGAATTAGAAACAGGAGCAAAACTCGAGCATCTAGCCCTCAACCCACTTGCTATCCATCATAATCATGGTTGATCTTCTACCTCAGCTCAATTTTTCAGCACAATCCCAAAATCCCTTGACTCTCTTATTGTCTAGAAATGTATTACTATCTGCTTTGAATGAGCACATCTCCTATCCCTTGGTCCTAGATCTCTTGGCTAGTGGAAATAATTGACCATACATGTGATTTGTTAAACCATTTAAGAATTTTGTACATTACAAAGATATCTATTTTCGTTCTTCTAAACTCTGGAGAATACAATCCCAGTTTACTCATTCTCTCCTCAATTGTAAACCTTCCACCTATGGAATGTGTGGAGTATATTTTTAACAGCTTTATGTTATGTACTTACTTTCTTAGCCAAAGTAACCAAAACTAATGCAATCTCAGGGCTCTATGTGAGGCCCTTAATTGGTCGGGGTCAACCTTCGATATTGCGTCCTAGCTCTCTACGTGATACGTAAGCCTGGTCAGTGCGATATGGAGAGCAAGCTGTTGCCCATGCAGCAGGCTCCCTCTCTCCATGCAGCTGATCAATCCAAAGGAACGGCAGAGACCAAAGCAGTTTGGCCCCAGAGGTGTCACAGGAGTAGCCAGTCTGTGTTGAACTCAATGTTAGACTACCTTAGGGACTCCAGTTTCAGACTTCTCCACGTGGTTTAGTCCCAAAGCCATCCCCATGAGTGGGTTTTGCTGCAAGGCAGCAGAGGTTTGAAATCAGACTTTTCATTCTCCTAGATGAGCTGCCAACCACAACAGACAAGCCCCTTCTGACCAACGTGATCCAGCCTGTCACATTAACAAGGTGTTTTTGCCCACAGACAGCCATTCACTGGATGTTCCCTTGTTTTTCACACTCTTCTCTGTATTTTGTTTGTTTTGAGACGCAGCACAGAACAGACTCTTCCAGCCCAACAAGCCACACCCATTCACCCTAACCTAATCACAGGACAATTTACACTGACCAATTAACTTACTTAAAGACTGCGGATGGAAACCAGGGTGCCTGGAGGAAACGCACATGGTCACAGGACATACAAACTCCTTACAGAGGACACCAGAACTGAACTGAACTCTGAACTCCAACGCCCCAAGCTCTAACAGCATCACGATAACCACTATGCCACTGTGGCACACTGTAAATGCCAGAGACTGTTGTGTGTGAAAATCCCAGGAGATCAGCAGGTTCCGAGATACTCAAACCTCTGCACCTGGCGCCAACAATCAATCCACAGTCAAAATCACTGAGATCACATTTCTTACCCATTCCAATGTTTGATCTACATGCTTTTATGCATTGAATTGCTACCATGTGATTGGCTGATTAGATACAGTATTTGCATTAATAAGCAAGAGTATGGGTGTACCTAATATAGTGGCCACTATGCATCACACTGGTGCACCATTTTCTCCACTTCTCACTTCTGTAGTACTCTTGCCCGAGGCCAAGTGAACTACAGAATTAGCCTTAGAGGCAGAATTTAGAACTGTTGTTCCCGAGAGAGACGGGAGTAATGAGAAAGCACCAGAAAGAGGCATGAGTGCTGGATGCCAGTGCGGTGTCATGGGGATGGATCAATCTGTAATTTTCTAGAGAAATGGCAGTGTGCTTCTATGCTATGGTTTATACAGGGTCATCTAAAGGTGTTATTCTGTTTTTTAAATATATTTCTCATGATTGTAGGACCCTGCAGGACATTAAGAATTTTAAGTACTGCTGCGTTACTCCATCAGCGATTTGTTCATTGGTGGAGAAACTGAATGAGCTGGACTTGGTGTGGACCGTGATGCTGCTGGCATCAGAGGGACATCAGAGTGGGTGCACGAAGAAGGTGTGCAGCCTAGTAGCGAGTGATCATCTTGGTCACTTTTCTTGTGCTTGCAAGACTATATTGGACATTGGTGTTGTAGGATGCTGCAAGTCCAATTCATTGTTTTACTGGCGCACAGCCAGGCTGGATGGTGGGGGAGGTGTGCGGCCTTGGTTACCATGAAGTCTAAGCCACAACCGCAGTGTCGTCTGATTGCAGCCTTCAGGGGAAGGTACCAGAGTTGGGTGCTCCATGGAGAGGTGGAGGCAGTGTGGCACAGCGCTCATGCCACAGTTGGTGCTGCCCCTAGTGGTTGCTAAGCAGAAAACAAGTGTATTGTGTTCTACTGCAGACTGCTCCAACACTCTTGAATTTAGGGACTTTGCCTATATTTTTTGTGTGAGTGTATTTCACTGTTATATTATACAGTATGTGCTTTGTGCTGTGTATGAATGCTGGTACTGTGTTTTTCACCTTGGCCCCAGAGTAACTCTGCTACATCTGGCTGTATTTGTGGATTTTCATGATGGTTGAATGACAATTAAGCTTGAACTTGACTTGAATCACTGGTCTAGAGCAAAGAGGCAATCAAAAAGGAGAGGCCGCTGTTGCTTGTCAGGTGATCAGTAAATAGGTGGAGGGGGAACTGAGTTAGGATATTGGTGGATGAGTAGGTGAAAGTCAATAGTTTCAAGCTTGGGTGGGTATTAGGTTGGTGGGGCAGCAGTGATGGGTAGGATGTCTGAAGTTTATCAGTCATGTACGAGATCTAGCCAGCACCAAGCTAGTATCTACTCATAGCTCCTCCCTGATGTCATAGACAATTTTATGTGCGGGGCCTTATTTTGAATCTTGAACCTGCATCACATATCACAGAAAGCGGTTATGTAAATTTTAGATACAGCATACTCTAGATATAGATCTCTTATGTTTGAAATCTTCAGATAACTTTTGCTCATCTTGTTCAGTCCTCCAGAATGCACCGGTGTAACTTGTATAAAGTTTGTAAATTCAACTCCAATGTTAGTCCAGCAAATTATCATATCTAAACTGACTAAACTAAGTGCCAGACACCAATGAGCTGCTTTCTGACTATTCAGAGCTCTGAGCGGCTGGGAATCAGGCTCAGCAGCTTCAGTTTGCTGCTTCAGTCTGCTCACCCGACTCCAATTCCCACGTTTCCCCTCCTCTCACCAAGGCCCAAACTCCCGGCTTCCCTCTCACCAAACCCCTGGTTCCCACACACCATCAAAACTCACCTGATTTTACCACCTGGTATTCAATATAAAGTGAATTTAAAAGGCTGTTTGAACATTAATGAGATCCGATACTCTGGTAAATCAGCTAATCCAGAACCACTGAAGTTCCAAATATTTCATATTAACTGAGTTTTACTCTAACCCATTTAAAACCTTCTCATCTCAGAATGCCACTGTGGTTAACCCTGAGGAGCTCAGCCCCCTTTTTTGTGCTTCTCACAGCCATGAGATCCCATCTCACTCATCTGTGAAACCAAATATTCTGATGTACTGATAGTCAAAAGGTCAAAATCACAAGATAATCTATAGAAGAAATAAAAGAAACTGAGAAGAATGCACAAAACATGTTCATACAGGAACAATCAGAACCATAGACCAACCTGAGTGGGTTGATGTAATGGATCAGGAATCATTGATAACTTCACAACATGTTTATGATACCGGAAGCCACATGGCCCATTACATCCATGCTGTCTGTAATCAATACCTTTCCCCATAGTCCTGCAAATTACTTTTTTTTCTGAAGCACCTGTCCAATTCCCTTTTGACTGACTCTTTTGCACCTTCCTTACCGGCAGTAAGTTCCAAATTATAACCACTCTGTGTAAGAAAATCTTTTCCTTATATCCCACCTATGTCTAAAAACCATGTCCCCTGAACGTTGCATGACCTACCCATACAGACAACATTGCTCTTCCTAAACCCATCCTGATCATCTGCAGCTCTACAGTATCAGACTCCTCCCACAACAAGGTATAATATCTTCCTCATAAACCAGGTTGTTGTGTCAGTAGTCCGTCATGATCTGGAGGATACAAAACAGGAGTAAGTTATTCAAACCCAAGGCAGACTGCCTCTATTTATATAGTACACATATATCTACCTTGCTGCTCTTTTCACCAAGATTCTTAATATCCTTGCTGACCACTTTTGACAAAGTGGATACAAATATCTATTCAGATTTTAGATGAAAAAAAAACTTCCAGATTTCAATAGACCAGCTTTGTTTATATAGAGACTCCCCAGATTGCAGGTGACCTGATTTACGAAAGTCAAATTTTATTTAAATACTCCCATACATTTTAGCACCTTTCAAATTAATAATAATCAGTATCATAATAATATGCTTTGTAGTGTTTGTTAATGACTGGATACTGTATTCTTTCCTTCTTTTTCTCTCCAGTCCTGATGAAAGGTCTCGGCCTGAAACGTCAACTGTACTCTTTTCCATAATATTCTGTTAGTTTAATTATAGGTAGCATTAGAGTGAAAGAACTACGGCATCTGGAATCATATGATTTTGGAAGCTATAGAAAATAAAATTTCTGCTGTACGGTGAAATTGGCTAATGTACATTCCTGAGGAACAGAACAATGATAGAAACCAAGGACTGCCCGTACATCAGTTGGATTCCCCATGTTGATTCTCTGTTTATAGCTTATCAAGCAGTTTTAATATTTTACACACCCCAGTTAGATCACCCCATAGTCTTGCCCAAGATAATTTAAGTTGTCTTTAAACAATATGACCCTTAAAAAGACAGCCAATCTATGTCAAACTAAAATAAAAATGGAGAGACATCTGAATTCATCAAATAATTCGAGCATTTGTTTGGAGTGTTTGATGTTCAACCATAATGGTGATTCATAATTCAGCTATGAAATAGGTTATAATTCCTATTTATAACTAAGCTTCCGATAAGATTGACTAATCAGTTAGATGGAGGAATAAATTTATCTGAACATAGGTTTAAAAAACCCACAGAAATTGAATAACATCTTCTGAAAGTTCTATAAAAAGGAAACTTAATTATTGACACTCAGTCCTCATTTGCAATTACAATGAATATAGTGTTAATTTTATTCAGCTTCTTATGTAGAATGTGCTCTCTGCAAACCATAATTACATATAAGGTTTCAAAGCAAAATTAAAGACTGCATGAAGCCATAATGGCACATTTCTAGTCTTCACAATATGAAAAAGCAAAGCTATCCCTTAGGTACAATATTAAAGGCTGCAATTTTCCAAAATATACCCACAGTTGTTTCTAAACATTTGGCAAAGAATGCATTTCTGGATAAATCAGCAAAATGAACCCATTTAAAATAGTATATTTAAAATGCAAATCAGATCTACATAATGCAACAATTTTAAAATTAAAATTTGCAGAACATAAAGCAATATAACAATGCATCATGCTGAGTTACTATATTATTTGTGATTATGACAAGTGGCTGAACTGAAACCAATGTGAGACTGTAGGAAGTGATCTGTTGCTGTTCACACCTTTCCATTTTCCATCGATGAATAAAATATTTTCAAACTCCTAATCAGTTAAACCACATGTCAAGCCACTACCATCAAATGTATTAAATAATTATAGCATATTACAGCAGATTATAATGATAATCAAAACCAACATATCTCACCCCCATCTCTCTTTCCTGTGTTATATCACCTACTGCTGCCTGTGGGTTGTTTTGTACCAGGGCAGTGTAACAGACTGTTTAGCATACTTCCTTAGTGTTGCACAGAAGCTAATTTATACATGGAAGCTCATTACTTTCTTAACATTTGCTAAAATATCATAAATATGTTAATAAATCTATTAACCAATATAACAGTCAACAGCAATAATAATAATTCAAAATAATTCTTTAAAACTTTCTTAAATCCTTGCTGGGCTAATTGGGTAAGTTAAAAGGCACTAATCAAATTTATTCATTTCCCAGTTTAGAACATCAGAATTCTCAAATGTATGTACTTGCCTTGTTATTCCACAGGTGCATGCACAATTTTACATAATTTATAATTCTTCCTAAGCTTATTTCAGAGAGCATTAGACTCTAATAGTATGCATTATATTAATAGAAGTGGCTGTAGAATTAATAAATTGAAAATATTAATTATACAGTATATGTCTTTACATTACCATAAAGATGTATGCTTTATAAAGATATTAAAACGTACACTTAGAAGGTGGGTTTTAAGAGAAGAACTAATTTCTGTAATAATGCATACGTGGAACTGTGCTGGGAACCTGCACTATTTTCTTATGGTCTCCTTTACAGTTGGGATCTTCTGCAGAGCAGAGGTTCTTAAAGCTATATTTCTCAAGGGAACTCCATTTTTTGGAACTAAGTTGCAATCTACAAACCAGGATTGATCGTATAGAAGTAGAAGCAGCTGTATATCTGTCTAACAAAAAATGGGACATTGTCACTTTGGGGTGGGTTCCAGGATCAGAAGCACCATAACAATTGGGAGATATCCTGAACTTGCAACAACTGGAGATTTTGGCTGATTAGGAAATAGTCCATTCTCTATATCCACTGGTCATGCAGATAATCAAATTTGGCACCACTGCGAGGCACACTGTCTCCTGAGTAGCAGGTTCTAGCTATCAGTGATATTAGACCATAAGATGTAGGAGTAGAATTTGGCCATTTGGCCCATCAAATCTGCTCCTCCACTTAATCATGACTGATACTTTTTTTAAAAATGGGATATTATTAGAAAATCAATTCTTTCCAATAATTAAAAATTATCAATACCATAGCAAGCTGAAAGCAGTTTTCAAAATAAGTGGGGAGTAAAATGGGGGTCTTTGGAATGTTTGGGCTCTAGTTAGTCTTTACAGCAGTGAAGGGTCTGTTTCTCTTTTTCTATACCGTTTATTTTGAAACCTCTCTTGTAAATTTAATGCTTCACAACTTCAATGTAAAACAAATTCAGGTGCACAATAAGTTATCTCATTAGTAAATAATAAGTTGCAATAAGCTATTGCTAAGCTCAGCAACCATCCAGACTTCCAAGTTATCTCATTATCAAGATAATCTTTCCAACCCAAAGTTGACTCAAGTAAACAAAATTATAATGTGTGCTTGCCAAAATATGATCCAACAAAGGTACAATATAAATGTGGCATAAATCACTTCACACACATGCTCCAGAATGAAGAAAATGTGATCTAAAATGATAAGGTACTTGATGTGGTTGTATTTCTCAATTAAATCTGCTTCAGTTTAAGCAGTTGGCTGGATTGCAGCTTTACTTTATACTGAAGGCAAATTCCAACTTAGTATCCCTAACATTTTTCAAGGTCAATTGGTGAAGAAATAAATGATTGACACAACCTTCTCTAACCAATAAAACTGATTCTCTGATAACTCACAAGTTGAAGCAAGAATTAAATCTTCCTTCACTGGAGATTCTGATGCCTTGAAGGTAAAAAGCAATAAGCGTTACACACAAGAGGATCAAAGGTAGTGCCCAATATCCACAAACAAGCATCTCAGAGCCAATCATGTCAAAGCTAATGAAACCACGCTGAATTAGAAGTAGTCTCAATTCTTTAATCCCGATGGTCCATTCTCAATCAGTTTGTCTTCAAAGCAAATTAATATTTTCTGATATTCTTAATTTCATAAAACAAAAATAAGATAATCTCTTGACTCTCAAGAGAAACTAATGTATTAGCCTTCAATTTTTACAGAATTTTCAATAGGATTTGCTATCTTGCCTTCATTAATAAAATACAGTATTTAATATGTAATATGCTTAAAAGCTGATAAAAGTCAAACTTGGATGAATGAACAAATCTCATTCTCACACACACCCCTCCCCAAACTCTTGGTGGATTAATTAAATTTCATCTGAGGATTTATTACAATGACTTCAATGCTGGGCTTTCAAATTATTGCAGAGAATTTACTGCTAAATTTCAATATTGTCAGAAACGAGCCACGCTCCCGAATAATGGCTTCAAGACAAATTCAAGGAAACAAAGTTTATTAACAGTTCTGCAGAGCTGGGTGCCTTCAGAGAAGGGAACCCTGAACCTTACAGGGCAGCAGGTTTTATCCTTCTTCCTTACCCCTCCCCTCCCTGATTCAGGAGGTACACAGTCTTAGATTCAGTGTTTTCCCATTCCATATTTGGAGTTGTTTTTTACACATTTCTGTAAAACAATAGTCCATATCTCAGGACTTCAATGATTACAATCTTCGCATATCTGCTTATCAGACATAATTAAATCACATTTGCTTACTGACTTTAACCCAGACATAATTAAATCACATTTGTTTTCTGCACTGACTTTTAACCTCGCACATCTTAATTTACTTCAACTCTCACAATTCCACCCTTTTTCTTTTTAAGATGTGCGTAGCAGCTAGCATTTTTCCTCTTTCCAGGGGTCCCACCATCCTTCCTCCGCCCCCCGTGGAGGGTCAACTTTCATCTTTAATAGCATAAGTTTTAGCTCGTTTGTCCCATGTTGGGATATCGCTACTGCCTGGAGCTGGAATATACTGCGCCTGATCAGTGTTCGTATACAAGGAATCAAACACGGCAAAAGTAAGAGAATCATTAGACCCCCGCCTTTACCTTTCCCTTCCTTTCAACACATACCTGTCCCTCCAGATAATTGGTCAATTTCCATTTTTGCTCCTTCCGGTCAGGAACATTTGTCCAATTGCGCTCAAGCAATTCCCATACACTCAAGCCTTCACCCCTCCACGGCCACTGCTGACTCATGTGCGGTCCTCCACAGACCCAACAACCACTAATATTCAGGCTCGTGGCAATCCGGGTAGCTAGGTCTATAAAAAGGTTCTCTTTAACATCAGGTAGGACTAAGTCTTTTTCTATCTCCTGATATATAGACGGGTCCGTGGAGATCACTGTCTTCTTCCTTTGCTTGCTCTCTTCTACCTCCTTCTTCTTCTCATCTTGTATTATAGTCTCCTTTACCTTATCCACATGTTCCTTAACCAATGTAGAGGGGATGTCCCATTGCCCTCCCTTGTTTATACACAACCACTGGTCGTTCCTGGGACATTTAGAGACACCCCCCGTATATACCCCATCCATATCCCCTTGAGTAGCCCTTATTATAAACTTGGTGATAAGGTTTACTATTCTCCCAACATTCTTCTCTCTTACTTAGATCATAGCATTGATCATTCACATGCGAGTGGGACACAAATGATCCTGGGAACACCCTCTGCCCCACTCGTACCACGGTTCTGCACTTGTCACATTTCCCTTCAATTTCCCCGACATATAGAATCAAATATATTACAGTCAATAATGTTACAGTCCACATAGACTTCATTTTTGCTGCCTTTTTAGCTTCACCACCAACGGTTCTTCACCGGGAACACAGGTCCACTCAGTGCGGCTTTCGGGCTTCACCGGTCCTTTTACCCTGGATGCGTGTGTCCACCCTTTTTCTTTTGTCCGTACAGCCGCCTCTGTTGTTAGCAGGACCTGGAAAGGGCCTTCCCACTGTGGCTGTAACTTCTCCGGCTTCCATGTCCTTACCAGAACCCAATCTCCAGGCACGATCTGATGTAAAGCAAAGTCGAGCGGCGGAGTCTGGGCCCAAGAGACCCTTTTTCCGCAGTTCTGCAAAGGAACGGGATAATGCCAGTAAATAGTCCCTTACAAAGATATCACCCCCTTGTAACGTGGGGTACCCCTCTACCTTATTCCAATATGGGAGTCCAAACAGCATCTCATATGGGGATATCCCTATATCCTTGCGGGGTGCAGTTCGTTTTCTCAGGAGAACGATCGGCAAACACTTGGTCCATGGTAGCTTGGTTTCCAACATCAACTTGGTTAGCTGTGCCTTCAGGGTGCTGTTCATTCGTTCTACTCTTCCCGAACTCTGGGGATGCCACGGGGTATGGTACTTCCATTCGAACGCAAACATGTCATGACTGCTCTCTTCTAGCGGGCAACTCCAGAAGGCATCTTTTAGATCTATTACACTGAACCATTCATGGTCAGGGGAGATCTTACTCATCAGCGTGTAAGGGTTGGGCACTACCGGGTATCGGGTTTGGACTACTGCATTTAGGCCCCACAGGTCTTGTACCATCCGATAAGTCCCATCTGGCTTTTGCACCGGGAGTATTGGGGTATTATATGGTGACATACATTCCTCCAGTAGTCCGTCAGCGATCAATCCCTCAATCACCGGCTGCAGCCCTTTTCTTCCTTCCATCGCAATGAGGTACTGCTTCCTTCTCACTGGGCGACTGTCTGGTAACAAGGTAATCTGTAAAGGGCTGATGTTCAATCCTCCCCTGTTTCCCTCTCTATACCATACCTCGGGCTCTATTTTCCGATCGTCTTCCTCTTTTAATGCGAATAGTTTTACTATTATCTCTCCATTGCTTGGCACTGTTCCAATACCCAATTGAACTTGCAGATCTCTTCCTAATAGATTAAATCCTGCTGAGGGCAGCAGGAGGAAGTCTCGTCTAGTTGCTCTATCTTCATATCCGACTTCCACATTGTCCACAATGGGCGCTTGTATTGTCTTTCCTCCGATACCGGATACCCCCATTACCTTTGTTCCAGTTCGGGCGCCGGGAGGTATCTGGATTACGCTAGATCTTTCGGCACCCGAATCTACCATAAAGGTTGTATCTGACCCTTGGGGACCCACTTTTAAATTTACCAGGGGTTCCTGCTGATAATTCATCCCCAAGGGGTGGAACCCCCGACCTCCCTAGTCTTCATCTTCCATCATGGCGTACGAGCGCACTTCCCGTCGGTATCTGGGGCACTCGCGCCTGAAGTGTCCCTCTTCGTTGCAGTGAAAACATCTTAAAGCCTTCCTTAGCCCTCCTCCTTGCTCCTGGCTACTACCTCGATCCAACCATGGTCCCCGTCTCTCTCTACTATCTGCGGTTACTTGTCTGGACCATTATCTTGGCTGCTTTCTTCTGCTTCTCTTCATCCCTTCTTACAAACACTTTCTGTGCCTCCCTAAGTAGTTCACTCAAGGGTTTAGTATTCCAGTCTTCTAGTTTTTCCAGTTTTTTTCTTATATCTGGCCATGCCTTCGATACAAATTCAACACAAATCAGCTGTTGGCCAACCTCCGTTTCAGTGTCTATTCCCGCGTATTGTTGCATATTCCTCCGGATTTTATCTAGGAAGTCGGACGGAGTCTCCTCGGGATTTTGGTGGCTCCCAAATGCCTTGATAAAGTTGTGTCCCTTCGGAACCGCCTGTCTTATTCCCTTTATTAGGAATTCTCGCATATCTCTCATATTTCTTCGGCCCCCCCCCCCCCCCTCCGTTTGCTTACCCCATTCTGGGTCCACAAGAGGAAATTTCTGTTGCGGCTCTGCTTGGCCTGGCTGTTCCCTTTCCCACATTACCATGGCCGCCTGTCTTATCATTTGTCTTTCTTGGGTGGAAAACAAGGTTCCCATAATTGAGTGCATTTCATCCCAGGTATATGTGTTGGGTCCTAGGAATTGATCCAACTGTTCAGCCAGGCCCATGGGGTCTTCTAATAGGCCTTTCATTTCCTTTTTAAAATTCCGTACCTCAGCGCTAGTCAGGGGAACATTAACATACCCCGTCCCTCCATTTGCTCCTCCCATAGGTACTTCTCTCAGAGGATATAGTCTGGCGGTCTGTTCGACTTCCTCTTTGTGATTTTTAGCTGTTTGTGACCTGGTTTCCATCCTCCTGGCTTCTATACTCTGCAGTTTTGCACGCTCCGTTTCCTCTTCACCCTGGTCTGCATCTTCTCCAGCTGCAGCTGCCGATTCATTTTCACTTTCCCTTGCCTCAAGGTCATCAATTTGCGGAGCGGTAGGGGGCACATATGGGGGCGGCAGGTGCTCGAGCACCTCTCATGTATTCTTTTTCTGTCCCCCTTCATTTATCGTTTTCAATTTATAACTATTTGTCGTTGGTAACCAGCATAGGGCATAATCACTTTCTTCGGGTTTAATGTTAGGTTTTGAATTCACGTACAGATTAAGGGCTTGTTGTACCCAATCCTCGCTAGACCCGAACTTAGGCCACCACACAGCCGACCCTTGGATCGGCTGGCAGGACCAGAATTCACAGTACTGTATCACTTTTTTCTTTGACTTCCCTTTTCGCCTCCCGTAATCCCAATTTTCTAACATCCGTCCCAACGGACTATCAGGGGGTACCCCGGGGTATTTTTCATCATTGGCGCCTGGATTCCTTTACCCTTTTCTCTCTTAGACCCCTTATTCCCCATCTCGAGGACTTGCCCGGTTCCTATCCACCCGCAGGCTACCCCGTGGTTCCGCACTCCTTGCGCACCACGTCACTGCAGGAATTTAATTTGAATGTGACCCACCTAGCTCGATCACTCCTGTCCAATTCCGGAATCTTTACTCCCGCAATCGCCCAGCTATCCACTCGCAGGCTACCCCGTGGTTCCACAATTCTCGTGCACTACGTCTCTGCAGGATCCACCTGCAGGGTAACCCCATAGTTCCACAATTCTCGTGTACCACGTCTCTGCAGGATCTCTTACCTGGGTCCTGTGCACAGGAATTACTCGATCGCTCACTATCTCGACTGCCTCGACAACCCCTCTTTGTTTCCTTGAGTCCGCCGGATATCACTCGCTCAAGCCGTGCGGGGCGACGAGCAAGGAATCAAGGACTGCCGAACTCGGCAGGGTGCACCTTCTCCGATGTCCTTCCTTGCCCCCCTCACGGCCGGAGTGTGGATCCCGGACGAGCCCCCAAGTTGTCAGAAACGAGCCACGCTCCCGAATAATGGCTTCAAGACAAATTCAAGGAAACAAAGTTTATTAACAGTTCTGCAGAGCTGGGTGCCTTCAGAGAAGGGAACCCTGAACCTTACAGGGCAGCAGGTTTTATCCTTCTTCCTTACCCCTCCCCTCCCTGACTCGGGAGGTACACAGTCTTAGATTCAGTGTTTTCCCATTCCATATTTGGAGTTGTTTTTTACACATTTCTGTAAAACAATAGTCCATATCTCAGGACTTCAATGATTACAATCTTCGCATATCTGCTTATCAGACATAATTAAATCACATTTGTTTACTGACTTTAACCCAGACATAATTAAATCACATTTGTTTTCTGCACTGACTTTTAACCTCGCACATCTTAATTTACTTCAACTCTCACAAATATACTGCGTGTTAATCACATAGTTAGTTTGCTTCTTTTCTCATTAGTTGACACACCCACGAATATAGCAAAGGCCTATTAAACATATACCTAGTGAAATCAACTCTTGCAAGTACTGCCCCAGCAAAAAGACAGATTAATCAGCATGGATTTGTTTCTAAATTGTTGTGTCTGGGTAACTTGATTGAACCTTTTGATATGATAACAAAGAAGATTGTTTAAGGGAGTCTGTTTCACATTATCTACATGGGTTTTAACATGTCTCCTCATGGCAGTCTGGTCAAAAATTTCAAGGTAGAGTGACAAATTGGATCTAAGGCTTGTTTGGTGGCAGGAATTAATGGGTAATGGCTGACTTTACATGTTTGAAAGAGTGGGATCAATACTTGGTCACTTAAATTTTGTGATAAATATTACAGTGATTTCAATTGAACATAGTTGAGAAGTTTGCTGATGATACAAAAAACAACAGAAAGGATGAAAGATTTGGACTGCAGGGAGATTTAAAAATAAATGCTCTGATCAGCCAAGCAGAAAAATTGAATTTAATCCATAGAAGTATGGGGTAATGAATTTGAGCAAGTGCAACACAGCAAGGGAATATTCAATTAATGGAAGGTTATTGAATATAGGAACAGGGATAGATTGTCTGAGTGGACATAAGAATGGCTAACACAGTTTAATGCTGGCAGTTGTGAGGTCATGCACTTTGGTAAGGGCATTCAAAACATGCATTATTGTCCAATGGAGAAAAACTAAAAGTAATTGAAGTACAATGGTATCTAAGAGACTGAATGTGTGAATCAAAAAAGCAAGCAGGCAGTCCCAGCAAATAGTTAAGAGGGCAAATGGTACATTGTCCTTCATTGAAAAGGGGTTGGAGTTTTAAAAGTTTTTGTTGCAGTTCTACAGAATGTTGGTAAGGCTTCACCTGAAACATTATGCACATACAAAGAATAGTAATGTCAGCGACAGTACAAAGGAGATGCGGCAGGTTAATTCCTAGGAGTGAGAAGATTTTCCCTAACAAGAGATACTACTTGTTTGAGATGGGGACATAATTACAAGATAAGGAGGCAGTTACTTAAAACTGAGTTGTGCAGAAATTTTTTTTCTTTCAGAGGGCCGTGAATCTCTGATATTCTCTGCCAGTGGCAGAAGCTGGATCATTAGAAATATTTAATGTAACTGTCAATGAATATTTGATAGATAAGACAGATAAATAAATAATGGCACAGAACCAGTGTTAAGGTCACCATAGTTCATTCATCATCATATTAAACGGCTGCTAATACTCCTATTTACTTGTGTTCTCATGACCTGTGGAGAATTTGTAGGGGAGGAGAGGAAGATAATTTCCTCTCAGAGTCTGGAAGGGGTCTTAGACTTGTTTCTTTAAAAAGGTTGAGTTAGGAATGTTGCCATATCTAAACAGTACTTTGATGTGGACTTAGAGAGCCATGCACTGAGGGTTATGCATTTGGAGTGGAAGGTTGAGTCATTCATCCTTTTGCAGACACATTCGACCAAATGATATCCTGATTTATTTATTTACTTACTTACTTAGAGATACAGCGCAGGGTAGGCCCTTCTGGTCCTTTGAGCCGTCCTGCCAACAACCCACCGATTTACCCCTAGCCTAATCACAGGACAATTTATAATGACCAATGAACCTACTAACCAATACAGCTTTAGGTTGTGGGAGGAAACTGGAACACCCAGAAGAAATTCATGCATTCCATGGGGAGGACATACAAACTCCTTACAGAGGACTCCGAGATTGAACTCCAAAATTCGATGCCCCGATCTGTAATGACATTGTGCTAACCACTATACTACAATGGTGCCAAGAATATTTTTTTATTTCACAGGACCAATTTCAATGTGTAAACAAATTACTTGATAATACATTAATGTTTAAAATTAAACAATCATTAGTTAACTAATTTTACAAAAAAAATCAGTGTCTAGAAAAATATACAGATCTACAAATTCAGAATATTAAATCTTCTACTAGATCATACACAAAATCAATTATCATGAGTGACTAAATAATTTAATTTCTTGCAGAATATGAATTCAGCATCATGATTCACATATTAAACCCAAAACCACTGCACTTCAGAACTGAAGCTCTTATGACCTGGATAGCAGAGAAACCACAGAACTCTACTGAGTATTTAATCTTTTTCTGTAGGCCATAATATTCAATACTGTATTCACTGAACTCCTTTGTAAAACTCTTGACAATCAGCAGGACTTATTCCTAATGAAAGTCATTTCTTTTTATCTCCACAATATATCAGAATCAGGTTTAATATCACTGACATATGTCATGAAATTTGTTGTTTTGCAGCAGCAGTCCATTAAAATACATAATAACAAAAACTATAAATTAATAAGTATATATAAAAGGAAATTAAATTTTAGAAGTAGTGCAAAGAGAGGGGGATATAAACATACTAAGGTTGTGTTCATGGGTTCATTGCCAATTCAGAAATCTGGTGGCAGAGGGGAAGAAGCTGTTCCTGAAATTTTGAATGTGTGACTTCAAGCTCCTGTACCTCCTTCCTGATGATAGCAATGAGAAGAGGGTATGTCCTGGTTGATGAGGAGTCCTGAATGATGGATGTCCCCTTTTAGAGGCATCACCCTTTGTAGGTGTCCATGATAGAGCTGGCTGAGTTTACAACTTTCTGCAACTTTTTCCAATCCTGTGCTGTGGCCAGATGGTGATGCAATCAGTGATATATCTTTGGGGAAGTAAAACATCCTTCACTCCCAAACCTTCAGAAGACCTACCTACTCTAACTTAGCAAATTTGTTTATCATTGTTCACGACCACTTGGTGTCATTTACTATCATTGTGTAGCTCTTAATCATTTTACCTTAAACGCTTTTTGAATTTTTACAGGTAAATGCTGCAGTTTTGAGCTGCACGGTGGCTCATTGTTTAGTCCTGTTCTCTCACATCTGCAGGGACCTAAATTATGATTTAGACCTTGGATGCTGTCTGTGCAGAGTTTGTACGTTTTCTGTCACCATATGAGTTTCCTTTGGAAGCTCATATTTGGTGCTATATCCCAAAGATGTGCTGATAAGCTAAATGGCTGCTACAAATTGCTTTCAGTGTAGGTTAATGGCAAAAGGAATCAAGAGAGTTGATGGGCATGCATGAGAAAACAGGTTGCAGGGATCTAAGAAAATAAAAGGAATTATTTACCTGAGAGCTGCTTGGCCTTTATGAATTATTATAAGTATGGTTACAATAAAATTTTGCAGGGAGGCGGAGAGTTGGTTGACCTATCCCTGTGGCAGTGAACGAGGCAAACCCAAATGCAGGACACAGGCATGGAGATTGAATCAGGATGCAGACACAGGCGTGAGTGCTGAATGGCAAACAGGAGGGAGTGCAGGAAAGCAGGAGGCAGGCAGAAATAATCTTGACACAGAGCGTAGAAAGGGAAGCAGCAGACAAAGCTTTTCTTAGCACGGAGAGACGGAGTTACACAGGTAAACCTCGGTACTGAAGCAAAACTTAGAACACACAACCCTAAGTGGCCGGGAAACATTAATTACATTTGCACAGGCAAAACCAATGATCTGGCAACTAGTGGGTGCAAAGCCGGGGTTCTTATGCTGCAGGTCTTGATTAAAACCAGGTGTGCCGCCATCAAAGGAAATTAGGAGAAAATGGGGAATTAATGGTTGGAACCATGACAATCCCACCTTACTAAGATGGTCCATATCATAACAAGAGATCAGAATCTCAGGCCTGGCAGCAGAGATCTTTCTTCTACACAGCTGAGACCTGGACAATCAACTGGAGGGATCATGATGGCCTGGAAATAAGCTAGCAACATTGTTTCCTCAAAGTACAAGGGTGAAACAAACTAATATCAGTATGCTGTTGCAGATCGACATTTCCTGTTACACTCAATTGGCCTTGTTGTTTCCATGCTTCATATCTGGCTCATGAAACCAACTCTATTTTCAAATTCTGATACATTAAGAGATCATCAGGCAGAGAGAAGAAATGTTTCAAACATGCTCTCAAAACCTCCCCACACTCATTTACCAGTACAAATTGGAAGAGAGTTTAAGGTAAAATGGTTGCAAGATACACAATGATAGTAAACAAACACCAAGTGGGTGTCAACAGTGATAAGCACATTTGCAAAACCAGAACTGGTAACTTCTTTGAAGACTTGAGAATGAAGGATGCTTTACGTCCTCCAAAATGCATCTCCACGCTTCTGCCAATTCCAGGCCATGACTGATCAAAGTGGAAAAGGGCCTCTTGGATTTGCACTGAAAAACACAAGGTCATAAATCAGAAGAACAGCATAATAGTTAAAGGAGCACACCACCTCATAGTATACCTGCCCCCCCCCCCCCGAGTCAGGCACCACCTGCCTCGGAGGAGTCCGCAATTCCCACATTAACCTCATCATTCACTTCAGAACCCACAGAACCAGAATGAAGTTACGCATCCTTGACCCTGAAATGCTGTCTAAGAAGAAGATTAATACCTGGCCTTACTAACATAGTTAAGACCTAAGCTAACACTTTTCGTCCAAATTGACATTTTTTTGGTAGCTAATGGGGGAGAGCATTAAGCTGTAGGTGCTGGTCTTACAGTCCTACATATATTGCCAAATAGAACGGATTTTACCATCTTTTGGTTCAAGAAAATGAGTATTTATGCAGAATTACATGATTACACAAGGACCTGCTGGTGATCAGCTGTGTCAGGCCTGCACAGGCAGGCACCTCAGAGTTTCGACCCAGCTAACAGTCACCTGCCACTGATTTCCAGCTCATCACCTGCCGACTATCTAGAGCCAGCTGTCATCCACCGCCCTTTGTTCACCCATCAAATCAGCCAGTCAGCCTTGTAAGGTATGGATCTCTTCCTATTAAAGCAATGACTCCTGCTCCCCAGCACTACATATTGATCTGTTGTCTATGCATGCAAATTGTTCTCCCTCACTGCAATGTTAAAGCCATCTTCCGCATGTGTGCTTTTATTTAATATATATGAAATTGTGCACAGTCACAACAAGTTGGCGATGAGGACAAACCTGAATGTCAGAAGATATAATGGACTGCACCAACAGTTATGGGACAAAACAGCGAGAGTTAAACAGCACGAGAAAGCCATCACAGATGCTCACAAACACATGAGTACAGTGCAAAGGAACAATGAAAGACACGCTGAATTTAAAGTGAAACTAACGTGGCGATGGCTTCAGTCAGGAAAATTGATGAATTTGATAACACTACTGAAGGCTGTGAGTCATATATCAACAGGGTGGAACTGTATTGTAATGCGAATAACATGGAGAAGCAAAAGAAAGCCCATACAATTCTTAGCATAATAGGCCCAATAATGTATAGTCTCTACACAACATAGTAACCCCTACAATTTTACAAAATCACTTGAGCCCTAAACCGTTGACTGAGAGATTTAGGTTTTACAAACGGGACCAGTCAAAAGTTGAAAGCATTTCTGAATACATTGCCGAACTGCACAAACTTTCCAGTACTGTGAGTTTAGAGCTGGACTTTCTGATGCATTAAGGGACAGGCTTTTATGTTGTGGTGAACTACATATACCTGTCTGGACTGCTCCTGTGGCTCCTCCCACAGACCCCTGTATAAAGGTGACTGAGGCCTGTTGCCCAGCCTCATTCCCCAGGATGTAGTGTTGTTCATTCTTCCAGTCAATAAAAGCCGATACCTCGCTTCCTACGTCTCAGCGTGAGTTATTGATGGTGCATCATATGTGGCATGCATGGTCAAAGGAATCAAATGAGGCTACTGACAGAGAAGGGACCTAACCTTAGAACGGGCATTCTAAGACTGCAGCGAAGGATGCAGCAGAACTACACAAAAGGAGGTTAGAATGTGAAATGCACAAAATGTCCCCAAATGGTGCAAAAAGCCAAAGATGTTAATAATGTGGCAAATTCTCCCATGATGCAAATGACTGTTGGTTCAAAGAAATTGTCTGCAGGAAGTGTCACAGACAAGATCACAATATGCAAGGCAGACAACAAGTACAAGCCAGTGAAAAATCCCAAAACTAAACAAATGCATAAAGAACAGGAATCTGAGATCTCACACAGACCTCCTGAAACAGAATCAACAACAAAGAGTCTGACAAAGATGAACTGTCATGCCTAGAACTGCACAGTAAACCTGAAGCAGATCACAAAGTCATGTGGATCACAATAGATGTACCTGGGGTAAAACTGAAAATAAAGCTGGATACAGGATCAGCTTTGTGCATAATTCCAGAGGCTGACTATGACAGACTGTTATCTAAGACACCATTAGAGAAGACCTCAGTGATGCTAAAGACCTACACGGGCAAAAATAGGTCTCCCAAGGGCAAACCAAAAGTAAAATGTGACACATGGACAAATGTGACATATTCACAGTGGTCAGAGGTTAAACCAATGAAGTCAATTGCCTCAGCAAGTCTATCTTTGCCAGAAACAGTTTGCCCAAACAAATTGTGAGTTACAGTGCACCACAATACATATCAGAAAAATTCTGACTGTTCATGAAGAAAAATGGCATCAGACATTTCAAGTCAGCACCTCACCAGCCAGCAATGAATAGGTTAGCTGAAAGGTTTATCCAAACTTTAAGAAGTCCATTAAAGTGATGAACAAGAAGGACATTCCTCTACAGCACAACTTCTTTTTGTGTTTCGGAACTCTGTTCATGTGATGATAAATGAAACACCTGCAATGCTGTTCATGAACAGGAATCTGAGATCTCACATCGACATCCTGAAACTAGACCTCCAGAGGGAAGTGCAGAATAAACAATTCAGCCAGTTGCCAAGTGAAGCAGCAAGGAGCTTCAAGATTGGACAGGAAATCCTTGTGTGGGATTACCGAGAAGGCAAGTGGATATCCAGTAGGATAGCCACAAACACTGGACCACTGATGTATACAGTGGATGTTAGAGATAGACTTGGAGACGTCACATGGATCAGATACTGGATGCTTAACCAAAGAGCACACTTGGGTCGACTGCATCCAACAGAATAGACACATTTACAGTCAATGGACTTCCCTCTCAGTGACCATGTCACTGACAGCAAAGGGACACCATAAACTGAGACAAGACACCTACCAAACTTGATGCCACTCCACAGGTCCAAAGGCACTATCCTGAAAGAAACAGAGCACCACCCAAAAGACTAAATCTTTAGAATTGTGAAGTTAGTTATGAATGGTTATTATGAAAGCATGTTTATTTGAAATAATGGTTTATAAAAGGGAAATTGGATGTTTTGTACCTATACAGTTTTATATTGCATTAATCCATTATAGCACGTGGAACGGGCTGCCGGCAGCGGTAGCGGAGGGGGAAACGATAGGGTTTTTCAAGACACTCCTGGATGGCTACATGGAGCTTAGAAAAATAGAGGGTTATGGGTAAATCCTAGGTAGTTCTAAGGTAGGGACATGTTTGGCACAGCTTTGTGGGCTGAAGGGCCTGTATTGTGCTGAATGTTTTCTATGTTTCTATGTTTCTAATCTAAAGGGGAAGTGTGATGTATGGATCTAATTCTTTTAGAGTAAGGATGGCCAACCTATGGCACATGCGCCAAAAGTGGTGCATTGGATGATTAGAAGTGGTGCATTGCACCCCAGTGATAATAATAAAAAAGTAAGCCTACTCATGCGAAAAGTATTAACCAAAAATGATTTGTAGAAAAAAAATCTATAACAGGAATTCAAGTAGCTTAGAGCTAGAAACGGGTTTTACTGAGAATAAATCTAAAACTTAGGAATTATTTTTAGTGATTTTATTATTTCATGCACATCTTTTGGTGAATGTTATCTTCTTTCACATTAATCTGTTTCCAATTTAAAAAAATGTTTAATGAGTCAAACTAGGAAAGAAGGACTTTTGTTCTGTAGTCGTTCCATGACTGTTCAATACACGTTTGATACTTGTTTGATCCTGAGACGCCAGGCGTCTGCACCAGCGGTGCATCGCAGGTTTTTACCAGTCAGTTTACAATTGACACTCGTGCGCTACAGAGTTGTGCTTTGTTCATCCTTTCTGAACATTTGCAGTTTGGTACTTTTTTGAAAATTAAGTCTTGTTAGTTACATTCAGTTATCCATCACAGTGCACAGCAAAATGAGCAGAAGAAAAGCAGAAATTGATAGTAAGCGTAAATTCAATGAACAGTGGGAAAATGAGTTCTTATTTATAGCGGGTCCGTCAGGAAAACCGTTGTGCATTGTTTGTGATAACACTTTCTCACATACTACAAGACATGATCTTAATAGACACTATAAAACACAACATCAGACTGAAATACAAGGAAAACAGAAGCTAGTGCTTGGGTCTGAGTTACAGAAAGAATGTGATTAAGAAAAAGGAAGATATCAAAAGAAGACAAAATTTATTTGTTAGAAGTCTCATTAAGGTAAGTAATGTTTATCTTGTTTTTATATTAAATCAATATACAGTGAAACCTCATTATAACGCGATCATTTGGGTCCATAAAATTCATCACTGAAAAAGCGGGGTCACCCTAAATCAGGGTTCAAGAAAATCAAATTCAAATTGACCCAATGTTTACCTAACATCCTAAAACACCCCCACTTTCGCCCTATTTGACCTGTTTTTTGCACATTTACCTTTTGGCAAGTAAACTACCTTTGAACTAAAGAATTCTGTGAATAAATTGTTGTTGTTACTGTAGAAATTAAAACACAAATTAAATTTTAGTAAAGCTTTTTAATACACAAAACAACAAATAAAAACATTCAAGAATATTAGCAATCATCATTTACAGCTTATTTCTTTAAAAAGTGATCAAGTGTTCCTTGCTTGAACATAGCATGTCGCTGGCTGCAAGCGAAATCTAGAATGCTTCTGAGTTGGAGGGTTTTTAATGTGGTCCACCTCCTGGGTCTCCAGCCAACGGAGGCTAGCCTCAAGGTGTTCAATGGCTTCAGACACTTTTGGGGGAGGGGGTGGAGGCTCTTCATTATCATCTTCTTGTAGCTCGAGAACTGGTACGCTTGCCTCCGCCAGTGCTATAGTTACGTTACGGACAATCTTGTCCTTCGTCAGGACTAATGGAAAAAAGAGATAGTAAGAGATTTGCAAGTGGGAGGGGGAGGGAGAGACCTGAAATGATAGGAGAAGACAGGAGGAGGAGGGATGAAGCTAAGAGCTGGGAAGTTGATTGGCAAATGGGATACAAGGCTGGAGAAGAGGAGTATGGATTGACATAGACATA
The DNA here is from genome assembly GCF_048418815.1 of Hemitrygon akajei. Classification (NCBI taxonomy): domain Eukaryota; kingdom Metazoa; phylum Chordata; class Chondrichthyes; order Myliobatiformes; family Dasyatidae; genus Hemitrygon; species Hemitrygon akajei. Next base: position 66,541,673 of record NC_133133.1, read on the forward strand.
GATGGACATGTTCAATGACTTATCGCATTATATCCGAATTCGCGTAAATCAGGGTTTTACTGTATCATGTAAAAATGCTAAATATGCCTATATTAACATATTTTACAAGAATTGAATGGGGGTACAAGAGTTGCATGGCGCATCTGAACTCGTGCATGAAAAAATTGATGTATGGAGTAAAGTCCCACAGTAAAGTTCCCATCCGCCAGGTCCTTGGTTCATCAATGCCAGAATACTTTGAAGAGGGCTTGGAGGACCATCCTAGCTGGCAACCATGCCTACTGGCGCCAGGCTAACCGCCATCAGCACCCAGCCAGACAATTACAGCTTGGACACCATGTCTGGCTGTCCACCCAAGCTCTGTCCCAGTGCACCGACTCCCACAAGCTCTCACCCTGTTCATTGGTCCCTTTAAGATTACCTATCACAGCAACACAGTCACTTAGAATCTCCAGCTGCTACTGTCCCTTAGGGCCACACCGACCTTCCACGTGTCTTGCTTCAATCCCGTTGTCCACAGACTGCTCAACCCACCGGACCCTGTATCTCCAGAATCAGCGATGGTGGAAGCTGGTCCAGGGTACACAGTGCACTGGTTGTTGGACTTACATCATCGTGGATGTGATGTGCAGTACTTGGTTGACTGGGAATGGAATGGCCTGGAGGAAAAGTGGGTGCCAAGCAGCTACACCTTGGATCCATTGCTCATCAAGGAATCCCATCTGAATTGTCCTGGGCCATTGGAAGTTGTCTGGAGATGGTGAAGGGGGTGAATCCTGTCAGGCCTGCACAAGCAGGCACTTCTCAGTCTCTACTCAGTTAAAAGAAGTCACCAGCCACTCGTTTCCAACTCATCCCCTGCAGGCTTTGCACCCAACTGTCATCCACTGTCCTTTTTTCACCCATTGAATCACACCAGCCTCAACCAGCTAATCTTGGCCTTCAGCTATTTTGTTGCCTTGCAATGTTAAGTGTCCTTTCTCTCTTGTCTTGTGGCCCCTTGTGGCTTATTATTTTGCAGTTTGTTACTAAAGTTATAACTTACAGCTATATCATCCCCACTGCTCTGTGTTAGGATCAAGCCTCCACATTCCCTGTCAAAGTGAAGGTAATATGCCTGAGGTTGCAAAGCATATGAAAACAAATGGAAATATAGATGTAAATCTCAAGGCGATTTGGATAGGTAGGTCAAGTGGGCATAGAAGTGACGGATAAAATTTAACACTGAGAAATGCAAGATGTTACATTTTGGTGGGAGGAAAGAAAAAACTAATATAAACTAAGGCACAATTCTTTTTTTAAATTTTTTTTATTGAGTTTTCAATGATTACAGAAGAAAAGAAAAAAATATTATCAACCCTTCCCCCCTCCCCCCTAACATATCCCTATAGAAAGAAAGAAAAAAAAGAAGAAAAAAAGAAAGAAAGAAAGAATGCCTGGATATCGGAAGATTCCCACATGTTCCATGGAGTTCATAATAGTTTTAGTATATATATTGTTACGAAACCGGTATCTGGTTTCACTTACCAGCAAAGATAGATATGTCAGTTGAAGTCCAATGGTACTATTTTCAAAAGTTTTATTAATAAAGGGGCACAAAAATTAAGGTTAATACAAACATTCAGATAACATGCGTCAATACTCAATCTAAAACGCAGGTACATTAATAATCACTCAGAAATAAGCTCTTTCGTTGTCTAGGGTATAATACTGAGTCCAATTAGAAATATAAAGAGTCACTCTGAAGTCTGCAGGCTTTTCTCTTTTGGTTTCACGTGTTGGAGAGAGAGAGAGATAAAACGGAAAAACTTGCCCGAAACATCCATGGCATCAGGGGAGCGATCTTCCCCGTTGTTAGTTAAAAGCGATCTTCCGTTGGTTCCAGCCACAAACCCCGCATTCGGAATTTAACGCACGTGGCTTATTTCAAAATGGCTTCCCGTTCCCACGGGAAGCGTTATCGTGCTTCTTGGTGTCTCCTTGGTGCGTCTGGGGGTCGTCCTCTTTCAGACCCTTCTTTATACTGCCTCACGGGATCTCAGGTGTCAATCAGGTTGCAGGTGATGCAATCTCTCTCTCAACCAGCCCACTTTGCCCGAGGGCTTTACAATGTCCCTGCGAGTTGGCACGTCTGCAGTTCCCAGGTGTCTCCTGAGAACAATGCCACAGTCACCAGCTTTTGTCCCAGTGGAATGTCTTTCCATTTCCTGTGTCCATTCAGCCTGTCTCTCTCTCTCTCTCTTGGGTCATTGACCCCCCTTTTCTAGGGCTCTTGCAATTCTCACAAAGGAGGGGGCTGGTATCATAACACCTCCCCTCTTAAAAAGGTTTTTACCAGCGGTTAAAACCCAGAGTGGTACAGTCTTACAGAAATTTTGAATCTAACACAGAGTAATACAGTTATACATTCAAGTCAGCATCTAAACAGTTAACAAGTACAGTGCCCCTTTCCTTTAATACCTTAACATCTTAATATCTTAAAGTCTTGTAGCATCAGACTTCAATTCAATAACCACCTATTCATTTATTGTTTTCAGCAACAAAACTGAGGAGGTGTGATCTTAGCTTAGGTGCATCTACAAACGTTTATGCGAATACTAATCGTTTCGGTCGGTTTACTTCGCCGGCAGGTCTCCAAAGGTCTGTCTTTATTATTCACAGGCTTTGGCGCAACCCGTAAAAAAAACCTGCTTTGCTGTTTTAAAAAAAAATGGCATCCCCATTAACCGTCACCTCTTTTCTGGCGAGTCCCCCCGTTGGGACTTTGAGTAATTTGGCGTGGTGAACTCCCGCCCGCCTCGTTCATCGGGGCTATTTTTTCAACACCATGCCCCAAACTGTCAAGACCCTTCAGGCTATTTGTTTTTAATTCCAACTCCTCTTTCAGGTAGCATTTCGAATGCAACCTCTTCACACCCCACCCTGGCGTAACAATAGAGTGGGGGGCCCCGCTATTTCCCGACTCACTCTGTGAGCGATCTGCCAGGTTTAAAATTTCTTCCTTCGACTTGGGAACTACAGACTTTCCGTTTCCTTCAATAACAATCCTCATTCCCCCCTTAAATTCGGCATTAACCTTGGCCCCACTCTCGAATACAAACACCGTGGAACTCACACTTCCCACGGTTACCAAGGTTAACCCTTTTCCTACTGAACCAACCCTATCTGATCCACAAAGACGGCCGCCCCGTCCCCCTGAATCAAACACCTCAGACTTCCCCTGAGCTCTGTTACCAGGTTCAGCACCACGTGCGCCCCCATCTTGGACACACTCAAACGGGACATTGGCCCCTTCCAGGCTCTCAATACCCGTACCTTTTTCAAATTCTAACGTCTCCCGATCCTTCCAGTTACTCTCTAGGCAGCCCCCCGTTGGGGAAGGCGCAACCCTGCGAGCTGAAACAACCTCCTCGGCCATTTCAGCTGACTTCTCCACAGCAAGGATACCCTTCCTCTCTAAGACTGCCCTCATTTCACTCTCGGGACCATTGAGAACACCTTTAGAACTCTGAACTTCTTCAAACAATTCTGCCAAACCAGACAGATTAACCATGTCCAACTCTGGACATTTTAACAACTTTATCCGTTTCTCAACTTTAGTTCCTACCTCTAGGACCTTTCTCTTCACTAAGGGCAGGGCTATTTCCTCTCCCTTACCCCCTTTTACTTTACTGCTTTCTGTTTTACCACCCTCGGAACCCTCATGGTACAGGGTCGGTAAAAACATCTTGGCCAGATTACTGCTGGCCCGATTTAAACTGCTCACTGCTTTTCTGGACAGGCTGCGTGTGACCGCGCATGCGCGATAGCTTTGGGACTCTAGGGGCGGGGCCACCGCACTCGCCGGTCGGCGGGTCGGCATCATGGCTGCCCAAATCCTCCCTCCTGCTAACACACTTTGTAACAACGCGACCCACTGCTCTTGTGGCCACTTCTGGTTCACTGCCACCTTTTCAAAAAGCAAGAAATAACTATCAACATCCGTCTCTTCGAACGGAGGTACTACTCTCAGCTCCCGACTAACATTAAACCGCTCTCTCCTTAGCTCCTCCCTCTCTCTTTCTCTCCCCGCTGTCGCTCTCTCGGCTGCTGCTAACTCTCTGATCCGAATTTCATGCTGTCTTTGCCTCTCAGCGTGATTCTGCTCGTTTTCCACCTCTAACCCCTTCGCCAAATTTAACAAGTCTGCTTTGGCGCTCACCTCTAGCGCCGCCACAGTCGCGTTTTTCATAAATTCACACACGTCCATCTTTGCTGGTTTTCTGTCTGGCTACCTGCGTACCAGATCCAAATTATTTTGTTTTGACTTACAATCCCGATTGACTGACCTCCCCCTTTTTGGTGTCAAATCCCGGACGAGCCCCCACTTGTTACGAAACCAGTAACTGGTTTCACTTACCAGCAAAGATAGATATGTCAGTTGAAGTCCAATGGTACTATTTTCAAAAGTTTTATTAATAAAGGGGCACAAAAATTAAGGTTAATACAAACATTCAGATAACATGCGTCAATACTCAATCTAAAACGCAGGTACATTAATAATCACTCAGAAATAAGCTCTTTCGTTGTCTAGGGTATAATACTGAGTCCAATTAGAAATATAAAGAGTCACTCTGAAGTCTGCAGGCTTTTCCCTTTTTGGTTTCACGTGTTGGAGAGAGAGAGAGATAAAACGGAAAAACTTGCCCGAAATATCCGTGGAATCAGGGGAGCGATCTTCCCCGTTGTTAGTTAAAAGCGATCTTCCGTTGGTTCCAGCCACAAACCCCGCATTCGGAATTTAACGCACGTGGCTTATTTCAAAATGGCTTCCCGTTCCCACGGGAAGCGTTATCGTGCTTCTTGGTGTCTCCTTGGTGCGTCTGAGGGTCGTCCTCTTTCAGACCCTTCTTTATACTGCCTCACGGGATCTCAGGTGTCAATCAGGTTGCAGGTGATGCAATCTCTCTCTCAACCAGCCCACTTTGCCCGAGGGCTTTACAATGTCCCTGCGAGTTGGCACGTCTGCAGTTCCCAGGTGTCTCCTGAGAACAATGCCACAGTCTCCAGCTTTTGTCCCAGTGGAATGTCTTTCCATTTCCTGTGTCCATTCAGCCTGTCTCTCTCTCTCTCTTTTGGGTCATTGACCCCCCTTTTCTAGGGCTCTTGCAATTCTCACAAAGGAGGGGGCTGGTATCATAACAATATTTATTTCTTTCCCCAAATAACCAGTAACTTTATCTTAAGAGCACCTATATATTTAATCCTATCTTTTATAAATAAGGGCACCAAATTTTCAGAAATGTTTCATGTTTATCTCTTAAATTATAAGTAATTTTTTCAAGTGGAATACAGCTAAAGATTTCGTTCTTCCAACAATCTATACTTAAGTATGAATCCGATTTCCAAGTAACTGCAATAGCTTTTTTGGCTACTGCCAATGCAATTTTTATGAATTCTTTCTGATATTTATTCAATTTGGGTTTTGGTTTTATCCCTTCAATATCGCCTAGTAAAAATAATATTGGGTTATGTGGAAGTTGTGTTCCAATAATTTGTTCCAGTAAAACTCTTAAATTTGTCCAAAAAGGTTGAATTTTAAAATAAGACCAAGTAGAATGTAAAAAAGTACCAATTTCTTGATTACATCGGAAGCATTGATCAGATAAATTTGGGTTTAATTTATTTATTTTTTGTGGTGTAATATATAATTGACGTAAAAAATTATATAGCACTAATCTTAACCGGACATCTGTTGTATTTGTCATACTGTCAAGACATAGTCTTGACCAACTTGTTTCTTCAATTTTAATATTCAAGTCAGTTTCCCGTTTTTGTCTTGACTTATGAATTCCTTGTTTAATTACCTGTTTTTGAATCAAACTATACATACAAGAAATAATTTTTTTAATTTTTCCCTTTTGAATTAAAGTTTCTATTTCATTAGGTTTCGGCAATAACATTGATTGACCCAGTTTATCTCTTAAATAAGCCCTTAAATGAAAATAACAAAAAAGAGTGTTGTTCGATATTTTGTACTTATTCTTTAATTGATCAAATGACATTAATATACCTCCTTCAAAACAGTCTCCTATATATCTAATCCCTTTTTGAAACCAGTTGTATAAAAGTTGGTTAGCCATTGTAAAAGGAATAAGTTTATTTTGATTTAAAGGTCTCTTTGCTAATAAAGATTTCCTTATCTCATTATCAACATTTATCTTATTCCATAAATCAATCAAATTATCTTCTAGATTGGAAGAATATGGGAAAATATCAGGCTACAAAATAAATTGGGATAAAAGTGAGATTCTACCTCTTACTAAAGGAGATTATAGTCAATGTCGATTAATTTAGATGGCCGATAAATGGCATAAAATATTTAGGTATAAGAGTTGATAATGATATAAAGAATTTATATAAATTAAATTATTTACCATTATTGAAAAAAATTCAAGAAGATCTTGATAAATGGATGATGTTACCAATAACATTAGTAGGCAGAGTAAATGCTGTAAAAATGAATATATTCCCTAGATTACAATATTTATTCCAAACACTACCAATACAACTACCCCAGAAGTTTTTTCAAGAGTTAAATAAATGTGTGAGGAAGTTCCTTTGGAAAGGTAAGATGTCAAGAATATCGTTGGAAAAATTGACATAGAAATTTGATCTAGGAGGGTTACAACTTCCAAACTTTAAGAATTACTATAAAGCAAATCAACTTAGATTTAGTGCATTTTTTTTGATGAAGATAAACCAGCATGGATTAGAATAGAACTAGATAAAATAGGAGAAAATATACCAGAAGATTTTACATATAAGTGGGAATCTAAATGGATACGGGAAAAGAAAGAATCTCCTATATTAAAGCACAATTCTTAAAGAGGGACAAGAACACTGATGACCAGGTATTTAGACAATCTATTGAAAGTTGCTGAAGAAACCAAGAAAGTGTTTTAAAAAAATGGAATCAAGGACTTTATAAACAGTAGCATAAAATATAAGTGCAAGAAGGGCAAATGTACATACATTAAGCATAGTTCAGGTACTCCCTCCTGGAATACTCCTCAGCTGGAGTATTGTGTGTGGTTCCAAGCACTATATTCTAAGTGGAGTGTTTTCTTGAAAAACAAACCAAAACCACTGAGAGACTGAGTGAGAGAATTGATACTGTACAACATGCTTCCGGATAACTGAGTTCTAAGTCAAAAAAGGGTAAATTCGATCCTTTATTACAAAACCAGCAAAGATCATCTTGTATAGTAATACACACCAGCTGTGTGGTGAAAAAGGCACAACAGCACCTCTTTCATCTCAGACGTTTGAGGAAGTTTGGTATGGGCTCCCAAATCCTAAGAACTTTCTACATGGGCACAATTGAAAGCATCCTGACTGGCTGCATCACGGCCTGGTATAGGAACTGTACCTCCCTTAATCGCAGGACTCTGCAGAGAGTGGTGCAGACAGCCCAGCGCATCTGTGGTTGTGAACTTCCCGTGATTCAAGAGATTTACAAGGACACGTGTGTAGAAAGGGCCCGTAGGATCACTGGGGATGCGAGTCACCTAACCGCAATCTATTCTAGCAGCTACCATCTGGGAAATGGTACCACACCATAGAAGTTAGGACCAACGGGCTCCAGGACAGCTTCTTCCACCAGGCCATCAGACTGATGAACTCACGCTGATCTGAGTGTACTCTTATTTATATTGACTGTTCTATTCATTATACAGTAAATTATTATAAATCACTATGTGCATATTGCACATTTAGAGAGAAACGTAACATAAAGATTTTTACTCCTCATGTATGTGAAGGATGTAAGAAATAAAGACAATTCAATTCAATAATAAAAAGCTAATGAAACTATCGTGATGATTAGTAGTAGGCAGCCATCAATCCCAGGGGATCGTGGGTTTGCGCGTCTGGTGGAATGTGGACTCTCTAGGGCACAAGCCTGGGCGGGAAGATTTGAAGAACCGCTGTTGCCCATGCAGCGGGCTCCCCCTCTCCACGTCACTGATGTGGTCCAAGAGAAGGGCAAGTGCCAATAAAGCTTAGCACCAGTGTAGTCGCAGAGGTTTCCAGAGTGAAGTTGTAAACAACATCAAACTGCCTTAGGGAGCCAGCTCTGGACTTCTTCCTTGGGGTCTACATCTGAAGCCTTTCCCATGGGCAGGTATGGTCGCAAAGCAGCGGAAGTTTAAAATCAGAGTTTTCCTTCTCCTAGACCGGCTGCCATCCAAGGCTGACGAGCCCCACCTGCCCAAAGCAACTGGTTTTGAGGCACCAGTGGTCTACCTTTGCCCCTTCTCTTGTCAGCAGAAACAGTTCCACAGAGCCGAGTAGCCAAGCCACACGTGAAGGCCAAGAGTTGGACTTGATTGTCAGAGGCTGTTAGAGACACACACCATTTGGAGCACTTTATATGTAGTGGGAGTTTATCCCCACTACCACCCCCCGGCAATGCCAATCTTAGGAACTACTAGCATTATTAGGGAGAATAGAATTAGTGTAATAAGTGAAGTGAGTGTTCAGCAAAAACTATCCAACCCCTGCACAGTCTCTGTCTCTAACTAAACTAACAAAACAAAGGGTGAATACATGACTATACTCATTTGCTTCTACCACAACCCAACCCACGTGACCAATTACCATAACCCATAATGAAACACGCAACCCAAAATACAATCCAGACTGACAGAAAATAGATAAATGGTTCCTACACTTGGTAGAGGCTTTAGAGAAGATGCCAAAGAGATTTCCAACAATGACTCTTGGCCAGAGGGACTTGCTTTATGTAGATAGACTGGAGATATTCCAGGTAAAGCTGGAATTGTTCTCCTTGGCATAGAGGAAGAGTAATGAGATCTGACAAAAGTTGTTAAGATCATGAAAGGTTTGCATATGGTCAGGAGAAACTGTTTTCATTGTTGGAAGGGTGAAGAACTAGTAACATTGAACTTGTAATTTTGAACAAAGGTAACTGGCAAAAGACCCAAAAGCAGCATTTTTATACAGCAGACGCTAGGGTCTCTAATATGCTGCTGAGGGCAGTACATGAGGTTGATTTGATTACAGTTTTTGAAAGGAAGCTGGATAGATATCAAAAAGGAAAGAAATTACATGGTCATTAGGAGAGGGCAGTTGAGTACTAGCTTAATTACCCTTACGCAGAGCCAGTATGAAATTAATGGACTAAAATTTGTCCTTCCATGATGTAACTATTCCTTAATTTTGTGACATGTGAAGTAAAGTAACAATTCAACTGGAGAGTGGCAGGATGAAATGACCCAGAGCTAAGGACAGTTATCACAAGGAGTCACCTTAATCAAAAACATGACTTGGACAGTGATGAGAAAATCTGGAGATGCTGTAAATCCAAGCAACACACACAAAATGCTTGGGGATCTCAGCAGGCCAGGAGGCATCTATAGAAGAGAGTGCAGTCGAGACCCTTCTTCAGGACTCATCAGGACTTGGACAGTGATTTGGCTTTCTCAGAAAAGTGCAACTTTCTCACACAACTCAATGCCAAGCAATAAGAGTCTGTCCTCTGTTTGAAAAGTATAAAAGAAACAATTTATTGAAGTTTGGGAACAATTGTTGAGCCATCATAACAATTTTAAAAAACAAAGTTAAAGGCAAAGTTATCCGAATTGGATGCTGAAGTGAAGTAATGTCAAGTGAGTCTGGCACCAATTATGATGGAGATGACGAGACTCCAGAAGTTCTGAGGAAGAGCTTCCAGAATGGTTTGAATCAAGTGCCAAATGAATGGTGTGCATCTAAAGATGTAATGTGTAATGTATGAGGTTTCATGGAGGGATGTCACAACAGTGAATGGATTTAGTAATGTCAGGAAAACACAGAGCACTGAGAACAAGAGGCAAATATCCACGTTAGAACTAAGAGCCTTGGAGATTACCTATAAAGGAAAAAGGCACAGCAGGAAATGGAAAAGACAGGGTGTCAGAATAGGAATCAGGCTCAAGACAGTGTTATGCTGGGGGAGCAGCATCAGTGCTGGTGATGCAAAAAGACTAAATAAACTCATCAAAAAGGCTGGATCCATCCTTGGCTACAACCCGGACTCTTTTGAGTCAGTGGTGGAGAGGAGGTCACTAAACAAACTGTTATCCATTTTGGACAATCTGGCACATCCTCTCCATGACCTACTGAATAAGCAATTCGTTAGACTCATTCAGTTCTGCTGTCACAAGGGTCATTCCAGAAAATCTTTCCTACCAAATGCAATAAGCATATACAACAGTTCATCTCTGTGCAACAGGAGAACATACACCATAGTACAATAGTCCTCGTTTTATTATTTCGTACATTATCATTGCACGTTATTGCACAATGGTAAATTATTATTGTATATATTATCATTCTATACTTCATTATTAGTGAAGTCTGCACACTGCTAAGTGTGTTTTTAAATGCTGCTGTAACAAAAGAATTTCCCACTTGGGATCAATAAAGTACTTATTATTATTATTACAACAGTGAGCCTTAAGAAGAAACAATGATAGATAATGTTGACAATTATATACACACACACACACACACACACACACACACACACACACACACACACACACACACACACACACACACACACACACACACACACACACACACACACACACACACACACACACACACACACACACACACACACACACTTCCTCCAGCAGATTGTTTGCTGTTTCAGATTCCAGTATCTGCTGTCATTTGTGCAGATGCTGGAATAGTAGATTGTCGTAATTGTGTTTATGGTATCTTATACTCTACTACAAACCATGCATTACTGTCATCACAATTGAGGAATTATTAGCCCTATGTTAAATTTTAAGTGAACTACTGGTGTTTAGAAAACTTAATATAATGTGTTAATTGTCACAAAGGCAATTATGACAATCGTAGAACAGAATGTAAGACCAGATGTGTACAAAGTCTTCTTGGAGAAGTATCCACAGGAATTATTTGAGTCTGAAGAGAATATTTTTGGTGATGCAGAATGTATAATTTTATGCATGTAAACAGCTGCTTTATGAGTGTATTATTTTTTAAAGGGGAGACAGTGTAATTTGTACAAGATTAAGTGTATATTTAAGGAATGAGTATTCCATGTAACATAGGTTTTGAGACATTGTTATACAGTGCTGCTGATCATGAGTTTATTCTTTTTGGAAAATGATGCTTTATTGATAATTCCATCTCTGTTAATTGTTTTATTAAATTGCTACCAGATTACTTCTATTCCTAAATCGATTATCCCTAATCTTAAATTTCTGATGTTCAAAATCTTAGTGAATTGTGAAGTATTGTCAGGACGCTGAAGCAGGGACCCAATTGCAGACCAAGTACTGTGTGCACTGTGATATTTACTGAGTAGCAAATCCAAAGTCAGCATCAAAGTTCAGGCAGAGATCAAAAATTACAGAAAAATCCAAAAAACCAGAATCAGGAAACAGGTAGAGTCAATATTCAGACAGACAGAGTTAAGATACAAATCCTGGAAAGGATCGGAAAACTCATTGGCACAATCTGACAACAAATAGTTAAAAACACAGGACTGAAATACATTGAGCAATAAACAGAAAGGCAGATGATAGGTGGAGCACAATGAGACAAAGGTGGCAGAAATACAGGTAATAATTAGAAACAGGTGAGAAGCAGAGTACTCAGTAATACAGGGGCTGGAATTGAGCAGGAGCAGGGACAGGAACACATGGCAATACAAAACCACAGACTGATGGCTAGGGGGAAAACACACAAAAAGACAGAGTTCAACTGGAGGTACTGACAAGTATGTTGTTTCCTTGGAAATTACAGTGCCTATAAAAAGTATTCAACCCATTCCCCCACTCCCTTGGAAGCTTTCATGTTTTATTATTTTACCACCGTGAATCACCGTGGATTTAATTTGCTTTTTTTTAATATTCTTTTATGCTAAAGTGAAAACAGATCTCTGCAAGTGATTGAAATTAATTTCAAATATAAACACAAAATAATTGTTTGTATAAGTGTTCACCCCTTTAATATGTCACACCAAATCATCACTGGTGCAGCCAATTGGTTTTAGAAGTCACATAATCAGTTAAATGGAAATCTGTTTTTGGAGACCTGTGTGCAGTCAAGATGTTTCAATTGTTTGTAGTAAAAATACACCTGTATCTGGAAGGACCAACTGCTGGTGGGTCAGTCTCCTGGCAAAAACTACACCATGAAGACAGAAGAAGACTCCAAGCAACTGCACCAAAAGATTATTGAAAAGTGCAAGTCGGAAGATATCTACAAGTAAAATTCCAAATCACTGAATAGCCCTTGGACTACAGTTAGGTCAATCATCAAGAAATGGAAAGAATATGGTACAACTGTAAATCTGCCAAGAGCAGGCTGTCCTCAAAAACTGAGTGACTGTGCAAGAAGGAGACTAGTGAGGAAGGCCACCAAGAGACCTATGACAACACTGGAGGAGTCAGAAGCTTCAGTGGCTGAGATGGGAGAGACTGTGCATACAAAAACTGTTGCCCAGGTGCTTCACCAGTTCAACTTTATAGCACAGTGGCAAAGAGAAAGGCACTATTGAAAAACAATTCATATGAAATCTCAGCTAGAGTTTGCCAGAAGGTATGTGGGAGACTCTAAAGTCAGCTGGAAGAAGATTCCATGATCTGATGAAACCAAACTTGACCTTTTTGGCCATCAGACTAAACACTACATTTGGCATAAGCCAAATGCAGCAAAATACAGGGAAATCCTGGAGGAAAACCTAATGCAGTTTGCAAGAAAGCTGCAACTTGGGAGAAGATTTGTTTTCCAGCAAGACAATGACCCCAAGCATAAAGCCAAATTTACACAGGATTGGCTTAAAAATAGCAAAGTTAATGTCCCAGAGTGGCCAAGTCAGGGTCCAGACCTCAATCCAATTGAGAATTTGTGACTGGACTTGAAAAGGACTGTGCACTCACAATCCCCATGCAATCTGATAGAGTTTGAGCAGTTTTGTAAAGAAAAATGGAGAAAATTTACAGTGCCTATATGTGCAAATCTGATAGAGATCTATCCACACAGACCTCAAGGCTGTAACTGCTGTAAAAGGTGTATCTGCTAAATATGGACTTGAAGGGGTGAGTAATTATGCAATCAATTATTTTGTGTTTAACAGTTGTAATTAATTTAGACCAATTTGTAGAAGTTTGTTTTCACTTTGACATAAGAGTCTTTTTGTTGATCAATGTCGAAAAAGCCAAATTAAATCCACTGTGGTTCAATGTTGTAAATGAATAAAACATGAAAACTTCTGGGGGGGTAAATATTTTTATAGGCACTGTACATTATCCATCATCCAAGCTTTGATGGAATCCTCCAATCTATGATGATTGACAAATCCAAGATGAAGAGCAGCTGCTCGTTACATTTATGATTCACAATATTTGAGGTCCAAAGCCATTTTAGGACCAAACTGCGATTTCCGATGCTTTCAGATCAGCATCCTCTGCATTGAGATTGGCGGAGCTATCTTGATGACTCCCGATTGGATTTGTTCATACCCTAGTGGCTTCTTCCGGAGTATGGTAATGCTCTCCAGAGATTGTAAGTAGAAAGGGTCAATAGGTACTTAATTGTTTGGGAGGGTTTTGCAAGACTCTGAATTTTACTTGCTTAGTTCTCCTGAGAGATAAGAGAACAAAGGTCACTTTTTAATCACAATTATTAAAACAGCTTTGAAGGTAAAAGATTCAGAATATTTTCAGGCATGCAAAGCTAAAATCATAGCCAATCCAGAATTTGCATTTTCTCTCACAGAAACAGAAAACCTACAGCACAATACAAGCCCTTCAGCCCACAAAGTTGTGCCGAACATGTCCCTACCTTAGAAATTACTAGGTTTACCCATAGCCCTCTATTTTTCTAAGCTCCACGTACCTATCCAAAAGTCTCTTAAAAGACCCTATCGTATCCACCTCCACTACCATTGCCGGCAGTCCATTCCACGCACCCACCACTCTTTGCATAAAAAAACTTACCCCGACATCTCCTCTGTACCTGCTCCCCAGCACCTTAAACCTGTGTCCTCTTGTGGCAATCATTTCAGCCTCTGGGAAAAAGCCTCTGACTATCCACACGATTAATGTCACATGAAACAAGCATTTGATTAGTATCAGAATTTGGAGGGGATAGTCACCCATGTGTCATATATTTTGCATACATTTCCTTTGAAAAAAGCATGCGGGCAATACACTCACTAAGTCAGTCTTAACAAGTATAATGATGAAATAACTTCTCTGTTTTGTTCCATGGTCAATGAACAAGATGGGGGAAAAATCTTTGTGAATTTCCAATTTCCACTGTGAAAATTGAAGTGACACTAATGTTAATTCTGTTACTGTGCTAGTATTGGATACAAAGGAAATGATACATCCAAGGACTGAATCAGATAGTGCTATGTTTTGACTCATCATGTGATTTGATACCCATGAAAGATGAGTGCTAAGGAAAACTGAAGATATAGTAGGTTAAATAAGTTGTATGGCCTCATATTATTTAATGTTTTCAGCTGGTACTTCTCCGAAGTGCCCAATAACCATTCTCCCATCCTTGACTATCACAGAAACAAGCTAGTCTGGTCCAACTCTTTCCCAATTCACCCATCGCCTCCAGTACCAATAGCCCTTCCCACACTACAATCACTTTTGTGACCTTACACTCTACTCTGCCTCCCTACCTTAGACTACCTAAGCCCCTTGGCTTCCAAAACCAAGCATCCCAATAAGTGGTTGGCCACAAAGCTTCATCCTAATTGCTCCACTAAGCCACAGTTTTGACCATTTGCCTACCTGGTGTCACCAGCTCTCTACAAACTTCCTGTCCTGATCTGTCCTGTAACCACTCCTCCAATCTTGGCTTGGCTACCCCTCTTTCAACTTTTGCTCAATAACTGCCCTACCGTTACCTGAAGACCCACCCTCAAAATAACTTGTCCATCAACTGCACTCCCTCCCATCAACTCAATGAACTTGGCTTATTTCTTATGCACATTCTGCACTGAAAGACTACAGTAAGCATAACTTTTAATGTATGAGGCTTGGTCAGAAGTGGATGATGCCACTGAATTTTACAGTGGTGGCCCCTGGCATTAAATATACTGTTGCACACCAATGATTTAACACAAGACAGATGCTGGTAATACACTTTAGTTTGATGTGGTAATGCTGAATTACTGAATGAAGCTATCCTTACACTATATGTTAAGTATAAAGCTGACTCAACGCTACTTGTCGCCTTGATATGAAGGCAATTTATCCTGAAACTCGGTCATTACAATTCCCTCTGGCAATAAAGCTAATGTTTCTCAAGTGATAAATTAGCAAAGAAGATTTATATTGATATTCTCAGGCGGGGTTGTCATCCTCAGCACACTGCAGAGTGATCACCCAGGCATGCTTCTGGCATTTTTTGCATCAGCTACGCATGGAATGTCATCATTCCCTGTGCATTGGTCCATTATGGGATGTTGAAACATTAATAGTCATCCTGGGAAGAGCCATGTTTTACCAGCATAGTGTAAGTTCCATCCTTCTCTTTGGTCCTGAGGGCACCCTTTAACATTACACTGCCTCCCACCACATTCTTCAATGACGTCACTTCTAAACTCCCTGAGATCCAGGCTTAAAATGACCACTGGAGACAGAGTACTGCAGCTACTGAAATATGTATCATGCAATGTCCTCCAAAGTGACTATTGCTACCTTGGTCCCAACTTTCAATATCCCAAATTCTTTTGTCAAGCTGTTGCTGATCCTTCTGCTAAACATCTTTTCCACTCTTACCCACCCTCTCTAATTATCTTACTTGCCCCTCCCACCCATAGGCCCTAATTTAGTATATTTCTTACTCTGTATTTCTCTGCAAACCAGAAGGCGGCCAATCAACCCTAAGAGACAGTGTCAGCTTTCAGCCAATCTCATAAATTATCTCCCAATTCTCCCTCATATACCTGATTACCTCCATGATTCTCATACCAACCAAAGGATAAATAACAATAATCAATTAATCTGAGCAATCAGCATATCTTTGCATATGGGGAAAAGACAGGAGTACACCTGGGGAACCTACACAGGGAAGAGCGAACATGCAAAACCCTCAACCAATCCCCTTGCCCTTTCAGCTCCACCAAACCAACAACATATTTTCCACTGAAGAAGAGCTGAACACACCTTCGGTAGCAGAAAGCTAAGGTCTTGCAGCGGCAAGCCAATGATCAAAATGATATACAGTCCAGCACTGAAATGACCATTTGAATATGTACATTCATCTGTTAAACATTAGAGGAAGAAAGGCAAATCTGAGGGCTACAGATGATAATCCCCTGACAAAGGCTGAGCTAAGAAATTGCAATGAAAGCAATTTCATGCAGCATACTTATTAGTATCATTTTATCATGCAGCCAGCTCTGGCCATCTGTTGATTAGTTGGATGTTTCAGTAAAGCCAGCATGCTAATTTTATAAGTAAATTGCATCTCTTTCAGATGAAGGAGAAGGCTCTGGCTGGAGTCAGTATTGCAGACATACTACAAATGGAAAATGTTGAAGAATGACAGAACACAGAACAGGCTCCATGGCACTTGGACCTTGATCTGGAGGCACTGGTGGAGGACACTGAAAGTAGGTGTGGTGTCTTAGGGCATGCAGACTTTCATTCAAAAGATTGATGTTCATGTCAAGTCCTGAAGATGCAGTGATTCAAGACATTCAATGACCTGTTGTCCCTCTGGAAGAGATCTTACTCCCACTCCAGCCAATCTGCCAGTTCTGTTATTGCCGCAGCCCATCAACCACCTGGACTGCTGCTACCTATACTGAGATGGTGCATACAACAGATGGACCTCCTAGGATCAGAAACTTCATTTGGTTCAAGTGTAGTCTTCTGAACTACAAAGCAGCAAACTTCCAGGTTCATCCCAAAGCCTGTTAAGTGGTGTCAGGGAGGATGTTTAACTCAGGCAAATACAAAGGGTTAGTGAATGGATAACTCTAACATAGAGCAGGAATTGACTATATAAAAACATATTTTATTTTGGAATTTAAGAAAGGCATTCAACTTAGCTCCAGCAGACTTCAATCTCCCAGCAGATGTCCCTGCACACACATAACCATGTGAATTTAACATGCTTCACCTCACAAGAATACCTGTGTTTTGCAAACAACATCTGATATCTCAAGAGACACATCTTGTTACCAAAAAATGTGGACAGTATTACAACTGAAATTTTCACTTTCTATGCACAGAAAATGGTATCAAACTTTAAAGGGTTAACTAGACAAAATGTGATAGGAAGAGGAACATAAAAAAATAGAATTCGGCAATGGCAGGGAGCTCAAATTGATTTAAAATATGTTATGGCCCACACACTTCTTATTGTTTATTTTGGCTAATGAAAATAAAATAGAACATCCATGACCTATGACTTGACATTTTACAAAAGAATTACTTTCATGAGAAAATCTGCAGAATCTGAAAATCCAAAGCAACACGCACAGCACTGGAGGAACTCCAGCATCAATGGAACAGAGTATACAGTCTACGTTTCAGGTTGCAACCCTACTTCACGACTGGAAAGGAAGGGGAGCAGTCAGCGTAAGAAGGTGAGGGGAGGGGAGGAAGAAGTACAAGGTGGTAGGTGATGGATGAAACCAGGAAGGGGGGGGTGGTGAAGTAAAGAGCTGGGAAGATGATTGGTCAACGAGATAAAGGCTAGAGGAGGGGGAATCTGAAAGGAGAGGATAGAAGACCATGGAAGAAAGGTGAGTGTGGCATAGAATTAGTTTATATCATTAAAAAAAATCAAGAAAAATATAACCAAGTAGCTGGTCAAAAGAGTGGGGGCATGCTAAAGTATCTGGGTGATGGGTGTTACAGCATACACTCAGGCTGTCCATCTGACCTCAGAAACAAGGTGCTTTATAGAACTTTCCACATATCTGAGATTGTTCTATGTCAGGTAGTCACTACAGACAAGTCACTTCCATAAATCTGTGGGAAATATCAAGAAACTGTAATCAGGGACAGAGTTAATAGTCGAACATCTATGGATTGATTAGCGAAAGCTCCAACATGACTTTGTTAAAGATAAACTTGGTTGAATGTTCTGATAAAGTTAAAAAGAAGGCAAATGAGGAAAATGTTATTGAGGTGGTACATATGGACTCCTAAAAGGTATTTAACAAAGTGGCACATATATCTGTCATAGTGGGCGCTGGCAATGAAGGAACCCAGGTGTGGAGCAATGACATACTCCCACATGCAGATGGAAACAAGAGCGTATACATAGGAATTCTAATAGAATACAGGTGGTTCAACTGAGTGGCACCATGAGACAAATCATTCTCAAAACAAGGACCCCGCGATAAACACGCAGGCAGGTGGACGTCAGCAAGTTAAACTGGTGGGAAGAATTTAAAAGAAGAGCATTATTTCTTCAGTGGTTTGATTGAGGCACGACTGAGCAGGAACGTGAACATCGGCGAGTTAGACTGGCAGGAAAAATTCTAAAGGAAGTCAGCTTTATAGAGCGGGCACCAGAGTAGAGGGAGTCCAAGTAAGAGGAGTTTGGCTCAATGGGGCTTCGGCTATAACGGGTCGAGGCGTGGTGAGTTACATGTGAAGAACAGGAAGAGGAAGTATGTGTGTGAGGCCGTTGTTCTGTACTGGGTGTCAGATGTGGGATGTCCGGGAGACTCCCAGCCTCCCGGATGGCCACATCTCTGCGAAGTGCATCGAGCTGCAGCTCCTTAGAGACCAGGTTAGGGAACTGGAGATACAGCTTGATGACCTCAGGGAAAGGGAGGAAGTGATAGATAGGAGCTATTGGCAAGTAGTCATACCAGGGCCTCGGAAGACAGATAAATGGGGAACAATCAGGAGAGGGGAGGGCAAGAGTCAGTTACTAGAGAGTATCACACACAAAATGCTGGTGGAACACAGCAGGCCAGGCAGCATCTATAGGGAGAAGCACTGTCGACGTTTCGGGCCAAGACCCTTCATCAGGACTAACTGAAAGGAAAGACAGTAAGAGATACTTATACTTTTACTTTATTGTCACCAAACAATTGATACTAGAGCGTACAATCATCACAGTGATATTTGTTTCTGTGCTTCGTGATCCCTGAAGTACAAATCGAAGTAAACATAATAAAAATTTAAATTATAAATCATACTTAGAAAAGGGAAAGTAAGGTAGTGCAAGTCAGGTCCAGATATTTGGAAGGTATGGGCCAGATCCAGGTCAGGATCTGTTCAGCAGTCTTATCACAGTTGGAAAGAAGCTGTTCCCAAATCTGGCCGTACGAATTTTCATGCTCCTGAACCTTCTCCCGGAGGGAAGAGGGACAAAAAGTGTGTTGGCTGGGTGGGTTGTGTCCTTGATTATCCTGGCAGCACTGCTCCGACAGCGTGTGGTGTAAAGTGAGTCCAAGGATGGAAGATTGGTTTGTGTGATGTGCTGGGCTATGTTCACAATCTTCTGCAGCTTCTTCCGGTCTTGGACAGGACAACTTCCATACCAGGTTGTGATGCACCCTAGAAGAATGCTATCTATGGTGCACCTGTAAAAATGAGTGAGGGTTTTAGGGGACAGGCCAAATTTCTTCAGCTTTCTCAGGAAGTAAAGGTGCTGGTGGGCCTTCTTGGCATTAGACTCTGCTTGGTTAGACCAAGTCAGGTCATTTGTGATATTCACCCCAAGGAACTTAAAGCTTTTTACCTGTTCCACCTGTGCACCACCGATGTAGATGGGATTGTGCAGTCCGCTACTCCTTCTGAAGTCAGCAACCAATTCCTTCATCTTGCTGACATTGAGGGATAGGTTATTGTCTTCGCACCATGCCACTAGGTTCTTAATTTCCTCTCTGTACTCAGACTCATCATTACCCAAGATACGGCCTATAATTGTAGTGTCATCAGCAAACTTATATATTGAGTTCGATGGAAACTTGGCTACACGATCATGGATGTACAGTGAGTACATCAGCGGGCTGTGTACATAGCCTTGTGGGGCACCGGTGCTCAGAGTGATTGTAGAGGAGAGCTTGTCCCCTATTTTTACAGCCTGGGTTCTGACTGTGAGAAGTTGAAGATCCAGCTGCAGATCTGAGTGCTAAGACCCAGGTTCCAGAGCTTAGGAATCAGTTTATTTGGAATGATGGTATTAAAGGCAGAGCTGTAGTCGATGAAAAGGAGCCTTACATATGAGTCTTTATTCTCCAGGTGTTCTAAGGAGGAATGTAGTGTCAGAGAGATCGCATCTGCCATTGACCTATTGCTCCGGTAGGCGAATTGCAAAGCGTCGAGGTTGACTGGTAGGTTATGGTTGATGTGTGCCATAACCAATCGCTCGAAGCACTTCATAGCAATTGATCTTAGAGCCACAGGTTGGTAGTCATTCAGGCAGGCCACCTTGCTTTTCTTCAGCACCGGGATTATCATTGCCTTCTTAAAACACGAGGGGATCTTAAACTGAAGCAGGGAGCAGTTGAAGATGTCAGCAAACACTCCAGCTAGCTCGCTTGCACAGGCCCAGAGAACCCGTCCCGGGACGTCATCTGGGCCCATCGCCTTCCTTGGATTTATCTTCTGGAAGGCTCTTCTAACGTCTTCATCCTTGACGATGAATATTGATGCCACCAGGTCCGGTTCATCCGGAGGGGGTGGGTGTGGTAAACTATGTGTATACCTGTCTGGACACGCCCCTCTGCTGACTGCTCCTCTGGCTCCTCCCACAGACCCCTGTATAAAGGCGATTGGAGGCACTGCTCCTCCCTCAGTCTCCAAGATGTCGTGGTCACATTTGCAGCTAATAAAAGCCTATCCTTTGTCTCCCGTCTCCGAGAGTTATTGATGGTGCATCAGCGGGACACTCCTCTTCTGTTTGAATCTTGCGTAGAATACATTAAGTTCATCAGGAAGAGAAGCGCTACAGTTATTGATATTCCCAGCCTTTTCTTTGCACCCAGTGATCTCATTTAGACCCTGCCATAGTCTACTGGCATCTCTCTGGTTAGCCTGGGCTTCCAACTTGGCTCGATATTGCCTCTTGGTGCCCTTAATGGCTTTCCGGAGTTCACGCCTAGGTTCCGTGTAGCGACTGGTATCTCCGGACCTAAAAGCTGCAGCTCGAGCCTTCAAAAGGGACTGGACCTCATAATTCATTCAAGGTTTCCCGTTAGGGACTACCTGGATCGTCTTGCGAGACACACAGTCCTCTATGCATTTCCAGATAAAGTCCATGACAGCTGAAGCATACTCATCGAGGTTAGCTGCCGAGTCCTTGAATACTAACCAGTCCACCAATCCAAAGCAGTCACGGAGGACCTCATCCATTTCCTCTGTCCAACGCAACACCACTTTTGACACCGTGACCTCCCACTTCAGTTCCTGTTTGTAAGCCAGGAGGAGGAGTACGGCCTGATGGTCCGATTTTCCGAAGTGAGGTCATTGGATGGAACGGTAGGCATCCTTGACTGCTGTGTAGCAGTGGTCAAGTATATTCGGGCCTCTGGTGAAGCAGGAGACATGTTGATATAACTTTGGCAGCACTTTTCTGAGGTTGGCCTGGTTAAAGTCCCCAGCTGTAATGAGCAAAGCCTCCGGATACCTGAAAGTAGATTCCAGATTTGAAAGTAGCAGGGGGAGGGGGAAATGCAAAATGATAGGAGAAGACCAGAGGGGGTGGGGTGAAGCTGAGAGGTGTAAAGGTGATTGGCAAAAGGGTTACAGAGCTGGAGAAGGGAAAGGATCATGGGATGGGAGGCCTCGGGAGAAAGAAAGAGGGAAGGGAGCACCAGAGGGAGATGGAGAACAGGCAGGGTGATGGGCAGAGAGAGAGAAAAAAAGGGGTGGGGGAAAAAACTAAATATATCAGGGATGGGGTAAGAAGGGGAGGAGGGGCATTAACAACAGTTAGAGAAGTCAATGTTCATGCCATCAGGTTGGAGGCTACCCAGCCGGTATATAAGGTGTTGTTCCTCCAACCTGAGTGTGGCTTCATCTTGACAGTAGAAGAGGCCATGGATAGACATATCAGAATGGGAATGGGATGTGGAATTAAAATGTGTGGCCACTGGGAGATCCTGCCTTCTCTGGCGGAACGAGCATAGGTGTTCAGCGAAACGGTCTCACAGTCTACGTCGGGTCTCACCAATATATAAAAGGCCACACCGGGAGCACCAGATGCAGTATATCACACCAGCCGACTCACAAGTGAAGTGTTGCCTCACCTGGAAGGACTGTCTGGGGCCCTGAATAGTGGTGAGGAAGGAAGTGTAAGGGCAGGTGTAGCGCTTATTCCGCTTACAAGGATAAGTGCCAGGAGGGAGATCGGTGGGAAGGGATGGGGGGAACAAGTGGACAAGGGAGTCGCGTAGGGAGCGATCCCTGCGGAAAGCAGAAAGGGGGGAAATGGAAAGATGTGCTTGGTAGTGGGATCCCATTGGAGGTGGTGGAAGTTACAGAGAATTATATGTTGTATCTGGAGGGCAGCGGAGAGAGAGGCAGCAGAGTGACAGGGCTTTGGCTCAACGGGCTTAGGTGGTAACAGGATGAGGCGAGGTAGGTTTAACTGTGTTAATTGCGGAAAGGAGGTAGTATGTGTGTGAGGCCAGTTTTAGGCGCTCGGTGTCAGATGACGGGGGTCCTGGAGTCTCCCAGCCTATCGGACAGCAATATCTGTGCCAGGTGTGTCCGGCTACGGCTCCTGAGGGATCAAGTTAGGGAACTGAAGGTGCAGCTCGATGACCTTCGCCTGGTCAGGGAGAGCGAGGAGGTGATAGAGAGGCGTTATAAGCAGGTAGTCACACCGGGGCCATGGGAGACAGACAAGTGGGTAACAGTCAGGAAAGGGAAGGGGAAGATTCAGGTACTAGAGAGTACCCCTGTGGCTGTCCCCCTTAACAATAAGTACTCCTGTAGTTAGGGGGTCAGACAGGCAATTCTATGGACACAGTAAAAAACGCGGATGGTTGTTTGCTTTCCAGGTGCCAGGGTCCGGGATGTTTCTGATCGCATCTACAGTATCCTTAAGTGGGAAGGTGAACAGCCAGAGGTCGTGGTACATATTAGTACCTACGACATAGGTAGGAAAAGGGAGGAGGACCTGAAAACAGACTACAGGGAGTTAGGAAAGAAGCTGAAAAGCAGGACCTCAAAGGTAGTAATCTCGGGATTACTGCCTGTGCCACGCGACAGTGGGTAGGAATAGAGTGAGGTGGAGGATAAATGTGTGGCTAACAGATTGGAGCAGGGCACAGGGATTCAGATTTCTTTTGGGGTAAGCGTGACATGTACAGAAAGGACAGGTTGCACTTGAATCTGAAGGGGACCAAGATCCTGACAGTTAGGTTTGCTAAGGCTATGGGGAGAGTTTAAACTAGAACTTCTGGGGGAAGGGAACCCAACTTAAGAGATGGAGGAAGGGGCAGTTGGCACACAAATAGAGAAAGCTTGCGGGCAGTGTGAGAGGAAGGTTAGGCAGGTGACATGGAAGAGATGCCCTCAAAGTGATAGTTTGAGATGTCTATTTTAATGCAAGGAGTATCATGAACAAAGTGGATGAGCTTACAGTGTGGATCAGTACTTGGAGATGTGATGTTGTGGCCATTACAGAGACTTGGATGGCTCAGGGGCAGGAATGGCTGCTTTGAGTGCCAGGCTTCAGATGTTTCAGAAAGGATAGGGAAGGGGGCAAAAGAGGTGGAGGCATGGCACTACTGATCAAAGTAATGGCTGCAGAAAAAGAGGAAGCCATGGAGGGATTGTCTACTGAGTCTCTGTGGTTGGAAGTTAGAAACAGGAAGGGGACATTAACTCTACTGTGTCTTTTTTTTATACACCACTCAATAGTAACAGGGACATCAAGGAGCAGATAGAGAGACAGATTCTGGAACAGTGCAATAATAACAGGGTTGATGTGATGGAGATTTTAATCTCCCCAATATTGATTGGCATCTCCCTGAAGCAAGGGGTTTAGATGGGGAAGAGTTTTTTAGGTGTGTTCAGGAAGTTTCCTGATACAATATGTAGAGAAGCCTACAAGAGGAGAGGCTGTACTTGATCTGGTTTGGGGAAATAAACCAGTGGGAGAGTATTTTGGAGATAGTAATCACAATTATATCTCCTTTACCAGAGGATTGGAGAGGGATAGGAGCAGACAAGTTAGAAAATCGTTTAATTGGAGTAAGGGGAAATGTGAAGCTATCAGGCAGAAATTTAGAAGTATAAATTGGGAGGAGATGTTCTCAGGGAAATATACAGAAGAAATGTGGCAAATGCTCAGGGGATATTTGCATGGTGTTCTGCATAGGTACGTTCCAATGAGACAGGGAAAGGATAGTAGGGTACAGGAACCATGGTATACAAAGGCTGTAGAAAATCTAGCCAAGAAGAAAAGAATACGAAAGGTTAAAAAACTATGTTATGATAGAAATCTCAAAAATTATAAGGCTAGCAGGAAGGAGCCTAAGAATAAAATTAGGAGAGCCAGAAGGGGCCATGAGAAGGCCTTGGCAAGCCGGGTTAAGGAAAACCCAAAGCATTCTACAAGTATGTGAAGAGCAAGAGGATAAGATGTGAGAGAATAGGACCAGTCAAGTGTGTCAGTGGAAAAGTGTGTATGGAACCGGAGGAGGTAGCAGAGTTACTTAATAAATACTTTACTTCAGTATTCACTGCGGAAAGGGACCTTGGCAATTTTAGGGATCACTTACTGCGGACTGAAAAGCTTGAGCATATAGACATTAAGAAAGAAGATGTGCTGGAGCTTTTGGAAAGCATCAAGTTGGATAAGTCACCGGGACTGGATGAGATATACCCCAGGTTACTGTGGGAGGTAAGGGAGCAGATTGCTAAGCCTCTGTCAATGATCTTTGCATCACCAACGGGGATGGGAGAGGTTCTGGAGGACTGCAGGGTTGCAGATATTGTTCCCTTATTCAAGAAAAGGAGAAAACATAGCCCTGGAAATTATAGACCAGTGAGTCGTACCTTAGTGGTTGGTAAGTTGATGGACAAGATCCTGAGAGGCAGGATTTATGAACATTTGGAGAAGCATAATATAATTAGGAATAGTCAGCATGGCTTTGTCAAAAGGAGGTAATATGTTACGAGCATAACTGAGTATTTTGAGGATGTGTCTAAACATATTGATGAAGGTAGAGCAGTAGATGCAGTGTATATGGATTTCAGCAAGGCATTTGATAAGGTACCCCATGCAAGGCTTATTGAGAAAGTAAGGAGGCAGGGGATCCAGGGGGACCTTGCTTTGTGGATCCAGAACTGGCTTGCTCAAAGAAGGCAATGAGAAGTTGTAGATGGGTCATATTCTGCATGGAGGTCAGTGACCAGTGGTGTGCCTCAGGGATCTGTTCTGGGACCCCTACTCTTAGTGATTTTTATAAATGACCTGAATGAGGAAGTGGAGGAATGGGTTAGTAAATTTTCTGAAAATGTTGTGGATAGCATGGAGGGATGTCACAGGTTACAGTGGGACATCGATTGGATGCAAAACTGGGGTGAAAAGAGGTAGATGGAGTTCAACCCAGATATGTGTGAGATGGTTCATTTTGCTAGGTCAAATATAATGGCAGAATATAGTATTAATGGCAAGACTCTTGGCAGTATGGAGAATCAGAGGGATCTTGGGGTTCAAGTCAGTAGGACTCTCAAAGCTGCTGCGCAGGTTGACTGTGTGGTTAAGAAGGCATACGGTGTATTGTCCTTTATCAACCATGGGATTGAGTTCAAGAGCCAAGAGGTAATGTTACAGCTATATTGGACCCTAGTCAGACCCCGCTTGGAGTACTGTGCTCAGCTCTGGTCATTTCACTACAGGAAGGATGTGGAAACTATAGTAAGGGTGCAGAGGAGATTTACAAAGATGTTGCCTGGATTGCGGAGCATGTCTTACGAGAATAGGTTGAGTGAACTCAGCCCTTTCTCCTTGGAGAGACGGAGGATGAGAAGTGACCTGAGAGCAGTGTATAAGATGATGAGAGGCATTGATCATGTGGATAGTTAGAAGCTTTTTCCCAGGGCAGAATTGGCGAACGTGAGAGGGCACAGTTTTTGGAAGTAGGTACAGAGGAGATGTCAGGGGTAAGTTTTTACACAGAGAGTGGTGAGTGTGTGGAATGGCCTGCTGTCGATAGTGGTGGAGGCGGATACAATAGGGCCTTTTCAGAGACTCTTGGATAGGTGCATAGAGATAAGAAAAATAGAAGGCTCTGTATAACCCCAGGTAATTTCTAAATCCTAGCTTCCTTTCTCTTCTTCCCAGTTCTGATGAAGCATCTTCATCCTGAAACATTAACCCCACTTCCCTTCCCAAAAAGATAGCCTCTTGGATATCTCTGGTGTTTTCTATTTTTATTTCAGATATCCTGCATCTGCAGATTTCCGATTGTAATTTTCACTTAACTTGTAAAATGGATTTCGCAAGCAGATGGTGATAGGACCACATCATTTAAAATATTTATTAAGGAGTTGGAATTGGTTGTCCAAGACACAAATTCTAAATCTGTAGATAACATAACATTTGGAAGTGTCCTGAACTGTGGACTAACTGGTAAAAGATTTCAAGAGGATATGGACAGGCAGGTGAAATGTACAGATGAAACTTAATACTATAAAATGCAAAATATTATATTTTAATAGGAAGCATGAATAGTAGAAACATAATCAAGGTCGAAGTAACTCTCCAAGGAGATGGGAACAAAAAGATCTTGGGGATATGTAGAAAATTTATTCAGAGCACTTAAAGAAACTAGTTTAAAGAGCATATGGGATTTTGGGCTCTATAAACATGGGGATAGAGTACACAAACAAGAAAGTCAGGAGGAACAGTTATAAAACATCTTATCAGTTATAACTGAATAAGTGTGTCCACTTCTTCTGGCCACAGTTTAGATAGGGTGTAAACCCTTCCGGGAGAGTGCAAGAGAAAAGTAATGACTGTGAGGGGTTGTGGATGGACTTTATTTATAAGGACAAATGGAGAATGAGGAAGGAATTTAAAATCATGAAGAACGCAGACAGAGTAGATTGAGGGGAACTGTTCCTATTAGTAATAGGGTCAAGAACTAGGGAAGATATAATGGAGGTAATTGACAAAAGTACAATAAATGACATGAGGAAATAGACAATAGACAGTAGGTGCAGGAGTAGGCCATTCGGCCCTTCTAGCCAGCACCGCCATTCACTGTAATCATGGCTGATCATACACAATCAGTACCCCGTTCCTGCCCTCTCCCCATATCTCTTGACCCTGCTATCTATAAGAGCTCTATCTAACTCTCTCTCGAATGCATCCAGAGACTTGGCCTCCACTGCCTTCTGGGGCAGAGCATTCCACATATCCACCACTCTCTGGGTGAAAAAGTTTTTCCGCATCTCTGTTCTAAATGTCCTACCCCTTATTCTTAAACTGTGGCCTCTAGTTCTGCACTCACCCATCAGCGGGAACATGCTTCCTGCCTCCAGTGTGTCCAATCCCTTAATAATCTTATATGTTTCAATCAGATCCCCTCTCATCCTTCTAAATTCCAGTGTATACAAGCCCAGTCGCTCCAATCTTTCAACATATGACAGTCCCGCCATTCTGGGAATTAACCTTGTGAACCTATGCTGCACTCCCTCAATAGCAAGAATGTCCTTCCTCAAATTTGGAGACCAAAACTGCACACAATACTCCAGGTGGGGTCTCACCAGGGCCCCGTACAGCTGCAGAAGGACCTCTTTACTCCTATACTCAATTCCTCTTGTTATAAAAGCCAGCATGCCATTAGCTTTCTTCACTGCCTGCTGTACCTGCATGCTTGCTTTCATTGACTGATGTACAAGAACACCTAGATTTCGTTGTACTTCCCCTTTTCCTAACTTGACTCCATTTAGATAGTAATCTGCCTTCCTGTTCTTGCCACCAAAGTGGATAACCTCACATTTATCCACATTAAACTGTATCTGCCATACATATGCCCCACTCACCCAACCTGTCCAAGTCACCCTGCATTCTCATAACATCCTCCTGACATTTCACACTGCCACCCAGCTTTGTGTCATTGGCAAATTTGCTAATGTTACTTTTAATCCCTTCATCTAAATCATTCATGTATATTGTAAACAGCTGCGGTCCCAGCACCGAACCTTGCAGTACCCCACTGGTCACAGCCTGCCATTCCGAAAGGGACCCGTTAATCACTATTCTTTGTTTCCTGTCAGCCAGCCAATTTTCAATCCATGTCAGTACTCTGCCCCCAATACCATGTGCCCTAATTTTGCTCACTAATCTCCTATGTGGGACTTTATCAAAAGCTTTCTGTAAGTCCAGGTACACTACATCCACTGGCTCTCCCTTGTCCATTTTCATAGTTACATCCTCAAAAAACTCCAGAAGATTAGTCGAGCATGATTTTCTCTTCATAAATCCATGCTGACTCGGACTGATCCTTCTACTATTATACACAGAACATGTTTGCCTGGAATGCATTGCCAAAGGTTGTGGCATAATGAGATTCATTTGTAATGTTCAAAAGTAGATGAATAAGTTTCTAAAAGGAAATAATGCATTGGACTATGGGAAGAAGGCAGGAAAGTGAGACTAACAATGCTGGTCTTGCATTGAGCAAGTTTGACTCTACATGCTCAATGCCCTTCTTCCGTGTGGTATTCTATGAAAAGGTGTGTATCAACATGATTCACATTCACTCCTCTCTCATGTCTCAGTAAGCAACCACTTCAATGTGCGGCCTACATTTGAAAGACATCATGATCATTTCCAAGAGTTTAATGCTTCAAATTGTGAAGCAATGGTCCATGAAGGACATTCAAATTGATTGCAGTTTATACTCATGGCCATCCCCACGCCTTTTCTCCTCAACATTGGGCAGCTCAAGAGTAATTTCCAGCTTGCTACAACCCTCACAAGCCTAGCAACCTTCCAAAAAATCTACATTTGTTTAACTGATTAATGACTGGGATATTTCATCATTCAAATCTCTAAGCTACTAGTACTAATCATACCTTCAGATATTTCTTTATTACATTTCATATAATGTGGATCACTGCTCTCCATCCAGGTATTCAGTAAAATCCAGTGGGTTTTTGGTCATAGTAGAGGACCAAGAGGCATGTGTAAGTATGGGAGGTTTCCTCCCATAGAAGATATTAATGATCAGTTGAAATTTCACAAGCATCTTAGAGCTTCATTGCCATGATGACGGATTTCATTTTTCCCGCATTTTTCAAACTATATTCAAATACTCATACCACCATGGTTTAACCAACACACAAAATGCTGGAGTAACTCAGCAGGTCACGTAGCATCTATGGAAGGAAATAAACAGTTGTTGTTTTGGGCCGAGACCCTTCATCAGGACTGGAAATGGAAGGAAGGGGCAGGAGCCAGAATAAGAAGGTAGAGGAGGGACAAGGAGTACAATCTGGCAGGTGATAGGCGAGACCTAGTGAGGGGAAAGCTCGGTAAGTCGGGGAAGGGGAATGAAGTAAGAAGCTAGGAGGTGGTAGGTGGGAAAGGTAAAGGGGTAACGAAGGAGGAACCTAGTATGAGAAGGCAATGTCCATGGAATAAAGGAAAAGAGGAAGGAAACAGAATGATGTCATCGACAGGTGAGGAGAAGAGAACCAGTGAGGGGGTAACTAGAATGGGTAGTGAAAAGAGAGATAAGTGGGGAGGTGGGAGTAACGTAGAGAAATTAATGTTTATGCCATCAGGTTGGAGGCTACCCAGCGGTTGCTCTGATCTCTAATGCTGTGATCTGATCTGGACACATGGAATGTGAATCAAGTTGACCTGTGATTTTAATCACAAGGCTGAAAATTATTGTTTTGATAAAATCAAATCATAGAACCTCATTTAACTTCTGACATTTCCAGTCATGACGATGCAAGATTGTAATTGTATTTTTACAAAACAAATTGGTAAAATTGCCTCGTTTAAATATTTAAAATTTAATTAAATCTACAAAACACTGAGTTTTTTTTAAAATCAGTGATAAGATGCAGGTTGGATAGATTAAAAAAAAAGTCTGGTACTGAGTTTCTAAATTGAAAAGAGATTTAAAAATGTTTGAAGCAAATTATGCTGTCCACAGATAAATGCCTGTCATAATTCCCTGCATGTTAAGTAAGGAAGCCATGCTGCTATTAAACTCTAGTAATTTTGTCTTCCTATCTGATGTGAAATTTCAGAGAATAGTTATGTATAATTAAAATTAAACATGGTTCATGGGTGTGGCTTTCAGAAGTAATTAAACAGATGTCAATCTTGCACACAAAAATGCTTCTGCTATTTTTGAAGATACAGAGATTGATAATAGGAACAACAGAAATCACAGGAGTATGCTTTTCAGCTCCACCATTCAATGAAAACATGTCTGATATTTTACCTCAGTACCACTTTCTTTCATAAACTGTGCATCACACAATTCCATCAATAGCAAAAGATACATCAACTTATGCATTTAATACAGGCTGTTCCCAGATTATGGCAGGATTCTGTTCATAATTCAAACAGTTCACAAGTCAGAAATGTGGCCACAATCCATGTTGCAACATGATTGAAGATGCCAGCAGCACCCCCCAGCAGCTGACGAATCTATAAAACCAGTCTCCTAAATGCTCATATGCATGTACAGTTTGTACACAAGTCATGTATTCATCAGCTGAGGAGGACCTCTATACTTGACAAATAAATTCCCTCTTGAACAGAGAATTCCAAAGACTTGCTGCTCGTTCAGTCAAAAAAAAGTTCTTCTCAACCCTATATGTACTGTACTGAATGATTGAATGATTAGTTCTAGACATCCCAAACAGACGAAACATCCACTCCACATTTATTCCATCAAGCCTGCAAAAACCTAATAAGATCAGCTGTCATTCCTCATGGCTCTGGAGAGTACAGGACCTGTCTGCTTAATAACTTCTCAAGCAACAAATCCACCATGCCTGGACTCAATTTGGTGAACTATCTCAGCACTTGCTCAATCAGAAGTATACATAATATTCCAGATGCAATCTCACCAGGGTTCTATATAATTGGAGCAAGATGTCTCCAGTACACGTCATTTTGCAATAGGACCTAAAGCTGCTCCACATCCACTTCAAAATCCATTCTGCCACCTATAAGGAAAGGTGGATATATCAATCTCCATTGTAAGCAGCTGGCACCACAGCACTAATCTCTGCAACACCTTCTGGTACAGCCTTCCAATCCAAAAATGACTTCTTTATTCTCCTCTCTGTTTTCTATCTGTTGGCTAATACTGTGTCCATGCCAGTATATTATTCCCAATACAATGAACTCTGAAAAGCAATGAAAACCTACTCACCGCAGTGTGAAATACAGTAATCCTTTCCAGATTGTTTTACAGAATGCGGGAAAATCAACTCAGAACATCTTAAAGTCATAGATGTAGACAGCACGCAAGCAGGCCCTTCGGTCCATCAGAAATGTGCAGGCTTTACATTAATCCCGCACTAATCCCATTTAATTTCCCTCTCAGTCCCCTCAATTCATTGAAGATTCTACCAATCACCTGCAAATGAAAAGCAGTTTACAGTGATCAAGTAATTTATCAACAAACACACTTTATGGATGCTGGGTGGTGGATGGTAAACCAAAGGACCAGGAGGAACGCTACAAAGTTATAAGAACTCTAAACAAATACCACCTTTATGTCAATTTAGAACCAGGAATGCTGGGCTGTGCTCTCCTTTTTTTTCCATTTTCTTATAAACAACTAATATCAACATCTTTATCCACCAGAGATGGAATCATTTCTAATCTTTACTGATGGAAGTATTAATATGTTATTGAATATTCTCACCAAACACATAAATAGGGGAAAAGCACAAATGAGTCAACTGCGATTCAGGGTTGTAGTCTACCTCCAAAGTACGGACGCGCACATTTTAGATAAATTGCGAAAACAATCTACAGTTATTTCATTCACAATTGCACACAGAGACAAGATAATCTGCAGTACTAGTGCTGTTGGGAATTTAAGTTGTCCCTGAGGAATGCATTTACCTGGACCATCAGCCAAAACCTCCTTCTCTATCCAGTGGCTTTGCAACTGCCATTCTCTTAGACATGTACAGCCAGCACCCACCAATCTCTCTGTGCAATGACCGGTGGAGCAATGAGCATTTCCGATCTCTCTCTAAATTTCCAGCAATTTATCCTTTACTCCACATGAATCAAATCTACAAGAAATTCTTTCACGTTCCATGCAATGTTCTGATGTATTAATACCTGTGATGAACTACATATACCTGTCTGGACTGCTCCTGTGGCTCCTCCCACAGACCCCTGTATAAAGGCGATTGAGGCCTGAGCCCGGCCTCATTCTCCAGGATGTAGTGTTGTTCATTCTTCCAGTCAATAAAAGCCGATATCTCGCTTCTTATGTCTCAGAGTGAGTTATTGATGGTGCATCAATACCTCAATAAGATAGATTCATACTTACATTTTATCCCCCTGACTTCTGCAACACCTATTATCTTTGTTATCAAACTTTCCTGAATCCCACCTGGCGATCTCTTTCCCCATCCCTCCAATCTACATTTGATCCCTGAGCTCCTTTCCATACATCCCCTATTTCCCACTGAACACTCTGATTTCTCACCCAGTATGTAAGTCTCTGGACCCCATTATTGGCCCAACTCCCAACTCCCAATCCTCAAATTCCCCTGAAGCTTATAAATCCATTGCCCCAAATCCCCAGACAGAAATTCATCTGTAGGGAGAGACCAAAAGCTTATCCAAATGAATTAGTAAAACTCAAAACCAAAACATACCTTTCAAGTCATAGGTAAACCTCTAAGTCTTAGAGCTGCTAAAGTTCTGATCCAGCAGAAGGAAACCATGTTTGGTTTACATTTCTTAAACTTGACTGCAGCACAGTGCTAGAAATAATGACATGAATAATATTTATTGCAGATAAAAATACAATTTGATAAAGGCAGTTATTTATACAAAGCCAAGAAAGGAAATTACCAGAGTCTAAAGGTTGAGAATATTTAAATTCAGATATCTGCCATTCTGTGCACTTATTACTCTGATAGTATTTTAGATTCTTCGAATATTCATGGGATAAAGGTAAAAGGTAAAATGTTTAAGGCGAACATGAGGGGTATCTTTTTCACTCAGAGGGCAGTGGGAGTGTGAAACAAGCTACCAGCGGAGATGGTGGATGCCGGTTCCATTTCAACATTAAGAGAGTTTGGATAGGTACGCGGATGGGAGAGGTATGGGGGCTATGATGTAGGTGCAGGTCAACAGGACTATGCAGAATAATAGTTAAACATGGACTAAGTAAGCCAACAGCCTGTTTTTGCACTGTAGTTCTCTATGATGATAAACTGTAAGATTTGCCTGGATAGTTCAGGTACACAATTTTTGCCAACTTCTTTACCTCGAAAGGTTTGAATGCTTCGGCTCTTTGTGTAACACGTAAGCAGCCAATTATGCTTCTTCGTCAGTCTTATTTGTTGCTAATAACAAGGTTACAGCACATGCCCAGCAGGTCAGTCTGTGCTAATGGAGTGTGAGAAAACTGAGCCGAAGTCATAGATGAATCCTTCAATTGGAGAATTCAATTCTGAGTACAGATTTTCAACAATTCTCTCTAATTTAACCTGTGTTTGGACACAACGATTTTGAATTTTGGCTGATTACACCAGTTTTACAACTACACCTCTACAGCATCAGCATAACTGACCCAAAAAAATACAGGTTCAACCATAAATTGAAACTAGTTTTTAAAATACAGCATTTAGCCTGATGTGGGTCTCATTTGTAAAAGAGGTTTTGCTCCACAATGAATTAATTACTGCTAATCCCACATGTCTGCAATCCTCTGAGGAGGCTTCCAAAATTCTGTTGGATCAGGAATGTTAATTGGTATGATTTACAGGAATTGGACTATGCTTTAGTTTACTGAGGATACAGAACATAAACCTTATTTTCTCAAACACAATTAGGCAAGTAACCACCAATAATAAACACATCCCACAAAAATAAACTTAAGCTTAAGTCTGTTTATTGTGTCCATCAAATGTCTGCTGCACAATTATGTAAATAAGATACTGAGCATTCCCTTGGTTCCTCCTGGATTTACCTTTCCCAAGTTTGGCATCAGCATTGTTTTTACTGTCTCGTCAGGATTAATTCATTATATCCAACTTCCACCAGTTCTAAAAATGGGCACCAAAGCTGCCTCTAATATCTAACTACTGTACATTCAGAATTACCTTTAAGTATAGAGTTAGTCTTCTACTGTTTAATTCAGTCTTCATCAACTGTAATTTAATTGCATGAATGTATTATGTTTACATTACTACATTCCTAAGGTTGCCATAGCCCGGGGGGGGGGGGGTGGTAGGGATAAGCCCCACTACCTATAAAGTGCTCCAAATGATGTGTGTCTCTAACAGCCTCTGACAACCAAGTCCAACTCTTGGTCTTCACATGTGGCTTGGCTACTAGGCTCAGTGGAAATTTTTCACCGACAAAAGAAGGGGCAAAGGTGGACCACTGGCGTCTCAAAACCAGTTGCTTTGGGCAGGTGGGTTCCTCAGCCATGGACAACAGCCCACCGAGGAGAAGGAATACCCTGATTTTAAATCTCCACTGCCTTGCGACCCTACCCACTCATGGAAAAGGCTTTGGGAGTAGTAAACCCTGAGGAAGAAATCCGGAGCAGGGGTCCCTAAGGCAGTTTGATGTTGTTTACAACTTCACTCTGGCAACCTCTGCGACAACACTGGTGCCAAGCTGTATCGGCACTTGCCCTTCCCTTAGACTACATCAGTGACGTGGGGAGGGGGATCCCACTGTAAGGGCAACAGCCGGTTTTCCAAACCTTCCCACCCTGGAAAGGACACAGAGCATCAGAGCTGCAAACCCATGATCCCCGGGATGGACGGCTGTCTACTACATACTATAAATATTGTACATTAAATTTATTACATAAATATTATATGAAAGTTAATCTTTAATATATATTTTTTGCTGATAGTAAAGCTAATGCCAAAATAATGAACTCCGTTTGTTTTCATTGGTAAAGCAAGCAAAAAATGTTGTTCTTTAGAGGGCCCCACCCATTTGCGGGAAGTATGCAGACAAGAAAAAGTGATCTGGGAAAATTACTTCAGAAAAATAGTTATTAAATTTAGCATTTTGTTCTGTGTTCCCAGCAAGATTAAGTTTTGGATGTTGTCCAGACTCCAACCAGATGACTGTCACCACAAGGGAGGGAGAATAAAATTGCTATTCATAATAGCTAAGTTATACTATTTACTTGGCCTGTGGAGCCAACATCTCAGAAGCACTTACTTGTCACACAAATTGCACTGCTACCTTGCAAAGGTACTAAATATATGCAACAGTACGTTTGTGTTGTATGAAGAATGTGTACAGTACTCATTAGGCTTACTAATGCACCTCACTAAACCTGTCCTACACCATGATGGAGCAACCTGCAACTGTTTCAATATCCATAATAATGTTTTGATTATTATTCTGTACATTGAAATAGCATCTTCATCCTCACTAATCACTTATATAATATATGAAAAATGCTTATACCAACTTCCACATAAACTTTCCCACTGTATTTAGATACTATTTGAATGTCACAGTTTAGGCTTCCTACATTCTGTCTCACCCTACATACATGTGATTATATATCTTTGCTTTCTACAACTGAATTATCATGATGCTCTGAACTGATTCACATCTCTGAATGATTCCCATTGCAATGGCAGCAAAGCTTTCATTTCCATTCTGCTTCATTCATGCTCATGTAACCCGGATATGATATCTGCGCTCCTAACATTGCTCCTGCCTTTAGTTCACATTTATACTAATGTTCTGTCTTGCCAAAATTCCTTCACATTTTAAGAGCTCAGAGGCCTGTTTTATGTAACTTCTTGAATATTAAATTAATCTGACTGGATATTCTCATCCTTTAATCCATACAGTTGCACAATCGTGAAACTTGTCAAAGCTGTAATGCTATGAAAGGTCTTTCAAAGGAACAAAATGGTTTCTGATTATCATTCTTGTCCTCTTAGAACTTGTAAGTTATAAAATTACAATCTACTGCAACTGCTGAGGGAGTTGCATTAAGATGATTTTGTAACTTCTCAATTACTTTGTTAGATGGGACATCAATTGTCATAGTAAACACGAGGAAATCTGCAGATGCTGGAAATTCAAGCAACACACACAAAATGCTGGTGGAACGCAACAGGCCAGGCAGCATCTATAAGAAGAAACACTGTCGACGTTTCGGGCCGAGACCTTTCGTCAGGACTAACTGAAAGGAAAGATAGTAAGAGATTTGAAAGTAGGAGGGGGAGGGGGATATCTGAAATGATAGGAGAAGACCAGAGAGGGAGGGATGAAGCTAAGAGCTGGAAAGGTGATTGGCAAAAGGGATACAGAGCTGGAGAAGGGAAAGGATCATGGAACGGGAGGCTTAGGGAGAAGGAATGCTTGTCAATACGGCAGACTACAACAGTGGGACTTATAGTGAGGTTGGGACTGATGTGGAGAGAGTGGAGAGCATAGCGTTCGGAAGGAGTGAGGTTGGAATCGGAACACGGTGTGGTGAAGTCGAGACGGTTGATGTCCCGTCGGCAATTAGCAATAAAGAGATCCAGAGCAGGCAGAAGACCAGAGCGGGGTGTCCATGAAGAGGAGGAGGGTTGAAGATGGGAGAAGGGGTCATCAGTGGGGGTGGCAGAGTCCTTGTCGAAGAAGTAGGCTCAAAGACAGAGCCGGCGGAAGAAGAGTTCAGCATTATGGCGTATGCAGAATTGCTGAGGTGTGGGCGAAGGGGGACAAAGGTGAGGCGCTTACTGAGGACAGAGTGCTCTGCCTCAGAGAGTTGAAGGTCAGAGGGAATGGTAAAGATCTGGCATGGATGAGAGATGGGATCAGAGGGGGGAGGGAAGCTGGTGGTGTCGGTGGAGAGGGGAGGGTTGGGGTGAGAGGAAGATAGAGCCTCTGAGGGTCCAGGAGTTGATGGTGGAATCTGAGGGAGGGTACAGAATCTTTCTCCCTAGGCCTCCCATCCCATGATCCTTTCCCTTCTCCAGCTCTGTATCCCTTTTGCCAATCACTTTTCCAGCTCTTAGCTTCACCCCACCCCCTCCAGTCTTCTCCTATCATTACGCATTTCCCCCTCCCCCCTCCTACTTTCAAATCTCTTACTATCTTTCCTTTCAGTTAAAGGACAGTGCTTCTTCCTATAGATGCTGCCTGGCCTGCTACGTTCCACCAGCATTGTGTGTGTTGCATCAATTGTCATAATATCTTTAAAAACGAGGAGGCTCACAGGAATGAGATAAATCAAATAGTTGAGTGGTATTGCAATAACAACCTTGTACTCAATGTCAGCAAAACTAAAGAAATGACGGTGGACTTCAAGAAGGGGAAGTTGGGAGAATACACACCAGTCTTCATTAAGGGGTCAACTGTGTAAAGGGAGAGCAGCTGCAGGTTCCTGGATATCAACATCTCATAGGATCTATTCTAGGCCCAACACATTGATGCAATCAGGAAGAAAATACAGCTAAGGCTCTATCATGTTAAAAGTTTGAGGAGATTGTGAATGTCACCAAATAGATATAAAAATGTTCATAGATGTACCATGGAGAGCATTCTGACTGGTTACAGCAAAATCAGGTATGGATCCTCCAGTGCAGAGGATTGCAAGAGCCACAGAGGGTTTTGGACTCGGCCAGCACTATCATGGGCACAAACTTCTCCATCATCAAGGTCATCTTCAAGAAGTGGTGCCACAGGAAGGCAGCATCCATCAATAAGAACCCTCAGTAACCGAGACATGCCCTTTTCTCATTACTACCATCAGGCAGGAAATTCAGGAGCATGAAGATCCACATTTAATTACTTATAAATAGCTTCTTCCTCTCCACCATCAGATTTCTGAATGATCCATAAAGATTATATCATTATTCCTTTTTATTTACAGTATTTATTTATTGTTTATATAGATTTTAAGTCCTAAGTCATTCTGAGCAGCTTACTCCTTGCCTTCTATTTCATTAATATTGTCCACCCTTTCAATCTACATATTGAAGGGCTGTTGAACATAATTGTGACCACTGTCATTTTAAGGTAAGTTGATCTAATTAAATTCATACAAATAAACAGTGAGAACATTCCCATAATTGAGCAAATCCACTAACCATATGCTTCCCAAGCCCTTACCTCACCTGAGTGAGTACACCAGGCCTGTACCTATTCCCAGTGCAGGTCAAGCTCTTCTTATATGGGGGCATCCAGCATCTTATATAGAGGCAGTTGACTTTGGATTGTTGATTGCTGATGGTCTTCCTTTAGCTTGAGCATTCTTGAGCCAAGAAGGCTCACTTTCAGGTTACACTGCCTCTGCGTACATGGCTGCAAAAAGGACAGGCTGTGTGACGATGAAGGAAAAATACTGATGGATTTATCTGTTGTGTATTTAACATTTCAGTAATATTGGAGTAATTTTGTAAGTATATTGTTGTATTAAACACTCTTTCTTTGTTTAAATAATTCACTATGGGTGATACGTAAAAGTACATGAATGGCATGTGTCAGGACACCAGCACGTCATATGTGCACCTCGCTAAAGTGAAAACGAAACTGGATACGCATCTGTCAGGGTCCTTTTGTTTTTATTTTGATTAGTTTTATGTTTTGAACTGGCGACAAGGAAATTTTAAAAGATTCCATGCTGGCTATCTACCTGTTGAAGCACAGTGAGATGTTCCAGTTAAAAAGTGCAGTAACACGTTCAAGTAATTAAAAAAATTGCAGCACCTTTTTTTCTTTCTTCACAAGAGAAGAAAGACTTGAGTTAAAAAGAGGCAGATGAAATTTATAGGCTCATAAACAGTGAGCACTGGGTGATAATAATCATAGAAAAAAGACAGAAATGGTTGTCTACATCAGAACAATAGATATGTTTGATTACACAAAAGAGAATTGGATGTTGTATACAGTGAATTGAGCAGTATTTTGAAGCAAATGAAATAGTCAATGCAAAGTAAGTGCATTGGATTAAATGCACTTGCTGATATCATGAAAGTAATGCAAGAACATTTAAAACTGAAACCATTGTTGATTGCAGAATGGTTTAGTTTTCATAAGCGGGATCAAAAGGAAGTGGACTCCCCTTCCTTTTTGATGGGCTTAATGATGCAATGAGAGATCATTTAGACCATAAGACCATAAAATATAGGAGCAGAATTAGTCCATTTGGCTCATGGAGTCTGCTCCACCATTTCATCATGGCTGATCCAATTTTCCTCTTAGCTCCAATCTCCTGTCTTCTCTCCATATCCTTCATGTCCTGACCTATCAAGAAACTATCAACCTCTGCCTTAAATATACATAACGACTTGGCCTCCACAACTGCATGTGGCAAAGAATTCCACAGATAAACCATTTTCTGGTTAAAGAAATTCCTCCTGATCGCCATTCTAAAAGGACACCTTCCATTCTGAGGTTGTGTCCTCCGGTCCTCCATCACAGGAAACATCCTTTCCACATCCACTATATCAAGGCCTTTCACCATTCAATAACTTTCAATGAGGTTGCCCCTCATCCTTCTGAATTCCAGCAAATAAAAACCCAGAGCCAACAAACACTCTTCATATGACAAGTCATTCAATTCCAGAATTATTTTTGCAAACCTTCTTTGAAGCTACTTCAGTTTTAGCACCTCCTTTCTAAAATA
This sequence comes from Hemitrygon akajei, assembly GCF_048418815.1. Classification (NCBI taxonomy): domain Eukaryota; kingdom Metazoa; phylum Chordata; class Chondrichthyes; order Myliobatiformes; family Dasyatidae; genus Hemitrygon; species Hemitrygon akajei. The sequence continues at coordinate 66,581,496 of NC_133133.1, forward strand.
AGGGGCCCAGAACTGCTCACAATACTCCAAGTGAGACCTCAGCACTGCTTCAGTAAGCCTCAACATTACATCCTTGCTTTTATATTCTAGTTCTCTTGAAATGAATGCCAGCATTGCACTTCCCTTCCACGCCACAGACTCAAACTGCAGATTAACCTTTAGGGAATCCTGCACAAGGACTCCCAAGTCCCTTTGCACCTCAGTTTCTTTTTGTATTTTCTCTCCATTTAAAGAATAGTTAACCATTTCATTTCTTCTACCAAAGTGCATATATTTCCTGACACTGTATTCCATCTGCCATTTCTTTGCACATTCTCCTGTCCAACTGTAGCCTCTTCACTTCCTCAAAACTACCTGCCCCACCACCTATCTTAATATCATCTGCAAACTTTGCAACAAGGCCATCAATTCCATCATCCAAATCATTGACACATAACATAAAAAGAGTCAGTCCTAACACAAACCCCTGAGGAACACCACTAGTCCCTGGCAGCCAGCCAGAAAAGGCTCCCTTTATTCCCACTTTTTGCCTTCTGCCAATTAACCACTCCTTTATCCATTTCAGAATCTTTCCTGTAATACCATGGGCTTGTAGCTTGTAAAGCAGCCTCCTGTGTGGTACCTTGCCAAAGTTTATGGAATGTTATAGGAGAGCATTCAAAAATTGCTCCTAACTGAAGCTCAACTTACATTTTAAAAAAGCAGTTGAAATAGCTGTACCAATGGAAACAACAGACAGAGACGCAATTGAGTTGCAGTCAGGAATGAAAATGAGAATGAACACAATTGCAACATCTAACCAGAAACTGGCCGAGCTGAAGAAATTGTGTTACCATAATGGCAGGGGATCACATATAGTACACCAAACCAATTCAGATTTAAAGGCGAAACTTGCAGAAAATGCATCAAAGTAGGACACACACAAACAGTTTGTCAGGCAGATAAAAATAAATGGTCTGGACGGAGAAGAGAAATAGATAAAAAGTCAAGATTCAGTTTCAAAAAGAGCAGTAACATGCATGCTGTTAATGAAAACTCTGATAATGATAAGAGTGACAAGGTCTGAGTAGCCTTGAGATTTCTATTATGAAAACTAACAATAGACAAGGAATATGGCTTCCACCAGAACAGAATGGCAAATTAATTAAAATGGAATTGGACACTGGCTCTGCTGTTTCTGTCATTACACAATATTCATTTGAATGCCATTTCAAAGATAATGAACCGAGGCTTGCAGGTATCCAACTAATTATTTTATCAGAGGAAATATAACTCTTTTGGGAATGACATTTGTAAATAATACAACAACCAACAAGGTACATTGGGCTTGGATATGGCTAAAACAAAAAGGATGGCTAGCATTGTGGGGACATGATTGGCTGAGACAACTATAACTTGATTGGAGATCCACCCACCATTTGCATGCCACATGATCTACAAAAGAGTCAGCTGAAAGTGAATTAAGGAAGGTACTAGATGATGCTATATCAGTGTTCAAGGATGGTACTGGAAAACTCAAACATATGAAGGGTAAAATAATGTAAATGAAAATGCAACACCCATGTTTTACAAAGCCCACCTGGATCCTTATACCATCCATAATAAAGTAGCCAGTAAACTAGATTGATGAAAGCAAAAGTAATCCAAGTAAGTAAGTAAGTAATCCAAGATGGCGGCACAACGCAACTTGCAGCGGCCACTCCGGAGCTGATTATCTGTTATTTGTGAAGTGGGGTGCCGTGCGCAAACATAATCGATTGAAAACGGACGTGGGAGCACGAAGGAACATCTGGAAATCTCCAGGAAGACCTTCTTCGTTGCTGCTGCTGCTGTGAGGTCTGGGACTCTGCTGGGAAGAACAGGCCCCCAGTCCTCGGGGTCACGTTGCCGATGGCTGTTGGCGGGGCCGTCTTAATACGCTCGGCAGAGGATGGTGCTTGGAGAAGCTGTGCCGGAGGGAATGATCGTCGGCTCGGAGGTTCGACGGACTCGGAGTCCGCTGCGGTCAGGTCACTTTCGGTGTGTGCTGCGTCTGCGAGGCTGGGCTCGACGGAGCTTTCATTGTGTGCTGCGTCTGCTAGGCTGAGTCGGGCGGCGCCGTGGAAGTCCTTGGTGGGGGTATTCCCTTCTGCCGCCAGCGTGGGATGGCGAGTCTGTCGGGACCCTGGGGACTTGTGACAACTGTGTGGTGATTTCGTTTGAACTTATAGTCTTTTAACATCTTTGGAATCTTTTTACTGTGCCCATGGTCTGTTTTTTTAATCTATTATGCTATTGTTTGCACTGTTGTAACTATATGTTGTAACTATGTGGTTTTTTGCAGGTCTTGTAGCTTTAGTTTTTGGTCTTGTTTTGTCTGGTGGATTTGGAGCTCCTTACCAGGGAATGCGCTAAGACAGTAGCGCAATATTAATACTCAGCAGCCCCTCCAGACTCTGGATTGGGGATTGCCAAACGTTATGTGGATTTTCTGGTGCAGTCTGTTTTGTCATATGCTTTTGTGATATCATTCTGGAGAAACATTGTCTCATTTTTTAACTGCATTGCATAAATGACAAATAAACTGAATCTGAATCTGAATCTGAAAAGGAATTCTTTCCAAGGTTGAATGGAGCCCATGAGCAATGCCAGTGATTCCAGTAGCCTAGAAGAATAGGTCTATCAAGATCTGTGGTGATTTTAAGATCTCCATCAGCCCAGTTCTGAAATTAGATCAATAGCTTCTGCCCAGGATAGAGAATATCTTTATAAACCTTTCTGGAGGGAAACACTTCAGCAAAATGGACTTAGCTTAGGCCTACCTACTGACAGAGATGGAAGAAGAGTCCAAGTGATTCTCACCATAGGCATTCATAAAGGGCATTATCACAATATGAGGCTTATTTTTGGAGTCGCATCTGCACCTGCACTCTGGCAGAAGGCTATGGACCAGGAGGTGCAAGGATCCCAGACACTCACTATTACCTGGATGACATCATTATTTCCAGTAAGGATGGCAAGGAACATCGACAAAATCTCAAGACAGTGATAAAAAGTTTAGGAGATTATGGCTTCAGAGTACAACACAACAAGAGTGAATTATTTAAACTAGGGAGTTCCAACCTGGTGTTCATGGACACCTCAGTAAATGGTAGGGATCCATGGCCTTAAAAAGGTTGGGAACCCCCGCTCTAAAACAAGCATCACTTACTGTGGTCACACCATTGATACACAATAATTATACAAGTGTACAAATTCAAGCAGTGGAGGACGCCCCAAAGCCAAAGGACGTTTCACAGTTACATTCTTTTTTACGATTTTTCAATGACTATAACAGGTTCCTGCCAAACCTGGCTACTGTGCTCCACCCCTTGAACTCATCAGTACTGATCAGGATGAAATGGCAATGATAAGACAGTGTGAGGTAGCTTTCAAAAAGGTAAAAGAAAAGGTAACTCATGCATTGCCCAGTGAAGTTTGCCTGAGACCCCTTGCGTTATGATATAGATGCAGTCATGTCACATGTTGTGAGTGAAGGAAGTGAACGTCTCAAAGCATTTGCATCACATTACCTTACCACTGCTGAGAAAACTTAAATACATCTTGACAGAGCGGCTTTGAGTCTGGTTGAGGGCGTAAAACATTTCAAACAATTCTTGTATGGGAGAGAGTTTGCCCTTGTTACTGATCATCAACTACTAGTGTCCATTTCAATCCACAGAACAATGTTCCACCAGCAGCAGCATCACAAATGCAAAGATGGGCTCTGGTTCTCGGATGACACTATTACAAGATCGATTTCAAGAGAACAACCAATCATGGAAATGCTGACGGATTGTCCCATTTACCCTTAGAAAGGGAAATAGCTGAAAATTTTACAAAAGAGGACACTCTACTTGATGTATTTTCTCTAATGCAAATCAAAAGTCTCCCTGTTATGGCAGAGATGATCCAAAGCAAAAGCAGAACCATGTCTCAGTTCTACATGGCCACGCAAAATGGCTGGAGTGTGCACCAGGAAACATAGTTCTCCAATTTTTACCAGCACCGGGATGAACTTGCCCTTGACTGGGGTTGTCTGGTGTAAGGATTGAGAGTTATTCTACCATCCAACATAAGAGTAAAAGTGTCGCAGGAACTACATGGCAGTCACCTAGGTTCAAAGCTTTGTCTGGTGGCCTGGTTTAGATCAGAAGATTGAACAGCTTGCCATGCATTATTTGGGATGCCAACACATCCAGAAGAGAGGTATCCAGAGCTATCAGAATCACTTCCTGTAGTCCCAGAGTCAACTCATACAGCCACCAGGGAAGAGACACCAGAAACTGAGATTGTTTCACAGCCTCAAGCCAAGCACAGTAATCTTGTGGGAAAAAGTTATCCCACAAGATTAAGAGTAAGAAATCCTCCACAGTAATTAAATCTTTAAGTCTGAATGGGACAATTTAAAATCTACTATGCTGTGGGTGATAATATAGTAGTTGTAATATATGGCATACTGTATGTATACTCTACATATATATCATATATATTAAATGCATTCAATATTGAGTTGGTGTTTATAGGTGAGCAGGGTGGAGCGTTGTGCCTCCACCAGGGAATCCAGTTCCACCCCCAGAACAGAACCAGCCTTCCTCATGAGCTTATTGATCTTCTTGGCATAAGCTGCTCTCACCCTACTGATCCAGCAGACTACAGTGTAGAATAGAATGTTAGCCACCATCAGCTGTGGAACATCTGCAGCATAGTACTGCAGACATTGAATGGCCGGAGCCTCCTCAGGAAGTACAGTTGGCTCTGTCTCTTTTTGTATAGAGCCCCTGTATTTTTAGCCCAGTCCAGTTTATTGCCCAAGTGAGTTTCCAGGTATTTGTAGTCCCAGGCAACTTCCACATCTGTTCCCTCGGTGGAGATGGGAATGTATGGTGTTTTCACCTTTCGAAAGTCCACCACCAATTCCTTTGTCTTAGCGATGTTGAACTGCACACTATTCAACAAAGTTGTCCACCACTCTTCTGTACTCAGTCTCTTGACCCTGTCTGATACAGTCCACAACTGCCGAACTGATTCCGCCAAGGTGTACCACTGAACACCACAGGAGATCCTTTCTACAACTCCTCCTCAAGTATATATCTCCTCCTCTCTCATGCCCCTTTACTCCACTGTAGTACTGATACATATAACTTTAGCTTCTCCCTCACAAATTACAGGGTAAATGGAATCATTATTGTGATCATTATTTCCTAAGGTTTCCTTTACCTTAAGCTACCTAATTGTATCCAGTCCAGAATTGCTGGTTCCCAAGTGGGCTGTCACAAGCTGCTCCAAAAAGCCGTCTTAGAGGCATTCCACAAATTCTCTGTCTTGGGATCCAGCATCAGCTTGATTTTCCAAATCTATCTGCATATTGAAAATCCACCATGACTAACATAGCCCTGATGGCAGTTATATACAAGCTCCTGTTCAAGCTCTGAAAAATCAGCTACAAAACTTTGTTTTTTTGCTCTCTGCTCGACCTGGGTGAAGTCACTTTTACTTTTCGACTCCAAACTCCAACTGGCCATTATTCCGTGCTGAATCTGTAAATAAAATACAAATACAATAAGAATTTTAGTAATATTTTGGTGATATTGTAAATATATTGTTTAAATAATTCATTACAGATTATATGTAAAAGTACATGAATGGCATACATAGCCATGCCACCACGTTTACATGAGCATCTTGCCAGAATTAAAAACAAAACAAGAGACACATCCCTCAGGCTCCCTTTCTTTTATTTTGATAAGTTTTATGTTTTGAATTTACAAAACAGAACAGTCACCAAAGCCACCATCCTAAAAAAGCGTCCGATGAAATCATTGTCATTCTGGTATTCTCTGGAAGACACTTGGCTGATGAACAATGGGTTAGCGTTGACTGCTGAGCAGAAAGAACAAATTGCTGATGGCCTGCTCTGCATTGAACAGACAAGGAAAAAAAATACATGTCACAAACAGTGCAACTCATGAGAAGTATCAATGTTAACCTCACGGATATTCACTTTAGAACCGCTTCTCTAGCAAATGTAAACATAATAAAATCTTTGTTTTATTCATGGAATGCAGGCTTGCTGGCACTGCTATATCTTCATTCTTTTATCATTGACCATAAATCTGTGTCCATTGGCTACGAGCAACCTTGATAATGGAAATGATTCCTCTCTGTCAAACTCTTCACATCTTTGAACTCCTCTATCAAATCTCTTTGCAACCTTTCTGCCATCACAAGAACAATTTTAGAACTGCACTCCTCTACTCCCTGTATAGAGTGAGAGCTGACCTGGCCTTTTACCAAGTACATGGTATCCTTTCTAGAGCACAGTGCCTATATTTGGACACTACTCCAGCTAAAGCTCAAGAAGTGGCTTTGAAAGTTTCAGCTCAGCTCAAATGTGCAGCCAAAAATCCTTTTTTTTCCTAAACAATCTATTTTTGAAGTATTTATCAAATTGTCCTTCCCTACCCAAAAACTTGTATACAGACAACCTTACATTCCAATGTTCCTGCATCTCCTTTAAAATTGTTTCATTCTGTTTTCTCATTCTATCACCAGTTATGGTCTTTAGCAGTAAATGGGAGAAGTATAGGAACTGATGGTAATTATCCTGTTTCTCCAAATTTTGGCTGTAACTTAAATATGGCATTAGTATGTTCCAGAGTGCGCAAGAGAAAATTTGTTCAGGATCTCCTGCCAAATTTAAAGTTGTTTACTTCCTTTGCTAGCCCTGTAGGGTCGTTGAACCCATGGAACATCTGACACAGCAATAACACAAAGGGATGAAAAAATCAATTCAAATTAATATTTTCCTGCTACTTAAAATGGAACCTGGTGATTTCCCACCACTTCTAGATTGCATAGTTTTTAAAAACTTCAAACTTATCAGTGAAGGAAGAAACAAAGTGTGTGCAGAGCTGCAAGGGACTGATAAGAACCCTGAACAGAGTTTATAGCTTTAGAAAAAAAAGGAATGGTTGATTGTGCACTGCACGCTATTAAATAGCTGGATATAATAGCAATGCATTTCATTGTAAATAGCAATGCATGTTGAACATTTTAATACAGGTTCACATAACTCAGTGGATTTAACTTCTATTTTGATGATGAAGACTTGAGATTTTCTATAGTGAAGAGCTGGATGCCAGTTTTGGCATACAGGGAGAAGTCAAGAGATAAATGCATTTGACTCACATTAGAAAGTGTTCAGGCATTTTTCAATATAAATGTGTTTGATGGACTGTCAACTCTATTCTTGAAACAGACAGCTCTGGCAGTGTGTAGGTTAGATTAAATTTTAGGAACAAACAGCTGTATTCAAATTTATGATTGTTTTCTAAATTAATTACTCTGGCTTCATATAATAAAGGACAACATTTTAAATCGGCTGGCCTAGAATTTCTGCTTGTTCCCATTGGCATTGGTAGTGCAATTCATTCAAAACTGGGGTAAATAAAGCAAAAGAATGGAATTTAAAGCACAAGTTCGTCTTCATTTCAACTCCAAGGTTTATGATCTTCTGTGCTAGCTCACCATTTTAAGAAGTACAACACAAGACGTTGGCTTCATCCCAGCCTTCTTCACAGTCACTGGGGATGAACTAAATCCCTTATTGGGAGTTGCTACATGTTGTGTTCATTTTACAGGTCATGTGTGATCCTCCATTGGTTGAGGTTGACCATGAATATTACATTCTAGCTATCTATGTTGTTGATGCAGCGCCATCTGTGGCTGACATGATCAATGCGAGCCTGGCAAAGGTTGTACAGGTGTCCCCCGTTTTTCGAACGTTCGCTTTACGACACCTCGCAGTTACGAAAGACCTACATTAGTTACCTGTTTTTGCTAACAGAAGGTGTTTTCAGTGTTATGAGAAAAGGCAGCGCGCGTACCGAGCAGCCAAGCTCCTCCCCCGGAACTGCATTCTGGCCGCCATTACTTAAACATGTGCCTGTGAGCATCTGTGCTTTATCTCGATTTATTTTGTGCATCCGTTAGCAAGATGAGTTCTAAGGTATCAGAAAAGCCAGAAGAGCTCATAAGGGTGTTACACTTAGCGTAAAACTAGACATAATTAAGTGTTTCGATCGTGGTGAACAAAGTAAGGACATAGTGAGTTTGGCTAAGGAGGCTGTGTTTGTGGAAGTTGACGAAGATAATGTTGAAGAGGTTTTGGCATCCCATGACCAAGAAATGACAGATGAAGAGCTGATGAAGAGGAAAGGATAACAATTGAAACCGAACGCAGTAGCGAACGACCCGAAAGTGAAGTCATCCAGGAACTGAACGTGAAGCAATTGCGTGAGATTTTCGCTGTGATTGACAACGCTTCAATGATTGCAGAAAAGTATGACTTTAATTTTGAAAGGGTACATAGCTTTAGGGCATATTTGCAGGATGGTTTGAGTGCTTACAAAGAACTGTATGATAGAAAAATGTGCGAGGCTAAGCAGTCAAGCATACTGTTGTTTTTCAAGCCTTCCACATTAGCCACAGCAGACAACGAACCCCGACCTTCGACATCAAGGCAGGCAAACGTAGAAGAAGGTGACCTGCTTGCCCTGATGGAAACAGACGACGATGAGATGACACCCCAGTCTCCCACCATCACAACCTCCAACGACTCAGCCTAACACACCATCATCAGTGTGCTCACTGTCTTCCTGATTCCAGTAAGTGAAACTACACTCAACATACATTATCTCTACTTTATAAAGGCTGTATATTTTTATGTGTTATTTGGTTTGATTTGGCATCTTCATAGCTTAAAGGTTACTGGAGAGAGTGTTTCTGCCGAGAGCATTTGCATGAGATTTTTGCTACGGTGGACACTGTTGCAATGATTGCAGAGAAGTATTCCTACTTCATACAGGCTGTGTATTTATCAGATCATTCCCACTTTTACTATATATTACCATTATTTTAAGTTTCATGTTTTATTTGGCATGATTTGGTAGGTTATTTTTTGGGTCTGCGAACACTCGCCAATTTTTCCCATATAAATAAATAGTAATTGCTTCTTCACTTTACAACATTCTGGCTTACGAACCATTTCATAGAAACGCTCTACCTTCAGATAGCAGGGGAAACCTGTATCTATAAGTGGTCTCAGCTCTGCTGGAGATGCTGTGTTCCTTTCTATGGGCCCATTTGTCTTCTGCTACTTTCAGGAATTTCTCCTTGCCTGACCTAAGGTGTAGTTTCAGGGTGCTTCTCCATCTGGTGCAGTCAGCTGCAAGTACCTCCCAGTTAATATCCAGCACCTTTACGTCCTGTTTGCAGACAGCCTTGAAGCGCAGTTATGGGAAGTCAGTGGTTCTCTTGCCTGAATCCAGCTCACCTTAGAGAATGTCTTTTTGGACATGGCCAACCTGCATGCAGCAGACATAGCCCAGCAAACACAGATGACTCTGCCTGAGTAGGATGTACGCACTGTAGTGGGGGGTGGGGGGGGAGGCACGAGAGGTAACCTCAGCACTGGGTAGTTTGTCTCTCCAGGAAATGCAATGAAGGTACTTTAAATGAAAGGTGTTGAGCTTTCTCTCCTGCTTAGCATATGTTGTCCAGGTCTCACTGCTAGACAGCAACATGCTGGTGACACAGGTGTTGTACACTGCCATCTTTGTTTTGACTGGAAGTTTGGCATTCTACCAAACTTGTGTGATGAAGCAGGCAAGAGTTGTTTCAGCCTTCCCAATGAGCTTGTCGATTTCTACATCCAAGGAGAGGATGTCACTGATGATGGGCCCCAAGTATATAAACTGATGCACGTCTAGTTTGTAATCACCTATGGTAATGACTGTAGTCACCTATGGTAATGTCCCAAGACATTTGTCTTTTTCAGGCTGGTAGTCAGACCAAGTTCCTTCCAGGCCTGTGAGAAGTGATCCATCAAGCTCTGGAGGTGCTGCGGTGTGGGTTGTGACTGCTGCATCATCAGCAAATCGCATGTCTCTGATTATAGCCTTGTGCACTTTGGTCTTGGCTCATAGGCGTGCAAAGTTAGAAAGCCTGCCAACTGATCTAGTGTGATCTCCCCTCTAGTGCAGTGCCAAATGTGTGTCCCAGGAGAAAGGCAAAGAAGGTCTCAAAGTGGATTGGGGCGAGATACAGCCCTGCTTAACTCTGCTACTTATGTCAAAGGCCTCTGAAGAGCTGTCGTTATACTGCACAGTTCTCTTCATGTTGCTGATGGATTTGATCATGGTTTGTAGTCTTGGCAAGGAGCTTACATTGGAGAGGATCTGAAAGAGTCCATCTCTGATGACAAAGTCAAATGTCTTGTTGAGATCAATTCATGCGATGTAGAGGGGCTTCTTTTGCTCTCCGCACTTTCCTGGAGTTGGCAGAGAGAGAAAACCATGTCCAGAGTTGATCTTCCAACACAGAAGCCAACATCTCTGGGCAGACAAAGAATACTCAAGCAAAGACATTACCAACAACATTCAAGAGGGAGATGCGTCTGTACTTGTTCCAGTCGCTTTTCTCACCTTTTTTGTAGAGGGTAATGATCTTGGTATCCCCCATACACCGTGGTAGAGGTCCTTCCTGCCTGCACTGCAGTAGGGTAGTCACGCAGTGCTTTATCAGATCTGGGTGAATCCCATCATGGTCTGGTGCCTTCCCTGAAACCAAGCTGCCAATGGCCTTGAACTTCTCTAGGTCAGCTTTGCATCCAGTTCTTCCATTGTTTGCAGGCACCCAATGGTGCCAGAACTGAGATGGTGACAGCGTTCACTCTGCAGTAGAGGTCAGAGTAATGTTTCATCCACCCCTCCATCTGTTTGCCCTGTCTTTGATTACCTCCCCATTGATGGATTTGAAGAGAGCCTTTTTGCTCTCAGAGGGGATGAATGTCTTTTGATGCCATCATATATACCTCTGATATTGCCAGTACTCATTGGTGCAACGCCTGCTGAACTTTAGTTCTAGCAACCTTGAGGATTCATTGGTTTCTCTCAGTTGGCAAACACTTACCCTCAGCTAGGGCAACATGTTTGGCTTCAATAAACAATAATAATAATAATTCAATAACAATATTAACACAGCAGACAGCAATTGCTGGGGTTCTGCACCTATCATGATCTATATATCACCAATTCATACATCCAGACCAAGTTTCAACCCAAGGTTACCCTCACTCCAGACACTGCCGCTAGCTGGACTTGATCTTGGTCAGTCATTCCTTGGCAGTGTGCTTTTCATACATTCCTACCATAGTGTAGACTGTGATACAGACCACTCGCTGCTATGTTACAAGATCAGAATGCAGTTAAAGAAATTCCATTGTGCTAAGCAAGAAAGGAACCCTTGCATTGATGTTAGCAAGATGTTTCACCCAGACCTGATGCAGTTTGCTAAGTTCTTTGAGAAAGAAATGAGCACCCAGCAACCTGGAAACTCCATCACAGAGAAATGGGAACTTTTACAGAGTACCATCTGCAGCACAGCCCAAGCTACCTTTGGAGAGAAGACCCTGAAAACAAATAATTGGTTCAAAGCCAATCCAATGAGATGACCCTCGCTATTGAAGATAGGTTGTAGAAATACAGAAAATAGGAGCAAGAGTAAATCATTTGCTCCTTCGAGCAGCTTCACCATTCAACCTGATCATGGCTGATTCATCAACAAGGCTGGATCCATCCTTGGCTACAACCCAAACTCTTCTGAGTTAGTGGTGGAGAGGAGGTCACTAAACAAACTGTTATCCATTTTGGACAATCTGGCACATCCGCTTCATGACTTACTGAATAAGCAATGGAGCACCATTTCGAACAGACTCATTCAGCTCTGCTGTCACAAGGACCGTTACAGAAAATGTTTCCTGCCAAATGCAATAAGCATATAGAACAGTTCATCTCTGTGTGACAGGAGAACACATATCATAGTACAATAGTCTCTGTTTTATTATTTTGTACATTATTATTGCACATTGGTAAATTATTATTGTGTATATTCTTATTCTGTACTTTATTATTAGTTAACATTATTATTATATTTATTATTGTTGATAAGTGTTTTTTAAATGTTGCTGCTGAGGTGAAATAATTTCCCACTTGGGATCAATACTTATTATTATTATTATTGTATCTTTTTCAATACAGTACTACTATTCTCTTCCATTTACCTTGAAGCCTTTCATAACTAGAAATCTACTCTGCTCCTTCTTAAATATTTTCCATTTCCACAACCCTCACTGATTGCATGGATTAATCATCTCTCATATAAATTCTAAATATCGTATCACACATGTCAAGATATAACTCGTGACTCCAGATCCTAGCCACGATAAACATTCTCAGAATTCAGTCTGTCTGACCCTGTCATAAGTTTATCTGTTTAAATAAAAGTACTTTGCATTAATCTCAATTTGAATGAATAGAAAGCTACTCAATAAAACATTTCCTCATCCCGCAGCCCTCCATCGCAAGTATTACTCTAATGTATCCTCACTGCACTTCCACTATTAATATCCTTTCTCAGGTAAAGTCTTAAAGGAAAGTAAAAAAAATACAGGTTTTTTCCATTGGTAGTAGATGGTGTTATTGTGAAAAACTAATTTTCAACAATAATTATCAAACTGCATTTGATTACCAGTCTAAATTTACCAACGGATATCTTTTTCGTTAACAAAAGCATATGGCAACCCTGATAAGTCATTTCTATGATGTACTGTATATGCTTGTGGACAGCACAGGCCACTCTTGCAAAGGCCAACCTTTACAATATATGTGTACAGTCTGTTCTGTTGAATTTGCAAAGGGATCTAAGTACAGTAGTGTATTTAATATTTCAGTAATATTTGACTAATATTGAATAGGTATAGTTTGATTATGCATTCTTTGTTTACATATTTATCATGGGTTATATGGAAGTGTGTAAAAGGTATTCATCTTTATGCCACAATGCCACAAATTGAATGCCTTGCTAAAGTATCTCCCAGCTCCCATGTTTCTCTTTTGATTAATTGCTGGTGATACAAAACATAACAGTGGTAATGACTAAGTATTGAAATGAACCCAAGATGACTACCTACAATCCCTGTTGAAGCACAGCACTTTTCCTCTTCAGAAGCGGAAAGAGACATTCAAGTTTTATTTTTAAAAAGCACAGCACGCATTTCTTCAGAAACAATCAAATTAGAAAAGTCAGAAAATGGACAAAATTTGCAGGTTCATAAACAGTTTGTACCCAGTAATAATAATAATAAATTTAAAAAACAGAAATGGCTGGCTACATCATAAAGATAGACACAGCTGATTTGACAATAGATGACTGGATGACAGAATCTGAATGAATTGAGCAGTATTTTAAAGCAAATAAAATAGCCAATGCAAAGCAAGGGCCAGGTTTGCTGAAGACATTAGGTGGAAAAGCATACAGTTTGCATAGACGTTTGACTGCTCCAACCAAACCAGCCAAAATAAGCTTTGCTGATATCATGAAAATAATGCACGTCACACGTGATGAAGACCATGGAGCGGCTGATAATACAGAATCTGAGGCCATAAACCAGGCACGCCTGGGATCCTCTTCAGTTTGCGTATAAGGAGAAGGTGGGAGTGGAGGATGCTATCACGTATTTGCTGCACAAATCCCTCTCTCACCTGGATGGGGTCAGTGGTGCTGTGAGGATTACATTCCTGGACTTCTCTAGTGCCTTTAACACCATCCAGCCCAAGATCTTAAGGCACAAACTGACGGAGATGGGAGTAGACTCTCACATGGTGGATTGGATAGTGGACTACTTGACAGATAGACCTCAGTATGTGCGGTTGGGAGACTGTAGGTCTGACACGGTGGTCAGCAGCACAGGAGCGCCACAGGGGACCGTGCTCTCTCCGGTCCTGTTCACCCTGTACACATCAGACTTCCAATATAACTCGGAGTCCTACCATGTGCAGAAGTTCGCTGATGACACGGCCATAGTGGGGTGTGTCAGGAATGGACAGGAGGAAGAGTATAGGAAACTGATACAGGACTTTGTGATATGGTGCAACTCAAACTACCTGCGTCTCAATATCACCAAGACCAAGGAGATGGTGGTGGACTTTAGGAGATCTAGGCCTCATATGGAGCCAGTGATCATTAATGGAGAATGTGTGGAGCAGGTTAAGACCTACAAGTATCTGGAAGTACTGTTAGACGAGAAGCTAGACTGGACTGCCAACACAGATGCCTTGTGCAGGAAGGCACAGAGTCGACTGTACTTCCTTAGAAGGTTGGCATCATTCAATGTTTGTAGTGAGATGCTGAAGATGTTCTATAGGTCAGTTGTGGAGAGCGCCCTCTTCTTTGTGGTGGCGTGTTGGGGAGGCAGCATTAAGAAGAGTGACGCCTCACGTCTTAATAAGCTGGTAAGGAAGGCGGGCTCTGTCGTGGGCAAAGTACTGGAGAGTATAACATCGGTAGCAGAGCGAAGGGCGCTGAGTAGGCTACGGTCAATAATGGAAAACCCTGAACATCCTCTACATAGCACCATCCAGAGACATTGAAGCAGTTTCAGCGACAGGTTGCTATCGATGCAATGCTCCTCAGACAGGATGAAGAGATCAATACTCCCCAATGCCATTCGGCTTTACAATTCAACCGCCAGGAGTAAGATATGTTAAAGTGCCGGGGTTAGGACTCAATGTATTTAAGTAAACTACTTAAGAACTTTTTAAAAGCTATTATTAATGCTTTTTGAGAGGGTGATTTTAGATGCATATCATATTTTTACTGAGTTAAGTATTGTATGTAATTAGTTTTGCTACAATAAGTGTATGGGACATTGGAAAAAATGTTGAATTTCCCCATGGGGATGAATAAAGTATCTATCTATCTATCTAAGAGCATTTAGAACCAAAACCATTGTGATTGCAGAACACTTTACATTTCATAAGTGGAATCAAAAGGAAAGGGAGTCCATTTCAGTTTATGTGGCTGAATTGAAGAAATTGTCTAAGCACTGTCTGTTCAGTAATGAGCTTAACGATGCAGTGGGAAATTATTCAGTTTGGGAAATCTTCCAAGAGAACATTCAAAACTGCTCCTCACTGAAGCACTGCTCATATTTAAAAGAGCAGTTCAAACCACCATATCAATGGAAACAGCAGCCAAAAATGCAATTGAGTTGCAGACAGGAATGAAAGTGAGCATGAAGAACAAAATTGCAACACAAGACAAATTAAGAAAGGTACTGGATGATGTCACAGCAATGTTTAAGGATGGCAATGAAAAACTCAAACACATCAAGGATAAAATAGTGTTAAATGAAAATGCCATACCCAAGTATTACAAAGCCTGCCCAGTTCCTTAAACCATCCATGATGGAAGGACCTAGTGAATTTGATCGCGTGGAGGCTGAAGGAATTCTTTTCCAGATTAAGTGGAGACTATTGACAATGCCAAAGAATGGATCTCTCAGTATCTTCAGTGATTTTAAGGTCACCATCAACCAAGTACCAAAAGAAAATCAATACCCTCTGCCTAGGATAGAGGATATCTTTGCAAACCTTTCTGGAGGAAAATACTTCAGCAAAGTGGAATTAGCTGAGGCCTACCTGTAGAAAGAGATGGAAGAAGAGCCTGAAGAGGTTTTTTTTTTTACCATAAACACTCACAAAGGGCTTTATCGCTATAATAGGCTTATTTCTGGAGTAGCATCTGCACCTGCACTTTGGCAGAATACTCTTGATCAAGTGCTGCAAGGCTGCCCAAGCACTCAGTGTTACCTAGATGCCATCATCGTTACAAGGAACACCTCAAAATCTCAAGACAGTGATAAAAAGATGAGAAGATTATGGACTTAGAGCATGAAACAGTAAGTGTGAGTTCTTTAAACCAAGCATTATTCACTGTAGTCAGACTACTGACACATAAGAATTACACAAGTGTCCTGAGAAAATTCAAGCAGTGGGGGATGCCTCAAGGTCAAAGGACGTATTACAAATGCAGTCCTTTTCAGGATTTGTCAATTATATAATAGATTCTCTTATGTATTTAATAATTCAGTTACAGTATATTTCAGTAATATTGTAAGTAAATTGTTTGATTGAGCATTCATTGTTGTTCATGTAATTCATTATGGGTTACATGTAAAAGTACATGAATGGCATACGGCATTTCGCCACATCATATAAGCATGCCTCACAAAGTAAAACAAAGTACACATGTTATCTTGGGTTCCCATGTTTTTCTTCTGATTCCTTCCAGAGTTATAAAACAGAACAGTGCCAACGAGGAACTCACTGAGATGTGGGTACAGGGGGACAAAGGTGAGGCCCTTATTGAGGACAGAGCATTCTGCCTCGGATGGGGAAGGTCGGAGCAGATGTTGAAAACCCGGCGTGAGTAAGAACTAGGAACAGAAGGGAGAGGAGGGTTGGTTCTGTCTGAGGAGAAGGAAGATTTAGGGTGTTCAGTGATGGTGGAGTGAGAGGAAGTTAGAGTTTCTGAGGACTTAAGAGCTGGCGGTGGGACCCGAGAGAGAGGGGATTATGAAGTGGTAGCGGGGGAAGGGGAGATGGGGGTTCCAGCGGCGGCTTATGAAGACCGGCCTGGAGGTCAAGGCTGGAGTCAGAGTTGGAGGTTGCGCAATCGGCACTTTGGAGTCGTTAGAACCCACACTGATGGCAGTGGAGTCCGGATTTTGAATCTGCTCTGGATGGTGAGAGCCATTGAGGTCACTGCAGGGATCACAGTCTGGAAATGTCTGGGCCTGCTGGCCTGTAGACAGGCAATCTTCCAATCCTTGCGGGGCATGAGAAAATCAGAGAACCGGTGATTGAAAATGTGCATCTGGCGGCGGAGACAGAATCCCAGAGTTGTGTAAGTAACTGGGATAGGGACACCAGGTACCTCCTCTTGGTGGAAAGCATGGCACGTAGAATGCAGTGAAAGTATCACAGCCAAGTTTTACAAAGCCCATCCAGTTCCTTATGCCATCCATGAAAGACACTGAGCTAGATCACATGGAGGCTGAAAGAATTCTTTGCAAGTTTGTGTGCAGCTCATGGGCAACACCAGGGGTCCCAGGAGCCAAGGATGGGTCTGTCAAGATCTGCAGCAATTCTAAGGTCACCATCAACCCAGTACTGAAAGTAGATCAATACCCTCTGCCCAGGATAGAAAATATATTTGCAAACCTTTCTGGAGGGAAACACATCAGCAAAATGAACATAGCTGATGGAAGATGGAAGAAAAGTCCAAATGGTTCTCATCGTAAACATTCACAAAGGGTTTTATCGTTATTTTTCGAGTAGCATCTGCACCTACACTCTGGCAGAAAACTAGGCACCAGGCACTCGGTGTTAACTGGATGACATCATTCTTACCAATAAGGATAACAATGAACATCTCCAAAATCTCAAAAGATTAAAAAGATTAGAGTATTATTGGCTCTGAGCATGAGACAAGTTTGAATTCTTTAAACCATGCATCACTCACCATTGAAGCATAATGATTACACAAGTCTGCTGAGAAAATTCAAGCAGTGGTAGATACCCCAAGCCCAAAGTATATGCCAGAGTTGTGGTCCTTTTTAGGATTTGTCAACTACTATAAAAGGTTCTTGCCAAACCTGGCTACTGTGCTCCACCTTTTGAACTCATTACTACGCATCCAGGAAGTAATGGCAATGGACAAAGCAATGTGAAGTGGCTTTCTAAAAGAGAAAGGAAGTGGTGATGTCAGACACTGGATGATGTGAATCATAATGTGTGAGTATAGTGAAGCTTGCCTGTGATGCTTTGCCTTATGGTATAGTGTAGTCATGTAACATGAGTGATGCCCCATTGTATTCACGTCATGTTCCTTTACCGCTGCAGAAAAATATTATACAGAGATCGACAGAGAGGCCTTGAGACTGGTTTTAGTTGTAAAACATTTCAACCAGTACTTGTATGGGAAAAAAAAATTTATGCTCATTACTGATCGTAAACCACTAGTGTCCATTTTCAATCCACAGAAGGGTTTTCCACTGACAGTAGCGGCATGAATGCAGAGGTGGGTTCTGTTTCTTAGAGGACACAATTACAAAATCGAATTCAAGAGTATGACTAATCACATAAATGCAGATGGGTTGTCACGTTTACCTTGGAAAAGGAAATAGCTGAAAAACTTACAAAAGACACTCCTCTTTACATATTCCCCCTAATGCATATTGGAAGTCTCCTTATTACAGTAGAGATGATCCAAAGGGAAACCAGAAAAGACCCCACACTGTCTCAGGTCTACATTGTTGCACAAAATGGTTGGAATATGCAGCAGAAATCCCAGTTGCCCCATTATTACCAGCACAGGTAACTTGCCCTGAATGGATGTTGCCTTATGTGTGGTATTGAAAGTTGTTGTATCTTCCAATCTGAGAGCTAAAGTGTTGGACGAGCTACATGCCAGTTATCTAGGCCTTGTCAAAATGAGAGCATTGACTCAAAGCTTTGTCTGGTGGCCTGGGATAGATCAGCAGATCAAACAGCTTGTGATGTGTTATTTGGGAAACCAACACATCCAGAAGAAAGCTGACAGAACCACTTCCGACAGTCCCGCAGTAATGACTAAGAATCATGAGCCCTGAAATCTTTGTGCCTTGCTATGTAGTATTTTGTGTGGTTTATTCATGCTTTCCAGTTTTTGTAATAAATGAGGCTTAAGTTACTCTGTTGTGCATCTACACTTATTACCACATCTTCTGGATACTAAAATATTGGGTCTGATCAAGCCAGCCCGTCACAGTGTTACTAAGCAATGACAGAATGCAGGTTGTGTTGAATAAAAACCTCTCAGCGTGTGAAACACAGATGGCTGATTCTAGAGCACATAATATTTTGGTTTTCATGTAGAAATCAGAAAGGGATAAGGCACTCCACCAGATGAAGTTCCATCTAGCTTAAAGGAAGATGATTATGGGTTTAAAGGCATGTCATCTCAGGTTTACATTGCTGTAGGTCTCCTTCAGGGCAAGTTCCTTAGCACAACCACTTTCAGTCTAATCATGGTGTCAGCTAGAGGGATAATGATTGCTCAGTCTTACGTTCCATTCACAATTCCTCAGTTAATGAAGCAGTACATGTTTAGTCAAACTCGTTATTGACCCAATCATAAAAAGTAGCACCAACTAAGTCTTCTAATTGAAAGTTATAGTTTGCTTCGCAGATAGTCTTTTCACTAGCTTCTTTTCTCTAGATGACTGCTGAATCCATTGCAGCACTGTGACATATTTGTAATCATTGAACTAAATGAATATTAGTGGACCTGAGACTACATATAGCTTTCACAGAACAAAAGCTGTTGAGCCATATCATGCTTGGTTTTGCTAATAGTTCTTTTTTAAAACCACTATCAACCAGCACTTGAATTTACATAAAGTTCCAATCTTCTGCACATTCCCTGTCAAACATGAAGTCTGGAATTTACGAACAGATTGGAAAGGTGGAGTTTTATCAGTTTATTCCACTATTGAACTCCATGAGGAGATGAGAATGAATGTGGCTTTCCAAGATAACATCTAGTTTCAGTAGGTTAAAACTATTTGGCTCTATCTGTTAAATCAGAGATAGATACTGGGGTGAAAATCCTCTGTTATTGGAGCATTTCCGTAGTGGTGCCTTTATGCCATCTGACTGAAACTGTTGGAACTACGCCACTAGATGCCAGGATGTCGATTGATCTTGTCCGAAGGTGAGTAACTTAACCAAGTGTGGAACTGAGAACAACATGTGGAGGGAACAAGCCACAAACCCAACAACTGTGCTTTTGAACATATATCTTTAGCACAATAAATACTACTCTGCCATGACATTACCTGCAACCAGATTTCTGGCTTTATTTCACTATCTTGTTGTGGAATTAATTCAAATTTCCATTTCCCTGCTTTTTTTCTACTGGAGATATGAAACAGATATAAATAGCTTATCAGTTTTAGCACATGGTCATGCTAATAGCCCATGATTAGTTCTCTGGCTCATTATAATTGCCCTAGCTCAGTTATTTGCCAAATTACTTGAAATTAAAATACATTTATACTTGCTGTGAGTCAGAGATGGACTTTTTTTGAACCAGATCCTTGCCAAATAATTAAATACAGAGTATTATCAAAGGCAATGTTGGAGGCCAAGTTGTAGATTAATCCATTCTTCTGAACAAATGAATCAAACAAGATGTAAGTTCAGTTATAAAGATTAACAGCACTGTGGTAATTTCCCAGCATTGTCCAACATAAAGGTAAAAAGTCATTTCTAAGTTCAAATTGGAAATAAAACTTGTGTTTCTCTTCTAACAACATGAATTTGTCTGGATTGTTTTCTCTTTTTTCTGAAGGAAAATTTACATTAGCTTTCAAAAAATATTAGCACTGAAATTACTGTTTGTCAAAATAATAGGCAAAGACTTCAGGTGCTCTGCAACAATATGCAAATATCTTGTAATATGCTTTAAATCATTTAAAAGAATTTCTGTATATGAAAGTGATGTTAAAAAATAAATAAATGTCAAAAGAGCACATTGCTCTGGAAAATTAATCAGCCTGAGAAAAATTATCACAATTTTAATGCACGATGTGGTGAGCACAAAATGAATATCCAACACGATCAGTGCATCGAGTGTATAATGCAACCCAGAGACTTATTCATTATGTTCTGTAAAACTGATTTTTTCATGTACAAATGACATCACTATGAGCAATGTGCATGAAATTAAAAACTATGAACCAAGGGAGAGATTAAAAATTAAAGATTATGTTTATCTGTCATACATACATACATCGAAACACATTGCTTATTTCAAGTCAAAGCAGTGAGGATTGTGCTGCCACACTTCCGTTGCTAACATAGTATTCCCACAACTCACTAATTCTAACCTGTATGCTTTGGGATGTGGGAGGAAACCAGAGCACCTGGAAGAAACCAACGTGACCATGGGGGAGAAGGTACAAACTCCTGACAGGCAGGGTCAGGAATTGAATCCCTATCAGTGAGCCCTGGCACTGTAAAGCTAACTACCATACTACCATATAGCCCTACATTTACCTTACAATTTTTTTGCCAACTGCTGGGAAGGTAATTGAAGCTGAGCTATATGCTTTGAAAATGCCTGTAGACTTCGTGAAGACTTGGGGAGAAATTTTTGTTGTATCCTAGCTGAACTATGTACAATATGGAAGCTGTTGTGTGGATCCACTGGGCTTCCATCTTCAGTAGGAGTGAAGTAAGAGGGATAAAAGGCAAAGTCCTTCTTGAAAAGAAATCATAAGGAATGAAATGAGTTCTGATTAGGCAACCATATCTCAATAATCTTCCAGAAACAACCCTTGTAGGTCCACCTGCCTGAAGGGCAATGTATCCAGGAGCCAAGGTTTTCCAAATCAGTGGTGACAGGGCTCCAAACTCATCAAGTCAAGTCAACTTTTATTGTCATTTCAACCATAACTGCTGGTACAGTGCATAGTTAAAATGAAACAATGTTTTTCAGGACCATGGTTTTACATGACACAGTACAAAAAACTAGACTGAACTACGTAATAAAAAAAAACACAGGGAAAGCTATACTGGACTACAAATCTACACTGGACTGCATAAAGTGCACAAAAACAGTGCAGGCATTACAATAAATAATAAACAGGACAGTAGGGCAAGGTGTCAGTCCAGGCTTCGGGTATTGAGGAGTCTGATAGCTTGGGGGAAGAAACTGTTACATAGTCTGGTTGTGAGAGCCCGAATGCTTCGGAGCCTTTTCCCAGACAGCAGGAGGGAGAAGAGATTGTATGAGGGGTGCATGGGGTCCTTCATAATGCTGTTTCCTTTGCGGATGCAGCGTGTAGTGTAAATGTCCGTGATGGCAGGAAGAGAGACCCCGATGATCTTCTCAGCTGACCTCACTATCCGCTGCAGGGTCTTGCGATCCGAGATGGTTCAATTTCCGAACCAGGCAGTGATGCAGCTGCTCAGGATGCTCTCTATACAACCCCTGTAGAATGTGATGAGGATGGGGGGGTGGGAGATGGACTTTCCTCAGCCTGTGCAGAAAGTAAAGACACTGCTGGACTTTCTTTGCTATGGAGCTGGTGTTGAGGCACCAGGTGAGATTCTCCACCAGGTGAACACCAAGAAATTTGGTGCTCTTTACGATCTCTACTGAGGAGCCGTCAATGTTCAGCGGGGCGTGGTCGCTCCGTGCCCTCCTGAAGTCAATAACCATCTCTTTTGTTTTGTTCACATTAAGAGACAGGTTGTTGGCTCTGCACCAGTCCATTAGCCGCTGCACCTCCTCTCTGCAAGCTGTCTCGTCGTTCTTGCTGATGAGACCCACTACGGTCGTGTCATCGGCGAACTTGATGATGTGGTTCGAGCTGTGTGTTGCAGCACAGTCGTGGGTCAGCAGAGTGAACAGCAGTGGACTGAGCACACAGCCCTGGGGGGCCCCCGTGCTCAGTGTGATGGTGTTGGAGATGCTGCTCCCGATCCAGACTGACTGAGGTCTCCCAGTCAGGAAGTCTAGGATCCAGTTGCAGAGGGAGGTGTTCAGGCCCAGTAGGCTCAGTTTTCCAATCAGTTTCTGAGGGATGATTGTGTTGAATGCTGAACTTGTCTATGAACAGCATCCGAACGTATGTGTCTTTTTTGTCCAGGTGGGTTAGGGCCAGGTGGAGGGTGGAGGCAATGGTGTCATCTGTTGAGCAGTTGGGACGGTACACAAACTGCAGGGGGTCCAGTGAGGGGAGCAGCAGGGTCTTGATATGCCTCATGACGAGCCTCTTGAAACACTTCATGATGATGGATGTAAGTGCAACGGGGCGGTAGTCATTTAGGCAGGACACTGAAGACTTCTTCAGCACAGGGACGATGGTGGCGGCCTTGAAACACGTTGGAATGGTGGCGCTGCTCAGGGAGATGTTGAAGATGTCAGTGAGAACATCTGCTAGCTGGTCTGCACATCCTCTGAGCACTCTACCAGGGATGTTGTCTGGCCCAGCAGCCTTCCGTGGGTTGACCCTGTACAGGGTTCTTCTCACATCGGCCACGGAGAGTCACAGCACCTGGTCATTTGTAGGAAGGGTGGACTTCCTCACCGCCATGTCATTTTCCGCCTCAAACCGGGCGTAGACGTTATTCAGCACATTTGGGAGGGAGGCATCACCCGCACAGTCAGGTGATGTTGTCCTGTAATTGGTGATGTCCTGGATGCCCTTCCACATGCGCTGCATGTCGCCACTGGCCTGAAAGTGGCTGTAGATTAGCTGGGCATGTGCACGCTTTGCCCCTCTGATGGTTTTGGACAGTTTGGCCCTTGCTGTTGTTAGAGCTGCCTTGTTGCCTGCTCTGAAGGTGGAGTCGCGGGACCTCAGCAGCGCACGCACCTCTGCGGTCATCCATGGCTTTTGGTTAGCGCGTATAGTGTTGGTCTTGGACAGAGTAACATCATCAATGCACTTGCTGATGTAGCTGGTCACTGATGCTGTGTACTCCTCTAAGTTGGTAGAGTCACCATTGGTTGCAGCCTCCCTGAACATGTGCCAGTCAGTGTTCTCAAAGCAGTCTTGAAGAGCAGAGATGGCTCCTGCTGGCCAGGTTTTCACCTGCTTCTGAACTGGTCTGGAGCGCCTGACGAGCGGTCTGTATGCTGGGATTAACATAACAGAGATGTGGTCTGAGTATCCGAGGTGGGGGCGGACGTGTCGGGAATGTTTGTGTAAACCAGGTCCAATGCGTTCTCCCCCCTCGTTGCAAAGTCCACATACTGATGGAATTTGGGGAGCACTGACTTAAGGTTCGCATGGTTAAAATCACCGGTGACAATGAACATACCATCAGGGTGTGCGTTCTGCAGTTCGCTAATAGCCCCATACAGTTCACAGAGCGCCTCCTTAGCATTAGCGCTGGGGGGAATGTAGACACCGAATATAAGAACAGAGGTGAATTCCCACAGCAAATAAAATGGTCTGCATCGAACTGCCACAAACTCCACTAGCGATGAGCAGTGTCTGGAAACCAGCACAGAATTCTTATACCATTCCGATGTTGATGTAAACACAGACACCGCCACCGTGAGCCTTACCAGAGACAGCTGCATCTCTGTCCGAATGAAACAAAGCTAGCCCGTCTAGCTGGATGGCAGCATCCAAAATCCCATCAGTGAGCCATGTCTCTGTGAAGACAAACGCGGAGCAAACTCTGTACTCCCGCCGAGTATTACTTTGGAGTTGGATGTAGTCCATTTTATTGTCCAGGGAGTGGACATTGGAGAGCAGAATGGACGGGAGAGCCGGCCGGCTAGAGTTTGCTTTTAGCCTGGCACAGACCCCTGCCCGTTTGCCTCGCTTCTGCTTCCTCGCACATCACTTTCGACATCTCCATCTCCGGCTCCCAGCATTAGGCCCGTTCCCCTCAGCAAGCCGACGTTGTGTAATTCAGCCAGCAGATCTTTGTGAAGGTTGGTTTTTGGGCGATCTCTGTATTGTAGTAGTATCTGGCGATGGTAGATTGCCGCTCTGTTATCCATGTGCCCTAATTGAAAATTGTGTATCAAACTTAAAATAGAAAAATTAAATTAAGTAACACCAGGTCTGCATAGCAGTGAATGTTCTGCCTGGAGGGATAAAGATCACCTTCAACCTAAATAACTTCACCTCTGGATCATTCCAAATACTAACGCTAAATAATATTACAAATTTGTCTTTATAGCTCATCTCATCCTTGCAGCTTGGGCACCCTTTACACTCTGGCTGGGTAAAGGGGTTTAGCCTTCAGCAAAGTGCAATGCAGCTGTGTGGAAATTGCTGGATCATGCTGTGACAAAGATCCTGAGAAATGATCATATTGCATAAGGCTTCAGCCACTCTCCTGGGACAGATTATGAACTAGACCTAACAATCTAATGCAGGACAAATTGTTGGAGTGATGTAACACTCTTGGAGCCTTTGCCAAAAATGGAACCCTTTTGATGGCAGGGCACAATGTTTCCATTTCAGTAAACATTAAATGCAGGGTGTTGCCACTGCTCTGATGGAGACTACTGCCAGATGCAGCATCTTGCTTCAGTCAATTAGCTTCGAGGTGGATCTGGTCATCACTTTCATACTGGAAGGGCTAAGCTGCAGCTTCCACAGAGTCCCTGTGTTTGAGCTTCAATTCCTCAGTGATTCTAAATATCACACACAGGGTTTCAGGCAGCATCATCATTTCCCAAGCCTCTGCATGTTTATGTTCATCAGCCTTTGACTGATTATAGAATGCCACACTGTTGTTATCCTCTATTCTTTTGTTATCCCCTTATTGTGACTCTCCCTCCGGTGAAAACATCTCAGCATCTACCCTATCAATCCTACTGATGAAATCATGCATTTGAATATGATCACCCCTCATTCATCTGAACTGTAAGGAATATTGACCTATAATGGTATTTCTAGCTGAGACTTTTCAAAGTATGGTTGACATTTTCCAGCACTATTGTGCACCATGTTACTTCTTTGCCTTGTGAACTAAAATTTGAGAAATATATGTCAGCTACAACCTTTGTTGTCAACTCCCAGTAAAACAAATGGCAAACCCCACTGTAAATTCAGCAAGGAGAGCTGAATGAAAGGGTATGCGTGTTGGTGCCAGAATGTGTGGCAATACTTGTGGGCTGCCCCTATAGCATCATTCTGTTGTGTTCGTTGTCAACACAGACTATGCATTTCACTGTAGGTTTCAATGTATATGTCATAAATAAGTTAATCTGAATCCAATGGCTTCTAATTACCTCCCTGACTTCTCAAAGCTCTAAGTATTTTGCATACTATTGCTAAGTCTCTCTGCATTTATTATGACCAAAAACAGCAGTGATACAGGCTGCAAACTTGACAGCGATGAGACCATTCTTTGCATTGGCTTGAGACCCCTCATAGCATGGGACTCAATCTGAAAATTCACCAAGGGAGTGAGCCCCACTTCAATTTAGTCCCTCCCGACTGACATGTGACAGGGCAGCATTCTTTAAAGCTGTGGTTGACTTCCTAAGGCTAGTAGCAAAATCATGCCAGCTGTGAACTGTGCAGGTAACCCAGCAAGTAACACATCTCTCAGGATGAAAACCATCCTTATGATTTTTTAATGCTAACATTTCACTGCTTTCCTACAATTTAGGAAGTCCTGATTAGCCTTTAGCTTGAAATGATCACATAAGGATCCAGAAATGAATTACTAGTGGTTAGTTTCAGATGCTGCAAAAGATTCCTGAAATTACTGATGCGTAATAGGAAGAGAAATCATTGTGCTTTGTGCCCCCTTATCACACAGGAACAAGGTGGCATTGGTCATCTGAGCAGCACCATTTTAGCACCTGTCCATGCTCAAAATGAATTTCTGGGCCATTGTTTTCACCTGTAGGATTAAATAACAGCAGATCCTAAGCTATTTTTTAAATATTTCTTCATTTGCTACTGTGTGGGATCCTTAGATAATTTAATATTTGAAGCTAATGTTCAGTATTGAATATCTGTGCCACATGAAAAATGCATTTCCTCTTAGATTCATCAGTGGAATACATTTAGAACAATCTTTGTAGCTCATCGGGGTGTAATTACTTTCTACTTATATTTAAGAAATTGCGTTTTGATTTCCTACTGGACCCTTTCAGGAAAAGGATTATCAGAAATCTCCCATGTTTCTCAATTTGATGTAAATGTTCATGTCAATTGCTGCAGTATTTAATTTGAAAATCTACATATTATGTACCCAACCAGCCAGAAACTAGGTTGAGCAAAAGAAATTACATTGTTCCACTGCTTTTTCAGCTCATGGTAATAATAAGCTCCCAGCACGAATTTTTTTTAAATTTCTCTGGTGCCTCCAATGTCCCCAGCTATAGTATGCAAGATAACTATTTCCCGTCAAGATTCAGGTTTATTTGTCACGTGTACATCAAATCATACAGTGAAGTGCATCATTTGTGTTAACATCTAACCAAATCAGTGCTGGGGCCAGCTCAGAAACATTGCCATACATTTCACACCAACATAGCATTCCCACAGTGCTCAGCAGAACACAGAACATAAGAAGAGTAAAACAACAACAGCAAAAAACAAGCTCCATTCCTCCCTCACACCTACGTACGTACAAAGACCTTTAATGCCGGGACAAGTCTCCAGCATCCAGCCCCCAGTGAACAT
This sequence comes from Hemitrygon akajei, assembly GCF_048418815.1. NCBI lineage: Eukaryota > Metazoa > Chordata > Chondrichthyes > Myliobatiformes > Dasyatidae > Hemitrygon > Hemitrygon akajei. The sequence goes on from NC_133133.1 coordinate 66,608,638, forward strand.
GACTCGGGCCTGCAGACACCGAGCTTCAATCTCCCCAGTAGACTCACAGTCTATGCTCCAGCCAACGGGCCTCAGCCTCTAGACTTCCAAATCAACCCCCAGGCCTTGGTCTTCAATATCAATCCCTGGACACACTGATCTTGAACACTGGATCTCAAACGCGGGTCTCACCAAAACACGAACCCATAGAGGTCATTGGAAATCATTCCTTCTCCATGCATGGAACACCAATTCCGGGACCTGTTGACAACTCACCGACCTGTGGGGATCCTCCTCCCATCCATTTGTTGCCGGTCCAACATCCAACTATGGATGTCCCACATCTGCATCACTGGTTTTCAAATGCAAAGTGGAGACTTAACCTCCAGCCTGACCGCAAGTTCCCCCACATCTGTGCTCCTAAACTATAAACAGACCCCTAACTCCCTTCTGAACCCAAAACCATGCTTATGAACATTAAAAAAAACATTAAGAACCAAACAATTTAAAAATAACTGATATGAGCTGCGACTCAGTGAAGATCTGCACCATCTTAAAATCTGCAATGCTTTGGCAATTCTCTACAAAATAGTGGCTTGGGTGTTGCAGATGAAGCAATAGCAAAACCAAGAGCATTTGCCCTCATTACTAAATAAAGTCAAACACAATTAACCAGAAGTGGCAAAGCATTGCACCCTTACCTCCATGTATCATGTTGTTATGTTCTTCAGTGATGCCATCAATACAGAAATTAGGATTAGACATGAATTTCAAACACTTTGCACATATTCTCTCTCAAACAACCACCAAAAATGATGACACTCTCTCTATTGTAAAATCAAGAGTCCATAACCTGAACTACCTCTGCCTGTGCTTGCGAACGACCTGCCCACTAAACCCGCTCAGACCTGATACAGGCGCCCTGCCATGAACTTCTTCAGATAAGTAACTCTGAACAGATTGATAAGGTCCTGCACTCTGCACAGCCTTTCCAATTGTAAATAGCAAGCCCATCCATGGAATTGCATTGACAGCAGTTAAGCTGTAAGAGTTGAAGATTTGTTAAAATGTTCAACAGGTCACAAATATTCAAGGTATTAAAAACGTTGAAAAATTAAATACACCATTAAAAGTTATTATGTTCCTTAAAAAATCTAAAAACTCTTAATACATAAGAGAAATGTAAAAATGAATTCATGATTAAATCAAAAAAAGTATTAAATTTATATTTACCCTTCTGCTCACATTTGTTCTTCCATTTTGAAATGAATGGGGTTCCTGTCCCAATGCCCAGTAGACAGCTGAGAAACCTGCAGAAGCTTGTGTCCACTAGTCAACTCCATGAAGAATTTAATATTTGATATCATCAGGGAAACCTCACTGAATTCAGCAGAATTCAGGAATCCTGGCAATGAGAGGTGCTGGAACTTCCGCATTTTCCAAGAAACAAGAACATGTGCTCAGCTAGGAAAGATAGTACTATTCAGAATTGCCAGAAATATTTCAATAATATTTGAGTAATATTGTAAGTACAGTATATTGTTTGATTAAGCATTCTTGTTTGTTTAAAATAATTCATTATGGGTTATAGGTAAAAGTATGTGAATGGCATATGTCATCAAGCCACCACATCATAAGTGAGCACCTTGCTAGAAGTAAAAACAAAACTAAGAGATTATTTTCAGCTTGGTGTGTGTGCATTTAACTAGTTTTATGTTTTGGAGTTACACATAGTGGTGACAAGACAATTACCTACTTGTTGAAGTGCAGTGAGATGTTTTAATTTAAAAAAAAGACTGTAAGACGTTAGAGTAAAAAGAAGCACTGTGAGAAACACTAGTTAAAAAAAACAATGCAGCACGTGCTTCTTCAGGAATGAAAGGGGGATGATCAAGTTAAGAAAAAGGCAGAAAACAGACAAATTCACAGGATCATAAACAATGAATACCAGATGATAGCAATCATAAATAAAAAAATAATAGAAATGGCTGCCTACATCAGAAAGATAGATGCATTCAATTTCACAAGAGATAACTGGATATTATATACTGAGTGAATATACTGAATTTAAGTCATCCAAACATTGCCTGTTCAGTGATGGGCTTCATGATACACTGAGAGATCATTTAGTTTGTGAAATCTACCAAGAAAGTATTCAAACATGTAAAAGAACAGTTGAAATTTCTATATTGATGGGAGCAGCAGACAGAGATGCAATAACGTTGCAGTCAGGAATGAAAGTGACTGTGAATGAAATTGCAACGACTAAACAGAGACCTACCTGGTCAAAGAAATTGTGTTACCATTGTGGACCATTGTGGCAAGGGCTCACATACACCAGACCAATGCAAAGTGAAACTTGAAGAAAATGCAACAAAATAGGACATATACAGAGATCATGCTGGACAAAAAAAAAAGTGGATTGCGTAGCTAAGAGAAGAAGATAAAAGGTCAAGTTGCACTTTCAAGAAGAGCACTAATCTGCATGTTATTGATGAAAAATCTGCTCACGAGAGTGACAAGGCTAGGTAGCATTAAGATTTACAATGTGAAAACTAACAGGAGGCAAGCAATGTGTCTCACAGCAGAAGAGAATGGCGAATTAATTAAAATGGAATTGGACACTAGCTGAGCCTTTTCAGTCATTACACAAAATACATTTGAACAGCATTTCAAGATACTGAACTGAAGCTTGCAGATATCAGCTAAGAACTTATACTGGAGAAAAGACAGCTTATGTGGAAATGGCATTCATAACACTGAAATATGACAACCAACAAACCAAATTCAGCTTGTATGGGCTTAAAAATAGGATGGTCAATATTGTGGGGGTGTGAGTGGCTGTGACAACTACAGTTTGATTGGAGATACAACCACCATTTGCATGTTGCATCCCCTACAATAGAGTCAACTGGAAGTGAATTAAGAAAGGTACTGGATGCTGCAACAGCAGTGTTCAAGAATGGTACTGGAAGACTCAAACATAAAGGCAAAAATAGTGTTAAATGACAATGTCCAGTCCAAGTTTAAAAACCCTGGCCAGTTCCTTATACCATCCATGATAAAGTAGCCAGTGAGTTAGATTGCATGGAGGCTGAAGGAACTCTTTCCAAGGTTCAGTGAACCCTATAAGCAACAACAGTGGTTCCACTAGCCAAGAACCATGGGTTTGTCAGGACCTGTGGCGATTTAAGGTCAATATCAACCCAGTACTGAAAGTAGATCAATATACTCTGCCCAGGATAGAAGGTATCTTTTCAAACCTTTCTGGAGGAAAACACTTCGGCAAAGTGGACTTAGCTAAGGATGGAGCTACAGATGGAGATTGAAGAAGAGTCTAAAGTACTTTTTAACATAAACATTCACAAAGGGCTTTATCACTATAAAAGGTTTATTTTTAGAGTAGTATCTGCACCTGCACACTAGCTGACAACAATGGACCAGGTGCTGCAAGGCTGTCCAGGCACTCAGTGTTACCTGGATGACATCATTGCTACTGGGAAGGATGACAAGGACCATCTCCAAAATCTCAAGACAGTGTTAAAAAGATGAGAAGAATATGGGCTCAAAGTACAATGCAACAAGTGTGAATTCTTTAAACCAAGTAGCACTTGCTGAGGTCACACCATTGATGCACAATGATTCACAAGTGTGCGAGAAAATTTAGGTAGTGGTAGATGCCCCAAGCTCAGTAAATGTGTCACAGTTGTAATCCTTTTCAGGATTTGTCAGTTACTATAACAGGTTCCTGCCAAACCTGGCTCCTGTACTCCACCCCTTAAACTCATCACTACTGATAGGAAAGAGATAGTAATGGACAAAGCAGTGTAAGGTGAGTTCGAAATCACTGTCTTTTTTAAATAATACTTTTCATAAGATTTGTACTTTTTAAACTAATTCATGTATTTTTCAAACTCACTGCCAGAAAGCAGTATAGAAGTTAAACTAACGGTCCATCAACTCTCTCATTTTTCATTGGCTAAGTATTTACACATTACCTACGTGATGTAACTGTTTTAATTATGTAGTCTATTAGCTAATTTAATCCTATAGGGAATTTTCCTTATCGTATCCATAAAAGAGATTGTATATTTGTATTCTAAAGTAAACTGAAATCTTGGAATTAAGACTGCTCGCCATTTTAGAACCCTAGAAGAACCCTGTGGATCAGAAATTAAACAGCAATCCAACAGGTGGCTTTCCAAAAGATAAAGGATATGGGGATGTCAGACACTGTGCTCACACATTACGATCCACGTCATCCTGTGAAATTTGCCTGTGCTTCGCCTTATGGTATAGATGCGGTCATGTTACATGTTATGAGTGATGGAAGTGAACACTCCGTAGCCTTCACATCATGTTTCCTTACCACAGCAGAGAAAAATACACAGAGATTTACAGAGGCCTTGAGTTTGTTTTGGGGTGTCAATAGTTTCTACCACTACTTGTGTGGGAGAGAGTTGACCCTCATTACTGATCCTCAACCATTAGTGTCCATTTGGACTCTATTTCTTGGAGGACAAAATTACAAATTGAATTCAAGAGAACGACTGATCACAGTAATACTGATGGATTGTCCCATTTACACTTGGAAAAACAAATAACTGAAACATTTTCAAAAGAGGACACTCCTGTTAACATACTCTCCATAATGTAAATTGAAAGTCTCCCTATTACGGTAGAGATGATCAAAAGAGAAAAACAGTAAAATCCTACAATGTCTCAGGTCTACATATGTACTCAAATTGGCTGAAATGTGCTGCAGAAATCCCATCTCCCCCATTGTTACTGGCACTGGGACAAACTGTCCCTTGACTCAGGTCACCATATGTGTGGATTGACAGGTTTTGTACCATCCAAGCTGAGAGCTAAACTATTGGAGGAGCAACATGCTGGTCATCCTGGCATGGTCAAAATGATAGCATTGGCATGAAGCTTTGTTTGGTGGCCTGGGATAAATCAGCAGATCAAGCAATTTGCCATGAACTACTCAGGGTGCCAACACCTTCAGACGAAAGGTATTCAGAGCTGTCAGAACCACTTCCTACAGTCCCAGAAGTCAACTCCTACTGCCGCCACAAAGGAGACCGCAGAATCTGAGATTGTTTCACAATGATTAAATCTTTAGTCCTGAACAGGACGTTAAAATTTACAATGCTGTGGATGTCTGCATAGTAGTTACATTATATAGTATACTATATTTTTATAATTTAAATTTATATATAATTGAAACTATATTTTATAATTGAAATGCATTCTATATTGAGTTGGAGTTTATAACTAAGCAGGGAGAATTGTTGTGTATTTAATATTTCAGTAATATTGTAAATACAGTATATTGTTTGATTAAGCATCCTTTTTCATTTACATAATTCATTACAGGTTATATAAAAAGTACATGAATGGCATACATATGTCATCACTCCACCACATCTTAAATTGAGAAGTGAAAATGAAACTAAGACACATTTTTCCCAGCTCTGTGTTTTTACTCTCTATTAGTTTTATGTTTTGCAATTACAAAACATAACAGAATTTGGACAGAAAATTTTGGTCCATAAGTTTTCAAATAATAAATAAACTGTTTTTAAAGTTTCCTAATGATATTTCAGCTTCCACCTTTAGTTTATGCAGTCCTTGGTTTGCTTTCTATTCAAATGATTGAAAGATAAATTATGTTCTCTGCTTTTTATCTTCTGGTTTGGTATTTATGAGGATGCTCCAATCTGACTGATTGTTCCATCTGCACAATGACCTCAATATTCCAGTTCTCCACACACGAATGCTCCCCGCATTCCACAGATCCCTTACAAATAGCAAAAGACTAAGGTCACTTCAGAATAATGGAAATCCACACTCCAAAGCCCTCTAAATCTTTGTGTATAATTTTCTCAAGGTCAATAGTGACAAGACCTCTTCAAATCTGGCCAAATTGTTCACGCATTCACAGGTGCTGAAATGTTCTTTATGGCTACTTCCCGATTATACAGCACTGTAGAAATAAAAATCATGTATTAATGCATTAACTCTCTGGTATTTTGTTGAATGGCTCTCACTTAGTTCTCTGTGCTGAACTTTATGCACTGCTGGAATAAATACATAGTTAAAGGTATTTATGCCACAGTCAACTTAGGCATCAAAGTCACACATTACATATTGCATTGAAAGTCCTACATGTACATATAATCCTTTCCTACAACATGCTTTCTCCTACCTTTATTTTTATGTCACCGTCTTCTGCCCCCATTTATAATAAAACTGTGAAACAACTGTAAATATTCACTGTCAATTGTACTCTTGACTCCTGGTCCAGGTAATATTATGTGGGTTCTCCCCAAACTGCTGAATACTTTACTATTCAATTGCAAACAGTATCAAGATAATGCAGTCTCTAAACTTGAGCCACAACACATTGCTAGAAAAGAGAACAGAGTGTGATACATCTGTCAACAGTAGTGATAAACCTGGCATTTTCATTTGGGCACAATTTGCAATCAAGGGGCAAACTGCACTCATTTTGATTTTCCAAAATTAAGGTTAAATTTTCTAATCAAACTTAAATGCTTACCAGGTAATAATAAAAACTAAATTTCTCTACAAAATACCACAATTATAAGTGATTTTGCATATGTCTTTAAGTTTCTTTATCTTGCATTAATATCTTTTTAAAAATCATTGATACATTGAAATGCAGCAAATTAGTCCAGTTTGATCAATACATCAAGATAAAGGACTAGAGATTATTGTAGGCAATATCACACTTACACAAATTTTTACCTAGGTCATCAATGTCTATAGCAGTCAAAGCATGGACATGTTTCAGGATGCACAGTTTGCAATGTACAGTTTGACAATTTGCAAAATCTGTTCTCTGCAGCTCACAATCCCACCTAGTTTTACTACAAATCCTTACCTTTTTACAAATTGTAGCTTATCTGCCGCCTTTCTACTTAGTCAGTTAAGCTACCTATAGCCTTCTGCAGACCTTTTATATCTCTCTTACTGCCCACTTTCCTGCTGGAGACAAAACATAGCGGAATGTTAGAAAAAAACTCATTGGATCAAGCAGCATCTGTGGAGGCAAAAGGTGTTGGATAAAGTTTCAGGTCAAGATTCTGCATCAGGACTGAGGGCGAGTAGGAAGAACTGCCAGTATATGGGAGTACAAAGTGGGAAAGAGAATAGAGGCTGGCAAATGATTTGTGGAACCAGATGGCAAAGGGATGCAGATGGAAGCAGCCAGGGTTGGGGTGGGACTGGGAATGGGAAGGGTGAACAAAGGGAGAGAAATACATTTACATTTGCCATTCAAACAATCTGGAGAAACTCAGCTGGTTGAACAGCATTGGTTACAGGTCAAAAGCTTGCATCAGGGCTAAGAGGCCACAAAATGGCCAGCATGGAGAGGAGAGAGAAGTGGAAAGGAGAATCTCTTGTCACTTCCCTTCACCACTAGCTATATTGCCTATCTATTATCTGTCCTGATGTAGGGTGTTAACCTAAAATGTCCTCAATTTAGTTCCTCCCACTGATGGTGTTAAACCTGCTGAGTTCCTCAAGCAGATTTTTGCTACAGATTTCAGAATCTGCAGTCTCTTGTGTCTCTATTTGCCTTTCTTTGACCCACTTACTCAGTTGATCAAGGTCCGTCTACAAATCTTGATAACCATCTTCGTTGTCTGCACTTGTTTTAGTGCAAAATTACTAACATTGCTATGTACATTCACATCTAAGTTATTGATATAGATGACAAATTAGATTAAAGATTAGATTAGCTGTATTTGTCACATGTACTGTACATTGAAACATCGAAACATACAGTGAAAACGCATCAATGGCCAACACAGTCTGAGGATGCATTGAGGGCAGCCTGCAAGTGTCAGTATGTTTCCGGTGCCAACATCGCATGCCCACAACCCACAAACTCTGACATGCACATCTTTGTAACAGAGCACTTGAGGAAACTCACATGATCATGGGGAAAACATACAAACTCCTTAAAGATGGTGGCAGGAATTGAACCTCAATTAGTGACTGTCTGCAGTGTATTACGTATCCCGTAACTGGATCACTTACCAGCAAAGATAGAGAGGTCCACTGAAGTCTGATGGTACCATTTTTAAACGTTTTTATTTGTAAAGGGGCACAAAAGGAAGGTTAATACAAACATTTTGATAACATACGTCGTCAATACTCAATCTAAAGCGCAGGTATAGTAATGATCAATCAGAAATAAGCTCTATCGTTGTCTAGGGGATAATATCTTGTCCATTTGGAAATATAACAGTCGTTCAACAGTCGGCAGGCTTCAGCCTTTTGGGAACTGCTGGGTTTCCCGTGTTGGAGAGGGTGAGAGAGATTGGTGAGAAAAGTAACACTTGCCCGGGTCCTTACGAAGCAAAACCGTGGAATCAGGGGAGCCGGCTTTCCTGTTGTTAGTTAAAAGTGATTTTCCGTGATTCCAGCCACAGACTCCCGATTCGGAATCTAACGCACGTGGCTTCCTTCAAAATGGTTTCCCACTATGACGGGATCGCTATCGTGTCTCCTTGGTGCGTCTGAAGGGGTCATCCCCCCCCAGACCCTCCTTTATACTTCCTCACGGGATCGCAGGTGTCAATCTCTCTCCCAACCAGCCCACTTTGCCCGAGGGCTTTACACGTGGTCTTCATGAGACAATAGTCCAGGTCGCTTTATTCTGCATCCCGGTGGAACGCGGTATTCAGCACGTCTCTCTCCCTCTTGGGTCATTGACCCCCCCCCCCCCTTCACTAGGGCTCTTGCAATTCTCACAAAGGAGGGGGCTGGTATCATAACAAGTGTAAAACGAGCTAACCACTGCATTATCATGCCAGCTGCTGCTCTAGCAAAACCTTGTACCAACTTCCAGGGGACACCACTAACCGTGGGCCTCCAGTCTGAGAAACCACCATCACTCTCTGCTGCCTAGCATCAAACCAATTGTGTATCCAATTTGCTAGCTGCTCTGGGATCCCAGGTGATCAAACTGTGCATAGCAGTCTACCAGGTGGAACTTGAAAACCCTAACGGAACTCCTCGTAGGTTACATCTACCACTCCATCCCCATTGACCTTAATGGCTACTTCTTCAAAAACTCGATTCAGTTCATGAGTCCTGATCACCCACACACAACGCCATGCTGACTATTCCAGATGAACCCCTATCATTCCAAATGCATGTATATCCTATCCCGTAGAATTACATAAGAAAGTTACCAGAAAATGACAGCAGATCAAACTACAGTTAACTTACTATCTATTGATATGAGTATGTAAATTAATTTTGTAGCTAGAGGACAGAGAGCTTAATTAGCATTAATTAGAATTAATTGAGCATAATTCCAATGGTGGGGTGTGACTTGAGGATTTACACTGGGGTTTAAAGTCAGAGCACACCAATAGGCCCTGCATCTAACTGGTCCATACCAACCACAATACCCATCCAAGAAGCACATTCAAAGTTCTACTTTATAGTTAATATAAAAATGGCAAATCCACGAACAGAGAACTAGATAGCGAATTTACTGTTTACACCAAATTCAGGTGACTCAGTAAGTAGGTTTGACTGAAGCAGAAAATCCCATCTAATGAGCGTACAAGTGTGTGTGTAAAACTTTCCAGATGGAGACTGATGTGAGGTCTTTTATCTGGGATATAAACACAGAGTTAAGAATATTTCTCAAATAGTGGAAAACTGAAGATTGGAGAAACAAAAAAAATAGGTGGGGGTCTTCAGAAATCAGTAAAGTGATGTTTCTGTTACAAGTAAGTTTTACATTGCACTTGTGCATAGCTGTACTTGTACATATGATGATAAAATAGACTTAGAAAAAAAAATAGATTTCGAAAGAAATGTTGGTTGTTATATTGAGGACCATAACTCCATAAAGCATAGGAGGAGAATTTAGACCATTCAGCCCATTGTGTCTGCTCCACCATTTGATTAAGGTGGACTTATTTTCCCTCTTAACCCCATTCTCCTGCCTTCTCTCCATAACTTTGATGCCCTTACTTATCGAGAATCTATCAACCTCAAATTAAAATATACCCAATGACTTGGCCTCCACAGCAATCTGTGGCAATGAATTTCACAGATACACCACCCTCTGACCAAAGAAATTCCTCCTTATCTCTATTCTAAAGGGGCATCCTTCTATTCTGAGTGTGTGTCCTCTGGTCCTAGACTCTCCCATTATTGGAAACATTTTCTCCATATCCACTCTAGAGATATCAATATTTGATAGATTTAATGAGATTCACCCACTCCCCCTCCAGCTCACAGCCATCAAATGCTCCTCATACATTAATTCCCTGGGATCATTCTCCTCTGGACCATCTCCAATGCCAGCACATCCTAAGGGATCAAAAATTGCAACCAATACCCCAAATTTTATCTCACCAATGCTTTATAAAGGTTAGCATTCCATCCTGACTTTTATATTCTAGTCCTCTCAAAATGAATGCTAACATTACATTTTCCTTCCTTCAGGAGGCTGAAATACAAATGGAATTAGTTAAGTGTCAGTTCCATAATACTCTGGATGGACTTAATTAGAATACCACAAACAATTCGATGTACAGCATGTACAAAAGTAGCAAGTACAAACTACATTTTTATTATCTGAGTATAAATGTCACCACATATAACCCTGAGATTCTTTTTCTTGTGGGCATACTCAGCAAATCTATAGAATAATAACTATAACAGGATCAATGAAAGATCAAGTAGAGCACAGAAGATAACAAACTGTACAAATGTCAAAATAAATAAATAGCAATAAATAATGAGAACATAAAATAACAAGATAAAGAGTCCTTAAAGTGAATTCATTAGTTGTGGGAACATCTCAATAGATGAGTGTAATTATCCTCTTTTGTTCAAGACCCTGATGGTTGAGGGGTAGTAACTTATCTTGAACCTGGTGGTTTGGGCCCTGAGGCACCTGTACCTTCTATCTGAAGGCAGCAGCAAGAGAAGAGCAAGGCCTAAGCGGTGAGGATCTTTGATGATGGATGCTGCTTTTCTACGACAGCAGCATCCATTGGGAGGGCTTTACCTGTGGTGTACTGGGTCAAATCCACTATCTTTTGTAGAATTTTCTGCTCATAGGCATTGGTGTTCCCATAACAGGCCATCATGGAACCAGTCAATACACTTTCCACCACACATCTATACAGGGTTGTCAAAGTTTTTGATATCGTGCTGAATCTCCACAAACTCATAAGGAAGTAGAGGCACTGTTGTGCTTTCCTTGTAATTACATTTATATGATGGGTCCAGGACAAGCCCTCTGAGATAGTAACACCCAAGAATTTAAAGTTACTAACCCACTCCATCTCTGATCCTCCGATGAGGACTGGTTAATGGACCTCTCATTTCCATCTCCTGAAGTCTACAATCAGTTCCTTGGTCTTGCTGACATTGAGTGAGAGGTTGTTGTTATGCCTGCATTCAGCCAAATTTTCAGTCTCCCTCCTGTATGCTGATTCATCGCCACCTTTGATATGGCCCACAACAGAGGTGTCATCAGCAAACTTGTGTATGGTGTTGGAGCTGTACTTAACCACACAGCCATAGGTGTACAGTCCTTAGACCAGGGAGCTAAGCACACAGCCCTGTGTTGCACTTGTGCTGATGGATATTTTGGAGGAGATGTTTTTGCCAATCCAAACTGACTGGGATCAGCAAATGAGGAAATCGAGTTTCCAAATACACAAGGGGCTATTGAGGCCCAGATCTTACAGTTCACTGGATAAAAACGATATACTAGTAGAAACAACAGCACTCATTCACCACAGTGATCAATGGATTAAATAGATCCATTGAAAATGCAAGGGTAGTGTTCCTCACAGTATAGTAAATATAGCCGAAGTGCTTAAAAATTGGGGGAGTAGAGAAGATACACAGAGAAAAATAGTTTTGTTTTTCAGGGAAGAATCCAAAGCCAGGATGTTGCATCTACTCAGAAGAGTACCTCAGCATAAAGGTCAAAAGAATTTTGCAATTCTTTCCATTCTTACCCAGATCCTACTCCTAGCCTTACCCTATAAACTCAACGCCATCCCATGTCTCAACTCCACAGCAGAAAACCATTGAGGCCAGGCTTACTGACATGGTTAATGTTAAGATAAATAGCTTTTGCAGGTTAATGTTTTAATAATAATGCAAGGAACATGAATCAATAATAATCTCCTTGATAGCTTAAGAGACTGAATAGCCTGCTCTCTTTTTATATGGCTACTGTAGGTGCATAATTGACTGCCCTCCTAATTGCTATGGCCATTCTCGTTAAAGCCTCTGAAGACAATCTTATTACAGAGCAGAACAAAGAATGGTGCCCATAAATTTTACTTAGAATAAACCCATATACAAACAAAGAGCAATTTCCTCTTTGAGCCAATATAATGAATAAAGTCTTACTTAAAGGTACATGGAACACAGAAGAGTACAGCGCAGGAACAGGCCCTTTGGCCTATGATGTTTGTACTGAACTAATAGAGTTCTGTAACAGGAGAATTTTAATATTGTGTTTCAATATTTTTCTCAGATTTATAAACTATTATCGTAAGTTAGTAGACCATCATAAAGAATAGACAAACACACTATTTATCCCATCACAAATATTTACAGTTAGCTCTGTTCTGTTTTGGAAATAATTACCACTTAAATGACAAGAAATGCTCAGCTGTTTATTGACATCATGAGTAATCTACATCATGTTTCTCTACCAATGACTTACTGTCTTATTGCACGACTGTAAGAATTGAAATTCTGAACCCAAGACCATAACCTAGACAAAAATATTTGTAAAATATATGTAAAATGGTAAATATATGTTTTTGTGAGATTAATAAAGAAAATTCATGTCTCAATGCCCATCAACAAGTAGTTTATGATGAAAATTAAGAATTAACTTGGCCCTCTCCTGCTTGACTTCAAGGTGTGCTGTTGATTTTGATATGGCAATGAGCTGTGCATTTTGGTTTGCAAAAGCAACCAAAGAAGTTAAAAATGAAACTGAAGTGCTTTGAGTTTGACACTCACCATTTCTATATACTGGAAACAGCTGGAATATCACTGAATGCATTTGGAAAAACCAAAGAGGCTCAATTCTAACAGCAGTGCAGTAAGACAACAGGCAGGATCCACCTGGGATGCAACTTCACCATTCTATAGATATCAATTCTTGCACCAGTAGGTATAACAGCTAAATACATCTGTCAAGCTTGAAGACATAATAATCACATTACTAAAGTAAATGTTGCTTGAACTCATCAATTACAGCACTAACACTAGCTGTGGTGAGATGCTGCCAATGATGGGGGTCTTGCACAATGCAACCAAGAAAACTCAGCATCTGGAAATTTTCAGTGACCACATAAGTAACTAACTTTGAGAATCTCGTTCACACAGGAGACACGGATACTTTTGCAAAAATGTGGATCTCAAAGCAGCTATGGGCAGATGAACAATATCACAAATGTGGGTGATACTAATTCTTGTCCCAAATGCTTTGTAAACTGCACGTGGGTATGAGCTGAAGAACTTCCCTGCATCATATGGACTGAACTAAAAGCTATTTTCTATGAAGCCGGTTGCTTTGATTCTATACCTACCATGTTTTCCCTAGTGAGGACATACCTAAAATTGCCTAACTCAGGAGTGTTACTTTTAGAATATGTGTGAATATGTGATGATCCAAACCCAGGAGTTGCAATATCTGGGTTCACCCTAATACTAGTCAAAGAACAGGGAGACCATGGAGTTTAATGACTATATATACAGGAAAGAGTGTATTCTGTAGCAACTATCACCATTCTCTAACAAATACAAGCCTCCACCAATTTTTGCTTTAACCCAGAGAAAACAGTAGTTATTGTCATACACACTTGAATGCCTGGTCAAATACATGTAGTAATACCACAATTAAATAAAAAGTTCTAAATTCCATTGCATCACTTGAACAAGTAGCATCCTCATTAGCCCTTGATCTAAACTAGGGGTGTCAAACTCATTTTAGGTCACGGGCCGGATTGAGCAAAATGCAGCTTCATGCGGGCCGGATCAGTCGGACGCGTGCGAACGCAGCTTTCGTTGCTTCCGTTTTTTCAGCCTGCTCTCATGTGTCTCAGTCTCTGCTATAACTACAAAGTGTTTCACTTTATAAATTCCGTTTCTTATTAACAAGACTGCTGAATAAACACTAAAAACCCTGAAAACCTGGTACCTGAATAAACTCAGCATTAGCCATATCATACGTCATAGGCGCTTCGATTACTGGGGCCAGCTTTAATAGTAATTAGATATTATCTCGCGGGCCAAATCTGGCCCGCGGGCCTTGAGTTTGACATATATGATCTAAACAGTGGGCATCTCAGAAAACCAACCAGTAACATGCTAGAAGGCACAGTATAGATAGGAATTAGAAAATGACATGGACCCTATCAGCCAAATTCACACATTGGGATTGTTAGCCTATGGATTAATCAGGGCCCAGTTGGAGTACTGTGCAGGCACAACTGAAGCACAGGTCCAGTGAAAAACTTTAAAAAGTGGGGAGTTTTTTGATAGGAGTCATTGATTGGACTACTGCGCATATGCAAAGAAGTGTTCCCGCGCAGGTCCAGCCAAGAGCTTTAAAACCCAAGTCTCTATAAGACAGGGTTACCGCCTAGTAGAGTGGTCATCGTGGGAGCGATTGTCATCAGAGTAGCAAGGCTTTGGCAAGAACCTGGCAGAGGTGAAGTAAGTAAGTAAGTTCATACCCTATTTTGTATTTAAATCTTGAGAGAATACGGGTCATGTTTACAGAGCCAGTGTTCTGTTCTGAGTGTCAGATGTGGAATTTCCAGGTGAATTCCAGCCTCACTAATGGCCACATCTGCACCAGGTGCATTGAGATGCAGCTTCTCAGAGGCCATGTTAGGGAACTGCAGTTCGATGTTGTTCGGGAAAGTGAAGCAGAGATAGACAGGTAGTCACCCCAAGGCTACAGGAGACAGATAAATGCGTGATTGGAGAGGGAAAGGAGTACGTCAGATAATGGAGAATGCCCCTGTAGCCTTTCTGCTCAATAATAAGTACTCCATTTTGAGTACTGTTGGGGGTGATGGCCAGTCTGGGGCAAGCAACTGCCGCCGTGCCTCTGGCACTGAGTCTGGCCCTGTGGCTCAGAAGGGTATGGAATTCAAGAGGATGGCAGAATTATTAGGGGAATCTGTAGTTAGGGGGGCAGATAGGCAATTCAGTGGACGCAGAAAGGAAACAGAAGTGTGCCTCCCAGGTGCCAGGATGTTTCAGGTTCACGATGTTTCTGAATGCATCTATAATATCCTGAAAAGGGAGGGTGAGCAGCCAGAAGTCGTGGTACATATTGGTACCAACAACAAAGGTAGAAAAAGGGAGGAAGTCCTGAAAAAAGAATACAAGGAGCTAGGAAGGAAGCTGAGAAGCAGGACCTCAAGAGTAGTAATCTCGGGATTGCTGCCTGTATCACACGACAGTGAAGATAGGAATGGAATGAGGTAGCAGATAAATATGTGGCTGAAGAATTGGAGATGGGGACAGGGATTCAGATTTCTGGATAACTGGAACTTCTTCCGGGGCAGGTGTGACCGGTACAAAAGAGATGGGTTGCACTTGAATCTGAGGGGGCTCAATATTCTTGTGGTCAGGTTTACTATGTCTGTTGGGAGTGGTTTAGACTATTATGGGAGGGAGATGGGAACCAGTATGATAGAGCTGAGGATGAGCCAGCAGGTTTACAAGCAGGTAATAGATGTAACATGAACGTAAGGAAGGACAAGCCAATGATTGGGTCCAAATGAAGTCAGAGCAATGAGTTAAATTGTATCACAGAGGCAAAATTCAAAAGGGCAAAGAATGCAGGATTGAAGGTGTTGTATTTAAATGTGCATAGCAGTCAGAATAAGGTGGATGAACTCATGGCGCAATTAGAGATTGGTTGGTATGACGTTGTGCACATCATTGAGTCATGGCTTAAAGAAGGCCTGGTTGGAGCTTAACAGCAAAGGATCGAAAGGACAGGCAGGAAGGCAAAGGCAGTGGTGTAGCTCTGCTGCTAATAGATGGAATTAAATCTTCAGAACATGGGCTGACATAGGGTCACAGAATGTTGAATCTTTGTGGGTGGAGTTAAAAAACTGCAAGGGTGAAAAAAAAACATAATGGGAATCATATATTGGCCTCCAAATAGTAGCCAAGATGTGGGGATGAGAATGCCCAAATGGAAAAGGCATGTAATAAGGGTAATGAGGACTTCTATATGCAAGGGGATTGGGAAAAACAGGTTGTTGTTGGATGGCAAGAGAGGGAATTTATTGAAGGCCTACAAGATGGCTTTTTAGAGCAGCTTTGCTTGAGCCTACTCGAGGGGAAAGGCTGTCTCAGATTGGGTGTTGTGTAATAACCCAGATTTTATTAGGGAGCTTAACATAAAGGAACCCTTTGGAGACAGTGATCAGAGTATGATTGAATTCACACCGCAATCTGAGAGGGAGAAGTCACATGTATCAGTATCGCAATGGAATAAAGGGAATTACAGAGGCATGAGAGAGGAGCTTGCCCAGGTGGATTGGAGAAAGATACTGACAGGGATGACGGCAGAGCAGAGATGGCTTAAGTTTCTGGGAATAGTTCACAAGTCGCAGGATAAATATGTCCCACAGAAGAAGTCCTTAAATGGCAGAGATAGGCAACCAATGCTGACAAGGAAAGGACATATAAGGTAACAAAAGTGAGTGGGAAGTTTGGATGATTGGGAAGCTTTTAAAATCCAACAAAAGGGCACTAAAAAACTGTAAGAAAGGAAAAGATTAAAAATAAGGGCAAACTAGTCAATAATATAAAAAGTTTTTTTTCAGGTACATAAAGACTAAAAGGGAGGTGAAAGTTTATATTGGACCACTGGATAATGAAGCTGGTGAGGTAGTAATGGGGGCAAAAATATGGCAGATGAACATAATGGGTACTTTGCACTTGTCTTCACTGTAGAAGACACTAGCAGTGTGCTAGAGGTCTGTGAGTGTCAGGGAGCAGGAGTGAATGCTATTGCTATTATTAAAGAAAAAAGTGCTAGGCAAACTCAAAGTTCTGAAGGTGGATAAGTTACTTGGACCAGATGGACTACATCCCAGAATTCTGAGAGAGGTTTCTGAAGAGATAACAAATGCGTTGGTCATGATCTTTCAAGAATCACTTGTTTCTGGCATAGTCCCAGTGGACTGGAAGATTACAAATGTCACTCCACAATTTAAGAAGGGAGGAAGGCAAAAGAAAGGAAATTATAGGCCAGTTAGCCTAACATCAGTGGTTGGGAAAATGTTGGAGTCTATTATAAAGCATGAGGTTTCGAGGTACTTGGAGACTAATGATAAAATAAGTCAAAGTTAGCATGGTTTCTGTGAAGGGAAATCTTGCCTGATAAATCTGTTAAAGTTCTTCAAGGAAGTAACAAGCAAGGTGGACAAAGGAGAGCCAGTGGATGTCATTTTGCTTAGATTTACGAGGTTGCTTGACAAGATAAAATCCTATGCTGTAACGGGTACGATACTGGCATGGATAGCGGAATTGCTGACAGGCAGGAGGCAGCGAGGGGGAATAAAATAAAGAATGCATGAAGATCTCATTGAAACCTACCGAATGTTGAAAGGACTAGATAGGGTGGATGTGGAGAGAATGGTTCCTATGGTGGAGATAACTAGAACTAGAGGACACAGCCTGAAAATTGAGGAGTGAACTTTTAGATAACAAGGAATTATTTTAGCTAGAGAGTAGTGAATTGTTGAATGCTCTGTCACAGACTGTGGTGGTATAAGTCCGTGGGTATATTTAAGGCGGAGGTTGATCTTCTCCTGATTGGTCAGGGGATCTAAGGATATGGTGAGAAGACAGGTGTATGGCATGGAATGGGATCTGGGATCAGCCATGATGGAATGGTGGAACAGACTCGAAGGGTTGAATGGCCTAATTCTGGTCCTATGTCTTATGGTCTTATTTGAACTCGATTGTGGGATTCTCACGCGACAGTGAGAATAGGAATAAAGTGAGGATAAATGCGCGGCTGAGGGATTGGAGCAGGGGGCAGGGATTGAGATTTCTGGATCATTGGGACCTCTTTTGGGCCAGGTGTGCAAAAAGGACAGGTTGCACTTGAATCCCAGGGGAACTAATATCCTGGCGGGGAGGTTTGCTAAGGCTACTGCGGAGAGTTTAAACTAGAATTGTTGGGGGGTGGGAACCGAAATGAAGAGACTGGGGAATAGAGAAAGCTTGTAGACTGTGCAAGAGTGAGGATAGGCAGGTGATAGAGAAGGGATGCACTCAGACCAAAGGTTTGAGATGTGTCTATTCTAATGCAAGGAGTGTTGTGAACAAAGCGGATGAGCTTAGAGCGTGGATCAGTACTTGGAGATATGATGTGGTGGCCATTACAGAGACATGGATGGCTCAGGGACAGGAATGGTTACTTCAAGTGCCAGGTTTAAGATGTTTCAGAAAGGACAGGGAGGGAGGCAAATGAGGTGGGGGCGTGGCATTTTTGATCAGAGATAGTGTCATGGCTGCAGAAAACATGGACGCCATAGAGGGATTGTCTACGGAGTCTCTATGGGTGGAGGTTAGCAACAGGAAGGGGTCAATAACTTTACTGGGTGTTTTTTATATGCGGCCCAATAGAAACAGGGATATCGAGGAGCAGATAGGGAAACAGATTCTGGAAAGGGTAATAATAACAGAGTTATCTTGATGGGAGATTTTAATTTCCCAAATATCGATTGGCATTTCCCTAGAGCAAGGAGTTTAGATGGGGTGGAGTTTGTTAGGTGTGTTGAGGAACGTTTCTTGACACTATATGTACAAATGTTTGTAGATCAGCCTACAAGAGGAGGGGCTGTACTTGATTTGGTATTGGGAAATGAACCTGGTCAGGTGTCAGATTTCTCAGTGGGAGAGCATTTTGGAGATAGTGATCATAATTCTATCTCCTTTACAATAGCATTGGAGAGAGGTAGGAACAGACAAGTTAGAAAAGCATTTAATTGGAGTAAGGGGAATCATGAGACTATCAGGCAGGAAATTGGAGGCTTAAATTGGGAACAGATGTTCTCAGGGAAAAATACGGAAGAAATGTGGCAAATATTCAGGGGATATTTGTGTGGAGTTCTGTATAGGTACGTTCCAATGAGACAGGAAAGTTATGGCAGGGTACAGGAACTGTGGTATACAAAGGCTGTAATAAATCTCATCAAGAAGAAAAGAAATCTTACAAACGGTTCAGAGAGCTAGGTAATATTAGAGATCTAGAAGATTATAAGTTTACTAGGAAGGAGCTTAAGAAGGAAATTAGGAGAGCCAGAAGGGGCCATGAGAAGGCTTTGGTGGGCAGGATTAAGGAAAACCCCAAGGCATTCTACAAGCATGTGAAGAGCAAGAGGATAAGACGTGAAAGAATAGGACCTATCAAGTGTGATGATAGTGGGTAAGTGTGTATGGAACCAGAGGAAATAGCAGAGGTACTTAATGAATACTTTACTTCAGTATTCACTATGGAAAAGGATTTGGTGATTGTAGTGATGACTTTCAGCAGACTGAAAAGCTTGAGCATGTGGATATTAAGAAAGAGGATGTGCTGGAGCTTTTGGAAAGCATCAAGTTGGATAAGTTGCCGGGACCTGTGGAGATGTACCCCAGGCTACTGTGGGAGGCGAGGGAGGAGATTGCTGAGACTCTGACAATGATCTTTGCATCATCGCTGGGGACGGGAGAGGTTCCAGAGGATTGGAGGGTTGCGAATGTTGTTCCTTTATTCAAGAAAGGAAGTAGAGATAGCCAAGGAAATTATAGACCAGTGAGTCTTACTTTAGTGGTTGGAAAGTTGATGGAGAAGATCCTGAGAGGCAGGACTTATGAACATTTGGAGAGGTATAATATGATTAAGAGTAGTCAGCATGGCTTTGTCGAGGGCAGGTCATGCCTTATGAGCCTGATTGAATTTTTTGAGGATGTGACTAAACACAGTTATGAAGGAAGAGCAGTAGATGTAGTGTATATGGATTTCAGCAAGGCATTTGATAAGGTACCCCCATGCAAGGTTTATTGAAAAGGTAAAGTGACATGGGATCCAAGGGGACATTGCTTTGTGGATCCAGAACTGGCTTGCCCACAGAAGGCAAAGTGGTTGTAGACAGGTCATATTCTGCATGGAGGTCAGTCACCAGTGGAATGCCTCAAGGATCTGTTCTGGGACCCTTACTCTTAGTGATTTTTATAAATAACCTGGATGAGGAAGTGGAGGGATGGGTTAGTAAATTTGCTGATGACACAAAGGTTGGGGGTGTTGTGGATAGTGTGGAGGGCTGTCAGAGGTTACAGTGGGACATTGATAGGATGCAAAACTGGGCTGAGAAGTAGCAGATGGAGTTCAACCCAGATAAGTGTGAAGTGGTTCATTTTGGTAGGTCAAATACAGTGGCAGAATATATTATTAATGGTAAGACTCTTGGCAGTGTGGAGGATCAGAGGGATCTTGGGATCCGAGTCCATAGGACACTCAAAGCAGCTGCGCAGGTTGACTCTATGGTTAAGAAGATGTACGGTGTATGGCCTTCATCAATCATGGAATTGAATTTAGGAGCCGAGAGGTAATGTTGCAGTTATATAGGACCCTGGGCAGACCCCACTTGGAGTACTGTGCTCAGTTCTGGTCGCCTCACTACAGGAAGGATGTGGAAGCCATAGAAAGTGTCCAGAGGAGATTTACAAGGATGTTGCCTGGATTGGGGAGCATGCCTTATGAAAATAGGTTGAGTGAACTCGGCCTTTTCTCCTTGGAGCGACAGAGTGATGCACCATCAATAACTCACGCCGAGACTTAGGAAGTGAGATATCGGCTGTTATTGACTGAAGAACAACTACATCCTGGGAAAATGAGGGAGAGCAGCAGGCCACAGTCGCCTTTATACAGGGGTCTGTGGGAGGAGCCACAGGGGCAGTCAGCAGGGTCTTGGGAGGAGCCACAGGAGCAGTCAGACAGGTATATCTAGTTCACCACATTCACCCCCCCTTTGTTTAAAAAAAAAATTCCCAAGCATATTTACAGGTTAAGTCGATCAGGTGGTCGAATCGTTCGCTGCGATTTACGTAGCTCCGGCTGCAATTGCACAGGAGCCGGAGGTGATGACGGCACAGGTGCCGGAGGTGGTGTTTGCTCCGGAGGCGGAGAGTGGGTTAATTCTGTCCCAACAGGAGGTGTCAGGGATCCCTTGCGTGTGAGCGAGGTCCCTGGAACAGACGCATACGGAGTCTGTGTGGGGCACGGTGCGTGCGGAGTCACCTCGGGTACAGGGTGCATAGTTACCGTGGAGTGCTCGGGGTAGTGGTCTGCTGCTCCGGCGGGCGCCAGGTCGCGGACAGAGACCGTGTCCTCCCGCCCATCAGGCAAGACCACGTAGGCATACTGGGGATTAGCATGCAGGAGGTGAACCTTCTCGACCAGTGGTGAGTACTTATTACTCCTCGCATGTTTACGTAGCAGCACTGGCCCCGGGGACGTCAGCCAAACTGGCAGGGTGGTCCCAGTGACAGACTTCCTGGGAAAAGAGAATAAGCGTTCGTGAGGGGTGGCATTAGTGGACGTACACAACAGGGAGCGGATAGAGTGGAGTGCCTCAGGGAGGACCTCCTGCCATCGGGAGACCGGCAACCCTTGTGACTTAAGGGCTAAAAGTATGGCCTTCCACACTGTGGCATTCTCCCTCTCCACCTGGCCATTCCCCCGGGGATTATAACTCGTGGTGCAACTAGTAGCTATGCCCCTAGCAAGCAGGAACCGGCGCAACTCATCACTCATAAAGGAGGACCCTCTATCACTGTGGACATAGCAGGGATATCCAAACAGAGTGAAGAGCTGGCGCAGGACTTTTATGACCGACGTGGTAGTAGTGTCGGGGCAGGGAACGGCAAAGGGGAATCGCGAGTACTCGTCAATAATACTGAGAAAGTAGACATTGCGGTCGGTGGAGGGAAGGGGGCCCTTAATGTCAATACTCAGTCGCTCAAAAGGGCGGGTGGCCTTGACAAGCTGCGCAGTGTCAGGACGGTAGAAGTGCGGTTTGCACTCAGCGCAGATCTGGCAGTCCCTGGTCATCGTCCTGATGTCCTCCAGGGAGTACGGCAGGTTCCGGGCTTTAATGAAATGATAAAACCGGGTGACCCCCGGGTGGCAAAGTTGGGCATGAAGGGCATACAGCTGGTTGAGCTGGGCACTAGCACATGGTCCCCGGGATAGGGCATCAGAGGGTTCATTGAGCCTGCCAGGCCGGTACAGGATATCGTAAGTATAGGTGGAGAGTTCTATTCTCCATCGCAAAATTTTATCATTTTTGATTTTGCCCCGCTGTTGGTTGCTGAACATGAACGCAACCGAGCGCTGGTCGGTCAGCAAGGTGAACCTTCTGCCGGCGAGATAGTGCCTCCAGTGCCGAATAGCTTCCACTATGGCTTGGGCTTCTTTCTCCACCGTGGAGTGCCGAAGTTCAGAGCCTTGAAGGGTACGAGAAAAAAACGCCACTGGCCTGCCTTCCTGATTGAGGGTAGCAGCCAGCGCGACGTCAGAGGCGTCACTCTCTACTTGGAAGGGAATGGTCTCGTCCACCGCATGCATCGTTGCTTTGGCAATGTCCCCTTTAATGCAGCTGAAGGCCGCGCGGGCCTCGGCAGAGAGGGGAAAGGTGGTAGACTTGACCAGGGGGCGGGCCTTGTCTGCGTAATGGGGAACCCATTGGGAGTAATAGGAAAAAAAACCCAGGCACCACCGGAGGGCCTTGAGAGTAGTGGGAAGAGGGAGTTCTAACAGGGGGCGCATACGGTCGGGGTCAGGGCCAATGACCCCGTTCTCCACGACATACCCAAGGATAGCGAGTCGTGTGGTTCTGAAAACACACTTGTCCTTGTTATAAGTGAGGTTCAAAGCATCGGCCACTTGGAAAAATCATTGGAGGTTGGCGTCATGATCCGACCAGTCGCGACCACAGATGGTGATGTTATCTAGATAGGGAAATGTGGCCGTCAGTTTGTACTGGTCCACCATCCGGTCCATCTCCCTCTGGAAGACTGAGACCCCATTTGTGACACCAAATGGGACGCGCAGAAAGTGATAGAGCCTGCCACCCGCCTCGAAGGCGGTGTAGGGGCGGTCCTCTGGGCGGATGGGGAGCTGGTGATAAGCGGATTTCAGATCAATTGTCGAGTACACCTTGTACTGAGCTATCTGGTTGACCATATCCGCGATGCGGGGTAGGGGGTACGCGTCAAGCTGCGTGAATCTATTGATGGTCTGGCTGTAGTCCACAACCATCCTATTTTTCTGCCCAGTCCGAACAACGACCACCTGGGACCGCCATGGGCTCGTGCTTGGCTCAATGATCCCCTCCCTGAGCAGCCGCTGCACCTCTGAATGAATAAAGGCCCTGTCCCCCGCACTGTACCTCCTACTTTTAGTTGCCACAGGTTTACAGTCGGGGGTCAGGTTGGTGAACAGCGATGGGGGAGGGATCTTGAGGGTGGAGAGGTTGCAAATAGTGTCAGCAGCACAGCTATCGGCATGGTGCTGGGCGGGATGTGGGGTTCGGGGTGTATGTGCGTGTGGTAACGGAGTATATGGTGAAGTCCCACCAAACTGAGGATTCCTGACAGTGAGTGGTGGGTGGGGCCCGTCATATGCCATAGTCACACTTTCGAGGTGGCTCTGGAAGTCCAGCCCCAATAGCACAGGTGCGCACAGCCGAGGCATGACCAGGAACGCAAAGTTCCGATATTCTGTGCCCTGCACCACCAATGTCGCTACACAACCCACCCGGATGTCTGTGGAATGCGACCCTGAAGCCAAGGTGATCTTCTGACGTACCGGCCGTGTCACGAGTCCGCAGCGTTTCACTGTGGCCGGGTCAATAAAACTCTCAGTGCTGCCCGTGTCAAACAGGCAGCTAGTCCTGTGCCCCTCCACCAGGATGTCCATCATCGACCTTGCGAGCTGGTGTGGGGCGCTTTGGTCGAGGGTCACGGAAGCCAGCGTTGAACGGGGCGTGTCGGGGGCGGGGCCTGGTGACGCCGTCAAAGATGGCCGCTCACATCCGGGCATGCAAAATGGTGAGTCGGGGGCGGGGCCTGGTGACGCCGGCAAAGATGGTTGTCCACATCCGGTCATGCAAAATGGCGGCCCCCAGGTCTCAGACGCAGCGCTGCTCGACCCCGGGCGCGGTTTAGATTTACAGACCTTGGCGAAATGGCCCTTCTTCCCGCAGCTGGAACAAGTCGCGTCGCGAGCCGGACAGCTGTTTCTGGCATGTTTCTGAAGCCCACAAAAGTAACAGAGTTTCATACCTGGCGAATTCGTGGGGTTTGAGATACCGCGACTGGCAGCGGCGTTGGCGAATTCGCTCGGAACCGGGGAATCGCGCGGCTGGACCTCTTCGGCGTACAGCTGCGCAGCCTCTATCGTATCGGCCGTCTCTATCGCGGAGCGTAAGGTAAGATCAGCTTTTTCCAGCAGCCGCTGGCATATACACACTGACCGGACCCCAGTCACAAAAGCGTCTCGGACCAAGAGTTCCTTATGCTGTTCCACTGTGAGCGCTTGGCAGTCACAAGTCCGCGCGAGTACCTGTAGTTCTCGGAGAAATTCAGCAGTCGACTCCGTAGGCCGCTGTTTTCGTGTTGCCAAGCGGTGCCGTGCATAAACTGGATTTACTGGCCGCAGGTACTGTCTTTTGAGGGCGGCAAGCGCCTCCTCGTAGGTGGATATGTCCCTGATGAACGAATAAACTTTTGGGGCGACCCTCGAGAGGAGAAGTTTGTGCCGAACAGCCGAGTCGGTGGCACGAACCTCCTCTAAGTACGATTGGAAGCACACCAGCCAGTGTTCAAAGGCAAGAGCTGCTCCAGGGTCTTGGGGGTCCAAGTCTAGGCGTTCTGGGCGTAAAGCGGTTTCCATGTTGTAACTTTCAGTCAATAAAATTGATGCACCATCAATAACTCACGCCGAGACTTAGGAAGTGAGATATCGGCTGTTATTGACTGAAGAACAACTACATCCTGGGAAAATGAGGGAGAGCAGCAGGCCACAGTCGCCTTTATACAGGGGTCTGTGGGAGGAGCCACAGGGGCAGTCAGCAGGGTCTTGGGAGGAGCCACAGGAGCAGTCAGACAGGTATATCTAGTTCACCACACAGAGGATGAGAGGTGACCTGATAAAGGCGTATAAGGTGATGAGAGGCATTGATCTAGGGGCTGAGCCGATCTGGAGAGGTTGAGAACAGCTTCAGACTGGGCAGCGTGGTCTAGGCCAAAAGCATTTCGCTACAGTGGGACCAGGTCCTAATGCAAGGCACAATCCGCTATTTGGACAATTTAAACGCTGGCCCAGATAGACTGGAAAGGCAAGGTGTCAGGACCAAAAGTGAGAGTTGGGCTGGTTTCGCTCACTGTCATGTGATGTTTACTCCTCTCTGCATGACACAGAGGTTATGAGATTGCCCTGGCTGCTGTGCTTCACGTCTGCGAACTTCGCGGTGATTTGCCCCACGAATGTGACGAACTGAGATAGAGGCTTGGGCCTACTCTGGGCTGCTCCGGGGATTCGGATCTAAGAACTCAATTTGGTTTGAATGCTGTTGCTCGCTTCTATTGTCTGCATGATTTGTGTTTCTTTCTTCTCTTTCTCTGCGCATCAGGTGCTGGTCTTTACTTTTTTTATTGGGTTCTTTTGGGTTTCTTGCTTTGTGGCTGCCTGTAAGTAAACAAATCTCAAGGTTGTATAATTGATATGTTGTTTGATAATAAATGTACTTTCGAGTATTTGAAATATACAAGCACTCTAAATCCTAGCACCAGTCACAAATCCTGGTTTCAACTATAGAACTGGTTCATAGTCCAGAACTTTTCCCTGCCTGTACTCCAGGTCATTAAACTCTGGACTCCAGCTCACATTCCAGACTAATAAGTGAAGCAAATGCTGAACCAGAAGTTCCACATAATCGGAGTTTTACATATTTGTTTTCCAGTTTTATAATCAAGAAGTATGCTATCAGATGATCATCTGCAAAGATAATATCTGGGGCATAGCAGCTATTTGGAAACACTGGAACAGCTTTTGATATAACTCACTAAAAACATAAACAAGCTCTGACTAAAATATCATCCCATAGTAAACTGCCCCACACACCTCTCAGAAACTTTCACATGTACATTCGAACATAAATTTGCAACTGTAGGGGGGACCTATAGTGAAGTGTTCCATCCTGGGCAACATTCCAGTCAATCTCCTCTGCACCCTTTCCAGTGCTGTCATGTCCTTTCTATAGAGCGGCAATCAGAACTCTACAGAACAGTCCTGCAGTGACTTAATCCAAGTTTACTTAAGTTGCCTTTTTCACCATCTTATCTAACTGTACTGTTACCTTTAGTGCCGATATTTGAATGGCTAAGTTAAATGCCTTGGCTTAGTTACACATAGCCATTGGTTAGACTTAATTTTTACTAAATTTTTGGTCAGAAACAATGTCCTGGGGTAAGCTGTATACTCTCAGTACATTTTGCAGCACAAGACTAGCCATCTCCCAAGCTGAGTTCAGTGAAATGGGCCAGAGGCTCCTTCAGTCAGAGCTGTAAGGGGTACTGTGATGGAGCTGAAGTTGTAGATGGACCTCCGGTAAAAATTAGTAAACCCCAGAAACCACTGGAGCTGCTTGATCATGGTAGGTTGCAGCCAATCCCTGATGTCTGGTTCTTACTAGGGTCCATCTGCAGGCTGAAATAATAAACCCAAGAAAGTAGGTTGTACAGACATGGAACTCGCTCTTCTCCAGCATGGCAAATGATTGGTTCTGGAGTAGGCATTGAATGACCTATCAAACATGTTTGTGGTAGGTCTTGGAGATGGATTCATTACCCACCCAAATGCAGACCAGGTTGTATGCAGTCTAGAGGTCCAGTTTAGTAAAGGTGGTTGCCCCTTGCAGGAACTCAGAAGCCGTGGTCATCAGTGGCAAAGGGCCCCTTTGTGATCTTACTGAGACCTCAATAATGTCTACCATCATCATCGTCTACCACTCTACCATGGTCAGAGTCTACCATCGTTTTTTTTGCCACAAAGAAGAAGCCCACACCAGCAGAGTGGCTGAAACCGGACACCAGGGTATCATAGATGTGCTCCTCCATAGCCACCCTTTCTGGAGCTGACAGGTAGTAGTCTTCCTAAGGGTAGACAGGATCCAGGCAGTTATTCAATTGTGCAGTCATAGGTTCAATGAGGCAGTGCTACTGTGGCACTTTTCTTATTTAAAACCTCTAGCAGGTCTGCGTACTGGGGAGAGACTCAGGATGTAGCAGACCTGAGGGAAATGCTGAAACCCATCACAGACTTCCCTTCCTTGGATGTTTCCCTGACAACTCAGGACAGGCAGAACAGAAATTGCCCAGCTCACCAGAGTAGAGGCAGCACTTACCTTTCATTCTCTGGTCCTGCTCAGCTGGTGAAAGTCAGGTTTTTCCCAGTTGGATCGGCTCCTCTGGAGGAGAAGGGTAACTGGGGGTGTGTGCATGATCACACCGAGGATGATGAGGCTGGATGGGCTTGGAGATTGGCAACCATAGAGGACTCCCTGCAGCACTCTCTTCTTTCCTGGAGACGATTATCAACCCAGATAGAAGTATCAATGGAAGTCTCGAGATCTTCAACTGGGCCTCTGGATGCCAATTCATCATTAATTTCACATGGAGTGCCACCATGAAAATCAGAACAGGATAAGCTGGTGATGCTCTATGTTGGCTGAAGGCTCAGGATTTGGGGTGGCAGCAGGGGTTCGCTGGATTAGCTGGATTATCTAGGTGAGCATCAGCAGGGTTGTCAAGATCCGCAGAGCATCTGCTTGTATCTGTCTTGGCTCAAGATTGTTATAACTGAATATAGTGAGTATTAAAGCAACAAGACCATTAGAGGTCAATTCATAACCTTTGAATTATGTTTCAATTTACAGTGCAACAACTGAAACAGAAATAAAGTGGAGTCAGTCCAACTGCTTGTAAAGTTAGTTACCTCTGATGGCGAACAAACAATGAAATAATGAGACTGTGGCAAATTCTGAGCTGTGCTATGTTAGCGAATAGGAAATGGAAAGTAACAGAGGACTGGGAGATGCGGTAACACTAAGTTTTAAAATATTTGCAAAAGATGTGACCAACTTCTGTCCTCTGTTAAGACCACATAACCATGCAGATGCCAACTAATGCAGCTGCTGGAAATCAAAAATAAAACTACAAATATGCTGGAAATGTTCAGGAGTGAATCAGCATCTGCAAAGAAAGTAAAAGACCTGCCAGTGGTGGAACTATTAAACTAAATTGCAATTAAGCTTGGGCTGAATCCACTGAACTTGTACTAGATTAGTCCTGAAGTAGGAACACCAAGTAACTCATTTCAGTGGTAAAGGGTTGTCATAAAAGAGCTAGGTAAATGCCATGTGATAAGCATTGTTTAATTCAATGAAACTTATCTTGCAGTGTCTCACTAGTTAAATACATTGAAGTTCTTGCAGTTTTAAAATGAGCAAAACCAGGAAAAGTCAAAAATATTCTCATGAAGAGATAACATAATGGAGATTCTTTAAAGGATTAAAGGTTTAGATTGAAAAATTGGAGAAAAATGATTCCCTCCATTAACTGGATTAGCAACATATTCAAAATAATTCAGAAAAGATTAACTGGTGAGGTACAGTGTTGGTAGGATCGATAGAACGGTTTTAACGATCGATAAAATGGCAGAAGATGACTTAATATATAAATTGAAAAGGGAAGTAATCAAGTGAATTGAAACATTTCAGGTTTCTAGACAACAAGCAGGAATGTGGAAGAAGCTTAATTATTTTTCCAAAGATTTACAATGGACAGTAGGCTGAACAAACTTTTTTTTGCTGTGTCTCTATGATTTAATGATAATTATTATTTTATTCCTAACAGGCAAGGACAAATCAAACTAATGAAGATATTCCTTCTCATTGCAATCCCTGCCCCCCCCAATCTGCATCACTCCCAGAACATGTGAGTCTTTATTCATGATAAATCATGTTAAATTTAACATTAGTATGGTGAAAGTTAAGCTCAGTTGTTGAAAGTGAGATTTCACAGCATCTGTTGTTCTAAGCAAGTGCAAAGAAAACAAGAGTCCTGAGATTTTCTCAATTCCACTTTAATAAATTTTGCATTCTGATTCAAAGTTCAAAACAGCTGGTAACCATCAAATCTTGAACTCTTAGCTGAAGTTCCGGTTACAATGTTGATGTGAAAGGCACTTACACAGTATGGTTCATACTTCAAGTTCAATTTCAAATTTATTTGTCATTCAACTGTAGACATGTATTCAATTAAATGACACAGTGTTTCTCCAGAGTCAAGATGCTAAGAATAGTTTGCAGAATCACACTCAGCACATAGCACATGTAGTCACAATGGCACATACAGTCACAAAAAATAATATTAACCCACGTCTGTGAGTGGCATGCCTTTTAAATTGATGGTGCATGGGGTGTTGTTCTGGAGCCACATTTCTGCAAGAACAAGCATAGAACAGTTCTTCATCTCATGCTTGTTCTGCTGCAGATGAAGGCAATCCAGCTTAAATTCCGAGAGCAAACACTGGACAGCAGCATTAAACGGATGGGCCAGCCCAAACCCAGCACTGATTCCAACTTGCCT
Organism: Hemitrygon akajei; assembly: GCF_048418815.1. Classification (NCBI taxonomy): domain Eukaryota; kingdom Metazoa; phylum Chordata; class Chondrichthyes; order Myliobatiformes; family Dasyatidae; genus Hemitrygon; species Hemitrygon akajei. The sequence continues at coordinate 66,638,404 of NC_133133.1, forward strand.
GCCATGCCTCTGCTCTCTCCCATAGCACTTCTGGCGCTTCCTCCCCTGTGTGGCTGTAACAGGCAATGCCATGGCATGAGGGCCTGGTCCACTCAACACTGTTCCCCTATTGACAATGACAGGGCATAGGTTGACATCTGTGTAAATTTTATCCAATGAGGTCTATATTCAGTGCAAGCAAACTTGTACAGAAGTCCTTCTGGCTAAAGATGCAAGGTGTACTAATTCTGTCTGACAATTCACTACCCCTTAGCAAAGTACACTATTCAGGACTTCCTTCTTGTGTTGGTGCATATTTTGAGTGTCTTCTTCGTGGAGAATAGACCAAAATTAAATATTTTAAGATAAGGCATGTATTTTAATGTTATATATAGGTAATACTGATGTTTAACTTGAATAAGGGGACAGATTTCACAAATACATACCACCACCTTTTGATCTTGCATCATAAACAGAGATTATAGAGTCATACAGCAGACGCTCGTCCTACAGTTTACTGAGTCCATGAAAACATCCACTTTCATTAATCCCACTTTAATCCCATTTTATTCTTCCCACATTTCAATCAACTCCTCAGACTCTATGACTCACTCATGCACTTGGGGCAATTTAGTATTCAATTAACTTACAAATCTGTATGCCTCTGGAATGTGGGAAATCAGGGAATCCAGAATAACACATATCAACTGTACATTTCAGTTTGGAAATGAAATTGTATCTTTCACCAAAAAAAGAATAAAAACAGAAAATGCTGGAAAACCTCGTCAACTCGGGAAACATCTGTGGAATATTAACATTTTGGATCTGAAATAAGAACATAAGAAATAGGAGCAGGAGTAGGCCATCTGGCCTGTCCAGCCTGCTCCTCCATTCAATAAGATCATGGCTGATCTCCACCTACCTGCCTTTCCCCCCATAACCCTTAATTCCCCTACTATGCAAAAATCTATCCAACCTTGACTTAAATATATTTACTGAGATAGCCTCCACTATTTCTTTGGACAGAGAATTCCACAGATTCACCACTCTCTGGGAAAAGCAGATCCTCCTCATCTCCGCCCTATATCTACTTCCCCGAATCTTGAGGCCATGTTCCCTAGTTTTAGTCTCGCCGACCAGTGAAAACAACTTCCCTGCCTCTATCTTATCTATCCCTTTCATAATTTTATATGTTTCTATAAGATCTCCTCTCATTCTTCTGAATTCTAGTGAGTGCAGTCCCCAGCGACTCTATCTCTCCTCATAGTCTAACCCCCTCATCTCTGGTATCAACCTGGTGAACCTTCTCTGCACCGCCTCCAAAGCCAGTATATCCTTCCTCAAGTAAGGAGACCAGATCTGCACACAGTACTCCAGGTTCGGCCTCACCACCGTGTACAGTTGCAGCATAACCTCCCTGTTCTTAAATTCAATCCCTCTGGCAATGAAGGCCAACATTCCACTTGCCTTCTTGATAGCCTTCTGCACCTGCAAACCAACCTTTTGTGATTCATGCACAAGCACTCCCAAGTCCTTCTGCACATCAGCATGCTGCAATTTTTTTACCATTTAAGTAATAATCGGCTCTTCCATTTTTCCTTCCAAAGTGGATGACCTTGCATTTACCAACATTGTACTCCATCTGCCAGACCCTTTTCCATTTAACCTATCTATATCTCTCTGCAGACTCTTTGTATCTTCTGCACAATTTGCTTTTCCATTCAATTTAGTATCATCAGCAAGCTTAGATACACTACATTCAGCCCCCTCTTCCAGTTCGTTAATGTATATCGTGAATAGTTGTGGGTCCAGCACCAATCCCTGCAGCACAGCACTCACCACTGATTGCCAACTAGAGTAACACCCATGTATCCCAACTCTCTGTTTTCTATTAGTTAACCAATGTTCTGTCCATGCTAATACATTGCCCCCAACTCTATGCATCCTTAGCTTATGGACAGGTCTTTTATGTGGCACCTTATCGAATGCCTCTGGAAATCCAAGTAAATAACATCCATCTGTTCCCCTCCATCCACTGTGCTTGATATATCCTCAAAGGACGCCAGTAAGTTTGTCAAACAGGACCGGCCTTTGCTAAATCCTTGCTGTGTCTGCCTGATGGATCTATTTCTTTCCAGATGCCTCACTATTTCTTCTTTAATGATAGTTTCAAGCATTTTCCCAACAACAGAAGTTAAACTAACTGGCCTATAGTTGCCTGCCTTTTGCCAACATCTTTTTTTGAACAATGGTGTGACATTTGCCATCTTCCAATCCGCCAGTACCTGCCCAGAGTCCAGAGAATTCTGGGAAATCATCACCAAAGCCTCTACTGTATCTTCTGCCATGTCTTTCAGTACCCTGGGATGCATTCCATCAGGACCAAGGGACTTGTCTATCTTCAGGCCAACAAGTTTGCTCAGCACTACCTCTTTAGTGATAGCTATAGTATCGAATCCCTCATCAGAACTTGGAAAGAAATAAACAATTTAGTGCAGGTAAAAGGAGAGGGAGTCTTCTGCCCCCATTGACTCTGCCCAATTGTTATAGTTGCCCCAGAAAAAGCATACTATTTGGACACATCACAGCTTGAAATGGAAACTGTTCTGCCCAAGTCCACAATAAACTGCAGAGGAATGTAAATGCATCCCAGTACATCCTGTAAACCAGTTTCCCTCTATTGTCTCGACTTTGTCAATACTTCCTCCTGCCTCCGGAAAGCAATCAGCATAATCAAGGATCTCTCCTACCCTGATCATTACTTCTTATCCTTTCACCTATTGGGCAGAAGATACACATACCACCCAACTCCGTGACAGCTTCTATTTCATTGTTAACTCAGGATACAAGATTTACGATTCAAGTTATTTGTCACATGTGCATCAAAACATACACTGAAATGTGTTGGTGCATTAACAACCAACACAGCGGAAGTGTGTGTTGGTTGTTAATGCAATGACACAATTCACTAAAAGTGTCACCATACTTTCCGGTGCTAACGTACACTCAGTGGCCACTTTGTTAGGTACTCCAGTTCGCTAATGCAAGTATCTGAACAGCCAATCATGTGGTAGCAACTCAATGAATAAAAACACATGCAGACATGGTCAAGAGATTCAGTGTTGTTCAGACCAAAATCAGAATGGGGAAAATGCGTGATGTGAGTGATTTGACTGTGGAATGATTGTTGGTGCCTAAAGGGGTGGTTTGTGTATCTCAGAAACTGTTGATCTCCTGGAATTTTCATGCACAACAGTTTACTGAGAATGGTGCAAAAAACAAAAATCATTCAGTGAGTAGCAGTTCTATGGGTGAGAATGCCTTGTTGGTGAGAGAAGTCAAAGGAAAATGGCCAGACTGGTTCAAGCTGAAAGTAAAGTGACAGTGGCTCAAATAATCACACGCTAAAACAGCAGTGTGCAGAAGAGCAGTTTTGAATGCACAACGCATTAAACCTTGAAGCAGATGAGCTATAGCAGCAGAAAATCATGGACATACACTCACTGAGGTACCTAATAAAGCGACCACTGAATGTAGCATACCCACAATGTTTGGCAGAACAACACAGAACATAACAAGCAACAAAACAAGCCTCGTTCCACCCTCCTAGTCATACTCATACACAATCCTTTAGCCTCAGGGAGTCTCCAGCCTCCAGTGGACTCAGGCCTGAAGACATCTGGCTTTGACCTCCCCAGCAGACTCGTCTCCATAAAATCTGGACTTCTGGACTTCCGACTTGACCATCAGGCCTTGATTCTCTTGAACAATCTGCTTATACACTAAAAATGAATTCTTGATCTCCCAGCCTACCTTATCATGAGTTCTGCACTTTACCTGTTTACTTGCACTACACTTTCTCTGTAACTGCTACACCATAATTCTGCATTGTTTTCTTTTTACTACCTCGATGTATCTGCTGGATAGCACTCAAACAAAAGTGTTTCACTGTAACTTAGTAGGCATGACATTAACAAACCAATTTCAATTCCAATTCCAGAAAGTGATGGATGGAATAAAATTAGTTTCTCTGATAGGATTAAATAATGTGGCTGTAAAGAGGCAATTAAACTTGTTTGTCTATATAATCTGTTAAAGGCTGTGTAATGTTGGAAAGTTTGGCCTACATGGACATACCCAGGAAAACAGAACATGCAAATACAAGAGAAAGGGAAGTAGAGATTTCAGGCAAAAATGGTGATTCCTGATACAAAAAAAAAACTGTAGTTATCTGAGGGGAATTCAATACTGAGTCCCATTGATTGCAAAGTATAACAACAGGAAATGCTAGAAAAGCTCAGCAAGTTAGCAGCATCTGCTTAAAAAAATCCAAAATATTGTTTTCATTTACTGTGTAATTTCAGTTGCTATATTATCAGGACCAAAGCTGGTGAAGGTTACAGGGCTGCTGGCACTTTGGTATACAAAGTAAAATGTTATGTATCTAATCCAAATTGGTAAGATCTCCCACTAATGTGAGAATTAACAAAGGCAAGCAAAAAATTACTTTATCCAATTTCTCCTACTTAAAACCCAACTAAAATCTCAGTTCACACCCAATGGACAAGAACAAAAGCAAGCAAACTGTTGATGCTAGAAATCCAAAGCAAAGGCAGAAAGTTCTACAAATACACAGAAGGTTATTTCAGGTCCATGAACTTTTATTAGAGAGCACTAAAGAGCAGTCCTCTGCTATGTCAGTCAATCTTGCCTTTTCTCCCATTAGCCACTATTACAATGTCTCCAGAGATACATTTGTCAGTGCAGACTCAGTTACGCGAACTTACACGCAACAGAAGGTAACATGAGAAATAGGCTTCATGTTGCATTCTTTTTGTTCATAAAATACAGAAAGGATTTTTTGGAAATACATGCATAATCAGTATCATCATATACCAACTTCCTTAAGAAATCAGTAATATGAATAAATTATGTAAATTTCTGTTGATTATGATGTCGTTCTGGATGAATACATCAGCTTATTTTTAAGTCAGTCATTTACAATGATAAATTATTTATGAGTTACTGGAGGTATTAACAATTATCATAAGTGGAAACTGGACTCAAACCAAATATAATTTTAACTAAGGAAAATAAATGTCACCTAACATGTGAATATTACAAATTTAGGTACGTTTAGGATATTGCATGACTAACTGAAAGTCATGAGATGTTGAAAAGTGGAACTGTATGTCATGGGATGGCGTTGAACCATTTGCAAAGGACTTCAGAGAATAAAATCATCAGAGATGGTTATTCTTTTGTCTCTCCTGCACACAGCAGAGGCAGAAGCTAGGGGGGAATACTAACATCCTTCATTTCAGTCAGAGCTGTCGCGTAATGCCACAGTGAAAATAAGTAGATACATATGAAAGAATAATAGCAGCATACCTACATGTTGTCATCAAAACAATGTTCACCCTAAAATGTATATTAAATTGATATTTACCCAATGTGGTGGCATGGTAGCACAGCGGCTAGCACAACACTTTATAATATCAGCCATCCGGGTTCATTTTCCAAGCTGTCTGTAGGGAGTTTGTACGTTCTCCCTGTGGACGCATGGATTTCCTCCAGGTGCTTCAGTTTCCTCCCACCATCCAAAGAAATACTGGTTGGTAGGTTAATTGGTCATTGTAAATTGTCCTGCGATTAGGCTAGGGTTATACTGGGGAATGCTCGAAGGGCCAGAAGGGCCTATTCCGTGATTTATCTCAATAAATAAATAAAATAGATACCAGAACATTAGCTTTATCTGCATGTCCTCAGTAGTAGCTGTTCCTGCCGACTGGCTGCACATTATAATGCTGCTAAATATCAATGCCACCAAAATTATCATAAAGAAGTCGTGTGCTTTTATAATTGACCCATCTTCTTTACTGCTTGTTGATTCCAAGTGAGAAATCCACCTCACCATGCACCACAGAAGTCAGAATGTTCTTAAATTTAATCTCTGTTTATCAGCTGGCTCAGAATGAAGTCAGCAATTGGCCTTAGTATCTGGTCTAAAGACAGGGAAAATTGATGTGATTCTTCATCTCCATTGCTTTAAAATCAATGAGGTTCACAAAAATGATTCTGGGAATGAAAGGTGTATCATGTGAGGAGTGCCTGATGACTCTGGACCTGTACTCACTGGAACTTAGATGAATGAGGAGGGATCTCACTGAAATCTATGGAACGTTAAAAGGCCTCAATAAAGTGGATGTGGGGAAGATGTTTCCTACAGTGAGGGAAGTCTCAGACCAGAGGGTCACAACCTCAAAATAGAGGGACGTCCATTTAGAATGGAGATGAGGAGGAATTTCTTTAGCTAGAGCATGGTGAATCTGCAGAATTTGTTGCCACAGGTGGCTGAGGAGGGCAGGTCATTGAGTGTATTTAAAGTTGAGGTGCATAGATTCCTGATAAGTCAGGGCGTGAAAGGTTATGGGGAGAAGGCAGGAAATGAGGTTGAGAGGAAAATGGATCAGCATAATTAAATGGTGGAGCATACGATGGGCCGAATGGCTCAATTCTGCTCCTGTATCCAGTAAATGTCTCAGCCAGCTTCACTATGCTTCTTCATAACACCTTGCAGAAACATACGTAGCTTCACTGTGTATCTGGTTGGACCACTTTTTAAAAGACAGTACAAAAAGCAATCCATTTAAAGAGGAAAGAGATCCTGCAATTTCTCCAAATAAAAGGTTACTTTATAAGAAAGCAAATGAAATTAATATTTCAAATTATCTGCATAAAATTAAATCCAGTAATAAGCCACGCTTTAGGTATGCCAAACTTGATTGAAAGTGAAATTGCTCAATCATTTCCACTCTGGCTAACAATATCTTGCATTGGAAGGGTGATACTCAGGCCTCAATGCACTTATTGTGCTCGGAGAGAATGCTGCTGTGAAGCCAACATCAGGCTTCTGTAACAAAGGCAGAAAATGTTCGAAATACTGAACAGGTAAGGCAACATCAATGTAGCAAGAAACAGCATCTATATTTCAGATCAATGACTTTTCATTAGATTAGAACTAATGAAACATAGACATTAGCATCTTTTGAGATACATTAAAGAGAAAGGAATCAAGAACAAATGGAATGCCTGTGATAAGGTTTGGTCTGGGAGAACGTAAAGTGGTATGAAAGAGCAGTGATGACTTGTTCATTGAAGAGAATTTGTTTTGAAGACATAAAAGATAGAATAAGATGAATGAAAACAGAGGAAAAAAAGAATTTAAAAAATATATATAATATTGTTGAAAATCAAAGCACACAGAAGCTGAAAATCTCATGTTAATCAGGGTACATAGTATCTGCTAACCATCATATGCACTGTTCAGTTATTCCTGGCATCCACCTTACCATCAACCTCCACTCTGTCCCTCTCTATTGTTCCTGAAATTTAAAAGGTACTTTTGCAGTTGTGATGGAAAGTAAATTGACCTGAAACTTTGAACCCTGTTTTTACTGGACCTGTTGTATATTGCCAGCACTTTGAGTAGAAGCTTCACAGAATGAGGTCTTGTACAGTGCCAAGTAGGTTCAAAACTTGTAGAGGTTGAATTTCCTTTTTAACAGCTTCACATTGGTCTAAGACTGATTTACTCTCAAGCAGCTATTTCCAAACTACTTGTACTTATTCACCTTCACTCCTAGTCCTTTTCTATAACAATACTAAATCTAGTTACATTATGATTTCTACAGCAAAACCACTCTTGCTATGATATAAAGCAATTTCCCACTTGCCTTAAAAAGGCAACAATTATACCAGTGCCAAAGAAGAATAATGTGGGCTGCCTTAATGACTATCACCCGGTAGCACTCACAACGACAGTAATGAAATGCATTGAGAGGTTGGTTATGACCAGATTGAACTCATGCCTCAGCAAAGACCTGGAGCCATTGCAATTTGCCTATTGTCACAATAGGTCAATGGCAGCCGCGATCTCCATGGCTTTTCACACAGCTTTAGACCACCTAGCCAACACAAACACCTACGTCAGGATGCTGTTCATCGAATATAGTTCAGCATTTAATACCATCATTTCTACAATCCTAATTGAAAAGTTGCAGAACCTGGGCCTCTGTACCTCCCTCTGTAATTGGATCCTCATCTTCCTAACTGGAAGACCACAGAATGTGCGGATTGGTGATAACATATCCTCCTCGCTGACAATCAACACTGGCACACCTCAGGGGTGTGTGCTTAGCCCACTACTCTACTCTCTGTACATACATGATTGTGTGGCTAGGAATAGCTCAAACACCATCTTCAGATTTGCTGATGATACAACCAACCATTGTTGGTAGAATCTCAGGTGGTGACGAGAGGGCGTACAGGAGTGAGATATGTCATCTAGTGGAGTGGTGCTGCAGCAACAACCTGGCACTCAACATCAGTAAGACAAAAGAGCTGATTGTGAACTTCAGAAAAGGAAAGACAAAGGAATACATACCAATCTTCATAGAGGGATCAGAAGTGGAGAGAGTGAGCAGTTTCAAGTTCCTGGGTGGCAAGATCTCTGAGGATCTAACCTGGTCCCAACATATTGATGCACTGTAGTCATAAAGAAGGCAAGACAGCGGCTATACTTTATTAAGAGTTTGAAGTGGTTTGGCACATCAACAAATACACTCAAAAACTTCTGTAGTTGTACCGTGGGGAGCATTCTGACAGGCTGCATCACTGTCTGGTATGGAGGGTCTACTGCACAGGACCGAAAGAAGCTGCTGAATGTTGGAAATCTAGTCAGCTCCATCTTGGACACTAGCGTACAAAGTATCCAGGGCATCTTTAGGAAGCAGAGTCTCAGAAAGGCAGTGTCCATTATTAAAGACTTCCAGCACCCAGGGCATGCAATTTTCTCACTGTTGGCATCAGGTAGGAGGTACAGAAGCCTGAAGGCACACACTTGGTGATTCAGCAACAGCTTCTTCCCCTTTGCCATCCGATTCCTAAATGGACTCTCTTTCTGCCCATCACTCTGCCTGTTCTCCATCTCCCTCTGGTGCTCCCCTCCCCATGATCCTTTCCCTTCTCTAGCTCTGTATCCCTTTTGCCAATCACCTTATCGGCTCTCAGCTTCACCCCACCCCCTCCGGTCTTCTCCTATCATTTCGCATTTTCCCCTCCCCTTCCTACTTTCAAATCTCTTTCTATCTTTCCTTTCAGTTAGTCCTGACGAAGGGTCTCAGCCCAAAATGTTGACAGCACTTCTCCCTATAGATGCTGCCTGACCTTTTGCGTTCCACCTGCATTTTGTGTGTGTTGCTTGAATTTCCAGCATCTGCAGATTTCCTCGTGTTTGCCTAAATGGACTTTGAAGCTTTGGACACTACCTCACTTTTTTAATACACAGTATTTCTGTTTTAATAATCTATTCAATATATGCAATTGATTTACTTGTTTACTTATTATTTTTTATTTTATTTATTATTATTTTTTCTCTCTCTGCTCCATTATGTATTGCATTGAACTGCTGCTGCTAGGTTAACAAATTTCACGTCACATGCCGGTGATAATAAACCTGATTCTGATTCTGATATTCCTTCCCTAACAGATATTCGACATGTCACCCAATTTTTCTCAGGATTGCTATATTATGGGCAAGAAAAATGTTCTTCTGAATGCAGTTTAGGAATTCTCTGCCCTCTAATTCTTTTACATTGATTCTACAGACTTGATATTTGGGCAGGTGTAATTACCCACAATCCACTGTCTGACTACTTTATGTGTCAGAATTTTGAGGCAAGTTCCTCCTCATAGTTGGAGTCTGCGGTACATTTCCTAAAGTCCACTTGGTCCCTCTTTTGTCCTTTAAGTCAATCCTTATTGCCACACTTGATGATCTTTCTAAGCCAACATCCCTTCTCTGGGCTGTGAATTTCCTTAATCATTCCTGCCACCCACCCCTTTTCTCAATTCCTCATAACTCATCTGAAAAATGTGCAACTAGGATCATTAAGCTTACAGTACTTGTACTTGTTTGCAACCATCTTCACCATCACAACATTCTCCAGATCTCATCATCCCCATTGCAAAAGTCTTTCTTTAGCCACTTCCATTCCTTCCTGAGGAAATCATGAAATAGATTCATTAAAGGCTATGACATCCAACAACGTGGTGGCAAGTTTTATCTTGAGGCCATCATCTTCAAATTCCCCACAGTTTGATGCACCACCATGTTCTTTTTCACCATGTGGAAAGCAGCCAGTGAGTGAGTGGGCCAGTGAAGGAGTGGAGATTTGAGGCTTTGACTTGAGAGATTCTGACAGTTTTGGCAGTTGGACTGTGCAATCAAGTCAGTCAAGATTTGAATAGCTCAGCAGAAAGCCGTTGATTAGACAATCAAGATTTGAATAGTTCAGACTCAGCAGAAAGCAGCTGATTGGGCAATCGAGGTCAGGTGACCAAGCAGTTTGAAAAGCTCAAACAAATAAATAGAGGGTTACCTCAAGTGGAGCGGCCAATGAGTGAGTGGGCCAGTGAAGGAGTGGAGATTTGAGGCTTTGACTCGAGAGGCTTCGACGAGAAGAAGCTGAGGACGAGCTTCACTCCAAGTGAGGTAAGGCCGGGTAAGTTCCTTCCAAAGGAGAAAGTTTCAAAAGTTGAGGCAAGTATTGGGTAGGTCATGGCAGCTGAGATCGGCCCCGTGGTTTGTTCATCCTGCAACATGTGGGAAATCAGGGATACTTCCAGTGTCCCTGACGACTATGTGTGCAGGAAGTGTGTCCAACTGCAGCTTCTGGCAGACCACATTGAGCGTCTGGAGCTGCGATTGGATTCATACTGGAGCATCCGCGATGCTGAGAAAGTCATGAATAGCACGTTCAGTGAGTTGGCCACACCGCAGGTAAAGGCTACACAGGCAGAAAGGGAAGGGGTGGCCACTAGACAGCGTAATAGTAGGCAGGTAGTGCAGGAGTCCCCTGAGGTCATCTCCCTCCTAAACAGATATACTGTTTTGGATACTGTTGGGGTAGATGTTTCATCAGGGGAAGGCAGCAGCAGCCAAGTTCATTGCACCATGGGTGGCTCTGTGGCACAGGAGGGAAGGAAAAGGAGTGGGAGAGCTATAGTGATAGGGGATTCGATTGTAAGGGGAATAGATAGGCATTTCTGCGGCCGCAAACGAGACTCCAGGATGGTATGTTGCCTCCCTGGTGCAAGGGTCAAGGATGTCTCTGAACAGCTGCAGGACATTCTGGAATGGGAGGGTGAACATCTGCCCTCACCCCATCCACCCGCCACTCCACTCGGGATAGGGTTCCCCTTGTCCTCACTTACCACCCCACCAGCCTCCAGGTCCAACGTATAATTTCCTGTAACTTCCGCCACCTCTAACGGGATCCCACTACAAAGCACATCTTTCCCTCCCCCCCTTCTGCTTTTCACAGGGATCGCTCCCTACGCGACTCCCTTGTCCATTCATCCCCCCCTATCCCTTCCCACCGATCTCCCTCCTGGCACTTATCCTTGTAAGCGGAACAAGTGCTACACCTGCTCTTACACTTCCTCCCTCACCACCATTCAGGGCCCCAGACAGTCCTTCCAGGTGAGGCGACACTTCACCTGTGAGTCGGCTGGTGTGGTATACTGTGTCCGGTGTTCCCAGTGTGGCCTTGTATATATTGGTGAGACCCGACACAGACTGGGAGACCGTTTCGCTGAAAACCTACGCTCGGTCCGATAGAGAAAGCAGGATCTCCCAGTGGCCACACATTTTAATTCCACGTCCCATTCCCATTCTGATATGTTTATCCATGGCCTCCTCTACTGTTAAAATGAATCCAAACTCAGGTTGGAGGAACAACACCTTATATACCAGCTGGGTAGCCTGATGGCATGAACATTGACTTCTCTAACTTCCGTTAATGCCCCTCCTTCCCTTCTTAGCCCATCCCTGACATATTTAGCTGTTTGCCTGTTCTCCATCTCCCTCTGGTGCTTCTCACCACGCCCCCCCCCCCCCCTTCTTTCTCCCGAGGCCTCCCGCCCCATATGATCCTTTCCCTTATCCAGCTCGGTATCGCTTTCACCAATCACCTTTCCAGCTCTTAGCTTCATCCCACCCCCTCCGGTCTTCTCCTATCATTTTGCATTTTCCCCTCCCCCCACTACTTTCAAATCTCTTACTATCTTTCCTTTCAGTTAGTCCTGACGAAGGGTCTCGGCCCGAAACGTCGACAGTGCTTCTCCCGACAGATGCTGCCTGGCCTGCTGTGTTCCACCAGCATTTTGTGTGTGTTGTTGTTTAAGGAGAAGACAGAATGTCCAGAGTGATGGACATTTTGACAGAAAGCTAAGGCCACTTCACCCTTGTATCATATCAAATGCTCAGGGAAAAGAAAATCTGCATGTACTCCCCAAGGTCCCCATTGTAAACAGCACCTTCAGGCATAAGCCAGTCCAGGAAAATCTGCTGTAATAATGGCTTCATAATGGATAATTCTACTATGGCAAGAAACTGACTACGGTAGATGTACAGTTGCAAAGTGCACCTGTGCGGATTCAGCTCATTGCATTAGGATCCCAACGCTAATGGAACACTGCAGACACCTTTTGTTTTGTGAAACCACATTCATATTAGTGAGGCAATGTGTGTTCCAGTATTTCTTCAATGATCTTCATGAAAGTGATAGAACTGACAGTTCATAGTACTGCAAGGGATACTTTCCATTGAAGAACTGATGCACCATCAATAACTCTCTGAGACGTGAGGCGAGATATCGGCTTTTATTGACTGGAAGAAAGAACAAGCAGCAATTGACCACCGTGCTACATCCTGGAGACTGAGAGGCAGGGCTCAGGCCCCATTCGCCTTTATACCGGGGTCTGTGGGAGGAGCCACGGTCAGTGGGAGGAGCCACAGGAGCAGTCAGCGGGGGGGGGGGGCGTTTCCAGACAGGTATATGTAGTTCACCACAAGAACACAGATCATCTCAGGTTGTTAAAGATGAGCAAGAGACAGGAAAGGAAATAAGTCAACACTATCTGTGACCTAGAGATCCTAGTCAATAAAATTCTTGACAGGAGGTAAGCGCTCTGTGCTGGGAGTTGAGGTAACCAATAATGAAGTCATGCACGCAGGACATGGTAGCTGATCTTTCTTCCAGAAGTGACACTTTGAGAACTATGAAGGAACTTCATTAAAACATGACTAAACAAGAGTAAGTGTTCTAAAATTTTAGTTTTGTTTTTAAGTTTCTTGACTTCAGCTTGTGTACTCAAGTATCCTTAGGTACACACAGCTAAAGAGTGCCAAACACAGCCATGTGCCCACAACTTGCATTTCTACATGCATTGTCATATTCTGGCTCTCACTACAACACACTGTCACAATCAAGCACACAACCACATGTTCAGGCAAACTCAAGCACACAGCGAAATAGATGATGTTATTCAGGCTGTCACCCACACAACTGGGCACATACATGCTCATCCAAATATATGTGCCATAAGAATGTTATTATTCGGCCACTAATAAATATCTCCTGTGTCTTTCAGTTAGAATCATAGGCAGGAGGGTGGGTTTCCAAATGTTAAGCTCCATCCCATTAGAAAAATTGTGTGGAACAGGAGAGCATCGTTTTCACTCTGATTGTGAGTTAATTTTCTGTACCAGTGTCCAGCAATGTCTGAAGGCCAATGATACAGGGGTGGAAGGCCATCCAAAGGGTATCTTTTCCTGGGGACTCAGCAAATCTAATTAAACTCCTGGCAAGTGTCTAGTAGGAGCAGGCTGCTACTGAAAGAGAATCGATAGAAGCCATCTTTAAAAGGATTGTGACTCTCCAATAACTAAACAATATCACAAGTGAGTTCCTCACTTTTATCAAAACAGAGTGACGCCACCTGGTAATATATTGGGCTCCGTGATGAGCAGGTAGTTTTTTTTTAAACAGAGCAGCGATCTGAATGCTGAGAGAATTTTCAGCAATCAAGGGGCAGACAACTATTTTATAGGATGTGGTCTTCAGCTCCAGATCTGCATCTTGTGATGACAGATCTGTGATCTGGATCACAGCTGATAGGGACCCTGCTGTTCTCCATGGCTTTTAGCCTTTTGACATATAGCCAACAATTCCATACCTCAGCCGTGAATGGCAGTATGTAGCAGTGGCCAGTGAATGCTTCCAGGACAAGAACTCATTTTGGACACTCACCAGAGCTTTACAGGATGCCAGTGTTTTCTCTGCCAACCACCCCACATCACTGGTTTAGTACGTTTTAGGTTATTCAGAATGGCCTTCTACATCTGAATCTGAAAAACACGCACAGATCAGTGATTCCAAGCAGGGAGAGTAAACCCGCAGGGTCTGACGTGTGGAGTAACTCATTGGTCGGGCACTATCTGTAGAAAGAAATGTGTTGAAACTTTTCATCTGGACTGAAAAAAACAATCTCAAATACTCAGGCAATAAGTTTTATTTATGACAGTTCCGTAGGTCTGGGTTTCTGTCCAAGTGCTATTGAGTGCAAGATATGTTATAACATGTGTTTCTGATTTTGGTAGTGTCAGAGAATCAAGGATTAGTATTTTAAGAGCCCTGGTAGCTATGCATTTAAATCAGAATCAAGCAAATTAAGGAGGAATGCATAAATGTAGTTTATAAAATGGACTTTCAGTAGCATTCTTCCTTGCTTTCTAAAAGGTGATTATAATAAAATATACTTAATACAGGTATATAAATCTTTGCATGCTACAGTATGCACTCTACTTGATCATTACTCCCCAGTAGGGATATTACAGTACATGGCTCTGTGCTGCTGGATCCCGCACTCAGTTGGAGGCTTGTCCTCCACTGTTTGCTTCTGGGAAGACAAGCCGGATTGCCTCTGTCTGCAGCTGCACGGCACAATATGAGGAGGTGCTGCAGGCTTTTTGTTGCAGAAATGTGGCTACAGGACAACATCTATGTACCATCAGTCTACAGGCTATGACACTTGGACATGGGCTATGTTATTACTATTTTATTATTTTAATCTGTAATGCCATCTATAAACATGCTGATGATACAACTATTGTTATATTTAGCTGGTGACGAAAGGGCACACAGGGGCAAGATATATCAGCTAGTTGAGTGGTGTTGCACCAATAACCTTGGACGCAACGTCAGCAAGACTGATTGTAGATTTCAGAAAGGGTAAGATGACAAAGCACAAACCAATCCTCATAGATGGACCAGAGTGGAGAGAGTGAGCAATGTCAAGTTCCTGGGTGTCATTATCTCTGAGATGCAATATATTGATGCAGCTTTAAAGAAGTTAGGACAGGGGCTATATTTCATTCAGAGTTTGAGAAGATTTGGTTTGTCAACTGAAACACTCGAAAACTTCTACAAATGTACTGTGGAGACATTCTGACTGGCTGCATCACCGTCTGGTATGCAGGGATGGGGGGGAGGCACTGCACAAGATCAAAGTAAATAGCAGAAACTTGTAAAATTAGTCAGCTCCATCATGGGTACTAGTGTCCGTAATATCCAAGATATCTTCAAGGAGTGGTGCCTTAGGATGGCAGCGGCAATCATTAAAGATTCTCCCCACCCAAGACATGCCCTCTTCTCACCGTTACAATTAGGAGGTACAGAAGCTTGAAGGCACACACTCAGCAATTCAGGAACAGCTTCTTTCTCTCTGCCATCTGATTTCTAAATGGACATTGAACCCATGAACACTACCTCACTACTTCTTGTTTTTGTGCACAACTTACTTTAACTATTCAAAAGACATGTATATACTGTACTTACGGTAGTCCAGTTTTTTCTCTACATTTATTTATCATGTACTGCTGCCCTAAAGTTAACAAATTTCATGATATATGCTGGTGATATTAAACCTGATTCTGATTCTGTTTCTGCATTTTTATCTGCTATCATAATTATATGTGTTATATGTGCTGTGTGCCGTGTGTGACTGTTGGTTCTGTGTTTTTGTATTTTGGCCCCAGAGGAATGTTGTTTCGTTTGGCTGCATGCATATATATGATGGAATGACAATTAAACCTGAATTTGAATTTCATCTGTGTTTTATTTATTTACTTACTTAGCGATACAGCATGGAGTAGGCCTTTCCAGCCCTTCCCAACGCCGTCTCAGCAACCCACGACAAACCCAATTAACTGTAACTTAATCATGAGACAATTTACAATGACCAATTAACCTGTTTAGAATGCTTTGGACTGTGGGAAGAAACTGTGGAACTCAGAGAAAACCCATGGATTCCAAGCGGAGAATGT
This sequence comes from Hemitrygon akajei, assembly GCF_048418815.1. NCBI lineage: Eukaryota > Metazoa > Chordata > Chondrichthyes > Myliobatiformes > Dasyatidae > Hemitrygon > Hemitrygon akajei. The sequence goes on from NC_133133.1 coordinate 66,654,614, forward strand.
ACAAAGGCTCCTTACAGAAAAGGGCCAGAATTGAATTCCAAACCCCAGCTGTAATGGCTTCGTAATAACTGCTACACTACTGTGGCGTCTACTTTTAGTGACCTACACAAAAAAAAGTTTGGTCACAGAAATATTTCAAGGGAAAATTAATGCTATAAGATATACTGGAAGTATTTCCTCAGTTCAATGTCTCATCTCAAGGACATTACATCCAACAGTCTGTATTAAAGTTAGGAGTGTATATGCAATCAATAATCATCTGACTCTGACATAAGAATTTTGTAAATTGAGTTCAGAAAGGAATGATCATTAATATTTTACAACCACAATACGTTGTACAAATCTTGCAGAGTGCACATAATATGCCAATTCATCTCAGCCAGCAATAAGAAATATGATGATTTCTTTCAAATTCCACATGTTTCTCCATTCCCAAATATATCTATGCAAACTGAGGATTAACAGTTTGACCTACATATCTTGGATTGTGTTTGAAAGTCTGCTGTATATAAGCCACTGGTCAGATAAATGCTCCAGGAGCATTCAACTAATTCTTTTCAACAGATATTTATAATGTTCACAAATAGCTTTTGTCGACAAATCCATTTTCTTTTGGTGCTTTTATCTTACTTTTGGAGGATAAGAATATAAACCATTTGGTAAAGAATTTGCACAATTACCAAAATTAGGAGACAATTCCTTTCTTGGACAGTAATATGATCAAATCAATAGTTATTACCCATTCATCACTGCTATTAAAAACTTTGTGTCTACAAAATGTTCCTTCCATGCATTGGTGAATATGGTAAGAAATAATTAATTGATTGTAAAGTGCATTGGCTGTCCTGAGCTTGTGAAAGGATTCACATGATTGTAAATTATTTCTAAAGATATTCGATTATACTCACTACCTGATATGCTCACAGCTTTGGTAATTAGCTGATAGGCTTCGTTTTTGGAAACTGGTCCAGAGTAGCATGGAATATGAGAGTGATATTAAATGGACAAACAAGTTAACAGTTAAGTATCACAAGTACTCTGCAGGTCACGTAAATCATAAATAATTAATAATGGATAAAATGCACACACTTACGATTTTATAGATGTACAACTATAGGCAGTCCCTTGGATTTAGGATGACTCCATTCCACACTACTTTTGTGGGATCTGAAGATGCTAATGTGGTTAATGCAGGATCCACATGTTCTGCCAGAGGAGGTGCAGAAGGTGTTTGATATGATGAGTCGGTACATGGTATGGGAGGTAAAGATCTTCTTCTGTTACTTTCATTGGACTCCCCTGAGCTCCCACATGACACTCATGATTTTCAATGCATTACAAAAGAACAATAAACTATAGGCCAATTAGTTTAACTACAGTATTGGGTGAATAATGAGAATTAATTCTGAGGTAGTGTGTAAATCTTCGTTTAATGAAGCATTAATTAATCAAGAACAGTCAGAATGGATTTGTTCAAGGAAGATTGTGTCTAACTTTACAGAAATTTTTCAGTATGTAACTTTGGTTAATTGGGGACAGTACTGGAGAGATACATTTTAGCAAGGCTTTCAACAAAGTCTCTCATGGCAAGCTGATCAGAAAAAAAATGGCAAATTGGATCCAAAATTGGCAGGAAGCAATGATTAGTCACTAACACATGCTTTTTTAATATAATGATGCTTCCTGCGTGGTTCCTTATTTCTGTACTTGATTCCCTACTATATATAGTATATATTCATAATTTAAACCTGTATATAGGGACATGATATTAAAAAGTTTCAGTTTATATGAACAAGAGAAAATCTGCAGATGCTGGAAATCCAAGCAACACACACAAAATACTAGAGGTCCTGATGAAGGGTGTAGGCCCAAAACGTCAACTGTTTATTCTTTTCTATAGGTGCTGGCTGGCCTGCTGAGTTCCCGCAGCATTTTACGTGTGTTGCTCAGTTAATAAAAAGATTGGCCATTTGATTGATTGACAGTGAATGAAAAAGTTTTGGATTCCAGAAGGATAGCAGTGACAGACTTTGTTAACAATATTGCTAAAACATATTCATCAAATGCTCTCCCCAACTGACTTAAGTTACATGCTCAAAAAATTCTGTAAAGTTAAACATAATTTACTTTTAACAAATGTATCTTGAGGGTCAGCCACATGAGGAAGAAGTTCAATAGAATTCTTTCTGTAAAAATTTGAGGCAATACATTCAGAAAATTGCAACTAAATAAGAGAATATACAATAAATAGAAGTATGAGGTATGTGGTGAAACATAGAGATCTTGGACTATATGTCCACATATCTTTGCAGGTGGCAATTGAAAAGGTGATTGAAAGGCATATAGGATTCTTTCACTTTGTCAGTGAAATATGTAATACAAGAGCAGAAAGGAAATGCTAGAGTTGTATAAGATGTTTTTTTAGATCACAGTTTAACTATTATGTGCAAGTTTGGTTCCCATATTACACATAAGATTATTAGCCTATTGTTATGAAGCCTATCATATGAAAAAATGTCACGAGGAAAGATTGGATATGTTGTTTTTCTTTATTTTGAACAGAGGAAGTATAAAGGAAATGTAATTCTAGTATATAATATTATGAGGGACCTAGATGGAGTGTATAGGAAGGACTTGAATCGCTAAGCAGACAGCCAAAACCCATCAGATAAGATCACTGGCTCTTCTTGGGTCAACCACTTGAACTACTTATTGAGCAGCAATATCAAATGTATGAGTGACTTAAACATAGATGGTTCTCAACAAGATATAACTCAGAGAATACTTTGAAAGAAATAGATAATTGACAGCTCCAAGTCATGGCAATAACATATGATCTGGTGGTCAATGCTTTTTTTGTTCCTTCAATGTGCAAGTCATCCCTAGGTCACTTTAACTTCATTTATAAATTTTAATCTCATTGATACTCATTTATATTTGGTATAATTTGGAGAGTTAGTGAAGCATCTCATCTTTTATTATTAGTATATGACCTGAAGAACTGTAAATTAAATGCTATCTACTTGGACTTGTTGTGTTGATCCCCTGTTCCATTTAATGTTTTATTTTAATAAACTTAATTGGTAGGTTGTAACCTGAGTGGCACAATCTGACAAAATGATGCTTCCGTTACCCATGACCAGACAAACATAAAAGGGCTCATTGCATTTTCACTGAGCTTATTGCAGTAGTCTTCCAACTTGAATAATGCTACATCAATACTCAGTCACATTTAAACAAGCAGCCAGCAATGGCTCACTTCTGCAAGTGACTTTGAAGCTGAGCTTCGGGTGAATACTTAAAATGCCAACACAGGAAAAAATACATTGGAAATAACAATGCTATTCCTTCTCTACGTTTAATACACAGAAGACAGTTATAATTTTACCTTCCAGCCTTAAAAGTAGTTGTTAAATTTATTTTACCAGCAATTTTTAACACATGATTTATTTAGCATAGGTGGGGCTGGAGGCAATTGGCTAGGCACGCAGTTAAAGAACAATGGAGATTGTCAAAGCAGTTATATATTGGAAAGAAATTAAACATATTAGATAGAACAACTGAGCTAAAAATCCTTGGTAATGAAGGGAATGGAAATTAAAATAAAAGATAAAGAGGTTTATGAAAAATGTTAGGGTCTGAATATAATAGAAAGCCAGCTAGAATACATGAACAAGAAGTTTTCTCTTCTTGGATCCTCACTTCCTCTGTCTCTGAGTAAGTTAACTGATAATCTAGTAGTTAAACACACTATGAGAATTTGGATATAATTCTGAAAATACTTTGGCTTATTGAGATTTTCTCTTTCGAGTCCCATTTTTTCTAATTATTTTTTTAAACCCTCTATGATTGATGTGACTTTTAAAGAATGAGATAGATTAGGTATTAAATGCTTTCAGGACTTGTTTGTAGAGGGAAGTCTCATTTCGTTTGAACAACTGTCAACTAAATATAGTTTACCCAAAACTCATTTTTTTTTATACCTACAAATAAGAGATTATTTACGGTCTCAAATAAGTACATTTCCTAAAAGTCCTGATAAGAACCTACTAGATGCAATTTTTAATTTGAAACCTTTTTATATTGGATCTATATCTAATATTTATAATATGCTGTTGGGAATGAGAAGGGTTCCTTTAGATAAAATTAAAAATCTTTGGGAACAAGATTTACAGACTTCAATTTTTGAGGAAACTTGGAATCAAATTTTTAAATTGGTTAACATTTCATTATGTGCCTGCCACTCTCTTCTACAATTTAAAGTGGTCCATAGGGCCCATATGATCAAGGATAAGTTGTCTCATTTTTATTTAGCTATATCTCCATATTGTGATAAATGTAATAATGGAGAAGCTTCACTCATTCATATGTTTTGGCCATGTCCGCGTCTTGGAAAATATTGGAAAGGAGTATTTCAAACTTTCTCGATACTTTTCAAAGTAAACTTTAAGCCTAATCCTTTGACCGCTTTATTTGGTATTGTTGGAGGAAAGGATATTATTTTGGAGTCATCTGACTTGCACGTTTTGGCTTTTATTTCTCTTATGGCCAGAAGGATGCTATTTCTTAAATGGAGAAATCCCTCCCCCCCCCCCCCACTCATGCCCAATGGTTACGTGATGTGATGTCATGTTTAAATTTAGAGAAGATTCAATGTTCAATCTCTGAATCTGGTCAAGACTTTCAAACATTGAGAGGACCTTTTCTGAATTATTTTCAAAACCTTTGATTTGCTGTTAAAGCACAGATGATGACTAATAACAAAAAAAGTGCAAAATGAAAAAAATGAGTATGCAAAAAGGTAATTAACATCAAGTAGAACATCTACTTATCTATTCACATACAAAGCAGATGAAGATTTAAAGGAAAGGCAGATAGAAATGTGTTCAAAAAAGTAACTATTCCTTTTCATGTAAAGTTTATGAATTAGAATATAAATTGTACATTACATCTGTCTTTACAAAAGAAGTTATTATTGACAGACACAATAACAAAAATAAGAATATTAGATGGGATGAAATAGGAAGGAAAAGCTAAATACTCACAGTGTTCACTTTATTAGGTACTTCCTGTATGTTCATGGTCTTCTGCTGCCATAGCCCATCCACTTCTAGGTTCAACGTGTGGTGCATTCAGAGAAGTTCTTCTGCACATCACTGTTGTTGTTCCTTTGTGTGCCCTGTGGTGCATCAGGTGGCATTTTTGCTGTTGCATAGCATTTGACTGTTTTTTTATGAGGCTGAGTTGCTAGATTGACGCTTAACCCAGTACGGATGGGAAATGTGCAAGGATCCGTCTGGATTCAAATTCAGGACCATTCACCTTTAAGTCCAGTGCTGATGCCACTACACCACCAGCCAGCTAACACCACTGTTGTAACACTTGGTTATCTGAGTTACTGTCACCTTCCTGTCAGTTTGAATCAATCTGGCCATTCTACTCTGACCTCTCTCATTAACAAGACATTTTTACCCACAAAGCTGATGCTTGCTGGATGGTTTCTGTTTTGGGCATTCTTCTCTGTGAACTCTAGAGCCTGTTGTGCATGAAAATCCCAGGAGATCTGCAGTTTCTGAGATACTCACACCACCCTGTCTGCCACCTATGACAATTCCAGGGTCAAAGTCACTTAGATCACATTTCTTCCCCATTCTGATGTTTGATCTGAACAACAACTGAGTCTGAATCATCTCTGAGTGATTTAATGAATGGAGTTGTTGCCACATGATTGTCTGATTACATATCTGCATTAACGAACAGGTGCACAGGTGTGCCTAATAAGGTGGCTCTGATTATGCTTAAATACAAAGTTGTAAGATTTGTGGTTTTTTCCTTCCACAAGGTATTCCTACTTGAACACCTTTTTTTTGAAGTTCAAAGTAAATTTATTATTGAAGTACATATATGTTACCATATACTAATCTGAGATACATTTATGTGGGCATTCACAGTGGACATGACGAAATACAATAGTATCAATGAAAAACTACACACAAATAAGAGACCAAAACAATCAATGTGCAAAAGAAGACACACTGTGGAAAACAAAAAAATAATAATAATATTGTGATCATGAATTATAAAGTCCCTGAAAGTAAGTCCATTGGTTGTGCAATCAGTTCAGTGTTGTGATGTCTGAAGTTATCCACTCTGGTTCAGGAGCTTAATCATTGAAGGGTAATAACATTCCTGGATCTGGTGGTGTGGGATCTAAGGCTCCTCCTGTACCTCCTTCCTGATGGCAGTAACATGAAGAGAGCATGGCTGGATGGTGAAGGTCCTTGATAAGGGATGCTGCTTTCTTGTGGCAGCTCTCCTTGTAGATGTGCTCAGTGGTGGGCAGGGTTTTTTCTTGTGATGGACTGGGATCTGTCTATCATTTTTGCAGGTTTTCCTGTGCATGGGCATTGGGTGTTTCCATACCAAGCCACGATGCAACCAGTCAGAATACTCTCCACTCACACTGTCCATCTATAGAAGTTCGTTAAAATTTAGATAACATGCTGGATCTGCACAATCTTCTAAGAAAGTAGAGGTGTTATCATACATTCTTTCTAATGGCTCTTATATGTTTGTCCAAGGACAGATCCTTTGAAATGATAACGCCAAGGTTAGCATTACTTGAAGTCTCTCAGTCAGGTAGATACAGAGTAGCTTGCTGACTGGAATACAGTAACTCTTCCAACAATCATTCAGTCATTCCTTGGCATCAGAGAAGCAGGCAGTTTTATAAGTAACGTGTGTTCAAAGAAGAGGGTGGAATGAATACTAATCAATTTAATACTTACATATTAGATGCCATTCTCGAGAAAAAAATAATAAGCATTGCAATTTTATTGTATTCTTATCCATTTCCTATTTGAAAGCCAACCTTTAATTTGATGCAATTCTGATCATAGATTAATCTTGTAATGTTTTATCTCAAGTTTGGTTCTTTTGCTAATCATCATAAAGTTGATGATCTGATGAAATATTAACTGTTTCTCTCTCCATGGTTGCAGCCTGATTTCTTGAGTATTTCCAAGTTTTGATTTTATACATACCTTAACTCTGTTCCTTCTTATTTGCAAGATTCCCATCAGTGAGACATTCTAATCATTCACTTTATCTAGCACATTATAATTTTGAACAATTCTACCAAATCTCCACTCGTTCTTCCATTGTACTGAGAACCACAATGGCTTTTCCAGTTTTTCCATGAAACCTAAGACCCTAATATATGAAACTCTTCCAGTAAAAGCTGTCATCCATCATTCCAAGTCATCCACAGCCTTTCCAAAATGTAGTGTCTATAAATGCACACAATATTCTCGTTTTGACAAAGAAGTGTTTTGTAAAACCCAGTATACCTTCCATCACAGATGTTTTTCTGATGAGAAAGAATTGTGCAGTGGAATCATCAGTTATATGGACTGTTTCATCATATAAATAAATGACATAGACTTTAATATTAGAAGCATATTTTTAACTTACTAGATAACACAAAAATTGGTAAAGTAGTGAAAGAGAACAGTTTAGAAGTAGACCTTCAAGAAGATACAGGAAGACAATTTAAATGGTAAGATGCAATTTACCATAAATAAATGTGAAGTGTAAGTGTTGCACCTCAAGAGACAAGCGGAAAGGCTGTATAATACAAATGGTATGAGGTATGGAATGAAATTGAAATTTGTTCAAAACCAAAACAGTCAGAAAGGATTAAGTGATCTTCTTCCGCACTGAAACCTTCTATGATTCTATGAGTCTCACACAACAGCAGCAAAGAAAAACTTAAACAATGTAATATATAAGAATAGGTTTTCAGCTAAGTCTAATTAAGCAATGTCATTTGGTGCTGAATCGTACCAACATTTTGCCAGCAGCTTTAATCAGAAAGTGGCTGAAGCTAAAGTATAGGTCCCAAACATTACTGTACACTCTAATAGGCAGAGATCCTGGACTTACTAACAGGTTTGCAGCACCACTTATATAAATCTATTCAAAGCTGGACTCCACATGGAGCACAATAATGGAATTCAATTCTGCTTGTTGTTCGGATCATTTACCAAGTTAGAATCCATTGACTTGTATGGTAAGAATTTCAAGGTAAAGTTCTACAATTAGATTATTTTGCTTTTGGCTTTATTCAACTATTTTAAGTGATTTTACTTTTAAAAAAGCATTGTTCACTTCTTTATGATTTACTTCTACTTAAGTGGGATTTTAAAATTATTCAACTTAATAGGTTTCAATAGGTACATTTAATGTCAGAAAAATGTATATGATACACTGTACATCCTCAAAGCTTTTTAATTACAACTTCTGTATTTGATAAAGCATTGTCAATTTTACTGGCTGAAAAACAGTCGGGATTATTTTGGAAGACATGAGCTCACTGTCCCTTCCAAAAGCTGGAACTTTGCTGCTGTACTGCAGGATGCAGAGTTCCAGCTTTATAGACTCATCTGCCCCAGGGAGGTTTGAGCATAAAATACTGGAGACAGCAATTATGGGATGAGTGATCATACCAAACACAAGTCACCCCAGTGATAACTTTAATGCATCAAAATAAATGAAAATAAAACTTGAACATATAAACAAATTTCCTGGGAAAAGGTTTCACTCACAACAAGTGAAACTTTTTTGACTAGGCCATTAGAGCCAAAATCACTTAAAAGTAGATTGTAAGTAATGTTGTGCTTTTCAGGAGTTGTTGAAAGTGAAATGTTTTATTTGTAGGTTGTAATATAAGACAGTTTTCTAGTCAACACTCCCTTCCCTAGAAATAGTACATCTGCTGAATTCCTACATGTATATATTGGAGACAAAAAAAAGCATGTGCCAAATCTTTGAGGTGGATGTTTAGTGTGCTGATATATAGATAATTGTAAGGTTAGAGATGTTGAGGGAAAGCAGTCTGGACATGAAAATATTGAGGAACATGATAATGAGAGTTTAAAACCATGGGTATGATTTCCAGAATCTGGTAGAAAGTAGGTCATCTTTCTTTCTAAGGATTTGTGAATATGGGCTGAAAAGACAAAAAGCTAAAGGCTTGGCATTCTTCACTTTGGCAGAGTGAAGTTTTGTTATTTCTTTCTGTTGGCAAGCAATAAAATAAGTTTAAAACACCTGGTGGTGACTTGTTTGCCTATTTCCTTGTTGAAGAAGCATATGACTTCTGTTTGTTTATTGCCTAGCTAGTCCAAAGCAAAATTTACAGTCTGGGGAGGAAGGCAATAAAAATAAGATAAACCTTTCTCAGGTAGTTTCTAATTCAATTCTGCAGAGTGTATTGAAGCATCTTAACCAGCCCATTTATCAAAATTGCACCACTACAGCAACTTTTTCAAATAAGTGCAGAAGCGATAATACACTCCACAAAGACTAACTTCATTTTTCGTTTCAGTTTACATCCCAGTGTAGCATGGGATGTAGTATGGTTTTAATGCCATTAAAGAATTGTCAGTTTTTTCAGTTAATGAAGCCTAAACTTGCAATAAGTGACATAAAAGGTGATATTGGCACCTGAGCACAAGTTGCATTTGTTGAGTGTATCTATAATTTATGTACATTACAACATTAATGATACCTTTGAAGAAACATTTTGTTGAACTAGGTTTCAGACTCAGACACAAAAGAAACTGCAGCAACACACAAAATACTGGAGAAACTCAGTAGGTCAGACAGCATCCGTGGAGTGAAATGAATGGTGGATATTTTGTGCCAGACTTGTGTTTAAACTATTTCATTAGTGAATGTGACAAGCATATTTTAAAGGAAAAACAGTATTTTGTGGGGGCAGCAAGCACTTTATGTATATAGGATTCTTATCATAATAATTGTGCATAGACACGTTGCAGCAAGACATGCAGACTGCAGTTCATATGTTCAATTTTCATACATCCAATTTTGACAGGAAGACAAGAAGCTGATGTGAAGTCTTCTGCATATCAAGGATGGATAATCTGAGAACAAATTATTCTTTACAACTTTGCATATATTTTGAAAATGATTTAAAAAAACAGACATTTTTCAATCTATACTGCCTTACTTTTAATTGCACTTGTCATTTGAGGGGGAGGGTGTGGGCACAGTAGCATAATGCTTTACAGTACCAGTGACCCAGGTTCGATTCACACCATTCCTGTAAGCAGTTTGTATGTTCTCCCCATGACCGTGTGGATTTCCTTCAGGTGCCCCAGTTTCCTCACAGTCCTAAGATGTACTGGTTGGTAGCTTAGATGGTCATTGTCAATTGCCTGTGTTTAGGCTAGAATTAAATTGGGTGTTGTTGAGCGGCATGGATCAAATGGCCTGTCTACACTGTATCTCAATCAACCAATCAAACCAAAATCCACTGAATTTAGGCTGCTTCATTTCCTTTTACTGAATGGAACCACAGACAACTTTTTATTGACTATACAATTTGGGACATGTCATATTCACCTGGAAGAGTCAATATATGACAAACCTCTATGGAAAAGAACTCACAATAGACAATGCTTTTCAAAATAACCAAAACATTCTAAATACATCCTTCCTCAGATTGGAACTAAAATTAAACATTAGCTAAGTTATTTTTTGACTGAGGTAATATTGTTAGTAATTTATTTTAACCATTGAGATGCAGTTTATTAGCAGCTCAGCATGTTACACTAAATTATTTACATTAGATCCTTAAAAATAGGAGCAGCCATATGCCATTCAGTCACTCATGACAGCTCTGCAACTTAGAATCAGAATCAGGTTTACTATTGCTCTCTAATTTGTTTGGCAGCAACAGTACAATGCAAAGACATAAAATAATTATAAAACACAAAATAGAAAAATAGTGCCAAAAAAAGGGGGGGAAAAAAGTTGGTGCTCATGGACCATTTAGCAATCTGATGACTGAGAGGATAAAGAATCATTGTATGTGGGCCTACTACTTGATTATAGTAACAAGAAGAGGGCAAGTTCCAGATAGTAAGCATCCTTAGTGATGGATGCTGCCTTCTTGCAAATATCCTCAATAGTGGGAAGGATTTGCCCATAATGGAGGTAGCTGAGCCTTGCAATCCTGTGCATTGGAGCCTCCATACCAGGATGTGATACTCAAAAAGATTTAGTACATTTCACTGTCCTGAAATTTAGAGCATAGAGACCTAACCTAATCATTTTCTCCTTAACTGACACTATCACAGCAACTTGTCTGCTGAATCATTTTTGCAGTAAGTATTTCCCGCTTCCAATGAAGGGACCAAAATTGTACACTATACTTGAGGTATGATTTTACAAAGGGTCTATGCGATTGTAGCAAGACAATTTTACTCTTGCACGAGGACACAAGAAAATTAGAGCAGGAGTAGGACAACTCACGCCTCAAACTTGAAAGGATCATGTGATCTGCCCCAGACCACAACTCCTCTTCTGTTCCAGATCCCATAACTATCAATCATCTGATTTTTCTTATTTATTTTATATTTTCTTCTAACAGTAACCTTAGAGTTAAAAACAGAATTCAAAGACCATCTTACAGAAACACGTGAACATGAGATATTTTGTTTATACCCCTGTGCTTCAGCTGGTATTACTAGCAAGGGATCTTGCAATTTTGCTTATTGTTATTTGACTAAACGTTATCAAACACACAGCTATCCTATCTATAACTTTGCTCACTTTTGTCATTTTGGACATCTGATATAATTTCAAACCCCTATCACAGTTCGGTAAAAGATTATTTAAAATAAAAGCAGAAAATGCCAGAAACACTTAGCTGGTCAGGCAGGATCTGTGGAAGGAGGTCCAGACCTAACGTTTTCTAAAAAAGACCCTCTGTCAGAAGTGAGAAACTTATTTAGTTGAATGGGTAATAATTCAGAGGAATGAATAAGACATGCTTTCCAACTGCCCCCTGCCGTTAACCAACTGCTCCTGTCCGGTGAGGCCAGGGTTAATTTTAATGTTTATGTAGCAGTTTGGTTTATTGATTCAGGAGGACAGTTAGAGAGACTGAAAATGAGGGGATTTGTTAAAATTGTGAAAAATAGATCAGAGCCATTGATGAAGCTTGAAACCAAAGGATAATGCTGGACATGCACTGATCAGAGCAGATGCAACAGATCGGGAGGAGCTCAAAAGTTTTTAATTGATCCTATTGTATGTTTTTGTTCTACTGTGAATGGCTACAAGTGAATCTCAGGGTAGTCTATGGTGACATATATATACTTCGATAATAAATTTACTTTCACCTTAAAAGGAAAGGAATCCTCACAGGAAATAGGATGAAAGGAAGTATGGGAGGATATTACAGTAAGAGTCTGTGGGTAGATAACAGATGTTCATTGCCTAGCTATTCTCAGAGACAGAGAAATCCAGGAAGTAAAGGGAAGAAACAAACCATGCGAAAAATAAGAAGAGGTGGAAACACTTAAGTTTTGCAACTTCAAAACATTAAACTAATTCAAAGGAAGCCACGGGAGTCCTTAATGTGAGTCTAACTTTGAACTTATATTAAGTGAGGCACACGCTTATCACCTGGTAGTGTGATAAGGTATGCAATTCAAATATTTATATTGTTATGAATGTACCACAGCTCTGAGGGGCCGAAGGGTGCGGGACCAGCCCCCTCCTTCCGGAGAATCACAAGATCGCTATTAATACGGGTCTTGGACCCAGGAAATGAGAGACAATGCAACGGATTTGACCATTGTTCTTAGAGACACCTGTGTGAATTGCAACTCTATACTACGTGCCAACTATCAGGGACATGGACACCCTCGGGCAATGTGGGGTAGAGATTGTATCACCCTACCTTGATTAACATCTACAAATCTGCCGGTCATGATAAAAAGGGGACTGCAGGAGGCAGTACCCCAGCGACGCACCAGAAGGAGACACCATCGCTCATCACTCCCGTGAGGACGGGAAGCTGTTCGGGAGCCACGTGTGATTTGGTTCCCCTAGCCTGGGGAACGAGTGGCTGATAACCCCGAAAAGGACTTCGAACTGACAACGGGGAACCCACGTTCCCGATTCAACGAGTTGAGTCCAAAAGGCTGGCAAGTTTATTTTCTCTCTCCAACACGTGAGACCCCAGCGGTCCCCGAAAGGCTAAAAGCCTGCATGAACTTCAGAGACTTTGATATTTCCATCGGACAATAGTTTTACCCCTAGACAAACGATAGAGCTACTTCTTATTGTTGATTATTACTATACCCGCGCTTTAGATTGAGTATTGATGACGTATATTATCTGAATGTTTGTATTAACCTTACTTTTGTGCCCCTTCATAAATAAAAATGTTTAAAAATAGTACCATCAGACTTCAGTGGACCTCTCTCTCTTTGCTGGTAAGTGACCCAGTTACGGCGATCGTAACAATATATATAACCCATAATGAATTATTTAAACAAACAATAATTAACCTATAGCAAGATTACGCAAACATTAATGAAACAATAAACATACAACAGTCCTCCCTCCTTAGCTATAAACTCCAACTCAATAGAGGGCTCAACAGAGAGCGCATCTCAATTACATACACAGTTTACTATATGATGCTATACAGACATCCACAGCAGAGTCCCATTCAGGCCTAAAGATTTAATTGCTGTGCAGGATTTCTTACTCTTGTGAGATAATGTCTTTCCTGACAAGGGGGATCACTCTGCTTAGTAGGTGAGACTTGTGGCTGTGAAACAATCAAAAGTTCTGAGATCTCCTCCGTGATGGTTGTAGTTGTTGACTATGAGACTGCAGAAAGTGGTTCTGACAGCGGTAGCCACCTTTCTACTCCAAAAATTGATCCTGCTCTCCTCAACTGATTGATGTGTTGCCTTCAGATGATATCAGACACAATCTTCATGTGAAGGAGAGTGGTCCAGTTTTGTCCTTAATCTGTCTGAGTACCCACTTTAGATCACTCTGTAGTCCCTTGCCAGGACTGCTTGCCCAGGAGTGAAACATAGAACTGCGTTGTTTGAAGAGCTTTCAATGTGTCTCAACTATTTGTCTCGCATACTCCTTCTGAGACTGGGTTTGAGGAGATCCAAGTATGAATGCAAGGTACAACTCAGGATCAGCTTATCTGGTGAATCGTTGGTTGTGGATTGTACTGCATTGCAATATGCAAGGAGGAAATTGGCATGTTTGTTAGTGTAGTGTGTTCTTCTGACATTGCTCATTGAGTGTTCTTTAGACTCTAGACAAACCTTTCCACCAAGCCATTTGTTGCTGGGTAAGGTCACTGACTAAATGTTCTGGAACACCAATCCTTGATAAGAGGCTTCTCAACACATCAACAGTGTGTGAGGCTGTAGTGGAGACTATTGGGAACACTTCTGGCCACTTTGGAGCTGCAGACACTATCACCAAGAAATATGTGCCCATGAATGGTCTGGCAAAATCCACTTGAATCCTCTGCAAAGGTAATGCAGGCCAGAGATGGAGAGGTGCTGCTCTTGGCATCTTCTGGACATATTGGCATCCTGAACAGTGTATGGTGAGCTGCTTGATCTGCTGATCGATCCCAGGCCACCAGACAAAGCATTGAGCTAATGCTTTCAATTTAACCAAGCCTAGATGACTGGCATGTATATCCTCCAACACTTTAGCTCTCAGCTTGGATGGTACAACCACTTTCAATTCCACAGCCACACAAGGCAACCTTCGTCAAGGGCAAGTTCAACTTGGCGCTGGTAAAAATGTGGGAACTGGGATTTTTGCTGCATATTCCAGCCTTGTTGGGTGGCCATGTAAACCTGAGACTTTTCTGATTTCCTTTTGGATCATCTCTGCCATAAAAGGGAGACTTTCGATTAGCATTAGGGAGAATACGTCAAGAGGAGTGTTTAATTTGTAAATTTTTCCAGTATTTCCTTTTCCAAGGGCAAATAGGATAATCCATCAGCATTTCCATTATTAGTTGCCCTCTTGAATTCAATCTTGTAATTGTGTTCTCCAAGAAACAGAGCCTATCTCTGTGTTTGTGTGTTTGTGTTGCTGCAGTTAGTAGAACACCCTACTCTGGATTCAAAATGAACACCAGTGGTTGATGATCAATAACGAGGGTAAACTCTCTACCATACAGGTACTAGTTAAAATGTTTTACACCGCAAACCAAACTCAAGGCCTCTCTGTCAATCTATGCATAATTTTTCAATGCCATGGTAAGGGAACGTGATGGAAAGCTTATACAGAGTTCATTTCTAACACTCATAACATGTGACTTAAGGAGAAACGTCACAAGCAAGCTTCACTGGATGATGCAGATCATAATGTGTGAGTACAGTGAATGAGATCACCTTTTCCTTTACCCTTCTGAAAGCACTTCCCACTGCTTTGTCCATTGTCATTTCTTCCCGATCTGCAGTAATGAGTTCAAAGGGTGGAGCACATTAGCCAGGTTTGCCAGGAACCTGTTATAGTAGTTGACAAATCCTAAAAAGGATTGCGACTGTGAAACATCCTTTGGCCTTAGGGCATCTACCACAGATTGAATTTTCCCAGCTCACCTGTGTAATTGTTGTGTGCTAATAGTGTGACTATAATATTATATAATGCTTAGTAATACAGTAATGCTTGGTTTAAAAAATTCACACTTAGCACATTGTGCTCTGAACTCATAATCGTCTAATCTTTATAATATTGTCTTGAGGTTTTGAAGATGTTCCTTCTCATCTTCCCAGTAGCATCCAGGTAGTACTGAGAGCCTGGGCAGTCTTGCAGCACCTGGTTCATAGCTTTCTGCCAGAGTGTAGATGCAGATAGTTCTCCAAAAATGAGCCTATTATAGCGATAAAGCTCTTTGTGGGTGTTTATGGTGAGAAACACTTTTGACTCTTCTTCCATTTCTAGGTAGGTCTCAGCTAAGTCCACTTTGCTGAAGTGTTTTCCGCTAGAAAGATATACAAAGATATCCTCTATCCTGGACAGAATGTACTGATCGACTTGTAGTAATGAGTTGAAAGTAATTTTAAAATCACCACAGATCCAGATAGCAACACGAGTGAATCTGCAGATGCTGGAAATAAATAAAAACAAAATTCAGATAGACCCACTCTTCTTGGATATGGGACCACTGGCATTACCCATGGGCTCCACTCAGCCTTCAGACTCCATGTGACTTAGCTCACTAGCTGCTTTATCATGAATGGTATAAGGAACCAGGCAAGCTTTGTAAATCTTGGGAACCATATTTTCATTTGACACCATTTTACCCTTGATATATTTGAGTTTTCCAATGCTATTCTTGAAAACTGCTGTAGCATCATCCAGTACCTTTCTTAATTTTCTTTCAGTTGGCTTCATTACAGGTAGTGTGGCATTTGAATGCCATTCAAGTTGTAGTTATCTCAGCCAATCACACACCCAAAATGCTGGACCTTCTGTTTTTACCACGTACAAGCTCACTGTGGATTGTTGGTTGTTGTAGTTCACTGTTATGAATGCCATTCCCATAGGAGATCCCTTTTCTCCAATATAAGTTTTTTGTTGGATATCTGCAGACTTCAGTTTTGTATCTTTGAAATGCTGTTCAAACTTATTTTGTGGAATAACTGAAGCAGCTGAGCCAGTGTCCAATGCCATTTTAATTAATTTGCCATTCTATTCTGGCATAAGCCATATTGCTTGTCTATCATTAATTTTCACACTGTGCATCTCAAGAGTTCAACCCAGATAAGTGTGGTCAAGTATGATGGCAGAATATAGTATTAATGGTAAGACTCTTGGCAGTGTGGAGGATCAGAGGGATCTTGGGGTCCGAGTCCAGAGGACACTCAAAGCAGCTGCACAGGTTGACTCTGTGGTTAAGAAGACATATGGTGTATTGGCCTTCATCAATCGTGGAATTGAATTAGGAGCTGAGAGGTAATGTTGAAGCTATATAGGACCCTGGTCAGACCCCACTTGGAGTACTGTACTCATTTCTGGTCGCCTCACTACAGGAAGGATGTGGAAGCCATAGAAAGGGTGCACCGGAGATTTACAAGGATGTTGGCTGGATTGGGGAGCATGCCTTATGAGAATAGGTTGAGTGAACTTGGCCTTTTCTCCTTGAAGCAAAGGAGGATAAGAGGTGACCTGATAGAGGTGTACAAGATGATGAGAGGCATTGATCGTGTGGATAGTCAGAGGCTTTTTCCCAGGGCTGAAATGGTTGCCACAAGAGGACACAGGTTTAAGGTGCTGGGGAGTAGATACAGAGGAGATGTCAGGGGTAAGTTTTTTACTCAGAGTGGTGAGTGCATGGAGTGGGCTGTTGGCAATAGTGGTGGAGGCGGATACGATAGGGTCTTTTAAGAGTCTTTTGGATATATTCATGGAGCTTAGAAAAATAGAGGGCTATGGGTAACCCTAGTAATTTCTAAGGTACGGGCATGTTCGGCACAACTTTGTGGGCCGAAGGGCCTGTATTGTGCTGTGGGTTTTCTACGTTTCTATGTATTTTTACACAGTCCTGTGTCATTCTTGTTAATATCAGATTTTTCGCAACAGCATGCAGATTAGTGGCCTTTTTGAAAGTGCAACATGACTTTTTATCTTCTTTCTTGTGCAGTCCACGTATTTTTGTCTGCCCAACGTGCTCATTTTATTGTCCTACTTTGTTGCTTATTCTGCAAGTTTCCTCTTTAAATCCGCATTGGTGTATGAGATCCTGTCACAATGGTAACACAATTTGTTCAGCCTGGCTGGTTTCTGTTCAAACATTACAATTTTGTGCACGCCCACTTTCATTCCTGACTGCAACTCAATTGCCTCTCTGCGTGCTGTTTCCATTGATACAGCAATTTCAATTGCTTTTTTGAATGTAAGTTGCACTTCAGTTAGGAGCCGTTTTTGAATGCCTTTTAGTAAGATTCCACAAACTAAATGATCTCTCAGTGCATCAAGTCCATCATTGAAGTGACAATGCTCAGATAATCTCTTCCAATTCAGGCTACATCCGCACTGGACCGGATAATTCTGAAAACGCTGGTTTCGCCTCAAAATGATAGACGTCCACACCAGGCGTTTTTGAAAATACCTCCATCCACATTAAAATGGATATTTGGGCAAATCTCCTCCTACTGGGAATGCGCAGGACACATCTACAGAGAATAAGCAAAGAGGAAACAGTATCCTATTTCCGTTTCCGCGGTCGTGTAGTGGTATTTCCATTGGTCAAAAACTAGAATACAGGTGGCCCCTGTTTTTCGAACGTTCGCTTTATGACAGCTCACTGTTACGAAAGACCTACATTAGTACCTGTTTTCGCTAACCAAAGAGGATTTTCGCTTTTACGAAAAAAAGACACCCTCTTTATACCTGTGTTTACCCCGAGAAAGACTACCATGACCGTGAAGACGTGTAGGTAGTTGTGTGCACATGCCTGTACGTGCGTAGGCTTGTATGTTACGTATGCGTGTATGTGCACATGCGTATACATGCCGATTTTTTTCTCCAAATTGATTTTGGCTCGCTGTCTTCCTGACTTTGATAAGTGAAACTATACCATTCATACAATATTTCTACTTCATATAGGCTGTATGTTTATCATATCATTCCTGCATTTATTATATTTTTGTGTTATTTTAGGTTTTATGTGATATTTGTTATGATTTGGTAGGTTATTTTTTGGGTCTGGGAACGCTCAAAAAATTTTCCCATATAAATTAATGGTAATTGCTTCTTCGCTTTACGACATTTTGGCTTACAAACGGTTTCATAGGAACATTCTACCTTCGGTTAGCGGGGGAAACCTGTACCTACAACAACAGCGAAAGAAAGTTTTCAACAATATCTTCAAGGAATACAAAGAAAACCTCCACTGGAAAAAGCAGGCCACACTTCTTTGTTTGGACAGACAATGAAGTTGAGCTGCTTCTGTGAAGTAGAAACAACTACAAAGTCAGCAAAGCAGTGCAGAACGTGGACTGGGAGTCGTCCCAAACCAAATACAATGACATCCTCGACCGCTATAAAGAACAGTACCTCACGGCAGAGCGGTCGGAATCTCTGGGTAAGGACTACCCGCACAAATTGGACGATATAACCAAGACAATTATTGTAACCAAACTTAAGGTGATTCTCCACAAATACCGGCAGGCAGTGGATGTGAGACAAAAAAGTGGACAGGGTAGAGTAGTTCTACTGTACTTTTGAGTTGTGTGAGCAAATCTGGGGGGGGGGGGGTCTCATCAGCCACAACAGCAATTCAAGACGGCATTGAAACCTGCGATGTGGAGGACAGGGTCGATGTACATCACAGCAACTGATGTATAGCCTCTTCACCCACTTCGACAAGTACACCTGACTCTGACAGTTTGGACCAAGCAACAGGTGATAGCTGCAACATGTTTGGTGTCGAATCTCGCTGTGAAAGACTTGGTCCGCATTTGTCCAGTTACAGACTAGAAAAACTTAAAAAGAAATTGCCAAACAATAGACAACTGTTGGCTCTTGGACTTAAAACTGAAAAAACAAATACTGGAACATATGGAGGCAACTGACAGGAAGCTTACAGACAGTATGACCCGGCTGACGACGAACATTGAAAAACTGACTAACTCTGTTGCAGAGGGATTTGCAATGATGAGGAATATGACGGCTCCCCCTCCCCCCAGTAATTTTCACCGCTACAATACCAGCCTCACAGCCACTACAATAGCTACACATATGGACACACAGACCCCTGGGTGGCCCCACCAACATCATCCCCACTCCCACAGAGGGGTCACCCTGGAAACATTTCCTACAGCCATAATCTCTTCACCGATGAAAGGGATGACAGCTACAACTAAATGCAATAAGGCTTGTTACTGGGCAAAAGTGAAATTTGCTGTTACTTCATTTGTTTGCCTTTACTTTTGCCATGTCTTTCTGTATTACTTTGCTGTATTTAACATGTGCAATAAAAAGAGTTATTGGGCAAAAGTGATTTTATTTTTACCTGAGTAAAAGTGAAACTTGTAATTTTCCTTTCTAGGCCTTAACATTTTCACGTCTATGCCAAACATAAGCTACTAGTTAAAAATGACATTTTGGAAGTAATGACAATTGCATCTATTGAATGTTAAACAATACCCTGTTAAATGTATAAAACATGTCTGCATCAGTGTTATCTTGTATTTCCATACAATGTTACATTAGGCTGTTACACATCTATTGTCAGAGAAGTACTTCCATAAATAGGTAAACCACCTTCATTCAAGCAAGGACAGAAAACAGGGCAAAGTGAGTATATTTATTTATTCAGTAAGTTATGGGTCAAAGTATTTGGTGAATACATTTCTAACTCTTCTGGCTTCAGTCCCATTGCCATCTGTTCTGAAAGTGTTGGATTGTGTGGGGGGTTGAAATTCTCTGTCATACTGCAAACCTGCAGTAAAATTCTGCTGAGGAACAGTCTCCTTGTTTGTCTCACAGAAACTGTGCAGCACAAAGCATGCATAAATAACAAAGGGAAGATCCTCCACATTTTTGTTCATTGCTCTGTGCAGAGCACCAAATCTTGCCTTCAAATGTCCAGAAGAGCATTCAATTACCATTCTTGACTTGCACAAGGACATGCCAAAGTACCATTCCTGTGGGGTCACACTACCGTTAGTGTACTCTTTCATAACATAAGGCATTTGGGGGTATGCAGGGTCTCTCAGCAAAAAAAACAGGACTGGCATCCTTACCCTCCACCACAACTCGTCTGTAAGAGGGGATCCTCTCGTTTTTCAAGTAGTCATTAATTTTTGAATTTGCAAATATATGAGCATCATGAACACAGCCTGGCCATTTCACAACAATGTCCATAAAGCAGTATTTGTAATCACATGTAGCCTATATGTTCAAAGAAAATTTGCCCTTTCTGTTCGGGTAATCTGTGGAATTTGTTGTAGGCTGTTTAACTTCAATGTGTGTACAATCGACCTCCTCCAAACACTGAGGCTTGCCGTGAGCATGGTGGAAGTTGGTTACAAGGTACTTCATCTCAGACTCTGTGCGTGGGATCTTGATATATGCAGGGCCCAGATGTACAGTTATAGCCTTGCATACTTCTTTAATTATCTCGGACACCACCTGCCTTGGTAATCCAAATGCATTAGCTGTTTTCCTGAGCCTTCCTTCGTTGCTTAGGTAGTACAAAGTGCAAGCGACCTTTTTAACCACATCCACCGGTGATCTCATTTGCGTTGTCTGGCCTTCGATATGAGGACGTAATAGTTCACTTAGACGAAGCAAGGAGCTCCTGGATATTCTAAAGTTATCACACCATTCTTCAGGAATCACAACTTCATTTGCAAAATTGTCTCACCACACACTGGTTCAGCCGGGTCATCTCCAAAACCGTGGTCTTTGTATGGTTGGTAACGATGTTGACGTTGTGCAGATCCATTGCACAGCAAATGTGAATACAAAAGACACCTTCTTGCACGTAGATGTGCTGCCTGTACATGGTAGATAGCTATGTTTAACTCCAAACAAGCTATTAACGTAGACAATAAACAACACATGCATGAAGCTGTCCGCCATTGTTGTTGTGGTGTTGGAGGTTGCATTCAAGAAAACAATGAAATGCCGCACGGCCACCACCATCTGTCTCGGCATATCACGAGAGCATTTTTAAAAAGCTCCGGTTAACCCATACACACTACACCGCCCAACTGGCGTTTTCAGATTTACACACTCTGGAGAGCGTTTTAGAAAAGCTCCATTTTCAGGGGAGGAAAATGCCGTTTCAGAGGGTCAAAACAAAGAGAAAAAGCTTCATTTACAGATTTATTCAGTCTAGTGTGGACGTAACCTCAGCCAGGTATGTTGAAATGGACTCCTCTTCCTTTTGATTCTGCTTATGAATCCTAAAGCTTTCTGCAATCAACAATAGGTTTGATTCCAAATGTTCCTGCATTACTTTCACAATATCAACAGATCTCATTTCTGTTGGTTGAGTTAGAGCAGTTAAACTTTGAAGCAAAACTGTATGCCTTTAAAAGCAATGCATTCAGCAAAATTGGTACTTGTTTCTCACTGGCTATTTTATTTGCTTCAAGATAGTGCTCAATTTGCTCAGTATGTAATATCTAGTGATCTGTTATGTAATCAAATGCATCAATCTTTCCAATGTAGCCAGCCATTTCTGCTCTTCTTTTAATGATTATTATCACTTAGTGCTCTCTGTTTATGTCTCCATGAATTAATCTTTTTTCTGCCTTTTTTTCAAATTCGATCATGTCTTCCCTTCTGAAGAACATATGGTGCACTGTGTTTTTACTTACTGTTCCTCAGTGCGCTTTAATAGGTTGACAGCCATGTTGGGTTCATTTTAAAAATACGTTGGTGCCACTGTTATGCTTTGTAACTTCAAAACATCAAACTAATTCAAAAAAGACACGTAAGTCCAAAATATGAGTCTAACTTCATGTTTACTTCAAGTGATGTCCACATATAACCCATAATAATTTAAATGAGCAAGAATACATAACCCACCTATATACAGTATACATGTATCCAAGATACTCAAATATTACTGAAATATTAAATACACATCAGTAACTGGCAAAACCATAGAGAAATTTACAAGTCTATAAATATGTTGTTGACAAAGTACTAGCAAAAAAAAGATGAAGGAGGGGACTGTGCAGTATTGAAATAGATCGTATGTAAATATCAATTAACAGAGGATTTCATTACAAGAGGAAGGAAGTCTTGTTGCACTTGTAAATTGAGCCTTTGTGAGAATGTAGCTGAAGTATTGTCTACAGCTTTTGTCTGCTAACCTTGGAGGGATGTCATAGAAGCAGTGAGTGAAAATTCACTGGATGAATTTTCCAGGGTTTGTCTGGATGAAGAAGAATGAGTAGATATGAGATGTGTCTTTTAGAATTGAGAAGAATAGCGGATTTTAATGAAATATACATAATTCTTCAAGGGCTTCATAGGTTAGAAGGAAGGAAAATATTTCACCTGACTGGGGAATCTATGACCAGGGAGCACAGGGCTGACAATGAGGAGACACTTCTTCACTCACAGAAGGTATGAGTTGAGTTACTTAGCTGAATGACACTATAAGTTTAGATTTTGTATTATTTCAAAACTAGAATTTAATAGACATCCAGGAACTAATAGAATCCAGGGATGTAGACACTGAAGTAGAAATTATTTAACATTTAGAGATTTTAGAGATACAGCACGGAACAGGCACACATTCCTGCAACCCACCTATTTAACACCAGCCTTATCAAAGGACAATCTACAATGCCTTATTAACCTACTAACTGGTGTGTCTTTGGACTTGGGGAGGAGGAGCATCTGGAGGAAACCGACACACTCAGGGAGAATGTACAAATTCCTTACAGATGGCATCGGAATTGAACTCTGAACTTCGGAACACCCCACATTGCATCATGTTAACCACAGCGCCCAAAATAACCAGAGTCTTGAAAAACGGTGAACCATGTTTTTATAGTCTTATTTTTTTCTATTTCTTAAGCTCTTATTTGGGTTGGAATACAAAATATCTTTTAGCCACTCTGAGTCCAAGTTACTCAAAGCTTCCAACTTTTGAATATTTGCAGATTCAAAATCCAGATAGAATTACAGCTTATTCTTAAGAAGTGAGTCACCCAAAAATTGACTAATTTTTTGTAAATTTTCTCTATGCAGACATAAGAAAAACAAGTTTTTATGTACATATACGGTATACAGATGCTGACTATAGAATAAAAGAATATAGCAAAGCAGAATGTCACTTAGTTTATCATGCTTCTACTCGAATTGAAAAGACTTCTGAAACAATCCTTACTTTCCCATGGCATTGCTCAGAAACTCTCTAAATATGACCTGGAGTATCCGGTTATTGACGGGAATTCAGACAGGAATTGGGAACTCTTGCCTACTTGAATTGAATTCTGTACACAAGTCCACACAGGCTGCATATTTAGTGTATGCACTTCCAATCCTATATGCAGCAATGAAAATCTTAAACATCAGTGTGAGTACTGCTGGAAAATATGGCAAATTACTAGATTTCAAACACATGTTCAATTTCCCTTTGAACATTACCTCATGAGGTTGGATTGTTTCCACCAAATTTTTTGAAGGACCCTGAGAAATTCATTACCAAAATAAATTGGGAGAAAGTATTCTTCCGAATGCTTGGGACAGTTTACATCAATAATATGAGGGCAGCAGTCCTCAGAGAGACACGATGCTCTCCGCCCCCAGCAATTCAGCAGACAGCCACATGTCAGTCGTATTCCTTCCACCCCTTTGACGCCAGCCCCCAAATAGTAATGTGCCAATGGATAGGATGAGCATTGATCGACGTCTCTGTGAACCAATCGGAAGAAAGCCGTGTCGGGTGGGTTTGACCTCACCACGCTGAACGCGTAGGCGGGCCTGGTTTTGCAGTGCGCGCATGCGCGGATGTCGGCGGGAGGCGGCGGGCGTGGGTTCAGCTAGGAAATAGTGACACAAGACGGAGGTGGGGTCTGTGGCCCGGGTTATAGGCTGGGAGCAGTGAACTTCAGGCTAGACAGCTGCTCCGTTTTGAACCATTGTGTGTGTATGCGCGTTTCCCCGGTAAGATAAGGAAAAAGTGGAGTGGTGAAGTAACGTTTGGGTGAGGGAGTGAAATGGTGGGCCGGGTCGCTGTCACCCATTACCGACACCCGTAGGCAGAGCGTCCCGGACGCGCAGACCTTGCCCGGGATAGCACACTCGGCACCAGCGCTCAATATGGACGGTCAACAGCCGCCGGCAGGAAGCGACTCGCCGCCCCGCAGCCGGGACAGGCCAACCTCAAAGAAGAAACCTCCTGAAGATGACCCGAGAAACAAACCCAAACTGGTGAGTACTGCAAACGGTCAGTGTGGTTTAGGTTATTTTTCATTCCCTTGTTACGTTATTGGTGTTGGGATTAGATAACCTGGTTCCAGTAAAATCAGATTAACACGATGTGCAGCTCCACGGCCTTTTTGACGTATCTCAAGTACGCCAGTGACATCTGTTGCTCTTCAAGCGCTTCCAAACCTTCCGTTTTTAATTAATGACTGCAATGAAAGGCGTAGCTATACTTAACACTGGCTTGGCAAACAGTTGCATATGGTGTTTCCTAATACTCATAATGTCCAATGAGGAACAAATTGTACTTCTCAATTGCACATCCCAATCTTCCTCTTCTACTTGCACTTTCACTTGACAGTGTAACTTTATGTAACTTGTATGTATTTTTTAAGCTTGATATTTATGAATAAGAGGGTAGCAGCAACTTAGTTTTTCCATTTGTGGTGGTCTTTTCTGGGCACATGCCATCATTTTTCCTACATTGTCATTTCGTTCATATCCAAATTTAATTGTTCCAACTTTGACAATTGAGATAATCCTGCTGCCAAGGCCTGCATCTTAAACTTGCAATCTTAGCTGCTTTGCCTTTTCAACCCTCTTTGCTTTGCTAAGGTGCTAATATGAATATCTTTAATGAAGTGTTTAGGTTAGTTTGAAATCTTTTATAGCTTGTTAAATCTTGGTGTTTCTTTTTGTAAACTGTCTCCAGCCAGAGTGGAGATGATTGGATCAGTCAAACTTTTTGATCACCAGTGAAGGGGAAAAAACAATCTAGATAAAATCTGAAAGGAAACAATGCTGGTGAAGCTGCATTTGGAAAGAGAAATAGGCTACACTTCAGGTTGGAGATCCTTCATAACTCAAAAGGAGCCAAAAGAAGCTTGCAACACTGCAGGTGTGTGTGTGTATATACCTGCGTACCTGCCCAAGTCTTCCTGCTCTGCACTTTGCAACTCCCATGTTCTCATTGAGTATATCAGTCT
The DNA here is from genome assembly GCF_048418815.1 of Hemitrygon akajei. NCBI lineage: Eukaryota > Metazoa > Chordata > Chondrichthyes > Myliobatiformes > Dasyatidae > Hemitrygon > Hemitrygon akajei. The sequence continues at coordinate 66,680,377 of NC_133133.1, forward strand.
GGTTACTGCTTATCCCCATGCTCATCCCACTTTTACTCTCAGACATATCCCGCTACCCAAGCTTGCAAAGTATAGAACAGAAGACTTGGATATCCCATCCTACCATCACGTTCAGTTTTCTAAGCTGGTTTAGTCTAGCTTTCAATTTGGACAAAGGATCTCAGGCCTGAAATGTTGACATTCTTTTCCCACAGATGAAGGTTTTGACAGCACTTTAATGCAAATTGTGGAAGTAATTTATGCATTAAAGAGCCTCCACTCGCTCATTTTTTTGGACAATAATGTTTGGAAGTTGAAGCAAATTTTTCTCTTTTACTCTAAAAACAGATAATTTATTGATTTTTTTGAGATAAGGGAAGTTGGATGATCAATAGCAAGTTAAGAATCTAGTTAGGATTTTGCGATTTATTGAAAAGTGCTCTTTTAATGTGGCCATTTTTAAAAAAAACAAACACAAGGGATTATTACCAGAGGGACAGGATAGTAAAGTTGGTTGATTCTGCTGAGCCTCTGTTATTCCACAGTTTGATGTCTGCATAAAGTATGGTATTTAAGTAAGGATTTGCTGGAGAGTGTTGAGAAGATTTACAGGGATGATATCAGAAATGAAGCAGGGAAGGTGAATAAACTGGAACTTAAATCCGAAAGAAAAGTTGGTGGGTGGTGGATAATTATGTAACATATTTGTATATCAATGAGTGCATAGTCAACAAACCTGACTGATCCAACCAACTGGTGCCACCGTTGTAATAGAATACTGCTCAGTGATCTAATAAAACCTTCAAAATCTTTGTCCTGATGACCTGAAATTTCCCCACACTTCCCGTTTCTACCTCCTACCCAAGATCCACAAAGCTGCCTGTCCAGGTAGACCCATTGTGTCAGCTTGCTCCTGCCCCACTGAACTTATTTCTGCATACCTTGACACTGTTTTATCCCCCCTTGTTCAATCCCTTCCCACCTATATTCATGACACTTCTCACGCTTTGAATTTTTTCAATGATTTTAAGTTCCCTGGCCTCCACCACCTTATTTTCACCATGGACGTCCAGTCCCTATATACCTCCATCCCCCACCAGGAAGGTCTCAAAGCTCTCCGCTTCTTTTTGGATTCCAGACCTAACCAATTCCCCTCTACCACTACTCTCCTCTGTCTAGCCGAATTAGTTCTTACTCTCAATAATTTCTCCTTTGGCTCCTACCACTTCCTCCAAACCAAAGGTCTAGCCATGGGCACCCGCATGGGTCCCAGTTATGCCTGCCTTTTTGTTGGCTTTGTGGAACAGTCCATGTTCCAAGCCTATACGGGTATCCGTCCCCCTCTTTTCCTTTGCTACATTGCTGCATTGGCGCTGCCTCCTGCACGCATGCTGAGCCCGTTGACTTCATTAACTTTGCCCCCAACTTTCACTCTGCCCTCAAATTTACCTGGTCTATTTCTGACACCTCCCTCCCCTTTCTTGATCTTTCTGTCTCCATCTCTAGACAGCCAATCTACTGATATCTACTATAAGTCTACAGACTCTCACAGCTACCTGGACTATTCCTCTTCCCACCCTGTCTCTTGCAAAAATGCTATCCCCTTTTCACAATTCCTCCGTCTCCGCCACCTCTGCTCTCAGGATGAGGCTTTTCATTCCAGGACGAAGGAGATATCTTCCTATTTTAAACAAAGGGGCTTCCCTTCTTCCACCATCAACTCTGCTCTCAAAAGCATCTCTCCCATTTCCCGCACATCTGCCCTCACCCCATCCGCCCACCACCCCACTTGGGATAGGGTTCCCCTTGTCCTCACCTACCACCCCACCAGCCTCCGGATCCAACGTATAATTCTCCGTAACTTCTGCCACCTCCAACGGGATCCCACTACCAAGCACATCTTTCCCTCCTCCCCCCCTCTGCTTTCCGCAGGGATCGCTCCCTATGCAACTTCCTTGTCCATTCATCTCCCCATCCCTTCCCACCGATCTCCCTCCTGGCACTTATCCTTGCAAGCGGAACAAGTGCTACACCTGCTCTTACACTTCCTCCCTCACCACCATTCGGGGCCCTAGACAGTCCTTCCAGGTGAGGTGACACTTCACCTGTGAGTCGGCTGGTGTGGTATACTGCGTCCGGTGCTCCCGGTGTGGCCTTTTATATATTGGTGAGACCTGACGCAGACTGGGAGACTGTTTCGCTGAACACCTACGCTCTGTCCGCCAGAGAAAGCAGGATCTTCCAGTGGCCACACATTTTAATTTAACGTCCCATTCCCATTCTGATATGTCTATCCATGGCCTCCTCTACTGTCAAGATGAAGCCACACTCAGGTTGGAGGAACAACACCTTATATACTGGCTGGGTAGCCTCCAACCTGATGGCATGAACATTGACTTCTCTAACTTCCGTTAATGCCCCTCCCCTTCTTACTCCATCCCTGATAAGTTTTTTTTCTCTGTCCATCACTCTGCCTGTTCTCCATCTCCCTCTGGTGCTCCCCTCCCCCTTTCCTTCTCCCTAGGCCTCCTGTCCCATGATCCTTTCCCTTCCCTAGCTCTGTATTCCTTTTGCCAATCACTTGTCTGGCTCTCAGCTTCACCCCACCCCCTCCGGTCTTCTCCTATCATTTTGCATTTTCCCCTCCCCCTCCTACTTTCAAATCTCTTACTATCTTTCCTTTCAGTTAGTCCTGACAAAGGGTCTCGGCCCGAAACGTCGACAGCACTTCTCCCTATAGATGCTGCCTGGCCTGTTGCGTTCCAACAGCATTTTGTGTGTGTGACCTGAAATTTCGACCATTTTCTCTTTTTCCATAGATACTGCCTGGCCTGCTGAGTTCCAGCATTTTGTGGATATTGCTTTGATTTTCAGCATCTGTAGATTTTATCCTATTTGAAATTATGAATGGTTTTCATATCATAGTTACAGAGAGAATGTTTCCACTTCAAGTGAAGTCAAGTTTATTGTCGTTTCGACCATAAACTGCCGGTACAGTACACAGTAAAAACGAAATAATGTTCCTCCAGGACCCTGGTGCTACATGAAACAACACAGAACTACACTAGACTGTGTGAGACAGCACAAGACTAGCACGTAAGACAACATAAAAACTGCACTAGCCTACAGACCTGCACAGGACTACATAAAGTGCACAAAACAGTGCAGAGCAGTACAATAATTAGTAAACAAGACGATAGGCACAGTAGAGGACAGGTTACAATATAATAATAAATGTTGTAGATGTCAGTCTAGACTCTGAGTTTTGAGGAGTCTGATGGCCTGGGGGAAGAAACTGTTGCACAGTCTGGTTGTGAGAGACCGAATGCTTTGGTACCTTTTGCCAGATGGCAGGAGGGAGAAGAGTTTGTGTGAGGGGTCTGTGGGGTCCTTCACAGTACTGTTAGCTTTGTGGGTGCAGCATGTGGTGTAAATGTCTGTAATGTGGGAAGAGAGACCCCGATGATCTCCCCTGACCTCACTATCCGCTGCAGGGTCTTGCGATCTGAGATGGTGCAATTTCCGAATCAGGCAGTGATGCTGCTGCTCAGGATGCTCTCAATACAACCCCTGTAGAATGTGATGAGGATGGGGGGTGGGAAATGGACTTTCCTCAGCCTTCACAGAAAGTAGAGGTGCTGCTGGGCTTTCTTTGCTATGGAGCTGGTGTTGAGGGACCAGGTGAGATCCTCCAACAGGTGAACACCAAGAAATTTGGTGCTCTTGATGATCTCTACCGAGGAGCCTTTCTCTATTTTATCAATCACTTTCATAATTTTACTTTGTATGTTTCTATAAGATCTCTTCTCATTCTTCTAAATTCCAGCAAGTGTAGTCCCGGGTGACTTAATCTCGCCTCATAGGTTAACTCCCTTCATCTCTGAATCAACCTGTTGAACCTTCTCCGAACACCCTCAAAGGCAAAATATCATTCCGGAAGTAAGAAGACCAGAACTGCATGCAGTACTCCAGGTTCAGCCTTGCCATGTTCAGTTGCTGGGCTTTCTTGGCTATGGAGCTGGTGTTGAGGGACCAGGTGAGATTCTCCGCCAGGAAATTTGAGGTGCCGTCGATGTTCAGTGGGGAGTGGTCGCTCCGTGCCCTCCACACAGCCCTTGGGGGGGGGGGGGCCCTGTGCTCAGTGTGATGGTGTTGGAGATGCTGCTCCCGATCTGGTCTCCCAGTCAGGAAGTCAAGGATCCAGTTGCAGAGGGAGGTGTTCAGGCCCAGCAGTTTCAGCTTTCCAATCAGGTGCTGAGGAATGATTGTGTTGAACCTTGAACTGAAGTCTATGAACAGCATTCGAATGTATGTGTCTTTTTTATCCAGGTGGGTGAGGGCTAGGTGGAGGGTGATGGCAATGGCATCTGTTGAGCAGTTGGGACGGTACGCAAACTGCAGGGGGTCCAGTGAGGGGGCAGCAGGGTCTTGATATGCCTCATGACGACCCTCTCGAAACACTTCATGATGATGGATGTGAGATCAATGGGACAGTAGTCGTTGAGGCAGGACACTGAAGACTTCTTCGGCACGGGGACGATGGTGGTGTCCTTGAAGCATGTTGGAATGATGGTGCTGCTCAGGGTGATGTTGAAGATGGCAGTGAGAACATCTGCTAGCTGGTCTGCACATCCTCTGAGCACTCTACCAGGGATGTTGTCTGGTCCAGCAGCCTTCCGTGGGTTGACCCTGCATAGAGTTTTCCTCACATCGGCCACGGTAAGACACAGCACCTGGTCATTGGGAGGAGGAGTGGTCTTTCTCGCCACCACGTCATTTTCCACCTCGAAACGTGCGTAGAAGTTGATCAACGCACTTGGGAGGGAGGCATCACCAACGCAGGCAGGTGGTGATGTCCTGAATGCCCTTCCACGTGCGCTGCGTGTCACCGCTGTCCTGGAAGTAGCTGTGGATTCGCTGGGCGTCTGCACGCTTTGCCTCTCTGATGGCCTGGGACAGTTTGGCCTTCGCTGTTGCTGGGCTGCCTTGTCGCCTGCTCTGAAGGCGGAGTCACAGGTCCTCAGCAGCGCATGCACCTCCGCGGTCATCCATGGCTTCTGGTTAGAGCGTGTACTGATGGGCTTGGACACAGTGACATCGTCGATGCACTTGTTGATGTAGCTAGTCACTGATGCCGTGTACTCCTCTAAGTTGGTGGAGTCGCCATCGGTTGTAGCCCCCGAATGCTGTTCCCTTGTGGGGAAGAGCATTGCTGTAAGAGAAATCCAGAAAAGAAATATCGTTAATCAGAGTGGCGAGAAGGTGTAATCGACTGTACTGTTACTGATTATAGATGAGGAAAAATGAAAGACTTATCTGAGACATAAGCACTAGCATGGATTAGATGGGTCAGAAAGCCTCTTCAATGTTGTTTATACTTGATTTGCTTTCAGTAGAATATTTGCTCAGTTTTATGTCCGGTCCCATCTATATCTAATTGGTGGCTCCACCATTGTTGCCACTATACTTTGTTCTTTTGAAATGTAAGGGCACATTTTGCTACATCATGTAATTTGCTACTTCCGATGAACTTCCACACCCGTTGCCTCAGTTTGTGTATAATCTTCCCAGCTATCGTGAGAATTAGTGGTTTACGGTGGTAGATCACTACAGAATAAGTACCTGCCATTTTCAGTCCAATTATTTGGCAGTCCTGAACGGTATCTGAGACCCATGAACATGCAGCATGGAGACAATCCCTTCGGCTCAAATGGACCATGCCAACCAAGTTGTCTTATCATTTTCCAACTTTTGGTTCCATAACCTTCCAAGCTTTTCCAATCCTTGTAACTTTTCCAACTGGCTTTTAAAAGTTGTCACTGTACCTGCCTCAAACACTTCCACTGGCTGTTCCTTCTGTACAGGGACCACCCGAGGTGGAAAAAGTTGCCCCTCGGGTTCTGATTAAATTTTTCTCTTCTCGCCTTAAACCTTTGTGTTGTAGTTGTTACTGTTTAACCCTGGGAGAGAAGACTGGAACTTTCACCCTAGTGTGTCCCTCTTGATTTAATACACCACTATGGGGTCACCTCTCTGTCACCTCTCAGTCTCCTACACGAAAAGAATAAAGTCCTAGCCTGTTCAATCTCCTCCAAGCTTGGTCCCTGAAGTCCTGGCAACATCTTTGTGAATCTTTCCTGTGCTATTTTCAGTTTAACATTCTTCCTGTAGCCGCTGACCAAAACTGAACATAGTACAATTAAGGCCTTCCAGGCGTTCCATACAATCGCACCATGACCTTCCAACTTTTAGACTCAATGCCCTGAGTTGCAAAGGCCAGCATACAAAAAGCCTTCACCACCCTGTCTACCTGTGGTGACACTTTCAGGGAGCCATATACTCTACTGAATCAGATCAATTGTGAGAATGGGGTGAGTGCACATGTGGCCGATTGATCGTGCGATGAATTGACTGGGCCTTCTCTGTGCGGGAGGCACTCTTTTGGACGTGGACTTTTGAGAACGCAAGTGAGCCTGGTTCATGCTCCCAAACTAAGTTGCCCAGCATGTACTGTTACTTAGGACGCAGTAAAAAAAGCATTTAATTATACTACGTTGTAGTTTTTGTTCTGTTCATGCATAACATTTTGGTGATCAATACAAGAATGGCTGCTTGTCTCCAAGCATCCAGGCCATTTTGGGCCACAACTATGGCAAAACCAACTGTGGGAACCTGGCTGCGATGGAAGAAAGCCTTCCTGGACTATATAGGACTCCTACCAATTTTAACACCAGCAACAAAGCTGGAGGAAGCACTGCAGCTTAAGCTACTCCACATGCACTTGGGAGGACTTGGACAAGAAATACTTTGATGCTCTGTACCTACAGAACAAATCTGAACTGACAGACGTGTTTGTGGCTTGGACAATGTTTGAGGGAAACACAGGAAAATGTCTTTACAGCACACTTCAGGTTCTTGCTGTTGCGGCAGACCCCCGATGAGAATGTAGATGATTTCATCATAAAGCAGATCCTAATGGTGCAGGAATGTAAGTACAAAGATATTTGCCCAAGCAAATTTGAAGAAGCAGTATTTCCCCAAGTGTTGATTGTTGAAGTCCAAGATGGGTGGACATAGGACAGACTTCCGTCTGAAGAGCACAATTCGTCCTTGGACAACCATGTTCCACAGATCGCCACCAAGGCAGTCAAGAGAGGCCAATGCAGATTCAACTGCCTCTCAAACTATCACTGTTTGCTGGGGGTACCAACTCTCAGCCTGCAGTATCCACAGAGATTACGTAAGCCTCCACAGAGATGCCCTTGCTGTGGGGAAAGTCATGCCTAATGGTCCAATTATAAGCATCAAAAAGTACCGTAGATTCCGGATTATAAGCCGCTACTTTTTTCCCACATTTTGAACAGCTTTGAACTCTGCGGCCTTTAATCCAGAGCGGCTAATACATGGTTTTTTTTCATGCCGCCTCGTAAACATTTTGCCTCGTAACAGTAGACCAATAAAATTGATGAGTAGTTCACAGAGGTCCAATGAAATTGTACGATAAATCAAGCGCACTTTCACAATTAAATTATTGTAAATCAGTCATTTGTACTCACCCTCATCAACATGGAAAATACTCGAAGAAAAGCAAGACCCGAGCGCGTCAGACCCGAGCGCATCAGACCCGATTAGACCCGATCGCGTTACGCAAGCGCGTTAGACCCGATCGCGTTACGCAAGCGCGTCAGACCCGATTAGACCCGATCGCGTTACGCAAGCGCGTCAGACCCGATTAGACCCGATCGTGTTACGCAAGCGCGTCAGACCCGAGCGAAAACGCTGCTTTTAAGTTAAAGGCGATCAATAACTTTTCCTGGTAGGCTGCAGTATATATATTTTTACCAGTCGCTAGGAGATATTGGAATGTTGTTCGTGCTGTTCAGTAAAAAAGTATATGCAACGTAATTTGTGTTACCGATACGTATGTATATTTAAAAGTAGCGGTGCGGCCTAAAATCCGGTGCGGCCTTTACAATTAAAAAATTGATTTTATTTCTAAAATTAGAGCCAGCGGCTTTTAATCAGGTGCGCTCTGTAGTCCGGAATCTACGGTAGTCTACTGGTTCTGTCAGAAGGTAGGGTACCTTGAAAAGCTGTGGTTTGCTTAAGCAACGTGCCATGAGAAAACAGCAGAATTCAGCTGTCAACAGCACGCAAGGAGATGACAGAGCAAAGAAGTGTGCACCTTTTTGCAAATCCATGGCAGGGGCTACTGAAACCAGCCTTCTTGCTTGGTTACACTCACAGTGGACATAAAATTTCAGCTATTCAGTATTCGGCAGCTACACTGGAGGTAGTGTGGAAGTGTGTGGTGTCTTTATGGCAGAAGTGTTTCACTGATGTGGTGGGGCTGTGGGTGGGGGTGAACCTGTTTCACTTTCCTTTGCATGTGGTTGGGGAGGCCAACAGCCTAATTCACTGGGCAGAAATTGGATTAATAATATACCATCAGTACTGTCCTGCATCAACTGTACTGGGGGGAACCCCACATTGAATTCTCAAAGCGGTTTTCTAAGCTGATGCTTTGGACCAGGGGTCCGGCAGCTAAGTTCAAGTCGAAGGAGAACTGCAAGCCAAATTTTTACAAGGCCCACCCAGTGCCGTGTGCGATTGTCTCAAAGGTACAAGAAGAACCTGATCAACTGCAGAAAGCAGATGCGATAGAGCCAACTGTACTAGAGTGAATTTGTGGCAAGCAAGAAGCCATGAAACAAAAATATGATATGCATACCGAGCTGTGAATGTTTGGTGCCAGAGGCAAAGCCTACACATGTATTTTGCAGGGAGAAAGCTGGCTATCGGCTGTCATCTGCAATTGTCACATTCAAATAGCTGAACTTGACCTGAAAGATGGACAAATTGTTAGGCAACATTTGGATCAAATATGCCAGTGAACTGACAGGGAACCCAGAGAAGCTACAAAAGCATCCTCTACTGATGAAGATAGTGTCTTGGTGGATGAACCAGTGGACTTTTCAGCAAGAAGAGGGGATTCACAGTCCATTGCCCTTGATAAACAGCTAACCAGGCAGGCAGTGAGAGAGAGAGAGAGAGAGGCTTCCGCCACACCCCAGGGCAAGGATGCACCATCCAGTTGACTGCTAGCAAGTGGGATAGATATTTCATTTTTCTCAGTTCACCTCACTTATTCCCTTCCTCTCTGGTTCCCACCTATAGGTGTAAGGGATGTGCGTCAACTCAATTGTGGGAGTGCACATGCGGCTGATTGATCACGCACTGAATCCGTTAGGTTTCTTCTTGTGGGAGGGACTTTTTTGGGTGCAGGCTTTCAAGCATGCATATCCTTCATCTCAGTGGGTCCACTTCATAGCTTCCACACTAAGTTGTCAAAACAACAGCACAAACTCCTGAGACACACCATTAGTCATGGGTCTTCAGTCTGATGGACAACATATAAAGTTAAATCAAGCATGTGACATCAAGGCTTTACTTCCAGATGAACTCAGTGCCTTCTATGCTTGCTTTGACTGTCAAAATATGGAGGATCCATCACAAGCTCCCACAGCCCCTGTTGTTGCCATGATTTCAGTCTGTGAAGCAGATGTGCTAGTAGCCTTCAGGAGTGTCAGCCTACAAACAGCATCAGGCCCAGATGGACTCCCTGGCTAAGTACTAAAGACCTGTGCTGATCAATTGGCTGGAGTGTTACTGAGATCTTTAACCTCTCGCTTCGGCAGTCTGAGATATCCACCTGCTTCAAGCATGCTTCAGTTCTGTTGGTGCCTGAGAAGAATGTGGTGACCTGTCTCAATGACTATTATCTGGTAGCACTTGCATCCACAGTGCTGAATTGTTTTGAGCGTTTGGTGAGGAAACGTATCCATTCCTGCCTGAGAAGCAACTTAGATCCACACCAATTGACTACCGGAGCAACAGGTCCACAGTGCATGCCATCATTTGCTCTTCACTCAACCATGGAATTTCTGGACAGCAGAGATGCATATATCAGGACATGCTCTCTTTTTGCTGCTGCCATAATGAAAATGGTACAGGAACCTCAGGAGTCACACCACCAGGCTCAGGAATATTTATTACACCTCAGCCATCAGGCTCTTAAATCAAAAGGGATAACTTCACTCGCCTTCACTTGCCCCATCATTGAAATGTTCCTACAATCAATTGACTCACTTTCAAGTAATCTTCATCTCATGTTCTTGATATTTATTGCTTATTTATTATTTATCTTTCTAATTTTATTTGTCCCACTTGGTCTTTTGCACACTGGTTGAATGCCCAAGTTGGTGGGGTCTTTCATTGATTCTTTTATGGTTATTATTCAGTGGATTTATTGAGTATGTTTGCAAGAAAATGAATTGTAGGTTTGTATATGGTAGCATATATGTACTTTGATAATAAATATACTTTGAACCTTCCACCTTTACCCTTTGCTTTTTACCATCAAGTTGATTGTGTACCCAGTTAGCCAGCTCTCCATGTGGTCTAACATTCCAGAACAACTTACTATGTGGAACCTTATCAAAGATCTTACTGAGGTCCGTATATTATGTCTACTTTGCTATCAGCATCTTTCTTGGTTAGAACATCAGAAAACTCAAATCAGATTTGTAAGACATGATCTTTCATGCACAACTCCTTGCTGACTACCCCCTAAACCTGTTTTTCTAGACGGACTGTAGTTCCCAGATTTTTCTTTGCTGCTCTTAAATAAAGGCACAACATTTGCTCCCCTCCAGCCTTCTGGCATGTCACCCATCATTATATAAATATCTGATCCATGACTCTCGCATTTCTTCTCTAGCCTCTCACAACTTAATCACTTCCTTCCTGCATTATAACGATCAAAAGTGCACATAATTTTCCGGATGTGATCTCACCAGCTTCGATGGATCATAGATCATGGAGAAAAAAAACAATGGGTCATGTTTCACTTACTTTGGTGTTCTGTGTTATATCGTAGTGAGAATCAATGTCTGTGGAATTGTACTGCAGGTGCAGTCATCTCCTGTGGAGATTCAGTGTACATTCCATGGATTTAAAACTCTTGGTAGAATGCAATGGATCTTTGTGAATGTCCTTCTGACAGTAGCAGCACTGAGAAGAGAACGGCAGTTTTGAAAAACTGACCATCCAGTGGGTTCTGATCTGCACGTTGTGGCTAGGAGATATAGCTACGAGAATGGTGATAAACATTAGGGATATTTGTACTGTTAGTGGATGTTGCTTGTGCACACTCAATTTTAGTATGTTTTACTTTTTGCACCTCATAAAGTTACCCCAATATGTGCATTATATCAAGATTACTCAAATTCAAATTTTAAAAACTTGCCATACATGGTTCCATTCAAATATTTTAAAAAGGTGAAATGCTCTAGTTATCAATATTTTAGGTGTAATTGGCAAAAATTCTGACTTTCTTATCAACCAGATGAGTTCTGCATTCCATCGCTACTATTGTAGCCTTTCAGTGAGTTACTTGTCCTCACAGTAATGATGACGTCTGAATTGTCTAGTGCATCCAGTACAATGATAGTTCGCTTGGAATGCATTTCTGGAAATGCATACTAATTAAATCAGCTCTAAAATGGATCATTGTGCCATTTTTATTAATGCATTGATATGTATTATTGACAGCATTATCTTTCTAATGAATAATAAATAAGGCATTGCAATATTCATTTAAAAAGTTCTCATTTAGTGAGACTTCAGTGCAGATTAACTCAAACTCAGACAAAAAGTACAAGTGAGAGGCAGCAGGTGGTTGTGATCAGCTGATCTTGGAGAAGATGGATCAGGTTGTGATTCTACCTTTTAAGGGGAAAAAATATCTATTGTTAATTTGCAACTTGGATTAAAGTTGAGGACCTGTCATTTCAATTCGGGTCATTGTTATAAAATGGTTCTAGTGTAGATTTCATAATAAAAGTTTGTAGTGGTGGATTTCTTAAAAGAATTAGCTTGTTAATTAAGCTGTTATACAGGTAGCACACGCAGTGGAGCAAATTTCGTACCCAAGTTCGGGAGAAGCAAATAAGAACAATAGATCACCTACATGGATAAATAAAGATGTACATACAAAATTAATGAAGAAAAGACAGCTATATAAGGATACAGAAAAATATAGTAATGATGTTAACCGTAGGGCATATGCAAATGAGAGCAATAGTCGAGAAAGAAATTTGGATTGCCAAAAGACAGGTTGAGAAGGATATTGCTGATAATGCTGAGATTGACCCCAAGAGACTTTTTCAAAACTTCAGGAGTAAAAGAAAAGTCAAGGAGGAAGTTAAGTGTATTAGAAATAATAGTGGAGTGATAAATAATGCAAAGAAGGACATAGTGGATACTCTTAATTGACATTTTGCTGAAGTATTCACGTATGAAGATGTTAGCAATATACCAGTATAAGTAGAGAAAAATAAGGTTGTTTTAAGTGACTTGGAGATCTTACAAAGTGAGCTCCTGTTTCAGTTGAAAAGGCTGAAAATTAATAAATCTCCAGGGCCAGATAACATATATCCAAGGGTACTTAGAGTTCTGTGATTACAGTCGGCCCTCCTTATCCCTGGATTCCGTATGCACGGATTCAACCAACCGTGGATCGGGAAAACCCAAAAGTTCTCTCTGCAGCACTCGTTGTTTGAGCATGTACAGACTATTTTTTCTTGTCATTATTCCCTAAACAATACAGTATAACAACTATTTACATAGCATTTACATTCTATTAGGTATTATAAGTAATCTAGAAATGACTTAAAAGTACAGGCAGTCCCCGGGTTATGAATGAGTTCTATTTCTGAGTCCATCTTTAAGTCGGATTTGAAGTCGGAATAGGTACATCCGGTATTATTTAGCGTCAGTTAGTCAAATGTTTTTCTTAGTATATAATACATATTTTACCTCTTCTATGCATATAAAACACTTAAGAAACATAAGTATTTCAATAATTTAACCACTGCGTTGCTTAGTAATAATTGTAGCTTTCATCGGGGCAGGGCCTTTCACATGCTCCATTAAAATTGTTCTGATCGTTGACTGACTGTAGCCTAACGCCTTGCCAATGATCGATGGCATTTCACCTCTTTCCGATCACTTTATTACTTCCAACTTATTTTCAATTGCGATCGTGATTATTTTCGTGAACAGAAACACTGCGGATTCATAGCTGCGCCGCCAGGTCCTAATGTCCACCTCACGCAGACATGTTAAATAAAGTCCGGGGTTCCGCTGGATCCTAAAGACCACTGCACTGAGCCAGGTTAAATAAGGGACTTGAGCATCTGCGAATTTTGGTATCCGCGGGGGTCCCAGAACCAATCCCCTGCGGATAAGGAGGGCCGACTGTATATACAAACACCTAACATGTTTTTGTATAAAAGTCTGTGAAGACTGGTGAAATCCCTAAGGACTGGAAATGGGCTAACATCGTCCCAGTATAAACGTGTGTCATAGGTAAGGTAATGAGATGAAAAAAGCAACTGATAAGAACACACATGTTAGCAGAAAGCCAGCATGGGCTCAGAAAGGGGAAATCATGTTTTACTAATATGCTGGAGTTCTAAGAAGAAGCAACTAACATTTATAACAATAGAGTGGTAGTAATAGAACAATTCCGTAACAATAGAACAGATAACAATATCTACTTGGACTTTCAGAAGGCTTTTGACAAGGTATCCCACAAAAGGTTAATAATCAAATTACAGGAGGTGGGGATTCAGAGTAAGGTGTGTGAATGGAAGCAGAATTGGCTCAAGAACAGAAAAGGAGTTGTGCGAGGATCATTTTCACACCTAAAAGTGGGGCTCTGCAGGGATCAGTTTTGGGGCTGCTGTTTTTTAAATTTGCATTAATGATTTGGAAATGCGAATAATGAAAAACTACAAACAAGAGAAAATCTGCAGATTCTGAAAATGTGAGCAACACTCACAAAATGCTGGAGGAACTCACCAGGTCAGGCAATGTCTATGGTAAAAAGTACAGCTGACATTTTGGGCCAAAACCCTTTGGCAGGACTGGAGAAAAAAACTGAGGAACAGATTTTAAAGCTGGGGGGAGCGGAGAGGGAACCAGCAGCTGATAGATAAAACCTGCAGGGGGAGGGATGGAGTGAAGAGCTGGGAAGTTGGTGAGAGATAGAAGCCCATGGAAGAAAGAAAAAGTGGGAAGAAGCATCAGAGGGAGGCGATGGGCAGGCAGGGAGATGAGGAGAGGGAGGGAAAATGAAATGGGAAATGGAGAAGGGGGGGGTTGGGGGGTATTACTGGAAGCTTGAGAAATCGGATGTTCGTGCCATCAGGTTGGAGGCTATTCAAACAGAACATAAGGTGTTGTTCCTCTAACCTAAGTGTGGCTTCATCACGACAGTGGAGGAGGCTGTGGATGGATATATTAGAATGGGAAGTGGAATTAAAATGGGTGGCCACTGGGAGATCCTACTTGATTTGGTGTATAGTGCGTAGATGCTTGACGAAGCCATCTCCTAATCTATGTCGGGTCTTACCCATGTACAGGAGGCCACACCGGGAGCACCGAACACAGTAAATGACCTTAACAGGCTCTCAAGTGAATTGTCACCTCATCTGGAAGGACAGTTTAGGTCGTGAGGGAGGAGGTGTAGGGGCAGGTGTAGCACTTGTTCCACTTGAAAAGAGGGAGATCAGTTGGGGGGATGAATGGAGAAGGAAGTCGTGTAGGGAACGATCCCTGCAGGAAGCAGAAAGTGAGGGGTGGGAGGGAAAGATGTGCTTGGAGGTGGCGGAAGTTATGGAGAATTATGTGCTGGATGTGGAAGCTGGTGGAGCGGTAGGTGAGGATGAGGAACCCTATCCCTGGTAGGGTGGCGGGAGGATGGGGTAAGAGCAGACGTGTGAAATGGAAAAGATGTGGTTGAGGCCAGCTTTGATGGTGGAGTAAGGGAAGCCCTTTGAAAAAGGAGGACATCTACTTTGTTCTAGAACGACAAGCCTTATCCTGAGAGCAAATGCAGTGCAGACGGAGGAATTGAGGAAAGGGGATAGTGTTTTTACAATTAGTAGGGTGGGATGAGGTGTAGTCTAAATAGCTCTGAGAGTCCGTGGGTTTGTAATTGATGTCAGTGGATAAGTTGTCTCTGAAGATGGAGACAATGAGATCAAGAAAGCGAAGCGAGGTGTCAGAAATGGTTTGAGGAAGGGAAGAGAAATACATTAGTAAAGTTTGCAGATGATACAAAATTAGGGGTTTGGGCTGATAATATTCAGGCAGCAGAATCAATAAATATAGATATAAACAAAATTCAGATGTGAGCAGATAAATGGCAGGTGAAATTTAATGAAGTAAATGTAAAATATTATATTGGTTAAGTAGAAATATTAGATATAAATTAGCTATAATTTGAGGGCGTCTTGAGTTGAAAGTGCACTGAAGCCAAGCGCTTCAAAGCGCTTCTCATTGCCCAACTGACAGTGATAGGAATTGAATTATGTACATCATTTTGGCTGTTTTATTGTCAGTGATAAACATTCACTGGCAAACAAGAATGTGGATGTTTGTCAAATTGGTGAAGAATGCTGTAACTTATTGGCATTCTGCAGAATAGCAATATGCACAGTGTCATGTAAAACTGATTTTCCTGCTCTTTGTGCAGATTACAAGGCTCCAATATGACTAAAGGAAGTAGGCTTGCATTAGTATGTTTGAAGAAACAATGATTATTGTTCCTGATGTTCACTTTTAATTGATCTGAAGATTTTCATTTGCTGAATTAAATCCTTTTGAGTCTTACGAAATTTATCTCTATAAGCAGCCAAAGTGCTACTTCTACCCATTCGCTGCCTCCCTCACCCCCACTCATGGCCCCAAATAGCCCTTCCAGGTTGGACAATGGTTCACCTACAAATCTTCTGAGGTTGTCTATTGGGTCTGGTGCTCCTGATGTGACTCCTCGACATTGGTGAGACCTGTCATAAATTATGGCAGCACTTTGTTAAATAAGTCTATTCCATCTGCAAAAAATGGAACTTTCCAGTGGCCAAATATTTTAGTTTTGATTCGCGTTATGGTATGTCAATCTATGACTGCCCTTTGTGCCATGATGAGGCCACCCTCAGGGTGGAGGAGCAACACTTTGTTCCCTCTGTGTAGCTCTCCAACCCGATGACATGAATATCGATTTCTTCCAGTTTAAAAAAAAATTCTCTCCCCCTCCTCTCTTCTGTCCCCCACTCTGGCCTCCCATCTCTTCTCATCAGCCTGTCACCTCTCCCTAGTGCTCCTCCTCTTCCCCTTTTTCCAACTCTCCTCTCCTATTGGATTTCATCCTCTCCAGCCCTTTACCTTTCCTATCCACTTGGCTTCACCTATCACCTAGGTATCCTCCTTCTCCTCCTCCCATCCTTTTATTGTGGTGTCCTCCTCCTTCCTTTCCATTCCTGAAGAAGGTTCTCAGACAGAAATGTCTAACCTGCTGAGTTCTTCCAGCATTTTGTGCATGTTTCTGTTGCGTCTTGCTGTGATGGAATTAGGATTTGTTTTAACCATTTTTCTTAAAAATGCCAGTGGCTGTCAATTCTGACTTATCTACCATGCTCAGTAATGACTAATCACAAATGGGCAAATTTTTTATTTGGCTGTTAAAACTTCAGTTGAACCAATATTAGCTGTTAGATCAGAATGTTGGAATTCAAATTATAAATCAACCTTTGGCAGTCTAAATTTAGTTAGCCATATAAGTTTAAAGCTTAAATAGGCAATTTGGGGTTTGATGCTGGTTATAAAATAAACATGCATGAGCTTTTGTGGATGCTGTTTCTTGCTTTATGGCTTGGAATATTGGATACAAGCAGCTGAGGGCCTGCCAAGTTTGTGTTTTTGTGACAAGATGAATGGGACTAATTAAATGTTTTTCAGGACTGACCATCAGTCCCTCCTATGTTGAATGGTCATGTCTCCCCTTGTATTGTTAGACGAGATTTTCCTGTATATTCTACATTCTCTTGAAGTCTGCTTTTGCTTATGATGTAAAATTAATTAGTGGAATTTTTTTGTTTTGAAGTACTTTATCGGCAAGCAAATATATGGGCTATGGTTTGATTAGATGCATCTATTTTTCATATTCCAACATACAAATGAAAAATTCAGGGACTGTTGAGATCATTTTGTGTTTGATGTGTACAGTTGAAACGAATAGCATAACATGAAAGCTCATTGCTGCAAAAGTGAGTATTCTGCTTCTGCAGAGATTCTGTCACAACCAACAGTTCAACTATATGGAAGAAGGGTAAAATATCCTACTTGCAAATACGTTAATGACATTAAACTAGGTGGGATTGTGTGCACAATGAAAAGATTTAAATGTAATATGGAAAAACTGAGTGGGTAGGAACATGACATAGAATATATTGTAGACCATTTCGTTTATAAAGGAAAAGCTGTTGAGTGGTAAAAAACTGGGCTTAGATGTTCTTGTATGAAAGTTCCTGATGGCTAGTTTGCGGGTGCAACAGTTAGGAGGATTGACTTTATTATACATAATTAGGTATCATTTGATTCGATCTTACAAATCTGAGTCCAAAACTGGGCAGGTATCACCCAGAATTTAATTTAATTGCCACTACAATTAATATTGTCCAATGAGGTATTTTTGTCTTGTAAATTGAGATCTGACTGTGGGCAAAATTATACCTATTTTTGATATTTTTCTATGTACACCACTTGCATATTAAGTCAATTGAAAATTAGGTGTCCTTTCTGGTTCAGTTGTAAATCTGGAACTTTCTGGTTCTGATAAAATTATGCTGTTTTCTCTATTTGAGATATCAGACTTAAAATCGTGTTCAGAATTGGCAAGAGATCCTGCTGAAACTGAAATTGTGAACTTGTAAATGCTTTTATCTAGCAATTACTGTATTTTGTGCCATAAATTTTGACCACATGAATTCAGGGGAGGATCACAGATGTCTTCTACAGAGTAATGCTGGGGTATCTGCATGCATGACCTGTACCTGATAGACACTGCATTTGAGTGAAGAGGGATGCCTGCAAAACAAAGGAAATTTCTGAATTAAATGTCAGTGTTTTAAAATAGAAGTGATTTTGGGTATTTGAATAGCTGAATTGGTTAAAAAAAAATTAACATCCATTACTAGTTTGAGAATTCGCTAAGCATATGGTGTGGCTTAGTCAAAGTTTAGCTTATTTCATAAACCTGAAATTCTGCAGATGCTGGAAATCCAGAGCATCATGCAGTTCTGGAGGAACTCAACAGGTAAGGCAGCGTCTATGAGGAGGAAAAGTCATTGTTTTGCACCGTCCCGGGTGAGGGAGAAGGTGGATGTGGAAAGGGGATAAAGCAAAAAGCCCTTCCATCAACTACCTTCACCCTCCCCCACCTTTTTCTGTCGCCTTTGCCCTTTCCAGTCTTGATGAAAGGTCTTGGCCCAAGGCATCAACTATTTGTTCCTCTTGGATGCTGCCTGATCTGCTGAGTTAGCTTATTTCAGGGTTTACTCTGAACTGCCCATATGATATTTCAACTTGCAGTACTTTATTCTGCAGGGCCTCAGCCTTTTTAGATTAGGATGTTTTGGCGGATTTTGAAGAGGTAAGTTGAACTTGTAAGACCTCGGTGGTTTGCTGGTGGCCGCATGATCTAGCCCAATGTTGGGTTTGAACAGATATTACAGTCCTTGTAAGTGCTTTTACTATGTTGGAAAATGGAAAAACAATAATTGGTAGGATGACTAATATCTGGCCAATATATATGGCCCAACTAGGGGGATAAAAAGCTTTGTTCTTGTATTAACAAGTTTTGTGGTTTCTGCTGAAATTCTAGTAATGACCAATGGAGAATTGTTATGTAACTGCCCTATTAATGGTATAATTGATAATTTAATGGATTTGTTGGGCTATTAACATGCCCCAATGGCATAATGCATCCAGTTTGTAGTGTCGGAAGGGTTAGCTGTACCGTTTGAGAGAAATTGCCATTTTTCAGTTCAAACTGCATGAAACAAAGTTTTCTTGCAAGATTGTTAAGTGGTAAATATGAATTTTCTAACCTTCCTTTAGTTTTAATTAAGTGCTCTGTAATCTTCAAAGGCATTCCTTGCAAATTTGGTTTTCCTTTTGGCAGAGGAAATAGCCTGTTTTCTTCAGCTCTTTTAGGAAGTATGATCAACATATTAAGGAATAGGTTGGAAACATGAACAGTGGTTAGAATGTGGAATTTGTTGCCTCAAGATTAATTTGAATTGAGTAGGATTGATTCTTTAAAATGAAAGTTGTACAAATATGGGTGTGTAGCAGAGAAGTTGAAGACATCTTAATAGTAGAAAAAGCATGGCAGGAGGTTTGTGTGCAGTGGAAATACTTGCATTTACCAGCTGGACTTAATTTGTTTTGCTGAGTATACATTCTCTCGTAAATTTGGATGAGTTGGGTGATGGAACATTGGCATGTGTGCGAATTAGTTTTCAGAAAAGTTGACTCCTGTTCTATTATTGTTTTTATTTCTTCAGTAGAATCTTTGCCGTATTAATCCTTCTGGCTGTTTGCAGCAGTGAATTAAAAAGATGGGACACAAATGAATTGTAAAACAAGGATTCAGGGAAAGTTGCTTGGATATCAATTATAAATCTAGTATTGTGATTTTTAACTGGTCAGTTGCTGCTTTGTTACTTTAAGACTTAAATTTGGATGCAGATCTGATTTGATTTTAATCCAACTGGTGGTGTCTGTTTTAAATAAAAGAAACTTCCAAGAGCAGCATCTTTGCTTGCTTCATAATTGACCTTTAAAGTAATATAGCATTTTTAACGAAATATTATTTGGGAATCATGTATGTACAACATTCTCATTCAGAAACTTATTTTGGAGAGAAGTTTGAAACATGCATTGATGTCAGTATATGCTCTCTAAGGTTAATCAGTGCATTATTCTCTCTACATAAAAGAAAACAAGATATTAATGAAGTCAAAAGAAACCAGAAATAATAAGTTTATTGGTGAGCAGTTTTTCTGATAGTTTCTTTATTACCTACTGCAATCACCATAGTAGTGTAGCGATTGGTGCGATACCATTACAGCTCAGGAGCTTTGAGGTTCAATTCTAGCACCATTCTGTGAGAAGTTTGCACATTCTCCTCAAGGAATACTCGAGTTTTCCCTGGGATCTGTTTTCCTCCCACATTCCAAAGACAACGGTTAATTGGACATTATAATTAGGTTGGGGTTAATTGGGTTTGTCAGGGTAGCTGGGGTGATGTGGCTCAAAGGGCCTGCTCTGAGCTGTATTTCTAAATAAATGAAAACAAAATTCTCAATCATCTTTATAAGTTATTGTGAATGTATCTTTAATGTGTTTAAAACATTCCTTAAGAACAGATTTTGATTACTTTATTAATTTAAGCATCATTAAATGGAATTTGTCAAATTTCTAACACTTCTAAAACAGATTTTTTCCTGTTAATTTGAATTATCCAACGGCGATAATCTGAAAGGAAAACTGGAATTATTGGGTAGAATCACTGTAGAGAAAGAGTTGATATTGTTAACCAGAATTAATCCCTGTAACATGAGTCTGTAATATTTTTTATATATATCTTAGAGATACAGCATAGTTCCAGCCCCATCCAGCTTGTAGGAGAATGTGGGAGCAAACTGGAGCACTTGGAGGAAATACACACAGTGACGGGGAGAATGTACAAATGCCTTTACAGACAACGGTGGAATTGAACTTGAGTTGTTGGCGCTGTAACAGCATTACATTTATCACTGTACTAGTGTGCTGACCAAATACTTGCCCCTCACATCGCCTTTAAACACCCTCCCCTCTAATCTTGAAAGCACACCTTCTGGTATTAGTAGTCCACACAAGAGAAAATCTGCAGATGTTGGAAATCCAAGCAACACTCAGAAAATGCTGGAGGAACTGCTGAAGGGTCTTGGCCCAAAACTTCGACTGTACGCTTTTCTGTAGATGCTGCCTGACCTGCTGAGTTCCTCTAGTATTTTGTGTGTCTTCTGGCGTTTGAATATTTTTGAAAGAGATACATGATCATGTTTTGATTGTTCAGTTCAGATTTGTGCAAGTTAGGAGTATCGAAGTGGCATGTCTAGCTTTTTTCATGGTTTTCCCTCTGCAGTCCACTCTCAGTTTGTCTTTAAAAAAAAAATCATGACTTGCATCCTGTCCTTTTGTCATGTAACTCTGTAACTATTTCTTATTTTACTGTCCGTTATGCCATGAGTTGGTAGGGCAGCAATGAAGGTTCTCCAATTCTGTCTGACCATACAGTCACACACAGATACAGAGGATTCTTCATTGCTATTTCCGTAATTGTTTTTTTAACCAGACGGAGTTGTTAGCCCTGCGTTAACTGGTGAATCACTCTTCTGGCCTCTAACCTTTGATCTGTTTGGGATGGTAACCCTACCAAGAGCGAAAGCACGAGGGCCTGACTCCAGCCAACATAGCTGTCCAGATCATTGAGGTGAGCAAGCCTCCAAACCCTGTGGCAAGGTTGCCATAGGGTAGCCTTTTAGCCGTACACCACTTAGCTGTGTCTTGGAGGTCTTTAACTATTTATGAAATCTTAACTTGTTTTCATGCATGTTTTGAAATTGGGTTTGAGGTCTTCATGAGATCTATAGTATTGACTTTTCCAATCCTGTTTCATTGGAATTGGTAGCTATATTGGGATGACTGTGGCCTCTGTGCTTGGCCACAGGGAGCAGATGAAATAGATTTTGGACTCCCAAGTTCAGATGTTTCATTGTTTTTCTAATGTTAATATACTTAGGAAGGTTTTTAAAATATAGCCTGGCCTTAAATTGCCATTGACAGTAATTTCAGGGTAGAACTAGTTATGAGGTATGTGCTACTTAAAGAAATTAATTTGAATATACATCTAAGCAATGCATTGACTGATTACATTTGATACTGTTGATTTTTGGCTGGGAGCATTGAACCTGGAATCCTGCTTTAATTACAAAATTTTTGTGAGCTCTCTGAAAAAAAGCACATTTTTCTGTCAGCCAAATAAAGCTGAATCACAAATGAGTGAATATCTGTCATTAATCCTATTTATTATTTTCACATCTTTATTATCAGCTCAGTGTTCCCCTACATGAATGCATGGAGTCGAGCAATTTACAATGGCCAGTTAACCCACCAGTCAACACTCATTTGGGATGTAGGGAAAAACTGGAGTGCCACAGGATCACAGGGAGAGTATGCATACCTCACAGGGAGCCTGACGTCAGGATCGAATCTAGTTTCTGGTGCTGTGAGATTGTAGCTTAACCATCCTGGGGTTGTACTTTAAGTGTGCAGATTGATGGGAATGCTTCAATCCCATTGTGAAAGATATTTTCATAAGGCAATTAAGCTTTCAGTTAATTTTATTAGTGTTTAATTCCTGTTCCATCTCACTAGATGAATTGTTTTTTGGATTCAGACTTGGTTTATTCATAGAAGACAGAGGGTAGTGGTCGAAGCGGCTTATTCTAGCTGGAGGTCTGCTGAGCGGTGTTCTGCAGGAATCTGTACTGGACCTCTACTGCTGCTGAGGTATATAAATGACTTGGATGAAAATATAGATGGATGGGTTAGTCAGTTTGTAGACGATATGAAGATATGTGGTGTTGTGGATAGGAGAGAAAATTGGCAAAGAATGCAGTAGGATATAGATAAGTTGTAGATAAGGTTGGAGAAATGGCAGATGGAGTTTAACCCAGGCCATACATGAACTGTTGCACTTTGGTATGTCAACTGTAAATAAACAGTACACTGTTAAGGACAAGACTCTTAATGGTATTGATGAGCAGAGGGATCTTGGGGTTCAGATTTGTAATTCGCTGTAAATGGGAAGTGATAGGGTGGTTGTGAAGGTATATAGAATGCTTGCCTTTATTGATCGAGACAGATAAACATGATCCTCAAATTAATTTTGTCTCTTGCTATGCTTTTGCTCTTAATATATCTATAGAAGCCCTTGGAATTCTCTTCACCTTGTTTGTTAGAGCTACTCGATGCCTCCTTTGGCTCTTTTGATTTTCCGCTTTAGTATTCTCCTGCATTTCTTGTACTTTAAGAGCCTCATTAGTTTCTTACTGCCTAACCTGGCTATGTTCCTATCCTCAAAAATAAAGGTTCCCTAAAGCTTTGCATTTATTATAACAGGAACAAACTTTGTACTCAAGATTTCATTTTTGAAGGCCTTCCACTTATCAGGCATCACTTTGCCAGAAAATAACCTGTCCCAATCCACACCTGTCAAATCCTTTATGACACCATTAAGATTGGCCTTTCTCTAGTTCAGAATCCCAATCTGAAGATCAATCCTATCTTTCTCCATAATTATCTTGAAACTAATGGAATTATGATCACTGGACCCAAAGTGTTCCCTTACACACACTTGTCAGGAGATCCAGTATGTCACCATACCTTGTTGGGACTTGTATGTATTGATTAAGAAAGCTTTCCTAAGCATGTTTGACAAGCTCCGTCCCATCCAACCCTTTTTATGTATGGGAATCCTAGTCAATATGTGAAAATTTAAAATCACCTACTTTCACAACCATATTTTTCTTCTGTCTATCTCTACAAATATGCTCCTGTAAATCCTGCTGACTATTAGGTAGTCTCTCATGTATTCCCATTTATATGGCCATCCTTTTCTTATTCCTCAGTTCCAACCATGTAGATGAGCCTTCTGGAGTGTCCTGTCTGAGCATGGCTGTGGCATTTTCCCTAATGAGAAATGCAACCCCATTCCCTTAATATTTCCCCTATATTAAGTGTAAAAGAATGGAAGCCTGGAACATTAAGCTGTCAGTCCTGTTCCTCAAACTGTCTTACCAATTGCTACAGTATCATAATTCTAGGTGTTGCTCCATGGTTCTAAAATCATCTGCCTTACTTACAATATTTCTTGCATTGAAATAGACACAACTCAGAGTATTCTTCTTCATGCTCAACCTTTTAGTTCCTATCTTTGTATGTAGGCTTATCATCTCTCTCCCCCCCCCCCCCCCCCACCACTCCCCACTATCTGCTGAGCAGTCTGGTTTCCATCCCCACGCAGCACAAGTAAATCTTCCCACAAGGGTATAGGTCCATTTCAGTTCATGTGTAATCTGTCCTATCTGTACAAGGCCCACCTTCCCTGGATGAGAGCCCAATGGTCCAAAAATCTGAAGCCCTCCCTCCTGTATCATCTCCTAACCATACGTTAAATTGTCCTGAAAAAAGTTCTCGGTTCAAAACATTATTCATTCATTTCCAGGGATGCTGCCTACCCTGCTGAATTCCTTCAGCATTTTGTGTGTATTGCTTTGGATTTCCAGCATCTGCCGAATTTCTTGTGTCTATGTTATTACCTTTCTATTTCTGGTTTTACTTGAGATCACAACCTTAGAGGCCCTGTCCTTAACTTGGCACCTAACTCCTGGAACTCACTGTGTAAGACGTTCCTGTGTCACTCCCTTTCTATGTAAGTCATTGGTACCAGAATGGACCATGACCTTTGGCTCCTCACCCCCAATTAAGAATTCTCTGGACTCTGTCTGAGATGTCCCTGAATCTGGCATGAAGTAGGGAATAGATTTTCCAGGAATCTTGTTCTCTTCCACAGAACCTCCTGTCTGTTTCCCCCCACCAATGAATCCCCTGCCATTACTGCTTCCCTAATCTTCCCTCTTCTCCTTTGAGTCACAGAGCCAGATTCAGTGCCAGAGACCTGACTGCTATGTTTTTTTTCCTTGTTATCGAGGTGTATGGCTAAAAGGGTGCCCTATGTTTGTCTTCGATAACTGACTTCTAACCTTTGGGCAAATTATTAATTGTGTGGCCTTATTAAAGGTCTTTTCTATAACCTGTCACATCCATATATAGATACATTGATCAATAAAATTCAAAGATGACAGACATTGAGGTCCTTGAGCCATTTGGTCACATTTGATTTTCCTTCACAATTTGGTATTATTTGCACATTTAATTAAATTGTTGGAACTTTAAAATCCAAGTAATTGTCACAATAGCAAAATGGTTAGTGCTTTATAACACTAGTGATCACCAATTGAGATTCAATTCCTGCCACCATCTGTAACATTTGTGCATTCTCTTTGTGACTGCTTAGGTTTCCATTCACATTCCAAAGATGTATGGTAAGGGTTACTGAGTTTGGGCATTCTATGTTGGCACCAGAAGTGTGGTGACACTTAAGGGCTTCCCACAGCATAATTCTTGGGACTGTGTTGGTCGTTGACGCAAAATGACATATTCCACCAATTAGATGTTCATGTGAAAAAGCTAATCTTTACTCTTTATCTTTATAAAGTTAACCATGGAAAGCTACAAAAGTCAAAGCTGACATTGTCCGTCTGCTTAGTTTGAGTACTCAACATGTCCCTTTGTTTTTAAAAAAGAATTGGAGAGCAAATGTTACTTCTGCAAGGTCTTTGTATTGACCATTGTGATTCAAACTAAGATGAAAACAAAATGCTATTTCTCATGTTTGAACAAGATGTTCTTTTAATATAGTTCAGAAAATGTTACTTTTTAGACAAACTGACATTCAAAATCTAATTTTCTGCTACTGATAACCAATTAACATTTACTTTGGTAACTAGAGCAAAACATTTACACTGAAACACAACACACATAATTTTAATAGTGGATAGTTTTTTAATCCTCAATTTAAAGGCCAAATGTAATTTGGATGTAGAGATACTTTTTACTGTATTCTTACCTATCATAATAGAATATTTTCAGAAATGCAGGTTAAGTAAATTTGGATGAAACAAATTTCAACTATTCTCTTAACTGCTATATTGGAGATTAACAATTAATTGAGGATGTTGATTGTGGGAATAATTAGAAAATTTATGACAATTGGTAAATTGTTGCCAATCTCTAAGACATCTTCTGAAGCTTTGAACTGAGAATGGGCAAAATATCCAGGTCAGTTTCAGAATGCCATCTGAGGCCTGAGGGTGACTTAGTACTACTGGCATTTTGTGGGATCAGAGGTGACTGACAGGATAGGCAGGCCTGAGTGCTGAGGTTTTTTTAAAATGTCAAACAAAATTACTTTACACTAAAAAGCAACACTATCAGCATGTCTTTCCTTGCATTCATTTTGCCATCAAATCAATATACAAGGCGTGGAACATGGAAACAATACATAGTCTTCCAGAGCACCAGTGTCATTCATTGCTCTTTAATCAATACACCTGTGAAGCATTGTGTGGCTGTTGTATAGGACCTCACCCCTTATTCTTCTCTGGTGGCATGTTGCTGCTGCTTTGAATGCTGTCCCAAACAGTGTTTCATTTCATACTCAAATTTATGTTTAAAACCTTTTTCAAAAATAAACTTTATTTATAATAAAATGTATACAAAATGAAAATTCAGATTCGGTTTATTGTCATTTAAAATCACAAATGCAATGCAGATAAAAAATGAGACAACGTTCCTCCAGAATGATATCAACAAAGCATATGACAAAATAGACTACACCAGAAAATCCACATAACATTTGGCAATCCCCAATCCAGAGTCCGGAGAGGCTGCTGCTTATTAATATTGTGCTGCTATCTTAGCGCGTTTCCTGGAAAGGAGCTCCAAACCCACCAGACAAAACAAGACCAAAAACTAAAGCTACAAGACCTGCAAAAAACCACATAGTTACAACATATAGTTACAACAGTGCAAACAATACCATAATTTGATTTAAAAAAACAGACCATGGGCACGGTAAAAATAGTCCAAAGGTGTTAAAAGACTATAAGTTCAAAAGAAACCACCACACAGTCTCCACAAGTCCTCAGAGTCCTGATAGACTTGTCATTTCACGCCGGCGGCAGAAGGGAATACCCCTGCTATGGACTTCCACGGCGCTGCCCAACTCAGCCTCGCAGACGCAACACACAATGAAAGCTCCATTGAACCCAGCCTCGCAGACACAGCACACACTGAAAGCGGCCTGACCACAGCGGACTCTGAATCCATCGAACCTCCGACCATCCCCTCCGGCACAGCTTCTCCAAGCACCATCCTCTGCCGAGCGTATTAAGATGCCCCCACCAACAGCCACCGGCAACATGACCCCGAGGACTGGGGGCCTGTTCTTCTGAGCAGAGACCCGGACCTCGCAGCAGCAGCAACAAAGAGGGCCGTCCTGGAGATTTCCAGATGTTCCTCCATGCTCCGTGCTCCCACGTCCATTTTTCATTAGATTAGGATTGCACACGGCACCTCGCTTAACAAATAACATATCAGCTCCGGAGTGGCCGCTGCAAGCTGCGTAGCGCCGCCATCTTGAACATGTTGTGCAGAAACTTCTAACATTTGTGTTAATTGGTCAATACATATAGTAGTGTTAGCAGTTTTTGAAAATTTAGTACCTATGCCACTCCTGTGGGCCCATGGGATGAAACATACTTCCATTGTTTGAGGGGATCCCCCATGTGATTCCGTCCCTCAGTGTCCAGTTGCAGGATCCTAAATCGTGGTCCTTTCCACAATCCTTTCCAGAAACATTGGTTTCTGGTAGAAAATGAAAGTGACACCTAGATATTGAATGATCTTGATAGTGAAGTGCTAGGAAAAGTGTTGCTTAGTAAATCAAAAGATTTATATTTTTTTAAAAAAGCAACTTGGCCTTCATTATGTGGAGGTTTGGTGGAGTTTTGTCTCCAACTCTGGATATTTTGGCATATGCATATTTTAACTCTTGACACCCACCTTGAACAGGAGCTCAAAGCAATATGGTTTGTGGGCATCAACTTGAAATTTTGTCATTGGCCTGAAGCATACACTTTGCATTTTGCATATGATATGGAGGACTCATGTAACTAGGGCCTCAGTGTTGGGGTTTTTAGCCTGGATGAAGGTGTTGATGCCCGTTTATGTTTTGTTCCAGTGAATTTTGGAGAACTTTATAGCAACATTAGTGATGCTTTTCCTCTATCAAAACTCTGTCAATCCAGATCTTGGAAGTATATAGGCAAGAGGCATCGTTGATATTTGGTAGACCAATTTGTCTTGCTTTTCAAGTATTTTCCTCAGTTGACTAATGAAACTGCTGGAACATTGAAAGCAATGATGAACTTCATCATTGATATCTGCTTGCAATGTATGAGAAATGATTCATGCCTACTAGGGTCAAGTTGTGAACCTTTAATCTTGGGGGCATGTATGATACATTATGTGAAGGCAAATGAGGATAGCACACCAGCTACAATACTGAAGAAATTAATTCCCTATACCATACATCTGTGGATTGCAAGTGCAAACCTAACTCCTTAACTCATGTTGCAATTGAAAACATTTCTTCAATGTTTTTGTTTGCAGGATATTTATTCTGTTCTAATGGTCAAAAGCAACTTTGAAAGACAGTGATTAATGTCCTTTATATTTGAAACACTGGACTCTTGTTGCAGTCAACTGGCCTAAATTTTACAATATGCTGCAAACATTGGTCTTGGCATAAGCTAAAACAAGCTGAGTAATAAGTATTTTTGAAAATGTACTTATTAACAAATATTCAGATAAATTTGAATGATTTTGTTCCTTTTCTATCCTTGCTTCTTCTGTGCCCACTATACATTAATGCTATTAGGATACCATGCCAATTTTTGTATTACTTGGATACAACTATTTATTTGACATTATTTCTTCACTCAAGGGCTTATGATGAATCCTTGGCATGTATTTTTGTTCTTATTCTCATTAAATTCACAACATAATCTTTTTTGATTTTCTGTTATATCAGTCCACTCGCAGCTGTAATAGTTTCCTTAGTCTCATTCTACTTTACCCCTCAGCTGTTGTTCCTTTCCATGCTTCGTGGTGCATCGGGCAGCATTTCCATTTCTTTAGCGTTTGTCTGTTTTTTGAGGTTGAGTTGTGAGCTCAACGCTCAACCCAGCATGGATGTAAAGCACTGGATATTTCATCTGAAAACTTGGTACCTAAGAGCATTCAGCTGTCATTCCTGGCCATGTTTAATCTGTGCTTCTGTGTATGCATTTGTTTGTATGAAACTCATCTTTGCCTCAGTGAGCTCAAATAATGTGCCTGTTGATTGTCTGTCTTGGGTCTTTCTGGCTGACATACTGTTCACCTGGTTTGTATTTATTACACTTCTCGTGACTCCTTAAAGCCTTACTATTTTCAGCCTCTGCAGTCATTTTGGTGAAGGCAATCTTGCCTTCTAAATTTTATGTGCCAAATGTTTAGGAGATTACTGTTGTAGAAACCTTAGTAAAATATATATACATTTCCATAATAGCATGATGTCAGTGTGATTGTATTCCATTAATTGTATTGATGAGGTCTTGTTTCTGTTGTAACTGTGCTATGGTCACTCACAACAGTACTGACAGACTTGGTATCTTATAGCAAGTTAATGAGATGTCAAGTACAGTAGATGTCGGATTATAAGCCGCTACTTTTTTCCCATGCTTTGAACAGCATTGAACATAGCGGCTTATAATAAGGTGCGGCTAATAGAAAGTTTTTTCCCATGCCGCCAAAACATTTTGCCTCGTAACAGTAGACCAATAAAATTGATGAGTAGTTCACAGAGGTCCAATGAAATTGTACGATAAATCAAGCGCACTTCACAAATTATTGTAAATCAGCCATTTGTACTCACCCTCATCAACATGGAAAACACTCGAAGAAAAGCATATGATGCAGCTTTTAAGTTAAAGGCAATCAATCTGGCGGTTGAACAAGGAAATCGAGCTGCTGCGCGTAATCTTGGCATACATGAATCGATGGTGAGACGGTGGAGATTTAATTTGGGACTGCCGCTTCAGGTCAGGAATGGCTCACGTGATATTAGACAGCAGTACAAGGGAGGGAGGGAGCGAAACTGAGGATTCCGCTGCACCGAAACTGCTAGCGATTCAGTAAACAAAAAAACAGTAAAACTCGTGTGTGAATGGTATCGGGCCAATAAGGACACAAGTGTCCGATGTTACCAAATACCGGTAGGTATAACAAAGTTTAGCCTTACCAAATATGTGTAGTGAGGGTTTGGTTTGGGGGAAAAAGGAGTATAAATAAGAGCAGAATGTAAGGGGAAGGCAAAACGCGTTCTGCAATAAAGCCACGCTGCACTGTAATCCGGTGTTGGTTGTCTCTCTTCCAAAACGAACACAGGGCAGAATTTGAAGCCCAACACGTGTAATATCTTTCTGCGTAAATATCTCATATTACAAGCGGCCGAAAATCCGGTGCGCCGAAAATCCGGTCCGCCGGAAATCCAGTGCGCCGAAAATCCGGTCCGCCGGAAATCCAGTGCGCCGAAAATCCGTTCCGCCGGAAATTCGGTGCGGCCTAAAATCCGATGCGGCCTGTATAATTAAAAAATTGATTTTATTTCTAAAATTAGAGCCAGCGGCTTTTAATCAGGTGCGCTCTGTAGTCCGGAATCTACGGTAGGTTAATGCTTTGCTTTTTTCCAGTTTGTCCTCTTAGGTTTGTCAAGCATAGCTAGTGATGTTGCAAGTGAGCCTGTATTAATGTTCCAGTCTTTTGCTTTATGGAGTCAGGTAGTTGCAAAACATTATGATATGGATTTTGTAGTATAGTACCAGTGCACCTATTGCCTTTCATTTACTCTCCCACACAATCTATTGCCTATTTTTACCGAAGTGTAAGAAATAACTGGGTTGATTTTTGTGCAGTCTTTTATGAGTAATGTGTGTTTTACTGGAGGAATGGTTAACTGCATGAAACTTATCTGTTGAGTACATCAACAATTGTGAAGCCCAACATGACTGCTGTACTGTCTAGTAATGAAAGGACACTGGGTGCCCTGCTTCATCTTGCTGACAGTTAGCAAGTTTAGGTAACATATCTGACTCTGATTTGTGGCACTTTAGTATGTGACTCTGTGGATGCCACTAATTGTATAGAACTGTTCCACTGTATATAAAGGGCCATTGGGAGGCGTGATTTTACTAGTTAGAGAAAACGTCCTTGTAGTGCTCAGCCTGGACAGACTAGAATGCTCGTCTAGTGAGGCTCTGTGGGTAGAATTAAGGAATAAAAAATGGTTGACCATATTAATGGGATTATATGATAGACCGCACAACAGTCTGCAGAATACAGAGGAGCAAATTTGTAGAGAGATTGCAGATTGTTGCAAGAAATGTAACATTACTATAGGTGATTTTAACTTTCCGTATATTAACTGGGACTCCCAAACTGTAATAGGGCTGGATGGAAAAGTTTGTCAAATGTGTTCAGGAAAGTTTCCTTAGTAGCGAGAATGTGCAATACTGGATCTGCTATTTGGGACTGAAACAGGGCAGAAGTTCGAAGGGGAATATTTTGCAACTAGTGATCATAATGCTATTAGTTTGAGGTAATGGAAAAAGATGCGTCCGGTTCTCGGATTGAGATTTTAACTTGGAGAAAGGTCAATTTTGAAGGCATTAGAAGGGATCTGGCAGGTGTGGATTGGCATAGGTTTTTTTGGCAAATGTGTACTTGGTAAGTGGGAGGCCTTTAAAAGTGAAGTTTTGGTAGTGCAGTTTGGTTGTATGTTTTTGTCAGAATAAAAGTCAAGGAAGCCAGTGGGGGACAACAGAAGAATTGAGGTTGCTCAAGCAGATGAGGTGAATGAGAATCCTAAGGGCTTCTACAGCTAAGTTATGAGCAACAGGATGGCAAAAGACCAAATTAATCGTCTGGCAGATCAGAGTGCTCATCCATACATGGAAGAACTTAAATGCATTTTTGCATCTCTATTTACTCGAGAGACAGAGTCTGTAAACTCAACAGTGAGGTCACGGGCCCTATACAGGTTATAGAGGAGGAGGTGTTTGTTGTCTTGTGGCAAATTAGGGTGGATAAATCTCAAGGTGATCTCAAGGGTCTGTCAAGGTGTTCCTTTAGGTCCTGTGGGAGGTTAGTGCAGAAATTGCAAGGGCCCTAGAAGAGATACTTAAAACAACTTCAGCCACAGGTGATGTGCTAGAGCTTTGGTGGATGGCTAATGTTGTTCTTTTAAGAAAGATTCAAGAAAAAACCATGAAATAATAGGCTGTTGAGCCTGATATCGGTAGTGAGAAAGTTATTGGAAAGCATTATCAAGGGACCGGATATGAGTATTTGGATAGACATGGATTGATTAGGGATAGTCAGTATGACCTTGTGTGAGGGAGGTCATGCCTAAACGAGCTTTTCAAAGAAGTTACCAGGAAAGTTGAATGGAAGGCCTTTGACAAGGCTCCCATGGGAGGTTGGTTTAGAAAGTTTAGTTACTCAGCATTCAAAATGAGGTAGTAAATAGGATTAGATATTGGTTCGCAGGATAGGCCAGAGAGTGGTAGTAGATGGTTGCCTCTGACTGAAGGTCTGTGACTAGTGGTGTGCTGGGTCTGTTGTTGTGTCATCTATATCGATAATGTGGTAAATGGGATCAGCAAATTTGTGCGACACCAAGATTGGGGGTGTAGTGGACAGTGAGGAAGATTGTGAAACCTTGAAGCAGGATCTGGACCAGCTGGAAAAATAGATAAAATTTAATGCAAACAAATGTGAGGTATTGAATTTGGGAGGAACTACGAGGGTAGGTCTTACACAGTGAGCAGTACTGAAGAGTGTGTTAGAACAGAGGACTCTGGGAATACAGATGCATAATTCCTTAAAGGTAGTGTCAGTTAGATAGGCTTGTATATTGGCCTTCTAATGCACTTGATTTTAAAGGACATTACACAGTAGAATACATTTTCCAGTGAACCAGCTAAGTTTAAAGGGAGGACAGTAAATGGAGCCTCAGAGCATGGCAATTATCTGGTGAGTCAGAAGCTGAACCACTGGGATTTCAGAACAGTCTGGTGTCTCTATAGGAGTTCAATTCTATCTCAGTACATCCATGAAATCTTGAAATCATATACCGTAGATTCCGGACTACAGAGCGCACCTGATTAAAAGCCGCTGGCTCTAATTTTAGAAATAAAATCAATTTTTTAATTGTAAAGGCCGCACCGGATTTTAGGCCGCACCGCTACTTTTAAATATACATACGTATCGGTAACACAAATTACGTTGCATATACTTTTTTACTGAACAGCACGAACAACATTCCAATATCTCCTAGCGACTGGTAAAAATATATATACTGCAGCCTACCAGGAAAAGTTATTGATCGCCTTTAACTTAAAAGCAGTGTTTTCGCTTGGGTCTGACGCGCTTGCGTAACGCGATCGAGTCTAATCGGGTCTGACGCGCTTGCGTAACGCGATCGGGTCTAATCGGGTCTGACGCGCTTGCGTAACGCGATCGGGTCTAATCGGGTCTGATGCGCTCGGGTCTGACGCGCTTGCGTAACGCGATCGGGTCTAATCGGGTCTGACGCGCTTGCGTAACGCGATCGGGTCTAATCGGGTCTGACGCGCTTGCGTAACGCGATCAGGTCTAATCGGGTCTGATGCGCCCGGGTCTTGCTTTTCTTCGAGTATTTTCCATGTTGATGAGGGTGAGTACAAATGACTGATTTACAATAATTTAATTGTGAAAGTGCGCTTGATTTATCATACAATTTCATTGGACCTCTGTGAACTACTCATCAATTTTATTGGTCTACTGTTACGAGGCAAAATGTTTACGAGGCGGCATGAAAAAAAACCATGTATTAGCTGCTCTGGATTAAAGGCCGCAGAGTTCAAAGCTGTTCAAAATGTGGGAAAAAAGTAGCGGCTTATAATCCGGAATCTACGGTACTTAATCTCTTTAAATCCCTTGTTACTCTACAAGCCATCAAAAGTCTGTCTTGCTTTGGTTGAAGTAGACAAAAACTTGCAAGCAACAGAAAATTGTTTTCAGATCCAAATCATCAATGGAGATTATACAAAGCAGTATTTTACAACATTACTGTAGCATCTAACATATACCACCAGAAGTCAGTGCTTATCAAACAATGTGCAGAAGCATAAATTGAACATAACATTAAAGACAACTTAGTAATTTTTTATTGCAATTCCATATCTTTTAGTATCAGTAAAAGGATCAGAACATAACTTTTAGTTAATTTAACAAATCTACTGCCATTTTGAATCTGTCTACCACTTTCCCCAAAGAACAAAGCTTGGGTTATTAAACATACAACGGGAAAGAAACTAAGTTTTAATCTGACATAACCTACATAAAATCAAAGTTCAAATCCATAGATTGAAAACACGAAATACTTTCAGTAACAAGAGAATATTATACAATACATCAGTGCAGAAAATTTTCTAGTCTGGTGCGTAGGTCCTGAGTTAAGTTTAACTTTGCATTGAATAGATGTAAACTTAAAGAAAAACAAAAACAATGTTAGTGGACAACAGCTGATTCAAAAGTACATTTTATTTCTGTAGTGGAAGTAAAAATTGAGGTTATATAACTTGGTTATATTTTGGTAACTGAATATTGTATTGTATG
The DNA here is from genome assembly GCF_048418815.1 of Hemitrygon akajei. NCBI lineage: Eukaryota > Metazoa > Chordata > Chondrichthyes > Myliobatiformes > Dasyatidae > Hemitrygon > Hemitrygon akajei. The sequence goes on from NC_133133.1 coordinate 66,714,760, forward strand.
TAAACAGTTTTTAATGCAGTAGTGTATAATTAATGATTTTCTCAGTTATTATAAAAGCAAGAAATAGTAATAGGCCCAATGTCCCCCTGAACTTGTCTCTCCATTCACGAAGAAATTTTACTTCAGATCCAACTTCCAGCACTTTCCCTTTTTTACTTATGTCAGTGCTGGAAAACTCTCTCTCAAATTTTTAATAAACACAGTTGAACTTCCACAGCTGTCCAAACATTCATTCATACTGAGTGGAAATCTTCTCAAGTGAACCCTTAACCTCCCATCCTTGGGAGACGATAAATCCCAATTCCTGTACCCATTCAGGGAAAATAACAATTTTGAAAGTTTCAGTGGAATTGCCTCTCCTAAATTCTGAAGAATACAGACCAGTGTACTCAACTTCTCCACATGGGAAATCTTCTGTCTTTTGGAGCTGGACAAGTGAAACTTTGCTGCACTCACTTTCGGAAAGTATAGTTAAGAGATCAAAGCTAAATACAGTGCTCCAGATGCTTTGTCTCCAGGGCCAATAGATCTGTAATCAAATCCTCTCCAATAATGTACAGTTTGCCCTTAATCACATTGGCCTTCAATGACTTAGTGCAAAATACAGTGGGTTTCAGTTAATTTAGAAACATCTGGACCAGTACATTTTGGTCCAGTTAAGCAGCTACCTCAATTAGCCGTTTTCATGGAAATAGTTAAAAATATATATTAAAAAAGACACTACCATTTAATTAATGAAATATAGAAAAAAATTAGAACAAAAGCAATATTACTACAGGATGATAAAACCGTGAATATATTCCTAAAATTTATCGATAAAGAAATTCAGTCAGTCAGTGCAGATACTCATAATCGATCTATTACGTGATCCATTGCTTTCTTTGAACCTGATAGTGTTGTGGGTTTGTAGCCTTGGGAATCATTCAGCCTGGTATGATTATATAAAAAGGGTCTTTTTTCATCTGCATTGTAGATATCGTATACAAAAAATTTTTGAAGCAATTTGGTGTTTTGTAGATTTCCATGTTTCTGCACTTGCAGCATCAACACTTTCATGCTATGTGCTTCCTTGAATTTAATGTAGTACCAGCATTTCTATTTCTATTGAGACAAACAAAACCATCTGTTGCTTTCAAATCTTTGTGCCTCAGCTTCTTAGCTCATTCCTCCAACTTGCTTTGTTTTAAAACATTGGTCCACTGACATGTACACCTCGTCCAATTACAGTGGAAAACCATTGATTGAGATCTGTTTTAAAATTTGGATCCTTCACACTTTTGATTTTGGGATGAACTCGCATAATGCCTATTCTTCTTGCAATTTATCTTGTAGACGTATTAAGTGTGGAGTTGTAGATTTTGGCACTCCAGTTGTCTCTGCCAGCTAGCAATGAGTGGTGCTAGGTGGATGGCATTTATTTTGTTCTAGTAGGATAGTTTTTTGGCTAGTGTTAAATCTTTTCATGGTATCTTGGCAACGGTCTGAATTTTTTTAGTGGAATTAAAAAATGATCAAAAATCACTGCTTTTTGAATTAGTATTCATTGATCCAAATAGATAACATTACAAACACACGCAACTGACGCTATTTAAAAAAAAATTGTTCACTGTAAGTATGGTGTAATATTTAATGGCTCTACAAGTGTAAGCAACTGATGCTAGTTAGAAGCTGTTTGGCAAAATTCTCCATCCAAATTAAGCAGCATCCAAATAAATGAAAAGTATCCTGGCTATTTTCTCGGTTTGTTTTTGTTCTTTAAGAGTTGTTCCAAATAAGAAGCTGCCCTGATTACCGATAACCCAATTAACCACAATCCACTGTACACCTTTGTACATCTGTACTACCCTGTTTCCACCATTGTAGGCTGAAGTGGATGACCTCAATTTTTCAAATAATATACATTTGTATCCGTTATGTTCTTACCCACACAATCAATTCATCAATATACATTTGAAGCCGGTTTACATCCTTTTCCCTACTCGCAATTGCATCTAATTTTGTAACATCAGCAGTCTTGAAACTATAGTAGTTCACCCCCCCTCAACTAAATTATTCATATAGATCATGATGAGGTGGAGCTCAAGCATATAGCCTTACAGTGTCCTACTAGTTACAACCAGTTAGCTTAAGAAGGATCTGTTTGTTTCCACTCATGTTGTTAAATCAGTTCCTAATCCATGTCATTAGTCAACTCCCAATTGAATGTGATCCAGTTGTTAACTTTCCTCCTGTGGAAGAACTTATTGAAAGCTGCTGGAAATCTAGCTACATTTACTGATCCCCTTAATGTTCTGAGTCACATCCACAAAGATTCTCAACAGATTAATAGAATAGTCAAATGTGATTTTAACTCCTTAAGTCCATGTTAATCCACTTATTCTTTTCAAGATGCTCCATTCTTGCATCCTTCTTTACAGATTCCAGCATTTTCCCTTGCATTGATGTGAGGCCAACAGGTCGATAGTTTTCCCTCTCCATTCTTTATTAAGTGGGGGGGGGGGGGGGTCACAATTGACCCTGCAATTCACAGGAGCAATTTGGGCATCTACAGTATTACTGGCTTTCAAAACCAGTTTTCTTTAGCACTGATTTTCGGTTAATACTTGCTCAGTTGCTCAGACTTACTAAACCTGCCAATTTAATACCAGTTTTGCATTTGATTAGGGGTTTATTTAGTTGGATTCTGCTTATTAATTAACGTTTAAAAAAGATAATGATGAAAATACTCAGCAGGTCAAGCATCATCTGTTTAGAGGGAAACAATGTCATTAACTTGAAACTAATTGATTCTTTGCTATCTGATGAGCATTTTGAGCTTTTTTTAAATTACAGATTTTCAATTTTCTGTTTCTTTGCTTTGCCTCTAGGAACTACTTGTGATTTCCTCAATTATTTCCAAATAGAACTTTGTCAAAATTTCATTAACTGTCTCAATTTGTGCATGGATCCCAGGGCAATATTTTATACCAGCATCCTGGAAAAAGAAACCTGCATAGTTGATGGGGTAGGATATCTTGTTAATAACATGTTGTCATGAAAGGAAAGTGTTTTTAAATTTAAGGTATTTTCTAATTACAGGTTTCCCCTGCTATCCAAAGGTAGAGTGTTCCTATGAAACCATTCGTAAGCTGAAATGTCGTAAAGTGAAGAAGCAATTACATTAATTTATATGGGAAAATTTTTTGAGCGTTCCCAGACCCAAAAAATTAACCTACCAAATCATACCAAATAACACAAAACCTAAAATAACACGAACATATAGTGAAAGCAGGAATTATATGATAAATGCACAACCTATATACAGTAGAAATATTGTATGTACAGTGTAGATTCACTTGCCAGAAATGGAAAAACAGTGAGCCAAAAACTGATTTGTAGGAAAAAATTGGCATGTACACACATACACACACTCCTGCCCGCTCAAGGCTTCACCGGTCATGGTAGTCTTTCTCGGGGTAAACACAAGTTTAAAGTGGGCGTCTTTTTTCATAACAGTGAAAATCCTCTTTCGGTCAGCAAAGACAGGTATGAATGTAGGTCTTTCGTAACAGCGAGGTGTCATAAAGTGAACGTTTGAAAAACGGGGGCCACCTGTACTTGTGTTATGGTTAAAGTGTGGAATTTTGCAGAAAGTGTGCAAATACATAACAGAAGTTTTTAAGTAAGACTAATCCTTTTTTATATTTGGAAATGCTTTTGAAAAAAGCTCGTACCTGGAGCCTAGCAGTTAGTGTAACACTTTACAGAGCCAATGATCTGGGTTCAATTCCTGCCACTGCATGAGCAACTTGTGCGTTGTTCCTTGTAACTGTGTGAGTTTCCTCCGGGTGCTGCAGTTTCCAAAGGTGTGCAGGTTAGGGTTACTAAGATGTGGGTGTTCTGTGTTGGTGCTGGAAGCATCGTGATACTTGCAGGCTGCCCTCCAGCACATCCTTGGACTGCATAGGTCATTGATGTTTCGAGGTACCTGTGATGAAGGTAATCTTTAAATTGAAGCGATTTCTTTTAGGCCTTTAATTGCACTTAATCATGTTATACTGTAATGGCCATGCATTTGGTTCAAGTTTAAATTATCTTCATGCCTCACTGTATCCTCTCAACTTGTATTTGCTTCTATTTTCAGCTTAAAGCTACAGTGGATTCCAGTTAGTTGGGACACATCGGAACCAATATATTCTGGTCCAATTAAGCAGCTGCCCTAATTAGCTAAAGTTTCATGGAAATTGTTAAAAAGGTATAAAACAAGACAGACTAATTATAACTGAGTAATAAATTATGTCATGAAATAAAGAACAAATTAGAATATTAGCAATGCTACTACAATACTGTAAAACTATAACTGTAATTCCTAATAGTTATTGATGGCAGAATTCATCCAGTGTACACTGCTGTGTTCTTTTGACTGTAAAAGAAGAAAATCAATGCAGACACCTAGTGCAGAAAATGGACAGGCTTCATACAATGCTTTCAATGATTGCAGCCTCCAAGTCTTAATTTTCATTGTAATAGTCAAGATGATTATTGATGCCTTCAGATTGTTCATAGATCTTAACTTACTGAAGTAGTGAAATCTCCATTTTCACTTTCGGCTGTTTCTTGTATCCCCAAGCCTGAGTGCCTGAAACCGCAGTGTGCAAAACAGTTCTGAATTGTCTTACTGCTTATTTCTCAGTGACAAAAATCACTATTTTGAACACAAACACACAACTGACGCTACTTAAAAACTGTTCACTCTAGGTACTGTGTTGTGTCCAACGACCACACATGTTCACTCCAACGACTGCACAAGTACAGTTGACTGTTAGAAACTGTTCAACAAGAGTCTGCTTTCCCAATTAAGTGGCATAATGTCCCAAATAAATGAAAGGTATTCCCCCTCATTTTCTCAATTTATTTTTATTCTTTAAGAGTTGTCCCAAATATGTGACTGCCACAATTAACTGATTGGCTAACTGGAATTCACTGTAGTAGTTGGTTGCTTCAAACTAACTATAGATTTAAGTTGTGACCAGCTGGTGCCCAAACATTGGTCACTGAAGTACTGCACAAATTGGGTCTCCTGTCACTGTGGAAAAAGATATATTAATTCCTCTGTCCTATAGGCAACCAGTTTTCAATCCATATCAGCATATTACTCCCAATCCTTTGAGCTTTAGTTTTCCACACTGTTCTTTTTGTTATGGCTTTATCAAATGTCTTCTGAAAATCCAATACATCTACTAGTTCTCCCTTATCTATTCTACTGGTTAAATCCTCAAATAACTACTGTTGTTTTCACAAGTAATATTTCTCTTTTTTAAATCCATGTTGACTTTGTCTAATCCCATTGAAATTTTCTAAGCAACTTTTTATCACGTACTGTACTTCATAATAAATTGTTGCAACAATACTTCCAGAATTTTCTGAATGAATGATGTTGTGCTAACTGGTCCATAGTTCTCTTTTTAAACTCTTCCTTTTCAAATTAGTGTTATGGGTATCTATATAGTATTATTTATTTGGTTTGACCAATCTGCATAGCCTAAAATCACTCATGATTTCTGTAGTACCCTTGTTATAAGCATTCCTAATTTCCTGTTTGATGCCAAGATCAACGACGTTGTTACGATTTTGAGACCTTTGGATATTTCCCTCTAAGGTATCACTCAGACTCATTCTATAAGATAGTATCCCTGCTGCTGATTTTTCCAGTTCCCTCTCCATATGCTGTGTGCCCACTGCTCTTCCCTGTCCTAACTTTTTCATGCTGTCCTTGTCAGTGTGTGATTTTTCACCATACTCTCTAGGCCACCATCTTTTGTGTTATTCATCTCTGCCCCCATACTTTTGCAAACTTTGTTCTCTATCTCATCCTCTTGACAACTTAATGTTCATTAATTTCCTCATTTCCCAGTCATTATGTTCGAAGCTGATTGGGACAATCAGTGGACTTGATCACATGAGCCATTACTTGTAGTGAATGAGCATGAGATTTCAAATGCAAATAGGACCAGTTAGGACGTTCACTGGCTTGAGATAATTGAGTAATTGGGCACTTGGCAGGAGCCAATAGAAAGCTAGGTTTAAACAGTGCAGTCTTCCCACATTTGTGTCGCTGGCCTTCGAATGTGGAGTGTAAGCTTGGATATTGGCCTGACCTTTAATTCCCCCGCATCCCTGTCCGTAAACCTTAACCTGACCCTTAACTGCTCTCTCTCTTCGGAAAACTATCCCTATGAATTTCAAAGAAACAACTAAGCCTGAGCCGTGACCTCAATGGAGACAGCAGTTGGGCACCGTCTGGAAAATTATTTGTGAAACTGATGGTTGATTACAGATACAGGGAGGCATTTACACCTGAGGTGCAGGACATTGGCAGCTGGGTGACTGTCGCAGGAGGGAAATGGGATAAGTTGCTAGTGCACATCACCCCTGTTGGTCAACGCCCTAAATAATAAGTATAGATGTCAGGGTAGATGTCATGGCAGTGGTCAGTTTGGACAGACTGGAGGGCCCATGTACCTAAGCTATATGGGTATAACTGTAGAAGAAGTGGATTGTTATGTTAATGGGATTCTATTGTAGTCTACCCGATAGTGGGATCTACAGCAGCAAATTTGTAAAGATAGCAGACAGTTACAAGAAAAGTAAGGTTGAAAGTTCAAAATAAATTTATCATTAAGTACCTTTATATTGGCATTTACAACCCTGAGATACATTTTCTTATGGGCATCTCAAAAAAAATCCATAATAGAATCAATGAAAAACTGCACCAACTTGGGCATTCAACCAGTGTGCAAAAGTCATCAAACTGCAAGTAAAAAAGGAGAGAAATAATAATATCGAGAACATGAGATCAAATCTTGAAAGTGAGTCCACAGGTTGTGGAACATTTCAGTGATGGGGCAAGTGATGTTAAGTGAAGTTATCCCTTGTGTTCAAGAGCCAGATGGTTGAGTGGTAATAACTGTTCCTGAATCTGGTGGTGTGAGCCTTGAGGCTCCTGTACTGCCTTTCTGATGGCAGTAGCAAGAGAGCATGATCTAAGTGATGGGGGTCCCTGATGATGGATGCTGCTTTCTTGTGACAATGCTGCATGTGTTCAATGGTGGTGAAGGCTTGACCTGTGATGTACTGGGCCGTATCCACTACTTTTCGTAGGATTTTTCTGTTAATGAGCTTTGGCATTTCCATACCAGACTGTAATGCAGCCAGTCAGTATACTTGCGACCACACATCAATAGAAATTTGTCAAAGTTTTAGATGTCATACAGAATCTTTGCAAACTCCTAAGGAAGTATAGATGTTGCTGTCCTTGGTAGTTGCATTTGTATGCTGGGCCCAAGACAGGTCCTCCAGTCTTACCAGTCAGAAGTATAGCCATTGTCTTACCTTTTTTTATATAGCTGCATCGATATGTTGCGTCCAAGTTGGGTCCTCATATCTTGATACCCAGGAACTTGAAATTGCTCACTCTTCCCACTTCTGATTCCTCTGAGGGATTGGTTTGTGTTCCCTTGCCTTACCTTCCTGAAGCCCAAAATCAGCTCTTTGGTCTTGCTGACTGTGCAAGATTGTTGCCTTGCTACCATTCAACTAACTGGTATATCTCGCTCTTGTATGTCTTGCCATCACATCTGAAATTCTGTCAACAATGGTAGCATCATCAGCAAATATGTGGATGTCATTTGAGTTATGCCTAGCCACACAGTCATAGGTGTAGAGAGAGTAGAGCAGTGGGCTAAGTACCCAGCTCAAGGGTTTCTACAGTTATATTAAGAGCAAAAGGATAGCAAGGGACAAAATTGGTCCACCTGAAAATCATCATGGCCATTTATCTATGGAGCCAAAAGAGATTGGTGGGGGGGGGGGGGGGGAGATCTTAAATGGATTTTTTTGTGTCTGTATTTAATCGGGCAATGGACTCAGAATAAATAGAATGAAAGCAAAATAACAGTGATGTCATGGACCATATGCAGATTACAGAAGAGGAGGTTCTTGCTGTCCTGAGGCACATCAGTGTGGATAAGTCTCCAGGGCCTGATGAGGTATCCCCACGGTTCTTGTGGGTGGCTAGTGCAGAAATTACAGGGACCCTGGCAGACATATTTAAAATGTCCTTAGCTATGGAAAATGCAGGAGGGTGGAGGATAGCAGATGTTCAAAAAAGCTGAAACAAATAAGCCTGGAAATTATAGGCTGATGAGCCTGATGTTAATAATTGGTACATTATTGGAAGGTACTCTAAGGGACTGGATATACAAGTGGTTGGATAGACAGGGACTGATTGAGGATCGTCATTATGGCTTTGTGCGTGGTAGGTCATGGCAACCAATCTTAGTTTTTTGAGGAAGTTTCCAGGGAAGTTGATGAAGGGAAGATAGTGGATGCCTACATGGACTTTCACAAAATCTTTTAAGCCCCACTTGGTAGGCCAGTTATGAAGGTTCAGTAGCTTGACATTCAGGATGAGAAAGTAGGTTGGATTTGACGTTGGTTTTGTGGCAGAAGCCAGAGACTGATAGTAGATGGTTGCCTTTGACTGGAGGCCTATGATTCATATGTCTGCAGGGATCAGTGCTGGGTCTATTATTTGTCATCTGTAACAACAATCTGGATGATGTAAACTGATCAGCAAATTTGTGGATGATGCTAAGATTGGAGATGTAGCGGACAGTGAGAAAGGCTATCAAAGCTTATAGTGAGGTCTGGACTAGTTGGAGAAATGGGCTGAAAAATGGCAGATGAAATTTAATGCAGACAAGTGTGAAGTGCTCCTTTTTGAGAGGACAAACCAGTTTAGGACTTGCACAGTTGACGGTAGAGCATTGTGGAGTGTGGTAGAACAGGGATCCATATTTGTTTGAAAGCGGCATCACAGGTAGATAAGGTTGTAAAGAGAACTTTTGGGATATTTGCCATCATAAATCAGAGTGTTGAGTACAGGATATTCCACCATCAACACTGCACTCAGCTGCATCTCTTCCATTTTGTACACGCCTGCCTTCACCCCATTCACCCGCCACCCACAAGGGATAGGGTTCCTCTTGTCCTCACCTGTCACCCCACCAGCCTCTGTGTCCAGCACGTGATTCTCCATAACTTACACCATCTCCAACAGGATCCCACCACCAAGCACCTTTCCTTCTTCCCTACTTTCTGCTTTTTGCAGGGATTGCTCCATACACGACTCCCTTGTTCATTTGTCCCACCCCACTGATCTCCCTCCTGCTCCTCTACCTCCTCCCTCACTACCATTCAGGGCCCCAGACAGTCCTTCCAAGTGAGGTGACATTCACCTGTGAATCTGTTAAAGTCATCTCCTATATCCGGTGCTCCTGGTGTAGCCTCTTGTATATCGGTAAGACCTGATGTAGATTGGGAGTCTGCTTTGCTGAGTACCTATACTCCATCCACCAGAAAAAGTGGGATCTCCCAGTGGCCACCCATTTTAATTCCGCTTCCCATTCCCATTCCGACATGTCAGTCCATGGCTTCCTCTATTGTTGCAATGAGGTCACACACAGGTTGGAGGAGCAACACCTTGTATTCCAACTGGGTAGCTTCCAACCTGATGGCATGAACGTTCATTTCCCTGGTGCTCCTTCCCCTTTTCTTTCTTCTATGACCTTCTGTCCTCTACCAGATACCCCCTTCTCCAGCCCTGTGTCTCTTTCATGAATCAACTGTTCAGCTCTTTACTTCACCCCTTACACCCTCCCCCAACCTTCTAACTCTAACTCCTCATCTTTTATGTATCCTGTCCCGGTGAAGGGTTTCAGCCCGAAAAGTCAACTATACTCTTTTCCATTGATGCTGCTAGCCTGCTGAGTTCCTCCAGCGTTTTGTGTGTGTTTGAGGAGTTGGGGTGTTATGTTGAAGTGTACAAGATGTTAGTGAGACCTAATTCTGGTTCTGGTCACCTACCTACAGAAAAGATGCCAATAAGATTAGAAGAGTGCAGAGAAAATTTAAGGATGTTACTGTGACTTGAGGACATAATTTATAGGGAAAGGTTGAATAGGTTAGACTTTATTCCTTAGATCTTAGAAGAATGAGGGGAGATTTGGTTGAGGTATATAAAATTGAGTGATATAGACAGGGTAGATGCAAGCAGGTTTTTACCACTGAGGTTGGGTGAGACTAGAGGTCATAGGTTAAGGGTGAAGGGTGAAATGTTTAAGGGGAAAATGAAGGGAAACGTCTTCACTCGGTTGTGAAAGTGTGGAACAAGCTGTCAGTGGAAGTGGTGGATGCACATTCGATCTCAGTGTTTAAGAGGAATTTTGATAGGTATGTGGATGGGAGGGGTATGGAGGGCTATGGTCCAGGGTGCAGGTTGATGGAACCAGGCAAAATAACAATTCAGCATTGATAGGTTGGTGAAAGGGCCTGTTTCTGTGGTGTAGTGGTCTATGACTAATGAAAATGCATTCACCTTGGATATTATCTGTTTCTATTTCCACAGATCTCTCCAATTTAGACACACACATTTTATATTTCAGATGTGCAATATCACATCATTCTAGTCTTCCAAGACTAAGATATAAAATGCTGGAGGAACTCAGCAGGCCAGGCAGCATCTATGGGAAAAAAAGTACAGTCGACGTTTTAGCCTGAAACATTGACTGTACTTCTTTCTAGAGATGTTGCCTGGTCTGCTGAATTCCTCCAGCATTTTGTGTATGTTGCTCGGGTTTCCAGCTTCTGCAGATTTTCTTGTTTCTTAGAAGACTAAGTGTTATTTTACTAATCAATTTTGATTTTAACATCATACAGTATTAAAAGTTTTCTTGTGCAAAATCTGAACTGTTAAAATTTATGATAAATGTTTTAGTACGTTTACTTGTATATGGTTCTTTGCTGTATGTTATGAAATAGTTACATAATAGACATACACAATCTTACAGATTTGAACAGTATTAGAGATTACTTCCTGCCACACTATTTTTTGGGTTTTGAGGTGGTCATGAAGCCAGTGTTGATTCTTGAGAATCTGGGACTGATGGTGCTTAATTGGATTAGTGAACAGTGTATCACTGTCTTTCTCCAAAGTTGGAAATTTGGGGCACTCTGTGCCTTTTCTACTTTGTGCAGTTGTGAGCCATCTGGTCATCTCAAGGAAGATTGGATTGCCTTGATACTAGACATGCAAGTGATGTGGCCTATTCATTGGAGACGGGTAGAACCAAACACTATTCTTAGCAAATAAATTGAAGTATGTAGAATTGTAATTGTTTTTATGGGTTATATAATTGAAAAGTACTGAAGTTTGTGTCCCTGTTCCGGCTGTACTTTAACTAGAGTTGATCTCTATTGTACCAAAGGACATGTGTGATTCACAGGAACAGTATTGAAGTGGGAGATTATAGCTATTGGGAACGATTGAATAGCCAGTGCATTTTCTGTTTCAGGATGTGATCTGTTTCAGGTTAGTGGAGTTGTGGCATTGGCCTATACTCAGCAAGTTATCATTTGTGGAATTTTGGTGCTGTTTGTTTGGGCTTCTTGGCAATACAGCAAGCATGGTCACTGACTACTCATCCAACTCTTAATCCATATTTGTTTTCCAAATGACAAATTTGTATCTTTGTGAAGCCAAATTCCAAAGGAAAGAAACTGTATTCTGGAAGTAAGCTTTTGCTTTGATTGTAGAGACTTATGGTTGTCTTTCTGAACTTCTGCCTTCGTTGCCACCTACTGAGTGCAGTAGTCCCCAGTTCTGTAAAATCTTTTGCCTTATTTTGCTCAAGTCTGAGCTTTAGTCACCATTTAATTTAAAGACATGAATTTCACAGGCAATGATCAAAAGCAAAAATGACTGAGCAAATATTAAGCATGACAGTCTGGCATTTGCTGCCACAAGCAGAATCAGGAATTCTTACTGGTTTAAACTGGAAGTAGAAAAGGAAATGAGACAGACTAGTCTCAAATAATGTTCAAAAATAATCAGTAGTCATGTCAACAGGAAAGATATTTTTAGTGATAAGGTGGGGCCAATACGAGATGGGAAAGCAAATATTCTTGGTAGAACAGATATCACTGGATAGCAAATGAGTTGAAGATGCTGTTAGAGTTAGAAGCTCATTTTTATACCATGTAGTAACAGGCCCTTCCCACCCAACCAGCCCCCAATTACATGTGACAAATTGTAAAACTTGATTCTTCATGCTCCCTGGAAAAAACTTTATGCTCTTATTAGCTCCATGGTCTGAACAATGGGTAAACATTTTAATCAGGTTTAAGGTTGATATCTGATATTATAGCTGTAATCACATTTTTAACAGCTAATAACTGTACGCACTGGCATAGCATGATCCCATATAATTTTATATTTCAGTACGAATCAGCTTTTTTTGGTTTTGCCTTTTTACAGTCCTTGTGCTTTAGCCTTAACTCATTTACCTTTTCTTTAAGAAGCAATTTGGATATGAGTGAGACAAGTAGCAAATTGTAATGCTGTTGAAACCACAGCTATGCTCTCAGAATGTGATACAGTTGGCCCTCCTTATCTGCAGGTTCCGCATGCGCGGATACATCCAGCTGCTGATTGGGAAAACCTGGAAGTTCTCTCTCCAGCACTGATCGTTTGAGCATTGTTTGCCTCACGTCTCATTCGATTGCTACTTTGTTTCTGTGAAAAAATGGCTCCTAAAAAGCAATTAACTGGTCAAAGCAATTCCTCAAAGGCTAAGAGGGAACGTAAAGTGCTATTTCTCGCCGAGAAAGTAGAAATCTTAGATCTTTTGAAAAGTGGCATGTCGCTTGCCGAAGTGGTCCTCAGCCCTCAACCTCCTCAGATCCTGACTTTAGTATTATTGAGCCTCCTCCAAAGGGTTCTTATTCCCTAAACAGTAGTGTAACAACTATTTACATAGCATTTCCATTGTATTAGGTACAGGTAGTCCCTGAGTTACGAACGTCCGACTTACGGACAACTCGTACTTGCGAACCGAGGAAGGAGAACGCCATCCGCCATTTTAGGTCATTGCCGTTGACACTGTGTTGAGTGTTTAATTTAGTATTTGGCTTAAATTTTTCTTAGTAAGATTCACGATGACCCTGCCCCCCCCCCCCTGCCGTTGGTGGTGCAATGAGATCAGTGCCAGGTTGGAGAACGGAGGTTCCCGAGTTCGATCCAGATAGAGACTGCTCCCGTGATGAGGATCAAATACCCAAACCCAGCACAGCCCCTACTTGTCCCATTTAGCCTGTCTCAGTGTGGTGGTCCTTAGGACCCAGCTGACCTCGGGAGCTGGCGGAGCTTGGGACCTGCCGCCTGCAGTGTTTCTGTTCCATTGACAGGAAACGATCGCGATTGAAAGTAAAGTGGAAATAATAAAGTGTTTGGAAAGAGGTGAAATGTCATCGGTCATTGGAAAATCATTAGGCTACAGTCGGTCAACGATCAGAACAATTTAAAAGGATAACGGATAAAGTGAGAATAATGGAGCATGTGAAAGGCCCTGTCCCGATGAAAGCTACAATTATTACTAAGCTACGCAGTGGTTTAATTATTGAAATACATACGTTTCTTAAGTGTTTTATATGCATAGAAAGGTAAAATATATACTATATACTAAGACAAATGTTTGACTAACTGACGCTAAATAATACCGGATGCACTTGTTCTGACTTGCGTACAAATCTGACTTAAAGGCGGACTCAGGAACGGAACTCGTATGTAACTTGGGGACTGCCTGTATTATAAGTATTGTAATCTAGAGATGATTAAAAGTATTATTCGTTGTTTGAGCTTTGTTTGCCTCACATCTCATTCATTCACTACTTGTATTGTGAGTGAGAGGAAGGAGTTTAAAGCTAGTAAAGGATGGTTGATTAGCTATGTAAAGCACTACAGCCTCAATAATTTAAAGATCACGGGAGAATCAAGATCGGCTGATGCCGAGGCAGCATCAGTGTTCCCAGAAGAGCTACGATGGTTGCGTCTGCACTGAACATATATAGATTTCTTTTCCTTGTCGTTATTCTCTAAACAATACAGTATAACAACTATTTACATAGCATTTACATTGTATTAGGTTTTGTAAATAATCTGGAGATGATTTAAAGTATACAGGAGGATGTGTGTAGGTTGTATGCAAATACTACGCCACTTTATATAAGGGACTTGAGCATCCACGTTTTTTGGTATCCGCGGGGGGTCCCGGAACCAATACCCCGAGGATAAGGATGGCCGACTGTATTTTTAAATAAGGTCAATAAACAGTAATATTTTTGCCTAAGAAGCTGATTGGTAGTCTTGAACAGATGATGCTTTTTGGTTTCTGACAGGAAATTTCAGCTGAAAATTAATGCATTTGTTGATTGCTGCTACACATCCAGCTTATTGTGGGGCATGACTCAATATTACTGCTCCAGGAAGGGAATTGTTTAAGTAACCTTGTACAGAGCTGGTTGTATGCAAGCATAGAATAATTAGTGAAAAGTTGTAACTATACTGAGATATTTGAAGCGGGCTGCTCCTGAATCTACAGTTAGAATATTGTCTGGGCTCATTCTTTACTATATTTAGTGCTGTCAGTTATTTTCTGGTTCTATGAATGCATAGAATTACAGGTGGCCTTCGTGTTTTGAACGTTTACTTTAAGTCAGCTTGCTGTTATGAAAGACCTGATTTTGCTAGCCAAAGAGGATTTTCGCTTTTATGAAAAAAAGACGCCTGCTTTATATCTGCGTTTACCTCGAGAAAGACTACCATGACCGTGAAGCCGTGTGCGCATGCGTGTATGTGCTTAGGTGTGTACGTGTGCATCCGCGTATGTGTCGATTTTTTTTTCTCCAAATTGATTTTGGCTCGCTGTCTTCCTGCTTTTGATAAGTGAAACTGCATCATATATAAAATATTTCTACTTTATATAGGCTGTATATTTATTATATCATTCCTGCTTTTACTATATGTTCGTGTTAATTTAGGTTTTGTGTTATTTGGTATGGTTTGGTAGGTTATTTTTTGGGTCCGGGAACGATCAGAAGTTATTCACATAAATTAATGGTAATTGCTTCTTTGCTTTACGACATTTAGGCTTACAAACGGTTTCATAGGAACGCTCTACTTTTGGATAGCGGGGGAAACCTGTATTTGAAGCTTGTTTTCTGTGATGTCCACTCTATGCCTCTGGCAGAGTGTTGCATCAAGTATGGGCTTCTGCACTTTGGTGAGCTTGTGGATATGCATGTTGCTGCTGTATTTGATGGAATGCTGGGCCTCTTAAATGCCTAGCTCTGAGCTATTGGATCAGGGTCTAGTATTTTGCATGACAGTGCATGAGGGAATGGGGATTCTTCAAAAAGAATTGGGCAAGGGAGAGTGGGGTATACCAACTTTCAAACCATGAGGACCAACAGTGATCACTTCCACAATGCAGTCATGACAAATACATCTGTGGTAGGTTGATTGAGAGCAAGATCAAGTTGGTTCATGCATTACTCACTCATTACCTGTTCTGTCAGCTGACCTTCAGGATGTGGTCAGTGGGGATTGACATTTTCACAGGGCGCTCTGAGTCATTGTTGAAGTTCCCCTAAGCCCTGTTCCTGAATATATTCTGTGCATTTGTTTCATGCTGTCCAGTGTTTTCAGTGTGGAGGAGCACTAATTCATTGATTTGAGGGAGGATGGTAGGTGGTAATCATGAGGCGGATTTATTAATGATGTCTGACTTGATCCTATGGTACCTCATTGGTGTCAACTTTGGAAAATCTGTTTCTTTTCTCTGTGTATGGTTGTATTGACTTTTTAGATGGTTCTTTCCTGCTGTGGTATGGGAGATGTATTCTGTAAATGTGATGGAATTGTAAGGCAACTAAGTTAGGCAGCATTGTGGTACGTTGTTGTATACAAAGTCCTTCCCCAACTACATGTGAGGAATACTTCTGAAAGGTCATCCATATGAGTAATTACACTGTTTGAATTTGTTGCCTAGTTTGATTTGAACTGGTCTGTTCATTTCTCTTTTGCTTCAGAGTAGTGATAATGGGGCAAGGGGGAGAACCATTTCCAAGGACAGCTGCATCTGCCCCATATCATTGGTCTGCAATTAAATATATCCAGGTTAGGAATGGAAAGCAGTTTACTTCCTGAAGGACATCTGTTGACCTGATTATGATCCAGAAGTTTTGTTGTTGCCACATTTAGGTTAAATAAAATCCAAATTATTGAAGGCTTTTGTCTCCTCCTCTGGTATGAGCTGAATTTGTCCATGCTATTGGTCTATTATCTTGTATCTTAATTGCTGCACCCTTGTCCTGTTCAGTGGGAATAATGTTTGAAGTGGTCTAGCACTTCTGATGCTTTCATTTGTACACTCAGATTAAAGTGCTTGTGTAGTTCTGCTCCAGCATTACACTTTTGCAGAGTGGAAGGCATTTAAAGTCCTTTAATAATTTTCCCACATTAGGCATGTTTGAAGATTGCTTGTGCAATATCACTGGCATTTGATTTTATGAGCAGAAAATGCTTCAATTTGGCTCAAAACTTTCTCACATGTACTTTGAGAGGATAATGATGAAACACAAGCTTTGGGGATCATGATTGGTTTTTAATTTTCTAGGTCTGAATTCCAAACCCTTTTTATGAGTATTGCTCCACTGTAACAGCTTGATCTAGTAATTGGTTACATTTTACAGCTGTGGATGATGTGTTTTTCTTCTTCTGCCTTCTACAGAACCTTAACATAAAAACTTTGGCGGATGATGTGGTAAGCCTGTTCTGGAATGTACTGCTCTGTATATGCCTTCATTACTAAATCATGCATGCAAACAAAATATAGGTTATAACAACCCTTCTCAATTTTATTGCAACGATATTTCTGCTTCAGAAGTGGTTTGTTGCTAATAAGTTAGTGCATTACCTTAGAATTGTTTTCAGTGCTATAGATTAATTCTTGGCATGTTGCAAAAACTTAATTAACATTTAAGAACTAGAATGTTACAGCTTTTGAGTAGTTCCTTTTTGGAAATTCTGAATTGATATTGCTGTTTAGAATGTAAAATCAAGTAATAATCCCAAAGTCAGATTTAAAAATTGCTTAAACCTTTGTCTTAAATTCCTGACCTCCGCTTTTCAATTTAATTGTTTGCAATCCAGGAAACATTTTTCAGAAAATTTTGCTGTTTGAATTTATTGTTTAGGTTAATTTGCGGTGGTCTGTTGAGTTGTCTTTTCCCTCCCTACTTCAGTGTAATGGTTGCTGGATAGCTTGACCAATTTTTAGCTTTAGTTTATGAACAGTTGCAGAAGTGGTAGTAAGTGGGCAAATTAAAACAGATTGTATTAACTAGGAAAGCACTTAGAAATGTCAACTGTTCAATAAATGATGGACATTTTTCCATGTTCATCATAACACTCTAAATTTTTCTCTTGTGGTCAGTAATTGGTTCTGTGGTGATCATTTATCAATCAAAAATAGTAGCACGAGGCTTTAAGAAACTGAGGTTGGATTGCTCTATTGTGGATGTTAGAAGCACATTCCTTAATGGATTTTCCATTGTGTTTTTCTAATGAAGACATTTTGTATTGACCTGAATTATTGAACAGAAACTCTCCTTCCAGACATCTTGAAACTGATGATAATAAATTCAGTTAACAGTAATCATGATAGTGGAAGAGTTAATACTGCTGCCTTGTAGCTACAAGGAACTAAGTTTGATAAGATTTTGTGCTGTCTGTGTGGAGTTTACATGTTCTCCCTGTGACAACACGTGGTTTATTTTCTTTCACCTCCCAGATTCTGATTAATTGGCTACTGTAAATTGCCCTAGATGAGTGGAAAAGAATCAAAGAGGAAGTTGGTGGATTGAGAAAATAGGTTGCTGGATGATGGGGAATGTATCTTCTGAGATCCCTCTGGGAGCTGGCATTGACTCGTTGGACCAAATAGTAATGTCCCATGTTGCAAATATGTTATCGAGGTTCCCTTAACTAACTTGCACTCTGTGCTAACTGCATGCAAACTGACACAGAGCACTTAAGTCTTGAAAAAATTTGCAGTGTTGTCACATGGTGTAGTATATTTTAATGCATGTTTATGAATAACTTGACTAAAAATGATTTGGAGTGTTCAGAATTGAAAACTAGCTGAGTATTTTAAACTTGATTTCTGGCTTATTTTGATGTGTGCTTTTCTTCCTGAGGACATTTTTAAAGAACAGTAAGGCAACTTGCTGATGTTTATGTTTGTATTAATGACTTTAATTGGGTAGTGCTGGAAATTGATCATATAGGTAAGTTGTCTAAAGCTGATCTCCAATAAATATTTAAGAATAGACCTGCTTTAACAATTAATCAACTATATCACAAGTACTGGAGTCAATCATAGAATATAAACTTAAGCTCAACAGTTGCAGTATAGTTACTTATGAGCTTTAGAAAATTGGGTTCATTGTTTCTTTGTTTAGTTTTTCTGAAAATGGACACTTCAAATTGATATTGACAATTTGCTGCTTTGTTAATGGATGGAGCTTATGTAGTGTTGGCCAATAAAGTATAGTATTTATAATGGAATATATTTAAGGAACCATGGTAGAGAGCAACACGTGGAATTAAATTTTGAATGTTTTTATTATTTTGACAGCGTGACAGATTTACCAGTTTTCGGAAGTCAGCTGCAAAGAAGGAGAAACCTCACATTCAGCATCCTACTGATTCCCAAGCAGTTATGTGTGACTTGCCATTAGCACAACCTGTATTTGAAGAATGTTTCATGAATCTTTCGGAGAAGGAAATTTTGGATCTGTTCGAGAAAATGATGGTAGGTATTGAGACTTGGTTTATGAAAAAGATTGGCTCCAAAAAAATTACATTTATTTCTGAGGTCTAACAGTTCAAATGTTTTTGGGCATTTCTCAGTCTAAGTGAAAGGACTAAAGTTGTTAAAATGTTTATGCTCTTTGTGCCTAGGGAAACTGAGAATACACTGCACAATATTTCTTATTAATGAGAGAATAGGATTGTTTTCCTTTTAAGTTTTTGAACTTCAATTTTTAAACTTGCTGTGTATATGAAATCTTATAGAATATTCTTAGTACGTTCAGTAGTTTTACCAAAGGCAATGCTTATTTTCTGGAAATAAACTTATTTTAAAGGAAACAGCTAATATTTCATTATGCCTAGTTCTCGTCAGATCTCCCTTAGTTATGCTGGAATATTCTGCACATGCCACACCCTCTGGAGGCATCACTAACAACTAGTTCTGGAAATATTCATTTAATTATGCGTTTAGATAGATGCAATATTGATCCCAAAGGAAATTAGTGTCACAGTAGCATTACAAGTGCATAGATAAACAGTTATACAAATATTATGTGTACACTTTGGATGAGCAGTAAATGTTTACCTTGTGATGATGCATGTGTCTCATAAATTAACAAAATCTAGCCCGAGAAGCAGGCACGTCTTAATTTAGGCAAAATGGTGTGGATTTGTTTTGTGATCACATTTCATGGATGTGATTGCAGCTCAGACAGTTGAGAGGACTGGAGATGGAAATGGTCAAAGATCTATTTTTTTGCCACATAATTTCCGATCAGGATAGATTGCAAATAGAGTTGGAGAACTGATTGACATCATTGTACAGAAGGATCTTAAGGGACTGAAGAGAGAAAGGAAATGGACTGTGCAATTAATGAATTGACGGATGTCAGCTTTGCTGCCTGAAGGCGGCAGAGTTTAAGATCAGCGGGTCAAAGCTGTTGAAGAATGTGGAGAATGAATCTGAAAATATATTAATTTTTGTGATCCACTTAACAATCAGTGATGCTAGGCTGTTTGTTAATGGAGATGAGACATCAGTTAAAAGGTGAAACCCAAAAAATATTTCTAAATTGTGATCTGATTTGAATGCAAGTTGGAAGGTAAACCATTTCTTGAATACTTCAAGTTTACAAAATGAGATGAGTTCATGACATAAGTAATACTAGCTGCTCAAGGCCTGCTTGACGTTATTGAGATTGGTTTACATAATGGCTGACGTTGGAAGCTTTATGTTCTAGTACACTAGTCTTTTGGAAGATACCAACAAAATGTCAAAAGCATGTGCCATAGTCCTGAAAGACTTTGAAGAGATTTTTGTTTTTTTTTTAAAATAGCATTACAAAATTGTTATTGCTGAAATAAGAAATGGGTACCAAACAAAAATGTGTATCCTTTGTAGCTAGTTTAGACTTCGGAACAGGAATCTGGAAAGGAATGTGTTGTAGGCAGTAATCATTTGACACTTCAATCCTTAAGTATACCGGTTAAATAGTTGGCATGTAATATACTTGGGAATTAATTTTCAAGCATCCAAGTGGAAATGGGCCATTTTAGATCTAGTGTAGTCACATACATTGACACAATTAATTCATGGCCATGTCAAGAGTTATCAGGGGAAGAATTGTCATTCTATAATTTCATACTGAATGAAATTATATCTGAATTGAGTCCAAGCCATGTGTAATGGTGAAATAGGTCAGAAATAAGTGGCAAATACTGTAAGAAGTTTAGAATTTTTAATGATAGTTATTGCTGGATAAAATACCACTGATAGAACAATGGCAAAATTAGAAATTCAAAATTCCATTTAAATTGTTGACAAATTGTACTAGGTCAAAGGAGTGCAATTATTTATAAATGAAAACTATGGGTATAAAATTGAGTGCATGTATGGGGTATAAAGATTGGAGTGTTAATGGGCTGCTTTGAGATGGAAACATGGATATAATTGCAAATTGCAGATGTGTTTGATTTCATATGATTAATGTGGTTGAAATTGTATTAAAACTAAGGTCAATGACATGCACCCAATGGGCATTAACAATGTTATGAATCAATTGAATTGGAACGTGCAACTATAGTTTTATTTAAAGAACAGTCCTAGGAAGTAAAACATTTAATATGTAATCCTATTGTGCTGGTGAGCAAATAATTTTAATTTCAGTTTGAAGAGGCAGACGTTGTTTATTTTCCTTTATGAAATATCTGATCATTCCTTGCATCTTACCTTCTGCTTGTCACCATAGTAATAAGGTTTAATTAATCTGTTGCCTTCCTAGTTGTGTTTTCTGTGCCTCAAGTATCTTGCCTTGCTGAATAATGATCTCATTTTTTCTCTTGTTTCAATTCATTAATATTTTGGGTAATCATCTTGCTGAAATTGGGAAGCATTTCTTTCATTTTCAACAATTTTGGGGGGAATATTGTCTGATTCTGATGCTTTATTCTTTGAATGCACCTTACTGACTATGTAATTACCCAAATTTCAAACCCCTTTCCAAACCCATGATTCCTGTTACTTTGGGGAAACAGTCGGGAATCTCACCAACAGTGGCTTTGGTTAAAGTTGTACACCATCCTGCCTTAGGAAGTATTTAATTTCTTCATTGGCACTTCAGTCAGACTTGACGGTACTGAAATAGTTGACAGCTATCTCCACAAAGGCAGAAAGGCATGGGCAATAAATGTTGGAGAGACACACATCCCATTAATCAATTTTAAAGTAAACTATTTGTGCAGTTTTGAACACTATTTTTCTTTGAATCAGATATACATTTCTTAGGCAAAAGTTAACAGACGAGTCCATGAATAACAGTTACTTGAGAGTATTGGGAAAGTGGCTAGTTTCCATCTAAGAATAGTATTGATACACAGTATTATCCCAGTCATAATATTGGATAAAGTTGATCATGTAATATGTTTTCATAGAAACTTAAAAATGATGGCAGTTCAGTTATATTTTTGCTACATGCAGTATGTATTTTAGTATATACTAAACATTTGTTGGATGTTTGGGAATTCATTTTTGAATATGAATTCAAAGTCCCCCAGACTACACGCTTAAAATTGTCAAGGGAATGTAGGTATACTCAAAGGATGGTTATGGTAAATTTGAGAAATGGGTTATTGGCTGTACTAGCTTGAGAAAAGCCAGGTTGAAACTCTCCAGTCATCTTCCTCTGAGAAGGAAAACTATTCTTTCTGAGCAGAGATACTCCCAGGGCATGAGTTTTGAGAACTTAATAGTTTGAAGTTTCCATAAGTAAAAACACTGGCTGAGATTGCAAAAGCTGCATTGTTAGGTTAAAATACAGGTTAATAAGTACTGGAGAGTTTAACATCAGTAGCTGAGCGAAGGGCGCTGAGTAGGCTACGGTCAATTATGGATAACTCTGAACATCCTCTACATAGCACCATCTAGAGACACAGAAGCAGTTTCAGCGACAGGTTACTATCGATGCAATGCTCCTCAGACAGGATGAAGAGGTCAATACTCCCCAATGCCATTAGGCTTTACAATTCTACCGCCAGGACTTAAGAACTTTTTAAAAGCTATTATTAATGCTTTTTGAAATAGTGATTTAGATGCATATCATATTTTTTACTGAGTTAAGTATTGTATGTAATTAGTTTTGCTACAACAAGTGTATGGGACATTGGAAAAAAGTTGAATTTCCCCATGGGGATGAATAAAGTATCTATCTATCTATCTATCTAAAATCTTGGTGAACTTTGAATCTCAATGAAATCTTACAACTATTATGGAGCTGTACTGCAGATTCAAATATACCTGACGACAAAATTCTGAATTAGAGGGTTGAAACCTGCAGTTGAAGTATAGCAGATCCATGCTGTAATTGTTATATGGATAAGATGTGAGATTGGTAAGGTAGATGCTAGCTTGCATCATACACCAGGGTTCCCTCTACGGTTACCTGTAGCCTTTGGCAGGAGCAGATGTCATCAGGTAGTGCACAACCTTCATAGTGTTTTGACCCTTAATTACTACACTCTCCTGTTGGCGGGTCAGCAGCAATGGCCAAGTCACTGCCCACCTGCTCCTGACTTTCAGCTCAACTCCTCTCGCCTGCTCCATATCCAGCAAGACACTGTTTCTGCTTTCTCCCTTATCCTGCAAGCTACTTGGTTCTTCTCCAGCACAGACAGCAACCTACATGCCGATCTTGCTGGGAACCCTCCACAGTAGATCTCCCTGGGGAATAGCCATGTCTGTCATCCTTTGTCCCTAAACTCCTGGGCTAACTATGGGTACTTCAGGGCCTTCCTCTCATGGGTCTCCTCATATCTGTAGATGTGAACTTCCCACTATTCAGGACATTTACAAAGGCAGGTGTGTAAGAAGGGCCGAAGTCACGTCACCCCAACCTCAAACTGTTCCAGCTGCTACCATCCAGAAAACAATACCGCAACATAAAAGCCAGGACCAACAGGCTCTGAGACAGCTTCTTCCACCAGGCCATCAGACTGATTCATTCATGCCGATACAATTGTATTTCTATGTTATATTGACTGTCCTGTTGTACATATTACTTATTACAAATTAATATAAATTGCACATTGCACATTTAAGTGGAGACGTAACGTAAAGATTTTACTCCTCATGTATGTGAAGGATGTAAGTAATAGTCAATTCAAATTCAAATCCTTCCTCCATGGTACAGTGAGCTCCACCAGGATGATTTTCTTGTCTTCGGTGGACCACAGTATGATGTCTGGTTGAACTGTGGTTTGCACCACCTTTGTGAATGCTGTTTCCTCCCACATCAACCCTCATCTCCCATGATTTGGCATTTTTCAGCAGATTGGATTTTGAACTCTCTTGATATGACTGGCATGGCCCTCTCCTTGATGAAAATGACTGCCCTGTTTGCCTCCCTGTTAGCTGGTCTCTTTTTACACCTTTCTTATTCTAGTGTGTCAGCAAAGCATAGCAGGATCTTGTCATGGTGCCACTGAACCCTGCTGACCACAAAATGTGCAGTTAATGTCCCCTCTCAGCCCCCATGTATGCAACTGTAATGGTGTAGGGAGAGTGTCATACATGGATCACAGGAGGAAGGAAATATAGAAAAGCTCCCATCCTCAAGCTCTGCTCAGGTGGTCATGCACCTGTGAAGATCCCATTTTGTCCAGGCACCCTGTGACACTCTGTTTCACCCACCTTTTGTCCTCATGGTTCCGTACCTCTGTCTGGACCATGTTGCACCTACCTTTTGCACTTGCATTCCCCCATTGTTGGAAGTGTGCTGAGCCAAGGCCTTACTGTCCCAGGCATGGGTTGCTAATGATGTCTCTCAATTGGGGGGAGCTCACCACCTGTTTTATGGTCAAGTTGGCAGCCTTCTTTCTGCCCGATCTTGTTGTGACTCCTGCTTGGCTTATTAGCTTGTCATCAGAGCCACTCAATATTAAAACAACTCTGTACTTTGCCACCTTGAACTCCTCCACTACTGATGACAATGGGAGCTGTAGCTGGCTTGATCTTGTGTAGAGCTCCACTGAAGAAAGACTTCGGGTGGTAGGGTGGTGATCCTTGGTCACCTCTGCAATTGCAAGTTGACTTTCCTCTCAATACCTACTACAGTAATCATAGGAAACTTGTACACCATGAAAAGCCAGAGCAGCCTTGGTAGAAGACCATATTGGTACAGCCATGTACCAGGGAGTCCCGTTTTTTAATCTTCTTCAGCCACTCTTCAGTCTTCATAGTGTCAATGATGTTGGCACTGTCATTGCTGCATTAAGACACTTTACTGGGTAGTCCTCTATGGATGGAATGGCTTGTACTTGAAGACTGAACTTGCTAGTAACCTTGCCCTTTTTGATCACCATGCATCTGGACTTCCTGGCCTTGAAGGTCATCCTAGGTCAGGTAGCTGCATTGTCATAGAACATAGAACAACACAGCACAGTACAGGCCATGTCCGTGGTTTCCAATACTCATCTTGTTTGGACATGGGTTACAGTGGTTACTGTGTCATCTATGAACCCTGTTTTGTAGGTTGTCAGATGCTGGGATCCAACAGTGGGACTCAGATTATTGAATGAATTGAATTGACTTTATTTCTTACATCCTTCACATACATGAGTAAAAATCTTTGTTACGTCTCCATCTAAATGTGCAATGTGCGATCATAGTAATTTATAATTATAATAAATAGAACAGTCAGTGTAACATAGAATACACTCAAATCAGTGTGAGTTAATCAGTCTGATGGCCTGATGGAAGAAGCTGTCCTGGAGCCTGTTGGTCCTGGTTTTTATGCTGTGGGTGGTAGCAGCTGGAGCAGTTTATGGTTGAGCTGACTTGCGTCCTCAATGATCCTAAAGGCCCTTTTTACACACTTGCCTTGGTAAATGTCCTGAATCGTGGGAAGTTCACAACTACAGATGCGCTGGGCTGTCTGCACCTCTCTCTGCAGAGTCCTGCGATTAAGGAAGGTACAGTTCCTATACCAGGCAGTGATGCAGCCAGTCAGTATGCTCTCAATTGTGCCCCTGTAGAAAGTTGCTGATGTGGGGAGGTTCATGCCCATGACAAACAAGATGAAGGAGATGTTACAGCTGGTTGGAATCCCTTTTTGAACATCTTGCCACCTGGTTGTAAAGTGAGCTGAAGTGAAGCGTAGAATAAATCCTACTAGGTAGCTGGTGATCATGTCTTACGTTACTGGCAGAATATTTTAGCGGTCCAGGCCAACCTGGATGAGGATGTGTGAAATTGATCCACAGGCGTTGGTATGTCTAACCAGATGACTGTAGGTCGCTTTTCTTCTGCCTGGCCTAACGGATCAATTAGCGGATTATTGAGGTGTGTTCAAGGCACCCACAAAAACTTGGGATGTCACTTTTCTGGATGGATGCGTTAATATAGTGGTTCTCCATTAAGTAAGAGGTCAGCCTTCTCGCAAGCACCGAGAAGAATATCTTGCACTAAATGCCAAGGTGGGAGATTGTCCTAAACTAGGTGATTATAGAAGAATCTTCTTCCTAAGGAACAAAGCATTGTTTAGCCATTTTCCACCTTGGTGGGATAGAGCCTTTGGTCCAAGTCTTCCTCATTATCTTCCACAACCTCTGGAGGTTTTGGGCATTTCTTACATACCTTGTACGATATTTACTTAGTCCTGGGGCAGCAGGTGACTTTGCTCTCTTGATGATATCCTGGGCTTCCTGCCATGTGGGCTCTGCCATGTTCAGCTCAGTTGCTGTGATTCTTGGTTGGGGAACTTTTGGATTGAATTCTAGTCCCTGATTCCTATGAGTATAATTGTGCGATTTCCTCCAGATATTCTTCCACCTCATGCTTTGAGCTGTTTAGGGTGCCAGATTTTTGCTGGTTGACAAAAGCCCTGGTGAACCTGCATGGATTTTCAACAAACTGCGCTCTGCTTCTCTCTTTCTCCCTTTGCTTTTGCAGCTCTCCACCTTTTCAGCTTGTGCAACTGTTCTTGCAGCTTGCTGGTTACATCTTTGACGTATTGTTTTCAAAAAGTAAACTGTTTTGTAATTGTTTGTTCAGGGTCTTTATCTTGTGTCTCAGGTGGTGAATCTCCCTTTCCTTCCTGTTTAGTTTGCAGGATGGTTTAAGATCCCCTTCTCCATTGGGCCGAATTACACTTCAGCAAAGTTGAACACAATGTTTGAGAGGGAATCGATTTTCCTGTAGACAGGTCCCGCCAATGTAACTTCCAAGATGCAATCTAGGTTGTTTTCGAACAGCTTTCAAGATACATTGTCTGATGATCTAGGTCATCTGAGCCTCTTTCCTGGAATGGATTGGGTGTCAGGGGAAACTCATTTGGTCCTTTTGGCACTGGGGCGACTCAGGTGTTGAGGGATTTTCAGCTCTGTGGAGTGCTTCGTGACTAGAGTTCTCCAATGTCTCACTGAATGAGTTGCATTTGATTTTTTTTTTTGCAGATTTTTACTGCAGTGCTATTTTGTATTGAATGCATCCATGGTCAGTGTTTGCTTAAGCCACTGGAAAGCTTATCATATTTCCAGTCCTGGCTATTGCCATTATGTCTGTCCTATTGAGTCTGTCATCTTCTAACCCCCCCCCCCCCCCCCCACCTGAGATGACCCCCGCCGGATGTATTTAGTTCATCCGTACCTTGTATGGCGCCCTCTTGCGAGTGCTACACACAAGGTTGCTAACCTTGTTTGCCCGTGCCAGTCTTTCCTCGAGGTTATCTGTCTTTCCAACGTCACCAACCTTTCTCGGTTGCCATCTAGTCTTTCCTGATGAGGTAACCGTAGCCTTTGACAGATGTCATCAGGTGGTGTCCAACCTTCTTAGTGTTTCATAAATTCTACTAAGGAAGTGGAAAGGGCCAGAAAAAAACTAACAATAACTAATGTGTGACTTTATATGGAAGTCACTTGAGCATTCTGTTGAAATATTGTTCTGTTTAGTGGTATAGGTAAATTCAAATTACCTTTGTATTTAGACTTGCAAAAAAAAAAGCCTTTGAGCAATTATTTTTAAAAACATAGCTTTGGATTGAAGTAACATAGTGTAGTTTGAGGATTGGTTAAAGAAAGAAAAGAAAACTGGTTATTTTTGGCTTCATGAATTGTAACTAGTGGTGTGCCATAGGGAATAGTGCTGGGATCCCAGCTGCTCACAATCTGTATCAATTGAGAAGATGAAGGGATTAAGATTGTTGCTGATATAAAGCTGTGTGACAGTATGGGTGTAAGCAGATGCAGAAAGAATTAAGTGGCGTATAGACACTGGATGTAACAGCGGGAATATAATGTATAAAAATGTGACATAGTTCCTTTTTGGAGGTGGAGGTGAAATTTAAAAGGATATTTTAAGTAGTTTGAAAGATGTTAGTGTTTACAAGGATCTGAATGCCTTACTCAAAAATTGCTTGTTTAAAGTGCAGGCATTTAGGAAGACAAATGGCATTTTGGCCTTTCTTTAAAAAGTGGACTTGAATACAAGAGATTATGATTATATCACACTTTGGAAGTTCAATATTCAAAGTAATTTTTTAAAATCAAAGTACATGTACGTTACCATATTCTACTCTGAGATTCATTTACTTGTGGGCATTCACAATAAATAGAAAGGGCTAATGGAAAACCACATACAACAAAGCCAGATAAACAACCAATGTGCAAAAGACAATGTTGAAAACACAAACAAAATAACAAGTAAGCAAGATATGTCAAGAACATGAGTTGAAAAGTCCTTGAAGGTGAATCCAGAAGTTGGGAACAGTTCAGTGATGGGCAAGAGCCTGATGCGTGAGGGGTAATAACTGTTCCTGAACTTGGTGGTGTGGGACCTGAGGCCCTTGTAACTCCTTTCTGATGGCAGCAATGAGAAGAAGGTGTGTGTTTGTTACGTGTGTGCGTTGTGCACATGACGAGCAGTACAGTGCATTAGATAATATAAAACTATAAATTACAATCAGAAATATTAACTTTAGACCTGCACGCAATATACGCCCGTCACACTCAGATCCCACGTATTGGGGTGTACATTTCATGTGTTGTGTGGGTATAAACTACATTAAATATTTCTTGTAATTTAAGTTTATTATGATAATATATTGCACTGTGCTGCTGCTGCAGAAGAATAAATTTCACAACGTATGCCAGTAATAGTCAACCTGATTTTGAAGAAAATCTTAAGGGTGTCAATGGCAAATTTTTGAATGACTTGAAACATAGTGAATTAAAGAAAAATTAAAACATCTTAATCCCATTTATGTCTCAATCTTCGTGTGCACCTTTCTTTTAATTTGGCATCAGGCCTTGTACTTTGGTCATGATAAAGCTCAGGCCCTTTTGATGAATTAAACCTGCACTATCAATCACAGTTCTGTGAATTGGATAGTGTTGGGCTTGAAATTCTGCCCTGTGTTCGTTTAGGAAGAGAGACAACCAACACCGGAATATTACGAAACTTGGGTTTATTACAGAATTCGTAACTGGCACAGCGAATCCACGGAGTCGCTGGAGAAGGCGCGTTCCGACTTCCCCTTACAATCTGCTCTTATTTATACCCCTTTTCCCCCCAGCACAACCCCCCGCTACATATTAGGTAATATCGGGCACTTGTGTCCATCTTATTGGCCCGATGCCATACACTCACGAGTTACCTGTTTCTTTTGTTTACTGAATCGCGTGACACTAGTAGTTTCGGTGTAGCGGAATCCCCAGTTTCGCTTCCCCCCTCCCTCGCATTCCGGTCTCCTAATATTACGCGAGCCACTCCTGACCTGTAATGGCAGTCTCGAATTAACCCTAACATTAACCCTAATAATAGGTTTGTACTCTTGTACATATTGCAATTGAAGACAAAGCTTGCAGTTCTCATTCAGGTTCTACATCCGTAAAAGTGCGATTAATGGATGTGGAACCTGAATGAGAACTGAATAAAATCATACTGCGTCCAGTGCTCCGGGTGCAGCCTTCTATATATTGATGAGACCCGATGCAGACTGGGAGACCGTTTCGCTGAACACCTATGCTCTGTCCACCAGAGAAAACAGGATCTCCCAGTGGCCACACATTTTAATTCCATGTCCCATTCCCATTCTGATATGTCCTCCTCTACTGTCAAGATGAAGCCACACTCAGGTTGGAGGAACAACATGTTATATTCTGTCTGGGTAGCCTCCAACCTGATGGCATGAACATTGATTTCTCTTACTTCCGTTAATGCCCCTCCTCCCCTTCTTACCCCATCCCTTATTTATCTGTCCATCTATTTATTTATTTATTATCCCCTTTTTTTTCTCTCTCTGCCCCCTCACAATCACTCTTTGCCTGTTCTCCATCTCCCTCTGGTGCTCCCCTCCCCCTTTCTTTCTCCCTAGGCCTCCCGTTCCATGATCCTTTCCCTTCTCCAGCTGTGTATCCCTTTTGCCAATCAACTTTCCAGCTCTTAGCTTCATCCCTCCCCGTCCTGTCTTCTCTTATCATTTCGGATTTCCCCCTCTCTTACTATCTCTTCTTTCAATTAGCCCTGACGAAGGTTCTCGGCCTGAAACATCGACTGTACTTCTTCTGATAGATGCTGCCTGGCCTGCTGCGTCCCTCCAGCATTTTGTGTGTGTTGCCATACCCTCCAGTGTTAGGTTTACTCCAATATTGTCCACTGAATTCAAACATGGCACTAAATGATGGGCA
Source organism: Hemitrygon akajei (assembly GCF_048418815.1). Classification (NCBI taxonomy): domain Eukaryota; kingdom Metazoa; phylum Chordata; class Chondrichthyes; order Myliobatiformes; family Dasyatidae; genus Hemitrygon; species Hemitrygon akajei. Next base: position 66,744,689 of record NC_133133.1, read on the forward strand.
TACAACTAGCATTTTGGTAACTAAATTTGGAGTTGTATTACTACGTGGAATGCATTGCTATTGATTTTATAGATGTTTGTCAAAACTGGAGATTGAATATTTGTGTAATGTGTACCAATTATGACTCTCCCTAAGTAATGATGAACCCTTTTCAATTGACAAGTGAAGCATCTTCAAGAACCAATATTTACAAAGCAGTAGGATGCTGTACTTCACTAGTCTTGGGCAGTGTTGAACGATTGATGACATACTTACCAGATATCTGAATAAAAGTGATCATAAAGAGACCTCAGGACATGAATAGTTTACCACTTGGACAGCTACTGGAGCAATGTACTTTCGGTCTCTGGCAGCAAGCTGAATCTTTTAATCACATGCGAGGAAGATGGGGTTGGCTCAGTGTTCGGTTTAGAAAGAAAATTGAGTGAGGGAGAGTGAATACTAATGAAAAAGAAAGGGAGGTGTACATAGAGTGGGGAAGGATAACTTACAAGGGAGAGAGGATTATAGAGCTAGTATGACACTGAAGGAATGCATTTTTGGGGATAGAACATGGAGGGCCAAAAGAGCTGAGCAGGAGGCTGGGTATCGGGATGCAAAGAAGCACCTGTATTCAAGGCTGTCTGAGTATGTGCTCATTGATGGGCACCTAAATGTGCGTCCATGCAGATATTCAAAGAAACTGCTTTCATTGTTGAGGAAGAGTGTTCCAAAAACACAATACCCTCTGATAATGAGTCTTATTTGTTGTAAATGGTCATTGGCTTATTTGTAAGTAGGTTGGAGGCCTTGCCTTGTTGGGTATTGCAGGGGTTGATACTTGGGTCATATTAATTCATGTGAATGATTATAGCTAAAATCTTAAAAAGCTATGTATTATGATGTTTGCTGAAGATAAAAAGCAAAGGTGGAATGTGAGTTGTGAGGATGCAAAGAGACTTCATGTGTGAGCCCTTCAGCAGGACTTCTATGGATAAAATCTCACTAGCTTTACACGCTGCTTTGGAGCATGGAAATAACTGTAAAACATACATCAGGCTACTGTTTGTGATTGCAGCTTGGCATTAAGCAAAATTTCCTCAGCACTAATAACCAAAATCTGAGCCTGTGTGTGTTTATCAAGAAAGCTCAAAATACATTTATTTGCAAAGAATGTATACTATATGTAATCTTGAGATTCATCAATTAACAGTCAACAGGCAGCCACAAAACAAAGAAACCCACCAGAACCCCTTAAGAAAGACAGTCAAACACCCAGTGTGTAAACAATAAGAAGTAAGCAAATACATTTCGGAACTAAAGTTGAGAAAGGGAGCGTGTTCACAAGAGCACCACAAGCATGCATGCTTAGCCCCTGCTCTGCTCTCTACAGTCATCACTGTACAAATCACAGCTCAGACATGGTCTATAAATTTGTCAAAGGCTTCTTAGCAGAAACTTGGATGTGTCACAATAATCGTGAATGTAAGGTTAGAAAGTCCGGATTACAGATCGTGGAATTCAGGAACGGGGAAGAGGAGAGAATAAATACCAGTCCTTATTGAGGGAGTTAGTAGTGTTCCTGAGTGAGAGCATCTCGGAGGGTGAGCTGTTTCCTGTGTGAGAATATCTGAGAATCTATCCTGGGCCAAACACGTCGATGCAGTCATGATGAGGCCATGCCAGCAGCTCTACTTTATTAGGAGTTTGAGCATGCCCTCATCTCGTTACTATAATTAGGAAGGAGGTACAGGAGCCTGAAAAACCACACTGAATTATTTAGATACAACTTCTTCCCCTCCCATCAGACTTCTAAATGGTCCATGAACCAATGAATGCTACCTTGTAATTTCTGTTTCTTTTTAGAGCTTTTTATTTCTTTTTGGAATTTATAGTTATTTTGTCCTTGCACTGTTCTGCCATAAAGCAAATTTCACCTCGTACATCAATGATAATAATATGCAGATGGAGTATAATGTTGAAAAATGTGAGAATATCCACCCTGGAAAATGAAATAGAGATGTTTTTAAATAGCAATAAATTGTGAAATGTTGATACTCAGTCATTGAGCATGAAGGAAATGGTGTGTTTTGCCCTTATTCCAGTAAGATTTGAGAGCAGTAATAAAAGTGTCTTACAACAGTTATAAAGGGCTTTTTTATGAGATTGTTGTATATCTGGAGAATTGAGTACAAATTTCGTCTTTTACCCAAAACAATATTCTATAAGAGGGTGCTGTGGACATGACCAGACTGGTTCCTGGGATGGTCTTTAGAGAAATGTGTGGGCTAAGTGTAGGTCCTCTCTTGTTTTGAAGTTTACAAAATTCAAGGTGCCTAAGAAATGCATATGTTTTTGATACAGATGTGGTTGATGTAGCAACTAAGTCTATCTTCTATTGGCTTTATAAGTTCAAGCATAGCGAATGAGAAGTCTGCTCAGATTTCTTCCTGTGAGTTTCATGGCAAGTTCTACCCCATAGAATACAACCAGGTGTTTTCTTTTTGGGCATTTTGCATTGATTCATTTGAGCTTCATTTGTGTTTTATTCACCCAGATATAACTTGGCTTTCACTGTCTTTTGCAGTTTGTTATAGCTTTTCCAGTGCTTTGTGTCCCTGGCTTTGTGTTGTCTAAACTTAACTACGTTGCTTTGTGGACCAGAATTCCAAATAATTTGTATGTACAAATTTGTATGTTTGTATTATATTTGTATGGGTAAAAAACAGGATCTCACTCTCAACCTTGGAGTACTGTCTCAGCATTCTCGCATCTTAGTCAAGGGACTCCTGGGAGCGTGTATTATGACTAACTTGAGTTTTAGAACATAGAATATTACAGTACTGTACAGGCCATTTGGCCTATGATGTTGTACTGACAAGTTCTGTCATCTCAAAAGTACTTGATTAGGGTAAGGTGTAGACACTATCTACACGGACTTCAGTTTTGCATTTGATGACATCACTCATGGTAGATTGATTTAGAAAATAAGGATGCATGGAATCTAGGGCAAATTGAAAGTTTGGATTCAGAACTGCCTTGCTATACAAGAAAATGTGGTGTTGGAAGGCTGTTATTCTGGCTGGAAGGCTTTTCTGGCTGGTGGACCATCACCAGTGATATTCTGTAAGGAGTTGTCCTGGGATCTCTGTGATGTACTGTATATTCATGATTTGGATGAAAGCGTAGATGGGTAGGTTAGCAAATTTGTGGATGACACCGGATTCAGTGGTGTTGTAGACATTGTAAAGGGCTATCAAAGAATACAACAGGATGTAGATTAATTATAGATATGAGTAGAGAAGTGGCTATTGAGCTGTTGCATTATAGGAGGTCAAATGAAAGGAGAAAATGTCCAGTTAATGGTGAACCCCCTTAATAGCATTGAAGTACAGAGGGTTCTTAGAGTTTAAGTTTATTCAACCTACACATGTGTACAGGTAGTCCCTGAGTTACGAACATCTGACTTACGAAGAACTCATACTTACAAACCGAGGAAGGAGAACGCTGTCTGTCATTTTAAGTTGGATCGCGATGCCTTCCACCATTTTAAGTCATTGCTGTTGACACTGTGTTGAGTGTGTAACTTTGTATTTGGTTTAAATTTTTCTTAGCAAGATTCACCCTGACACCCCCCCCCCCTCCCACCTTTCCGGTCGGCTGGTGGTGCAGTGAGATCAGCGCTGGGCCCGAGAATGGAGGTTCCTGAGTTCGATCCAGTGACAGACCACTCTTGAGCACGCCGGGTTGATGTCGAGCTCGCAACTCGACCTCGTTTTAAAAAAAACACTGCCACCTCCAGTTTAAATTCCCACGTGGAATATCGAAGAGGATCAAATACCCAAACCCAGCACAGAACCACTTGTCCCATTTAACCTGTCTCAGTGCGGTGGACTAGGACCTGGGGAAATACAGTGCAGTGGTCCTTGGGACCCAGCAGAGGTCGGGACCTGCTGCCTGCAGTGTTTCTGTTCCGTTGACGGGAAGCGATCACAATTGAAAATAAAGTGGAAATAATAAAGCGTTTGGAAAGAGGTGAAACGGCATCGGTCATTGGAAAAGCGTTAGGCTACAGTCGGTCAATGATCGGAACAATTTTAAAGGATAAAGTGAGAATAATGGAGCATGTGAAAGGCCCTGCCCCGATGAAAGCTACAATTATTACTAAGCAATGCAGTGGTTTAATTATTGGAATGTATGTTAAGAAAATGCATAGAAAGGTAAAATATATACTGTATGCTAAGACAAACGTTTGACTAACTGACGCTAAATAATACCCGATGCACTTATTCCGACTTATGTACAAATCCGACTTAAAAGACGGACTCAGGAACGGAACTCGTTCGTAACCCGGGGACTGCCTGTACTGCAAAACGAAACAATGTTCTTGACCAATGTGTACAGCACAATACATTTTAGTCACACAATGCATAAAGTAATAGTACCACAAATAACTTAACAAATAATAAGATGCATTTACAACACAAGTCAAAAAGTAAACAGTGTACGCTACTTGCACTTCATACATGATGAGACTTGGGTGGGAGCAGGGAGTTCAGTAGCATCACAGCCCGTGGAAAGATGCTGTTTCCCATCCCAACTGTACCTCTGGCCTGATGGTAGTGGATCAAAGAGACTGCTAGATGGATGTGAGAGATTGCTAACGATGTTAAGGGCCCTGCATGTGCAACACTCCTGTTAAATTATTTGGATGGGTGGAAGAGACCATAGTTCATTGAGAGTAGTGATGGAAGTGGATAAGTTGGTAAAGAAGGTGCATGGAATGCTTGACTTTATTGGTAGGGGTTTTGGAAGTCAATATTAATCAGGCCAACTTGAGTATTGAATGCCTGTTATAGGAAGGATGTGGAGATTGTGGAAAAGGTGCAAGAGAAATTTAGCAGGGTGTTGCCTGGATTAGAAAATGACAAGTTGGACAAACTGAATTCATGATGAGGAAACATAGCCTCCTTTTCTTTTTTTGGGGGGTGGGGTTGCTGTTGATGTATGAGGCCTTCTGTGACATATGTTTTGCCCTGTTTATAAAATACACAAAATAATCTTCAGCAATAGGCAAAACAATGACTTGCTGCCTGAGGAAAAAGAATGTTTCTGACATTGAGAAGAAAATATTAATTTTAATAAGTTATGAAGAAATCATGAAATTTAAAACAAAACTGAGAACTTTAAAGGACTCAAAAATAAATTCAGCTAGTAAAGTGCAAACATACAAAGTTCAAACTAAGTTTATTATTTAAGTGTTCTGTCACCATATACTGTGCTACCAAGAGATTGATTTTCTTGCAGGCATTCACAGTAGATACAATAGAATCAATGAAAAGTTGGACACAAACTGTGGTTTACAGTTAATTTGGACCCATCAGGGCTAGTACATTTAAGTTCAATTAAGTAATTGCCTTGGCTGAAGTTTCATTGAGATGGTTAAAAAACATACAAAAAGACAAACTACAGTTTAACTAACAAATTATGTATTTAAATAAAATACAAAATAAGTTAGAACACTAGCAGAGCTACTACAGTACTATAAAACTGTATTAGTTCCTATTAGTTATTGATGGAGGAATTCAGCCTGTGTATGCTGACATGTTCTTTGGAGTGACTGTATATGAACATATTCAGCATAGACAGCTAGTGCAGATAATGGACTATCTTCAAACAGTGCTTTCAGTTGTTCTGAGTTATCTTACAATTTTTTACTCGCCAGCTATCAGTGAGAAAATTCAATGCATGTTGAACAGAAACACGCAAGTGAGGTGATTTAAAAGCAGCAAGGTGTACTGTCTAATGGCCACACAAGTGCTTGCAAGTAATGCTAATTAGAAACTGTTCAACAACACTGTCTGGTCCCAATTAAATGGCATAGTGTCCAAATAAATGAAGGGAATCCCAGCTATTTTCTCGATTTGTTTTTTAAGAGTTGTCCCAAATAAGTAGCTGCCCTGATTAACCAATGGCCCAATTAACCAGAATGGTTTGTCAGTACAGTGCAATGTGTAAAAGACAAATTGCCAATACAAAAAACAAATAACATTACATAAATAATAGAACATGAGTAGTAGACTATTGAAAATGAGTCCATAAGTTGTGGAATCTGTTCAGTGTTGAGGTGAGTTATCCATGCTGGTTCAGGAGTCTGATGGTTGAAGCATAATAACTGTTCCTGAACTTGTGGCCTCCCGGTAGCAGCAGTGAGTAAAGAGCATCGTCTAGACAGTGAGGTTCTGCGATTGATGCTGCTTTTTTGTGGCAGCACTCCTTGTAGATGTGGCTCAAAAGAGATTTCCCAGGGAACTACATCTAGCTGCAGCTCCTTGAAGACCATGTTAGAAATCAGGAGCAGCAGCTGGATGACCTCTGGCTTATACTGGGGAGTGAGGAGATCATCGATCAGAGTTACAGGGAAGTAGTCACCCCAGAGTTGCAGGAAGCGAGTAGCTGGGTTGACTGTCAGGAGAAACAGAAATGTGAATAGGCAGTTAGCTCAGAGCACCCCTGTAGCCATTCCCTTCAATAAATATACTGTTTTGGATACTGTTGATGGCTTGACCTCCTAAGGGAATGCCGTTGGCACCAGGTTACTAGCACTGAGGATGGGTCTGTGGTGCAGAAGGGGAAGAGGGGAGTGGTTGTGAAAAGGGACTCAATAGTCAGAGGAACAGTCAGGAGGTTCTGTGGATGTGCACAGGACGCCCGGATGGTATGTTACCTCCCAAGTGCCAGGGTCAGGGATGTCTCGGATCACGTCCACAGCATTTTGGAGGGGGAAGGAGAGCAGTCAGATGTCTCAGTACATAAGGAAAAGCAAAGAGATCTTGAAGAGAGAATTGAGAGAGGTCGGTAGAAAGCTGAGAAGCAGGACCTCCAGGGTAGTCATTTCTGGATTGCTATCAGTGCCCTGTGCTAGTGAGGGCAGAAACAGGATGATTTGGCAGATAAATACATGGCTGAGAAGCTAGTGCAGGGGGCAGGGCTTCAGGATCTTGGATCATTGGGATCTGGGATCATTCTGGGGGAGGTATGACCTGTACAAAAGTGACTGGTTGCACTTGAACCTGAGGGGGACCAATATTTTCGCAGGCAGGTTTGTTAGAAAGGTTGGGGAGGGTTTAAACTAATTTGGCAGGGGTTGGGAACTGGAGTGAAGGGACTCAGGATAGGACTGATGGTTTTATATAAAAAAAAGAGCAAAGATTGTGTAGAGTCAGGCTGTCAGGAAGGGCTAGTAGATGATAGGGCAAAATTGGAGCCAGCAGGGTAAGTATCAGTGCATTAAGGATGCAGAATCAAAAAGTGTAGCAAATACTGTATCCAAAAGTGTTATATCTCACTGCACGTAGTACAAGAAATGAGGTGAATGATCTTGTTGCACTATTACAGGTTGTCAGATATGCAGAGTAATTGTGGCTGAAGAATGGTTGGTTGTTGTTAAGACCTATATGTCCAAGGTTACATGTTGTATTGGAGGGATAGGAAGGTAGGGCAGAGGGTGGCGTAGCTCTGCCGGTGAAGAATCGCATGAAATCAGTAGAAAGATATGACATAGAATCAGAAGATTTTGAATCCTTGTGGGTTGAGTTAAGAAACTGTAAGATAAAAGGACCCTGATGGCAGTTACATATAGGCCTCCCAACAGTAGATACAGTGTGGACCACATATTACAATAGGAAATAATTCCTTTCAAGAAGGAACTAGATAGGTATCTTATGGATAGGGGAATCAAGGGATATGGAGACAAGGCAGGAACCGGGTATTGATAGTAGTTGATCAGCCATGATCTCAGAATGGTGGTGCAGGCTCGAAGGGCTGAATGGTCTACTTCTGCACCTATTGTCTATTGAAATAGAAAAGGTGTGTCACAAGGGCAGTGTTATGATAGTAATGGGAGATTTTACCATTTAACAGAGTAATCAATTATGTATTTAAATGAAATACAGAATAAATAGAACACTGCCATACTACTATACTATAAAACTGTATTAGTTCTTAGAGGTAGTCCCCGAGTTACGGACAACTCGTACTTATGAACCGAGGAAGGAGAAAACCGTCCACCATCTTAAGTTGGATCGCGACGCTGTCCGCCATTTTAAGTCGTTGCTGTCGACACTGTGTTGAGTGTTTAACTTTGTATTTGGCTTAAATTTTTCTTAGTAGGATTCACCCTGACCCCGCGCCTCCTCCCCCCCCCCCGTTTCGGTCGGCTGATGGCGCAGTGAGATCAGTGCCGGGCTCGAGTTTGATCCAGTGACAGACCACTGCCATGCTGGGTTGATGTCGAGCTCGAAACTCGACCTCGTAAAAAAAAACACTGCCACCTCCAGTTTAAATTCCCACACGGAATATTGTGGAGGATCAAATACAGTACCCAAACCCAGCACAGCCCCCATTTGTTCCATTTAGCCTGTCTCAGTGCGGTGGTCCTTAGGACCCAGTGGACCTCAGGAGCTGGCGCAGCCTGGGACCCACTGCCCGCAGTCTTTCTGTTCCATTGACGGGAAGCGATCGCGATTGAAAATAAAGTGGAAATAATAAAGTGTTTGTAAAAAGGTGAAATGCCATCGGTCATTGGAAAATCGTTAGGCTACAGTCGGTCAACGATCGGAATAATTTTAAAGGATAACCGATAAAGTGAGAATAATGGAACACATGAAAGGCCCTGCCCCGATGAAAGATACTATTATTACTAAGCAATGTAGTGGTTTAATTATTGGAATACATATGTTTCTTAAGTGTTTTAGATACATAGAAAGGTAAAATATATACTATATACTAAGACAAACGTTTGACTAACTGATGCTAAGTAATACCCGATGTACTTGTTATGACTTACGTGCAAATCTGACTTAAAGACGGTCTCAGGAATGGAACTCATACGTAACCCGGGGACTGTCTGTAATAGTAATTGGCGGAAGAATTCATCTGTAGTAATCTTTTGATTGAAATGTAAATGAAGAAAATCAGCGCTGTCACAGAGTGTCGATAATGGACTGCCTTCATTGTGTTTCTGAGGATTGCTTTTTCCAAATTTTTATTAGAACATTCAAAATGATTGTCTATACTTCCAAAATCTCCGTAGTTCCTAAATTGTTGAAGTAGTGAAATCAGTTTGTTATCTCCAAGCCTGAATGCTTGAAACTGCAATGTGCAGGAACAGTTCTGCATTGTCTTTCTGCTTATTTCTCACCAGTGTTCAGTGACAAAAACCACTTTTTTTTTAACATGGGCACATGCTACTGGTGTTGATTAAAAATTGTTCACTCTAATCGCGATGTGGTGTCCAATGGCCGCAGAAGTGCACATCTGACGCTAGTTACAAACTTGGGCAATAATCTTCTGCCTCACTTAGCGGCATAGTGACCCAAATAAATAAAGGGAATTCTGGCTATTCCCTCAATTTGTTTTTGTTCTTTAAGAGTTGTCCCAAATAAGTGGCTGCAGCGATTAACTGATGGATCAATTAACTGGAGGGGACTGTATGTACAATTATCTAATGCAGTCCATTATAGCTGTTCCCTTCAGTGAAACTATTTCATGCAGTTCCCTTTTTAATTTACTGAACTGATTGTGTAACCCTCTCACTGGGCTTGTATGCCAACTTTGCTAACAGCCATGTGACTCAGCAGTGCGAAGGCCAGTTTTCACAAACAACGTACGTCTGGGGTCGGTATGATCTGGGCTTCAACCAAACAGGAAAGTTGGGATGTTCCAATTAAGTAACATAGATTGTAGTGTATGTTGTGTAAATACTCCCCATACACCATTAACAGTAGCCCAGAAATGACAGATTGTACACCAGCAAAATATTATAGAGGTCATATATTTAACAAACTTTCAGCTTTAACAAACAGCTACAGTAAAAGGAAAAAAAAGGCCCATTATGGTTAAACTAGTCCAATGTTCATGTAAATGTTGGAGCTCATCTGGAGTAGTCAGGGGTGTACTATTTTATTCATGCACTGGACCCATGGTTTGTGTGAAAGCTTCCCTCAAAATCCATCTTGAACGAACTGGCTCTCTCTCAGGAGTATTGGCCCTTCCTCCTTCGAGTCATTCATTTGCGTAAAACACTTTTTGGAATTCTCCTTCCAACAACATTTTGCGGCATCTCCCTTGTGCCACAGCTCCCACCAAAAAGACCTCAAATCAGATTACTGTTCTTCAGAAAACTCTTCCCCAAAGCGCTCTCACATCCCAGAATCCTGATTGGCTGACGATAATTCCTAAGTTGACCAACATGGCTCCTTATCTTCAGCCAAAGGTAAAACACACTTTCCAGCAGTGTGCACTGCTTGTACAGAAAACTGCTAAAATAGATAACCTCACAGCATAGCAGTAGAATTCTTAACCAGGGCATTACAATTGCAGTACATGTCCTCCCCAAGAAACAAACACCCAATTTTTGTTCAGTTCATATATATTGAATGTTTGGCATGGATTTGTGGACATGTCACAAGGCTGCATGTATCTTCTGCCATGAAGGAACTTGGTTCATAGCAGCATCACTTGCAGAGAAGTCTGAATGGTCGAGTTAAATGCCCTTGTTTAACTGCAAGTTGCCTTCGGTTGGCCTATATTTTTATCTAATTATACTGCGGAGTGTCTTCATGTCCAGCATGCAAACTATTCAGGTTGCAAACAGTTGTCGGGAGTGAAACCCTGTTATAGACTGAGGAGCACCAGACTCGTAGCTTATGGATATGTATGAGGACTTTAGATGGGATAATTACATTTGCCAGTGTTCTGCCATCCTAAGTTTGATTCATTTATATTGTTTCCTTTGGTCAGATTGATTTGATACTATAGCAGATAAAATTCCTGGGCTTGCATCCAGAGACTACACTACTGACTTGGAAGTGTGAATTTGAATTCCAGCAATAGGGAATTTAAGTATAAATAATTAAATAAAACACCTGTATCCAAAAGATGTGCTGCTTTGGTAATTACTATTAAATTATCTTTCAGTGAAGGTTTGTGGCAAAAGAGCCAAAGGGAAGTTGATAGGCCTGTGAGCAGGGTGTTAAATTAATGCGGGTAGAGGAATAGAACTGATGGGATTGTTTTGCTGGGAATGAGCAAATTGCTGATGGACTACTTTGCCTCTTTTTGTGTCAAAATGGTTAAATTAGGAATGAGAAGTAGAGTAGTCATAAAAACACGATTCACCCTGTTTGGATTTCTTATTGCTGTTCACAGTTCAGGAATCAATTTTTTCCCCTCTTTGCTATCCCATTTATCTCATTCTATTTGACTTGTTGCTAGGTAGATTACCATAGATTTCGCACTACGGAGCACACCTGATTAAAAGCCGCTGGCTCTAATTTTAGAAAGAAAATCAATTTTGTACTTGTACAGGCCGCACCGGATTTTAGGCCGCAGGTGTCCCACGTTGTAATATGAGATATTTACACAGAAAGATATTACACGTGAGGATTTTTTAACTTTTAATTAAATCCATATGGTAACAAACAAATACATATTGCAAATGCTTTTTTTCGAACCGTGCCTGTAATACGGCTACTTTTAAATATACATACGTATCGGTAACACACACATTACGTTGCATATACATTCCAATATCTCCTAGCGACTGGTAAAAATATATATACTGCAGCCTACCAGGAAAAGTTATTGATCGCCTTTAACTTAAAAGCAGCGTTTTGGCTCTGCCGCTTCGCCGCTCCCCCCCCCCCACCTTCCCGTTTATCGCAAACCGGTATTTCCCACAAGACGCGGCGAAACCGGATGTGATGTCTAGCATTCCGGGCTGTAGTACAGAAAACATACTAACAAAAGAATTACTAAGCGAAAATATTATAAACTAAATAACTGCCATAAAGGCAGCACAATGCTTTTCTTCGAGTGTTTTCCATGTTGATGAGGGTGAGTACAAATGACTGATTTACAATAATTTAATTGTGAAAGTGCGCTTGATTTATCGTACAATTTCATTGGACCTCTGTGAACTACTCATCAATTTTATTGGTCTACTGTTACGAGGCAAAATGTTTTTGGCGGCATGAAAAAAAACCATGCATTAGCCGCACCGTAGTAAAGGCCGCAGTGTTCAAAGCTGATCAAAATGTGGGAAAAAAGTAGCGGCTTAAAATCCGGAATCTACGGTAATTGCTGTAAACAAACTATTTCCCTTTCTTAGCCAAGGCAACCATTTTTTTGTATCCTTTTGTCGCTCTTTATTTCCAATCTGTTGGGGACATTTCCATTGCTCTCCCTGTTCCCTTTGTAGCTTAGTGTTTGATTTCTAACTTTACTCAATTCTGATAGATCAACAACATGAAAGTCAAACTCTTCCAATTGTCTCCACATATGCCAGCCTGACTAGCCAAATGTTTCTTTTTTTGCTTTTTAATGCCTGTTTACAAATATCTGTATTGGGAGATGATCATCTGGCTTTCTCATGTCAAGTAACATCAGATTAACTTCAGTGTGTTTGTTGTTCAACTATTTTTTGAAATGACATAGGTGGCTAAGGGCAAAAGGCAGAAAAATTGTTAATTTTGCTAGTGAATCATTCACTCAGTGAACATATGGGCGGGGGAAAATGTTTTGAGGTGTTTCCAAACTTAACTAGTGAGAAATTGCTGCAAATGTGCACTCCCAAGCTGGACTGAGCAAATTGATGTCGGAGTGTATCTGCAAGTAAAAAGATTTGTAACTTTTTCTTCAGAGTTTAAATTTTAAAGAAAGTTTTAGACAATTATGTGGTGTTATGTCACAGATAAGAATTGATGACACTTATCTACCAAATCGAGGCCAATCATTCTTCAAATACAGACTTATCAAAGATATGCAATACCAATGACACAGTACGGTAGACATTTAGATTGTGTGTGTGTACCCCTACTTGTTATTTTTTGGGGGGGCTTATATGGAGAATATTTTTTCCTTCCCACCATGGATGAAAAAGAATTAAGGTAGAAAGGAAAATTCTAATTTATTATGAATGCACTTGCATCTAAGTTAATTGGTTAAATTTATGTTTGAGTCACTTATTTTGGGGAAATGAGCTTGTGAAATCAAGGAGATTGTATTTTTGATATTTTGTTAACCATTTAAATCTAATGACCATGGGCCAGGCTTTTTTGGAACCTAATGAATGCAGTTTTCGAATGAAAGTGAAAATGCCTGATCTGGCAAAAGTGCCCATTATCTGAAATGCTTGGGGCTAGAAGTGTTTTTGATTTTTGATTTTTTTTGGACCTTGGAAGATATATGAGGTAGCGTGGGATTGCCATTATTTCTGACTGAATTTATTGTCCCAGTAAGCTGTCTTTGTCTTGCAATTCTTCATCACACATGTACTTGACAGTAAAAATTATTACATGTCTTTAAAATGATATAATGTGTGCAGACTAATAAAAGCAGCACAGCAGCTTTGCATGAATACCTGAATCAAATGTTGAACAAACAGCAGGCTTTTAGTCTCCACCTACGGTGCCATCTTGTGGATAAAAGTTTGCAGTCCACTTCTTTTAGGTTTTTTGTCAGGTATAAGAACAATCAACTTTGTAGACATGGCCTGGTGTTAGATTTTTGTGATAAGCAGATGCTTTAAAAAAATTAATGCCTTTCCTTTTAAATTTCTGCAACCAGCCTGCTGAATATTTACAAATTACCTTCAATTTTCAGTTGGCTGTGATAGATCTTTGCTTGTTTAATGATCAGCACATCGTTAAGTGGCATATATTCACTCCACTAACAATACATGATCAAGAGCTTCTTTTTGCTTTATGCCGTGTTTTTCTATTTTTAATTAATTTCTGCCCATTACATATATGTAAGGTTACTTTTCAGAGCTGTCTGTGGTGCATTGAGACCTGCACATTGTCTGGGAACCTCCCAGCGTCTTGTGGAATTTTCCATTTGCGACAGCATGTCAGCACTTAAAAAAAGATTTTGGTGGTTTTTGGATTTTGGAATTTCAGATTATTTCAACCTGTACCATTCATGCGCTTTGTGTGTCTGAAGGAAAAGAAGTGCTTTCCATTGTGCTGCTTTTCTTTGGTCTTCCAGCATATCCATTTTCCAGAGACATTTTTCATCTTTTCTAAAGTTCTACCAATCATTATCCACAGCCACCTTTAGATTGCTGGAATATTTTCCAACTTGAAAGTTTAAAGCTATGCCTTGGTTGTGGCTGATTTACTCACTGTCGAATGAGATAAGTATAGTGATGTTGAAGATGAGAATATTGATCAAGTAAAAATTGTTAGACTTGGTGTTTGCTTCAGCTTGTATTTGGTATAGTTAATTCACTTGGATGAAGTGACTACTGCTAATGTAATGCATAATTTTCAAGGTGAAATTTATATTTAGTTATGTTTTTGAGAATAATGTTGGCTTCTGTCAGGGTGCTTTGAGAATGAACATTGTATTTAACTTGTTCTCTTAACAGGAAGACATGAATCTCAATGAGGATCGTAAAGTTCCACTCAGAGGGAAAGATCTGACAACAAAAAGAGAAATGGTTGTTCAGTACATATCTGCAACTGCCAAATCGGTAAGACCTTCTTAAAACTAAATTTGTCACTTTTTGGACAACATAATAGTGGCAGTTTGCAGTTAAATGTTAGCTTAATTGATCTGCTTGCTTTTGATGAACTGCAATCCATGGTTGCTGCCTGAATCTGTCCTCTTTCATGCTTAAGCCTGCTTGCCTGATCATGTAGTTTTAGAAATGTCTTCTACCATGAATAAATGGATGATGAGGATTTGGTGTCCATCACTCAACATAATCTGAAATGTGATACTTTTACTCCTACCAATAAGTTGTACCTCTAGCACCTTCTGCCTTGGCGATAATACAAGTGATTTTTGAATCTTGGGTGGTGTGCTTTATGCTTCCAGTTATCCATCCAGTCCAGTTGCACTTCTCACATGCAAAATGTAATTTCAGTTGATGAATTTAATGGTTATTTTTGTTAAAATCAGGCAATTACACCCTGAAGTGAGTTACTGTGAAATTATTGAGCGAAGTGGATCTGAATTTTACCCAAGAATTATTCCTGTTTTTTTGAAAATGTTTATCTTACAACCCAGTAAGTGTTTACTGTTGTGACACTCTAGTGGCATGAATTGCACAACACAAGATTCATACAGCATAATAATTGATTAAGCACCACCCAAAACAAAATTGAGGTATATTCAAATGGTATTTGCATTAAACATCTTAATGATTTTTGTTTTGAAAGAAGCTGAGCGTAGTATCAGATTTCCTAATATGCAAGTGGGACATGATTGTGGTGCCACTGGTGGAACTGCTGCCTCACAGCTTCATCTACCCAGTTTTTAGCTGGCTTGTGGAATTTTTATGTTCCTCACAGCCATGTGGTTTTCTTTTGAATTTTAGGCTTTCCTCCCATATCCTATATGTGTGTGAATTGCCAGACTTATTAGGCACTGTAGGGATATGGTGAGTGGTATCATATTGAGAAGTTAATGGTGATGTGGGGAAAATGAAATGAGTGTAGATTTAATATATATATGGACACTTGATGTATCAGTAAGTTGATGGGCCTGTTTCTGTGGTGTATTACTTTAAATGTGGAATGTTGCTGAAGTAAAATAAATCATAACAGTTGTTTTTGGTATCCAAGAATAGAAATATATTGCAAGGGATAACCAAAGTTGCTGCAAGTGTGAACACTCACATTGAGCATGAGGTGTATTCTGATATTTTTCCGTTTTTCATTTTAATTCAATTGGTAAGCAAATGCTTTGGGAGCATTTCAGTTGTTCCTTGGTTTGTAATTTTCCAAGCAACCAAAACATGTGCTGGGGGTGGGATACTGATAGTTATTTTAATAACTAGAAAGAATAATACCCATCCACCTTATACATAAGTGCATGTTTCAATTACTACAATGAGAAACACTTTCATTCTTTTTTATATATAAATAACTAGCTAAGTGTTTACTAACTTTTTAAAGCAACTCTTCAAATTGAGATTTTTAAAAATATTAAAACATGCTCAACTTCCCACAGGCGCAGCTAACCCATGCAACAAAACTAAGTGGTGTGCGATCTGGAGGCAATAATCCAGAATTTTTGAATACTATTTGCTCAGAAAAAAGTAGTTTCAGTTCATAATTAATTTTGTATTTTCATATTGATTTGGATCTGCTTTGCTCCAGCTGATTTAAAGTACTTCATTACTACATGCACCTTTGCTTTACTAAAATGGCAGAATTAATGCTGCTGTCTATATTGCTGTAAAGAGTTCCTAACCTATGCCTATGGTAAATATTTTTAATCAATCCTCATTACTGCATAAAGGATAGGAATATCAGTTTGTTGTCACACTGTTTCTCAGGTTTACCTATTTGTCATTGTCAGTATACTTTTGAAATCCTTTGTTCTGGCAAAGACAATTAGATTCATGCTTTCAATGGGTTTGTGACCTATGCATATTGCTGTTGATGGACCATATATTTGTTGAAATGGGTAGATGCATTTATATGGAATCATATAAGCTGTTTGTGCATTTACATTCATATTCAATAAAATCATGATAGCTCAATGCCAATATTGCAATTTTGATATCCTTTTAAAAAAACAAATTGTTTTGAGTTAAAAAATCATAGAGAAAACAGTGTTCATTAGAAAGAAGCAATGTAGAATTGTTCTTCAGTTACAATTTTAAATAAGAAAGCATGGTTTTTACATTCAAGTTAAAAATATTACTTGATTTTCCTTCAGCCGAGAGGATCTAACCAGTTAAATACTATTGAAAGATTCCATTAAATTTCACTAGTGTAGGATTGCAGGGAGAATGTACAAACTTCACTCAGATAGCTTCAGAGCTCTGATCACTTGGATTTCTTCCCACATCCCAAAGGTGTGCTAATTGGTAGTTAAATTGACCACTCTATTACCCATATTTGGGAGAGTGACAGAAAAGTGATGTTGATGGATGTGGATACTGAACGAAGTGGCCACATCAGTATGGTTGGTTTTGTTATTAGAATATAGATTTCTATTCAGTTGTTAAGTGAAACCTATCACAAATTTGCAATAGCCTCAAAGGTCTATAATAAATGAGCACCTGCCCTCCCCTCACCCTTTCTCGCTTATAGTTTTTGATTGTATGTTGAATGTTGCTTTTATTGAAGCAGGCTGATATTGGGATTTTTTTTATAAGCTGTCTCAGATGGGTTCAAATTCCTAAACCTACTTTTGGAAACATTATGCTAGCATCTTTCTCCATTGGTCAGATTTTGCTTTCTTTGCTTGCTTTCTTGATGTTTTGTGATTTTATTATCCTAAGTTATCTGTGCTGCTTTTGCTGTAATGCATTAATAAAATGTCAAAAAAGCATGATTGGAAAGGAATCTGTCTGGTTTAGGGTTAATCTTACCATTTTAATACCAGGCAGGCATACACTGCAACTTGTATAGGTTGAGGTAAATTGAATTTAAAATTCAATTTCATTTTTGTGAGTGATTTGTGTTTCAGGGAACTAACTGTATAATGTTATTGTCCAATAAAGAAATATGAATTAACCTTGTAAAAAGCACAGATAGCTCAGAGATCTTTATGCAAATGTCTGAATATATAATTTGAAAAATGCAATTTCAGGGAATACATGGTATCTGTTAAACAGCAACGTACTGTAGTGTATTGATGCATTTTGACATAGGTAAAATATATCTGAATAGTCATATTAATTATAGCAATTAACACAGTTTGGCAGTTTTTTTGTAAAATGTTACCAAGGTGTCAGCTGAGCTCAACATTGATTTTTTTTTCAAACTTTGGAAGTAGAGCGATTAATAGTATAATAATATTCATTCATTTTGTGAAATTCAACACTTCATTTTGTATTATAAATGCACACTTTTTAAATTCTGACATTAATGTATTAGGAAAATGAGTTACCCCTCTGGCTGTTCCTTCTCAACTAGGGCTTGGCTAATGTGGAATAATGTGATCACTAATGCAATAGCTGTACCCACCTTGCACTGTGTGTGAAATTATTTGTAGCCATCCATGTCAATATAATTGACTGATATTCTTGCCCTATACCAGTTAATTTTGCAATTAAAAAGTAGTAAAAATATTTCTCAGTTTGTCCCAAAGAGGATGAAATAGAATTTCAAATATTACAGAATCAGATTTATTATCAGTGAAAATGAAGTGAAATATATTATTTTGAGGCAACAGTACGGAGCAAAGATTTGAAAACTCATACATTACAAAAATAAATAGTGCAAAACAAAAGAGAGATGGTGTTCATAAGTTCATGGACTGTTTGGAAATCTGGTGGTGGAGGGGAAGAAGCTGTTCCAAAATAGTTGAGTGTGGGTCTTCAGGCTCCTGTATCTCCTCCCCAATGGTGGAAATAAAAGGGCGTTCCTCTGGTGATGGTTCTTAATGATGGATGACATCTTGAAGAACAGCCTCTTGAAGATGTCCTTGATGGTAAGGAGTGTTGTGCTTGTGATCAAGCTGGAAGAGTCTGATCTTTTACAGCCTACTGTGATCCTGTGCATTGAAGGCTCCATACCAGACTGTAATACAACCAGTAAGAACACTCTGGTGGTGGCATCCGTCGGTCTCGAGAGACCATGGATCTGCGCCTGGAGGGCGCAGGCCTGGGCAGGGTTGTATGGGAGACCGGCAGTTGCCCAAGCTGCAGGCCTTCCCCTCTCCATGCCACCGATGTTGTCCAAGGGAAGGGCACTCGGACCCATGCAGCTTGGCACCGGTGTTGTCGCAGAGCAATGTGTTGTTAAGTGCCTTGATCAAGGACACAAACACGCTGCCTCAGCTGAGGCTCGAACCAGTGTTACTTCAGGTTACTAGTCTGATGCCTTGCCCACTAGGCCACGCAACACCCTATCTCTACAATTAAGCAGTTCTTTGTCTTAACCTGTTAGCTGTTTGGCCTAATTGTAAGCCTGTAGTGAAGAACTCAACTTGGCTTTCATGATCCATAAACTTTGTTACAACTCAAAATTCAAATTACGTTGATGCCTTTCTTTCCTGAAGCCAGTAAGAGTTGCTAATATCTATTGCTTTTGATCCTTTATGATAACTTGGACTGAAGTTAAGCTATCGAGCCATTGGTTTTCCACCTCTGGCATGTTTTATAATAAAGGCACCGCATCCAGTCTCCCTCTTATCCTTAGGGATAGTGCCATTTTCAATACTTGGCAATAAAGGTAAAGTCATTCAATTTATCTCTGGAAGTCATGGTTTAGTCATGGGCTAGACCAGTATAGATATGTTATACATTGTTTCACAAAGTAAAGAGCCACAATGTGTTCTGTGTAATCCACTTCCTGTGATCTTCCGTATTAATTTCTTTATTCTGTCACTCCTCATAACATTGTCCTCTTTTCTGCCAAAGGGATCGAATAGGTCCTTTGAGGTGCCACAATAGCATAGTAGTGTGATGCTATTACAGCTTAGAGTGTTCTGGAGTCTGAGTTCAATGCTGGTGCTGTTCTGTAAGGAGTCTCTGAATATCCTCCCATGGAATGCATGGGTTTTTCCTGGGGCTCTGGTTTCCTCTCACAGTCCAATGGTAATTTAATTGGTCAATGTAAATTGCCCCGTTATTAGGTTAGGGTTAATCAGGTTTGTTGAGGAGTGTGGCTCGAAAGGGCGGAAGGGCCTACTCAGCACAGTTTTGTTAAAATAAAAATTAATAAAATTTTTAAATACAATTAATAAAATGCAGTAAATTGATTTAAAATAATACAAACAAAAATTAAAGGTCCAGATTAAGTTCTTATTCAAATTCATTGAAAACTTTATATTAATAACTTGTATTAAAATGAAATTAAGATCAATTAGTCTCATATTTTTGTACAACCATGCATGACCATGGTAGTGTAGAACACACTGATGCATTTAGTAGAGCTAGCCAGTTCTCCAAAGAATTGCAGATTAGCTATCAGTATGTTCCACTTTGCCAGTGATATTTATTATTAGACCTAGGTTTGCTAAGCATTTCAAATGGCATCCAGTTTTGTTTCTCATAGCTCAGGCTATTTTTGACTTTCATGTGGCATTTAAAGCTTCCACAAAGTAAACTTTATAAAGTAAACAAGCTAAGTTGATTTGTTTGTGATGAACCCTTCTTACTGATATCAGATTAGCAATAGTGAGCAACAAAAAAAAGCTTAATTAACACACCTGACATTTTTTTGATTCAATAAAGTGTTTGCATAACATACACGTGGAAAGAAAGTATCACAATTGAAGAAATCAAGATTTGAAATTGACTGTACTAATTGATATTTTATATATACTCTTAATTTCTGATTCATTTTATGGGTCATTTCTAAAACTGAAATTGGTTTGGGTTTGGTGAACACTGTTGAATAGGAAACAGCTTTTTTTCTGGAAGTAACTTCAGTCATATACATAAACAATTATTAATTCTAAATTGTGTTCAATAAAAGTGAACATGGAGGATACATGTGAGATTATCGCATGATCTCAATATTGAGGTTATATGTAGTGTTGGGTTTTTTTGGATTAAAATTTTAAACCATCAAATGACCACATATATGCTTGAAAATTGGTAACATTTTACTGTGAAACCTGCTGAAATTAAAATAGGAAATAGTCAATATGTAATATTTTCTAAATCAGATCAGCATGATAAGTTTCTTGTTCAGAATTACTAATGCTGCAACTAAACTGCATTGTGATTAAGCATTGAAAAGCTGTGCTCACTAATAATGTTGCTATTTTGTTAATTTTTTTGCCCCTCCCAACAATATTAATTTACACTGCATTAACCACTGCATTCAGATAACCGGAAGCAAAGTGTCGGTGAGTACTATTAATTAGTTTCATTTATTCTTGGAGCAGCCTGTTATGGGCTTATTGATTAAATGTTAGTTGGAAGTTATTCAATAACTATAAATAATTGGATGAATTTGACCTATCGTTAGTGTTTGAGATTCACTTGGAAATAATTGGTCCTGGTGCATTGGAAATTTTATTATGGGGACGTGCATTTGGATTATAATAAAATTGTAAGGCATCATTTATTGCTGATGTTTATCATTATTGCAGCTGCGATTGAGAAGTTAATCAAAACTGTTTTAAACTTTTTTTATGTTTGTATGTATTTTAAGGAACAGCTTCATAATTTCTTTCATCATTGTTTAGTCTCATTCATTTCTGAGGTAAATCCTTGTCTTCATTAGCTCAGTTTAAACAAACCATGATCCTTCAGGTATGGGATGAGAGAGAAACAGTTTGATCTTTTTCCCTTGTAAATTAAAGTTTTTTTTTGTCCGGATGTTGCTGGCATTTCTTAATACAATTGTAGGAAATGAGCAAATCTGAAAGCCTCAGTCTTAAAGCTACTGGGAGTCTGCTCTTGTATCCTGTGCCAGGTTACATCTACTGTTGGGTTCAGAAAACCATTCAATGAAATGAGCTTTGCTATGTTCTTGTGGACATAAACACAGAAAGTTGCAGAAATCCTCAGGATGTGTTGGAGCATCTGTAGAAAGTCATGAGTTAATATCTTGTCATGGAATTGTCTTCCAATAAAATGTTAGCTGTATTTCTCGTTCCACAAACTACTTGTATATAAGAATAAGTTATTTCCATTATTTGATCTTGTTTTCAAACGTGTGTATGATTTCATTATTTTATTTCATGATTTGAAAGCTCCAAATGTTAGATGACTTGACAAAGTAAATGTAATGAGGTTTCCATGTGGGGTAATTTGATGGATCGAAGTAACTGGATAATAATGGTAAGTTTTTCCTTTTCAGCTGTAGTTGGAATCAGTTAAATTCTTTGTTATAGGGTCCTGAGGATACTGAGTTACTGAGTAGTTTGATTTTTGGCGATAAGTATATGAACAGTTACAGGGATAGGTGATGAAAATTGAATTGACTTCATAGATCAGTTTATCTATGATGCTGTTGAATGGAGGAGCGAGTTTGAGGAGTTGCTTGCTCTATTTGAAAATAACGTGTGTTTTGCACATAAGATCATAAAGCTTTGATAGATTTTGATCTTATATGCAAAACTTTGATCTAGCTACACAGGGCAGCAAAAATGCCTTTCGCTTCTTATCCCTTAATCACTAACCTATTAAGTCCCCATGTGTATCACCTGTATCTGCACTGTGGAAAATCCCTTACTGGCTATCTACAAAACTGTGCAAAGATGGCAATAAAACTTTCCAGAAATTTAATAACATCCTCTTTTTGGACATACTTGTCTTCTTGATTTCAACCAGTCTTTAAACTGCAGTTGTGCCATTTGTATCATTGTTTGTTCCATCCCTACTGACTCGTTACACTTTGATCACATCCTTCGGCCCTTCAGTCTCTGATAGCTGAAACTGCTGTATCAATGATGGATATCAGTAGTTATTCTGCGGCAGGGTCACAGCAAGGCAACTTTGTTTCAGGTTCATAGGCAACAGTTCATATTCCATGCCACGAAGGAAGATTGCCAGAATAATCTGACAACCAGTCTCTTTGATCGATCTACATACAGGAGGGTTTGGGCTGGTCTCCATTTGAATAGCTGCAAGGCCCTTGCCCTGGTAGCACACACTCACAAACTATCCTTTCAATTGCTGACCTAATCACAAAAAGAGCCCAGCTCATTTGTGTTCACTCCCTATTCTGGTAAGGGTGGCTGCCTTTAGACACTGTATGCATTGTTTTCTCTCTGTCAGTCCATCTTGCCATTGAAGTTGTAGAATGATGAGGGGTGGAATCTTATTTCTCTGCCATAACTCTGATCCCCTCACATCTATTTTCCCAATAACTTTTCTTCTGATCTATGTACAATGGCATGCAAAAGTTTGGGCACCCCTGGTCAAAATTTCAGTTACTGTGAATAGTTAAGTGAGTAGAAGATGAACTGATCTCTAAAAGTCATAAAGTTAAAGATGAAACATTCTTTTCAACATTTTAAGATTAATGTATTATTTTTGTTTTGAACAATTTTAGAGTGGGGGGAAAAAAGGAAAGGAGCACTATGCAAAAGTTTGGGCACCTCAAGAGATTTGAGCTCTCAGATAACTTTTACCAAGGTCTCATACTTTAATTAGCTTGTTAGTGCTATGGCTTGTTCACAGTCATCGTTCGGAAAGGCCAGGTGATACAAATTTCAAAGCTTTATAAATACTCTGACTCCTCAAACTTTGTCCCAACAATCAGCAGCCATGGGTTCCTCTAAGTAGCTGCCTAGCACTCTGAAAATTCAAATAAATTATGCCCAAAAAGCAGGAGAAGGCTGTAAGAAGATAACAAAACGTCTTCAGGTAGCCGTTTCCTCAGTTTGTAATGTAATTAAGAAATGGCAGTTACGAGGATCGATGGAGGTCAAGTTGAGGTCTGGAAGACCAAGAAAACTTTCCAAGAGAACTGCTCACAGGATTGCTAGAAAGGGAAATCAAAACCCCTGTTTGACTGCAAAAGAAGTTTTAGCAGACTCTGGAGTGGTGGTGCACTCTTCTACTGTGCAGCAACACCTGCACAAATATGACCTTAGTGGAGGGGTCATCAGAAGAAAAGCTTTCAGCATCAGAAGTTTGCAAAGGAACATCTAAACAAACCTGATCCATTTTGGAAACAAGTCCTATGGACTGATGAAGTTAAAATAGAACTTTTTGGCCGCAATGAGCAAAGGTATGTTTAGAGAAAAAAGGGTGCAGAATTTCATGAAAAGAACACTTCTCCAACTGTTAAGCATGGGGTGGATCGATCATGCCCTGGGCTTGTGTTGCAGCCAGTTCCACAGGGAACATTTCATTGGTAGAGGGAATAATGAATTCAATTAAATACCAGCAAATTCTTGAAGCAAACATCACACAGTCTGTAAAAACAAAAACTGAAGATGAAAAGAGGATAGCTTCTACAACAGGATAATGATCCTAAATACGCCTCAAAATCCACAATGGACTTCCTCAAGAGGCACAAACTGAAGGTTTTGCCATGGCCCTCACAGTCCCCGACCTAAACATCATGGAAAATCTGTGGATAGACCTCAAAAGAGCAGTGCATGCATGACAGCCCAAGAATCTCACAGAACTAGAAGCATTTTGCAAGGAAGAATGAGGGAAAATCCCCTAAACAAGAATTGAAAGACTCTTAACTGGCTATAGAAAACAGTTACAAGCTGTGATACTTAACAAAGGGGGTGTTACTAAGTGCTGACCATGCATGGTGCCTAAACCTTTGCTTCGGGCCCTTTTCCTTTTTAGTTATTTTGAAACTGTAAAAGATGGAAATATAAAAAAAAGTAATCTTGCTTAAAATATTAAAGAAATGCGTCATCTTTAACTTTATGCCTTTTGGAAATCAGGTCATCTTTTACTTGCTTAGCTATTCACAGTAACAGAAATTTTGACCAGGGGTACCCAAACTTTTGCATGCCACTGTAGCTACCATTAATTCCGGTGTATAAGCTGAGAATTTGTCCCTAAATTTTGGTCCTAAAATTAAGGGGTCAGCTTATACAGAGGATGCAAACTTTGGAAAAACAAATACACGGATTACAGGTCATATTTATTGGCTGCTTTTGAGTCAAATTCACTCCACTGTCGACACGTGAATTCTTTAAATGGTTTGTTTAAACTCACATCTAGTGGCTGGAGCATGGATGTCAAACCACTGGGGATGACTGCAGTATCCATATTTTCAGCTTGCAATGCTGCTTTTGTCGCACCTGACAGGTGCGCTTTGAAAATGTCCCAGACAAGTAGTGACTTTTCCTTCCTGAAACCTTCAGGACGTCAACGCCACACCTCTTTAATCCACTTCAAGTAACCCGTTTCGTCCATCCAGCAGCGTTCTTGAACGTAAACAACACCCCGCGGGAATTTTCTGAGCCATCTTTGTTTTTTGTCTCAACTCAAAATCACGTCTATTCATAAATTGGGTGCAGCAACTTCGTGAAGCTTTGAAATTTTCACTGACCTCACGTTTTTTTTCCCGGCCCATTTCAAAGCTTGAACTCGAATCATTTCTCTGGTAACAGTGTATCCAGATGATCTCTGGTGATTCACCCACTCTGAAACTTTTTCTTCGAGTTCTGGCCACTGGCATGTTTTCCCACCATTTGCACATTTCATCTTTGGCATTTCCCTAAGCATGTCCTCTGCCCTTCACACTCTCACTTGTTTCTTGTTTACACTAAACTTAGCAGCTGTAGAATTATTCGTTCCTTTAACAAAATCAGCAACCTTTAGCTTGAAGCCAGCATCATATTGCATTCATTTTAATCTTTTGTACATGGTGGTCGCAAACTCAATACTGATTACACGTACTGATTACACGTACTGATCCCGCCACCCCGTGTTATGTTTTAATGAGATTGCTATGGGCGCTAAATGGTTTCACGGGGGTTACGTTTCAGAGGATTCTTTACCATTGGGAACCTAATCCAAAACTTCCCTCCCTGATTTATTTATTAAGAATTCACCTATAACGCTCTATAATGTGTAGGCCTCTTTTCTTAGCAGGTACTGGTTCACAAAATTTCCAGGTTCCGGATCTGGCAAAACTAAGTACCGGCATGTGAGATCTTGTGATTTTTTTTTTCTGGTTAAATCAAAACCCTCTATAAAAGGGGGTTGGCTTATACAGAGGTAACATGAAAAAGTCACTTTTTTAACCTTGAAAATGGGGGTCGTCTTATACTCTGGGTTGGCTTATACACTGGAATTTACAGTAATCATCTACCTTCCAGGGCCGGCATTCATTACTAAGTGTCGTTATGTTTTAATGCGTTAGTCACTGCTTGCTGTCATACTCTGCCTTCTGCGTTCACTTTTCCATTCCTTTTCATTCGCAGTCTTCAATCAGGAGGTTGATGGTTGTTACTTAAATTTCATGTAGCAAGATTGTTAGAGGGCTGACTCACTTGCTCTACCTTCTCCCTCTGGTTCTCTGTGGTCAGCAATGGTGAACTCTAATTTTACCTGACACATCCTGGACTTCAAGAACATTATACATTTGCATTCTAGGAGACAGGAATGACCTGAATCCTGGTCCTGCTCATTTGCATTTTATGAAACACATGCCATGACTATATCTCAACTTTCCCTATTTCCCAAAATGCCAACTTCTTTCTGAAATGTGGGAATCCTGTATCTGGAATAGAGACACTCGTATTTCCATCGTCTTAACCTGGATTTCACATGGCCTATATGGAATCTGGATTTCTCCCTCCTAACCCATTTCAAAGCAAAGAAATAAATATACGCAAAACATAGATCAGACAAAATAAAAGTTAATGCATGCACTTTTTTTCTTTCTGAAGCTTCAGTGAAATGAACAATACTTGGAACATACAGTTAACACACATTAAACGCACTCTCAAGAACAGAGAAAAAGAAAAGATGGATGAATGTGGTCCCCACACTCTCACATTCATACAGCTCCTTGAAGAAACTGCCTCTGAAGACGGTCTGCAAATTCATTTCACATTAAGTAACACACTCTTCCTCTGGATTAGTTGAAACACACTGCAATGCAGATTTAACAACCACATCACAGACTTAGCAGCCATTCACTCATGCATATTCTCCCTCTCGCACTCTCAAGTGAATACATGAATGTCTACACCTCACACAACACTTTTCAGCCTCAAACCATTCACACTTTATTATGGGGGTAGTGGTGCAGGACAAATGATCCCTCTGGGTGAGTCGGGAAGGAGATACCCTTTGCCTGGCGACTCCTTATCAAGTGCAGACACTGTGGATTTTCACTTTCACCTCATGGAAGTCCACCTTGTCTGACCAGTCTACTGGCGTCCTGTTGCCCATCAGTAGGTTAGCGAGACATCCAAATCATGCACTGTTGTTGGTTCACCCCAGTAGTCAACACTTCTCATGTGAGGGGTTCACTTTTATTTTTTTGCCTTTGTATAGGTTAGTCTCCTGTCAAATCACAAAATGCTACTCTGTGTCAATTGTGTGAAATCATGTGTGCAGGTTCGATGAGTGGGAACAGCAGACACTCACTATTAGTAAATTATCTATTTATTTAAAGATCAAGCCAAACGATAAACATTCAGTAAACCATTTGAGTTAAACTCAGTTACAAAAACATATCTAAAATGTGTGCCCGAGTTCCCTCTTAGTGCAGCATACTTCCACTGTTTCCGTGGCACCAACGACAAATTGCTCCACGGTGCCCCAGAGAGCAAACATGATCACATGCTTTCAATGCACTAGATTTGTACTCTGCCGTCGCTGTGACATCATCAGCTACACGGCAGCTGGTGGGAGGGGCTGCCACACTCCTTAAATAGGCAATCCCTAACTTAGCACGGGAGACACTTTCGGTGAACAAGCCATCATTTCAACAGTTGTGGCATTGTTGCTACTGCTTTGGGATATGATTGACTTGGAGATCTGGAGAAGGTATATAATGGGGAAATGGGGATGTAACTGGTGAGTGAGTGTGGGCCTGCCTTTTTGTTGGCTTTGTGGAACAGTCCATGTTCCGAGGCTATACCGGTATCCACCTCCCTCTTTTCCTTCGCTAAATCGACAACTGCATTAACGCTGCCTCTTACACGCGTGCTGAGCTCATTGACTTCATTAATTTTGCCTCCAACTTTCACCCTGCCCTCAAATTTACCTGGTCCATTTCTGACACCTCCCTCTCCTTTCTTGATCTTTCTGTCTCCATCTCTGGAGACGGCCTATCTACTGATATCTACTATAAGCCTACAGACTCTCACAGCTACCTGGACTATTCTTCTTCCCACCCTGTCTCTTGCAAAAATGCTATCCCCTTCTCACAATTCCTCCGTCTCCGCTGCATCTGCTCTCAGGATGAGGCTCTTCTCTCCAGGACGAAGGAGATGTCTTCCTTTTTTAAACAAAGGGGCTTCCCTTCGTCCACCATCAACTCTGCTCTCAAATGCATCTCTCCCATTTCCCGTACATCTGCCCTCACCCCATCCACCCGCCACCCCACTCGGGATAGGGGTCCCCTTGTCCTTACCTACCACCCCACCAGCCTCCAGGTCCAACATATAATTCTCCATAACTTCTGCCACCTCCAACGGGATCCCACTACCAAACATATTTTTCCCTCCCCCTCCTCTTTCTGCTTTCCGCAGGGATCGCTCCCTACGCAACTCCCTTGTCCACTCGTTTCCCCCCATCCCTTCCCACCGATCTCCCTCCTGGCACTTATCTTTGTAAACGGAACAAGTGCTACACCTGCCCTTACACTTCCTCCCTCACCACCATTCAGGGCCCCAGACAGTCCTTCCAGGTGAGGCGACATTTCACCTGTGAGTCGGCTGGTTTGGTATGCTGCGTCCGGTGCTCCCGATGTGACCTTTTATATATTGGTGAGACCTGACGCAGACTGGGAGACTGTTTCGCGGAACACCTACGCTCGGTCCGCCAGAAAACGCCGGATCTCCCAGTGGCCACACATTTTAATTCCAAGTCCCATTCCCATTCTGATGTGTCTATCCATGGCCTCCTCTATTGTCAAAATGAATCCAAACTCAGGTTGGAGGAACAACACCTTATATACTGGCTGGGTCGCCTCCAACCTGATGGCATGAACATTGACTTCTCTAACTTCCGTTAATGCCCCTCCTCCCCTTCTTACCCCATCCCTGACATATTTAGTTGTTTGCCTGTTCTCCATCTCCCTCTGGTGCTCCCCCTTGCCCCCCCCCTTACTTTCTCCTGAGGCCTCCCGTCCCATGATCCTTTCCCTTCTCCAGCTCTGTATCACTTTCGCCAATCATCTTTCCAGCTCTTGGCTTCATTCCACCCCCTCCGGTCTTTTCCTATCATTTCGCATTTCCCCCTCCCCCCACTATTTTCAAATCTCTTACTATCTTTCCTTTTGCTTAGTCCTGACGAAGGGTCTCAGCCCGAAACGTCGACAGCGCTTCTCACTATAGATGCTGCCTAGCCTGCTGTGTTCTACCAGCATTTTGTGTGTGTTGTTGTGGGCATTGGGGCCTGGTTTGGAAAATTTATGTCCTCATTTGACAACAGATTCTCTGTTCTGCTACCCATAAATACAATAAAATTTTCCTTTCAAAGTTTGATTACCTACTAAGGTAATGCAGGATTGAGTGTTGTCACACATTTTAGTATTTGATTTAATATACAATGGTGTTGGGGTGTTTGTGGAGGTCTGGCATTCAAAAGGATGTTGAGTTGAATATTTTCACTGTTTGGTTGCAGTTTGTTTTGAGCACTTTCAGATCAGGTGTAAAGTAGGGTTAGAATCAGTACTTTTTGCATTACTTCCCCCTTAATGTACCCTAGATCCAAACATCTCAGTCATGCACAGTAGTCCATTGTACTTTTTTTTTCTGGTTGTATCATTTTGGAAGCGGATAAATTTATGTTGACCATTGTCAACAGGCATATATTTGTCTGTATTAGATTTTTTTTAATGGAGTAATCTTTAATATTGCTATTGTAGCTATGTTCTGATCTGTATTGATTGGATACTGTGGTTAGTGAAAGTATACAAATTTTCAGCAATTTCTTTTCAAAGCTGGAATATAAAGCTGAGCTTAAGCGTTTCTATTTTACTTCCCTGCCAGTGTTTTGGAAAGAGAATCTTCAATTGCATTTGCACCTGCATTGAAACTTAAAGTTGGCTTCTGGCTATTTAGCTTTCATTTAATGATGAAGATTTGTATATAAGTGCTGGTGGAATATACTTGATTTTATGTATTTGTAGATGGTTTTGCATTTTATAAAATACTGTGGGGATACAATTACTGCACTTTGAACATTTGGGTGGTTCATTGACTTCCAAAGATTCTAGTTCTCCAAGAAGAAATTTCTTGTCTCAGTCTTAACTGAAATATCCTTATCCTGTTATTTTGACCCTCTCACCAACCTCCCCCCACTTTCAACTATGCAGTAACCTTATAGCACTCAACCCATTCAGAATCTCATTAAGTATATCAGCAAAAATAACTTAAGATTTGAATAAATAAAAAAAACAAGCAGAATTGGAAATATAAGTAATGTAGCTTCAATACAAACTCAATCCTGAAAATTCTCAGCAAGTTGGGCTGCATCTATGTAGAGAAATAATGTTTTAAATCCATAGTGCTCTGTTTTTCTCTCTTCTCAAACAAAGCATAATACGACGAGGAAAACAGTCCGGCTAGCCTGATATTTCAGGGAGAGGCAGGATTCAAGTGGACTCCTAAAACAGCATCGGATGTGAAAATGATTATCTTTATTCCACTTGCAACAAAACCAAGAATGTCTAGCATGGTGTCTCCTGAAGTTGCACTCAATGGACATTTTTATTGCTCATGTGCACACCAGTGTTAAGTAATCAGAAACTGGGTCAGACCTTGTTAATTGGGAATCCTTGTGCCTGAATTGGCCTGATTCAGATGTCATGTGCCTAGTGCCAATGGTTCCCCAGAGAATCCCAGATTTTAGGGATATGGTCCAAGCTACTCTTGGGCAATATAGTAAGAAAGCCTTAAGCAAGAGGTATTGTTTTACTGTCCTGTCGAGGGTAGTTTGTTCTTGAAAATGCCAGTAAAATCATTCCTGTAGACATCTTAATTTAGTTTTTGCTGTAGATTCACTTTTTAGTGGTTTGTATGTTTAATGATTAGCATTACCCATTAGTGCCAGGCTTTAAAAGATGGTTTGTATGTTTAATGATCACGAGGTTTAATTCTTGATTATGATAATACATAAGAAACAGCTGTTGAGATACTTGGCTAGAACGTACTGGGAAATGCCTGCACAAAGCCAGCGTTTTTCTTCCACAACTTGTGTCAGGGAGTCTAGCAGCGACCTACTGACTGTGCAAAGCTGTGAGGTAAAGTTTAGCCAGCTGTCAGTGCTTTCTGAAGTTTCTTGTCAGGCTTTTCAGTACATCCACATGACTAATGACATTAAGTTATACAAGATCATATTGCCATGATCTTGCTATTTTGGGTCAGCACAGTGCTCACCCAGAGGTCAGCATAAGGTTATCCCAAAAATAAAAATGTATCATTTATGTGGATGACAAGTGTTTGGGAACAAATTCTAGCCCAGACAAGCAAAGCCAGTGTTTAATATATTGCATTTTTGATCAAAAATAATTAATTGGAAGCTTTCAGAAACTATGTAGGTAGTGACAACACATTGGACACAAGCATTAGTCAGATATTTTTATTTGGTCTTCATTGTATTGGTTATGTTAAACTTTGAATATGATATTGAAATATATACTTATGAATTATTTGAATAGAAAGTTCTTAGTTTTCTCAACTTTTCTGATGTAACAGATCTAGATTTTATTGATTAAAAAATAAATTAGGCTTGGTATAGGCCTTTAGCAAACATTAACGAGCATAACAGTGATGTGATTGCAGCTCATTCTGGTAAGCAATATTCCTTGGTATTTTATCTCTTACTGTAGGAATATATTCTTGAAAAATCTTTATTACTTCTGCCTGTGAAATAACTTGTGCAGTTAATAGTTGCAGAAGTTAAATTGCTCAAAACTCCTTAAATATTCAAAAATCATAGGAGTTGTCAGATTGTTGTCACTGGGTCTGTAATTTCCTACCTAGAAAGGCTTTAACTGCATTGACAACTTTTGATTGTACTGTATACAAAAAGGGCAACAATTTTGCTCCTGATGTAATTTTCAGTTGTTTTGCTGTACAGCAACAAGGTAGCATTTTGTGTATTAATAGCTTAAGAATTTTTGTCTTTGAATTAAATATTAATATTTGAGCTAATTTGTCAGATATTCATACAGTGGCCACATTATTCCATTGAATCTTAAGAATCTAGCTAAATAGAACACCGCAGAATGTTCCTTCAAAAAAAATCTTTCAGCTGCATTCATTAATTGTGCATAAAATATATTGAGTACATTAATAGTGAAAGAAGAGAGTATAAAACCATAAGACATGGCCTATTCATCCTATTGAGTTTGATCCGCCATTCAATCATCATCACTGTCATCAGGTGCAGTGCCCGGTTTGAACTTTGACTGCCATGGCCCACACACTCCTGTTTCGGATCAAGTGGATCAATTCATTGGTATTCATTTCCAGTTCTCTGGCTGCTGTCTCCATCATTTGTCTTTGTCTTTCTCTTGCTTTCTTCCCTTCAATCCTTCCTATAATTAACGTAGTTACCTCTTTCCTAATCACATGTCCAATGAAGTTACGTTGCCTTTTTATGATCTCATACATTATTTCTCTTTTTGTGTTTGCTCTGTTCATGACATCCTCGTTTCATATTCGTTTCATCCATTCGTTCTTTGCATCCTCCTCAAAAACAACATCTCTGCTGCTTCAATTCATTTCCTCCTGTTACTAGATATTGTCCAACATTCTGAGCCATATAACATAACTGGATAAACGTAACATTTCAGTACTCTGAGGCAGGTTGTCATGCCTAGTTTAGTGTTGGTCAGTATATTCTTCATTCTTGTAAAGGTGTCTTTGCCATCCCTATTCTTCTTTTGATGTCCATGTTGCACCTGCCATCTGATGTCACCCAGCTTCCTAAGTAGCAAAAGTTCTGTACTTGTTTTATATCTTCCCCGTTTATTCACAGCCTGCAGATAGGATTCTCCTTTTTGGATTATCACCATACTTTCTGTCTTTTTGCAATTGATAGACCCATTTTTGCACTTTCTTCAACAACTATATCAATTAAGTTTTGTAGTTCTTCCTCTGTACTTGCAATTAACACAGTGTCATCTGCATATGTGAAATTATTGATGTTTTCACCGCCAACTTTGGTTCCCAAGATGCCTCTTATTTTTTGTAATATTGTTTCACTACACACATTAAACAAATTAGGGGAAAAACAGACCCTTGTCTAACGTCTCTCTTGATTTTCGTAAACCGACTCACTTCTCCATCTATACTTACAGCAGCAGTTTGTTCCGAGTACAGATTCCTGATTAGGCAGAGGTCTTTCGAATCTAGATCTAGAGTTTCCTGTAATATTTCAAATAACTCATTGTGCTTCACTATCAAATGCTTTTGTTTAGTCAATAAGACAAACAAACAGATCATGGTTGATTTATTTTCCCATTCAACCCCATTTTCCTGTCTTCTCCCTGTAACATTTGATGCCCTTACTAGGCCAATTTGATAGAAATTATTTATTCTGACTTTTCACAACATTGCGTCAAATTTGTTTAATAACTACTGACAAGTGTCAGAAATTATCTACATCAGTGATGCTACAGTACAGTTCAAACATTTTGCACTGGGGAATACCGCTTATGACATTTGACGAGAGTGTAGTATCAGGGCCATTATATCGGCATGGATTGAGGATGGGTTAGTGAACAGAAAGTTCGAATGAATGGGACTTTTTCAGGTGTGTAGGAAGCATTTAGTGTACTGCATAGATTGTGTTGGGGCTGCAGTTCTTGCACATTTGGATTATCTTGGGATGTAATACAGTATGAGTTGTACAACGAGGTTGGAATTTTTTCCATCTCCATTGTCCATTACCTGCATCATGCACTTGGAGATGGTGTCTGTTGCATCCCTTTGTTTTGCATAAGCAATTTGTCTGAATGTTAAGTACATAATTTTGGGATTTTACGCTTAAAAAAAAATACTAACGTAAAATTTTCAGCAGGCTGAGGAACACACACCACGTGCTGGAGGAACTTCATAAGCCAGGCAGCATTGTTCTGAGAAAGCCAAATCACTGTTCAAGTTCTGATGAGTCTTGAAGAAGAGTTTTGGCCTGAAATGTTGACCGTACTTTTTTCAGATGGTACCTGGCCTGCTGAGTTCCTCCAGCATTTTGTGTGTGTTGCTTGGATTTCCAGCATCTGCAGATTTTCTCTTGTTTGCAGCAGGCTGAGAAATTGGGTTGGATTATTCAAATAGGTTTCCAGAAAGCTTATAGCAAATGGATACATTTCTAATTTGTTTTACTGTTTTATCTTGCATATGTTGGTTCATTCCAGTTTTATTGGACATTGTTGGTGTAAATTTTGAACAGCTTGCGTAACAAGGCCTAGTGATCTGGAAATACCATCTGTATATTTAAATTAATATTGTAGTAAATACTAAATAAGAATTTTCATTTCTTGTCCTTGCCTTCATATAAAAGAAATTCCCATTTTTATCCAGCTGTTACTTTGAATTGTGACCTGTGATACTGAAGAGGGCTCAAAATCTTTGACACTTATTCTGCCATCCAAAGTGACAGAAATTTCAGTTCTTTTCAGAATCAGATTTATTATTACTGACATAAGTTGTGAAATTTTGTTTTACTATATCAGTGCAGTGTCAGACATAAGAATTATTATAACAAATAAAAATTAAAATAGTGCAAAAGATGAATAATATGGTGTTTTTTGAAAAATATATAATTGTTTTCATAAGGAAAGCTAAGATCCAAAGTAGGATAAAGTTTAATCTGGAAAGTTTTATCATTGTTTACAAATGGATTGCTTGAGCTAATAGCTTGCTGTCAGTTCTTTATTGGCTCTTAGGCACATTGGGATGTGGTGTGATGTTATTTAAAATTCCAGACAAGTAGCAGACAATCAGACAAAAAACTGCATGTACTGGAAATCTGGAGCGACACGAAATGCGACTCAGCGCATCAGGCATTACTATTCCTATCATCATTACTATTGTCACTATTCTTATTACCCCATTATATTAATGGAGTAATATAATGGCTGATGGTTACTGCACGGTTCCTCCTTGATTAGGTAATGTGATTATGTCACACTCTGTTGATTACTAATGTGGTCAGACAGTATCTACAGCACCTTAATTGACTTTATTCTCTTAACTGCCTAAAAGTACCAGTATCAGGATCTCCCTTTCCCGCAAATGCCTTTCACATAGGATGTTGTATCTATACCGTGATTGATTCAAGATGGTTTAATGTCATTTCCAGTACACAAGTGTAAAAGAGAACAAAAAACGCAAAATGCTGGAAGAACTCAGTCGGCCAGGCAGCATCTTTGGGGAAGAGTATTGTTGATGTTTCGGCCCAAAACATCAGCAACGCACTTTTCCATAGATGCTGCCTGGTCTGCTGAGTTCCTCCAGCATTTTGTGTGTGTTGCTTGGATTCCCGAAATCTGTACATTTTCTCTTGTTTGTGATAGGAGAACAAAGTAATTGTTACTCTGGATCTGATGCAGCACAAAAAATGTGATGAGGTAAACAAAGCAATAGCAATAATAGTCTAATCAATATACCTATACATATATAAGGTAGTTTATGTACATTGACCATTTGTTTATAGTGATGTTAGGCACTGAAATGTCTGTACATAAGGTGACTCTGATAGGAAATTATAAAGTAGCGTGGTGAGGGGTGTTGAAGGGAGGTGTTGGGGTGGGTTAGTGGGTGGAGGTTTTGATCTGCCTTACTGCTTGGACAAAATATTTGAGTGGTGGTCCTGGTGTGAATATGGTGTAGCATCCTCCATGACTGGAGTGGGACAAACAGTCAATGAGCAAGTTGGTTGGGATCCTTCATGATGTCACTGGTCTTTTTCTAGCACCTTTCTGGATATGTGCTCTTAATGGTGAGTAGGCTGGTGTGAAAGGCAGATTTGACTGCCCATCGCAGAGCTTTCCTGTCCAGTGCTGTGCAGTTTCTGTATCATGCAGTGACAAGGCATGTTCCCTACTGCACATCTGTAGAAGGATGTGAGAGTATATGTGCATAGTGCAGTGCTCTTTAACCTCAGCAAATAGAAATACTGATGAGCTTTCCTGATCGTGTAGAATAGTGGTCGCTAACCCGTCAATCGTGATCGACTGGTCGATCCCCAGTAGATCCCAAAAAAAATCAAAAATAAATACGCAAATACTGTTGAGAGATTGTTTCCGGGTTGCAGGGTTTTGGTTCCGTTCTTTCTGCCCAGTGCACATGTGTGTAGCTCCCCGCACTACACAGTGTAATTCAACACGTACAAACAAGCTGGATGAACTCAGTAGATCAGGCAGCATCCATTGAAATGAGCAGTCAACCTGCTGACTGCTGAGTTCATTCAGCTTGTTTGTACGTGTTGATTTGACCACAGCATCTGCAGTGTACTTTGTGTTTACACAGTGTAATTCAGTGGTCCCCAACCAGCGGGCCGCGAGGAAACAATATGAGTCAGCTGCACCTTTCTTCATTCCCTGTCTTGCCCACTGATGAACTTGAACACGCGCGAGATTATCAGTCGCCTAAACGCAGTGATACTCTCACGCCAGGGATCACTGATTCGTCTCGGGCGGCTGGCGAGAACCGCCGATGCTACTGGCCTGGAGCGCAGCCGGCGGGAAGTGCCGTTGCTACCGGCCCGGAGCGCGGACAGATTGGCGCTGCCTCTAAATCTGTTCACCACACTGAATGTTCGTGGGAACCTGGTGCTAAAATATTCGCAGACGATCTAATTCAGGCTCAGGGTTTTGTAAGTATCAGAGCAGCTACCGTGCTCCAATCTACTGAAACAAACTTTTCGTCGGCCGATAGACCCTACAAGGGGGGCAGGCGCCCTGTCGCGCTCCTCGCTCGGTCGGTCGCTCTGTCCGGACTGAGACCGCCGTGGCCCCATCACGGGAACCTCCAACCCTGACCTTATCCTCTCACCCCACCCACGACCAGCCGTACCTGGCCAAGGCGTCTGGCGGCGGGTGGGCGGGAGGCTGCAGTTCGTGCCCGGAGGCTGTCTAGTGAGGCAGTGAAGCCCTCAAAACTGCTTCGGTACCCTGAGTCCAAGCACCACGCACTTAAAGACAAACCCGCTGAGTTTTTTGAGCGGAAAAAATGTAGGCAAGCGGGACAGAAGCTAAGTGCCGAGAGCCACTAAAACTACATTGCAGAATAGACTGGGCATAAGGAACCTGCTTCGAGTATCGCTATATTCGGCAAGAATATTGTCAATATTAAACTGGTCCGCGGTGCAAAAAAGGGTGGGTACCCTCGGTGTTTATACATTATTTCTACTTCCGGGTTGCGGGGTTTTACTTCCAGTCTCTTCTGCCCCGGTGCGCATGCGTGTAACTAATCGATTTGGGGGTCGATCTCGCCTTTGACTATGGCCGAGGTAGGGGATCTTGGGCTTAAAAAGGTTGGTGACCACTAGTGTAGAATATGATCTGGGATGAGAGTTTGTACAAGATGTGCACTCCCAGGAGTTTGAAACTGCTTGGAGCTTCCACTAATGTGCCGCCAATGTAAAGAGGGGTGTTAAGTGGTGAATAGAGTTGTATAGCTAAGAAACGAGCCCTTCGGCTCATCATAATCGTGATGATCTTTTCACATACCTACACTAATCCATATCCTCTTGTATCTTGCCTATTTTTCTAAAATGCCTTTTAAATGTAGTAATTGTATCTGATACCGCCATCACCTTGGATTCCAAGTTCCAGACATTATCCATATAAGATCTAACCTTTCTGATTCTCTTTTAAGGCCCCTTCCTCTATCTTAAATTATGTTTTTAATACTCCTGTCATGAGAAAAAGTTTTGACTACTCCACCTGTACCTCTCAATTTGGTATGCTTTTGTTGGGTCACTCTTCAACCGCCTCTGCTTCAGAGAAAGCAAGCTCAGCTGATCTGATCTCCTCCCTGTCTTTGAGGTACAGCTTTGAAGTAGGTTGTGCTGCTTTCTCACACTCCAGTGTCCTGGATTTGATCTCAACCCTAATGTTGCCTTTATTGAAAAGAGTATAGTCGAGATCTTGGGCCAAGACCCTTCATCAGGACTAGAGAAAAAAAGATTATGTCAGAGTTCGAGGGTGGGGGGAGGGGAGGAAGAAACGCAAGGTGATGGGTGAAAGAGGGAAGTGGGGGAGGGGTGAAGGGAAGAGATGAGAAGTTGATTTGAAAAAGAGACAGGGCTTGAGAAGGGGGGTTTCTGATAGGAGTGGAGAAAAGGCCATGAAAGAAAGAGAGAGGAGGAGCACCAGAGAAAGGTAATAGGCAGCTGCATAGAAAAGGTGAGAGAGGGAAAAGGGAATGGTGTGGTGGGCATTACTGGAACTTAAAGAAATTGATGTTCATGTCATCAGGGTGGAGGCTACCCAGGTGGAATATAAGCTGTTGCTCCTCCAACCTGAATGTGGCCTCATTGTGACAGTAGAGGAGACCAAGGACTGACATACCAGAATGGGAAGTGGAATTAAAATGGGTGCCAACAGATTCCCCCTTTTTCTGTTGGACAGAGTGCAGGTGCTTGATGAAGCGGTCTCCTAATCTACATTGGGTCTCACTGATATATAGGAGGCCATACTGGGTGCACTGGATACAGTACATGACCCCAACAGACTCACAGGTGAAGTTCAAACAACACACACAAAATGCTGGTGGAACACAGCAGGCCAGGCAGCATCTATAAGGAGAAGTACTGTCGACGTTTCAGGCCGAGACCCTTCGTCAGGGTCCTGAAAAAGCAGGATCTCGTCAGGGTCCTGAAAAGCAGTGGTCACACACTGTACTCTTTTCCTTAGATGCTGCCTTGCCTGCCGAGTTCCTTCAGCATTTTGTTTGGTTTTACAGAATTTGCAGATTTTCTTTTGTTTGCCATTATTGAGTTTGAATATTCTCTCTGACTACATGATTTTTTCCAAGTGCGTCAGCTTATCCCCACATTCTATAACCGTGCTATTTAGTAAGTAAATTGGTGATTGTTAGGTGCCCCCGGCATCGGACTCTGATGGGAAAATCAGGTTAAAAAAAAGGGAATTACTATAAATTTCTTTAAGAATTGTTACATCATGATGAGCCAAGTGGTATCCTGTGTTGTATGAAAATGGGAATAAAATCTTGTTTCTCCTGATGAAATATGACTTGTCCTTGGCCAGGTACCCAGGTCACAAACTGCCCTCTTGATCTGTTTAAAAGACAGTATATGAAAACTTAGATTTTTAAAAAGTCTCAATAACTTTCTTTTTCTTTTTGATCACATGATCTTGCTGTTATTTTTATTTTATTAATAATTTTGTGCAGTGAATACTTCAACTTGAGTATGTATTCATTTTAAATCCTTTGTTTACATAATTGAGTATTACAACCAAAGATTTTGATCAATTTAACTGAGAATTTTTATTGTTGAATCACATGCTCCTTTTTTCACAGTAAAGCCTGAAAATCAGCAAAAATTGTAAAGCATGAAAATCTAAAAATTCAAAAATTAAAATGCCAGCAGTTCAAAAGTATTCATCCCCCTTTCTTCAGTACTTCGTTGAACCACCTCTTGCAGTCAGTAGTCTCTTTTTTGACAAGTTTCTATTAGCTTTGCATAATGTGATGGAGGAAGATTTGCCTGTTCTTCCTTGCAAAATTGCTCAGTCTCTACCCGGTTAGTTGGGGAGCATCAGTGGACAGCAATCTTGAGGTCTTACCGCAGATATTCGATTGGGTTCAGTTCAGGACTCTGACTGGGCCACTCATGGACATCAATTTTCTTCATTTGAAGCCGCTCCATGGTTGATGTGGTAGAGTGCTTTGGGATAGAGACATAGAAAACCTGCAGCACAATACTGGCCCTTCGGCCAACAAAACCGTGCCAAACATCACCTTACCTTTGAAGTTACCTAGTCCCCTGAGCTCCATGTTCGTATCCAGGAATCTCTTTAAAGACCCTTATAGTATCCACAATGTTAAGAATGTTGTCCTTAAAGACAAACTTCCTTCCAAGTTAAAGCTTTCTGGCACAGGTTAGCAGGTTTTTATCTAAGATCTCTCTATGAATAGCAGCTTTCAACTTTGATCAATCTTGACCAGATTTCTAGACTCTCTGGGTGAAAGGCATTCCCATAGCATGATGCTTCCTCCACCATACTGTACAGTAGGGATGGTGGTACATGATATTAGACTTATGTCACATGGATTGCTTAGCATTGAGGCCAAAAGTTCCATTTGATTCACATCCAACCACATCTTTACAGTATCTTTTAAGTGATGCTTTGAAAAGTCTTTATGGTCAAGGATATGCTTTTTTTTAGCCAGTTCTTCTTCCTTGAAGCTGTTCCAAATATGTACCATTTTTATGCAAGGCCTTGGAGATTGTGGAGCCATGAACTTCATCTCCATTTGCAGCCATAGACTTCTGCAGCTCACTCAGAGTGACTGTTGGCACCACGGTAGCCTCTCTTACAGGTGCCATATCTTCTCTGGCGACTAAATTTAGAGGGGTGGCCTGACCTAGGCAATGTGACTGTGGTTTCATATGTTTCCACCTTTTCACGATGGACTGCACTGGGATATGTTCAGTGTCTTTGAGATGGTCTTGTATGCCTCCCTGTATTTGTGCTTCACTATTATTTCCCTTCCCTGCCTTGAATGCTCTTTTGTCTTCATTTTTGTTTGGCCTGTTGAAAATTTACCATACTGTTGAACCTTACAGAATTGATTGAAAACAAGTGATCCTCCAACTTTTTAATTGTACGTAACAAATTGGGTGAATTGGTAAG
Organism: Hemitrygon akajei; assembly: GCF_048418815.1. Taxonomy (NCBI): domain Eukaryota; kingdom Metazoa; phylum Chordata; class Chondrichthyes; order Myliobatiformes; family Dasyatidae; genus Hemitrygon; species Hemitrygon akajei. The sequence goes on from NC_133133.1 coordinate 66,785,089, forward strand.
TCAATACAGTATATAGGACCTAAGGAAAGTTAGAAAATGAGACAGTAAAATGTGTAAATAGTTGTGGAGGCTGAATACTTTTTCAAGGCAATGTAAACTCTCACTAATTAAATCATAATCCAACATTCAAGGATTTGTGATGCTGTACCTTTAAGTCCACGCAACATCTGCCATAGGAGGAAGCAGGTATCAATTCTGTCCTTGTTGAAATACAAAACAAATCAAGAATGAAGCATGTAATGTTATTAATTGATGCAGTGTTTCACTTTTATCAGCTGGTGGTAAGAAATGTGTGAAAGTATCTGAATTTTAAATTATATTCTGGCATTATGTCTGTTAGTTTTCTGTTCACCATGCATATCAATTGTTTAGTTAAAGAGATACCAAAAGTGGTGTCCAGACATGCTGACATTCCTGAATGAGGGAGCATTATAAGTAATCCTGATAGTGTTATTACAGCAGAACAGCAAATATGTGGCAGGTAGTGTTCAGTGTCATTTGGAATATGGAACATAGAAAACCTATAGCACAGTACAAGCCCTTTGACCCACAATGCTGTGCCGAACATGTACTTACTTTAGAAATTACCTAATGTTACCCATTGCCCTCTATTTTTCTAAGCTCCATGTACCTATCCAGGAGTCTCTTGAAAGACCCAGTCGTATTTGCCTCCACCACAGTCTCTGGCAGTCCATTGTACGCACTTACCACTCCCTACGTAAAAAAAAACTTACCCCTGACATCTCCTCTGCACCTACTTCCATGCACCTTAAAACTGTGCCCCCTCGTGCTAGCCATTTCAGCCCTGGGAAAAAGCCTCTGACTATCCACATGATCAGTGCCTCTCATTATCTTATACACCTCTATCAGGTCACCTCTCAAATCGTCTGTGGCTCCAAGGTGAAAAGGCCGTGTTCACTCAACCTATTCATATATGGTATGCTCCCCGATCCAGGCAACATCTTTGTAAATCTTCTCTGCACCCTTTCTATAGTTTCCACATCCTTCCTGTAGTGAGGTGACCAGAACTGAGCACAATATTCCAAATGGGGTCTGACCAGGGTTCTATATAGCTGTAACATTACCACTTGGCTCTTAAACTCAATCTCACTGTTGACCAAGGCCAATGTACTGTATGCCTCCTAACCACACAGTCAACCTGCACAGCATATTAAGCATAAATTCATATTTTTTGTAATTTATAGTAATTTTGCCTTTGCGCTTCATGTCATTTAAGTCTGATAACAATTTTGTTTCTGAGAAGCTGAAAGTTGTGAAAATGGGGTTCTGCTTTGAGGCATTGAAAGTGGTTGAACATATAGTTAAAGTTGGTGGAACCTATTCTGTTTGAATAGAATCATAAATAACTGTAGAATGATAAATGAATGCATAATTTCAAATTAGCATTGCAGTTTCATTTTTGAAATTTGCATCTATAAGCAGAAACAATATTAAGGAAATCCAATCTTTCCATAAGAATTGATTTTTTTTAAAAAAAACTGGAGCTGTGTTCTTATTGAGATTTGTCAGAGAACATGAACAATGGTTTAAATACTGAACATATCATGCACATTCCTAAGTAACATTAAAAGGGCACTTGTGTAGGTTTTTGAGCTTATTTGTAGGTTGAGATGGGATTGCAGATTGAATGAGTTAATAAAGGAGCAGAATCTTCATTCAATGATGTGCCTGTATCTTTTTAATCTTTCTCTAACTCAACAGCCTGAAAATCAATTGGAAAAGTACTTTAATATCATCATTGGTTGCCCTTCTCTTGATTTCTTTTTTCCTCTGTTTGGATTATCCTTTTGAAGACTTCCATTGCTTCTTCAATAAGTTGAAAGGCTTTTGGTCATCATTTTGTTGGTAACACTTCAGAGGTTGCATTTCAAATATTTGCTTTTCTTCAGCTTGTCATATTTCTAAAAGTATTAAATCTCTATTCCACATTTTTCTTGACAGGTTTTGAACAATCATGCATGTTCTGCCACGTTAGCCTTCTCCAACATCTTGGAAGTTAAGACTTTGTGTCATGTTGGGGTAGAATGTTATCAGGTCTTTTGAAGTCATTTACAGAATCAGGCTGCACTTTGAACTGCAAACAGTTTTACATTCTGATATAAGTTCATCCCAAGAATCAACAATATTTGTCTTGCTCCTGAAGACTTACTGTTAAACTAAAATTCCCTGATTGTTGACTTGCCATCACCTTTATTTATTTATGTTATGTACAATATAAGTAGTAAATCTTAAACAATGTTATTGCACCTTCATCCATAGGCTGGGAGCAAGAAAGTTGTGTTGGGTGGCAGGGAAGCAACCTTAATACTTTTTCCACAAATGAGAAAACCTGCAGATGCTGGAAATCCAAGCAACATAAAATGCTCGAGGAACTCAGACCAGGCAGTATCTATGGAAAAGAGTACAGTCAGCATTTTGGCCAAGACTTTTTGATAGGTTATCCAGGTTAACTGCAACACTGCCTAAAATAATGCAATCCGTGAACTCACTGTTTATCTTGGCATATTATTCCTATCAAACAATGACAACATATTGAGAAAACAGTTTTCCAATAAGTTTTCATTGTATGGGTTTTCTTCCTCTTTGAAACAACCTTTCAAAGCCTATCGTGTCTCTGAACGGTACGCTACTTAGAACTTAAATTGGAAATCTTCTGCAATGTTCCCAACAAGCAAAAACATTGAGGGATCATTGCCGGATCTAAACCCTGGCTCAGACATTTTATCCTTGAATCATGATTTCCACTGACACTGCCTCAATGTTAAAAGTTCATTTCTGTTTATAGTGACCTTGTTAGCTTTTCATATTGAAGTGTTTTTTTTGGCTTCTTCAATATTAATCCAAGCCACGTCAAACGCGACTTTGATGTTACACAGATTTGGAAAGTATCTTAAAATACTGGAACCTACCATAAGTAGTGTTAAAAGTGGGGTTCCACAGGGATCAGTTTTGGGGCAGCTGCTGTTTTTAGTTTACATTAAAGGTTTGGATAAACTAATAAATTTTGCAGATGACACAAAATTAGAGGGATGGGTTGATAACATTCAGGCAGCAGAATCAATAAAGTTAGGTGTAAACAAAATTTGGATTTGGGCAGATAAATGGCAGATGAAATTTAATGTAAGTAAATGTAAAATAATACACTGGAAGTAGAAATATTCGATATAAATATACAGTGTGGAGGGGGTGTTGAGTTGAAAGTGCACTGTATGAGAAGGATTTGGGCATCCTGGTAGACTCATCACTATCAACATCTAGACAATGCACAGAAGCGATTAGGAAGGCTAATAGAATGTTGGGCGGGCTATATAATGTGCTCAGTGGAGCTCAAGTAGAGATGGTCTCCTTAAGTTGTACAATGCGCTTGTGAGACCACACTTTGTGTACAATTTTGGTCTGCATTTTTTGTGAGGGATGTGAAGGCACTGGAGAGAGTTCAGGGAAGGGAGACAAGACTCATTCCAGGTCTGCAGGGTTTGAGCTATGATGAAAGATTGAAATAATTTAATCTTTGTAGCCTAAGTAGATATAGAATGTAAGGAGACCTGATAGAAATGTTTAAAATCATTAAGGGTATAAGTAAGGTAGATACCAACTGCTTCAAAGTTAATCCATCAAAAGGATACCAGGTCCTAGGTGGAGACTGGGAAAAGGGAGATTTCAGACTATTATCAGGAAGCATTTCTTTACACTGTGAATTGTGGACACATGGAACAAACTACCTAGTTGTGTAGTTGAGAGTATTATATTAAAGGCTTTCAAATCTAAAATTGATAGTTATTTCAACACTATATGAATAGGAGTTTGGCAAGCTTTGGACTGAATGGCCAGTTCTTGTCAAAAACTTTCTAATGTTCTAAAACTGGGTTAAGAACTTTCACCTTGTTTATTAAATCGTAATACAAACTTTTTGCTTTTACTTGAAAGACTATCATTCTAAGGAGGCATATTGCAGTTGCACAATAATCCTTATGGCTTGGAGCCTTTCCATATTTTCCAGCCTGATGCTTTCAGTCCATGTTATTGCCCTTCAGGTGTGATCCTTTGTGTTCTTTGATATTGTCAGCATTTTATGAATTATTCTACCAATATTAAGCATTCATTCTCTAGCATGAAGCACATTAATAATTCATTTTTTAAGTGAGATACTTCTTTATTTTCTTCTAAGGCTTGTTACCATGACTTATAAACGTTTCTATCTGCAGTTTGTAAGATTTAATCACTAAATTGTCATTAAAAAGCACTTGATCACATGTTTCATTCAGTATCGACATGATTTAAATTCTAGGGTATGTGCTATACAGTATCTGGACATGCATTACATCTATCTGCCTAAACTACCTCGTCCCTTGTAGCTTACAAGCAATCTGCATAATAGTGAATGCTGTGACATCGAGAGGATATTTACTTCCTATGGTATCAGTGACTCTAAACAATGATCCAGTCATGGTATTTTTGTTTAAGTGATGAATTGCTGCAGCAAAATCAATTTGGCAAGGTCTTTAAAGATGACAAGTTGGGGTCAGTACAAATTTGCCATTGCATGATCTGATGTCAGGGAGAGTAATACAATGGGAAGACTTGAAACTGATTTGATTTTCAGATGGAAAGTAATGGGTAATTTGATGGAGATATTTGTAATGAAGGAAATAGTGAGGAATAAATAGGAGGAAAACATATTTCATGGTTCAAGGGTGAGAAAAAGGGGATACCACCCTATTGATTTATGGTGGAGAAAAATACTTCCAGATGACGACTGGAGGCTGTGTAATGTGCTATCAGAGTCAGTGAAGATCACGTTATCTGCGCAAGTAAGGTTGGTAATTTTATTGAAAGGAACCAAGCTATGGAAAAAAAATAATGCTTCTCAGGAATTAATATTATTGTGGATGTAAAAGCTGACTTGGTGGGCTCATCAGTTTGTTCTCCACAGAGTAATGAAATTCGGTTTTACTTGTTAAAAGCAAATTAACTTCAAATATAAACTAATTATGATTGTGTCCAAATGGTATTGTTTAGTTGTGATATCAGTGAACAATTCGAATGTGCATATCAGTGAACCGTTTTTAAATTAAAAATTGATCAGTGTACCTTCAATGAGTGGCAGAATTGTTGCTGCATCTTAATAGGGTCAGCTTAATTGCTAAACCTGAGAACAAACCTGATGTTGTCCAGTGTGGGAAAGGAAAAAATAAACAATTAAAAATTTAATTTAATTTCCGCCATCCTAATAATTAAGCATTTATTTGGAGATTTTACAATGCAAATGCCTTAGAACTGAGAAAATATATTTCTTAAATATGAAACAGACTTTTTATTGCTTTGCTGTTTGTTGCTATGTATGGATGAGCAAATACTCATGAGATTCCACAGCTTTTGTCTTGAAGTCAATAATGAGTTCATTAATGATATCTTAAAAACTGGTTTTGTTTTTAGAAATTGGATTCAATCTTTCTAATGCAAAATAACCTAATGGGAGCTAGACATGTTAGTTCCTTGGGAAAGTGAACAGGATATTTGGTTTTAGAGTATAATTTAAACAAAAATTAGTATCACTTACAAACCTGGTTGGTACAACATAATTTTGAAAGACTTGTCTAAGGTTTGGATTCCTACAAAAATGTACAGAATTGCTCTGTCTGACTGTATTGATTTGCTTAATCACTGTCAAGGTTTGGAGAAAATAGTAGAATAGAATTTCCAATCTCCAAAATTCAAAGCTTATACCATAGTATCTGAGTATTAAGAATCATTATTTTGCAGTGCAATATGTTGCTTATCATTTAAGTGAAAACTATTAATACCTGTAGTTAAAAATCCTGAATGTGAGATGCTTACCGTATTTTGGATTTTATGAAATATTTCTCAAATTGCCTTTTTAAATCTTGCCTTTATTTTTAAGGATTTCTTCAATCAGGGCTTGTGCCATTCAGTTATGTCAGTTGTTAGGTTCTTATATTTTGCTTTAAATTCACTTTCTGCAGTTGAGTCCTAATGTTTTTAATATTTACTAGTGAATTTAAGATTACCCAAGGCAGTGCCAAGCATTTCTGGGTGTTGCCTAAAGACTGATGTAGAACAAATATCTTTCCACAGTGATGCACATTTGGTGCATCAGTTTAATAAATTTCAGAAGGGCACATTGTACTGCAATTGTGCAACCCTTTTGTTTTCAAGCTAGTTCTCTTGAAAATTTTCTGTGTCAGAATTCTGCTGTAATGCCAAATTAAGCACATTTTCTCTTATGGTTAGAATTCTGTGGACTGAGTTGAAAGAGTTCAAACTTTCTTTGTGAAACTGTCATACTTCAAGCAAACGTTTTTCATCCAGCCGACTTGATCTTGTCCACTGTTCATCAACAGATCTAGGTTGGGCAATTCACTACACAACTCTTAATTACTCAAAGCTTGCACTTCTTTGTCTCTCCACAAACAACCTAGCTGTTGACCCCAAACCAACAACGTAAAATATGAATTCTGCTGTTCCCTCTGTTCCAACACTCAGACAAATTGAGAAATAGAGAAACACTGAAATAGAGATGATTGATCCTTCTTTATTCCCCAGCCCCTGGCATGGGGTTCTTCCTTGTGGTAGTTGATCTCCAAAGGTCTCGCCACTTTACATTTGAAGCCCCCAATCTTGTAGTCTTTCCTTATCAGTTAAATGTTGCATTTCAAACTCATTGGCTTGAGGCCACCTGACTGACCTCTGGCAGATTGCCATTGGATGTAGCCAAGGAGTGCACAACTTCATAACTTGGGTGACTCCTTTTGTTCAATTTGACTCTGGTTTACAACAGTCAAATCGGGTCATCTAGGCACTGGGCTGAGATGAGATTATCTCTGCAAACTTGCCATTGAACACAGTGGCTTATCTGAGAAGGATCTCAGGTTTAGCAGATCAGTTGCAGAAACTATGTATCCACGTTCAATTGCTCTGATTAAGTTGTCCCACAGCAAGAATCAGTTCATCAAATAGTTCGCAAGATGGAAAAATGGAGGTCACATAGCAACTTCACAAAATGGCAGCCTGTATTCCTTCAAGCATGTGGCAAAAAAATAAACATCTAGTTTGGCTACTTCTACTGTCTTTGACTCAATCGAGTTTGATATTTTCTTGCAATACACTCAAAATGCTGGTGGAACGCAGCAGGCCAGGCAGCATCTATAGGGAGAAGCACTGTCGACGTTTCGGGCCAAGACCTTTCGTCAGGATATGTTCTTCCATATTTTAATTCCTTCGTGGCTTCCCCTTGATCCACAAAAAAATTCTGGAAATCACATTACTGTTTATATGTTTGAGTGAGTACATGTGAAAAGGAACACCAGCATTCATGATTACATTAAATAATACTGATAAAGATGCTACCAAAATATTATAGACTGTACAACAAAGATAAAGTAATATTAAAACACTGGTATACTTAAAAAAAATTAACAGCACAAAGGCATATAAAAGAAACACGATAAAAATATATCTAATTCCATACTATATATTAGGGCTTTTAATAGCAATGAATAAAATGTAATGAGATAGAAGTACATAATACTCAAAGACAACATCATGGTATAAAGTCAGACAAAATCACCAAAAAGAGATTTGGAATGGTACTTAGCACAGAAGCACTTAAGTTGTTTAAATTGCCATCAAAAAATCACCTAGGAAAATACATTGGATAATTATGAGAACGAAACACTGAACAATAATTATGTGAAATCATACGAAACCAAGGATGTACATTAACATACAGACCCCAGTTCCAAACTGTACTCTAAAAGGATGGATTCTGCAAAGCACCATTAACTAAATCTACATGGTCTTTAATAGTCTTGGATAATTCATCCCATTGTCTAATAATAGCTTCATTATTGTTAATAACACACTATCCCACTGCACAGTAAAATGAGGGATAGGTGGAAGAACAGTTGGTACATATCTGTGTAAGCTTTCAGCTATATCATTGATAGATGCATTCAGTTGAAATAGGTGGGTTTACAACTGGTCTGGATAATACTTGTCCAGCTGAAATTAAGTCCTTTGAAACACTGGAAACCACAACATTAGAGTAAATCAAACTGCAGCTTAAGGATCCCTTCTTGTAATGTGTGCTTGAAGTAGCAATGTAATAAGTATCATTCACCAAAGCCAAATTTCAGAAACATCAGTTATTGACAACAAAATAGAAAACAATTATATGCAGCAAACTCATAATCTGTTAACACATTCTTAACTAAATCCTCTGGGCAAACCTAATATTCTCCCTTATGATGACAGGAGGCCATATTTACTCCCTTTGTATCTCCTTGTCATTTAGTAATGTAAGTTGATAGATTAGTAAGTGAAATCTAAACTCAATATTTCCTGATATTATATATAAAATTGTTCAAATAATAAATAATGAAAAAACTCCTGCAGGCTTATTTCACACTAGCTAGGAATTTGGAGTAATATCAAGTTGACCAACACTTGCATTTGTCTATATCCTGGTACTAGAATAATTTGTTCTTTTGTTTCTTCTATTACAAGTCCTCTCCTTTTGTATTTGTCTGAACCTCATCACACAACAAAGACTAGTAACAGCTGGCATATCATTGGTTGTGGTATCAGTTGTTGTCAACTCCACCATGGGGGTAAGGTATATACAGAAGATCTTGGGGTTCCAGAGCAATTGAGTTAGAGTTGCTTGGGCACATGCTAGCCCATTATTTCATTTCTGAATTGTGCCCATATCAACAGTACCAGTACATTCACAATGAATTTGTTTTTGTTGCAAGCTCTTTTTTTCCTGAAGCAAGATCTGAAAAAAATGACTTTCCACCATTATTCCACCATTATCCTAGTAGTCCCATCTTTTCCTCATATTACTGTTACTTGATCATGATAATCAACAGACATTGGTCTCATTTTCTTTACAAAATCTAAATCTCCTCTCAGTTCTTCATAAATTTGTGCTACCATTTTTTCTTTCCTCATCCACATAGTCTGCTATTACTATGGCATCCAATGAGATCCAAATAGACTTCTCCATGAATATTGTGAATAGTCCATCTGCCGCCAACCTGATCTTCATACCTTAATTTTTTGATTCTGTTTTATCTTGCTCTTTTTTTAGAATTATAGATGATACATCCTAGAATCATGTTGGATCACTACTGGCTACTATGTCCAAATGGTGGTTTCTCCTCTTGGAGCATGAAACACTGACTTTTAAAATCAATGCTTTAACTGTGACCATTCTGGAGAATAAATTCAGTTTGATAGTTAACATTCAAAGTTGGATCAGGTTCTTGAATCAGTAAGAATGAAATCTAGTGTGGTACCTGTCATTGTATTTCCATTTTCTGTTTAATTTTTTTATCACATTAAAAATAGATTAAAGCATTAAAAAATCTGACTGCATTGTCAATATTTTTATAAGACATAGAGCAGAGTTAGGCCATACGACCCATCAAGCTTTTTCCAAAATGGTCATTAATAATTCAAGCAACACAAACAAAATGCTGGTGGAACGCAGCAGGCCAGGTAGCATCTATAGGAAGAAGTACAGTCAACTTTTTGGGCCAAGCCCCTTCGAAGACCCTTTGAATTTCCAGCATCTGCGGATTTCTTCGTGTTTGCATTAATAATTCAAGTATGTTTACTCCCAGTACGCAATCATTTTTCTATAAATTAATCTAAAAGAGAGAGATCTTCTTAAATTCATAGGAGCTTTGTCTGAATGCTTTGGATTTTCCTTAGTGTCATTCCATAATGACATTAAGCTCACTGGTGTTTACTTGACCATTTTCCAATCTAATTGAACCTTTCACAAATCTGGGGAATTTTGGAAAATTTAAACATGTATCAATTAATTCATTAGCCACCTTTAAGATCCTGAAATGAAGTCCTTCAGACCCCAAGGATGTGTCACCTGGTAGCTCAAGTATTTTGTGAAGTCATTGAAAAGTCATTTCCTCAGCGAGTTATATTGCTACCTTATATACACATCGTTGCTTAATTCACTGAATGGAGGTAGATATTCATTAGAAATAAATCTGTCAAAATTAAAATTACTCATACATTTCCTTCATGGTTTCATGTTTTACTGCTAAACAGTATAATATGCGAACTTGAGACCTCATGCACAACAATTTTTGTGACTTTTATTCGGCAGGAATGTAATTATTGTATATCTGGCATCCCAGTTAGGTACATGTGCTAAGTTGATAATACATTGGCCATCACTGTCCTGTGGGACAAATTATCTTTCATGTCTAAACTGGCATGTAATTTCACAGTGTAGTATGTTTAATTTAATCCAGTAATGCATATATTTCTGCTAAATTTTGTTCAAATTGCATTATTTATGATGTGGCAATCTGCAAGAACAGGTGTTTTGTCATAAAATTCATACCACTGCTTGGTTTAGACTTATCAACTTCTTAGTAGAGGAAGCTAGTTCTTTCTTGGAAGTTTTTTCTTAAAAACCTGACCAATTCTCTTTTCTAAGCACTAATTCGGGTTCTACCATTCTTATACGTAGTTAATTATAGATCATAACCACTGTTTAAAATCGTTTTACCTTGCATTCACCTTGTATTTTTGTCTACAGTTTAATATCTGTGTTCACAAGTTGTTATACTACAGCCAATCTGGAATAATGTTCCTCAATTCATCATCTTGGACTTATCAGTCAACTCTCAACAATTCCACCTTGTAGCTTCCTGTTTTCTATCTCTCTTTATTAAATAGTGTGGTTACATCTGTTTATGTGTGAGGAACCTTGGAAGATGATAATTAATCCAACATGCTCATAGCTACCTCTTTGAAAACAGTAAAATGCATGTCAAGAATTCCTACAGTTTTACCAAATTTTGGTTGCATTATTTTTTTCTTTTTTTGGCTACTGTAGTTTTGTTTAGGCACCATGTCATCTTTGACAAGCTGGATCCAAATTTGGCTTAGAGATGGGAAGCAGGGGATAGCAATGGAGAGCTGTTTTTTTCCCTGTTGAAGTTTTGTAACCAGTAGTATAACACAGGGATCGGCACTGAAGCTGTTGTGGTTTGTCATGATGTGAACTAATTGAGTGAGAATGCTTGTCGTCTATTAAGTAGTTTTGTTAATGACCCGGAAATTGATCGAGTGTAGATTGTGAGTATGGTTTCCTGATCAACTGGAAAGTTGGCAGAGTGGTAATCGAAGGAATTTAATCTGGGCAAATGTAAGGTAATGTATTTTTTTAGCTGTTAATATTGGCCAGACAATAAATGGCAGGGGCCTTAGAAGAATTGATATACAGAGGAACCTTAAGAGATGTATAGCTGCAACAGAGCCCAATACATTGTGTGGCCCTCACTTGGAATATTGTATAGAGTTCTGATCACCACATTTTTGAAAGGGTGTGTTGAAAGTGTAGTGTTTATATAAAATTATAAAGAACATTGATAGGGTTGGGAGTTGATCTTTTTTTCTTAATGGGGGAGGGGAGGGCAAATGAAAGTGAGCATATGTTTAAGGGGAGAAATTTAATGGAGATATGGATATATGGAACAAGCCAGCAGAGGAGGTGGTAGAGGTAGGTGTAGTCTTGGTGTTTTAAATGTATTTAGACAGTTGCACAGTTGGGAAATGATTAAGGGGATATGGGCCAAGTGTGGGAATATAAGATTAGTGAGCTGAAAGACTGAAAGTACATAATCTGTTTTTGTTTCTTGAATTATTTTGCTTTCCTTGATTTCTTGGTGTTGCATTGCTGAATTATAAAATTTTCTAGACCTCATGCTTTTCCTTCTGTGATGTAATGATCTCTGTAATGTGTTTATCATGGGCAGTAGTTGGTTTATTATTGTTGTGTGAACCAATGTACGGTGAAAGGCCTTTGTTTGCATGCCATCCAGATAAATCATTCAATACAAAAGTACACTGGGGTAGTTTAAAAGGGGAGAAGTGCAGAATATGATGCATGACAATGCAGTGCAGGAGGCAAAGTGCAAGGGCAATGATAAGGTAGTTATTAGAGGTCAAGAATTCATCTTTATCACATAAGAAGCTCTATTCAAATGTCTAATGAAAGTGGAATAGAAGGTTCTTGAACCTGATGCTTTCAAGCTTTTGTTCGTCTGCTTATTGGAAAGGATGAAAAAAGAAAATGGCTGGCTGAGAGGGGTTCTTGATTATGTTGGTTGCCCCTTCTACCTCCTTTAAAATTACACCTTCTTGCTTTAGTAAGTGCATGCACTTCAGATATTTCAACCCTGGGAAAAAAATACTCTCTGCCTATTCTATCAATGCCTCGCATGATCTTTTAAACCTCTATCAGATCTCCCCTCGGTCTCCACTGCTTCAGAGAAAACAATGCAAGTTTGTCCAACCTCTTGTTATAGCACATACCCTCTAATTCAGGCAACATCATGGTAAATGTCTTCTGCACCCCCTCCAAACCCTCAACGTCCTTCAGGCAATTCTTCAGATGCAGCCCAAGAGATTTATAAAGCTGCAACACTTCCTGACTTTTGAACTCAATGCATCTACTAATAAAGGCACGCATACCGTATGCCTTCTTAACCACACTATCGACCTGTGAAGCCACTTTCAGGGAGCTATGAACATGAACCTCAAGATTCCACGGCTCATCAGCACCGTTGAAGAATCTTGCTGTATAGTGTCGTGTCTCTTTACACTTAGCTAGGTGCAGCACAACAGTTAGCCAGAATAAACTCCAAATGCCATTTTTCTGCTGACCTATATTCCGCTGTATTCTTTGCCAGTCTCCTATACTATCCACAACATATCATCTGCATTTTCATCACGTCATTTATGTACATAACAAACAGGAGAGGTCCCAGCACCCTCTGTCTTCTAGGGGCAAGCCAGTTCTGAATCTAAGCGACCAATTAACCATTGATCCTACGCATGCTATTCTTCTGGACGAGTCTGCCGTGAGGGAATTTGGCAAGCGCTTTGCTAAAATCTGTATCGACAACATCCACAATCTGCCTTCATCAATCACCCTCATCACCTTGTCAAAAAACTCAGTCAAGTTAGTAAGACCTGACTTGCCCTGCACAAAGCCATGTTGGCTCTGCCTATTTAGGCCATGGTTTTCCAAACCCTCAGAAATCCTATCCCTAAGAATTCTTTCCAGTAACTTACCTACCATTTATGTATCCAAAGAGTATACTTGTTGAACTGACTGCTTACTCCCCTTGTTTCTTTTGATGGTCACCCATCTACTGTCTGAAGCCTGCACTCTGGATGTGACCACTTCAATAAAAGTTTCATCTTTGATGTTTTCAGCCTACTGGGTGGTCCTGAGTACATCCAGCTCCAGTTATTTAACCTGAAGTTAGGTTTACTTCCTGGAGATGTAGTGTTCATAGAGACTGTTAGATATCCTGAAATTCCTCATCTTTCTTGATTTCGTTAAAGATTTTTAATGATGAAGGCATAAAGGAAATGCCTTAGCATTAATTTTGAACTAATCATAATCATTTTTCTATGCAGCTTATATAAAGCTTTTTTAGTTCTCGGCAGTCCCAAAATATCTTGCCAGTAACACGTAGACCAACTAAAGGTGGTATCTGTTTGTTAAATGATTCTGATTCTTAATAGATGTGCCTTTATTTTAACTCCTTTCCATTTCCCACTTAAATTGATTCTTGAAGCCCAAGGCAATATGTTAAAATTAACACACGGTTTTATGGGTAGTTTATTTTCCAGATGAGGTAGTTTCAAAAGCAAACACGTATTTAATACGATTGTATTTCTGATTCATATCCCTTGGTATGTGTTGAAGATATTACCTTCTCTTTGAACAACGTGACCACTTAAGATTTTTATCGATATTTTTCCTGGATTGATTAAACATATTGGTTTAGAAATTCTATTATTTAGTAATATAATTTAAAAAGTAAGTTAGTTACTAGCTGAAATTTGGAACTTAGCACACTGATCTCAACATCCATGCTTTAACCTCTATGTTCTCTGTGTGCGGGATGCTTACTGTCCATTCTCTTCCCTGCCCTACCTACCATGACATTATAAGCTTGCCACTCATCAGAATGATTGGTACTCAGACCTTAAAAAAAATCAAAATGAAAGCCCTCACTGTGCCCCAGAATGTCCTGTTCCCACTTCCTTGTTTGCAAGCTAATCCAGTGCATTGAATGTGCAATGCATAATAAATTGGAAGCCAAACAACATTAAGTTTGCAATACTGACCCATTTCTTGAAACCCCTGACTTCCTCAGCCAAACTATTAGCAGACACAGTTGTACTGTGCATTTGCTGTGACTTTATAAATCAGACCATATGCTTTGCAAAGTCATAATATATTGCAATCTTTGCTAATTGGAGGTAATTTATTTTACTTATTATCTGAGTATATAGTTATAATAAACGTTATCATTTTTGGGTGACATTACCCCATACATTTGCCTTATTTAACCTTGGGTGATGTCAGTTTGTTGGTTTAGATGAGTAACTTTTGCTGTAATCTTTCATATCTTCTGCTGCACATGCAGTAATAATAAATAATTGAGGGATAAAAACCGATACCAAAAGTACTGCACTGGTTGCATCTTTTCAGCCTGAAAAGGATGCATTTGTTCCAACTCTTTTTTAATGTGCTGGTCAATTTTCAATCATGAGCAAGGAGAATTGAAATATGGATTGAAATCAGAATAGAAACAGGAACAGTAATTTCATGTACAGAAAGTGGAATTGTTTTAAATATTTGAACATAATTGCTCAGCCTTCCTGGCTCATAATATATTTTATTTTCCTGCAATATAGGCAAGAAAATACTGGTAAATAATACTAAAAAAAAAGTCAGTTATCAGAATTGCAAAGTTGAATACACTACTGAATAGCTGAGTATTTGTTGATTTGTTCCAAGTCATTTGAATGTTCCTGCAGAGTTTCTTTTGGTTCAAAGTGAAATATCAGAGAGGTGTTGGCGCAAGACTGATACTGCCACAAGGTGTACAGGAAGGGAAGTCTTCTGTTAACTTGTTGAATATTTCATTCCAGAAGTCTGTGCATCTTCCCTGATCTCTACATTGAATCAGATATGCTATCCAACTGTATGAAAATGAACAACACCACTTTGAAATATTGTACATGGAGGCTGGACAGGAATGGTAGAGCAAATGCCATCTAAACAGCCAGATGTATTATTGAGCCACTCACTAGATTCTGAAGCAGTGTTGTGAGCACCAGGAGGTCTCCTTTAGTATGTACCAGTCATGTTTTCTGGACTGGTTACTATAGCCAATCTTCTGCTAAACCTTCTGTATTAACATGATTTGGATCTACATCCCCCAGTACCATTTCAGAAGAGGAAAAGAGAGTTGACATAATGTTATGAGGTCACTGTACTACTTGTGCATTTGCTGCTGTCAGGGATACCCTCACGAATGCAAAGTTAATT
This sequence comes from Hemitrygon akajei, assembly GCF_048418815.1. Taxonomy (NCBI): domain Eukaryota; kingdom Metazoa; phylum Chordata; class Chondrichthyes; order Myliobatiformes; family Dasyatidae; genus Hemitrygon; species Hemitrygon akajei. The sequence continues at coordinate 66,800,522 of NC_133133.1, forward strand.
TAGATTTAGTCAGGCCACACTGATAGCTGTATTAAAAATCCACTGATGACAGTGGATATTGAATTGCTAAAGCTAGAATGTCATCTGTTTTAATTTGGATAGAAATTCTAAGTCATTAATGGTACTGCAGATACATTCATTTAATGTTTTTGGTGCATCATGCATGTGACTCATCTTTTCATTGTAGAAAACAATCCCTTTCACCCATTCTGTGTCAACCTGTATCTTACCATTCATCGTGTGAAATGATTATCTGCCGGTAACCAGGCAGACATGCAGAAGATGTGAAAGCTGTGGAAATAAATGTGGAGTAGAATTACAACAAGCATGGTGTAACAGATCTGATGGTCATATCTTATGCCACTACAATTCTTGATTCTTTCACATGACTGACTGTTCTGCTGAATTCTTCTGGGCGATATCATAGGTCCAGCCATCTTAAATTCCTTCCATCAATATCCATAATTGAAATGAAGAGCAAGGTTGAATATCATTTGTGATTCCTCAAATTAGTTCCTGCATACAGCAAGATTGGACAATGTTGAGGTATAGACTAAATATCTTGTGTTCTCAATATTTATTGCTTATTAATTTTTGTATCTTTTTTTGTATTTGCACAGTTTTTTGTACATTGGTTTTTTGTCGTTCATTGATTCTATTGTGTTTCTTGTATTTACTGTGTTTGCTCACAACTTCTTCTCCCAGAGAGTTGTGGGGGTCTGGAATGCACTGCCTTGGAAGGCAATGGAGGCCAATTCTCTGGATGCTTTCAAGAAAGAGCTAGATAGGTATCTTATGGATAGGGGAATCAAGGGATATGGGGACAAGGCAGGAACCGGGTATTGATAGTAAATGATTGGCCATGATCTCAGAATGGTGGTGCAGGCTCAAAGGGCCGAATGGTCTACTTCTGCACCTATTGTCTATTGTCTAAAAAGTAATGCAACAGCAGAATATTAAGGTAGTGTTCACGGACTGCTTAGCAGAATGGTGGTGGGGAAGAAGCTATTCCTCAAAAGTTGAATGTTGATCTTCAGGGTCCTGCACCACCTCCCTATTTGTAGTAATGAGAAGAGAAGCCTTGGATGGGTGAGGGTCCTTATTGAAGCTGCCTCTTGAGGCACTGTTTTTAAAAGATGCCTCAATAGTGGGGAGGGTTGTGCATGCGATATATTTACATAGTTTCCTCAGTAGGGTTATAAAAAGCATTATAGTAATGTTTGTGATTCAGCACTTAATTTGGAAGGCATTATTACTGAACTTTGAAAGCAAGTTGATTTGATATAAGCTTGCATTTCCTGTTGAATCACACACGCATTAAACATGTTCCGGATTTATCTTTAATGTAAACACCATCTTTGCCAAATGACTACCAGCAAGTAATTGCAGCAATTGATCAAAATACATTTACTTGCTACAGATTTTAGAGATGCAATCTTTGTGGACAAACTTCTTTAAGACCTTGCATTAAAAATTAGTTGGATTTCCTCAGAGACCAGCTATGGTGCAATATATGGAACATTAGTTACAGTAATGAAGAGACTTCAGTGATGACTGGCTTCATGTCTGTGCACTCACTTTAGTGAACTTCAGTTCTGAACGTTATTGGCTTACTTTTATCGTGTGCAAGATTTTTTTATCCCCTGCTTGTTGGGTATTTCATGTTTTTTTTTAATGGGTTCCACTGGGTTTCAGAATCAGTTTTATTATCACCAGCATGTGATGTGAAATTTGTTAACTTAGCAGCAGCAGTTCAATGCAATACATAATCTAGCAGAGAAAAATAATAAAAATAAAAAATAGTAAATAAACAAGTAAATTATGTATATTGAATAGATTTTTTTAAAATGTGCAAAAACAGAAATACTGTATATTTTTTTAAAAATTGAAGTAGTGTCCAAAGATTCAATGTCCATTTAAGAATCGGATGGCAGAGGGGAAGAAGCTGTTCCTGAATGGCTGAGTGTGTGCCTTCAGGCTTCTGTACCTCCTACCTGATGGTAACAGTGAGAAAAGGGCATGCCCTGGGTGCAGGAGGTACTTAATAATGGACACTGCCTTTCTGAGACACCGCTCCCTAAATATGTCCTGTTTGTTTTGTAGGCTAGTACCCAAAATGGAGCTGACTAGTTTTACAACCAGCTTCTTTCGGTCCTATGCAGTAGCCCCTTCATACCAGACAGTGATGCAGCCTGTCAGAATGCTCTCTATGGTACAGCTATAGGAGTTTTTTAGTGTATTTGTTGACATGCCAAATCTCTTCAAACTCCTAATAAAGTATAGCCGCTGTCTTGCTTTCTTTATAACTACATCAATATGTTGGTACCAGGTTAGATCCTCGGAGATCTTGATACCCAGGAACTTGAAGCTGCTCACTCTCTCTACTTCTGATCCCTCTATGATGATTACTATGTGTTCCTTCGTATTACCCTTCCTGAAGTCCACAATCAGCTCTTTCGACTTACTGACATTGAGTGCCAGGTTGTTGCTGCGGCACCACTCCACTAGTTGGCATATCTCACTCCTGTACGCCCTCTTATCACCACCTGAGATTCTACCAACAATGTTTGTATCATCAGCAAATTTATAGATGGTATGCCTAGCCATACACAGTCATGGGTATATAGAGAATAGAGCAGTGGGCTAAGCATACACCCCTGAGGTGCTCCAGTGTTGATTGTCAGCGAGGAGTATATGCTTTAACCAATCTGCACAGATTGTGGTCTTCTGGTTAGGAAATAGAGGATCCAATTACAAAGGGAGGTACTGAGGCCCAGGTTCTGCAACTTTGGACTATGGGAATGATGGTATTAAATGCTGAGCTATAGTCGATGAACAGCATCCTGACGTAGGTGTTTGTGTTGTCCAGATGGTCTCAAGCTCTGTGGAGGGGTATTGAGATTGCGTCTGTGTTGACCTATTGTGGTGACAGGCAAATTGTAGTAGGTCCAGGTCCTTGCTGAGGCAGGAGTTCAGTCTAGTCATGACCAATCTCTCAAAGCATTTCATCGCTGTCAATGTGAGTGCTACCGGGCGATAGTCGTTAAGACAGCTTGTAGCAGTGTGCTACACGCAGCGCTGCAATAATGACACGGAGTTGGTGAGCTGCAGTTACAAAAGAGGTTTATTCAAACTTCGTGGCCTCGCTTTAAAGCCTTCCTGATCCCGCCCTCCCCGGGCAGGAATGCTGTAGGGAGCGCGTATTCACAGTCCCGTCCCGCGCGCGGTCTTTTCCCCTTGCTGGTGAAGCAGGCTTGGCGCCCTCTTTGGGACCGGCCTCAATGCCGGCGCATGTGAGCCGGTTCAAGTGCGCTGGGAAGTGGGTCGCCACATAACCCCCCCCCCCCCAGAACCGGTGATACACCCCCCAATGTCCACAGTCTGGGCTGGACTCTGTTTGGGAGATCTGCCTCTGCGCTGCGGTGCCGGAATCTCGACCGGCTGCGCCAAGTCCACATGGGCCGGTTTGAGTCGGTCCACCGTGAAAACCTCCTCTTTCCCCCCAATGTCCACCACGAATGTGGACCTGTTGTTTCTGATCACCGTAAATGGCCCCTCGTAGGGCCGCTGTAGCGGTGCCCGATGTCCGCCCCGTCATACAAAAACAAACTTACAGTGCTGCAGGTCTTTGGGTACGCAGGTCGGGTTCTGCCCATGCTGTGAAGTGGGTATGGGGGCCAGGTTACTGAGCCTCTCATGTAGTCTGCCCAGGACTGCTGCAGGTTCTTCCTCTTGCCCCCTTGGGGCTGGTATGAACTCTCCTGGGACGACCAGGGGTGCACCATACACCAACTCGGCTGATGAGGTGTGCAGATCCTCTTTGGGTGCCGTGCGGATTCCGAGTAGGACCCAGGGGAGCTCGTCCACCCAGTCAGGCCCTTTGAGGTGGGCCATGAGAGCCGACTTCAGGTGACGGTGGAAACACTCCACTAGTCCGTTCGACTGTGGGTGGTAGGCAGTTATGTGGTGCAGCTGTGTCCCCAGAAGGCTGGCCATAGCTGACCACAGGCTGGAGGTGAACTGGGTGCCTCTGTCAGAGGTAATGTGGGCCGGTACACCAAAGTGAGATACCCAGGTGGCAATCAGTGCCCGGGCGCAAGATTCGGAGGTGGTGTCGGTGAGCGGGACCGCTTCTGGCCATCTTGTGAACCGGTCCACGATAGTCAGGAGGTGCCGCACTCCTCGCGACACTGGCAGGAGGCCCACGATATCCACATGAATGTGGTCGAAACGCTGGGGGGTGGGGTGGAACTGCTGCGGCAGAGCTTTGGTGTGCCGCTGCATCTTGGCTGTTTGGCAGTGCATGCACGTTTTGGCCCATTCACGGACCTGCCTGTGGAGTCCGTGCCAAACGAACCTGTTGGCTACCATCCGGACGGTTGACCTGATGGAGGGGTGCGCTAAGTTGTGAATGGAGTTGAAAATGCGCCGCCTCCAGGCTGCCGACACGACGGGGCGGGGTTGGCCAGTGGTGACGTCATAGAGTAGGGTCCTCTCACCTGGGCCTACGGGGAGGTCCTGGAGCTGCAAACCGGAGACTGCAGTCCTGTAACTAGGGATCTCCTTGTCTGCCTGCTGCGCCTCTGCCAGTGCTTTATAGTCTACCCCCGGGACAGGGCTAGGATGTTAGGGCGGGAGGGTTCGTCCACCATGACATTGTCCTTTCCCGAGACATGCCGGACATCCGTTGTGTATTCGGAGATGTAGGACAGATGTCGCTGCTGGCGGGACGACCAGGGGTCGGATGCTTTCGTGAACGCAAAGGTATGAGGTTTGTGGTCCGTGAACGTGGTGAAGGGCCTACCTTCTAAGAAGTACCTGAAATGCCGGATTGCCAGGTATAGCGCCAACAGTTCCCGGTCGAAAGCACTGTATTTGAGCTCGGGTGGTCGTAGGTGTTTGCTGAAAAACGCCAGGGGTTGCCGGCGACCCTCGATGAGCTGTTCCAGCACCCCACCGACTGCCGTGTTAGATGCGTCCACTGTGAGGGCAGTAGGGACGTCCGTTCTGGGGTGCACTAGCATCGTGGCGTTTGCCAAGGCTTCTTTGGTTTTAATGAAAGCGGTGGCGGACTCCTCATCCCAGGTAATGTCCATGTCCTTGCCCTTACCCGACATCAGGGCGAACAGGGGGCGCATGATTTGAGCAGCTGAAGGGAGGAAGCCTTGGTAGAAATTCACCATACCCACGAATTCCTGAAGGCCTTTGATTGTGTTGGGTCGGGTAAATGGTGGACCGCGTCTACCTTGGTGGGCAGAGGGGTTGCCCCGTCTTTAGTAATCCTGTGGCCCAGGAAGTCGATGGTGTTGAGCCCGAACTGGCATTTGGCCGGGTTGATTGACAGGCCGTATTCACTCAGTCGGGCGTAGAGTTGACGGAGGTGGGACAGATGCTCCTGATGACTGCTGCTGGCTATGAGGATGTCGTCCAAATAGATGAAAGCGAAGTCCAGGTCGCATCCCACCATGTCCATTAACCGCTGAAATGTCTGTGCGGCGGACGCCCCACTCTCCTCCTTGGCTTTCCACAGCATGTCCGCCCGGGCCGCCACCTTCCGAGGGTCGCTGAAATCCGCGTCAGACAGCAGCAGGCGTATGTCCTCGGGCAGCTGCTCCAGGAATGCCTGCTCAAACATGAGGCAGGGCTTGTGACCTCTGGCCAGGGACAGCATCTTGTTCATCAAAGCTGACGGTGGCCTGTCCCCCAAACCATCTAGGTGCAGTAAGCGGGCAGCTCGCTCGCGCCGTGAGAGTCCGAAAGTCCTTATGAGCAAGGCTTTGAATTCTATGTATTTGCCGTCCGCTGGGGGCGATTGTATGAACTCCTCAACCTGGGCAGCTGTCTCCTGGTTGAGGGAGCTCACCACGTAGTAGTAATGTTTGGCATCCGAGGTTATCTGCCGAATGTGGAATTGGGCTTCTGCTTGCTGGAACCATAGGTGAGGTCGCAGCGTCCAGAAGCTCGGCAGTTTTAACGAAACTGCATGAACAGATGCGGCGTCGTTCATCTCCGGTCCAAATATCGTTTGGGCCGTCGGGGTCACCAATTTACACGCAGCGCTGCAATAACGACACTGAATCGGTGAGCTGCAGTTACAAAAGAGGTTTATTCAAACTTCGTGGCCTCGCTTTAAAGCCTTCCTGATCCCGCCCTCCCCGAGCGGGAATGCTGTAGGGGGCGCGTATTCATAGTCCCGTCCCGCGCGCGGTCTTTTCCCCTTGCTGGTGAAGCAGGCTTGGCACCCTCTTTGGGACCTGCCTCAATGCCGGCGCGCGCCGCTTTGTGAGCCGGTTCAAGTGCGCTAGGAAGTGGGTCGCCACAAGCTCACATTATTCTTCTTGGGTACTGGTATAATTATTGCCTTTTTGAAGCAAGTGGGAACTTCCACCTGTAGTAGTGAGAGATTGAAAATGGTCTTGATTAGCTTCCACCTTGCGAGGGTTCGCTCTCTTTACAGGCAGTCTAACATTGGCCTCTGAGACAGAGATCACAGGATCATTAGGTGCATCAGGGATCTTCACATCTGTAGTTGTGTTCTCCCTTTCAAAGTGGGCATAGAAGGTGTTGAGTTCATCTGGTAGAGAAGCATCACTGCCATTCATGCTATTGGGTTTCGCTTTGTAGGAAGTAATGTCTTGCACCCTGCCAGAGTTGCCGTGCATCCGATGTCACTTCCAACCTCGTTCTAAATTGTCTCTTCGCCCTTGAAATAGCCCTCCGCAAATCACACCTGGTTTTCTGGTACAGGCCTGGGTTGCCAGACTTGAATGCCACAGGTCTAGTCTTCAGCAGACGACATACCTCATGGTTCATCCACGGCTTTTGGTTTGGGAATGTACAGTAAGTCTTTGTGGGCACACACTCATCCACACAAGTCTTAATGAAGTCAATAACATCTGCAGCATACTTATCCAGGTTCGAAGATGTATCCCTGAATATAGTCCAGTCCACCAATTCAAAGCAGTCCTGTAGGCACTCTGTGCTTTCTTTGTTTTGTGGCTGCCTGTAAGGAATTAAGTCTCTAGGTTGTATATGGTAAACATACTATGATAATAAATGTACTTTGAACTTTGAAGGATTATTAACTTTGAATTGATCCTTTCTAATATTAAATATAATTTGTGTGGCTCCTAATTAATTTGTCCTAAAGTTTTAAGAAAGGTTATTGAACGATGCATGTATAATTAACATTTCAAAGTTCAAAGTAAATTTATTGTCAAAGAAGAAAAATAATAAATAAATAAGTAAGCAATAAACATTGAGAATGAGATGAAGAGTCCTTGAAAGTGACTCCATAAGTTTTGGAAACAGTGCAGTGATGGGGCAATTGAAGTTCTGCAAAGTCTCATCCCCTTTGGTTCAAGAGCCTGATGGTTGAGGGGTAATAACTGTTCCTGAACCTGGTGGTCCTGTATCTTCCTGTTGGCAGCATGGCCTTGATGACTGCAGTTCTTGATGATGGATATGGGTGCTACTTTCCTGTGAAAAGCACTCAGTACAGATGTGATAACTGGGGAGAGGGCTTTATCGTGATGGTTTGGCCATATCCACTACTTTTTGTGGGATCTTCTGTTCAAGGGCATTGGTGTTTCCATATTGGGCTGTGATGCAATCCCATAGCTGAAATTTTTACAGGTTTAAAAATGTACAATTTAAAGTTCTATACTATTTAAATGCTGGAATTTATTTTTCACTAAATGGTGATTTTGGTGGACAGTGTTCTTTACCTGATAAAAATATTTTATGGAATATTGATTGTAAATGAATTACATCCTTGGCATGCTTATTGTATTATAGTTTATACAAGATGAACTAAGATTGTATAAGTATTTATAGGAAGATTACTCTTGCGCTTTCTATCAATTTTGGAGATTGGGAAGAAATAATTATTGGTAATTGAAATAGCAGAAATGAAAAAAAACAATTCTTATTTCTGATTAAGTTGTGAATTATGTAATACAGTTCTAATGTGTATGATTTCTGAATCAGAGGCTGCAGATATTTTGACCTGAGTGAATACTGTGTTAGAACTGTATTTCAACTGCCTTTTAAATGTATGTAAAAGGTATGGGTTGAAACAATTTGGAAAACATTGTTTGTTTATCTTTGTTAATATGCCACCAGATTGATTAAATTATAAATAATTTTGTTTGATGCCTTGGGGAGACTTGTGTGGGAGCACTGGTAGAGATTGCAGATGCTTTGCATGCCCATCTTTGAGCTAATTACCTTGTGTTAATAACATAATTGTTCAAAGGTGGGTATACAAAAGCTGTTTCTTGCCAGTGCTTAATAGTACTAATACCTAATTATGTGAAAGACAAAAGGTTTTCCTTGGAGAAATAAAATGATGTGAATTTGCCAGGTCAGTTCCTCAAAATTAAGTTGGAAGGATGAAAGCAAAATAACTAAAATATTGCAGTACAAAATGTGTGTTCATAAACAGTCTGACAACTATAAACACTGATTTTGAATTTAGTTCACAGAAAGCTGCATAGCTCAATTTGGCTAATTACTAATTAGTCTATTTTCTGTATTGGTAAGGTGATAGAATGTGTCCTGGACTGTGCTTCACTCACCAACAACCTGCTCACTGATTCAGTTTAGTTTCCAGCAGCATCACTGAACTCTAGACCTCTCTAGGGGCATAGGTTTATGGTGAGAGAGGGCAGATTTAAAAGGGACCTGAGGTTTTATTGTTATTTGGGATGGTAGCAGTTTGTGAATCTGGATTATTATCAGTGTTTTTCTTATATTTAGGAAATATTTGATTGAACAGCAATGTACACCTTTTAACCCCTCACATTTCCATTTGTCATAGACAAATGATAAATCTCAGTGAGAATCACGTTATGTTTATTGGAGTATAAAAGTATAAATTTTGCTCTGTAACCAAAACTATGTAGTCAGTTTTGAAACTTGCTATTTGCTATGCATGTACCCAATTTAGTAGGAGAATGAAATCTTAAGAATGTAGAAGACAATGGTGTGTTAATGGGAGGTAACTAAGAGACGTAGATTAGAACATGATTAAGTCACTGGGTAGAAACAATAGTGGCGGATGTACGTGTGATACGCAACTATAGACCGATTGCATATGCTAATACAACTGGACCAGGAGATTTCTATAAAGAATGCTGTGTCCAAAGGATCGGTAGGCAATCAGCGACTAGCTCAATGACTGTCTCAGCTTTGATTTGCAAATTAAGGTTTAACCCTTCTTGAAGAATCTTCTGCGTCTCCTGGTCATTTGTGGGGCACAAGAAACCACGACATGTTTTGTCTCTGCAACCTGTTGTTAATAGCAAGGCTTTTGGGGTAATCCCAGTGGGCTAGACAGTAACAGTAGTAAAAGAAAAAGTGAGCCAAAGTGACCTGTCTAATGTAAAAAGAGAGAAGTTATCGAAAACTGCGGAATTTACTGTTGAGTGGGAAGGTTCAACCTCCCTAGTTGGAAGATAAATTGTTCCTGAAGCTTATGTTAAAATTATAACATAAAAAGATGCAAATTTATCAAGCTAATTCCTTAATATTAATATGGTGTGCTCAATTGCTACTAAGAGATCATTTTGGGAACACTGAGGGAAATCGCCATTCTATGGTTGTGTACAGAACTTTTTTAAAAATCTGAAATACACAGAAATGTTGCAATCTGAGCTGAGTATGAAAGAAAAACATTTTAGTCACACTTTTCAGCTGGCAATAACTGGCATTTTCCAGGTCTGGCATAAGATGTGAAATAGTCGTACAATTTATAATATTCTTGAAAAATTGCATAGGACGTAATTATTCCTATGTTTAATATGCAACATTTCACAAGGTCGCCTTAGAAAATAGTTTTGAACTGTACCTTGATTGTTTTCCTTTCTGTATCCTCTGGAAACAGTTGTGCACCCAACTGCATTTTGTTTGCCAGTTGTCCAGTAAATTGACTAAAACTGAAATGCTTGGCATTTTATTGCCTTCTTATTGAATTCCTTTGGCACTGCAACTTTCAGTGCAAATTGTACTTACTCATTTCCTTGTCTTGAATAGTATTTTTCCATCTTAAACATAGATCATCTGATGCTTCTCAGTTTTTCCTCATGTTTTGTTTGAGACATGATGGGGGGTGGGGAGAGGCATCATCATGTCATGATGTAGCGGTGTGCTACACACAGCGCTGAAATAACGACACAGAGTCGGTAAACTGCAGTTAAAGAAGATTTTATTCGAACTTCGCGGCTTCACTTTAAAGCCTCCCTGATCCCCCCTGGCGCGGATGCTGTAGGGGGGCACGTACTCACAGTCCCGCGCAGGCTTTTCCCTTTGTTGGTGAAGTAGACCCGGCGCCCTATTGGGACTGGCCTTTGTGCCAGCGTGCTGGCTATTTGTGAGCCGGTTCGAGTGCGCTAGGAAGTGGGTCGCCACAATGACATAAATTTATTCTTTTACAAGCACTGCCCTTACTTAGGTTCCATTTTTGGTTATACTCTAAATTCATGCATTTCTCGTGATTTTAATCCCAGCCTCATTCCATTACACATGATCAGCAAAGCCCTTACCACGATGCTGTCAGTGTTTCTGGTGTAACCATGGGCTGCAATTTCCTTATAGTACACATCTTAATCTGAAGAGTTCCAATATCTGGTTCACAACAGTGTTAATTAGTTCTGTACCATATTCATACTTGGCTAAGCGTCTGAATGTGTCGAAAATAAGCATAATAAATACTTCATTGACACTGAAGCCTTGAGTGGTGAACAGTGGAACAGTTACCAGTTACTGGCTTTGAATAAGAAGTACAAATTTTGGGTAGGAAATTTTAATATAAAATGTCTTCTATGTGGCAGAGAGGGGCTAGGGTTAGTGAAAGAAAGAATTTACTGCTCTTGAATAATGAATGATGAAAGCCCAATACTGTATAATGAACCGAGGGAGACTAGCCAACACCCTTCTGACCAAATATGGTTGAGCCACCCCCTGCAAGAAAAGATGCTCCCATCTGCTGACAGATGCTTAAACTTTTTCTGTTCCTCTCCACAGCCACTCTATTTAGGCCTTTTAGCATTCAATGGGAATGTTTCAATGAGATTCCCCCGTCATTCTTAACTCCAGCTAGTGCAGGCCTAGAGCTGTCAGAAGCTCCTTGTACATTAACCATTTCATTCTTGAGATCATCCTTGTGAATTGTACTCTCAAAATGAATGCTAACATTGTAAACACAAGAGGTCGGAAGATGGTGGAAATCCTGAGCAATGTCCCCAAAATTTTGGAGGAACTCAGCAGGTCAGGTAGCATCCATGGAAAGAAAGAAACAAGCAATGTTGTGGGAAGTATCTCGGCTACCACTGTATTTGCCTTCCTTACTACCAACTCAGCCTGCAAGTAACATTAGGGAATCCTGAATGAGGACTCCCAAGTCCCTTTGTACCTCTGATTTCTGAATTTCTTTCCTATTAGAAAATAATCTTCTCCTTTACTCATTCTACCAAAGTGCATGACATACCCTGTATTCCATCTGCCACTTCTTCCATTCTCCTAAACTATATCTTTCTGTAGACTCCCTGCTTCCCCAAGGCTACCTACCCTTCCATCTACCTTTGTATCATCTGCAATATGGAGCAACAACTGGGGAAGAATTCAGAAACCTTACTGGAGAGCCAGGTGTCATTATAAGGTCCTAGGTTAAAGGCATTGTTGAATCATCTGAGGACAAATATCCAAAGCTATAATTTTAAAAAAAATGTTCTTGTAGAGTCATAGAACACTGCAGCACAGAAACAAGCACCTTGACCCATCTAGTCCATGCCGAACTATGACTCTGCTGAGTACCACCCACCTGCACCCAGACCATGGCGCTCCAGACTCCAACCATCCATTTACCTGTCCAATTTTCTCTTGAATGTTGGAATTGAAATGGCATCTACCACTTCCGCTGGCTGATTGTTCCAGAGTCTTATCACCCTCTGAGAGGGAGAGGAAGAGACGGAACACCTGCCCATCATCTACTCTCGTCCTCACAGACTTCAACCTTACTCGACATCTCATTCGGAGAGAAGCAATGGAGTCCATCATGGGCTTGCAGCTGTACATACCGCTCCAAACTTCATCAAACTTCCTTAGAGACATGAGAGCACCAGATTGCTCAATTAGCACCAAAGCACACCATCAAAATGTAAATCACACGCTGCTTAGTAGTAAAATTGTATTTGAAAGAAGAAACACTTTATTGAAGTGTCAGCAAATCATCACCATTGGTTGGTTTGTTCACTGGCGACATGTCTACAATGCTTTTGATGATTTTGTCTGCTAAATCTTCATTTTCATTGTAACATTTACAATGATTGTCAATACCTTCAAATTCTTTGTAGTTCCTACTTGTTGAAGTAGTGAAATAATTTCATTTTTGCTCCCGACCATTTCTGGCATCTCTTTGAATGCTTTGAATGCTTGAAACCACAGTGAACAAAGCAGTTCTTAGTTGTCTTAATGCTTATTTCTCATCAACTATCAGAGACACATTTAAGTGCTTTTCAAATGCAAGTGTACGCAAGTGATGCTACTTAAAAATTGATTCTGATTTACCCCCATCACTTCAATCCTGCATTGCTCCTTCATGGGAATGCATCCTGGCTCTACCTGAACCATGAATTCCTTGCAATCTAAAGTTCCAATTTACCCTTGTCAGATGCCATTTCATCACATCGCAAGCAAACCTGTACTCCAAGTTATCAGTTTTATTTCAAAATGGTTGCATATTTCTTTATAGCTTCTCTAAACCTTATGATAAAATTATTAGTCACACTGATAGCTATAGGCTACTTGCAGAATTTTCTTCTAGTGTACAAAGGTAGTCTTGTTGGCTCCTATTACGCAAAACATAAACGTTGCAAGCTCATTTCCCACCTTCCTCTCCAGCAGATTGAGGGTGGTGTTGCTAAAATACAAAATAAAAGCAGTTATTCAGCTCATGCACCTGCTCAGTAAGATCATGGGATTGATCATTTTTCACCTTCCTATGAAAACACTGTAGTCTTTTATTCCCTTTCTGTCCACATATCTATTGATAACTGACATACAAGGTAATAAAGAGGTCTTGCTAAAGAATGAAACTGAGGTGTTTAATTGGTGCTATTATAACAGTAATTAATAAAATAAAACAATTTCAGCTTTAATACAAGAGCAATCATTTTTAAGCCTTTGGATATGTGCACAGTGCTGTGTTTTGTGATCCCTGTTACTTGATGGATGCAGGTGCCAGCCGTATTCAAACAGCCTATGCAGAACTTTGATCAAAATAGTGTAACTACAACTTTGGCATTTGAATGAGAATTACATGTTTGGAAATTCTAATGCTTAATTTCAGCATTTCTTCAAGAGTAGAACAGAAACAGAGTATCAGGCATTTTATTTTTAGCAAGAAAGTTGATTTAAGGAACTGCTCAGAGATTGCAGTGTAAAAATTATATTTTTAATATCAATATGTGGTTATCTAAATCCCATCTTATGCCCATTAAATCAAAGCTTGAGTTATCTTGCATATTTCATTTGCTAAATGAAGCTGAAAACATTTGAAGTACATCATGACTGAATGGAGTAAGATATCATACAGTATTTCTCATCACTAAAAAGGTGAAAATATTTGTGCTGCTTGAAATATCATTGAACACTGAGATTAAATATTTGAATTTGGTATTGCAAGTGTTGTGTGGTCCAAGTACAGGATGGTAGCTGATTGTGGGATAGTAACTGGCATTGTCATGATTTTAAGGGAATGAGGAAGATATGCAGCATGATGAATGAAAACTGTTGGTAATGATCTCTATAATTCTAATTTAGCAGTTTTCTTTACATCATTTGTTATAAGATTATAAATTATAGATCTTGATCCAAATGTACATTGTTGGTAGTGAACTGCAAAGTCTTGTCAGGGCACTTACCCAATATAGGATTGTTAATCTGCAAAGCAATTACAAGGTGCAGTACTGAAAATGCTGAGTTTGTTTTAATGATAACTGTAGTTTCATGGCTGCTTTATCATTCCCAGTTTTTGAATTGATTTTAAATTTTCAAACTGCTTTGTGAATTGAACTTCATACCATCACTTGAGTTCTGGATAATTCAGCAACAACCTCAAAAGCAAACTAACGATGCAGTTTTGTTTAATAGGAAACACAGATAAAGATTTCTGCATATACTTAACTGGTAATGTAACTTTTTTGTGTTTTACTGGTAAGATTATAATTTGGCATCAGTATTATTTTCTTACTGAATTATTTTTAGAGATTTGCATCATCCATTTTTTTGGGACAGCTTGAGATATTGAGTGATGGTTGAGAATAGGCCTATGCTAGAACCTGTGCTGCACGTGTGTCATCTTTTTATCTGACTCTCAGCATAGTGCTATATTAATACCTTCCCCATCTACTTCTTCGGCTTCCTTCTAATATTGTTACGAATTACTTTCACTCATTGCTAATTCTTGAGGTTCTGAAAGCTCTCAAATATAGCTTACTCAGCAATTTGATTCTTGCGTGCACTCATATATTGCTAGTTTCAAAATGTGCCTTTCCCCATAAATCAAGGAACAATTGACTTTTTTTTTACTAGGTCATCCCTCAGTTAGTACTTTTTAAAGATGCACAACCTGATCATGCCTTTGCAATGGTTTTCGAGGTTGCACTTTTATTTTTTTTTAATCAGCTTTGTACAGTTCTTGTGTCTCTAATTCTGTTGTCCTCCTTATGGTTTATTTTAAATGGCTATATTAATTCCAAACTAAATACCAGGTTTCACCCTGATCTTGGGTGCTCTCTCTCTGAAATTTGCTTGTTCTTGGGCTGCTGTGTGTTTCTCAGTATTCTGGTCTTTTTACCCAGATCACAAAGATGTGTTGGTTGTTTGGTTAATTGTCAACTTTAAATCATCGCTGCTGTAGGTAGCTGGCAAGTAAATCAAAGGTGCGTGGACATTTATTTTTATTTAGAGGTATTGCACAGTAACAGGCCTCTCCGGCCCAATAAGCCTGGGCCGCTCAACCCATATGACCTGCTAATTCAAGTCTTTGAAAGGTGGGAGGAAACCAGAGCACCTGGAGGAAGCCCATGTGGTTATGGGAAGAATGTACAAATGCCCTCCAGCTAGTGGTAGGAATTGAACCTGCGTCATTGGTGCTGTAAAGTTTATGCACTAACAGCTATATAACCATATAACAATTGCAGTACAGAAACAGGCCATCTCGGCCCTTCTAGTCTGTGCCGAACGCTTACTCTCACCTAGTCCCACTGGCCCACACTCAGCCCATAACCCTCCATTCCTTTCCTGTCCATATACCTATCCAATTTTACTTTAGATGATGATACGGAACCTGCCTCTACCACTTCTACTGGAAGCTCGTTCCACACAGCTACCACTCTCTGAGTAAAGAAATTCCCCCTCGTGTTATCTTTAAACTTTTGCCCCCTAACTCTCAACTCATGTCCTCTTGTTTGAATCTCCCCTACTCTCAGTGGAAAAAGCCTATCCACGTCAACTCTATCTATTCCACTCATAATTTTAAATACCTCTATCAAGTCCCCCCTCAACCTTGTCTCAGCTATGTTACTGTGGAGCCTATGTGACAAAAAATAAGTTGCCAGGAAATAAGTGGGGGTAATGGGATTGATCTTCGTGCTGGTCTAATGTTCAAGTTGAAATGTTACATTCCCATTGATTCCTGGGAACCTCTGTCTCTTGACTCCTTAAAATAGAGATGGAGCATTTGGGATAGTATTGAGGCTTTTGAGGATACTCATTAAAGCACACTGAAGCCCAGCATTAGTGGGGGAAGGTGCATGCCACTTCAGATTATTCACCCATCTATTGTTTTAATCTTGGGGGGCTGTGTAATTACGATCTATGAATCTGTATTGAGAGATCCCTCATAAATAACTACTGATTGTGGTTGAAGTTTTGAAAATATGGATTTTGTAATCATTTAATCTGTTCTGTGCTAAAAATTTTGACAGGTAGATGCTACCCTTGTCATATCTGTGCTCTCTGTCATAATTGTATTTCTGTGTTTTGCAGACTATTAAAGATTTTATAGTATGAGAAGTGCTATGACTCATTTGATTTATTGTGTATTTTACCATTATAACTGCCGTACACTATTAAAAGAATACAGAAAAATCTGTTAGAGAATGATAAATTTCTCCCAACAATTTTTCTAACAGTTTTGAATGTATTCCCATTAATTATACACTACTGGATGTTTTTAGTTAAAAGTGGGATAGAAGGTGTGCACAAAATATATTGATGCTAACGATTTTGAACTGCTGAATTTGCGCCTGTAAATTGTAGCTGTTGTATCTGCTAATTCCTGACCACTCGCATGCCTCTGTCCTTCTAATTCTCCCTCTCTATCTCTCATTGTTGTTGAAATGTAAATTGATTACATAGAAAGATAGCAAACCTACAGCACAATACAGGCCCTTCGGCACACAAAGTTGTGCCGAACAAGTCACTACCTTAGAAATTACTAGGCTTACCTATAACCCTCTATTTTACTAAGTTCCATGTACCTATCTAAAAATCTCTTAAAAGACCCTAACGTATCTGCCTCCACCACTGTTGCCGGCAGCCCATTCCATGCACTCGCCACTCTCTGAGTAAAAAATACTTACCCCTGAAATCTCCTCTGTACCTATTCCCCAGCACCTTAACCCTGTGTCCTCTTGTGGCAACCATTTCAACTCTGGGAAAAAGCCTCTGACTATCCACATGATCAATGCCTCTCATCATGTTATCGACCTCTATCAGGTCACCTCTCATCCTCCATCGCTCCAAGGAGAAAAGGCCGAGTTCACTCAACCTATTCTCATAAGGCATGCTCCCCAATCCAGGCAACATCCTTGTAAATCTCCTCTGGACACTTTCTATGGCTTCCACATCCTTCCTGTAGGGAGGCGACCAGGAACTGAGCACAGTACTCCAAGTGGGGTCTGACCAGGGTCCTTTATAGCTGCAACATTACCTCTCGGCTCCTAAATTCAATTCCATGATTGATGAAGGCCGTACACCGTACATCTTCTTAACCATAGAGTCAACCTGCGCAGCTGCTTTGAGTGTCCTATGGATTCGGATCCCAAGATCGCTCTGATCCTGCACGCTGCCAGGAGTCTTACCACTAATACTATATTCTGCCATCATATTTGACTTACCAAAATGAACCACTCCATCTGCCACTTCTTAGCGCAGTTTTGCATCCTATCAATGTCCCACTATAACCTTTGACAGCCCTCCACACTATCCATAACACTTCCAATCTTTAAGTCATCAGCAAACTTACTAACCCATCCCTTCACTTCCTCATCCAGGTCATTTTTCCAAAATCACGAAGAGTAAGGGTCCCAGAACAGATTCCTGAGGTACCCCACTGGTGACCGACCTCGATGCAGAATATGACCCATCTACAACGACTCTGCCTTCTGTGGGCAAGCCAGTTCTGGATCCACCAAGCAATGTCCCCTTGGATCCCATGCCTTCTTACTTTCTCAGTAAGCCTTGCATGGGGTACCTTATCAAATGCCTTGCTGAAATCCATATAGACTACATCTACTGCTCTTCCTTCATCAATGTGTTTAGTCTGTTACGTATCCCGTAACTGGATCACTTACCAGCAAAGATAGAGAGGTCCGCTGAAGTCTGATGGTACCATTTTTAAACGTTTTTATTTATAAAGGGGCACAAAAGTAAGGTTAATACAAACATTCAGATAACATACGTCGTCAATACTCAATCTAAAGCGCAGGTATAGTAATAATCAATAAGAAATAAGCTCTATCGTTGTCTAGGGGTAATATATATATTGTCCGATGTATATCTAAAAGTCTCTTGCGGTCACTGCAGTTCCACCAGCTGCCGTCTTTTGGGTGTCGCGGTGGTGCATTTTTCTGGAGAGAGAGAGAGATAGGGATAGAATGGAACAGTTACTCGGCAGGTTTTTCCAACCTTTATGAGTTCGATCCGTCGGAGTCTCGTTGGGGAATGGCCGCTCACTTGTGGCCTCTCCTGTAGCTAAAGCCGTTCTTCCGTGGTGAGGTCGCCAATCCCAGGCAAGGAAAAGACGCACACGAACCCCCCCCCCCCCCCCACCGGCTGTCGCTATTAAACGCTATCACAGGATTTCTAGCGTGTCTTCTGGTGCGTCTGGGGGGCGGTCTTTACAACCCCTCTTTTATCTGAACTCACGGTCTCAGATGTCAATCAGGTTGGGATGATGCAATCTCTCTCCGTCTCTCCACCCATGTTGCCCTGAGGGTATACACGTAGTACAGTTCCCAATTCACAAAGGTGTCTCCACGAGACAATGACCACAGTTGCCAGCTTTTGCCTCGCCGTGAAACGAGGGACACCGCACGTATCTTTCTCTTCTCTTGGGTCATTGACCCCCCCCCCCTTCACTAGGGCTCTTGCGATTCTCACAAAGGAGGGGGCTGGGGTCTTAACACCTCCCCTCTTGAAAACGTTTTTACCAGCGGTTAAAACGGAGTGGTACAGAGTCTTACAGGATTTTAGGATCTAACATAGTACAAAAGCTTTTCTTTTAACTACAGAGCTGTACCGTCATACATTTTTCAGCGTCTAAACAGTTAACGATTACAGTGGCACTTCCTTTAATGTGGTAACATCTTGTCCCTGACTAAAGGCTGGTAGCATCAGATTTCAACAGGCAGGGTTCCAAGGGGGTTGTCTTTGTTATTCACATGCTTTGTCAAAATCCCGTACAGCCAGTTTTTCTATTTAAAAATGGCGCCCCCATTAGCCGTCACCTCTTTTCTGGTGAGTTCCTACGTGGGGGACCTGGGTAATTTGGCGAGGTACTCTCCCGCCTTTCCGTTCCATAAGGGTTATTCTCTCAACACCGTGTCCCAAACTTAAATCATCGTGTGAATTTCCACCCAATTCTTTAATGTTATACAGGTAGCTAACCCTTTTGTCAAGACCATGCAGGCTGATGGGTTTCAGTTCGAACCTTTCCCTCAGGCCGCATTTAAAATTCGGCTTTTTCACAGCGCTCTCTTGAATAACAACAGCGTGTGGGGCACCTTTACATTCCAAATCAACCTGTAATTGATGCGCAGGCACCGCGTTACCAAGCCATCGTTTCTGTAGCCCGGTTGCTTCTTCTGACACCAATCTAAACTTTAAATTTTCTTCATTCGATTTGGGAACTACAAACTTCCCGTTCCCTTCAATAATAATGTTTATCCCCCCCATGGTCGAGTTCCACTTTAAGGTTCACCACCCCTTCGTGTACAAACACCTGGGAACCCTCCCTTCCCCCAATTACCAGGGTTAACCCTGTCTTCACTGAACCCAGTCCATCTGACCCACAGGGACTGCATTCCTTTTCAACTGAATCAAATACCTCAGACTTTCTCTGAGCTCCATTACTAGGTTCAGTACCACGTGCATCCACATCTTGGACACACTCAAACGGGACATCTGCTTCTTCCAGGCTTTCAATATCCGTACCCTTTTCAAATTCTAAATTCCCCTGATCCTCCCAGTTCCTCTCTGGGCAACTCCCTTCCGGAGTAAACTCAACCCCGCGGGCTGAAACAACCTCGTCTGCCAACCCAGCAGACCTCTCCAAGGTAATGGCATCCTTTTCATCTAGGACTGCCTTCATCTCATTATTGGGAACACCTTGATAACTCTCAACTTCTTCAAACAGGGCTGCCACCCCCGACAGATCATCCATGTCTAACTCTGGACCTTTTAACAGTTTTTTCCGTTTCTCATCTTTATTTCCTACCTCTAGGACCTTTCTCTTCGCTAAGGGCAGATCTAGCTCCTCTCCCTTAACCCCTTTCACTTTACTACTCTTCGGTTTACCACCCTCAGAACCCTCGTGGTACAGGGTCGGTAGGACTGTCTCGGCCAAATCAATACTGGCCAGATTTAAACTGCTCGCTTTCTCAGCTCCCTTTCTCGACAGGCTGCGAATGCTCGCGCCTGTGGTACAGACTGGAGATGCGAGGGGCGGGGCTGCAATCCTCACAGGCTGTTTGGGCCGTGTCATCCTTGTCCAAACCTGCCCCCCAGCTAAATCATTTCCGAGGAGGACGTCCGCGTCAGTTCTCGGGAATTCTGATGGCACCCCTATTTCGACTGGTCCAGATACCAGCTCATAATCCATAATTACCTGATGTAGGGGCACCATTTCTATTCTTGTACCTATCCCCTTCACGGCGACCATTCCCCTTCTCCGACCGAAATCTAGTATCTCATGGTGGATCAACGACAGCTCCGCCCCGGTGTCTCGCCAGATTCGGACGGGAATGGGTGGGTCTCCCCCCTTCATGGACATGGTTCCGGGTGACAGCCAAGTCTCTGACCCCTCTCGTACTCTGTCTACCCGGGGCTCTCTCGTTGATTTACTGATTACCACGGCACACCCGATCGGGACTGCTGCTTTCCCTTTTTCTGGCTCTGGCTCCTTTCTCGGAGCAAAGCACCTAGAGGCAATATGTCCTCCCTTCCCACAATTAAAACAGGTCAAGCCCGGAAATCTCGGGCCGCCTGGCCTTTCCCCCTCAACCTTACCACTAGCTCCCGGTGGGACCTCTGCCTCAGCCGGCAGACTTTCTCGGTCGTTCCCATGGTCTCTCGGGTAACCTTTTGGCGAGGAAAACTTTGTCCTGTGGGTTAGGGCATATTCATCTGCGAACCTAGCAATTTCTGAGATGGACTTATTCGGCTTCTCATTCAAATACATCCGGATCTCCTCCGGAACACACCCTTTTAATTCCTCAATCAAAAATAACTCCCAGATACGCCCATAATCCCCGTCCACCTGTTCCGCGGTACACCAATGGTCCAAGAGCACACCCTTTTCATAGGCTAGCTCGGTATACGTTTGATTTCACCCTTTCCGTAAATTTCTGAACCTTTGTCTATAAGCTTAAGGTACTAGCTCGTAACTCCAGAGAATGGCCTCCTTTACTTTGTCATAATTCTCCGCTTCCCCTCCCTCGACGGCCAATGCCGCATATGCTCGTTGTGCCTTCCCTTTTAACACATTTGTAACAACGCCACCCACTGCTCTTTGGGCCACTTCTGATTTACTGCCACCTTTTCAAAAAACAAGAAATAACTATCAACATCCGACTCTTCGAATGGAGGTACTATCCTCAACTCCCGAGTAACATTAAACCTCTCCTCTCGATCTAACCCTAGATCTCTTCGCTCTTTCTTTAACTTCTCCATCTCCAAGTCATGTTCCCTCTGTTTCTGTTTCTCCTCATACTCTCTTTGCTTTTCAGCTCGGTCCTGCTGTCTCTCAGCTCGGTCCTGCTGTCTCTCAGCTCGTTCCTTCTCGTTCTCGGCTCGTTCCTTCTCGTTCTCAGCTACTTCTAGCTCTTTTAGCTGAATTTCATGCTGTCTTTGCTTTTCAGCTTGGTCCTGCTCTTTTTTCACCTCTAACCCCTTTAGTTGGAGCTCCTGGTCCCGTTTCACCTCTAACTCCTTTATGTGGAACGCCTGCTCCCTTTGTTTGTCGGCCCTTTCTTTCTCTTTCTCAGCCCTTTCTCTCTCTCAGCCCGTTCTTTCTCCTTCTCAGCTGCTTCCAGCTGCTTTATTTTAAATTCATGTTCCAACCTTAATTTCTCCAACTCTAGCTGATCCATCCCACTTGCTGGTACTTTTTCAGGGATATTTTCCAACTCCTCAGCTGCAAACACCTTCTTCCCAATGTAATACTGAGTTATGACCCTTCGCACTTCCCGCTTTTTCATTGATGACCTCACCTCTGTGAGGCTTAACCCCTTCGCCAGATTTACCAAGTCTAATTTTGTAGCCGCCTCTAGAGTCGGGTTTTTCATAAATTCATCCACGTCCATCTTTGCTGGTTTCCCGTCTGGCTACCCGCGTACCAGATCCAAATTTTTTGACTTACAAACCCAATTCACTGACCTCCCAATTTGGTATCAAATCCCGGATGAGCCCCCAAGTTGTTACGTATCCCGTAACTGGATCACTTACCAGCAAAGATAGAGAGGTCCGCTGAAGTCTGATGGTACCATTTTTAAACGTTTTTATTTATAAAGGGGCACAAAAGTAAGGTTAATACAAACATTCAGATAACATACGTCGTCAATACTCAATCTAAAGCGCAGGTATAGTAATAATCAATAAGAAATAAGCTCTATCGTTGTCTAGGGGTAATATATATATTGTCCGTTGTATATCTAAAAGTCTCTTGCGGTCACTGCAGTTCCACCAGCTGCCGTCGTTTGGGTGTCGCGGTGGTGCACTTTTTTGGAGAGAGAGAGAGATAGGGATAGAATGGAACAGTTACCCGGCGGGTTTTTCCAACCTTTATGAGTTCGATCCGTCGGAGTCTCGTTGGGGAATGGCCACTCACTTGTGGCCTCTCCTGTAGCTAAAGCCGTTCTGCCATGGTGAGGTCGCCAATCCCAGGCAAGGAAAAGACGCACACGAACCCCCCCCACCGGCTGTCGCTATTAAACGCTATCACAGGATTTCTAGCGTGTCTTCTGGTGCGTCTAGGGGGCCATCTTTACAACCCCTCTTTTATCTGAACTCACGGGGTCTCAGATGTCAATCAGGTTGGGATGATGCAATCTCTCTCCGTCTCTCCACCCACGTTGCCCTGAGGGTATACATGTAGTACAATTCCCAATTCACAAAGGTGTCTCCACGAGACAATGACCACAGTCGCCAGCTTTTGCCTCGCCGTGAAACGAGGGACACCGCACGTATCTTTCTCTTCTCTTGGGTCATTGACCCCCCCCCCCTTCACTAGGGCTCTTGCGATTCTCACAAAGGAGGGGGCTGGGGTCATAACAAGTCACATCCTCAAAAAATTCAATCAGGCTCGTTAGGCATGACCTGCCTTTGACAAAGCCATGCTGACTACTAATCATATTATACCTCTCCAAATGTTCATAAATCGGGCCTCTCAGGATCTTCTCCATCAACTTACCAACCACTGAGGTAAGACTCACTAGTCTATAATTTCCTGGGCTATCTCTGCTCCCTTTCTTGAATAAAGAAGCAACATCCGCAACCCTACAATCCTCTGAAACCTTTCCCGTCCCCATTGATGATGCAAAGATCATCGCCAGAGGCTCAGCAATCTCCTCCCTCGCCTCCCATTGTAGCCTGGAGTACATCTCATCTGGTTCCACCGACTTATTCCAACTTGATGCTTTCCAAAAGCTCCAGCACATCCTCTTTCTTAATATCTACATGCTTTCAGTCTGCTGCAAGTCATCACTACAATCACCAAGATCCTTTTCCATAGTGAATACTGAAGTAAAGTGTTCATTAAGTACATCGGTTCCATACACACTTTCCCACTGTCACACTTGATAGGTCCTTTTCTTTCACGTCTTATCCTCTTGCTCTTCACATACTTGTAGAATGCCTTGGGGTTTTCCTGAATCCTGCCACCAAGGCCTTCTCATGGCCCCTTCTGGCTCTCCTAATTTCCTTCTTAAGCTCCTTCCTATCAGCCTTATAATCTTCTAGATTGTTAGATGGGTTGTAAAAATCAGTGATTTAATGGCAACACGGGAGTCATTGCTAGAGCACTATAGCAAAGAAATGCCTTGTGGCCCATTTAGCCTATGCCAAATTGTTAATCTAACTTGTCCCATTGATCTGCACCTGGATCATAGCCCAACATGCCACTCCCATCCCTATACTTAGTCATAGTTATAGAAAAGTACCTGCACAGAACCAGGCCCTTCAGCCCATTTAGTCCATGTTGAGCCATTTAAACTGCCTACTCCATCAACCTGCACTGAGACCATAGCCCTCTGTATCCCTCCCATCTATGTACTTACCTAAACTTTTCTTAAATTTTGCAATCAAGTCTGCATCCACCAGATCTCTTGGCAGCTTGTTCACACTCTCACCACCCTCTGAGTGAAGGGGTTCCCCTTAAATATTTCACCTTCCACCCTTAACCCGTGACTTCCATTTCTAGTCTCACCCAATCTTTGTAGAAAAAGCCTGCTTGCATTCATAATGTAGTATACCACTATCAAATCTCCCTTCATTCTCCACTGTTCCAGGGGAAAAAGTCCTAACCTTTCTCCATTCTCAAGTCCCAGAAACATCCTTGTATTTTTCTCTGTACTCTTTTAATCTTGTTGATATCTTCCTTGTAGATAGTTGATCAGAACTGCAAACAATATTCCAAATTTGGCCTCGCCAACTTCTTATACAACTTCAACATAACATCCCAACTCCTCTACTCAGTACTCTGATTTGTGAAGGTCAGTGTGCCAGAAGTGTTCTTTACAACTCTCTGTTCTGGTGACACCTCTCACAAGGAATTATGGATCTACATTCCTAGATCCCTTTGTTCTACTGCAGGCGTTCTGTTGACGCGTGGCCAAGTAGTTAAGGTGTTTGTCTAGTTATCTGAAGGTCACTATTTTGAACCATGGCTGAGGCTTGCGTGTGTGTCCCTGAGCAAGGCACTTAACCACACATTGCTCTGCGATGACACTGGTGCCAAGCTGTATGGGTCCTAATGCCCTTCCCTTGGATGACATTGATGGTGTGGAGAGGGGAGACTTGCAGCTTGGGCAACTGCTGGTCTTCCATTAAAAAAAACACCTTGCCCAGGCTTGCACCCTGGAAACTTTCCAAGATGCAAATCCATCGTCTATGGAGACTAACGGAGGCCTACACACTACACCGCAGGGTTCCCCAATTAGTTTTCCACAAGGGCCAAATTATGTCAAGCATGCCAAGCTAAGGGCCAAAGCATCCAGGTTTTTTTTTCATTGCGCCAGTAAGCTGTTTTATAGGCAGACGTTGTTGTTGCTGATATTACCATTATTATTAGTAGTGGTGGTAGTAGTAATAATTTAGGCCTGGAATTCTCAAAGCTTGTGTTGTGGGTTGCACAAGGAAAAAAAAATGCACTCTTGAAACAAAACCAAAACCATTTAATTATAACTCTAGTTATCACAACTATCAGCTATCACATTGAGAACTCATCTGGGACTTAAAACAGACACACACACACAGACACGCAGACAGAGACACACACACCTTCCACACAGAGTTTTAGTAGTACTGCCTTTTCCACTGTTTCTGTTCTCTCATTTAATCTATTTGTTCTTTTTAATTAAGCTATGTAGCATTTGAAGTATGAAATATAGCTATAAATGAATTATCAGTATTATTTTTGTAATATTATTATACCGTAATAAGATTGAGAAATGGACAAAAATAAATTGATTCACTCACCAATCAGTGAGAGAAGTGACAGCAATGGGATGAGGCGATCCTTTTGATGTTGGGCCTGTATTCTGTTGTGACAATCCTGAGGCGCTGGCCAAGATGTGCATTGGAGAATCTGTTTCTGTCCTGGTTCTTGATAGAGTTCGTTGAAGAAAACAGTGACTCACATATGTACGTGGAGGGGAACAGTGTGAGTAGGAGCATTGCCATAGCTCTCGTGTTTTTGAATTGAGCTTGGGGGGGAACCACGTTGATCCAAGAGTCACTCACCCCAACGTCCTTGTGTTGTGCTTTGAGCAAATCAGGTGTTCCCATTTCCAAGCCCTCCATCTGAAGAGTTGCCTCATCTATGGAAGGCACCAGCCTTTTGACCTCTGCCGTTCACTGGCTGTCAGCCGAAACGGAGAAAGGCTGTCTCAGGAAGAGGAGGATGTCACCTGAGGGTTTAGGGGAGCTTTCAATTTGTTCCCTGAAGTTTTCTGCCAGGCTTGTCACGAAGTCCTTCATCACTGAATCCTCCCGCATTTCATTCTTCTCGCAATGCTCTCACAGACATGGAAAATGCAACTTTCTCCCATGAATGTCGTGCACTTTACAGGGGCGTAGATCAAGTGTACGGTGTGGGATGAGGTTAAAATAAATTAGAGCAGCGCATGCTTTATTTACATGTTATGACAGGTGCGTTCACGTAAGTGCCAAAGGGTCGGCGTAGTCCGTACCTGGCCCACAGTCCGCCTATTGGAGTTGTCTGTTCTACCGCACTCCACAGTGCCCTCTCATTTACTGCGCAAGTCCTAACCTGGTTTGTCCTCCCAAAGTGCAACACCTCACTTGTCTCATTGAATTCTATCTATTTTTCAGATTTTTCCAGCTGGTACAGATCCAGCTGCAAGCTTTGATAGTGTTCCTTGCTGTCCACTGGGCCCTCAGTATTGGAGTTATCTGCAAGTTTGCTGATCCATTTTATCACATCAGCCAGATCCAGACCGATTCAGTTAATTATTGTGGGACATGCTGTATCAAAATGCTGTATCAAATTCTGGAGCTTCACTGTTGGATCATAAATATTCTTCATGGTCTAAACTGCAGATGACTGGACAAAATGTGCTACAGGCTAAACTACTTAATTTACTTCTAAATTTCTCTCCTCTATGACAGAGGAAAAATCATTGTTGTGACATGAAGTATACTTATTTTAGAGGGGTTAAATGTGGTTCTCTTGCTTGGGGCAGAAGTCTGAATTAATATTTTCATGATGTATTTCCTGTCCACAAAAAAACACTTCCTACAAATGTCAATCACTTTCTTGATATATATATATAATATCTTGGTGAACAGTATAGAAATAAAGAATTGATGTTTTTGGACTTGGATCACAGAATCAGAAAATTGAATGCCTGTTGTTTCCTGCAAAGCTTTCATGCTTATTACCTTTTTGTTATCCCTCTGTTGAATTTTGTCCATCTCTAAACAAAATCTAGTCTAAGTATTTTATGACAGGCATGTCTGCTTGTCACAAGTTTATAATGCTGAATGTTGGAGCAAGGTAAATAATATTAATCACCTACTGAACCATCTAGAAAACTATCTAGTGCAAGTTATAGGGATATACAGCATGGGTGGGTCCTTCATCTTAACTCATACATGCCTATCAAGCACCAATGATTTTTTTAGCAATGATGAATAGAAATAGAATAGTAATTACTGATCCCAAAAAATACTATTTTATTTGCAGTGTGAGGCATCCAGTTTGAGTAGAGATCATAGACCTGAACTTTTAAGTGATGAAGCTGTGAATGTTATTTCTAGTTGATTTATTAAAACACATATCTTTCCTTTCAATTTCCTCTTTCTAAACATCTTGTGCCTGCAGTATTTAAAGTTAAATCTGGCACATGTTGGATAGGCTCGGCAGGCGGGGCAGCATCTATGGATAGAGGAGTGGAATAGTATTTAATGTTGATGAACTGCAGTGCAATTGTAATTTAACAATTAGTAATTAACAAAGTAAAACATTCACAGACATTATTTTGTGGCATAATTTAAATGTTTTAAAAATGATTATATAATTTTCCCCTAGAAACAAACATGCTTATGTGAATGCTGTAATTAATGAAAGTAAATATTGTTTTATTTGTAATTTTGTCTCATCAGTAACAGCCACAGTTTTTTTTGAAGTTCAGCTACTATTTAGAAAGGGCTTTATTCCTTTGTTTTAGGCACATTTTCTTGCATCTGCTTTGCCAGGCCTGTGGTCTCAGCTCATTTTAATTAAAATGCTTCCCAATGGATGAGCTTTCTTCTCTGTGCGATGGTATCATTACTGTGAATTGAAACCCCTTTCTGCAGATCACTTGCAAGTTTCCCTGAATACTGATGCATTCAAATTAGTTCTTGTTTGCATATGTCTTGGATAATAATCACTCATTTATTAACCTTATGGTTCTGTATTATTGGCTGCAAGCTCTTGTGTATTCTCTTACTGCTGTCCTTAGAAGATATGGTTCCACTCTGTCAACTGTTTCTTCCCATTCTGGCCAAAAGATGTTCCTCAACACCAGCAAGGTCTTGCATATGTGTGGACGTGGCTACAGTACCATTCCTTCTGATCAATTTCTCTTTTATGACCAATACTATAGTTTTCCCTTGCCCATTTGAAAGGCTTCTAGTACTACTGGTGAAGCTGCCCCTCCTGCAGTTAGTTATTTGGCAATGATCATAGAATCCTTCCCATCATCCCTTCCAAATGGCATTCATTGCTAATGTTTCATACTAATTCCTGGGTATGTTGAACAAGCTTGCATTGGGCATGAGGATGTATAATATTTATAATTATAGATGGAAATAGAGGATTTGAATCACCTTGAGTAAATAAATACATGACAGAAAGCATCTCGTGAAAACCTTGAGTTAGATTTTACTTAACTGGAGTCATTGTCTGATCTTCACAAGCCTCTAAGTAGTCTGGATCAAAAGGATCAATTTTACTGGCTCATCACGCTGCAGTTGAGCAGAATGATTTCTCGATCTTGCAAGTGCAGTCTTAGAACGTAGAATAGTACAGCCGCTTTGGGCCATGATAATGTGCTGACTTTCTCAATGCTCAAAGCAAATTTATTATCAAAATATGTATTTGTCATCTTGTACTACCCTGGGATTCATTTTCTTGCAGGCATTCATAGTAGAACAAAATTGTAACCTGTCCTTTTTGTACAGGTCATACTTTCCCCAGAAGAGATTCCAGTGATCCAGAGATTAGGGCCTCCTCCATTTCCCTACTTATTTTGTTAGTGCTACAACTTTGAGCTGCTTACTCTGTCCCTTTTAAAATGCTGTGGACCCAATCCGAGACATCCCTCACCCTGGCACAGGGGTGCAGCATACCAGCCGGTGTCTCTGTCACGTCCACAGACTTGCTTCTCTGCTGCTCTAACTATCCAGTCCCCAATCACTACTGCACTCCTCTTCTCCCTGCTCCCTTTCTGAGCCACAGAGCCACATTCGCTGCCAGAGACATGACTGTTTTAGTTTCCTCTGCCAAGTCATTCCCCTCCCCCAAACAGTATCCAAAGCAGTATACCTGTTGTTGAGGGGGATAACCACAGGGATATGGTGCACTGCCTGCCTGTCCCCTTTCTCCCTCTTGATGGTCGCCTGTGTCCTGCACCTTGGGTGTAACTACCTCTGTGTATGTCCTGTCAAGCAACTCCTCTCCTCCTAAATGATCTGGAGTTCATGAAGTTCCAGCGCCAGTTCCTTTACGCAGTCTGAAAGAAGCTGCAGCTGGATACATTTGCAGGCGTAATTGCAGGGAAACTGGAGGTCTCTCTGCCTTCCCACATCCCGCAAGGCGAGCATTCCACTATTCTGCCTGGCATCAACACTGCATTAACTGTGTAATAAGAAAGAAAAATTAAATGAAAAATATCTATGTACAATCTTTGCTTCTCCTCACTGAAACCTAAATAAGCCAAAGCCTGAGCTCTTCACTTTAACACTGACCCACTGCCACAATGACTGCTCTCACCTAACTTTTTTATTGGCCCTTGTCAAGTGCCTTATTCTGCACAATCCAACATCGTCTTGGGAACTCTGGTGCGCAGAATGCTGCTTTTGAATTCCCTCTCCTGCAGCACAATCGGTCATCTCTTCAGGTACTGTAGTATGGAGAATTGAACCATTGCAACCTACTTCTACACTATCCACAACACTGCCAACCTCCCAGTAGACGACTTGTGTGAATTTCATTTAACTTGAGTTACAATGTTCATCATCATTGCAGTTCCACTCCAAAGAAAATGCAGGGTGCAGTATCTATCATTCTATATGGCCTTTGTTAACCTTGTACCCTGTCATTGATGATTGGTTCGTAGTGGTCCTGCTATGGGCACACAACAGACAGAACCTCAGTTTAGATTGGTGTCACGCAAGGCTCAGTCATTGTTATAACATGATGCACCTGGCCTCCATCAGGCTACTCACTGGAGTGTAGCTACTGTACAGGACAAATTGGAAGCGGTTCAGTCTCTGTCACCATTGTCCACTCAAACTAAGGTCAACCCAAATTCAATCATTAAACTACACAATGCAGATGACATCTTTGGATAAACCATTTGGAGGCGAAGATTTCATTTTTGGTTGATAATCAACATGGGCTTTATGTAACATCTGAAAAGGAAATATCTTATACTCAACTGCTGCTGCTATGTAATAGGATAAAGGTCCATGACAAGATTTTGGAAAGAGTGAATTTCTTCATGTGTCCTGGGAGCTACCTCTCAATCAAGATGATGGTAAAGATCATGGTGCTGCAATTACATAAGCTACTTCACAGCAGCAGAGAGCCAGGTTTTATCTTGATCCCTATTTGCGTCTGTATGGAGTTTGTAAAATCTCTCCATAACTGAGTGGGTTTCCACTGAATGCCTCTGTTTCCTCACACATCCTGTGATCTACCAGGCAGCGGTGAGCTCTTCTGAGCCATGCACTATTTACCATTTGGTCTGCTGGATGTGCAAGCCACATTGCTTATTTACCTGACTCCCAAATCAGACGGTCTTCCAAGATTCCAAGGTGATTGAGATGCAGTATCAACCTTTCATTTAATAAAATGTATGTATATTTTGTGTATATTAAGAACTTATTGGAAGAATTAGTCAAGATGCAATGGAAGCAGTTCTAGCTGTTCAGTTCAATTGAAAGTTGTGCAACAGAAATTATGTATTTATAATTTTATTGTATATATAATGTAAGTCTATGTAAAAATGGGTTCATAATTTAACACAATTGGTTATCTCTTTTTCAAGCAGAAAATAATCCCTCCAAATGTGCCTTTCAGAGCATAGCTAAGTAGGTAGAAAGCAATACAGTTCTAAAATCATGAGATACACTTTAGAACAATCCCTGCAGAAATTATATTAGTAAACTTCTACCAGTAATCATGTTTTCTTCATTGGAGACCAAGTACATTGATATAAACAGTGGCTGAGCATAGCTTGCTGGTTTTTTGTTCTGATTTAATTGAGAGGAAGACTTGGGAAGTGAGGAAGGCCAGCTTAATATACTCCAAAGGCTCAGTCAGAAACCTCAGTAACCTTATAACTGAATGTTAAGGTCAGCTATTGAAATTTGATTGAAATGAATTGTTCATTATCCTGCATGGCTGTTTTGTAGCTCTTAGGAAAACTAGGGTGACGCAAACATTTGTCCACTAGTATTCCCACTCCATCCTCCCACCCCCACAAATACATTCGCTGTTTGCCTTGTTCACCCCCCACTGAATTGAAGTGGCTTTGGAGCATCTCTCTCTTTTCATAATTTCCTAAAAGGTTTTGCAGAGAAACTGGTGATGTTTACGTTCTCTGGGTTGCAACACCTTCTCAGATGTCAGAAACAGCTATAAGGATAAATGACTAGATAATAGGAATCTAATGAATGTTGGGTAAAGTTTAACAGTCAGCAAATCTTCTTGCTTTGAAAATAACTGGAATCTCTTGGATCCACATAAAAAAGTAGGTAACATCTCAGTGTAATGATTTTTTTTGCATGACAGTTTTCAATTATGCATTGCAGCAGGAATAATTTTATTGGTATGTAGTTCAGGAAAGGAGTGTGACTCCGCTTAATCTTGACTGAGTTGCGTATGCTGTCACTGGGTGGTGCTGAATTAGTCTGCAGTTGAAATCTCACAAAAAATATCATTGTAGTATGTTAACAGGAGAAGTTTTAAAGTTTGACCAATTCATATTCTTATTTAGAAAAGACATTGCAAAGCGTATTGGTGTATCAGGTATCTTTATGTATCACAGCATTTGGCTTAATTTGTGAATAACTTTAATTGTTGTAGTTTGTAACCTATACTCAGTTTATTTAAAAATCAAAACAATTTTACCTTGTGCATCTTTAACTACTGAATGGAAATATTTTGATATGTATTTTATCCTGTCCCAGTGCTTTACATTATTTATTACCCAATCTTCAATTTTCTTTAGTCAGAGTTGCACGCCTTCATGCATAATTCCTTCAGTGGGTAGGTGCGACAGATGGCTCCAGAACTCCTTTGTGGCTGTCAATGGCATTTACTTTTGTGGTTGTGCCAAAAATTACTGAATGGAGGGACTAATCAAATGGAAAGCCATTTTCCCCTTTTGTCATGGGTACAACTGCATTGTTAATATATTATTGAGTTATACCCTTTTTTGTTACCATTTCTTCTGTCAAGCACTACAAACACCCTTTCCCTCCCCTCACACAACCCAAACAAGTTGTTTTTGGACCATCCAGATTCAATTTTTATTCTCCCATCAAGAAATTGCTGTATGATACTTCAGCAGTATTTAGAGATAATTCTTTAATGTTCATGCATGTTGTTTTAATGTCTGTTAATTTTTAGCAATAACTAACAAATGTTGAGTATCAAAAACAACATGAAAAAGATAGATCTGAACAGTCCTAGAACTGATGGATCAAATCGAAGTTCTGGGATCATATCATACCAAGTCAGGAATTGTGATGAGCAATCAAGTAGCTGGTGGGTGAAGAAGACTCTAAGTAGGGTAAGGGTAAATTGGTTTATTATTAACATATGTAGCAAGGTACAGTGGAAAAATTTATTTTGCATACATATAGATCATTACTTCATATTAATGCATTAAGGTGGTACAAGGGATATTAATAATGCAGAATGAAGTGTTGCAGTTATCGAGAAAGTGTAGAGAATAAGGTACAAGGCCATAACAAAGTAGGTTGTGAGGAAAGAGTTCATCTTACTGTATCAGGAGTGATTCAGTAGTCCTACAGCAGTAGGGTAGAAGCTATCCTTGAGACTGGTTGTACTTCCAAGCTTTTGAATGTTTTGCCCAATGGAGGGAGTAAAGAAGTGAGAATGTTCAGGGTGGGTGGGGTCTTCGATTATGCTCACAAACAAAAGAAAATTTGCAGATGCTGGAAATCCAAGCAACACACAAAATGCTAGAGGAACGCAGCAGGCTAGGCAGCATCTATGGAAAAAGAGTATGATCGATGTTTTGGGCTAAGACCTTTCAGCAGGCCTGGAGAGTTCAGTTCACCAATCCTGCTTAAAGGTCTCAGCCTGAAACGTCGACTATACACTTTTCCATAGATGCTGTCTGGCCTGCTGAGTTCCACCAGCATTTTGTGTGAGTTTCTTTGATTATACTCGCTGTTTTACTGAGTCTGTGAGAAGTATAGACAGAGTCTATGGAGGGGAGGCTGGTTTCTGTAATGTGCTGAGCTGTGTGCACAACTCTGCAGTTTATTGTGCTCAGTTGGTGGCATGTGGGGACAGCACCATTTTCCAATATACATCCAGACCACGTACTGTATTGTCCTCAATATTTTGAATCTTCCCAGTCACATTTTATGAATATTGTAAGAAGAGGAGCTGCTGTAGTTCAACAAGCTGGTTCATCACCAACTTATTAAAGGCATTTTGGGATGTGCAATAAATGTCTACTTTTGCTAGTGATGCCACACCTTGAAAAATTAATTTAAACAGTTCTTTATCTCTGAATCTTTGTTTTCTTATTACATTTTAGTCTGCACTAGCATAGTCAGTGTTTCTGTTCAGCTACTTTGAATTTTATCCAACATACCATTATCAAGGTGTTCAGAGGCTGAATCCTTGACTTGGTGATTATGTATGTAATATATGCATGACATCCAGCTTTGAAGAAGGGCAATTAGTTTATTGTGAAAGGACATGTCTTTGTACTAACACTTTTCCCAAGACTGGACAACTTGTCGGACCTTTTTGACATTAACTCTGAAATAAACCAAAGTTTCTTAATATTTGTCTTCTGTTCATGCACACTTGTCTGGGCTTCTCATTTCACGAATCTTCCTAATTGCTTTGTGTAACCTTCATGTATGGAAATAATCTCCAGCAGCTATTCACTTTAATTTCATATTCTTATCTCATTCTATTCCTTCTTCCAGTTAAGATCCTGGTTTATATCATTTCACCTTCAACATCTATTTAATGATCTTCAATTTCTCCATTTATCAATCTGCTCTCAACAAATGGTTCCATAAGATGGACTGTTGACCTCACAATGTACCTTGTTTTGGCCTTGCACCTTACTTTCCACTTGCTGCAGAGTCCCTGAAAATGAGTCCATAGCCATGGAGCTAGTTCAGTGTTGCAGCTGGTCCAGGAGCTGCTTGGCTGCAGCCTGTAGCCACAGAGCCAGTTCAGGGCTGAGGTGAATGCCAGTGGTTGTAGGCCATAGCTGTAGAGTCAGTCGAGTACAGAGGCAGGTAAACCTCAGAGTGGTGAGCTGAACAGTCTATATTTCAAGCTTACACTGGTAAGACTCCATAACCCTTTCTGTGCTTATTCAGTGACTGCATTGGTGCTGCTTTCTGAGCTTGTCAATTTCATCCAATTTTCCTCCAACTTTTACCCAACCCTCAAATTTACTTTGTCTATCTCTAACACCTTTCTTCTCTCTTGAGCTCTTTGTCTCTATCTTTGGGAACAGATGGTCTTTTATAAGCTTACTGACTCTCACAGCTATCTTGACTATCCCTATTCCTGTGCTGTAAAAATGCTGTTCCGTTTTCTCAGTTCCTTTGACTCCACTGTATCCATTCTCAGGATGAAACTTTCTATTCCAGAGATCTGAGATGTCCTACTACTTTAAAGAATGGGCTTCCCTAACTCAACCACTGATGTTGCACTCACCCACATCTCTATTTTCTGGAAATCTACCTTCACCCCATTTTCTCATCACCATTACGAAGTTAGAGTTCCCCTTGTCCTTGCCTATCACTCCACGATTCTCTGCATCTAGCTCATCATTACTTGCATTATCTGCCATCTTCCGTGGGATACTACCATTAAGCACTTCTTTTCTTCCTCCCCACACTCTACTTTCTGCAGGGGTTGTACTCTCAGTGACTTCCTTAGACATGCAACTCTCCCTGCTAGCTCCCTCCCTGCAAGTGTGAAAAGTGCTACACCTGCCTATTTACCATTTTGACCACCATTCAGTGCTGCAAACAGTCCTTCGAGGTGAAGCACCACTTCACCTACAAATCCTCTGGGGTCATCCACTGTATCTGATGTTCCTAGTGTGGCCTCCTCTATATTAGTGAGACTTTGCTCTGTCCCCCAGAACAGGTGGCATTTCCTGGTAGCCAACCATTTTAATTCTACTTGCTTTTCCTATTCTGACATGTCAGTCCACGGCCACCTCTACCACTATTATGGGGCCACTGTCAGGGAGCAACACCTCATTCTGTCTGGGTACCTTCCAACCTGATAGCATGATCATTGATTTCTCTAACTTTGGTTAATTTCTCCCCACTCCCTTTTCTCTCTTCTTCAATTCCGTATTCTGACTCCTCTCTTATCCCTTCTCTTCAAATCACCCACTGATCTTCCCCTGGTTCCCCCTCTTCCCCTTTCACCCAGGATCCACTCTCCTCCCCTGTCAGGTTCATCCTTGTTCAACCCTTTATCTTTTCCACCTAACACCTCCCAGCTTCTCACTTCATACTCTCACCTCCACCACCCCACCTTTCCCCTCACCTGGCATCACTTAGCAACTGCCACCTTATAGTCCTTCCCCTCCCCATCCCCAACCATCTAATTCTGGCTTCTTCGCCCTTCCTTTCTAGTCCTGATGAATGGTCTTGGCCTGAAACATTGTCTGTTTATTCCTCTTCTTAGATGCTGTCTCACCTGCTGAGTTCCTCCAGCATTTTGTGTTCCAGCATCTTCAGAATCGCTTGTGTTATTCAGATTGATTTGTTTCTTTCAAGGACTTGTGCACATGAACACCAAGATTTCTGCTCTTTAGCAAAATTCTTTCACTTAAGATATTTTTTTAATATTCTTAAAATTTATCACCACTTAGTTCTTCAACTTGAAATGCATCTGCCATTTTTTTTGCCGATGATTCTGAAGTTTGTTATTTTCAGTGCTGTCTACTGTTTTGGCAAGTTCACATGTGCAAAATTTATAATGCCACTTGTATAAGACCATAAGATAGGAATAGAATTAGATTATTCTGTCCATCTAGTCTGCCCCGCTATTCCATCATGGCTGATTTAGAAACATAGAGAACCTACAGCATAATACAGGCCCTTCGGCCCACAATTCTGTGCTAAACCTGTAGCCCTCTCAACCCCGTTGTCCTGCCTTTTCCCTGTAACCTTTGATACCCTGAATAATTAAGAATCTATCAACCTTGGCCTTTTAAATACACCCAATGATTTGGACTCCACAGCCATCTGTGGCAAGGATTTCCATAGATTCACCACCGTCTAGCTAAAGAAATTTCTCTTTATCTGTATTCTAAATAGATGTCCCTCTATTCAGTCTGTGCCCTCTGGTCACCCTCCCAGAATGCTGTGGACCTGATCTGAGACATTTCTGACCTGGCACATGAGGCAAAATACCATCTGGGTGTCTCTTTCACATCCACAGAAACCACATGTTTGCTTCTCTAACTATAGAATTCCCTTTCATTATTGTACTCTACTTCTCCCTTTCCTTCTGATCCACACAGCCAGACTCCGTGCCAGAAACCCAGTCACTGCAAGTTCCTCCCAGTAGGAAACTCCACCCCAACAGTATCCAAAGCAGTTTACTTGTATATTGAAGTGAATGGCTACAGGGTTACTCTGCACTGACTGCCTCTTCGTTTTTCCTGTCCTGACAGTTATTTGGGTACCTTAGGGGTTACTACCTCCCTGTTGCTCCTATCTGTTATCTCCTCATTCTCCTGTATGAGCTAAAGGTTACTCATCTGCAACTGGAGTTCCTTGACACAGTCTCCAAGGAGCTGCAGCTTGTTGCACTTTATGCAGATGTTGTTATCGGTTGCTCTGCTTATACTTTCCTTTTCTTGGCCTTTGAGTGCCTAATTGATCGTATGTTTGCAGTGTACTGAATAGAGCCATTTGGATTTAGTTAATTTATAGAAATTACAGCAAGTTAATCGATTGCTATTTATTCTGTGGGAAAATCATTACAAAATGACTCCCAAAATAGGATGTTAGAACAATAGCATTTGAAGTATTTCCTATATTTAAAGTTTGAAGTTTACTGATTTAGTGATACTGTTGAGCCCTTCTATCTTGTGTGGATTAACACTACTGTAATTTATGAAAGAAAATTAAGCATTCGATCATTGAAAGTCTTCTGCCTTTTGATAATGATTACCATTAACTAAGAACTTAGCCTTTTTAGGAATTTTGTATGTAGTCATTTACATTGAGCAAATAGCATATTGCCCATAATAAATTTTTTTCTGTTTTGTCTCTAATTTTGTAAGTTATTGTGTGGCTTGGAGATCTGTTGTCCTATTTTGATTAGTATCATCCTTGAATTGATCAAATAAAATCTTTAATCTAACAAGCAAATGCAAATTAACATTTGTTGATTTTGGCTTTTGGTTAACTCTTGGTGTGCAAAAGGAATAATCTTTTTATCTGTTTGCTCAATTGGGAGTTTTTGAGCTCTATGATATTTGGGACAAGTGAATAATAGAACACTACAAATTGCAATTGTGCCATCTACATTCTGGTATTGTGATCTTTATCAGCTTCCTGCCTTTTTCATTTTCATCTCCAACCATTTTCACTTCTCTCTGTTTTCTTCCTTTTTCTTAATAATTCTTGTTTTGTTCTATTCAGCCTTTTCACTGCTTTCAAAGAACTTAGAGTGGTACAGCACAGGATCATGCTCTTCAGTTCACACTGTCTGTGCCAATTATGATGCCAAATTAAGCTAATCCTATCTGCCTCCTTGTGGTCTTTATCCTGCCATTCCTTCCTTGTACATGTTCTTGTCTGAATGCTACTTCAGCTTTGCTATTTTATCTGCTTATATCACCTCCACTGGCAGCATGATCCAGGTGCCTGGTGCTTTTTGTGGGTGGGAATAAAAGACCTGCCCTGTAAATCTCTTTGAAACATTTCCCCCTCTCACCTTCATGTGTTATGCTATCAGTATTTTGCATTTCTTCCCTGGGGAATTAAAACTGCCAACTCTGTCAGATGATGATGATGGTATCTGCTTGTCTCTAAGGACGATAGATAGTGGTCCTGGAATGACATCTCCAAGGCACAAGTTATGGAGATCCTGGGATGTCCAGTCATCAAGATCCCCCCCCCCCCCCCCCCCGGCTTCACCAGTGTAGCCCAAAGGAAAGGGAAATAATACTTTTGGTGCCAACGACTACAGGAGCTGTTCAGTGATGTCCGGCTGCCTTAGGGTCTCCACTCAAGATTTTCTGTCCAGGTGCACTTCTATATTTTGTCCCTCCCAAG
The DNA here is from genome assembly GCF_048418815.1 of Hemitrygon akajei. NCBI lineage: Eukaryota > Metazoa > Chordata > Chondrichthyes > Myliobatiformes > Dasyatidae > Hemitrygon > Hemitrygon akajei. The sequence goes on from NC_133133.1 coordinate 66,838,577, forward strand.
GCTGCCCTCAAGGCAGTGGGACTACTTATCCCTAGCTGCGGATCTGGTTCATGAGCACCAATGTATGTCCACACACCGTTGGGCTGATGTGCTTTGTGTGTAGGGGCTGGACCTCCTTCCTCCCTGGTCTCTCTAGTTCAGCCTGAGTCTGAAAGGAGTTCATTTGCTGTGTGTCACCAGCGAGGAGGCAACACATGAGGCTTACTGTTGGAGAGGCTGTATCTTTCCATCTCTATTTTCTCTCCTAACTTTTACACTCATCCCTATCTACTGTGTTCTCTGGATCCTAACTGCTGTCTTGTTTCCTTGTCTTTCTAACCACTTGCTCTTCAATATGCAAAGCTCAAATTGATTCTGCCAGTGTTTATATATAATTAGCTTAATTGTAAACTACTCGTGCAAACTGAATTGTTGTAATTAAGTGCTTTGAGTGCTCAAATGTAAATAACTTAAATATGTGGAAGAATAGTACCATATTTCTGGGAAATGGTTGAACGGTTTCCTTGACTTTGCCCAAAAGAGTTCTAAAATTAATATAAAAATAGCTCACTGACTGCTTAATAATTGAATTAATCAAAAGTGCATTAATTTGGACTGCTTCAGAAATGAATACACTAAATAAATTGAGTTCTAATTACACTATTAAAATTCAAACAATATCATTGTTGTGATGGGAGATTTTAACTTTGCTAATATTGATTGGCATCTCCTTTGTGCAAGAGGTTTAGATGGGGTGGAATTTGTTAGGGGTGTTAAGGAAGGTTTCCTGACAAAATATGTAGATAAGCCAACTAGAGGAGAGGCTGTACTTGATCTGGTATTGGGAAATGAACCTGGTTAGGTGTCAGATCGCTCGGTGGGAGAGCATTTTGGAGGTGGTGATCACAACTCTATCTCCTTCACCATAGTGTTAGAGAGGAATAGGAGTAGACAATTTGGGAAAACATTTAATCAGGGAAGGGAGGAAATATGCTATTAGGCAGGAACTTGGGAGCAGATGTTCTCAGGGCTGCGTGACTGGAACGTGGGAACATTTGCATGGAGTTCTGCATAGGTATGTTTCATTGAGGCAGAGGAAGGATGGTAGGGTAGAAGAACCATGGTGTACAAAGGATGTAGAAAATCCAGTTAAGAAGAAAAGAAAAGCTTGAAGTTTCAAGAAACTAGGTACAGGTTTCCCGCGCTAGCCAAAGTTAGAGCGTTCCTATGAAACGGTTCGTAAGCCAGAATGTCATAAGGTGAATAAACAATTAACATTTATTAATATGGGAAAAATTTGTGAGCGTTCGCAGACCCAAAAAATAACCTATAAAACCATGCCAAATAGCACATAAAACCTAAAATAACAGTAACATATAGTAAAAGCAGGAATAATATGATAAATACACAGCCTATATAAAGTAGAAATACTCCTGTGCAATCATTGCAGCACTGTGTAGCGTAGCAAAAATCTCACTATGTAGCAGAAGCAGTCTCAGCGGAAGCACTCCCTCCAGTAACTTTTAAGTTGTGAAGCTGCTAAATCATACCAAATAATACATAAAAATACACAGCCTATATAAAGTAGAAATAATGTATGTACAGTGTAGTTTCACTTATAGGAATTGGGAAGACAGCGTGCACAGTGATGGTGTGTTAGGCTGAGTCGTCAGAGGTTGTGATTGTGGGAGGTACAGGAGACTGGGCTGTCATCCCATCGTCGTCTGTTTCCATCAGGGCAGGCAGGTCACTAACGTCTTCTATGTCTGCCTGCCTCGATGTCAAAGGTCGAGGTTCGTTGTCTGCTGTGGCTGATGTGGAAGGCTTGAAAAACGACAGTATGCTTGACTGCTTAGCCTCGCACATTTTTCTATCATACAGTTCTTTGTAAGCACTCAAAACATCCTGCAAACCTGCCCTAAACTTACGTACTCTTTCAAAATTAAAGTCATACTTTTCTACAATCATTGCAGCGTTGTTAATTGCAGTGAAAATCTCAAGCAATTGCTTCACGTTCAGTTCCTGGACAACTTCACTTTCGGGCCATTCGCTACTGCATTCAATTTCGATTGTTATCCTTTTCTCTTGCAGTTGCATCAGCTCTTCATCTGTCAGTTATTGGTCATGGGATGCCAAAACATCATCTCCAACATCAGCTTCGTCAACTTCCACAAACCCAGCCTCCTTAGCCAAACTCACTATATCCTTACTTCGTTCACCACGATCAAAACGCTTAATTATGTCTAGTTTTATGCTAAGTGTAACACCCTTACGAGCTCTTTTAGGCATTTCCAATACCTTAGAACTCATCTTGCTAACAGATGCCCAAAATAAATCGACATAAAGCACAGATGCTCATAGGTACATGTTTAAGCAATGGCGGCTAGAATGCAGTTCCGGGGTAGGAGCTTGTCTGCTCAGGGTGCATGCTACCTTTTTTTGTAACAGTGAAAACACCTTCTGTTAGTGTAAACAGGTAACTAATGTAGGTCTTTCGTAACAGCAAGGTGTCATAAAGTGAACATCCTAAAAATGGGGACCACCTGTACTGTTAGAGCTCTAGAAAATTACGAGGTTGCTAAGAAGGAGCTTAAGAATAGAATTAGAAGAGCCTGAAAGGGCCATGAGAAGGCCTTGGTGAACAAGATTAAGGAAAACCTTAATGCATTTTACAAGTTTGTAAAGAGCAAGAGGATGATCTGTATGAGAATAGGACCAATCAGGTGTGATAGTGGAAACGTGTGTATGAAGTCAGAGGTGGTAGCAGGGGTACTTAATACTTTGCTTCAGTATTCACCAGGGAGAAAGACCTTGGCAATTGTGGAGATGACTTACCGTGGAATAAAATGCTTGAGCATATAGACATTAAGAAAGAGGATGTGTTGGAGCTTTTGAAAAGCATTAAGTTAGATATGTCACCAGGACTCGATGAGATATACCCCAGGCTATTGTGGGAAGTGAGGGAGGAGATTGCTGAGTCTCTTGCGATGATCTTTGCGTCACCAATAGGGTGAAGTACCGGAGGATTGGAGGGTTGCAAATGTTGTTACTTTATTCAAGAAAGGGAGTAGAGATAACCCAGTTAAATATTACACCAGCGAGTCTGACTTCAGTGATGGGCAAGTTGCTGAAGATCCTGAGAGGCAGGATATATGAGCATTTGGAGAGACGTGATCTGATTAGGGATAGTCAGCATGGATTTGTCAAGGGCAGGCAGTGCCTTACGAGGCTGATTGGATTCTTTGAGGAAATAACAAAACACGTTGAGAAGGTAGAGCAGTGGATGTAGTGTATATGGATTTCAGTAAGGCATTTGATAAGGTTCCCTATACAAGGCTCCTTCAGAAAGTAAGGAGGCATGAGATCCAAGGAGACCTCGCTCTGTGGATCCAGGATTGGCTTGCCCACAGAAGGCAAAGGGTGGTTGTAGATCATATTCTGCATGGAGGTCGGTGACCAGTGGTGTTCCGTAGGGAACTGTTCTGGGACCTCTCCTCATTGTGATTTTTATAAATGACGTGAATGAAGAAGTAGAAGGGTGCGTTACTAAGTTTGCTGATGACACAAAGGTTGGGGGTGTTGTGGATAGTGTGGCGGGTTGTCAGAGGTTACAGCAGAACATCAGTAGGATGCAAAATTGGGCTGAGAAATGGCAGATGGAGTTCAACCCAAATAAGTGTGAGTGGATTCTTTTTGGTAGGTCAAATATGATGGCAGAATATAATAATGTTAAGGCTCTTGGCAGTGTGGAGGATCTGAGAGATCTTGGGGTCTGTGTCCATAGGACACTCAAAGCTGCTGCACAGGTTGAGTGTTGTTAAGAAGGTGTATGGTGTGTTGGTATTCATCAATGGTGGGATTAAGTTCAAAAACCATGAGGTAATGTTACAGCTATGTCAGACCTTAGATAGACCCCCCTTGGAGTACTGTGTTCATTTCTGGTCACCTCACTACAGGAAGGATGTGGATACTATAGAGAGAGGACTAAGGATATTTACAAGGATGTTGCCTGATTTGGAGGGCGTACCTTATGAGAATCAGTTGAGTGAACTTGGCCTTTTCTCCTTGGAGCGATGGAGGATGAGAGGTGACCTGATAGAAGTGTATAAGATGATGAGGGACATTGATCGTGTGGATGCCAGAGGCATTTTCCCAGGGCTGAAATGACTAACATGAGGGGGCATAGTTTAAAGGTGCTTGGAAATAGGTACCAAGGGGATGTCAGGGATAAGTTTTTCACATGGAGAGCGGTGGCTGGGTGGAATGCAGTGTAGGTGGCGGTGGTGGAAGCATAAATAATAGTCTTTTAAGAGCCTCTTAGATAGGTACACAGAGCTTAGAAAAATAGACAGCTATGCGCTAGGGTAATTCTAGGAGGTTTCTAGTATAGGTTGCATGGTTGGCACAATATTGTGGGCCAAAAGGCCTGTAATGTGCTGTAGATTTCTATGTTTAATTGTATATAATAGACATGCAAAATATTAGTATATTTTTGCATATCCTGCTGAAATTGTTTATTCATCGCAACATTAATCCTTCAACTTTTTTTGCAGAAATAATTTACTTCTGGAATTCCATAAATATTTTAAATATCTATATTGATCTGTAGTTTTTGGTTTTGTCAGATTTGATGCTAGGTAACATTTTATTTTTCTCAATCCTATAACATATTTAACATACAGGAAAACATTTACTACTTTAAACTTGGTTTAGTTGAGCATTTCACATCTCCAACATTGTTCATTTGTGTCATAAATGGAGCTCTAGACATGATTAATAAACACATTAACATTTCTCATCATCAGAATAGGTGAATAGTGTACATCACCATTTATTTTAATTTTTTTTCTTGTAAGTATTTTTAGTTTGTAATTGACAATATCAAAATTGGACAAATTTTACTCAGCAATGTGATGATTCACAGGCCAATTGTTGGTGGCTCTGCCAGGTATTATGAATGTAAGTCATAATCTCTAAATTTCTGAGTAACAAAAATTGGCAGAAGGAAGTGCAAAGTGCGAAGAGGGTAGTGATATCTTGCACCTGTAGATTTACATGGAGAAATTTTGAGTTAGGCATTTGATAGAAAAATGAGAATCAGAATCAAGCAAAGGAGATTATAGTAAAAGCAACTGGGAGTATGGTTGCATAAATCATCGGAAGAGATAGGAAGCGATTTCTGGGTATTGACCTGAAATCTCTTGTTTTGCCTCCGAAGATACGAATTGATCTAATCATAAACAAGAGAAAATCTGAAGATGCTGGTAATCCAAGTAACAGAAACAAAAGTGCTGCAGGAACTCAGAGGGCCAGGCAGCATCTATGGAAAGGAGCACAGTTGACATTTCGGGCAGAGACATTTCAGCAGGACTAATTGATTTGTTGAGTTTATCCAGAATTCGATTTTTGTCATTGAAAGTAATGCACAATTCAGTGGTTATCAAGTGGGAAAGAGAATAAAATAAGAGAAGTTATGCTGAACCTTTATATAAAAACAACTAGTTTGATCTCAGTTTGAGTAATGTAGTTATAACATTCATAAGACATTTAGACAGGTACATGGATAGGAAAGGTTAGAGGGAGATGGTCCAAACACAGGCAAGTGAGACTAACTCAAGTGAACATGGAGGAGTTGTTGTGCTGATTAATTCTCTGACTTTGTCTCCTGTATTGGTCACTTCAATATGAGGAAAAAGGTGGAGTCATTGTTGAGCGTTTGGGGAAAAGTTTTTGAGAATAGTCCTTGGGATGAGGGAATGACACTTTAGAAGGATAGATTGGAGTGGCTGTGATTGTTTGCTTTAAAGGACAGAGGGGAGATTTTATGAAAGCATATGATGTAATATTGATTCCAGGTAGACTTAATAGTGGATAATTTTTCTGGCCTTGGTAGATGATCCCTCCTTCTCAAAAAGGCAGCAATCCCCTCCACTCCTACCTCTTGCTCTTTCACATCTAAAGCATTGTTATCTCAGAACATTGAGGTGCTAGTCATGCTCTGCCTCAGCCATGTTTCTGTTATTGCCACAATATCCCAAGTCTTACAGGCAATCCACATCCTCAGTTCTCCCACTTTACCTATAAAGTTATGTGCATTAAAATAGATGCAATCTAAAGTCATAGCCTTATCTGTCCATTTACTTTAGACACAGCCATTCTGATTGCTAGGCCTACATGCTTTGCTTTCTGCACGTAACCCAGTCTTATTGACTTTGCTCTCTTGGGTTCCACACCCTGTCCTGCCAGTCTAGTTTAAGCTCTCCTGGTGACAGAAGTAAGTTTCCCCACCAGGGTATTGATCCCCTCTGGTTTAAGTGCAATCTGCTTTTCTATATGTAACCACTACTCCAGAAGAGATCCTAATGATTGAAAAACCTGAATCCTTCCCCTGCTCTAGTTCTTCAGCCGTACATTCTTCTGGCCAACCTTCCTATTTCTGGACTCACTTGCATGTGGCACTGGAAGTAATCAGGAGCTTGCTACCCTCGTTCCTGCATTTTAATTTCTTACCTAACTCTGTACTCTCTGTTGGACATCATTCCTTGTTTTTGCCTGTGCTGTATGTACCAATGTACACAGTGACCTCTAGCTGTTTGTCCTTCCATTTGAGGAATTTTCTGCACTCATTCAGACACATCCTTTGACCCTGGCATCCTTTCAGCAGCCACAGAATCTCCTGTCTGACCCCTTACTGTTGAGTCTCCGATAATTATTACCCCGTTTGACTATTTTTTCCCTCTGGGCTTCTGAGCTAGTTACAGTGCCTGATGTCTGACTACTGCTACTAGCCCCTGACAGAACATCCCCCTCAATTTTATCCAAGGAGATGCACCTGTTTATGAGACAAATGGCCACATGGGAGCACTGCACTGGCTGCCTACTGCCCTTACTTTTCCCAGTGGCCAACTGTCTATCTTAAGCCTATACCTTGGGTGACCACCTCAGTAAAAATCCCATCTATGATCTCAGCTCCTGGATAATCCCAAGTACATCCTTCTGTACCTCCATTTCCTTGATCTGGTCTGCCAGGAGCTGCAGCTGGATGCACTTCCCACAATGTAGTCATCAGGGAGATTGCAAGACTATACACATTTTGCAGGAGGTGCATTCTACTTACATTGAATCAAGGACTAACGATTAACAACAAAATAAAACCTTGCCTGTTCTTACCTGAGTGTAGTGTTCTTGTGCAGGTGTAGAAACTCATAACTAAACACCGAGTTAAACCGAAGTCAATGAAGACAGGATCACAGTAAGATTAACAGTTTACTGTTCACTCTTCCACATTAACGTATGGTGAAAACTGTTGATAAAACAATACAAAATATATACAGTATTTGTTTCCATCTTGGCATCATATTTACATCATAAATACTTGTAAAAGTAAAACTACAACAAACTATATTACATTAAAGTACAACATACAGTCAGAATCTACCTACGCCATCAACAACTTTAAATATACTTCAACACAAACTATCCAGCAACGCTTTCAATAGCACAAGAAAATAAACTTTATTAACAGTCATTACTTTTAACAGAATCAGCGTTAACGTTTTTACTTCAACATATCAGTTGTCATATGAACTTACGGCGTTGCTTCTATGATGTTTCTTAGTGCGTAGAATGAAACTTTTCTCGCGCTGATCCTGCATACACAAGCCCCCGCCTTCCCGTTTCTCCAAACTGTTATTTACCCACAAGACGCGGCAAAACTGGGTGTGACGTCATCGCATGCCGCAATACATCACAGACAATGAATTTACTTTCAACAACCTTAACTTTAACTAGAAAATAATTACAAACGAATTACTAAAGTGAAAATGTAATAAAGCTAAACAAATGCCTTAAGGGCAACTCACTGAGCCTTCTCATTGAAACCTTTTAATTTTAGAGCTCTTCTCATTCCCAGAACCTCAGCCACTTTGGCTCTTCACACTGAAGCCTCAGCTCCCCACTCTTACACTGGCCCACTGGCTGCTTTTATTGGTTGTTGTTAATCACACTATTCTTGCTCTTGCTCTATATAGTGACTGTCTTTTATGGACCATTTGAGGTGGTAATGAGCAAGCAAGTACAAGGAAAAAGCTAGCCTTCTGTCCTTTTAGGTCCTTAGTCTGCTCTGCCATGTTCAGCTTGGTCTTGTAGACACTTCAGGGCTCAGCATGTTAGTCAGTTTCTGGCCTTGCCAGTAACTATCCACCATCCAGTACTATGCCTCAGGTTGAGAATTAGTCCTCATACTAAGGGCACTGAACAGCAGTTGCTGCTAGACTGGTTGAATTCGGAGCAACAGTTCAGTCTGCTCTGAGTACCCATAATTTTGCAATGTATTGCGGTAATCCATGGTTACTCTTCAATGTGAAGCAAAAACAGCAGATGCTACAAATCTGAAATAACAAAATGCTGCGAGCATCAGAGAGTGAAACAGTTAGCACTTAAGATGATTGAATTTTCAACAATATCTGGGAATTTAACTCTGGTTTGCTCAAGCAGATAATGCTGACCTGCTGAGTATGTGAAGGATTTAATATTTTTATTCTACAATTACTCCTTCAGATCTCACTTTGGTAGCTCTGATTTACACACACACACACACACACACACACACACACACACACACACACACACACACACACACACACACACACACACACACACACACACACACACACACACACACACACACACACACACACACACACACACACACACACACACACACACACACACACACACACACACACACACACACACACACACACACACACACACACACACACACACACACACACACACGTTATGTACTGTTTTCTTTGTAGCTATTTTCTGTACTTGGTGAACAATTGTTTTCTAATTTTTAATACAGGGTGGACTGAAGAACAGCAAGCATGAAAGTACTCTGTCATCCCAAGAATATGTTCATGAATTACGTTCGGGAATTACCGATGATAAGCTACTTAACTGCCTAGAATCACTAAGAGTTTCTTTGACCAGCAATCCTGTTAGGTGAGTAGAGCTTCTGTGTTTGGAGTTAAATTTAAATCAATGCTCTGCCTAGCTTGAGAGATTCATGGAAGCATTACACAGCTGACTCAGTATAGCTGCCCATTAACAACTACATGGAATAGATTTTGTAGCAAAAGAGCTTTGTTGACTTTTAACATCTCTAAGGAGCAGCAGATAGAAAAGTTATAATTGCTGCCATGAAAAATTACAATATGATCAACCTGCTTATGAAAAACTTAAGCGGCATTTTTGAACTTAAGTTTTTATTTATGTGATGTACATAGAAATAATTGTCTGATTTTGTCTCCCCCCACCCCCCCCCCCCCCCCCCCCCCACGGGATGTGGGTTTGCTGGTATCTTTAAACAACTGCCTTCTGCAGCATGTTTATAATCCTGTAATGTATTTGGGTGAGGTATTCCGGAATTTTCACTTGGTGACAAAGAATGAATGGTGTCAAGGACTCGTAAGGAACTTGCAGGTGCTGGATTCTTTAGAGTCCTTTATGAACTTAAAGGTTCATACTTTAAAGGAATTGACTTAATTTTGTGGTATAAATAGAGTGGAAGTATTTTGCAAAATGAATACTTGGGATTGCACAGACAAATTTAAACCATTAGAAAATTGAGAGATGGTGGAAATAAAAATGATATTACAAACATTGAAGATAAATAGTAGTAACTAAAATGGTGTTTACAAGTAAACCAACTCTGAAACTAATTTAAACTGCAGTGAACAGAAACTGTAGGTTCAGGTTTGGATACTTGAAAAAGATTTGTTGGTGGGCTGGAACATGAGTGGAAATTTGAAAAGGAAAAGCATTGAATTAGTATGTAGTGGAAAGCTAGTGCAAGTGATCAGCAAAAACTGAACTTTTCTCTAACATTCAAATTTGTAATTCTAGCCATGGTTATCTGGAGCTTAGAGTTCAGTTCATTTGAAATACTTTAGTCTTCTATGGTTGTGTCAGGATCCAGGGTAAACTAAGTAATTACATATATTAAATATCAGATTTAAGGTCTGTGCATCTGGTTGTTATCTTGCTCAGTGATGGCACTGATTGGAACATCGAAGAGAAGGGGTTTGAATTGGGAAGTATGGTTTGGCTTTCACAAAAATCTTTAAACTAATTGCACTTGGGACACAGTGAATTTTTGGAGAATACACCAGAAATAACAAAGTGATGTTGCAATTAATGTGCAGAAAATGACATCTAAGTGTGTGGAAAATCAGTTGTGAAGTTTGCTATTAAATCTGGTAAACAGGAACATACAGTGAAATGCGTCGTTTGTGTCATATCAAATCAGCAAGAATTGTGCTGGGCAGCCCACAACCAACACCACACTTCCAGCTCCAACATAGCATGCCCACAGCTCACTAACCCTATGTGCACATCTTTAGAATGTGGAAAACTACTGGAGCACCTGGAGGAAATCCACGTGGTCACCAGGAGAATTTACAAGCTCCTTACGGGCAGTGGTGGGAATTGAACCCCAATCAGTGAACGTTGGCGCTGTAAAGTAATGTGTTAACTGCTACGCTACCATGCAGCCTCATATTGTGACTGGGTGACCTCCAATCTGATGGCATGAACATTGATTTCTCTAACTTTTGGTAATTTCTCCTCCCTCTCCTTTCTCTCTTTTTCCATTCCCCTTTCTGGTTCCCTCTTACCCCTTTTCTTCACCTGCCTATCAACTCCCTCTGGCGCCAGTGCTCCTTCCTTTCCTTCCGTGTCCTCTGTCTTCTCTTATTGGATTCCTTCTTTAGCCCTTATCTCCACCACCTATCACTTCCCAGCTTCTTAATTCATCACCCCTCCCTCACCCACCATTTCCTCACCTGCGCTCTGTACTCCAGCCAGCTTGTACTCCTTCCCTGCCCTCTTCCTTTCCAAGCCTGATGAAGGGCCTTGGCCTGATACGGGACTGTTTACTCCCCTCCATAGATGCTGCTTGACTGGTGAGTTCATCTGGAATTTTGTGCATGTTGCTCAAAATACAGGGTCAGACAGAAGCTGGCTATCCTGAGGCAAGTGCTCATTTGCCAATGTATCAGACACTTTCTGTCATCTACAATAAGGAAGCATGATGGAATTCTTCCCTATTGCTTGTTGAGTGTAGAGACAGCGACTTTCAAGAAGTTTGCCATTGGCACAGCCGCCTGCTTGACTAATTTCTTCTATCAACAGCACACGATATGTAATTGATCGCAGTTACTTGACCTTCTGATTTGTAAACCTAACAACCAAGCAGGGCAAGGGAAGCAGGTGTATAGAGTACCGTCACCTGCGAGCTTCCTCCAGGTCTCACGGCATTCTGACTTGAATATGTATCACCAGTCCTTGATTTTCACTGTAGCTAAATCCTGGAGTTCCCTATCAGATACACTTAGGCAGAAGGATTGTAATAGATAAAGGTATTGGCTCACCAACATGTTTTCCAGGGCAATTTAGGGTTGGATGACAAATTGTGCCTAGCTAGTGTTGTCCAGTCCTAAAAGTGAATTGAAAAATGTGTTTTGTGGGCAGTATGCTTTGGTCTCTTTGTGTTAAGGCATTATATTATGAGGATGGGTTAAATACATTGATATTGTACTCACTAAGGTTTTCCCAATGATGTCCACGGTATTCAGTTTTATTTGCACTATTGATGTCATATTACGAAAAAAAAAATGCTGATTCAATGTTAAGGACAGTCACATACAATCAGGATTTGGAAATAAATAAGTCCTTGAGTCTTAAGTTCTGGTAGTCAATAGCCAGGATTTGGCAGTATTTTCTGCACCAGGTCAAGAATGTGACTTTTCAAAAACATTTGGTAGTGAGCTGTAAAGCTGGACTTGTCAGCAATGCCTGCATCCTGTCAAAAGAATATGCAAACCAAAATTCAGTTGGTTGCATGATGGCTCTTCACATATGGACCATTAATGGTTGATCAAAGCTTCTTATTTTGAAAAGGTTTGATGTGCCATAAGCAAGCATTTGCCAGCAGAACATTTTAAAATTAACTCTGAATGTGAGCTGTCATTCTGATAGGAAGCATTCCTGCCATGTGGGTCAAGGTCATGGACTGAAGTCTCACATCAGAGGTGAGCATATAAACTAGGCTGAGAAGCCTTCTGCATTATTGTTTGGTGCTGTTCCACTGAAGATGATTTCTTTGAATGAAGTGTTAGATTCAGACTAATCTCTTTTGCAATGGTTCTGAATTACTTTGAGGAAAAGAATGGATGTAAGAACATAAGAAATAGAGGTGTAGTCCAATTAGCCCTTTGTGCCTATTGTACTTTTCAACTGGATTATGAGTGATCTGATTTTTTCTTTATCCTCCTTTTAGCGCTCTCCTCCTACACCTTTACTCGTTAATTGTTCAAACACCTGTTAAGCTCTGTTAGTCTGTAGCAATGGCTGCTCATTCCACCTATATAATCCCTCTCAAGGAAATATGCTCTTTGCAGATGATAAATCGCTTTCGGAATGCTGTTTCAATAAGATTGTCTCTTATTCTATGAAATTTCAATCCTCACTTCATGTTAGAAATACAAGTACTGTACATAATATTCCAAATGCAATTTCACCAACATCCAGCAATTTTATATTGCAACTTTCTTAAACTCTGTATATTTACGATATAGATTACTCCATTAACCTTAATTACTTTTAGCACTTGCAAGCTGACTTTCTTTATTTCATCTTTTTGGACTCCTTGCCTGTTGTCTGAATTTCAGTGAGCTACAAACACAGGGAAAATTTGAAGGTCTCTGCTTTGGAGACCCAATGAGGCCTCTGATGGCATACCTTGGCTTCAGAACATCCTGAAGTGCTTTGACAATTGCCTTTTTGAAGTCCATTTCCTCATTGGCTTTCTGTTACTTCATCCTGAAATTATGTCAAGTTGAGAAGAATGTGGGTGTCACAGATGATTATAGTGGTTCCCAAAGTCAGCGATATCATCCCTCTGATGGTGGTGGGAGCTTCCAAGGGGACGATAAAGCTGAAGGGGATGGTATAGAGTGCTTGGTGGAAAGGGGGGCTTCTGAAGGATTACAAGCTTAATTTAAGAAATTTAAGAACTTATTATAAGCATTTGATCCTCAGTGCCTCAATATTGATTACAATTATCATGCAATCTCCTCATCTTTTGCTAACGTTCTCTTAGACTTTGCTTGAAGTGTGTTATAGTTATTGAAAAGAAATGTGACATTTGGCATATCATTAGAAATCTGGACTGAAGAAATGGTATTATTTCCAGGCCCGTCTCGCGCACTAATGCTGATCACTACTATAGTCCTATGTTAGCTAGTACGATTTCCATACACTACCGGAAATTACACAGTGATGTAATTTAATTCTTGTGAATTAGATATAATGGTCAATGGGGTTAAGTTCAGAATCTTCCCTTTTGAATAGTTGTGCCACATTTCTCTAGCCTACAGCCGAACTGAGCGGTGCCCCACTTTGCGTGCCTTCAGGCAGAGACTCAGATTTTGCCCTGAACTTTGATGATGTCATAACTTTCCCCTTTATTTATCGCAGCACTTGAACGATAGGTATTGACTGTGGTTGTAATCCATGATGAAAATGAGAGAAGCAAACCAAATGTAAAAGAAGTGGAGACAACATAGAGTCAAGTATCTGAAATGTAGATTTATACCAGCACTGAGCATCTAACAGCAGTCAATGTATTTTGTTTTTCAAATGGGGCAATGAAACCATCCAGGCTTCTTGAACATTTGAAGAAAATAACCTCTGATAAAATGAACAACAACGTGGCTTACTTTCAGTCACTTTGTGGAAATATTCTAAAGCAGAAAACACTTCAAAACATGCTTGAGCAAACACGAGGAAATCTGCAGATGCTGGAAATTCAAACAACAACACACACAAAATGCTGGTGGAACACAGCAGACCAGGCAGCATCGATAGGGAGAAGCGCTGTTGACGTTTCGGGCCGAGACCCTTCGTCAGGACAAAATGTCGACAGCAGTTCTCCCTATTGATGCTGCCTGGCCTGCTGTGTTCCACCAGCATTTTGTGTGTGTTGTTGTCAGGATGAAACGTCGACAGCACTTCTCCCTATCGATGCTGCCTGGCCTGCTGTGTTCCACCAGCATTTTGTGTGTGTTGTTGTCAAAACATGCTTGTCAGTACTTCACAACAAAATAGTGACAGTATGTGTGCTTCATACGATATTACCTTACCCATTGCTAAATTAGAGAAGAACTGATATTGCCAGCAGTGAGGGAGGTTCTGAGTGGTTTTGCATTAGTCACCAGACCAAATAATTTGTGATTCTGCTCAGTGACAACTTTGTTCAAAGATGAATAGATGAAATGTCTGAGAATGTGGAAAGCACATTGTGGAACATATTTAAGAGAACAGGATTTGCTCTGCAGTTAGATGAGCCAGCTTTGCCAGGCAGCAAATTCTTACTTAGTTTTGTTTGCTTAATAAGATGAAAGCATGGTTCAAGAGTTGTTATTACAAGGCGACTGGAAACAGATATGAAATGGGAGTCAATTTTTTAGGTTGAGCAATTTTTCAAAGAGAAGGACATTGTGCTCAATAACATTCTTGCTTGTCAGGGTTCAGCAGGAGACGCTCATGGAGTGAGCACTGTTTCAGATTCGCTCCATAACCTTTACTTTTTTTAACCTATGATCACCCTTATTTAACTTATTTTTACCTACACCAAAAGATTCTTGTTACTTTTTTGGACATCTTTAAGAGTTTATTGTGAATTTTTGAAGAAAGGAATACAGAAATGGCTCTTAGATCTAAAGGGCGAGAACACGGGAAGGATTTTAACGGTAACGGGAAGAAGAAGACGACTGATCCTAAGGGCACTGAATTGACTTATGAAATGTTATTGGAGGTTTTAAATCAAAAATTTGAAGAAAAACGACAAATTTCTAAACAAGATATAAAGGCTTTTCAAGATTATATGGATAAGACGGATTCGGTAGTTAACCAGCAGCAAGTTCTAATCGCAACTCTGCAAGAAGACGCTCGGAAGCGAGATTTGATAATTGAAAAATTGGAGCAGAACTTACTTTCGACGATTAAACAGGTGGAAACACTTAAAGCCAAGAGTGTCGACTTTGAGAATCGGTCCAGAAGACAGAACCTACGCATACTTGGTCTCCCAGAAGGTATTGAACAAGGGGACCCCTCGAAGTACTTTGCTCAACTTTTAAAGGATGCGTTCCCTTCTGTATTCCCAGACAGGCCTCCGTTACTCGATCGCACTCACAGAATTATGCGTTGATCACCAAGTGCTTCAGCTAAACCACCGGTTGTAATTGTCCGATTTCACTATGTGCATGTTAAAGAGCAACGTATTCGTGTGGCTCGGCGTGTAGGGATGGTCAAATTTCAAGATCACAATTTACGTTTAGTAGAAGACTTTAGTCCAGAAGTAATGAAGGCAAGGCTTCTTTTTAAACCTCTGATGTCCGAATGTTATGAGAAAAATCTAAAACCTGCACTCTTATACCCAGCGAAGTTCAGAATATCACCTCCGAATGCACCAAGGCGAGTTTTCCTTTCTACATCTGAAGCGAGAAGCTTTCTGGATGAGAACTTCCCTACTGCTACGGACACTCATTCCAAATAAATGAGTGATTTTGATTGTGCAAGATGGTTTTTATTTCCAAAACCAGATTTTGTTTCTGGCTATTGGTGTAGGTTTACTCTATATTTTATACTCTAGTTAAAGTTTTTTTTTCTCGACATGCTAATTTTTTTATTTTACTTACTTCAACCACTGTACTTTATCTTTGGTCATTATTATTAATCCTTCGAAGGTGAATTTTTTTTACTAAGATGGCGGTTTCTTCTCTAAAATATTTTTGGGTTTTTTTTTATTTCGCCATTTTATTTTCTCTCGTCTTCTTCCTATAATGCATCTCTTATCATAGTTTAATTTTTTTTTTAGTTTGTTTGGGTTTTAACCCGATTTATAGGTTACTAGTGATTATACTCTTTTTGTTTTTTTTACTACCAATTATATTAAGTGGTTTGGTTTTTGTATAGTGATTATTATTTCTTTAGCGTTTGGGTGGATCTTGTTTTTATCCTTTATATACGGAGTTGTCTTCTGCTGATATGGGGGTAGATTTAGTTTCATCTTTTCTTTTTCCCAGCCTATCCCTTGCTGGGGTAGTCTTGTTTTTTCCTCTTGGGTGGGGGGTGGGAGGTCTTTTTCTAAATCTTATGTTTCTTTTATCAGTTTTTTTCAGTTTTTTCATTTGGGCTGATTGTAAACTACAAAAATGTCCGCGATGTCGTCACATCCGGGTCCTCCCCTTATTTTTGTTCCTCTTCCGGATGCATGGGTTCATAAGTTGGTTAACCCTTTATACACCAAAGGGTTGATTTCAGAAATATGGCTCAGACCATTAATTTTGTCTCTTGGAATACTAATGGCTTAAACCATCCGATTAAACGGAAAAAGATTTTCAAATTATTCCAAAGACTTAATGCTCATATTAATTTTGTACAAGAAACTTATGTGAGGAAAGAGGACAGTTATCGCTTTTTTAGGTTTTGGAGGGATCAACAGTACCATTCGAATTCGAATGCCAAAGTAAAGGGAGTTTCAATTTTTATTGACTCCTCTATTGCATTTGTCCAACATGATATCTTTTCAGATCCGAATGGTAGATTTTTTTAATTACTGGTTTACTTTTTAACAAAAAGGTTGCTATGGTTAATGTTTATGCTCCAAATGTGGATTGTCCCGATTTTTTTAAGTCCTTATTTACTTCTCTACCTAATCTAAATGAATATAAGTTAATAATGGGTGGTGACTTTAATTGTTGTTTAAATCCTTTGATGGACAAATCTATATCTACTCAGGCTTTACCTAATAAGTCGGCCACTTGTATTAACTCTTTTTTGACTGATAATGGAATTTTTGATATTTGGAGATTTCGGCATTCTAAGGACAAAGAGTTTTCATTTTTCTCACATGTTTATCATTCCTACTCGAGAATTGATTATTTTTTTATTGACTCTTGTTTTATTCCATCGGTAATTGGTTGTAATTATGATATTATAGCCATCTCTGACCATGCTCCATTAAAACTTTCTATTAAATTTACGGATACAGCTTCTAGTGCTAGACAATGGCGATTTGATTCTACCTTACTGCAAGATCCGGATTTTATTAAATTTATGAAGGAACAGATTGATTTCTTCTTTTCAACTAATTCCACGGATGATATTTCTTGCGGAACACTTTGGGACACTTTTAAAGCATATATATGTGGACAGATTATCTCCTACTCTGTTGGTCTGAGAAAACGCATCAAGAAGGAAACTCTTTTGTTGGTTGATAAAATTAAAGAGATTGACAAGAAATATTCAATTACTCCTAGTGAGGAGCTTTACAAACAAAGGGTTGAACTTCAAACGGAACATAGTTTATTACTTACATCTTCGATTGAAAATCAATTAATGAAAACCAGATCTGATTTTTATATACATAGTGATAAATCGGGTAAACTGTTAGCTAGTCAATTGAAGAATGCTTTGGTTAAACGTCAAATTACTAAGATCCATCAGCAGAATGGGGATCTGACAGTTAACCATGATGAGATAAATAAATCATTTCAAGATTTTTATACCTCCCTGTATCATTCCGAATTCCCTTATGATCATAATACCATGTGTGATTTTCTTGGGAAATTGAATTTTCCAAAATTATCATCAGATCTTTCAATATTAGAAACTCCTATTACAGATGAAGAAATTAAAGGGGTTATTTCCTCTATGAATTCTGGGAAAGCACCAGGTCCAGATGGGTATACAGTAGAATTTTTAAAATGTTTTTCCGCTACTCTTTCTCCTTGGTTATGCAGGGTTTTTGAAGAAGCAATTAGATTGGGCAATTTGCCACAATTTTTTTATAGAGCTTCCATTTCTTTAATATTGAAGAAAGATAAAGACCCTACTGACTGTGCATCCTATAGACCAATATCTTTATTGAATGTAGATTCCAAGATCTTTTCCAAGTTACTGGCATCCAGGCTGGAGAAGGTATTACCCCAAATTATTTCGGAAGATCAAACCGGTTTTATTAAAAATCGCTATTCTTTTTTCAATGTTAGGAGATTATTGAATATTGTTTATACTCCTTCACATAGCACTTCAGAATGTGTCATTTCATTAGATGCGGAGAAAGCATTTGATAGAGTTGAATGGCCATACTTATTTAATGTGCTTGAGAAGTTTTAGTCCGACATTCATTTCCTGGATTAAACTGATATATCATACTCCAGTAGCCTCGGTGCTTACTAACAATCAAAGATCTCCCTTTTTTCGTTTATTTCGGGGTACTAGACAAGGCTGTCCTCTTAGTCCATTATTATTTGATATTGCTTTAGAACCCTTGGCAATTGCTATCAGAGAATCACAGAACATTTTTGGCATTAATCGTGGGACAGATATACATAAGCTATCATTATATGCAGATGATTTATTATTACGTATTTATTTCTGATCCTGAGAAATCCATTCCTGCAGTTTTATCATTGTTGGCTCAATTTAGTGATTTTTCCAGGTATAAATTAAATCTTAATAAGAGTGAATTGTTTCCTTTAAATAGACAGGTTCCAGTTTATGGAAATTTACCTTTTAAGTTAGTTAATGACTCATTTATTTAGGGATTAAAATCACAAAAAACTATAAAGACTTATTTAAGGTTAATTTTTTACCCTTAATCGATCAGATTAAATGTTTGTTTACTAAGTGGTCACCACTATCTTTATCTCTGATAGGTCGGATTAATGCTATTAAGATGGTTATTTTACCCAAGTTTTTATATATAGTTCAAGCGGTACCTATTTTTATTCCGAAATCTTTCTTTGCTAATGTTGATTCAAAAATT
Source organism: Hemitrygon akajei (assembly GCF_048418815.1). Classification (NCBI taxonomy): domain Eukaryota; kingdom Metazoa; phylum Chordata; class Chondrichthyes; order Myliobatiformes; family Dasyatidae; genus Hemitrygon; species Hemitrygon akajei. Next base: position 66,857,457 of record NC_133133.1, read on the forward strand.
TCCTCATATATATGGCAGAATAAAAATCCTAGGTTAGGTAAAATTTATTTACAGAAGGCAAGGAAGGAAGGTGGATTGGCATTGCCTAATTTTAGATCTTATTATTGGGCAGTTAATATCCGATATTTGATATGTTGGTTAAAGGATTGGGATATATCTTTTAGCCCTCATTGGGTGAACCTGGAAATTAAATCTGTACAAGGATTTGCATTAGTTTGCATTAATTTGCAAATTAAATCTGTACAAGGATTCCCTATTTTAGGGACTTCTCTTCCCTTTGCTCTTTCTAAATTGCCGAAACGAATTGATAACCCGATAGTTAAACATACTTTACGTATATGGTTTCAATTTCGGAAATTTTTTGGGTTGACTCAGTTTGTTTTAAATATTCCTATTGTATCCAATTGCTTTTTTTATCCTTCTATTACAGACCAAGCTTATTCAGCTTGGAAGACTAAAGGATTACTACGATTTTCCGATTTATTTTTGGATAATTGTTTTATGTCTTTTGAGCAATTATCTAATAAATATAATTTGTCTAGATCTCATTTTTTTTTAAAGATATTTACAGATTAGGAATTTCTTAAATACTGTACTTCCTACTTTTCCAAATTTTGTGTCTTCAGGTATTTTGGAGAATTTGTTTGAACTACCGTAGATTCCGGACTACAAAGCGCACCTGATTAAAAGCCGCTGGCACTAATTTTAGAAATAAAATCTGTTTTTTAAATGTACAGGCCGCACCGGATTTTAGGCCGCACCGAATTTCCGGCGGAACGGATTTTCGGCGCACTGGATTTCCGGCGGACCGGATTTTCGGCGGACCGGATTTTCGGCGGACTGGATTTTCGGCGGACCGGATTTTCGGCGGACCGGATTTTCGGCCGCTTGTAATATGAGATATTTACACAGAAAGATATTACACGTGTTGGGCTTCAAATTCTGCCCTGTGTTCGTTTTGGAAGAGAGACAACCAACACCGGATTACAGTGCAGCGTGGCTTTATTGCAGAACGCGTTTTGCCTTCCCCTTACATTCTGCTCTTATTTATACTCCTTTTTCCCCCAAACCAAACCCTCGCTACACATATTTGGTAAGGCTAAACTTTGTTATACCTACCGGTATTTGGTAACATCGGACACTTGTGTCCTTATTGGCCCGATACCATTCACACACGAGTTTTACTGTTTTTTTGTTTACTGCATCGCTAGCAGTTTCGGTGCAGCGGAATCCTCAGTTTCGCTCCCTCCCTCCCTTGTACTGCTGTCTAATATCACGTGAGCCATTCCTGACCTGAAGCGGCAGTCCCAAATTAAATCCTAACACACGTGAGGATTTTTTTAAACTTTTAATTAAATCCGTATGGTAACATAAACAAATACATATTGCAAATGCTTTTTTTCAAACCGTGCCTGTAACACGGCTACTTTTAAAATACATACCTATCGGTAACACACAAATTACGTTGGGTATACTTTTTTACTGAACAGTGCATGAACAACATTCCAACATCTCCTAACGACTGGTTAAAAAATATATATATTCTGCAGCCTACCAGGAAAAGTTATTGATCGCCTTCTTCATCTTCCTCCTGCGCACTAAAACCATCAAAGTCCTCTTCTTCAGTGTCTGAATTGAACAACCTCAGGATCTCGTCACTCACTTCAGTCTCTTCGTTGTCGCTCTCACTTGAGCGCACGCGATCCTCTTCATCACGCAGCAGTCCAGCCTTTCGAAACCCGTTGGTGATGGTGGATGTTGTGACATGGCTCCAAGCATTTAGGATCCACTGGCAGACTTGAGTTAAAGATGCTCTTCGCATGTGGCCTGTTTTGGTAAAGGATTTCTCGCCGCTCGTCATCCAAGTCTCCCACTCAATGCGCAGTGCCACTTTAAATGCCCGGTTCACGCTGATGTCCAGTGGCTGCAAATACTTCGTGGTGCCCCCAGGAATCACAGCTGGAATTGAGTTTGTACTCTTGATGGCAGCTTTCACTGAATCTGTTATATGAGCCCTCATGCTGTCCATAACGAGCAACGCTTTTTTTATGTGAAAAAATCCCCCCGGTCGCTTGGCGTAGCACTCTCTGAGCCAATCCTTCATTAGACTCTCCATCATCCAACCTTTCTTATTGACTTTCACCATGATTTCTTTTGGGAATTTTTCCTTTGGCATTGTCAGCCGCTTAAAAATCACCATCGGTGGAAGCTTTAGTCCGGATGCTGTGCAGCTCAGAACACAAGTAAAATGCGTTCTCTCATGGCCACTTGTTTTCAGTATGATGGACGAGTCACCTTTTTTATTAACAGTCCGAGTGAGAGGCAGGTCAAACGTCAAAGGTACTTCATCCATATTTATGATTTCATCTGGCCCGATGGAATTCTCCGCTATCTTTGTTTGAGTGAATGTGCGGAAGTTAGCAAGTTTTTCCTCATGGTCGGGAGGGAGCTGCTGACAGAGAGTCGTGCGTACCCTGATGGACAGGCCTTTTCGTCTCATAAATCTAAAACACCACGATGGCCCACCTCTAAAATCTTCGATTTTCATTTTGGTGGCGATTGCTTTAGCCTTCAGTCTGATCTGTACGGTGGAAACACCGCGGCCGCCTGCTCTCTGTGTGTTAACCCAGTCTTCAAGAAAGTTTTCAAGTTCGGGCCATCTGCTGTGATTACCTCTGAAAGCTTTTGTCGTCTTTTTGCATTGATTCAGTTCTTCGCGCTGGCGTCTCCACCTTCTCACCATCGATTCATGTATGCCAAGATTACGCGCAGCAGCTCGATTTCCTTCTTCAGCCGCCAGATTGATTGCCTTTAACTTAAAAGCTGCATCATATGCTTTTCTTCGAGTGTTTTCCATGTTGATGAGGGTGAGTACAAATGGCTGATTTACAATAATTTGTGAAGTGCGCGTGATTTATCGTACAATTTCATTGGACCTCTGTGAACTACTCATCAATTTTATTGGTCTACTGTTACGAGGCAAAATGTTTTGGCGGCATGGGAAAAAACCTTCTATTAGCCGCACCTTATTATTAGCCGCTATGTTCAATGCTGTTCAAAGCATGGGAAAAAAGTAGCGGCTTATAATCCGACATCTACGGTAAATCCTTTTCAGAAAGGGCTAATATCAAAACTTTACAATATAATTATGAAGATATGTTCAGAGCCCTTTTATAAGACTAAAAATGATTGGGAAAGAGAACTTAACCCTTACTATCCCTATTGAGAATTGGGATAAAATTCTTCTATTAGTTAATACATCATCTATATGTGCTAAACATTCATTAATACAGTTTAAAGTTGTGCACAGGGCTCATATGTCCAAGGATAAATTGGCTCGTTTTTATTCCTATATAAATCCTATTTGTGACAGATGTCATTCTGAGATAGCATCTTTAACTCATATGTTCTGGTCGTGTCCGCTTTTGAAAAAATATTGGAAAGATATTTTTGATATTATTTCTGTGGTATTGAACATTGATTTACAACCACATCCTATTACTGCAATTTTTGGTTTATCAATGATGGACTCACTCCATTTATCCTCTTCCGCTTGTCGAATGATTGCATTTCTTACATTAATGGCTAGAAGATCTATTTTGTTGAATTGGAAAGAAATTAATCCTCCTACCGTATTTCATTGGTTTTCTCAAACTATGTTATGTCTAAATTTAGAAAAAATTAGAAGTGTTGTATTTGATACTTCTATTAAATTTGAAAAGATATGGAGACCATGTATTCAATATTTTCATATGATGTAATATGACCCTGTTCCAAGCCTATTTGTTTTTCCAGTTTCGATTTTATATATGTTGAGAGGATCGGAGTTGACGACACTGATGATTTTGTATTTTTGTGAGATATTATAAACAGCCCTTTTTTTCCATTTTTTCTTTTTCTCTTTTTTCTTTTTCTGTTTTTTTTTTCTTTATTAGTTATTAGATTAGTTTTTTGTATAATTTTTTTTCTTTTTTCTGTTTTTTTTTAATATATGCTATGATATTCCTAGGTTTGCCTTGTTTATTTGTGTATTGTATCGTTCAGGATTTGGGAATACTCATTTATACTGTAATCATTGCTTATGTATTTCATGTTTAGTCAAAATGTTTATGTTTGTAATCCCATTATCTTTGTATTAATTTTATTTTGTTGATATTAATAACAATAATAAAAAGATTGAGAAAGAAAAAGAACATTCTTGCTTGTGCAACAGATGGGGCACTATAATGACAGGACACCACCATGGGGTTACTACTTTCTTAAAATAAGCTGTACCTAACATTTGCCATTTGCTGTGTAATTCACAGATAATATCTTGTTGCAAAAAAACCTAAGTGATCAGCTGCACAAATCATTAAATTCTATTATCACAGAGGTAAATATAATGAAGCCCCATGCTCTTGATTCTCGACTATTTAGAGCTTTGTATTGAAATTAATAAACAGATTGAATAGTTGCTGCTGCACATAGAGGTCACATGGTTTTATGTGCTTTTAGAAATGGTGATATAATTCTTTGAAGACTCAAATGCTTCATTCAGTAATCAACTCAAGACTATTAAGCATGACATTGATTATTTGCCAGAATTATTCAAAGTTTAATTAAATCAGCCTACAATTGCAAGGAAATTATATGAATCTGAGCAAAGTCAAATCAATCATCTCCACATTTCTGTCCAAGTTAACCCTATTTAAATGCAATATTGGCTGTTGACCTTATCCATTTTCCGAGCCTCTCTGAGATGGAAGGGAAGGTAAAAAAAGAATAGCAGATGATGATCTTCTAAGTATACTATGCCCACTTGGGTGAGTTGTATAAAGAGTTGTCAAAGAGATTTTAGGATCTTCTCTTGATCCAAATTACAGATTGGGTAATAAATCCATTCCTGAGCACTTATAATGGCGAATTAACAGGAAGAATGGGGTAAAACTCATTTCAGTACAAAATGACTTTTAGCTGAAGCAGAGGTTCATAAAATTATATCAAGACCTTTGGTTACAGAAAGAAATCTCTGAATCTATCCTGCACTGTGCAAAAGGTCAAGGTGTTCTTTATTTGCCTTTCCAACATCGTTTAGTGGAGTGGGGTATCAGGGCAATCACCCGACTTCTTTTCAAAGCAACAAAACAGACTACAAGTTACAGTGCTTGATCTGAGACTCCTGAGTAACATTCAGCCTGATGTTGAGAAACTAATATCACTAAGCCAAGCCCATTCATCTCATTGAATGATAAGGTAATGAAGTAATGAAAGTTGACTACTAATGCATGCTTTAACATTGAAAATTGTTTTCACTGTAGTTTAATACATTTTATTTGTAGCTTTAAATAGATATGAACAATTTTGGGAATTGTTTATCGCTGCTTTGAATTTCCTTTCAGCATGCATTGTAAATTACAATTATTTATAGTTTGTATGTAATGACCGGAAAGGGAAGGGTGGGTGGTTGCTGTGGATGTTCTCTGGGATCCAAGGAGGTGGGAACCCAAAAAAGTTTGAGAACTACTAGCTTATAGAAGTACCTCCTCACAGGTCCAGCCACCAGGGCTCAATCTTGACTTTTGCCCTCTGAGTTTGTTCATTTTGTCTCTTAATTGTGTGGATTTCCTCCTACAAGCCAAAGACACATGGCTTAGTAGGTTATAAGACCATAAAAGGTTATAAGTTGCCCTGAATATGTAGATGAATGATAGATTGTGGCACTTAATGGGCATGTTGGAATAAGAAATTGGTGTTGATGTAGGGGAAGTGTGAATAGGTGCTTCATGGTTGGGATGAGTTTGGTGAACCAAAGGAATCATTTACATCTTTATGTTTTTAAGGATGCCTTAGTTTTTATTCCGTTTCTTGCTGCTTGTTCCATGCCCTTAAATCTTCCTTATTTCAATTAAACTTGATTTTGATTATCCTTGAATGAATCAACACCAGTAATTGTAGGAGTCTTTGCAAGTGAAATTCACATAGTCTCAGAAATTTTGGCAGCAAGTTGTGCTTTGGCATAGTGCGTCACAAAATAAACAGCAACAAACAATCTTGTGATTAATCTTCATTCTCGATATTGCACAGATAATGGCCATACCAAAACTTCCTACCGGATGGATCAAAATTGATGCATTTAAAATCCTTTCTATCGTGTATTACTGAACAGGAATTCTTCCTTTGCTCTAAGTGGAAAAATTAAATGTACTGGCAGAGGTAACACAGTATAGCACGGAACTGTAGATGTTCTGAATTTTCTAGAAATAGTTACTATTGTCGATGGTATACTTTTTGTGACCTTACTGATCAAAAAGGATTTTTTACTCTGTGAATGAACTATTTTTATTTTGAAAAATTTATTTTGCATTTGTGATTCCTGCACATGACTACAATAGTTCAACTTAATTCTTAGAAACTATAAGAACCACAATCCTACCAATACCTGGCATTGTAATCTGAATGGAATACAAGTATTTTGGTGGTTTATTTGCAAAGGGGACCAATTATAGAATGGGAAGTTGTTTATGCAGAATTCAAATGCTGTAATTTGTTTGACATGCAGAGTTTTATGTGCTTCAAAGTGTGATAATTTGCTTTCATGTCTTAGTAGTTTGTCCAGAAAGCAATTTTGGTTGTGTGAGACTACATTGAGTAGGTTTCTTATGTCTAAAATTTTTTAAAAACTTTTTGTATGTTATTTAGGTTGTTAATTAAGGAAACATCTGTTAAATAGTCAGTGTACAATTAGATAATGAAATCAAAGGACAGCAGATGGTAGAAGTGAGATATAAAAATAAAATTACTGGGATTGTTCAGCAGGTTAAGCAACAGCTATGGTAAGGGGGAAAATAATGTTGAAGGTATGCTGCTCCAGCATTTTCTATGTTAAGCTGGATAATAATGATGTCATACACCTATTCAGCATTATTAATCAAAGTTTGGAGCATTGTCTATGGCATTATGTCATTTATCAGTGTAAGTTATGTACTTGTATAATGATGCTGAGTTTTGGAGGAAATTTTAATGCCCACCTAACAAGCCTGTGTAATTGTTAAACTAGGGGGAACATTCACACAGAAAATAGTTATTTCTTGTCATTAAGAAAGTCGTAAATAAATTAATGTATATTGTGAGCAATAGTGAATATTCATAGATGTATGAAGACAGCCCCTAAAATGTTTTATGCTGTATTACGTTGCCCCTGCTGGCAGATCTGTATTACTGTTTTTCTACTTAAAACAAATGAAGAATTCCTGCTGGTTGAATGTAATGGAACGGGCAGTCTTTAACAGCCAGAAAATCATTAGTATGGATTTTCAGTTTTTGAGTTATTGGATTAATGTTTGAACCTTTTCAATGCTTAGTTCTGTAAAATATTGAGGATGAAGATTAACCATAAGTATTTAGAGACACAAGAGTCTGCAGATGCTGGAATCTGGAGCAACACAGAAAAAGACTGAAGGAACTCAGCATGTCAGGCAGCATCTATGGAGGGAAATGGATGGTTGATGCTTTGGGTTGAGGTCCTTGACCTGGATTCAATTCCAAAAGTCTAGATAAAGTCTTGACGTGAGGTGTAAGCTCTCCAATTCCTTTCATAGATGCTGCATGACCTCTGAGTTCCTCCAGCGTCTCGTGTGTTGCAGAAGTGTTTAGAGTTGGAAATTATAATCTCAGCTTAATTACATATTGATAACAGTAGGGATGTGCAATAGGTTTTAAAGCATGCTTAATTTTCACAAGTATTATTTTCTTCAGTATACAATTGTACTGATTAAATTCTGCTCCATTGTTTCCATTGAACTGCTGTTTCATTGCTAATCATGTATAATGAAGGGTTCTCAATTGAGACATGGAAGGATTAACTGAGCTGAACAACTGAGATCTCCACCCTCTTGCTTCAACAATGTGTGGTACCCACCTGCTTCAAGCAGGCTTCAATTGTACTGATGCACAATAAGAGAATGGTGACCTGTTCAATGATTATTGCCCAGTTATATTTGCATCCACAGTAAGCATATTAGCTCCTGTCTGAGAGTCAACTTGGATTCACTCCAATTTGCCTACCGGAGCAATAGGTTCACAGTAAATGCCATCTCATTGGCTTTTCACTCCTGGGACATCTGGACAGCAAAGGTGCATACATCAGGATACCCTTTATCAACCAGAGCTCAAAATTCAATACCATCAAACCCTCAAAACTAATTAATAAGCTTCAAGACCTTAGCTGCCATACCTCCTTCTGTGTTTGGATCCTGGACTTCCGTACTTGTTGACTCCAGTCAGTTTGGATTGGTAACAAAATCTCCTTCACGATTTCCATCAACACAGATGAACCACAAGGCTGTGTGTGTAGCCCCTGCTTTACTTGCTTTACACCTATGACCGTGTGGCTAAGTACAGCTCCACTGCCATATTCATGTTTGTTGATGATATCACTGTTGTGGGCTGTATCAAAGGTGGTGATGAATCAGCATACAGGAGGGAGATTGAAAATTTGGTTGAGTGGTGTCATAACAACAATCTCTCATTCAATGTCAGCAAGACTAAGGGACAGATTACATACTTAAGGAGAGGGAAACCGGAGGTCCATGAGCCAGTCCTCATTTGAGGATCAGAGGGTTAGAAACTTTAAATTCCTGGGTGTTGTTATTTCAGAGGACAAGTGCAGTTGTGAAGAAAGCATGGCAGTGCCTCTGCTTAGGAGTCTGCAGAGATTCTGCATGAAATACAGAACTTTTACAGACTTCTACAGATTTGTAGTGAAGAGTATATTGACTGGCTACATCACTGCCTGGTATGGAAACACCAATGCATTTAAATGAAAATTCAGACTAGTACATGACAGGTAAAACTCTCCCAATCAGTGAACACATCTTCATGAAATGCTGTCATAGGAAAGCAGCATGCATAATTAGAGATCCCCTGCCACTCAGGCCATGCTCTCCTCTTACTGCTGCCATCAGGTAGAAGGTACAAGAGCCTCAGGACTCTCACCACCAAGTTTAAAAACAGTTACTACCCCTCAACCATCAAGCTCTGAGTGAAAGGGGATAACTGCACTCATTATACTTATGGTGTTCCCACCCTGGTGGTCTCGCTTTAAGGGCTCTTTATCTTGTTATTTCATGCTCGTTATTTATCGGTATTTGTTTATATTTGCATGTGCAGTTTGTTCATTGCTCCTGTTTACAGTTACTGTTCTATAAATTGACTAAATTTACCTGCAGAAAAAGAATCTCAGGTTGTATGTGGTGACATGTATGTCTTTTGATAATGAATTTTACTTTGAACTTTTTTTTATCTTTGATTCAATGGATTGATGTGCATGGATGTGCTAGATGGCAAGCTTTTCCACTGTATCTCAGTACATGTGGCAATAATTAACAGATTTACCAACCATCTACCCTTTCTCTCTCCCCTTAAATAGTCCCCATTAGCACCTTTAAATCAGCTTCCAATACTCATAGCTTTTGTGCGAACCCACACAGCATCTGGCAACCCTGTGAGCTCTGTCTCTGAGGCAGAGGTCAGAACATCCTTCAAGAGGGTGAACCCTTACAAGTTGTCACGTCCTAAAGATCAAACTAGTAGGGTACTGAAAACCTGCTGATGGAGGGTCTTCACAATCAATGCAGGTGCACCTCAAGGATGCATGATTAGCTTCTTAGGCAGTTATATTTTTAACATCTCAAAAGTTTTAAGACACGCATGTTGTATAAAAAGTGAGGAGTGGAGGAACAAAGGCAATCTCTATTGTAGAGTGGAGACTAAGACAACACAAACAGTGCATGTTGCTGTCAACTTAGGATAGCCCAATAATTTCAGTTGATCTCTATGAAGAATGTGTAAATAGAAGAACAGGAGAAAGAATGAAAACAATATTGGAACTGAGTTACAGACACATTGCTGAATTTTGAAATAAAAGGGCATACGGGGAAAAACCCAACAGGTTTAGGTTTTCTCTCTTCCTGGATGTTAACCCGAACTTGTAGTTATAGACTAAAAACCATACATCAGCACTGGCTAGTCTTGGCGTAAGTATGGAAGACTAATTACACTGGACAGCAAATTTTTCCAGAAGTGTTGCTTCCTCAGATTTTTATCTTTAGTTATGATAGACTGCTTGAAGCTGAATATAAATATAATTTCAGACTACTTGAATCACATAGGAATTTGGAGTAATAAGAAATTAACTTTTATTGAATATAATGCATTTAATTGCAAAACAGTGCTGATGCTTTGTAATAGTTCAACTGAACTAAAATAGATTGATTATTTTCATTTGTACTCGATGTCTGAGGCTTCTTGTTTAAGTGTCCAACGATATTCCAGGTGTCCTGATACCATTTCTCCATGACTACAGTGTTCTGATGAAACCGTTCACCATGCTCTTCACTGACAGTGCCAAGATTTGCAGGGAAGAAGTCTAAATGGGAATGCAGAAAATGAATCATTAGTAACATGTTGCACTAGTGACATGTTGTTAACCAGCTGCATGTACTTTGGTGCTCTGTAGTTACCAAGAAAATTTTCAACAACAGCCTTGAATTTCTTCCATGTGATTTTCTCTGGTTCCACTGGAAGTTCTTAGAATTGCCTGTCATTGATGACCTGTTTGATTTGTGGACCAACAAAAATGACTGCTTAATCTTGGCATCAGTTATTCTGGGAACATTTGTCTCAAATATTGAAATCCTTCACAAAAATGTTTGTGCCTGGTGGCAGCAGATTCTATCCTTGCAGTCTTGAACCTAATAATTCTGCTTTTTCCTTTTTAAAAACCCAATTGTCTGACCAGCTTATTTAAATCAGATTGAGTTATCAGATGAGGGTCACTCGGTATAAAAAGTTCAAAATCGGTATTAGTATCAGTGTTGTTTTCCATTCCTGGCTTGTGCATCATGGCATCTTTGTCTGCCTCCTCTAGGTTCCATATCTCTGGTGGCTTCAGTACAGGAAGACAGTCATCAAGTGGCTCAGGCCTTTTCATGACCTTTCTTTTATCACTAAGTGATAAGTGAGGTTGCCGAAGATATTACTTAGAACTCAGACAATGAAGTAGAACATGCCTGCATGCAGCAAGATCATGATAGCTTTCAGGCACAGGTTGATAAATAGAAAGCAATACTTGTACTATGCAGGCACCAGCCTGTGCCTAACTCTAAACAGATGATGTTTACCATTTGCCTCTTGACATTCAAGGATGGTGGCATTGCTGAGTTCTTGGAAGGGGTGTTATGACCTGAAATTCAACTCAAACCATACTGTGTCTAAAGCACGTCAGAAGCTCTATTTTCTCTGGCAAGTAACTTGAGTAATTAATTGGAGCAAAAACCCATAGATTCTGGAAGAACTCTGCAGGTTGAGCAACATTGAGGGAAAGAGAAAAATGGTCAGTGTTTTGATTAAAGGATTATGAATGTCAAATGTTGACTTCTTCCATCTCCATGAATACTCCCTGATCTGTGTTTTTTCAGCATCTCCATCTTTATTTTAGTTCGAATATATCTACCTTACAGTTGAAAAAGCTGAACATCTATTAGATTTTGTTAAATGTTTTTGATTAATAGTCCAACATCTAATTCATAAATAGCCTAATAATTATCAGTACTGGAAATCTATAATACATATTTAAAAAATTGGGAACACTCAGTAAGTCTGCCAATAACTGAGGAAAGAGAAACTGGGGTAATGTTTCAGCTCAGGGATCTTCTAAGTATTTCTGACATATTCTGGTTTTATTTCACTACTAAAATAAATAAGTTAAATTTTGGTAATATTTCTGAGGGAGTCAGTGTGTGTGAATAACAAATTAAAAAGAATAAAATTAAGAAAGTATTTTATTTATTTAGCAGTACAATGTGGAATAGGCTCGCCTGGTCCTTCAAGCTGCAGGAACCTCCAGGAACCCCAGTTTAGTCGTAACCTAATCTTGGGACAATTTACAATGAGCTTTTAACCTATCTGGTATGTCTTTGGACTGTGGGAGGAAACTGGAGCATCTGGGGAAAACCCACACATTCCATGGGAGGACGTACAGAGAATCCTTACAGATACCGCTGGAAATGAACTCTGATGCCTTGAGCAACTGCTATGTTCCCTTACCATGCTGCTTAGTAGTATTAATTTCTTCCATTTTAAAATGCAGTAAGTTGATCTTTAACAAAAAGATACACAGACTGACAGGAAATACATGTGTGTTCCAGAATTTTGGCTAAATGTTTTCTGCTTCTTTTTGCATTTGACATCTTTATAGGATGTTCTGCAATGGCTGAACTTGCAGCTTTTTCTTAAAACACCTGAGATGTTATCAAATGATGGATGTAGAAAACAATGTTTAATCAGAGATAGTAAACTGATTAAACATGTGATCTGTCAAGTTACAGAAATCAGCTCATGGAGTTTTCACAAGCCATGGATATTGCTAATCAAACTGCAGACATCCCACCTCTCCCGGAAGTTCCGGGAGTCTCCCACATATTGATAGCGACTCCCTGATGCCCACAAATTATATACAATATCGCAGAAATCTTTTTTTTTGAGAGGGCGAGGAAAAAGAGCGAGAGGGAGCATCCTGATTGGTCTCTCTTTGTGCTAAGTAGACCTATCAGTTTTCTCTGTGGGCAGGTTTTATCGTCAACCACTCTCTCTCTTTCATTGTCCATCAGTTCAGTTTAGTGTCCTGCTGTGCCATGTCAGAGAGTTCCAAAAAAAGAAAATATAAAATGTACTTCACCTTTGACTACACTAAAGTGTACCCTGCCTAATAAGGGTCAAAAATAATGACAGTGTTGTTCGCTGCACTGTTTGTAAGTGACTTTTCTATTACCCATGGTGGGTTAAACGACTGTAAAAGACATGTTGAGGTGAGTTTAACAGGTGTCAGCCTTTCATTAGCATAGCTAACGTTATTTAAACTAAGTGGCTAGCTGCTAAGAAGCTACTCTATTGGTGTCCTACGTTAGTTGTCACCAACCTTTTTAAGCCCAAGATCCCCTACTTCGGCCGTAGTGAAAGGCAAGATTGACCCCAAATCGATTAGTTACACGCATGTGCACCAGGGCAGAAAAGACCGGAAGTAAAGCCCTGCAACCCGGAAGTAGAAATAATGTATGAACACCAGGGGACCGGTTTAATATTGACAATGTTCTTGCGGACCGGCCGACCGGGGGGGTGGGGTGGGGGGGGGGGTGTTAAACACGACCGGAATACAGCGATACTCGAAGCAGCTTCCTTATGTCCAGTCTATTCTGCAGTTAAGTTTACGTGGCTCTCAGCACTTAGCTTCTGTCCCGCTTGCTCATGTTTTTTTCCGCTGAAAAAAACAATGTGTTTGTCTTTAAGTGCAGGGTGCTTGGACTTAAGGTACCGAAGCAGTTTTGAGGGCTTCATTGCCTCATTAGACAGCCTCAGGGCCTGAACTCCAGCCTCAAGCCCACCAGACGCCTTGGCCAGGTGCGGCTGGTCATCGGTGGGATGCGAGGACAAGGTCAGGGCCAGAGGTCCCCGTTCCGGAGCCGCGGCGGTCGCAGTCCAGAGAGAACAACCGAGCGAGCGAGGAGTGCGACAGGACACGTGCCCGCCCCCCTTGTAGGATCTATCAGCCAACAAAAGTTTGCTTCAGTAGATCGCAGCGAGCTAGCTGCTCTGCTACTTACGAAACCCTGAGCCTAAGTTAGGTCGTCTGCGAATATTTTAGCACTGAGTTCCCCATGGACATTCGGCGTAATAAACAGGTTTAGAGGCAGCGCCCATCTGTCCGCGCTCCAGGCCGGTAGCAACGGCACTTCCCGCCGGCCGCGCAAGGGTGTCACTGCATTTAAGTGACTGATGACCTCACGTGCGTTCAAGTTCAACACTGGGCGTGACAGGGAATGAGGAAAGGTGCAGCTGACTCATGTCGTTTCCTTGCGGCCTGGTGGTTGGGGACCACTGAAGTACACTGTGTAGTGCGTGGCAGGGGAGCTACACGCATGTGCACTGGGCAGAAAGAACAGAACTGAAACCCCGCAACCCAGAAACAATCTTTCAACAGTATTTGTGTATTTATTTTTCTTTTTTTTTTCGGGATCTACTGGGAAAGTCTCAAAGATCGACCAGTCGATTGTGATCGACGAGTTGACGACCACTATCCTACGTGTTGAGGCCAAACTCCCTGTAGACTTGCTTAAAGTTGTAATAGAATAAAAAAAACTCCATGATAATATAATATGAGCACATTTTAATGTAACATTTTCTGCATATACCCAACTTGGTTTACAGATTAGACAAAATCACTAAACAAAGACCCTTGGAGGTCAACCGGAGGTGGGGGGGGTGTGGTGGGGTGGGGGTGCTATCTACCTGAAATGAGTTTTTGCAGGGTGGGATGTCTGAAACTGGATGACAATTGCAATTGTCATGGATCATGGATTTTAGAAAAAAACATTCATGATTTAGTGTATTTTTTGTACCATAGACAGATTGTATGTTTGGCGAAAAAGGTTGCTCAGATTCTGGAACCTTTTGGGTGGGGAAAAACTGCTTACTGAACCTCCAATAATATCTATGAAGCCTTCTAATGCCTTGCATCATTCTGATGAATGTGATGGCTACCTCTTTTCTTAAAAAAAACACTGAAATATCCACTTTGGGATTCAGAATCTAATACTGAATACACTACTCCAGATGGGTCATGCCCAGTCTCTTAACAACTGAATGACAGAAAGAGCACTTTGCCCAACATAGTTAATACTTGCCATTATCCAATGAAGATGCTACCAACTGAATGTTTCCCATGGTGGGCAAGTCTAGGACAAGAGAGCATATCCTCAGGATAGAGGGGCGCCCTTTCAAAACAGATGTGGAGAAATTTCTTTAGCCAAAGGGCGATGAATTTGTGGAATTTGTTGCCACATGCAGCTGTGGAGGCCAGGTCGTTGGGTGTATTTAAGGCAGTGATTGTTAGGTTCTTGATTGGATATAGCATCAAAGGTTGTGGGGAGAAGGCTGGGAACTGGGGTTGAGGAGGAGATAGAAAAAAAGGAACAGGCATCTGACAGTTCAGGAATCTCATTTGAAGAATGAGAATTTGAAAGTTGTTTGGAGGGCAGGTGGTGTTTATGAAACTGATTGCCATTTTTAGTTAGCAACTTGGAAAGAGAAATTAGGTGGAAAATAATTTTGTGTTGTCTCAATTTTTCATGTAATTTTGCTAAATCTGCATTACAGTCGGCTCCCTGTCATGAAATGGCACACAATTTTTGTACTGTGGAGCAAGTCTACATTGAAAGTTCAGTCATAAGAAATGTGCCTGAGTAAACAGTTAAAATGGTTAAGTACTGTTTGTTCTATCCAGCTTTCTAGTCTGGAGAGACTGTTCTGTATTTGAAGTGGTATCAGAAGTTTGCAATCATTTATTTAGCTTCCACCTTGAAGATCATGAGGAGCAGCCTTTAGTACAACCTTAGATGAAATTGTCGCACAGGCAAATTTATAATGATAAACTAGTATGAAAGCAAAGTAATAGCAACATTTTTTCTCAGGACACAATGTTGCAGGTTCTTATCCCTTGATGAGTATTTTTATTGTTTACTTCTGAAAGAATGGCTTATTTTTGATGTTTCACAAGGTGAAAAATCTCAGGTATAATACTTTAGGGGAGACAATGCAAGGATTTAACACAAATCAATTTGCAGTAAGTATTTTAGTCAAAAGCTATATTTCAGCACCTCACTGTTTACCAAAGATCAAGAGAGCACTTTTATGTATATTTTTATTCAAAAGTATCTGCATAGAAGTTTTCAACTTAAATTCATGAATTGTTTTTGAATGATTCCACTTATCTAAATGTGCAGATTATTTTCTCGGTGTAATTTTTTGCTTTAATGAGTAAGTACACATGTCTTTAGGATGTTGAGAGTTTGAACACCCACAGAGGAAATCCACATCCTTACAAATGGCACATAAACAGACCCTGAAGTCAGGATTGTCACCAGGTTGTTGGTGAGGTGAGGCAGCAGTTCTAACAGCTGCACCACCATGATGCTAGGGCTTCCATATTCCAAAGATGTGTGGTTGATTGGGTTAATTGGCCACTGTAAATTTCTTCTGTTTAGGTTAATGAATTTAATTGAACAGCATTGAATTCTGGAAGTTGGTGGGAGTAGGTGGTGGTAAAATAAGTGCAGGATTAATAAAAGTGGATGCTTGATGGTCAACAAGGATCCATCAGACTAAAAGGTCTGTTTTTTTTGCATATAATTCTGTTTAATCTATGAAGAATAGAATAGTGAATGTAAACCAATTAAATTACTCAAAGGAATATTTCTAATCCATTTATCCACCATTTTCTTTAACTGAAATATTTAACTTTCAAAATAAACTATTGAAATTTTACCATTGGAATGAGTTTGTCTAAAATAAAATCCTTAACATTAGCCTTAGATTCACCACTTTCATTTTTAAATCATTGAATGTTTCCAATATCAACTACAGAATTTAAGCAGGTGTGTTTTGAAAAATTTTCCAGTATTTTTGTGCATTATTATATTCTGAAATGATTGATTTTTTTCATTCATGTGTCCTTTAAGTCTCATAATTAATGTGTTTTGTTTTTCAGCTGGGTTAATAATTTCGGCCATGAAGGACTTGGTCTCATGCTTGATGCTTTGGAAAAGCTATTGGACAAAAAACAGTAAGCAATAAGCATGTTGCAAAATGTGAAAACAGAAGAGGTGGAAAATTTGTTAACAAGAAATTATGTTGCATCAAGACATTCGGATATGCTTATATTAAATCTAGGGACATTACATTTAATATGCTCTGGGCAACTAATATTACCGTACTTTTTTAAATGTTTATTTATAACTATCACTTTTGTCTGGGAAAAGCTTGCTTGTGCTACTGCTTAGTTTCAGTTTCCTATTCTCTTGGCCACCCATCATGTGAGGCAGCCTGGCCTATTATCTCCTCTTTCCTCTTGTACAATCTCTCTTTCTCTTTCACCCTCTCTGCCTCACCCTCTTCATTGTTGTTTTCACATATTTCTTTTATCTACTGTGCATTCCTGCTCTTTCTTGCTATATGTAAGATATGCATTGCAACCATAAAGAAGTTATACATATATTTTATAGGAATATAAATGGATGATATTATATATTTTTTTAAACTGTCAACCTTTTGTAGTTATAATTGCACATCATGGAAGCCAAATTCCCCCCTCCCCCCATGGACTCCCTCTATACTTTTCATTGTCTTAGTAAAGCAGCCAACATAATCAAAGACCCCACCCACTTTGGACATCCTCTTTTCTACCTCCTCCCATTGGGCAAAAGATTAAAAACCCTGAAAGCATGTACCACCAAGTTCAGCTTCTAGCCCACTGTTTTAAAACTAGTGAGCAGTACCTTAGTACACTGAAATGGAGTCTTGATCTCAGTCTACCTTGTTTTGTCCTTGAAATTTTTCGTCTGCATGTACTGCACTTCCTCTGTAACTGTAATACTTTATTCTGCATTCTATTTCTGCTTTTCCCTTGGACTTAGCTCGGTGCACTGTTGTAATGAAATGATTTGTACAGATGGTGTGTGAAATTAGTAGGTTGATTCTGTTTGGGTATTTTATAATGTATTGTAGTTTAACGCATGTGTTAACAAGAAATGACAAACTTCAAGGTAAATATGCATTTAATATTTGTTTTCTCCTAGACAAGAAACGATTGATAAAAAAAACCAACATAAGCTCATCCAGTGTCTGAAAGCATTTATGAATAACAAGGTATGGCTAGGGTTCACCGTGTACCAAAATGCATGCAAGATATGATTATTTTATGTTGGAGAATACTTAGTTTTTTTAAAAAAAGTCAACTAAATCACAAATTACCAAATTGATGTTGGAACGAGTCAGTAGTTCAGCCAATAGTTGTGAAGAGTGAAACAGAATTAACTTTTTAAGTGAATGATTCTTCATCACCATTGAGTAAGTTGTGTGGAAACGTGATTTAAGATGTGAGGAAGGTGTAAAGACAATAAAGGCTGGGGTCCAAGGTTATTCAGATGAAAAAAATACTATATAATAGATGTCTGAGGAGAGTGTTTTGGGGTGAGCAGGTGGAATGACAATGCAGCAATTACTAGAAAAAGGGAATACAGCAATATCAATGAGAGATGATCATTATCAGTAGCTAGCTCTGACACAAATTATTTTAAGTTATTTAAAAAGTTCAAAGTAAATATATTATCAAAGTGGATGTATGTCACCGTATGCAACCCTGAGATTCATTTTCTTGCAGGTATACTCAAATTCATACTAGAAACTGCTTAACTGAAATTGGTGCATCTAGCATTGAATTCCAGGAGTTTCAATAAGCCTAGGCAGAAGATATGCTGCTTTTCCTCAAAATTGTATGAGGCTTCATTGGAACAGTGTAGGAAGCCATTGACAGAAATGTCACAGTGGTAGTGGGATTGAGAAAAAGTGAAAAATGCCTGGAAACTGTTACCCTTGTGGTCTGAATAGAACAGTTGTGCAAAATAGCTTCTTAACCTGAATGTGGTTTATTTAGTGTAGAGAAAGCCATATTGTGAACACTACACGCACCCACACTAGTTGGAAACAAGTGCAAGTGAATTGTTGCTTCACTTGAAAGGACTTTTTGGTGTCTGGGTGAGGAGAAGGTGAGAGGTACTCGAGAAGTGTAATCATTTTTGGCAGGGATTGTGATTGCAGGATAATTTACCTTGACAAATCAAGCGCACATCTTCAGATCATACTTAATGGAATCTGTTGGCAGGCAAGCATTTCGAAGCTGCTGCAACATTATTATGTTACAAGCTGCAGCAAATTATTTGGGGGGACCAGAAGGGCATAATGATAAATATAATGTTCAGTAGCTCAAGAAAATTTAGTGTTGATACACTCACGTTGAATTGAAGTTCCCTATATGACAATTATGATTAGATGTTCAATGAAGCATGTCAGTAAGACTATTAGAATTATCTTGCAAACTAAAATCTATTTTATTTTTTGTCTTTCCATTTAGTTTGGGCTTCAAAGAATACTAGGTGATGAGAGGAGTCTGCTGTTACTGGCAAGAGCAATTGATCCAAAGCAAACAAACATGATGATAGAAATTGTCAAAATTCTTTCTGCAGTCTGCATTGTTGGAGAAGAAAATATGTAAGTTAAAATGTATATTTTGAAATCTATGAATGTATTATTCGTTTAAAATTTTAATTGTGATGTTTAAATTGGTTTGGTAGGTGCTTATTCTTGTCATCTTCTAAGCCAGTCTCACGGAATTGAGGATGGCTTGTTTTCAGTCCTGTTTTGTAAGCTGTCATGTGGCTAATATGCCATATGGCTGTAATGTACCTTGGAGCTGTACAGTGTTGAAGCAAGCCCTTGTGGCCCACCAAGTCTCTGCTGACCATCAAGCACCAATTCACATGACACTAATTTACCTTTACATTGTGCATTCCTATGTATTAGGAAAGCTGTTAGACTCTTTTAAGGAGTCTTAGGAGATAAGGTTAAATGCATCCACTTTACGCCTGTTAAGTTTTTGTTGTTAATGAAGCTCAAAATGAAATAAATGTTCATTTCATTAGTTTGGTGATGGATGTACAAAAGAAAGTACCCTGTTATGGTTGACCGACTTTGCAGAGTCAGCATTGGCGATATTTCTCTGCTGCTTTGAAGTGTCTGCTGCAGATCTCAAAAGTATATCAAAGTGCAGGGATCACTGTTTCCAGAAGAAAAGAGTTTGTGCTGGGTTTGAGTTCTTAATCGTGAAGCACATTTTCTCTTAAACAGCCAAAATCTGTGATGGTGCACTGAAGGTGATGGTGAATGTCATCATGATGTCTGCCTTTGTTGAGAGATGGTTTTTGAAAGATGGAAAGAAGTCCACACATTTTAGGTGCCCATTCTGGATCGTGTTGTAATGTGGAGACAGATAGTGATGAAATTTCTTTTCTGTGGATGTTCAATGCAAGGACTGTTCTCTAGCATGCTTCAGTGTTCCAGCCAGTAAGTCGTGTAGCTTGGCTTCAAAATGTGAGCATAACAAATGCCTTTGGCATACTGCACCTTGTGAGTACTGAAGTTGGTTTGACCAAGCAATATCGAGTTTCCTGTTCAACAGATCTGTTGCAATATAATGGAAACTTATTTGGAGATAGCTTGCAGCAAGATTGAGAAAGTGATGTGGTGATGATTCAGAGTTACTTAACACTAGTTTGCACTGAATTGGGGTCTGGTGTGGGACCATTGGTTACGATCATAACATACATGTCTGCAAGTATTGGACATAACATTGAGACAAATTTTTGCAGGGAGCAGAAAAATTGATGTGAAATCATTCTGCATGCTCTCTCCAAGTTGATGGAGTCAGTGGCTTTTGTGACATCAAAGCAGGCCATAATTTAGTAGCTGATGCTATTTCCTGCATTTCTTCTGTTGTTAATTATGAAGGTCATGTGTAATAGTGCTTCTGGATGGATGGAAACCATACTACAAATTGAGAGATTAGATCATGATTAAAGACAACACAGGGTGAACCACAAGGATTCTCCTCTTTAGTTACTGCATTCATTCTTGGATGTGGTCATGATTGTTGCATCACTGAGGTTCCCTGGCATATTTTCCTTATCCAAGAAGGGAAAGATTAAGTAATGGTTTTGTTCTTGAGGTTCTTCTCTGTCAAGTTTTAGGACTTCAGCATGTTCCTAGTGTTGTATTGTTTTACAATTGCCATATGGTCTTTTTGTTTTTATTGACCAGGGGCTGCAGTGAGGTTGGACTGAATAGTTTACTTTGAAATGCTGTCAATGACATGTACAAAAAGGACAAAAGTCAAGGTTAAGGTGAATTTTGAAATACTTTGTCTGGTAGTATTAAGTGCTGCCTCTTTCCTTGATAAGTTTAACTCTGTTTTTGGCTGTCTGGGGATAGATAGGTCCTTGAGTGACTGAACTGATTATCCCTTATCAGAACTTCCCAATGCAGGTTGATCCACTTTCTACAGTAACCTTCCCACCATTGATGTTAGGCTTATCACTCTGTAGTTCTCTGGTATGACCCTCATTCCTTCTCAAATGAAAAATACCTTTGCAAAGGCTGCAGCAATTTGTTCTCTATATTTCCACAATGTCCCAGGATATTCTTGAAGCAGATTTTCTAAATTATAATGAATTTGGATGCCATAAATGCAATAATGATTTACTTTTAAAATTTGCAGTTAAGAAGAGTTTAATTGGAAAGTGGCTTTATTTGCATGATCCTACTAACATATTCTATAATCCCTTAGCCTTGATAAAATCTTGGAAGCTATAACCACAGCTGCTGAACAGAATAACAGAGAAAGATTTGCACCCATTGTAGAAGGACTGGACAATCATGAAGCACTTCAGCTACAGGTGAATATCTATAGTGCCATTTAGTTTGTCTTCATTAAACTGTTGTCAAATGGAGGTAAATATGGTCTTATGACATCATTATTCACTTGGTTCATGGTGATTCACTGAATTAGTGCCTATTATCTGGATAATGAATGTCTGTGAAATCCTAGCTGAGTCCTCAAATTCTGTATTCTGGGTATGCTGGAGTGGGTTCAGCTCCACAGGGATGTGGAGCAATCGTACGTTGAGAGTTTCTTTCATTGGTATTGTCCTCTGTCTCCTATTGCCAAGCAAATTTTGTTTGCAATTTGTCACTTACCCTGGATTGCATGGTCTTTAATTGTTTGGAACTATGTGAGACCTTGTCAAAGGCTTAACTAAAGTTTATTAAATCCCATCTGATGCCCAGTCCTCGTATATTGAAACCATTTTCGTATTGTGTGTTTAATTATTGGATTTATCATTTGTTTATTCAATTTAGTAAGTGCAAAGGGAAGCACAGCTCCTAAAATAGAAGCCAGTGAAAACTCCTGTACAGACTCCTGCTCGAGGTTCATCCATTGTGGACATTGAGTTTCATCCAACTCTTGCGTCCAAAACGTTAAATATTGAATATTAATTGCCCAATAATAAAATCTAAGATTCGACAAAGCCAAACCGCCTTTTTTGATTTCTGTAGATATTTCTTACTTAACCTGGGATTTCTATTCTGCCATATACATGAAGAAATTTTAGAATCAATAATATCAAAAAAAGATGTAGGGATAAAAATTGATATCGCCTGAAAATAGATACAGAAACTTAGGTGAAATAATCATCTTAGTAGCATTAATTCTACCAATCAAAGATGAGGACAATGGGGACCATTTAGTAAACAGTTGTTCAACATGATCAATTAAGGGTAAGAAATTAACGTTAAATAGATCCTTGTGCTTAGTAATTTTAACACCCAAATAAATAAAATAATCAGTAACCAATCTAAATGGTGATTGTCTATAAATTGGAACTTGCATATTTAATGGAAAAAACACACTCTTATCAAGATTCAGTTTATAACCAGAAAAACTACTAAACTGAGCAAGTAGTGTTATTACTGCAGGAATGGATTTCTCTGGGTTAGAAATATATATAACAGGTTATCAGCATACAGTGATTCTTTATGCGTCTCATTCCAACGAATAATGCCAAATATTTTAGGTGAATCACGAATAGCAATTGCCAAGGGCTCCAGGGCAATATCAAATAGTAAAGGGCTTAAAGGACAGCCCTGTCTGGTACCTCGAAAAAGCCTTTTAAAAAAAAAAAGGGAATCTCTGATTATTGGTAAATACAGCAGCCAAAGGTGTATGATCAATTGAATCCAAGATATAAATTTTGAGCTAAAATTAAATTTCTCAAGTATATTAAATAAGTATTCCCATTCAAGTCTGTCAAATGCCTTCTAGGTGTCAAGCGAAATAACACATTCTGGAGTATTAGATGAAGTAGTGTATACAATGTTCATTAAGCTCCTAACATTAAAATGTGAGTAACCATTTTTAATTAATCCTGTCTGATCCTCAGAGATAATTTGAGGCAATACCTTCTCTAATCTAATTGCTAATATTTTGGAAAAGATTTTAGAATCCATATTCAACAAAGATGTAGGTCTATATGATGCACATTCAGTGGGATCTTTATCTTTTTTAGGAAATAAAGAAGTAGATGCTTCATAAAAGGATTGTGGTAATTTGCCTACTAATAAAGCATCTTTAAAAATTCTACGTAACCAGGGAGAAAGTAAATCTGAAAAAGATTTTAAAAATTCAGCTGTATACCCATCTGGGCCAGGTGCTTTACCAGAGTCCATCGAAAAAATTGCTTTCTTTATTTCCTCTTCAGTAATGGATGCATCTAATGCTAAACGTTCATCAGCTGGTAATTTTGGAATATTTAGTTTCCTTAAAAATTCATGCATTATTGTAGGATCATCAGGAAATTCTGATTGATATAAATTGGTATAAAATTCTTGAAAAGATTTATTAATTTCATCATAGTCAACCGTCAAAATACCATCCCGTCTACGAACTGTATTAATCTGAGGTTTCGCCAAAGCAGCTTTCAATTGGTTAGCCAATAATTTACCCAATTTTTCACCATGTACATAAAATTGACTCTTAGTTTTGAGTAGTTGATTTTCAATCAGGGATGTTAATAACAAACTGTTGCATCTGAAGTTGAACTCTCTCTTTATAAAGCTCCAAATTGGGAGCAATGGTATATTTTTTATCAATTTCTTTAATCTTATCAACCAATGTACGTATTTCACTACTAATTCGGTTTTTCAATCCAGCAGAGTATAAAATAATTTGCCTACGGATATATACTTTAAAGGTATCCCGTAATATCCCACTGGAAATTTCTTCCGTTGAGATAGGTGAAAAGAAAAATGCAATCTGTTCTTTAATGAAATTAATAAAATTGAAATCCTGAAGCAAAATAGAATTGAACCGCCATTGTCTAGTACTAAAAATAACATCACTAAATTTAATTGATAATTTCAAAGGCGTATGATCAGAAATGGCAATTGCATCATACTCACAGGTAGTGAGAGACAAAACTAATTGAGAATCAATAATTCCTTTCCGACAAGCAATTTGAATTAAGTGCTGCTTAGTACTCACATAGTGAAATCGAAGAATTACAGGATGGGGTTTTAACTCTTTCAATGGCTTTGGTCTTAATGCCCGATGCACATGATCGAGTACCGGAGGAGAGGTAAAGACCTCCAAGCCAAAGACTTCCATTAAGAATTGAGAGAAAAATTTAGTAAGGTCCCCGCTCTCAATGTCTTGACTGAGTCCTATTATTCGCAAATTCTGTCTACAACTACGACTCTCCAAATCAATAATCTTGGCTTTAAACTGCTCCAATGTAGGAGTAGTCGAATTTAATTTCTTTTCCAAAGAATTCAGTCTGGAATCTCTCTGTTTCCCAGCTTCAGTAAGCTCTGAAATTTACCGTTGTTGTTTTTCCTATCCATTCACTGTATTTATCATCTCCAAATAGCTTGAGATTTTTCTCACGACTAATATAAAATTGGTGCTTAACTTGGCATACTAATTGACTTGCTTTTAATCCAGAATTGATTTTTTATGACCATTTGGATAAGGAAATTGTTTACTGTATGTTATAGATTTGAATGAAGAGCTGTATGATTTCTAGTCAGTTACTGACAATATTATCCTTTTATGGAGGATGTAGCAAAGCATCTTGTATGACAATTTGGTCTCCAGAATTATTTTAAAACTCAAAAGAAGCCAGTATCACAGAGGAAAAATTGCCAAATCATGTATATTCTTTGTTGTTGCTACAAGTGCTAAGAAAACTAATGACTAATAAACTTGCATGGTCCTGGAGACCAGAATCAGGTTTCATATCACTAACGTACATCGCGAAATAGCTGTTTTGCCATAGTGCAACAGATAAAAAACCTATAAATTAGAATAAGAAATATATATTTTGGCAAAAAGAGTGAGATAGCGTTCATGGTTTGATTCATTACTCATTCAGAAATCTCAGCAAGTTAGGCCATGTGTTTAGAGAGGTAAAGATGGTAATTTTTTCAGATTGAAAACCTGTTATTAGAATTTGAGGATAGATGTATTCTGATGGTTATTAATCTGAACATTAAACATCTCTTTTTGCAGATGCTCCCTGATCTGCAGTACACTTAGGGGTGTTGACATTTAGGGCTCCCCCTGCTGGAGACATTTTCCTTGCCCACCTCTCAGGAGTTTAGTACTTAAGCTCTTGCACATTCTGTGCAGGGGGCTCTGACATCCCTGGTAGTAATGGAGAGAACTGCTATTTGCCATTTAATTTACCTAACATTTATCCTGAGTAAATCCATTCCCCTTGGTGTTTTGCAGGGTCTTCAATATTTTCCATAATAAATTTTACTTGATGTGATTCACTGCACAAAGTGTTTGAAGTGAAATGTGATGTTCTGCCTCATTTCGAAAAGGAATTTAACTAATATGCCAACTAATATTGATAAATCTAATACATATATGAAAAAGGTTGCTATTGTTAATTGAACAGAAATGTATGCAAATAGCTTATTCATTCTTTGGATCCCTAATGCAAGTTTAAAAAAATTGCGGAATCTTACAGGCAATAATGAAATTTGCTTAAATTTGACTGAACTCGTGAATCAGTATAAGAATATTTGAATTAAATCTGGCATTCATAAAAGCACTTAAATATATTTTGTTGCCTTTAGATGAGGAAAGTATGTTTTTTTTGGAGACAAGAAAATACCTGGCCAAGTGTTTATCATGTAAAAAGTCATTCTGTATTCATCAACATGAAGAGTTAGTTTTAGTATGGTATTTGTTTATATGTCAGTGTTCAAAATCTATTTTATTCAAATGTACAGTACTTTGCGTTGATGAAAAATATTACAATGATGTTGTTAGACTGGCAGCCATCTTTGAATAAACTTTATTTTCCTGTCAGAATAAATTGCTTATCAGAGTTCTAAAATGAGAAGACTATATTTTTGCTTTATCTCATGTTTTCCATGTGTCAAGATTTTTCAAGTAGTTTAGGAGAGTGAATCCTGAGATAGTCACCAAGGAATGCGAACAGGCATGTAACTAGAAAGAGATATTTCACATGTTAAGTACTCTGATTCCATTTTTTATTTTATGAAATCTATCCAATCAATTTAAATCAGGGAAATTCAAGAAATGTAAAAATCCTCTCTTGGATCATGCTAAATAATTAATCACAACTCCAACACATTAATCTTATTTTATCATCCTCACAGTTAGCTCTATCAGTTCCAGAGTTGGTTTGTGTAGCATCTTAACAGGAAGGGATTCATTATGTTTTATGAATTATTTTGTTCATGCCTGTTGTAATTTTTAAATTAGTTATTTTTGCTTTAAAGAAATTATTTCTTTTCTGGAGTTATTTAATTTTTCATCTTTCTAATTTATTTCTGTACATTCTGGCTTTATCACTATATTTTGTTACATATTTCCTTCATTTTGAACACACTTTTGTTTTTCTTCGTACAAGAACGCAGCCTTAAGCAGCGGGCAGCTTCGTTTGCGGGCAGCGGAGTGAGCCGGGAGCAGAGTGTAGGGCTTGGGCTCAGAGGGCTTAGGCGGAAGAGGGCACAGTAGGCTTATCTTTTAGTTCTCCTTGTTATTTTCAGTTATTCAGGAAGTATGAGTGTGAGGGAAGCTTGTTGTTCTCGGTGTCGGATGTGGGAGATCCTGGAGTCTCCGAGCCTCCCGGACATCTACATCTGCGCCAGGTGTGTCGAACTGCAGCTCCTGAGGGACCGAGTTAGGGAACTGGAGCTGCAGCTCGATGACCTTCGCCTGGTCAGGGAGAGTGAGGAGGTGATAGAGAGGAGTTACAGGCAGGTGGTCACTCCGGGGCCACGGGAGGCAGATAGGTGGGTCACGGTCAGGAAGAGGAAGGGGCAGGTACTAGAGAGTACCCCAGTGGCTGTACCCCTTGACAATAAGTACTCATGTTTGAGTACTGTTGGGGGGGACAGCCTACCTGGAGGAAGTGACAGTGGCCAGGCCTCCGGCACAGAGGACAGCCCTGTAGCTCAGAAGGGTAGGGATAGAAGAAAGAGGACCATAGTAATAGGGGACTCGATAGTCAGGGGTTCAGACAGGCGGTTCTGTGGAGGTGATCGGGAGTCACGGATGGTAGTTTGCCTCCCTGGTGCCAGGGTCCGGGACGTTTCTGATCGCGTCCAAGATATCCTAAAGTGGGAGGGTGAGGAGCCAGAGGTCGTGGTACATGTAGGTACCAATGACATAGGTAGGAAAGGGGAAGAGGTCCTGAAATGAGAGTATAGGGAGTTAGGAAGGCAGTTAAGAAGAAGGACCGCAAAGGTAGTAATCTTGGGATTACTGCCTGTGCCACGCGACAGTGAGAGTAGGAATGGAATTAGGTGGAGGATGAATGCGTGGCTGAGGGATTGGAGCAGGGGGCAGGGATTCAAGTTTCTGGATCATTGGGACCTCTTCTGGGGCAGGTGTGACCTGTTCAAGAAGGACGGGTTACACTTGAATCCTGGGGGGACCAATATCCTAGCGGGGAGGTTTGCTAGGGCTACAGAGCAGACTTTAAACTAGTAAGATTGGGGGGCAGAAATCAATTTGAGGAAACTATGGGAGAGGAGGTTAGTTCACCAGTAGAGCAAGTAAGTAGACAGTGTGTGAGGGAGGAAAGGCAGGTGATGGAGAAGGGATGCGCTCAGCCCGAAGATGTAAGGGAGAAGAAAGAAAAGGAAAATAAATTTGAATGAAAAGAGAGGAGGTGGTGGAGAGTATCTTAAATGTATCTATTTTAATGCTAGGAGCATTGTAAGAAAGTTGGATGAGCTTAAAGCATGGATTGATACCTGGAATTATGATGTTGTAGCTATTAGTGAAACATGGTTGCAGGAAGGGTGTGATTGGCAACTAAATATTCCTGGATTTAGTTGCTTCAGGTGTGATAGAGTAGGAGGGGCCAGAGGAGGAGGTGTTGCATTGCTTGTCCGAGAAAATCTTATGGCAGTGCTTTGGAAGGATAGATTAGAGAGCTCCTCTAGGGAGGCTATTTGGGTGGAATTGAGGAATGGGAAAGGTGTAGTAACACTGATAGGAGTGTATTATAGGTCACCTAATGGGGAGCGTGAGTTGGAAGAGCAAATGTGTAAGGAGATAGCAGATATTTGTAGTAAACACAAGGTGGTGATTCTGGGAGATTTTAATTTTCCACACATAGATTGGGAAGCTCATTCTGTAAAAGGGCTGGATGATTTAGAGTTTGTGAAATGTGTGCAGGATAGTTTTTTGCAACAATACATAGAAGTACCGACTAGAGATGGGGCAGTGTTGGATCTCCTGTTAGGGAATGCGATAGGTCAGCTGACAGATGTATGTGTTGGGGAGCACTTCGGGTCCAGTGATCACAATAGCATTAGCTTCAATATAATTATGGAGAAGGACAGGACTGGACCTAGAGTTGAGATTTTTGATTGGAGAAAGGCTAACTTTGAGGAGATGCGCAGGGATTTAGAGAGAGTGGATTGGGTCAAGTTGTTTTATGGGAAGGATGTAATAGAAAAATGGAGGTCATTTAAGGGTGAAATTATGAGGGTACAGAATCTTTATGTTCCTGTTCGGTTGAAAGGAAAGGTTAAAGGGTTGAAAGCGCCATGGTTTTCAAGGGATATTAGAAACTTGGTTCGAAAAAAGAGGGATGTATACAATAGATATAGGCAGCATGGAGTAAAGGAATTGCTTGAGGAATATAAAGAATGTAAAAGGAAACTTAAGAAAGAGATTAGAAAAGCTAAAAGAAGTTACGAGTTTGGTTTGGCAAATAAGGTGGAAGTAAATCCGAAAGGCTTCTACAGTTATATTAAAAGCAAGAGGATAGTGAGGGATAAAATTGGTCCCTTAGAGAATCAGGGTGGTCAGCTATGTGTGGAGCCAAGGGAGATGGGAGAGATTTTGAACGATTTCTTCTCTTCAGTATTCACTAAGGAGAAAGATATTGAATGGTGTAAGGTGTGGGAAACAAGTAAGGAAGTTATGGAATCTATGCCAATTAAAGAGGTGGAAGTACTGGCGCTTTTAAGAAATTTAAAAGTGGATAAATCTCCGGGTCCTGACAGGATATTCCCCAGGACCTTGAGGGAAGTTTGTGTAGAGATAGCAGGAGCTCTGATGGAGATCTTTCAGATGTCATTAGAAACAGGGATTGTGCTGGAGGATTGGCGTATTGCTCATGTGGTTCCATTGTTTAAAAAGGGTTCTAGAAGTAAGCCTGGCAATTATAGACCTGTCAGTTTGACATCAGTGGTGGGTAAATTAATGGAAAGTATTCTTAGAGATAGTATTTATAAGTATCTGGATAGACAGGATCTGATTAGGAGTAGCCAGCATGGATTTGTGCGTGGAAGGTCTTGTTTGACAAACCTTATTGAATTTTTTGAAGTAGTTACGAGGAATGTTGAGGGTAAGGCAGTGGATGTAGTCTATATGGACTTCAGCAAGGCCTTTGACAAAGTTCCACATGGAAGGTTAGTTAAGAAGGTTCAGTCGTTAGGTATTAATGCTGGAGTAATAAAATGGATTCAACAGTGGCTAGATGGGAGATGCCAGAGAGTAGTGGTGGATAATTGTTTATCGGGATGGAGGCCGGTGACTAGCGGGGTGCCTCAGGGATCTGTTTTGGGCCCAATGTTGTTTGTAATATACATAAATGATCTGGATGATGGGGTGGTAAATTGGATTAGTAAGTATGCTGATGATACTAAGGTAGGAGGTGTTGTGGATAATGAGGTGGGTTTTCAAAGCTTGCAGGGAGATTTATGCCGGTTAGAAGAATGGGCTGAACGTTGGCAGATGGAGTTTAATGCTGAGAAGTGTGAGGTTCTACATTTTGGCAGGAATAATCCAAATAGAACATACAGGGTAAATGGTAGGGCATTGAGGAATGCAGTGGAACAGAGAGATCTAGGAATAACAGTGCATAGTTCCCTGAAGGTGGAGTCTCATGTAGATAGGGTGGTGAAGAAGGCTTTTGGAACGCTGGCCTTTATAAATCAGAGCATTGAGTACAGAAGTTGGGATGTAATGTTAAAATTGTACAAGGCATTGGTAAGGCCAAATTTGGAATATTGTGTACAGTTCTGGTCACCGAATTATAGGAAAGATATCAATAAATTAGAGAGAGTGCAGAGACGATTTACTAGGATGTTACCTGGGTTTCAGCACTTAAGTTACAGAGAAAGGTTGAACAAGTTAGGTCTCTATTCATTGGAGCGTAGAAGGTTGAGGGGGGATTTGATTGAGGTATTTAAAATGTTGAGAGGGATAGATAGAGTTGACGTGAATAGGCTGTTTCCATTGAGAGTAGGGGAGATTCAAACGAGAGGACATGATTTGAGAGTTAGGGGGCAAAAGTTTAAGGGAAACACGAGGGGGTATTTCTTTACTCAGAGAGTGATAGCTGTGTGGAATGAGCTTCCTGTAGAAGTAGTAGAGGCCAGTTCAGTTGTGTCATTTAAGGTAAAATTGGATAGGTATATGGACAGGAAAGGAGTGGAGGATTATGGGCTGAGTGCGGGTAGGTGGGACCAGGTGAGATTAAGAGTTCGGCACGGACTAGGAGGGCTGGAATGGCCTGTTTCCGTGCTGTGATTGTTATATGGTTAATATGATAAATTGTGCTATTTGTGCACTCTGTTACTTAAAGTGTAACGTGCTGTAAGGTTTCACTGCTAATATAATGGATTCTCTGTAGCAGCAATGTTTGGGTTATGACTAGAGATACGGGGCCTTTGGAATGTGCGCCACCCAATGAGAGGCATGTTGTTCTTGTGGGTCTGAGAGAATGGTTTTTCGCGGTCTTTTGTTGGCGAGAAATGAAGAGAGAAGACACGAGGGAAGAGAGTTGGTAGACTGTCGGACGGAGTGGACTTGGAGCGAGGGTCCAAGGGTCCATGATGCTCAGAGGAGGTTGATGGGGAACAAATGGACGGAAACATGAGCTCCAATGTGCGCATTAGACTGGTTAATGAGAATGGGCCCTTTTGCTTTTTTTGTTTCTTTACTAACCTATAGTCCAATTAAGAATTATAAAGCTCAATTGTTTAATTGCATATTGTGTACTGTTTGTTATTTCATGATACTGATTTGTAACGGGAACACATCACGCAACATCCGCCCAAATAAGATTTCTCAAATTTGGTCGGGCTGGAGGCTGACTTCACCTAGATTAAGCTGCTAGCCAACCTGAGGGTTACAAAAGTTTCAGCTCTTGAAATCGTACAGAGATTTATAAGTGATTAAATCTTCACTTTTACTCCTTGTAGATGCTACCAAACCTGACTTTTTAAAGTTATTTTTGGTTTTATCTGATCTCCAGCATCCCTTCAATATTTTGACTGAGTGCAAGACTGCCTGGTTTTGAGATAATTAATTGCCTTTGAGTGATTTCAACAGTTAATAATTTTGTGTAATAAGCTTCATGGGGGGAGATGGTTGCAATTAATGATCAATAATCACATCCAAATTCTTTTAATCTTGATTATTAATGTTAATTTACAATATGTGCATGTTTTTCATTCTTCATTCCGAAGTGAATTACCTTGTATTTATCCAAATTAAGTCTGTCTGCTGTTCCTTACACTACTAATTTAAACAATCTGTATCCTTAGACTGATATCAGATTCCCCTTGTACTATTAGCTCTGTATCATAAATCATTTTTGTGGTATGATATAAAAAGTGTGTTTTTTGAAAAAGGAATAGCAGGAGCCACACAATGGATCTCTGCTAAACTTCCATTAGTTTATATTGCCATCAAATTCACAGGAATAGTGACCTTTATTCATTTCTTTAGTAATAAATGGCCATGTGGGACATAGGATAAGTAAATTAATTGCGTGTTTTTGAATTAATTAAGTTTACTTTTTAAGTTTAATTGTAATTATTTTTAATTTTTAAAGGTACTTTTGAAGAGTTTGGTATTTTGTAAAGCATCTTTTTTAGAACAGCCAGCTAAGCAAATTACTGTGGATGGGAGAAATATAAAATCTGAATTTTACACTTGTTTCAATCTAGTATAGGTATTGTAAAAAGGCTTTTTTTCTTCTGATACCTGTATTTTTGTCCTTATGTGTTATAATTGTTGATGCAACTTGAGCAATTTGTTGTGAGATAAATACTTTTATTGCTTCTTTCCATGCTTTCTTTTTCAGCTTGTCCTCAAATGCTATATATGCATGTATAAAAAATGACAACTGCTCTCAAAAAGAATTAAATAATGGGAGGAAAATATATCTAAAGATGTTAATTGAGAAGTAAATATTGGCGATAGGTACTGTACCTGGTTCATTTTTTCAAACAGAACCAAGGAAGAGAGCAAATTTTGCCATTTTTTTTGTATCATTCAGAAGATAGCACTTCTGACAGTGAAGGACTTGTTTAGTTTTGCACGTGTGTAGGAAAATTGAATGCTTCATGAAAATTAATTTCAAAATTGTGCTATCTGTAAAACTTAAAACAGTGAGATTGCTATTTAATGTAATAACCTAAAATTAGTATTTTGTAAATTGATACAGAAGGCAAGTTGCTTGTACAGTAAGAGTAAAGAGCATGCTGGAAACTGGGTGTAACAATAGGAATGAATACCTTTTTCCTTGAACGTAATACTACTTTAAAAATAGCAATTAACAATTTTATTTGTACCGAGATTTTCATGAGTGACATTTTTAAGTCAGTGAATGTGCATCAAGATCTTTCACATTTTTATTTTTGCTTGTATATATTTTAATAAAATAATTAGGGAGCACAGATGTTCAATTAAAGGCGGTTCTAAACCAACCGGAGATTTCTGCTGGCAACTTCAATTGCATGGGAAGAGTAAAAATTACTGCACCTGACATTGATCCTTGGTAGTGACTAACATCTCATTCATTATACATAAATGAAGAAAATGCCCAAGAGTGTATATTAAAATGCAAAGCTTAACTTGAGTGTAGAAGCTTAAGTAATGTTAATTTGCTTTAGGCATGATTAAGTTATACTGCATGGATCTTTCTTATGAGTCCAATTAGTTGCCGTTGTTCTTGGGTATTATTTTTTGTGTACCTTTGTGGAACCAATGATAGCAATTCTTTCGTTAATTAGAACGCTTCTGTTATTTTTTTCCATACATTGTTCAAAGTATATTTATTATCTAAGAATGTGTAAATTCTACAACCTTGAGATTTGTTTGCTTACAGGCAGCCATAAAGCAAACAACCCAAAAGAACACAATTTGAAAAAAATAAAGACCCAACACCCAATGCACAGAGAAAAGTGGAAAACCCCCAAATCAAACAACAACATTCAGAACCAAAATGGGTTCTTAGATCTGAAACCAGGAGTAGGCCCAAGCCTCGCTCTCAGTCTGTTTTACATGTGCTCTAGCCTACTTGTTTATTCGGTTTATTTTTTCCTCCTTGACATTTCAACTCAATTAATTTACCTAAGGGGATGTGATTAAGTATAGTGAGAAATTAAAACCAAGTGGGGAACATCTGAAAATTGATCTAGTCCCCTCAATTGATCTAGGTAGAATGTAGCCTCCATTTTCAAGTCTTTGCCTCTGCATTACACGTGATGAATAGCAAAGCCTGTCACAATTTATGAATCAGCATGGTTCAGAACATTGACATTTCTGTAAGGTGCAAGTTTTCATAATAGGCCAGATGTGTAAGTTTTTAAAGATAAGATAAAATTCATGCTGGCAACATTTTAAATGCAAAACCCTTTAAGAATAGGAAACGTGCAAAATAGCAAGAGATGCAGGTCAATGTTCAAAGTACATTTATTATCAAAGTATGTACACTAAATATAACTTTGAGATTTGTCTCCTTAGAGGCAGCCACAAAACAAAAAAACCCCAAATAGAACACATTAAAAGACTGTCAAACACCCAAAGTGCAAAAAAAGTATAACCAATAAAAAGTAAGCAAATAACATTTAGAGCTGAAGTTCACAAAAGTGAATTCAGAGTCACAAAGCTAGTCATTGCTGATCCAGGGGCCCGTTAGTTGTAGGCCACAACCTCAGTTCAGAGCAGAGATGAGTAAACCTTGCCGAGCAGTGAGATAAACACCGACCTGTCCCTCACCTCCAGCCTTGACACCCTGACCTTCTCAAACTGACCCAGTGCTTAAATCAGCGAACTTCAGATCTTTCCTCATTTTTGGACCCAGGCATTGCTGCTTCAATATGCTCTCAGGCTGAGTTCCCATCACTTTGATTCAGCCCATACCTGACCTTTCAAATCTGGTTCAGCGCTTAAATCAGTCAAACATTGGTTCGTTGATCAGTGTTAAAGTTAATGCCAACCTAAATAAAATTACTGTTTTACAGACTTTTGTGAGCATTTTGAGGTTTCTTTGGCTTTATTGTCGTCTAATTTTATTGTTAGCCCAATACTTTTTTTGTTATTTCATTTTACTTAGTGATACAGCATGGAATAGGCCCTTGAGCCACACTACCCAGCAATTCCCGACACCCCGATTTTACTTGAACCTAATTACAGGACAATTTGAAATAACCAATTAGTCTACCTAGTATGCCTTTGGACTGTGGGAAGAAACCAGATAACCCAGAGAAGACCCAAACATTCCATGGGGAGGATGTACAGAGACTCCTTACAGAGGACATTGGGATTGAACTGAATTCAGATACCTTGATCTGTATAGTGTCATGCTAACCACTACCCTGCTGTAGCACCCAATATTACTGATATTACTATAAGATTTTGTGTTAACTACATTTTTGTGATAGTATTCCTCATACTTGTTATCTCCTTTTCAGTTTAATTTGACCTATAGAACTGATGTTCTGGATGCTTTGTTCCTGAGATTTTGCTGAACACCATTCCAAGGTGACCTACCTAGATTCCCTGTTACATGTCCATGAAATCCCTTGACCTGGCAGCCATTCTGGTGAATGTTTCCTTCACTGTTCACACTATTATTTAAAGTGTAGTGATCAGAATTTCATAATACCCAAGTTTTAATCAAACTGTGTTAATACAAAGTTCATTGCAAACTAGTCTGGTAAATGTAGTCCACTTTTGTTGATCTGTAGCTTCCTGTGAAAAGAATAGGTAAAAAGGATAGAATTCGCCATCTTCGCCACCGTGCCAACACAGCTTTTAGCCATCTGATGAAAAGAATATTTGAAGATCAGATCTCAATCCTGTGCATATATCATGTTCTACCAGGTAGTAATGATTCCCTCCCCCCCACCTTTCTCTATGCTTACAGAACTTGAGATATTGAAGGATCTTGATGTCCAAGTACTTTGTTTGATTAAGGATAGTATTCATGTATGGCAAATAGTGAGGAATCCTAACTAAATATTATTGTCTTTTTCGAGCAGGATTCAAAGAGAGGTTAGAGAGTTCCAACAAGCATTACTACCAATATTGGTATCCTTATTTTAAGAAAGGATGGTAATGCTTACAAGCAGTTTATAGGAGCTTTACAGTGAGAGGTCCGATTGCTTTTTGGGAAATATTGGACAGGTTTAGCTTGTATCAGCTTGTAGTTTGAAAGAGTGAGAGGGGACACGATTGTAACATATTGGAACCTGAGTGGTTTTGACAAGTAGATGTGGATAGATTATTTCCTCTTGTTGAAGAATCTAGAACTAGGATTGGCTCACTGTTTAAACCTGAGAGTTAACCCATTTCAGACAGGTGAGCCTATTTTCTTTGTCACATCTATCCTTTGGAACTTTTCCACAAAGGATAGTAAAAACAGTGTTTGAATATATTCTTGTGAAAGTAGATATAGTAGCTGACATGGGGTGCTAGATTATCAAGGATATACTGGAATTTGGAGCTGAGATTGCCAGTAAATCAGCCATGATCTTAGGAATTAATGGAGGGCACTAGAGGGCTGGATGGTATGCTTCTGTCTTGTATATTTGGAGGACTAAACTATCTAGTTCAGACATTTATTCATAATGGATGTTTTCTCTGACAAAGTTCTCCATATCCACTATTAGGAAAAGTGAATCTGCCTCTTTGCGGCCACAAGCTCTGTTTAGACTAATTGCCCTGATGGCCCTCATAGTACTCAGCTGGCTTAGTACTCGTCTTTCAAAAACAAGCATCATCGTGGCAAGTGAATACTACAGGAGGAGAAAGGTTTCAAGAATGTCATGAAAGCTTCCTAGGCAGGGGAAAAATCTTTATTGGCTGCTGGGAATCCTTAACTTGTAACCAATCAAAATGGAGGAGGAGCATCCTGGATGGGCTGGGGATTTGCATCTCCTTGTGAGTATACAGAAGTCCAGCAAAAATAGCAGGAAAAGAATGTTTTCTCTCTTTCTGCGTACCTGTCCTCGCTGACAAGTACCACCCACCCAACTTTTGCAGTGTTTGCAATTCTATGTTAGCCCTTTTAAGAACCCAGAGGACCACACCATCCTCAAAAAATGTGGAAGAGAGAGAAGTTGTAAGTTACATTCATCATTGCATACTTCTGGCTTTTTCAAGAAACCTTTTACTTTAACAGAAGTATAAATACATTGTACTCCAACTGGGAGTGATTGCCCAAGTTGTTCATTATATTCCGATTACATTCTTTATTTTAAAAATCATTTATTACATGTTCAGTGAAAAGTTAAACAGCAGTCCATTTCCAACTAACGTAGCTAGCAATTTTGTTTCCATAAAGAACAACCAATGTGTCAAAGTAACCTTTTTCTAGCTTCAGTTAATGCCCCTCCTCCCCCCTTACCCCATCCCTTATCTATCTATTTATTTATTATTTTTTCCCTTCTCTCTCTGTCCCTCTCACAATCCTTGCCTGCACTCCATCTCCCTCTGGTGCACCCCTCTCCCTTTCTTTCTTCCTAGGCCTCCCGTCCCATGATCCTTTCCCTTCTCCAGCTGTGTATCCCTTTTGCCGATCAACTTCCCAGCTCTTAGTTTCATCCCACCCCCTCCTGTCTTCTCCTATCATTTCAGATTTCCCCCTCTCCCTCCCACTTTCAAATCTCTTACTATCTTTTCTTTCATTTAGTCCTGACGAAGGGTCTCGGCCCGAAGCGTGGACTGTACTTCTCCCTATAGATGCTGCCTGGCCTGCTGCGTTCCACCAGCATTTTGTGTGTGTTGCTTGAATTTCCAGCAACTGCAGATTTCCTTGTGTTTGTGCTTTTCAAAAGCCCTTCATTTTATCAAATATGAAGCAACCACTCTTCAGAAGCATTGGGTTTCATTTCTTTACCATTTTGCTTTGAGAGGAGTAACATGGTATTCCTCAAGAAACAGCGTGCTTTACGAAACTGCTGCTTTCCGTTCCACAAACACTGTTGCCTGGCTCTGAATTTGTTCTTGCATAGCAGGATGACAAGCTACATCCTGAAACACTCTTCACAGATGCTGCCTGATTTGTTGAATGTTTCCTTTATTTATTTCAGATTTTTAACATTCACATTACTTTGCATAGCATATGATACCATATTGCTTAAAGATTTAGTCAGAAACACCAGGCAACAAAGTGATCAATTGCCAGATTTTCTTTAACCATTTGCACTAATACTGAAGGCAGGTTTTCTAATTGAAGCTGGTGTTAGATTTATTTATTGACATTTACTGCAATGTAAACTGTTGGTAGTGTACATAATTGCTTTTTGTTTGCTCTGTTATTTCCTAAATTGGGGAGATCCCAGTTCTGAAAAGAATTAGCTGGTTTTAGTGCTACAGCTGGTGATAGCTACAGTTGTTTTCAGTGATTCTCAGCATGAGATACAGGAAACAAAAAAAAATAAGATGCACACTGTAGGCAACAGTCAGTAATTACAAATAATGGTGGAGGGAAAAAGGATGATGAGGATGATGGGAGGGAGGAGCGGTTGTGCATCCTGACTCTCAGGTCATTACTTAATGGGTCATAACTTCTCATAACTGCTGCATCCCAGGCAAGATCCTGCTGAATCTCCTCTGCACCCTCTCCAGGACTGTCACACCCTTCTTGTAGCATGGTGACCAGAACTGAATGCAGTACTCCAGCTGAGGTCAGATCAAGGTTTTATAATTTTGGAGCATAACTTCCATATTCCTGAATTTGCTGCGCAGATAATGGAGACCTGTATCCAGGTGCTTTCTTAGCCACATTAACTGCCTTTATTGCCAGCATTAAGGTACTTGTACTATAAGATCTCTATATTCCTCAATAATTCCTTCGGTCTGTCCATTCATGGTGTATGTCACAGCCTTATTGGTACTTACAAAATATATCACCTCAAATTTGTGTGGAATAAAATGCATCTGTGATTTATCAGCCCATTTCACCAATATCTCAACATATCTTTGCAGCCTAAGAATACCTTCTGCATTATCAACTCTAACAGTCTTCGTGTTATCCACAAATCTACTGATTTGTGCCTCCCAAATTCACTTTCAAGTCATTCATATCAATCATAGGCACAACAGTTCCAGCATCAATCCTTGTGGAACTCTACTACGAGAAAACCAATCACAAGACAATGACCCTCAACTATTAACTCTATGTTTTAATGCCAAGTGAATTTTAGGATTCATTTTGTCAGCTTAACCGAGGTTCTATGGGTTATAACCTTTGGAGCACTTGTCCCATGTGGGAACTGGTCAAATGTTGTACTAAAGTCCATATAAATCCTATCTACTGTCCTGCTCCTGTCGGCACACTTTGTGTCCTCTTCAAATAATTCAAATTAATCTGACAGTATGTGCGCATGACAAAGCCATGTTGACTGAATCCCTGCCTTTTCAAATGATCATAAACCCTTTTAGATTTTTTTCCACTATCATCCCTCCTGTTAATGTTATGTTCACAGATGCATAGTTACTTGGGTTTAACCTGTTACTTTCTTGGAAAAAGCAATCATGCTTGCTGTCTTTCAGTCATTTGGTGCCTCACTTGAGCCTGCAGAGTTTTAAAAATCTGCCAGAGGCCCGGCAATCTCTTTTTTGCCTTCTATAGCAGCCAAGTTAAATCCCATCCTCTGATGGGGATTTACAGTACTTTGAAAAAGTATTCAGCTCCCACAACTATTTTCACATTTTACTGTTTTGTTTTTTAACTGTAAAATATATAAACGAAGGATTCTTGTGCTAATCTAAAAAACCTTGTGTATCATGTCAAATCCAAAGAAAAATCCCAAAACCTGTCAACAGTTCACTAAAAAAGTAAAAACCAAAATTGAGGCTGAAGAAGAATTCATTCCCTTTGTAACTACTACGCTAACTTTTCTCTGGGGCAGTATATTATATTAACTTACCAACTCACCCAATTTGTTGAAGTAGAATAGAAAATTGGAGGATCACCTGTTTTCAATGAATTCATGGGAATAAATACTCCCTCTCTCTGTAAGGTCCAACAGGATTTTCAACAGAGCATACCAAAATGAAGGCAAAGAGCATTCAAGTCAGGTCAGGTGATAGCACAAATATGGGAAGGGTACAAGATCATCTCAAAGGCACTGAATATACCTCAGAGCTCAGTGCAGTCTGTTGTAAAAAAGTGGAAAAAGTAGGAAACCACAGCCACGCTGCCCCTCCAAACTTAGTTGCCGAAGAAGAATGGCACTTGTAAGAGAGGCTACTGTAATGCCAACAGTCACTGAGCTACAGAAGTCAGTGGCTGAAAAGTGGAGGTAAAGTTCATGGCTCTACAATCTCTAAGGCCTTGCTCAAAAAGGATATTTATAAACTGTGGAGGAAGTGTATCTTTCAGCAGGACAATACCCCAAAGCACATTGCCAGAGCAAATGTGGTGTGGCTTCAAATGAAGAAAATTGATGTCCTTGAGTGGCCCAGTCAGAGTGCTGAACTTCACCAAACATCTGTGGCAAGAACTCAAGCTTATTGTCCACTGTAACTCCCCAACTAATACCTTGCACAGCTTAGGCAAATTTGCAAGGAGGAATGGGCAAATCCTGCTCCATCATATGGTGCAAGGCTAATAGAGACTTATTCAAAAAGTCTGCTGGCTATATCTGCTACAAGAGCTGTTTCAACTAAGTATAGAGTAAAGGGGGGTGAATACCTTTGAACTGCTGACTTATAATTTTTTGAATGTTTTGTTTTTTATCTTTTATCATTTTCCATGTTTTTTTTTGGTTTGTACTGTCAAAAAAGGAGCACGTGATTCACAAATTTTAAAATCCCTTTTTAAAATTTTAAACTTTTCAAAATCCCTTTTGCAGTGCTCATTTAAGTGAACAAATGGTTAGGGGATGAATACAAGACACTGTATCTGCCTTGAAGCCTGCTGAGGAATCAAATAATTCTGCTTTATTCATGGAGACCAACATTTTTGCCATTAATACTATATTCTGCCATCATAGTTGACCTACCAGAATGAACCACCTCACACTTATCTGGGTTGAACTCCATCTGCCACTTCTCAGCCCAGTTTTGCATCCTATTGATGTGCTGTAACCTCTGACAGCCCTCCACACTATACACGATACCCCCGACCTTTGTGTCATTTGCAAATTTATAACCCATCCCTCCACTTCCTCATCTGGTCATTTTTAAAAATCATGAAGAGAAGGTGTGCCAGAACAGATCCCTGAGGCACTCCGCTGCTCACCGAGCTCCGCGCAGAATATGACCTGTCTACGACCACTCTTTGCCTTGTGTGGGCAAGCCAGTTCTGGATCCACAAAGCAATGTCCCCTTGGATCTCATGCCTCTTTATTTTCTCAATAAGCCTTGCATGGGTTACCTTATCAAATGTGTTGCTGAAATCCATATACACTACATCTACTGCTCTACCTTCATCAACATATTTAGTCACACCCTCAAAGAATTTAATCAGACTCATAAGACACGACCTGTCTTTGACAAAGCCATGCTGACTGTTCTTAATCATATTATGCCTCTCCAAATGTTCATAAATACTGCCTCTCAGGATCTTCTCCATCAACTTAGCAACCACTGAAGTAAGACTTACTGGTCTATAATTTCCTCTATTCCCTTTCTTGGATAATGGAACAGCATCCTGACTTTGAAACTGAATGCCTGGATTAATAAAGGCAATCATGCCACATGCTTCTTACCCACCCTATTAAGCTTTGTAGCCATTTTCAGGGATGTGTGAACTTGGATTGCAAGGTTCCTTTGCTCATCAACATTTAAGGGTCTTGCCCTGAACAGTGTACTGTCTCTACATTTTGACTGCCAAGTTGCAACACTTCATATTTTATCAAGCTAAACTACATCTGCTGTATCCTTTTGTCACTCTTCTCAGTATCCACAACGCCACCAATCGTTGCATCATCAGCAAACTTCCAAACCCACCCATCTACACTTCCATCCAGGTCATTCATATACATCACAAACAGCAGAAGTCCCAGGACAGATCCGTGCAGAGCACCACTAATAACAGATCTCCAGCTAGAATAAGTCCTTTCGACCACTCCCTTTGTCTTCCATATGCATATCAGTTCTGGATCCAAATGACCAATTCACCATGGATCTCATGCATCTTAATCTTCTAGATGAGCCTCCCATGAGAGATCTTGTCGACCACCTTAGAAAAATCCAGGTAGGCAACATCCACAGTTCTACCTTCATCAATCATCCTCATCACCTGTTCAAAAAAACTCAGTCAAGTTGATAAGACATGACTTGCCCCAGACAAAGCTATGCTGGCTCTCCCTAGTTAGGCCATGGTTTTCCAAAATCTCATAAATCCTATCACTAAGAATTCTTTCCAGTAACTTCCCTACCACTTATGTGAGATTCACTGGTCAAAATTAATGGAATATCTGAAAATAATTTGGTATATTGTGTTCAGATCTTGTTGTCACATAGAGGAAGGATATAGACGCTGTGGAGAGGGTGCAGAAGAAATTTACCAGGATACTGCCTAAATTAGAGTACATGTATGTAGAAAAGTTGAGCGAGCTGAGACTTGTCTCTTTTAAGTAACAGAGATTGCGAGGCGGCTTGATAGGATGCATAAAATTTTGAGGTGTACAGTACAGTGCAAAAGTCAAAGGTGTGTGTGTGTATATCTATATTGATACCTATATCTAGGGTGCCCAAGACTTTTGCACAGTACTTTGTGTATTGCAACTTACTGCTGCCGCAAAGAAAAGAACAAATTTAATGATGCGAGTAATAATGAAACTGATTCTGATGTGGGTCTCTATTTTGGACTGAAAGTAGGAAGAGGGCAGGGAAAGGGGAATCATAATTGAGAGAAGAGGGAGGGAGTGGGAAGCATGAGAGGGACATTCTGTAATGATCGATAAATCAATTGTTTGGAATCAAATTACTGTGCCTGGTGTCTCAGGGGTGGGTATAACTTCACCTGCACCACCCCCACCCTGGCACTCCTCCTCTGCCACCTGTCCCACACCCCTCCTGTGACACTCCACACTCGCCATTTTCAACATACTTTGTTTCCGCTAGATTTACAAATTCACTCTCCTCCACGGTGACAAATACAGTACTGTGGAAAAGTCTTAGCCACCCTACCTATATTTATAAGTGCCTAAGACTTTTGCACAGTACTGCAGATAGAGGGCAGCCAATGCCTTTCACCTAGGATGGCAATGGCTGATACCAGAGGAGGTTATTTTAAGGTGAGTAGAGGAAAGTTTAGGGGAGATGTCAGAGGTACTGTACATAAGGTAAGAATGCTACTGTGGCACTCTATGAAGTGATGCATTGAAAATAATTCATTACTGTAACATTTGAATGAAGCTCAAAGTAATTCTGAACACATACTTTCCTATGTTTCCTCTGCAAGTGCTATTCAATAAGGAACTCATTGAGGATAATTCTAAATCTTGTCGACGTGTCTGTTAGGAATCTATTCAGATTCTGTATGAGTTTTGTCCTTGATTACAGGCCATCTTTGGAAATCAAATGGATGCTGTTTTTACAAATATATCCATTAATTGATGTGGTCTGTAGGCTGGAACATACATGAAGGTTACTTGATATAATAACCATATTTTCCATAGTTTCAGACTGATTGCATCAGAAGTACATAAGACTGATGAAACTAAAACTATTAGTAAAAAGATGGTGGAGATTTGTAGGAATGTACTGTATGTTTGTTGGACTTTTGAGATTATTAACAATGGGAGCTTGATCATATGTAAGGTGGTCCATAAGTCTGGTGTTTATAAGCCGAAGACAACCTGAATTTCCTATTTGAAGGAATTTAGTGTTGGAGTGGGTATTGAAAATGTGAGTTAATCCAAATCTGTTTTTTTCGAACTTGGTGAATTTTAAGAAAATTGTTTGCATTGTTTTAAGACTTTGTTTTGCACTAAAATAGATAGAATTCTGCGTTGCTTATTTATGGAAGCAAGATTCAGTGGTTGGGGGAATTACTTAAATACCTTATTAATATTCTAAACAGCAGGGAGGGAATAACCTTTAAGAAAGTTGGTTGGAGCTTTGCTTCTGAAGGTCCATGTAGGAATTATAATTTTTGACTTGATTAATGTTGGTTCTGGTTTATTATAGTATTCCCTTACATATCTGTACATAAACACCACTCACCCTTTTAATCTTTTCCTACTTGTAATTTGAAGATAGCTCGTCGATTACGATTCATATGCAAGTAATATTGTATTGAATTAGCTTTTGGCACTTCTACTCAATTGCTGTGTAACTAATTAATGCTCATTTGCATCTGTGCCATTAATTATTATGTGCATTCTCTTTGGACTGTGCATATCCATTAAAGTTCACTGCAGTGATATTTATAGCATTGTCCTTCATTTATCCTTTTATAGTTGAGTTTTTGTATCTTTTTAAACCTAGCTTTTGAGTGCAGATAATTGTTCATCTCATGACGATTTTAACACATGGAAAACCCATGTTAGAATTAACAGGGGCACAGGTGCACCTTTTTACAGCTCCTTAATTCTTCATGGCTAACTAATTGATATATTTGAATCTAAAGTGAAATGCTGGACTGAGCAGAAATATGTGTCTGGCTTAAAATGCAACATAGCATGATGTGCTAAGATTCTGTGTGATTGAGAGAATCCACATTTGAAATATATTGCTCGCGTTGGTTAATGTAGCTAATATTGGCATTTATTTTTTCCTTAGGTTGCCTGTATGCAGTTAATTAATGCTCTCGTCACATCTCCAGATGATCTGGATTTCAGGATACACTTGAGAAATGAATTCTTGCGTTGTGGATTGAAAAAAATACTACCTGTAAGAAGGATTAAGAGTATATTCTGTCACAACTTTTGAAAAAGGCTTTAGAATAGGTCACTACTGCAACATATTTTTTGGCGATGCTAATGTGTCAAAAGAA
This sequence comes from Hemitrygon akajei, assembly GCF_048418815.1. NCBI lineage: Eukaryota > Metazoa > Chordata > Chondrichthyes > Myliobatiformes > Dasyatidae > Hemitrygon > Hemitrygon akajei. The sequence goes on from NC_133133.1 coordinate 66,901,691, forward strand.
GGGCAAAAGAATTAATTAACACATTTTAATCACTAATCTAGTTACATGGCTTAAAATATAGTTTTGATAATTGCATTAAGATAGAATGATTTTTAACACTGGGGGCCTCATCACTGGGGTCTTTTGAGGAATGGTAAATGTAATGTAAACATTAAGCCAAACATTAACGTAATCCAAAAATTTTATGAACTAATATAAAAAAAATAATTTAGTATAAGAAAAATGTATTAATTATATAAGGAGTCTTATAAATTCGTGATTTTGAAGAAAATTATGTAGCATCAGATTTACAAAAAGGACACTCGGAGGATAGTTAATTCAGAAAACTGAAAATACCTAAAATTGTCAATGATAGAATCAAGTTTGGTACTGATGTGCTCTGTTTTACATGTTGCTTGTGTATTTCATTTTCAGTAAAACAAGTTAATTTTTGGCATGATTCTCCTCTGAAGGGAAGCTTGGCCATGTTAATATTTTTGCTTAACCTGACAGTTGCATTGTCCATGAATATTAGCACTTGGTATATTATTTTTTACCTGAATTTTTAATAGATTTGCATTGCAGATTCGAGTTCATTCTGTCTCATAATTTAAGTATTAACAGGATAGGTATGTTAAAAGCTTAACAAAATTATTGTTCAGATGCTGAATATTGCAAGCAAAAAAAGCTGGTTGTTAAATTGAGTTTTATGCTGTAGTATGTGTTGAAGCTTTCTTTTTCTTTCCTGAAAATCACACATTGTTCGCAGGTTTAAATTGTACTGTTGGATTTATCAGGTACTGAAAGAGAAAGAAAATGAAGAACTAGATATTCAACTAAAAGTCTTTGATGAAAATAAGGAAGAAGACTACATTGAAGTATCACATCGACTGGAAGACATTCGATCTGAAATGGAATATCCTTATCATATCATTGTATTAATTTTGTGCCTTTATGCTAATTTGTGTTAACAAATTATAATGGAAAAAGCAGTGATACCTTAAATGAAACTCCATATTCCTCACTGGAAGCTCACTAAATGCAGAATGAGTATTGTATTGTAAACATTTACTTATGAGATAAGTATGTTTGTATTTTTGATCTAATTAAAGCGATTGGTCTAATATTCTTGTCAACCCCATCTTTAGTTACGCAGTGTATCTTAGTCATGTTTCCCTAAAATCGCATTCCACTTAATGAACAAAGCCATTCATCATATATTCCCAAAAGTCATTGTGGTTTCCTGCATGATGTACCTGTGCAGTCTGGGTTTTTGTGTTCAATTATGTTGGCAAGGCTGATTTTTATCAGTAGTGGATAAAATCTTTCAATAAATTATTTTTAGTTCTGCATGTAAAAATGAGTGCAGCAGAAAATTAGTGTTGCTTCAGTTGCTGTTTAAAAAATAATATTATTTGGTAAGACATTTTGATCAACAGGCAAAATTTTTATTTTTTAAATTTTATTTATTGAGGTACAGTGAGGAGTAGGCCCTTCCAGTCCTTCAAACCAAGCTGGCAACTATCTTTGATTTAATCCTAGCCTAATCATGGGGTAATTTACAATGACCAATTAACCTACCAACTGTGAGACTGTGGGAGGAAACAGGATCACCCAGAGGAAACCCGTGCAGTTATGGGGAGAATGTACAAGCACATTACAGTTTTAGATTTGTTTTCAGTGGAACTGAATTTTATAAATGGCATAGAACATTTAATGTCATTAACTGGGATAAATTTTAGGACATCTGTCCTTTTCATGCCACCTTTTTTCCAGGTGTTGAATATTTCCAGTGACTTTAGAATTCAATCATAATTGGTTTATTAAAAAATAAATTCAGTTAGGATGACTGAATTATCTTCATAAAATTGTCTCATTTACTTTAACTATGCACTTTAAATTTCAGGAATTCCTATTTATATTCACTATATTAAAACTTTCCAAATTGGCACATGTGAGCAATATCACATAAAATTTTACATGAAGCACTAATGCCCAAATGCATGATTAAAGTAAGTTCTAAGAATCATTCAGGAGAAGAAGGCAAGTGGTGTAAAGAGAAAGTTCCAAATCTTAACATCTAGACAGTAGATGGCATGGATGCCTTCCACAATTAAAACTGGGAGAGCCCAAGAGGCTGTAACTGCAGGACTTGGAAGGCTGTAGTGGTGGGACACTTCAGAAAATGTGAAGATAAGGTTTTGAGATTTGAAGATGATGAATTTTTTAAATTTAGTGTTGCATTCATTGTGCACAAGAATGTTGAGTAAATGGAATGTAGTTTAGAGCACACACAGTAATTAGAAATTTGCTTGGTGTAGATTTAGATGTATTTGATAGTCAGTGATCCACAGGTTGCAAAGACTTTGTGTCCCATGAGTTGAGCTGAGCTGAGGGATATTATCGAAGGTAAGTAGCCATAGTATTGCAAGAATATTGGCAAAAGCTCTTATTGGGGAGAAATACTATAAATATTAGAAAATAGACTCTTGTTTTGTACTTTCTTGAATGTAAAGTTCTGTATTTTATTCAGATAATTTAGTTACACGGATGAACATTTTTGTTCTTAACTTCATTTTCACTGACATGAATGAGGTCTATCATCTGCTATCCAATATGGTGAAGGACACTTCTGCAGAAAATTATTTTCTCTCGATTCTGCAACATTTATTACTCATCAGGAATGATTATTATATCAGGTGAGAGGTCACAACTACTTTGTAATTTTGAATGTGAATCAGGAGTCATATGAAGAAATTGTCAATAAATATGATTCTAACAATAATATCCAATTATGGAAATGCAAATTATTAATAGTACATAAGATTACATTGTTTAAGCAACAGTAGTATATCACTTATTTTTGCATAGTTGGAAAGATACTGCAAAATTAGTTTTGTTAAATTATAACCGGTGGAAAATTTATTGTAAAATTAATATGAGACATCAAATTGTATTTCTCATTGTTAACAGAAGTGTAAGTACGTCTTTTCAAACTGTTTCTATTCCATTCTGATTTTCATTGACTGTTCTAGAGCTAAGAAAGTACTTTGAATGTGTAATAGAGGAAATGTAGCAGCCAGTCTATGTATAGCAAGCTTCCACATGGTTCCGGTTATGGAAGTGGTTTATTTTCTGTAAAATTAATGAAAGACTATTTAAAGGGGAATTTTCTGACTAAATTTTGAAATTGTATACAAAGTATGATGAAATCAAAAGGCCAAGTAATTTTATGTGCTTTGTAAATCTTTATTAAACAAGAGTAATATTTGCTAGAACTCCAGTTATTTGTTTCATGATGAATTACAATTAAAACTTTCTCTGACTAATGCATAGTGAAGGTCAAAGCAATTATCTATTCTCAATTGCTCACATACTTCTACTAAATCTCAATTTATTGAAAAAATTTAGTACCTTTATATTTTAAGCAAGTTTTAAATGAGCATTGAGTCAAATAGGGACTCAATAATGTTTTCTCCCATCAGAGAATTAAGATTTTAAACAATGAGAACCCATGTTAATGTATTGTTTTTTTCTGAAGCATCAAATATTATTGACTTCATTTCCCATCTACCAATTTTAACAGAGCTTTCAGAATTTATCAACAAAGTTACAAGTTTGTGATCTTTGTCAGGGTTTTGCTACAAGTTTACAGAGGCTCTTGTGTGAATGTGGAAGTATGCTGGACCCTCCATTCGAGCTGAGATTACACAGGAGATGCTAGAATTTTACATTCTCATGCTGGGGGATCTTTATTCAAATTTTGCACCTGATAGTTTTAGGTTATTTTATTTACTTTTAAACCTTCAACCATTTTGAAATATTTTAATTGCTTATTCAATTTAGTTTAGCTTTTAAACGTAAGATGTTCAGAGCCAGTGACGTACCTTGACATCTTTAGCATTCAACAAAAGTGTGGGTTTGGACTTCACTCAGTTAGCTTTAGTAGCAAGTATAGGTGGTGTGCTCCACTTCAAAAAGAAGTCTGGTCCAATATCTGTGAAATTGTTTATTGCTAGAGATTACAAACCTTGTCAATAATTAAATTATCCCAATTTAGGATATGAATTGCCACTTTCTGTTTTGTTATTCTAATAGGGTATCCAGTAACTATTGTGCATTTGACTTAGATTATTCGTAAATGTAAAATAATTTGCTTTCTCTGTTTGGGCTTTGGCTTTATTGTACCAAATTTGAGAAAGATTTATTATGTAAACATCACAAGTGAATAAGAGTTGTTGTGTCGAGCTCCTTTTGGTCTGCTCGTTAAATAAAATGTTTATAATACTTCTGTAATGGTGTTTGGCAATGCTCTTTCTCACTTCAAAAATAACTTATTTTTATTATTTCTTTTAGACCCCAGTATTACAAGGTAATTGAAGAATGTATTTCGCAGATAGTCTTACATCGAAATGGAACAGATCCTGACTTTGAATATCGTAAGCGACTAGATGTGGATTTTAGTCATCTTGTAGGTACGTCTGCATTTGGGTTCATGTAGTGAACTAGTATCAATAGCTCTTTTGGAGTTTTTCGGCAGTATATTTTTCATTGCATTGTTTCTCTGCAATGATTTTCTAGAGGTCCCACACTGTTATAAAATAATATATTTTACTTTCCATTTAAGTCCATCTGTTAATTTTTTAAAAATTCAAATAAACTAAGTTGGCCATTACTAATCTAGTCAGTATGGGCACAACAGAGCAATTTCACATAAACTAATTAAATCCCCATGATGAAAGGATGCTCTGCTTATGCAATAACAAAGTGTATGAAGCAACTTCATATTCTTTACACAGCTGTACATTTGAACATAATTGATGAAACACTAATTAATCCAAATAGCTTGGAAATTGTTTGTAATTTCTCTGTTCTGATTGCTGACTAACTGTTGTATGCAGTACATTGCTATTTTAAGCCAAAATGTATAAATTTAAGGAAATTATCATAATTTGGATGGAGAACCATTTTATAGCATAATTATTCTTTATCTCTGGCCAATGGTGCAGTGCAGAACTTCTGCAGTTTATTCACTTTGATGGATGGCAGATCGTATCACGGACTTGAACATTTGCAGTATTTCAAAACCATATGTTAGATTTCATTAAAATATGGTATTTTTTTTCAAAACCTTTTTTTGATAATTGCCTACTTCTTTGACAAGGACACCCACCTTAAGGCTCCCTCCTCCTCTTGAGCATCCTATTCTGGTCTTCTCCCTGCTCTGGATCTTTTCATCTCTAACAGCTAACGTGATATTAACTGTATTAATTTTACCACTAATCTCTCCTATCCCAAGCTAACCTCCACTGAATGCACTGCTCTCTCCTCTCTGCACTAATTCCAACCTTACAATCAACCCAATGCACAAAGATAGTGCTGTTGTAGTATGCCCTTTAACCTCTATCTTACTGAGTGCAGGCAGAAACTCTCGGACCTGACTGAGCATCATGAGGCCAAAGTCCCCTGGACTGTCACTGACCTCTTCACCTCCAGAGATAACCCCTCTACAGCTTTCAGCCTCATTGTTCCACAACCCACAGTGCTTGTTTCTACCTTTTACTCATAATCTACAAACTTAACTGCCATGGTAGGCCTATTGTCACCACCTTCTCCTGTCCTACAGAACTTGTATCCTCATAACTTGACTCATTTTGACCCCCTTCCCACCTATATCTGTGACACTTTGCATGCTCTCCACCCCTTAAAGAACTTACATTTCTCTGGCTGTCAGTGCCTCATATTCCCCATGAACATCCAGTCCCTGTACACCTTTATCCCCCATCAGGAAGGCCTCAGGGCTCTCCACTTCTTTCTTGATAATGGACCTAACCTGTTTACCTTCTCCACCACACTCTGGTAGAACTGGTACTAACCCTGAACAAATTCTCTTTCGCTTCTTGCACGTTCTCCAGAATAAAGGCATAGCCGTGGTCACTCATGTGGGCCCCAGCTATGCCAGGCTTTACGTTGGCTATGTGGAACAATCCATGTATGAAGCCTACATCAGTAATGCTCTGCTACAATGATGACTGCATCAATGCTGCGTCCAGCACCCATATGGAGTTTGTCAATTTCATCAACTTGGCCATCAAGTTCTACCCTGCTCTTAAATTCATTTGGTTCATCTCAAACACCTCTCGCCCCTTTCTTGATATCTTTGTCTCCATCTCCAGAGACACATTATCTACCAACATCTTTGAAAAATCCATTGACTGCCACAGTTACTTGAATTGCATGTCTTCTCACCCTGTCACTTGCAGGGATCGTATACTCTTGTAACTTTGCCGGTTTCTATTCCAGGACAAGGAAGATGTCCTCCTTTCCTCAGAAAACAGGGGTTTCCTTCCACTGCTATCAACGCGACTTCTCCTGTATCTCTAGCATATCCCGCACATTTTCTCTCCATTCCCCCCACCAACATAACAGAGATAGGGTTCTTCTCATCCTCACCTATCAGCCCATGAACCTCCACATCCAGCACGTCATTCTCTGCAGCTTCTGCCAGTTCCAATGGGATCCCACTACCAGGCCCCCCTCACTCTCGCCCTAGCCCTTTCTGACTCACTTGTCAGCTCATCCCTTGCCACCGATCACCTTTCAGGTGCGCATTTCTGGAACCACATTAAGTGTTACACTTGCTCCTGTATCACCTCCATCACCACCAATAAAGTTCACCTTTGTTGTCATTCAACTATACACATGTTTGCTGCCAAAGGAAACAATGTTCCTCCGGACCAGGGTGCACAACACAGAAAATATAACATACTCACTACGCTTAAAGTAATAATACCACAAATAAATTAAGAAATAATAAGGTGCATTACTAGTCAGTATGGCACAACGGAGCAACACTAGTTAAAAAGTAATCAGTATAATGCTGCTGGCATTTTATGCGTGATGAGACCTTGGAGCTAGCAGGGCGTTCAGTTGTCTCACAGTCTGGGAAGAAGATTTTTCCCCATCCTAATATTTATTATCCTAATGCTGTGGTACCTCCTGCCTGATGCACTGCATACCCAGGGCCATTAGCATCCTCAAGCAATTGTTGCATAGATGGGAGGGATCCTTGACAATGCTTAAGGCCCTGGGTACACAGCACTCCAGATAAATATCTTCGGGTGGAAGAGACACCCTGATGATTCTCCTAGTAATCCTTGCAATCCTTTGTATTGATTTGTGCTCTGATGCCTTGCAATTACCTTACCAGATGGTGATGCAGCTGGTCAGGGCATCCTTAATGGTGCATGGTGCTCCTGTTAAAATAGGTTAGAGTAGGTGGGGGACACAGTGCATGGGGAGAGCCTCACTCACCGCAATCTCTTCAGAAAGTGCAGATACTGCTTTGCTTCCTTGACCTTAAAGATGGTGTTGAGGGATCGGGTGAGATTCAGAAGCCTAGCAGTTCTTCTGGATGAGGCAGCCCTTTACATGTGAATCCATCAGTGTAATTTATTATGTCTGGTGCTCTCGATGTGACCTCCTCTGCTTTGGTGAGATGCAACACAGATCAGAGGTCACTTTATCGAGCATGTTTGCTCTATTTACTGTAACAGCCAGGATCTCAGTGGCCAGCCATTTCAATTCCACTTCCTGTTCCCACACTGACATGTCAGTCCATGGCTTCCTCTACTATTGTGATAACCTCCAACCTGAATGAATCAATATTGATTCCTTTAACTTCCAGTTACTACTTCCCTCTGTCACCCCCATCCAGCTCTCTTTGTTTCCTCTTACTCTGGTGCCATTAGCCTTTCTCTCTCCCCTCTTTCACCTTACGACCTGCCCATCACCTACACCTGCCTCTGTGTACCAAGGTTCACTGTCCTCTCATGAGATTCCATCTTCTTCTGCTCTTTGCCTCTGCCACCTATTGCCTTTCAGCTTCTCACATCATTCCCACAACACCCTGCAATCTCCCCAAACCCATCTGTCTTCTCCTTCACCTGGAGTCACCTATTACCCACCAGCTTGTTTCTTCCCCCCCCCCCCCACCCCCCACATTTTTATTCTGGCTTCTGTCCTCTTTCTCTCCAGCCCTGATGAAGGGTCTCAGGCCAAAACATTGACTGCTCATTTCCCTCATAAATGCTGTCTGACCTGCTGAGTTCCTTCTGCCTTTTTTGTGTATCATTCTTGATGACATAACATTTCTTGACACGTTATTGTGTTCTGCTATTGGTCAACTAAAGATTTATATTCTTGAATTTCAACCAAATGTGGTCATTGTGTTAGAATTCAGCTTAAATATTTTTATTGTAAAAGCAGTTAAATCAACAACCACATAATCACTTAATGTCTCAACAGATCAATGTGTTGATAAAGAAAAAGTCAAAGAGAGTGAACAGAAGGCATTGGAATTTTCTAAGAAGGCAAGTCTGCAAGAAAACAATTTAAAGCAAAAATGATTAAATTGATTATTGAAACGATTATTTCTTTTTGCTGTGTGTTGGATGGGCGAAGAAAAGTGAACCATTTGTGAGATGTTTGTACTGAGGCAGTGGACAGTTTCAGCTTCACTAATTGAATGTTCACTATTTAATGAGGTTTAGTTATTGATGATTAGATACATCAACAGGGTTCACTGTAGAAAGATTCAGTATCGTTAACACAAGCCAAGTAATGTTCTTAAGAGCATCAGCATTACGTCATGTTTTATGAAAGAATATTATGAATAACTTATGAATCTTTAGTGATATGCAAGTGAATTGTTTTATTTTTCATCATGTAATTTATTTGTGAACATGACAGCCTTCCGCTGAAATGTACGGTTTTATTTTACAGTAACAGGTATTTGCCCTGTCACATTTGTGCCAACCAAAGGCTCTAGCCAGAATTGTATTCTCTCCCTCTATTGCCATAACTATGTTCTTTATTCAAAAGCATATTTTTGGTTACTGTAGTAGTGTGCTGTTGGCTTGTTGCCAAGGATTTTGGGAAGAATCTGAATTTCAAAGCTGAATCCAATGATTACATGATACAGTCAACAAGAACTGAACGGAAGTAAATTGAGTAGCATCTTAGTTTTAATAAAATATTAAGACCAGGGAATCCCAAAGTTAAAGGAATACAAATACTAAATGCTAAATTAAGAAATAGAAGCACAGATACTTAGAGCACTGAAGATATCCACTTGGTTAATTATCTGTTATAACTCGTTGCTGAAGTATTGGGGAATGTCATTTGTAATGCCTTGCTATCCCCCTCTCTTGTTCTTTGTGATTTTCATACTGTATACTTAATAGTGCACTGAAGACTGGCACTTTCTTTTTTTCACTAACTTGTTACTTAAGAACATAGAATACGATAGCACAGTACGTGTCCTTCAACCCTCCATTTTTCTATCGTCCACGTGCCTAAGAGTTTCTTAAATGTCCCTAATGCATCTGCCTCGACCACCATACCTGGCAGCGTGTTCCACACATTCACCACTCTTTCTGTGTGCATGTGTGGGGGGTGGGGGGGAAGGGGGAACTTAACTCTGGCATTCCCCTTATATTTTTCTCCAATCACCTTAAAGTATGTCTGCTGAAACTTAAACAGTTTGTTGCACTTGTCCAGAGTTTTATTAGCTGAGTATTGTAAGATTGGTAACTTAACAAGCGAACTGGACTGAAAAATATTATGATTAACTCATGAGTTACACTGTAAGTAATGAGTATAAGGGGTGTCGTTCCTCGAGTTGATACACTTTGACTTTAAGTAGACGTTCTGTGTCCGGTTAAGGAGTCCTGTCTCTATGTTCTACTTTTTGAAAATTTTAAGCTGTCCTCAAAGGTAATTACAAACAAAACTGTGGAGCCTTGCATTTCTTATGAGAAATAAAAAGAAATGAGTACCGTTTTAAAATTCTTGGAGAATTCCCATTTTAGCTTTGCATATTCTAATGCCTGATAATGTTATTTGGGGCACTTAGCAGTAAGCATGCTTTATCCTGTTTGTAGTGCAATTGGAGAGCTGATTGGTCACTTTGTGGGACACAAAAAATGTTCTCATGACTAAACCTGAGTACATTATTTGCAAAGTCACAATGATAGACCCTATTCAAAGCTTTATGGCTTACCATTTACTTGGTGCAGTCATTTTTCAAGCCTTTGCAGATAAGCCAAATATGACGATTTACCATAGCTATTTCTTATTTGTGATGGATTTGATGTTCTAAGTTAAAAATAAATTTATTATCAAAGTACATGTATGTCACCATGCACAACCTTGAGTTTCGTTTTCTTGAAATTATATGGATTAAATCGAAGAAACACAATAGAGTCAATGAAAGGTGGCATCCAACAAGATGGACAAGCAACCAATGTGCAAAAGGCAACAAGCTGCAAGTCCAAAAGTAAATAGATAAACAAACAAGCAAACAATAAATATCAAGACCATGAGATGAAGAGTCCTTGAAAGTGAGTCCATTGGTTGTGGGAACAGTTCAGTGATGCAGCAAGTAAAGTTATCCCATCTGGTTCAAAATCCTGATAGTTGAGTAGTAATAACTGTTCCTGAATCTGTTCCTGTTCCTGTTTCTGGGGTTCATGTTCCTTCTTCCTGATGGTAGCAGCAAAAAGAGAACATGGGAGTCCTTGACGGTGGATGCTGCTTTTCTGCAACAGCATTCCTTGTGGATGGGCTCAGTGGTGGGGAGGGCTTTACCCTCGATTGTCTGGACCATAACCACTACTTGTTGTAGGTTTTTCCCTAAAGGGCATTGGTATTTCCATACCAGGCTGTGATGTAACCATTCAATACTCTCCACCACACATTGAAAGAAGTTTGTCAGAGTTTTAGATGTCATGCCAAATCTTCACAAACTACTAAGGAAGTAGAGGTACTACAGTGTTTTTCTTTGTTTCAAAAAGACATTTTATGTCAGAGTAATGTATACAATATACATCCTGAAATGCTTTTTCTTCACAACTATCCACAAAAACAGAGAAGTGCCCCCAAAGAATGAACGACAGTTAAACACAAGAACCCCAAAGTCCGCCCCAGCTCCCCTTCCTCCTGTGCATAAGCCGCAGCAAGCAACAATCCCCTCTCCCTCCACTGGCAAAAAAAAAGCATCGGCACCCACCACCGAGCATTCAAGCGTGAGTAAAGCAACAGCAAAGACACAGACCCAGTTACCCCAAAGACTACTTGTTCACCTGGTATTTGACATCTCCCCCCCCCCCGTGACCAAAGATCTCGGGTCTCTGAGCACACAGCTGTAGATCTTCCGACTCCCCCGACGACACACCATGACACTGCGATCTCCTGCCGTGACACCGACCTTCAATCCGTCAGTCTCCAGAACCACGAGATCTCGGTCCTATGAAGGCAAGCTGAGCTCTTAGGCCGAACCCTTGGCGTGCTGAACAACAGCCATTCATGGAACCCCGTTCCCACAAAGAACCATAGTCAGTGTGTATCTCCAGCTCCAGTCTTCAAAAGAACCCTGAAAGGGAAAAATCAAGATATTAAAAATGGAAATAGAGCTGTTTCTGAAGATGCAGGCAAAGGAGTTGCTGTTAGGCACCATTGGTCCTCCTAAGCTTTGTAATGGCACTTTCATGCTTGGTCCAGGACAAATCTTCTAAAGTGATAACACTGAGGAATTTAAAGTTGTGGGCCCTCTCAAGCTCTGATTCCCCAATGAAGACTGGCTCATGGACCTCTGGTTTCCTCCTCCTGAAGTCAATAGTCACCTGCTTGGTCATGCTGACATTGAGTGAGAGGCTTCTGTTGTGACACCACTCAACCAGATTTTCAACCTCTCTCTTACATGCTGATTTGTCACCATCTTTGGTTCAGGTAACAACAGTGATATCATAAGCAAACTTAAATATAACATTGGACATGTGCTTAGCCTTACAGTCAGAAGTGCAAAGTGAATAGAGCAGGGAATAAGCACACAGCCCTGTGGTGCACCTGTGCTTATGGAGATTGTGGAGATGTTGCCAATCCAAACTGACTGGGGTCTGAAAGTGAGGGAGTCCAGGATCCAACTGCACAAGGAGGATGTTACTTCAAGACAACAATTATATTCCGCAAGCATCCAGTTACTATCTATGCACAGATAGTATTTTGCATGATAATATTGACATATCAATACACAGCAGCCTCTCCGGACTCTGGATTGGGGATTGCCAAACATTATGTGGATTTTCTGGTGTAATCTATTTTGTCATGTGCTTTGTTGATATCATTCTGGAGGAACGTTGTCTCATTTTTTAACTGCATTGCATTTGTGATTTTTAAATGACAATAAACTGAATCTGAATATGCATAAAGAAATTTTGGATGAGTACCTAGCAAAAGTTCTTCTTCAAAGAATTAAATAAGGAGAATTTCCTAGTGTAATAAATAGTTCATTCTTATCAAACAATGGTACTATATTATGTAAAGTACACATTGATTAAATAATATACATAAAGTTTAATACTGTATGTTTGTTTCAGTTTGATGAAGAATTTTCAGCTCGACAAGAAGCTCAGGCTGAAAGTCAGAAGAAAGATGAAAGGATAAAAGAACTTGAAGCAAAAGTCCTTCAGCTAGAAACAATGGTACTATAAAATATTTGTTTTATTTCATCAATGTGATCAAAAGGCTAACTGTTAATAGAAAAATAGTAAGACTGGATTTTGCATATTCCATGTTATTATATACAATGTATGTTGCATTGACTGTGTTCTAAATTTTATCCAAAATAACATGGAAAGGGAACTGTGGAGACTGCATTTCTGATTTTGCCCAACTTGATCAATTCCATCAGAAAGTAGTGAGATGTAATTGGATTCTATATATGTATAATTTTACACTGAAGGTTCAATATTAAAAATATTTGGGAATGAGTGAGAAATTTAGTGTAGAAAATGCATAAATTTAATGACAAAAGTAAAATTTTGTTATAAATTTTTGTGTAGAAAAAAACATTTGGGTAAGATGCATGTTTTGTGTTGGCATTTTCAGGCCCTTTGGACGGACAGATTAAAATCATCTCAGTAGTACAAAAAAAGGTGAAATTGTATGGATGGTGAAAGGGTTGTGGGTAGTGGATCTTGAGAATTTAGATGTATTAGCAAGAAAGTTGCTTCTTCTGTACAAGTGACTTCTGCGTTTTTGCTTCAACTACTCCTTGTGTTGGCAGGTATTCTCATTCAGTAAGGAAGTTACTTTTGAATTATCTAAACAGTTGCTGGGTGATTGTTATCTTGATGGCCTATCTTTCGCCTCTTCCTTATGTTGAAATATTCATTCTACACTGTTATGTAAATACCCACTATCCCGCTGGCATTTAGGGCAGCATTGAAGGTCCTCAACCTCTGTCCTTGGCCATCTTCTCTGTGTGCTTCAGAGACCTCATTTCTGCTTCTATGGCACACTGTCAAATTGTACTGGTGCACACAGTTGTAGAGGGATTCTTCATTGCTGTTTCTGTCACAGTTTTGTTTGGCCAGTCAGGGTTGCTAGCCCTGAGCTGAACCACTGAACCTGGAGGACTGGTGGACTACTTTTAGTCCCCTTTACCCATTGAGCTGTTTGGCATGGGTGACCCTACCAAGAGCCAAAGCAGCAGGCCCTGACAACAACCAGCTCTCCGGGTCATTGAGGCATGAAAAACACAAGATTGTGGTCATCTTGGAGGTCATTCTACACCAATTCTTCTAAAATGCTAAGTGATAGGTCAAGTTTGTAGCAATGGTTTTTGAATGAAGTTAAAACTCAGTCTGTCCATCCTTCCCTGATGACCTTGCATTTCTGGTGAATCTTATCAGCAATTCTACCTTACTCCTATTTTGTTTTTCATAATTCAGTGATCAGGACTGTACTCTAAATGTGGTCTAGCATTTTTAACATCATGGCCACCTTATCCAAATTTGTTCAGTATTGCACCAAATGTAAAAGATTGGTTTTATATAAAATTCAGTGTGGCGATATAGTCACAGAGTGGCCAAGGTTGAAATTAACTGTTCCAAGATGCTTGAAATCCTGAAGAAGCAGAATGGTATTATGGGTGGGTGTGGTGACAGGAGAGAGAAAATGCTGACTGTGGGTCACTTACCTGAAACTGTAGTTTCCTTTTCCACAGATGCTGCCCGACTCAAGGAATATTTTTCCACCATTTCCTGTTTTTACTTCAGATTTCCAGCTTCTGCACTTTATAAACAAAAAAGGTCTCATTGTGAGAGAAGCAGAACTGGATAGCTTATAAATTCAAGATCCAGAGTAAGTTTAGATTATACTAAGAAAGTGGGTTGAATACTTTTTGTAGGTACTGTTTATGAAAAAAGGAGAGACATTTAAATTAAGCATTTGCAGATCACAAACCTGAATGCCAAATATTAAAAATGGAGTGAATGTACCTTCATAAATAGACACCAAAATAAATATTCTCTCTCTCTCTCTTCCTCCTCCTCCTCCTCCTCTCTCCCTCTCTCCCTCCTCCCTCCCCCCCCACCAGCCACAGTCTGCACCGAGTTTGTATGTCCTCCCCATGACCACGTGGGTTTCTTCCTGATGCTGTGGTTTCCTCCGACAGCCCAAAGACATCTTTTTTTAGTAGGTTAATTGGCCATTGTAAATTATTCTGTGATTAGGCTAGGGTTAAATAAGTGGGTTGCTGGGTTGTGCAGCTCTTTGGGACAGAGGGCCTGTTCTGCACTGTCTCTCTAAATAAATAAATAGCACAAGTGTTGGAGAAAACAAAAGGGATTATGGAGTGGAACTTTTCTTGTGAAAGATAGGTCATGTGTAATTAACCTAATGGTATTTTTCATTGAAACACCAAAGGGATTTTTAGAGTGGTTGAAGTAAATGCACACAGAATACAGATAAATTATGGCCTGCTTAGAAAGCTATCAGGAAATCAAGCCATTGAAGGAGACATTTGGCTATTACACAGAACAGTCCGTGTTCTTGGTTTGGAGTACTTGGGTTTTAGCTCCCAGTTGCACAAAAATAACCCAGATTTGAAAATTAGTACTTATACTTAACCAATATAAGGTAGAGTGTATTGTGAAGCAAAAAGGGAAATAAAGTAGTTGAATTGGAGCAGCAGATAAGACTATTCAAAACTATTTTGATATGAATTTGTGCAATTTGACCATTATGACAGGTGGAAACATGATCTGAATGAGAATGCATGCAGGTGAGCTCAATTGAACAAAACAATTCAGGGATCTAAGAGCCATTAAAGGATAAAAGAAGTGTCAGTGTAGGAAATGTAAATATAAGGAAATCATGCAGCATGCTGGTCAAATATTATTTGGAGAGCCACCATGGAAATGATACTGGATATGCTCAATGTCCAACTACAAGTCACTGAAATGACAAAAACACTTTCAATGTACAACGATTTGACAATCAGGAATGTTAAATAATGAGATGATTGAATTCCCATTGTATTTTCAGAAGATTGTTTGTTTCCAAAGAAACTTGGTATTTCTAATTGAGAAGAACAATGAATACAACTATATTTGTCATTTATTGGACAAAGAACTAAAATTGCTAGAGTATTACTTAAATGACAAAAAGAAAGGAATATAGAAGAGCTTAAACTTGTTCTGGTTTACAATTTTTTAAAAGATTATTAAATATCCTGAGGGCTAATGGATAATTGACCTTTATTTTAAGGAAAGAAGAATACAAAGGGGCAGAGGTTAAGCTTCATTTGCAAAAGGGTATCTTGTACCTCACCTACAGGGCAGCTCTCCTCTGGATATTTTTTGACCATGTACTTCAAGGCCTTAGCTTACTAAGGATTGAAAAAACATGGATCCAAAAGCAAAATGCTGTGGAAGCTGCAGATATGAAATTGAAATAAAGCTGCAAAAAACAAATCACAACAGCCCAGGCAATAGCCGAAGAGAGAAAGTGTTTTAATGTTCTTTAATATTCTTAAGTTCCATCAGAACCAGGGAAATAGGTTGTGCTGAAAAGCTGCAGATGCTTTTTGATGGAGCTGCAAATTGCCAACATTTTCATTTCTTATTTTCAATAAATTTGGCTCGTATTTTTGTGAGTTTGGAAGGTGTGTTTTAAGTGTTAAGTGGATTTGATGGCATAAATATGAAGAACTTATCAAGTAAGAAGGCATAATAATCAAATTAAAACCAGGCTTTTCAGGAATGAAAAGATGAAGCAATCTTGCGCAAAAGTTGAGGGAAATCTGAAGCTGAAGTTTTAAGAATGAACTACAATTTGGTGAGATAAGGATAATAAGAGATGTGAAACTCAACCAGGATCCATTGAAATTGTTCAGATGGTTTGACTGTCTGACTTTGTGTGTGGAGTTCCATCACTCTAATTCAAGTAAAGGAGGTAAAGATAAAAGGGTTGGGAGAAAAAAACAACATTGTGGGTTTTCTAAGAACCTTCTGTTAACCTTATTAACTCAGCATCAGTAAGACCAAAGAATTGATTTTGGACTTCAGAAAGGGTAAGATGAGGGAACACACACCAGTCCTCATAGAGGAATCAGAAGTGGAAAGCATGAGAAATTTCAGATTCTTGGGTGTTGGGTCCTAACCTGGACCCAACATATCGATGCAGCTGTAAAGAAGATACGACAGCGGCTATATTTTTATTTGGAGTTTGAGGAGATATGGTTTGTCATCAAAGACACTCACAAATTTCTATAGATATACCATGGAGAGCACTCTGACTGGCTGCTTCACTGTCTGCTATAGGGCTACTGCACAGGATTGAAGAAAGTTGTAAAATTAGTCAGCTCCATAATGGGCATTAGCCTCCGTAGTACCCAGGATATCTTCAAGGAGCAGTGCCTCAGAAAGCTGGCATCCATCATTAAAGACCACCATCACCCTGGACATGCTCTCTTCTCATTGCTGGTATAGAAGTGAGAAGGCGCATACTCAATGATTACAGAACACATGTTTCCCCTCTGCCATCCGATTTCTGAATGGACATGAGCCAAGGAACAGTACCTCACACTTTTTTATTTCTATTTTTGCACTACTTACTTAATTTACCTATTTAATATATATTTACTGTAATTAAGTTTTTTCTCAATTGTGTACTTTTTATTTTTGCACTGCTTAATTATTTAATATATTTATATTAATTATAGTTAAGTTTTTTTCTATTATGTATTGCATTGTACTGCTGCTGCAAAGTTAACATATTTCATGACATATGCCAGTGATATTAAACCTGATTCTGATTCGAAGTGTTACCAGCTGAATACTTATTAAAAAAATGTAAATCAAGATTGACATGCACCAGTTTTGACCCTGCATGCAATCATTCAATGTCTGGGCATGGATTTTAATACATTGTTATGTTGTACCTGAACTGACATATACAATATTTCAAAGTTCAGTGCTCCAGGGAAATTCTTTAAAACATTTTAATTAAAAATCCTTTCACTATTCATTCAGTTGCTCATAACCAAAACCTTTTCCTTGTACTTGAGAGAGGTGATGTGCATTCTGTGTGAAAGGAAGTAAAGTGTCGTGTATTTAATATTTCAGTAATATTTGAACAATATTTTAAATATGTTTGATACAGTATTTTTGTTTAAATAATTGATTATGCATTTTATTTGTAAAAGTACGTGATTGTCATATTCCAATATGCCATCATGCCATATGTGCTTGCCTCACTAAAGTTAAAATGGCGTAGACATGCAATATCTCCTGGTTCTATGTTTTTCATTTAATTAGTTGTATGATTTAGAGTTATAAAACAACAGTGGTGATGAGGCAGTTTTAAACAAACCTGAGATGACTACCTACCTGTTTAAGTTTATATTTTTAAAAATCGCACAACTTGTTTGTTTCTTAGCAAGTGAAATAGAAAGATGGTCAGGTTTTTTTTTAAAGCAGAAGATGAATGAATTCATGGGTTCATAAACATTGATAATCATAAATTAGAAGAGCATAAATGGCTGGCTACAGTGGAAAGCTAGATGTCTTCAAGTGCACAAAGTATAACTGGACATTGTATACTGAACGAATTGAACAGTATTTTTAAGCAAATGAAATAGCCAATGAAAAGTGAGTGCCAGTTTTGCTGAGTGCATTGGGTGGAAAGGCATACAGTTTACTTAGAAGTTTAATGACTCCAACCAAACGAGCTGAAGTGTGCTTTGCTGTTATTGTGAAAGTATTACAGGAACATTTAGAACTGAAACCATCATTGATTACAGAATGCTTCAGGTTTCATAAAGAAAAGGGAGTCCATTTCAGCTTACATGGGTAAACTGAGGAGATTATCTGAGCATTGTCAGTTCAATGATGGGCTTAGTGATGCACTGAGAGAAGGTTTAGTGTTTGGATTCTTACAAGAAAGCTTTCAAACACAGCTCCTAAGAGAAGCACAATGCATATTTAAAAGAACAGTTGAAGTTGCTGTATCAATGGAAAATTTAGAGACACATTTGAGTTGCAGTCAGGAATGAAAGTGTGAATGAATAAAATAGCAATGTCTAAACAGAAACCTGCCTTGTTGACCAAATAGTGCAGCGCTCTCATACACCAGACCAATGCAGGTTTAAAGGTGAAACTTGCAGAAAATGCAACAAGGTAGGATGCCTACCAAGAGCAAATTGGGAAGACAAAAGTAAATGGACTACACAGGGATGAGAAAAAAGACAAAAAGTCAAGTTGCAGTTTCAAACACAGCATTAATCTTGATACTGTTGGATGAAAAATCTGATAATAATGATGGTGACATAGGGCTGCGTAGCCTTGAGATTCACAATGTGAAAACCAACAATAAACAAGTAATATAGCTTAGAGAATGGCAAATTAATCAAAATGGATTTGGACACTTGCTCCACTTATTAGTCATTTCACAAAATGAGTGAATGGCATTTCAAAGATACTGAACTGAAGCCTGCAGATGTCCAACTAAGAACTTGTATAGGAGAAAAGATAATTCCTAGGGAAATGACATCTATAACAGTGAAACACACCAACCAACAAGCCACATTGGGCTTGTATGTGGTGAAAACAGGAGGGGTAGCATTGTTGAGTCGTGACTGGTTGAGACAACTACAGCTTGGAGATCCATTCATTATTTGCATGCAACAACCCCTACAACAGAGTCAAGTGAAAGCAAGTTGAGAAAGGTGATGTCACAGCACAGCATTGTTCAGGGATAGCATTGGGGAAACTAGAACATATCAAGAGTAAAATAATGTTAAATGACAATGCCAAACCCAAGTTTTACAAAGCCCATCTGGTTCCTTATACCATCTGTGATAAAGTAGCCAGTGATCTAGATTGCATGGAGGCTGAAGGAATTCTTTCCAATGTTGAGTGGAGTCCACATGCAATGTCCATGATCCCAGTAGTCAAGAAGAATGGGTCTGTTAGGATCTGTGGTGATATTAAAGTTACTATCAACTTTGAACTGAAAGTAGATTAATACTTACTGCCCAGGAAAGAGGATATCTTTGCAAACCTTTATGGAGGAAAACGCTTCAGCAACGTGGACTTAGCTGAGGCCTACCTACAGATGGAGATGGAAGAAGAGTCCAGTGTTCCTCACCATAAACACAAACGGCTTTATCACTATAATAGCTTTTTTTTTGGAGTAGCATCTGCACCTGCACTCTGGCAGAAAACTATGGACTATGTGCTGCAAGGCTGCCCAGGCACTCAGTGTTACCTGAATGATGTCATTGTTACTGATAAGGATGACGAGCATTGTTCAGGAGTTCAAAAAATTATGGGCTTAGAGCGGGTCACATCAAGTGTGAATTCTTTAAACCGTGCATCACTTACTGTGGTCACATCATCGACACACAAGGATTACACACATATGCTAAGAAAATTCAAGCAATGGTGGATGCCCCAAGACCAAAGGGTGTGTCACATTTGTTGTCCTGTTTAGGATTTGTCAATTTCTATAACAGGTTCCTGCAAGCTTGGCTAATGTGCTGCACCCCTTGAACTCTTTACTACAGATTGGGATGAAATGGCAATGCATAAAGCAGTGTGAAGTAGCTTTCAAAGAAAGTGATGATGTCAGACACTATCCTCAGTCATGATCCATGCCATCTAGTGAAGCTTGCCTGTGATGCTTCACCTTATGGTATAGGTGCAGTCATGTCATCTGTTATAAGTGATGGAAGTGAATGACCCATAGACTTTGCATCTCATTCCTTTTCTGCTGCTGAGAAAAAATGTGCACAGGTTCACAAAGAGACCTTGAGTCTGCTTTGGAGAGTACTCGTACTGGAGGCAGTTTGTCCTCAGTAGTGTTCAGCAACCTTTGTGTCAATTTTCAATCCACAGAAGGGTGTTTCACTTACAACAGCAGCATGAATGCAGGAATGGAATCTGTTTCTTGGAAATAACAATTATAAGATCAAATTCAAGAGGCCAATTGATCATGGAAATACTGATAGCTTGTCCAGTTTACCCTTGGAAAAGGAACTACCTGAAAAGATTACAAAAGGGGATGCACCTTTTGACGTATTCTCCCTAACACAAATTGAAGATCTCCCTATTACAGCAAGAGATAATCCAAAGAGAAACTAGAAAAGACACCACAGTGTTTCAGGTCACATGTTGTACCATTCAGGCAGAGAGCTGAAGTGTTGAAGGAGCTGCACGCTGGTCCTCTAGGCCTGGTGAAAATGAAAGCATTGGTTTGAAGCTTTATCTGATGGTCTGGGATAGATTAACAGCTTACCATCCACTGTTTGGGATACCAACGTGTTCAGAAAATGCCAAGCATCTTGGAGAAGGAAGGAGGTGAAAGGTGTCCGGAGCTGTCAGAAACACCTCCTGCAGTCCCAGAGGCAACTCCTACAGTTACCATTGTGGAGGCCTCAGATCTGAGATTGTTTCATGACCACGTCTCACCTACACTGCAGCGTGACACCCCCCCCCCCCCCCTCACCCACACCCCACCCTGCCCCGGTCAGGAAAGATGTTATCCCACGAGTCAGAAATCCTCCACAGTGATTACATCTTAGACCTGAATGGAACAATTTACAATGCCTTCAGTGTCCATTGTCTTAGGAACAGTACCATGCAGTTTCTCAGAAAATTAGCTCTTGGGTTATTCTAGTTGTTCCAAGGACCTTGGAGAACTTCCTCTGCAGACTTTGGCTGTCTCATTTACTACAGTATCTCCAGGTAATCCCAGACAGCCTTGATAATGTTGAAATCAAATAGAGTTATCCAAGATGGCGGCACGACGCAGCTTGCAGTGGCCACTCTGGAACTGATTATCTGTTATTTGTGAAGTGGAGTGCCGTGCGCGATCATAATCGATTGAAAACGGACGTGGAAGCACGGAGAAACATCGGGAAATTCCAGGAAGACCTTCTTCGTTGCTGCTGCTGCTGTGAGGTCCGGGACTCTGCTGGGAAGAACAGGCCCTCAGTCCTCGGGGTCGCGTTGCCGATGGCCGTTGGCGGGGCCGTCTTAATACGCTCAGCAGAGGGTGGTGCTCGGAGAAGCTGTGCCGGAGGGGATGGTCGTCGGCTCGGAGGTTCGACGGACTCAAGTCGCTTTCAGTGTGTGCTGTGTCTGCGAGGCTGAGTTTGACAGAGCTTTTATTGTGTGCTGCGTCTGCGAGGCTGAGTCGGGCAGCGCCTTGGATGTCCATAGCGGGGGTACTCCCTTCTGCCGCCGGTGTGGGATAGCGAGTCTTTCGGGACCCTGGGGACTTGTGGAAACTGGTGATTTCTTTTGAACTTACAGTCCTTTAACATCTTGGACTATTTTTACTGTGCCTATAGTCTGTTTTTTTTATCAATTATGCTATTGTTTGCACTGTTGTAACTATATGTTGTAATTATGGGGTTTTGTGCAGGTCTTGTAGCTCTAGTTTTTGGTCTTGTTTTTGTCTGGTGGATTTGGAGCTCCTTTCCGGGGAACGCGCTAGATGGTAGCGCGATATTAATACGCAGCAGCCTCTCCGGACTCTGGATTGGGGATTGCCAAACGTTACATGGATTTTCTGGTGTAGTCTGTTTTGTCATATGTCTCATTGTCATACGTTGTCCCATTTTTTAACTGCATTGCATTTGTGGTTTCTAAATGACAATAAACTGAATCTGAATCAGGTCTTTGTGGAGGCCACACTATCTGTTGCAAAACTCATTGTTCTCTTTGCTGAAGATAGTACTTTATGACCTTGGCCGGTTGTTTTGGGTAATTGTTGTGCAGAATGAAGCTGGAACTGATCAGGCATCTCTCTGATGGCTTAACAGATAAGAATCTTTTTATACTCTTCAGCATTGAGGATTCTATTAATTCTGACCAGATCACCAACTCCATTTACAGAAATACAGCCCCAAACCTGCAGGGAAGCTCCGCTATTCTTCACTATTGGCTGCAGAAACTCATCCATGTCATGTTCTCTAGCAGTTCTACAGACAGACTGACTCCTGTTTGAGTCAAAAATTTCTAATGTTGTCTCATCAGTACAGAGCACTTGCTTCTGACAAGACTGCTCTGTAGAGGAGTGTACTTGGGTACCAGTGGTTTCTGAGTTCAAAGCTGATAGTAGTGCTGAATTTCTTCTGATTCAGAAGCGAAATCAGTTTGATGTCTCTCTCATCTGCATCACTCAGTTTCTGTGGCTGACCGCTCCTTTTCTGGGCCTCAACCGTGCCTGTTTCTTTGTGTTTCTTCAGAAGAGCTTGGATAGCATATCTTGAAACTACTGTTTGCTGTGAAGTTTCAGTTTGGGAGAGACCTTGCTGATGCAGGATGACCTTGATGTGTCTTATTGCTATGCTCACTCGTGCCATGGTGTAAGAATTAATGATTTGAAGGTTAAGCTGTCGCATCTTCCACACTCTCATCTTTTAGTTTGGGTGTCCTTTGCCTAGTTTCATTCCTTCCACACCTGTTTTTGGTTCAGTTAATCAGTTTAGTTATCTTTGTTTCATGATACACTGGGTTATATGCCTACAAAATAATCAAGTAATACAAAGTAATCACATTTTTGTTTGAAAAAGTGGTCTATTACTAATATGGTACTTTCTTTAATGAAATAAAAAAATTCTCTGTAAAATGTAATGTTTTTGGAAAATGAATGCTTGAAAATATAATATGTGGAAGACATATATATATGTGTGTGTGTGCGCGTGTGTTGGGTGTAAACCCCAAGGAAAAAATCCAGAGCCGGGATCCCTAAGGCAGTTTGATGTTGTTTACAACTTCACTCTGGCAACCTTTGCGACGACACTGGTGCCAAGCTGTATCAGCACTTGCCCTTCCCTTGGACTACATCAGTGATGTAGTGGACAAGCATTATCTTCCAGCTCGGTGTTTTTCATTCAATTAGCTTTATGTTTTAGAGTTTTACAAAGCATAACATATGCTTGAATAAGGTGTTGTCATTTTTAAGATCAAGGCAGCAAAATAAAAATGCTAAATAGCATGTTAACTTCCTAATCTTGAGCTCCACTTTTAAATGTAGTTACCTGAAGAACAATCAGGTGTCATGGGTTTTTTTTTTGTCTGTTAATGGAATCCATAAAAAGGAAGTCAAACTGAGCAACATTATTACTGAGTTTTGTGGTGTAATAGATGGTACATAATTCTCCTCTTGTACTCACAATGACATTCTGTTTTTTGATTTGACAGGTCTAGTAGAATAGCAATAACTACCTTAAGAGTTTTGTTTACTATTGATCATTAGCTAGGAATAATATTAAATCTGTGAAAAAAGTTGTCTGCACATTCCTGTTAGAAACTGAAACAGTGGGGATGATATGAAATTGCTGTCAGAAACTTTACAAAGCCTGTCATTTTAACTTCTCAATAGTCAATGGTTACCTGGAAATTGAGAATTTTTATGGTATTTGACTGCTTCAAAGATTGTAGATGAATCCAGTTATATTTTCAGCTGTAGTTCTGTCTCGTTTTGCTTTCCAAAGCCCACATGGATTTTTATCAGCACCCTGTCTTGATCTTTGGCCTGAAATGTTAGCAAACTGCATTGTGGCTTGATTAGAGATACTAAAATGTAATGACCCTTTGCAGTCTGAGATAAACAAACAGCACTGACCAGCAGTCACATTATTGGTCTTCCTAGTCTGTAGATTAGATGCTTATTTATAAGAAATGAGCCATTGGAAAAGCACAAAAAATACATACTGTATTGCCTTGCATTTGACATCTCTACTGACCATTTGCCTCACTAAACTTTTCTAACTTTGTGGTCACCGAAGTATTGTTGGCATTCCTGCCACATATCTCCTGCAAGGTGGAGTGGACTGTTTGCCACAGCTAACTGCTGGATGGAAAGCCTCACCCATGGACCATTCCATGATGACATGTTGGAATGCCATCATGCCAGCATCCGTTTCCAGATGCCTTTGATGATGGATTTTGGAGAAAACTGGAAACATAGGTCAAAAAAAATTAAACAATATTGGAAGCTGTTAATTAAAAATAAATCAGCATTACTCTCTTCCTGCCTTCCAGCAAAGTAGCAGCATCTTCTAACTCATTTTAATTTCAAGTAAGGTGTAAGAAATTGTATTCAGTGCTTTTAAGCAAGTGCATAACTAGGAGATGCATGGATCATTTGTATTGTATGTGTGAAATGGATGAATGAAAATGCACCAAGAAATATTGCATTGTCCTGAATTTTCCAACTTTTTTGATTTCTTTTAAGTTCAATTAAAAACAACATAGGAATAAATAGTAACTACTTGTCATTCATCCACACTGACAGTTTCCCTAATGGTTTGTATATAGTGTTTAACAGCTGTTGAAGTTAGTATTTTTGCATGCACATGTTGTGTTCGACTGGACTTTTGATTGTGATCTCTCTATTCACTCCATATTTATTTTACAGCCATTAACTTAAGCTATAATGTTATTGTCTTAGTTATGCATCTTTAGTATGATTTTATGATAGTGCTTGTTTTTGAATTATTTTACAGAAGCAAACAGCACCAGTGGCTTCAGCTGGACCCCCACTTCCACCACCACCTCCACCCATCCCTGGAGGGCTTGCTCCTCCTCCTCCTCCTCCACCACCACCCCTCCCTGGAGGGATTCCTCCACCCCCACCTCCACCCCTTCCAGGTGGTGCACCACCACCACCTCCACCTCCACTTCCGGGTGGCCCAGGAATACCACCACCACCACCTCCATTTGGAAAACTGCCAGCTCCACCATCTTTTGGGAGTGGACCCAATTACTCCCATGTCACTGCAGCGCTTCCATATGGATTACAGCCTAAAAAGCAGTACAAACCAGAAGCTGCAATGCGAAGAGCCAACTGGTCGAAGGTAAGATGGATGAAGTTGTATTTTGTTAAGGATACTTCAGATACTTAAGATTTTTTTAGGTTAGCCAAACATCTTGACAGATTAGTATTTGATTAACATTTCCTGACAGCTCATGTCAAAGTAACTGAAATGCAGCAAAAATAAGGAAGAAAATTGTTATGAATAATAAAAGGTTTGATATTTGCACTATGTTCCAATTGACCCCTCTATTTATTGTTGAGCTGGTTGCCTTCCATTAACTCTCATATTTTATACTTATTAATCCCTGCTTGAAACTATCACTGCTTCTTTGCCTTTTGATTCTCCTGTCTATCATAGATGAGTCACTTTAAATAAAATTTTAGACCATAAGACATAGGAGCAGAATTAGGCCATCTAGCTCATTGAGCCTGCTCCACCATTCAATCATGGCGGATCCATTTTTTTTCTATCTTCTCTTCAACCCTAGTTCCCAGCCTCCTTCCCATAACCTTTGATGCCATGTCCAATCGAGAACCCAAAAATCTCTGCCTTAAATACACCCAACAACCTGGCCTCCACAGCTGCATGTGGCAACAAATTCCACAAATTCACCACCCTTTGGCTAAAAAATTCTCGCATCTCTGTTTTGAAAGGGCGCCCCTCTATCCTGAGGTTGTGCCCTCTTGTCCTAGACTCACCCACCATGGGAAACCTCCTTTCCACATCTACTCTGTCTAGACCTTTCAATGTTCGAAAGGTCTCAATGAGATCCCCCCCCCACATCCTTCTGAATTCCAGTGAGTACAGACCCAGAGCCATCAAACGTTTCTCGTATGATAGCCCCTTCATTCCTGGAATCATCCTTGTGAACCTCCTTTAGATCCTCTCCAATGCCAGCACATCTTTTCTGAGATGAGTGGCCCAAAACTGTTCACAATACTCAAGGGGAGACCTCACCAGTGCCTTATAAAGCCTCAGCATCACATCCTTGCTCTTGTATTCTAGATCTCTTGAAATGAATGCTAGCATTGTATTTGCCTTCCTCACCACCAACTCAACCTGCAAGTTAACTTTCAGGGTGTTCCGCACAAGGACTCCCAAGTCCCTCTGCATCTCAGATTCCTGGATTTTCTCCCTGTTTAGGAAATAGTCTGCACATTTATTTCTACTATCAAATGACCATGCATTTTCCAACATTGTATTTCATTTGCCACTTTCTTGCCCATTCTCCTAATCTAAGTCCTCCTGCATACTACCTGTTTCCTCAACACTACCTGCCCGTCCACCAATCTTCTTATCATCTGCAACAAAACCCCCTATTCCATCATCTAAATCATTTATATACAACATAAAAATAAGTGGTCCCAACAGCGACCCCTGTGGAATACCACTAGTCACTGGCAGCTAACCAGAAAAGTATCCTTTTATTCCCACTTGCTGCCTCCTACCAATCAGCCAATGCTCTAACCATGTTAGTAACTTTCCTGTAATAGCATGGGCTCTTAACTTGGTAAGCAACCTTGTGTGTGGCTCCATATCAAAGGTTTTCTGAAAGTCCAAATGTACAACATCCATTGCATCCCTTTATCCTACTTGTAATCTCCTCAAAGAATTCCAACAGGTTTGTCAGGCAGGATTTTCCCTGAATGAAACTATGCTGACTTTGTCTTATGTCACCAAGTACTCCATCACCTCATCCTTTCACAATCTTGCACCTCCACTTTTAATATCTTTGCTCCCTTCAAAAATTTAATTGTATTTCTTCTAATGGGTACACACTTATAATGGCAATTGAGAATTATTAATAGGTTTTTTTATCTGTTACTCTTTCAACCTCTTTGCATCTATGTTGTCCCCTGTTCATTCAAGCCAGGGCAGTACAATATGGAGAGTAATCTAAAGAAACGGCAGGGACCAATACAATTTGGCACCAGTGGTGTCACAGGAGCTGCCAGACAACTTTGAACAAAACATAGGACTGTCTTAGAGATTCTTGCTCTGGGTTTTTCCTTGGAATTTACTCTCAAAGCCTCCCTCAAGAGTAGGTACAGCTGCAAGGTAATGGAGGTTTGAGATCAGAGTTTTCCTTCTAGATGAGCTGCCCACCACAGCTGATGAGCCCCATCTACCCAAAGTTTTAAGGCACCTGAAACCCACCTTTCCTTCTTCTCCTGTTCGTAGAAAAGGTTCCACCCGGTTTAGTAGCTAAGCCACAGGAGGCCAGGAGCTGAACTTGATTGTCAGAGGCTATTTGGGAAGCATGCCATTGGGAGCATTTAATAGCCACTACTAACTTCTGGCTATGACAACCTTAAGAAACCAAACTCTTAAAACAAAAGTTTTAAACTTTACACTACTTAAATACAATCTATCCATGAAAACTGTATGGCCATGCTGCACATGGCAGATGACTAATTCAAGGCAACACTAAAGTCAGAAAGACCAGCAATTGCATGTGCTGTTTTCTGGAGTGAAGAATAAACTGGAGGAACTCAGTGGGTCAACGGTATCTGTTGAGGCAAAGGGATGGTGACATTTCTGGTCAAGACCCTATTGAAAATTTGGAAAGGAAGTGACCAGCATAAAGAAGTGGGGGAGGCTGGCTCTGTCACTGTGAGTTTACTCTTCAGGATAGTTCACGGTATTCTGGGAGCCAATTGTTATCTGGAAACTTTTACTACAGTAAATGTGAAAATTATGCAAAGCATGTGATGTGCATGGAGTTACCATTTATTTAACTTTTCCTACTTTTGGTGCAGAAGGAGAAGACTCAGCTCATTGAGCCCACACAGTTCTCTGTAGAGCAATCCCATTACATTCCCCCTCCTTATTTACCAGCTGCCCAGAAGCAGCTGCTTTCTCACAGGTCCATTGACTATCCTTCATCTTGTACCGCTTACCAACACTAATGATAAATTGTAGTACACCTTTGTGAAGTGGGAGAAAACTGGAGCACCCAGCAAACACTCATTTAGCCACAAGAAGAATGTGCCACTTCCAGAAGCGTTGCAGCTGAAGTCTGGATCCCTCAAATTCTGAAGCAGCAGCAGTAAATAGTGACTACTGTGCTGTCCTCAAAACAGCCACCTTTCTTCTTGATAATCTCCTAATTTCACTGAGGAAGGTGTTTGATGAATAATTATTGGCAGCAGAAATTTGTGGTATTTAAGCATTTCCTCCTAGATTTGTTTGCAATCCTGTAATAATTTGGATACTTAGAATCTCAGTAATATTGAGTTTGTTTTGTCATTCTGCTTCTCAAGGGAGCAATATTACGTGGTATTAAAATTTAGACAAGATAATGCTCAAAATGCTCAGTACCTGTAGTCAGAGAAACATTGAACTGGTTGAGTGGTGTCACTGCAACAACCTTACACTCAATGTCAACAAGACCGAGGAATAATTGTTTGTGGAGTTTTCGAAGTATAAGTCAGGATAACATGTGCCTGTCCTCTGTGAGGGGTCAGCAGAGGAAAGGGTGAGCAGCTTCAGTGAATGTCA
Organism: Hemitrygon akajei; assembly: GCF_048418815.1. NCBI lineage: Eukaryota > Metazoa > Chordata > Chondrichthyes > Myliobatiformes > Dasyatidae > Hemitrygon > Hemitrygon akajei. The sequence continues at coordinate 66,930,348 of NC_133133.1, forward strand.
GCATCTCAAAAGATCTGGGCCCAGCACACTGATGCAATCATGAAGACATGCCAGCAGCTCTACTTCATACAGAGTTTGAGGAGACTTGGTTTATCACCAAAGACTTGCAAATTTCTATAGATGTGCAGTGGGAGCATCACAGTTGGGTATCCAATGCAAGAGGCTTCAGAGGGTAGTGGACTCAGCTAGTTCTATCATGGGAACAGCCCTGCCCCACATCGAGGATGGCTTAGAGGCATTGCCTCAACAAGGCTGCATCCAGCATTAAAGACCATCATCATTCGAAAAGTGCTCTGTTCTTTTTATTACCATTAAGGCAGAGGTAGAGTAGCCTGAAGACCCATACTGAATTATTCAGAAACAGGTCCTTCCCCTCTGTCATCAGATTTGTAAATGGTCCATGAACCCATGAATGTACCACATTAATCCTACTCACATTTTATTTATTTTGAAATAATAATTGTACAGCATGCCCTAGCACTGAAATATTGCAGCAAAACAACAAATTTCATATCAGTCCATGGTAATAAACCTGATTTTGATTCTGAGGTCAACAGTCTTGCATAGGGCAAAGTCAGCCCTGTGTAAGAGGAGATTGTGCCTAACAAAACTCTTTGAATTCTTTGAGGAAGTAATATGTAGGGTTAGGCAAGGAATCAGTAGATATTATTTTATTGGATTTTCATTAGACCTTTGACAGGGTGCTGCACATAAGCTGCCAAAGAAGATAGGAGCTCATGATATTGCTGAAATGGTACGAGCATAGACAGAAGATTGGCTGTCTAGCTGAATGCAAATAGTGGAAATAAAGGGCGTCTTTTCTGGTTGGCTGCTGGTGACTAGTGGTGTTCTTCAAGGGTTGTTAGTTCTGTTACTTTTCACATTGTATGTTCATGATCTGGATGACAAAATTAATGGCTTCGTGGCCAAGTTTGTGAATGATACAAAGATGTGTTGAGAAGTTGGGAGTCTGCAAAAGGGCTTGGACAGGTTGGGAGAATGGGTAACAAGTGTCAGATGGAATACAGTATAGGGAAGTGTAAGATCATGTACTTTGGTAGAAGGAATAAAGGCATAGACTTTTCTAAAGAAGGAGAGACTTCAGAAATTGGATGTACAAAGGAAGTGGTCGGTCCTGGGGCAGTATTTTCCAAAGGTTAACTTGCAGGTTCAAAGTAAATTTATCATCTAAGTATATACGTCACCAAATACAACCCTGAGATTCATTTTCTTGTGGGCATACTCAATAAATCCAGTAACTATAATTGAATCAATGAAAGACTGCACCAACAGGGTGGACAGTAATGATGTAAAAGGCAACGAACTGTGCAAGTACAAAATACAGCAGAAAGAAAATAAGAGTAATAAATATTGAGAAAATGACATGAAGAGTTGAAAATGAGTCCATAGGTTGTGGGAACAGCTCAGCGATGGGGCAAGTGAAATTGAGTGAAGTTATCCCTTTTGGTTTGGGAGCCTGATGATTGAGTGTAATAATTGTTCCTGAACCTGAGTTCTGAGGCTCCTGTACCTACTTCCTGATGACAGCAGTGAGAAGAAGGCATGGTGGTGGGGATCACTGATGGTGGATGCCACTTTCCTGCAACAACACTGTGCAGATGTGGTCAGTGGTGGGGAGGGCTTTACTTGTGATGGACTGAGCCATATACTGTAGGATTGTCCATTCAAGGGCATTGGTTTTTCCATACCAGGCTTTAATGCAGCCAGTATTACCCTCCACTATACATCTATAGAAGTTTGTCAAAGTTTTAGATGTCATGCCGAATCTTTGCAAACTCCAAAGGAAGTAGAGTGCTGCTGTGCTTTCTTTGTTATTGTACTTGTGTGCTGGGTGGGTCCAGGGCACCTCCTCTGATGTAATTTAAAGTTGCTGAACCTCTCCACCTCTGATTTTCACTGTCCTTCATTCCCCCAACCCCCCCACCCCCCACCAATGAGGACTGCCTCATGGCACTTTGGTTTCCTCCTCCTGAAGTCAATAATCAGCTCCTTGGTCTTGCTGACTTTGAATGAGAGATTGTTGATGTGGCATCACTCAGCCAGATTTTGAATCTTCCTCCAATATGCACATTTGTCACCACCTTTGATTTGGTCTATGGCAGTGGTATTGTCTGCAAACTTAAATGTGGCATTGGAGCTGTGCTTAGCCACATAGTCATTAGTGTAAAGTGAGTAGTGCAGGGCCCTAAGTGCAGAGTCTTTGGTACACCTGTGCTGATGGAGATTGTGGAGGAGACATTGCCAATCTGAACTGACTAATCTGCAAGTAACGTAATTGAGGATCCAATTGCACAAAGAGATATTGAAGCCAAGGTAATTTTGAGGGGATGATAGGACAGAATGCTGTCCGAGTCTTCCAGTGAAGAGCCAGTGCAATTGCATCTGCTGTGGACCTGTTGTCCCAGTGGACAAATTGGAGTGGATCCAAGTCTCTTCTCAGCCAGAAATTAATATGTTTCATCACCAACTTCTTAAAACATTTCATCACTATGGATGTGCTGCTTAGGCATTTGTATAATTGAAGCCTGCTCAGACTGCCGAAGTGAGCGGTTAAAGATCTCAGTGACACTACAATGAGTTGATCAGCACAGGACTTTAGTACTCGGCCAGGTACCCCATTTGGGCTGGATGCTTTCCCTAGGTTCGCCTTCCTGTTTGAGGCTGTTTGCATGTCAGCCTCAGAGTCTAAAATCGCAGTATGACCAGGGGCTGTGAGTTTGTGATGGTTCCTCATTGTTTTGATGGTCAAAGTGAGCATAGAAGGCATTGAGCTCATCTGGAAGCAAAGCCATGTTGCCACCTATGTTGCTTGATTTCACTTTGTAAGAGATAGCATTTAAGCCCTACCACAACTGTTGTGCATCCTTCATTGATTGAAGTTTGGTCCAGAATTGCCACTTCACCCATGAGATGGTTATCCAAAGATCATATCTGGACCTTTTGGAACCTTTGGTAGACGTTAAATCCTCTGCTCTGGCCCTCAGCAGATTGTGGATCTCATGGTTCATCCAGGGCTTCTGATTGAGGAATATTCTGAATGATTTTGTGGGGGAGCACTCATCTACAACTGTTTTTATGAAGTCCATAACAACCGTGGTGTATTAGTTCAGATCCACATGAGTCCATGAACACAGCCCAGTCCACCAACTTAAACCAATCTGATAACCACTCCTCTGCTTCCTGTGACCGCCTCTTTGTTATCCTAATCTCTGGAGCCTTGGTCTTTAGCCTCTGCATAAGGTTGAGTCAGTAGTAAGAAAGGCAATTGTAATGTTAACGTTCATTTCAAGAGGACTAGAAGATAAAACAAGGATGTAATGCTGAGGCTTTATAATGTGTTGGTCAGACCACATCTGGAGTATTATGAGCAGTGTTGGGTTCCTTATCTAAGAAAGGATGTGCCGGCAATGGATAAGATCTAGGGAGGTTTACATCCTGGGGAAGAAAGGCTGAGTGTGCGAGAGGTGTTTAATGGCTCTGGGCCTCTACTCAGTGGAATTTAGGAGGATGGGGGGAGTGGAATCTTTGAAACTGAAATATTGAAAGGCCTGGATAGTGTGGGTATGGAGAAGATATTTGCAGTAATTGGAGAGTCTTGGACTGGAAGACAGAGTTAAAGGATGTCCCTTTTGAACAGATAGTGGGCTTTTCTTTCGTCGGAGTATAGTGAATCTGTGGAAGTCATTGCCACAGAAGTCAGTGGAAGTCAAGGTATTGCATCCGTTTAAATCAAAGGTTGATCGGTTCTTGATTAGGAAGGCCATCATTGGTTACAAGGAGAAGACAGGAGAATGGGATTGAGAGGGGAAAAAAATCAGCCATGATCTAATTACAGAGTATACTTATGGACCAAATGACCTAATTCTGTGACTATGTCTTGTAGTCTTACTGTGATCTAACAAAAGAATCATTTAAATTTGAATTGCTATGTGCAATCAAAAAAATAATGCAGGTACTGGTTATTCTGAAATAAAAATAGAAAATGCAGCAGCAGTGAAATGGAGCCAGTTCATAAAAGGAACCTGAACCAGACCTGAAATCTTGAATATTTCTTTGTATAAATGCTGTCTGATTTGCTGAGTCTTTCCTGCACTTACTGTTATTTTGAATTGTTATAACTGTTCTGTAGAAGAATGTTTATAAAATCATAATTGCAAGAATAAGGATTTTTTTGTACTGACATAGTGACATCACCATGTGTTAGATTGGAACTTGGCATGTAAATCTTGATTAAGACAATGCCTACTAGAAGGTCTTACCAAAGTGAATATTAGCATGTGAGCTATAAACCCAATTATCATTTTAAGTTGTAACTCTTCCTGTTATGAAGAAAGGTACATTGACTTTGAGCAGCCAGCTGGTACAAGTGTGAACCACTGCCTACCTGAGCATCTTTTTTACTATATATTTCTATCTCTCTCTTGCTCTCTTTTGTGAAAATATTATCAACATTGCCTCCAGATTTCTTCCAGCAAAATTAGTTTCTTGTCCAAAGGTGACCAAAAGTGACTGACCTGGGAAGTGGTCTGTTTGTTTAAAGGAGTGTTGTATAATCAATACACTTTTGAATTGATGACATGCCTTGGAATTTTGAAGTTCCAAGATCTGATTTCAACCAACACTGATTGTACGTTCAGAGCGACTGACTATGTGTTTACAGCATCAGCCAACACTGGCTGTCTGTTCACAGCGACATGAATGTACTTCTGTTTATGTTGTTCTGCAAGGAGGAGAATGTGGGAGTGGAGAACATGAAAAGTTAGTGGGCAATGCCTGGTGGGATGGACAGGCACAGATCAAAATCAAATGGGATTTTAGTATGCTGCTGGAGATTGCAACCTTTGGCTGTTGTATTGACCATGTTTCGATCCTTGAGGTAGATGGGATTATAAGGATGCAGAATATCAGAGTCTAGAGGAATGAGGAATGCCATGTAATCTGAGGATGTATTTTTGACAGCAAGTGAAGTGGATTTACAGATAATATCAAAGGATTGCATAGAGGACCTGACCTGGGGAAATCCTACTATGCAAACTTCCTATAAATTTGCAATGTTTTTTTAAAGATGGGGAAGTTAGTTGCAGAAGTGCAAACATCAGTTGTGAAGAAGTGTCAGCTCGTTAACTTGAAAGGCAACCAGTCTTCATAAACTGCTTACATGTAACCTCCCTGTACTAATTAAATGGGTACTATTGTCTGTTAAAAACTCAGACTGCTGCTTTTCGGTAGGAGGAAATTGAAGAGGTTAGCTTTGGAAACTTAATAAGGCAATCTCTTCTATTGATGCTTGTAAAATGTTTCATCAAACAATGTAACATTCCTTGATACCTTAAGGCTACTGAACCTAGCCATTGCACGTGGGGCTTCCTGGTTCTGTACTTTAAAACTGCATAGGGAAAACAGTTAAGTACATTTTTAGTTCATCTGCATTTATATCATTCATTTGTGGCAAAATTTATTCTCAGGAATAGAACCCTTGTGTGATTATGGTCACCACACAAGAAATTACTGATATAATGTTATTTTTAGAGTATTGATGACAACATCAACAGCTGCTTACTCCTGAGTCTGCTTTGAAGTGAACTGGTTGAAGTTGGCCAGTTACCTTGGCTGAATAGGAAAGTACTGCCCACTGTTCTCCCTTAGGTTCCTCTTTTCTCTGCAATATCTTGGTTCATGTTAAGAAGCTTAAATTTTTTGGCTAAGAAAATGCTGGATACAGCGCAGTAGTTAGATGCTCAGACAATTTAATTGTTTCTCATGAGGGGGCTGATAGAAGCCTTGCCCACACAATATACAACGTAATTTTTGCCTAGAGACTGAAGTTTCCCCCCCTCCACCCACCAGTATTGACTTACTGTGCATCAAAATGGTCAAACTTTCGGCTGTTTCTGAATATGCCTATCACTGAAATGCATCATCTAAAAAACTATTAAGAAGGAATAAATTATTCATTTTTTTAACTTACAAAAAGTCCTTTTGAATGCTTAAGACCTGAAGCTATGAATATTCTTGTATGTTTTGGGATAAATGCTGACCATTCATAATAATTCTGCCGGCATTTACGAGCAAGACTCACCTCATTGTTTCCATTTATCTTTCTAAGGCTCATCTTCAAAATACCATTTCTAGTTTGCTGTTAACAAATCATACATAATAAAATGAATTATTGAAAATTTAACCTGACAATTGATGTGACTGTTTTTCATCTGGGCAGATCCATATATTTTTGCAAAAATAGCTATTAAGGGTCCATCAAATACTGTATAAGAATAGTTAATGAATTTTAACTAGCATCGTTAGATTGTATTTCCAGCTTCTGTCAAAATATGTATTCTAAAGCATCAAGCCATGTCATCAGATATGGGAAATTAAAAACTTGAAGAGGTTTGGGAAAATAAAATTTATTGCAAATGCTTTGATGTTTCCTCAGTACTTAATATGTTGCTTAGTAATATACTGAAAATTGTATTGCTATGTTGAAAACCAGTACTTTGAGATGGATCAAAGTTTATATTTTTGCTCTCTTTTTACGTGTTTAAAAAAAAGTATGATTTGACTAAAATAGTTTTTTGCTATTTGATTTCATTCATGGAAATTTGGGTTGAAAAGGTTAACTAGCAAAATAGGAAATAAACATACGGCTGTTTTCTTGCTGGCTACACTCAAAATGTGGCTTGAGGGCATAATAATACTGCAATTTATCTGACAGTTACAGGAGCTCACTGATAAGGGCAAAGTAAGAGATTTAGCAAAGGTAAATGACTGCTTAGCATGTGCCCAAGGGAATAAAGCAGCATAAAATATGTAATGATCATTTCATGTAGTGTAAACTAGAAGATCTTATGCCTGGAGGATTTTTGTTGCATTCTTTAATCAAACATGGTACCGTCGAGTAATTTGTTCGGAGAACAGATCTGATGATATTGTATCATTACATTCTAGATGGTTATTGAAATTCTAGATGGTTATTTGAGTCAGAATTAGAATCAGGTTTATTATCACTGTTTTATGTGACATGAAATTAGTTGTTTTGCAGCAGCAGATAAGGCAAATTAGAACCAGAATTAGGTTTAATGTTACTGGCATATGTCGTGGAATTTGTTGTTCTGCAGCTGCAATGCAGTGCATACATAAAGTATGCTCTCCACAGTACATCTGTTTAAAAAAAGAATTGCTGGAGCTTTGGTGACATACCAAATCTTCTGAAACTCCCATTGAAATATAGCTGCTGTTGTGCCACCTTTGTAATTGTATCTGAAAACCCTGGTTTCCTTGACTGCGTAAGTCTGGGGAAGACACTGTCCAGTCCCGCCAAACTCATGAGATTGAGACGGCTCTCCCACCCCAAACCCCTGTTTGTGTGGATGTTGTGTAATTTGCTACCCTGTTACAAATTAGTGCCACAAAATAACAGACAGTACACCACCTATGATTCAGGGAATTATATTTATGAATTTTAACTAAAGGGTTAGTGAAGAAAAACAAAAAGAAAAGGGCCCATTTTAATTAAACAGATGGGCACAAGTTGGAGCTCAAAGTTTTCATCATATTCACTGATCCTCATTTGATCTCGCCCCTGACTTGGTCAAATCACCGACCCCTCTGGGTCGAATCCTACCACCTCTTCTCTCCGGCATCTTCTCTCTTCTCCTGCCAAAAAAACAATGCCCAAGCCCAACTTTAGTGTTCCTCACCTCTCAGCTCTACCATCCTAATTGGATGATACATATTTCTCCTCATCTCTTTCTTCAACAGTAACCCAAACAAGTTGAAAACAGAACAGACTGTTCTTACAGAACTGCTAAATGAAGTACATACAGCATAACAGTAAAAATATGAACCAGGGCACTGCATATCAATATGTTGGGTCCAGGATAGATTTTCAGAGATACTGAATCCTGGGAACTTGAAGCTGCTTACCCTTTCCACTGCTGATCCCTTGATGAGGACTGGTGTGTTTTCCTTGACTTCCTCACTTGAAGTCCAGAATCAATTCCATGGTCTTAATGGAAAGATGTACTATTACGATAAATTATAGAATAAATTCTGTTTTTTAATAAAAATAGAATAATGAGATGGTTTGTGAGTTTATTGACTGCTTAGAAAGCTGCTGATGGAGAAGGAGAAAATGTTCTGGATCAGTGAGAGTGGATGTTCTGTACAACTGTCTTCAGCCTCTTGTAATCCTGAGCAATCAGAATGCTCACCACTATACGTTGATCGAAATTTGCAAGTGTGTTTGTTGATGGATCAGATCTCCTCAAATTTCGAATGAAGTAGAGCAGCTCGTGCCTTGACAACAGCAATACATACATCACGCTGCTGTTTATTGATTACAGCTTAATGTTCATCACTATCATCTCCTCAGTACTAATTAACAAGCTCCAAAATTTGGCCTCAGTACCTTCCTCTGCAACCAATTATGGATCTATATTCCTAGATCCCTCTGTTCTCAATGCCCTACTACTCACTGTGTAAGTCATTCAGTGATTTGTCCTCCCAAAGTGCAGTGCCTCATACTTGTCTGCATTGAGTCCCATCTAGGCCTAGGGCAGACCCTCCAAGGTTTTGACATCTAGGAACTTGAAGCTGCTCACTCTTTCCACCACTGGCCCTTAAATGAAGACTGGCACCTGTTGTCTCTTCCTAAAAACCCACAATCAGTTCTCTGAGGTTATTGTGATGCTACTCACCCACCCGATCAATTGCAGTCCTGTATCAGTCTTGTACGCTTTCTCATTGCCATCTGAGATTTTACTGATAACAGTGGTGTCATCAGCAAATTTATAAATTTATGCTGTGTTGTGAGTGTAGAGCAATGGGCTAAGCATGCATCCTTGAGGGGCTTCTGAGTTGATTGTCAGCGAAGTGCACATGTTCTCCATACTAACAGTAGTCTCTTGAGAAAGTTGTGGATCCAGTTGCAGAGGGTACTATGGAGGCCCAGCTTTAGAAGCTTAATGGTTAATACTGAGGGAATGATGATATTGAACATCGAGCTGTAATTAATAAGCAGCAGCCTGACATGTATTGCTGTTGTCTGGCTGCTCCAAAGCAAAGTAGAAAGCCAGTGAGATTGAGTCTGCTGTCAATCTATTGTAGTGGTAGGTGAAACGCAGCAGATCCAGGTCCTTGCTCAAGTAGCCATAATCAACTATAGAAGCATTTCATTCAGATAGAAATGATTGCTTCTGGTCAATGTGCATAGAGGCAGCTCACCCTACTCTTCTTGGACACTAGTCTGATTACTGAAGCAGATGGGAACTTCATTCTGCAGCAGTGCAAGGTTGAAGATCTCTTGGACATTTCATCCAGTTGATTGGTACATGTTTTCACCTCTCTGCCATATATACTATCAGTTCCTGATGCATTGCAAGTATTCACCCTTATGAAGGATGTTCTGACATCACATAGGTTGCAGGATTAGCTAACATTGGGATTTGCATAGGTGTAGTGTTATTCTCCATTTCAAAGCATGCATAAAAGGTGTTGAGCACATCGGGGAGTGAAGAATCACTGGTATTTATGCAGTTAGGTTTCACTTTATAGGAAGTAACAGCACTAGATCTTAGTTTTGAAGTTCTCCTGGTGTTCTGGCCAACATTTATTATCCAGCCAACATCTGAAACATCTAATTTCTGGCTATTTGTTGGAGCTTGCTGTGGACAAGTTGACTGTCACATTTCCTAACTTAGGAAATGATTCATTGACCAAACTGTGCTCTAGAATTCTCTATTCAGATCAGGTTACAATAATAGAAGTTGTTTTTATTTGATTCCAGTCTTCAATTGTCTCTAGTTTCTTTCCTTTTTTATGGAGTTAAGTCAGAGATTAGCCTTTATTCTCTGTACTGGAGAACAGATTTAAGACTCACCTATTTTAGTACTTCCCAAATATATAAGAACATAAGAAATAGGAACAAGAGTAGGCCATCCAGCCCCTTGAGCCTGCCCCGCCATTCAATAAGATCATGGCTGATCTGTCCGTAAACATAGCTCCATCTACCTTCCTTTTCCCAAAACGCTTAATTCCCTTACTATGTAAAAACCTATCTAACTGTTTCTTAAGTATATTTAGTGAAGAAGCCTCAACTGCTTCCCTGGGCAGAGAATTCCACAGATTCACCACTCTCTGGGAAAAAGTTTCTCCTCATCTCCGTCCTAAATCTTCTCCCCGAATCTTGAGGCAATGCCCCTAGTTCTAGTCTAACCTACCAATGGAAACAACTTTCCTACTTCTATCTTATCTATCCCTTTCAAATCTTTATGTTCCAAGCAAAGATTGTTTTGTGTAAGGAAATAATGTTCTGATTTGCTTGTTGAATTCAAAACTTACAAACTTAAGTTTTAGGTTTTTCTTCATGATAAATGCTAATTACATTCATGATAAAACTTTCATCTCAGTTGATCATCTGGTCAAAATGGCATTGAGCTGCAGTCTTCATTGAGATCGTCACTCCTAAACAGGTGTTTTTGAAGTTCATGGGGATGATTTTGGTGATAAGAGATGGGAGTTATGTGTCAGGTTAAGGTTTTGGGATAGGAATGTGAGAGAGTTAAGGGTTAGGTTGGAGCCTTGCCCACTGCAGTTTGCAGACCGGTAAGGTGGATGGTTGACTAAGGACATCTGGAGTCGAGGCCGCCACTCTGTGCTCAAAGGCCAGTGATGTAAGCATAGGACGAAGGATATCCATGGATGAAGGACCCGTAAGCGCTGTGAATAAGGACCAGCACGATTGAGGGCTGTTGGCTACTAGGTCAGAGAATTCCCCCCAGATCAGTAGATCTTAGGATCAGATCTCCATGTGAGCAGGGGACACCAGGTCAATGCCTTGCCATGGTCAGTTGGAAGTCGAAATCCAGGGACTGCTGGCTTGAAGTCCACTGGGGGAGTCAAAGGCCTATTGTCTGTGAGTCTGCAGGAGGCCTAGAAGCCTGTCCTGGGGTTAGAGAACTGTCTGTGTGGGTTGGATGGACCCAAGGAGTTGTTTTTTTTTTAGCTTTTAGTGTTCTGTGTTGTTCTGGTTAACATTGTAGGCTTGCTATGTTGGCGCTCAAATGTGTGGCGATACTTGTGGGCTGGCCACTGCACATCCTTGGGTTGTGCTGGTTGTTAAAGCTAATGGTGCAATTCACTGTGTGCTTCAAAGTGTGTGATAAATAAGTGATTAATTCGGCAAATGTCAGATTTGTCTTCTGTAGCTCTGTATTCATGAAGGATTTCCCAAACCCATCAAATGATTCACTCTTGATATTTGAACAAACTGATTTGACAAACTATTTCAGTTTATAGCTGACACCTTATGGATTAGATATTCAATGAGTCCAGGAAATCTTGGTAGTACCTATCATCACCATTTTAGGAGTCGCGTATCTACTTTTTGTCCGTTGGAGTCACGTATCTATTTTCTGTATTGTATTGTGTGGCGCATTTATTATAGTAATCTGTCACGTGGGTAGGGGATGGTAGCAGTAAACGAGTATAGTTGTTTAGTAAGACTGAGTAAGCCACAGGGAATGAAACATTATTTGGAACATTATTATACTGCTTAAATACACTAACTTCACTAATTGGGATGTTATTGGAGCGCTAACTAGATCGCTAACTTTGTTATTTTGCTAACTCAATTATGCTAATAACGCTATTAGCTAATGAGACCATTATGTCGCTAACTTAACTTCATTAGCTTTTTATCTCAAGAAGATTGTTCATCTTGTTTTGTAATAAAGGACCAAATGTACTTTTTTCCAAACTAGAAATTCATTATTTGGAAGTGCGTCGTAGAGTGTTGAGAACCCTCACTTAGTCTCTCAGATTGTTTTGGTTTGTTTTCAAATAATCGCTACAACTGTAATTCTACCACTTTTATGATAACACAGCTAGTTCCAATTTTAACATAAAGATGGTGATATTCAGCCTAAGATTCAGAGTGTTCATTCTGGACTTCTGTTGTGCCACATGGTAAATTAATGGTTTATAGGAAGAGGTAGTCACTTTTTGTTCTTACTGGTTTTGTACATTTGGTAACTTTAAAAGATCTGTGAATTTGTGAGGAAGAAGAAAACTATAAAAGAAAGCAAATGGTAATCTTTGAATTATAGGGCATTGTACATCTCATATTAAGAACTTAGTAGAAGGTAAGCTTTAGATTGCATGCGTTAGTGAAATCTGTATGTAGACTGATTTAGGTGCTGAGCTGTTGTGAATGTGCAGTGATTTGTATTATTGAATTGAAATTAATGGTCTACTATAGGAATAGTGAATCAACATCTGAGACAAAAGGTGATTTATGGTACCTTCTATAATGAGAAATGAAGTATTATTTTGTTTTCCAACAATGACTATTTGATTTAAAACTGAACTATTTGGGAAAGTTGTTTTGAAATGTAACAACCTGATATTGAATAGCAAGAAATTATAAATTATAAATCTGGTGTTCTTAAATAGAAGTAGAATTTTGAATGCAACATTTTTTTTAAATTAACGAACATGCCTATTTGTGCAGCATGGTATGAAGAAGAACGTTTACCTTGTTAGGCTTCGTCGAAAAAAGGTTATGGACAGTTGCCTGAAATGAAATTGAGTGGTAATAATTGTAATCTCTTAATGGATAACAATTTATTATCATAGCTGTGAAACAGAAATGAGATCTTTAAATTGATTAAATTCATATTTTTCATTCCAGATTGGACCCCAGGAAATGTCAGAGACGTGTTTCTGGGTCAAGGTGAAAGAGGAAAAATTTGAAAGTCCTGATCTTTTCTCTAAACTGATGCTCAGTTTTGCCAAACAAGTGAAAGGTAATAGTTCTGTATCCTGAACGTTTTCTGATTATTTTTAGGTATTCGAAATGCAATGTTAGATTGATTAACGATCTTTAATTCTCAAATGGAAAATCGTGTGTAGCACAAATTTTGACTTGAATTTGATCAACATGAAAGAACGCATGCATAACCTCAGAAATGGGGGGAAAAACTGAACTGCACTTTTTTATAGTATGTTTCTAAGGTAGAGAGTCAATATTTTCAATGGAAATCTAAATAGTACAGTACCACCATTTGATGTACATACGAGTGAAATTTAACAAGTTTGAAGTTACCTTTATTAGTCTTTTAACTGTTTCCTGCTTTACACTCTACTCACTTTACACCTATGACTGTAGCTAAGCACAGTTCCAATGCTATATTCAGGTTAGCTGTTGATACCACTGACACAGGCAAACCAAAGGTAGTGGTGAATCAGCATATAGGAGAGAGAATGAAAATCTAGCTTAGTGTTGCCACAAAAATAATCTCTTACTCAATGTCAGCAAGACGAAGGAACTGATTATTGACTTCAGGAAGAAGAAACCAGAGGTCCATGAGCTATCCTTATCGGAGGGTCTACAACTTTAAATTCCTTAGTGTTAGCATTTTTGAGGATCCGTCTTGGGCCCAACATGTAAGTGTCATTACAAAGATAGCATGGCACAGCTTCTACTTAGGAGTTTGTGAAGCTGTGGCACGACATCTAAGACTTTGACAAACTTCTATAGATATGTCGTGGAGAATGTATTGACTGGTTGCATCACAGTCTAGGATGAATACACCAAAACCCTTGAATGGAAAATCATACAAAAAGTAGTGGATATCACCCAGTCCAACATGGATAAATGCCTCCCCACCTTTGAGCACATCAACGTGGAGCATTGTTGGAGGAAAGCAGCATTCTTCACCACAGACCCTCACCACTCGGATCATGCACTTTTAGCTGCTGCCATCAGGAAGAATGTACAGGAGCCTCAGGACTCACACCATCAGGTTCAGGAACAGTTATGACCCCTCAGCCATCAAACTCTTGAACCAAAAGGAATAATTTAATTCAAATTCACTTGCCCTATCATTGAAATGTTCCCACAAGCAATGAACTCACTTTCAAGGACTCGTCATCTCAGGTTCTCGATTTCCTTTGCTTATTTATTTATTGTTATTATTCTATTGTTTTGTACTTGCACAGTTTTTGCAGACTGGTTTAATGCACGAGTTGATGTGGTCTTTCATTGACTCTATAATGATTATTTGTGTTGGCACGTGGCCAAGTGGTTAAGTCATTCGTCTAGTTACCTGAAGGTCGCTAGTTCGAGCCTTGGCTAAGGCTTGCATGTGTATCCTTGAGCAAGGCACTTTAACCACACGCTGCTCTGCGACGACACCAGTGCCAAGCTGTATGGGTCCTAATGCCCTTCCCTTGGACAACATTGGTGGCGTGGAGAGAGGAGACTTGCAGCTTGGACAACTGCTGGTCTTCCATTTAAAAAAAAAACCTTGCCCAGGCTTGCGCCCTGGAAACTTTCCAAGGTGCAAATCCATGGTCTATCAAGACTAATGGAGGCCTACTAATGATTCTTACTCTATTATGGATTTACTGAGTGTGCCGGTAAGAATATGAATCTCAGGGTTGTATATTGTGACATATATGTACTTTGATAATGAATTTACTTTTGAACTTTCAAAATTTATTTGCTGCTGTATTTGTATCCACTAAAAATGCAACTTTAATCACAGTTATTCAATTTATGAAATAATTTGAGGTTAATCTCGTTAAATGTTTTTGAGACTTTAAAATGGAAATTTCAGTCTATTGTATCAGTGACATCATAGTAATTCATCATGGCCGATCCATTTTTCCTCTCAGCTCCAATTGTATTCTCCCCATATCCCTTCATGCCCTTGACTAATGAAGAATCTATCAACCTCTGTCCTGGCCTCCACAGCTGCCTGTGGCAGATGTTTCCCAGATCTACCATTCTCTGGCTAAAGTAATTTCTCCTCATCTCTGTTCTGAAAGGACCCTCTATTCTGAGGCTGTGTATTCTTATCTTGGACTCTCCCACCATAGGAAACATCCTCTCCATATCCACTTCCAAGTTGGCACTGAGGAGCTTTCTAAAATCACTAGGGAATTGTTCATATAATGAATGGCGATCATGTTCTCATGTACCTTGTGGGAAAATTAAGTTTGATAACTTTTCCAAGGAAGTAGCCTTAATGAGAAACTACTGCCCTTACTGTGTGTAATGGCACAGGTATGTAGCAAATTAAACAATTTCTCAAAAATTATCCAAGATGGAAGCTTTCTTTGGGGTAGTCAATGAGATCTCTTTTCTGCAAAACTACAGAGAGTTAAGTAAAATATGTATTAAGTTCAATGTAGAATCATCATGTGCCTGAGCCTGACTTTACTAATATTGCCAATTATACTCACAACTGGTACTTCACAAGGTAACAAGGTACTTCACATATGCAGTACTACATAATAATGCAGTGTAAAGAAGAGTAAACTTGTGGCACAAAGATAAACTTAAACATAATACTTTTTTCAAAGTATATCTACTAAATGTTTACCAATATCATCAAAAACTTAAGACTCAGATATTGCTGTTCAAAGGGAAATAAAGAGTGGATGGAGATGCAAGTCTTTCCACCGTGTGCTTCTCAGAATAAAAACTAACCTGTGTATGAAATTATACAAAGGAAAACAACTAGGGAGTGATGCTCATACAAAATGAATTGCGCCTCTCGAGGCCAGGACAGAGCATTTTGTCACTTTATGGAATCTAATTTATAAGAAAGACCATTGCACCAAAGATAACAATCTCCAGAATAGGAAATGTTTATAAATTACCCTGCCCAAAGAAGTAGATGGATCAGCAACAGATTTTGAATTTGAGTTTTATTGAATCTCTGCATATGCAACCCATTTCGGGTTAATTAGGGGATACTAGTCTTTCTGCTGCTAGGTTCTTGTTGCTATTGTTAACACTGTAAATAGTGCAAAAAAAAGATTCCCACATCGGACTTGATTTATTTTGTGATGCAGCCCTTCGAGCCGCACCACCCCAGTCACGCTCACCAATCCCAATTTAACCTTAACCTAATCGCGAAACAAGTTACGATGTCTTGTTAACCCATCCAGTACGTCTTTGGACTGTGGGAGGAAACCAAAGCACCCAGGGAAAATCCATGCATTCCATAGGGAGGGCATACAGAGACTCCTTACAGACAATACGGGAATTGAAATCTGGCTCAAGTTGTACAGTGTTGCGTTAACCGGTACACTACCTTGACCTTCTGTTCACTTTTGGATTGATTGGATTGTAATGCAGTTGGTAAGAACCAATAAAATGAGGATGTGTTTAAGCACAGCAGGCATAGTGTGATTGGACAGGGATAGTGTGAGGAATTAAGGCTTTGGCTCAAGAGACTTAGTTGAGAAGTGGAGGCTTGGTTGAGGTTTCTGTCAAATTTCTCTTTATTGCATCGGTAGAACACAGATTAGTGGTGTGCTTATCTTGTACAATATGATACATCTGGGAAATCAGTGTCCTTGATACTATTTATGTGAGAAGTGCATCTGGTTCTTACAGAATATTTTGGAGCTGGATGACGTATGGATCATTCAGACGAATGAGGAGTTGATAAGTAGGAGTTACTGAGAGATAGTCACATCAAATAATCAGATAATTATCAATTGGAAATGTTAGGCATATTACAGTTCAGTTAAGTTCTGTCTAAATTGAAGTTCCATGCATTCTGGTTTCCAGGTTTGTTACCAAGATTATTTTTTTCCTGCTCACTCTTCAGGATGTTTTGGAGGATTTTGCACGTAATGATTAATCGTGGTTTTCTCTAACTGGGGAGCATTCTGTTCTGTTCTGTTTCTGACCTTAAAATTGAAGGACAGGAACATTTCTTGCATCTTAACATAAAGTAACAGCAGCTAATTATCACTGTCATATCAATATCTTCCTCTTTCTTTCTGTGTAGGGCTATATGTGAGACTAACTGGGAGAGTAGCTTTCTTCCACACATATCAAGGCTCTTCTTCCTTACCTGCAATTTCATTCAGTTCTGTAGTTTGTATGCTCATAGCTTTGGTCATATTTAATTTGGAAGCAGTACACCTCAAGCTGTAATCCCTTGTGATATTGTTCAAGTATCCCAAATTTATGTGGTAAATTTACTTTTTCAGTGTTGATGTTTGCTTACCAGCAGTATCTTTGGTAGCTTAAAGGACAGAAGCTTGCATTTATACAGCACCTTTTAATGTAGCATAAACATTTCAGAGAAAATAATTGAATCTGAGCCAATAACAAGAAATCAGGGCTTATAAGTAAAATATAACCCAAGTGGGTAGATTTAAAGAGACTTCCAAAGGCAATGAAAATCAGAAATGTATAGTGAGTGCTTTCAGAGCTCAGAACTTAGGCATTTGGGTATATAACATTCAATGACTGATACAGGCAGGATACCAGAGCAAAGCTATCTTGGATGGCTAGAGGACGAAAGAAGATTAGCCAGTCATGAGGCCATGATAAAATTTGAAAATAAACGTAAAAACCATGACATTTTCCTTCACCAAAACTAGTTATAGACTAACAGAAATTGAATGATAGATGGTAGGATGGAGATTATGGATAGGTTGGGCTGATGGCAAAAAAGCTGGTTTGCAGAGCGCAAGCTCAGAAAGACCCAGCAGGAATGCATTGGAGTAGCAAGTCTTGATGTAATGGAGGGATGGGTGAATGACTTTTTAGTAGCATCTTAGTTACGAGGTGGAAAGAGGTATCTTGGAAATGAGGTCCATAGATTAATACCACAAAACACCTTTCGTAGTTTTAGACCATTGTTAGGGTGAAAAGGCTTTGAAGATTTTTTTTTCTAGTTAATGGAGGAAGGTTATGTTTGTCATGTGTTGAAGGTGGATAAAAAGTTTGACAAATTCGTGATAATGAGTGAATCAGTGATGATGAGGTAAAGCATCAGTGTGTATGCAGAAACCAGAGCAGTATTTTTTTTGGAGGATGTAGAATAGGGGTGGAAAAAGGAGGGAACTTACCTCCATTCAGCACATAGATATCAAAATATAGAAAACCTACAGCACAATACAGGCCCTTCAGCCCACAAAGTTGTGCCGAACATGTCCCTACCTCAGAAATTACTAGGCTTACTTATAGCCCTCTATTTTTCTAAGCTCCATATACCTAACTAAAAGCCTCTTAAGAGATCCTGTCGTATCTGCCTCCACCACTGTTGCCGGCAGCCCATTCCAGGCACTCACCACTGTCTGAGTAAAAAAAAAACTTACCCCTGACATCTCCTTTGCACCTACTCCCCAGCACCTTAAACCTGTGTCCTTTTGTGGCAACCATTTCAGCCCTGGGAAAAAGCCTCTGACTATCCACATGATCAGTGCCTCTCATCATCTTCTACACCTCTATCAGGTCACCTCTCATCCTCCTTCGCTCCAAGGAGAAAAGGCCAAGTTCACTCAACCTAATCTCGTAAGGCATGCTCCCCAATCCAAGCAACATCCTTTTAAATCTCCTCTGCACCCTTTCTATCGCTTCCACATCCTTCCTGTAGTGAGGCGACCAGAACTGAGCACAATACTCCAAGTGGGGTCTGACCCTTTCTTGATAATGGAACAACATCCGCAACCCTCCAATCTTCCAGAACCTCCCCGTCCCCATTGATGATGCAAAGATCATCGCCAGAGGCTCAGCAATCTTCTCCCTCACCTCCCACAGTAGCCCGGGGTATATATCATCCGGTTCTTGCTACTTATCCAACTGGATGCTTTCCAAAAGCTCCAGCACATCCTCTTTCTTAATATCTACATGCTCAAGCTTTTCAGTGTCTGCAAGTTATCACTACAATCACTAAGATCCTTTTACTTCAGTATTCACAATGGAAAGTATTCATTAAGTACCTCTGCTATTTCCTCCGGTTCCATACACACTTTAGCACTGTCACACTTGATAGGTCCTATTCTTTCACTTCTTCTCCTCTTGCTCTTCACATACTTGTAGAATGCCTTGGGGTTTTCCTTAATTCTGACTGCCAAGGTCTCCTTATGGCCCCTTCTGGATCTCCTAATTACCTTCTTAAGCTCCTTCCTAGTAGTCTTATAATCTTCTAGATCTCTAACATCACCTAGCTCTCTGAACCTTTAGTAAGCTTTTCTTCTTGACTAGATTTATTACAGCCTTTGTATACCACAGTTCCTGTACCCTACCATAACTTCCCTGTCTCATTGGAATGTACCTATACAGAACTCTACACAGATATCCCCTGAATATTTGCCACATTTCTTCCGTACTTTTCCCTGAGAACATCTGTTTCCAATTTAAGCCTGCAATTTCCTGCCTGATAGCCTCATAATTCCCCTCACTCCAATTAAACGCTTTTCTGACTTGTCTGTTCCTATCTCTCTCCAATGCAGTTGTAAAGGAGTTAGAATTATGATCACTATCTCCAAAATGCTGTCCCACTGAGAGATCTGACACCTGACCAGGTTCATTTCCCAATATCAAATCAAGTTCAGCCTCTCCTCTTGTAGGCTTATCTACATATTGTGTCAAGAAACCTTCCTGAACACACCTAACAAACTCCACCCCATCTAAGCCCTTCACTCTAGGGAGATGCCAATCGATATTTGGGAAATTAAAATCTCACATCTTGCCAACTCTGTTATTATTACACCTTTCCAGGATCTGTTTCCCTGTCTGCTCCTGGATATCCCTGTTACTATTGGGCAACCTATAAAAAACACCCAGTAAAGTTATTGACCCCTTCCTGTTCTTAACCTCCACCCACAGAGACTCTGTAGACAGTCCCTCCATGTCGTCCACCTTTTCTGCAGCTGTGACACTATCTCTGATCAACAGTGCTACACCTCCACCTCTTTAGCCTCCCTCCCTGTCCTTTCTGAAACATCTAAAACCCGGCACTTGAAGTAACCATTCCTGTCCCTGAGCCATTCAAGACTCTGTAATGGCCACCACATCACATCTCCAAGTACTGATCCATGCTTTAAGCTCATCCGCTTTGTTCACAATACTCCTTGCATTAGAATAGACTCATCTTAAGCCTTCGGTCTGAGCGTGTCCCTTCTGCATCACCTGCCTATCCTCCCTCTCGCACTGTCCACAAGCTTTCTCTGTTTGTGAGCCAACCTCTTCTTCCCCAGTCTCTTCAGTTCGGTTCCCACCCGCCAACAATTCTAGTTTAAACTCTCCCCTGTAGCATTAGCAAACCTCCCCGCCAGGATATTGGTCCCCCTGGGATTCAAGAGCAACCCGTCCTTTTCGTACAGGTCACACCTGCCCCAAAAGAGGTCCCAGTGATCCAGAAATCTGAATCCCTGTCCCCTGCTCCAATCCCTCAGCCACGCATTTATCCTCCACCTTATCCTATTGCTATTCTTACTGTCGCGTGGCACAGGCATTAATTCCGAGATTACTACCTTTGCGGTCCTGCTTCTCAACTTCCTTCCTAACTCCCTGTAGTCTGTTTTCAGGACCTCTTCCCTTTTCCTACCTATGTCATTGGTACCAATATGTACCATGACCTCTGGCTGTTCTCCCTCCAACTGCAGGATATCTTGGACACGATCTGAAACATCCTGGACCATGGCACCTGGGAGGCAAACTACCATCTGAGTTTCTTTCCTACGTCCACAGAATCGCCTATCTTGACCCCCTAACTATAGAGTCCCCTATTACTACTGCCTTCCTCTTCCCTTCCCAACCTTTCCGAGCCACAGGGCCGGACTCTGTGCCAGAGGCATGGCCGCTACCGCTTCCCCCAGGTAGGCTGCCCCCCCCCCCCCCCAACAGTACTAAACAGGAGTACTTATTGTCAAGGGGTACAGCCACAGGGTTATTCTCTAGTTCCTGACTCTTCCCTTTCCTCCTCTTGACTGTAACCCATTTGTCTGTTTCCCATGGCTCCGGTGTGACTACCTGCCTACAACTCCTCTCTATCACCTCCTCGCTCTCCCTGACTAGGCGAAGGTCATCGAGCTGCATCTCCAGTTCCCTAACTCGGTCCCTCAGGAGCTGCAGCTCGACACATCTGGTGCAGATATCGCCGCCCGGGAGGCTGGGATACTCCAGAACCCCCCACATCTGACACTTAGCACAGAAAACTGGCCTCACACACATACTACCTACCTCGCCTCCTCCCATTACCACCTTAGCCTGTTGAGCCAAAGCCCTGGCACTCTGCTGCCTCTCACTCCGCTGCCTGCTCTGACGCTGCCCACTGGATATGGCAGTTTTTTTTTTAAACCTTTCACGCTCCACTGCCTGATGTCATGTGCCTGCTCAGTCTCGCCTCTCTTGGACCCGAGTAGTAAAATACTCCCTTCACTCCGAAAAATCGGCAGTTCACTCACAGCTTTCTTGCTCTGAAACAGTCCTTCAAGTTGAGGCAGTGCTTCACCTGCAATTTTATTTGTGTCATTTATTGCATTTGGTGCTCCCAGTGCACCCTCCTCCACATTAATGATACTCGATGCAGATTGGGGAGCGACTTGGTTAAGCGTGTTCATTCCATTCACCATAAAAGCTAGGGTCTATCAGTGGCTACTCATTTCAATTCCACTTATAATTCTTACATTGATATATCTCTATGCCTCCTCTCTGCCCTGATGAGGCCAAACCCAGCTTGGAGGAGCAACATAGGAACAAAATAAATAGGAGCAGGAGTAGTCCATCTGCCTCATCAAGCTGCTCCACCATTCAATAAGATCATAGCTGATCTGGCCATGGATTCATCTCCACTTAGTTGCCTTTTTCCCCGTAACCTTTAATTCCCCTGCTAAGCAAAAATCAATCCAACCTTATCTTAAATATATTTGCTGAGGTAGCTTCAACTGCTTCATTGGGCAGAGAATTCCACAGATCTACCACTCTGGGAAAAGCAGTTCCTCCTCATCTCCATCCTAAACATCTGCTACCCCCTGAATCTTGAGGCTATGTTCCCTCATATTCTGTGTTGGTAGCATCAATGTCGATAGTTCTAATTTCCAGAACCCTTTCCTTCCTTTTTTTCCCTTTTCTTCCACCCCCTCCACTTGTCGTATTCACGTAGCTCCCTTATCTCTTCTCTTTTTAAACTACCTTCATGACCTGCCCATCACCTCCCGCTGGTTCTCCTTGTTCATGGTCTACTGTCCTCTCCTATTAGATTCCTTTAGCCCTTTGCCTCTTCTACCTATCACCTCCCAGCTTCTCACATAATTCCCTTTATTCCCCCTCCACCCACCTACTTTGCCTGGACTCATGTACTTCTTGCCAGCTTACTCTGGACCCCTTACTCCTATTTTTTTATTCTGATTTCTTCCTCTCCAGTCCTGATGAAATGTCTTGGCCCAAAACGTGAACTGTTGATTTCCCTCCAGAGATGTTACCTATCCAGCTGAGTTGCTCCAGCAATTTTGTGTGTGTTGATCATTGATTGACATCGGATGTTTTCATGTCGACACAGAATAAAATTGTTGTTAGTGTCTTGCACTATGAATGAATGTACAAAAATTTATAGAATCGTACAGCACTAAAATGTCCTTTTGTTCCGTCTCATCTTGCCAACCGTGATTTGTATTTATACTAAACCTCTTCCTCAATGCCTTTCCTAAATACCTGTCTAAATGCCTTTTAAATGCTGAAATTGTATCTGTCATTACTAGCTCCTCTTGCAGCCTCTAAAGAACATCCTCTGTGTGGGGAAAATTTACCCCCTCAGATCTCCTTTAAATTTCTCCCCTCACCTTAAACTTTCACTTAGACCTCCCTGGTGTAGGAGGGGAGGCTATTTTTTTCTCTATGTACCAAAATCAAGTTTGGTGACATTTGGAAAAGACAGTGAGGTCATTTAATCTAAGAGCTGCACATGAGCTGAGAAAAGCAAAGGGATAGATGAATTTTTAATTTGTATAACTTCCACTCATCACTTTTAAGCAGGAAACATATTAGTGATATGGCAAAGGTGAAAACGTGATTATAGGGATTCCAATAAGAAATTATGTAATATTAACATGAATTTAGATTTGAAAATTGTGGAGTACAAATTATTTGAAATTGTTTAACTAATCAGAAAATGTGACTAATTTCTTGGATTCCTTGAGGTTGTAAGTAGTGAAATACAAAAGGAAAACCAGTGAATGTGGTATATTTAGAACTACAGAAGGGTTATTATAAGGTCCCATACAGGTTTGTCAATAATGTTCAAACACACAAATTGCATGCAGTAATGGGCAGCATTCCAGTGGGTGTTCCAGTGAGGATCAAATGTCAGATTTGAAAGTTTGCTGCTGATTCAAAGGTACCGGTAGTTGTGATTGTGTGGAGAGGAGGATGCAAAGAAACTTTTAAAAATATACCGATTAGCTAATTGAATTGGCAAGAACATGGAAGATGCATTATAATGTGATTTTCTTTGTGTGGCACAAAACTGAAGAACAATTTTTTGAGTGTCTGGTGAAATCAGTGCTTGGAAGAGACATGTACTTCATGATTTATAGGTTTGTTGGCAAAGAATCCCCAATGGCATTTGTTGTGTTTGTTTTATTTTAGATCACGAAAGAAGAATAGATTTTTTTTGTTGAAAAAGTAATTGAGTTTCTTAGTAATGCTATCATGGAAATTGAACCTAAGTGCTGCTTCCCTTTTTAAAACACAGCTATTTTTCCAACCTTTAGCAGGTTTTGGACTTAATATTATATTGTGGCGAGCACTTGGTGCATAATAACGGACGAGGAAGCTCTTTAACTCGGCAACAGCTTTATTGTGATAGACACAAACAGACCAGGTACCATGACCCGGAGAGTGAACCCAACCAGTCTCACTGATGGGGGAGGTGACCATCACACACCCCAGTTACAGTTAGGATGACCCACAAATACACAAGCAAATAACTGTATAACCCAAGCTAGAATGTAACAATAAATGAACTGGAACTTCCCACCATAATTCCATAAAAGGCATTTTAACACAACAATAAACGGTACTGGTCATTAGTAATGCAGGGGCGGGCTGTGACCACGCCCTCAGCCAGAACGTCACAATATGTATGATCCATAGCAACAACCAAGGTAGTTTGGTGTTGAATCTATCATTACATTTCTGGATTTTGAAATATATTTACTACTTATGGTTGTCACTAATATACCAAGCAAGCCCAGATTACATTAAAACATACCTAACAGCCAAATGCTCTTTCAAATTCAAATAGTTTACATTTGAAAGACTAGATCAATGATTATTTGGAAGCAAATCTGCCTGTACACTAGTATCACCTGATTATGATAATGATGCAGTAAAATTAGCTGAAATAATCATCCCATTTTTCAAGATTTATTTATAGTATTAGGATATTATTCAATTACGTAGGATTTTACTGGGTGGCATGATAGCATAGCGGTTAGCACATG
Organism: Hemitrygon akajei; assembly: GCF_048418815.1. NCBI lineage: Eukaryota > Metazoa > Chordata > Chondrichthyes > Myliobatiformes > Dasyatidae > Hemitrygon > Hemitrygon akajei. Next base: position 66,954,627 of record NC_133133.1, read on the forward strand.
ACTTTTCAGTGACCTGGGTTCAATTTGCTGCTGTCTGTAAGGAGTTCGCACATTCTCCCCGTGATTGTATGGGTTTCCTTTGAGTGGTCTTGTTTCCATGCACATTACAAAGAATGTATGGTTAGGGTTAGTAAGTTGTGGGTATTCTATTTTGGCATTGGAAGCATGGCTATACTTGTTAGCTGCCCAGCACAATTCTTGCTGTTTTGATTTGACACAAACAAGCTATTTCACTGTATGTTTCAATGTACATGTGAGAAATAAAGCTAATTTTTAATCTTCAATCGCAGGATTTTGGTTAGCTGACATTTGAACTGATTGGAAGATTGTTTCTTAATTATAATTAAAATCCCAGCCACTGAATCACATAGTTTACTGGTGCATCTCAATAGTCAGCATGTTTACTAAAGGAACATTTTAACATCTTTCCAGCTATTTTACAGATAGAATTGTATAGCATTAATTAGGCCAATGCACGGGATCCAATTTTCCTATGTCATTTATCATCTAGTTAAGATGACAAACTAGTAGAGCACTTTTAACTCTTTACATTAATTCCTGCTTTCTGTTATAGAGCACAATCTCAAAAGCACAGACAATAATGATAGGTTGTTTTTTTAATACTGTTTTCTATTTTAATATTTACATGGTTTGATAGCTCTTTTTTAAAAAGTTGGTCTTTCTACTAATAATCTTGATTTTAATGGATTATGACTATTTTAGAGTGGTAGCTAATTAAATTAGTAATCAGTTAGTTGTTCTTTATTACGTGTGCTGTACAAATTCCTCATCAGTTGATTGCTTACTGGACATTCAGTATGCTGACAGAACTGTTGTACATTAGTGGATTAAAGTGAAGGATGCCTCAATCCTATCTATCTTAATAATGCATGCTCCACCTCTTATAATGACCCCTTAAGGGACATCTTAATAAACACCACCTGAAATCAACATACTATCATAAAATGTGTCTAGCTGTGCAGAAGCTGCCCTTCACAAATCTATTCCTGATGAGTTCAAGTTTTTTTCATTGTTCGTTGATCTAAATCCGTGTTCTGAACTTTAGAAGTTTACCCACAAGCAGTTCCTGTGACAATTTTAAAAAAATACTGGATTCTACATTTGACTGTTTATCCACATTTCTATTAATGTTTGTGCATGCATTAAATATAGATACACAAATCCTACTAAATCTTTATTTCTCTATTTTTCAGTAAATCTTATTTTGTCATCTTGATTATAAAATGCCAATGGGCTAGAAAGATCTGACAAAAATGAGCTGACTGAGCTTAGTACTGTTGTATGGAGAAATTGCAAGCTTTTGCAGAACGTGCAGTGTTAACTTGCTAAAGATAAGCCCTGGATCCAAGATTGGCCTTGAAAGGTGCAATGCAGTTCTGAGATCTGGTCAGTACATGCACTGCCTACAGAATGACAGACAAAAAAAAATTGACCACTAAAACTATGCACTTAAATGGTGAAGCTGCCAGATTATCACTTCTTCAAGACCCTGACATTTAGAAATATGTAAAACTATTAAAAAATGAATGGACTATTTAAAAACCACTTGAAAACACTATTGAATTATTAAAAGCATAAAGGCAAATATTTAAAATAGTTAATTTATACCTTCTCTTCTACTACTGCAATTAAGTATTTGGGCTCATTGTTCCTTCACTAGATATAACCTGATGCATTTTCAGTGAGCAGTTCCTCTAATGTAAGAACTGGATAATTCAACAAGGTCGTGCTCTGTTAATGTTCCCTGTGTGAAATTCAGTTTCAGAGGACAGTCAGCAAGCCAGCAAAGCTGGGCGTGCAAATTCAGGGCTTCAATCTGTACGTGATACATAACCTTGGTGAATTTTTAAGTAACTTGAGAACTTTGCAAACAGGCAGCATTGGTGATGTGGGGTGGCAGTAGGGATTAACATGAAAGACAGAGGAAGGAACAGATCATTTGATTCCTCGTACCTGCACTGATTTTTCAATGAGCTCGTGGTTGCTCTCTTTCTTTGGCATTTCCTGCGTGATCCTTAGATTATAATTCAGCAACTGGAAACAAGATTACTGTTGGTAATAGCAGCTATGAAACAAGGGAGATCTTCAAAGCCAGTAGGAAGGCACAAAGGGAGGGAGAAAAGAACTAAAACAAAGATTTATTTTGGCTGTACGAAAATGCTATTAATACAAAGAAGAAGATGATATAAACAAAAGGGCTTGGTATTGTGATAAGGGAAGAGCTGAGAAAGGCAACAAGTTCATTATAAGCTTTATTATTTCCTATCTAAAAATAATTAAAGTAGTTGTTATAATCAAGAATGACTTGTAAATATCCCATGTAGTTTAGAAAAATTCATGTGAAATACAAAAAAAAATTAGGGGCTTCATTGGAATGCCATAGGAAAGGACAGACATATGATGGTGGTTGACAGATTTACATGTAGATCGAGGGTGCCTGTACTACACAGTACTGTATTTGTCAAAGTGGAATGGAGAGCAGGTTTGTAAATCTGGCAGGAGCAAAGAGTGTTGGGAACAGTGAGGGTGGATTGCCGCAGAAGGGGTGTTGGAACCGGTGGCAAAGAAGGAGTACTAGGGGTGGGGGTGGGGGGTGATGCAGATACCGACCTGAGATACCAGGCAAGGTCATTTGATTCCAAATAATTGATTTATTGATCATAACAGAATGTCTCTCTGGTGCTTTCTGCTCCCTCCCTCTTCTTTTCCCAACCAACATTCCCCTCTCCCTGCCCCCTTCCTACTCTCAGTGCACAATAGAGGCCCATATCAGAATTAGCTGTATCATCACTCGTATGTCATGAAATTTGCATAGATAATTGTTCGGGGCAAAGAAATGGTGTTTGGGATAATGAAATGCTGCTTCCAATATGCTGAGAAGAAAAGGAATGAAATGTGTTTGCCATTGATATTATTCTTCAGATAACAAAAATTAGGGAGAGCAGCATCCTAAATATGTAGAGTGAAAGATGACGGGGGTGAGAGAAAGTTCTGGGAGGGAGAGAAAGGGGGATTGTGAGGTTTTGCCAAATTCATTAACAGTTCAACATGCCTGTTGCCAGAATAAATATTACAGTATGTAGCTAGGTTCATGATCTATTGTGCTCATTTAGCATATAGTTGAAAGAAAAAGGAGCAATAGAACCAATGGTATTTGTTGTCAACTTATTGTACACAGAAAAATCAAAAAATTTGTCTACCAGAAACAATTTATAAGAACAATTATTGCTGATTATGCCCAGTTCTGAGGAAGCTACAGTAGTTTACAAATATTGAGAAATTCCTGTAGGTTAATTGGTGACAAGAATGTGTTATTGAGATGAAAAATTCATCTAAGGTTCCTACTTAGCTAATTCATGTTAGGGTTAAGATTGAAGTATATGATTCAGAATCGGGTTTTGTTGTGAATTTTGTTTTGTGGCAGCATCATAATGTAAGACATAAAATTACTATAAGTAGTAAAACGAGCAAAAGATAAGTAGTGAAGTAGTGTCATTGGACTGTTCAGAAATATGATAGTAGAGGGGGGGAAGCTGTCCCAAGAGCATTGAGTGTGGGTCTTCAGGCTCCTGTGCTGCCACCTCAATGGTAGTAATGAGAAGAAGGCATGTCCAGGCTGGTGATTGTCCTTAATGATGGATGCTGCTTTCTTGAGACACTGCCTTTTGAGACTGTTATTAATAGTATGAAGGGGTGTGCCTGTGATGGAGCTAGATCAATTTACGACCCTCTTGAGCAGGGGTTCACAACCTGGGGTCCACGGATACAATGCTTTATGGGGAATTGGTCCATGGCATAAAAAGAAAGGATTGGGAACCTCTGCTCCAGAGTCCCTTGATCCTGCACATGGGGACATCTATACCAAGCAGTGAAGCAACCTGCCAAAATACTCTGCACTGTACATCTATAGAAAGTTATGTGCAATATTTATGTAAGTGAGATGTGTGGTTTATCTCAGAATGAATCATTGCCTTCAGAAAAATATGTAGAGGAGAAAGGTTTATTTAATTATGACTGCAGAACACTTAATGCATTTGTTGAAATAATCAGTTAATCCCTTTAAGATTCTTGTTGTTCCTACCTTTACACGCATGCTGTGACATCCAGCTAACTCCTTTAGAATAGGATCTCTGCAAAATAAAACTGACGGCTCGCTCTTTTATGTTTAGTGCCAATGGGAGAAAGGTTTTTGACAGCTGGCAGGGGCATGACATTTTTCCATTCTTGTGGAATAGGCTTTGGGATTCTCCTTATTGCAGCTCCCAGTTTAGAAGCTCAGTACGCTTTACCCAATGTCATTCACTTGTCAGACAGAAAATTCATGAAATCATTATAAAAAAATAACAATAGAAGTGCAAGTACAGGCTCCATTTTGGATGGAGGTTCTGTTGGGATTGAAGAGAAATAAGGTGTTTTAAGGAGGGGAATATGCCATCATTGCTTGTTACATGACTCCCTTATCCACTCATCCCTCCCTACTGATCTTAATCCTGGTCGTTATCCCTGCAAGCAGGACAAGTGCTTGATCTGCTCCTACGCCACCTCCCTCACTGCCAATCAGGGCCCCAAACAGTCCTTCCAGGTGATGCGATACTTTATATACCATTTTGTTGAGGTCATCAACTGTGTCCAGTACTCCCACTGTGGCATCCTCTACATCAAAGACCCACATAGATTAGGATCCACTTCATTGAACAGTTTCTCTTTGCCTGCCACAAATGGTGGGATTTCCTTGAGGCCACCAATTTTAATTCTATTTCCCATTCCCATTCCAACATGTTTGTCCGTGACCGCCTATATGGTCATTGTAAGGTACCTCTCAGGTCAGAGACACAAAACCTCATATTCTGTCTGGTTAGCCTGCAACTTGATGGCATGAAGTTTGATTTCTCTAACTTCTGGTTATTTCTCACCCTTCTCCCTTCTCTCTTTCCATTCCCCATTCTGGCTCTTCTCTTACTACTTCTCCTGTCCTGCCTATCACCTCCCTCTGGTGCCCCTCCTCCTCCTTTTCATCCCAAGATCTACTATCCTCTCCTATCTAGTTTCTCCTTCAGCCCTTTACCTCTTCCACCTATCACCTCTCAGCTTCTCACTTCATCCCTGTTCCCCATCCACCCACCTTCCACCTCATCTGGTTTTACTATCACCTGCCAGTGTGTACTCCTACTACACTCTCACCTTATTTTTCTGGCTGCTTCCACCTTCTTTTCCAATCCTGAATAAAGTCTGAACCCAAAATGTTGATTGTTTATTTCTCTTCATTGTTGCTACCTGACCTGCTGAGTTCCTCCAGCATTTTGTGTGTGTTGCTCAGGATTTCCAGCATCTGTAGAATCTGTAGATAAACCTCAGTGTTCTTTCCAGCTACTATAGTTGGTTGTAATTAACAAAAAACTATTAATGATTCTTTGGTCTCTCAATCTAGATGACCTTGGAATGTTCAGTGGGGCAATAAATGAACATGTCACTATTAAAGTGCAGAGTGATTTGGATGAAAATGTAGGTGGTTGATTAGTAAGTTTGCAGATGAAACAAAAAATAGTGTAGTTGTGGAATGATGTGAAAGGATTCAGCAAGATATAGATCACCTGGACATATGGGCAGAGTAATGGCAAATGGAGTTTAATTCAGATGAATGTGAGGTGGGAGAAGCAGAGAGTTAAATGGTGGTACACTTGAGAGTATAGATGTACAGAGGTATTTTGGGGTGCAAGTCTATAGCTTCCTGAAAGTGGCAATGCAAATGGATAGGGTGATAAAAGAAGTTAGTGGCATCCTTGCCCTCATTGGTTGGGGTATTGAGTATAAAAGCCTGGAAATCATGGTACAGCTGTATAGATTTTTTGGTTCTGCTGAAATTAGAAGAAGTGTGCAATTCTTGTTGCTGTATTACAGGAAGGATGTAGAGACTTTGAATAGGGTCTAGAAGAGATTTGTCAGGACATTGCTTGGTTTAGAGAGTTTTTAGCCATAAGGAAGGCTTAGACAAATTGGATTGTTTTCTATGAAGATCTGAAGGTTGACAGGTCACCTAATAAAAGTATATAAAATTAGATAAATTTTATATAAATTGCAGCCTTTCTTCTTCCCCAGAAAAGTAAAATATGATAGGGCACAGATTTAAGCGGGAAAGTTTAAGGAGATTTTAAACTTGAACTCTTCGTGTATTTGTTCAGTGTCATAAAATAGTCATGGTTACAATAGAAAAATATCCTCCATCACCATTTCAATATATTTTATGTATTTTCCAATTATTTTAAATTATGAGCAAATTTATCATGTTGAGATAAACTTTGAGATTATCTTAATTATAATGGCTGTGTTCAGATTGAATATCTCTTACAGTCTTGAATTGTTTTGTTATAATCTCTAACAGCAGAATCTGTGAATATTTTGGAATTTTATAGATAGTCTTTCAGTATATTGGACTCTATGAAATTCATGATGCTTTTATTTGCCGTTTGTCCTTGGCTCTTTATCTCCATGCATGATACTAAAATAAAATGTGAAGAATGAATGCAGATTCTTGGTTGCAACCATTACTGAGTCAAAGATTATAAAATATGACATTCTTTGAAAAAATTAGGTATTTGATAGAAATGGGAAGCTAATATTTAAGTTGGACCTAAATAGCTTGCTCATGAAGGGAAATCAGCACAAGTTTGAAAATAAATGAACATTAGTATTTTTTATTCTATTAGTGCAGGTATTTGTCCAGTGTGTTGGTGATATTTATAAATCTGTCATGAATAAAATTGATGTCGACAGTGTTTTATTCAGTTTTGTTTTGAAGCATGTCTTCAGTTTTCCATGATTGGCATATTTAATTTATTAATAAGGTTCTTTTTAACCATATAGTTTCCTACACAATGATGTCTGCATTCTATGCAATGTTGAATAATTATTAATCTATTCAGTTACAACTAAGTTTGTAAATGATTCATTTTTCAAAACGGTTTTCACTTGAAAATTCCAAAAACATGGTACTGGCCTTCCCTGTTACATTATAAATACACCAGGGATGTAGCAATAGTTGATTTAAGCTTTCCTAACTAGAATGCACTATCAATGTCAGGTTAAGTGCATCTTTAGAGACATGGGGCAGCAGATGCTGGAAAATGGGATCAAAAATAAACTGCTGGAGGAACTCATCAAGTTGAGCAGCATCAATGAAGCAAGGGATGGTTGCCAATTCTAGAAGAGAATCTTCATCAGAGCTGAGAATATAGTGGCAAGAAGCCATGAGATAGAAGTGAGATGGAATAATGAGACAGAAACTGGTATGTGACAGATGGCACTAAATTAGGGGGGTTGATGAGTAAATGGAATTAGGTAGGTTCACGCCACTTCCCGCCCTTTCTCCTGTGTGTATATCATTAGTGGGGTGTGTCAGGAATGGACAGGAGGAGGAGTATAGGAAACTGATACAGGACTTTGTGATATGGTGCAACTCAAACTACCTGCGTCTCAATATCACCAAGACCAAGGAGATGGTGGTGGACTTTAGGAGATCTAGGCCTCATATGGAGCCAGTGATCATTAATGGAGAATGTGTGGAGCAGGTTAAGACCTACAAGTATCTGGGAGTACAGTTAGACGAGAAGCTAGACTGGACTGCCAACACAGATGCCTTGTGCAGGAAGGCACAGAGTCGACTGTACTTCCTTAGAAGGTTGGCGTCATTCAATGTCTGTAGTGAGATGCTGAAGATGTTCTATAGGTCAGTTGTGGAGAGCGCCCTCTTCTTCATGGTGGTGTGTTGGGGAGGAAGCATTAAGAAGAGGGACGCCTCACGTCTTAATAAGCTGGTAAGGAAGGCGGGCTCTGTCGTGGGCAAAGTACTGGAGAGTTTAACATCGGTAGCTGAGCGAAGGGCGCTGAGTAGGCTACGGTCAATTATGGAAAACTCTGAACATCCTCTACATAGCACCATCCAGAGACAGAGAAGCAGTTTCAGCGACAGGTTACTATCGATGCAATGCTCCTCAGACAGGATGAAGAGGTCAATACTCCCCAATGCCATTAGGCTTTACAATTCAACCGCCAGGACTTAAGAACTTTTTAAAAGCTATTATTAATGCTTTTTGAGATAGTGATTTAGATGCATATCATATTTTTTACTGAGTTAAGTATTGTATGTAATTAGTTTTGCTACAACAAGTGTATGGGACATTGGAAAAAAAGTTGAATTTCCCCATGGGGATGAATAAAGTATCTATCTATCTATCTATCTATCTATTACTTTTTGTCATCCTCTGTCCCTGGTAATTCTGTTATTAAAGCGAGGTTTACTGCTGTTGGACTTGTGAAATGTCTTTTGCTTTCTGAAAATATGATTTCCCTTCTGCCATAGTTGATGGAGCCTTCAAAAGCATTTCCTCCATTTTGTGCCCATCTGCTCTTGCTTACACCCCTTCCCCCAAGACAGAACAGAGATTTCCTTTGTTCCTCAGTTTTCACTCTACTGGCTACCACATCCAGACATCATCCCTTGCCCTTTCTTCCAGCTGTAAATGAATCCCACCACTAGTCACATTTTCCCTCCCCTCTCCCCACCCATCCTACTTCCTCATCACCCTGCCATCTGAGGCAGACATTCACATGCAGCTCCTCCAATGTGCTCCATTGTCTTTAATGCCTGTGATACGGCCTTTTCCACATTGGTGAGACGAAATGTGTAGACCAGGCAACTGTTCTTAGATCTGTCAGCAACAGCCATCTTGAGCTTTGGTTGGATGTCATTTCAACTCATCTTTACGTTCTTCCTCTGACACCATTGTTCTTCGTCTTCACTACCCCAGTGAGGCCAAACATACACAAGAACAATAACATCTCATGTTCTGTTTGGGTTATTATTCTTGTTTGTGTTTAGCCTCCCTGTGGCAGTGAAGATGAAGGATAGACAGTCCAGTGAGAAGATGTGAAGGGGAGTTGAAATGAAAGCCAACTGGAAGCTCAAGTTAGCTTTTGTGCACAGATCTGCAAAACAATGACATGTATGCTGAAATTTACAATTTCAGGCAACCCATGCTATCTGTTTCTTTCCATCTAGGTTCTCCCCTTCGCCTTCTCCCATTACCAAGACATATTGTGTTCTCCCATATTTGCCCATCACCATTAAAATTATCCTACTGGGTATCTTCTCCCTTGGTTCACCTTTCTTGTCCTCTTCCCTTCTCCACCCTGTTCTTTCTGCCTGATCTCCTTCCACCCCTCATCTAGTCCCATTTATTATTTACCAGCCTCTGTCTCTTTCCTTTATGTACTGGATATCTTCGCTCAACACTCTTGGTTTTGTGCAGGGTCCCTTAGCCTCCATAGATGCTGCTTGACCTTTTGAGTTCTTGCAGCAGGTTGCTAAAGACAGCTATGCACAGATTTCCTCAGTCAATTATGTCATTAAAAGCAATAAGTTAAATCTATAAATCTCTTTATGATGCCTTATTAAAGCTTTGTGAATTCATCTAGCGCTAATTTCATTGAGCAGTTGATATTATTGAAAACAACTTGGACTGTACAATTTGTTGATGAGGCATAAGATCACTGAACCACAGTTGTACTTTAGAACAGACCATTTGACACTTCTTCCAGCACAACATTGAGCTAATCTCATCACTCTGTTTTCCAGAGAATATTCCCTTACACTTGAATAATCAAACTAAACGTAAACTGTTAATGAGTTGTAATTAAATTCTCTCCCCGCCCTCAAACTACCATAGATTTTTATAGTTAGTTTAACTGGCACAAGTTCCAATGCAGATTGAGTACCCCTTATCTGAAATGTTTGGGGCTGTAAGTGTTTCGGACTTAAGATTTTTTTGGACTTTTATAATATATAATGAGATACCTTAGGTTCACCATAATTTTCGACTGAACTTGTGCGATTCCAGTGAGCAGTCTTTGTCTTACATTTATTCATTACATATATGTACTGACACAGCTATTCAGCATGTTAGATTTTCATCAGTGATGATCTTGGCGAATTCATCAATGCATTTCTCTGCTGCTTCATGATCAATAGACACTTTATTATCACAAGTCCATAAAAATATAATGCCGTCCCTTTATTCAAATTCCTGCAGCCAGCCTGCTGAGTATTCACAATTACCTTCAATTTTCAGTTTGTTTTGATAGATCTTTGCATGTTTCATGATCAGCATGCTGCGAAGTAGCATATGTTTGCTCTGATGCAGACAAATCCACTTCACTACATGATTGAGATCTTCATTTTTTCACTTTATGCAGTGTCTTTCTATTTTTCTTAACTTCTGTTTACTACATACAGTATGTGAGGTCACTTCTCAGAACTGTCTGTGGTGTGCAGAGACCTGCCCATCACCTGGGAACCTTCCCAGCTCTTTGTGGAATTTTCCATTTGTGGCATCAGGAAAGTTTTGGTAGTTTTCAGAATTTACAATTTTGGATATGGTGTAATCAACCTGTATTATTGAACTCAACTCAAATTTAGTCAAGAACTTGTGAAACTGAGTATTTTGCCTCAAAGTCAGTTTTAATATCACTGGAATATGTCATGAAATTTGTTGTTTTGCAGCAGCAATGCATTGCAATACGTTATAATAACTATAAATTACAGTGAGACAAAGCAATGGTAGTATATTTCCAAATTATAAACCTGATTAAGACCATGAAAGAGGACAGGTAAATGATAAATAATAGTGCTAAAAGAGAGCAAAAAAAATGAAGTAGTGTATTGTCCATTCAGAAATCTGACGGGGATATTGCTTTAACTTTACTGATTTTTTTAAGGTGGATTACAGATTGTTGGTTCAATAAAATGGAATTTTTCTGGTTACTACAAAGGCATTATAAAACTGTCTAAATTTTGTTTTCTTCTAGCTCAGTAACTCTCAAGTAATTATTGTACTTGCTCCGGCAGATAATTCCATGTATGCACCACCTACTGCATTGAAAAGTTGTCCCTCAGACCTCTTTTAAATCTTTCATCCTTCACCTTAAACCATACCCTCAAGTTTTTAACTCCCAATCCCTGCAGGCAAGATGATGTATGTTCACCCCATTTCATTTATGAGGAAAGACTAGATTGGTCAGGTTCATTTTCCTTCAAGTGTAGGATGCTGAGGGGTACATGATAGAGGTGTATAGAATTGTAACAGGCATTGAAAGGAAGTAACTTTTCCTGAAACCATTAAAACTGAACTTCATTAATAGTACTTATAGATTAATACATCCTCAGAGTAACTGCATTTTGGGGGGAAGAATGGGAAAGGGAGCCTTTACATAACTGCTTATGTATTGCTTTTTATGATTCTACAAAGAATGAGCCTACAGTCATTTTACTTATTTACTCTCCAGTGTATGCAAAATTTTTTGTCCAATGACAGCAACATATGCGCACTGAATTTTATATATAGAGGTATTCATTTTAAAAGCTAGCAAAACACTGTCAATAGGAACTTCGATCTCCTTTGAGTTTCAATCAGAAACCAGAGGAAGTCTGCACATGCTGGAAATCCAAGCAACACATACAAAATGCTGAAGGAACTCAGGCCAGGCAGCATCTATGGTAAAGAGTATGCTGTCGTCGTTTCAGACCAAGACCCTTCATCAGTACTGTGGTCGTTTTTGCTTTTGTTCATCTACACTCTCTCAAAATATACATAGCAGGCCTGTAGTGGATAATGAAGGATTTCTTGCCAGAGCTTTTGAACATAGTCCATATGTGATTTGCTTGCTAAATGATGCTTTTAAAAAGTTGTTTCCAAATATCTCTCCACTTTTTCCCACTTGCAAATGCTCTAGCAAATTCTGCATCACAATACAAGCAGGTAACACCAGTTTCTGTATCGTACATAAATATTCTCTTGTAGCTGCACATTTCTGACTTCATGAGCTGTTGGTGTAGCAGCTTCTTCTGATTCATTAAGCCATTCTATTTTAAAGGAACTAGCAGTTCCTTTGTGCTTCATGCCCTTTGCTTCTTTGGAACTTGACACAGTGAATCAATAATTTCTTCAGTAAACCAGCATAAACCAGTGAGTTGTTTGTTATGTCTCCCTGCTCACTGGGAAAATGGAGACACCTCCCCCTCCCTTATTAGGGAGAGAGAGCCTGTGGTATGTTGTATACTGGGTGAAACGCAAAGTCTTTGGGGTAACACCAAGTCTGTGTCTTTGTTATTGCTTTGCTCACGCTTGAGTGCTCGGCGGCGGTGCCAATGCTTTTTTTTGCTGGTGGGGGGAGGGGGGATTGTTACTTGCTGCGGCTTACACGCGGGAGGGAAGGGAGCTGGGGGGTCTTTGGGGTTCTAACATTTAACTGTCGTTCATTCTTTGGAGCACTCCTCTGTTTTTGTGGATGGTTGCGAAGAAAAAGCATTTCAGGATGTATATTGTATACATTTCATTGACATTAAATTGGACCTTTGAACCTTTGAAAAGCAGTATAAATAAGCCAGTTCCAAAATCTGCAGACAAATCATCACAAACTGTACGTTGTCAACAATGTCCATATCAGAAACCAGATAAGGAAATGTGATTATGTATGATCATGAAATATGCATAACATGCCAATGAGGTAGAGGGTGACTACCTTTTGTGTGCATTTTAAATTCATTTGTGCACTAGTAGCAAAAGATGTGTGCGCACCCAAACCTTAGATGGAACATTGCCTTTAACCATTGCGGCTTCTGCTCCTGCTTTACCATTTTCCTGTCTTCTTTCATGGCCTGATTCAGGTTTATGACTTGGTATTACAGTATATTACCATTTCTTTGTCATCTCGGGGACTTTGTCCAAGAACTCAATACTTTGCAGATTTGGGTAAGCATCTTCACTAGGAGTGCAGTGATTCAAGAAAGGGCTCAACACAACCGTTTCAAGGATAATTAAGGGCAAGCAATAATAGCAGGCCTTGTCAATAATGACTGTATCCTAAAAAATGAATTAATTTGAAAAAGAGAGTGGAGGTCCGATGTAAAGCTTGTCAATTTACTGCTTACTGTCATAACACACGTGGCAAAAGTTTAATGATTCATGGAGAAATTCACCATTATTGTTTTTTCCGATGTATAAAAGATCTTGCTTTGCATAAATTATTTTTTTTTTAAATTTAAGGATATAAAACACCAGTTGTATCAAAGGTGCAAATAATTAGCATCAGTCATAGAAGAGCCAAATGTTTTTAATCTTTTCCCTGGTACAAATGGTTAAATTTTCTTTGTAATGTGGTTTATTTAAATATTTCTATGATGCAAATCATCTTTCAATACTCTAAATTGTTCTGTAAATGTTTCAAAAATAAAAGAAAATATTAAATTATGAGGTCAGAATATCTTGTACATCCTTCCATTTGACTGGAAACATCTGCCATCTTTGATTGTTAATTTGCAGTTTTAAAAAAATTTTATGTTCAAGGCAATTGCCATAGTGTGCAACAGAAAAGAATTTCTGTCCAAATAGCTTTTGCTTTAAAAAAGTTGAATGATGTCAGTGGGTTCTCAGAAATATTGAAGAATCAGATAGTTCAGTTATGAAATTGCATTTTATTTATAACTGAACTAATCCCAGTCATGACCAAATCGACCCTTGAATGTGCAAGTACTTTTGGACTTGGTACTGAAATGCTGCATCACTGAATCAGTGAATGTTATGGCACATAAACAGACCCATCATTTGTGTGATGGTGCATTTTTCCACAAAGCTGCTTAGTTTAATCCAGCTCCTACTCACTTCGCGTGATTCTTTATTCAGCAACCTAATGTCTTTAACAGGCATTCAGCAACTTTGCTTCAGCAATTATGGCTGAGAATTTCATCACAATTTGTTATAGCCAAGAATCCTCATGTGTTTTCTAATCCTTTTAATCTTCTTGCGATTAACTCAAATTTGTGCTATCTTACATTTCTCCCTCCATTGGAAAGGTATTTATGTTATGTACTGTAATTATTAGAGCACCGAATAATACAGCACAATATAGGCCCTTCAACCCATGATGTTGCACCAACCTTTTAACCTACTTTAAGACTTGTCTCTTCATTGCCCTCCATTTTTCTTTCACTCACGTGCCTATGTAAGAGTCTGTTAAAAGTCCCTAATGTATCTGCCTCCCTGGCAGTGTATTCAATGCACCCATCATTTTGTATAAAAACAACAACCTACCCCTGACATCCCCTTATAATTTCCTTCAATCGCCTTAAAATTATGCCCCTCGTATTAGTAGTTTCTGCCCTGTGGAAAAAGGCCTCTGCCTGTCCACTCTTTCTATACCTCTAATCATCTTGTAAGCCTCTATCAAGTCATCCCTCATCCTCTTTCGATCCAAAGAGAATTGCCCTAGATTGCTCAGACTATCCTGATAAGACATGCTCTCAAATTCATCTGCATTCTGGTAAATCTCCTTTGCCCCTTCACTAAAGCTTCTAGATCCTTCCTATAATGAGGCAAACAAGACTGAATACATTGCCTCGTGTGGTCTAACCAGAATTTTATAGAGCTGTAGCATTATCTCTTGGCTGTTGAACCCAATTCTCAGGTTAATAAAGGCCAATATACCATATGCCACCTTAATCACCCTATCAAGTTGCACAGCAACTTTGAGATTTTTATTTTATGGATGTAGACCTCGAGATTCATCTGTACCCCCCCCCCCCACTGATAAGAATCCTGACATTCACTCTGATTTCTACCTTCAAGTTTGACTTTCTAACTTTTCATCCTTTTCCAGATTGAACTCCATCTGCCACTTTTCAGCCCAGTTCTGCATCTTATCGATGTCCCTTTGTAATCTATGATAGCCTTCTATACAATCCACTACACCACCAACCTTCATACTTACAAACCTACCCACCTATCCACTTCCACATCCAAGTCATTTATAAAAATGACCTTCGTCAATTTGTTTTGTCACTTCCTTAAACAATTCAGTTGGGCTCTTGAGGTGTGACCTGTCCCTCACAAAACCATGCTGACTATGCTTAATCAGACTATGCTTTTCCAAGTGCTTGTATGTCCAGTCTTTAAGAATTCTCTACATTGATGTAAGACTCACTGGTCTATAATTCCCAGGAATAAGGTTTACCACCTTATAATCTAATGGTACTACTCATGTGGCAAGTGAGGACACGAATATCAGCACTGAGGGTGCAGCAATATCTTTCCTCATGTCCGGTAGTAACCTGGTGTATATCCTGTCCGGGGGTGTTTTCAATCCTAATGTTTTTCAAGAGTTCTGGCATGTCACCTTTCTGAATGTCAATATTTTCTAGCATATTAGCTTGTTCTACGCTATCCTCATAGTTGTCAAGGTTTCTCGCACTGGTGAATACTGAGGTAAAGTATTAAGGACCTCCATTACCTTCTCCATTACTTTTTAGACCCTATCCTCAATCTAGTCATCCTCCTGTTCTTCACATGTGTATAACGCCTTGGAGTTTCCCTTAATCATACTTGTCGAGGCTTCCTCATGTCCCCTTCTAGCTCTAAGTCCGTTCTTAAGCTCTTACTTTCCTGGGTATCTTGTAAATGTCTAGAGCCCAGTCTGATCCTTGCTTCCTAAACCTTGAGTGTGCTTCTTTCTTCCTTTTGACTATATATTTCACATCTCTTTCAACCATGGTTCCCTCACACTACCATCCTTTCCCCCGCCTTGATGAGACAAATCTATCCAGAACTCTGTGCAAGTGCCCCCTAAGCAACCTCCATATTTCAGTTGTGCATTTCTCTGAATATATCTGCCCAATTTATGTTCCCAGGTTCCTGCCTAATGGCATCACAATTCACCCTGCCCCAGTTAAGTACTTTCCCATGCCATCTGCTCCTACCTCTCTCCAGATCATATTTGTATAGGTCATATTTGGAAGGATGTCATCAATGAAGCTGAAAAGCTTAGAATCTGAAATACAAACAGAAAATGTTGGTAATTCTCAATGAGTTTGGCCGCACCTGTTGACAGATAAATGATAGCTCTGTTTTTCATACAACTTGAAATGTTAATGGTCAAACATGTTTTAAGTTGTGAAGAAGGGAGAAGAGGGTGTAGCAAAAAAATAGGGATGTCAAAAATAGGACCCCTGTTGGGAACCCCTGGGGGATGTGGGCCAACCAAAACAAAGTGCTTAGATGAACAATTTGGCTGAAGGATGTGCTTCTGTGCTGCATCAATCTATGACTCTGATTCAGTTTCTAACAAGTGAGTGAAAGGCAGAAAAATATTACTTTGTAATTATATCTCAGTTGATTTATGCAATTGGATATCAGAATTTATTTAGGGTAGCATGTAAGTTTAATTATTTAGTGAACTTTATATTAAGCCTCCTTATTTCCACCGTTTTCCAGCTCTCTCGGACTGCAGTGTTGGGTGTGTAATAGTTGACAGGCAGTTACATTTATTGTGCAGGATTGTCAATTTAGTATAGGAAGAATGGTATTGTAGCAAACTTGCTGTTCAGATTTTGTTGATGAAATTCAATGTCAATTGCCAGCTGAATAATCATTAGGCAGAAAAACTGGAAAGAATTGTAAATTATAGATCATGAAAAATTGGTTAATATTAACAGTAGTGAATAGTTTCCATGAACATCGTGTGATGCCAGATTTATTGAATTATGTAGCACAATTTGGCATGATTGTTTTGAAATCCTTTAAGATGCTTTTCAGCACAGTGTACTCTGTGTAAGATCTGTGGTACCTGACATCAAGGAAATGGTATTACCTTTTATCTATTCAAAGTGGAAAAATTCTTACATGTGCCTGCACTGGAAGTATGAATTAAAATATGAAACAATTTATGGAAAGTGCAACTGAGAAGAAAAAAAAGTGGCAAGAAAAAATAGATTGTGAAAGAGCTAAGAGTCAGCAAAGAAAGAAAGAAAGTTTTTAAAACTTTAAAGTTGAAAGAAAGTATTTTTTTAAGTTTTTAAAAAATATTTAACAATAATTAATCTCTAAAGAGATAAGCATCCATATCCCACATTAAATTTTCAGTACCAGGGAGATAATTTGTTAATGTTCAACATTTATGAACTTGATAGAAGTTTGCATCAATTTGAAAGCATGTTTTTGCCATTTTAGTGAGTAATTATTTGGTGAAATTTATTCTTTCATAGATTTGGTTGTTGGATACCAGCCAAAAAAAAAATTGAGGCAAAATACAAGCAGAAACTTCCTAATTTCTGCTTATAATTAATTTTGGGTACGTTTTGAGATCTGGATATTTTGGCCAGGTTGTGTTCTATTACCTGTCAACTAATTGGCATGGCAAAGTTGTTGATGAGCTTCCATTTTGAATCATTTGTGAAAGTACTTTTACATTGATGTTTGATTGTAAATTCTGAGATTTGGACACTAGACAGAAAAAAAGTGATATGTTTTCACGTCAGGTTATGTGTGACTTGAAAATGCATGCAGGTTGTGCTAAACTGCTACATTAGTGGTAGATGACCCGAGCTTGGGAACTACTATTGGAGTAACCCAACAGGTAACAGTAGCTATAAGTCTATTAAAATGAAGATCCATTTATTCTGCTATTTCAGATTGCTAGTAAAGAAATCACATATCACCATTGTCTACATTTACATCTGTGAGAATACCTGTCTCTGGAATGTATTCCTTTTGGAAGTGTATTCCATATTTAAACCGCTCTGGGTTTAAAAAAAAATCCAGACCCCTTCTAAATCTCCTAACCCTTAACGTAAACCTAGGCCTTCTGTATATGGACACTGCTGATGAGGGGAAATATTTCTCACTGTCTATCCTCTAGATATTTAGTATATCTCAGTAAGGTTCCCCTTAACCTCCAGAGAAATCAAGCCTAGTCTTTCCATTCTCTCTTCAAAGCCGATATGCACTCAATCCCAAACAACATTATGGTAAACCTCCTATGTACTCTCTAGAATGCAATGATATCCATCCTTTAGTATGATGACCAGAATTGCACGAAGTATTTTAACAGTTGCCTAACTCTCTTTTTATCCAGATGTAATGCTCTGGTTAAGATTTCTACTGCTATGCTGTGAGATAGTTTATTCTAGCAATTTGCTGTTAAAGAAGTGCATCCTGCTGGTAGAGTATTTTGGTTTCGAATAAACTCTTCTTGGGCTTCCAGCTGGGTACAGGTATCAATTATAACCAACGTTTTGATCTTCTGCAGGGATGATGCCTGTGTATGTCTTGTCTAGTGATATCTCTACCCCTGTAGACCATTCTTCCTGATTGGTTAGTCCTTATGCAATCAGCTTTCCGCTCTCCCACCTTGTGTACAGTTGTTTTGGATAAAGATAAGGAGCCATGTTGTTCAACTTAGGAAAGTTGTGTCAGCCAATCAGGATGGTGAGATGGAGAGAAATTTGAAAGGGAACTAGGGGAAGAGAGATTTCTGATGGACAATAGTTGGGTTTGTGGTCTTTTGGCGGGAGATGCAGAGATGACTGGGGAAGATGCCTGCATGGTCCTATCTGAAGGGAAGACCTTAATGCAAGGAATGCTCATGAGACAAAGGATTCCAAGAAGGGAAGTTCAACCTGTGGTCAGTGATGAGAATTCAGCACCATGAGTAAAGCAATACACTCAACCACTACAGACATGAGATCCAGTGTTTCTCTTCACATTTAGACTGGTTTAATTGTAATGGGCCTTTTTATTTTCTTATTTTCTTTTTCCTATTACCATAAAGCTGAAATTGGTAAATATATTTTCTTTATAAATTTTATGCTGGTGTATGATTTGTTATTTCTTGGTGACTGATAACTGTGCATGGTCAGTATTTATACGGCATTCGCTCAAATCGAGGTTCCTTTTATTGGAATTCCTAATGTTCCTGTTTGGCTGAACCGGAAACCATACTGACCCTATACATATACTGTTTCTGAAAGGTGGCTTCCTCACCGCTGAGTCAGGTGGCTGTTAGCAGAGTTAGCTAATGAGCCAAGTTTGTATACGAGCTCCGGTGAGAGGGTTACACAGATATAACATAATCTCACTGCCTTTCTGTGGGCAGCTGATGACACCAAGTATCTCATTGTCTTCATAATACCATTTACCTGTCCTGCTAACTTCACAGATCATTCTCAACACCAAGGTGTCCCTGTTCTTGGCTTCCTACCATTCATCATGTGTGTTTTAAGCTTATTAAACCTTTAAGACATATTGCCTTACATTTTTTCACAATTAAATCCTATTTTACCCTCTGTTCTACCACCTCATTAAACTTGCTCTTGTGGTTGCAATGCATAGATGTTTGATTAAGTTTCTGGTTAGTAGTAGCCTAACAATATTGACAGTGAAAAGCCAGTCAGGTTGATATCATTGAATGTCAAGAGTAGGTGATCGAATTCACTCTTGCTGATATTGGTCATTCCCCACCACTTGTATGGTGCAAACCTTTCTTGCCACTATGCAGTACCTGCTGGAGTGATAGATGATCTCTGCTACATGCAGTCATGAACTGATTTTTTTAATGAACAGATAAAAATTTTACTAATTTCCGCAAGAAAATAGAAAAAATGTGGTGCATATTCTTGATTTTTTTTTGTTTTGCCAAATTGGCAACAATAGTTCTGAAATTGAGCAGTCAGGCAAATCGTGGTGAATTCCATGAAAGACGCAGCATGGCAATAAGGTCTGTTCCCGAGAGACACAACATGCCAGTAAGGTCTGTTCCCGAGAGACACAACATGCCAGTAAGGTCTGTTCCCGAGAGACACAACATACCAGTAAGGTCTGTTCCCGAGAGACACAACATGCCAGTAAGGTCTGTTCCCGAGAGACACAACATGCCAGTAAGGTCTGTTCCCGAGAGACACAACATACCAGTAAGGTCTGTTCCCGAGAGACACAACATACCAGTAAGGTCTGTTCCCGAGAGACACAACATGCCAGTAAGGTCTGTTCCCGAGAGACACAACATACCAGTAAGGTCTGTTCCACCAGTAAGGTCTGTTCCCGAGAGACACAACATGCCAGTAAGGTCTGTTCCCGAGAGACACAACATGCCAGTAAGGTCTGTTCCCGAGAGACACAACATGCCAGTAAGGTCTGTTCCCGAGAGACACAACATGCCAGTAAGGTCTGTTCCCGAGAGACGTAACATGCCAGTAAGGTCTGTTCCCGAGAGACGTAACATGCCAGTAAGGTCTGTTCCCGAGAGACACAACATGCCAGTAAGGTCTGTTCCCGAGAGACACAACATACCAGTAAGGTCTGTTCCCGAGAGACACAACATACCAGTAAGGTCTGTTCCCGAGAGACACAACATGCCAGTAAGGTCTGTTCCCGAGAGACACAACATACCAGTAAGGTCTGTTCCACCAGTAAGGTCTGTTCCCGAGAGACACAACATGCCAGTAAGGTCTGTTCCCGAGAGACACAACATGCCAGTAAGGTCTGTTCCCGAGAGACACAACATACCAGTAAGGTCTGTTCCCGAGAGACGTAACATGCCAGTAAGGTCTGTTCCCGAGAGACACAACATACCAGTAAGGTCTGTTCCACCAGTAAGGTCTGTTCCCGAGAGACGTAACATGCCAGTAAGGTCTGTTCCTGAGAGACGTAACATGCCAGTAAGGTCTGTTCCCGAGAGACACAACATGCCAGTAAGGTCTGTTCCCGAGAGACACAACATGCCAGTAAGGTCTGTTCCCGAGAGACGTAACGTGCCAGTAAGGTCTGTTCCCGAGAGACGTAACGTGCCAATAAGGTCTGCTCCTGAGTTTGAGCATGTGGTGTCTTACTGCTCTTTAGTTCACTAGACTATTTGACAGTTGTGTGAAAAAGAAACCTGATCATTGGATACAACTCAATTGCATGAAAAAAAGCAAAAAAAAGAGAAGTGATATTCACTGGGAAACTACAAATGTTCTGGGAAACATGCCAAGGGGCTTGTGTACGCGGCATGGAGGAATCATTTCCAAGTTGTCCTTCACTTGCTTGGAGCCTGGGTGATATTCTGAGCAATTTAGAAAGAAATTTTTGAAGGTGTGCACAAAATTACTTGATCAATAAAGCAATTTTGATCATTTTGATTAATATATAATTAGGAAGATGAAACAGGTTTATAGTTGAACACAAAACTTATAAGAGTGGCAAATAATGCAGTAAAGAAACCAAATTTGTTTTTCATGAATGTAAAATGTAAAATTAAATAAAATCCCAGTTATCTCAGAGGTATAATACTGTGATGGGACAAATCACTGCAGTCTTATGGTCACAGAAGTAGTTTATATATTCAGTGGCAACATGAGTGAATCTGCAGATGCTGGAAATAAATAAAAACACAAAATGCTGGCAGAACTCAGCAGGCCAGACAGCATCGGCTTCCCGCAGGGATCGTTCTCTACGTGACTCCCTTGTCCATTCATCCTCCCCACCGACCTCCCTCCGGGCACTCATCCCTGCAAACGGAAGAAGTGCTACACCTGCCCCCACACTTCTTCCTTCACCACCATCCCAGGCCCCAGACAGTCCTTTCAGGTGAGGCACCACTTCACCTGCGAGTCAACTGGGGTGATATACTGTATCCGGTGCTCCCAATGTGGCCATTTATACATTGGGGAGACCCGCCGCAGACTGGGAGACCGTTTCGCTGAACACTGGCGCTCAGTCCTCCAGCAGTGGCGGGATCTCCCTGTGGCCACACACTTCAATTCCACAGACCACTCCCACTCCGACATGTCTGTCCATGGCCTCCTCTACCGTCAAGATGAGGCCACACACAGATCGATGGAGCAATACCTTATCTCCTGCCTAGGTAGCCTCCTACCTGCTGGCATGAACATCCAACTCACAGACCTCCGTTGATACCCCTGCCCCCCCGTTACCCCCATCCCTATCTATTATTTCAGTCTGGTTCTCTTTCTCTCTCTCTTTTTTCCCCCCTCACTATAATCTCCCCCCAGCCCTACCTTTCTTTCTCTTTTATTTCCCATAATTCTCCACCTTCCCCCTAGCCCATTTCCCTCCAACCTATCACTTCCTAGCTCTCTACTTTATCCCTCCCCCCACTTCTTATCCCCCCCCCCCCCCGACCATCCCATGTTACTTCACTCCTGATGAAGGGTTTCGGCCCGAAACGTGGTCACTACCTCCTCCCATAGATGCTGTCTGGCCTGCTGAGTTCTGCCAGCATTTTGTGTTTATACTTATATATTCAGTGTTGTTTGAAAAGAGAACCAAAAACAAATTTAAGTCATAAGCTCTAGAAAGAAAGAATATTGGAGTTGAGATAATAGTTTGCATTGACAAATGAGGTTTGGATGATGAGAGTTGTGAAAGACTTTATTGTCAGGTAGGGAAAATAGTTGGTCAGCAGTTTTCTAAGGAGTAGAATTAAACTAATTGAACTATTTTTGATGAATATCAGGGCTTGTAATGAGAATCAAATACAGTGAATTCTGGTTATTTGGGACAATTCAGGACCAATACATTTTGACCCAATTAAGCAGCTGATCCAGTTAGCTGGAGTTTCATAGGAATTGCTAAAAAGCTGTAAAGAAAAACAATCAGAACACTACCAATGCTACTACAGTATTATAAAACTGTGTTAGTTCCTAAGAGTTATCGACAGAGCATTCATCCAGTGTATGCTGCCATGTACGGACTGTCCAGGGAGTGGTAGTACCTTTGGGGAAGGGCTTGTTATGTCCATTCTGGGGCAGGTTACTCACCTTTAGTCCCCACCAGGCACTTAACTCTCACCTGTGGCTCCAAGTAGCTGTTTCCATCTGAAATAACTCATAGCTCAGAACACTGCTTCGACCAGCTGGCTAAACCAAGTGAGGGCAGCCAGTGATCCTCTGATCCTAGTGAAATACGTTCATGTGTGTCTTAGCATGTGAAGTCATCTCATGGACAGGTGAGATCAACGGTGAGATGGCCAAGAAGGCAGTTCTGTAATGCTTTCTGGAGAGCAAAGAGCATGACAAGTCACAGGAGAAGTCATGGTTATCCACTGCAATCAAAGATGACCGCAGTTTGTGATGTCCTATGCATACCACCAGACCCTGATTTTCAAGGTTGAGGTGGAGCTATCCCAGTGCAATGGATTTCCATTTTAAAAACTCTCCTGCACAGGTCTCACTATCATCGTCTGATACGATGGACAACCAACATGTTGCCGTGTTCTTTTCATTGACTGTAAATGAGATGATGGATTGCCTTCATACAATGTTTTTGACAACTGCATCCCCTAAATCTTCATATTCGTTTCAATATTCAAAATTCTTCATAGTGAAATAGTGCTGAAATAGCTGAAATCATTTCATTTTCACTCCTGACCATTTTTGGCATCTCCAAGCCTGAATGCTTGAAACTGCAGTGAGCAAAACAATTTTAAATTGTCTTAATGCTTATTTCTTGCTAATAGTGACAAATTAACTGCTTTTTGAACTCAAACACTTGCAAATGACAAACACAAGAAAATCTGCAGATGCTGGAAATCCAAAGCAACACAAACAAAATGCTAAAGTAATTCAGCTTTAAGCATCTATGGAAAAGAATGAATAGTCGAAGTTTCAGTCCGAGACCCTTCAGCAGGACTGGAAAGGAAGGGGGCGCGAGTGAGACAAAGAAGGCTAAGGGAATGGGGAAGGTGGGGGGAGAGGTGGCAGGTGATAGGTGAAACGCAGAGGGGGAAGGGATGAAGTAAACAGCTGGGAAGTTCATTGGTGAAAGAGATAAAGTGCTGGAGAAGGGGAGTTGGTTGGAATCTAGTAGGAGAGGACAGAAGACCATGGAATAAAGGGAAGGAGAAGGAGGAGTACCAAGAGGGAGGTGATGAAAGGTAAGGAAATAAAGTGAGAGAGGGAAGCAGGAATGGGGCATGGTGAAGGGGGAAGGGCAGTTACCAGAAGTTCAAGAAATTGATGTTCATCAAAGTTGGAGGCTACCAGACGGAATACAATTTGTTGCTTTTCCAACATGCAAATGGTGTTATTTTAAAACTGTTGGCTCGAAGCATGGTGTGGTGTCTAACAGCCATGCAAGTTCACGCAACTGATGCTACTTTGAAACTGTTTGGCCTAAGTCTCCTCTTCCAATTAAGGCCATAAGACACAGGAGTGGAATTAGGTCATTTGGCCTATTGAGTCTGCTCCGCCATTCAATCTCCGGCCTTCTCCCTGTAGCCTTTGATGCCATGTCTAATCAAGAACCTAGCAATCTCTGCCTTAAATACACCCAAAGACCTGGCCTCCACAGCGGCACATGGCAACAAATTCCACAAATTCACCAGCCTCTGGCTAAAGGAATTTATCTGCATCTCTGTTTTGAATGGACACCCATCTATCCTGAGGCTGTGCCCTCTTGTCCTAGACTCTCCCACCATGGGAAACATCCTTTCCACACAGAGTCGACTGTACTTCCTTAGAAGGTTGGCGTCATTCAATGTTTGTAGTGAGATGCTGAAGATGTTCTATAGGTCAGTTGTGGAGAGCGCCCTCTTCTTTGTGGTGGCGTGTTGGGGAGGCAGCATTAAGAAGAGGGACGCCTCACGTCTTAATAAGCTAGTAAGGAAGGCGGGCTCTGTCATGGGCACAGAACTGGAGAGTATGACATCGGTAGCAGAGCGAAGGGCGCTGAGTAGGCTACGGTCAATCATGGAAAACCCTGAACATCCTCTGCATAGCACCATCCAGAGACAGAGAAGCAGCTTCAGCGGCAGGTTGCTATCGATGCAATGCTCCTCAGACAGGATGAAGAGATCATTACTCTCCAATGCCATTCGGCTTTACAATTCAACTGCCGGGGGTAAGATATGTTAAAGTGCCGGGGTTAGGACTGAGCTTAAGTTACCGTTCAATGTATTTTATTTTAAGTATTTTATTTTATGTATGTATTTTAAGTATTGTATGTAATTAGTTTTGCTACAATAAGTGTATGGGACATTGGAAAAAATGTTGAATTTCCCCATGGGGATGAATAAAGTATCTATCTATCTATCTATCTACTCTGTCTAGACCTTTCAACAGTCAAAAGGTTTCAGTGAGATTCCCCACCCCCTCAAACTTCTAAATTCCAGCGAGTACAGACCCAGATCCATCAAACGTTCCCCATGTGATAACCCTGTTATTCCTTGTGAACCTCTTCTGAACCCTCTCCAATTCTAGCACATCTCTTGTAAGATGAGGAGCCCAAAACTGTACACAATACTCAAAGTGAGCCCTCACCAGTGCCTTGTAAAGCCTCAGCATCACATCCCTGCTCTTGTATTCTAGACCTCTTGAAATGATGCTAACATTGCATTTGCCTTCCTCACCACCGACTTGATGTGCAAGTTAACCTTTAGGGTGTTCTGCACAAGGACTCCCAGGTTCCTCAGATACTGAAATCAAAGCAAACATTTCATTGTGGCAATCCACTGATGACTGAAGTGCAACAAAATTTTCATTTGAACTTAAGGACAGGGGCATCATTTTTGAAATTTATTGATGTATATTATTTATCTTGTGGAAATGTCATTTGGTATATCATGGAGAGTTTACTAAGACAAATGCAGAAAAAAACACAGCTTGTTCATAGCTGCATTAAGCTGCATAATGTCCCAAATAATTGAAGGGAATCTTGGCTATTTTCTTGATTTGTTTCTTTTCTTTAAGAGGTGTCCCAAATAAGCAGCTGCCCCAGTTAACCGATGGACCAATTAACCTGAATCCACTGTACTTGGATTAATTCAGGAACTATTATTGAGGAATGATTGCATACTATAATAAATGACGAGTTATTGAGCTGTGCTAATCTATTCACTGTGGTTCTTTGATGTACACTTGGAAGATTTCACTGTTCTTCAGATGTTTTTTTAGTGAACTATTTCAAAGAAAACTCAAACTGTTCAATAACTCTACAGCACCAGAGAACTGTTTAATACTCCAACAGCACTCTAGTTTATTAATTTTTACCATGAACAATCAAACCTGAGTGTTTTTCTCATTTCCATGCAGCCTTGCTATTAGCTTTTGGAGGCTCCAGAAGAGATTGGCTTGGTTCCAGGCAAGCTCTCACTTAACTGGCTACTTCTTTGCTTCAATGTCTTGTTTCTTTGCCTCTTCTTGACTTGGTTATCACAGTTGGATAGATCAGTTGTTTGAATCAGCTTTTTTTTTGTCATACAGTGTTAAATACAACAGCAGAAAACACTCTTCCATGAGGACCACTGCTGACAATGGTGGAGGTGGTTAAATTTTAACATAGCAGGGTTTGATCCTATAAGCATCAGAGATTTGGAATTTCCTCTTGGAATTTGATTAAGCTTTTTTTTTGTCAAAAAATGAAAGTGTCTGCAGTTATGTTGCTTTGATTTAGAAACAGCAATCCTATCAGTGCTTGAAAATTGTGAATATTAGGCCATTTTTTAAAACAAATTACATACCTAATTGTGACTCATTGGGCTTGGCATCAGTAGAACATTGCTAAAAGTTACTGTAAGGAATAGTTATGAATTGTCATAAATTCTTGAAGTGTTTTTACTGCTCTTAGGCAGCAGAATGTGTGTTGATCAGCTAGTGTCCAGAAATTAAAGAAACAAAATAATCCAGTTCCTTCACTGAGATTTACTAGAATGCCAAAGTATAGTGTAGCAAGGTCTTTTCTGGTAATGTCAGGGCTTCACTATCTTACATTCACAATAGTGAGTTTACTCCTGAGTAAAATAGTTGTCTCCACTACACAGTCATTTTAGAGGATGGATGACTGAATTTTGTAATCATTAATCAATCTCAGAAGCACAGTTTGCTGTACCAATGAGTTGAGAATAGTACCTTTTGTGTGCTCCACCAATAATTTGGGGATATATATTAATAATTGAAAGAATGAGAAGTCCAATCTCACATGGAAGTTGGTGCATTGGAGTATTTTAAGAAAATAATTAGCACCTAAAATTATTGTAAAGACACAGTTGAGTCATTTGTTTCTTTTGGCAACTACAGAGGTGTCTTAGAGGGTAAAATTTAGGTACCTGAGAGTAAGTGACAAGAGGTGAGTTTGTTAATCTTTAGCAAGGTTGGTGATTGAAATATGAACAGCAAATGTGTTTCTGATTTCTGTAAGCTGCTGCTACAGGTACAAAGATGAAATAATTGGAGTACTCTTTCAAAATTAACACCTTTTAGAGAGAAGTTGAAGAAAGCTGGTTTCCAAAGTAGGTATGTGAGAATAATAGTGGGAAAAAGAATATTGATTTGGAGCCAAAAACACTACTCATCTGAGCAGTAATGGTGTGATGAAGAGGATTTTAAAAGTTTGAGGTGATAAAACTGGGGAAAATTCTTTCCCTAGGCAGAGAAATTTTGACTTTTACATTAATAGTTTTGGATAAAATGTTAAAGTACTACTGCGTTTGCAAAAAAAAATGTTTTAGAATATTGTCTGCAGTGCTCTGGGTTTCTATGAATGCTCTGGTAAACGTGGCATTAAAAGGTGGTTAGATAAATATTTGAATATAATTATATAGAAAAACTCTGAAGTAGATGGCCCTGCTGTGGAATCAACACATGAATTGTGGATTGAACCGTCTACATTTCTGATATAAAAAATACCATTGATTCCAAGAAAAATGTAACAAAATATTTTAATTGTTTTGCAGTAGATGAGCTAATAATGATTTTTTTGTCCTGTACGGTGAATGCCTTTGAGCTATTCCTCAATACCACCACTGCATTTTCTGAAGAATTTTGAAGACTTCAAGTTTCATTTACACAAAAGTTAATCTTATGTATTTTACTTACAGTGCCCTTTCTAACATATTTCAAAAGCTTACAATACCTTTATAATGAAGGCTTTTAAACTGTTGAATTAGTACACTAATTCTAGCGATGTTTGATTTTTTTATATAGTTCTAGTGGGGTCTCACTCTTTTGGGATTAATTTGCATAGATAAATGGCTAAGATTAAGATTCAGTATGAACCTCTAATGGCCCTGATGGAGCGTATAGTCTGACATCAATGTATTCCACTTAGTTTGCACCTGATAATGACTATATTAACTTGGGAATAAAGGTGATAAGGTATTACTTTGAAACACTGATTAAGTGGTGTTACAGTTATGCTGATTTCTGTTGCTAGATACTGCATCAGCAGTTAAATGCTTTCTACCTGTTAGTTTGAGACCTCATTTTCTAAAGTATCTGAAAACAGCAGTTATGTTAAAGGATGATGATAAATGTGTCACTCATGGAGACAACCGAAGTATTTGACTCCTTGTTAAGTTCTTGAGCCCATTTTTTCTTTTAGACTTTTAAATTTATGAGCTTTTGACTTCTTGCGTATCTACAGCTGTATTTGGTACCTTTGGTTAACTTTAAAAGTAAAAAAAATTCTCATGCACTTTCAGCAATTAATGGTAAAACTGATATTACACATTTGTACAGTCAAATTCTTGGACCTTTGTACTAAGTGCTGATGGCACAAGATCAGAATTAAAATCTCAAAACTAATCCCATTTTTCAGTAGCTCTTTAAGGTGCCCGAATAATAGGATAAGTAGCCAAGTGTATTGTTAACCTCATTTTATTTGAAGTAGTTAGATTAGCAGGCATTTATGTTTCTTTTTTAAAAATCTGTTAACATTACTTTTGCTTGTGTATAATATTGATGTGGTTTAGAATAAATAATGTTTTGGGTAGATTTCAGACAGCCATTGGAAGTTAAGGTATTAATGATGGATGCCACATTCATGTGGCAGCACTATGTGTAGATGTAAAAGCACAAAATGCTGGCAGAACTCAGCAGGCCAGACAGCATCTATGGGAGGAGGTAGTGACAACATTTCGGGCCGAAACCCTTCATCAGGAGTGACACCACTCAACCAGATCTTCAATCTCCCGCCTATATGCAGATTTACCACCACCTTTGATTCAGCCAACAACAGTGGTTTAATAGCAAACTTAAATATGGCATTGGAGCAGTATTTAGCCTCACAGTCATAAGTGTAAAGTGAGTAGAGCAGGGAGCTAAGCACACAGACTTGTGGTGCACCTGTGCTGATGGAGATAGTGGAGGAGATGTTATTGCCAATCCGAAATGACTTACCTGCAACTGAGGAATTTGAGGATCCAGTTGCACCTGGAGGTATTGAGGCCTGGGTTTTGGAGCTTATTGATTAGTTTTGGGGGGGGGGGGGGTTAAATGCTGAGCTGTAGTCAATGACTACATGTATATGTATCTTCACTGTACAGATATTCTAGAGCTGAGTAGAGAGCGAATGAAATGGCATCTGCTGTTGTACAGTTGCAATGGTAGGCAAATTAGAGTAGATCCAAGTCACCCCTCAGACAGGAGTTGGTGTACTTCGTAAACAACCTCCCAAGGCTGGTCCAGATCTCATTGCAAGCTTTGATAGCCTTTCCTGCTGTCTACTAGGCTTCTATTCTTGGTGTCATCTGCATGCCCACCATATTTACAGAACAAACAGCAACAGTCCTCTAAACCCAGGACAGGCTGTATCCAGCCTCCAGTGAACTTGCAGACATCGGTTGTTCGACTTCCCCATTCGACTCACAGAACAGGGCTCCATCCATCAGATATCGACTTCCAGGCTTCCGATTGGCTTCAGTTGTCAGTATCGACCCAGGACTTGCTGATCACGGTGAATAAGGGTCCTGAATTCCAGGCTTTGAATTTCATACTCTCCAATGACTGGGCTCTAAACACTCAAATTTCTACTCTTGCCAACTCGCATTCATAGAGGATCATTGGTCCTTGTGCTGCCTGCCCGCATGGAGCTCCAATCCCGGTATCCACTGATGACTTGCAAACATGCCCTCATCCTCACTGGTTTGGTTGCCTGATACCTTCATCCCATATTCAAGTCACTGGCCTTCGAAGGCAGAAGCCAGTGCAAGAGGCCCAGATTCTAGCTTGGCCACATCACTGTTCCTAAACCCTGACATCACCTCTATCTCTCCTCTCAAAAGAACCATCCCAAAGAACCTGAAAAAACAACCAAATCTGAGCCATGACCAAGAATGCAGCTCAGTGCCAAAACTGGTTGATAACCCTAGAAATTTTTAGCCCAAGAAATGATTTTATAATTTTGAAGAAGAGAGGAAGTTGTGGGACTTGGTGATGGGCCATATGATGGTGACTGATAGGTTGAAGTTTGTGTTCTGGGTAAGAGCCTAACTAATTAAACTGACACAAGGAGTATTATACATAATAAATAAAAAGGCAGCCGTGGCTTGGTCTGCTATGGATTTAATTTAGATTATATTTTTGTGATTTTGGGTGAGAGAGAGAATAGTCTAATTTTGTAAGAAAATGTTATCATATCCTGCAGAGGAAATAAAAAAAATTACAAGGTCACGGAAAATAACATGTGCTACATTTATTACTCAGTGCTACAGATCTTAATATTTTTATTTCCAGAATGGCATAAGATTTCTATTTTTCTGGAAATTAAACTTGGGCACAAGGTCACCTTACAATTTTTGTGCCAGATGCACATCAAATGAATGAGTATCCAATTGATTATCATTGACATATTGCATGAAATTTGTTTTGTGGTGGCAGGACTTAAAAATCTACAAATTGCAAAAGAGCCAAAACAGGGTAATAAGGTAATGTTCATGGACCATTCAGAAATCTGGGAGGCAGATGGGAAGAAACTGTTCCTAAATTAATTAGTGTGGGTCTTCAGACTCCTTAAACCCCTTCTTGATATTGTTTGTGTTGACTGTGGAGAATCCCTCATTAGATATAAGCAGGAGAACTGGATTTTCATAGTACAGTCGGCCCTCCTTATCCGCAGGGGATTGGTTCCGAGACCCCCCCCACGGATGCTCAAGTCCCTTATTTAACCTGTCTCAGTGCGGTGGTCTTTAGGACCCAGCAGAACCCCGGACTTTATTTAACATGTCTCAGTGCGGTGGACATTAGGACCCAGCTGTGCAGCTCTGAATCCACAGTGTTTCTGTTCAGGAAAATAATCATGATCACGATTGAAAATAAGGTGGAAGTAATAAAGCAATCGGAAAGAGGTGAAATGCCATTGATCATTGGAAAACGTTAGGCTTCAGTCGGTCAATGATCGGAACAATTTATTGGAGCATTTGAAAGGCCCTGCCCCGATGAAAGCTACAATTATTACTAAGCAATGCAGTGGTTTAATTATTGAAATACGTATGTTTCGTAAGTGTATTATATGCATAGAAAGGTAAAATATATGCTATATACTAAGAAAAACTTTTGACTAACTGATGCTAAATAATACCGGATGTACCTGTTCCGACTTCAAATCCGACTTAAAGACGGACTCAGGAATGGAACTCATTCATAACCCAGGGACTGCATGTACTTTTAAGTCATTTCTAGATTACTTATAATACCTAATACAATGTAAATGCTATGTAAATAGTTGTTATACTGTATTGTTTAGGGAATAATGACAAGAAAAAATATTCTGTACATGCTCAAATAACGAGTGCTGGAGAGAGAACTTCTGGGTTTTCCTGATCTGCGGTTGGTTGAATCCGCGCATGCGGAAGCTGCGGATAAGGAGGGCCGACTGTATTGTTCTAGAGAGTGATCCTGCCACCCTGGTGTTGACTCACTGACAGAGGCTTTGATTTCACTTTCTTCAGTGCAGTCTTCCCACTACCTCAACCATCCACATCAAAAGCATTCATCCCTTCTAACCATATCCACAGGCTCTCTGTTTTATCTGACTCTCTGGTTCCAGGTTGGATAATAGATGCTTTTTTTTTAATGCTGTTACTGCTGTTCAGTTTGCCTGAGGCTATTGAAGTTTAAAGTACAGTGTCTAATACCAATATGGCCATTGATGTGTTATGCCTTGTAATCTTACTTTATATCACTGCACTTAATAATGCATAGTAAATATCTCTGATCCTTTTTAAATATTAGAGTATTATTGATTATTAAATCATTTCTTTGTAATTCTTCATGGTGCAAGAAGTAGTAAAACTACTGACATCTTGTTTTTCTTCTTTATTCAGTAAATCTTAAAATGAATAACTCCAATCTTTCACCTGGTAACCTGGTTTAAAAAGTTAGTCCAGATTCCTATATATAATTTTGAGGGAAGAAATTTAAGAATATATGTAACGCTGTAAACGGAATACTTAACTCCACCTTTTTTTGTGATGATCAAGACTATTAAAAATAAAACCATCTGGACTTACTCAGAAACGGCACCATAAAAATAGACCTTCCTTATACTTAAGTTTTGAGGTGGAAAAATACAAATTAAACTACAGAAATTAACCATTAATTGTCACTATTGTTGAAATCACTTTAAGATTTAGTTCTTCATATTTTACCTTAAATGAAATGACAATGACAAAAATTTCAATGCAGATCCTATTTGATCTTCTATCTGGAACAAAAAGTGCACCTTAGTCGATGCTACTATTACATGTTTAACTGGTTTGTTTCCCCTGTAAATTTGGTAATTAAGTCATTAATTACAGATTTTTATCAGTGCCCAAGCTGCCCTTTTGATCCAACACATTAATTGTCCTTTTCCCTCCACAGATGCTTCTTAACCCACTTAGTCCTTCCAGTAATAGCTCTGTTGCTCCAAATTCCAGAATCTGCTGTGTTTTATGACTGCATATTCTGCTGTCTTGGCCACTTGGCTTCCAAAATAACATAAAGCTATTTGCTGCCTGAAAGTGTGTTAATCAGTACTACCTGTGATAAATTTAACAATGAATAAAGTGGAGCCTCATCTATTCCATCTGATTTCATGGCGTAATTGTTTTTCTACCGACATGATAAGTTTGTTGTAGGAGAACAAACTTGTCTCTGGGATTTTTTTAATTCCTTGTTCATTTGGCTTTCTGCCATCCGTTGAAGAAATGTCTCATCTTGGTTCAGCACGCAGGATGGCCTAAGTTCAGGAATAAACCATAAAAGACACATTTTTGGCTTTAGCAGACAAAACTAAGAGAGAAGTACACGCAGGAGTGGCAATCAATTGATCATACTTGCTGCATTTTAGCAATGGGGCAACAGAGTGCCTGGGGTAATTTTAACTTCCTAGATAGTATCAAGCTGACCATTTTTTTGAAGTTCTATACAGCATTAAGCATTGTCAGAAATATCTGTAGTAATAGAAACATCAGTTGCTGAATATTATCAGTTTTCACATTTTATTTCTTTTTAGTATTACATCGTGTTTGCATATTGTTCCTTTTTAAAACTCTGAATATTCTTAAAGGTGAATATAGTGGGTTGTCAATAAATAGTAGAACAGCAAAACAATTATCAAGAAATACCAGATACAGTAAAGGGCTGGTTATGATTTTAAATGTCTATGTAAGAATTTTGACTAAATTATTAGGTAAGCATTCAACAATTTAGTTGAGCCAAGAATATGTTATAGATTGT
Source organism: Hemitrygon akajei (assembly GCF_048418815.1). NCBI lineage: Eukaryota > Metazoa > Chordata > Chondrichthyes > Myliobatiformes > Dasyatidae > Hemitrygon > Hemitrygon akajei. Next base: position 66,987,961 of record NC_133133.1, read on the forward strand.
TGTGGCATTTGTATGGAATCCCAATCTGCTTTTGGATTGTTAAACACAGAATTTAAGAGAAAAAATGCTTCAGTGACCAGTGGTATTATCTACTTTTTTTATATTCATGTTTTTCAATGTGGACTCACACCTAAAGACACAACTTAATTGCCTATTTATAATTAAACCAAATACTGTTTGAGCTCTAGAGCCAGAACATATAGCAGTCTTTATTTGATTATTGTCAGCATGCAGCTGGAACCTCACCAGTGATCAGGGTGTAATGATTTTAATTGACCATTTGAGACATTATGACTCACAACTGGTAGAAGGTAATGTCGCCATATGTGATGATCATTAAACAGATGACCTCTTTAGTGTATTCCCATTGTCTTCCATGATATGCTCAACACCCTGCATGGAAGTAAGGCAGGAGATTTTAATCACCTCCAGCAACACCAAGTTCTCATAAGAACATAAGAAATAGGAGCAGGAGCAGGCCACCCGCCATTCAATAAGATCATGACTGATCAAATATTTTCAAAATTTATGGTTCCCATCACATCCATCTAGCCTCCCGTCACCCTTAAGGTCAAATATTCCTTCATGCCTTGTAACATTTATAATTCTTGTTGATTAAATTACATTTGCAGCATTTTGATAACAAAGTGACATGGAGTAAAGGCTGCTCCTTATGATTAATGTGTTCCTTGAAGCTAACTTTCCGACTAAGCTATATCTTGAGTGGCAAGCCATAAACATTGCAACTTTTCTCATGAAGTAGTTCCCTCAGTGCTATTAAGTACGCAGGATCAGACCATCGACAGCAAAACCAGCAACTTGTTTCCAAGCTAGAATGCGTGTAACTTGGAGGAAAATCAGCAAGTCATGTTGTTTTCAAGCTCTGGCTGAATTTTCACTAGAAATACAGCACAAATCTTCAGTACCATAGCTGATGTTTTTAGTTTTAAAAAAAGATTTTATTCAGTGATACAGCACGGAGTAGGCCCTTCTGGCACTTTGAACCACGCTGCCCCAGTAACCCCACAACCCCGATTAAGCCTAACCTAATCATTAGACAATTTACAACTTACCCAGTATGTCTTTGGACACTGAGCGGACACAGAGCGCTGTGGGAAAACCCACACATTCCACGAGGAGGACATACAGCTCCTTACAGAAAGGCACTGAAATTGAACTGAGACCTCCGGAACATCCTGAGTTCTAGTAGCGTCACGCTAACTGCTACTCTACTGTAGTGCCCAATTTAGCAATATGGAGATTGGCCCTTCTGGCCTTTTGAGCCAGAATCCTACAAGCCCGATTAACCCTAACCTAATCATGGGACAATTTGAAATGACCAATTAACCTACGCAGTGCATCTTTAGACTGTGGGTGGAAACCGGAGCACCCAGGGAAAAACCCATGGCTCCAGAGTTGAACTGCAGAATGCTCCAAGCTGTAAAAATGTGCGCGAACCATTATGTAACATGAGTTAGTGGCAGGCTGTCTGCTATGATGTTAGTATCTTAGTGGGAAAGGAACCTGAATCAGCGCTAGGTGCTTTTAGCTTAATATAGTTGCAGATGCATTTTTCCTTGCACCTACATGTTGGGCCCTGCTTTAGTTGACAATGTTGTATTTTCTTGAGGCTACCACTTCTCATTAGGCATTTAATTATGCACCACCATTCATAACTTGCTGTATCCAGACTGCAGAATTTTAATCCAGATTTTTGGCTGTGGTGTCACACAGCTTGACCCATTCACTGTGATTTTTGCTGTTTATTTTGCATATATTATGTGTCACCACTTTGCAAGTTTAGCTCATTTTTAAGTAATCCTGGCACTGCTCTTGGCATAGCCTGCTTTTTGCCTCACTGGATCAGGGTTTATTTTCTGAAATTGATTGTAATTGCAAAGGAGGTGTGTGAAGCATGAGCTGGTTTTAAAATTGTATAGTTACCATGTTGGAATTTGAACTGGTATATCTGGATCGTAATCAGGTCTAGATTAATAATTTGATAACCTTTGTGTCAATGGCCATAGGGCTCGGTGTGGTTTCATTGTTTCAAAAACTGTTAGCTTTTATTTGGATTAAATTGCTCCATGAATAGGAACTTCCTATTGTATCTGTTCTTTCATGACAACTTTGGAGGTAGAAAGGTATCTTTGGAATGGCAACAATTTTAAATATATATACAGTTCCACTGAAAGCTAGTAAATATATGTCAAAGTGATTACAAAATTTATAAGAACTAATTTCCAGTTAAGTAGTCTTGATAAGATTTAAATAAAAAGTAATTTTAATGTTCTCAGAAATGATAAATGGTACAGGTGATATATTTATCTTCTGGGTTTACAATTGCTAATGAATCATAAAAATACACCATTGTCACAATTGATTGTGTGCTACTGTACTGACAACTAATTGAGTGCATCATAGCCTAGTTTGGAAGCATCAATGCCCAGGAGCAGCAAAGGCTACAGAAAGTGTTGGACACGGCCCAGTCCATAACAGGCAAATTCCTCCCTACCATTGAGTACATTTACTTGGAGCACTCCATTATCAAAGAGCCCTGCTATGTAGTCTATGCCCTCTTCTTTTTTCTACCATCGTCTGGTTCCATACCACCAGGTTCAGGAACAGTTACTATCTTACAATCATCAGGTTCCTGAACCAGTGTAGATAAATTCATTCACCACTACTCTGAAATGATTCTCTGACCAACAAAACCCACTTTCCAACTTTACAACTCATGTTCTCAGTAATTTTTTTTATTTGCACATTCTGTCATCTGTTGCACGTTGGTTGTTTGTCAGTCTTTGTTTATGTATCGTTTTCTGTAAATTCTACTTTATTTTTTCCTCTAAATGCCTGCAACAATATGAATCTCAAAGTACATGGACGTACTTTGATAATAAATTTACTTTGAACTTTATTAGTATAATGGAAATGAATCCTCTGAATTGTAATAAGGCCCCAGCGGTTAATATATCATTGTTAATTTGCCTTGCTCAGGTAACTTAAGCAAATTAAATGTTATTTTGAATAGATGAAGTGCAGCTTTGAAAAGCCATGGACTGCTTAGGGACAGTCAACATGGCTTTGTGTGGGTCAGGTCTTGTCTTACAAACTTACTGAGTTTCTTGAAGAAATAACAAAAGGTACTTGATGAGGGTAAGGCGATGGATATTATCAATGTAGATTTCAGAACGGTATTTGATGAGGACCCTCATGGCAGGTTGATTCAGATGATAAAGTTGTATGTGAACTTGGGTAAATTGCAAGTTTGGATGTGGAATTGTGTGCCCATTCAACATAGAGTGTAGGGGTGGAAGGCTATTTGTTTGGCTGGAATTGTATGAACAGAGATGTTTCGCAAGGATCAGTGCTGGGACCTCTGTTACTTGTGATGTATCTTAGTGATTTGGATGAAAATGTAAATAGGTAGATAAGCACATTTGCAAATGACAACAAATTTGGTAGCATATCAATTACAGGTATGGGCAGAAAAGTGACAGTCCAGGTAAGTGTGAGGTGTTGCTCTTTGGGAGGTCAAATGGAAGGAGAAAGTATACAGTTAATGGTAAATCCACCCTAATAACACTGAGGTGCAGAGCAACTTGGGGTCTGCGTCCAGGTCCATAGCTCACTGAAAATGGCTACACAAATGTATGTGTGGTAAAGGAAATCCATGGAATGGTTGTCTTCATTTGTATGGGTGTTGACTATAAGATTAAAGAAGTCATGCTGCCGCTATATAAAACTTTCTTCAGACCACACTTGGAGTATTGGGCAGTTCTGGTCACCATATTATAGGATAGATGTGGAGATTGTAGAATAGGTGCAGATGTTTCCCAGATGCTACCTGCATTAGAGGGTATTAACTATAAGGACAGGTTGGACATGGGTTGTTTTCATGATTTTTTTTAATTGAAAGGCATACATATGGTAGACATTCAGAATTTGTTCCCCAAGGTAGTAATGCAAGACACTAGAGGATATGCTTTTAAGGTTAAAAGGGGGATGTTTAGAGGAGACATGAGGAGAACGTTTTTACACATAGCAAGTTAGTTCCTGGAATGGGTTACCAGGAATAGTAATAGAATCAGGCAATTTGATGGTGTTTATGAGGCTTTTATATAGACACATGAATTTGAAGGGAATGGAGAGATATAGATGATAAACGGGAAGAGGACTTTTAGTATAAATTGGCTTTGTGGCTGGCACATAGTGGACCAAATAGTCTGTCTGGTATTGTACTGCTTTATGTTCTTATAAAACACCATGTTAGAAAATTAGTTTTTTAAAAGAGTGGAACTTGCTAATACATTTAGCAAGTTCCACTCTTGTTTGGCAACAGCATATTCATTTAGGAGCTTGAAAATTCTTGTATCCTTGGAAGTTAAATAGCACATTCAGGAACCTCATGGACCTCATCTTAAATCCAAGTAAGGAGAATAATCATATTTTGGCGGGGTTTCTATAGTATTACGGGGGGAGGGGGGAAATAGGGTGCTTCGCTTTGGTTGGATTTTTTTTAAACAACAGACAACGCAAGTTTTAAAGTAGCGTTTTTGCAAGAGTATTTATTTCCTCTGAGTATAACCAATATAAGGTGATTAGTATCATTGACACTTTCTAAGCTTCCCAATCATCAAAATTCAAATCTGTAGTGTCAAAGTAAATTTATTATCCAAGTATATATGTCATCTTGAGATTCATTTTCTTGCAGGCATTTACAGGTAAATAAAGAGATACAATTTAATTTATTAAAAGCTTTACATAAATAAAAAACTGACAACCACTGTGAGGAAAAAAGATAAATTGTGGAAACACACATAAAATGCTTGTGGAATGCAGCAGGTGCTAACAGTAACTAAGAATGTAAGTTCTGAAGTCCTTGCAAGTGAGTTTACTGGTGATGGAATCAATTCAGTGCTGAGGTATGGTGAAATTCAAACTCTGCAGATTACTTTGATTCAAACTAGAGTGGTTAAAAATGCCGGAGTTCCAGTAGATACTATCATCAGCACAGTTCTGTTGTCCCCAGTCATGTGGGTTTAGGGTGGAATAGATGTAACTGAACTTCCAGTGATTTGATATACACTACTAGAGACACACTGATGAAAAAAAACATACACTTTTTGTCTATAACTTATACTTTTGCAACATTGGATGCCAAGAATATTTGACCCTAGATTGTAATAATCAGAATTAATGAGCAATTGTCATCTACCTATTTATTTTCATTTGTTTTTCTGTTTTGCTGTTTCAAAGTTGTAGATTCAGTAATTGATTTTTTTAATATTCACACTTAAAACTTACGTTGGTGATGGGTAGAAACAAACAATTTTACATTCATACTTACTTAGCCCAGTGTCCATATAAAACCCTTTTCTTTAGAATTGCAGGATATATAACTTGTTTGACGATATATATTATATCCAATAGCTCTTTCACTTCATTTATTCTACAGCACCTCTTAATTTAAAAACTCCAGCATGCAATTGAACTGTAGGCTCAATGTTTTAGTGCTGCTTTTATGTGGGTTTTCATAGCTAAATTTAGATGGAGCATTCCCTTTCTTCAATTATGATATTAAAAGTATATTTGCACGTGGTCAAGGAAAGTATTGAATATGAGAATGGCAAATTGTGTACATCTATTTTAGGGAAAACTTCAGAAATCACTGCAAACCCAGCACAAACAGTATTTTTTATTATAGTCACTGGTATTTTATAAGCAAATAATGTTAAAGAAAAATTATTGGTATTTTAAAAGAAAATAAAGCTAAAGAAGAATAAATGTGCTTTACATGTTCACCAAGTTAAAGAAACTAGAGACATGGTGCCTAATTCATGCTTCATAAATTACTTTGGAGTCTTGAAAGGGGACAGTAGTCAAACTGCTTTGACCTTAAGAATGACACATGTGGATAAAATGCAGCTGGGCTATTGTCCATGAGACAGTGAGTATGTGGAATGGGATTTATATGTATGTTGTTTTGGTGCAAATTTTTTTTGTCAAGGGAGCCACTGTGCAAACAGTAGCTTCTGATAGCACCTGCTTCTATTTAGAGAGCATGGGAGGCTTTTTTTTGCAGAGCTTCAGTAGCCATTCCATTCATCCTTACACAAAAGAACTGCATAAAGGGTGCATTCCAGTGACGCTTCAATAAACCAAAGCCAGCAACAAGGGAGAGACCCTTGTAAATATTGGTCCAGTTTATCGGCTGTTGTCCATTATCAGGTTACATCTGGACCTTGTGTTAGCATGAATACGGCACTCTTTGTAGGCAGGCAATTTTTCAGGTGCTGTAAAAATGTATTTAGGTAACCATTGCTTATTATGATTTGCTCATAAATTGCTGATTTTGGGCTTTACATTTTCTCTAAAGGAAAAGGCATTGTGAATGCTGTGCTGTGAAAGTTAATGCCGCGAACTGGGAATTATCTTGCACATGACAACCCAGCAATTAACAAATTTGCTAATTAGAAGGCAGTGCAGGAATCATGTAAAACTTATGCCCTCTCAATGCATTTCCAACTAGTAGATTATTTCAGAAATAAAAGGTTAATGTTAAATTCACAATGGTGAGTCAGCATTAATGAACAAGCTAACTATTTTGTACAGGATTGTTTCAAAATAGTGTTTGGATTTTTGATTTCGATTTCTAACATGGTATTATATTGCTGGCATTATACTCCAAATTTAATATGACAATGCATTGTTCCTTTAGATAGGGTACATAACAGCAGCTAGTATATCTAAATGCAAAGTAACAGACAAGAGGACTGTTTCCAGTATAGTACTAACACAGAACATGTGTATATATAACTCGGCTTAACATTTGCAACTGCAGAGATGGCACAGAATGTAAGATCCTTTTGCTGATGTGGCTGTTCTTTTAGTGATGTAGATTAACTCAGTTTCAGGTTGTTTCATTGTTCGTTATAGAGCAGATACCTATTTTACACAGAAGTGCAGTTGATCTTGAGACTTATGCTACAAAGACTAGTTTCTCAAGTTACCAGTAATTGGGAAAGACTTGCAAACATTTTGCTCTATTCGGGAAGTGTTGATTAAAACATCGGTAGCTGAGCGAAGGGCGCTGAGTAGGCTACGGTCAATTATGGATAACTCTGAACATCCTCTACATAGCACCATCCAGAGACAGAGAAGCAGTTTCAGCGACAGGTTACTATCGATGCAATGCTCCTCAGACAGGATGAAGAGGTCAATACTCCCCAATGCCATTAGGCTTTACAATTCTACCGCCAGGACTTAAGAACTTTTTAAAAGCTATTATTAATGCTTTTTGAGATAGTGATTTAGATGCATATCATATTTTTACTGAGTTAAGTATTGTATGTAATTAGTTTTGCTACAACAAGTGTATGGACATTGGAAAAAAAGTTGAATTTCCCCATGGGGATGAATAAAGTATCTATCTATCTATCTAACTCAGTTGGAAAATCATATTCAGCATTCATAAGGCAATGTTGTTGTTATGTTTGAAAACAGTGTTGAGTGTAGGACAATGAGGTAATCAATGATGCCCACGTAGAAATTTCTATATATGTGGCACCTAAATGGATTAAATCTGATGTCAAGCCAATCTACGTTAAACAAGGCCAGTTGCTTATTCCTCGAGGAACAGTGTGGAAGATGATCTACCAGTGTCATAAATTCATTTTAATTTTCTTAATTTCTTTCTGTATTATTTTATACATGATGTCTTACAACATGGGAAAAGCATGGAATCGATCCTGGCTTGGAAGGAAGGCATCCTTGTCAGCATTGCAGATAATTTCATTTCACTGTTTTCTCCTTATAATCCTACAACCTCGTTCCCTTCCAATACATATCCTGCTCCCTTTCAATGCTATGATTGAATCTGCCTCCACTACTCCCATTTTCAGTGTATTTTAACTCAAACCACTCATTGTGTACTCTCTTTAGATCCTACATAATTATAAATAACAGATTATCTCAGTCTCCTGTATACATGTAACTAAAGTCACACATCAGTGGACTAATTCTGTTATATCCCTTCTACACCCTCCTTGGGTCTCTTAAATCTTTACTAAGGTATGGAGTCTTGAACTGGACACTATACTATAGTTGTGGCTGAAACAATGATTTATAAAGATTCAGCATGACTTCCATGCTCTTGTAGAACCATAAATTATTACAGCACAGAAGCAGGCCTTTTGGCCCTTCTTGGCTGTGCCAAACCATTTTTCTGCCTAGTCCCACTGACCTGCACCTGGACCATATCCCTCCATACACCTCTCATCCATGTACCCATCCAAGTTCTTCTTAAATGTTAAAAGTGAGCCCGCATTTACCACTTCATCTGGCAGCTCATTCCACAGTCCCACCACTCTCTGTGTGAAGAAGCTGCCTCCTAATGTTCCTTTAAATTTTCTCCCTTCACCCTTAACCCATGTCCTCTAGTTTTTTTCTCCCTTAGCCTCAGTGGAAAAAGCCTACTTGCATTCACTCTGTCTATGCCTATCATAATTTTATACACCTCTATCAAATCTCCCGTCATTCTTCTACGCTCCAGGGAATAAAGTCCTAAACTCTTCAACCTTTCTCTGTAACTCAGTTTCTCAAGTCCTGGCAACATCCTTGTAAACCTTCTCCTCACTCTTTCAACCTTATTAATATCCTTCCTGTAATTCGGTGACCAAAACTGCACACAAGACTCCAAATTCGGCCTCACCAATGCCTTATACAACCTCACCATTACATTCTAACTCTTATACTCAATACTTTGATTTATAAAGGCCAATGTACCAAAAGCTCACTTTACTACCCTATCTACCTGTGATGCCACTTTCAGGGAATTTTGTATCTGTATTTCCAGATCTCTCTGTTCTACTGCACTCCTCAGTGCCCTACCATTTACCTTGTGTGTTCTATCTTGGTTTTTCCTTCCAAAGTGCAATACCTCACACTTAAACTTGCTATCTTAATCTTGCTGTATTAAACTCCATCTGCCATTTTTCAGCCCATTTTTCCAGCTGGTCCAAGTCCCTCTGCAAGCTTTGAAAACCTTCCTCACTGTCCACTACACCTCCAATCTTTGTATCATCAGCAAATTTGCTGGTCCAATTTACCACATTACCATCCAGATCATTGATATAGATGACAAATAACAATGGACCCAGCACTGATCCCAGTGGCACACCACTAGTCACAAGCCTGCACTCAGAGAAGCAATCCTCCACTACCACTCTCTGGCTTCTCCCATTGAGCCAAAGTCTAATCCAATTTACTACCTCACCATGTATACCTAGCAACTGAATCTTCCTAATTAACCTCCCATGCGGGACCTTGTCAAAGGCCTTACTGAAGTCCATATAGACAACATCTACTGCCTTCCCTTCATCCACTTTCCTGGTAACCTCCTTGAAAAACTCGACTAGATTTGTTAAACATGACCTACCATGCACAAAACTGTCTTGGCTGTCCCTAATAAGTCCCTTTCTATGTAAGTACTTGTAGATCCTATCTCTTAGTACTCCTTCCAATAATTTACCTACTACTGATGTCAAATTTACCAGCCTATAATTTCCCAGATTACTTTTAGGGCAACAACGGAACAACATGAGCTATCCTCCAATCCTCCGGCATCTCACCCATAGATACTGACACTTTAAATATATCTGCCAGTGCCCCTGCAATTTCAACACTAGTCTCCTTCAAGGTCCAAGTGAATACCCTGTCAGGTCCTGGGGATTTACCTTCTCTGATTTGCCTCAAGATAGCAAGCACCTCCTCCTCTTCAGTTTATATAGGTCCCATGACCTCACTACTTGTTTGCCTGATTTCCATGACTCCATGCCAGTTTCCTTAGTAAATACAGACGTAAAAAAAAAAAAATTAAGATCTCCCCCCGTTTCTTTTGGTTCCATATATAGCTGACCACTCTGATCTTCAAGAGGACCAATTTTATCCCTTACTATCCTTTTGCTCTTAATATACTTGTAGAAGCTCTTTGGATTATCCTTCACCTTGACTGCCAAAGCTACCTCATGCCTTCTTTTAGCCCTCCTGATTTCTCTCTTAGGTTTTTTTTTGCACTTTTTATACTCCTCAAGCACTTTATCTGCTCCCTTTTTCCTATACATGTCATACATCTCTCTTCTTTATCAGAGTTCCAATATCCCTAGAGAACCAAGGTTCCTTATTCTTACTCATTTTGCCTTTAATCCTGACAGGAACATACAAAGTCTGCACTCTCAAACTTTCTCCTTTGAAGGCCTCCCACTTACCAATGACATCCTTGCCAGAGAACAAACTGTCCCAATCCACACTTTTTAGATCCTTTCTCATTTCTTCAAATTTGGCCTTTTTCCAGTTTAAAACCTCAACCCGAGGACCAAATCTATCTTTAACCATGATCAAGTTGAAACTAATGGTGTTATGATCGCTCAACCAAAGTGTTCCCCTACGCACACTTCTGTCACCTGTCCTAACTCGTTTCCTAATAGGAGATCTAATATTGCATCCTCTGTAGTCGGTACCTCTATATATTGATTTAGAAAACTTTCCGGAACACATTTTACAAACTCTAACCCGTCTAGACCTTTAACATTATGGGAGTTGCAATCAATATGTGGAAAATTAAAATCCCCTGCTATCGCAACTTGTACTTGATTTTATCTGTGCAGTGCAGGATTCTGTAACTTTTTTAAACCTACATTGCCACTTTCAGTGTGTAGTTACTTAAGATCACTTTGTGTATGGTATCTGGATGATAAGCAGGTAAAAACTTTTTACTGTATCTTGGTACATATAACAACAATAAACCAATTACCACTGATACCTCTGATTTTGTACCACCATTACAATGGTGCTCTCCAGTTTGTATTGCTTCTCATCATTCTTTCTATGTAACATTTCACATGTTTCTGTGCAAAATATTGTCTGCATGTATCTCATCTAGCTTGCCTATATCATCTTGAGGTCTTGCTGTCCCTTTTGTGGTAATCTTACTAAATTTAATATAATTTTTGGGTTTTTAGGTGCAGTTACAAAGACTACAACTAACATTATAAGTTGAATAGGTTTGCCTTAATGTCTAGAGCTTTTAAAGAGGAAATTATATTGCCTGATTGTGTAGAGAAACATACAGAATGAAGATTAGTGATAAATGTATATTTTTAATTGGTCATTCTGGAAGAAAAGGCAAAAGGGGTTGTATTTTATTCACAAGATTGTGGCATATAAAAGCATAGGATTTTCAAATCCCTTTTCTTTCTACTTATTTTACATATGACCATTTAAAAAGTTCAAGTTTAATTGTTATTCAACCATACATGAATATCCATGAATACAGCCAAACAATACAGTTTCTCCAGGGCCAAAGTTCCAACAGTCACACGCAACACAAGGTACATTTGTTTAGAGATACAACGTGGAATAGGCCCTTCCTGCTCTTCGAGCCGTGCCACCCAACAACCCCAGATTTAACCCTAACTGAATCACAGAACAGTTTACAAGGACTAATTATTCTGTTAACCTGTACTTCTTTGGACTGTGGGAGGAAATTGGAGCACTCAGAGGATACCCGCACATTGCATGGGAAAGACAAACACGTCGGAATTGAACTCTGACCCCTGGAACTGTAGTAGCGTCACGCTAACCACTATGCTACTGTGGTGCTACTTCACTGGTAGTCAAACAAAATGTGCAACAAATTTGAGACAGCAGTTTTGTGAGGTGATAATGCAGTAACAAGCAGTTTTTTTTGTGATTTTTATTGCTGCAATGCTGACATCACCTTTGACAAGATTCTTGCTGCAGTAGAATATTGAGAGCATGAGATGCAGAGTCTTTGAAAGTGAGTCCATAGGTTGTGGGAACAGTTCCATGATGGATGGTTCAAAAACCTGATGATTGAGGGGTAATAACAGTTTCTGAACCCTGGTGGTGTGGGTCCTGAGACTCCTGTACCACCTTTCTGATTGCAGCAGTGAGAAAGGAACATGGTCTGGGTGGCGGGGGTCTTGGGTGGGTGCTGCCTTCCTGCAACAGCGCTCCGTGTGGATGTGCTCAACGATGGGGAGGGCTTTACCCCATGATAGACTGGACCATATCCACTACTTTTTGTAGGATTTTCTGTTCAAGGGCATTGGTGTTTCCATACCAGCTGTGATACAACCAGTCAATATAATCTCCACCATAATTTTGTCAAAGTTTTCGATGGCATTGCCATGCTTTCTTTGTAATTGCACTTGCATGTTGGGCCCAGGACAGATTCTCTGAAATGATAACACAGAAGAATTTAAAGTTGCTGACCCTCTTCACCTTTGATCCTCCGATGAGGACTGGCTTATGGACCTCCAGTTTCCTCCCCCTGAAGTCAATAAACATTTCCTTGCTCTTGGTGACATTGAGTGAGGGTTTGTTGTTGTGACACCACTCAGCCAGATTTTCAGTCTCTCTCCAATATGCTGATTCATCACTACCTTTGATTCGGCTAACAACAATGGTGTCATCAGCAAACTTAAATGTGGGATTTGAGCTGTCCTTAGCCTCACAATCACAAGTATAAAATGAGTAGAGCAGGGGGCTAAACATGTAGCCTTGTGGTACACTTGTGCTGATGGTGATTCTGGAGGACATGTCGTTGCCAATCCAAACTGACTGGGGTCTGCAAGTGAGGAATTTGAGGATCCAATTGCACAAAGAGGTGTTGATGCCCAAAGCATTAAAGTTTATTGATTAGTTTTGAAGGTATGATGGTATTGAATCATGAGCTGAAGTTAGTAATGAGCATACTGACATATACATCTTTGCTGACCAGATGTTCCAGGGTGAGTGAAGAGCAAATGAAATGAAATGGCATCTACTCTGGACTTGCTCTGCCGGTAGGCAAATTAGAGTGGGTCCAATTTGCTTCTCAGTGGGTGTTGATATGTCTCATTGTCAACCTCTCAAAACACTTTTTCATAGTGGATGTAAGTGCTACTGGAAGATAGTAATTGAGTCGGGTTACCATGTACCTCTGACTGCTGAAGCGAGAGGTTAAAGATCTCAGTAAACAATCCAGCCAGTTGATCAGCACAGGTCTTCAGTATCCGGCCAGGTACATCATTGGGTTGGATGCTTTCTGTTGGTTCACCATCCTAAAAGTTGAACTCACATTGGCCTCAGAGACTGAAATTGAATTGAAATGAATTGAATTGACTTTATTTCTTACATCCTTCACATACATGAGGAGTAAAAATCTTTATGTTACATATCTGTCTAAATGTGCAATAGGCAATCATTGTAATTTATAATTTATAATAAATAGAACAGTCAATGTAATATAGAGTACACTCAAATCAGCGTGAGTTAATCAGTCTGATGGCCTGGTGGAAGAAGCTGTCCTGGAGTCTGATGGTCCTGGCTTTTATACAGTGGTGCCATTTCCCAGATGGTAGCAGCTGGAATAGATTGTGGTTGGGGTGACTCAGGTCCCCACTGATCCTATGGGCTGTTTTAACACACCTGTCCTTGTAAATATCCTGAATCATGGGAAGTTCACAACTACAGATACATTGGGCTGTCTGCACCACTCTCTGCATAGTCCTGCAATTAAGGGAGGTACAGTTCCCATACCAAGCAGTGATGCAGCCAGTCAGGATGCTCTCAATTGTGCCCCTGTAGAAAGTTCTTAGGAATTGGGGGCCCATTCCTAACTTCCTCAACTGTCTGAGGTGAAAGAGGTGCTGTTGCACCTTTTTCACCACACATCTGGTGTGTACAGACCACGTGAGGTCCTCAGTGATGTGGTTGTTGAGAAACTTAAAAGCTGTTTACCCTCTCAACCCCAGATCCATTGATGTCAATAGGTGTTAGCCCTTCTCCATTCCTCCTGTAATCCACAACCAGTTCCTTTGTTTTTGTGACATTATAGGGCCATCAGGGGCTGAGTGAGTTCATGAAGGTACCTCCATGTTTTGACAGTCAAAATGAATATCGAAGGCATTGAGCTCATCTGAGAGCGAAGCCTTATTGTCACCTGTGTCTCTTGGTTTCACTTTGTAAGAGGTGTTAGCATTCGAGCCCTGCCACAGGTGTTGAGTATCCTTCAGCATGTTACAAAGAAAGCATGGCAATGCCAGCAATATAGAGGAGTCTGCACTGAGAGCACCGGATGCAGTAGAGAACCCCAAATGATTTGCATGTGAAATATTGCCTCACCTGGAATGACTGTTCGGGTACCTGAAGGAAGGTGAGGGAGGAGATGAATGGGCAAGTGTAATACTTTTGCCGCTTGCAGGGTTAAATGCCTGGAGGGAGGATAGTGGGAAGGGATGAATAGGCAAATGAATCACTGAGGGAGCGATCCTTGTGGGGGGGGGGGGGGGTGGAGGGAAAGAGAGAGAGAGAGAGAGATATCTTTTGAAGATGGTGGAAGTTGCACTGATGACCTGGAAAGGAAAGCCCCGTCCTGGAAACAGATATGGTGGAGACAAAGAAACTGAGAAAAGGAATGGCATTTTTGCAGGAGACGGTAGGAAGAGGTACAGTCAAGAGAATTGGTGGGTTTATAAAAGGTATCGGTAGGCAGTTTGTCTCCAGAGATGGAGGCAGAAAGATCAAGAAAAGCAAAGGAGATGTCACAAATAGACCAAGTTAATATCAGAGTAGGGTTGAAGTTGGAGGCAAAGTTGATGAAACTGATGAGCTTAGCATGGATGCATGAAGCAGTGCCAATTCAGTTACCTATGTAGTGCAGAAAGAGTTGTGGAGCATTACCAGAGTAAGTTTGGACCATGGACTGTTCCATGTAGCCACCAAAAAGGCAGGTGTATCTGGGGTCCATGCGGATACCCATAGCTAACACCTTGAGTTTTGAGAAAATGGGAGCAGCCAAAAGAGAAATTGTTGAGAGTGAGGACAAGTTCTGCCAGAGGGAGGAGGGTGGTGGTGAAGGGGAACTGGAGTAAGTAAGAGGAGGTGTCTGAGGGTTGCCATCTGGTCTCAGGGTACAGGTCAGTCCGCCATGCTACAACAGCACCCCCCTTTGTTGGTTTGATGGTGAGGTTGGAATTGCTGCGGAGAAAGTGGGGGGCAGTACATTCAGAGGGGGTAAGATGGGAGGAGGAGAGACGAGTGCTGAAGTTGGGCTGATTGATCTCTCGTCGGCAATTAGAGATGAAATGATCCAGAGCAGGCAGAGAACCAGAGCAGGGACTCCAAGAAGAGGCGGGTTAGAGATGGGAGAAGGGGTCAGTGGAGAATTCTTGCCAAAGAAGTGGACTTGGAACTGGTGGTGGGGGAAGAAGAGCTTGGCATTGTGGTGAGCGCAGAAATCACTGTGGTGTGGGTGGAGGGGGCAAATATAATGCCCCTGCTGGGACAGAATATTCCACCTCAGAGGGGAAGGTCAGAAGGGATGGTGAAGACATGGCAGGGATTAGAGCTGGGATCAGAGGGAGGAAGAGAGTTCAGGGAAGATGGAGTGTGAGGAAGATAGAGGCTTCAAGGACCCAAGAGGTGATGGGGAAGCCTGAGAGTTCCGGACTTGGGGAGTAGTGGAAACATTCCCAATGATCCAAAAATCTGAAGCCCTCCTTTCCACTTTCCCTTTAGCCAAATATTCATCTGACCCATCTTCCTATTCCTATATTTAGGACCCAGAAGGTCCCCAGAGAGCCAGTGGACACAGTGTGCTCCTGCTCCAGGGATATCCAGGCATGGACATATCTTCAGAAGCAGTGCAAGCATTTGTCTTGGGCTAAAGGCTCAAGGCTAAAGGCCCGCTACTTCGACCTGTGGATAGTCTCTTAGGCCATAAACACGAGCAGACTGATCAGGAGGTCCCCCAACTAATTCATCTCTTCTATATCTGATGCTGTAAGATCAGAAGAGGAGTTGAATTGCAGCAGCAACTTGAGGAGCAGCTCCTTAAAATACTCAGATAGGGGTTGCAACTTCTCACATTCCATATAGACATGGAACAGAAGCATCTTGCAAGTGAGGAAATTGCAGACAGCCTAGGAATGTGTTAACCATCTCAAACACTGATGGGAAGGGGTGGGGGGGGCAGGGTAGAAGCTGGCATAATGCCCATGTAGAGAGAACTCTAGTAGGGATCCCACTCTGCCAAGGCCTCAGTATTAAAATCATTGAAATGGCTAGAACTGTAGGTCATTAGTGTTGCAATCAAAGTTGAAAGTAAATTTATTTTCAAAGTACATTTATTTCACCATATACAACCCTGCAATTCATTTTCTTGCATACACAGTAAATACAAAGGAACAATAGAATCAATGAAAACTGCATAGTATTAAAGATGGACAAAAAAGCAATATGCAAAAGACAACAAATTGTGCAAATATAAAACAAAAAACAATAATAACAGTAAATAATTAAGTCATAAATATTGAGAACATGAGTTGTAGAGTCTTTGACAGTGAGTCCATAGGTTGTGGAATCATTTCAGTGCTGCTTTCCTACGACAACACACCTTGTAGATGTATTCAGTGATGGAGCTTTACCTGTGATGGGCAAGGCTCTATCAAGTACTTCTTGTAGGCTGTTATGTTCAAGGGTGTTGGTGTTTCCATACCAGGCCATGTTGCAACAAGCCAATATATTCTCCACCGTACATCTATAGAAGCCTGTCAGAGTTTTAGGTGACGTACTGAATCTTCACAAACTTGTAAGAAAATAAGAGACGCTGCAATGCCTCCTTTGTAATGGCACTTATAAGCTGGACCCAAGACAGATCTTCTGAAATGATAAAGCTGTGTATGTTATCATGTTCTTTTGATTAACTGTAAATGAACAAAATCAGTGCAGAAACTTGGTACAAGATAATCGATCCATTATGCTATCCATTATCCATTGCTTTCATTGAACCTGAAAGTGTTGCGTGTTTGTAGCCAAGGAAACCTTTCAGCATGGCATGATTTTTTAAGAAGTCTGTTTCATTGGCATTGTTGGTATCATCTGCACAAAATTTAGATTTCCATGTTTCTGCCATTAACAAGACATTTTCACCCAGAGATGTTGCTGCTCACTGGATGTTTTTTGTTTCTCGCACAATTCTCTGTAAACTCTGGAGACTGTCGTCCATGAAAATCCTAGGAGATCAGCAGTTTTTGAGATAATAAAACCACCCATTTTGTATTAACGGTTATTCCACAGTCACTGAGATCACATTTCTTCCTTATTCTGATATTTAGTCTGAGCAACAACTGAACTCCTTGCCCATATCTGCATATTTTTATGCATGAATTGCTGTCACATGATTGGCTGATCAGATATTTGTATAACAAACAGGTGTACAGATGTAGCCTATAAAGTGCCCATTACGAATTTAAGCATTGGTTAATTATGTGTTGGCTAAATTGATAAGCACTGGTAACATTTCTATACAGATTGTTCCAAAATCCAGTGACAGGTCATTTATCTGTTTTTGTTCATGTTTCAAAGTTACAGATGATTATTAAGAAAAGATTATTAGACAGAGTATCAGTTTTCATATCTGAGATGGTTGCTATCATTTTAGTCTTAGAAGAGGTCAAAGAAGTACACCTTGATTATGTACTGCTCTGCTCTGATTCGTTACTGATTTTGACATCTATAAATTCAGGTACAGGTCAACCTTCACTTATCTGACTACCTGTAATCTGGTTCCTTCGATAATCCGGCACTGAGTTCAAATTTTCTGCACAACTGTAATTTCAAATTTCCCGGGCCACCATACCAATCTGCTGCACATTGTTTTGGTTGCGCTAGATCTGTGCACGTATTAGCGCGCTCTTGTAAGCACAGACAAGCGATTCCTGCTTGTTTTCCTGCATTTATTAATATCATTTGCATGAGGTGCGGCCGCCCAGCACCCGCCTGTCTCACCCGCCAGTGGCAGGGGAGCAGGTGCGCGCTGGGTCAGTCCTCCTTGCCCGCCTGCTGGCAGTTGCACACTGCCCTCCGGCATCACCCAGCCGGTGCTCTGTTCTCTTCTGCCTACAACCTTAGATGCGACCCGTTGAACTTAAGCATATTACTAAGCTGAGGAAAAGAAACTTAACGAGGATTCCCTCAGTAACTGTGAGTGAAGAAGGAGGAGCCCAGCGCTGAATCCCCGGCTGCCTGGCAGCCGCGTAAAATGTGGCATATAGAAGACCCCCTTTCTCCGACTTCTGCTTCTGCTCACCCAGATGTGCTGCCACCATCATAAACAGTTTTTGAAGAAACTTGTTCAAGTTTCAGCACCAGTTCCTGATGTTTCACTCATTTTTCAAGATTAAGATGTTAATGATCCTGACAACCCCACACTTTCAGATATGTAACTTTGCCTGAAGGTATATTAAACGTCTCACTTTAGAAGCGGAAGTGCTCAACTATTCTGTATAAGTTAAATCCTGTACATTTACCTGTACCTTTTGTTTTATCTGTGCCTGTACAATATATTACTTCATTAAAATTTCACTTGCTACTCATTTAATATATCTGTTTCATTATTATTGAACTTGTACTGATTTACATGATATTTTAAAGGTATGATGAGGCGGTTAGCTATTGCTTAATGTGATCCTTCTGTAATTCGGCATTTTCACTAATCCTGCACTCCTCAGGTCTCAATGGTGCTGGATTATGGAAAGTCGACCTGTACTTCAAATTGTAGGCTCGATATTCCTCTAGAAATTAGACATCTGTTGAGGCTGCACGGTCTAGGCTTATGTGTCCATTTCTTATGGATCCCTACCCAATTGAGTTTGAAGGAAACAAAGTGACAGACTTTCTAGCCAAGCAATCACCAAACATTAAGGATTTAGATTTGTAGTTCCTTTGCATGAAAGGGTGAAGAAGGTCATAATTTGAAAAGCTCATTTGATCACTTTATCTACAAAGTTGGGATAAGGAAAGAAAATAAATTTTAAAATAAAATTCAGAGAATGGTGGGACCTCATTTGGGAGATAGGTATAACAGGAGGGAAGTAGTTATATGTTTACATATTGGACATACTAGGTGAATAATTCCTTGTTCAGAACTAACATGCAGGGATACAGTATTTGTAGAGAGCGCATTTGTCAAAAAAACATTGCAGCATATATTTGAATGCTGAGCCTATGTGGTGCAAAGGAAACATCTAATAGCTAAATTGAGATCTTTGAGACAGACACAGTTCAACATTGAAAGTTTGTTATGATGTCACTGCCATTGTAATGTGCAGTATATATACTTAATTGACTTTCTGAAGACGTCTTGATGTTTAAGTTTTTTGGGGAGTAGAATTTAAAGTGGCTGTACTTCCTGACTTTTTGCTCCACACTCCAGCTCAGTAGGTGGCAGTAATGCATTTTGTATTGGTCTGCGAACCACCATTAAACATTATGAGAGGAAGAAGATGATGCACTGGAGTGATATGGCAACAGAGTTTTGGATGAATTAAGTGTCAAAGATAGGATATCAACTAAAAATAGGTGAAACAGGCAGGCTTAGAAGCTACTAAAACTATGGATGGCACTTACATTAGATTGTGAACTGAATCAGAAACATGATCAGGTGACCTTAGAAATGGGAACAGGTCTTGGTGTTGAGGTGGAAACATGATTAGGTGTTCATCTCAATTTCTGAACTGAACTGTTGCTAACAGTCTGGTATAGGTTCAGATAAATATCTGAATAATGGAGATTATGATGGGGATTGAGGGCAATACATTTGTCTGTCCAATATATCGGTGAAGTTTTCTGATCAACTATTACCAAATGTCTAAGAAGCAGTCATTTTTCAGGAAATGGATGTTATGGTAAAATTGAGCTGTGCTTCATCAGTATATGTGTGAAAACTGAGCCAAATTTTCATTCACTGAGAGATGTGGAGTAAGGTAGTGGCAAATGGGAATAAGGATGAATCTTCACTAATCTTAGAAGTGTCATATTAATGTAAATTGATATTGTATGGCACTATGGCAAAAGGATTGTTGAAATTTTGAAAATGTAATTTTCCCCTCTTTCTGAATCTGTTGAATGTTATCCTCAAAGCATGTTGTCTTCTCTTGATTCAGTATTTATCCAATAACTTTTTAAAAATCTTGTTTATAAGAATGTTATCAAGGGCATTATTCTCTGTTTCAAAATGCTAAGTTTCATAAATTGGTATTGCACTCAAACTTAAATCATTATTAGAATGATTCTTTTCTGCTAGTCTGAAGTGATTAAATAATGGAAGTATTTCTGAGGCATGTGCTGACACACATCAGTCAAAAAAAGACACCACTGTTTATTGATTAGACATATATGTTCAGTTGTATGGAAACCTTACCTTTAAGTAAATCTTTTTACAGTTTGCTGTTCAAATATAAGGACTAATGTTTGTGGTTGTCTGTGGTTAATAATTATTTTCATTTGCAAAAATACTGCAAGCTATTATTTACTTGCAACTACTGCCAATTTTAATTTACACCACAACAAAATTCTAAGGTTGGAATCATTAAAATATTCGTCACATTTAAAACTATTCATGGAAGTAGCCAATATTACATGGGCAAGATGATGTCTTCAAGAGCTTCCAGTAAGCTCAGTTTTTTCCTCAGAAGATAACCTTTGTTAGTTTCTTAAAAAAATTCCAAAATGCTATGGTAATGTCTTTCATTTTCTTGTGTATCAGCGTTGTCAGCATGTGTTACTTACATAGGTTGTCCTCCCAATGTAGTCATAAATAAATTGCATACATGGTTATACTTGAAGATACTTCTTCTGTACTGTTAGTACATGAACCCTAATTTGCCATGTAAAAAAATGCATATATTTAACTACTTTGAGTAAAAATGCATATATTTAACTACTTTGAGTCAGCAATATTCTCTTTCCAAAATGGATTAAAGTAAGAATTAGAAATAGGAGCAGCTGGCCATGTGGTTCCTTGATCCACCTCCACCATTCAATAAGGTAAACTGATTGTCAGCTCCACATTCCTGCCTGCTCCTTCCTGCTGGACCTCATTTACAGTCCTAACTACTGAGTTAGCTATGCTTAACTATATCAAGTCATTCCGAGAATTTTCTGGGATAGAGAATTTCAAAGACTCACTACTTGCTGATAGAATAAATTTTCTTTTCATTTATTTTGAAACCATGTTCCCTGTTTCTCTGACAAGGGGGAGATAACCTCTTGTCATCTACTTCGTTGAGCCCACTTTGAGTTTTAAAGATCACTTTCGATTTTTGAAATTTCACTGGCATTCTGTGCACACAAAGTTCTTTTCCATCTTAGTAGTACAGTTTGGGAGAGATTGCTGGAGAAATGTGGTGCACCAGTTTGTGGAATGAATGTTTAGGATGGTGGACCCCAAGTACTAACCTTGAATGGTGACCCTGAGTACTAATCTTGAATGGTGTTAAACTTGCGTCTGAATGGCACTTAGCTGGTAAAATGGTGAATATAGCACTACACATTTGACTTGATGCTTTGTTGATGGTGGAAAGACTGTCATGTCAGGAGGTGAAACGCTTCCCATAGGCTACCCAGTCTGTGAAATGTTCTTGTCATGATATTTAATTAGGAGTAAAACTGATCTGAATAGAAGGCATTGAAATGAATAATGACTTTTACTTTTTAATGATGTTATGATTATAAGAAGGGGATTTTGGAGTTGTACGCTGTTTTAATTAAGTAATTATTTTACTGGATCTAAATGGTGGATCTCTAACTAATGTTTGTCAACATTTTAATTTTTGATTGTTACCTCAAAAATTAACTGAGCTTTGAAATAAGTCACAAAATTAAAATTTAAACTATGGAATCATCATGAGGTGGTTTGTACCTGTGAACTGGGCCCGTGAGAAGTGTAACTAACCTGAAGGGTACCTTATAAATAGTACTGAATTACTATATTGATAGACGTGTCATTGTTTTGGAATTAAAGCCTTCTTTTCATCGGTTTCCCTTTCCATTTTGTTTCCATTTTTCTTTATGATGGGTTTAAAAGCTTTGGAGACACGAAACTGTGGATTGTATGGGCAATTCAATGTACAACTTGTTTATAAAGATAAACTGACTAATTGAACATTTACAAAAGCTTATCTGTTCAAATTACATCTGAACCTAGTTGGTACATTTAATTTACTCCGTGGACATTTGTAATAGATATAAATGAAAGAAGAAAGAGCTGTTGGTTCACCTGACAGAAACAGAGGCTGTTAATTTGAATGTAATATTTATTTTGCAGTTACACTATATCACATTCATAAGCCATGAAAAAATTAAGATTATTGATTCATTTGGCATAACATTTTCACCATGCATGCACATTTATGCCTCTTCATAATGGTTTTCTATGATATCTTTGATTAGTACCTTACAGTTTCTCCATTGTTCTGTCCAATGAATCATGAAGTAGCACTGTTGTCATTTGCTTTGTATTTTAGCAATTGCTTTTTCGTATGTAATTGTGCTGCCAATTGTCCTGTATAATTCATGGGTAAAAGTGAATATTTCCATCTCTGTACAGATGTTTGCATTTATATGGCATCTGTAACATAGTGACATTTGTGAGATTTTACTGCAGGAACAGTTTTCTAGCAAAGCAATCTGTAGGAAATGAAAGGGGATAAGTGGGAAGAAACTCAGCAGGTCATGTACCATCTGTGGAAAAAGAAACCACAGTAAACGTTACAGCTCCAAGATCTTCCATCAGAAGCAGAGGGGTTTGATATAGAATGCTAAAGGTCAGTGCACTTAAAGACTACAAATAATGGGTTCTGATCAGGAGCATACAGCAATCCTCAAGGGCTGCAGGTTTGCTGGGGAAAAGTGAGGTTTGAGTTGAATTTGAAATCTATGATGTGAATTTTAAAATGTTTAGGGGGTATGATCCTTGCCATTGCGGTTTGGTAAGAACAGCTTTGATGGATGAATATGACTTGGCACCATTTTGAATATAAGGAAAAGTGTCTCAGATGAGTTGAAGTTTGCACAGAATACAAGGTAGGAAGTGGGACAGGACTATTAATAAAGTGGACAAAGGTTTCAATGGCAATTGAGCTGATGCCTTTGAAGTTGTTGTTTAATGTTCAGTCTCTATCCCACAGTTTAAAATGAATATTTTCTTCACAATAACAAAGAAAGTAAATTAATCTTAACAACTTCTTAAAAGTTCATTGAATTTCAGAAAGCCATTTAACTGCTCTAATATCAGAGATGCCAGCTTTTTGACGAACTAAGACCACTTTGCTATTACAGTGGTTTGAGGAAATCTTGAAGACTGTTTAAAGGGCGATGAGATTCTGGCTCATGTGCACCCCTTAATTATATAAAGCATATTTTGTTTTATCACATGGCAGATCACGGAACCTTGGAATATTACAACAGTATTACGAAAGTGATGTACTTGAACAAGGGAAGACTGTTGAAATAGAAATGTCTTTATTGAAGTGCTTGGTGTCACTGATGCTGTTATCATGATTCCCAAATACTTCAGAGCCAATTTTGTTAAGTCAGCTGAATTTGTATATCTTAAAGTCCATCTGAAAACTATTAAATATTTGAGCAGAGTCTTCGCAATTTGTTATCATGTAAGTTGCTAATAATGTTTACCTTTAATTGCAGTGAAGAAGGATGTAGATCAAACTGATGAGAAAAAAGTAGTGCCTGCCAAAAAAAAAGTGAAAGAATTAAAGATTTTAGATGCCAAAACAGCTCAAAATTTATGTAAGTCCTTTATATGTAATTTAGGGGATTACTGTATTGCATGCTATCTATTTTACAAATGAACACACAAATCAGGAGCAGAAATAGGCTTCAAACTTAATTTTTTTCATGAGATCATAGCTGAGTTGATTGTAGCATTCACTCTATTCCCTTATGCCCCCTTTATCACTTATGCCTTGAAAATATTCAGAGACTCAGTTTTTACTACCACATGAGGAAGCCTTGGCAAAGGTGCATTTCTTAGCAACTGATTCCATAACCTACAGACTCACTTTCAAGGTCTTTACAACTCATGTTCTCAACACAAATTATAAGACCATAAGATACAGAAGCAGAATTAGGCTATTTTGCCCATTGAATCTGCTCTGCCATTACGGCATGGCTAATTCATTATCCCTCTTAACCTTATTCACCTGCCTTCTCCCCACAACCTTTGACGCCTTGACTATTCAAGAACCTATCAACCTCTGCTTCAATTATACCCAGTGACTTGGCCTCCACAGCCGTCTGTGACAATGAATTCCACAATTTCTCCACCCTCTGGCTAAAGAAATTCCACCTCATCTCTGTTCGAAAGGGACATTCCTCTATTCTAAAGACTCGCAGCCATTCATGTATTAGTAGGAATAATGTGATTGATTAAAAAAAGATAATTTTGCATGTTGGAGTTTTCAAAATTCTGAAAATTCTTCAAAATTCCGGCATAATATCAGTCACTAGAAGCTAATACTTTTCATAGTTACATGTTTTTAATTGTATGCTGACCTACTCTTTAAATGTGTCATCGTTTTAAATCCCAAAAAGCAATTTGTTGTTGAATAACATTATACTTCTTTGTTTAGCTATCTTCCTGGGTTCATATCGTATACCTTATGAAGAAATCAAATTTATCATTTTAGAAGTGGATGAAGAAAAGCTCAGCGAGTCCATGATTCAGGTAAAGACCGTGTGTGTACTTCATGTATCAATGTGGTTAAGGTTGGTACTGCTCACTTTTCCCCTGTGGAGGGCACTGCATCAGAACTCTTTTCTAATGACTGTAAATTCCAGTTCACCATTTCTACCTGAAACAGACCCAGATCTCTGTGCCTCAACAATTTAAAAATCAATTTTTGGAATTGTGGATTATTTATTATTAAATAGTGTTGCTTCAATTGTGCTCATTTAAAATAGACTATTTACAGTCATTTATATTTTACTATATGCAGAACATTGGCATTGCTTTTTTAATCAGAGAGATTCAGGTTAAGAATTTTCTTTTAAATCTGAAACATTTTGCGATAATTAGTATCATGATTGACAAAAATCCTGAACAAATTGATTCAAAAGTACATAGTAATCTTGATTTATTCTTTCACTTTTTCCTTCCATTTTCTTCTTCATTATGTCCCTAATGATAGAAATACAGTTTTAAAACATCACTGTCTTTTATCCCCTTAATCTTTCCAGATAATTCAGGTAGCCTCTACAATTGGAAAGATAGTAACTGAGCAACATAGTTTCTTAATATCATCATGATTTTATCAGTAGAATTGGTATCTACATAATTATTACTTTTTCAGATTTTCTTTTCCTGCAGAATTTGTTTACAAAAATTTGAAAACAGAAAGTATATATATTTATCCCCAATTTTTAGAGCAAACAGAGCTTTATCTTTTAAGGATTGGTAATGAGAAATACTTTCTAGTATTTTTGGGCAGATGCAGGATTGAAGGGAGTGCTCTAATTGCTCGTGTAAAGGTGAAATTTCACTTCAGGAATGTAGTGACTTTTTAAAAATTATTCTTAAAATGTCTGGAAAGAAAGTACGAAGAATAAGGAACTGCAGGTTTTAACATTAATCCAGAATGAAAAATGCATGGAATGTGGCACTGTGATACAGCAGTGCTGCTGCTCTGAAGTCCAATTACCTGTTTAATCATGTGGTTGAACCAACATCTTGTGCAGTTGTCAGATGATATCTCAACTTGTGTCCTGACTAATGAAGGCAAATATGCCAAATGCTTTCTTCAGTGTCCTGTCTATCTGTGTAAGGGAACTGTGTACTTCTACCCTTCAGTCTCTGTTCTATAACACTCCCCAACGCCCTGACATTTACTGTGCAATTCATCATTTAACTTACCAAATGCAATACGTAACAGTGATCTGAGTTAAGTTCCATCTACTGTACCCTGGCCCACATTTCCTGTTGATTCAGATCTTGTTGCGACATCCTTCTTCACTGTCCTCTTTACCACCAATTTTGGTGTCACCCGTGAGCTCACCAACCAGATTAACTACTATTTTGTCCAGTTCCATGACAACTTTCTTGCAACCTCCCATTATCAGCGTTAGCACAGAAAGTGTGATGAATCATCCATTATCATCTCTTTGTAATTAGTTTTTAATTAGCCCTCTGTAATTAATGCAAGTAGGATGTAACACCACTTTGGAAGAAAAGCGAGAAAGGATGTTGGAAGAAAGGAGTGACAGAATTTCCCTTAATGTCAGTGTAGAGAAATTGTATTTTGGTTTACTTAGGATCTAACATGGTTAAGCACGCAGATTTGCATATAACTTTTAAGTATGGTTGTACTTAGTCTGGAATAAGGTATGTAGAACATTCTCACCCCAGAAGATTTCAGAAACATTCTCACAAATTTGGTGTCAACTACCGTAGATTTCGCACTACAGAGCGCACCTGATTAAAAGCCGCTGGCTCTAATTTTAGAAAGAAAATCAATTTTGTACTTGTACAAGCCGCACCGGATTTTCGGCCGCAGGTGTCCCACGTTGTAATATGAGATATTTACACAGAAAGATATTACACGTGAGGATTTTTTAACTTTTAATTAAATCCATATGGTAACATAAACAAATACATATTGCAAATGCTTTTTTTCGAACCGTGTCTGTAACGCGGCTACTTTTAAATATACATACGTATCGGTAACACACAAATTACGTTGCGTATACTTTTTTACTGAACAACATTCCAATATCTCCTAACGACTGGTAAAAAATATATATACTGCAGCCTACCAGGAAAAGTTATTGATCGCCTTTAACTTAAAAGCAGCGTTCGCTCGGGTCTAATGCCGCTCGCCCCCCACCTTCCCGTTTATCGCAACCCGGTATTTCCCACAAGACGTGGCGAAACCGGATGTGACGTCATAGCATTCCGGGATGTAGTACAGAAAACAAATATACTTAAAACACTTCTAACTTTAACTAGAAAATACTAACAAATGAATTACTAAGCGAAAATATTATAAACTAAATACCTGCCATAAAGGCAGCACAATGCTTTTCTTCGAGTGTTTTCCATGTTGATGAGGGTGAGTACAAGTGACTGATTTACAATAATTTAATTGTGAAAGTGCGCTTGATTTATCGTACAATTTCATTGGACCTCTGTGAACTACTCATCAATTTTATTGGTCTACTGTTACGAGGCAAAATGTTTTTGGTGGCATGAAAAAAAACCATGCATTAGCCGCACCGTAGTAAAGGCCGCAGTGTTCAAAGCTGTTCAAAATGTGGGAAAAAAGTAGCGGCTTATAATCCGACATCTACGGTATGTTTATAGAAGGTTAAAGGAAACCATACTATATGGGAAAGTGGCACTGATTAACTGCGGAGTTTAGACCTGACATTTTCATTCTGCTAAGATCAAATAAAAAACTATGTTGAACCAAATGCATTTTCTGTTTTGTTATTTCACTTACAGAACTTGGTGAGGTTTTTACCAGAGCAGAATGAACTCAATACGTTATCCCAGTTTAAAGATGAATATGATGACCTTTGTGAATCAGAGCAGTTTGGAGTAGTGGTAAGTAGTTTCAGTAAGGACACCAGTGAAACATACCAATAGTGTAGAGCAAGGAACTGTGAATGCATTCTGATACTGTATTTTTTTTTCCTGACAGTATCAACATACAGTGGCTGCAAAAGTTTGTGCTCCCCGGTCAACATTTCTGTTTCTATGAATAGCTAAGCGAGTAAAAGATGACCTGATTTCCAAAAGGCATAAAGTTAAAGATGACACATTTCTTTAATATTTTAAGCAAGATTACATTTTTATTTCCACCTTTTACAGTTTCAAAATAACAAAAAAGGAAAAGGGCCCGAAGCAAATGTTTGGGCACCCTGCATGGTCAGTACTTAGTAACACCCCCTTTAGAAAGTATCACAGCTTGTAAACGCTTTCTGTAGCCAGCTAAGAGTCTTTCAGTTCTTGTTTGGGGGATTTTCGCCCATTCTTCCTTGCAAAAGGCTTCTAGTTCTGTGAGATTCTTGGGCCATCTTGCATGCCCTGCTCTTTTGAGGTCTATCCACAGGTTTTCGATGATGTTTAGGTCAGGGGATTGTGGGAACCATGGCAAAGCCTTCAGCTTGTGCCTGTTGAGGTAGTCCATTGCGAATTTTGAGGTGTGTTTAGGATCATTATCCTGTTGTAGAAGCCATCCTCTTTTCATCTTCAGCTTTTTTACAGATAGTGTGATGTTTGCTTCCAGAATTTACTGGTATTTAATTGAATTCATTCTTCCCTCTACCAGTGAAATGTTCCCCATGTCACTATCTGCAACACAAGCCCAAAGCATGATTGATCCGCTCCCATACTTAACAGTTGGAGAAGTGTTTTTTTTGTGAAATTCTGCACCCTTTTTTCTCCAAACATACCTTTGCTCATTGAAACCAAGAAGTTCTATTTTAACTTCATCAATCCACAGGACTTGTTTCCAAAATGCATCAGGCTTGTTTAGATGTTCCTTTGTAAATTTCTGAGCTGAATTTTGTGGGGAGGACACAGGAAAGGTTTTCTTTTGATGACTTCCATGAAGGTCATATTTGTGCGGGTGTCACTACACAGTAGAACAGTGCACCACTGCTCCGGAGTCTGCCAAAATCTTCCTGAAGGTCTTTTGCAGTCAAACGGGGATTTTGATTTGCCTTTCTAGCAATCCTACGAGCAGTTCTCTCAGAAAGTTTTCTTGGTCTTCCAGACCTCAACTTGACCTCCACCGTTCCTGTTAACTGCCATTTCTTAATTACATTATGAACTGAGGAAACGGCTACCTGAAAATGCTTTGCAATATTCTTATATCCTTCTCCTGCTTTGTGGACATCATTTATTTTCATTTTCAGAGTGGTAGGCAGCTGCTTAGAGAAACCCATGGCTGCTGATTGTTGGGGCAAGGTTTGAGGAGTCAGGGTATTTATAAAACTTTGAAATTTGCCTTTCCTAACGATGACTGTGAACAAGCCATAGCCCTAACAAGCTAATTAAGTTCTGAGACCTTGATAAAAGTTATCTGAGAGCTCCAATCTCTTGGGGTGCCCAAACTTTTGACAGACAGACAGACATACTTTATTGATCCTGAGGGAAATTGGGTTTCGTTACAGCCGCACCAACCAAGAATAGTGAAGAAATATAGCAATATAAAACCATAAATAATTAAATAATAATAAGTTACTCATGCTAAGTGGAAATAAATCCAGGACCAGCCTATTGGCTCAGGGTGTCTGACACTCCGAGGGAGGGGTTGTGAAGTTTGATGACCAGAGGCAGGAATGACTTCCTATGCCGCTCAGTGTTACATCTCGGTGGAATGAGTCTCTGGCTGAATGTATTCCTGTGCCTAACCAGTACATTATGAAGTGGATGGGAGTCATTGTCCAAGATGGCATGCAACTTGGACAGCACCCTCTTTTCAGACACCACCGTCAGAGAGTCCAGTTCCACCCCCACAACATCACGGGCCTTACGAATGAGTTTGTTGATTCTGTTGGGGTCTGCTACCCTCATCCTGCTGCCCCAGCACACAACAGCAAACATGATAGCATGGTGCTCCTTTCCTTTTTTCCACTCTAAAATTGTACAAAACAAAATTAATACACTAATCTTGCTTAAAATGTTGAAAAGAATGTTTCATCATTAACTTTATGACTTTTGGAGATCTGTTCATCTACTACTCACTTAACTACTCACAGAAATTTTGACCAGTGGTGCCCAAACTTTTGCATGCCACTGTACCTTGCAGCACAGCATACTGTGGTTTCACCCTTGCAGATCAAAAGGTTATTTTTTAAATGACCAATTAAACTTTAAGATGGCTTATGGATCTATTGCAGTGTGTAATATGTGTTAAATAGTGTTTATTGGCATACTTTACTCTGAATGGAAAAATAAAATCTAATATATTTCTCCATTGTATTTTGAAAGCAGCATTGCAAAATCACGACCGTTATGCTGCTTTGATCCATCTAAATCTTTATTTCCTTATCCTTCAAAATACCATTGCAGCAAACGTATAGAAAGCAGGTGTATTTAAGGGGTTGGGATAGAGGGAACAGGCAGAATATTAGTGATAGGATGAACATCAAGAGAAGTTAACACAAATTGGTGCCAACTGGGAAAGGGTGCTGAGAGTTGATTAATGGCAGCCAATACCATCTCCACTATCAACATCAGCCTAGGTGTACCATAAGGCTGTATGCTTAGCCCACTGCTCTACTCTCTTTATACTTATAACTGTGTGGCTAAGTGCAGCTTCAATGCCATATTTAAGTTTGCAAACAGCACCACTGCTGTTAGCTGAATTAAAAGTGGTGATGAATTAGTATACAGGAGAGAGATTGAAAATCTGGCTGAATGGTGCCACAACAACCTCTTACAGCAAAACCAGACTGCTGATTATTGACTTCAGGGGAAGGAAATGAGAGGTCCATGAGTTAATACTCTTCGAGATCAGAAGTAGAGAGGGCCAGCAACTTTAAGTTCGTCGGCGCTATCATTTTAAAGTATCTGTCCTGGGTCCAGCATGTAAGTGCCATTACAAAGAAGGCACAACAGTGCCTCAACTTTCTTAGAAATTTGCACAGATTCAGAACATCATCTGAAACTTGGAAAAACTTCTATAGATGTTCCGTGGAGTGTATCCTGACTGGTTGCATCACAGCCTAGTATGGAAACACCAATGCCTTTGAATGGGGAAAAAAATACAAAAAGTAGTGGATACAGCCCAGCCCAGTCCATCACAAGTAAAGTCCTCCCCACCATTCAGCACAGCTGTATCCATCATCAAGAAACCCACCATCAAAGCTATGCTCTCTTCTTGCTGTTGCCATCAGGAAGAAGGTACAGGAGCCTCATGTCCTACTTCACCAGATTCAGGAACAGTTATTACCCTTCAAATATCAGTCTCTTGAACCAAAAGGGATAACTTCACTCATCCAATCACTGAACTGTTTCCACAACTTATGTCTCACTTTTAAGGACTCTACAGCTTGTGTTCTAGACCTTTATTGTTTATTTATTTGTTGTTGTTATTTTCTTTTTTTGTATTTACAGTTGTCTTCTGCACGTTGGTTGTTTGTCCTTGATGTATGTGATTTTTCATTGATTCTATTGCATTTCTATGTATTTACTGTGAATGCCTGCAAGAAAATGAATCTCAGGATAGTATATGGTGAAGTATATGTCATTTTTTAAAAATATACTTTATTGTTTTATGTGAACAGACTTGAAAAAAACTAACGAAAAAATGAAAAAAATATAGCACAACCACAAAAACCACAACCATAGCAAAATCAAATTAAATATTGAGCAGCAAAGGCAAAAAGCAAACATACACAGCAGAGGTGCACCGCACCAAAGTATATGTAATTTGTTAAAAAATTTACTTTGAACATTTCTCGAGGAGGCATAAGTATAGAATAAGAAGAAAGGAAAAAAGGAAGTTACTCTGAGATACCATATGTAGCATTTGCTAGATATCTGAAATGAAGAAGAATGCTGTGGAAGGGAAGTGGGAAAGGTCAGAGCCACCATCAGATGTATCTTCCCTTCCAAGAGGCAGTTTCTTCTGAGACTCCCTGCATCTTCCTTTTTTCTTCAAGAATACCCATTTCCTCCTTATGATTTCTTCAAAAGTGCAAAAAATTTTAAAATGTTTCTTCCCTTCCATTTATACAAGGACCCAAATACTTCTTTCAAATCACTCACTTGCACATCTACACATTGGTGTACTGCGTTATGTGACCTCTTTCAAGTCTGTGAGGGTGACCTTGAGGTTAAAGTAGACTGCTGCTTCAATTCTTCATTCTGCTCCCACATCCACTCTGTCATCTCTGCAACTCGCTCTCCCCTGTTCCCGTCCACTGCCCTACGCTTTACTCCCAACTCCTTCCCCGTAGTCTCCCTCTCTTCTTTTCTGTACACTAAACCTCTGAGCTGGACATTGAATTCAGCAATTGCAAATTGTCAGCCCTTTCTTTCTGTTTTGCATAGGACTTGCTTGTACTGGTGTAAGAGCAGGGAATGCTTGGAGTGCTAGATTGCTTTGGCAGCATCTATGGAACTTGAGAAGCAGGGTTGGCAAAGTGCATTGATGACCTGTCATAGTGCTAAAAGTTATCAATCTGGGGCTTTGGTTCTGTTTTACTCTTTACCGGTTTCAATTATTTCAGATTTTCTCTTAAAATTCCAATATCTCTGATATTTCAATTTTCAGTTCCCAACTAATTCTGATGTGACTCAGTTTTTCACTCTCCACAGATGTTGCTTGTTCTCAGCATTCATCTTTATTTCAGAACACAGTATTTGCTGATAATCTGCATTTCATATGCAGCAGTGTTTTTCTCCTATTTATGCCTTCTTCAGCCATTTATAAGCCCTCAGTAACCCCTCTAAGTTCACACCAATTTGTCTTAATTTGTTTTATAATCCCAACTATACTACAGATATTCCCTTTTTTTAATCTATCAATTCTGTACAACTTCAAACATACCTGTTTTGTAAATTTTCCCAGTTCTGAAAGAAGGACAGCTATCTGAGTTGTTCACTCTATTTCTCTCTCCATAGATGCTGCCCGACCTGCTGACTATCTTTACTGCTAATTTTCTGTTTTACTTCAGGTTTCTAGCATCTGTATTAATTATTAGATCATCATTGACATGTTTCCTAATCCATCCAATGTTGTGCTCTGGTATTTTTTTCTTTCACTTTCCTATTTTAACTTTGTTATGGCATCTATTTAAAATGTTAATTTCATGCACTTTTCATTTTCTGTGTTGTGTTCTTCTTTTCCTCTAAGATTAAGATCAATGTACACAAAGTGAGGGAGAGTTTAATTATTATTTTATTTTATTTGGAGACACTGAGCGGAGTAAGTTTTTGCAGCCCTTCAATCCATGCCACCAGCAACCCTTGATTTAACCCTAGCCTAATCAAAGGTCAAAAGGTTTGTTTATTATCAAAGTATATGGCTCTGAGATTTTTCTTAGAACGGCAATGCCATCATTAATCCCCAAACTCCCCTCCCTCACCCAAAACACTAGAAGAACACAGGCATCCATATACCCCTCCTTCTTGTCCAAAAATGCAACAAGAACATCAACCCCCAATCCCCATCCTCCTGCACAAAACACAAAATGACATCAGCCTCCAAATCCTCCTCTCTACACACTAAGAAACTAACAAAAAATCACAACAAGAACATCCCCCAAATCCTCCTAACACACACCAAAAAAAGAATGGGTGAAAACATAGAATACCAAAAACTATAAGACTGGAAAAAAAGTCCACAGTTCAAATCTATATCCTTATCCATAAACGCAGATAAACCTTGGTAACATCCTTCTGTCACAGCAGCAGGCCACACAGGCTCCACTCTCCGGCAGCAGAGCGATCCCACCAACGATCAGAAGGCAGGCAGCTGACACTCACCATCCACATTCGCCTCAATGTTTCAATCTCCCTTGTCACTTTAACCGGTGAACAATGAAAGCTGTAATCGATGAAATGGACTTGCGCCTCCCACAGCCTCCTCGCCACGAGGCTTGCACTTGCAGCCTTCCAAACTCCTCTTGCAGACAGCAAAGCCTTAGATCTCCCAAATGATCTCCAAACTTCAAATCACAGGTTCCAACAGTTCCAAAGCCGTATTCAAGATCAGTTGAAAGGAAGTGAAATAAATAGTTTTGTGGTCTAGCCAGATGTCAATCGTGGGCGTGTTGTATGCAAGTGCTATCTTGATCAGAATCACAAGATAATTTACAATGACCAATTAACCTACTAACTG
This sequence comes from Hemitrygon akajei, assembly GCF_048418815.1. Taxonomy (NCBI): domain Eukaryota; kingdom Metazoa; phylum Chordata; class Chondrichthyes; order Myliobatiformes; family Dasyatidae; genus Hemitrygon; species Hemitrygon akajei. The sequence continues at coordinate 67,021,683 of NC_133133.1, forward strand.
GTATGTCTTTTGACCGTGGGAGGAAACCGGATCACCCAGAGGAAACCAAGGTATTCCACTGGAAGGATATATAAATTCCTTACAGTGGATGCTGAGATTGAACTCCAAATTCTGACACCCTGAGCCGTAATAGTGTCACCCTAACTGCTGCACACGTAAGCTGGATTGGTTGCTCTTGGTGGCTAAGACAACAAGAAAGAAATTAAGAAATCTGGTTTTCAAATTAGTCATCTTTTGGTGGCATTAGAAAATATCAATTCCAAGAGTTAGGGATTGTTTTGGGGGGGGTGGTTAAATACAAGATTGAGTCTAGTGTCAGGATATAGCACTTGTGTAACTGCCTCCCATTGTGCTTCATCCCTGTGCCCAATTCTCTGTGCTTCAGATCAAATTAAACATAGTTTCCAACTTCAGGCACTTGAGATGTCATTGTTCACTTTTAATGGATTGTTCTGACAGTTTTTATAATAGCAAAATAAATTCTGTAAAAGTGAGTCATGTTTCCTTTTCAGAAGCCTGTCTGTTTATAGGGCTACTAATTTCTTTGAAATGTCTCAGATTCTGGCCTGACAAATTATGACCTTCCTTGCAGATGAATTTTTAAATTAGGAAAGGGCAACTATCTATGTTTACACTGAAAATCAGATGCCAGTTTTAATTGTTTAAAAAACAGCAACTTGGTTCTAAATGTTCATCTGTGTACGTGCTGTCAATTCAGATAAAGTACTGCAGAATGAAGGTGGACATTCAAATGTCAGGACCTGTTCCAAATTGGATTTGCTGAAGTTCAAGATTTCAGAGTACATAGCCTTCCTGAGAATATACCACGCTCCTATTCAGGTTTTCATGCATTTGTTTTTCCAGCTGTATAAGCATTGATACTTGGGGTGCACTTGGGACAGTGCATTAGTTTTGTGGAGCTTGGAGCTGTGTCTTTATGTCTCCACTGACCTGGGTTCAATCCAAACCCCCAGTGCTGTGTAGAGTTTGCAAGTTTGTCCTGTGACCACATGTATTCTGCATCCTGAAGGCACATTCAAAGTTCAGATTTATTATTGAAGTATGTACAACCTTGAGATTCATTTTCTTGCAGACACTCACAAAAACAAAGAAACACAATAGGATTCACTAAAAAAATCACATACAAGGCTGCCGCATATCCAATGTGCAAAAGAAGGCTAATAGCACAAATAGTTTTTTCTAAAAAAGTAAACAAAAACATGGAAAGTGAGTCCACAGCTGCCGAGCCAGTTCAGTGCTGAGGTGAATGATGCCTGTCCAGGGGCCCGATGGCTACAGGGCAGCAACTACTCCTGAACCTGTGGCAGTGAGAAGAGAGGGAGACCGAACACAGGCAGACATGGCTGAACATCTATTCATTTTCCGCTCTCGTTCTCGATGATTTTAATCTTGCTTGACAGTTTAATTGGCGAGGAGTAATTGCACCAACCATGGGTTTGTCTTGCACTGTCAAGCCTCAATGTAGCGTCCACCCCCAGTGATAGCTGCCCCAGCCGTACCTGCATTCTCAAGATCCGAGTTCACTAAACCCCCACCCCCCCGGGGATCACAAAAGTGTCAGAACGTTAAGTGATCCAAAAGTACATCGTCGAATGGGAAATTACAGGATGAACACTGTAGTGCTCACAGTTTAGAAGTATATTTACTCAAGTATGTAGTAGTTTTGTGAGCTGTCTGCAAAATGTCACCACTGGTCGCTAGCACTTTCTTGCGATGTGGATAGGTTGTTTGTTAATTGGCCATTGTAAGTATCCCCTGGTGTGTAGGTGGTAGAGTTAGTAGGAGTGCACAGAGAACATAAAGTAAATGAGCAGAGGATATATCAGTGCAGACTTGGGCTGAAGACCTGTTTTCATGCTGTATAACATGCTGCTGTTTAAGATTGTCCTGCCTTTAGTGATACCTATCTACATGATCTAAATTGCTTTGGAAATGAAGAGCCTGTTGAGCTGAACTTTGGTATCCAAGAGTCACCCTGCAAAGCAGTGTAGGCAACAAACAGTGATATGACTATGAGTCGTATATTCTGAGGCCCTGCCTAGCAACATAATTTTAAAATACTATACTTCTAAATAAAAGTAAACAAAATTTAATTCAGACACCCTAAAGTGATAGAAATTAATTAAACCATGAAAGCAAAATATAAAGAAAATGTAAGTCGCTTACATTTGTTCTTTTTATATTTGGGATTGGAAGTCCTATTCATATAAATTTGGTTATATTTGACCACCTTGGATCTGCCTTCATTGCTCAACTGGCAGACTCATTGCTGAGTTTAGTGGCAGAGCAGAAGGTTGGGTTCACTGATGACTGATCCCCAGCTCTTCTCCAGTTTTTGCATTTCAACACTCAGGTACAAAAGTCAGAGAAGACTGGAGGAGGAAGCAACAAATGGGTGCGAACATTTGGTTGTGTTGCAGACATTTGATGCAGTTCAATGTCAAGTAGCTACTCAATATTTAGGGTTGGCTACATATTACTGTCAATGTTTAATATTGTTTTAAGAATGTCAATTTTGATGGGTCTTTCTGCTTTTTCGTTCTTGCAGTTACATGCCATTGTTCTAGTAACTTGTGATTAGTGTCACCTCCGTTACTTCCACATTGCTATTTAAAACCTATAAAATCTTGATGCAGTTGAACTGCAAACTTCTAGAGTTTGATGAAAAGTTTCATTAATCCTACAGGCTCAATTGTGGCTATTACTAATGATTTAAAAAAGGGATGTTGTCATTATACTCTGCCACTAATTTTCTTCTTGCTGTACTCTAATCCTGAACTATAGATTTGTGCTGAGTAGCTTAGTTCAGCTACACCCTAACCTGGGTAAATATACCACAAGCTAATCAGAAGTACAGACTTTTGACAGTCTTCTCTGCAGAAGATAAAAGCCAGCTGAAAAGGACAATAGTGGAACCTCACATCTGGATAAACAGAGACCAGAGAACAAACCTAGAGTGTGTTCAGTTTCAGATAGTTCAATATCATACCTGGGTGTGATACTAAGACACTGAGATTCTGCCCTTCACCCCTTTGAGATAATTTCTTCAGTTACCTTTCTCCTTTCCAAAAGGGACTGACTATAAGAAATCACTAAATTTAAAAAAAGTTATCTTAGGGTATTCAATAGCTTAAGTCTTATTGGCATGCTTGGACCAAGACTTACTCTTGTGGTACATGTAATTTGCAGAGCTATTTTTAACTTGAATCTTTGCAAGTTTACTGTACTAATCTGAGAACAGAGGTCAGGTTTAGAACCTCAGTTGTTTTTCTTCCACCTGCATTCCATCTCTGGCATCAGAAAATCCCCAAAGGATACCTGTCCCAGCCTTTGTTTGACTCTCTTTTTTACTATTGTTGAAGTATTTGAACCATCAGAGCCACCTTGCTTGATCCACAGGGTTAAAATAGTATCATCAAACTCTATCTCCTAGTAAATCTGAAAGATGCAGGCAAAGAAGTAGCAAACAACTACTGTTAGTACTTCAACACCGTAAAAAAAACCCATTTGTTCAATAATAATCTAATATTTTAAAAGGTTGTATTACACCTATCTGCCCTCAGAATTGCATGTTGCTTTCTAAAATATTGCGATCACGTTCTGCAAGACACATTTGAGAGATTAGGTTTTTATCTCTTGGTGGATTAAAGAAATTGGTAAATGAATAAAAATAAATGTTCAGTCAATAATAATTTAAAACTAAATAATGCAAATATGCTCATTTCATTTGATTTCTTTTAAGTGGTCATTCATTGTTCTTACTTGTAGATAACTTGATAAACTAGTTTTTCCCTGAAGTAGTTTGCAATAAAGCAGCTAGTGTCATTTATAAGGAGAACCATTTTCAGATTATCAGGTAAATTGTGAAGTTACTACAATAGATAAAGAAACTTTTTATTAATTAGTTGATCAAAATGAAAAGGATTTTATGTTGATGACACCTATCTAAAGATAAATTGATATGCCAATTATATGATAAATGTGACTGATGACTGTCAAAGTAGATAATATTAAAATTTACTGGAATCTCAGTAATAATTTTTTTAAAAACAAACTGCTTCTCTTTCAGTATGAAATTGAGTTTTGAGTGTTTGCACTCTACCTGCAAAATTTCGTCAAGTTTAAATGCATTTGGTGAAATCGAAGAAATTTTTCCCAATCTATTGCATCACTATTAATGTCTGTTTTCAGATATTTACAATCATTTCTCAAACCTTGAGGAACTAGATTAACTTTGGGCAAGCACTTTGTGAGAACGTAGCCCAAGATTTTTATTGTTGTTTACCATTAAGCTTAGTTTCACCTACTAAATGTTCTTTTTTTTAAAAAAATCATTTTGTTTTGAAAAGCCATCTAAATGTTGAGTGAATTAATTTACCTCCATGTTTAGTTATTAAATATTTTTTACATATAGTTATGAACCTGTGTAGCTTAAGTTTATTGACTTGGTGTTCTTCTGAGCCATTCCACTCGTAAACAAATAGGAATGAGAGTAGTAATGATGAGGAAAAGTTATCCAATAGATTTTTCTTCTTAACACTGTATCCATCTTGATTTCATGTTGTTTCATAGATTTCATACTGTGAGCTGAGTCTCACAGACACTTCAAAATTTTGCTTGAAGTGTGTCCTACACCAGAGTTTCAAATTTTATCATGTACAATGAGGTTGAGCATCTCCTGGAAATTTGTTTGATGGTGAACCCATCAATCATTCTTGAAAAAGGTTCACACTTCTTGGGTGATGTTGTTCCTGCTGCAGGGAGCTCTCTGATTTTTGTTTTGCAAGAAATTGTTTTATTGTTTAGGATGGGGGTGAATATTGGTAGCTGGGGTTTGAAACATTAATACTTCACTGCTTCTTTTGTTACTTGAATTCTTTCATGCTTCTCAACTTATGAAGTAAACATGAGTTTGAAATCCATGTTGCTGCTCCATGCCCTGAAGAATAGTAGCAATGCTTGTCGTTGCTTGTGACAAATGGAGACTGAGACTCCTCCATGACTTTTTTTCCCTGGGAGCAAATATGGAATTATTCCATGCTGGTAACAGCACAAATAGATCCTTCATGAGGTTCACAGGGAGGAACAGGAAATGTTCCACATTGTTTATCCTATAAAGAGAGAGTGACGAAATTACAGCATCGAAGAATGGTCCGGAAAGTTGAACTTTTTTGGAAGTCGGTAGCTTTGTGACCATTTGTAAAACAAGCAAGTTATGGGTACCACAGAGGTTGAGTTGTCAAGAATTCTGATAACTGGCTACAAATTTATATTACCTTGTCAGTGCAAATAATGGGAATTAGAGGATTTTCCCCATGGAAGATTTGGTCTCTATCCCACTTTAGTTGGGATGTCTACAGCAGGTGCAAGCTGAACAGTCCCCTTTTAAATGAATGGAAATGTGGGACACTGGGAAAAGGGCAAGTAGAGTTACTTTAGGATTTATTTATTCTATTCCATATCATTAAACATTTCTGAGTAAATTTTGTAATGTTAAATGTATTCAATAAATGAACTATCGCTTCATGTTTGCTATTCAGTGACACAGATAGCAGTGACAGTGAGGATGGGGTCAGTCAGTCAAAACTGCTTTGAGAGTTTGTAAGGTACTTGTGTGGAGGTAAGTACCTATGCCACACTTGGCTATTCTGAACTGCAGAGAACCAGGTTCTTAACAGACAACTATGTCTAGGACCAAAATGGAAGAAGGAGCCTGGCCTAGCTGTGGGCTATATGGTGATTCCAGGAATTATTTGTGACCATTGTCTTCACTTCAAGAAATGTACATTGCAGAGAAAATGAGATATGGACATGTCTTAATTAGATTTTTGTGGAGTTTCAAAGCCCAGAAGGATACAAGCTAAAAACTTCAGTAATTGAAGACTGCATCTATGTTTAGAGGCAGTCGGAAGTAATTTTAAAAAGCTAGCTTTGCAGATATTTACAGAATTGAAATCTTTTTGTGGCCACTTTTGCGGCTGATGCCATTTACTTCCTTCTCATTAGTTAAACGAAAAAACATGGAAGTGATTGTATACAGGTTTCAGTGGTTATACTGACAGTATGGATTGTTCTTGATTTTTGTTTATCACCTGAACTGAAGTGACAAGAAAACTGAGTTGCCATTTGTGACAGTTATGAACTGTGTGTTTATTGGCCTCTGCTGAGAATACCACTTAACTCAGTGGTACTCAGGCACAAGCCTGCTGATCTCTTCGTGGAAATATGATCATGTCACATTTAATTGCAAAGCATTCAAAATGTATCACTGTTCTTATGATTGTCATATGATGTTTGATCATTTGATTTTTCCCCCACTGTTTGCAGAAATTCTGTTTGCTTTAAATGTATTATTGCCATATACCGAATAAAACTTTTAACTTCATGTTTATAATAAAATGAATAATAAACTATAAATCAAAGAAAAAAATCTGTAAGGAAGGATCCTGATCAAGTGAAAAACTATTTTATAAACTTTGTCTTGTTAACTGCACGGAGAAATATCATTCAAATGACATTGAATCAACAGAACATTCAATATTTGATATCATAGTTTCCTAGTCGAATTCTGGGAACATGGCTCAAGTGGATCCTCTTTAATATATTTGGGCACAAAACATGATTTAAGTTTCTCCTCCCCTCCCCTCCCTCCCTCTCCTATAAAAACTACTCCCTCTGCAGAAAAATAAAGGCAGGATATTTAGATAAATAAATTTAATAATTATTGCTGCATGTGTTTTCTTCAATCTCTGTTGAGCAAGCATTATGTTAAGCCAACTTAACTTCTTGTGATAGCATGCATTTGCTACATAAACACTTTGTGACTGCACATAATATCAGCTCAAGTAGAATTTGTTAAATTAGCAGCTCCAAATTAAAGTAAGATTTTATGTTTCATATTTGGCACAGATTGGAATTAAAGCAACAAATGTAAAATAAAAAATGGAAGTACTGTATATAGCTGGGTGCCCTTCAGTATGGAATGTTCAGGTGCATATCATCTGTATATTTAGTGGCCATTTTATTAGATATACCTGCACATTTGCTTGTTAATGCAAATATCTAATCAGTGTATCATGTGGCAACAACACTGATATATAAAAGCATGCACGCATGGTCAAGAGGTTCAGCTGCTGTTCAGGCACAACATCAGAATAGGAAAGAAATGTGACTCTGAAGATGGAATGGTCATTGGTGCCAGACAGGGTGGTTTGAGTATTTCAGAAACGACTGACCACCTGAGGTTTTCATTCACAAAGTCTAGAGTGTACCGAGAATGGTGCAAAAAAACAAAAACCATCCAATGAACGGCAGTTCTGTGGGCAAAAATGCATTGTTAACGAGAGAGCAGAATGGCCAGTCTGGTTCTAGCTGACAGGAAGGTGACAGTCACTCAACTAACCATGTATTACCACAGTGATGTGCAGAAGACCAGCTCTGAAGGCGCAACAAATTGAATGTTGAAGTGGATGGGCTACAGCAGCAAAAGACCATGAACATAACCCAGATGCCACTTTATTAGGTGCCAAATAAAGTGGCCACTGAGTGTATGTTGTGTGCTTACAGTCAAAGAATTGATTGTGGTTGTCCAGTACTAAATCTAATATTTTGGAGACTTTTCAAATTCTGCTTTACTGAGCAGCATTATTTCCTTCATTAAATTCTAACAAAATCCATTCGAACTCAGGGATACATGTTTCAGTCCATTTGATTATCTGGCAAAAATGATCTTGCCTCAGAATAAAACTTGAAGCCTCATTTAGTAATATAAAAAATTACCTCAATGAATTTCAAAGAGAAAATGTCTTAATTTTACATTCCGATAACTGGAAAAACGTCTCATACTTGGGGTCTTGTTCCACAGGTAATAACAGGAGTTTGATACTTCAAAGTAAGCCTTTTAAACATCTGATTTGGATCAGTACCAGTGATAATATCACGATTTCGGGTATCACTGCCAACTTGCAACCTTGTAGTTCAACAATAACTGAGCAGAGGCTGGGAAAGATTTGCTCTGCCTGTTGTGAAGATGCTAAAAATTATTTTGTCCATCCTATTATTAGCCATTCAGAAGTTTGTTATTAACCACATTTTAAAAGTGTACCTGAATGAATTGAAATTAATTCAGCAGTTTTAGTGCATATACAGTGACATGTCCCTTTTTAAGTCTGAATATATGAATCAAGCAACGGATGTCATCTTATTTTTGCAGATGAGCACCGTGAAGTTGTTACGGCCGCGCTTGAACAATATTCTCTTCAAGCTTCAATTTGAGGAGTATGTGAATAACATAAAGCCTGACATAATGAATGTAACAATTGCTTGTGAGGAGTTAAAGAAGAGTGAGAACTTCAGTAAAATTTTGGAATTGGTCCTCCTCGTAGGAAACTATATGAATGCTGGATCCAGGAATGCACAAACATTTGGATTCAACATCAGCTATCTATGCAAGGTAAGGACTCAAAGCCTTAAAGTTGTTTGAAGAATAGTTGCTCTCCTCCCATTTGTGGATCATTGTAATTTTCCATGTTCCCTTCACTGCTGACTAAATGGTTTTGAACTGACCACCAAAAGCACATAAGCAATGACTGATAATTCCATCGAGCACACACAAAATGCTGGAGGAACTCAGCAGGCCGGGCAGCATCTATGGAAAAGAGGACTGTCTGTTTCAGGCCAAGACCCTTCAGCAGGACTGGAGGAAAAAAAGGATCAGGAGTCAGACTTGGAAGGTGAGGGGAGGGGAGAGAGTAACACAAGGTTATAGCTGAAACCAAGAGGGGGAGGGGTGAAGTAAATAGCTGGGAAGTTGATTGGTGAAAGAGATACAGGGCTGGAGAAGGGTGGGGGGAATCTAATAGAAGACAGAAAGACATAAAAAAGAAAAGGGAGAGGAGCACCAGAAGGAGGTTATGGGTAGGCAAGGGGATGAGGTGAGAGAGAGAAAAGGGGATGGGGAAAGGTAGAGGAGGGGGGTGGCCATTACCAGAAGTTTGAGAAATCTATGCTGATGCCATCAGATTGGAGGCTATATAAGGTGTTGTTCCTCCAAACTGAGTGTGGCCTCATTATGACAGTAGAGGAAGCCATGGATTGACCAAGTCAGAATGGGAAGTGGAATTAAAATGATGACTACTGGGAGAAACCATTTTTTTCTGGTGGAGGGACTATAGTTGCTTGGTGAAGTGGTTTCCTAATGTACATTAAGTCTCACTGATAGACAGGAGGCCACACCAGGAGCACAGTATATGACCCCAACAGATCAGAGGTGAAATGTCATCTCACCTGGAAGGACTGTTTGGGGCCCTAAATGATAGTGAGGGAGGAAGCTTAGGGGCAGGTGTAGCACTTGCAAGGATAATTACCAGGAGGGAGATCAGTAGGACAGTAGGAAGTGACAAATGGGTCAAGGGAGTCGCATAGGGAGCAATCCCTGTGGAAAGCAGCAAGTGGGGCTAGAAGGAAAGATGTGCTTGGTGACAGGATCCTATTGGAAATGGTGGAAGTTCTGGAGGATTATGTGCTGGATGCAGAGGCTGGTTGGGTGGTAGGTGAGGGCAAGAGGAACCCTATCCCTGGTAGGGAGGCGGGAGAATGGGGTGCACAAAATGGAAGAGATGTGGTTGAGGGCAGTGTTGATGGTGGAGGAAGGGCAGCCCCTTTCTTTGACGAAGGAGGACATCTTCATTCTGAAATGAAAATGTTCATTTTGAGAGCAAATGCGGCAGAGATGGAGGAATTGAGGGAAGGGGGTGGTATTATAAACAAGTAACAGAGTGGGAGGAGGTATAGACCAGGTAGCTGTAAGAGTCCATTGGTTGAAGATTCCATCTATTATTTTCCACTCTTTCATTTTTCTCTGAATTCAGTGCCCAAGTTCCACTTGAAATCTCCGAGAAGTGACACTGGAATAAAAATATATGGAGAAATTTGTCATGAAAAACTGTCACATTAGTATATCGTTCCACTGTTTAAAGATGGCATTAACTTTATGAAGTGCACTTAATTTATTTCATAATTAATGATTAATTAGAATGCCAATATACACTGTTATGACTGCATGTTGTGTATCAAATTGAATGTGCCAAGGAAGAAGCCTCAACTGATCAGGCATGTTTGACAAACTTTTCTCCATCCAGTATTGCACAGTTTGGGTTTTGATATTTAATCACTGTCAAACAGTGCCTTCCTTATCAACCTTGTTTCTTTTGGCCTTTTTTTTCTCAGAGCATAGAACATGCACTGCTGAGCTTGAATTTTCCTTCTCTGTTAGTGTGGTTTTGTTTATTCAATGTAGCTTTCAAGTGTTATTGGCCTGTTTCTTCCAAATTGGCATTTTGAACATGGATCGTCAGATGTATCTTTGTATATAGAATACCGTAGATTCCGGATTTTAAGCCGCTACTTTTTTCCCACATTTTGAACAGCTTTGAACTTTGCGGCCAATAATCCGGAGCGGCTAATGCATTTTTTTTTTCATGCCGCCTCGTAAACATTTTGCCTCGTAACAGTAGACCAATAAAATTGATGAGTAGTTCACAGAGGTCCAATGAAATTGTACGATAAATCAAGCGCACTTTCACAATTAAATTATTGTAAATCAGTCATTTGTACTCACCCTCATCAACATGGAAAACACTCGAAGCATTGTGCTACCTACCCTCTTAGTTTAAACTATATTTGTTTTCTGTACTACATCGCGGGATGCTATGACGACACACCCGGTTTCGCGGCGTCTTGTGGGAAAATGCCGTTTGCGATGAAACGGAAAGGAGGGGGGGAGCGGATTCCGCGAGCGGCTTTGGATCCGAGCGAACTCTGCTTTTAAGTTAAAGGTATCAATAACTTTTCCTGGTAGGCTGCAGTATATATATTTTTTACCAGTCGTTAGGAGATATTGGAATGTTGTTCAGTAAAGAAGTATACGCAACGTATATTTAAAAGTAGCCGCGTACGGGCACGGTTCGAAAAAAAGCATTTGCAATATGTATTTGTTTTTGTTACCATATGGATTTAATTAAAAGTTAAAAAAATCCTCACGTGTAATATCTTTCTGTGTAAATATCTCATATTACAACGTGGGACACCTGCGGCCGAAAATCCGGTGCGGCCTAAAATCCGGTGCGGCCTTTACATTTAAAAAAATGATTTTATTTCTAAAATTAGTGCCAGCGGCTAAAAATCAGGTGCGCTCTGTAGTCCGGAATCTACGGTAATAAGTCTCTGTTCATTTGATGCAGGACTTTAAAATACAGGGTAATGCAGTGTGTCCGAATCAGCGCTATTTGCTGAGAGTTTCCAGCATTTTCTGTTTTTGTTGTAAATCGATGTTTTCCTGCTTAAGATTGCCAACTTAATCACACACTGTGGGTCAGCCATTTGCTGTAATATTTGAACAGGATCACATCGGACATACAGTGCAGAAACATACCATTCCAATGAACCGGTCCATGCTAGTGTTTTTCTCTCATTGAATCTCAACTTCCTTTCTTCAAATAAATTTGCCAGTCTGAACCTTCTCACTGTTGTGCTTATCCAGCCTCCACTGTAAGTAGATTGTCGAGAGACTCAAGAACAAACAAGTTCAGAAAGCTGGTAGTAATGAGGGAGAACATGTTGCATCCGTGCTTTTTTCAGAAAAGCTATAGAGTGCTGCAAAGTACCGTATCTAATAATGGACATCTCATCTAGGGAAGAACGCCCAGGCCTTCCTAGTAGTGCAGAATGATCGACCATGATGTTGGCACCAATACAGGGCATCAATTAGTGAATAGGTGTTAATCTTCTCAGAGAAAGTTAATGCAAAGTTTAAAAGAGATATTTAAAACAGGTATTTTGATGGAGTAACTAAGCAAATGTTCAGCTGGGAGATTTAGCAAATGAAAGGTAGAGATTTAAACTAGTCATGAGGCACCACAGCACAGAAACAGACCCTTTAGCCCATCTAGCCCATGCTAAGCTATTTATTCTGTCTTGTCTCATTGACCTGCAGTTTAGCTCACCAAACCCTTCCCACCCATATACTTACCAAACTTGTCTTAAATGTTGCAATCAAACTCGCATCCTCCAGTTCCATTCGCAGCTTGTTTCACACTTGCACCATTCTGTGAAGAAATTCACCCTCAGGTTCTCCTTAAATATTTCACCATTCACCTTAACTTGTGACTGCTAGCTCTGATCTCACCCAAACTCAATGGGAAAAGCCTGTTTGTATTTGTCACCTCTCTGGCTTCCCTTACTATTTAATCCTGAATGCCAAGAGACTGAAACTTCTGGACGAAGCACCAATGCAGGGCTTTGTCCAAGTTTTTCCATGTAGACAATATCCACTGTCTTTCCTTCATCAACCTGGCTGGTGCCTTCCTTGAAAAACTGATCTGATGGGGGCTGGCTGTAGAGGTCAATTTGGGATCCACGTATTCCGCACTGTGAGCAAGAGTAGAAGTGGTGGATGTGGTTAGGCATTTTGTTTGTTCAAGACACGACCATGCAACATGCAAACCCATGTTGATTGTCCCTAGTCGGGTGCTATCTATCTAAATACTTAAGTATCTTGTCCTGTAGAATACCTTCCAATAATTTACCCACAACCAAAGTTGGGATCATAGGCCTATAAGTCAAATCAAATCAAATTCAAGTTTAAAAATCATTCAACCATACATGAATATAGCTGAACGAAGCAGCATTCCTCTGGAGCAAAGATGCGAAACATACACAGCACCTGAATCAAAATAGCAAGCAAAAAAAAACATGGTCATGCAAAAATATATACTTAGCCCAAGTCCTTGAGTGACATGTCCTGCAGATTGATGGTGCACTTCTCAGCGGTGCGCAGTCTCTGCAATTCAGCCTATCATTCCACCAATTGAACACTGGAGGGCAGCCCCCAACCGAGCATACATGTCACACAATATGGCTTCCGGCCTCTCCTTTCCTGGACTGCAGTAGCAGGCAAGCCTGTGGCTTGAGGCCTGGTCCTCAATACAACTGAGGCCTCACAGTTTCCTCTCCATCTGTCATGCAACCAAACAAGGGTAACCGGCCTGTGGCATCTCACATTATCACTGTCCACAGGGTCTTGGCAATCATAAAAGAAAAGTTGAAGACAATCACCCACAGTTATGCTGCACTTCATCTTCACACACGAACTCTGATGTCTTTGATGCCTTCCTGCAGCAGAGAGCAATATGCTCTGCATCCCATCCAGCTCCTACAAGGAATGAGGGGGTAGACCTGCAGTGCCCAAGATCCTTGGTCCAGTATTTACTTGTGTTCATTACAAGGACATTTAACAAAGAAAAACACACCTTTAGTTGGCCCCCAAGAAGCCACTGTATTTGAACACCCTGCAATCTTACCAGAGTTTCCTGGCTTATTCTTAGAGCATTTCTTGAACAATTTGAAGGAGGTTATAATCATAAATGTTGGAGTGATTAAAGCATTAAGGCTAGAATTAGAGGAGTGTAGGTATCTCAGAAGTAGGTTACCCCGAAGTATAATTGTTTCTGGTCCACAAGATGAATATATCTGCAAGTTTTTGGTTTGATCTGCTTCCTTTATATGAAGCACAAATCGTGTCAATATGATTTCTGCTCAGTCAGATTGCTGTGTGCAAATTGGCTGCACATTTCATGTACAACACTGTTGTATTAATTTTGGCATTTAATAACTAAAGTATTTCTCATTGTGGGTGGAGTGACAGTAGACTGTCTACTATTTTTCTGTTTTTCCTGTCTTTGGAAGCTTCCAAGAATTGCTTTGTATTGTACTGCATTATTCATGATTTCAACAGCTTTTCTGGCAATCGTCTTCCAATTATACTTTTAGAGTGTTTTGACAAGATGGTGTGAAGTGAGCTTGTTTTCTCTCAAAGGCTCTTTGGGTAAATATTCATCAGGGAGTGTGTCAGATCAGGGAAAACTGTAATTTCGTATCAAGCTTATTTTAGTTTAAGCATACAAGTTGACCTTACAAATTTTAAATTAGGAAGGAGAAACAAAAATTGGTCACATTTTCGTCCCTCATAATACCTGAAACTCAGCATGTGCAGAAATAATTGAGAGTGTAAATGTTGTTTAAGCTCTCATAAAAAGTAGATACTTGAGTGAGTTGTAAGATGTGTCAACATGAATGAAACCATCTTCCTGCATAAAACTACTAGCTCCAGGAAAGGTTGAGGAAAGAAACAAGAACACTATGTAAATTAATTATTAAATTATGAGTCATTCTAATTGAGAACAAATTACTTAGGTCATGTAGAAGATGGATAAACTTTTATCGAACACAGACATTCTTATTATATTCCTTGTAATGTTCCAAAAGATTTTAAATCAATAACAGGCTTTAAGTTGTGGACTCTTTGTAACAATTTATCTCAATAAACTCCTCCTACCAGTGGGTGGAAAGATTGTGGAGAGATTGTAATGACATTACTGCGGATCACAACTGGTAAATTGCAAGTGATCATTGATTTAGGTATTGAGTGTTTGGGAAAAACCTTGATGCACAGAGCAGTTTTAATATATTTATCAAAATAAAACATCATCATTGATGAAAGTATTAATTTTTAAAGGTGAAATTGTGTACTTCCTAAATATTGTTTGAATTTGGAATAACATTCAAATTTCAAAAGTATCTTTTTAAGATTGTGTGAATCAGTTCAATAAAATCAAATGCATAGACCAGGAATCTTTTAAAGCAGGGGTTCCCAACCTTTTTTATGCCAGAAGAAGAGCTTACGAAATGTTCAAAAAACTAGGGTAGAGATCTAGAAGATTGTAAGGCTAGCAGGAAGGAGCTTAAGAATGAAATTAGGAGAGCCAGAAGGGGCCACGAGAAGGCCTTGGCGGACAGGATTAAGGAAATCCCCAAGGCATTGTACAAGTATATGAAGAGCAAGAGGATAAGACATGAGAGAATAGGACCAATCAAGTTTGACAGTGGAAAAGTGTGTATGGAAATGGAGGAGATGGCAGAGGTACTTAATGAATACTTCAGTATTCACTACGGAAAAGGATCTTGGCGATTGTAGGGATGACTTGCAGCGGACTGAAAAACTTGAGCATGTAGGTATTAAGGAAGAGGATGTGCTGGAGCTTTTGGAAAGCATCAAATTGGATAAGATAAGATAAATTGGACTGGATGGGATGTACCCCAGGCTACTGTAGGAAGCGAGGGAGGAGATTGCTGAGCCTCTGAACATTTGATAAGGTACCCCATGGAAAGAAAGTAAGGAGGCATGGGATCCAAGGGGACATTGCTTTGTGGAGCCAGAACTGGCTTGCCCACAGCAGGCAAAGCGTGGTTGTAGACGGGTCATGTTCTGCATGGGGGTCAGTGACCAGTGGTGTGTCTCAGGGCTCTGTTCTGGGACCTCTACTCTTTGTGATTTTTGTAAATGACCTGGATGAGGAAGTGGAGGGATGGGTTAGTGAATTTGCTGATGACACAAAGGTTGGCGGTGGTGTGGATAGTGTGGAGGGCTGTCAGACGTTACAATGGGACATTGATAGGATGCAAAACTGGGCTGAGAAGTGGCAGATGGTGTTCAACCCAGATAAGTGTGAGGTGGTTCATTTTGATAGGTCAAATATGATGGCAGAATATAATATTAATGGTAAGACTCTTGGCAGTGTGGAAGATCAGAGGGATCTTGGGGCCCAAGTCCATAGGGCACTCAAAGCTGCTATGCAGGTTGACTGTAGTTAAGAGGGCATATGGTGCATTGGCCTTCATCAATTGTGGGATTGAGTTTAAGACCCGAGAGGTAATGTTGCAGCTATATAGGACCCTGGTCAGACCCCACTTGGAGTACTGTGCTCAATTCTGGTTGCCCCACTACAGGAAGGACATGGAAACCATAGAAAGGGTACAGAGGAGATTTACAAGGATGTTACCTGGATTGGGGAGCATGCCTTATGAGAATAGGTTGAATGAACTCGCCTTTTCTCCTTGGAGTGACGGAGGATGAGAGGTGACCTGATGAAGTAGTACAAGATAATGAGAGGCATTGATCGTGTGGATAGTCAGAGGCTGAAATGGCTAGCACAAGAGGGCAAAGTTTTAAAGTGCTTAGAAGTAGGTACAGAGGAGATGTCAGGGGTAATTTTTTTACACAGAGAGTGGTGAGTGCGTGGAATGGTCTGCCGGCGGCTGTGATGGATGTGGGAACAATAGGGTCTTTTAAGAGACTCCTGGGTGGATACATGGAGCTTAGAAAAATAGAGGGCTATGGGTAAGCCTAGGTAGTTCTAAGGTAAGGACATGTTTGGCACAGCTTTGTGGGCCAAAGGGCCTATATTGTGCCGTAGGTTTTCTATGTTTCTATTCCTAACATTATCCGAGGGGTCCATGGAACCCAGGTTGGGAATCCCTGTTTTAAAGGCTCCTTAAGGAAATGATTTGGGAGATGTAGAATAATTAAAGCAGCACAAGAAAAGACTATTTCCTCTTTAAGTCATAGGGCCACACTGTACAAAATAGGTTCTTTGTACACCGTGTTCATCCTGATTATTAAGCAAGCAGGTTTATTCTTTAGCACTTTTCAAATGCGGCAGTTCAAAGTGATTTACCTATTTCTGCTCTTGTATCTTCTGGTTTTATGGTCTTATTGAAGTGCTTGGTAAGAAACTTAAGTAATGAGCATATCTATCTATAAAGCACACCTCCACCCTTCCAGACCGTACCTTTCAGAATCCAACCATACTGTTGGTGAATAAAGTTCCTGCTCAGATTCCCAACTAAACCTCTCACATTTTAGCCAAATCCACATCGTTTTTGACCCTGCATCTATCAGGAAAAATAGGCTACCTATTCCACCCTCCCCCCCCCCCCCCCCCTAATGTTTTAATATACCTTAATCAGATCCTCCCTCAGCTGGTTTAAAGCAAAAAAGCTTTAACATTTTAAATCAGTGTTCCATGTTGGACGTTGTCAAAGGTCTTACTGAAGTCCATTTAAACCACATCCACTGCACCATGCTCATCAAATTATTTTGTCTTCTCTTCAAAGAATTCAACAAAATTATTCAGGCAGGTTCTCCACTAACAAAGGCATATATACTATCTTTTATTAACCCTTACCATTCCTAATTGAGGAAGAATCTGAGAGATGGTATCAATTTATTAAGTGTAAATTAATACCTATCTCTCAAAAACTAATAATATATATTTCAAAAGATGAAGTAGTGTCCAAGGGTTCAATGTCCATTTAGGTATCGGATGGCAGAGGAGAAGAAGCTGTTCCTGAATCGCTGAGTGTGTGCCTTTAGGCTTCTGTACCTCCTACCTGATGGTAACAGTGAGAAAAGGGTGTGCCCTGGGTGCTAGAGGTCCTTAATGATAGATGCTGCCTTTCTGAGACAATGCTTCTTGAAGATGTCCTGGGTACTTTGTAGGCTAGTACCCAAGATGGAGCTGACTAGATTTACAACCCTGTGCAGCTTATTTCAGTCCTATGCAGTAGTCCCCCCATACCAGACAGTGATGCAGCCTGTCAGAATGCTCTCCACAGTACATCTATAGAAGATTTTGAATGTATTTGTTGACATATCAAATCTCTTCAGACTCATAATGAAGTATAGTCACTGTCTTGCCTTGTTTATAACTACAATGATATGTTGGGACCAGGTTAGATCTCAGAGATCTTGACACCCAGGAACTTGAAACTGCTCACTCTCTCCACTTCTGATCCCTCTGTGAGGATTGGTATGTGTTCCTTCATCTTACCCTTCCTGAAGTCCACAATCAGCTCTTTCGTCCTACTGACATTGAGTGCCAGATTGTTGCTGCAACACCATTCCACTAGTTGACATATCTCTCTCCTGTAGGCCCTTTCGTCATTACATGCAACTCTACCAACAATGGTTGTATCATCAGCAAAGTTATAGATGGTATTTGAGCTACGCCTGACCACATAGTCATGGATATATAGAGAGTAGAGCAGTGGGCTAAGCACACACCCTTGTGGTGCGCCAGTGTTGATCGTCAGTGAGGAGGATATGTTATCACCAATCTGCACAGACTGTGGTCTTCCGCTTAGGAAGTTGAGGATCTGATTGCAGAGGGAGGTACTGAGGCCCAGGTTCTGCAACTTCTCAGTCAGGATTGTGGAAATGATGGTACTAAACCCTCCTAATTTCTTTTTTAAAGGATCCTTATGCAACTTTTGCACGGAAGACCCTTTCCAGATTTCAGTCGTCTATACCGACTATAAGCTTCCTTTTTTAAATTCAGTCCTTGATTTTCCTTGACATCAGGGACTGCTATTCTTAACCTTCACTATTGCAGGACAAGAATGGAACTGAGCTGATATCATTCCACTTTTGATGACTCTAATTTCTCAGGTGTAGATTTATCTGCAATTAGCTGCTGGCTGTCTACTATTGCCATGTCCTATCTTACAAAAATAGGATTGTTCTTTCTCCAATTCAGGTCTTAAATTTTGGCACCATCATTTCATCTTGAAATTTATAGAACAGTGCAGTGCAGGAATAGGGCCATCATCTCACCAGCTGTATTGACCATGATGTCAGTCTAAATTAATCCCCTCTGTCAGTACTAGGTTTGTATCCCTCAATTCCCTACCTGTTCATGTGTCTTGTCTAAATGCCTCTTAAATGTTGTTACAGTATCTGCTTTTACCACCTGTCCTGGCAGCGCATTCCAGTCACCTACCACATTTTGTGTATAGATAAAAAACACTTGCCTCACACATCTCCTTTAAACTTTCTCCCTTTTACCTTTAACCTATGCCCTTGAGTATTTGACATTATCCCCCTCTGTGACTAAAGACACGATTATCTCTCTTACTTATGCTTTTCATAATGTTATATACATAATTCCCTGGTTAAGATTTCTGCTGCTATGGTATCCTGCTAGTAAGAGCGTAAAAGCTTAGTAAGGCTTTAGCTAAAGATAAGGAGTAATGTTGTTCAACTTAGAAATGTTGTGTCTGCCATTCAGGATTGTCTTAGTATGTGTTGTAACTTTCTGCCCAGTGGAACATCCAAGAGTGCTGGGTGGGAGCAGATTTCTGAAGGACAGTAGTCTAGTTTGGGTTTTTAGTAGGAGTTGCAGAATGGGGGACAGGGAAGATGCTGCAAAATGCCTATCAAAAAGAGTTCCTGTTGTAAGAATTGCTTTGTGCAGATGAATGGCTCTGAGGAGAAAAGGCCAATTTGAGAGATGGTCTTTGGACTGTGACAGGTGCAATCACGCAGACTGTGGCGATTCAGCGTGTGAGGAAACCGATACACCCGACTACTCCAGAAATGAGCTCCAATGTTTATGTGCACACTTAGACTGGTTTAGCTGTAATAGGCCCTTCCAGTTTCCTTCTTTTTCTGTAACTGTTAAATTTCAAAGTTTGGTAAATATATTTCTTTATGATCTGTTAATTTCCTTATGAACAATAACTTTGCATGAAGCAGTATTTATACAAAAATCACTACAATTCATATTTCTCCCCAGAACATCCCAACTTTCCTGTTTGGTTGAACCCCAAATTATACGGACCCTAGACATATATTGCTTATGAAAAGAGGCCTTCTCACTGCTGAGTTATGTGGCCATTAGCAGAGCTAGCTAACGAGCGAAGTTTGTATATAAGCCCAGTGAGAGGATTGCTTATACTTTTATAATTTTATTTTATAAGGTCAGCCTCCGATGCTCCAGAGAAAATCATTAAAGTTTATACAACCTCATACGGCTTACGCTCTCTAATTCAGACGTCTTTCTTTTCTGTACCGTTTCCAAAGCCTCCACATCCTTCATGTAATGGGGACCAGAACTGTGCACAGCATTCCAAATGCAAATTTCTTGACTCTTTAATTCAGTTCTACTTGTGAAGGCTGGCATGCCATGTGCTGCCTTTATCACCTGATCTACTTGTGTTAACGCTTTCAGTGAATTATGGACTTCAGTCCGAAGATCTGTACATCAGTGTTCCTTAAGTCTGAAACTGCTGATCTCCTGGTATTTTCACACACAACAATCTCCAAGGAGTTTACAGGAATGGTGTGAAAAACAATAAAAACATCCGGTGAACACCAGTTCTGTGGATGATAATGTATATGCTTTCAGTGCCCACTTTATTAGGTATGTCCTGCACCTAATAGAGTGAACATTGTAAGTATGTTTATGGTCTTCTGCTACTGCATCCCATCCATTTCAAGGTTTGATGTGTTATGGGTTCAGAGATGTTCTTCTGCACAACACACTATTGTACTGTGTGGTTATTTGAGCTATTGTCAATTCCTGTCAGCCTGAATCCGCCTCTGACTTTTCCTCTCATTAACAAGGTGCTGTTACCCATGGAATTGCCTCTCACTGAATTTTTTTTTTGTTTTTCACACCATTCACTCTAAACTTGAGATTGTTTGTGAAATTCCCGGTATTTTCTAAGATACTTAAACCACTCTGTCAACAATCAATCCATGGTCAGTCGCTCAGACCACATTTCTTCCCAATTCTGATGTTTGACCTGAAGAACAACTGAGCCTCGTGACCTTGTCTGCATGCTTTTAATCATTAAGTTGCTGCTATATGATTGGCTGAGTAGATTAACAAGTAAGTGTGCAGGTGTACCTAATAAAGTGACCACTGAGTGTACACTAACAAACACGCACACACATGCATGCACAAGCATGGAAGGCAGATGCAATGTTAGCATTCATTTTGAGAGAACTAGAATATGAAAGCAAGAAGGTAAAGCTGAAGCTTTAAAAGACATTGGTCAGAGTACTGTGCACATCTTTGGGACCCTTGTCTAAGAAAGGATGTACTGGGATTAAGAGGGTCCAGAGGTTAGTTCATGAGAATGATCCTGGGAATGAAGGTGTTAATGTATGAAGAGCGTTTGATGGCTATGGGCCTGCACTCGCTGCACTTTTGAAGGATGAGGGTGGGATCTCATTGAAACTTATTGAATATTGAAAGGCCTAGATAGAGTGGACGTGGAGAGGATGTTTCCTATTGTGATGGAGTCTCGGACCAGAGGGCACAGCTTCAGAATATAAGGACGTCCCTTTAGAACAGAGGTGAATTTCATTAGCCAAAGTGTGATGAATATGTGGAATTCATTGCCACAGATGGCTGTGGAGGCAACGTCTTTGGGTATATTTAAAGCACAGGTAGATATGTTCTTGATTAGTAAGGGTGTCAAAGGCTACAGGGTGAAGGCAGCAGAATGAGGTTGAGAAGGATCATAAACCACCCAGGATGGAATGGTGGAGCAGACTTGAGGGTTGAATGGCTGAATTCTGCTCCTGTGTCTCATGGTCTTTTGGTTTTATATGTATACTTAACAGAAACACATAGGTCAGAGCACTGATCCTTGCAGTTGATCTTTACACCACATCACAGCCATACAATCAGGAACAAACACCTCTCTACCACTACCCTGTGTCTTCTACTACCAGTCCAGTTTTGCATCCAATTTATCAATGTACCATGGATCCCACGTGACTTAATCTTTTGGACCAGCCCCATCATGTGGGACATTGTCAAATGTTTTACTAAAGTCCATGTAGGCAAAATCCACTGCCTACATGGACCTAATTAACCTTTACTATTAACTTCCTCAAAAAAAACTCTAATCAATTTTGTGAAACAAGACCTTCCCTCGTAAAAAGCCATGTTGACTATTCTTAGTGAGTCTGATATATTTGACCTCAAATTTAGCAACAGGTTTTTTTTGGACTCTGGATTTGAGACAGAGAGAGGGAGAAAGAGAACTGTGCATTCACTATACGTGTCATCCTCCTCCAGACATCTGTAGTGGACTATACTCTGACATTACAGGGGTAGTTGCATTCCTAGAAAGCATTATCATTATTTTCTATGATGCAAAGCTATGTCATCAATACATTCATCAATGTGACAGGCGGGTAGGCCTCTTGTGGTGTCCCTGTCTTTCGATGGATGTTGATATCATAGGGTGGTATCATGGTTCTGCGTATATGGACTGTGGACTTTTTCAGGTTTACACTTGTTATGTTCTGTGTTTTTTATCACTCGTTCCTCTTTTGTTTTGTGCGAGGGGAGAGTGTTTGGCACTTGATGTTCTGCTGTGTTCCCTTAGTTTTTTTGTGTGAAGAGGGGTGGTTTTTTGGGGGTTCAAGTTCCTGTTCCATTTTGTGTGGGGCAGGTGGGATTTTGGAGATTAATAATTGGAATGGCATTCTTTTTTTTTGTGCAGGAGAGGGGGTGGGGTTGAAGTATCTCTCTAAATGAGTTTAATGTTTTTTTCTTTGTTTTGTGGTCTATAAGGATACAGGCTTTGATGATAAATAAACCTTTGAACACAGACTGAATAAAATATTCTGCTTCTTTATTTACTTTTTTCTCCACATGTATTCTGTGAGAGCATATTTTCATTCCATATATCAAATTTGTGAATTCTGTGAAGGTGAATTTCCATAAGCCAAATCGCCATAGTGCAGGGGTTACTTGTACAGGATTAGCAGTTCATTTTATTTGTAGCATTTTAACCTGAAACCTGTGTACTATAAGGAGAAGAATATCACGTTCTGAAAGCCACACTGCACATTGTGATAGCATTTAAAGCAAGAGCTACATGTTTCTTGACTGTTCATTTCAATGCTTCTGTATTGATAAGCAACTTGAACCCTAGCTTGATAGGAACAAATGACTAAGGAATATATTTAAATGTTAGATGCTAATCTGGATTACTGCAGGCATCAAACTATCTATAACACCATCTTTAAAATAACAGGTAAATAAATTAGTGACATACCAATTTATGTAACTACAGTTTTGCACAATTGGGATTTTGTTGCAGTCCTTAGTAACTGATTTACAAAGATATGATATAACAAGTTAATGAAATGTATAATGATTTTGTAATGAAAACAATATATGAATGTAGATTATGCTTGTTATATGGGAATCATGGGAATAAGATCTGAATAATTAAACATTATTTCAAAGATATATTGATCTCAACAAAGTATAATACACCATGTCAAATCCCATATCAATCAATAAGGTGAAGTGTGTATGATCAGTACACATAAAAATATTATCCTTTATGCTGCCAGACATGGCGGTGACACATGAGAATATAAAACATAGTCTCTGAGTTGAAGATACTCATGAAGGTCAACATAATGTATTGTTGAGGGAAGAGAAGAGTTTAGCAGCCCTAAGTTGAGGGAACTGATACAACTTCCTGTATTTGGAATTTTATCGTAATGTGAAAATAAATGCAGCTGAATAAGATGCATAAAAAAGACACAACTGTTTCAAAAATATGTGTACAGGAAATACTGCAAACAGCAATTCATAGTGAAAAAGATATTTTAAATGTTCGTTGATAGAAAGTACAAAAATCTTAAGGAATAATTCTGTTTGTGGGAGCAGAGATCATACCTCTTGAGGAAGCTATGATGGTAGTAGAAGATGTTTACATTTTGCAATTTAGGGATAAATTTGTCTACTCCAAATCATGGCTTTACCCTAGATTGGACATTGGGAGTGAAGGTCAGCAATTACTACTGTCTTCTTTACCTCCTATCTTTCATTTTAGTGAAAAACAAACCTTGTGGAACTGGCTGACCTCCAGAAACTAATTCAGAAGACAGCCCCTCACAAACGAGAAAATCTGTAGATGCTGGAAATCCAGCCAAAGGGTCTCAGCCGGAAACATCAACTGCACTCTTTCCCATAGATTCTGCCTTGCCTGCTGTTCTTCTAGCATTTTGTGTGTGTTACATAATAGAACCACATTTCCTAACCACTCCCCCACCCACCCTGAATGCCTAATTTGATAACACATTCATAATGTTGAACCTAAAGATTATCTGGATTTTCAGAATGTAATTAATAAACGACAGACTGCTTTCTACAAATTGCTAAGTCTATGGTTGGATTTATCATAGAAAACAGAAAAAGGGATTTTTTTTAAGAGAAATTCTAAAAAGGATCTAAGCATGAGGGGTTAAATGGGGTAAATGCAAGCAGACTTTTTCCATGGAGGTTGGGTGAGACTACAACTAGAGATCATAGGTTACGGGTAAAATATTTAAGGACAGCCTTGGGAGGGAACTATTTCACTCAGAGGGTACTGTGGAATGAACTGTGAGGAAAGTTCAATTATTCATGAGGGAACTGTTAATTGTGGGTGGAATATTACTTGAATTTAATTTCAAATTTGGCAGCAATTTATTTTTGAATCTCAATTCAAATCAGGCTAGGACTTGCACATTGAATGGTAGGGCACTGAAAAGTGCAGTTAGAACAAAAAGATCCGGGAATATAGATCCCTAATTCCTTGACTGTGCTGTCAACAGTTAGATAGAACAATAAAGGGAGTTTTTGGTATATTAGCCTTCATATCTCAGAGTATTTTGTACAAAAGTAGCACCCATAAAATGCTGGCAGAACAACATTTTGTATACAGTTCTGGTCTTCTACCTACAGGAAAGATATCAATAAGATTGAAACAGTTCTGAGAAAATATACAAGGATGTGATCAGGACTTGAGGACCTGAGTTACAGGTAAAAATTGAATGGGTTAGGACTTTTTTCCCCTGGAGCATAAGAGAATTGAGGGGAGATTTGATAGAAGTATACAAAGAGGTATACAAAATAATGAGGGTTATATACAGGGTAAATGCAAGTAGTCTTTTTCCACTGCAGTTAGGTGACACTAGAACTGGAGGTCATGGACTAAGGTTGAAAGGTGAAATATTAAATGGAAATCTAAAGGGGAGCAAGTGGTGCAAGTGCAGAATGAACTGCCAGTGGAAATGGTAGATGTGGGTTCAATTGCAACTTTTAAGAAAAATTTGGATAAGTACTGTATGTAGATGGAGGTGAGAGTTTAATGGAGAATATCTTATTGTTTTCTTGTACAGCTTAAAGACACCAAGTCAGTTGACCAGAAGGCAACATTGATGCACTTTTTGGCAGAGATTACAGAAGAGAAGTATCCAGACATCTTGAAATTCACAGATGAAATAATCCACACAGAAAGTGCAAGCAAAGGTATGTCTATGACAGAAATGGTGCTTGTTACATTATAATGATGGAATTCAGAGAAGAACTTATAAAAGCATTTTAATGGTAAATGTTAAAGTAAAGCTCTCCCTGAACAGTTTAACCAGAAAATCTTGTTACCTACCACATTATGCTGGAGTTTAATATAGACATCTATAGATGAGCTATATGAACACTCAACCTAAATGGCTCTATTACAGTAAGTGAGTTTCTCAAGTGTGTAGTTAACTTGGTTGCTTTGCTCACATCGCCAGAGCAGCACTGAAACAAAGTAGGTATATAAATGTAGACATACTTGGGCAGAAAATATGTCACTGTTGTATATATTTCATATATCTTCGAAACAGTAAACAGAAATATCTTTGCTTTAAGCTTTACTGTTTCTATACTGAATTATCCTCTGTGATACTCAGTACTTGTATTTTCAACCTTTACCATTGTATAGAAGTATTGTACTTTGCATTATTGTACATTATTATTTTTTGTTTCTTATTTGACTGAAGTTCTTTAGAGCACATTACTACTAAAACACAGCTCATACATCATGCAACCACAATTGATTTACAGGTTAGGTTTGTTTTAAGATGTGGTACTCATTTGCCTGCTGGTTCTAAGCAGTTTCTTCAGTATGTGTAATAATGTTTCTGTATGTAGTTCATTAAGAAGTCATAACCTTTTGAAACTGTATTTTCTCTTTCTCCCCTTCTCTCTTCACTTTTCCCCATTCCTTATCCATTAAACATAATCACTGCATACTCACAGATTTATCAGACTTGCCTTCATTATAAGTGTTTGAGTAAGTTACTGAATGGACATGGCTTTTTTTAAAGAAACTTCATTTTGCTTTCTTCAGCTAGTAAATGCACCCCTGCTTTTTAACGTAATCATGGCTATTCGTGTTTGCATTCCATCCAATTTATTGCTCTGATAAAAATCAATTACATGGAAATCCAACAGAGTTCGAAGCAGATGTGATCCCCATATGGGTATTCTAAGAAGGTGGAGATAAAATAAAAGAAGCATTACTAAGACCGTAAGACATAACAGCAGAATTAGGCCATGCTCCATATTAGGTCTGCTTTGTCATTCGATCATGGCTGATTTTTTTCATTTTCCTGCCTTCTTCCTGAAAATTTTGACACCCTTACTAATCAAGGACCTAACAGCCTCCGCTTTAAATGTACCCAGTGACTTGGCCTTCACAGTTGTCTGTGGCAGTGAATTCCGTATATTTACCACTAGACTTACCCTAATCTTGGAAGCATCTTCTCCATGTTTATGCTGTCTAGACCTTTTACTATCAAGTATCTTTCGATGAGACCTCTCTCCTCATTCTTCTTAATCCCAGCGAGTACAGGCCCAGTGCCATTAAATGCTCCTCATTTGTTAGCCCTTTCATTCACAGCTTTTTGTAAGCCTGCTCCCAACCTTCTCCAGTGCCAGCACGTTCTTCCATAGATACAAGGCCTCAAAATGTGGTCTGACCAATGCCTTAAAGCCTCAGCTGTAACATCCTTGCTTTTATTTTCTAGTCCTCTGGAAATGAATGCTAATATTGCAGTTGTCTTCCAACTCAACTCAATCTGCAACTTAACCTTCAGGGAGTTCTGCACTAGGACTCCCAAATCCCTATGCATTTCTGATCTCTGAATTTGCTCCCCATTTAGAAAATAGTCTATATCTTTATTCCTTCTAACAAAGTGCATGACCATATACTTCCTATCTGTCACTTTCTTTGCCCATTCTCCTACTCTATCCATGTCTTTCTGCAGACTTCTTGCTTCCTAAACACTACCTGTCCCTCTGCCTATCTTTGTATCATCTACAAACCTGGCCATAAAGCCATCAGTTCCATCATTGAGATCATTAACATATTGTGAAAAATAGTTGACCCAACTCCGACCCCTATAGAACACCATTAGTCACTAGCAGCCAACCAAGAAGGCCTCCTTTATTCCCACTTATTGCCTCCTGCCAATCAGCCAAAGCTCTATCATGTTAGTTGCTTTCCTATAATACTCTGACCTCTTATTTTGTTAAGTAGCATTCTGTATGGCACCTTGTCAAAGGCCTTCTGATAGTCCAAGTTAACAATCTGCACTGACTCTCCTTTGTCTATCCTGCCTGTTATTTCCTCAAAGAATTCCAAATGATTTATCTGGCAAAATCTTGCTAAAGGAAATCATGCTGTCTCTGGCCTCTTTTATCATGTGCCTCCAAATACACTGAAACCTCAACCTTGCCAACCACTGAAGTCAGGCTAACTGGCCCATAATTTCCTGTCTTTTTCCTGTCCTCCCTCATTTCAAGAGTGTCGTGACATTTATGATTTTCCAGATTCTAATGATTCTTCAAAGATCATTACTAACTCCAGAATCTCTTCAGCTACCTAGTCTGTCTGATCCTAGTGACTTTCTGCCTTCAGACCTTTCAGCTTCTCGGACATCTTCTCCTTAGTAATAGCAACTATACTAACTCCTCCCCCCCCCCCCCCCACATTCAAATTTCTGGCTTGTTGCTAATGTCTTCCGCAGGGAAAACCTATGCAAGATACTTATTCTGTTCGTCCGCCATTTTTTTTGTTCCTCCTTACTGCTTCTCCAGCATCATTTTCCAGCGGTCTCATTTCCACTGTTTCCTCTCTTTTGTTCTTTATACATCTGAAATAACTTATAGTCTTCTCCACTTATATTATTGTTTGGCTTACTTTCCTATTTAATTTTTTTCTCTCTTTATTGTTTTTTTTAATTTGCCTTTGTTGGTCTTTAAACACTTCCAATCCTCTAGCTTCCCATTAACTTTTTCTGTATCGTATGAGTCCTAAGATGTCCCAAACTTAGGCATCATGTAGACAATGCAGACTTCAAGATTCTCAGTCCTTGCAACAGGATTGTGTCTATTCTGCTGACTATAGTATCCCCGACTACAGCTACATTTCTTTTCTCTTCCCCCCTCTTGAGTTGCTCCCTGATTCACAGTGCCGTGGTTTGGTTGCTCATTCTTCCTGCAACCCCCACTCTCAGCCTCATGGGCAGAAACAATCTCAGATGTGTGAGGCAAGCTCAAAGGCTGGGGTTTCGTTAGCACTACCTCTTAGATTCCCCCTATCTGCCTCACTTGCAGTCACACCCTCAAGTCTCTGGCCACGGACAGAATTTGAAGTGGTTTAATCTAATGAGTGTGACCGTCTCCTCAAATCCAAGGCCAGGTGACTCTTTCCCCTCCCTGTGCATCATAGTGTTTGAAGCTCAGATTCCATATCATTAACTTTCAGCCTGAGTTCCTTGAGAAACCAACACTTGTTGCAGATATGGTCACCAGGAACCACAGTGGGGTCCACCAGCTCCTACATCGTGCAGCTAATACATGTCACCAGATCCTGCATCTCTATTTATTTACTAGTAATTTGGTATTTTTTTTAGTTACTTATATAAAAAAAATACCTTGCCTATTCATACATGCTACCCACCTGTACCTCCTTGCTGAAGCCTCAGACTCCTACACTGGCCCACTCACACAGTGGCTTCTCCAAAATGGCCTCCGGAATCTTGAAAGACAAAGGATCAGTAGGTAACTGACACTACACTCGTATTTCAGAAAGGATGGAGAACATGTCCAGTGAAGTATAGAGCAGCCACTTAAACATGGATAAAGTAAAAGACGATTGAGTTCGTACAAAAAAGAAAACAAACACTAACTGCATGCCTATGCCTATACATTAGATTGCATGGAATCAACCTTTAAGTATTATCCACACAACTACAAAATAAATAAGAGTCGGATCCTGTGAGTTGAATGAAGATCGTGATTTTTCTTTGAGTTCTCCACATGTTTCAGCAGAGTGGAGATGTGCATAGGTATCAAATGATATGAAATGGACTTATGGATGTCACCCACAATTTTCATTTTTGCAGTTCTTCCCAGCCCCTTCTTAAACTGGTCTTGCTGAAGCATATATTCATAATGTTTCTGGCTTGCTTCAGTTTTACTTAAAGGAGATCTGCCTAAACTTGTGGAATTCAGCCAGGTAATCCTACAACAAGCAGCCTACATTAATGAGAGACTTGTTCGGCCCTCTTCAGGGCCCTCACAACTACCTCAGATACCTCCAACCCAGTATTGCTTGTGACCCAGGCCTGACTCTCCCATCCTCTAAAAATCCCAAATCCCTAATTCAACATCTCTACATCTTCCTCTGCTCACGCTGTATAATCTTCCCTTGAAATATTCGCGTTAAGCACCATTCTCTACATTTTTCACTAAACTTTGTGGCTGAACCTTGACGAGCTGTCCTAAATAGTTAACGGGTAGAGTAGACAAGGACAGTGAAGTATATTTAATTTATTCATAATTCTAAAAGACATTCAATGATATTACATGAAATATATATTAATAAATAATTCATAAATCGCACACATCTCAGACAGAATAATAGTAGAATGTGTGGATTCACTACATTACCGAAAGTGAACTGAAGGAGTAAACTGAGATAGAGGGTGGGAACAAGGATTCCTCTTTTGATTCAGTGCAAATTTCTGTTGTACAGATGGACCAGTCAAACATGAGAATATTTGACATACTGTTTAGCAAAATAATTTTCTTTCAGTTTTACTCCCTAATTTGGGGAACCTAGACGAGGATATCAGCAATAATTATTGTGCGTAATTCTGTGAACTTACCCTAGTTTAAACTGGCGACCATACAGTTTGTTGTTACTGACTTAAGCTGACTTGAAGGATTTAGGAGAGAGAGAAAGGAAGTACAATGACATTGGGCCTGTCTTTGTAACCACCAAGCATACTGATGTCCTGTATTCCTGAAGTATTTGATGTCAGTCTTGGAAAATAAAAGTTTAGGAACAACACTAGCTGAATTTAGGACTCATGGTATTCCAAAAGAGCAAAAGTTAAGTAATATGGACTAACATAATCCTTTTGGAATATTCAAACTGGCCATATATCCGTACTTACCTAAATTGCAGCATTGTTTGCTGGAGTTTCCAATTATTGATTCACATCAGAATGGCATAAGAATGTTATATGCTGTAACCAAACATCCACTTCTCAGAGCATGTGATTTGCTGCAGGTGCTGTAAAGCCATTGCCATTTTGAGTTCTTTGGATGATCATAGACCTTATTAAAAATATGATAAATTAGATATTTAAGTGCGAAATAGCTAATTTCACAATTACTTTTGTGCTATGAAAAAGTGAACAAGCAGATTTAATTTTCATTGGACAAATTCAAATCAGTCCTTATTTCTTATGAAATGTTAAAAATGCTAACATGGTCTTTTGGAAATTGGTGTGGTGTCTTCAAAAAAAATTGAGGTATGCAACTATTTACTAAGATGGGATTAACTGAAGTGTTATTTTAAATAGTTGTAGTGCAGTTCAGTTTTTGCAGAATCAATTATAATAATATATACTCATTTTCTCAAACAGCCTAATCAAAATTCAGTGAACTATAGATTCTTTTCTCTAGTTCACTGAACATCCTATCCCCAAGGATGTAAAAAAATGCGAAGCACTTTTGAATTAATGAGCACAGTGTTACGGAGTTTTCCTGTGTATTTCTGACAAAGTTGGACCCATCTGGCTAATATAACACTGGGGTGGATGTTGTAACTCTAACCACAACTGTTCCCCCTCCACCTGCTGTCACATGCCATATCAATGATATGTCAGCTTAAAATTAATTTTGTTTCTTTGGCATAGCCTCAATGAAATCATAAATAAGGGCTCTTTCATATTCCTGTCTAATTTTAGTCATTCAAAAGCAAGGTGCTGGAGATGTCGGAAATTTGAAATAGAAACAGCAAATCGTACCGTGTCATATTTGGAGAGTGTGTGTGTGAGAGAGAGAGAGTGAGATGGAATAGATAATGTTTTGGGTCAAGCACCTGTCGTGAAACTTTGATGAAAGGCCTTTATCCTAAAATGTTAACTCTTAATTGAAGGAAGCATTTTGAATTATCAATAATGTGTAGAGAAATGTAACACAACAAGTGGAAGGATACAGAGAGTTATGGAAGAAGAGGACTTCGGAGTTTTTGGCCACATATCCTTCAAGGTTGATTAGCTGATAGCGTCCATGGTGCTTTCCTCAGCAGATGAAGTGTGAATATTCAAGCAGTGAGCTAATGCCAAAACTTTATGGAGAACCATTTAGAACTCAACTTGAATACAGCATATAATTCTGTTCATTACACTGCAGGGAGGATGTGATTGTACTGCAGAGGGTGCTGACAAATGTTACAAGTCTGTTACTGGGACTGGAATCTTTAATTGTTTGCCTGGATTGGATAGAATGGAATTGTTTTTATTGGAGCAGAAGATAAAAGATCTTATTCCTTTATTTAAGAATGACAGTGCTGATAAGCCAGCTTTATGGTTGGGGGCACACGGAATATAAGTTGTTGCTCCTGCACCTTGAAGGTGACCTCATTGTGGCACAAGAGGAGACCATGGATTGATAGATTGGAATGGGAATGGGCATCAGAATTAAAATATTTGGCCACTGGGAAGTTCCACTTTTGCTAGATGGAGCAGAGGTGTTTGATGAAGTGGTCCCACAATTTATGGCACATCTCACTAATGTAGATGAGGCATCAGGAACACCGGATACAATAGACAAACCTTGCAAATTCACAGGTGAAGTGTTGCCTCACCTGGAAGGATTGTTTGGGGCGCTAAATGGAGGTGACAGAGGAGGTGAATGGGTAAGTGTAGCATTTATGCTGCTTGCAAGGATAAATATTGGAAGGAAGATTAGTGGGGAGGGATGAATGGACAAGAGAATCATGGAGGGAGCAATTACTGTGGAAAGTGGAGGGGGAGGTAAAGTTATGTTTGGTGGTAGGAGCCCTTTGGAGTTGGCAGAAGTTGTGGAGAATGATGTCTTAGATGTGGAGGCTCATGGAGCAACAGGCAAGTTTAAGAGGATCTCCATCACTGTTAAATCGGCAGGGAGATGGGGTGAGTGCAGGACAGCTGTGGAGAGCAAAACAGAATTAACTTCAAACTGGGAAGTTAGAAATCAAGCATGTTTAATGTTGCAAAGAAGCATAAGGGATGGAAAGAAGAAAGAATGTGTTGGGAGGTAAATCAAGATAAATGATGCAACCATTGTGGTACTAGTTGAGAGAGGGTGGTGTAAGTTTGTTCATTGCAGCTTATTTGTCTGGAAGAAGTGCAAATACAGGAAATAAATGAAGGCAGTGCAAGTCTGTTAGAAGTAAGTCGGCGAGCATGATGGAAATACCCAAAACTTCAGGCAGCAGCTGTGGAAAGAATTAAAATCAAGTTGATATTAAACATTGATGACCCTTTTTCACTAAGAAAATTACAGATTTTTGTTGGACAAGATAACTTGGCATAAGCCAGTGATTAATCCCGAAACATTTCTCCTAAATGATTTAATGCCACAGTAGATAATACCTTTACCCGGTAAATAGTTACAATTGCAGAATATACAACTTCACTTAAGGACGTTGATTTTCATGTCCTTTACATGTTAGGCTGCAAACTTCCACTACTGTGAAACTTACAGACTCTCGGGTCACTTTCTATTGCTTGATGTTATATCTAACATTACTCAATTCTAACCCTAACCTAGAAAGGACTTAAAAGAACACTAGTCTGCCAAGAAAAAAATCTTCAGGTAGCACATGGTGTTGCTGTCACTTCTGGATTGCTTATCTGTACAGTGATTTAATAAGGTATGAAGAACTGCCAAACAACCAGTGTGCATTTAATACTGTAAAGCAAGACTTACAAAATTAGCTCTTTGCCAGACATTTAGCTCTAGTTTTTTGGTATGCAGTCATCCCTTATAAGCGTGATTGGTATTGTGAATCATTTAACTGCTTTAAAATTGATTTACCTTTTACTTGGCCTGTTTGATCATGTTTTTTTCATCTATTTTGAATTTGTCATCAAGTTGCACATATTGGGACATGAGCAGGTTCTATAAGTAGCAAATTATTCCCTAATTCCTAGAATAGTTTATATTTTCTCCTTAAGGATTTTGCTGGAGTGCTTTAACCATTTTTTTCACATTTTATGGTGTGTTTTGCTCCAATGAAAATTCAAAGAGCCAATACATTCTTTGCGCATAATATGATATGTAAGTAAGATGAACTGCAGGGAGGCCAGCTAAAAGAGGAAATGGGGGCCTATTATTGCTAAGAAAGTGAGAAAAGGTATTCAATTGAAAGACAAAGTTCTGAATCTGTGTCCTGTGTATAAAGGTGGTACATTAAAGCTAATGTGGAATTACTCTGTGAAGTCTAGATGTATTAGTCTTTCCTTCAATAACAAATTCTTAATAACTTTAACTTTTGTAGGATGAGTGCGTCCCCACAGTTCTTGCAAGGCGAGTTCAGTCCTGGTCTCTATTGTTGACAGTGTGCAATTTATATCGTTTCCCTTTGTCCACATAGATTTCTTCTGGAATTTCCATTTGCTTTTGCATCTTCAAGCTGTGGTGGTTGATGAATTAGTTGGGACTGCCGTATACTTTTCCTTGTGTAGCTGGGTGGTAGAAAAATCAGGATGAAGTGAATGATTAGATTATAGGGAAATCAGGACTGTCCTGAGAGTTGGCATGGGCTGAATTGCCTCTTATTTCTTTCCTAATTTTCTTTTGACATAACTAGTAGCATCTACTATGAACGGAGTAGCCATCTTAAGTTGTTATGGCAAA
The DNA here is from genome assembly GCF_048418815.1 of Hemitrygon akajei. Lineage (NCBI taxonomy): Eukaryota > Metazoa > Chordata > Chondrichthyes > Myliobatiformes > Dasyatidae > Hemitrygon > Hemitrygon akajei. Next base: position 67,055,429 of record NC_133133.1, read on the forward strand.
AAAGCCAAAGCCTGCACATGGATATGATCTCATAATTTAGTTTCATGACTTTGGTAACAAAAGAGGAGTAACGCTTATATTTCAGATCTAAGTACAGCTTTTACACATTATTGCCTGGATTTTGATGATAGAATTAACTAGAAGTTGTTAAAATTTACACAGTAGCTGCCCTTTCAGCCAGTTGATGTCTCCAATGACTTCTTTTCATGTGTCTTTTTGACCAAAGAACCACATATGCTCTGGAAAATACCATAAACCTGGAACTGTAAGTTTCTGCACTATTATAGTTTTTTCCTTCAATTTGAAGTATTTTTTGGTCTTTAGTACTCATTGTTTTAAATATTACCTATTTTTCTTTAAACAGTAGCAAAAATGTTTTCTAGTCATGATATTATTTCTTCCTATGCATGCTTATTCAATATTTTTTAAATTTCATTCAGTGCCTATGTGAATTTGGTGAGGTCAGTCTAGCATACGCTGATCACTTAAGCTGTGATCTTACATGGACTGATTGACAAATGGTCAGCAAATTCAGATCTTTAGGCATCCATTGAAAGATGTTCACTTCCAATTTATTAGCAATGACATCACAGAGCTCTTCATTGGCAGTTATAAAATAAAAACATGTATGCCAAGAAAAGCAAAGAGGTGCAAATGGAGATGATAAAACACTTGATCAAGGAGCATATTAAAGGAGGAAGGAGAGGTTTCTGAGGGATCTCCAGAGCTTGGCTTAGGGTCACCGCGGTGGAGGAATGAAGTTAGGTGTGTTGAGGCCAGCAATGGAAAAAATTGACCACCTGAATTGCAAACTATATATTGTAATTTAGGTTGGTTTAAATATCTGTTGTAAAACCACCAATCTTTCCTGCTAATCGTCCTGAAGGTGGTAATTACCTAGATGTAAAATCCACAGTACAGCATGGACTTGAAATTGAAATGTAGATCGTGGCAATCAATAATTGCTAGCTGCCTGTTGATGCTAATGTTGTTCTTCTGGACTGATCCTTAAAATTCAGAACTTTGATGCACAGATAAAAAACTATTGTGAAAAATGACTATGGAAATTGTAAAATCTAATTTTGATAATACATGTAGTCCAACAAGCTTATAGTGGTAAAGACCTGATTATATACAGTACTTTGGCTTTATAGATTTGGAAACTCTGATCTGTATTTAAGTTGCTATTTGAATTATAATAGAGATCGGTATTCAGATTTGTTTTTTTAACTTATTGTAGATAGATCCCTCTTAAATTAAGACCTTAACTCTTACTCTCATTCTTCCAGAGAAGCACCTTACCAGATGACAACCCCAGCATCAATTGTAACCCCTTTCCCCAATATCCCAATGATCCACAGGGTTGCTGAACTCCATTTTTCCTCTTTGATCAACTCCCAAGCACTTTTGGACCTGAGGTCTACTTGTTTATTTCTGCCAATCAAATGAAAAAAATCCTTAGAGCATATTATACATGTATGGGCATTCTTTAAAACAGATATCAGAGTTATAAGACTATTGAACAGACTTCTTCTTGTCATGGCCTTGCACAGTATTTTCTGCCTGCGCTGCAAGTTCTCTGAAACACTTTATTCTGCATAGGCATCAAGGGACAGAGGAAGAGGAGAGCCATCCGCAATATCACTGATGTGGCAGAGAGGGCCTCAAGATGGCTGTGGCTCAAGAGAGGGGAACCATGGAGTCATATATAGCTAGCCATCTGGACACAAGCTGGGGTCTGATCAACCCCGGCTGGGTCACCTGAAGAAGGGTGTATGATGTTGAAAGACCCAAAACACCCGTTGATTCCAGAAACATCACTGATGATGTGTCCAGAAGCATCAGTAGTTGTATGCATGCAGACAGTGCATGCTGTTCGTGCTTTCTCCTTGTGCTACCTCGATGTCATGAAGTGAGCTGTATGGATGACATGAAAAATTAGGTTTCTCACTGCATTTCAATTTACAGTCAAAATACTAACATTTTAAAATGAATTTCCTTGCATCTACCAGAAAGGCATTTGAAAATTGAGCTTACAGGTTTAGTGGGGGAGATGGGGCTGGTGGATAGGTGAACTTTATCCATTTGTTCATTTGTCAGGGGAAAATTGCTTTGTCCAGGAGTATCCCTCCAAGATTCAGATTCCTGCTCACATGCTGTTATCACCTACAGTAGTTCCACCCAATGTTATAAAGTTTCAGTCTGACACACAGTTGTAGAATCTTATGTGCAAATGTATAGTATCTAAATAAAATTCTTCACATTACATCAAAGTTTGTGCTGCATGACATACAATCAGTGGGGACCTAGTTGTTGCAGTTAAGTGTGAGTAGGACAGCAGAAAGTCTTGTCAGCTTGCCATTCAAATGCAGGACCATAGAACCATCCCATGGGCTAGGTGTATGTTGTACATCATGGCTGATGTATAGATAATATCTTACATGCCAAGATATTGTCAAGAATAACAGGATTAAATCTGGATATTGGACAGTTAATTTGATTTTTTTATTACTGTTACTGATGATGCACTTTTGAAATCACAGAATAACTTAAGAGTAAGCTGTGTATAAAATACTGTTTTAAGTTACAAAGTCACTGATCATAATGTAGCAACATTTTGATAATGAGTATGTGTGTTCTGTTATTAAACAGCACTAAACTTTTTTCAATCAGCTGGAAATAACTTCCAATTCATTCTGAATATTAAAGTTGTACTGCATGGAAACGGATCATTTGGACCTACAGACCAGCTTAAATGTTGACAAAACTCTTCTCGGGCTTCAAGCATTTTTTTTAACACTTTTTGTTCCCTTTGCACCCACCCCACTTGAAAAGCATTGTGTTTGAAGGTCAAGACTAGGAAAAAGGAAGGAGCAAGGATAACAAGATCAGAGCAGACCCTGCTTGTCACTCTTCTCGGGTTGAGGATGAAGCAGAGGAAGAGGTAAAAGGCGAGAATGAGGTAGGGTATAGCAAAAAGACACACAAGAGGTAATCCATGGTAGTGCATGTTAGGAATGGGAATGAGCAGAGTTTTAGGAGTGGAACCATTATACCAAATAGGCAGGCATTAATGTTTAAAGAGAAACAGGAATTAGCACAACAAGAGATTTTATTAGGTCTCTTGAGGTCTATTTCTTACTGAACTGCATTCAAGAATTTCTGTATTGCCTCATAATCTTTTGGGGTAAAAACAAAAGATTTTTCATTTTTCCATATACATCTGTCATATAATGGTTTTGACAATAGTGCATTGTCAAGTATAAAAGCTGTAGCAAAGTTCAATAGGCCTAGGGTCTTCGGATATCCTATTCAAACAACTTTTTGTTTAAATTCAGGGGTTAAACCACTTCCCTGATTGGTTAATGTCATTCCTAGGAAATTTACTTCTGTATGTCAGAGTTCATTTTTTTTAATGTTAATTGCAAAGCCTCTTGTCTGTCAGTCTAATGAGAGTCTCATTCTGTGTTAAATACTTGATCTGTGTGTCGGCTGTGCAGTGTTCTTCATCCACTTATGCAAATATATCAGGTATTCCCTGTAGACTCTGAATGACTCCTGCAGAAAATAAATGAGGACTATTCCAAAAACCTTGTGGGAGTCTGGTCCACTGATATTGTGAGCCATCAGGCTGTGTAATGTCTGTTACTTTCAAGAATTTGGTGTGACCAGAAGCCATTGACTAGATTTATACTTCTTACATGTCAATCCTTGCAAAATCTGATGTAATGGCGGTTGCTGGGGTGAATTAGATTCTGTGTGGTTCCTGCAGGAAAATGTAGTCGATAACCAATTACTGTCACCTCTTTCTGTCATGGGGAAGAATTGCATCCCAATTTAGTTGGTTCAATATTAACCATTCCACTGTGATTAAGATGTTGTTTAAGGTGGTCATAATATTTGTGCAAAATGTATCTTAGTTTCACTCTGTTTATCTTGATAATATTCTAGCTGTTTCTGAATATGCGTGTCTTATTCATATGGTGCAGTTGTATTAGTTGTTGATTATAGTTAGAATCCAACAAGAAGCATCTGGTGTTCCTATTAAAAGTGCAAGTTTATTACAGTTTGGGGTAAGCTGGTGTAAAGACACTACAGTTACCTCTATTGTTTATTTAATCCTGTATATCTGTATGGAAAATTATAAGTTGGACACCCTTCTTCGCTTCTATGTATGCCTACAATTTTAAATTTCCATGTTGGCTCCTTTAGTTTATCACCTTGAATAATATCAAAACTTAGCATTGAAATGTCCACAGCTGTATCAAAATGGCAGAGTCAAATTTGCCAAAAATGTGAGTCTTCACAGATGAAAAGGCAAGACTAGGTATGCCTGTATCTTATTTGTCAGGTGGTGTATTGAGATTAGAGTTGTTGCTGAAATTCTCCTGTGCAGTTTCTATTACGTTAACATTGGCTTCCCCTTTTTTACAATTTGTTTCTCTGAGCTGCAGGAGAGGGAGTGGATGATTGGATGGGCTCTGTCTCAAAGTTCGAAGTAAATTTTTATCAAAGTACATGTCTGTCACCATAGGCAACCCTGAGATTCATTTTCTTGTGGGTATACATAATAAATGCATAATAGAATAGTAACCAGAATAATGTCAGTGAAAGACCGCACAAGGTTGGGTGTTCAACCAGTATGTAAAAGACAACAAACTGTGCAAATGCAAAAAGAAAGAAATAGTAATAAATAAGCAGTCCTTGAAAGTGAGTATATAGTTGTGGGAACATGGGGTAAGTGAAGTTGGTTCAAGAGCCTGATAGTTGATGGGTAATAACTGTTCCTGAACTTGGTGGTGTGAGTCCTGAGGCTCCTGTACCACTACGACCTGGGTGGTGGGGGAGTGGGGGTCCCTGATGAGGGATGCTGCTTTCTCGTGATAAAGCTTCACGTAGATATACTCAATGATGAGGAGGGCTTTACCCATATGGAGTGGGCTGTATTCACTACTATTTGTTGGACTTTCCATTCGAGAGCTTTGATGTTTTCATACCAGACTGTGATGCATCCAGTCAATATATTCTCTATTACACATCTATAGAAGCTTGTCAGAGTTTTAGATATCACATGGAATCTTCGCAAACTCATATGGAAGTAGAGGCGCTGCCACACTTCCTTCATAATTGCCCCTACGTGCTGGACTCAGTACTGGTCCTCACTCTTCTTGGTCATCTGCTTGGCAACTGTCTTCTGCCTTTCTCCTTGTTTTTCACCCTGTGGCCCTCTCTCAGCTGATTTCCTCTTCTTTCTACCGGTTGTACCTATATCGCTGCAGTACTTAATCTCTGCCATAGTGAAAGATTTTGCTGGAAAGGTTTCTGTTCCAAATTATATATGCAAGATCAGGGTTTCGTGGATCTGCCATGTACAATGTTCTGGATTGATAAAATGTCACCCTTAACAGTAATCTGACAGTAGCTGAGATTTCAGAGCCTCATAATTAAAGGTACATAATTCAACAAGTCCCATTCCAGTAAAGATTTTCAATTTCCGAGATCATTGATGAAATTTCATTTGACTATTATTACATAGAGTTCATTCAGGGCCTTGCTCCAGTTCAACCTCTGTAACAGTACTCCCTCAAAAACTGCAATCACAAAGTCTTTTCAATGAGCTGTTATACTGAGGCTCATCTTTTATGTTGACATAAAAGCTCCCATGACACTAAGTGGAGATGAATTTTCCTGGTGTACTGAACAACATTTTTGTATGTTAGAACAGTAGTTTCACTTTGAAAGTATTTCATCAATTGTGAAATGTTTTGGGCTTCTGAACTACTGAAGACTGCTTACTGAATACTAGTTTTTCTTGTATTTCATGATCAAAGACACAGCTTCAGTTCTTGACACAGTGAATCTACATTTGCTCCTGTTAATTCCAGAGAAAAGTTGGCCTTGGCACAGATTCTGAATTTTATTCCTCAGTATGTTTGGGAACTTTAATGTCAAGTACCCATCATTCTTTATGCCACTTCAGCAATGAAATTAAGAAATGCAGCTTATATGAAGCAGAATAACAACTTGGAAATAAATGATAATTGAATGTAAGTATTTGAATTAAGTGTATTTAAGCAAATCTGAGAAGGGTGATTCTAAATAATTTGCTGCAGATACTTGTCTTAGGTTTGAGCTAACATACCAGGGGATGTTCACTCACGATTGAACTTCAGTTCGTATACATCTGTCTATATGCTATCTTGCAAACTGTATTTAATCATTGCAAGAAGAATGCTTATGAATGTCACATCTTGCTAATTTGCAGTCTTCCAGGTTGACAATGATAACTGATCACATTTATCATCATTACATGGAAGTTAATCTGACAAAATTGAAGTTGAGCAGTATTTCCTGGTGTAACTACATGCTAGTCAAAAAAGTAGGTTTTAAACATAGGTTTTTTAAAAAAGTAGGGGAGGGCATGAAACTTGTGAATGGATTCTGCAGGTTAGAGCATTATATGTTGATGGCTCATTGCATGAGAGGAGAAACAAAAGAATGGAAATTATTAAATAAGTTTTTTTAATTTCTGGAGGAGATTTGCAGAGGTGGAGAAGTTAAATCTTGAAGTTCTTTGAATATGTTTGTGCTGCCTTTATGGCAGTTATTTAGTTTATAATATTTTCGCTTAGTAATTTGTTAGCATTTTTAGTTAAAGTTAGGATTGTTTAAGTAAATTCATTTGTCTGTAATATATCGCGGCTGTGATGACGTCACATCCGGTTTCGCCGCGTCTTGTGGGAAAATACCGGTTTGGGATAAACGCAAGGGTGGGGGTCGCTCACATGTGGCAGTTCAGCGCCAGTAAGGTTGTTCTCTACGCACCAGAAACACAGTGAAAGCAACGCTGTAAGTCATTAGATAATCGATATGTTGAATTAAAATGTTAACGCCGATTCTGTTAAAAGTAACGACGGTCGATAAGGTTTATGTTTTCGTTAGTTAAAGAGTCGGGATAGTTTGTGTTGAAGTGTATTTAAAGCAGTCAATGGAGCAGGTAGATTCTGACTGTATGCTGCACTTTAATGTTATGTAGTTATTGTAGTTTTACCTTTGCAAGTATTCACGATGTAAATGTGATACCTAGAAGGAAACAAACACTGTACCAATCTTGTATTGTTTTATCAACAGTTTTCACCATACGTTAATGTGAAGAGTGAACAGTAAATGGTTAATCTTACTGCGACCTTGTTTTCATTGACTACGGTTTATCTCGACGTTTAACTCGGCGTTCCGTTATACCCGAGCGAGAATGTTACAATGTTGGTGGAATTTTAAATTACGATGCTGGTTACACAAAGGAGTATTTGGTTATTGCTGTTTCTTAGGAGAATAGAATTGGTACATTTTAGTTCCAGATGATGGAAGATATTTGACCTGGCAAAAGAACATTATTTAGGATCAAAGGAAGGATTGTAAAAATTATACCATTTCACTTCAATCTGAAAGTATAGACAACCTCAAGCCAGCATCAGGCAAGCACTGGAGGAGTTGAACAGGGTAATCAGTAAGCACGATACCTTCCCTATAATTGCAATAGATTTCAACCAGGCTAGCTTGATAAAGTCTCTGAATAACTGCCATCAACATATTTCCTGTGGAGTCACAAGAGCCAACACTCTCATTTTTTTTGTTATCTAAAAATTCGACAAACTTTTATAGGTGTCTGCTGGAGAGTGTATTGACTGGTTGCATCACGGCATAGTATAGAAACACCAGTGCCCTCGCACGGAAAAGCCTCCAAAAAGTAGTGGATACAGCCCAGTCCATCACAGGTAAAGCCTTCCCTACCACTGAGCACACACGGATCTCTGTCACAGAAAAGCAACATCCTGCAGCAAGGACCCCCACCATCGAGGCCAGGCTCTGGTCTTGTTGCTGCCATCAGGAAGCAGGTATAGGAGCCTCAGGACCTGCACCACCAGGTTCGGGAAAAGCTATTACCCCTCAACTGTCAGACTCTTGAACCAAAGGAGATAACTCACGTAAATTCACTTGCCCCATTACTGAACTGTTCCCACGAACAATGGACTCACTTTTAAGGACTCTTCATCTCATATTCTTGATATTTATTACTTATTTATTTTAATTACTACTTTCTTGTATTTGCACATTTGGGTTTCTTTGCACATTGGTTGTTGTCCATCCTGTTGGTGCAATCTTTTATTGATTCTATTGGTTTCTTTAATTTACTGTTGATTACCCACAATAAAATGAATCTGGGGGTTGCATATGTATGTATGCAATGTATGTGATGTATATGTACTTTGATAATAAATTTACTTTGAACTTTCTTATACCACCATCAAGAATGCTTACTGTATTATACCTCCACATTTACCTCAATGCTTCAATTTTCCTTGCTTGCTGCTTCGAGATGGAGTCATTCATGACTCTGCTACCTGTCTCTGGTCTTCTCTATGAGTCAGCTCATGTTCTCAGTCCTTTTCGGGTCCCCATCACTGATCTTCATCGTGAGACAGCACAACACTAGATCATTCAATCAAGTTCCAAACAGCTCATCACAGGCTCCAACAGTTTCCGTAACACAAGCAAGACAAAAAGAGGGAGTAGAAGGTGTAGAAAGAGTGAAATAATTGAGGAAATTGGCTATCTGGAATCATTGTTCACTTGCATCATCTTGACTGGAATCCTTTGAACCTTTGTAGACCAAATCATTGGATATATTTAATATGGGGGGTTGATGCATTCCTGATTACTCAGGGCATCAAAGTTTACGGGGAGAAGGAAGGAGAATGGAGTTGAGAGGAAAAATAAACAGCCATGATGGAATGGTGGAGCAGACTTGAAGGGCTGAATGGCTTGATTCTTCTCCTGTGTCTTATGGTTATCCCAGGACATCACAGCAACAATACTTTTTGGAGGCACCTTGACCTTGTTACTTCAACTGCTCATTCCATGCCTTTTATCCAACATAAGGAGTAGGTTATTCACTGATTCATTGGTGATTAAACAAAACTTGCAACATTAAAATCTTAGCATGACATGAAATGCGCAAAGCAAATCAACATCATGAATGCAAGAATACAACATCAAGCTTACAGCTACAATGATATCACAGACCTGTAAAATTAAGTATGTTTCTCGTTTTGGCAATGTTGCTTGACCTGCTGAATATTCTTTTGTGTCATATCTCCAGAAGAAAAATGTTGAATTTTTCATGTATGCTGTTTGTAGCTGGAGAACTGTTGATGCACTGGCCACGTCAGCGTTTCCTGTTTAACTTCACTGCTTCCCAGTATCATGCTCCTCAGATACATCTCAATTATGTATAGGTAATTTGTTGGACTGGTGTATTTCACAAGCAAAGTCTGGGATGTAATGCCAGCTGGAAGATTGCTGATTTTTACAGGTTATGATGTTGATGTTTGAGGACTTGAATGGCTCTGTTGTCATTCCTGATAGATAATTTTAAGTTGAAGTACAGATCTCCACACTAATTTGTTACTGTCAGCTTCTACTAGGGATTATTAGCAAGAATTCAAATGCAGTTTGTCTGCTTGTGTTTTTTCACTAGGGAAATGGCTTGCCTTATGCTTTGAGGTCCAGTGCAGTCTGTTCACTAATATACTGCAGGTGATAGAAACGTGTTGAGAACCTTGTGCTTCCTCCTAGACACTTGCTTCTTTTCCCCTATTTTGTTTCTGTTTTCCATCCTCAACTCCAAATCAATATATACCTAATACACAGTAACCTGTCATGAACTCATTTGGTTGACCCATGGTTATAGAGTTGCCCAGAAAATGAAAGTCAAGTTAAGTTGATTATTGGAAGGTTAGAGTCACCAAGATCCTGAGATAATGTCAGAGTCTGCAGATTATGCTGGGCTGTGGCAGGCTTTGCACACCTTGCACCTGCTAAAAGGCTATGGCCATTCTAGAAAACACCATAGAGCAGAGGAAGGCTAAGACTCCAGTGGAGTAGCCAGGTTGCAAAAATAATTCAGCAATCCTACATATGGCTGAGAGAAACCTGCCCTCAAATCCCATTTTGTAGAAATAACCTGACACCCAGGCTAAGCCCCACGGAAGATGCAGGAAGCAGGGTATGTTCTGTCTTCCATCCAGTGAGGAGATGTACACATTGAACAGTCTTCTTTGATATTGTGCTGCTTGGTGTAGAAGAATGAGAAGATCTTTGAACTCTGTCCTTTGATTCTGAATAGGCTGTTGTTATATCTCTGAGCTGTGTGCTGGTTGTAGTTTCCTGTTTCCACATCATTTATATCTGCAACACAAGAAATTCTGTACTAGCTGGAAATCCAAAGCAACACCACAAAATGCTGGAGAAACTGCAGCACTTCTGGAATGAATTAACATTTGACATTTCAGGCCCAGACCCTTCTTCAGGACTGGAAAAGAAGGGGGATGCTGCTGGAATAAAAAGGAGGCGATGGGGAAGAAAGAAAGCTTGAAGCTGATAGATGAAGCCAGGTGCTGGAACAGGCAAAGGGCCGGAGAAGAAGGAATCTGATAGAGGAGGGTGAACCATAGGAGGAGGGGCACAGAGGGAGGTGATAGGCAGGTGAGATGAGGTAAGAGGCCAGAGGAGGGAATAGAAGATGAGGGGACGGGGAGTGATTTTTTTTTAACTGGAAGGAAAAATCGATATTCATGCCATTAGATTGGAGGCCACCCAGATGTAATATGAATTGTTCCTCTGGAGAGAAACTGTCGACCAAATTCTTTTCCATACCCCTTCCCACCCTGTCTCCTGTAAAAATGCTATTCCCTTTTCTCAGTTCCTTCGTCTCTGCCGCATTTGTTCCCAGGATGGGGTTTTCCTTTCCAGGACATCAGAGGTATCCTACTTCAAAGAGCGGTGTTTCCCTTTCTCCACCAATGATGCTGCCCTCCCTTGCGTCTCCTCCATTTCCTAGATATCTGCACTCAACCCATCTTTCCACTGCATTAACAGTGATAGAGTTCCTCTTGGCCTTACTTACTACCCCATGAGCCTCCATATCCAAAACATAATTCTCCGCAACTTCTGCTATCTCCAAAGGGATCCTACAACTAAACACATCTTTACCTCCTCCCCCTGACCCCCCCCCCCCCTCCACTTTCCACAGGAATCGCTCCCTCTGTGATTCCCTTGTCCATTCGTCCCTCAACACGAATCTTCCACCCGGCACTTACCCTGCAAGTGGCCAAAGTGCTACACCTGCCCATTCAGCTCCTCCCTCACCTCCATTCAGGGCAAGTGTTGACAGTCCTTTCAGGTGAATTAACACATAACCTGCGAATCTGCTGGAGTCATCTATTGAATCCATTTTAAGACTGTGCTACCAAAAATGTGGAACAGCTTACTGGAAGATCATGAGGCAAGAGATTCGACAAAACGCAACATCTTTTCTGAAGAAAATTGTGGTGAACTATTGCCAAAGGCGGTGAGGAGGCAGCAGAGGTGAGGCTGGTTCGGGGGCTGAGCCATGCTGGGGCATTGCGAGTCACAACTTGTTCGAGCTGGTTTTGCATTTGGAATTCATATTGCTGTCAGAGATGGAGTGAGCGATTTGGAGAGGAGTCGATGTGGAGGATGTTTCAATGCATGTCCACCTAACCTGGGTGCAAGGTTGGATCACTCCAAGCCCTGAGCCAATTTGGTGAGATTGAGAGCAGTTTCAGGCAGGATGGACCAGCTGTATCGGGGTGCCTAGACCCAGGTTCTGGAACGTAGCACTTCGATGGAATTTAAATATTGGCCCAGATAGACTGAAAGCCTATGTGACAGGTAGGGAGGTGAAGATTTAGCTCACTTTCCCACGAATGTTTATTGCTTTCTCAGCGGTGCCTAGGCTATGAACTGATCCGGGTGCTCTGCATTTCTGCCCAGCTGGTGTGTTGAACAAGGGATTAAGGCTTGGGCCTACTCCAGTTGATCCGAGAGTGGAACTGGGACTCAGTCTAGTTTGGGGTGCTGTTGACTTGTTTCTATTGTTTGCAAGATGTGTGTGTGTGTTTTTTTTTTCTCTCTCTTTCTTTGTGCTGTGGTTTTTCATCTTTTTTTTAAAATTGGGTTATTCGGGTTTCTTGCTTTGTGGCTGCCTGTAGGCAGACAAATTTCAGAGTGTATAATCTATACATTCTTTGATAATAAATGTGCTTTGCTTTGTATCTTTGAATCCAGTCCTCCTGATGTGGCCTCCTCTGCATTGATCATAATTTGGGGACTGCTTCATTGTGTACCTCTGTCAAAAGTGTAAGTTCCTGGTGGCCTGATATTTTAATTCCAATTCCCATTCCGACATGTTGGTCAACGGCCTCCCTTATGTCACGATGAGGCCACCTTCAGGGTGGAGAAGCAATACCTTATACTCTGTCTGGGTAGCTTCCAAACTGATGGCTTAGATATCAATTTCTCCTTCTGGTTAAAAAAAAATCCCCTCCCCTCTTTGGTTTCTTACCTCTTCTCATCTGCCTATCACCTCCCCCTGGTGCCTCTCCTTCCCTTTCTCCTATGGTCCACTCTCCTCTCCTATCAGATTCCTTCATCTCCAGCCTTTTACCTTCCCCACTCACCTGACTTCATCTATCAGCTTCTAGCTATCCTTCTTCCTTCCCAGTCCTGAAGAACAGTCCTGGCCCAAAATATGGATTGCTTGCTCATTCTATATAGATGCTGCCTGATCTGCTGAGTTTCCATCATTTTGTGTGTGTTTATTTACATCTGTAATGCTTTGATATTACCTTTTTGGCAAATCTGATACCACTTCATCCACAAATTTGGTATCTGACAGATGTTTAAGGAGGCTAGTTGCAAGGAAAATCTGACATAAAAAGGTTTTTTTCTTTCCAGCTGGCCTGAGTGAATATGAAAAATCTGCAATGATAGATAAACAGCTGTTTATCATGAGTAACATCTGCTGACTATTCAAAACTCCCAGCTCATAGCGATTCCATGAACAAGCCAAAGGCAATATCCATTTTATTCAGAATTGCATTTGTACATCACCTTAAAATTCAGTATACAGAAACAGTCCAAATTTACTTTTAAAAAATTATTGTTTTAATTCTGACAACAAAAAAAAGTTGAGTCCCTTAAATAATGTAAACTGCAGTTCATTGTTTCACATTGTGTACAGTACTTAATTCCTGCTCTATTGCAATTTTGCTCAGAGATTTATTTCCTTTGACGTCTTGTATAAAAATGATATCTTTATTCCTTAATGCTTTCATGTAGGAAGATTTCAAGTGTATTCTGTCTAACTTCTACATTGTTGGGGAATTGAATCTAGTGTCTCGTGTCTCCAATCTAGGAAACTGTTATTCTCCCTTACATTGCTACTAATAGGTTTGGTAATTATTTATTTTCCATGCTTCCTCAGTTTTTATAAAACTTAATTGTCTAATTTTCATGATGTCCATGGATTGTATTGGAATTCCAAGTCTATTTCAGGCAGGAATCTGTAAATTACCTTTGTTCTTTAGTGACAATATGAGCTCTGTGCTCTTTTTTATTGTTTTGCTTGATTCCAGTTCCTCTTTCTCCACAGCTGCTGTGTATGTGCTGAGTAGTAAAGGGAGGACCAAGATTGGTTCTTTACTGTGCTTTTCAGTTAAAGCACAAAGATGGTTCTTGGCAATTGATTCGCTGCACTCGGAGCATTCCAGAAAACAACCCAGCCACTTTATTGAGAAGTAGTAGTTTGTTACACAAATCATTTTAATTCTAACTAGTAGTAAGTGTGATAAGCTCCTGAACTTGGTCGTTAAATTAAGTCTTTTGGGCTGCTGGCATTGGGGTGAGGAATTTACCTTGTTCAAAATGAAGCAGTAAGATAAGTGTTTGAAATTATAAATAACATGCAATATTGTTCAAGTTTATAACAAATGGAAAAAAGTAACATTTCCCTCAAACTGACAGTCGGAAGTCCATTGTCCCTGTGTTAGAATATCACTGAAAGGGTTCCTCAGGACAAAGCCTAAAGTCCACTGCTTCATAGATGATCTACCTTCCTTATGAGATCAGAAGTGCTTTCATGGTTGTCGTACAATGTTCAGTTCCATTTGTACCTCAGCAAATGACGCACATTATACCTGGGTGCCAACTTGCAGCAAACTTGGGGTTATTTTCAGGCATGGTCTAGGAAGTGACAAGTAAATTTTGAGCCACTAGATTGTCAGCAATGGCCAAATTTGTTAAAGAAGAATCTCACATCTTTGATATTCAAGGTTATTGCTATTACTGAGTTCCTATCAATGTTCTGGGTTCAGCTCTGACCAAAAGCTCATTTGAACCAGCAATGTAACTATGGTAACAAGTTCTGGTTGGAAGCTGAGTATCCTGTAGTATATGACTTGCCTCCCAACATTTCAAATTCTTCCTTCTTTAATTTCAGGAGTATTTTGAATGCTGCCCTTCTAATTACACATGCACTTTCAATATCACCTGAAAACTCAGCACCATCCAGAAGAAACCAGCCTGCTTGATTGGTATCCTCTCATTCACCCTAAACATTTTATTCCTTCAAGTCCTGCTTTACAGTGGCTGCAGTGTGCTTCATCTACAAAAAACACTATAATTCATCACCTAGGCTCCTCCAACAACTTAACCTAAACCCATAATCACTACCATCTAGAAGGAAATTTACTTCAAATGCTTGAAGATACCCCATCAAATTGCACATTCTGACTTGAAAAATATCACCATTCTTTCATTGCCACTGGGACAAAATCCTGTAACTCCTTTCCCAGGAATACTGGTTCAAGTATGTCTCACCACCATACTGGCCTTATGGTATCACCTGAATCCCCCAAAAATTGTACACAGAAGGTATTTCAGAATGAAGCTTTATATGTTTCAGTAAAATATAGCGTATGCAAGTTTAAGGCATTTTTATTATTAGAAATTATTAGACATTTTTCTGGAAATGCTATTCCTTACAAGCTAATCATGCATGACTGACAGAAGTCAATCAACCACTTGTGTTGTGCATGTTGAGAACGAGTGAAATTTAATTACTTTCACATTCTTCAGCTTTTTTTTGTAAGGCAGCAAGATCTTGGAGTTACTAAGTTAATCAGACTTTAATGAAGCTGGATATTATCACCAACAATTTTAATTTGTAAAGTAATTTCAACCAAGGACACACACTGTATTCAACCAGATTTTACAATGGATGGGAGTAGATTTCAGAAAAGATGAAGGTTGGTCAATTTTAAGGAATTTGTTAAAGGCAGAGAATAATAATGAAGTTTAGGAGAGGAAGCTAGTGGTAGTTAATTAACATGGGGTATACAGGCTAAAGAAGCTTGTTGTTGGTAAATTAGTTTCGGATAAGCTGAATGGTGCGAGCAAGAAGTTGATTCAGGGAATGGATTTCATGTGATGGACTGGAATCTGGACGTGGAAATTGGTATTCCTGGTGAGGAGAAGACTGTAGGATCTGCCTATCTGCCAGATGGGGTACTGGTTGTGAATTTAAACTTTATATTAATTCACCAAACCATCTCATTAATTGCAAAAGTTTTAAGTTTATATTTCATAAATTTTAATCAGTTTATTTTCAATAAGCATCATTTGTTGCTGGCATTTAGCTTGGGTTATCCAGTCTGTCGTTTATATTAATGTGTCTGCAGCTTTTGAATCCATTGAGTCATGCTGGAGTACTCTCAGATGTCAGGAATGATCAGCTACTTCTTCTGGGGGTTGGGGGCAGACATGTACTGCTGCTACTGTTCTCTGAAATAAAACATTACATTGCATTGAAGGACTCACCTTGTTACTTCCATGAGCACTTAACGATACCATGGGCTGAGAGGGCACAGTCTGAATAGTGGAAAAGATGAGGGTTCAGATTTGAGCCATTATAGCCTTTGTTGAAAACAGTCTTCTGGAACTACTCAGCAGGGCAGTCATCTCCAGAGAGTGGAAAGTAGGCTACCTATACCTATTACCGAGCCATGATGCATCTAGATAGGATGCTTTCTATTTTGCATCTGTAAAAATCCATGAAGGTCAAAACAGAAAACTCAAACTTTTTTAGGCTCTTGAGGAAGTAGAGGCTCCAACATGCTTTTTTGGTCATGGAGTTAAAGTGGTTGGACCAGGACAGGATATTGGTGATGTTCAGGCCAAGGAACTTAAAGTTTTCAACCTGCTTGACCTCAGTACTGTTGAATATAAACAGGAGCATGTAAATTGCCTCGCTTTCTGCAGTCAATGACAGGCTCCTTTGTTTTGCTGACATTGAGTCAAAGCGTGTCTTAGGCCCTCTACCTCATTCCTGTACTCCAACTCATTGTTATTTTAGATATGGTCCACAATGGCAATGTCATCTGCAAACATAAAGATGGAGTTAGAGCAGGGCAGCAATTAACAGAGATAAAATAGATGCCACGAAACATTCTTTAACATAGTGATTCATAATCACAGGTATTCTCTGTTGGGGTTCATTAGCAATCACAGACATAAAAACAGCTGGATGAGAAGACGATTAGACCATAAGACATAGGAGCAGAATTAGGCCATTCAGCCCATTAAGTTTGCTTTGCCATTCCATCATGGCTGATCGCGGATCCCATTCCATTCCATGAACCTGCCTTCTCGCCATATTCTTTGATCCCCTGACCGATCAGGTAACAATCAACTTCTGCCTTAAATAGAACCACGGATTTGGTCTCCACAGTTTGTGGCAGAGCATTCCACAGATTTAATACTCTCTGGCTAAAAAATTCCTCATTACCTCTGTTCTAAAGGGTCATTCCGGAATTGTGAGGCTGGACCCTCTAGTTCTGGATACCGCTATCATAGGAAATGTCCTCTCCACATCCACCCTATCTAGCCCTTTCTGAATCCCCACCTCCCAACGTGCATTCTTCTAAATTCCAGCGAGTACAG
Source organism: Hemitrygon akajei (assembly GCF_048418815.1). Lineage (NCBI taxonomy): Eukaryota > Metazoa > Chordata > Chondrichthyes > Myliobatiformes > Dasyatidae > Hemitrygon > Hemitrygon akajei. The sequence goes on from NC_133133.1 coordinate 67,072,292, forward strand.
GCCCAAAGCTGTCAAATGGTCCTCCTATGTTAACCCTTCTGGTCTCTCTAATAACAGCACAACCTTTCTGAGATATGGGGCCCAAAACTGATGACAATACTCTTAAATGCAGCCTGACAGTGTCTTATAAAGGCTCAGCATTACCTCTTTGCTTTTATATTCTATTCCCCTTGAAATAAATGCCAACATTGTATTTGCCTTCTTTACCACAGACTCAACCTGTAAATTAACATTCTAAGAGTCCTGCACGAGGATTCCTAAGTACCTGTGTACCTCTGATGTTTGAGCCTTCTCCCCATTTAGATAATAGTCCAGACTATTGTTCCTTTTAGCAAAATGCATAATTCATTTCCCAACACTTTCCATCTACACTTTTTGCCCATTCTTCCAATTTGTCTAAGTCCTGCTGCAATTACATTGCTTCCTCAGTACTACCTACCCCTCTGCCTATCTTTATATCATCCACAAACATTGCCACAAAGCCATCAATTACATTATCTAAATCATTGACAAACCATGTCAAAAGCAGTGGTCCCTATACTGACACCTGAGGAACATCACTAGTCACTGGCTGCCAACCCCTTTTATTCCCACTCAGCCATTCCACTATCCATGCCAGTATCTTTCCTGTAACACCGTAGGATATTATTGTGTTAAGCAGCCTCGTGTGGTACCATATCAAATGCCTTCTTAAAATCCAAGTAAATGACATCTGCAGCCTCTTCTTTATCCACCCTGCTTGTTACTTTCTACCAGATTTGTCGGGGCAAGATTTACCTTTACAGAAACCATGCTGGCTTTGACTTATCTTTAGTCTCCAAGTACCACAAAACCTCGCCCTCAATGATAGACTCCCAACACTTTCCCAACCACTGAGGTTAGGCTAACTGGCCAATTATTTCCTTTCTTTGCCTTTCTCCCTTCTTAAATAGTGGAGTGACATTTGCGATCTTCCAGTCCCCCAGGACCATGCCAGAATCAAGTGATTCTTTGAAGATCGTGAACAATGCATCCATTATCTCTTCAGCAAACTCCCTCAGGACTCTGGGATGTAGTTCATCTGGCTCATGTGACTTACCAACCTTAAGACCTTTGAGCTTGCCTAGCATTTTCTCCTTTGTAGTGGCAGTGGTACTCACTCCTGCTCCCTGACACTCACAGACTTCTGGCACATTGCTAGTGTCTTTAACAGTAATGACAGGTGCAAAGTACTTATTCAGTTCATCTGCCATCTCCGGGATCCAGCTGCACAAGGCAGGGTCAAGGCTGAGGTCTCTGAGCTTTCTGTCGAGCCTGGATGGAATTATGGTGTTGAATGCTGAACTGTAGTCCAAGAACAGCATTCTCATGTAAGCATCCTTCTTCTCCAGATGTGAAAGGACAGTGCCTAGAGTTGTTGCTATTGCATTGTCTGTCGATTGATTGTGTCGGTAGGCAAATTGTAAGGGGGTCCAGTTTGGGTGGTAGCAAGCTGCAGATGTAATCCTTGATCAGCCTCTCAAAGCATTTGCTTATTATTGAGGTGAGTGCAACAGAACGCCAGTCATTCAGGTATGTTACCATGGTTTTTTTTAATGGTACAGGGACAATGGTGGATAATTTGAAACAGGAGGGCACTCTACACAGGGAGAGGGAGAGATTAAAAATGTCTGTAAACACGCCTGACAAGTACTCACCCTGGGATGCCGTCCAGTCCTGCAGCCTTGCGTCTGTCCACCCGTTGGAAGCATCTGCGTACCTCAGCCTCAGAGGTGACCAGGTTGCAGGTTTTAGTGGAGGCTTTCCTCACAGACTCAGAGTTAGCAACATCGAACTGGGCGTAATAGCGATTGAGCTCATCTGGGACAGAAGCCGCGATGTTGGCACCACCACAACATTTTGCTTTGAAGTCTGCGATGATATGCAGCCCTCACCACAAGTCACATGTGCTCTTCATTATGAATCTTGATTCAATCTTGTCCCTGTATTGTTTTGCAGCCTTGATAGCTTTGCACAGATTGTAGCTACTTTTCTTGAGCTCCTGCTGATTGCCACCAATGTAGGCTCTATGTCACATGGTAAGTGCTGCCTGCACGGAACTATTGATCCAGGGTTTCTGGTTCGGGAAGACCCTGATCAACTTCTGGGGGACAACATCATCGATGCACTTCTGGATGAAAGAAGTGACTCCATCCGTGAACTCGAAGTCAACCTCATCATGGAAGACATTCCCGTCGACGTCATCAAAGCAGTTCTGCAGCATGGAGGCCAATTGATCGGACCAGCAGTGGATGGTTTTAAATTTGGCCGCCTCTTGTTTCAGCTTCTGCCTGTACGTTGGCAAAAGCAGGATCAAAGAGTAGTCTGATTTTCCAAAAGCTGGGCGAAGGAGAGCTTTGTAAGTGTTGCAGAAGGGAGTGTAGCAGTGGTCAAGTGTGTTATCCCACGAATGCTCACTTGGATGTGCTGACAAAACTTTGGAGAGACTTTCGTCAGCGACGCTCGACTAAAGTCACTGGTGGCAATGAAGGCAGCCTCTGGGTGTGCAGTCTCCAGCATGTTGATTGTCTCATACAGTTCCTTGAGAGCCAGGTCAGTATCAGCCTGTGTCGGAATGTACACCACAGTGATGATAACAGCTGTGAACTCCCTAGGCAGCCAGTAGGGTCAGCACAGCAGTTCCAGGTATTCCAGGTCTGGGGAACAAAAGGATTTGAGGGCATGCACATTCTGGGGGTTGCACCAAGCATTGTTGCCCATGAGGCATATCCCTCCTCCTTTACTCTTCTCGGAGAGGTTTTTTGATCGGTCTGCCCGGAACAGGGAGAACCCAAAGGTTAGCATGGTCCGGTATCTCCTCTGTCAGCCAGGTCTTCATGAAGCACATGACGTTATATTCCTTTGTTTCCTGCTGGTAAGTGATTCTAGCTCTCAGTTTGCACAGCTTATTGTCCAGGGACTATACGTTAGCCAGGAGTATGCTACGGAGCGGTGGCCAATTTATACGCCACCTTAGCCTCATCAGGACCTTCTCCCTCACCTCTGGCGCTTCTTCCAAGTTAGTGGTGTTGTAAGAGATGAGTCATCATGCATCACACAAACAGGGTTCCCCAGTGTACGAAAGGTGACACATAGTGGGAAAATGCCATCTTTCCAATGTTCAGAAGGGTCAGTCTGTTGTATCTGGTGTGACTATCAGTTACTTGAACAGAAAATGCTAAGAAAATTGTAGAGATTAGTAGTATACTGTAGATTTGGAACCAAGCTTGCAACATGGCCGCCTTACGTGGCGCCATCTTAAGCTTCTCCCAACAGCTCTAGTAAAGAGCTAGTTATCTGCAAACACTACAGCTTTGTATTTTGCTGACTGTTTCAGCACATAATGAGATGCCAAGTTATCTGCATGTGTTAAGAAACACAAGTTGGAAAAAATGCATTTTTAGCTTTATTTGTTTACTTTTTTCACATAAAATCTGTAAGATTAAACTTTATTCCATACCTCAAATTTTTGGGGAATGGTTTGTAAATTCTGTAAGGGTGAATTTTCGAAACCTGAACACTTATAACAACGGGGTCACCTCTACACAATTTAAACTGGTGGAGTATTGATTGTGAATTTCAGTATGCCATTTAATTTCTCTCATTGGTGAAAGCAACTGACTAACTGGTGACTATCTTCTGGTGCTGAGTGCATGAGGCTCTGTATCTTTGGTTATGGGGGTATGCCTGTGAGTGAGGGAGTTAGTGTCCATGGCACTGAGAACTGTGGGAGGGAAAGGTTGGAAAGATTTTGGAGTAGATTAAAAGGTCAGCACAATGTTATGAGGCAAAGTACCTGTACTGTGCTCTACTGCTGTATGTTCTAATAAGCTTGGAGTGCTGAGTGATTGCAACTTTCCAAGCAGAGATGCTCTCTTAATTTCGTATTAGACATTGCAAAATAACTTTCAGTAGGTATTAATCTTGTTCTGACATTTTTAATGAAAAAATTAGTTCTAAATCCAAAATAAAATTAACTTAATTTGTTATTTATATACAGCTTCAAATTACAGCTGGAAATTGAAATCCAGTTATTTATATATTTTAATTTAAACATACAAAATTTTGATGCGAAGAATTAAAATATTTAACCTCATCGCTAAGACTCTAATGTGCTGGTTGCAATGTGCCAGTACTTCCGTATTCATTGTTTTTAAATAATAAAAAACATTAACTATATAAATTGTTCTTCTTGCCCCTTTTAAAAAATTTTTTCCTCAACTTCTGGACTCACAGAAAGAGCATACTTCAGACAGAGAAGCAAAATTCTGTATGTTTCAAGATGGCCATTAGAAGAGATAACCTGTTTTAATGTTTTATACAGCAAGATACTTGCCCAGCAGAGGCTGAGAATTCAGAGCTAGCTGCTACCCATTGTTTGAAGTTTTTTTAAAATAATAAGATGTAGAATAAAATTTTAAAACAAAACTCAAAAGCGTTATCCCAAAATTATTGTACTTTACTTGAAGAAAAATAATGTTGGAACTTGCATAGATACCTGCTGTCAGTATTTGATCCTCTGTAATCTGGAGTTAGTTACTCAAAATCTCAAAAATCACAATTGCAGAAGAAGGTGTCAGAGAGATTACACATATTTTGAGTGGCCTATTCGTACAAGATTTGAAAGGTGTCATTGAGCAGCTCTCTCGACTGTGAAGGAACCAAGAAACTGTGCTATTAAAGCTGAAGAGAATTGCCTTAAGTGACATAATTAACATCATAAATTTCAGTTTACAAAAATCACCCTGAAGCTTAACGCTTCTGTGTTGTGTGCTGATTTTTAAACCTCCACTGGAGGGAAATGAATTTGGTTGCCAAAACCTGAGATGATATGTTGCCAAACAACAGAAAATGCTCTTCCCCAGAGAATGTGCATTCATCTTTACAAAAGATTTGATCCTGAAGGGAGCCATTAGTATATGAAATCTACATCTTGGACCTGTAAATAGTATAATTGATGATTCACAAGAGAAAGGCATGGAAACTCAGTCAATCACTTATCATGTTTAATCATTGTTAACTATAACAGGTGCAACTGAAACTATGAGTATGACCTTCAGCAAAAGTATATCGTGATGCTTTCATCACATCCGTAATTTGCCTCTTTGAATTTGTGATAATCAATGTTTTCAACAAAATAATGTTATACAAGGTTTATTGTGTGTGATTTCACTTCACTGTGGACGTTATTTCATATTTATTGTGGGGAAACCTCAGCAATATTTCTGCTGGCTAGCTACAGTGTATTCTTCAGCACATTCCTGACTTTGGTCCTTGTACTTGGCACAAGTCGTGAATAAGCTAGAGGTCACAGAGTACACCTCTGTAGAGGGTTGGACAGCAGACATATTGAGCTACGCACACACAGTGCTGGAGGAACGCAGCAAGTCGTACAGTCGGCCCTCCTTATCTGCGGGGAGTTGGTTCCGGGACCCCCTGCGGATACCAAAAAACACAGATGCTCAAGTCCTTTATATAAAATGGCGTATTGTTTGCATATAACCTACGCACATCCTCCCATATACTTTAAATCATCTCTAGATTACTTACAATACCTAATGCAATGTAAATGCTATGTAAATAGTTGTCATACTATATTGTTTAGGGAATAATGACAAGAAAAAGAAGTCTGTACATGTTCAGTACAGATACAACGACTGTAGCTCTTCTGGGAATGCTGATGCTGCCTCAGCAACAGCCGATCCCGATTCTCCCGTGATCTTTAAGTTCTTGAGACTGCAGCGCTTTACATAGCTAGCCAGTCATCCCTTACTAGCCTTAAACTCCTTCCTCGCGTTCACAACACAAGTAGAGAACAAATGAGACGTGAGGCAAACAAAGCTCAAACAACGAGTAATACTTCTAATCATCTCTAGCTTACAGTTCTTATAATACCTAATACAATGGAAATGCTATGTAAATAGTTGTTACACTGTATTGTTTAGGGAATAAGGATGCATTGGAGGAGGCTCAATAATACTAAAGTCAGGATCTGAGGAGGTTGAGGGCTGAGGACCACTTTTGCAAGAGACATGCCATTTTTCAAAAGATCTAAGATTTCTACTTTCTTGGCAAGAAATAGCACTTTACTCTCTCTCTTAGCCTTTGAGGAATTGCTTTGACCATTTAATTGCATTTTAGGAGCCATTTTTTCACAGAAACAAAGTAGCTACCAAACGAGACGCGAGGCAAGCAATGCTCAGACGACCAGTGCTGGAGAGAGAACTTCCGGGTTTTCTTGATCCGCGGTTGGTTGAATCTGCGCAAGCGGAACCTGCAGATAAGGAGGGCCAACTGTATTAAGCTGAGGGGATATATGCATTTCACCAGTTTAAGGCAGGCATAGATTATCTGAAGGCAGGTAATGTTTTGTATTCCTTTAGTTTACATAAAGGAACTAATTCACCCAACCCACACCTTGTCTATCCTCCTTCAATCCCCAATTAACTACCGTAGATTCCGGACTACAGAGCGCACCTGATTAAAAGCCGCAGGCTCTAATTTTAGAAATAAAATCAATTTTTTAATTGTAAAGGCCGCACCGGATTTTAGGCCGCACCGCTACTTTTAAATATACATACGTATCGGTAACACAAATTACGTTGCATATACTTTTTTACTGAACAGCACGAACAACATTCCAATATCTCCTAGCGACTGGTAAAAATATATATACGGCAGCCTACCAGGAAAAGTTATTGATCGCCTTTAACTTAAAAGCAGCGTTTTCGCTCGGGTCTGACGCGCTTGCGTAACGCGATCGGGTCTAATCGGGTCTGACGCGCTTGCGTAACGCGATCGGGTCTAATCGGGTCTGACGAGCTTGCGTAACGCGATCGGGTCTAATCGGGTCTGACGCGCTTGCGTAACGCGATCGGGTCTAATCGGGTCTGACGCGCTCGGGTCTTGCTTTTCTTCGAGTATTTTCCATGTTGATGAGGGTGAGTACAAATGACTGATTTACAATAATTTAATTGTGAAAGTGCGCTTGATTTATCGTACAATTTCATTGGACCTCTGTGAACTACTCATCAATTTTATTGGTCTACTGTTACGAGGCAAAATGTTTACGAGGCGGCATGAAAAAAAACCACGTATTAGCCTCTCTGGATTAAAGGCCGCAGAGTTCAAAGCTGTTCAAAATGTGGGAAAAAAGTAGCGGCTTATAATCCGGAATCTACGGTACATTGTCCCAACAATTAAAGACTAAAAGGTTGATTTAATGACAACAAATAAGCATTAGTGTATTTAAAGTGCCAAGCTATAGTTTAACTAGAAATAAATGTACAGTGACCTAAACCATATAATCATATAACACTTACAGCACGGAAACAGGCCATCTCGACCCTTCTAGTGTGTGCTGAATGCTTACTCTCACCTAGTCCTACTGACCCGCACTCAGCCCATAACCCTCCATTCCATTCCTTTCCTGTCCTTATACCTATCCAATTTTACTTTAAATGACAATACTGAACTTGCCTCAACCACTTCTACTGGAAGCTCGTCCCATACAGCTACCACTCTCTGAGTAAAGAAATTCCCCCTCATGTTACCCTTAAACTTTTGCCCCCAACTCTCAAATCATGTCCTCTTGTTTGAATCTCCCCTACTCTCAATAGAAAAAGCCTATCCACGTCAACTCTATCTATCCCCCTCATAATTTTAAATACCTCTATCAAGTCCCCCCTCAACCTTCTACGCTCCAAAGAATAAAGTCCTAACTTGTTCAACCTTTCCTTTTTTCAACTCAGGTGCTGAAACCCAGGTAACATTCTAGTAAATCTTCTCTGTACTCTCTCTATTTTGTTGACATCTTTCCTATAATTCAGTGACCAGAACTGTACACAATACTCCAAATTCGGCCTTACCAATGCCTTGTACAATTTTAACATTACATCCCAACTCCTATACTCAATGCTTTGATTTATAAAGGCCAACATACCAAAAGCTTTCTTCACCACCCTATCCACATAAGATTCCACCTTCAGGGAAATATGCACCATTATTCCTAGATCACTCTGTTCTACTGCATTCTTCAATGCCCTACCATTTACCATGTATGTCCTATTTGGATTACAAACTAACTTTTTTTTTATTGGTGATCCTATTCAAATAACTGGACTTGCAAGATGAGGGTATGAAAATGTGTGGCCAGATGAGGTCATTAGTAATGTCACTTGATGATGCAGTCAAAAACACCTTCCATTCCTTTGCTGTTAAGCATGGGTAAACTGTTGGTTGCAGTAACAAGCTGGATTTGAATTGGATAGGACATAGCTGGCCAGTATTCTACATATTCACGCAGATGCCACTGTTGTAGCTGAACTGGAGTAAATGGGCTTGAGGACCAAATATTTCTGCAGCACCTCCAAGATGTTATATGGTCTTGAGTAACTCAAAGTGGATGAAGTCTGACTACTTAAGTAAACTGGTTATGAATTAACATGTTCATTTGCACCCAGTTACTCTGAAAAATATTATTCAAAGTATATATAAACATGGGGAATTCTGCAGATCCTAGGAGCCTTGAGCAGGACACAAAATCTGGAGGAGCTCAGCAAGTCAGAGACAAAATATATATAATGTTTCTCTAGCTAAAAATAAACATTTAGGTTGTCGTTCTTCATAATATTTCAACAATTCATTTTCAAACTCTACATACAGTACATGGTGCAAAATAATTCATTCTGATATTTTAAAAAATCGTGTTGTAGAACCACAGCACTCAGTTAGTCTCAGACAATACAAAAACTCCAAAGCTGCTTCTCTAAGATAAACAGTTCTGCCCATTGTTTTTCTCTGTTCACTGGTTATGGGCATCTGTTGTAGTATTTGTTTCCAAATTTCTCCTGAGCAAAGTTGCCAAGCTATTTAAGAGAACTGTTGGGAGTCAATGTTATTTGTGCTCTGGAAGTTGTAAGCTAGATGTAAACTAGTTAGGGTTGACAGATTACCTGTCCTGAAGGATGTTAAGTGAACCTTATGGGTATTTATAACTACCCAGAAAATAATTACAGGTATGACACTTTGATTCCATAATTATTTAATGAATTTATTTTAAATTTCCATCTGCTATGGTAGGATTCATACCAAAATCTTTAAAGTGTATTCCATAACGGTATCTGGTGTGAGTTTGATATGGTGTGTGTGTGCGCGGCATAAACTTGATTCTCACAGCACCTGTGTGTATGGGAGGTGGGGTTGGTAAGTGGCTGGATCTCCTTTTCCCCTAGACATATACCAGCCTGTTGAGTAAGTGTTACATTTGAAAGATTTTACTAAAACTAAAAGAGTACTATGCAGTACAATATATATGAAGGAAAAGAAAATAAAGTAAAAGGTGCCAACTTATCAAAGTTCAGTCAGTTTAGTGCACATCGTTGGAGCTCAACCATCGAACCATTCGACCCCTTGTCACTTTCCTCCGACCTCCACGTCCTTGCACCTGGGACCACCCTGGTGGTCGACCGAGCAGTGCAGCGCACATCCACCTTCCTCGGCGTCTCCTTCCCAACTTCCCTGAAAAGACCACGAAAACCCTCAAGCTCCCAGCCTCACAAGACAAAATAGCATTCCCCATTGGTCAACAAATGAATACAATCCCCATATCAGCAAGTCTAAAGCTAAACAACTGCGAGAGAAAGCACTTATCATACAAAGAAGCATTCCTACTCTTAACAAAGCAAAGAAGCCATTTTGATTAACATACACAGTACATTGTACATTATATTTTGAGAGGAAGAGGAGCTGGAAGTATGTGAAATGTCAACTTCCAAAATGATACAATTAACCCAGGATGAATCATTCAACATATAAATCTCGCATCTAAAAGCAATAAGAGGTATTTTGTTCCTGTGCAAACTTTCACTTTGAGACTTGATTTTCGACTTTTACTTCTTGAAGCTATTGACTCCTTGCAATAATGCACTACCTTTATTCAGTATGTCTTCAAATGTGTTGATTAAGTGATGTTATTTCAAGAATCCTGGTTTCGTCAGTTTCAAAAGCATTTCAGGCCAGGGGGAATATAATTTCACACTGCCCTACTTATTGTTGATGGTAGTGCCACAGGCACTGTGATGTCTGATCAACCACAATCAGACATCATTTCTTCCTCATCTCCCACCCATGCTTATATAGTAGCACCAAAAGTCACTCGATGTTGTTTGGGACACATTCTTAATCCAAGAAATTCAAGACCCTTCCTCCAATGTAAATTTTTTTACAAAATAATTGGAGTACCATTTAAAATCCCAGCCTTGCAGTCCATCCTCCATTGATTAAAATTTTACTGAAATCAGGACAACATAAGAAAAAGCCTTCCGATATGTAAGAATGTGTTGATAACAAATTCTGCTGAGTAGCCAATTTCAGACAAGGCTCTTGCAGAGTTTTGAAGGATTTGATCAGGCCTTGTTCCATGGTGGAGTATCTTTCATCTGTAGCACCCTGTATCACGTGACAACTGGCTTAAGGTTCAGTCATCGACATTCACTGTGAGCAGTGACATCCTAGATTTGTTGTCAGGCAGTGAAACAACAGTGCTTGCCTTTGATGTTGACTGAATGTGACCATGAAGTTTTGATGATCTCAGTTGTGTAGTCCTTTCCCTCTTTTTGTTGCAATGTTTGTCAAGTGCTTAAATTGTGGGATCCTGGCAAGCAACAGTCATCACACTGTTAAACTGGTTGAGCAGCCAACCACATTAACATCTCAGCTATAAATCCAGAATAGAAAAAGCAACCTTGCAGTTGTTTGTTAAAATATTGTGTAGAATGTTAAAGATTTAATATGCACATGAGATTGAATACCAAGCCAAAATGTCAAGATTGTATGTTTCAAGAAGTTTTTAAAAATGTTTATTATTAGAAATTCACAGAATCTCAGGTTCAGCTGTGTAACTAAAAATGAGTTATCATCTGGTCCATTTAAATAGAGTATCTAGTGGCATGGTGACAAGACCATGACCTTTCCCTCAGTCATCAGAAGAAAAGGCACTTTTTATTGACTTCAGGAAGTGGAGTGCAGTGCACACATTTATCTCTATTAGTGTTGCTGAGATGCAAATGGTTCAGAGCTTTAAGCTGCTCAGTGTAAAAATCACAAATAATTTGTTCTTGGACACTGACCAAGAAAGCACACCAATACCTCTCCTTCTTAAGAAGACTGAGGAAATTAAACAGGTCTTTGACTCGTGCCAGATTTTATGGATGCACCTTAGAAGGTATTCTATCAATGCTTGGTATGGCAACTGATCTGTCCAGTACCACATGAAATTACAGAGTTTTGAATGCATCCAGTCCATTACACAAACTGACCCCTGTTCAGTTAACTCTACACTTCCCGCGGACTCAAGAAAGCCCATCGGAACAGAAGTACAAAAGTTTGAAAGCATATAACACCACACTCAAGGACATCTTCTATCCCACAATTATCAGATGCTTGAGCAAACCTCTCATCTGCTAAAGATGAACTCTTAATCCCCCCAATCTACTTCGCTGTGGTATCTGCACTATATTTGTTTGCGTGCCCTGCATTTCTTCTGTCACTGCTATATTATATTCTGCATTATTTCCTTTTACTACTTCGATGCACTGATATTTGGCTTGATCTGCCTTATATCTCAGTACACAAGACAACAATAAACCAAGCCAAATCATGCTGCTCATTGAAATATTGGATCAGTTAATTACACTTCTCCTGTAACTTCTTCCTGGCCATGCAAATATTTTTTTAAAATACTTAAAACTCTGCCTTTTGAATCATCATTGAGTCTGCCTTCACTACAGATGCAGTAAAATGTGGTGATTTTGAATAAAACAGTGAGATATGGTGACTAGAATTATACACAGGGTAAAATTCACCCAGGGCATTCTATCATTGTGATTGAAATTATTGATCCAGATGCCGGCCATGTTATGTCATCCATTTTGGTCTTAATCCACGCAGGTGACAAAACATGCACAAACAGAATTCAGTACTGCATTTAATACCAATCTGGGTTTTGAGAAAGGCTGCCCTTGATTTTGAAGCCCTCTTTGCAGCCCTAGAGCTTTAATAATTGACTTCAACAACATGAAGATTTGACTGTAGATCTTTATTTCTCATGGAGTGTCAGCAATGCGTACTGGGAATTGTGAAAGGGAGTACATGCAGTAACACTAAACTTGCGAATTTTACCTCCCTCACTGCTGATCTATTGGAGTTTGTTGTCTTTACTTTTTCTTATTAGCCCTCTTAGCTAATTTTACTTAAAGGATTTATCACTCTGTCATTAGACCATAAGACATAGGAGCAGAAATAGGCCATTCAGCCCATCGAGTCTGCTCTGCAGTTCCATCATGGCTGATCCCAGATCCCACTCAACCTCATACATCTGCCTTCTTGCCAAATCCTTTGATGTGCTGACCAATTAGGAAAATATCAACTTCTGCCTTAAATATACGCATGGGGCTTCCACCACAATCTGTGGCAGAGCATTCTACAGATTCACTATTTCCGGACTAAAAAAAAAATCCTCCTTACCTCTGTTCTAAAAAGTTGCCCCTCAGTTTTGAGGCTGTGCCCTCTAGTTCTGGATTACGCCTACCATAGGAAACATCCTCTCCACATCTACCCTATGTAGTCCCTTTCAACATTTGGTTGATTTCAATGAGATCCCCACACATTCTTCTAAATTCCAGTGAGTACACACCCAAAGCTGCCAAATGCTCCTCATACGCCAACCCCTTTATTCCTGGAATCATCTTCATGAACCTCCTCTGGACTGTCTCCAATAATAACACATCCTTTTTGAGATATGAGGTCCTAAAACTGTTGACAATACTCCAAGTGTGGCCTGACTAGTGTCTTATAAAGGCTCAGCAATATCTCCTTGCTTTTATATTCTATTCCATTTCAAATAAGTGCCACATTGCGTTTGGCTTCCTTACCACAGACTCAACCTGTAAATTCACCTTCTGGGAGTTTTGCACGAGGATTCCCAAGTCCCTCTGTACCTCTGATATTTGAACCTTCACCTCATTTAGATAATAGTCTTTACCAAAATGTATTATCATACATTTCCCAACACTGTATTCCATCTGCCACTTATTTGCCCATTCTTCCAATTTGTCTAAGCCCTGCTGTAATCGCATTACTTCCTCAGCACTACCTATCCCTCCACCTATCTTTGTATTGTCCACAAACTTTACCACAAAGCCATCAATTCCAGGATCTAAATCACTGACAAACAATGTGAAAAGTAACAGTCCCAATACTGACCCCTGAGGAACACCACTAGTCACTGGCAGCCAGCCAGAAAAAGCCCCTTTTATTCCCACTCACTGCCTCCTGCCTCAGCCATTCTGCTATCCATGCCAGTATTTTTCATGTAATGCCACAGGATTTTATCTTGTTAAGCAACCTCATGTGTAGCACCTTACCAAATGCCTTCTGAAAAGCCATGTAAATGACCTCCACTGCCTCTCCTTTGTCCACTCTGCTTGTTACTTCCTCAAAGAACTCGAACAGATTTCTCAGGCAAGATTTCCTTTTACAGAAACCATGCTGACTTTTACTTATTTTACCAAGTACCCCAAAACCTCCTCCTTAATGATAGACTCCAACATTTCCCCAACCGCTGAGGTTAGGCTAAAGGCCCTATGATACCCTTTCTTTTGCCTTCCTCCTTCCTTAAAGAGTGGAGTGATATTTGCAAAAAGTGGAATGGAGTCATTAGCCTGTTTATTTTATTTTTTTCTCTTTGGAGTGCTCTTTCCACTTTGGTCTACTTCCAATGCACATTCTGTTGAACCAGTGACCCTCTAATTTTGACCAAGGATCCATACATGTTGGATGTTAAGAGATCCACAGTGAAGAGACGTAGCTTGACCTGCTGAGTGTTTAGAGCATTACTTATTTTTTATATCCAGTACCAGTACTCTTTTTTAAATGTAGTAAGTCAGTTCATTTTGGTCAAAGGGTTAATCTAATGTTTAAAATGAAATGAAACAGCAATTTAGAAAATTTGCTGTGGGTAGCAGCTAAGAAATCCAATTTCATAATACTGCTTTACATTGATATGTAATCAAAAATATGGGGTGAAATGCCATATTGTTTTGAGTACTCTAGAAATCTGACTTGATACTGCTGTAGCTGTTGATGCAGGGTTGCAATGGGTAATGTCATTCCCTGTGCAACTGGTAATGTTGCGAGGAAACTCGTCCTGCAAGCACCTTACATTGCAGCAAAGAAGCTTCCCAATATACTGGCAGCCAGGGCACCAGCCAGGCATAGCATTACACCTGAATCCACCATTTCACGATTCCTTGCATCCATGTCACCAAATCCCTAATCTGCTGCTTTTTGGAGTTATTGATCATCCATGACCCTATTGTTATCCTCGTCTCCTGGCCTCCACTTTCAACCATGTGTCATTACAAGTGAGAGTAAGCATTTGGCACGGACTAGAAGGGCCAAGATGGCCTGTTGCTATGCTGTAATTGTTATATGGTTACAAGCATACCACACCGCCCTTTCACCACCTAAACACCACCATTGGTGTACTATTTTTTCCTCTCTCCCCTCAAGCCCACTGAGCCACAGTACAAGACTGAATAAATCTAGCCCCAAAGCTATGCATTTGCAAGAATATTTCAGAAGTTTAAACTACACAGCAGCCAGTCACAATGAAGTTTGCCATTAACAGACCTAGTTGTCAAAATTCTGCTGCTCTGTTCTCATCTGATGTACAAAAATTTCTAGCAAAAATCACTCTCACAACTTGTCTCATTGTCATGTGCTTTCTACATTTATAGATTTAATGAGAAACGAGCTTTCACTCAACCAATTCAGATTGGGAACCAGTTCTGTCTGTGATCATTATTCTGCAGTTACATATTAGATATGATGCACAGAAACATTTCAAAGATGTTGCAATATACAGTTCAAATTTTTTTCATGTTGTGTTTTCGATCTTATTTTGTTTCATGCCTATGTAGAAAGAAACTGAGTCTGGCCATTTATATAGAGGGCATGAGTCATGTGAGCAGTATAAATAGTGTGGAAGATGTAATTGCTGCCTGTTCCAAGCTGTGTACTTATTAATGTACTAGATGATTTCCCATGACTTACTGACTTGATCTGTGGTGAGAAGATATTTACAATGTTTACATCCCCTTTTACTTTAAGGTCATGGATTCATTAGGGATTAATTAATGTTGATTATTTTGAAAGCTGCCTGGCTTCTTTCCTTGGAAATAGGTGATGTCACCTCAAGATTTATAAATAGCATCTATGCTATAATGTATGCAAGGGACTTGACTGTAAATATACACAAGTTATTTTCACTGATTGCACAAATGAAATTATGCCTAAAGTCAGATTTTGGACCTAGTGAAGTATGGACTATGATGTGGAAATTGTTGAAACTGCAGTCTTCCCTTTCATACAATAATAAACATAATATTAATATCTTGAGCTGTTAATTGTTAAAAATAATATTGTGACAGTTTTGTAACTTGACCTCATTGAAGTAAAATTTGCATTTGTTCACAGAGTGACTAAGTTGTTGAGAAATAAAACACTGGGCACCCCACAGGAAATAAATTACAGCATAACATATTTAAATGGACATTCGCCATTATTAATAATTTCCAAAAAAAGTTACAAAGGGTACTAAGTAGCAGTAAAGGTTAAGATGTAATATTTTTAAAAGCCCATCTTTGACATGGTAAATCTAATTTTGCTTTTAAACAGTTTAATTATGTCAGGATTTGTTGACATTTATTCATAAACCAGAATTTGGGCATCAGTTGATTTCTATATTCAAGAAGCAATGTACATTTTGAATTTAATTATACTCAGTACATACATTTTAATATAAGTATTATTAAACATTTATTTTACTTAATGAAATGAGAGCCATAACTGAGTGAATGAAATTATGACCTCTCTGCCAAGGAACTTTAAATAGTTTTACTGACTTTCAGCATTAACTGTATTACAAATGATAGTTGATTTTCTTTTTCAGAGTTACTGTTTTTTTTTAAAATTTGAATCTTTTCCTCTGTTCAGTTTCAGACCAAAACCTCAAGAGCAGTATGGATGCTATGGAGCAGCAAATTAAGCGTCTTGAAAATGACATCAAGAAGTTTCCTAAGACAGATGATGTGCATGATAAGTTTGTGGAAAAAATGTCCATATCCTTTTTTTAAGACATAACATGAAAAAATAAGATGCAATGTTTTCCTAATCACCAATGATTATGAATAGTCACTTAATTATCAAAATTAGCTTTATGAGGCTGCAGCCCATTTGACAGCACCAGAATTCGTATGAGTTTACTGCTGCTGCCTGTAAACTTGTGTAAATCATCTGGCTGACAACTTTGAAAGATCTGTAGTTGTAATCAGAATAATCCTGCTAGCCATTTAAATGTATTTAGCAAGTATACTGTGGCTGTGTATTGAGGTGCATTATGATCCAGTGGTTCAAAACCAAACACAAGGTGCAATAGTAGCTTAAAGAACCAGGGCACAACAGGGCAGTGGGTTTAAGACAATGGCCTGTTTATGTTGGGAATCCAGGAGACCAACATTCCCAGCTAATGCTCATGATCCTAGAAAGTTAACTCTGGAGCTGTTGCCAATCTTTGAATTAGGTGTTAGCAATTCTGGTGTTAGGAATGCACAATAAATTGTTGAATCGTGTTGCATTGTTCGACCAGAAGGTAAAAGAGGTTTCTCTCCGTCATATGTCATTATAAAGGTTTAGAAAATCTATTCTACCAGAACCTATCGAAGTGGTATAAAAGCTTAAAGTTTCGGTAATAATGTACTTCCACTTTAGATCAATGCAGCCAATAGAAAATGTGGTCATTGACAGATATATCCCATAATGTGGATCGTCCTAGTACTTTTACTCTAAAAGCCTCACAGACCTGTTAAGAGGCGACTATAAATCTTCTAGAACTGTTTACAGAAACATCAATGCTGGTCTCCCATGACTTAACGTTTAGAAGCACTGAAAGCAAAATACCTTAAATTTGTTCATCCATCTTAAAATTATTTATCTTAGTGCATTCATTGTTATAAAGTGCAATTTTAGTCATGAAGTTGCATAGTCATGCTATGGCAGTCAAATCATATAACATAAGGTCTATGTTTATAAAATGTTAAACTTGGGTAGATCAAATAGGAGTAACTTCAAGTTCTTCATCATTTCAGAGAAGAAAATGAAAAGCAGATTTTACATGTTAAAACGTAGGGAAATGGCCGATGAAATGAAACAGAATATAAATTGAACAGAAAAATAAGCAAGCCTGCTCTTCCATTGGGAGCTGTCTTACACATGCTGACCTATTAGAATTTGAAGTAAATGGTAATGTAAAACAACAAATACAAGTTGTTTTAAAAGCAAAAAGTTGATGAAGGAGCATTCCTCCACTTTCTCAATGTCACTAACTTCTTGGATTATGGGCTGAGTGCCTTCTCAGCAATTTTTATGAGGAAGTTTCAGGTTTAATTCCCGATATAAACTGTTACAAATGACTTCTGTTGACATATAGGCTTAAATGTACAAATTCCCCAGGCTAGGGGTGTGAAAGAAAGTAGTTGTCTTTATATAGCATCATTGACCCAAGGCACTGAGAAACTAATCAAGCTCTTTCGAGTGTGGCCGCTTGCATTATACAGGAATGACACCAGAAAGATCCCACCTATCGTCTTGCTAATATCAGAGCATGGTAATGTCAAGATGATCTACTTTACTGATGACAAATGCAGTTTGGATATTGTCAAAGTAAAGGCAAAATCTTTCTGGTCTTCAGTAGAGTACATAGAATCCTTCCTGTTCACTTGAGCAGGCAGATGCACCCTTGATGTCTGCAAGATGGCACTCCTAGCCTTGTAGCAAAAGTTGCATTCAACATGCACAGAATATGTGTTTAAGGGGTATGATTTCACATCTTTAATTTAAGGATAGGTGCCATTAGCAGGTGAGGCAGCATTTACGGGGAGAAAAAACAGTCGACATTTTGGGCTAAGGCCCTGCATCGGTATTGGAAAGGAAGGAGAAAGAAGGCAATAAGAAAGTGGGGCAGAGCGGCAGGGGTACATGTTGGCAGGTGATAGGTAAAACCAGGTGATGGGGGGAAGGTGGGAGAAAAGGGGGATGAAGTGAGAAACTGGCAGGTGATGTGGAAGAGGTAAATAGCTGAAGAAGAAGCAATCTGATAGGGCAGGAGAGTGACCATGGGAGGAAGGGAATTTAGAGGGAAGTGATAGCCAGGTAAGGAGAAGAGAGGGGATAAGAGGAGAACCAGAATGGAAATGAGAGGAGGAGTAGGGCGGAGAAATACCAAAAGAAATTGATGCTCATGTTGTCATGTTGGAGGCTAAGCAAAGAGATGGAATATCAGCGTCGGGTTTATTTGAGGTGTTATTCCTCCAACCTTAGAGTGACATCGTCGTGGCAATAGAGAAGCCCATGGACCAACATGTCAAAATGGGAATAGGAAATGGAATTAAAATTGGTGGCCACCAAAATAAAACTGTCTTTTGTAGCAGTGGAGTAAAAGTAATCGATGATGCAATTCCCCCAATGTACATCAGGTCTCTCAAATGTAGAGGAAGCTACACTGGGAGCACCAGATACAGTAGATGACTCTGACAGTCTTGTAGGAGAAGTGTCGTTTCACCTGGAAGAACTGTTTGGGGTCCTGAATATTGGTGAAGGAGAAGGTTTAGGGGCATGTGTGCAACTTGTCCCACTTGTAAAAATCATGTCCCTGATTAAGTCCCAGTATCATTGTGAGCATCCCAATGCAAAAAGGGCTTGATCTTACTGTCTATAGTCAACTATTAAACCCAAGGATAGATTGGATGCTGCCTTAGCAAGATATGTTGGAGGCTGAAGTTAGTTCCAACTCAATGATTAATAATCTATGTTCAAATGTAAATTTCATTTCCGTATAAATTAAGACTTGATAATGATCCCTGTTTCATGACCTAATGGCCTAAGTTTTGGTTTCCTTGGGCAAAGTCCGATTTTGCCCACCTTCCTGTGGCATCAGTCTTAATTCCATCTTTATACTGGAAAAGTAAACACAAAATCGCAGAAGGAAAAGGAATCTACTAAAACAAAAAAAGTAAAAACGAAGTTTTTTCAGATCGCGTCCACGTTATCCTGCAGTGGGAAGGAGAACAGCCAGAGGTCGTAGTACATATTGGTACTAATGACATAGGTAGGAAAAGGGAAGAGGTCCTGAAAACAGACTACAGGGAGTTAGGAAGGAAGTTGAGAAGCAGGACCGCAAAGGTAGTATTCTTGAGATTACTGCCTGTGCCACTTGACAATGAGTATAGGAATAGAATGAGGTGGAGGATAAATGCATGGCTCAGGGATTGGAGCAGGGATTCAGATTTCTGCATCACTGGGACCTCTTTTGGGGCAGGTGTGACCTGTTCAAAGAGGACAGGTTGCACTTGAATCCCAGGGAGACCAATATCCTGGCAGGGAGGTTTGCTAAGGCTACTGGGGAGAGTTTAAACTAGATTCATTGGCAAATGGGAACCGAATTGAGGCGGTTGGCTCACAAATAGAGAAAGCTTGGAGACAGCTTGTGTGGGAGGATAGGTAGGTGATAGAGAAGGGATGCGCTCAGACCAACAGTTTGAGATGTGTATTTTAATGCAAGGAGAATTGTGAACAAAGTGAATGAGCTTAGAGCATGGATCAGTACTTGGAGCTATGACATGGTGGCCATTACAGAGACTTGGATGGCTCAGGGACAGGAATGGTTACTTCAAGTGCTGGATTTTAGATGTTTCAGAAAGGACAGGGAGGGAGGCAAAAGGTGGGGGCGTGGCACTGTTGATCAAAGATAGTATCATGGCTGCAGAAATGGTGGACGTCTTGGAAGGATTGTCTATAGTGTCTTTGTGGGTGAAGGATAGGAACAGGAAGGGGCCAATAACTTTACTGGGTGTTTTTTATAGGCTGCCCAATAGTAACAGGGATATTGAGGAGCAGATAGGGAAACAGATCCTGGAAAGGTGTAATAATAACAACAGGGTTGTCGTGATGGGAGATCTTCATTCCCCAAATTGGCTTTTCCCTAGAGCAAGGGGTTTGGATGGGATGGAGTTTGTTAGGTGTGTTCAGGAAGGTTTCTTGACACAATATGTAGATAAGCCTACAAGAGGAGAGGCTGTACTTGATTTGGTATTGGGAAATAAACCTGGTAAGGTGTCAGATCTCTCAGTGGGAGCACATTTTGGAGATAGCGATCATAACTCTTATCTCCCTTACAATAGCATTGGAGAGAGAGATAGGAACAGACAAGTTAGAAAAGCGCTTAATTGGAGTAAGGGGAATTATGTGGCTATCAGGCTTTCCAATCGGAAGCTTAAATTGGAAACAGATGTTCTCAGGGAAAAGTACGGAAGAAATGTGGTAAACGTTCAGGGCATATTTGTGTGGAGTTCTGCATAGGTACGTTCCAATGAGACAGGGAAGTTATGGTAGGGTACAGGAACCATGGTATACAAAGGCTGTAATAAATTGAGTCAAGAAGAAAAGGAAAGCGTACAAAAGGTTCAGAGAGCTAGGTAATGTTAGAGATCTAGAAGGTTATAAGGCTCACAGGAAGGAGCTTAAGAAGGAAATTAGGAGAGCTGGAACAGGCCATGAGAAGGCTTTGGTGGGCAAAATTAAGGAGAACCCCAAGGCATTCTACAAATATGTGAACAGCAAGAGGATAAGATGTGAAAGAATAGGGTCTATCAAATGTAACAGTGGGAAAGTGTGTATAGAACCGGAGGAAATAGCATATATATGAATGTGCTATTTGTGAATACTTAATGAATACCTTACTTCAGTATTCACTATGGTGGAAAAGGATGTTGGTGATTGTAGTGATGACTTGCAGCAGACAGAAAAGCTTGAGCATGTAGATATTAAGAAAGAGGATGTGCTGGAGCTTTTGGAAACCATCAACTTGGATAAGTCGCCAGGACCGGATGAGATGTACCCCAGGCTACTGTGGGAGACGAGGGAGGAGATTGCTGAGCCTCTGGAGAGGATCTTTGCATCATTAATGGGGATGGAAAAGATTCCGGAGGATTGGAGGGTTGCGGATGTTATTCCTTTATTCAAGAAAGGGAGTAGACCAGGAAATTATAGACCAGTGAGTCTTACCTCAGTGGTTGGTAAGTTGATGGAGAAGATCCTGAGAGGCAGGATTTATGAACATTTGAAGAGGTATAATATGATTAGGAATAGTCAGCATGGCTTTGTCAAGGGCAGATTGTGCCTTGTGACTAAACACATTGATGAAGGAAGAGCAGTAGATGTATATGGATTTCAGCAAGGCATTTGATAAGGTACCCCATGCAGCGCTTATTGCAAAAGTAAGGAGGCATGGAATCCAAGGGGACATTGCTTTGTGGATCCAGAACTGGCTTGCCCACAGAAGGCAAAGAGTGGTTGTAGATGGATCATATTCTGCATGGAGGTCGGTGACCAGTGGTGTGCCTCAGGGATCTGTTCTGGGACCCTTTACTCTTTGCGATTTTTATAAATGACCGAGATGAGGAAATGGAGGGATGGGTTAGTTTGCTGATAACACAAAGGTTGGAGGTGTTGTGGTTAGTGTGGAGGGCTGTTAGAGGTGACAGCGGGGCATTGATAGGGTGCAATACTGGGCTGAGAAGTGGCAGATGGAGTTCAACCTAGATAAGTGTGAAGTGGTTCATTTTGGTAGGTCAAAAATGATGGCAGAATATAGTACTTATGGTAAGACTCTTGGCAGTGTGGGGGATCAGAGGGATCTTGGGGTCTGAGTCCATTGGATGCTCAAAGCAGCTGTGCAGGTTGACTCTGTGGTTAAGAAGGCATATGGTGTATTGGCTTTCATCAATCGTGGAATTGAATTTAGGAGCCGAAAGGTAATGTTGCAGCTGTATAGGACCCTGGAGTACTGTGCTCATTTCTGGTCACCTCACTACAGGAAGGATGTGGAAACCATAGAAAGGGTGTAGAGGAGATTTATAAGAATGTTATCTGGATTGGGGAGCATGCCTTATAAAAACAGGTTGAGTGAACTCAGCCTTTTCTCCTTGGAGCGACAGAGGATGAGAGGTGACCTGATGGAGTTCTGTAAGATGATGAGAGGCATTGATCGTGTGGATAGTCAGAGGCTTTTTCCCAGGGCTGAAACGGTTGCCACAAGAGGACACAGGTTTAAGGTGCTCTGGAGCAGGTACGGAGGAGATGTCAGGGGTAAGTTTGTGATGCAGAGAGAGGTGAGTGCATTGAATGGACTGCTGGCAACGGTGGTGGAGGCGGATATGATTGGGTCTTTTAAGAGACTTTTGGATAGGTACATGGAGCTTAGAAAAATAGAGGGTTATGGGTGAGCCTAGTAATTAATAAGGTAGGGACATGTTTGGGACAACTTTGTGGGCCGAAGGGCCTATATTGTGCTGTAGGTTTTCTATGTTTCTGTCACCAGGAAAGGTCTCAGCCTGAAACGTCAACTGTTTATTCCTTTCCATAGATGCTGCTTGAATTTCTGAGTTCCTTCTGAATTTTGTACAAGATTTCCAGCATCAAAAGAATCTCTTGTGTATTATCTCTTGCTCTTCGGGAAAGTTTGTTTCTCAAGAAGTACTCTTCACCCTGCCTTCCCTTTTTGTAAACCTTATAATTAATGTAGGTGGACTCTATGATGAACTTTAATGAACTTGAAGTTAGCATTTTAATATATTGACACATTTAGAATAAATGGGGAATATAAACTCAATTTAAAAACCATGTGTTTAAAGCCGGTTTAAATGATTATGACCTGAGAATTTTTGGTCAGTTTTCTGATACTTAAAACCTAGTGAATCCTCAGGACAATATTATTGCACCATGGCTTTTAAGCATGCTGGTGGTGGTGTAGTGGCATCTGCACCGGACTTTGAGGTAAGTGATCCTGGGTTCGAATTCAGCTGGCTCCTTGCACACTTTCCATCTGTGCTGGGTTGAGAGTCGAGCTTGCAGCTTGGCCTCGTAAAAAAAAAGACAGATGCTAAAGGAGCAGCAAAGATTACTGCCAGGTGCACCACAAGGTATGGAGGAGCGCAACAGTACTATGGCTTTCAGTTTCTCATAATTACAGCTCAATTTTGTATTTTAATCATTTGTCATAGGTATGCTTGCTTTTAATGCAAAAGTGATATTTTTACAGAATTGATTGGAGAATGATCCGAACATGTGAACTGTGTCAGTCTTATCCTCATGAGAATTCAGAGCATAAATCATTCTTGACAGAAAGTGCAGCAGAATCCATTGCAGTGTAAACGTGGTCACTATATTCCACATGCTTATAAATAGATTTTCCTTGTATATTAAGCATACATTTGGTGAATAAAATAAGAATATTGTTGTATTTTCTCTTTTAAAGACAAATTCCAAAATGAAAACACAAGTAGACAGACAAATTTGACAACAGAAATGGTGTAGTTTTCCAGAGATGTAATATTACTGTTCCGTACCCCGTAACTGGGTCACTTACCAGCAAAGATAGAGAGGTCCGTTGAAGTCTGATGGTACTATTTTTAACAGTATTTATTGATAAAAATACACAAAAATAATATCAATGCAACCATACAGATAATATACGTCGTCAATACTAAATTTAAATAAGAAATAGCTCTATCGTTGTCTAGGGGATAATGTATTGTCCGATGGAAATATAAAAGTCACTCAGTTCATTCAGGCTGCAGCTTTTGGTTGGAGAGAGAGGCGGGGTTTAGAACTTGCCCGTTTTCCTTTCTATGATGTCGATCCTTCGAAATGTCGTCGGTGTCCTTTTCCTTTTAGCTAAACCGTTCTTCCGTGGTCAGTCCCACCAATTCCGAGGCAACTGGAAAAGGACGCACATGGGCTTTCCACCGGCTTTCGCTATTAAACGCTGTCACGGGATTTCTATCGTTTCTCCTGGTGCGTCTAAAAGGGGTTGTTCCCCAGACCTTCTTTTATCCTTACTCACGGGGTCTCAGATGTCAGTCAGGTTGGGGAGGATGCCATCCCCCCAACCAGCCCACGTTGCTCATTCCTTGAGGGCATCGATGAATAGCACAGCGCTCAATACATAATTCCGTCTCCAAGAGACAATGGCCGGTTCCCGTGGCTTTGAAATCGCTGAGGGCCAGGACATTCCAAACCCCCTGTGGATTCTGTGTCTCTCTCTCTCATTTCCTGGGTCTCCTGACCTGAATTAATAGTGATCTTGCGATTCTCAAAAAGGAGGGGGCTACTTTCTACCCTTCGGCCCCTCAGAGTTGGGGCGCAGGCGTAACAATACAAAATGTCAGTGCAGAGAATGTGTAATCAGGAGAAAAGCAGATTAATTTTATGAAATTATGAGAACAAGGATGAGCAATGCTGGATATGTGAATGGTGGAAATACTGATTATCTGAAATTGTTGTATTTTGTTAAAAACAGGAGATTATCACATCCCTCGTCAAAAGAGGTGTTTTCCCTTGAACTTGTGTTGAATTTAATCTAAACTGTGTAGGAGGCTAAAGGATGCGAATTCTAAGTGGGAGTGAGGTCAAAATTGAAGGACTGGTAACTAGATCACACTCACTGGCAGGCATATTCCCCCGAACAGTATTTAAGGTTTGTTGTGTAGATATGACCATCTCATGAGTTACGTTAAACTCTTTTGTTTCATTTTCTCAGAAAAGAGCGCATACTGTAGAATAAGCATTAGAATATAATTGCAAGTACTTTCTATGCATTCTACTCCTGTATCTATTATTCTTAGCTTTAAAAGTTGTGTGATGTGTGCATGTTCTATCTGGGTGTTTTCTAGTGTCTTTTTTCCCCATCTCAAAATCTGGTTGGTAGGTTAATTGGTTAATTACCCTTGTTACCTTTGGAACTTTGCATGGTAAGAGGATCAAGAGTTGGTAGGCATGAGGCAGAGTATATTATGAGGAACTAAGTCAATGAATGGGATTGAAAGGATTGCTATAAGTGCTGGAATAGTCCTCCATCTATGTCATCAGAACATAAAACCTCGTGTCAAAAATCACACCATTGTGCTTCTAACAGTAGTTGAATGTAAGAACCAGTTAACTGCAAGTTGCAAAAGCTTTATATCTCAAAGAAATCTTTTTTTTGAAACTTCAGTAGTCAGTGGTTTATGTATGATATGGATACATTGATCATCTTAAGCACAACAGATCCTACAGGTGCTGGAAACCCAGAGCAACACACACAAAATGCTGGCAAAACTCAGTGGGTCATGCAGCATCATTGGAGATGAATAAACAGTCAATATTTCAGGCTGAGACTTTCATCAGGACTGGAAAGGAGGGGGGAAGAACCAGAATAAGAACGTGAGGGAGGGGGAGGAGAACAAGCTGGAAGGTGATAGGTGAAACCAGGTGGTTAAGGGAGGGGGATGAAGTAAGCAGCTAGAAGGTGAAAAGTGGAAAAGCAAAGGGCTGGAAAAGAAGGAATCTGATAAGAGAGGAGAGTGGAACATGGAAAAGCAGGAAGAAGAAGGGGCATCATGGGAAGGTGATAGGCAGGTGAGGAGAAGAGGTAAGAGGCTGGAGTGGGGAAATGAAGAAAAGGAAAGGGGGAGGAGAAAAAAATTACCAATAAAATCAATGTTAATGCCATCATGTTGGAGGCTACCTGAACAGAATATAAGGTGTGGCTCCTCCAACCTGAGTGTGCCCTCATTGTGGCAGGAAAGGAGACTATGGACTGACTCATCAGAATGAGGATAAGGAGAGGAATTGAAATGATTGATCACCAGGAATTTCCGCTTTTTGTGGATGGAGCTGAGGCGCTCAACAAAGAGGTCTCCCAATCTACGTTGGAACTCACCAATGTGGAGGAGGTCAGATCTGGAGCACCAGATGCGGTAGACGACCCCAACAGATTCGCGTGTGAAGTGTTGTCTCACCTGGAAGCCCAGAATAGAGGTGAGTGAGGTGGTGAATGGGCAGGGATAAGTGCCAGGAAACAGTTTGGTGGGGAGGGATGAATGGACAAGGAATTCATGACGGAAGGAACGATTCCTTCAGAAGGCGGAACGTGGGTGGAGGGGAATTAAAGATGTGGTTGGTGATAGAGTCCCATTAATCATCTAACCATGAAATTTCTCAAGCTTCTTTGCGTAGTCATTTTGCTTTCAGACAGAGGAAATTTAATAGGTACTTAGATTTTGGATTGTATTATTGGTATCAATGTGAATAAAATAATATCTAATTTGTTTGCTTTGGCCATTTATGTTGGATTGTACTGAATTGATACTGTTGAGGACAAATAAGCATTCTCGTCAGTTGCAAAATAGAGCTGTCTGAAAATGGTTTATTGCTTCAAGTATTGTAACAGTTAGTGAGGATTAAATGTAACCATTGATTTTTTTTTTGTTTTTAAGCAATTGTACATGTGTGCAAGTGTTTCACTTCCTATAATTTTGTCAGAGATCTCAAATTTAGTTTAATCTGATATCAGATAGTTCTGAAAAATGACCTCATAGTTGAATTGTCAAGAGTACTACTTTCAGTCCTGGCTACAAGCATCACACTGTACAGACAACAAACTTCTTTCATGCTAATGATTTATAGTGTCTTTTCAATGTTATGTAGAATTCTGTAACTGTTTCCTATTTATATTGTCATTTATCATGACTAAGTTTCTATATGTTTGAAGTTGTTTCTTATGAGCATCATATACATCCATGATAGCTCATATCTAGATTACAGTATTTATGGTTGTGAACCATAAATTGTTTGTAATGTCATTTCTCCTCCACCACCACATAACAAACATTAATATCTCTGATGCCTCAGATATAGATGGATGCTATTTTTCCTTAAAACTCTGTACCAGAGGGGAACATTAAACTAGGGCATAGTGGAATATGCTGTCTCAGGAACAGCAATTGTATCAGTGCAGAAGGGTTATTGGTGTTCAGCGGTTGATCAAAATCTGGCATAGGTTCGTTTTGCTATCACTGCCTTGAGAAAGAAGCACAATTTGAGCAGTTAACTACAGAAGCATGCTAATACGCATGGTGTCCCAGTCCACTGAAGATCGGTTGTAGCTTTGTTGTTTCGGAACAAACGATTGAAGTTGCTTGTAGAACAATGTAGTCTAATATCCCTTGCAATGCCCAAAAGGGATTGAATGTTGGCCCTTGATGTTCGTCTGAAGCAAAATACACATGCACAATTTAAAGTGCCAGTTTTAGTTTCTTAAGTGAAGCAAAATCACCAGGAAATGTCATCATATTTCATAATAGGAAATGCGTGTTTGAATAGAGTAATGTTGATTGAAATAACACTGTTACATGATTGAATTTTTCATTAATGAATTAAGTGTGATAAAATCTGAAATTGAAACAAAAACTGATGAAGTGCAACAGGCAATAATTTTGCCCAGTCATTGAGCAGATGATGGCAAGACATGCCATGTCATTGTCTCAATATTTTTCTCAGAATTTGTCACCATATTACTGTTGCTCACCTCTAATAAACTTTATTCTGGAGTGAAGCATATTGGCAGGACAAAAGGGGCAATTAACCAGTACACTGAACCCCTACTCCGGAGTCAATCTTAGTCCAACTTAGGTAATACACTGTTCAGATGCTGGATGCTTTAAGTCACTGTGGACTCATTTATTGAAACGGGTTCCCAACTTTTTTATGTCATGGAGCTTCACCATTAACCGAGGGGTCAGTGAATCCCAGGTCGGAAACCCCTGCTCTGAAACATGTTTTGTAATGGATCTTGCTTAAAGGTAAAATTGACCTTGATAGTGAAACAGTAAGAGGAGTATTTTAGAATATATAGTAGTTTCCCCAGGATTGGTGCCAGTGCCATGATTATTCTTGATGTAAGGGACTTCTACTTGGGAGGTCAGGACATAATTTGAAAAGCTGCTCAGGACACAAAACTGGAAAATGTAGTGAAGAGGAGACTGGTCAAGTTAAAGAACATATAGACAACCAGGTGTATTGATGGGAATGTAACATATACCGCTCATCACATGAAGGCAATAAATAACTTGGTAGAGTGAACAAGAAGATGGAGTATAATCTATGGGATACAATTTTCGCAAGGTGCATGAACAGAGACAACTAACAGCAAAAGTGTAGACATTTTTGAAGGTGATTACAATTCAAGAAACTGGCAGAGAGAATGCATTAAATCCTGTCTTTTTTTTTAAAAGAGAGCTGTGAATTACGAAGGTCGGAAAGTTATGGTTTGTCCATAGCTGGAATATTTTGTCTAGTTCTGTGATGCCTTAGAGAGGATCCAGTAAACTTGCCAGAAGGTTTAAAGAATACTTAATGGTGGCATAAAAGGTTTGGAGTGAATAACCATAATCTGATGCACATCTCTCACTTCAATCACAAATGTCTCTTAATATCAAAGAGATTTAAGTGGCTCTTGGATTAATTACAAACCTCTTTTTACCTGCTGTCTAGATGTAATTGTGCTCTTCAATGCAGAAAACAAATGAGGAATAGGTCCCAGGATTCTGGTAGTGCAACAAATAAGTTGTCCATTGAAGTGTTTTATGTGGTTCATGTGCAATTGGTTATGTAAGTGATGTACAGTTACAAGAAACACCTGATTGTTTGCACTCTCTTGGGCTTTTGTGACCAAGCTTTATGTGACAGAGAGCAGTTGAGTTTATTATGAGCACTTCATTATGTCTCTGAAACACCCCTAAAGCACATCACTTGCAATAGATCCCAAAAGGGACTGTTGGTGGAAAAAATGAGCCCCAAAGTTTCTTGCTGTGCATTAGTAAATTCTAAAAATGTTGAAGGCACTCCATTGCAGTATCTTTGCTTCAGCTCTGCTCATGTTCTGCCTTTATATCAGTACAAAAATACTTTTACAGATGTGTAGAAGCCCATTGAGTGAAGACTTTAGATT
Organism: Hemitrygon akajei; assembly: GCF_048418815.1. NCBI lineage: Eukaryota > Metazoa > Chordata > Chondrichthyes > Myliobatiformes > Dasyatidae > Hemitrygon > Hemitrygon akajei. Next base: position 67,101,255 of record NC_133133.1, read on the forward strand.
ATTTTTCTTCCGAATTTGTACTTTCTTCAATTTCTTTTTCTCCCTCCAGGATAGGACTTGACATAAATCATTTGGTAAAATGGCTGCACAGTAAACTATTGTAAACTATTTGCTTTAATAGTTACACTCATAAACCTGTATTGGTTGACTTTGTAACTCTGCTATATTATAGCACTCTCCTATTTTTGAGTTTATTAGTATTTATTTAGGGTTTGTACTTTTCATTCTGAAAACCGCCTATTTTCATTTTGTATTTGTTTATAACAAGCATTGTCAGTGCTATAAAATTATTAGTATCAGATATTAAGTGATACCTAAGATTAGGTTACTGATTTTTGAAATACCTGACCTTAAGCATCTAGCAGTATGTTTTATATTCATTTCAAACAGTGCATCAAGCAACCTACATGTTCTTAGCATTGGTTTTAAAAAGCTGCTTAAAATGATGCATGGCATCACTTCACTATTTTTTTCTCTTTCAGGAATCCTACTCCTTTTCTCTCTTCCCTTTTGCTATGATCACTGTTGCACTACGTTACATTTAGCACCTTGGAAATACTTACTATTGTGAAAACATTATTTTTCAAATCCTTCGCTAAAATAGCTGTTGCATCTTACCAAGTGAGATATTTCTTCCAAGTATTTTCTGATATATTTCCAACTATTTCAAATTGAAAGGGTCAACTCTGTTCCTCAAAGGTTCAAAGTATGCATGTACAGTACAACTCTGATATTTGTCTACTCCAGATAGCAATTTAATGAGTACTTTAGATCTGTTTTCACTAAGGAAGACTCAAGCAATCTCCCAGATGTATGGATGGGCCAAGGACATAGGGTAACAGAGGAAATGAAACAGATTGACATTAGGAAGGAAATGGTGATGAGTAAACTGATGGGATTGAAGGCTGACAAATCCCCAGGTCCAGATGGTCTGCATCCTAGGGTACTAAAGGAGGTGGCCCTGGAAATTGCGGATGCATTGGTAATCATTTTCCAATGTTCCTTAGATTCAGGATCAGTTTCTGAGGATTGGAGAATGGCTAATGTTATCCCACTTTTTAAGAAAGGAGGGAGGGAGAAAACAGAACTATCAACCTGTCAGCCTGACATCGGTGGTGGGGAAGATGCTAGAGTCCATTATTAAGGATGAAATAGTGGCATATCTAGATAGCAGTGATAAGATTGGGCCGAGCCAGCATGGATTTACCAAGGGTAAATCATGCTTGACTAATCTATTGGAGTTTTTCGAGGATGTAACCAGGAAGTTAGACAAGGGAGATCCAGTGGATGTAGTGTACCTCGATTTTCAGAAGGCATTTGATAAGGTCCCACATAGGAGATTGGTGGGTAAAATCAAAGCTCAGGGCATTGGGGGGAAGACATTGACATGGATAGAAAACTGGTTGGCAGATAGAAAGCAAAGGGTAGCGGTGAATGGGTGTTTCTCGAAATGGCAGGTGGTGACTAGTGGGGTGCCACAGGGTTCAGTATTGGGACCACAGCTGTTTACAATTTACGTCAACAATTTAGATGAAGGCATTGAGAATAACATCAGCAAATTTGCTGATGATACTAAGCTGGGTGGCAGTGTGACATGTGATGAGGATGTTAGGAGAATTCAGGGTGACTTGGATAGGCTGGGTGAGTGGGCAGATACTTGGCAGATGATGTTTAATGTGAATAAGTGTGAGGTTATCCACTTTGGGAGTAAGAACAGGAAGGCAGATTATTATCTGAACGGTGTAGAGTTAGGTAAGGGAGAAATACAAAGAGATCTAGGAGTCCTTGTTCATCAGTCACTGAAGGTGAATGAGCAAGTGCAGCAGGCAGTGAAGAAGGCTAATGGAGTGTTGGCCTTTATTACAAAGGGAATTGAGTACAAGAGCAAGGAAATCCTCTTGCATTTGTACAGAGCCCTGGTGAGACCACACCTGGAGTATTGTGTACAGTTTTGGTCTCCAGGGTTAAGGAGGGACATCCTGGCTGTAGAGGAAGTGCAGCGTAGATTCACGAGGTTAATTCCTGGGATGTCTGGACTGTCTTACGCAGAGAGGTTAGAGAGACTGGGCTTGTATACGTTGGAATTAAGGAGATTGAGAGGGGATCTGATTGAAACATATAAGATTATTAAGGGATTGGACAAGATAGAGGCAGGAAATATGTTCCAGATGCTGAGAGAGTCCAGTACCAGAGGGCATGGTTTGAGAATAAGGGGTAAGTCATTTAGGACAGAGTTAAGGAAAAACTTCTTCTCTCAGAGAGTTGTGGGGGTCTGGAATGCACTGCCTCGGAAGGTAGTGGAGGCCAATTCTCTGGATGCTTTCAAGAAGGAGCTAGATAGGTATCTTATGGATAGGGGAATCAAGGGATATGGGGACTAGGCAGGAACCGGGTATTGATAGTAGTTGATCAGCCATGATCTCAAAATGGCGGTGCAGGCTTGAAGGGCCAAATGGTCTACTTCTGCACCTATTGTCTATTAAATACAGAAAGACCATGGGTGTTGATGAAAGAAAAGATATCTACTCCCCCCTCCAGCATGAAAAAGAAGAGAAACAAAATTTATAGACCCCAAAATCTCCTCCCCGCAACAAAAAACAGCCACAATAACTATCACCAACATCCCTCACTCACAAAAGAACAGCAAGAATAACGATCCCCAACTTACTCACAGAAAAGAACAGTGACAGTTGCACCAAATCCCCAATCCCCACCTTACCCGCAAAAAATGATCTACCCGCTAATCGTCCACAAGAAAGAAAACACCGAAAAACTGAAGGAAAACGATATAAAGGACAGCTCAATGAATCTCAGAATATGGGAAACGTCTTTTCATTTGCATACAAGGAGAGCAGCCGCACTAACTTAGTCCTTCCATAAAGAGTGACTACCAACCCGGGGCTGAATGCCACTGACCCATGTCCAAGCACCAACGATCCGGCTGCTGACTGCCTCCGTTGGGAGCCATTGCTGACCCCCTCTGCATTCACCTCGCTGCTTCGGCCTTCCTTGCCACTTCAAGATGGAGTCATTCATGACCCTGTGCCTTGTCTCAGGTCTTTTCCCTGTCAGCTTCTGTTATATGTATATAATTATTTAGGTTTTAACTGATTTTCCTACTGCTAAATTTCTCTCATTAATTTTAATCTTAAATTTCTGAATTATTTTTTATTGATTCTTGTTTTTACTATTATCAGATTGATAACAGAGGTTCTCATCCTCTGTTATTGATGTCAGTTTGTCACTTTCTGATCTCTTTCTTGGCCAATCTAAGGATCTCATTAAATTGCTCCAGAGAACAGATTCTTTTTCTTTATTCTTAACAAGGTATATTGGGAATTAATAGTACAAAACTGAGCCAGTATCTTTTCCCAACTTTAAACTTAATGCCCATCATACAAAATAAGCTCATTCTTGATACCACTTAACTCTCTTGAGGAATCTCCATAAATTGGCCTCAACTGCACTTTTATTCACTCAGTGGACTATTTCAAAATGGTCTGGCAGTTGTGCTTCACTTTGTGATACATTTCAGGTTTCATGAAATTCTAATTTGAAAAGTTCCGCAGTCTTTCCAGGGCTAATTTCTCACAGATTGACAGCTAATGTTCCTCCTGCATTTCTTGTAAGTGTAACATTAGTTCCTACACAGGCAACCTGTGATCCCTACTCTAGCACACATGTAAAATGTTCACACTTCTATGTTATAACTACATTCTTCTTGCTTACCTGTAATTGAATTCTGCAAGTTTGTGAAGATTTTCTCGACCAAATGGTGCTAGTGAACCAGAGTGATGTATTGCGGGCAACTTACAAAATTTTGAAATACACTTCTATTCAACTACTCTCACTGCAGTCTGCAGCCTCTAATTTCTCTTTAAGTAACGTACTTCTGAACTGTCTGAACGAACTAGCAATTTTACAATCTTCTTAAGAACTCAGCAGTTGAAGGTATATCACCATGGCTGAAAGGGGGAGGAGCGGAGGCATCCAAGCCAGTCTAAAACAAAGGGGCATGAAACTTTAGCTACCCAGCCTCTTGTTAGGAAATGGAGAATGAGATTGAGGAACTAAAGGCTATCAGTGGGAAATGAGGAATTGCTGTGTTCTCTGTGTCACAGAGACATGGCTTACTCTGGACACAGTGGAAACAATGGTAAGATCTGCAATGGGTCATACTGCTGATTCAGAGAAGGTAAAAGGTGGAGGAGGGGATGGTCTGTCTTTCATAATAAATTTCTTGGTGCTGAGAAGCACAGTCTTGTCGCACTCTTGCTCTTCTGACCTGGAACATCTAATGATTAAGTACCAACCGTTCTACTTTCCGAGAGAGTTCTCCTCTATGATTCTGACCACAGTTTACACACTGTCAAAGGCCAATGTTAAACAGGCACTGAATGTATTGAATGTCGCCATCAGCAGACAAGTATGGCTTACCCCAGTGCCTTTCAAATCATTGTTGGGGACTTAAGTCAGGCTTGTTTGAAGCAATCTCGGCTAAGTTATCATCCACATATCACCTGCAGCACCAGTGGTCCCAATACACTGACCACTGCTATACTGCAATTAGGAATACATACCGTTCCGTGCCTCGATCGCATTTCGGGACATCTGATCACCTGGCTGTCATCCTCCTATCTGCATTTAGCATAGGCTAAAGAGCAAGGTTCCAGAGGCAAAGACAACAAAGAGGTGATCGGGGAAGCAGAGGAGTGGCTACTGGATTGCTTGAGGTTGGTGGATTGGGCCCTCTTCAAGAACTCATCAGTGGATCTGAACCAATACATCATGATTTTCACAGATTTTATAAGAACAGTCATCAATGAGTGTGTCCCACAATATCATTCAGGCTTCCCCAACCACAAGTCTTGGAGATGAACCATGAGATCTGTAATCTGCTGAAGGCTAGATCAGTGACATTCATGTCTGGCAACCAAGTAATACACAATCTGTGGAAAGCCACCTCCCATGCGAATTGGCAATTCTGGAACAAATTTGACTGACTGAAGGATGTTTGACAGCTGTTGCAGGGTTTGAATGCTATCACCTCCAACAAAGTGAAACCAAACGACAGAGGTGACATTTGTTTCCTGATGAGTTCAATGCCTTTTATGCTCACTTTGACCGTCAAAACATGGAGGCACCTTTACGAACTTCCACAGCCCCTGATGACCTTGTGATTTCAGTCTCTGAAACCAACATGAGTGCATCATTCATGAAAGTGAGCACAGAGAAAACATCCCACCCCCTCTTCTCTCTCCCCCCCCCCCCCCCCCGATGGGATACCTGGCTGAATACCAAAGAGCTGTGCTGATCAACTGGCTGGAGTGTTTATGGATATCTTTAACCTCTTGCTTTGTCAGTCTGAGGTACCCACCTACTTCAAGTAGGCTTCATTTATACTGGTGTTTAAGAAGAAAATGGTTACCTACCTCAATGATTATTGGTTCGTAACACTTATATCCATTGTGATGAATTACTTTTTGAGAGCTTGGTGATTAAGTACATCAACTCTTGCCTGAGTAGGACTTGGGTCCACTCTAATATGCCTACCAGCAGTGGATATTTACTCAACCGTGGAACATCTGGGCAGCAAAGGTGCATACATCAGGATGCTTTTCATTGACTACAGCTCAGCATTCAATACTATCATCCCCTCAAAACTAATCAATTAGCTTCAATCCCTCCATGTTCAACAGGATCCTTGATTTCCTTTTTTACAGACCCCAGTCTGTTCACTACAGCAACCTCTTACTCAACACCAAGGAGCTGATTATTGACTATAGATTGAGGAAACCAGAATTCCATGAGTCAGTTCTCATTAGAGGATCAGAGGTAGAGAGGGTCAGCAACTTTAAGTTCCGCAGTGCTATAGTTTCAGAGGATCTGTCCAAAATCCATCACAAAGATACCAAGGCATTATCTCTACTTTCTTAGAAGTTTGTGAAGATGTGGCATGTCATCTAAAACTTTGACAAACTTCTGTAGATGCATGGTGGAGAGTATATTGACTAGTTGCATCACAGCATGGTCTGGAAACATCATTACACTTGCACAGAAAGTCTACAGAAAGTAGTGGATATGTTCAGGTAAAGGTAAAGCCCTCCCTACCATTGAGCACATCTACTTGGAGCACTGTTGCAGGAAAGCAGCATTGCTTTGAAGGGCACCTGCCATTCAGGCCATGCTCTCTGCTCGCTGCTGCTATCAGGAAAGAAGGTGCAAGAGCTTCAGGACCCAAACCACCAGGTTCACAAAGTGTTGTTACCTCCCAACCTTTCGTTTCTTGAACCAGAAGGGATAACTTCACTGAACTTCACTCGTCCCACACTACTTATGGACTCACCTTCAAGGACTCTTCATTTCATGTTCTCGATATTTATTTATCTATCTATGTATCTATCTATTTTTTTCTTTCTTTTTATAGTTTCCCAGTTTGTTATCTTTTGCATTTGATTGTACATCCTGTTGGGCTGTCCTTCATTGATTCTATTGTGTTTCTTGTATTTACTGTAGATGATATATATATATTTATATGGTGATATATACTTTATGTACTTTGATGGATTTATTTTGAATTTTGATTTTCTGATGTGGTTGGGATTACAATAGAGCATTTTGCCTCAGAATCAAGAAAATTCAAGCAAGCAAGGGAAAAGAAAGTGCTAGAGAAACAAAGAAGCATTTCCAAGTGTAATTTGATGATAGGGGCGACTTGACTGCTGAGTTGACAGTTTTGACATAGCAAATCATGAAAAGTAGTCAGAAGCATCATTTTGGCAGAAAATGTCAACAGAACTCAACCAAAATCCCATCAAGGATGTAATGGTAGTGTAATTATTCACTGCAAACTTTATTAAGGCAAGGTAAATTTTACTTAGCTCTGATATTGTTCACTTTTGGAATAGGCAACCCTATAAAGGTATTTTCATGGGAGCTGTGCAGGTTTGGTTGCAGGATAACAAAAAAGCTTTTAAAAAGTGTTCTTTAAGGTCCCATTAATCCTGGGAAATTGGTTTTAGGCCAGAGGCATATAACACAGCAGCCAGGAACAAGACAGAAACTGAATCAATAGCCATTGCTCAGCACAAGAGGGAGGGGTATGTATGATGAACAAAGTTACTTTCACAACTCAGCTTTGGATGTGTAAAACTGACACAGCTGCTAAGGTAGTTAGTATCTTGGTGTCTACTAGGGGCCAGGTGGAAGTTCTTTAAGTATTGTATTCTTAAATTCCTTATTACAATTTTAATAGCACTTCAAGAACTGAAGCCAGTTACTCCTCAGGTCAAGATTGCCCATGAGCAGTTTGTAATTGTGAACTGCAGTGGTTTGTATTATCTGAAAGATTATTGCCTAGAAACTGAGTTTTGACTTTTTTTGCCTGGTTTAAATACAAGTGTTTATAGCATTAATACCCCTTTGGATCCTTCATAAAATATCATGAAATTAGCCAAATGTACTGTATAAGCAATGCTGGCTTATACCTAGAAAAGAGCTAAAATAAGACGTTTGTGCTTCCTGACAAGGGCCATCATGAAAATTTCTCAGTTGCCAAGTTTTTGTGCACTGACAAAGGATGTCAGACCTGCAGGAATTATTTTTGTGTCAGCCACAACAAATGCATACAAGACTGCCATGGAGGTAAAGAAAGATGCAGGGCAATTGATATAAGGAAAACTGTGTGAGAGCATCCTTTACATGATCGTCACAAGAGCCCTGCACCACTGAGAGGTGTAGCAGAATCAATGAGGCAGAGATTGTGCTATGTCAGTCTTTTAGGCAGTAGGATAAGGCTGCAATCATTGATAAAACAACTAGTGGTGAGGTTTACAATACACTGAGCATTGAAAACTTGGTCTGGCAGTTGTTGCATGCTGAAAATAATTTATTTCCTCAATGGCAATCGAAGTGCCATGTGCTGCTAGTTATTTTTGTGACTGTTCAACTGAGATTATAGTTTGTACCCAAAAAGAGAGCTCCTTTGAGAAAGCTGTTACAGGAACACTAACTTATGTTTATACTTTTGGCAAAAACATCCCAAGAGTATTGGAAAAACAATGTCAACTCATATAGGAAGATGTAACGCTGTTAGGCATATGACCAAAATCACGATCAAAGCAATAAGTTTCAAGCAGTGTATTAAACGTGAATAGTGAGATGTAGAGTCATTTTGAAGAAAATGCTGGTACTTAGAGTCTAGAACACAATAACCATTGTTCAAATGATTAACCTTGGATGTTTAAGAATATCTAAATAGTTTAGGTATGAATGAGGCAAATTGCTAGAAGAGATTGCAGAGATGTGGAGGCATTGGGACAAAGTTAAAAAACCTGAAATCGGGGCATTGCTTTTGGGGGAGCTGGTGCAGATTGGCAAATACAAGCAATTTGTAAAAGGGATTTGGTACTGGTTAGGATCTCAATAAACCTCAGGTTTACAAATAGTAGACCATAATAGAAAGTGATACTGGGACCTTGAATTTTACAGGTCTCATCAAAAATTACATATACAATCTGAGTCATTGGAGAAAATGAAGCTAAGAATTTAGGAGAGGGAGAAGCACTAATAAGTGGAGAAATGAATAAGAAACTTAAGAAATAGGAGCAGGAGTAGGCTATCTGTCCTGTCAAACCTGCTCCGCCATTCAATAAGATCATGGCTGATCTAACTATGGACTCATCTCCACCTACCTGTGCCTTTTCCCCATAACGTGTAATTCTCCTACTATGCAAAAATCTATCCAACCTTGACTTAAATATATTTACTGAGGTAATCTCCACTGCTTCATTGGGCAGACAATTCCACAGATTCGCCACTCCTTGTGAAAAACAGTTTCTTCTCATCTCCGTTCTAAATTTACTCCCCCAAATCTTGAGGCTATGTCCCCTAGTTCTAGTGGAAACAACTTTCCTGCTCTATCTCATCTATTCCATTCATAATTTTATATGTTTCTATAAGATCTTCTCTCATCCTTCTGAATTACAGCAAGTACAGTCCCAAGTGACTCAATCTCTCCTCATTGTCTAACCCCCCACCACCAGTCTCTGGAATCAACCTGGTGAACCTCCTCTGCACTACCTCCAAAGCCAGTATATTCTTCCTCAGGTAAGGAGACCAGAACTGTATGCAGTACTCCAAATGTGGCCTCACTAGTACCCTATACAGTTGCAAGCATAACCTCCCTGTTCTTAAATTCAGTCCCTCTGGCAATGAAGGCCGACATTCCATTTGCCTTCTTGATAGCCTTCTGCACCTGCAAACCAATCTTTTGCAATTCATGCACAAGTACTCCCAAGTCCTTCTGCACAGCAGCATGCTGCAATCATTTACCATTTAAATATTAAGCTGATCTTTCATTTTTCCTTCCAAAGTGGACAACCTGTCATTTACCAACATTGTATTCCATCTGCCAGACCCTTGCCCACTCACTTAACCTGTCTGTATCTCTCTGCAGACTCTCCATATCCTCTGCATAATTTGCTTTTCCACTCAATTTTGTGTCATCAGCAAACTTAGATACACTTCACTCGGTCCCCTCTTCCAGATCATTAACAGATATCATGAACAATTGTGGGCCCAACACTGGCCCCTGTGGCACAGAACACCCATGTAACATAGAAATCTACAGCACATTACAGGCCTTTTGGCCCACAATATTGTGCCGAACATGAAACCTACTCTAGAAACTGCCTAGAATTTCCCTATTGCATAGACATCTATTTTTCCAAGCTCCATGTACCTATCTAAGAGTCTCTTAAGAGACCCTATTGTACTCACCTCTACCACTTTCACTGGTACTGCATTCCATGCACCCACCACTCTCTGTCTGAAAAACTCCCTCGTGTTAGCCATTTCATCCCTGGGAAAAAGCCTCTGGCTATCCACACAATCCACGCCTCTCCTCATCTTGCACACCTCCACCAGGTCACCTCTCATCCTCCGTAACTCCAAGGAGAAAAGGCCAAGTACACTCAACCTATTGTCATAAGGCACGCTCTACAATCCAGGCAACATTCTTATAAGTCTCTTCTGCACTCTGTCTGTAGTATTCACATCCTTCCTGTAATGTGGTGACCAGAAATGAACATAGTACTCCAAGTGGAGTCTAACTAAGGTCTTGTATAGCTATAACATTACCTCATGGCTCTTAAACTCATTTCCACGGTTGATGAAGGCCAACACACCATGTGCCTTCTTAACAACATTGTCAAACTGTGCAGCAGCTTTTAGGTTCCTATGGACATGGACCCCAAGATCTTGCTGATTCTCCACATTGCCAAGAGTCTTACCATTAATATTATATTTTGTCTTCAAATTTGTCCTTCCGAAATGCACCACTTCATACTTAACTGTGTTGAACTCCATCTGCCACTTATCAGCTAGTTCTGCATCCTATCAATGCCCCACTGGACTCACACCACCAGGTTTAGTTATAGTTATTACCCTTCAACCATCAGGATCTTGAATGAGAGAGGATAACTTCACTCAACTCTACTCACTCCACTAGTGAACGGGTGTACAGATCTATCGAATGAAGTAGCTGTATCCCAACTCTCTGCTTTCTATTGGTTAACCAATCCTCTATCCATGCTAATACAACACCCCCAACTCTATGCATCCTTACCTTATGGATAAGTCTTTTATGTGGCACCTTATTGAACGTGTTCTGGAAATCCAACTAAGTAACCTCCATCTGTTCCCCTCGATCCACTGTGCTTGATATATCCTCAAAGAACTCCTGTAAGTTTATCAAACAGGACCTGCCTTTGCTGAATCCATACTGCATCTGCCTGATGGATCCATTTATTTCCAGATGCCTTGCTATTTCTTCTTTAATTATAGCTTCAGATTCAATTTATTGTCATTTAGAAACCACAAATGCAATGCAGTTAAAAAATGAGACAATGTTCCTCCAGAATGATATCACAAAAGCACGTGACAAAACAGACTGCACCAGAAAATCCACGTAACGTTTGGCAATCCCCAATCCAGAGTCCAGAGAGGCTGCTGCGTATTAATATTGCGCTACCGTCTTAGCGCGTTTCCCAGAAAGGAGCTTCAATCCCACCAGACAAAACAAGACCAAAAACTAAAGCTACAAGACCTGCACAAAACCACATAGTTACAACAGTGCAAACAATAGCATAATTGATTTAAAAAAAACAGACCATGGGCACAGTAAAAATAGTCCAAAGATGTTAAAAGACTATAAGTTCAAAAGAAACCACCACACAGTTTCCACAAGTCCTCAGGGTCCCGATAGACTTGTCATCCCACGCAGGCAGCAGAAGGGAATACCCCCACTATGGACTTCCACGGCGCCGCCTGACTCAGCATCACAGACACAGCACACAGTGAAAGCTCTGTCGAACCCAGCCTTGCAGACACAGCACACAGTGAAAGCGCTCAGACCACAGCAGACTCCGAGTCCGTCGAGCCTCCAACCATCCCCTCTGGCACAGCTTCTCCGAGCACCATCCTCTGCGGAGCGTATTAAGACGCCCCTGCCAAAGGCCATCGGCAACGCGACCCCGAGGACTGGGAGCCTGTTCTTCCGAGCAGTGACCTGGACCTCACAGCAGCAGCAGCAACGAAGAAGGTCTTCTGGAGATTTCCAGATGTTCCTCCATGCTCCCACGTCTGTTTTTCATCCGATTATGATTGCGCACGGCACCCCACTTCACAAATAACAGATAATCAGCTCCGGAGTGACCGCTGCAAGCTGCGTCGCACCGCCATCTTGGATAGTATCCACATCCTTCAAGCATTTTCCCAACTACAGATGTTAAACTGACTAGCCTATAATTACCTGCTTTTTGCCTTCATCTGAACAGTGGCGTGGCATTCACCACCTTCTAATCTGCTGGGACTTGCCCAAAGTCCAGAGAACCTCTGCCATTTCTTTCAATACCCTGGGATGCATTCCATCAGCACCAGAGAACTTGTCTATCTTTAGGCCCACAAGTTTGCTCAGCACTACCACTTTAGTGATAGCTATTGAATCGAGGTCCTCATCTCCCATCGCATCTAAAACATCTCTTTATGAGGTAGTCAGCAAGGGAAAGCATTAAATGGGAGATCTAAAGAATAGAAACTGTGGAGGACCATTATTAGCAGATAAGGAAAAGGCAAATATAAATTGGAAATTGTGGAAGGTAGGTAGGAGATAATAGATTCAGATCATGTAGAATCTGAAATGGGTACTAATAAAGGAGAGAAAACATGAGAGGCCAGTACATGGGGAAATTAACTTTTGGTGTATTTTTTAATTGTAAGTTGTTACTTAGAGAAATGGCAGCTATCTCTTTGTGACTTAATCTGATAGAATTGGCTATTGTAGTACGTTTTGTTTCTCAGTATAGGTCTGAATTTCAGTGACACTCTCAATGCTGCAATGGTTGCAGGAAGGGTGTGATTGGCAACTAAATATTCCTGGATTTAGTTGCTTCAGGTGTGATAGAGTAGGAGGGGCCAGAGGAGGACAAAATCTTGTGCTTGTCCGAGAAAATCTTATGGCGGTGCTTTGGAAGGATAGATTACAGAGCTCCTCTAGGAAGGCTATTTGGGTGGAATTGAGGAATGGGAAAGGTGTAGTAACACTGATAGGAGTGTATTATAGGCCACCTAATGGGGAGCGTGAGTTGGAAGAGCAAATGTGTAAGGAGATAGCAGATATTTGTAGTAAACACAAGGTGGTGATTGTGGGAGATTTTAATTTTCCACACATAGATTGGGAAGCTCATTCTGTAAAAGGGCTGGATGGTTTAGAGTTTGTGAAATGTGTGCAGGATAGCTTTTTGCAACAATACATAGAAGTACCGACTAGAGATGGGGCAGTGTTGGATCTCCTGTTAGGGAATGCGATAGGTCAGCTGACAGATGTATGTGTTGGGGAGCACTTCGGGTCCAGTGATCACAATAGCATTAGCTTCAATATAATTATGGAGAAGGACAGGACTGGACCTAGAGTTGAGATTTTTGATTGGAGAAAGGCTAACTTTGAGGAGATGCGCAGGGATTTAGAGAGAGTGGAATGGGTCAAGTTGTTTTATGGGAAGGATGTAATAGAGAAATGGAGGTCATTTAAGGGTGAAATTATGAGGGTACAGAATCTTTATGTTCCTGTTCGGTTGAAAGGAAAGGTTAAAGGTTTGAAAGCGCCATGGTTTTCAAGGGATATTAGAAACTTGGTTCGAAAAAAGAGGGATGTCTACAATAGATATAGGCAGCATGGAGTAAAGGAATTGCTCGAGGAATATAAAGAATGTAAAAGGAAACTTAAGAAAGAGATTAGAAAAGCTAAAAGAAGTTACGAGTTTGGTTTGGCAAATAAGGTGGAAGTAAATCCGAAAGGCTTCTACAGTTATATTAAAAGCAAGAGGATAGTGAGGGATAAAATTGGTCCCTTAGAGAATCAGGGTGGTCAGCTATGTGTGGAGCCGAGGGAGATGGGAGAGATTTTGAACGATTTCTTCTCTTCGGTATTCACTAAGGAGAAGGATATTGAATGGTGTAAGGTGTGGGAAACAAGTAAGGAAGTTATGGAACCTATGACAATTAAAGAGGTGGAAGTACTGGCGCTTTTAAGAAATTTAAAAGTCGATAAATCTCCGGGTCCTGACCGGATATTCCCCAGGACCTTGAGGGAAGTTTGTGTAGAGATAGCAGGAGCTCTGACGGAGATCTTTCAGATGTCATTAGAAACAGGGATTGTGCCGGAGGATTGGCGTATTGCTCATGTGGTTCCATTGTTTAAAAAGGGTTCTAGAAGTAAGCCTGGCAATTATAGACCTGTCAGTTTGACATCAGTGGTGGGTAAATTAATGGAAAGTATTCTTAGAGATAGTATTTATAATTATCTGGATAGACAGGATCTGATTAGGAGTAGCCAGCATGGATTTGTGCGTGGAAGGTCATGTTTGACAAACCTTATTGAATTTTTTGAAGTAGTTACGAGGAATGTTGACGAGGGTAAGGCAGTGGATGTAGTCTATATGGACTTCAGCAAGGCCTTTGACAAAGTTCCACATGGAAGGTTAGTTAAGAAGGTTCAGTCGTTAGGTATTAATGCTGGAGTAATAAAATGGATTCAACAGTGGCTAGATGGGAGATGCCAGAGAGTAGTGGTGGATAATTGTTTATCGGGATGGAGGCCGGTGACTAGCGGGGTGCCTCAGGGATCTGTTTTGGGCCCAATGTTGTTTGTAATATACATAAATGATCTGGATGATGGGGTGGTAAATTGGATTAGTAAGTATGCTGATGATACTAAGGTAGGAGGTGTTGTGGATAATGAGGTGGGTTTTCAAAGCTTGCAGGGAGATTTATGCCGGTTAGAAGAATGGGCTGAATGTTGGCAGATGGAGTTTAATGCTGAGAAGTGTGAGGTTCTACATTTTGGCAGGAATAATCCAAATAGAACATACAGGGTAAATGGTAGGGCATTGAGGAATGCAGTGGAACAGAGAGATCTAGGAATAACAGTGCATAGTTCCCTGAAGGTGGAGTCTCATGTAGATAGGGTGGTGAAGAAGGCTTTTGGAACGCTGGCCTTTATAAATCAGAGCATTGAGTACAGAAGTTGGGATGTAATGTTAAAATTGTACAAGGCATTGGTAAGGCCAAATTTGGAATATTGTGTACAGTTCTGGTCACCGAATTATAGGAAAGATATCAATAAATTAGAGAGAGTGCAGAGACGATTTACTAGGATGTTACCTGGGTTTCAGCACTTAAGTTACAGAGAAAGGTTGAACAAGTTAGGTCTCTATTCATTGGAGCGTAGAAGGTTGAGGGGGGATTTGATCGAGGTATTTAAAATGTTGAGAGGGATAGATAGAGTTGACGTGAATAGGCTGTTTCCATTGAGAGTAGGGGAGATTCAAACGAGAGGACATGATTTGAGAGTTAGGGGGCAAAAGTTTAAGGGAAACACGAGGGGGTATTTCTTTACTCAGAGAGTGATAGCTGTGTGGAATGAGCTTCCTGTAGAAGTAGTAGAGGCCAGTTCAGTTGTGTCATTTAAGGTAAAATTGGATAGGTATATGGATAGGAAAGGAGTGGAGGGTTATGGGCTGAGTGCGGGTAGGTGGGACTAGGTGAGATTAAGAGTTCGGCACGGACTAGGAGGGCCGGAATGGCCTGTTTCCGTGCTGTGATTGTTATATGGTTATATGGTTATATGGTTATATAATATCTTTGACTGCTGTGCTTAGTGGAGAGTATGTACACCAACTATCTGTAATTAAGATAGTACAATTATAGCGTCCCCTGAATGCCACCTTTATTTTCTCCCATAATGAGTCACATTTACAGCTGCTAACTGAAAACATGATTTGTTTTCTAGAAAATTCTATTTCTGTCTGCCTTTAATTTCTTAAGCAAGTCTCCTATTCCCTCATCAATTATTTTCCCAATTACTGTGCTTTGGATGAATGGGCATGGCCACTATGTTGTATCTGTGTTGTAGATATTTCTATCTATGAGAATATGGAAGAGAATTGTTTCATTTGTTCCTTGAGCTCTGAGAACTTGGGCATCTGTCTTATTGGCTATAACTGCAGAAGGAAGAGAATTACAAGAGTGGCTTCACAAGGCAATTCAAACATTGTAAACTATCTTTTCTTATGATTTATGATTCCATAGCTGTACCTTTGGTTATTTACTAGCTGAGGATAATGTGTTTACATACTGAATATTATCTCAGCAATCACCCTTGACTTGCGTTTCCTTCTACCTTGCTTCCATCTTAACACTAGTTTGACAGTATTGTGTGACAGCAATAAATTGTGGAATTTGTATTGGGTATTCAGAGATTATGGAAGAGAAAAAAATGAGTGATATAGAAAGGAAGCAGAAAATTACATGAGGAAATACATGAGAATAATTAATTATTGGAAGATTGAGGACTGGGGAATGACAGTGAACCTGAGATTTTGTGGCAGGGTGTTGCCTATGCAGAAGAATGAGTTCCAAGCCCTGCTCAAAGTGCGCTTAAGATTCATGACATTGTTTATATATTGTATTAGTTTTAGGAGTTCCCATTCTTGTTTATATTGTGTGGCTAAATGTGTTTTTCATTGAATTTGAGGATTACTTTTACTCGTGAAATTCTCAGTATTGTCTTGTAAATTGGTGTGTTGTCTGTTGTGATAGTGTCCTGCTTTTTATGCTTGACAATCAATTTTGGTATGTTTCACATACTGGCAATAAAATGATACTGATTTCCTTTTCTTTCCTGTAAGTGTCTGTAAGAAAATATATCTCATGATAGTATGTGGTAACATATACATACTTCGATAAAAACTTTTTCAAATTTCAAACAGGAGGGTCTGGAACTGATAGCATAATATGAAGGTGAATCACCTAATTCTGCTTTTACGTCTTTTGTCTTATGAAGACATTAAATGCTGAGGTGAAAATGTCCATTGGAATGTAGTTCTGGAAAATGGTAACCACACACTCCCAAATAAAGTCATTTTTTATTTCCCCGGTATAACATCAGTTTGAGAAGCTGAATTGGACCAGCTGTAGTCACAGTCTGCCTCCTCTTTGTATTGCTAGCCTCTTGGGAATTTAGTCCTATGCACCAGTCATGTAAATAAGCAAATCATACAAAGTTGATGTATTGTCATCATCAGAAGCAATGCTTACCCTTTCTGGGACTTGCATTATTTAGCCTTGTATTCTTGAAGTTCCACACACATTATGTTGTCCAATTAAAGCATGCTTGATTTTGTGCTTCACCTCCATTGATTTGCCTTTGCTGCAAGATCCCATGGTACTTTGAGATAACAAGACCATCAACTGTATGTTCTGAATATTTTAATTGACCAACATCTGAGGCATCTTAAAAAGAGAAAACTTAACATTTTGAATACTGAATTAAATATCATTCCTTGGACCAGTTTAAATATGAAATAGTGCTGTCTCATATGTTTATCCAATGTGTGTGGGAGTGTATATCTGCTTAAAACAGGGTAGAAGTGGTTTTATAAGTTGTTTTTCTTTGTTTAAATTAAGTTGTGTAGGAAATTTACTGTCTCCATGAAAGTCATTTTAGTTCTGTCCCATATGATTTAGAAAATAGATGATGCTATGAGCAGGAAGTTCCCAACTTATAAATATTTGATTTACTTATGATACCTAGACACCATTGTTCTTTTGATATTTATTTTTGTTACATCCAATGAGAACCTTTCATAATTACTGTCAAAAGATTGTAATTTCAAATCTAATTATTCTTGGATTCTTTAGATGATATAGTATATGCAAACTTAAGCATTGTATTCACAGTCTATTAATACTCCATAATTTAAATAATTTCAATTGTTTTAAGACTTTGATTACTGCTTGTATTTGGACTTAAGGGGATGATTAAGACTGGTGAGAGGAAAAAGTGAAATCGTAATATAATTCTTCAACCTTTTGCATTCCATTTAAAATTAGTTTCTACTGTATCAGTTGAAGTTTTAAATATTCATTTGGAATTTGAAGGATCTTCCATAAAAAATTATTTTAATCAGTCCTTTCGTAGATGAAAGCAAGTGCAGATGGAAGTACTTGGCAACTTAGAGAACAACAAAATTAACAGGTTGGAACATGCTAATGAAGTTCCATAGATAATACAGTTTTAAAACTTTGTTGATCATTAGCAACAGTAGACTATATTCTTTCTTTCCCAGCATATCTTGCAAATCAAACCAGAGGCCTAACACTTATTCAATGGGGATTGTGAAAGGATACACCAGGATCAGTACTATGCCTGTCTTGTAATATGATAACCTTATGAAATTACAATAAGGGACAATAAAATAGTAATCAGTCCTACTATCAACAGATTATATAAAATGTCTGTGCTTCACATCCAGGATTTAATGGTGATGGGCAATTAGACAGCTAATTAAAGTAATCCAATCACAAACGAGAAAATCTGCAGATGCTGGAAATCCAAGTTATGCACACAAAATGCTGGAGGAGCTCAGCAGGCTAGGCAGCATCTATGAAAAAAAGTACATAGATGTTTCGGGCTGAGACCCTTCAGCAATCTTCACTTGCTTCATCAATGGCTTTTCCCTGTTTGCTAATGAAAACTTAAAAGTTAAATTTAATTTGACTTATGGTGAACAGACTGCACCTGGACAATGTGCTGACGTGTTGTAGTCACTCTTCAGTCCCAAAGTTTGCTCTGAGCTTTGCTGGTCACCTTGTATGAGGCAGTTTGCTCCCTGAATGGGTTGAGTAGGCAGGGGATTGTGAAGAAAAGACTCTAAGGCTACATCCACACTAGACCGGATAATTTTGAAAACGTGGGTTTCGTATAAAAACGATAGGCGTCCACACTGCGTTTTTGAAAATATCTCTATCCACATTGAAACGGAGATTTCGGCGAATCTCCTCCTCCTGGGCATGCGCAGGCCACATCTACCGAAAACAAGCGACATGTTTGGTGTCGAATCTCGCCGTAAAAGTGCACGTTTTGTGTAGTTACAGACTAGAAAAACTTAAAATAGCAGACAGCTGTTGGCTTTCGCGCAGGAGAACTTAAATTTTTAAAAAAACAAATACTCGAGCATACAGAGGCAACCGACAGAGTTCACAGACAGATTGACCCGGCTGACGACGAGCATTGAAAAACTGGCTAACTCTGTTGCATTAATAAGGCACCTTGTTAAATGTGTAAAATTTGTCTGCATCAGTGTTATCTTGTATTTCCATACAATGTTACATTAGGCTGTTACACATCTATTGTCAGAGAAGTACTTCCATAAATAGGTAAACCACCTTCATATGAGCATGGATAAAAAACAGGGCAAAGTGAGTATACTTATTTATTCAGTAAGTTATGGGTCAAAGTATTTGGTGAGTACATTTCTAACTCTTCTGGCTTCAGTCTTGTTGCCGTCTGTTCTGAAATTGTTAGGTTGCGTTCAAGGAAACAATGAAATAGCGCGCTGCTACCTGATAGCAGTTTCAGAAGTCTCCGGTTACCCCATACACACTGATCTGCCCGAGCAGCATTTTCAAAAATACCCATCCTAGAAAGCGTTTCTGAAAAGCTCTGTTTCGGGGGAGGAAAACGCCGTTTTAGTGTGGACGGAGGGTAAAAGCGAAGAGAAAAAGCTTCCGTTATGGATTTATCCAGTGTGGTGTGGACGTAGCCTAAATCTGCCCATACGAAATTCAAAGCAAAAATTACCACACCATTCAGGGTAAAGTAATTCTGTTATTCTCCAATTAAGATATCTGTACTGTTCATTGGTGCACTATGGTTGTATTGCATGCCTCTAACAGGATGATTTGGAGCAGCTCCACAGCAATTCTTAAAGCTACAAAAACAAGGGCTGGGACTGCTTTGGAGTACTTTTAACTTCCACTCCAAGACACACCATTTTGGCCTTGTTCTCCCAGTTTATAAACACTCAATTTATGTTTAGCCCTTACATACAAGCGAGCATTTGTGAGAAAAGTGGGATTGATTTTTTGGCTGCTGCAGGGCTTGTGAACTGGGTTACGAACAGTTGGCAGGAATGAATCCCTGCAGAAAACTAGCGAGGACCTGTAATCTTTTGTCTTGAATTCAGTCAGAATCCACTCACTTTTTATCTATCAGCTCCATCTCTGTCACGATAACAACAGCTATGGGGTGGCATGGTGGTGGTGTGATTAGCACAACACTTCATAGTATAACCAATGCGGGTTCAGTTCCTGTCACTGCCTGTATGTTCTTCCCATGGCTGCGTGTACTTCCTCCGGGTGCTCCAGTTTCCTTCCATAGTCCAAGGATGGACCAGTGTGCAGGTTAATTGATCATTGTAAATAGCCCCATGATTAAACTAGGATTAAATCGGGGAATTGTTGGGCGTTGTGACTCGAAGAGCCTACTTTGCATTGTACCTCAATAAATACATACATACAATGAGACCTCTCTGAGGATAAGCACTAGATGTTGCCTTTCCCAATGAAGCTTTCATTCCATGAAACAATTTTATAAAATGTATTTGACAGCAGACACTGGTCACTAATATATTGGTTCTACATAAGCACATTGACCATTGTCAGTTTATTCATATTCATGATGCCAGGTATAAAGGTGAAGACATTTTTACTGTGTGGAATATAATGTTGTAATTTCTCATTTTGAAAAAAATTCTTGCATCATTTCAACTACCTTTTTTAATCGTTATTAAAACATTTTCTAAATACGCAGTATCAGGGATATGATCATTGTCTAGATACTCAACGTGTAAGTGCCTTTTCAGAGGGACATGCTGTCAGTTTAAATAGGTGTTTGATTGCATAGTATGAATAGACTTGGTTTGTGCTGAGTTCATTGAACCTGGGCAAATGCTGAAAGGAATACTTAAATGAGCTTTGCTATCCCTGTTGAACAAAGAGGGAAAAGAATTCTCTTGGTTTTTGTCTACTGACCCCTGCCAGGAACTGCATTAATCGATGCTGTATCAAGTTGATGCTGTCATTTAAGGTACAGTATACCTCATTTATTATATCCAAGCCTAGCTAGCTTCTGTAGAACTATGTCCCAGCATGAGATGTAACCACATGCAATAGGAAGGGGATGACAGAAAGAAAATTGTGGGTTAAAATGTTGAGGTGAATGTTGTTTCTGCATTGTATTTTTGGATACATTAACCATCTGATTAGTAGTGCTTGATGTTCTGAATTCTGAAATCATGATAAATAAGAGAAATTGTGTCATCAGTATAGTTTTTGCACATTAATCACAAAAAATTCTAAAAAGCTGTTAATATCAACATTTTCAATGTTTAAATGATTATGAATATGTATCATGCACTGCACCTTGAATGATGCTGCTCTCCACCTTTAAATATATTGTTGCTGTTTATGTCATGTGCAGTATGATGTGTCTGCTTGGTTTGTGGTTTATAAATTCTAACCAGTAATTCAGTGTTTTAGATACAAGTGAACTTTGGAGTATGTGATCTATCTGAGAGCAGTGTAATATTTAGTCACTACTATATTGTCAAAGATGCTGTCTTTCAAATCAAAGTTATATCATCTCCATCTTTCAGTTCAGCGTGAAACATAAGATCCCTTGGCACTATTTGAATCTTTTCTTGTGCCCTGAAGCAGAATTGCTCAATTGCTGCCAAAAATCATCCTTCGGATTGTGTGTGATTAGTTATGTGTCTGCCTGTGTGACAATAATAATTATTTGAAAAGTAGTCCCGACTGTGAAGTTTTTTTAATTTTCAGAACATGTGATGAGGAGCTGTGCAAATGATTTCTTCTGCATTGTATTAAGTGTTGACAAGGGACGAGGAATTCATTATTAAATTGAAATGCTGATTTTTTAAATGCAGATACTGCATGAATGACTCAAGCAAGTCTTCAGTGTTGCGTAGTGAAGACTTGTATTTTTAATTACTCCATAATTGGACCAATTTTCCATTTAATGTCAAAGTAGAAGCTGTTGTTTCAAATAGATGTTTATTTTTTACTTAGTAAAAACAAATACTTTATAAGTTACTTCAATCCCACAAAACTTTGTTTTAGATCTCTAAACTAATTCTGTGTTTATACCTTTGTGACAGTAGCCACAAGAAGCAAGAGAGTGATTTTTCATTGGTCTAATGTCAGCTCGTTGTTAACTGCCAGAAATACTTCCACTTTTTATACACGGGTGCCTGATACCCATTTTTTACATTCACAACTTGAAGTCTCTCTTTGTTAAAGATTCTGATATGTCTAACTCATCTGAAGTGAGCAATGAAGGAAAGATGTGAGAATCTAATACAGACGCCAAGCTCTGGGTATTTGGTGAGTCCATCACAGAGAGGGAATACGTATAGCTATTTCAGGTAATGCAGAAAGCTCAAGCAACATGGGTAGTTTTTCACAAAATTTCTACCTAGACTACATCTGTGCAGTTATATATAAATGACCATCTGAAGGCTCTTCATCTGTCGAGGTCGACTGTGGATGTTGCATCCTAGCTGCCTACAGAATACTGTACATAAATCAGTACACAAGCCAGGGCAATATGATATTTCGAGCAATCTGTTTCGAATGCAGCTGATGAATCCAAAGGAAAGGGAGAAAGAAACCCATTACAGTTTGGCACCAACAGTGTAACAGGAGCTGCCAGTCAGCATTGAACTAAACAGAGGACTGCCTTAGGGGCTCTAGCTCTGGATTTTTCCTTGGGATTTACTCCCAAAGCCTTCTCCATGAGTGAGAATAGCCACAAAACAGTGGAGGTTTGAGATCAGAGTTTTCCTTCTCTCAGCTGACAAGCCCCATCTGCTCGGAGTGATTGGTATTAAGGTGGCAGTATCCTACCTTTATCCCTTTTGCTGTCAGTAGAAAAGGTTCCACTGGGCTAAACTACAGTAGAAGGCCAGGAAGTGGACTTGATTGCAAGAGACTATTTGAGATGCACAGCATTGGGATTGGGAGTGTATCCCCACTATCCCCCTTGCCCTCTTCCCCCCCCCCCCCCACCGGCATATACTAGCTACAACATCCTTCAGGACCCAAAATGCCTTATAAATGATGTCATGTATTTAAATAAACTGCAATAGCATGTTGAGGTATTCCCCTAATTATAAGAACCTAGGAGTTGTGAATGAGGTATTTATATGTTCTAACCATTAAAATCAAATTTTTATGATATTTCAACTGTTTTCTCAAAATAAATTTGAAAGATACTCTTAAAAAGAACAGAACTTTCCCTGTATTCTGACCATCTCTGGTTCACAACTATATCAACATAATAGATTGCCTGGGTCACAAATACAAAAAAAATCTGCAGTTGCTGGAAATCCAAAGCAACACACAAAAAATGCTGGAGGAACTCAGTAGGCCAGGCAACATCTATGGATTAGAACAAACAGTATTTATCCTGTTATTATGTATGGCACTTCTAGCCGTGCCTACTTGCCAGGCACTTCAAATTTCATGATGAAAAATCATGCACCTAATGTGTTAACTGTTTTTCTTCTCTAAAAAAATTGTGCCTGACTTCATACAAATTTCCAGTATTTTCTAATTTTGAAGGTATTTTATCGACTGTGTTTAGGATGTGAGATCATGGAAGGTGCAATATAAATGCAAATGCTTTCTTGCATAAATTGCATTGTCATTCAGTTAGATGCTTTTTAAGTGAGGGATGTTGGAATTCTGTACAACAGATGCCCTATTTAATCAACAAAAACATTTAAGTAATTTTTAAAAGATTTCTTTTCAACGAACTTAGTGTGAATATTAAGAATCCTGTGATATAATTACCATATACAAATTCTAACTTTTGCTTGTATATAGCTTTCCTCCAGGAACATTAAATTGAACATTAATAACTAAACTGTTAATCTCAAATATTCATGAAGTTTAACTTCAAAAATTTGTACAAAGGAAGCTTTGTTTTTAAAAAAATCAAAAATGGAGGTGTTAGGTATAAAAACAAAATGCTGGAAAAGCATAGTAAATCAATTGTTAATGGGTAAACAGGTAACCTGTTTAGTATAGTGTCGCGCTTCATTCTGTGGTAAGACCCCAGTGTGATCATGTGGTTTCTGTCCTGAGGACAATATCATCCTGAAACTTGTGTTCTGAATGAAACTAAAGTAATCAAAGTATTTCCATAATGGAAAGAGAATTAGCTAGTGTGCAGCACTGACATGGTGGCACGTCTTCATACAGCAAATGGCAGCATTAGCAGGCTTTTCAGTTGGTCTGTGGCTTCCCATTACATCTCAGAATGGGATCTGAGGTGGAGAAGTTTTCAGAGGGAGGAGCAAAACTGCACAACAAAAGGAACAAGAAGAATTCTGCATGTTTCTGTTGCTTAATTAGTTGAAATGTTTGTAATTAAATGGAACAAATGGGGTGAATAGGCTGAATAAATGGCCAGTGAATAGGGTGAGAAGTGCTAGCTGGTGTAATTACTAATTAAAAGATTTTGTAATGAATGTTTTACAAATTCAATTTCAACTTTGTTTCTCATTTTCAGGGCTCTGCCCTTCTTTGCATATATTATTGTTTATCTGGAATGAAGAAGCAATACCTCACCAGTTGTTTTGAAGCATGCAAATCCATTAAATATGCTTAACGTAAAAAAATTATCAGGGTTTTTTTTCTGGGCCAGACCAGGATGCGTACTTAGTGTGCATCCTAAATAAGGGGCCTCAGGCTGTGCTAAAAATTTTTGTTTGCTGAAGATGCCACTAGTTGGGTGACGGATATGTTCTTGGAGGATAGATTAGGACAGAAATTGGGAGTGGTGAGATTGCAGTGATTAAATGTGTTTTAAATTTTCATTGTCACTACAGTATTATGAGCAGAATTATAGCAATGCTCAGGTAGAATGCTTTAGTGATGGAAAATGAATTAAAGGGCCCTGAAGAAAACTAAATCGTAGGATTTTTTTGTCACATGAAAAGGCAGACAACGCCGCTGTTTAATCACTCATTTGAAAGATAGCACCTTCAGTTATACAGTTTTCCTAAAAAAAAGTGGGATATGAACATTGATTACACAATCAGTTCTTTGGAGTAAAATTATTGTACTTCCTGCTGTGAATCATTCTTTCAAGAACATAAGATGATCAAGGAGAAGTGGGCCATTTGGCCCAACATGCCTGCTCTGCCATTCAATAAGATCAAGCTTGTTCTTTTGCCTCAGTGTCACTCTTTTACATTTACCCTATATCGCTTAATTCCCTTGATATTTAAAAACAAATTGACTGCTTCCTTGAATGTAGGCAGTGACAGAGTTTTCAGGTGATCATGGTATTCCTTGTAATAGGTTCCAAAAAACTGAAGGCCCCAGTGCCAGATGTACACCATATCATCCTGGAGATTCATGTTGCAATAATCCCAATACTGATTTAGACTTCTGGTAAATGGTCGCAGCACCACTCCAGGTCCAATCGAAGGTGTATTTATTTATCCTGTGTGTCTTGAATGATCGAAAGTCATTACCAGATACTGAGAACATCAGGTACTGCAGGGACGATACCATCGGTGATAGCGATAGAGCTAGACTATTGCATTCCGTTGTGGTGTTGTCGCCTGGATTTGGTGGTCTGTGCTGAGATGGTGTGCGGTCCGAAAATAAATGGTGTGAGTGATTGTCTTGGATAGTTTCATTGTGATCACAAGTCCCTGTCAGACATTGGTAACATAGAATATTGTAAGCCCAGTTCACTTTTTCATTGGCGGAGGAGCTGTGCTCCCTCGGTTGTTGCGCAAACAAGGTCCATGTGCCTTGGAGTCACCTGTTGGCAGTCACCGGTGAAGGAGATACCAGAGCTGGCTACGTGCCGCTGCATTTTGTACTGTGTTTGGGTCGTCGGTCCTTCCCTCCAGAGTTTACTCACTTCTACTCTTCATTGCTCACTTGGTAGAAGAGCAAGCTGCACCAGGACATCTCAGGGACTTGGGCTATATATGTTTTTTCTCTTTGTGACTGTATGTTTTCTGAAATCGTAACCGTATGTGCTTTTTGTACTGTGTGCTTTTGATGATGTGTTTTGCACTTTGGCCTCCCCATTCTCTTCTTTGATTCTGGCTCTACCTGCAATGCCTCAACTGGAAAACACTAGCCTGATGTCCTTCCACACCGTGATTCTCAATTGTTAACACAATCTCTGCTGTTTCTACCCTTAACATGTGTCTCTGATCCCTTTGTTCCCTCCCACAAGCAATAGTCCCTCCAATCACCACTATCTTGATACCAAGTTGCAATGCCCCTCCCTGGACTATTCTGGAAGGCTGCCAGCAAGTATCCAATCAAAGGCTGGACCACCTTTTTGTCAGCCATCATAGCTGCGAGCCAGATAGTTTCCCCTTGCACCAATCCTCTTAGTTCAACCAGAACCTTTCAAGTTGCAACAAAACTAGACAGCTCATTAAGCAGTACAACTCAGAGTATTTTGAAATAGTTGGGGCATTCATTTACTTTTAATAAACTACAATAATATAATCATATACAGTACTGTGTATTATACAATGAGGAAAGTGCAAGACAGATACATTCTAAATAAGAAATTTTTGAAAGGAAAAACACTACAGTGGCTGACAAGTGAAGTCAGAGTGAAAGTAAAAGCAAATGAGGGTATTCAAGAAAGCCAAAGTTAGTGGGAAGACAGAGGATTGGGACGCTTTTTAAAAACCTGCATAAGGAAACTTAAGGAGGTCATTAGGAAGGAAAAGATGAATAATGAAAGGAAGCTGGCGACTAATATCAAAGAAGATACTAAAAGCTTGTTTAAGTATATAAAGAGTAAAAGAGATTTGAGGGTAGATATAGGTCCAATAGAAAAAGACACTGGAGATAGTGTAATGAGAGACGCAGAGATGGCAGAAGAACTGAACATGTATTTTGCATCAGTCTTCACAGTGGAAGACATCTGCAGTGTACCAGACATTCAAGAGTGTCATGGAAGTGAAGTATGTGCAGTGAAAATTACGACTGAGAAGGTGCTCAGGAAACTTAATGGTTTTAGCCTGACATCAGTGGTTGGGAAGTTGTTGAGATCAATTGTTAAGGGATGAGATTACAGAGTACCTGGAGGCACATGACAAGGTAGGCCAAAGCCAGCATGGTTTCCTGAAAGGAAAATCATGCTTGACAAACCTACTGCAATGTTTTGAGGAAATTATAACCAGGATAGACAAAGGGGATGCAGAAGATGTGGTTTTCAAGTAGTACTTGGATTTTCAGAAGGCCTTTGACAAGATGCCGCACATGTGGCTGCTTAGAAAGATAAGAGCCCATGGAATTACAAGGAAGTTACTAGCGTGGGTGGAGCATTGGCTGATCGGCTGAAAACAGAGTGGGAATAAAGAGATCCTATTCTGGCTGGCTGCCGGTTACCAGTGGAGTTCCACAGGGGTTGGCATTGGAACCACTGCTTTTTACGATGTATGTCAATGATTTGGACTATGGGGTTAATGGATTTGTGATTAAATTTACTGATGATACAAAGATAGGTGGTAGAGCAGGTAGTGTTGAGGAAACAGAGAGCCTGCAGAGAAACAGATAGCTTAGGGAAATAGCAAAGAAGTGGCAAATGAAATACAATGTTGGAAAGTGTATGGTCATGCACTTTGGTGGAAGAAATAAATGGGCAGACTATTATTTAGATAGGGAGAGAATTCAAAATGCAGAGATGCAAAGGGATTTGGGAATCCTTGTGCAGGATACCCTAAAGGTTAACCTCCAGGTTGACTCAGTGGTGAAGAAGGCAAATGCAATGTTGGCATTCATTTCCGGAGTTATAGAATATAAGAGCAAGGATGTGATGTTGAGGCTCTATAAAGCACTTGTGAGACCACATTTTTGGAGTATTCTGTGCAGTTTTGAGCTCATTTTAGAAAGGATAAACTGACATTGGAGAGGGTTCAGAGAAGATTCACGAGAATGATTCCAGGAATGACGGGGTTATCGTATGTTGAATGTCTAGCAGCTCTTGGGCTGTATTCCCTGGAGTTCAGGAGAATGAGGGAGGATCTCATAGAAACATTCTGAATGTTAAAAGGCCTAAACAGATTAGATTTAGCAAAGTTATTTCTTATGGTAGGGAATTCTAGGACAAGAGGGCACGACTTCAGGATTGAAGGATGTCCATTTAGATCAGAGATGCGGAGAAATTGCTTTAGTCACAGGGTGGTAAATCTGTGGAATTTGTTGCCATGAGAGGCTGTGGAGGGCAAGTCATTTGGTGTATTTAAGGCAAAGATAGATAGGTTCTTGATTAACCAGGGCATCAAAGGGTATGGGGAGAAGGCAGGGGAGTGGGAATGACTGGAAGTATTGGATCAGCCTATGATTGAATGGTGGAGCAGACTTGATGGGCTAAATTACCTACTTCTGTTCCTATATCTTAAGATATACAGTGCCAATAAAAAGTATTCACCAACCCCCCACCCCAGAAGGTTTTATGTTTTATTGTTTTACAACATTGAATCACTGGATTTAATTTGGCTTTTTTTGACACAGATCAACAGAAAAAGACTCTTTCATGTCAAAGTGAAAACATCTCTACAAAATGATCTAAACTATTTACAAATATAAAAGACAAAATAATTGATTGCATAAGTATTCACCCCCTTTAATATGACACACCAAATTACCACTGGTGCAGCCAATTGGTTTTACAAGTCATGTAATTAGTTAAATGGAGATCATCTGTGTGCAGTCAGGTTTTCAATTGATTGCAGTAAAAATATATCTGTATCTGGAAGGTCCAACTGTTGGTGAGTCAGTATCCTGGCAAAAATTACACCATGAAGGCAAAAGAACACTCCAAGCACCTCTGCAATAAGATTATTGAAAAGCACAAGCCAGTAGATCGATACAAGGAAATTTCCAAGTCACTGAATATCCCTTGGAATACAGTTAAGACAAACATCAAGAGATGAAAAGAATGTGGCACAGCTGTAAACCTGCCTAGAGCAGGCCTTCCTCATTTTTAAGTAGCTCCTGTATTTAGTAAAGTGATCACTGAGTGTTTGCTTGTGGTCTTCTGCTGCTGTAGCCCAGCCACTTCACGGTTCAACGTATTGTACATTCAGAGATACCCTTCTGCACAACACTGTTTTAAAACTTGTTTATTTGAGTTACTGTCACTTTCCTGTAAGCTTGAACCAGTTTGGCCATTCTACTTCGACCCCTCTCATTAACAAAGCGATTTTGACCACAGAATGGCCACTCAGTGAACTTTTTGCACCATTCTCTGTAAATTCTAGAGATTGTAGTGCATGAAAATCGCAGGTGATCTGCAGTTTCTGAAATACTCAAACAATGTAGCACCAACAATCTGAGTTGCTGCCACATGATTGGCTGATTAGATTTTTACATTAGTGAAGACCTGTACAGATGCACCCTATAAAGTGATCACTGAGTGTATCTGGCACGTCGAAGTTTTATCTTCAATCATTAGCACAATTAAAGTGCTATGATGAAAAAATTATTTTGAATTTATCAACATTTTGAGAGATTGCTCAATGGATTTCCCCTGTGATAATTTTATTGTTTAGTGCAACTAAGACTGGGGACAAGAGCAGATGGGCTGTCTTGTTTTATGCATTGATATTAACTTCAGATAGCACGTTGCCATTTAGCATTGAAGCAGAAGATGAACTAATATTGATATAAGAGGTGCTTCAGGTTCTTGTCCACCTCGCATCCTGTTTGAAATGTTCATCACTGACATCCTGAATTCCTTGCAGCATTCTGGAAATTTAATTAAGTTTTGGTTCATCATAGGCTAAGTGTTTCTCAAGGGTACCTGACTACATGACAAATCTCCAGACTCCAGTTTAGAAAGAGGAGGACCTAGCAGCACATGGTTGATCACAAAATGAGGCCAAGAGCCTCTGCCCCAACTAAATCTTGTTGAGGTGGAACTATCAACTATTACAGAATGTGAAATTAAGGAATGTAACACCACTTATATTAATTGTTCTATATTGTTTTAACTATTGGAACAATCTGCATGATGATGATTAGAAGATAATATGTATTTTAGCAGGACTGGGAATCAATTATAAATTTTGCTATTGCTGAGTAAATTATGCCAATTTATGGAAGCAATTTATCCTTTAGACAACTTAGTATCTTTGGAACTTCACAGATCTTGCTTGCTGACATATTTCTTTCAATTTATGGACCATTTAGATTTTGCTCTGAAACTTACCGACTGAAGGTCCTTTCACTTTGAAAGTCATATTCTGTCATTTGAAACTGGCATGTAATATAAAGTGATAGAAGTGGAACAGGAGCCGTGAGATTGCAGTAATGGTTGGAATGGTGTTATAAAGTATTCAGTCAAAATCATAGAAAGAGCCCTTTATTCAAGGAGTCCACACTGACCATCAATCTCCCATTTGCAGCAAACCTATACTGATTCCATTTTACTCTCCCCAACTTTTTCCTCAACTCTCTCAAGGTTTTAGCACCCCATTCAGACTAGTCATAGTGCACAGTGGTCAATTAATCTATCCCCCAACAAGTCTTTACTATGTAGGAGGAAACTGGTGCAACCAAAGGAAATCCGTGTAATTGGAGGAAATGTATACAGAAACCACACGGACATGCTAAAGGACAGGATTAAATTTGTATTGCTAGTATTGCAAGCCTGCCCCTCCACTGGTTGTGCTCGGGTACTGCCCTTTTCTGAGAAATAAATTGAATTTGTACCCGACCAATCTTTGTAACATTCAGTTGCATGGAAATTATTGATATTTTCTTCATGATTTGCAGCCCACTGATTATGTGATACAGAATAGAATGTTTAAGAATTTACTTAACATTTGGGGGCAGGTTAATCAATGTCACTTTCCTGGTGTCAATTAAAGGACACAGAGATGCCTGACCTAATACTTTGGACAGTTGCCAGTAAATTGTGCATACTGTAAATAAAAATTATTCAAGCCACATAACTGGTTCATAAAACAAAGTGCACACACCTGTTACTTCCACAAAAGGGTACTGCTGATGATCATGTCTATTAGAATTTAATGAGTAGATAAAGTAAAATACAGCAAGGCATTGTTGGCACAAGAGCTTGACCCATCAATGCATTGTCTTCTACAATTAATTTCCAAATGGTTACTTTATTTGGTTTATGATGGACTCTGGTGTACAGTAAGATGCTACGATAATGCTCATTCCCCAGAGTGCAAAAACATTTAAAACTGGATTCCAATCTTGCAAATAAGTTTATATTTCATCTCTCTTTTTAGAGATTCCAAAGTATATGGTAATCTTCAATTTCTGAAAATTATGATTTTCCCTATCCATTTTCACAACTGTGAATTTTGATTATGTTCTTTGATACTACCTTGAGTTATTGTAACATTTTCTCAAGCATGTTAAATTTACTTTTGTTTGAATAAAATTAAACTTTAAATGTGAAAGATATAGAAAAAATATATACAAAAATGAGCAAAAATATAATTGTTTACAGTCGCATATTTTATAAAGTTGA
Source organism: Hemitrygon akajei (assembly GCF_048418815.1). Taxonomy (NCBI): domain Eukaryota; kingdom Metazoa; phylum Chordata; class Chondrichthyes; order Myliobatiformes; family Dasyatidae; genus Hemitrygon; species Hemitrygon akajei. The sequence goes on from NC_133133.1 coordinate 67,132,234, forward strand.
TGGTTTCTGTTTTAATGAATGAGAAGATAAAAATCAATTTGTTTTGATAGAAAATCACATTGTTATCATCTCAAATACTTAAGGAAAGCATTTTTTCTCCCAAGGAATTGTCAGTGGAATGATTCCTGAGGGGACCCTTTTATTTTAGTATGGCCAGTTATTTCCATGTGGTTATTAATTCCTTAATCAGATTTTACAGTTTTGCCAAGCACGCGAGGGAACAGTATGAAAAACTTTCCAACATGCATGGAAATATGATGAAGTTGTACAAAGGACTGGGAGAATATTTTGTCTTTGATTCCAAAGCTGTCAGCATAGAAGAATTCTTCACTGATCTCAGAAACTTCAGGTTCATGTTCCTGGTGAGTACAACAGACCACAAGTATTTTTGCAGCACTTTAAATCATGAACAGTACAATATTAAATGGTATTTATTTATTTATTTATCTTTGTTATCTTGCGAATAGTTAAAATAGAATTGGCACAGACATATTAGAAAGAGAAAAGTTGTTGTTCACTTCTGCAATGATTCAAAATCCACTTTAAAATTTGTACTAATTTTAGTACATAAACAAATTATCATGCTATCTACAGTGGTGTTTTATCGGATGCCATATAAACATATTTTTAATTATCTCAGTTTTCATTTACAAAAAGAGCAAATATTATCATTGAGGTTTTTAAGAAAGCTGTCCTCAGATTACCCATCATTTGGTTTTGTTTCAGCAGGAAGAAAATCAGCATTATCCTTTGTTTAACCAACTTTAAATATTTTAGTTATGTTTGTACAGTCTTAGGAATGTTTAAACATATATAGAACTACACAAAATAAGATTTTAAATTTCCTATAAACATGGTGTGCCACAGGGATCAGTGCTGGGTCCATAGTTGGTCATCAGTGATCTGGATGATAATGTGGAAAATTGGATCAGCAAATTTGCTGATGATACAAAGATTGGAGGTGTAGTGGACAGTGAGGCAGGTTTTCAAAGCTTGCAAAGGGATTTGGACCAACTGGAAAAATGGACTGACAAATGGCAGATGGAGTTTAATGCAGACAAGTGTGAGGTATTGCACTTTGGAAGGACAAACCAAGGTAGAACATACAAGGTAAATGGTAGGACACAGAGGAGTGCAATAGAACAGAGGGATCTGGGAATACAGATACATAATTCCCTAAAAGTGGCGTCACAAGTAGATAGGGTTGTAAAGAGTGCTTTTGGCACATTGGCCTTTATAAATCAAAGTACTGAGTATAAGAGTTGAAATATTATGGTGAGGTTGTATAAGGCATTGGTGAGGCTGAATTTGGAGTATTGTGTGCAGTTTTGGTCACCTAATTGCAGGAAGGATATTAATAAGGTTGAAAGAGTGCAGAGAGGGTTTACAAAGATGTTGCTGGGACTTGAGAAACTGAGTTACAGAGAAAGGTTGAATAGGTTAGGACTTTATTCCCTGGAGCATAGGAGAATGAGGGGAGATTTGATAGAGGTGTATAAAATTATGATGGGAATAGATAGAGTGGATGCAAACAGGCTTTTTCCACTGAGGGTAGGGTAGAAAAAAACCAGAGGGAATGAGTTAAGGGTGAAAAAGGAAAAGTTTAAAGGGAACATTAGGAGGGAGCTGCTTCACACAGGAAGTGGTGGGAGTGTGGAATGAGCTGCCAGATGAAGTGGTGAATGCGGGCTCACTTTTAACATTTAAGAAAAACTTGGACAGGTACATGAATGAGAGGGGTATGGAAAGATATGGTCTAGGTGCAGGTCAGTGGGACTAGGCAGAAAAATGTTCGGCACAGCCAAGAGGGCCAAAAGGCCTGTTTCTGTGCTGTAATGTTCTATGGTTCTATGGTATTGAATAAATAATGGTTCTACGTTTGTTAGTCTGATTGATTACTTCTAACATTCCACTTCAGTTTGGTAAAGGATTATCAGTATGGCTGTTGTAATGAAGCACTTAATGAGCTGGACCAAAAACAATACTAACAATAACGTCCTCAAAAAATTCTATATAATTAAATTGTACTATGTTATAATTAGAAGGGAAGAATCAATAATCTGTACGATTAATTAGCAAAGATCCATGTTTTCATTTGTTGACATTTTAAGTTTTCTCATAGCAGGAGAAGAGAACATAAAATAAGAGAGGGATGGACGTAGTCCCCAAAACCTGTTCCAATATTGAAAATTATCATAACTGAACAAACCTTAGCCTCAACTCTACTTTTCTATCTGATCCCCTGACCTTTGATTATCCTTTATCCAGGAGAGGTCTCTTGTGTAGAGAATTCCAAAGATTCACAAGAGAAGAAATTCCTCCTCCTCTCTATCTTAAGTGGAATACCTAAAGGGTTGAAAAAGAGGGACTCTGATAAGAGGGGGCAGCGGACCATGGAGGAAAGGGATGGAGGAGGAGTACCAGAGGGACTTGATGGACAGATGAGGAGAAGAGAAAGGGTTCTAGAATGGAGAATGGAAAAAGAGAGAGGAAGAAATTACCAGAAATTTGAGAAATCCATGTAGACCACCATCAGGTTGGAGGCTTTCCAGACAGAATATGAGGTTTGCTAGCCCAACCCAAGTGTGGCCTCATTGTGGCAGTAGAGGAGGCCTTGGACCAACATGTGAGAATAGAAATCGGATGTCAAATTAAAATTGTTGGCCTTAGGGAAATCCCACTTCTTGTGATTGATGGAGTGAAGGTGCTCCGCAAAAGAATCCCCCAATCTATGTTGGGTCTCACTGATGGAGAGGAGGTTGCACCAGATACAGTAGCTGACCTTGACAAACTCCAGGTAAAGTGTTGCCTCAACTGGACGGACTGTTTGGAGCCCTGAATGGTGGTGAGGGAGGAGATGTAGATGCAGGTATATCATTTGTCTTGCTTGCAGAGACAAGTGTCAGAAGGTAGATCAATGCAGGGGGATGAGTGAACAAGGGAGTGACACAGAGAACAATCCCTGTGGGAAATATGTGCTTAGTGGTAGGATCCTGGTGTAGGTGGCAGAATTTAGGAGAATGATTGGCTGAATACAGAAGGTCATGAGGTGGTAGGCAAGAACAAGGAGAATCTTATCCCTTTTGGTGTGACAGGAGGATAGGGTGCGGGTAGATGTGCGAGAAATGGAGGAGTTGCTGGTGTGTAGGAGTTCCATTTTCACCTGGTTTCACGTATCACCTGCCAGCTTATGCAGTTTACCCTCTCCCATCTTATTCTGGCTTCTGCCCCCTTACTTTCCAGTTCTGATAAAGTGTATTAGCCCTAAACGTCATTGTTTATTCTCATCCTTGGATGATGCCTGACTTACTGAGTTCCTCCAATACTTTGTTCTTACATCTGCAGAATCTCATGTTTAGTAAAAAAAAACTTGTATTTTTTTCAAAGAATTGCACATGCAGATCACTGCTTCTCCTTACACATACGGTACTCATTCTGGAAACATTTTTCTTAGACTAATTGTATAGCAGTATACTAAAGCACGAGAGGTGCTGTAGTGACAAATGGCATTCCATTGCACAACAAAAATGCTTATTAGTATCTCAGAAGTTTCCCTTGTGAAATGTTCTGCCTCATGGCAAATGGGGAGTAACCCAAAACAATCTTCATTTGGAGCTTCATTTTAATTAAAGCTGAGCCAAATTTACCCTTAGTTTACAGAATATTTCAATTCAAAAACCTGTTAACAAATCAACCTGATTTCTGAGTGGTTGCATTGTAGTTGTGTTCTATTTAGTTTGTGTTCTTATTTTGGCACTGTTCACCTCTGATCAGTTGGAGTTATTTTGAGTATGTTTGTTATTTTTATTCATAATATTTTAAAGAATAAAATTACTTTCTCCAGAAGTTTATGAGTAATGAGGAGAGAACCTTTTCAAAATTATGAAAATCTATTAAGCAAAAATTGTTATGACGTCCAAGTTCTTTTTTGGTATTCTCGTGTCACTGTTACCTTTTGATCATTGGAGCGCATTTAAAATAGGCTTTGGCTTTGTTGATTGTGTTTATATTTAATTGGGTTTAAGTCACTGTACGGTAATAGTTAATGCCTTTTCAGTTACTCCTGTCAAACTGTATAGCCAAGCTCAGTTGTTCTCAAAGGTTGCCTCTGGCATTTCTTTTCTGCAGTAACTTAAATGGACTGCTCTGAAGGTGTGTATTCTTGAAAAATCATTTGTGATTGACAGCATAAGACCAATGAGATCAAACACTTTTTCAGTTCTCCAAATACTTTGATTTTTATACAACAAAAGTTTGGCTTGCTTATGACATTGATTATTTTTCATAAAAAGTTACAACTTCTTGTCATTCAACCAAATGGGTTCTGAGTATAATGCAATTCAAATGCAAGTCCCTTCAGGACAAAAATGTCTTCATTATAATATACTTCCTTAGCATCAGTAAAATATTTTTATGAAGAAAAAGAGTCACTGAAAACTGCAAAGATTTTAAACAGCATTCAGAATTTGCTTCTGACCCTGAAGAAATTTGCATTTGAAAAATATTTGCCAGGAGTTTTCTGTTCTGATGACAGTCATCTAACAAAGTATATTAAAGAACCATGATAGCACCATGCTGATGTAGCATTTTCAGCCTGGTCTGCTGTTAAGAGAATGAGTTACAGGTTATGAGTAACAGTGAAACAGGTTATCTTTGATACTTCAAAACTCAGGAAAACGTCAAAGCCGGAGCTCCGTCACATTTAAGGGAAAGTATAGTATTAAGCACAACTAACTTCTAGATATTAGTTAATAAATAGTAGAGATTTCTGTAACAGTAGAGCACAAGTATAAGGTGAGAGGTAGATGATTTGGAAGGAATCTGAAGGACAATTTTTTCACAATGCTTGGAATCTGGAACATAGGATCTGTGGAGGTGCTGAAGACATTTAAGTAGTACCTCAATAAGCACTTGTATTGCCAAGATGGAAGGCTATGGACCTTACACTGGTAAATGGGTCTAGTGTAGATAAGTGCAATGCTCAGCATGGATATTGAGTCGAAATGTCTGTTTATGTGCCGTTAGACCCCATGACTCTAATTTTGTCACGAGTTGTGCGAATGTAAGGTGTGGGAAGGAGCGAGTGTCTGGTAAATGCAAACCTTTATGTGATAAATTACATTGCAAATCAGCATATTAAATATTGTCTATAGGCGATTTATATCTTCCTGATCATCAAAATGTTATCCTCTTTCACAAGCATCAGCCAAGTCCCTTCGAACCAATTTGTCCATCTCAACCAAGGAGTCTTCCTGAGCTCTAGATCCATTCACATTAGCTTGACCCACATCCCTCTGAATCTTTCCTATTCATTAACCTAGTAATACACAAAAAGCTGGAGGAACTCAGCAAGCACAGCAGCATTTATAGAAAAGAGTGAACAGTCTATGTTTTAGGCCGAGGCCCTTCTTCAGGACTGAAAAAAAAAAGATGAGAAGTCAGAGTAAGAAAGTGGGAGACGGGAGGAATAAGTACAATGTGGTAGGTAATGGGTGAAATTGGGAGAAGGGAAGGGTGAAATAAAAAGCTGGGGGTGGAAGTTGATTGGTGAAAACGATAAAGGGCTAGAGAAGGGGAGGTCTGATGGGAGAGAACAGAAGTCCATGGAAGAAAGGGAAGAGGGAGGAGCACCAGAAGGAGGTGATGGGCAGGTAAGGAGATGAGGTGAGAGGGGGAAATGGTGGTGGGGAGCAATTACTGGCAGTTTGATAAATCGATGATCTCTTGTTGTTCATGAACCTGTCCAGATGCTTATTAAGCATTGTAATTGTACATGCCTCTACCACTTCCTCTGACAGTTCACATATTAGTATCAGATGCTCTCAACTAATTAGCAACAACAAACAAACAGGTAAAATTATAAAGTAAGTAATTAATACAGACTTCTGACAAGTTTGTGAGTATTCTGTAAGTGTATAGATTGTAGATACTTCATTGTCCAGTTTTGGGAATGCGAGTATGTAGTTTCAAAATTAGGCCCTAAGAATTGTACACTGCAGTTAATCTTTGCAACATAGTGTATTACTGTAGCCATTTTAAAAAGGTTTTAAAAATAACTTGTTGCAAAAGAGAAGTCTAGTAATTATATTACGTTTTGTTTAGAATACATCATATTCAGTACAAATTAATTTAATTGAGGCATTAATTTCACTACCAGATTCAGTAATCCAGTTAATTAGGGAAGAAACTGAAAACAGAAAATGTTGGAAGTTAATTAACCTTTGTGGAGCCAGAAACTAAGTTATTATTACAGGTTATTCCAGAATATTTATTTTATCATTTTCTTTGTGGACATTTCTTGCCTGGCTGGAAATGATCATTTTGATTTGGATTTCATGTTTTGAGGATCTGCTGTATTTTGCTATCCATGACGCCAAGAATTTTGATCTTTCTGCTCAGACATCCAGAAAAGGATTCTTTATCTAACATGGATTAATACTTTGATCATAAAGTAACTTCCTTAGCTTTCTTTCCCCTTAAATGATTTCTGTGGCTTCAATGTTCTTGGTTCTAAAATTAATTATGTTAATTTCCTTTGCTGAGCAATATTTCAAATACCTATCTATTTCATTAATATGGAAATAAAATGTAATTAAAATGACTATTCTACCACCTCTTGCATGGTGCTTTCAAATCATTTGGTACACCTATCCAAGACATTTTATGGAGGGCAGTGTAATTTGTTTATAACAGAAAAATATATTCCAGCTATTTAAAAACTTAGACTCAGTTTCAACTTGCCTGATTTCTTTCTTTCCATTTATTTATTTATTTATAGAAACATAGAAAACATACAGCACAATACAGGCCCTTCGGCTCACAAAGCTGTGCCAAACACATCCCTACCTTAGAACTACCTAGGCTTTACCCATAGCCCTCTATTTTTCTAAGCTCCATGTAGCCATCCAGGAGTCTCTTAAAAACCCTATTGTTTCCGCCTCCACCACCACCGCCAGCAGCCCATTCCATGCACTCACCACTCTCCGCATAAAAAAACTTAACCCCTGAGTACATCTCCTCTGTACCTACTTCCAAGCACCTTAAAACTATGCCCTCTCATGCTAGCCATTTCAGCCCTGGGGAAAAAGCCTCTAACTATCCACACAATCAATGCCTCTCATTATCTTGTGCACCTCTATCAGGTTACCTCTCATCCTCTGTTGCTCCAAGGAGAAAAGGCCGAATTCACTCAACCTATTCTCATAAGGCATGCTCCCCAATCCAGGCAACATCCTTGTAAATTTCCTCTGCACTCTTTCTATGGCTTCCACATCCTTCCTGTAGTGAAGCGACCAGAACTGAGCACAGTACTCCAAGTGGGGTCTGACCAGGGTCCTATATAGCTGCAACATTACCTCTCGGCTCCTAAGTTCATTTCCATGATTGATGAAGGCCATACACTGTACATCTTCTTAACTATAGAGTCAACCTGTGTAGTAACTTTGAGTGTCCTATGGACTCGGACCCAAGATCCCTCTGATCCTCCACACTCCCAAGAGTCTTGCCATTAATACTACATTCTGCCATCATATTTGACCTACCAAAGTGAGCCACCTCGCACTTAACTGGGTTGAATTCCATCTGCCACTTCTCAGCCCAGTTTTGCATCCTATCAGTGTCCCGTTGTAACCTCTGACAACCCTCCACACTATCCACAACACCCCCAACCTTTGTGTCATCAGCAAATTTATTGACCCATCCCTCCACTTCCTCACCCAGGTCATTTATAAAAATCACAAAGAGTAGGGGGTCCCAGAACAAATCCCTGAGGCACTCCGCTGGTCTCTGGCAGAATATGACCCGTCTACAACCACTCTTCACTTTCCTTGGGCAAGCCAGTTCTGGATCCACAAAGCAGTGTCCCCTTGGATCCCATGCCTCCTTACTTTCTCAATACGCCTTGCATGGGGTACCTTATCAATTGCCTTGCTAAAATCCAAATACACTACACCTATGATTCTACCTTCATCAGTGTGCTTAGTCATATCTTCAAAAAGCCAAATCAGGCTCATAAGGCAAGACCTGCCTTTGATAAAACCATGCTGACTGTTGATTTCTCTAACTTCCATTAATGCCCCTCCTCCCCTTCTTACCCCATCCCTGATTTATTTATTACCCCCCCCCCCACCTTTTTTTCTCTTTTTCTGCCCATCACTCTTTACCTGTTCTCCATTTCTCTCTGGTGCTCCCCTCCCCCTTTCTTTCTCCCTAGGCCTCCCGTCCCATGATCCTTTCCCTTCTCCAGCTGTGTATCCCTTTTGCCAATCACCTTTCCAGCTCTTAGCTTCACCCTACCTCCACCTGTCTTCTATCATTTCAGATTTCCCCCTCCTACTTTCAAATCTCTTACTATCTTTCCTTTCAGTTAGTCCTGACGAAGGGTCTCAGCCTGAAACGTCAACAGTGCTTCTTCCTATAGATGCTGCCTGGCCTGCTGTGTTCCACCAGCATTTTGTGTGCGTTGCTTATACTTAGAACAACAGAATTTGCTCTGCAGTTGGATGAGTCAACTTTGCCAAGCAATGAATCTTTGTTTCTTTGTTCATAAAAGATGAAAGAATGGTTCAAGAGTTGTTATTTGCAATGGACTAGAAACAGATATGAAGAGGGAATCAATATTTTGTGTTGTTGAGCAACTTTTCCAAGAGGAGGACATTCTGCTCACCAACATTCTTGCTTGTGCAATGGATGGGGCACCTCAATAACAAGATGTCACCGTGGGATTATTACTTTTGAGGGAAAAAAGCTGTATCTAACATTTACCATTCACTATGTAATTCACAGATAACATCCTGACGTAAAAGTGATCGATTTGTACAAATCATTAAATACTGTTACCACAGCAGTAAATAAAATCAAGCCCCATGTTCTCAAATCTCAATTATTTCGAGAGCTTTATATTGAGAATGATGAAAAGTTTGAACACTTGCTGTTGCACACAGAAGTCCATATGGCTCTCAGAAGGAAATTGCCTGCGGTCCTTTCATGCACTTCTAGAAACTGTGATAAAATTATTTGAAGATTTCAATGCCTTTATTCAGTAATCAACTTAGGAATATCAGGGCTGGCATTGCTTTTATCAGAGTTATTGGCAAAATTTAATGAAATCAATTTTCAATTGCAAGGAAATAACATGAATCTTATCAAAGTCAAATCAGTCATCTCCACATTTCCAATCAAGTTAACCATTCTTAAGTGCAACATTGGTCACCTCAACCTTTTCCAATTTCCAAGCCTCTCTTGAATTGGAAGAGAAAGAAAGAATACCAGATGATGATCTTCAAGTATACCGTGCTGACCTTGATAGCCTGCATAAAGATATTCACTCAATCTAAATTCCAGATTATGTAATTAATCTATTCCTGAACACTTCTAATGAAGAATTAACAGGAAGGATGAAGGAAGAACTGATCTTGCTACAAAATGACTTTGAGCTGAAGAAGGGATTCAATAAAAATCATAACAAGACTTTTGGTTACAGAAAGAAATACCTGAGTGCTGTCCTGTACTGTGGAAAATGGTCAAGATATTCTTTATTGTCTTTCCAACATCATATTTAGTGGAGCGTGGTTTCAGTGCAGGCGCCTAGCTTGTTTCAAAGCAATGGAAGAGGCTGCACATGACTGAATGTGGGGATCTGAGACTCCTGAGTGACATTGAGCTTGATGTTGAGAAGCTAACATCACTGCACCAAGCCCATCAATCTCATTGAAAGGTGAAAAGGCAATGAAGTAGTGAATACTTAATGTACCCTTTAATATTTTTGACAAAAATTGTTTTTCTGTAATTAAATAAAGAAATATTTTATTTGTAGCTTGAAATAGATTTAAAATAGATTTTGAAGACACACTCTCAGTGATTCAGGAACAGCTTCTTCCCCTCTGCCGTCCAATTCCTAAATGGACTTTGAAGCTTTGGACTCTACCACACTTTTTTTTAAAATATTCAGTATTTCTGTTTTTGCACATTTTTAATCATCTGTTCAATATATGTAATTGATTTACTTGTTTATTTATTATTATGTTTTTTTTCTCGCTCTAGATTATGTATTGCATTGAATTGCTGCTGCTAAGTTAACAAATTTCACATCACATGCAGATGATAAGAAACCTGATTCTGAAATAGATATTAATAAATTTTGCAATTATTTGTCACTGCTTTGAATTTTCAGTTCCTATTTCACTGTGCATTGTAAATCAAAGTTCTTTATAATTTTTATGTAATGGCAGAAAGGGAGAGGTGGGTGCTGGGGATTTGATCTGGGAACCGAGGAGTCAGTAACCCAAAAATATTTGGGAACCGTCACCCAACATAGCTCTATTCTTTTAGGTCTTCTCTCCTCATCTGGTTCAGTGCTGGTATTTGCCTTCTGTGATGTGATATTCCAGTCCAAAGTAAGATGTGCAAACAGTGGCCCAAGGCATTTCGTAGTTTAGTGTTGAAGGGGAAACACTCGTGAGAATAATCATAAAGCTAAATTTTTATATTGTTTGTATAGTCCTATGGAACTTTGGTAATATTTTATATGCAGTCAATTGTTAATAGATTTTTTGCAAGAATTGCAATATTATTGTATTATCATCACTTGCTCTTCAGTCAGAATACTTACAAATTGTGAACTTGATGGGAACCAACCATGCTGAGGATTTCAGTATGACAACAGTGTAGATGCGAGACTTGCAAAAAAAAAGAGCCACAATCAATTACGAGTTTCATAAAAAGTGAAAATCTTGTAGCTAAAGGCTTCTTAACAGAGGAAAGGAGTATTATATCATTGCTTTTCTCACATTGCTAAATTTATATCACATAATAATGTAGAAATGTTATAACGATTATTGCAAATAATATTTTATTGCCAAGCCCAGTAGAAATTGGATCTTTGGCTTTGTTTTGTCTGTGTTCTCCTGCTTTGGTCAGCATATGGCCCTTCGAGCATGAAAGTTATGGCATTCCTGATCAGAAGCATTGACAATATTTTACCAATAGAAAGGCCTGCTCAAAAATTCAACCTCAGTCGTATGCACTGAATGTGCAATGCAGAAGCAAATGTACCATATATTGTATCCCACCTCATGAATTTGGTTCTTTACGTAGGTCGGGTTTCTTCATCACTTCTCTACATTTGCAACAAGCCGGTTGGTAATTTAATAACAGTCATGCAGAATTCCTAACTGGATATTTTAATAAATATCAGAAGACTAGAACTCCTTATTCTGAGTTGCAATCAGGCTGTGAGTTACTTTATTGTAGCAGGACGCTATGATGTCTTTCCTTTTCTCTCTACACCTGTGTGTGATTTAGCCAGACTTTGCCTCTAATCCTGACCATCTCTGGTGATTTACTAAGTCACCCTTCCCCAAATGCAGCTTTCGTATCAGTGGCCCTTGTGCTGGCATCTACTGGTGACTCATCAGATAAACTTTTGCTGACTTTTATATTTTGGTGGCAGAGAAATCTTATTTTAAAGGAGATATTGCACTAGCTATTAACAGTTGCAATTATTTTTTTTCTTTGATCTAAACTTAAAGTAACATGGGATCAGAGGATGTCGAATCCTTATGAACAGAGTGAAGAAACTGCAAAGTTAAAAAGGGCCTTTATGAGTATTATATATGGACTTCCAAACAGTAGCCTACATGTAGGGTGCAAATTACAAAAGGAGATAGAAAAGGTAGGGGTCAAGGGGGACTTCACATGCAGGTAGAGAGGAAAAATCAGGTTGACACTGAATCCTAAGCCAAGGAATTTGTAGAGTGCCTACTAGATGGCTTTTTAGAACAGCTTGTGGTCAAACCCATTAAGGAAAAGGCACATAATGTGCCGCACTTGTGAAAATGAGTGAAGAGTCAGAAAGCAAAGTTGATGCCCTAGGGTTTTGGACAAGTACTTGCTGCTTTCTTAGAGAAAACTAATTGCCTGGATATTGCAGACTTAAGGATTTTAATATCAGGTGGGATGGGAGTGGTGGTTTTAAATCACCTGGCATCCAGCTGCTGTGATGTTGTTATACTAATCAGGCAACTAATCACATTAAAAACATTCAGACAAATCCAGCATTTGTAGTTTTTCTCCTTGAGCAATGTGCTTCAGTGTAATGATTTTATTCCCCAGAATGCATCCCTACAAATCGGTGATCTGAGTGGAAATAATTTATGAATTCAAATTGCATGATGAAATGTAAAGATTTGTGCAGCTTACATAGGTTTATTTTTGTTCCTTCTGACATAGGATGGCAGTAGATTTGTATGTTCTGAGGTGACTGATAGTGATTGTGGAAAAGCAAAGACTCTTCCATGTATGGGACTAGAGGTATTTGACAGGGCAGATGGATAGGTGGTGCATTTCTTGCATCAGTCATACTGAGTTTTTGTGAGCATCCTGCACGTGGACTTTAGGGTGTTATTACCATACTTCTCTATTTTGAGTAGTTGTGGTCTCGCAGTTCTCAAAACTCAGTGAGGATGTTATATTTCCTTTCCCAAAGGAATCTTTGAATTTTCTTGTCTGCTCGATCATCTCTTTCCAGAACAGGGCTCGGAATAGCATGCCTGTTTTAGGAGTCTTGTTAGGACATGTGAATGAAGTGGCTTACCCAATGCAGCTAAGTGAGTGTGCCTAGGTCGTCAGCACTAGGAATGTTGACCTCAGAGAAGTAAAAGATACTTGTTTGTGTATCCTTCCAGTGCATTTGTCAGATTCTGTTGTGATAGCATTAGTGGTATCTTTCTGATACCCTGCAGATAATTCAGGTCTTCAAAACATGTATGAGAGAAAGGTCAGTGCTGCATTATAGGCATGAGCTTGACAGCAGTTCTATCCTATTTAATGTTGGTGGTCCTAGTTAGGCATCAACCAATGTCATTTGTGCTTGATGAACCAGACTGCATTGTGTCCTTGTGAAAATTGAATAAACTTGAATAAAGCACTTAAATAATGGAGTTTAATCCGGACCAATGTGAGTTGTTGCATTTTGAGTGATCAAATGCAAGAAGAAAGTATACAGCAAATGGCAAGACTTTGAGGAGGATTGATGCAAAGAAGGATCTTGGGGTTCAAGCCTATGGTTTCCTGAAAGTGGCAATACAAATAGACAGGGTGGTAAGAAGGCGTGTACCACTTGCTTTCATTATTTTGGCTGTTGAGTATAAAAGTTGGGAAGTCATATTGAAGTGGAATAAAACTTTAGTTAAGCAATACTTGGAGTATTGTTTGCAGTTCTGATCACAGTGTTACCAGATGAAAGCTTTGAAGGAAGATGCAGAATAAATTCACCAGGATGCAGATGCTGGAAATCCAAAGCAATGCTCATAAAATACTGAAGTAACTCAGCAGAACAGGCAGCATCTATGGAAAGGGTAATCAATCAATGTTTCAGGCTGAGGCCATTTTTCAGGACTGATGTTTCCTGAACTAGAGAGTATTATCTATAAAGTACCACTGAACAAATTGGCATTGTTTTCTCTGGAGTGTCTGTGACCTGATAGAAATACTGTATATGAAAATAAGTGGTATTGCCAAGGTGGATGGTCTTTTTCCCAGAATGGAAGTATCAAATAGAAGAATTCATAGATTTCGGGTGAGAGGGGAAAAGTTTAAAGGAGATTTGCAAGGCAAGCTTTTTTTTGGACAGGTTCCTGGATCAAGGTTGGCCAAAAGAGTCTGTTTTGTGCTATATTATTCTGTGTTTTATAATTAGCTTCATGAGCAGAGAAATCCTTACCACATGCAGCAAATGGAATATTAGTTTAAAAATATATGTAAATCATTACCTTTGTGAGGGGATCTATCTTAATTTATATCTTTCTTAATGCAAGATAGTGGAAGTACAACCAAAACAAGTTCCTTTATCAATTATATTACTAGCAAATGCAGACTTCTTTCCACGGAAAGGAAGAAAGATGTTAATTATGGGGATTTTTTTTAACTGGCTTGATATTTAAGCTTTTTATTATTTGTTAAATCCTAAATAACCTCTCAAATATAGAAAATTTAATCTCACAAGTATACACATTTTCTTACCATTTAAGCACCCTTTGAAGGCAGTAAATTATTTTTTTCTTTATACTCGAAAGGCTTAAGAATTTCTACTCTTATAGTCACAAATTCAGAATAGATCATTTACTTTTCTTCAGTCTCTTGACTTTACATTAGATTAACTTCTCTGTCCTACTGTTGTACACAGCCATACTTTCTAATGCCAGCTATATCTTTCTGTAATAATTTGTGAAGTAGTATATGTTTCAATAAATGGTGAAAAAATACAACACATGTGATTTCTTTATAACCTGCTTTCATTTTTCCTGTGAGATTAGAGATGGATTAAAACAATTGTTCGAGCAAGTGGACCTGATGCATAACTGGAGACTATGAAAAGGAAGATATAGGGGGCCATGTTTGCAGTTAAATCAATACGGTTATGGATTTAAAATAGTTTTAGAACTATTGGTGAAGCCTGTTGAAGTAAAGTAAGATCAGAAACTTAGATGAAAATGAACTAAACAATCAAGCTTAGATTAGTCAGAAAAGATGCAAAAATAAGTTATATATGTTTAAATTGTCTGGATAAAGTTGTGGAAAAGTGCACAATTGTCTATACCTTCCTGCCATTTTTGAGGCTCCTGATGAACAAATCAGCCAGTAATCATTTCCAAAGTTAAACTGTCCTATTCTTTGTCAAGTCACTATGTAACCACAGGACTTAAGAAAATTATTAACAGCAGTCTAAGCTATACCCTCCTTTCTCCCCTGCTTATTGAGTTATTGAAACTAACAGAGTTTTTGAATTATAAATACAAGAGATTCTGTAAATGTTGGAAATCTTGAGCAACACCCACAAAGAACTGGAGAAAATCAGAAAGTCAGACAGCATCTATGGAGGGGAATGAAGAGTTGACATTTTGGACTGAGACCCATAATCAGAGCTGAATGTTCCCTTTGAATTGTCTTTGACATTCAGAAACATGTAATAATCTAAATAACAATAAAAAGTTAAATAAAGCAAACGCTTAAATATCTGAATAATAGCACATTAAAAACTTAACTAAACTCTAGGGTAACTGCAGTAGGATAATTGATAAAAGCATAAGAGGGGAAATGAGAAAAATATTTTTCGCTCAGTGTATGGTTAGTAAGGGCTTAGAACTCATTGAAAAGGCGATAGAGGCAGAAATCCCAATACATTTAACCAGTGTTTGTATGTGTACTTGAATGCACATAGACCCATTGCTAAAATGTGTGATTTGGCTGGAATTCTTTTTCAATGACCTGTGTGGACATGATGGACTGGAAGGCCATCTGTGTTGTTCATTTTCTATGATTCCAAGTATTTAAAAAATATATCAATTAGTTGTTTCCTTTACTGCTTTCTGCTACTTCTCTTTATCCAAACGATGAACAGTGATGTCCTGTGCCAGGTTTAACTTGGTGCAACTTGTGTGAGTCTATTGCACAAATGTGCACTCCATGAACAAGCTTAGAACTTCCATGTTCATGCCCTCACAAAAACAAGTACTGAATTTACATCCACTTCCCAGTAAAATCCAAGATATAGAGATAAAGCTGTTCAAATGTTTTTTTTTAATGTAAGGCAATACAAACTGAAACTTAAATTTGCCAAAGCGAAGTTACTTGCTTTGTTTCTACTGTCAAAATGAATCCAAACTCAGGTTGGAGGAACAACACCTTATATACCGGCTGGGTAGCCTCCAACCTGATGGCATGAACATTGACTTCTCTAACTTCCGATAATGCCCCTCCTCCCCTTCTTACCCCATCCCTGACATATTTAGTTGTTTATCTTTTTTTCTCTCTCTGCCCATCACTCTGCCTGTTCTCCATCTCCCTCTGGTGCTTCCCCCCCCCCCCCCTTTGTTTCTCCCGAGGCCTTCCGACCCATGATCCTTTCCCTTCTCCAGCTCTGTATCACTTTCGCCAATCACCTTTCCAGCTCTTAGCTTCACCCCACCCCCTCCAGTCTTCTCCTATCATTTTGCATTTCCCCCCTCCCCCCACAACTTTCAAATCTCGTACTATCTTTCCTTTCTGTTAGTCCTGACGAAGGGTCTCAGCCCGAAACGTCGAAGTGCTTCTCCTTATAGATGCTGCCTGGCCTGCTGTGTTCCACCAGCATTTTGTGTGTGTTTCTTGCTTTGTGTTTATGGTAAAATTTTCTTTGTGAGATTTTTCAAATAGCATCTAATCAATCAAAGTAAATTGGAATAACCCAGTCATTTGAAGTCAGGGTTCATCAATGTGATGTATCTGTCCTTACAATTGGGAATCAAGTAAGTCACATTGGCTCATTTTAACCTGCCATTTGTTAATCTCCTAGGCAATATATAATCACATTCATGACAGTGCAGAAAGACAATATGCACAGAATGATTTTTAGTGTGTTTCAGGATTTAGAAATACCAAAAACAAGGGTAAAAATAAAAAGGACACATTTTAAGAATTTGATTTGGAATAACTGTACATCAATGAGAATAAGTGAGTCATCTTTAAAACATAATGTTATGCATGCATGGTAAAACGTATTAACACCACAATTTGCCATAAATTAATGAATTTCAAATGAGAGTGAAATATTGATTCTAAAAATACAGTAGAGGAAAGCAATCTGCCAGAATGAATATACACTTTTGTAATAAACTCATACAGGATAATAAGAGGATGGAACTGAAACCTCGATAAAGCAGAACTCTAGAACAAAGCTAAACAGGAAATGCTTCATTACTCAACAGCAGGAATACTGTTTTGCAATTCAAGTCAATGACAAATGAAAACAATGAAAGTATAGTGGTTAAATTCACTGATGATACAAAAGTAGGAGTCCGTAAGAAAACTCCAAAGGGATATGGATAGGTTAAGTGAATGTGCAAAGGTTTGGCAAGGAGTATAATTGAGAGAAAGTGTAAAATTTCCCATTTGCAGATAACATTAAGAATGCTTAAGTAATCCATCTCTGATGAGGTCCATGTAGCAAGTTTATTTAACATGCCAAAACTAATGGAAAAGAACACTGGCAGGGATAATGGCAGAGCAGCAATGGCTGGAATTTCTGGAAGCAATTCAGAAAACACAGGATATATATATCCCACAGAGGAAGAAGTATTCTACAGGCAAGATGACACAGTCATGGCTAACAAGGGAAGTTAAAGCCAACATAAGAGCCAAAGAGAGGCCATGTAATAGAGCAAAAAATAGTGAGGCTACAGGATTGTGAAGCTTTTAAATCCCACCAAAAGGCAACTAAGAAGTAAATAAGGTAAAAATGGAATAGGAAAGTAATCTAGCCAGTAATATTATAGAGAATACCAAACGTTTCTTCAGATACATAAAGTGAAAAAGAGAGGCGAGAGTAGTTATTGGACCACTGGAAAACCATGCTGGAGAGATAGTAATGGGGACAAAGAAATGGCTGCTGAACTGAATAGGTATTTTGCATCAGCCTTCACTTTGAAAGACTCTAGCAGATTGATGGAAGCTGTCAGGGGTCATGAAGTGTATGAAATTACTATTACTAGAGAGAAGGTTCTTGGGAAATTGAAAGGTCTAAAGACAGATAAGTTACGTGAACCAGGTGGTATACACACCAGGGTTCTGAAAGAGGTGGCTGAACAGATGGTGGAAGCATTAGTAATGATCTTTTAAGAATCACTAGATTCTGGAATGGTTCCAGAAGACTGGAAAATTGCAGACGTCACCCTACCCTTCAAGAAGGGAGAGAAGCAGAAGAAAGGAAATTAGAAGCCAGTTAGTCTGACTTAAGTGGTTGGAAAGATGTTGGAGTCAATTGTTAAGGATATGGTTTCAGGTTATTTCAAGGCACATGATAAGTAGGCCGCAATCAGCATGATTTTCTTAAGGGAAAATCTTGCATGATTAATTTTTTGGAATTCTTTAAAGAAATTGCAAGCAGGATAGACAAAGGAGAATCAATGGATGTTGTGCACTTTGATTTTCAGAGAGCCTTTGACAAGGTGCAACACAGGGGTCTGCTTAACAAGTTAAGAACCCATGGTATTACAGGAAAGTTACTTGCATGGATAGAGTATTGGCTGATTGGCAGGAGTTCAAGAGAGGGAATAAAATGAACTTTTTCTGGTTGGCTCTGATGACTAGTCATGTTCCACAGGGAATACCAAACGTGTTAGGATAGATTCTTTTCATGTTAAATGTCAATGATTGGGATGATGGAATTGATGGCTTTGTTACAAAGTTTGCAGATGATACAAAAGTAGGTGGAGGGACAGGTATTTTTGAGGAAGTGGAGAGGCTATAGAAGGACTTAGACAGATTAGGAGAATGGGCAGAGAAGTAGCCGATGGAATACAGTATCAGGAGTGTATGGTGTTACACTTTGGTAGAAGAAATGAAAAGATTGATTATTTTCTAAATGCAAAGAAAATACAAAAATCTGAGGTGCAAAGGGATTTGGGAGACCTGATACAGGATTCCCTAAAGGTTAATTTGCAGGTTGAGTCTGTGGTGAGGAAGGCAAATGCAATGTTAGCATTAATTTCAAGAGGACTAGAATATAAGAGCAAGGATGTAATGTTGAGACTTTATAAAGCACTGGTGAGGCCTCACTTGGAGTATTAAGTGCAGTTTTGGGCCCCTTAGAAAGGTTGTGCTGAAACTGGATAGGGTTCAAAGGAGGTTCACAAAAATGATTCCAGGGTGAAGGGTTTGTCATATGAAGAGTGTTTGATGGTTCTGGGCCTGTGTTCACTGGAATTTAGAAGACTAAGGTGTGACCTAATTGAAATCTTTTAAATCGTGAAAGATCTTGATAGTGGATACGGAGATGATGTTTCCTAAAGTGGAAGTGTCTTAGACCGGAAGATACAGCCTCAAAATAAAGGGGTGTCCTTTTAAAACAGAAATGTGGAGGAATTTCTTTAGCCAGAGAGTGGTGACTAAGTGGAATTTGTTGCTATTGGCAGCTGTTGAGGCAAAGCCTCTATGTATATTAAAGGCAAAGGTTAAAAGACTTGATTGCTTAGGGCATGAATAGATATAGGAAGACAGGAGATTGGGACTGAGAGGGAAAATGGATCAGCCATATTGAAACAGCGGAGCAGGCAATGGGCCAAATGGCCTAATTTTGCTCCTATATCTTATGGTCTAAATAACTCACCAATCTTGGTGCAGAGAGGGCATGCGTGGTGATGCTCTGTCCCTTACAGCCATATGCTCTTTCCCCCCCTGCCTGAGCCCATGGAATCCTATGACCAGATCTCATCTCTCAGGTATTTCTGGAATTAGTCTCATTTTGTGTTATCAGTGTTACTGCTGTTAAGCTGACACTTTTGCCCTCTGCTGAGGCATTAAGTGCAATTGAAGATGTCTTAGAATGGATCCATTGTTTCTTATCACACTACAGCCAGCTGGGCCTGTCTCAGCTACTGCCAATTTATTACTGTAGAGACTGTGGGTCTTAGCACAGCAAGTTAGTTTTCCAATTTATTGCTGTTGCTCAGTGAAACTGAGAGGATGTTACAGTGGGGGTATTCTCCCTTATCTCATGCAGCTGTCAGGTTTGGTACCAGTCTGCAGCAAGTTCTAACTTTAATTTTAGCGGGCCAAAACATTTTCTTTAATATTCAAGCTAAATGTAACCCTTGATTGTCCAGGAAACTGGGAAAAAGATGGTGGAAGTATGAAATAAAAACAGAAAATACTGGAATTATTCAGCAGAGCAGGTCAGGTCACCTCTTTGCAAAGACAAACAGAGCTAACTTCTCAGGTCACAGATCTTCAGGAACAAAAGAAACTTCCCAAACTGCATTAAGGCTACGTCCACACTAGACCAGATAAATCCGTAACCGAAGCTTTATCTCTTCGTTTTGACCCTCCATCCACACTGAAACGGCATTTTCATCCCCCGAAAACAGAGATTTTCAGAAACACTCTCCAGAGTGAATAAATCTGAAAACGCCTAATATCTGGCATAGTGTGGACGGGGTAACTGGCTATTTTTCAAACCGCTATCATGACATGCCGGAACAAATGGGGGCGGCAGCGGGGCATTTCATTGTTTTCTTGAACACAACCTCCAACACCACAACAATATCTGACAATAGATGTGTAACAGCCTAATGTAACATTGTATGGAAGTACAAGGTAACACTGATGAAGACATGTTTTATACATTTAACAAGGTGCTTTATTAATGTATTACTTGTGCTGACATTCAATAGATGCAATTGTCACTTTTGCCCAGTAACTCATTTTATTGCACATGTTAAATACAGCAAAAAAATACACAAAGACATGGAAAAAGTAAAGGTAAACAAATGAGGTAACAGCAAATTTCACTTTTGCCCAGTAACAAGCCTTGTTGCATTTAGTTGTAGCTGTCATCCCTTTCATCGGTGAAGAGACTATGGCTGTAGGAAATGTTTCTGAACAAACGCGCACCAAGTCTTTCATTTGGCAATTTTTAAAAAAGTTTTTCTGGTCTGTAACTGGACAAACGTGCACCGAGTATACCGTTTCCTCTTCGCTTGTTTTCTGTGTGTCCTGCACATGCCCAGTAGGTGGAGATTCGCCCAAATATCCGTTTTAATGTGGAGAGAAGTTTTTTTAAAAACGCCCAGTGTGGACGCCTGTCATTTTTACGTGAAACCGACTTTTTCAAAATTATCTTGTCTAGTGTGGACATAGCCTAAGTGTGGTGGTGAGGACGCAGTTTCTCTGCTAGAGTAAAACTGGGGTAACCTTGTAAATATACTTATTTGATCAATGAGTGAATGAGAACAGATAGAGTGTGAAAACAGAGACAAAAGGATGCAGGAGTGCTAATTGCAGAACAGGAAGACATGGCCAGCAGATTAGGCAGATGAAACAAAAACAGCAAAGAAGCTGAGCCAACATTAGTATTTGTCGTTGGAGGACATGCCCAGCCTGACTCATTCATATGCTTGTATGTTCATCCAAAACGTGAAGCTAAAAAATTAATAATTACTTACATTAATAAAGGTCTGCAAGTGTCTGGAATCTTTTTTTAAATTACAGATCTAAGACATTCTGTATGTCAGAGGAATTCAGCATCATGATGCCTTTCCTTTGTATGTGTTCTGCTGAAATTTGGGTAACCTTGGTTCTGGAATGTATTTAATACAGGTTTAACAATTCCTTTTGGCTCTAAGGATTAGCTTTATTCCCATGGAGAAGTTAATTAGAGAGGCATGCAATGTTGTAGCAAGGGATTGCTGAAAGCACTCAGGCAATGTCTGTCAGTGGTCTTCACTGCAAGACTTACCATTGTGGCAAGAGTGAGCATATAAAAGGGAGAAAATTCCTGTAGCACCTGAATTTGAGGAGCCATGCCATTGCCCCCACTAATTAATGGAGCCAAAAGTTTAGTTTATGTCAAGAAACAATGCCACTCACTCCATTTTAGTTGAATACTGTGTGCCACTGGAAAGACTTCTTGCTGTGATTCTGGTTGCAGCTCTTTAAGAACGGGGATGAGGTATTTAGGAGGACTGTGGCACTGATTTTCCCTATGGCAAGTAACTAGGATTCTGCCCTGTAGTCATCACAGTTGGATTTATTTGTTTACTTGAAGGTGGTCATGATTCTATCGTCAAACAGTACAGCACAGAAACAGGCCATTTGGCCCATGGTGTTATGCCTAACTAACTGAGCTAGTAATTAAATGCCTAACTAATCTAATCCTTTCTACCTATAGAAAATACATTCTCTGCATAATCATGTAACTATCTAAAACCCGCTTGAATATCTCTATAGTATTTTCCTTCAGTGTACCACACCTGGCAGGACCTTCTGGCACTTTCCATACTATCTGTGAAAAAAACTTGTACCATCCATTTCCTTTGAGCTTAGCCTGCTCATCTTAAAAGCATGCCTTCTGGTATCAGACAGACAATACTTCTTTCCATAGATGCTACCTGGCCTGCTGAGTTCTTCCAGCATTTTGTGTGTGTTGCTTGGATTTCCAGCAACTGCAGATTTTCTCTTGTTTGTGCTTAGACATTTCAACCCTGGGGAAAATATACTAGTTGTCTTCTGTATGGCAATATATAATGTCCTCTGGGATATCCTGCTCTTCCCAGGTGAGTATGAGGAAGGTGTGATTTTGTGTCCAATGCTCTTCACCATTAGGTTTTAGGACTTTCCTGTGCATTACCAAATTACTTGAAACAAATTGATTTGCCCAGTGCTTCAGTATCAGGATTACTGATGTAGATTCTGGTTTATGTAAATGACCTGGATTTACAAAGAGTGCAGATAATAAAATAGTGAAGTCTGCAAATAGTTTTTAAAAAACTAGGAAGATTAGTAGAATTTGTATAAAGATCTTACAGAATATGTAAAGATTGGTGAAGAAAAGTTAAAACAGACATTGTTTAAGGAGTATAAGGAGGAAAACTGGCAACGAAAAGATGGAAAATCATGCTCTCTATGGATGATTGAAATGTCATGGATAATGAAGCTCCAGTAGATACTGTCATTAATTCCTAAGCTCAGTGTTTTATAAAAAAGTGGATATCCAGCAATTGAAATGGCAGCAAGAGGGAAAGTGTTGAAACCATAGATTAAATCAGCCATGACCTTATGGAGGAGGGTAGGGAGTCTACATTGTATTTATATGTTTTTATAGTGTTGACGCGTGGCCAAGTGGTTAAGGCATTCGTCTAGTTCTCTGAAGGTTGCTAGTTAAAGCCTTGGCTGAGGCTTGTGTGTGTGTGTGTCTTTGAGCAAGGCACTTAACTACACATTGCTCTGTGATGACACCGGTGCCAAGCTGTATGGGTCCTAATGCCCTTCCCTTGGACAACATTGGTGGCGTGGAAAGGGGAGACTTGCAGCTTGGGCAACTGCTGGACTTCCATTAACAAAAAACCTTGCCCAGGCTTGCACCCTGGAAACTTTACATGATGGTCTGTCAAGACTAACGGAGGCCTACATGTTCTTATAAAGCCATTATGACACATTGACCCAAGCATGCATGTTTAATTCACAGAATGTAAAGCTAAACTATGTAGAGTACTGTAATAGAGTTATGGCAAAATAATGAAAACCTTGACATCTTGCATTCTGAAAGGAAATTTAAGAGGAAATTCCAGAGAATTACTTCAAATTGTAAAGAGCAAGACAATAAAATAATAGATTCCAGTGATTGAAAGGCTACTTTAATGTAACTGCAAAGAAAAACTGAGTATGTTTGAAAGCTGCAATAAAAATCAAAAAGCTAGAAATGCTCAATAGGTCAAGCAACACCTGTGGAATGTAAAATTTGGTTAATGTTTCAAGTTGACAACCTTTACTTAATTCATGTGGAATGTCATCTATTTTTCACCAGTGTAGTAAAGAAGAAATACTTGGAGAAATACGTATTTTGTTTACTCTAGATAATGTCATATTTCATGAGAATTGTTGGAGCCGTACTCATCCGGGCAAGTGGCATACATTTCACCATTATGCTTCTGTCTTATATCTTCTGGATGTTGGAAAAGCTCTGTGATGTCAGGATGTGTTTTAATGTAACAATTTGAATATTTTTTATTATTTTTATTTTTGTTTTGCAAATTTAACTGATTCTGCTAGTGTCACTGGTCTCTCAATTCCTCCTGAAATCTTCCAAGGAAGCAACAACTGCTAGCAATTCTCATCTCAGTGCCAGCACTGTAAAGAAGATGCTGAATGAAGAGCATTGCATCTTGGGCTGTTTGTTACTCTGCATTTTGCCACATCGTTGTTTTCCTGATTTATATCCAAGGTTGCCATCTACTGAATTTTTGAATTTATTCAGTCACTTTGACTTAGATTTCCTGTTTTTTAAAGTCACATACAAATTGTGCTTTCACATTTTGCATCACTTTTCCTGAAGTTTTGGGCAAGGCTTAAAGATTTTCAAATTTGAAGTTAAATAATTATTTAAACTTCTAAATATATTTGAATTGTATGAAACCAGTTTAAATTAATGCAAATATGTTCAGGCACCACTTGATATTCACAGTTCTGAAGTATGTCTTTTATATGTCAACAGCTTTTCAATTCCACTGGTTGTTAATGAATTGTCCTCCCCAATTTTGACATTCTTTTACACTGAAGAGTATCTGAGATAACACCTCTTCTGGATTTGATGCATCTTCTTACAATACATTTTAAGTAGTTACTTGCAACTGCTGCTATGGTGTGTAAGATTCATGTTCATAACACTTCAAAATTTGGCTGTGGTTATTTCTCAGTGCTTCCCTGTAACTGATTTAAGAAACTATTTATACTACAAAGACTGTTTTGCTTGCAAATCAGAATCAGGTTTATTATCACCGGCATGTGACGTGAAATGTGTTAACTTAACAGCAGCAGTTCAATTCAATACATAATCTAGTAGAGAGAAAAAAGTAATAAGAAAATTAAATAAAATAAAACATAATAAATAAACGAGTACATCAATTACGTATATTGAACAGATTATTTAAAAATGTGCAAAAACAGAAATACTGTGTATTTTAAAGAGTGAGGTACTGTCCAAAGCTTCAGAGTCCATTCAGATATCGAATCTCAGAGAGGAAGAAGCTGTTCCTGAATCACTGAATGTGTGCCTTCAGGCTTCTGTATCTCCTACCTGATGGTAACAGTGAGAAAAGGGCATGCCCTGGGTGCTGAAGGTCTTTAATAATGGACGCTGCCTTTCTGAGACACCACTCCCTAAAGATGTCCTGGGTACTTTGTAGGCTGGTGTCCAAGATGGAGCTGACTAGATTTACAACCTCCTGCAGCTTCTTTCAGTCCTGTGCAGTAGCCACTCCATACCAGACAGTGATGCAGCCTGTCAGAATGCTTTCCACAGTACAACTGTAGAAGTTTTTGAGTATATTTGTTGACATGCCAAATCTCTTCAAACTGGTAATAAAGTATAGCCGCTGTCTTGCCTACTTTATGACTACATCAGTGTGTTGGGACCAGGTTAGATCCTCAGAGATCTTGACACCCAGGAACTTGAAGCTGCTCACTCACTCTACTTCTGAACATCATACATTTGATGTTTAAATCTGATAGTTTGTTTTGATTGCATTTTCATATGATACATATCATTGACTTGCTTGAGACTGGCCCAAGATGGTGATGGTACATTCCAGAGCTTGCCTGATATCAAAGCCTTTCTAAGATTGCTATTTTCACGACTGGGTACACCATGTAACTTAGGACCATCCCCATTTGTTAAACTGAAGAATTAACAACTGTGTTTCCTTTCTCATACATTATTAGTAACAGATTTCTCCTATATTCTTCTTTCTAAAAAGGAAGCATTGAAAGAAAACATTAAGAAGAGGGAAACAGAAGAAAAGATCAAGCGAGCAAAGCTGGCTAAGGAGAAAGCAGAGAGAGAGAAGTTGGAAAGGCAGCAGAAGAAGAAACAATTAATTGATATGAACAAAGGTATTTCTTTAGTGATAATAATGATCTCTATTAGCACACTATATTTGGAGCAGCAAATAGCAGAAATTGCTGATGTCCCATTGGTCATAGCCTATTATGCTTGCATCACCGAATCCTGAAATTTTCCACTTTATGTACCTAGTCAGCCATTATCACTTCACTAAACATGACAGAACTTATTCTTTGTCTGCCACTGGGGCATGGTTGCAGCATCTTGAGCTTCTGAGATGTATTCACCAACAGGCTCAAATCTTTAGTTATAATGGAGTACATCTACAGATGAATTGGAGCTTGTGACCAGAATTTAGCATTTCTTTTCAGTTCCCGACTTTTTTTTAAAAAGAATTGCCCAATTGTTGCATCAAATCTTGCTAAATGATAAGCCTAGACTTACAGTATATAAACACAAGAGATTCTGCAGATGCTGGAAATTCAGAGCAGCACACATAAAATGCTGAAGGAACTCAGCAGGTCAGCCACCATGTATGGAAATGAATAAACAGTTGATGTTTAGGAAAGTCTTCATCAGGAATGGAAAGAAAGGTAGAACATGCCAGAATAAGAAGGTGGGTGGAGGGGAAGGAAGACAAACTAGAAGGTGATAGATGAAGCCAGATGAGTGGGAGATGGGGATGAAATAAGAAACTAGAAGATGATTGGTGGAAAAGGCAAAGGACTGGAGAAGAAGGAATCTGATATCAGAGGAGAGTGGATTATGGGTGAAAGAGAAATAGAATGGGCATCAGGGGAGGTGATAGGCAGGTGAGGAGAAGAGGTAAGAGGTGAGACTGGGAAATAGAAGAACAGGGAAGGGGAGAAAAATTACCAAAAGTTGGAGATATCGATGTTCATGTCCTCAGGTTGGAGGTTACCTAAACAAGATATGAGGTGTTGCTCCTCCAACCTGAGAGTGGCCTCATCGTGGCTGAAGAAGAGTCCATACACCAACATGTTGGAATGGGGATCGGAGTTAATGTAGTTGGCTACCAGAAATTCTACCTTTTGCAGATGGAGCAAAGATGCTCGACAAACTGGTTCCCCAATCTACGTCGAGTATCACTGTTGTAGAACAGGCCACATCAGGAGCACTAGGTACAGAAGATGATCCCAACATATTCACAGGCGAAGTGTTGCTTTTCGTGGAAGGACTATTTGGGGCCCCACATATAGGTGAGGGAGGTGGTGAATAGCCACGTGTAGCCCTTCAGCTGCTCAAGGGGTAAGTGCCAGGAGAGAGACTAGTTCAGAAGAGATGAATGAACATGCAGGGAGCGATCCCTGCAGAAAGCAGAGTATAGGGGCATGGGATAAGTAAAGATGTGTTTGGTGTCGGCTCCTGTTGAAGATAGCGGAAATTGCAGAGAATGATGTGTTGGATGTAGAGGATCATGGGGGGATAGATGAAGATGGGAGAATATCTATCCCTTTTAAGCCATCATGAAGATGGTCTGTTTGCAGTTGTCCGAGAAAGAGAGGAGATGTAGATGAGCATCGATGGCGAAGGAAGGGAAACAGCATTCTTTGAAGGAGGAGAACACCTCTGATGCCCTGGAAAAGGAAGCCTCATTCTGGAAATAGATGCAGCAGAGACATAGGAACTGAGAAAATGGAATGCCATTTTTACAGAAGACAGGGTTGAAGAGGAATAGTCAAGATAGCGGGGGGGAATTAATGGGTGTATAAAAGATATTGGTAGGCGGTTTGTTTCCAGGATGGAGCCAGAGAGATTGAGAAAGGAGATAGAGGTATTAGAAATGGTCTAAGTCATATATGTCAAACTCAAGGCCCGCGGGCCAAATCCAGCCCACAGTGGAATTATCTTTGGCCCACGAGATAATATCTAGTTACTATTAAAGCTGGCCCCAGTAATCGAAGCACCTATGGCGTATGATATGACTAATGCTGAGTTTATTCAGGTACCAGGTTTTCAGGGTTTTTAGTGTTTATTCGGCAGTCTTGCTCGGCAGTCTTCTTCATAAGAAACAGAATTTGTAAAGTGAAACACTTTGTAGTTATAGCAGAGACTGAGACACATGAGAGCAGGCTAAAAAAACGGAGGTAACGAAAGCTGCGTTCGCACGCGTCCGACTGATCCGGCCCGCATGAAGCTGCATTTTGCTCAATCCGGCCCGTGACCTAAAATGAGTTTGACACCCCTGGTCTAAGTGAATTTAAAGGCAAGGCAAAAGTTAGAGACATCATATTATTTCACTCAATTTATTGACAGACTATGAAAACAGCATTCTTTATTCTTGCTCTTGGCTACAGTTCCATTGTTTCATGATACAATGTTCCTAACACCAGACCTTATATCAATGTAGTAGAAGCAATTACTGAACTCCATGTGTCTAATATTCACATTACTGACTATATTGCTTTAAACAAAATAGGAAATAGTTAATTGTGTAATGCCATTTTTGATCACACATTGTTTTTGCTAAATAGGTCCAATGAACCCTCTGTTCCTCCACACTAAGAGTCCTGTATTCTGCCTTCAACTTTGACCTTCCAATGTGAATGACTTCACACTTTTCCGGGTTTAACTCCACCTGCCACTTGCATCTTGTCAATGTCCTTTTATAACCTATGACAACCTACACTATCCACAACTCCACCAACCTTCATACCATCTGTATGCCTTATCACTTCCTCATCCAGGACATTGATAAAAATCACAAAGATCAAGGGTCCCAGAACAGAGCCCTCTAGAGCACCACAGGTCATCAAACTTCAGTTGGCGCATTCTCCATCTCTATCAGCCATATACACCACATTCATCACTCTACCTTCATCAGTTTGCTTTGTCACATTCAGGAAGAATTCAGTCAGGCCTATAAAGCATTTCTGCCCCTCACAAAGCATGCCGACTACCTCTGAACAGGCCATTCTTCTCCAAATTCTTATAAATCCTGTCTCCAACACTTTGCCCACCTCCAAAGTCACTGGGGAACATGGTAACATAGCAGTTAATATAACCCTATTACAGAACTAGTGGTTTGGGTTCAATTCCCACCACTGTTTGTAAGGAATTTGTACATTTTTCCAATGACTATGTGTGTTTTCTCCAGGTGCTTGAGTTTCCTCCCACGTTTCAAAGATGTATGTGTTAGTAGATTAATCGGTCGCATGGGTGGAAATAGGCATCACGGGCTTGTTGTGCCGAAAAGGCCTGTTACCATGCTCTATCTCTCAATAAAATACATAACTAAACAAAAAAATCCTGGGTTATCCCTTCACAATCAAAAGAAAGTCTGCACATGTTGGAAATCCAAGCAACACACACAAAATGCTGAAGGGTCTTGGTCTGAAATGTCAACTATACTCTTTTCCATAGATGCTGTTTGTCCTGCTGAGTTCCTCCAGCATTTTGTCTGTGTTGCCTGGGTTATTCCAACTTTATTTTTTGAACAAAGGAGTAACATTTGCTACCCTCCAATAATCTGTAGCCAGTGAGGACATAAAGCTAAAGGCACAACGATCTCCTCCCTCTCTTCCCTCAGTAACCTGGAGTACATCCATCTGGCCCTGGGGACTTAATGTTTTTCAAAAGTTTAAACACATCCTCTTTCTTAAAATTGGCATGTTTTAGCTTATTAGCCTGTAAATGTTCTAAAGATATTTTATTTCTACTTAAATACCCAGTTGATTCATATTCTGTACTTACACATCTTGATGATCATTAGCCATTACAGTCTTCAATGAAAATTTCAATGACTTGCTGTGTAAGTAACTAAAAAATATAAGAAACTGGAGCAGGTGTGGGCTATATGGCCCCTCAAGTCTGTTTTAAAATTCAATGTGATTATGGCTAATTGTTCTCGACCTAGACTCTCCTTTTCTTTCTGCTTTTCATAACCCTTAATCCCACATAATACAAAAACGTGGCGGTTTTAGTTCTAAATATATTCATTGATGGCATTTTAGCTCTCTGAGATTGAGAATTCAAACGATTTACAAACCTCTGAATGAAGAAGTTCCTCTTTATGTCCTACTAACCTCCTAAATACATTGATCAAAGAAGTGTCAATGTAACAAAATGCCAAGATAATATTCTATACTAGTTTAAAAAAGCTAATGTTGTACTCACATAGTCCCATGCATTTCAATCAAATTGATTACTGTTTTTACTGAACTTCAGAAACAAATTCCTTTCCTTCTAGTTGGTGTTTCCTTTCTCCTACAGCTATGACTCATTTTACAAATTCTGGTAACCTTTGTGGATATTTTCCAGTAAACATTTCTTTTACGTTTAAGTCCCAGAGTTTGTTAGCTGTTTTGCTGTGAATAGTTATTGAAGAATTCTTAGAGCCTTGAACCTTAGCTTATTTTTTTCTCTCTATTACGATGCTGATTCCTGTTCCATTGGTTTGGTTAGTGCTCAACCCAGATAGACTTTACTTTTTGTACCCCGACCTTGCTGGAATCTCATAGTCACACTCTCACTGCCAGCGCCCTCAAGGCCTCACTACCATGGCTGTTCACTGAGATGGCGAGATCTACAGTGCAAACTAAATTGGCAGTAAGATGTAATGGATAGAAGACCAGTGGCAAGGGATATTCATTCAGATGTATTTTTTGATTAAAATTGACTTGTGTTAGGAATATAGTCACTTAGTAACTATTGAAATGCATTTAATCGAAATATGTTTTAGAATGAGAAGGTAGTCATTTAAAAGCATGTTTAACTTTAGTGAAAATATTAATAACATTGATATTTTAAATGAAACACTGAGAAGCAAATACTGTAAGCTTCACTTAACTTTGTCAAATAAGCTGACAACCATATTCAACTGATTAGGCTTCACTTGCAAGGGTCTCAAGCAGGGGCTAGATTCTTAGTATATCCTACCCCTCTATTTGGCATCCTTTAGAAATATCCTGGACTCTGGCAATCATTGCATTCCATGTCACATTGTGAAGCTGTGAGTGTCAGAATGCACTGACATATACACCACAGACAGCTGACATTCCAGTTAGGAAGTGTGGCTAAGCTATAGTGTGAGTTTAGAGCATATGAAGACCTTATTACATTAGGTTGATTTTATCCCATTCAGTAAAAATAATATTTGATGACTACATGTATATATCCCTTTGTTTTCCAAATCAAGATATATCTTCAGCATAAAGATATCAAATAGTAAGACTGAAATTATGCTTTGTCCCTGTCACATTGTTTCACTGCTTTTCCTGTTGTGATGATTTAATACTGCAAAATGGATGGCAGCATATTGATAATTTAAAGTGTGAGGCCATAATATTGAATGGTGCATTAAAGGTCTAAGGAGAGAAGCTGTAAGATGCCTAATTAAAAACTACTTATGAAAGAAGCCTGGCATAACAGTCACATCCTTTGTTCTGTACCCACTTTTGGAAAAAAAACTACATTTAAGCTTTTTTTCCTCAGATTGCATTCTGAACTCCCTTTAGAGTTAAACGTTCTGTTGTTTCAAACCTATTGTTCAAATGTTCTATTGTTCAAAATCTACTTTTCAGCTTGCTTTCTTATTCTATATTTTGATTTCCCTGCACATTTCACCGTTCTAATTAAAGCTTGCTCTCAGGTTTATTCAGACATAAATATTAGAATTTCAGATCTATAGTTGCAGCTTATTTAAAGAATTCTGGTTTTCTTTTGTGCTATTAAAATACCCATTCAAGTTTGTGAGAAATTATTCAATATTCACCATAACACATTTGAAAGATGAAAGAAAGTTTCCAATTTAATAAAAAATCATTGCAGAACTTTTAAAAGTTGTTACATTGAAGTATGTTATTGAATGATCAATACACCAATTTTACCAATTGTTGAAGGTTTTTGATCATAAGTGCAATGAAACCAATGAAACAATAGCCTTCTGTTATTAACATAGTTTGGAAGAAGATATCAAATAACTAAAATTGAAAACTGTTTATGAATTTGGTCATTACGGTTCAAAATACATTGTTAGTAGTGCAAAAGAAAGACTATACTGCACAAAAGTCTTAAGGTGCCTAAGACTTTTGCACAGTACTATATTTGTCAATGTGGAGTGAAGCGCAAGTTTGTAAATCTGATGGGAACAAAGGATGTTGGGGATGGAGAGGGTGGAGTGCCATGGGAGGGGTGTGGGACAAGTGGCAGAGGAAGAGTGCCAGGATCAGGATGGTGGTGTGGGTACAGCTACATCTAACCCTGAGACACCAGGAAAGTCATTTGATTCCAACCAATTGGTTCATTGACCATTACAGAACGTTTCTCTGGTGCTTCCCGCTCTGTCTCCTCTTATTGCCCCACTCCCACTTTCAGTCCACAATAGAGACCTATACCTTTATCATCACTGAGGGTGCAGAGGAGATTCACCAGAATGTGGCCTGGGATGGAGCAGTGCGGTTATGAATAGAGACTGAAGAAACTTGCTCTATTCTATTGAGGTGGAGGAAGTTCAGAGGAGGCATGACTGAGGTATATAAAATAAAGGGGTATTGATAGCTAGCCTGCAGGAAATATTTACCCTTATCAGCGACTGACAAAACTTAGATACCATGTTTTTAAAGGGGAGTAAGATTTAGAGGGCCATCTTCTTCACCCAGACAGTGGTTAGTAACTGGACAGTACAGGTACTGTGAAAGTGGTTGAAGCTGGGTTCCCCGGCAAATTTTAAGAAGTTTCCAGGCCAGCACTTGAATCACTGGGTAACTGAGTAATTCTGCAGCGAGTAGCTTGCAAAAGTTGTCATACCTTGCTGCATAAAAATAGGAAAGCTTTGGACAATGTGTTGGGTAATAGGATTAAGATGGAAGGATGCCTATATGTTCATGTGGACAAGGTATACTGAATGGCCTGTTTGTCTGCTGTATGATCCTATAATTCTATGACTTGTTATTGATGTGACTAACATAAGCTAAATAGCTACTTTATATCCTTGGCTGCTGAAGGATTCCCTCTTCAACACTCATTGATAGTAACCAATTTGACCTAAATTGCTTTGATTATTATTACATAGAGAGCATTTAATTTTCAGATGTAGAAATTCTTAGTCATTCAGGAAAACTGAAAGATCAGAAGTAAGCCAGGCAATGTAAAAATTAAATGTAGTGCGCACAACCGCTTTTATAGCCCCCTATGACAATTAACATAAAAGTCACAAACACTGAAAGCTGCTTTCATTTGTTTGGTTTTATTAATTGCCTTTCCATCTTTTGTACATTCTTGTGTTATCTTACCTGTGGAGGATGCCTGTGGCAGTGTGAGGAGCACCTATCCCATCCTATCAGCCTACAATAATGAGTTTAAACATTGGTTTAAATGCTATGAAAATCAATTGCAAGATTACAAACTAGAACTTTTTTTCAGAAGGTACCTATTATAACAAGTATTGCAGAATACATTTTCTAACTGAGTCCCAATAAAGGGTTTAAATGGTACTTTCACTTCTTACCATCATTGGTCATTTTTCAGTAATAATATGAACTACGGACCATACTATAGAATTGTAATATGTTGGACGTTAGTTGCAGTACATTGAAGAAAATCTAGATTGTACCTCATTAAGTTGAAATAATTTACTTTTACTTCACTGTTATTACTAATTGGAATAAGTTGTTGTTTACTTTGTTGATAACAGAGATTCCTTCCCAGTCAGCAGCCTTGATACTTCAAGGTATGTTCCTTTCATTCACTGTGTACCCCTCAAAGATAACATTGATCTGCAATCTGCATCAATCTTGTCCTTTAAAGTAGACAATATATCCCCAGGACTTAAACTTGTTCGAGAGAATTATTGATGAGCTAAAGAAAATCATAAAAGGCAACTCATATTTGACTTCTAGTGCATTCTCCATTGCATTTTGATCTTTTGGAGAGGCTATTACAGCTTGGGACTTCAGAGTTCAAAGTTCAATTCCAACGCCGTCTGTTAAGAGTGTCTGTTCTCCCCTTGACCATGTGGGTTTCATCCACGTGCTCTGGTTCCCTCCCACACTCCAAAGATGTACCAGTTCATAGGTTAATTGGTCATTGTAACTTGTCCTGTGATCAGCCTAGGGTTTAATAGGTGGGTTGCTGGCTGGTGGAGCTTGTTGGGCTGGAAGAGCCAATTCTGTGATGTATCTCTAAAAAAAATTTTTGATATTCGGTTTATTTTTGTTACATGTAATGAGATGCTTTTGTTTGCATGTCATCCAGGTGGATCATTCCATACATAAGTACATTTAGGTAATACACAAAAGGAAAATAAAACAATGCAGAATATAATGTTATGGATATGGAGAAAGAGAAGTGCAGGTAGACAAATGAAGGTAATTCCATGTACCCCCAAAAATTGCAAACTTTTTTTTCTCTCCATTTAAACATCTGACCAAATTGTTTATTATATGATCATTGGTTTTGCCTCTGAAGTGCCTTCATTGTTTTCTCTATAGTAGAAGGGCAACCTAAATGTCTATTGTTAATCTTCTGGAATATAGTTTCAGTATTTCAGTGTTTGAAACCAGGATGTGCAGTGCTGAGTGACTTTGCAGCATGAAAAGAAAGCTGACTAAAACAGAACCACTGAGTGTTTTAATGCAGATTGCCTGAGGGTGGCTCCATGTAAACAGACAAGACAGAGCTCAAACCAATGAACACTAAATCCTTTTTTCCCTTCACAATTCTCTATAGTATTCACAGTTTAATTGTAATGAGAAAATTAGCCATGGTGTTTGGAATGATTATCTGTCTCCCATATAAAGCTTGCAAAATGGTATGGTTGAGGATGTTCTGATTTGTAAACAGTTTTGCGTGCTATGTTATGAAACAATTAACACTTGCCCAGTAATGCACCTCCTTTTTGCAGTTCAATTTCAGTGAGTAATCAATTGTAAAAGAAAATAGTGAACTTACTGCTTCAAAGTTTGCTGCATTTTTCCACATTCTTGCATCTGACCCACTATTACAGATAGGAAGCTTGGCATGTCCAGTGATCTCCAACCCACTCTCAAATGTCAGTCATTACACAGACCACATGCAGAAATAGGCAGTCACAGCTCCTGTATTTAGAGAGACCTGGCTGGCTATGGAGTCTATAGTGGCAGCTATTACTTTGGACTCCAGTTTGTAAGTTTCACCTAACCCTTCCCCGTCACATTCTTGCATTGTTATCAGCCTCCATCCCCACATGCCTAGATAACCTGACCAATCAACTCCCCACATGTACCACTGTTGCCTCACCTCAATCACCAGTTAACCACCCATTCTGCTGTCCTCCCAGTTCTACTCATCCCTAGCACCAACTTTTAACTTGACCTCTGAACTACCAAAGTACAGCCCAACACGTGATACAATTTCCCACCCTTCTCTGCCAGTGGATCACCTGACCCAACCTTTTAACTCATCCCTTGCAGTAACCTTATGACTGATACCCAGTGGTGAATTTCCGAATTCAATCCTTTCCTTTTGTCCCATCAGTAGCCACTATAGTTTGACCTCAACCCAACC
Organism: Hemitrygon akajei; assembly: GCF_048418815.1. NCBI lineage: Eukaryota > Metazoa > Chordata > Chondrichthyes > Myliobatiformes > Dasyatidae > Hemitrygon > Hemitrygon akajei. The sequence continues at coordinate 67,167,107 of NC_133133.1, forward strand.
TGAAATGGCAGTGCTGATAAAGGAATGGCTTTTCATTGTTTTCAGGCACATAATTGGGCTTTGCGCTATTGACTGTTAAATTGGTGAGCAGCAATCAGCAGTTTTGGGCTCCCCCTAAACATGCTCCATTATGTATCCAAACAGGTAATATTCAAACACTGTTTTAAAGCTTCACTAAAAATATCATTTATTTGTAGTTCAAATTAATCCAAGTCTTTAGTTGTAACTGTGGTGAAACAACTTATTTTCCTCCAATTATATTTTCATCTGATTGAATCTATTTAATTAGTAAACTTTCTTTTCCAATAACCATTTGATTTTTGCAATATTTTTTCACTTAAGTTGCATTTCAACAGAAATAAATCTTATAGCAAAATAAACATTTATGTAGTGAAGTGCAATATGTATAAATCATTTAAAACAATGTGAGTACTTTTCTCAATATACAGAGTTACACCTGCATGCACATGATGGAGAGAAGTGAAATTTTGGATTACTTCATGAGTGATTTATGTGACATAATCTGAAAATATAGACACTCTTCTAAGAATTATTTTTCAGATCATTATTGTCTTTTTTTTTCTCCAGACATAAAGTATCTGGAGTCTATGTAGCAAGAAAAATAACAAGAAATCATTTTCACGTAGAGCATGTTTGAGTTCTTTTTGAAATGAAAGGAGATGGTGTCTTACCAATACATGCTTTCTGCTAACATGTTGGTAGTGATGGCTGTTAGAAGCTCCAGTTTGCCTCTTAGTTCCAAAACGTTTATTTTACCATATATTGAAATTCCAATAGTGGGGGAGTTTAGGACCAGAGGGCATATTCTTAGGATGTTTTAGGGTGGATAATCTGTGGAATTCATTGCCATAGGAGATTCAGAATCAGAATCAAGTTTATTATCACCAGCATGTGACATGAAATTTGTTAACTTCGCAGCAGCAGTTCAATGCAATACAAAATATAGTAGAGAAAAATAATAATAAATAAGTAAATCAATTATGTATATTGAATAGATTTTTTAAAATGTGCAAAAACAGAAATACTGTATATTTTTTAAAAAATGAGGTAGTGTTCAAAGCTTCAATGTCCATTTAGCAATAAGATGGCAGAGGAGAAGAAGCTGTTCCTAAATCGCTGAGGAGGTGCTTTCAGCCTTCAGTACTTCCTACCTGATGGTAACAGTGAGAAAAGGGCATACTCTGGGTACTAGAGGTCCTTAATAATGGAAGCTGCCTTTCTGAGACACTCTTGAAACATCTCTTGAAGATGTCCTGGCTAATTTGTAGGCTAGTACCCGACATGGGAGCTGACTAAATTTACAACCCTCTGCAGCTTCTTTTGGTCCCTCCATACCAGACAGTGATGCAGCCTGTCAGAATGCTGTCCACAGTATAGCTATAGAAGTTTATGAGTGTATTTGTGGACATGCCAAGTCTCTTCAAACTCCTAATAAAGTATAGCCGCTGCCTTGCTACATCGATATAACTACCGGTACATCAATATGTTGGGACTAGGTTAGATTCTCAGAGATCTTGACTCCAAGGAAATTGAAGCTGGTCACTCTCTCCACTTCTGATCTCTCTATGAGGATTGTTATGTGCTCCTTCGTCTTACCCTTCCTGAAGTCCATAATCAGCTCTTTTGTCATATTGACGTTGAGTGCCAGGTTGTTGTTGCAACACCATTCCACTGGTTGGCATATCTCACTCCTGTACACCCTCTCACCACCACCTGAGATTCTACTGATAATGGTTGTATCGTCAGCAACTTTATTGATGGTATTTGAGCTATGCTTAGCCACACAGTCATGGGTGTATAGAGAGTAGAGCAGTGGGCTTAGCGCACACCCCTGAGGTACGCCAGTGTTGATCTTCAGTGAGGAGGATATGTTATCACCAATCCGCATAGACTGTGGTCTTCCGGTTAGGAAGTTGAGGATACAATTGCAGAGGGAAGTACAGAGGCTCAGTTTCTGTAACTTCTCAATCAGGATTGTAGGAATGATGGTATTAAATACTGAGCTATAATCGATGAACGGCATCCTGACATAGGTGTTATATTTAAATTAGAGTTTGCTAGATTCTTGATTATTAAGGGTGTCAAAGGTTACAGGCAGAATGCAGGAGAATAGGTTTAAGAGAGGTCATAAATCAGCAATGATAAAATGGTAGAGCAGACTTAATGGATCGAATGACCTAATTCTGTTCCTCTGTTTTATGGACTTATGAAATGATTGATGGTGTAATGTATACTTATCTCTTAAACATTGGCATCTTGTTGCACATGTGCAGAGGTGTGTTGCTTTCATGTTAGCTTTGTAATTGTTTCTTCTGAATTCCTGTGGGATATATGTAGAAATTTATTTGCTTCATTTGAGCATACAAACCTCATCATAATCAGCTTGTTCTTTTATCTCAGAAAGTAATAATGATTTATCATATTGCATATAATTGAAAATAATCATTTAAAGCCCTGTTCTCTCTCCACATTAGTGTACTGGATTGATGAGTCTAGTTTCAGTTTTAGTCTAGGCATGTCAGATGCAACTGTAGAGCACTGGGGATTTGAATTTTGATGTGTTCATTTGTTTCATAATTTTGTAACTGGCACCTGAAGGTAAAACTTGTCAGTGAACTCTAATATTACAGTAAATTACTTGTGTCATTTAAGTGTCAGATTTTGAAATGAAATGGCTACAAGGCTGGAGCAAGTTTTCATGTGCAGCAGGAGTGTAAACCTGGTTAAATTGGGTCATCATATCAGGTGATTCTTTCTTGCTATGAAGATGAATTTAAGAATGCCAAATAATTCGGACTTTACAATATTTCACATTATGCTGCATTTTTCAATAAGTAATTTGCTATGCATTTATTTGCTAAGGAAAAGCTAGCTCTTCCTGAACTTCTCCAAAAGAAAGTTACTTCCCTTTAATTTCAATGGAAAAGCCACTCCTTTGCTTCTATTTCTGTACAAATTATGTAAGAATATTCAATATAGCAAGAGAATTCGCCCCTCATTCATTTAACAAGGTTATGGCTAACCTTCTATAGAAATATCTTTCTCCTGCCCTGTGTACATATCCTTTGATACTGCTATTATCCTGAAATCCACGTCTCACTTCCGAATGCAATCTGTGACTCGGCCTCCTCGCCATACAGAGTAGAGAATTCCAAAGATTCTTCCATGCTTTGAAATTTGTTTTCATTTTTGTTTAAAGTGATCAGCCTCCTACTTTGAGACCGTGATGCCTGGTTCTAGTTTCCTTCGTCAGGAGAAAACTTTACCCCATAAGAATTCTGTGTTATTGAATGAGGTCATATTTCATTCTTCTGATATCTAGAGAAAAGAGGCCTAGATTACTTGATTTCTGTTTATATGATGGACCTGTCATCACATGGACCAGTCTAGATTCTCACTTTTAGTTCAAGTACCAAAACTGTATATGGCATTCTAAGTAAGGCTCACTAAGGGGTCTGTAAAGTGATGGTAAGACTTTCTTACTCTCATACTTCTGGTCATGAAGGTCAGCATGCTTTATCTTCCTACTCGCTGCATTTGCATGTTAGCTTTAAATGAATTCTGCACAATGGCACCCAGGCTGCTTTGGAATACCACCATCTTCTGGTCTCTCGTCGTTTAAAAGATATGATTATTTTTGTTTTACTCGTGAATGATTCAGGTTTTTCTAAATTGTAGCATTGTTGTGCTCAGCTTGTGTGTGTTTCTTTTTAAGTATTTTTTGCATCCTTATTCCTACTCATAATCCCAATGATTCTCATCAGCAGCAAACTGGAAAATGTGATATAAATTGTAAGTAGTTGAGGCTAGATGCCAACCCCTGTTGTTCCTTAAAGACGGCCAACTTCTTTTAGGTGTAAATAATCCAAACTAGTATATCACTGCCAATTTCATGTGTTTGAATTTTGTCCATCAGCCTGCTGGTGGGATTTTAAAAAAAATAAATCCAGCTACACCACATCAACTATTACCCACATCCAGACCCCAAAGAGCACCCATTGATTAAGTCAAGCATAATTTATTTTTCATAGATCCATGTTGGTTTTGCTGTATGATCCAAACATCTTGATATCACATTCTCATTATAAATTGCAGCATTTTCCCAACTGTCAATGTGAGACCACCAGGCTTGCAGTTCATGTTTTTTTGAACAATGTGGCATCACATTTGCTACCATCCAATCTACGGGAATCATTCAGAACCTACAGTATTTGGCAAGATAATAGCTTGAGCATCCACTATCTCTGTGGCAACCACTTTCAAAACTCTGGATAATGATCTAGGTCCTTTGGCTTTCAGGCTCATTAACTTCTCTAGTGGTATTTTTTCAATATTACTGTTTTCTTACAACACCAATTTGCACAGGATCTCTTTTTGTGCTATTTCTCGAAGGGTTTGTTTGTGCCTTCTTCCTTGAAGGCAAACACTTTGTCTTTGTTTAAATCCTCTGGCATTTCCTCCTTCCCCATTATAAATTCTCCCATCTGCCTATAAGATCCCATATTTGCTTTCCTGGCCTTTTCAAAGTAGCTATTAGAAACTCCTGTATTTGTTTTTTTTTGTTTTTCATTAGTTAACTCTCATATTCCTTTTTCTCTTTTATCAATTTCTTCATTATGTTTGAATTCTAAAACACTCCCAATTCTCAGTCTTGTTCAATTTTCAGGCAATTTTAATTTTTCTTAGATTTAATACTAAAAATTGTGTAAGAGAATAAAAAATGAGAGTATAACACTTCTGACATGCTCCCATTTTTATTTTCTGGTACTCTGATCTACCAATTGGTTACCATTAAAAGTTCATGCTCATCAATGACAATGCCACATAGGCAATCTGATTTATTCAGTCTGAGATGTTCAAACCATATAGTATTAATAAGGTAGACTTAAATATCTTCAGCATGTCTTGAACACAAGAGATTCTGCAGATGTTAGAAATCCAGAGCAACACACACAAAATGCTGGAGGAACTCAGTAGGTCAGGCAGCATCAATGGAAGTGAATAGACCATCAATGAGTAAATGAGTTCCTCCAACACTTTGTGTGTGTGTCATCACCATGTCATGGATTATTCTTCCCAGAAACAACATATAGCCGTAATATGTACCGTTTACTCCAAGGAAAATTAAAATTGCCCGAAAACTGAAGAAGACTGAGCATTGGGAGTGTTTTAGAATTTTCAATTAGGTTTAACAGAAGAATGAGCCCAGGATAGTATTTTACATGAGGGCAAAATAAGAAAGAGCATGAAAGTCAGCTGAACTAGCAAATGATGTGAAGGGACTGGTTAATTGAGATAGTGTAACAAACCTTAAAGGAGATCTTTCAGAACACATAGAATGCATTTCAATGGGAAAGAAAGCAATAAAAAAAACTTGAATGCAATTATATAAAGATAGGTGGCAGAAAATTGGACGCAATGTAAAAAAAAACTGCAAATGATAACTATAAAAGTTTACAAAGAAGCACAAAGTTATACCATAAAATAGTAAGAGTTTGTATGAACAGTTAACCATTAACAGAGTGTTGGTTCCATTGAAATTGAATCTGATGAATAAATATTCCGGGTAATATCCTGGTGAGTCTCTCTTGCATCCTTGCTAATGTTACCACATTCTGCCTGTAATGCTGCAACCAGAACTGTACAGCACTCCAAGTGAAGCCTGACCAGTGTTAACAGAATGTTGGTTGCTTAGAAATTGAATCTGAGGAATAAATAATAGAATACAAGAAAATGCATCAGCCTTTGTTGAGAAACTTGTAAACTCTTTTACCTGGATAACTCTGCCAATGATTTGCAGTGGAAACCATGAGAAAGGAATTCTTAACTACCGGTATGTAGACTCAAAAGTCAAGAACGTGTTAAATATATATTACGGTTATTTATGTTTCAATGAGCATTTAACTAATTTTACACAGGAATATTTAAATATGGTGTCTTTGTTTTATTATAATGTAGGCTAAGCATAATTACTAAACTGCCATAGGTTAAATGTTTCTCTATATAAGACAGGTGTGCATAGATGTCAGAATTGTACTTAATCCTTCATTGCGTTGCAGCATTTTTATTTGGTAAACCACCTTGCTGCCAAGCATGCATATGACAACAAAGGTTTACCTCTTGTTATTTCGACTACATGAAATATACTCTGATGATGCCTGACACAGTGTTTTCCATATTGTGGCCTTTCTTTGGCGGATACCTGAAAATAGGATTTCTATAGATTGGACTTCCCTTTGCAATTCTAAACAAGGGATTTACATGGAGTAGCAATCCCTTTACACCGGTGTCTGCAGCTGTCAGCTGTCTGTTAGCAGCTGTGATGCATCAAGCTTGCTGAGCAGACAATCATTATAATGAGTTCTCACAGCCAGCCTAACAGGAAGCCATATTTAATAATTTTATAAACATAATACAGACTACTTAATAAAGATTGAAATACTCTCATAATTAATTGCCATGAAGTGGTTAAATAAAATCCTACATTTTGTATGATTCTTTGAAGGAAATTATCATCCATATCTATAAAAACTAGTTTATAAGGGGCAGATGTATATAAATAGTTATTATGGCTTATGCCTCACATAATTAAGCACAAGATTTACTGGATATTCTATGGTAGAGCTACTTTTGTAAGTACATTAATTCATTTAAGTTCAATTGGTTTCTCTTGATTTTGTTGGTGAACGCTGAAGATACATGCCTGTGAAGGTGAGCTGGATGACTAACAAAGACTTTAGGATTTTAGCGTCAAGCTATGCCTATGTGAAAATCGTTGCTGCAAATTTTGTGGTGTAGTGTACACCAATACTTTGGCTTTCATTTTGACCACGAAATCACAGTCTTTGTTTTCAGTAATCTGAAGTGAAGACTTTGTCTAAACTAGTTCTTACTGTGATTATTACCAGTCATGCACATCTTCTCATTCATTATCAGTTAATTAAACAATCTTTGCAATATTCACATAGATGCATTGTACAGTGAAATAAAAAGAAAGCAGACTTCCAGGGCCATCAAGTCTGAATATCAGTTGTATGCTATGGTTGGAAATCTCATTAAAAAATTACACTATCTCCTGATGAAAAGCATTTAAAAATAAAATGAAGCATAATGGCATTTCACATTGGATTACATTAATGGTGTTTGTAGAACATCCAGTTCCTTTCAACAGCAGGGCTTTACATCCATACTTTATATTCAGTAAGAATTTAGAAGATAATCTTTTTTCCTTAAAAAAAGGAAATGCGCTAATTTAATTTTATTGTTTTCCTTGCCCCACATGTTGAAGCTGAGATTAATACTTTGAAAATAAAGGATCAGAAATATTAATCCTGATCCATTCTTTATGCATTTTTGCTTGTTTTCAGTTTTGTCATGTGTTGGAATATGCAACAAGACAGATCTCTTTCCTGTGCAGTCCCTATTGTGTTATGGAAGGCCAAACCAGGAGTGCAGCAGAACATATCACATTTGTGGCTTAGAATGTTCACAGACAATACAGACCTTACACTAATTCCTTATTTCTTTGATAATTTATAGTCAACGATCTATGAAAATTTGTGTCTGTAGTTTTTAGCTTGATCGTCATATACCTCTGTTCCTTGCAGTTATTTCCCACGTGCTACAGTGTATGCTGCAGGCCCTTGATTTATTTCTGATTATGTCCTTGTACCACTGTTCTTGTGTAGTTGTCAAGTAAAATCTTGGAATGCATGAACCATGTTTACATATCTTTCGGTCATTCCGGCAAAGCTCTGCTGAAATAAACATCACTTTGAAACATCTGACGTTACTCATCTCAAGAGTAGCAATGTGTGCAGTCCTGTCTGGCTGCACTAAAAGTTCTGTTTTTCAAAGAGAGTGAAGATTTATGTTGTCATATTTCAGAATGTGTGGCAATAGCTAGTCCAAATCTCACAGCCACACAACAGTATAACCAGAGCTGAATCATGGACTGTGCTGCAGCCTTGGTCCCCAGAATTACACCACACTCAACCCATGGTCACTTTGTCAAATAACCAGTAGCTTTGGGAAAGTGAGAATTAATATCACTGGGCGGCATGCACAAAATGAGGAAGAAATCGGTAGGTCAGGAAGCATCCATGGAATGGGATAAATAGTCGAAGTTTTGACTTCAACTATTTATTCCTTTTCTATTGATGCTGCCTGACCTGCTGAGTTTCTCCAGCATTTTCTGTGTGTTGTCCTGGATTTCCAGCATCTATAGAATTATGTGTTTATTAATGTTACTGTCAGTTCTAACATTAAAATGCAGAATACTTCTTGGGTACTAAACATGTTTTGAAATTCACTGTTGTTAATCTGACAAGTGTAACTGAAGTAGATTATTACTTCAGTTTACTTTAGGTGATTGTCAATCATGTAGCTTCTGCACAAAAGTCAGCTAGAATTTGTACATCTCTGTGCCCTAGTCAGCATTTTAAGGTAGTAACAGTCACCTCTTTGGTTTTGGTTTTCAAGTATTAAGGGTCAAACTATTTATTTGGATTCAGTTACAGTACCTATGATTGTGTTTGGGCCTGAGTTGAGGGACAGGCTGGTTCGGCTTCGCTGCTCTGCTCTGTGCTGAACTAAGAATCTGGGCAGACCATCTGTGGACTTCAGTTCAGAATACTATTTGCTCGTTTATTGTTTGCATGATGTGTTTTTTTCTCTCTGTACCTTCTCTGGTAGAAGGTTTTCTTATGGTGTCTTTTGGGTTTCTTTGTTTCGTGGCTGTCTTAGGAGACAGATCTCAAGGTTGTACAATGTATAATATACACATACTTTGATAATAAATGTACTTTGAACTATTCCTCAATTTGGGAAAACCATCTGAAAAGTTTACTGCACACACATTCCTCCTTTTTCAATTATTTGCACCAAAAGGCCCCAGCATTCATAACTCTTTGATCATCTGGCAAATGAGAACAACATGTGCATTTGTCTTGAAGGGAAAGGACAAGAACGTCACCTTGACCTTCACATTGTTCTTGTTTGGATATTCGGTTTAGCCACAAACTTTATTTACAGGATACAGAAAATGAAATAATGGCCTGTTTTTTTCAAAATCAGGGCATTTTATGGCATGACTTCTTAGTTGGGCATTTTCTCTTATTGTTTAGTTCAGAATAGTTTTGCATGTAAACTGCAGGCAATTGGTTTGATCCACCTATACAAGCTAGTTTGTCCATAAAGTACCTTTATGCTGAGCAGTGCCTTGTAAATTTTAACCTGCAGGTTTCTTTTGTATTCAGATAGTCACAAAGTAAACGAAGGATAGTTGTGCATCCTGGTGGCAGGATGATGATTTTACATTCAGTAAAATTCAGGGCTGCATGTTAATACAGTGAAGAGTGGATCTCAATGAACTGCAAGGTTAAATGTAGAGCTTTGCAAAGTATCCAGCAACTTATAAAACATTTGCAGTTCTCTTCCTCATGGAGAATGATTTGCACATAATATCAAGTGCTTGCACAAAAATTTGGCACAATATTTGTTACATTGTATTTCAATTAGTTTCATATTCATAAAAATTTAATATACAAATATATTAGTGCAAGTGGAGCAGTAAAATATTATTTTCAACAAGTACTAAAGTTAGATATTTTGGGATGAAGGGTGTGAGGGTTAGTAATAGTCTTACACACTTCCTTTACATGAGCTTTAATGTTGTGATAAACTTCTGCTGTGGCTATGGTACTTGCTACAAAGATTTTTAACTGTTTGAGGCATTGCTGACCTGTGAAAATTATGTTGAGTTCACATAGGACTTAATATTTCAGTTTAACTGATAACCTCAGGGGAGAAAAACAAGAAAATATAGATTTTTTACACATGAAACACCAATTTTAACAATACCAACTGTGTATTTTACTTTACAACAGTTTTCCAAACTTGAATGTTGTCTTTCAATCCCAGACCAACACTTTTGTATGTGGATATGTAATAGGATATACTACTCAAAGAAGTGAATAATGTGGTGGGAAGGGGTTGTTGATACAGAGGAAACAAACAGTAAGAGTAAGAGATGACTTTGAATACATGGATATTATTATTTCATTACCAACCAGATTTTACATAACAGATTTTACTAAAAATAAATGAGCAAACACTGCTGAAGTGAACAAAAATTTAAAATTGAAATATTTAGTGTAATGTATGGAATACTTTTTTTTTTGCATTGTTTCCAATTTTCCAAAGCAAACTTTTCAGAATCGCAATCGGGTTTATTATCACTGGCATGTGACATGAAATTTGTTAACTTGGCAGCAGCAGTTCAATGCAATACATAATCTAGCAGAGAAAAAAAACAAATAATAATAATAATAAATAAAATTAAAAAATAATAAATAGATTTTAAAAACATGTAAAAACAGAAAAAGTGAGGTAGTATCCAAAGATTCAATGTCCATTTAGGAATCAGTTGGCAGAGGGGAAGAAGCTGTTCCTGAATCACTGAGTGTGTGCCTTCAGGCTTCTGTACCTCCTACCTGATGGTAACAGTGAGAAAAGGGCATACCCTGGGTGCTGAAGGTCCTTAATAATGGATGCTGCCTTTCTGAGACACCACTCCCTAAAGATGTCCTGGGTACTTTGTAGGCTAGTGCCCAAAATGGAGCTGACTAGATTTACAAGCTTCTGCAGCTTCTTTTGGTCCTGTGTAGTAGCCCTTCCATGCCAGACAGTGATGCAGTCTGTCAGAATGCTCTCCATGGTAGATCAACTGTTCATTATAAATGATTTTCATAGAACCATGGATTAATTAAAACATATCATTGTTTGGCTATCTGATCATCTCTTCACCAGACCAACTCACTATTTCTGTAAACTTGTGTAAGTCTGCAGATGCTGGAAATCCAAAGCAAGACACACAAAATACTGGAGGAACTCAGCAGGTCAGGCAGCATCTATGAAAATGAATACACAGTTGACATATTGGGCCTAGACCCTTCTTCAGGACTACCCCCTGCCCATTATCTGCTGTTCTGCAAACTTCTTTCACTTTTGAAGACCACAGTGCATCCTTCATATCCACAGACAAGGTGTTCCACATTCTAATTATACTGCCTTAAATTGTTTTTCCTCTTTGTTCTTAATTTTCTTTCCCTTTATTTTTATACAATCACATCTACTTGATTCCACCAAAAAAAAGTCTCCCACAATTCACTCTGCACAGACCACTCATAATTTTATCTACTTTTTAAATATCATTCCACAGTCTCCTTATCCTCAAACATTCAAAGGCTATTTAATCTATTCTGGTAATTGTATGTCCTCATCCCAGAAAACATTTGATTTCTGAAATCTCTCAGGTGTCACTTTATTCCTATAATCAGGTGACCAAAACTGAAACAATACTACACTTACAGCATAATCTTCTTATGAAGATTCAACATGAGCTCCCTGATTATATACTCTGTCTTCCATTAATAAAGCTCAAATCAGGCTGTTGGCCAGAATGAACTAAAATCTACAAATCACTGAAGAGGAATGAAGCAACGCTGGTGGAAGTAGACAAACCAATTGTCTTTGTTCGTTCTGTGGTGTTGAAGAAATAAAAGCTGCTGTATCATGAAGCTGTTTTGTAAACTCCATTTTGTGAGCTAGCTTGTGAACTTGTTATGCTCAGGAATACCAGTATCAAAATGCTTTAAGAGGGCACAATGATGCTTCTGATAATCTGCTGAACTAAATATAATTTCCAACCAAGAAGTTATTTGTGAGGTGTTCTTTAGTAAGATAGAACATGCAGATTTATGAATAGTGTAGCCTTTGTCTGACCTGAGTAACCTGAGCCTAGTAGCTGGCTTGTCTGCTCTTATTTACAATAAAAGACATTAATTACCAATTGTTACTTTTTTGAGCCTCCAAACCCTGTGGTCCTCTTGGAGGTCAGCCTAAAAAGTTGACAATTTATTCGTTTTCATAACTGCTGAGTTCCTCCAGCATTTTGTGTGTGTTGCTCTGGATTCCTAACATTTGTAGAACCTTCTGTTTATACACAATTAAACATTTTCTCTACCTACCCTGCCATTTAATGATTTGTTCACACATGCCTTTACTGTGTCATTTGTCAAACAATTGCACTGTTCATGTACAAAGCACATTAAAATGCTGGAGTAGGGTAATATCTTAATGTCTGAAAATGTGAGGGAGCAATTCACATGGAACCTTTCAATAGAATTGATGCAAATTGATGGGAGAGTTTATTCATTGAACTAATTAAAACAAGAAGAAAAGAGCAGAATAATGATTATAGTTGAAAGATCATTGATTTTCTTTTTATCTTTGCGAGATCCTTCTTTCCTGTGCTCTTAAGTTAGCAAACGTAAGAATTTTTAAATTGTAGTTTTCAAGTAAAATATTTCAAGTATCCTTACCTTGCATCCTCATTGAGCTGACAGAATTATAAGATAATTTTTCTTAATGTTTTGATCCGCGTTAATTTAGCAGTTTAAAATGAAACTTCACAACATTACTTTCAACTCTTAGATTAATAAACATATTGCATTTGATAAGTATTTATACATAAGTACTATTCTGTAGATTGGTACTAGATACTGGTACAAATTTAAACAGGATAGCTGGAAAACAATGTATTTTTAATATTCAAAACTAATAGAGAAATTGTTGAAACTTACTAAATTTACATGACTGATGTAGCAGCTTGGAAACAGTAAATGTTTTTCACCCTCTGCATGCCACCTTAGCTAAACAGAGGAGCACTTTTAGTTTAGTTATAGACCAAGACAACTGCACTGCTCCAAAGAGCACTGTCTGAGGTCGTGCTTACCCTTGGCCATTAAGCTTTATACTGAGACAATCTATAGCCGGGGAAGTGATGCCTCTCTCCTGTTAGACTCTCTGTGGTAATTTATTTTTTTATTTTTTCTACTTCTAATATTTATATCTGTGCACTTGTAATGCTACTGTGACACTGTAACTTGCTTTGGAGTCAACAAAGTATCTTACCTATCTAAAAATGCACATCAAAAATACGAAGTTCTGTATTTCAGAAAGTAACTACTATTTGGCCTCTACATTGGTGAGTCCCATTGTAAATTGAGGGACCTCCACTCCATCCGCCAATAGCAGAACTTCCCAGTGGCCAAACATTTTAATTCCAGTTCCCTTTCTGACATGTCAGTCCATGGCCTCCTCTTATGCCATGATGAGGCCTCCCTCAGGGTGGAGGAGCAACCGCTTGTATTCCATCTGGGTACCCTCAATCTGATGGTATAAATATGAGCTTCTCCTTCCAGTAAAAAAAAATTCCCTCCCCCTCCCCTCTTCTTCTATCCCCACTCTGGTCTCTTACCTCTTCTCACCTGCCTATCACCTCTGTTTGGATCCCCTCCTCCTTCCCTTTCTTCTATGGTCCATTCTTTCCTATCAGATTTCTTTCTCTGCAGCCCTGTACCTTTCCTACCCTCTTGACTTCACCTATCCTCCTTCCCCTCCCCCCCCCAACCTTTTTTTATTCTGGTGTCATCCCCCTTCCTTTCCAGTCCTAAAGAAGGTCTCAGCCCGAAACATAGATGCTATCTGACCTGCTGATATGCTCTAGCATTTTGTAAGTGTTGCTTTGGTCTTCAAGATCTGAAGAATTTTCTGAAATTGTTTGGTGTCAAAGGCTTCCCTTGAAGCACCAGGGCCATTGCCAGCCAAATGCCTGATCTTAGTACATATTAGAATTGGTGTATCAATGTGTATTACTTTGCACTTTCCAGTTGTCAGCAAAGACATGCTGTTAGTAGTAAAACCAAAAATGTGCTTCATAGTGAGAAAGAAAGTGGGCACAAAAATGGCAAAAATCACACTCAGTCTGGAGAAGTGTGAGATAATATATTTGGGTATGGTGACAGGTCAAAGAAGTACATGATAGGTACATAACTGGATTGAAGAACTGAAGTTGAATTGAAGAATTCCCTGAAGGAACAGTACAGATACAAAAGTAGAAGAGAGGGAAGAGATTTATGGAAGTGTTGCTAGAGCAGGTGACTTACAGATACGAGTAGAGAGAATCTATTATGGGCTTGTTTCCACTGGGATCTAAGGGGACTGTGTAGAGGTTTAATTGAAATACATCAGATTCTGAGAAGTATTGGAAAAGTACACAGAAAGAAACATTTCCCTCAACAGAGGGATCTATAACAAAGGATCATAGATTTTGGATATGGTAGAAGAATGTGAGGGAAGTTGAATAACAAAAACTTAGTGATTGAAAAACATTAGTGAGGTGCGGAACTCGCTATCTTATTTGCTGAGAATTTGAATTGTTTGCTGTTTCTACGACAGCTGAATTGTATGTGGATGAGAAATTGAAGAAGCACAACCTGAAGGGCAGTGGACCAGGAACTGAGAAGTTTTTAGGTGTGATAGGCTGAGTGGGCTCCTTCTAGATTCTTTAGCAGCTCCTTTGAATCCCACATAGAAGAAGTATTTTGTATGGATCACCCATCTTATACAATATGTGCTGATACTACTTGTTAAACAAGCTTCTTCCAATGCCCTTTTTGTCTTTCCTCTCAATACTGATGGAAGACTGGGTAGGGGTATATGGTGAAGAAGATGCAGGAGGCATAGATCTTGGAGAAAATAACATCAAGTGCAGCAGCTGAAATTCTTGGGAAGCCATAATGTCCACACATCTCATTATGCTTTTTGCCACATATGAGCTAAGGTGCACAATTAATTTTCTGACACATCAATTTTTTAATGCAGAAAATACAGTACTGATTCACAAGTGCAAACATTTACATCCTATTCGTCTAATATTATGATTTGACATAGCATTAAGTAATATTGGACTTAAGCAATGATGCTCATTCTTTGGATTTGAGGGTGTATAGAATGAAGTATTCATAACAAGTACAGTGATAGAGTTTATAAAGATCATTTTCTTCTTTTACTTCTGCAGAGGGTAATGAAACAGGAGTGATGGACAGCCTGCTGGAAGCCTTGCAGTCAGGTGAAGCTTTCAGGGATCGCAGGAAACGTACACCAAGGAATCTTGGTAAGTGACAAACGCTGAGTGATGTACAATGAGGGAAGGAAAGTCTGACGCAAAATGCATTCTTATTGCTACCGACATAATAAATCTTTAAGATTATATAAAAATATTACTTACCAAAGGGATTATACCCTTTTCAAATATTAATTATGCACCTAAATGTATCTCAGAATGGCACAAAAAATTAATGTCTATTTTCTTCATGCAATCAAAAATCAGATTAGCTACTTTGATTCTGATACAAGCTTTATCAAAGTTACTGGCAGGTCAGTTGATTGAAAAAGTACAAAGCATGATACTCTTTGATATTTAATTCAAGGTAAAAAGGAAGATTTAAAACTTTACAGAATTCACCCTGATAGCACTTTGAGCCTATAATGTTATTACTTTTACGTGG
Organism: Hemitrygon akajei; assembly: GCF_048418815.1. Classification (NCBI taxonomy): domain Eukaryota; kingdom Metazoa; phylum Chordata; class Chondrichthyes; order Myliobatiformes; family Dasyatidae; genus Hemitrygon; species Hemitrygon akajei. The sequence continues at coordinate 67,182,541 of NC_133133.1, forward strand.
AGACTTTTAAATGTGAGAGCAGAATATATGGATAAAATGTGTACAAACATTTTAATAGTTATTAGTGTCTAATCTGACTGGAATGCTGGAAATGGATAGCACAGTTAATAGAACTGCTGCTTCATAGCTTTGTGGAGTTTACAGGTTCTTCCTGTAATATCCTGGGTTTTCCCCAGCTGCTGGAGTTTGCTCGCACGTACCACATTGGTAGGTTAATCAACCACTTTAAATTACCACCAATCTATAGGTAAGTAGTAGAATCTAGGGAACAATGATGAGAAATTGGAGACTATAAAATAGATTTAATGTAAATGGGTATTTGATGGTCAACATGGAAACACTGGCCTAAAGGGCCTGTTTCTGTGTGGTCTGGCCCTGTGAGTATCCAGTGCAATTAGGTCAATACTGCAAATGAAAACGTGGCAGTCCAGTGCATGCATTGAAGCTTACAGCAGTTTCAGTAATGAGAAGTGCAAACTTAAAATTATAAATATTTTTAATTAATGATCGAGCAAAATACTTGAATTGTGCCATTGAGAAAATTAAGAAAGCAATGTTGGGGAGTGGGGGTGGATGTACACAATGCTTACCTCATGTATTAAGATGTGCTTATCCATTGTTATTTTATTAAGAAAAGTTGAGTCATTAGCATATGGTTGGTTCTCTGAGTCCACAGTTGCTTAACAGATCATCATGACTAAAAGTGTTAATTTATTATCTAGCAGTTTTTACACTGTAGAGGCTTCCTTCAATGTAAATGCAGCTGTCACTTAATTAGAGTCATTTTTTGATAGCTTGCTTCCTGGTTGTTGCAGGTGAACAAGGTCCAGCTAGTCCAACATCCCGATGGCCTGTTGAAAATGGTAAAGGAAAATAAAATTAAAGTGCTTCTACTTTCCTTCCATCTATCTCACTTTCCAGTTCAGCTTAAAGCTCCTTAAAATGCTCTAGATGGATAATTGGCTGCAACCTTTATTTTGTGCCTGAGGCAAAAGTCTTATTGGGGACAATATGATGATGGCAAGTTTTCCCTTAATGCTAGTTCTGAAGAAATCTCTTTCTCAGATCTCCTAGCTCTGCTGTATTAATTTCACACCCAGCAGCTGCTCTTAACAGTGCTTCGGCATTAAACTCAAAATGTCAAGTATTGCACTTAGTCCAAACTTTTCCAATGGATTTTGGCCTTTTCCTGTACCTTGTACTTGAGAAATTTATCCACAATGTTATATCGTATCAGTGTTTTTGCCACAGGAAATAACAGCTTTAAAGATGTGTGTGTTATTATTATTTTAATAGGTTTGTCTCTTAGAATGTTGCAATGGAATATTAACTTCTTTCAATTCCATTTTTTGAACCATTTTCTTAGGTATCATGACCCATATAGCATTAAGTTGCAGCATAGTTCTCCAAGACCTCAGGCGTATTTTCATAGGCCAATTAAATATATTTCTGCTTCTTGATTAAGTTTCTATATCTATTTGCAGCATCATTAACAGTTGCAGATACTTTGTAGGTATTTTTGGCGTAATAAAACAAGCTTTACCTTTTTCAGAAGTTTCACATTTTAATACCTAATTTGAATTGATTGCACTGGCTGTCTGGAAATCAGCTGCAATTCATTGACTTAATATGTATGGCATATAAGTACAGTTTACGGCTCTTGTGAAAAGAAAAATTGGCCATTGCAAAATCAATACTGATATCAGTAAAGGAAGTCTGGTGAAACAGAGCTCCAGTATAATGAAATTATCTTGAAATATATCAATATATCAAGATTATGTGAAGTACCAAGACCAAATGGCAGAATTTCAGCTACATCTCAATGCACTGAGGTAGTTGCAGTAACCATGGAGATAAGAACAGTAATGAGTTGTTCATGTTATGTTTTTGTTATTTTTCTGTTTGACTTGGACAAAGCAAAGCCACTTGTAGTGCAGTCAACCTTGCAAAGAGCTTTTCACAAGGATTTGGGAACTAGTGTGTGAATTAGCATAGCTAATCTGCAAATTGGTGAAACAACACTTGACATTATCATATTTTGGCTACTCTCTTCAATGGCAAGCCCCAAGTATGTCCTATCCCTACTGGCAAGAATGACCAACCGAAGATAGTGACACATTGTATCCCAAGGCATCCTCAGTAACAACTTTAGACCACAGGGTGCTCATTAGGTAGGGCTGAATGTTGTCAAGGAACTGTCTTCCTGATTACTGCTCAATGTTTCCAACACACCAACAAAGGGTAGATAACCCAAGAAATTCTAGATCTGATGGAACAAAGAAGGTTAGTGAAAAATAATGAAGTACAATACAGAGAGCTAGACAGACAGACCAGACAGTTGTGCAATATTGCAAAAGAAGAATGGCTGAATCAAAAATGCAATGAAGTAGAAGGCCATATTAACACCAGCAAAGGAATGCACAAGAAAATTAAGGAAATTACTGGAATTAAGAAAACCTCCTCTACAGGATGCAGAAGATCAGCAGACGGATCCAGACTAACAGACCCTGATAAAGTAAGTGAGAGGTGGATTCAGTATATAGAGCAGCTTTTTGAAGATAATAGAGGAGAACCCCTAGAAATTAAGCACCCTAATTCTGGCCCACCTATTACCAAAGAGGAAATAACTAAAGCAATGAAAAGCATGAAACATGGTAAAGCCACTGGACCTGATGAAATTTCAGTGGGAATGATACAAGCCTTAGAAGATACGGGCATAGGTATTCTATTTGAACTGTTTAATGGCATATTTGAGTCTGGTGTATTGCCTGATGATCTCTTGAAATCAGTATTTATAACTCTGACAAAAATTCCTGGAACTATTGACTACGAAAATTATAGAACAATCAGTCTTATGAGTCACATAATAAAGATTTTGTTGAGAATTGTTCTGAGTCGAATTAAAAACAAGTTAAGGCCATAAACTTCTAAACTGCAATTTGGGTTTATTGAGGATAAAGGAACTAGGAATGCAATGTTCAGACTACAAATGCTTTCAGAAAGGGCAATTGAATATCAAAATGATGTCTTTTTATGTTTTATTGATTTCACTAAAGCATTCGACAAAGTGCAACATGAGAAATTATTTCAAATTCTCGCTAAACTAAACATTGACTGAAGGGACCAACAACTGCTTCAAAATTTATATTGGAATCAAATGGCGGCGGTAAAAATTGATGATAATATAAGCAGTTGCATTAAAATTCAAAGAGGAGTGAGACAGGGATGCGATGCCTCATCAGAATTATTTATTATCAATATTGAAATGATTCTCAGAGAAATAGAAGACCTAGATGGGATAAAAATTGGAGGTGTTAACATCAACAATATAAGATATGCAGACGATACCACCCTAATAGCAAGTGCTGCAGAAGACCTACAAGTCCTCCCAAACAAAGTAGTACAAACAAGTGCAGATTTTGGTCTAACCATCAGCTGTAAAAAAAAACACAGATGTATGGTAATATCAAAACAGCAGGATACTCCCAAATGCCAATTGTACATCGGTAACCAAGAGATTGAACAAAAGACCAGTTTTAATTACCTTGGTAGCTTTATGTCACAAAATGCTAGAAGTAAAGTAGAAATAAAAAGAATTGCCATCATCAAAACCAGCTTCCAAAAAATGAAACCCATTTTTACCAACAGACACATTTCTATGACAACAAGGCTTAGGCTACTAAAATGTTACATTTGGTCAATCTTGCTGTATGCTTCTGAAACATGGAACCAGAACTCCAAAAAACTTAGAAGCAACAGAAATGTGGTTTCTTAGAAGAATGCTGAAAATATCATAGATATAGGGTAACTAATGAGACGGTACTCCAACGTGCCCATACCAAAAGATCTTTAATGAGAACATTGAATGAGAGGAAACTTAATTTCTTGGGCCATGTCATCAGAATGGGAGAAATAGAATGTCTTACATTACAAGGCCGTATGCCTGGGAAACGCGGAAGAGGAAGACAAAGAAAATATATGGACACTGTGAAAGAACTAACAGATCTAAATGTGCAAGATATCATTGATGCTGCGAGGAATCGTTCAATGTGGAGAGCCATGATCGCCCAAGCGTGTAACATGCAAGGCACATGAAGAAGAAGTTTCTCTTTGATAAATCTGCAATCCTCCATATTGAGCAAATCTTCAAAGAAGATCTGCAAGAGAGTTATAAAATCTTTGCTCCCAACAGAATTTCCCAGGTGTGCCCTGTGTTTATAAGCCAAAACAAATCCAATCCAGCACATTATTACCCAATCAGTCTACTCTCAGACATCAACAAAATGAGGGTGTTTTTGACGGTGCTATCAAGCAAAGTTTACTCTCCTTATTTTGCTCATTAGTGGGCACTTCGGGTTACATCTGGACCAGTCAGTTCCATTTTGGGGAAAGAATGGGTTTGTTCAAATGAGCTGGATATCCATTGATAGAAATTTTGACGGTAAGGATTTTCATGGATTCTGGATGAAATAGCCTGAAATGTTGCAATTGTTTACACAGCTGAGTGATGAGAAACATGACAAGCTAAAAATCTCTCATGAAGTAAGCGAAACAAAAAATAGGAGCAACAATGGTGGGTAGGTATGCAGAAGTAGACACTAGGAAGAGCAGAAACTAATTAAGCAGTGACAAATTGCAGTGATGGTAGTGTGTTTGGTCTGCCATTAGCTCTTTGTAGGGGCATGCACAGGGGTAAAGGAGTAATCTGAGTTCAGCACAAGACCAAAAACAGTAACGGAGAGCATGTCATTATATATATGGGTGAACAGAACCGCAGAGCCAAGAGGCAACACAGACTGTCAAGCGTTGTACAGGCATGAGAGAATGCAGATGCTGGAAATCTGGAGCAGCATGCAGACAATGCTGGAGGAGCTCAGCTGGTCAGGCAGCTTCTAGTAAGGAAAATCAACAGGGTCTTGGAAAGAAAGAGTGCAGAAGCCAGAATAAAAGTCTGAGGAGAGTGGGAGGAGCATAAACTAGCTGGTGATAAGTAAATCCTGGTGAGGGGGCAACATAGGGGAGGACAAAAGGTAGAAATGATGTGAGAGGCTGGGAGATAGATAGGTTGAATAGGCAAAGGGTTGAAGAAGAAGGAATCTGATAGGAGAGGGCAATAGAACATGGAATAAAGGAAAGGTGGTCAGTAACTAGAGGGAGAAAGATGTAGGTGATAGGCAGGTCATGACAGCAGAGAAGAGGGGAAAAAAGGGTAAAGGAGCCAGAGGCATATAGAAGAACAAGGGCAATAGGGTGAATAGAGGGGAGTGGTTACCATATATTTGAGAAGTAGATGTTAATGCCGTCAAGTTGCAGTCTGCCAAGATAGGACCTGAGCTGATGCTCCTCTAATCTTCATCTGGCCTCAATATGGCAGTTGAGGAGGCTGTGGACATATGAATGTGAGAATGGAAAATGGTATTAAAGTTCAACATGCATAAGTATATGTCACAATATACAGCCCTGGATTCATTTTCTTGTGGGTATACTCAATAAATCCATAATAGAATAATTGGAAGATTGCACCAATTTGGGCATTCAACCAGTGTGCAAAAGACAACAAGAAGCAAATACAAAAAGAAAGAAATAATAATAAGTATCAAGAAGATGCAATGAAGAACCCTTAAAGTGAATCCATGGGTTGTAGGAAAATTTCTATGATGAAGCAAGTTAAGTTGAATAAAGTTATCTCCTTTGGTTCAAGCAGCTGAGTTAACAGCAAAGGTGCCCAAGGAAGCAATGCAGTGGGTCTCACAGATGTAGATGTAGCCACTCTGAGAACACAGGATACAATAAATGAACCTAATAAAATGCTATCTCATTTTGGAAGGACTGTTTGGGCCCTGAATGGTGGTAACAGTGGAAGTGTTGGAGCAGGTTTAACACTTAGTATGGTTACGGGTGTAAATCCCTGGAGGGGGATTGGTGGGGAGGGATGAGCTGACAAGAAAGTCACAGAGAGAGTGATCCCTGTGGAAAGAGGAGAGGGGAAGAGAGGAAAAAGTGTATTTGGTGGTTGGATCCCATTAAAGATGGTGGAAGTTGCAGAGAATGATATGTTGGATGTGGAAGCTTCTGGGTTTGTAGGTAAGGACAAGGGGAAACCTATCCCTATTATTTTGTTGGGGAGGTGAATGGCGTGAAGGCTGTATTGATAGCAGTAGAAAAGAAATCCCATTATCTAAAAATAAATCTCTGATGTCCTGGAATGGAAAGTCTTATCTTGAGAAACGATGGAGCAAGACAGAGGAAATTGAGACAAAGGAATAGCAACCGTAATGACAGGGTGGAAACAAGTGTTGTCCATGTGACTGCAGGTTATCTTGACTACACCTTTGGAGGTTTGGTTTTTCTACAAACCTACTGACTCCCGCAAATACCTTGACTACACTCTTCACATCTTGTCTGGCTTCTGCCCTCTTCCTTTTGTCCTGATGAAGGGTCTGGGCTCAAAACATCAACTGTTTACCTTCTTCCATAAATGCTGCTTGACCCGAGTTCCTGCAGCATCTTATGTGTTTGCTCCAGTGAAGCAGTTGTGAGGTTTGAATATAGTACTGACATTTGTCATTTGTACCAAGTGCTCTGTTACAGTCAAGGTGAGACGGTAAGTGATTGGTAGATAAAATATAAGTCTGAGAATGTGTGAAGTTTCTGATGGGGTACAGTGAAAAGTAGCTTAAAATTAATAGCAGATATAATTTTCTGATGTTTTCATGCACAACTCTAATACTCTGTGAGCTGAATGTGTGCCAGTTGTTTTCATGTCATTCATTGCTCTTAGTTGCAAATTAAGTAAAAATGTCCTTGTCTAATAAATGCCTGCTTCCTATCACTCTGCTCTGCTGACACGTGTGCTCCCCTCATAACCTTCTCTACGTTGGCACAGTCACTCCCTCATCATCATTTCTACATCAGTCCAGGCACTCCCACGGTACCATGGCTGCATCAGTTTGGGTGTTCCTTGGTGTCATCCCTTACGCATCCTATACACTCCTCACTGGGTTGCTTGCCTGTGCCATCTGCTCATTAGCCTGGCCTCACCCTCTGAAACAACAGTTAATGAAGCATTCTTGTTGCCAGTGTTCAAGATAATGAAGCTTTAATTGTGTGTTTGTTAGTGCAGTCAAATGTTTTTAATGGCACAAGAATATCTCACGAAGGATAAAAAGCAATGACAGAATAAGCTGTTTCTAGCAGGAATTTCCATTAAAGTTGTTCAGAAGGGAATTTATGATAATCAAAAGATAGGGAGGAAGGAGCTGCAAGTAAACATTATTAGTATCTGTATGTACAAACAAAATAGGCGTTATACTCTTTCAGAAGCAGCATTTCAGAAATAAAAATGCATTATTTTTATTGGTCATATCACCATCATTAAAGTGTTAAGCTTCTGAGCATCATTTATGGTTATTAAATCAGAAGAATATAGTGGCAATTTCACTGAGATTTTCAAGTAGACTTGAAATTGCTCAGGCTTTCCATTTGAATTTCAAAAGTGAAAAGTGGTTGGTAGTTATTTTAATGATTTGAGCTGAACTTGGAAAGCCCTTTCAAAGACTTTCTTTTCAGATCTGAACTCTGCATGACTTTATACTTTGTTACCCTAGGGGAATATTTAAGCATGTTGTTCTGGGTATATATGAAAAATAAAAATATAATTTATTATACTATAATGAGGATAAATATGATTGATTCAAGAAGTTTTGCAAATCTTCATTGTAATGCCTTTGGACTGCTCAGAGTGATATTGATTGCACTTTCTTATGCTTCATGTACAGATCTCCTCCCCACTCCCACTTACTGAACCAATACTGCCTGCAAGCATGAGGACTTATTTCATTGTATGCAAATAGAATTAATCTTTATCTCTTGGCAATTGTTCATACTACATTTGTGGTTTTTGATTTCCTCTTTTCAATAAACCATATGGGGGAGGTGATGGCTCTTTGGTATTATCACTGGATTAGTAATCTAGGTACTCAACTAAAGTCCTGGTGACCTGGGTTCAAATCCCATCATGATGGTGATAAATTCACATTCTGGAATTAAATAGTATAATAGTGACTGTGTAAGTTATTGTCAATTGTAGTAAAGGCTTACCTTGTTCACTAAGGTACTTGGGGAAGGAAATCTTCCATCTTTAATTGGTCTCACCCACAAGTCACAGCAAAGTGGTTGACTCTTAGCTCCCTCTGAAAAGGACCAACTAGCCATTCAGATATAATAAACCACTAAAAGTCACAATGAAACGATGAAAAGTGGTGCACCAAGAATCAATATAGGCACTTGAAACGACAATGGCAAAATTGTTCTGTCAGCTTGATAAACACATATCTAACTTGATTCACTGATGTGATGAAATGATCTGTAAGGATGTAGATTCAAGATTGTTTAATGTCATTTCCAGTACATAAGTGTAAAGGAGAACAAAATAATTGTTACTCAGATCCAATGCACAAAAAAAACAGATCATGCCCTCCATTGGTCAGGGTGAACCAGGGATGCTTGGCTGACTTTGATATGCAAGCCCGGGCAATACGATATGGAGAGCAAGCTGTGACAGTAAGATAAGTAACACAATAATAATATAAAAATATAAATATGTAAGATGACTTGTATACGTTGATTATATGTCCATAAAGTGATGCTAGGCACAGTCTCTGTACATAAAGTGACTAACAGGAAATGATAAAGTATTGGGTTAGTGGGTTAGGGAGGGGTGGAGGTGTTGATCGGCCTTACTGCTTGGGGAAGGTCATTAGCATGTATTGCAGTTACTTCTTGCAGGATAGCATGCAAAACAAAGTTTTTCACTGTACCTCAGTACATTTGACATTAATAAACCACCATGACTTGCAAAGATATTGCCATTATTTCACCATCGCTGGGTCAAAATATTGGAAATCTCCCTCACATCATTGTGGCTATACTAACACCTTAAGAACTGCAGCAGTTAAAAAAGCAATTCACTACCAACTTGAAAAGGGCATTTTGGGATGGACAGTTGAATGCTGGCTTGGTTTATGAAACAAACAACTTCTGAATGAATTTTAAAAAGGGAATTTTATGCAACGCTACAGTGTCAAGGCAGAAATCACTCTGTCTGCAAATCAAAACTATCCAGTTCCTTGCAACCTTGGCATGTTTAGATGCTGAAATTAATCACTAGGTTATACAGTCTATCTCCTGTTAGATCACCAGGCAAGCTTCAATCTCCATTTCCAACCCATTACTTAAACAGCACTTTTCAAACCTCCTAAAGCAATCTGCGTCTGCTGTCCCACTCAAATCAAATAATATTTTCCATTGTCTCTTCCCTGTTTCTTCCTCCTCCAGAATTTTGGTACTTGCTTTCTAATGCACCCAGAATACATTTTTAGTAATGGATTTTTCAATCACCTTAATCATATACAGATCTTTTCAGCTAATAACTTTGCTGCAGAGCCCTGGGTGCATCTTCTATCTTTCCACTGCAGTGCAGATTTCCTTCTCTGCCTCCATTTGTTCACAAATAAATAATAAACCAAACAATTACCAGTCAACTTGATTTCAACAGTGGGCAAATTCATGAAATCCATTCCAATGAACAATATATGCCTTCATTAGGAAAAATGAAGTTATTGCAGATTTGTCAAGGAAAACTTGTGGCTGACTGAATCTTTTAAAAAGGCAGTGGGTTTGAAGTAGTCTGTGAATTTGAGCAGGGCTGTTAACTCTCATATGACAGACATGTTTAACACAAAATGTTCATGTGGTCCAAAGATAAGTAACAAATTGGATCCAAAGTTGCCTCGGTAATGGGAAGGAAGTGTTTTTGTGACTGGAAAACTCTTTTCCCCAAGGTTCCACAGGGCCAAGTGTGACATCCTAATTTTGTTTGTAATGTATATTGATGAATTAGACCTAAGTGCAGAGAGCACGATAAAGAGATTTGTAGGTGTTACTAAAATTAACCATGAGGGGGAAATTTTAGGATGCAAGAAGATGTATCAGTTGAGCAGAAGAGAGTCAGTGGAAATTAGTTCAGAGAAATGTGAAATAATCCATCTGAGGAGATGCAAAAAGACAGGCAATGAAGAGCTCTGTGGTAATATCACTGGATTCTAGTACTGGTTAACCATAGCTTGAGCACAGCTGGCAGTTTGGATCAGCACATTGTTAGAAATGATATTACAATGAAGTGAAGGTGTGGATGCTGAGATTATGAAAGATAGCAGGAATGGAAAATTGTAGCTATGAGGACAGAGGTGTACAAGTTAGGATTGCCTTTTTAATCAAGGTGGACACTTTTGAGACCTAATTAAGGAAGGTGAAATTATGAAGACTTCAGAGTGATGAATGGATAGAAACAAGTGCCATCATACATGGCCAAAATCCAAAAGATCAAAGACTGAAATAATTAGTTGGGAGACTGAGAGGAGGTGAAGAGAAACAGATTCACCCTGAGCATGGTCTTGCTCATTGAAATGGAGACAGAAATAGCAACCCTCATTTGAAGAGCTTTAGATCCAGGACGTGAAAAAGGGATGAGGTTAAGTAGATTTTTAATAAGAACAGGAAATGCTGGAAATATTCAGCAAGTCCGATGAATCTAGAGGAAGAGGAAAATTATTAATGTTTCTAATTGAAGATCCTGCATCAGAACTGCAAAGGAGAGACAATCTCGTAAAGCTGCAGGGAGGGCAGAGGACAAGGTTTATCCATGAAAGTCATCAGGTTATATACTACAGAAGTGAGCCTATCTATGTCAGCCTTTTGCTGAGCCTTTCTTCCCACTCTGCATTATTGTTACTCCCACTTTCTTTGGTTCAGGTTCTTTTGTGCATATTTTCACGTTACCTGTTCCCATTCACTCATTGGCCAAATCGCCTTATTTACAGCTTATCCTTATGGTCACCCTGCTTTTACCATATTAGAGACTTCCTCACTTTCCCATCCTCCCTGCAGATGAACGGGCTTCTCCAACTTGTGGAAAGGGTCAGCAACTTTAAATCATTTCAGAGGACCTATCCTGGGCCTAGCCCAGTTAGGACAATCACAAAGAAAGTATAGCAGCACCTTTACTTCCTTAGAAGTTTGTAGATTTGGCATGACATCTAAAACTTTGACAAACTTCTATAGATGCGTGATGGAAAGTATATTGACTGGCTGTAATACAACCTGGTATGTAAACACCAATGCCCTTAAAGGGAAAATCCAACAAGAGGTAGTGGATACAGCCCAGTCCGTCACAGATAAAGTCCTCCACACCACTGAGCACATCTTCAAGGTGCATCATTCACCAACAGGGACCCCTGTCACCCAAGTCATGCACTCTTCTCACTGCTGCCACCAGAAAAAGGTACAGGAGCCTCAGGACTCCTGGTCCTTGGTTGGTGCGGTTGTAACGAAACCCAATTTCCCTCGGGATCAATAAAGTATGTCTGTCTGTCTGACTCACACCTCCGGGTTCAGGGTTAGTTATTACCCCTCAACCGTCAGGTTCTTGAACCTGAGCGGGTAGTCTCACTCAACTTTACTTGCCCCATCTCTGAAATGTTCCCACAACCTATGGACTCACTTCCAATGACTTTTCATCCCATATTCTCAATGTTTATTGCTGTTTATTTATTTTTTTCTCTTTCTTTTTGTTTTTCCACAGTTTGTTGCCTTTTGCACACTGGTTGATGCCCTGCTGGTGTGGTCTTTCAGTGATTCATATATGGTTATTGGAGTTATTGTGTCTTCCCAGAAGAAAATAAACCAAAGAAAAAGTAGTCTTGTATCAAATTTATTTGAGAATAATAAGGGACACTTAAAATTTGTGTGGTAATTGCCAGTTAGCTTTATTTTCCCAAGTAAATGTTCCTGTATTTCCTAAATTGTTTTATTTAGTGATTTATCAACCCCACCCCCCCCAACCTCAAACTAATGCACACAACACTCTGTGCATTGAGTAGAAACTTGACTTGGTGAAAGGAAGTACACAGCATTGGATTAATCACCCCAAATCACTCAAATGTGATGTCAATTCAAGAACAGGCGTGAAAAAAAGGTAGCACCTACTTTCTTCTGCAAAATTCAACAGAACTGTTCATGCCCCTGCCTGAAATGAATTTCCACCTTTTGTATTTTCAGAACTGAAATAATATTACTTGTGAGATTATAAATAGTGACTCAGCCCAAGTGGTGTATTATAAAATTAAGTAACTGATTAAAATGAAATCCATCTTGTATATGCCCAGCAATCCATAAACAAACGCCTGACTCACTTTCTTTCTGAGAAATTTATTACAGTGATAAATTCATTTTGTTCCATCGTTAAGGCCATAAAAATAACAGTATTCATGTCTGTTTCTCCAGAATACATGTTTCAGATCTCATCAGATAAAGTTCACGGATAATTTATCAAATTTAATCAATGGAAAGAACTCACTATTCAAATAGCTGCTTTAATTTACCAGTGATTTTCTGGTGGGAGGAGATGCTATAATTTTGAAATCTCTGAACAAATCCCAACCCATACCCTTGTTTTCCATTTGATACTTTATTTTGTCAACTACTTTTCAACAATTCCAGAGACTGAAGTTCAAATGCAGAATGCTGTTTTCTCAGGTCATTCTGCTTGACTTTGTCAATTTGATCAGGCCCTTGTACACTTGTATCATTACTGCACAGGATAATGCCATTCTCCTTGTAACATTACCCTTTCAAGGATTCGGGGGGAAATTGGACCATATTGTCTCAGGATCAACTAATCTCAGGCAGTCATAGAGACATACAGCACAGAAATGATGAGAATGATTCCAGGAATGAAAGGGTTACCATATGAGGAATGCCTGGCAGCTGTTGGGCTGTGTTCCCTGGAGTTCAGGAGGAGGAGGGAGGATCGCATAGAAACATTCCAAATGTTAAAAGGTCTGAACAGATTAGACATGGCAAAGTTATTTCCCATGGTAGGGGATTCTATGACAAGAGGGCGCGACTTCAGGATTGAAGGATGTCCATTTAGAACAGAGATGCAGAGAAATTGCTTTAGTCAGAGGGTGGTAAATCTATGGAATTTGTTGCCACAAGTGGCTGTGGGTGTCATTGGGTGCATTTAAAGCAGAGATAGATAGGTTCTTGATTATCCAGGGTATCAAAAGGTATGGGGGAAGGCAGGGGAGTGGGGATGACTGGAAGAATTGGATCAGCCCATGATTGAATGGCAGAGCAGACTTGATGGGCTGAATAGCCTACTTTTCTTGTATTTTATGGTCTTATGGCAACAAGCTCTTCAGACCATCATGTCTGTGCTGGCCTTCAGAAATCCAACACTTGGTCCATAGCCTTCCATTCCAAGATTTTCAAGTACCCATCTAACTACTTTTAAAAGTTGTGAGAGTCCCTACCTCTACCATTCCTTTGGGTAGCATGTTCCAGATTTTAACCACCCTCTGTCTGAGAAGATTGTTTTGCAAATTTCTACTAAATCTCCAACTCTTTATGGCATTTGGTTGAAGACAACCATGCTAAGGGCAAATATTTTTTGCGATCTACTCTTATAAATTTGTGCACGTCAATGAAGTCCCTCCTCTGCTCCAAAGGAAACAACTCTGCCCAAACTCTTCCCTCATAGCTAAAACCTCCATCCATGTTAGTATCCTAGCGAATCTTTATTGTAATCAAATCCTTCATATAATGTGTCATACAGCACTCCCACTGCGGCTTAGCTAATAATTTGCGTAATTGTTCTGTACCTTATTTTTACATTCTCTGCCCTTGTTAATGAAGGCAATCAATCAATCTAGCTTCCTAACCACTTTATGTACTTCTGCTTCTGATTTTTTGGAGCCTTGTATGTGTACTCCAAGGTTCCTCTGTTTTTCATTGCTTCCAGTTGCTGCCACAAAACAACAGATCTCATGCCATTACTGTATGTCAGTGATAAACCTGAATCTGACATCACCTCAGACTTCTCACAATTATGTTCCATTTTTCTGACTCTTTTCCCCTGCTCATTAAATTTGTAACTGACTCAATACCGAAGACGGCCTTTGCTACAAAAACCAGCTCCAACCTTTGTCATCTAAAAATGTACTTATCCTTCCTCCTACATGCATGCCTAGATGATTAATGTGGATAACAAACAGTACGGGTCCCAACACCATTACCACAGGCTTCGAACTGCAAAACTACTTCACCTAGCACCCTCTGCCGTCTATGATCAAGCCAAGCTTGGATTCATTTTGTAAACTTGTTCAGGTCCTCTGAGATTTTACCTTTTGAACCAGTCACCCATGAGAAATTGGCTCAAAGACCTTATTGATGTTCTTGTAAGCTACACTGACACACACAAAATTCAGTCAAGCTAATTGCAGAGGCTCGACCTCCCCAACAAAGATATGCTGATTATTCCTTGATAAATCTCTGCCAATAATTTCCCTAATACTAATTTTACATTCACCAGCCTGTAATCACCTAGTTTATCTCAGCTGTCCTTCCTGAATAAGAATACTAATTCCTCCATTCACTCTTCACCCTTTCCATAGCCAGAGATGTCTCCTGTTATTTAACTATTAGGTGATGAACTGCGATCCCTGTCTGACAGGACACTTGTGCTGCATCCTTCTGGTATGTGCTCACATCTAATGAACCTCAATCACTCCTGTCCCCTAAGGTGGTGCTCCTCCGACCATCCTCAGGTCCTGACCTGCTGACGCACCCAACACTCTTAAAATCCCAAGACAAATCCCACTTCAGGTGGCCCAAGGCCCACCGCACACATCTTTGTTCTCGTGCCTGATCGTTGAGTGTGAGCTTTCATTTTGTTCCTGTTCAGAGATTTCTCTGCACTTGTTCAGAGATGCAGAATTATATTTGAACTTGTCACACCAATGACTGTTGATGACATATTGCTTTCTATTGTGGATTTATTGAGTACACTTGCAAGGAAATGAATCTCAAGGTTGTATATGGTGACATATATACACTTTGATAATTTACTTTGAACTTTATCCATCATTTGATCGTGGCTGATTTTGGTTTCCATCTCAACTCCATTTTACTGCCTTCTCTCCATTACCTTTGACACTCTTACCAATCAAGATCTTATCAACTTCTGCTTTAAATATACCCAATGACTTGGCCTCTAATGCCATCTTTGGCAATGAATTCCACATATTCAACACCCTCTAGCTGAAGAATTTCCTCCTTAACTCTATTTTAAAGGGACATCCTTCGATTCCGAGGATGTGCCCTCTAATCCTAGACTGTCCCACAATGGACACATCCTCTCCACATCCACTCTATCTAGGCCTTTCAATATTTAGTATGTTTCAATGAGATCCTCCTTCGTTCTTCTAAACTTCAGCAAGTACAAGACCAGAGGCATCAGATGCTCCTCATACATTAATCTTTTCATTCTTGGGAACATTCTCTTGAGCCTCTGTCCTGTCTCCAATACCAGTGTATCCTTTCTGAGATGAGGGGCCCAAAACTGCTCCCCGTACTCCAAATGCAGTCTGACCAATACCGTATAAAGCTTCAGTATTACATCCTTTTATACTCTAGTCCTCTTGAAATTTGAATTTCACTTGCATTCCTTATCACCAAATCAACCAAAAAGTAACCTTTAGGGAATTGGCATGAGGACTCCCAAGTGTCTTTGCACCTCTGATTTCTGAAATCGCTCTCCATTTAGAAAATAGTCTGCACTTTTACTCCTTTTACCAAAGGGTATTACCATACACTTCCTTACACTGTATTCTATCTGCCACATCTTTTCCCATTCTCCTTATCTCTCCAAATCCTTTTACAGACCCCTGCTTCTTCAACACTACCTGACCATCCAGTTGTCTTTGTATCATCCACAAACATTGCCACAAAACCATCAATTCTATTGCACAGGTTACTGACAAATAATCTGGGAAGTAGTGGACCTAATACTGACCCCTGTGGAACTCCACTAGCCACTGCCAGCCAACCAGAAAAGGCCCACTTTATTCCGACTTTCTCCCTTCTGTCATTCAGCCAATATTCCACCCATTTAGTTGAGATGATTCATTTAGAAAAAAAACTGCATGAAATATTTTTAAATTGTTTTCTTATCCTGAAGTGCTATATGAAGTGTTGTAACATACTATTTGCTTAGTATTTTAGATGAGCCATACCCAAATTTTTAATCATCATCTGCCTTGTCAATAATGTATGTTAGACCAAGTGCATCTTCATTTTAAATTGATCTTCAAGTGATGGTGAAGACGAGCTAGTTATTGCAAGAATTAGGCCAGGTTAGAATTTGCAGCTATGCTTTTCTAACACAGGTGAATGTGCCAAGTTGGATCTGAAATATTTAACTTAGTAGGCAGCCGTCGATCCCAGGGGATCATGGGTTTGTGCCTCTGGTGAACTGGGTGGGAAGATTTGAAGAACCAGCTATTGCCTATGCAGTGGGTTCCCCCTCTCAATGTCACTGATGTAGTCCAAGAGAAGGACAAGTGCTGATACAGCTTGGCACTAGTGTTGTCGCAGAGGTTGTCAGAGTGAAGTAGTAAACAACAGTAAACTGCCTTACGGACCCTGGATCCAGATTTCTCCCAAAGACTTTCCCATGGGTGGGTATTGCCGCAAGGCAGTGGATCTAGAGTATTTCATATCATAGCAGTGATACAATAAGAACACACTCATTGAATTAATTTAATATGCACAGTTTTGCACAACAAAGTTGTCTTCAAAATTGAAATCTATTAACTACATTATAGTGAACATTCTCATATTTTGGGTGTAATTTTCTGTGATGGGATTCTGCCAATTTTATTCTAGTTAAATATTTACATTCTAATATCAGGGCAAGAATTTTATAATAGCTCTTAAATATTTGAATGTTAGATATACAGAAACCAACTTTCCTAATCTAGTTGCTGGCTATACACCCACGGAGTGGTTTTTAAATTACTGACTTTCAGGCGTCTATATTAAATGTAGACTCTATAGTGATCCGTAATACAAACAAATTATTCTTTCATTGACTGTTTGCTGAAATGCCACAGGGTTTCGACAATATTGGATACATTTTTATTTGTGTTTTATAAATGTGTTATTAAAAACACTTGCGACAATAGACTTAAATTATTAAGTTTAAGAAACAAACACAGCAAAGCAGCATAAAAAAAGATTTTCATATATGTGAATTATTGTCAGAATCAGATAAGATCTCATCTGTTACCATCGTAAATTATTTTATATTCACACACCTAAAATTTCAGTTTTGTTCTCGCCCACTTGGTTTCATATAGAAATAAATCTAACATGACTTAATGTTTTGTAATACAATTTTGTTTCTGTCCAGAAAGAGAGCTTGGTAATATATTCACAGTATTTTGTACAATCCTCTACTTTCTGTGTGTTAATAAGTTTCTTTTCTTGTAGACAACAAAACAGAAATTTGGTTCTTTGGATCGTGCTATTAGAAATGTGCTAGCCCAAGCCCACTGGATTACCATCCGGTGGCACTAACCTCAGCAATAATGAAGTGCTTTAAGCAGCATAAAATCCCATCTTCCTGCTATATCGGATCCTTTCCAATTCACTTATTTATTAATTTAGTGATATAATGCAGAGTATGCCTTTCTGGCCCTTTGAGCCACGCCGCCCCAGCAAGCACACAAACCTGGTTTTACCCTGACCTAATCATGGAACAATTTACAATGACCAATTAGCCTACCCAGTATGTCTTTCAACTGTGGGTGGTAAGCAGAGCACCCAGAGAAAACCCAGACATTCCATGGGGAGGAAGTACAGAGACTCCTTACAGAAAGGTCCCAGAAATAATTACTGGACTCTGGAATGCCCTGAGCTGTAATAACATTGTTATAACTATACCACCATGGAATCCTCAAGTATATTTCTGTCCTTGGATACCAAGAACAACTGTTAAGATTTACTACACTGTGCAAATATCTTAGGCACATATATAGCTAGGATGCCTAAGACTCTTTTACAGCACTGTTTTATATATAGCATTGTACTGCTGTTGCATTTAAGAAAAACAAATTCGATGACATGACTGATGATAAAGCTAATTCTGATATGGGTCTGTTGTGGGTTGAGAATGGGAAGCGAGCAGGGAAAGGGGAAGTATGGTTGGGAAAAAGAGAAGGGAAAGGGGAGGGAGCAGGAATAATCAGAGAGACATTCTGTAATGATCAATAAATCAATTGTTTGGAATCAAATGACCTTGCCTTGGTGTCTCAGGGCTGGGTGTATCTACAGCTGTTTTATACACACCCCCCCCCACCCCCCGGGTGTGTGCTCAGCCTGCTGCTGATGCATGATTGTACTGCTAAATCCAGATCAAATAAAGCCATCGGGTTTATTAACACCAGCATGTGTCATGAAATTTGTTAACTTAGCAGCAGCAGTTCAATGCAATACATAATATAGAAGAAAAAAACACAAAATAATAATAGTAATAAAAAATAAATAAATCAATTACAGTGTAGGCCTTCGTTAGTCTCGATAGACCATGGATTTGCGCCTTGGAAGGTTTCCAGGGCACAAGCCTGGGCAGGGTTTTTTTATGGAAGACCGGCAGTAGCCCATGCTGCAAGTCTCCCCTCTCCACGCCACTGATGTTGTCCAAGTGAAGGGCATTAGAATCAATTACAGTATATTTATATTGAATAGATAAAAAATCATGCAAAAAAACAAATAATATATATTAAAAAAGTGAGGTAGTGTCCAAAGGTCAATGTCCATTTAGGGGTCAGATGGCAGAGGGGAAGAAGCTGTTCCTTAATTGCTGAGTGTGTGCCTCCAAGCTTCTGTACCTCCTGCCTGATGGTAACAGTGAGAAAAGGGCATTCCCTGGGTGCTGGAGGTCCTTAATGATGGACTCTCCTTTTCTGAGACACTGCTCCTTGAAGATGTCCTGGGTACTTTGTAAGCTAGTACCCAAGATGGAGCCAACTAAATTTATGACCCTCTGCAGCTTCATTCGGTCCAGTGCAGTAGACACCCCCGCCCCCCAATACCAGCCAGTGATGCAGCCTGTCAGAATACTCTCCTTGGTACATCTATAGAAGCTTTTGAGTGTTTTTGTTGAGATACCAAATCTCTTCAAACTCCTAATGAAGTATAGTTCTTTATAACTGCATCGATATGTTGGTCCAAGTTTGGTCCTCAAAGATTCTGACACCAAGAAACTTAAAATTGCTCACTCTCTCCACTTCTGACCCCCTAAGGATTGGTACGTGTTCCTTTGTCTTACCCTTCCTGAAGTCCACAATCTGCTCTTTTGTCTTACTGACATTAAGTGCAAGGTTGTTGCTGCGACACCATTCCACTAGTTGGCATATCTCGCTCCTATACTCCCTTCTGATAATGCAGCAGTAGTTGGGCTCATCAATGACAATGAAATGGCATACAGAGAGAAGGTAAAGCGGCTTGTCGAATGGTGCGAGCACAACAACTTGAGCCTCAATGTGGACAAGATTAAAGAGATAATTGTGTACTTTAGGAAGGTGCAGGCTGCCCACTCTTCACTGCACATGGACAGCTCCTCCATAGAGAGAGTTAGGAGCATCACGTTTCTGGGAGTGCACATAATGGGCAATCTCACCTGGTCCCTCAGCACACCCTCGTTAGTCAGGAAAGCACAGCAGTGCCTCCACTTCCTGAGGAGACTGAGGTGAGAGAGGTTTCTTTCTCCCCTCCCACTTGTTAGAATAGGAAACAGCTTCTTACTCCAGGCTGGGAGAGTACTGAACTCCCTGCCACCACCCAGAGCTCATCACTTATGAGGTGCTGGCTGTGTTATACTGTTTACTTTTTAACTTGTCGAAAATACAATTTATGCTAATGTTAATCTTCTGGAATGTATTTTTTTAAATTTGTTAATCTTTGTGTTGATGGTTGAATGATAATAAACATGAACTTGGTGCGAAATGAGGACAAGCTCAAGACGCCTCACTTCTTGCCCAAGAGCCTCCCCATTCATAAGTGCAAAGCAAATGAGGCTAAATGGATGGGCCAGAGCAGCATTGAAAGCAGTGGTTAAAGAGAGACTTTGGATTAGAAGCTGGCAAAGACCTATCCCAAGATTTGTCTGTTTTCAAACCTGAGGAATGTTTGTTTCTGAAGGCCCTTGTTATTCACAAAAAATCAAGACATAAAAAATTGATTTTTAAAAATATAAAACTAAGAGTTTTAAAAACAATTCAAAGAACTTTAGTAAATTCAATTGTTTCAAGACAATTTCTTTAAATTATTCTCCTTAGCAACTATTTCCATCAATTGAAATTAATGGTCTCTTTATTGCTACGATAGAGGGACAGGTTTAGTGGCAGATTCCTGAGTGTAAAAGCTAGGGGATTGCAACAGATTTGTACTATACTGCTAGACTTCCAATAGGCAACAGATAAAACCACTGTTTTCAAAAGAAATTTGATTTTGGGCTCTCATCTTAGCATGGGAATCCTGAAATTACTGACTATTATACAAGTAAAAGCTGGCAGTTTGCTACAGAACTCCAGGCATTTCCCAGAAGGTTTCAGCCTATTACTTGTCTTATGCAAAGTAGTAATAGCTTAAATTTATGGTTTGATTAGGACTACCTAGACTTGCATTCAGTCATAGTTCATGATCTCATGGTGGTATTCAAAGTGTAATTAAGTTTTTCATCCCAGGTCATGAAGTTTGCATCTCCATGTTTCAGATGTGTTTTTACTTTGACTCTACTGATAGATTTTAGTTTATTTGCTCCAGGTTATAATTGATGCAGCTATCCTGAAATAATGCTTCAGGTTTTAGGCAATGGTGATAACTTCTCTGCAGCAGACAATCAAGATGCCACTGCCTGTAATGTTCACTTAGGCCTGAAGTAATTTTGGCCATTTTGCTTGGTGATTATATCTAGTTTATTCCTCAGTGGATATTGAGGCCAATGATTGATGCTCCAGGCCTGCAGTCTCTGTCCTTTTGGCTTTAGATGATTTACTCTCAGCCAATACTCACTGTTGCTTTCAGACAATGCCAACCACTAATAGATGTTCCAGGCTTTTACTGGTTCTGTTGCGTTCACTAGCTGAACGATATAGTGGATGCTTCAGTGCGCTTGCCCGCACAAGATATCTCTTATTTTCATGTTACGGTACAAATTGTTCAGAAATCTCTGACATTTAGAGTATGATTTCAAATAGTAGCTTATACAGAAAATGTGACGAAAAGTTTTCATTAGCTGAATTTTGAAAACTTTTAAAGGTTTTTATGTTGCTTTTTTTGCCTCCTTTAACAATTAATTCAGAAGATCAACAACAAGCTTTTAGGAAGGAGCAAGAGAAATGGAGAAAGAAAATGATCACACAATTCAATTTGATTAAGTTTTCAGTCTGCATAAAATTTACTGCTGTTTTCAAAATAAATGAGGCCATCTTGATAAAATAAGGTACTTTTTCATCTTTATCAAATGGATGCTGAGGTTACTTCAGCAGACTAATGAAAGTAGAGGTAGTGCAATCACTCGATGTTAAGAATGTTGTATATTGTTGTGAACTCAAGTAGCTGTGGAGATTGATCTGGGATCTACATATTCTGGTGTAGTGGTGGCTCAGGTTAGTGGTTGGGCCTTTGGTTGTTCAGTCTCTCCTTTAGCAGCTGCCGTTTGTTCTCTGTGGCACAGCAGAGCTCACTCTCATGTAGTGCAGCTCCTCCTTGAACAGATTTCCTCCAGGTGTATTGATTGAGTGCAGTGTCTTCCCAGTTTTTAGAGGTAATGTTGAATTCCTTCAGGCTGATTTGATGTTTTCGTGAAGCATTTCTTTTGCCCACTAGAGGCTTGCTGACCTTCCTTCAACTGGGAGTAAAGGATCTGTTTGTGAAGATGTGAGTTGGGTATCCAGATGATATGACCTATCCATCGGAGCTGGATTTGCTTTATTGTGGTAGAGATGCCGCTCACGTTGGCCTCTTTCATTATGCTGGTGTTAGTACATCTGTCTTAACATCTGATCCTCAAAATCTTTCATCAACAATACCATCAATAAGCATTACTAACAAAAGTAAAATCAGTAGGATGGATTACTATCAGTAATTCTTTTCATTGAAGAGAAGCAAGGAATATGCTGTAAAGTGTGTATGCAATTACTGCATCCTGATTATCATTCCTAACATTTCCTCCACCAGTGCTTAGTTCTTAGCTGGTGAGGATGGTATTATTCCCTCGTGGACTTGAGATGATGTTTTGTCTTTTCTATTTGTTAATTTTAAACAACAGGGCTCTGCCAATTTATCCTGCCATATGAAGCCCAGTGTACTTCAGGCCTATTTGCTGTGCTGAAGCTCTTTTGAATGCAATTTTCAGCAGCACAAACACTGCCGTGAAGCATATGGGATGGTACTGGCACTAGTGCACATTATTCCTCTTGACACTAGAGATTCTGGCAGTACTTCCTGGAAGTATTTTGAAGATTATTTTTCTAGTTACCTCTGCCATTTAATACAACTACAAGAATATTGCGTGGAGAAATGTTCAAATGCCACAAAATTATCAGAATTCAAACTGAAAACTTGTATCACACAATACATTGAGTTTATAAAGACTGTATCTGGACCTGATTGTGCTCTTTGGAAGTACTTCTTAACAATGGGAGAGTTTTTAAGAGCAAAGTGATACTTTTAATGACCATCAAGCACCCCATGTCAAATTCAATGTAGTTTTAATACATATCTAACCCTATACCCTTCCACCAAGTTCTCCGGGTGTATCGGTAATTTTAGTCCATGTAATTGAGTCCCCTGTGTTTAATGCCAACTTGGGAGTTGAGAGTGGGATGGGTGCTGGAGGAAACATAAAATGCTGGAAACACTGAGCAACATCTATAAAAAGAGAAATGAATTTAACATTTCAAGTCAAAGATTTATCATCAAAAGTAGAGGAAGAATCTACACTCTGAAACATTAATGTTCTTTCTCTTTCCAGTGATATTATGGCTTACTAATTTTTTTCCAGCATTTTCTGTTTTATTTCAGATTTCCAACATCTGCTGTTATTGATATACATTAGTTTAAATATGACTTTTAATGTAAACCAAAAAATTCTTCCTTCCAATATGTAACTGTGCTAAAACTGAGCCAGTATAATATTAATAGTACTTGATGAGCATCTCTTCCAGATTCAGCCATCTCTGCTTAGTTTGGTACATCAACTAAGATTTAAAAAAAGATATTTTGTTTGTGCATCACACAGATGAATGTGCACTTGCACAAATAGAAGCAACAAAAAAAATCTATTGGAGAGGTCTGCACTGAGAAGCAGCTGTGCAAACAGCACCGTTCCACTCAGTGTGTAAACACAGATCTCTAAACTAAGCCTGCTGCTGCTTGTGACTACCCAAATGTACCATGCAAAGCCTTCCGGCTGCCTAATATGTTTCCCACCATTAAAAAATACACTGTGCAAGTACATAGAAAGCACATGTTTTGGAGAGAAAAATAGGACGAGAATATATTGTGCAAAGACCACAACTTGAAAATAGATCAATTCCTGAATTTTTAAAAAATCTGAGGCAATAATTCTGCCATAGTGTTTTAAGAGGACAAAATAACTACGGTAGATTGCAATAACTTAGATGACTTGAAGGTTAAAGACATTTTAAGGATTCAAGAATTCCACACTTAGAATTAATCCACACTAATTAGATTCCTGCACTTTTAAAGTTTTATTCTTTAATGTTCATATCAGTTGATAAGAAATTAGAAGATAAAAAATAAAAATTGTTGCATTTGTAGCCTCCGTTTACCCCTGTTCGCCTAGGGTGATCCGCCGTTGCCCCGCCAATAGTGCAATACTTCATTGTAAACACAGTGTCATGCCCCCCCCCCAGTACATGCTCACAATACAAATACCAGACAATACACCCAAAAGCGAGTAAATAATTACAGCTTTGTAGTTATCCCTTAGTGATGGGTTAGTAGAAACAGATCATCTAAAGGCGCCAAATAAATAAGTGTATCAGTTTGTGCACATAATATTTTAATACGTTGGAGCTCACGCCTCCGGTTCCATCCACAACGACCTTCCGAGCCTTCGGCCACCGTCCAAACCACTGACATCCAGTATCTGTCGCTCTGGAACAGCTGTCCACTCCTGATACGTCTGTCCTCCTTGCTCTCCTCCCGAAAAAGACCACGAACTCCTGCTCAGCTTACACATACAAGATAGCATAACAATTCTCCATTGGTTATTTCCCCCCTTATCAGTAGTCATAACCCAAACATACTAGACACAGAACCCATTACAGCATTATAGAGAAGCCATTTCATTATAACAATACAGAGAAGCCATTTTGTTAGCCTGAACAGTTAACACCACTGTTACTGGTATTGAGAGTCCTACACATTAATAAATGAAAAAAATGTTCTTCCATTTATTGTGACAGTCCCTGAATGTGAAAGTAGAAATACAATATCTTTCATGGGACTCCAGATAATTTTTCTTTCTGCCTCTGCATGTGTGTTTGATTAAAAAAAAATGAAGTCAGTTATTTTTCTAGACAACTGTAAAGTTTGAAAACTGGGCAAAGATTTAATTTGAAAAATGTCTTGCAAAGAAAAAGATGCAATATTCATTGTTTTCATTTTATCTTAATAATCTGAATGGCAATTTGCTTTCAAAAAAATTAAAAAGATTAGCTTTATTTGCCACATGTACATCAAAACATTGAAATATGCAGTGAAATGTGTCAATGTACATGTGACAAATAAAACCAATCTTTTTCTAAATCTTTATTTAATGACCCATTTAAATCAAATAATTTTAGAATGGTGGGGTGAGTTTAGATATCCTCTGAAAATGCACAAAGGGATCACAATGCAAAATTAACCTGCAACAGTTGTTTTCATTACAGGGAGCATACTACACTGCGCTAACTGCTCAGTCATATGATCATTGCTTGCAGTACCTACTTTCACATAGTGCCTTTGCAAAGTGCCCGTATCTTGAGTAGTTGGCGCCAATTGTAGTTAGTCATTTATTATTTTAAATCAGCCAGATCATCTTGTGTAAGTACCTGTATCAGGCAAATATACTGCAACAGGAACTGACGTTAATGGCATTAAGGTTGTAATTTCATTAGTTTTATGATAATAGGTGGCACGGTAACATAGTGGTTAACATAACGCTTTTACAGGTCACTGACATGAGTTCACTTCCCACTACTGTCTGTAAGGGTTGTGTACATTCTCCCTGTGATCGAGTGGATTTCCTCCAGCTGCTCCGGTTTCCTCCCATATTCCAAAGGGGTTAGTCACATGGATGTAAATGGCCAGTGTGGGTTCATTGGGCTGGAAGAGCCTGTTACCATGCTGGATCTCTAAATAAAGTAAAAATAAATATATAAATATGGAGAAGGATACGATTGGTCCACAGGTTAGGATTCTGAAATTGGAGAAAGATTGCTTTTGATGGCATCATACAAGATCTGGCAGTGTGGATTCAGATGGGTTGTTTTCTGGCAAAAGGATACAATGTATGTGGGAGGCCTTCAAAAATGAAATACTGTGAGTACAGAGTTTGTATGTTCCTGTCAGAACTAAAGGCAAAGCTAACAGGTTCTGGGAACCTTGGTTTTCAAGAGATATTGAGATCCTGGTTAAGAAGGAAAAGGAGACACATAGTAGGTGAAGGCAGCAAGGGGAAAAAATAAGGTGCTTGAGGAGTATAGGAAATACAAGAGAACACATAAGAGGGAAACCAGGAGGGCTGAAAGAAGGCTTGAAGTTGTTCCAGCAGACAAGGTGAAGCAGTATCCCGGGGTTTCTACAGAGCAAAAGGATAACAAGGGGCAAAATTGGCCCACTTGAAGATCAGCGTGGCCATCTATGTATGGAGCTGAAACAGATGGGAGAGATCCAAACTATAGCCAGGATATGGGATACAAATTTCAAAGGGAAGTAGAAAAGGCATGTAATAAGGGCAATTTTACAATAGTCATAGAGGATTGGGAAAATCAGGTTGATGCTGGATTCCCTAGAGTGTGAATTTGTAGAATACCTATAAGATGGCTTTTTAGAGCAGCTTGTGGTTGAACCCACTAGAGAAAGGGAATTCTGGATTGGCTGTTATGTAATGAACAAGATTTGATTAGAGAGCTTAAGGTAAAGGAATCCCTAGGATGCAGTTATTATAATATGACAGAATTCACCCTGCAATTTGAGAGGGAGAATTTAAAGCCAGGTGCATCTGTATTATAGGGGAAGTAAAGGAAATTACAGAGGAATAAGAGTGGAGTTGGCCACTGATTGGAAGGCGATACTAGCAGGGATGATGGCAGAACAACAATGGCTTGAGTTTCTGGGGGCAATTCAGAGGGCACAGGATAGATACATCCCAAATAAGTATTCTAAAGGGAGTATGAGGCAACTGTGGCTGACAAGAAAAGTCAAAGACAGCATGAAAGCAAAAGAGAGGGCATATAATATAGCAAATGTTAGTGGGAAGTTAGAGGATTAGGAAGTTTTTAAAGACAACACAAGGCAACTAATAAAAACCATAAGGAGAAAAAAGATGAAATATGAAGATAAGCTAGCCAGTAATATCAAAGAGGATGCCAAAAGTTTATCAGATATATAAAAAGTAAAAGAGGAGATGACAGTGGATATTGGACTACTGGAAAATGGTGCTAGAGAGGTAGCAATGGGGACAAAGGAATGTTGGGTGAACTTAATAAGTATGTTGCATCAGTCTTCACTGTGGAAGATACTAGCAGTATGCCAGAAATTCGAGAGTGTCAGGGGGTAGAAGTGTGTAGTTGTGATTACTAAGGAGAAGGTGGTTGGGAAGCTGAAAGGTATGATGGTCATCTAGACCTGATGGACTACACCCCAGGTTTCTGAAAAGGTAGCTGGAGGCATTAGTAATGATCTTTCAGCAATCACTAGATTCTGGAATGGTTCTCGAGAACTGGAAAATTGCAATGTCACTTCATTCTTTAAAAGGGAGGGAGGCAGAAGAGAGGAACCTGTAGGCCAGTTAGCCTGATTTCAGTGGCCGGAAATATGTTGGAATTCATTGTTAAGTATGAGGCTTTGGAGTACTTAGAGGTGCATGATAAAGTAGGCCAAGATGAGCATGGTTTCCTTAAGGGAAAATCTTGCCTGACAGAGCTGTTAGAATTCTTTGAGGAAATAACAGGCAGGCAAGACAGAGTCAGTGCATGCTGTTTACTTGGGTTGTCATAAAGCCTTTAATAAGATGCCACATGTGAGGCCGCTGAACAAGGTAAGAGCCCATGGTATTACAGGAAAGTTACTTGCATGGATAGAAGATTAGTTGACTGGCAGGAGGCAAAGGGTCAGAACTAAGGGGGCCTGTTTTGAGTGGCTGCTGATGATGGTGCTCCACAGAAGTCAGTATTCAGACCACTTCTTTTCATGCTATCTGTCAACAATTTGGATTTTGGAATTGATGGCATTGTGGCCAAGTTTGCTGATGTTTCATATAGTAGGTGAGTCTAGCACCTGAGGGCATATCCTCAGAATAGAGAGACATTCATTTGGAGCAGAAATAAGAAGGAATTTCTTTAGCCAGAGAGTGGTTAATCTGTGGAATTCATTGCCAAGGATGACTAGATAGATAGATAGATAGATAGATAGATACTTTATTCATCCCCATGGGGAAATTCAACATTTTTTTCCAATGTCCCATACACTTGTTGTAGCAAAAACTCATTACATACAATACTTAACTCAGTAATAATATGATATGCATCTAAATCACTAACTCAAAAAGCATTAATAATAGCTTTAAAAAAGTTCTTAAGTCCTGGCAGTTGAATTGTAAAGCCTAATGGCATTGGGGAGTATTGACCTCTTCATCCTGTCTGAGGAGCATTGCATCGACAGTAACCTGTCGCTGAAACTGCTTCTCTGTCTCTGGATGGTGCTATGTAGAGGATGTTCAGGGTTTTCCATAATTGACCGTAGCCTACTCAGCGCCCTTCGCTCAGCTACCGATGTTAAACTCTCCAGTACTTTGCCCACGACAGAGCCCGCCTTCCTTACCAGCTTATTAAGACGTGAGGCGTCCTTCTTCTTAATGCTTCCTCCCCAACACGCCACCACAAAGAAGAGGGCGCTCTCAACAACTGACCTATAAAACATCTTCAGCATCTCACTGCAGACATTGAATGACGCCAACCTTCTAAGGAAGTACAGTCGACTCTGTGCCTTCCTGCACAAGGCATCTGTGTTGGCAGTCCAGTCTAGCTTCTCGTCTAACTGTACTCCCAGATACTTGTGGAGTATGGAGACTATGGAGGCCAAGTCATTGAGTATATTTAAAACAGAGCTTAACAGGTTCTTGGTTAGTCAGAGCATCAAAGGTTACAGGGAGAAGGCAGGAGAATAGCATTGAAAGGGATTATAAATCAGCCATGATGGAATGGCAGTGCAAACTCAATGGATCAAGTGCCCTAATTCTACTGCTATGTTTTATGATCTTAAATGGATCTTTTTCCTTCGGAGACAGACAAAGAGTCTATAGAACTGAGGCATAATAGTAGTGAGGTTATGAACTGTATACAGATTACAGAAGAAGCAATATTAGCTGTCTTGAGGCAAAATAGATTGGATAATGTGGTTAGGTTAGGGCATAGCAGTGGGAGGCTAGTGCAGAACTTGTAGGGGTCTTGGCACAGGTATTATAAACATCCTTAGACACAGGTCCGGTGCCAGAGGACTCGAGGATAGCAGATATTCCATTGTTCAAGAAAGGCGGTACGAATAAACCAGGAAATTAAAGAACAGTGAGCCTGACGTCTGTAGTGGGTAAATTACTGTAAGGTATTCTGAGGGACAGGATATGTAAGTATTTGGATTGAAAGGGCCTGATATTGGTTAGTCATCATGGCTTTGTGCATGGTAGGTGTGTCTAACCAATTTGATAGAAAATTGACGAAGGAAAGGCAGCAGATGTTGTATACATAGACTTCAGCAAGGCTTTTGGCAAAATCCCATATAGGATGCTGGCATTCAGGATGAATTAGTAAATTAAATTCAACATTGGCTTAGCTCGAGAAGCCAGAGAGTAGTAGTAGATGGTTGCTTCTGATGGGAGGGCTTTAATTAGTGGTCTGTTGCAGAGTCCATTTTTGATTGTCATCCATATTAATGATTTGGATGATAATGTGGTACTGGATCAGCAAATTTGCAGATGAGATCAAGATACGTGGGTGGTAGTGGACAGCAAGGAATGCTACCAAACATTATAGCAGGATCTGGTCCAGCTGGAAAAATGAGCTGACAAATGGCAATTGGAATTTAATACAGTAAAGTCTGGGATGTTGCACCTTAGGAGGACAAAGCAGGGTAAGATTTATGGAATGAATGGTAGGACACTGAGTGCAGTAGAACAAAGAAATCTGTGAATACATAATTCCTTGAAAGAAGAACCACAGGTAGATAGTATAGTAAAGAGAGCTTTTGGTGTATTGGCTTTCATTAACCAGAGTATTGAGTACAGAAGTTGGGATGTTATTGAAACCATTTAAGACGTTGGTGAGGCCAAATTTGTGATATTGTGCATAGTTCTGGTCACGTACCTACAGGAAAGCTGTTGATAAGATTGAAAAAGTACAGAGAAAATTTACAAGAAGCGTACTGTGACTTGAGGATCTGAGTTACAGAGAAAGGTCGAATAGGTTCAGACTTTATTACCTGGAGCATAATGAGGGGAGATTTGATTGAGGTATACACAATTTTGAGGGGTAATGACAGGTTAAGTGCAAGCAGGCTTTTTTCCCCACTGAAGTTGGTGAGGCTAGAACTTGAGGTCATAAGTGAAGGGTGAAATATTTAAAGGGAACCTGAGGGAACTTCTTCACTCAGGGGGTGGTGTGATTGTAGAACAAGCTGCCAGAAGAAGTAGTGAATGTGCGTTCAATTGCAACATTGGACGAGTGCATGGAATTGAGGATTAAGGAAGGCTGTGGTCCAAGTTCAAGTGCATGTCGGTGGGACCAGGCAGAAGACTATTTGGCATGGACTGGATGGCTGTTTCTGTGCTATTGTCATCTATGACTCTTAAGGCATGAGAAAGTGGCTGCTAATGTTTTTCAGTGCTGCACATCAGGAGAGAAGGAAAAATGCATTTCCACTAAGGACTAGGAGACTCTCCATTGAATACATTGGGAAGGGATAGACTTGGATATCAAAATTAGAAGTCAAGTGCTAAGAATCTGCATATTGAGCTGCAAGAAGTTCAGAGAGTTAGTATCCATGATCAAGGTTATTAAATGCATTTTCAAATGCTGGATCTAGCAATCTAGACTTCAATGGAACTAAATACATCAACCCCTATTACTTATCTATCAATGATTGCTGTCATTCAGAACTCCTTAAAATCATACATATTTAATACACTTTATATTGCAAGATGCCTCACATCTATCATAATTTGCATGGACATGTTACCAAGAATGTGTGACACTAATGCATTTCCCTTATAGAAAACATTGACAGATCATTGCAGGAATAATATAGCTATGTGACAGGGCTGGGCATGATTTATCAAGTCTTTGAAGACACTGTACTTACTGCCATTGGAGCAGGCATCATGTAATCTGTGGCCAGTGGTCAAGGAGAAATAACACAAACTGCTATTTTGCTCAAAACTTATCCTGTGCACATCCAGTCAAATGTGTTCCATTTCAGAGAACTAAGAAATGCATTCTGCCTAGTTGGTGAAGGAGTAGAAGAAAGTGAATAAACACTGTCACTTAAATCAAAACTGAAGGCTACTAACTCATATCCTGAAACAGTAGATAATTTAGGATTAGTTTTAGACAGGATCTACATCAGATAAATTATATGATGTTGTAGTAGGGAACGAAAACTCAGGTGTGAGTTTACCTGTGGAAATTGCTCATGAATCCTGCTACAGGGGAGCAGATGACAGAATCAGTGAGGAAGACTTCAGAAGAGGCTGATGGATATGCTCAGTTAAACACTTGCCCTGCTAGAAAGCCTGCATACAATGTCCAGTGTGGACCTTACTCAACACTTTGTTTAAATTTATACTTTAATGCTCAGTATGGAAGTGATGAGCCACAGCATTAGCACACTTGTAACACCCAGCCGTGTTGAAGCATCTAATAGATGAGATCTTGGCTTCTATTTCAGCACAATAAAAGCTACCTAACATCTTGGTGCTGCATTGGAATCTCTTGACTATGTTAGCTAAGGTCTGCTTGCCGCATGCAAACTCAAGTAGTTGTTGTCTTGGTGGATATCGGTAATTGAATGGTTCATAAGACATTGGAGCAGAATTAGGTCATTTGGCCCATCGAGTCTGCTCCGCCATTCAATCATGGCTGATCCTTTTTTTTAACCTCCTCCTCAGCCCTATTTCCCAGCCTTCTCCCCGTAACCTTTGATGCCATGGTTAAGATGACAAACATTCTACCCTACACCAGATTTCTGGAAGGAACTTCCCTGGTATGGTCACTCTATGGAAAACGAATCTGCTGTATTCTCTCAGGGTGGTACCATTTGTGATCTTGTTCTGCTACTTCAGTTGTGCCCTGCTGAACTCCAGCTGAGATTGCTACTACTATTGGTAATAAAGGTACAGTGTGAAAGTCAGCCTTGCCTATTTAGGGCTGCACAAGGTGGTTCTGCAAAGCCATCCAGTCTCCGCACAGAACGCTAGCACCAACCATCGTGTAGTCATTGGTGTAGTGCTGCTTTGGGCATTAGAACAAGGAAACGTACACAAGATCTTGGCAATATAGGAATGTAGGATTGGCACTTGTATTGAATGTTGCTTCAATTTGTAAATTTGGTTCACATATATATTTCCAGCAACTGCACATTTTCTCTTGTTTATATATTTCGTATTAGCTGTTCAACTGTGAAGTTCAACAAGAAAGGAAAGATGTGGAACTGTTGATAAATCCGGGCTATTTTTTAAATCTCATGGTATGGTGCTATGCAACACTGTACTACTTCCTTCTCTCTTCTTATCTAACACTCACAGTCCTCTGTGTACTTATTCCTTTTTTACTGGTGTTTTTATTATTGGCTTTTCATTATTCTACATGCTGTTGCCCATTCCCCTGCCAATTCCATTTAAATCCTCCCTAACACTATTTTCTGTAAAGCATCTTTGAAGTATTTTACAAAGCATCAAGGTCTGGTCAATTATGGCAGCAATGAGTGGAGATCAATCAATGAACAAGGATATAGTTGGTAATCTCATTAAATAGCATCTGTAGGAGGTCCTTCCTGCTGATGAACACTTGTTCAACTCTGGAAGATTAGGCAGACAGTGTTAGCCAGAGTATTAAGCTCCCATTTAGGAGGACAGGCGTTTTAAGCATTATGATTTGCTTGCTCTCTGAGCTTCTATGTTTGAGGACAACCAGTGTCCTGCATAATTAAACTATTGTAGCATCTGGAAAGAGAATCATGGTGTTGAATTTTGTTGCCACCATTTATTGTATGGTTTTATTTAAATTGCTTCCAAATGGTCATGGGTTTGAAGAAGAAATTCTGTCTTGGCTACTCATCGTATTGTAGATATGAAATCACTGGCAAGTATCAGGAGACAACACAGCACAGTCATTCCGCTGCAGTTTTATTACATAAAGCCAAGGATTAATTTCTATCCATTATTAGCCATGTTTTATTGTAAATGAAAGTGAACAGGCGTGATGCGCAGCATGGTACTGTCTACCTGTGTGCCCGATTTGTTTATGGTTGTAAGTTAGTAGTAAGAGCACAGAACTTAGCTATAGACCACATTCTCTTGTATCAAGATGAAGATGGTCCAGATAGTTTAGCTGAGGATGTGATGTATCATCATTCAAAATAAAATATTGTAAGCATATCACTTTGCAAAGCATTTTAAAGTACGGTAACCAGGAAACTGGCATTATATTCCACTGAAGTGCAGTTTGAGATGGTGCTTAAGTGATTCAATCAAAATTGCCTTCTGAATATGACATAGATGTCACAAGATATCTGTACATATGATAGAAATAAAAAATAAACAGGGAAAATTCAGCCGTACTCCATGCACTGTTCTCTGCAAAATAGAACAAGATCTTTGGTTATTAAGGTGTTTAAACAAAGGAGCTGTTCAAAATATTTGAAAGGTATTAAGTCATTTTATTGATTGTATAAAGTTTATAAAGATTGTATATGAGTTTAAAGAAAGATTTTGTGAAGCCATTCAAGCCTTGTGAAATCATGCTGGATATAAATTGAGATAAATTAGGCAGGTGATAGTCATGTTATTAGTTGCAAAGACCATGTTCTGTTTGCAAATTGTTTCTGGAGAAAACCTTGATATTTCCTACACTGTAAAAAAAAAAGGTAAAAGTCGTAAAATTGTCATATTACTGTTATCATTATTCGTGTAGCCATGGCTATTCTTCCTGAGCTTCCCATTGGACAGCTAGAACACTTGTGAAGATCCTTTTTGTGTGCAAATCAGATCCCTTGGACAATACAAGTCCTTGTGCCAGTTTGAAGCAAAACTGAGCAGTGTTGGCAGACTTCCAGCAGTCAAAGGAAACTTCAGTGGAGGCACAGGAAACTGGACTGCTCCTTGAAGCTGTACAAAACCAGATTACCCACCAACCCAATTGCTTACAGGGTTGGACATGGTTTTGCCTATTGTTTCTCATAATGAAGTATAAAGAAAAGTAAATATTAGCGAGGGAAGGAGTACTGATACACAAGTTATCTTGCAGCTGTTAAAATTATGCTTAATCATTGAAGTGCGTACAAGGAGTTCTTTAAAAGTAAAGTGAGAGGAAAGAAGTCTTTTTAACAATACTTCTGCAGACTGTCCTTCATAAAATCTTTACAGTGGTTTCTTAGACCTTGGTTATGCTCGTCAGCACAGGGGGACACAAGCGAGAGTATGGAGGGTTAGATTTTAGCTCATTGCATATCTAGGGAGGTACATCAACTCTAATCTTGAAAGATTCATTAGGTCAGTGCCTGTGCGCTGTCAGTCAGAGGGAGCAGTGAGAGACTCCATTCACTGAAAGTGGTGGAAGAAATGGTCCCACACTGGGACTGACTGCATTAACCTTTCACTAACACTACTTGGCTTCTGAGCAATGTTGCATTATTTCTGCAGGAAGGGAATTGAGTGACAATCACTACAATCCTTAAATTTATTCAGTAGAGCATGTTGCATGCAAGGAAGACATGTTTATTGTGTTATCACTATAGAGATACATGAGAATTTTGCATTACTTTGAAAAAGTAACAAGATACTCAATATATTCCCTAATCTGCTATGGGGAAAATTGTGATGCTACCATTTATTTATGGCACTGCCACTTACTTTTGTCTAATACTTCTACAGCATTGATGTACTTAATTTGCTGTGCTGTTACTAATGTGGAAAATATATGCAGTATATAATATCAAAATTAACAATTATCTAAGGGAATTCAATTTCATATATTTGGTAGAGTTGGAAATATTTCCAGGTTTGCCTACCTAACAGTGCTATGCTACTTCAAAGAAGAATTCTATGAACTACCTGAAACAAATCAACCCCATGGGAATGAAAGCTTTATTTTTTGTTATAATGTTTTAAGCATTTTGTATGTTCTATTAAAACTGTTTCATGAAATTAAGGTGTTTTTAACCTACCACATTTCTTTCAATCATATGCTGTTTTATGTGAAGCAATTCAAGATACTTTTCTTTAGATTCTTGTATTTGGTGTAACTGAGAATTTATCATGTATCTAATATAACTACTCCATGTTGGCTATTATGAGGCAAGTTTCATTATGGGATCTTTCTCGTCACAGATGTGTTTCATTGTTACAAAACCCTGAAGACAGCAACATATATACAAATCAATCAAATTGTTTTGTAGTCCATTTACAATTAAAATACCAGTAATAGGTTTTTTAATTTAATCACAAGTTTAGTGCTCCAGCTATGAAACTCTGATTGCCTAAACAAATAACCCTGGGTTAACAACATTAATCTTTCAACAGATTGGAATTTGTTGAAAATACTCTGCTGATCAGGTAATATCTATGTAAAGAGAAATTGGGCTCACGTTTCAGGACAATGGCTTTTAGTGAAAAGACTGGAAAGTCATCAACCTGTCCCTCTTTCTCTCTCCGCACAGATGTTGTTAGCCTGCTGTGTAGTTTCAGCATTTGCAATATTTAATTTTGTGATGTCAGTCTTCAACCTGGACGAATTATTTCATTAAAAAGCAACAAGTATTTTTTTTCATTGTGTTGTTGGATGTGAGCATTGATGGAAAGTTCAGCATTTACTCTCTGTCCATAGTTGTCAGTGAGAAGGTGGTGGTGAACTGCCTGCTTATAACCCTGCTTTTATTATGCAACAGAAGGGTGCTATTTGTCCCAGCATATTAGGCTAATGGCAAAAGAGCTATCAAAACAAATCCCATATTCTGGCACTTGTTCCCAAGTCTTGCAGTTATTCAATTGCTTTTTGAATGTGATGTGAGTTCCTGTCTCCATATCCTTGGAAGTAGTGAGCTCCAGACACTTACCATCCTCTGATTCATCATTTCCCTCTCCGCCTTTAATCTTCCTGCCAATTGAAGCATAACTTTCCTCTCTGCTACTTCTAACCACCATATTCAAATTTGGACACAAATCTGGGCGGACAAGAAAATGAAAAGGACATTTGACAACTGGAAAACAACAAGACACCTGAAGCAACCACCTCTGAGGTTTTTAAGACTTGCCGGAGAGAAACATCAAACATCAAGTTCATAGGGCAACATAGTAATGTCGCGGTTAGCACAATTCCCTGATCAGTGTTCGATTCCTGCCACTGACTGTAAGGAGTTTGCACATTCCCCCAGTAATCATGTAGGTTTCCTCCGGGTGCTCTGGTTTTCTCCACGTTCCAAAGACTTACGGTTAGGGTTTGTAAACTGTGAGCATGCTATGTTGGAGCTGTCTACCTCCAGCACATTGATTTGATGCAAATAACACATTTTTGCGTATGTTTCAATGTACACGTGACAAATAAAACTAATGAAAAAATAATCAGGCCACATCCATGAGGAAGGAGAAACCTTCAAGACGGTGAATATAATTCTGATCATCCTTTAAAAAGAGAAGCAAATCGAGTTGCAGAAACTACAGAGAGGTTTCCCTGCTCTCAGACACAGGAGCGATTACTGCTAGGTCCTCCTCACCCTTCTGTCAGCTTAAAGGCAGCTTTTCAAATCAATGTGAATTCCATCCAGCTAGATGTACAATGAACATGACTTTCACCAACTCTAAGAAAACTGCAGGTAGATGCATCAACCACAAAACATGGCCTTTCTGGTCTTGTAGAAAGCCCTACCTCTTGATTGAAACAAACTGGAGAATTTTTCTCACATTTGGCTGTCCTCAGAAATTTGTCACCATTCTACCGCTACTGAATTGTGGTACGCAAGTTATAATCTTAGCTAATGATCCAGCATAGATCCAGTCCCACTGCAGTCTGTGGTCAAGCACGGGTAAGTCATAGCACCCATTCTGTCAGTCTTTCTCACTTTAATGACACAATTTCCCTCCAAGAAGCTTCTGTATGAGTGGAGCTAATCTGTAGGTAAAATGGAAAATTCATTAACCTTTGTTGTCTCCACTTAGTACAGATATCACACTTGTTATATGTGCACATTTGGACAGAGATCCAAGTATTCTTTAACACGTTCTTTGAAGTGTATGAGAGAATGTTCCTTAACTAAACCTACAGATGGAACCTGCCATTCTGGCCCTCTACTAAATACCACTGCCTGAAAAAAGATCACTGTAGGAAATGTGGTGCACCACTTTATACATCACCTCAGTCAAAACAGAGACCACTGTCTTGTGCACCACCACAACCTCATGTAAATTTAAGAAAAAAATTGTTTGAGAATAAGACTTCAAATCTGACACAACGGTAATCTCTCACTCAAGATCAGCAAAACCAAAGAGCGAAGTATGGACTACAGGAGGAAGAAGCCAGAGCTGCATGACCCTATCTTCCTTTAGAGAACAGAGGTGGAAAGGGTTAGTAGCTTCAAATTCCTTTGTGTGAACATATCAGAGAACCTCTTCTGGGATGAGCAAATAAGTGTTATCATGTGGATTCAGCATATCACCAGAAATTTTGACTAACTTCGAGAGATGTACAGTGAAGAGTATGCTACTGGTTACATCGTGGCTTGGCATGAAAACACTAGTGCCCAGGAATTTTTTAAAAAGCCTACAGAAAACTGTGGATACCTCTCAGTCCACCATAGCAAAACCCACACACCATGAGTACATTTACATGAAGCATTGTCATAAGAAAGCATCATCTATCATCTATCATCGAAGACCCCCACCATCCAGGCCCTACTCTCTTTTCTCTACTGCCAACAGGCAGAAGGTACAAAAACCTTAGGTCTCACACACCATCAGGTTCAGGAACAGTTATTACTCTACAACCATCAAGCTCTTGAACTGGTGTGAATAACTTCATTCATCACTACTCTGCATTGATTCTATGACCTACAGACTTCAAGAATTCTTTATATATAGCTCAGTCTCAATATTATTTTAATTTGAACAGGTTGTCTTCTTTTGCACATTGGTTCTTTGACAGTATTTGTCTCTTTTTACATAGTTTTTCATTGTAGTCTATTGTATTTTTAATGTAAGTGCCTGCAAGAAAATGAATCTCGAAGTAATATATGTTAACATATGTGAAATTTGTACTTCGAACTTTGAAAATTGGTACTAGAGCTTTAAGCTCTGATTAGTTATATTTCAGGACCACTTATTGATTTATTTTGGGATGTGTGTAACTGACTGACAAAGCTGAATTTATTGTGTTGTGGGTCATCAGATAATCATAAAGAAAAGATTGATGTTACAACATTATAATGATAGATATACAAGGTATTCTTTGCAAGTAAGAGGTTTTGCTAAGAAGTAATATACCTTTAAGATTATAAATCTCCCTCCATATATTAATTTGGACATTAGTCTTGTTGTCTAGTTTTGAAAAAGCTTGAGTTATTTTTTGATATCTAGAGAATAATTGATGATTGAAATAGACAGTAGAAAATTATTGCACAAACACTGTTTTACACAGTACCAAACATACTTCAATTTGTATAATATAGTATTGACATTTTCTTCCCCCGCTATTCATATTTCACATCAGTGTTCAACTGTTATGGCTACAAGATTAATTCTATCTAGTTTTATTCATGTAACAGGAAGAGCTGGAAGTTTAATGAGAGAGTGTTGACAGGATGACGAGGCCTTTCTCTGATACTGACTGAGCTTTTCAAAACTTAAAGGTAGCTACACATACTGTGCATTCTCATCTAAATGTTATCTAAATGAGGCCATTTTCCACAAGTGTCATCTCCTTGGCTTTTACTTTACAGTGAAAATTAGTATATTATTTGGAAGTAAGATAAGTATTTTTGGACATAGAAGTCTACCAAGTGCAGATGGACGCTTATCTACAGCGGACACATACTAAACTGCCTCTTCTGTTTTAACAACTTAACAAACTAAGTTAAATCTTTGTAATGTACGTTCCATTTTGAATGTTTCTGATATGTGTTAATGGTGTAAGTGTTTTTCTTTGCCTTTCTTTTATTTGAGACAATACCTATGTTTTAACTGGAGTCTTACTGTTTTGTATTTTCATTTTATTTTAAATGTGCTGATCACATCCACAACATATCAGAATCAAGTCTATTGTCACTGATTTATTGTTTTCAGCAGTTGGTTACAATGTAAAATTATAAATGTAAGTAAATAGTGCAAAAAGTGAATAAAATAGTGAGGTAGTATTGATCAGTTCATGGACCGTTCAGAAATTTTGATGGCATATTGTAATATGATTCAGTTTCTAATGCTGATTCAGTAATTTTAAAGAACAATCTTGTTGTACAATCAAGTTTTTTTTTAAGCTGCTTTAAAATGTTC
Source organism: Hemitrygon akajei (assembly GCF_048418815.1). Lineage (NCBI taxonomy): Eukaryota > Metazoa > Chordata > Chondrichthyes > Myliobatiformes > Dasyatidae > Hemitrygon > Hemitrygon akajei. The sequence goes on from NC_133133.1 coordinate 67,221,485, forward strand.
CATAAATGATTGTTTATACTGGAATCAGGAGCAACAGGCAGTATGCTGGAGGAACTCTGTGGGTCAAGCAGATAATGCCAAGTAGGAGATGTGAACAGAGGTGCAGTTGGAAGAAGAAAAACAGATGGTGTTCCCAGATGTCATCCATTTTGAAACCCATTCTCACACTGACTGCTCCATCCTTGGCCTTTTTCTGCTGCCAAAAGGAAGCTTAATACAAAGTGGAGGAGCATTGCCATAATTTCTACCTAGGTTGTCAAGATCCCAATAGTATGAATGTTGAGTTTTCCAATTTCATATAGTTTACCCCTTTCTTCTGTCCCCAATCCTGCTGCAGTCATCCCATTTTTGTCATCTTTCCCACACAACCCAGCCCCGTCTTCACCTCTTGTCATCCACCCTCTCCCTCCTGGGGTCCATCCACCTGCTTTGCACACAGGTTCCCAAACTACCTTTCCCCACCTTCAACGCCAAATCTGTTCCAAATGCTGTTCACCTCTTCCCTAACCAATGACAATAAAAAATCTAAAATCTTGAATCTTGATCAGAATCTAGCTCTGGTATTACTTTGTGTTCTTGCTTATCTCCCTCCAACATTTGTCTCCCATCTTCACGTCCCTCCCACTCCCCCCCATCTGTTCTTTTCTCCCTTTTTCACTCTCTTTGCCACCACCCATCATTCATCTGCCATTGTACTTCAACTCCCCCTCCCACCTCTCACCTCCCCTACCTGACACTACCCATCTGTTAACCTCCCCCACACCCAGTCACCAATGGGTTCGCAATGCTTTCTCACCATTCCCTTTTTCCTCTTTATATTGACCATCTCACTTCTCCATGCTCAGTCCTAATGCAAGGTTTCAGCGTGAAACCTCGACAATTCCTTTCCACCTACAGTAGCTGTTTGACCCTCTGAGTTCTTCCACTTTTTTAAATTGCTTTAAAATTGTTGTAATTGATGAATTTGGCATAAATAACAATTATAATTGGAGAATTGCTTATTGACCCTTCATTGATAACTGTGTTCCATGTAGAAGCTTCATAATACAACCCTGTTCCTGAGTAAAGCTTTCCTTGTTCGTTCTATCAGAGTGCTCTATTGTCTTTCTATATGTATTCTTTTAAATCATTCTTCATAGTAGCTGCTCAGAGCTCAGTTAAAAATAAGTAGTTGATAAAGTTGCTTTCCCAAAAGCTTTCAAAAATCAGTAACTTGAAAGCTTTATAGCACTAATGTTCCTTTGTGTATTTATATCAACTTAGCTAGGTGAAGCACTCTTTTGCTCTACTACACCCGGTGTTCCAACATGGCATTTGCAGCAGGCAGTGTGAGCTTCAGATGAATTGCTAGGTTCCAACAGGCTCTGATGAAACAAAAGATGCCTGACTGCTGATGGATCTAAGCTGAAAGTTACCACAGCCTTTGTCATTCATCGCTATTCATATTTGGAAAGCAGACTGCTGAGATAATTGATTTGATGGTCCAGTCTGACTGAAGCACTTCTGGGCATAGTCTGCCTCAGAGATGCCAAAAAAAGAAGAAAAGGTGGGAATGAAATAATGTAAGCCTTCTTCTCCGAGGCATGTGGCCCAGTTTCTTTTCCCCAGAAAACATACTTTTTTGTCACATTAACTACAAGGCTGACCATACAGCGGCAGCCAGAGAAAAATGGGTATTCACAGGGACATAATGCAGGGTACATTTTGAACTGGCAGGTGTATAAAAGAAGTATGCTGTGGAATTAATCTGATTCTGTACAGCCTCCAACCAGTAGAGTACCTTTTGGAAATTCTTTTGTCTGTGAACAAAAGTGCCTGCTTTTAAAGAGGTTTTGAATTTTTTTAGTCTTTGAAAGTTGAATTGATGTTTCAAAAAAACAATAAATTACAGTGAAAAGCAATATATTGTCTGAAAGACCAGAGCTTGTTTGTTAGATGCGTGTCGGATATCACAGTACAATAAAGAATCTTCTGTATAACTCCCCACCCCCTATTTTAGCAGTATGCTTATTTTCACCTCCGTGTTTTCTGTAAAATGAATAACCCAAAGAGACTAATGTAGGTTCATTGAGAACCTAAAGTGGAAGTTCAAAACATGTGACCTCTTCATCCCAGCTGTCAGTTTTGCTGATCTTGTAAAGTGTTATTGTACTGATTTCACTGTTTGAAAGAAAACATACACTACCCAGTTCTATCCTATAAAAATTCACTTTTGTAACAGGACAATGGTTGAAATGTAAATGTGTGAAGATAGAGTTTATACATGTATACCCTGTTTGCAATCAACTTGCACATTCATGAGTATGCAGCATTTGTCTGTTTAATTGTTTACTCTCTTACAAAGAAATTTAAATTAACTGGAGGCCAAATGGAAATAAATTGTCACCTAAGATGGTAACTTGAGTTCAGTCTTTATCTCTTAAGATAGTTTTTAATTCTCCTTTGGTTATATGAACAATAATGCATTAGATTGTAACTGCACTAGACATATAAAATGAGATTTAAGTGTTTTGCAAGTGTTTTAAATTTTCACTTGGCCTTTCAAATCTAAATTGAAGATTAGTGTTAGTGAAATTGCTTCGCTGTTTTGCTTGTTTCTACAGTGCAAGCATTACAAATACAAGGAGGGTTTTATTCAGGACCTCACTGAAATCAAATTTATTGTCTTCAAACATAGAACATAGAAGAATACAGCACAGAAACAATTGGACCCACAATATTGTGCTGAACCAGCTAAGTGTAAACTAAAAACACCCAAAAACAAATCCCTCCTACCTACATATTCATGTACCTATTAAAATCCTCTAATGTATTTGCCTCTACCACCATACCAGGTAGTGCATTCCAGCCATCCACCACTCTCTGAGTAAAACCCTTACCTCACACGTACCCTTTGAACCCCCCCCCCTCCCAACCTCCTTTCACCTTTAATGCATGGCCTCTGGTGCTAGACATTTCTACCTTGGGAAAAAGATACTTCCTGTCTACTCTGTCTATGCCTTTCATAATCTTATAAACCTGTTAGATCTCCCCTCAGCCTCCACCGCTCCGGAGAAAACAGCCCAAGTTAATCCAGCCTCTCACAATAGTACATGCCCTCTAAAACAGGCAGCATCCTAATAACCATCTTCTATACCCTCCAAAGCCTCAACATCCTTCCTATAGTGAGGTGACCAGAACTGTATGCAGTACTCCAAAAATGGCCACCCAGAGTTTTATGAAGTTGCAACATAACCTCTTGACTTTTGGATTCAATGCTTTGACTAATAAAAGCAAGCATTCCATAAGTTGTCTTTACCACCCTGTCGACCTGTGTAGCCACGTTCAAGGGGTTATGATCTTGGATTCCAAGATCCCTCTGTTCAGCAACACTGTTAAGGATCTTGTCCTTACATTGTATTTTCTCCTTGCAATTGCCCTGCTGAGGTGCAACACCTCACATTTATCTGGGTTGAACTCCATCTGCCATTTCTCTGCCCATATCTGCATCTGTTCCATATTGTGCTGTATTCTTTGCCAGTCTTCTACACTGTCCACAACTCCACCAATCTTGATATCATCTACAAACTTACCAACCCACTCATCTACATTTTCATTTATGTTATATATACATGACAAACAGCAGAAGTCCACGTGCAGATCCCTCCGGAATACCATTAATTACAAACCTCCAATTGAAATAAGTCCCTTCAACCACTAGCCTCTGTCTTCTAGCAGCAGAAGTCATTCTGAATCCAAACAGCCAATTTGCTGTGGACTCCCATGCATCTTAATCTTCTGGATTAGACATCCATGAGGGACTTTGTCAAATGCTTTACTGAAATCCATGTAGACAACATCCACTGCCCTTCCTTCATAAATCTCTCTGGTCACCTTGTCAAAAAAACTCAAATCAAGTTCATAAGACATGACCTGCTCCGCACAGCCATGCTGAATCTTCTTAAATAACCCTGTGGGTTTCCAAATGCTCATATATTCTATCAGTAAGAATTTTCTCCAGCAATTTCTTTACAACTGACAAGTGATTCACCAGTCTATAATTCTCAGGATTTTTCCTTGTTCCTTTCTTAAATAGAGGTACAACAATAACTACTCACCAGTTCTTCGGAACCCCACCTGTGGCTAGAGAGGATACAAAGATGCTGGTCAAGGGCCCAACAATCTCATCTCTTGTTTCCTTTGATAACCTGGGGTAAATCCCATCAGGTCCTGAGGACTTATTTAGGTGTTAGTTAACCTTAATGCTAACCCTAATGCTTAATACTCATTAGGAGGCCCAACACTTCTTCCTCTGACCTCTAATTGCTCTAATATACTTGTACACACAGAACTGATCTCCTGGTCCTCCTTGTCCTTTTCCTTGTAAATACTGAAGCAAAGTACTCATTAAGTACTTTAGTCTCATTCTCCACATCCAAGCAAATATTCCCCCCTTTATCCTTGAGTGGTCTTACCCTCTCCCTAGTTATCCTCTTGCTCTTGACGTATGTATAGAATGCCTTGGGATTCATTTTAATCCCATTTGCCAAGGACTTTACATGGCCCTTCCTGGCTTTCCCAATTCCCTTTTTTAGTTTTTTATTAGCTTCTTTATACTCATGTGCTACATTTGACCCTAACTTCCGCAGCTTTACATATGTTTGCTTTTTCTTCTTGACTAAATTCATCACTTCTCTGGACAGCCCAGGTTCTCTTTCCATCGCTTTCCTTCCTTCCAACAGGAACACTCCTTTCCTGTACATGTTTGATGTGGACTTGTCAGAAAAAAGGTGTTCCCAGTTAACTCTTCTTAGTTCCTGCCAGATGCCCTCATAATTTGCCCTTCTCCAATTTAAAATGCCTTTCCTTATCTATAGCTATCGTGAAAGTTAAGGAGTTGTGATCGCTGTTTGCTAACTGTTCACTCTCTGAAAAGTCAGTCACCTGGCCAGGCTCATTGCCCAATGTCAGGTCTAATACAGCCCCTCCCCTCATTGATTGATTTAAGAAACCCTCCTAGATACACTTAACAAATTCTGCCCCATCCAAACCCTTTGCACTAAGAAGGTACCATTTTATATTCGGAATGTTGAAATCCTTCATGACAACATGTTTACACATTTCCTTAATCTGATTACATATCTGTTCCTCAATGCCCCTGTGTCTTGAACTAGTCTATTATAGAAACAGCTATACATCTCTGCTTAAATTATGTTTTAATGAATGCCTGAAAATTAAATTACTTTAATGTAGTATTTTTGAGCTTGAGAGTTCTTCATACTTAGCAATTCCATCTAAAATTAAGTATTCTAGGTTTGTTACATAAAAACCAGCACCAGAGAAACTGCTGGAGTTAGAAAGGGTCACTGGGAGAGTTCTGTACAATGAATGAATTGAATATGAATGAATATGAATTGACGTTATTTCTTACATCCTTCACATACATGAGGAGTAAAAATCTTTTATGTTACGTTTCTGTCTAAATGTGCATCATAGTAATTTATAATAAATAGAACAGTCAATGTAACATAGAAATACACTCATATCAGCATGAGTTAATCAGTCTGATGTCCTGGTGGAAGAATCTGTCCTGGAGCATGTTGGTGCTGGCTTTTCTCACACCTGCCTTTGTAAATGTCCTAAATCATGGGAGTTCACATCCACAGATGTGCTGGGCTGTCCGCACCACTCTGCAAAATCCTGTGATTGAGCGAAGTACAGTTCTCATACCAGGCAGTGATGCAGCCAGTCAGGATGCTCTCTATTCTTAGGATTTGGGGGCCCATACCAAACTTCCTCAGCCATCTGAGATGAAAGAGGGGCTGTTTCACCACTACAGACCATGTGAGGTCCTCGGTGATGCAGATGCTGAGGAACTGCTGGAAGTATATTGCTAAATCCCAGAAGAACTAATTATTTTTTAGCTGTATCATAGCCGTATTTGTCCATATTGTGATGTTTCTAAGTGCCTATTTTAATTAATCATCATGACTATTGTTATTAGAGATCATTCATTGATGCATGGGTTGAATTCATATATAGTTTCCTCATAATAAATGAGAACATTCTAGCCATTATATAGTTATTAGGATTATCTCAAGTTGTGTTGTACACCTAAAAGAGTTTAACAGTTGTGCTTTGTATTACAGAGCCTCTACACTCTTGAGTGTAGGGAATTAGGGCTGTATGAGCCATGTGAATCAACTTACTCGCATCCCACATTGGAAGTATTTACTCTTTCAAGTTCCATGGGACTCATTGCAGTCACTCGTGTTTATAGTATGAAAGGTGCATTGCTACTTCATATTGAAGGCTTCACTGCCTAAGAAGTCAAAGTACAAACAAAATCAAATGAATTAGCACTCTGCAGCTTCTGTCATTTTATTTGTAGGCAAATAATTTGAGGAAAATAGCTATTACTTTAGCATATGTCCGACTTAATCAACTGCAGCGAGATTTTGGCCCAGACATTATCTTGCCCCAGTTGAACTTGATACGCTTGCTTCATAGAACGTGCCAGTAAAAGAACTTGAGGTTCAAAGTCCTCAGAGCCAGAGTCTTATACTTAAGAGGGTTGATTAATAAATTCATGGCCTAAGATAGAAGGAGATGAGTTATTTACTTCAAACTTTCTGCATAATCACTCAAAGACTTGACCTGCATGTGCATGTAACAAGAACTGTATAACTCATCTCCTACCTTAGGCCACAAACTTATCAATCACCCATCTGTGGATACTTTCTGGAGGTAGAAGATCCGTATGCTCCACTACCGCTGGACTAAGTGTGTAAGTGTAGGAGGGGACTATGTTGAAAAATAAATGTGCTAGGTTTTCTAAAATTGACTCCTTCTACCTTGGGCCATGAACTTATCAACCACTCCTCATATTATTTTTAATTACATCATTTTTGCAAATAACACACCCTAATTTTCAGTACATTGCTACACATTGCAGGTGTAGCAATCTATCCATCAGATTAATTTGGCTTTGTACAATCCTGCAATTTCTGGACAAACGAAGCCTGAGTTGATAACCAAGATCCAGCCCAAAGGCATGTGAGTTTGGGAGTCTGAATGAGGAACACTGATTTTAACTGAGTAAAGTATAGGATTATAATGCTTGATGTGAGTAACACATATGTTTAAAATAGTATGAAGCTAAATCCAGAGTTTAAGGCAGCAAGGAAATGGGTTTAAAGCTTGGAACAGTATAGAAGTCGCAAGAGAGGAGAGATGCTTGAAGCAGTGAGGCTTTGGGCTGAGTTCAGGAGTAGTATTAATTGCTGTGTATTACACCTTTTTGTGGGTCCAGACTGGGCTGAGACCCAGAAAAGATTAAGAACTATATGACTAAATTTAATAACAATGCAATTATTAATAAGATTGAAAACAAAGCAACATTCGGGTAAATTAAATAGTGAGAGAGTGTTCATATACAAATGATGTAGTTGCAACATACAGTAGGTACTGGAGAATGTCTCCAAGTGACATGTCTGAAGAAAGTGTCTGCAACTGCTTCAGGTACTTCAGTAGTGTTGATGAGTTGAAACCAGGACCGCAGATAATGTAATGCAACAAGGAAGAGAAAGTCAGCCACATATTTTGTTCTAAATGACAACCTTAACTTAGATTAAAATATAGTATGGATTTAGCCTGTGCTTTAGGTCAGAAGGATGAAATTGGAATCCCACAATGTAATGTTGGACTTAGCCTGCCCTCCTTCACCTTGTGTATCACAGAGCAACAATAAAGCGGATTATCAGGGGTTGAGGGAAGCTTTTAAAAATCAAAGACAAATAATATATAAGCCTTGAGTAATTATAATTATAATGTGACATAAAGATTCAGCCATGTGATGCATTAAATAGGGACAAAATTTTGGAAAGGCAAAATTAAAGGTTTATTACCTGAACAAACCAAACATTTATAACAAGATAAAGGAAATAGTAGTGCAAATAACAAAAGATTGGTTAATGTACTAAATGTTACAGAGACATGTTTGTAGCGTGACCAAGACAGGGAAAGGAGTATTCAAAAGTACTTGATAATTCAAAGGCTAGGCGTTTTGAAAAGCTATAACAAAAGCTAAGCCAATTGGAAAAGCTGTGAAAGAAAGAAATGCCCACAACTGAGAAAGGAACTTGGATCTAAAGATCAAGATATAGAATCAAGTTGATAGGACATTAGGAACAGTAAGGTACTAAAGCATGTTGAACATCGAAAAGCAAGAATGGATGGGAGTTTGTAGTGCAATAAAGGTGGATCTAAAATCTTACTATATTTTGGAGAAGTAGTGGTGCCAAAGATAATGTTGATTGTGAAAGTTTCCTAGGAAAACAAGGCATGAACTTAATCAGAGAGCAGGCTTTGTGCTTTGTAGGTGTGAATATGCGGAATGAGATACAATTAATCAGAGGCCTCGTGATGAAAATCCTCTGGAGAAGACTTATCACGATATCGCAGAATTTTTTTTAATTTTAAGGTCGAGTGACAAATTGAGGTCAAAACTTTAGTGTTAAAGTTAAATAAAGATAATGGGATAAATATGCAGTGAGATTTGGCTGAAGTAGGCTGAGAAATTAGATTAAAAATATAATGGTTGATTATGCACTGTCAGATATTTAAAGAAATACTTAATAATTCTTTGTGAATATACATTCTATAGAGAAGTAAAAACTTCAAGGGAAAGGAAATCAAAAGGAAAGGTTTATGCTTGTGAAGGATCGTAGGTCTGAAGATTGGAAGAATATTAGAAACTAACAAAAGATATCCAAAAAATTGATAAAGTGAGAGAACTAGAATGCTAGTTTCTACCCATACTTTAAAGCTTCTACCCTACTTTAAAAAAGAAAAGTAGGAAAGGAAAAGACTAAAGAGCTTAAAAGAATATCATTATTGAAATAGGGAATATGGGACTAAAGGCTGCAGGGTAATGAATAGACTCCATTTTTACAGCTGTTCATAAGTGGGAAAATAGCAAAAATCACTCAATATAACCAGAATTCTTTAAAATTGCAATGAATGGCTTCCAGAATACACAAGACTGACAGGAAATAACAATTACTGGAAGTGGAGGTAGAGAGAAAACTAGTCCTGCTATTTGTGGGAAGAAACACATGATTGCATACTGTTCTTGCAAATCAAATCATCACGCAGTGGATTGAGCTAGAATAAGATTTTTTAAAATGCAGAATAAATGTTTATAAGCTACTGAAAAAGGACCAGTGTAGGTAAATGATAAGTTGCAAGTAAATGATGAAGTAGGTTGTGAAGTTAAGAGTCCATCTTATTGTTCAAGAGTCTGATAACAGTGAGATAGATGTTGTCCTTGAGCCTGGTGGTTCTTGCTTTCCAGCGTTTGTATGTTCTGCCTGATGTGAGAGAGGAGATTAGGGAATGTTCAGGATGGGTGAGGGTCTTTCATTATGCTGGTAATTTTACTGAGGCCGCAAGAAGTATAGAAAGAATACACAAAGGGAAGGCTGGTTCCCATGATGTACTGAGCTGTGTGTACAACTGTGCTCTCTGCAGATTTTTGCAGTCACCTGTAGAGCAGTTGACCAAGTTCCAAGTACATTTGTTGTCGAGGTACATATATATCACCACATTCAACCATACATCTTCTTGTGGGCATACTCAATCAATCCAATAACCATTATAGAATCAATGAAACACCACACCAACAACTGTGCAAGTATAAAAAGAAAGAGAAAAAAAATCAATAAATAAATAAGCAATTATTGTCAAGAACATGAGATGAAGAGAACATGAGAAAGTGAAAGTTGGTTGTGGGAACAGGTCAGTGATAAGGCAAGTGATGGTGACAGCAGTGAGAAGAGAGCATGCCCTGGGTGGTGGGAGTCACTGACGATCGATACTGCTTTCATGCAAGATGGTGCTAGCGACCAATGGTGACATCTTGCAGACAGCTTACATACCTACTGAATACTCTTTTCTAAGTATACTACTCCTTTTTCTAAACTTCGATCAATTGCAACCTGTAATTTCTCTTCCAAGCATGTATTTTGTGGCCAACTGAACGATCTGGCACTTCTGCAATCTCATGGGGGATTCAGCTTGGAGTGCAGCTATGACCATCCCTGGGGGCAGCTGCATCGATTCCTGATGGAGGAACACAAATCTGTAATCAGCTCCATTGCTCCACACCATTTGAAGCATTGAGCAAGAGTAAAATCGACGAGGACAAGAGCAGAAAATAAAGGGGTGTTCCGTGCTGTCTGCCAACATTTGACTAGTCTCGGTCTTGTTACTGCCAGTGAAGGGAGTCGGAGTTTAAGGTCCCATGCTGCAAGACTGAATTTCCTCGGCGGCTCATGAATGTGGACTTACCTTTCGCTGCGATTTGATGTTTAATGTCCTCGGTGCTGAACGTGCTTTATTATTTGCACGAGCCATCGCCACAGTGCTGAACTGAGCGGCTCAGTTGCTATGGCCACAGCCATCAACTCTTAGACCAGCTTCCCTTGCCTCAGGGACTAGGGTCTGTGGGCTCACTTTTGGGGTCTCGGCAATCTGAAGTTCAATGTTCTGTGCGTTATTTGCTCGCTTTTTGTTTGTGTGAATTGTTCTCTTTTTTGCATGTTTCATTGTATTGTTGTAAGGGATTTTTCTTTAAATGAATTCTATTGTGTTTCTTTGCATTGTGGCTGCTTACATGGGGATGAGTCTCAAGGTTGTATACTGTATACTTTGAACAACGCTCAGTGGTGGGGAGGTCTTTACCCATGAGAAACTGGGCTGTATGTCACAAAGCTTTCTATCTCCATTCTGCATTCCAATGCACCATTATTTGAGATGAAGACTGCTGCAATGATCTCAGCTCCAAATTTCTAGATGGAGTTAGAGCAGATCCTGACCCAAGCGTACAGGGAGTAGAGTTGTGGAACACCATTGTTTAGAATAATTGTGGCAGAGGTATTATTGCATATCTTAAGCGATTGTGGTCTGTTGATCAAGAAATAAAGGATCCAGTTGCAGAAGGAGTCATTGATTCCCAGAGTCGGGAGTTTAGTGATCGGTTTGCTTGGAATATTAGTATCGAAGGCAGAAGTGTAGTCAGTAAACAAGAGTCTAACATACTGTAAATGTCTTTACTTTCCAGATGCTCCAAGGATGAGTGTTGGGCCAGGGAGATGGCATTCGCCTACCTTGTTTCAGCCAGTAGATATACCGCAGTGGGTTGAGGTTGTCTAGAAAACTGGAGTTAATGTGAGCCTTGAAGTCGAGCTTTTGAACTTCCTCATAGATAGATATGTCTATTAGTTGGTCATTCATAACCTGGGGAATATCCTGTATCTTGGTCCTGATGCCTTGCTTTAGAGATAGAGGGCATATTGGAAGTTCATTGCCAATATACTATAAATTCATGCAGGTCATGATTGTTTAGAGAACAAAGTGTTAAACTGCTTTTCAGAAAGGGAAGGTTAAACTGCAGGCCATTTCACTTGCCATTTGCCATCTGGAAGATATGAAATCTATTAATGAGCACATACAATAGAAGAAACACTTGTTTTCTGAAAATGGGCATTATGTAATTTGTTTGGGCAATGTTAACAAGATGGTTTGATAAAGTTGTTTGGAGATGTCATTCAGAGAGCAACCAGAATGGAGGTTAATGTAAGTGTTTTTATCAAAAAAAAGCACTTGAAGCGCAGCATCAAAATTTCTGTTCAAGATAAAGCCCCATTGAGTTAAAGGTAATCTCGTGGCTCTCAGAGAAGACTGGTTAACAGACAAAACACTTAGAAAGAAAGTGGATTATTTCTAATCAACATTGTTGACTTGATTTAAAGGAATTGATAGAATATAGCTAGATTTGCTGATGATGCATAGATATAAAGAAAAAAAACTGTGAAGTGATAGAAGAAGAAAAAGTGACTAAGTAAAATGATTGCCAGAGAAACTTAACGTGGTAAAATGTGAAGATACTCAGCGAATCAAGAATAAAGATGTGAGACTATAATATGTTGAGCAATCGAAGTGACATTACACGAGAGACACAGGAAATTAGCTTGCAGGTACAGATAGTAATTAAGAAGGCAAATAATTGTACTAAACAGAGAAATCCTGTTACATCTGCACAAACTTTGGGTAGACTATAACAGGAATGTACAGTTTTGATTATTTATAGAAGGATATCTTTGGCCTCCATCCCAGAGAAATGTGGATGCTGAATCATTAACTGTATTCAATACTGAGATAGTTTTTTTTTCACAAAAGGGCAATCAATGGTTCTGCAACTGAACACTAAAGTGAAGTTGAAGACAAAGATCATGTCAGCTATTCGGCAGTGCAGTTGCACATAACCATATGCCTTACTCGATATCTTGTTCCATAGGTCTTTATAGTCTCAATTACACATGTTGACGGATTTTCTTAGGACATTTCTGTTTTCACAATCATTAAATGTCAACATTGCAAAGTAATAATTTGTAACTCTTAAACTAAAGGCAACACATGTTCAAAATAACCTGATCCTTTTTGGAATGATATTTACCAATATAAACAGTATATGGAATGAATATGGTCAATTTACTGCACCTTAGTTACTTGGGAGGAACCTCAGGAAAAATAAGCTCTTGACATTTATCTCAGCCTGACATTTAAAAGCTCAATGAAATATGAACAGTCCTACCCAGTGAAGAAAGCATTTGCAACAAATTCTCTTTATCTTGATTTTGCACCTGTATTAAAAAATTTTTATTTAGCAATACAGTGTGGAAATGGCCTTTCCAGCCCAATGAGCCGCACTACCCAGCAATGCACCCATTTAACACTTGCCTAATCACAAGAAAACTTACAATATCCAATTGGCCTACTAATTAGCATGTCTGTGGACTGTGGGAGGAAACCAGAGCACCCGGAGAAAACCCATGCAGTCATGGGGAGAACATACAAACTTCTTACTGGCGGTGCCAGAATTTAACTTCAAACTCTAATGCCCCGAGCTATAATAGTGTCGTACTAACTGCTATTCTGCTGTGGCGCATTTTTGATTGACTTCTCATGTTCTCAAAGTGCCAGTCAATTTGCTTACCTTGTAAGCTCACTTTTACTTAAAGATATAGATTAGTTAAATTTTTCTGAGCTGTAAGAAAAACCTTCTATGAGGATCTATAAGAGTGTTTGAATCTTCTTTCTTACCGTTTTATTGAGACTGTTTCTATCACCCTTCTGTATGATTAACTCCAGGTCATAAAGATTTCATTGCATTTTTTTTAATTTTCTTTCCTTTTATATCTGATTAATTGACCAGTCATCTTCAGTCCAACACTAATGATATTGGCACCTTTGACATAGGGTACAGATTCTCCTTACTTAATCGAACCAAAACCTTAATATTTGTGAGTATCTCTGTCAAATGTCCTCTTAACCTACTCTGTTCCTATCAATCAATTCCTTCTTTTCTATTTTGTCCAAGTAACTGAACTGAAGTACATTACATCTATTAACAACACACACAAAATGCTGGAGGAACTCCACAACTCAGGCATCATTGATGGAGGGGAATAAACAGTCAATGTTTTGAGCCAAGACCCTTCATTGGGACTGGAAAGGAAGGGGACAGAAGCCAGTATAAGAAGGTGGAGGGGAATAGGGGAAGGAGTAAGGAGAAATTATCGGAAGTTGGAGTAATTAATGTTGAAGCTATCAAGTTGGAGACTGTCTAGACAGAATATGAGGTGTTGATTCTCTAACCCGAGTTCAGTGAATGTCATGATGTCTCATCTGTCATTTTTTAGGCAACCTGGCTAAGAATTCTTTTCTGGAATTCAATGTATCCAGATCCAGTCCAAGGCTCAACTTGGAGAGACATTAATATACACCTCTACAAAGTTTTAAATGACTGATGTCTGCTTTTTTTAACAAAAAAATCTAGCTAATTTTATGTGCAATCAGCCTCTGTCTTTAGTAATTCTATTACATGCAGCTTTTAACTGTTGCCTGATGGATATATAATCAAAGAAGAAGAAGAAAGCCCTTAACTCCGAGTAGAGTTATCAGGACCCCATCATGACGGCATTTTTTTAGCAGGCTTTCTTATTTTTATGAGGCTGAGTTGCTAGCTCGATGCTCAACCCAGCCCGGATGGAAAGTGTGCAAGGGGTTCTGGCTGGATTCGAACTCAGGAGCCTTCGCTCCGAAGTCTGGCGCTGATGCCACTGTGCCACCAGCCGGCTATGAATCAAAGAATACAGTATATTAGTCAGACTCTTAATTATTCCATGATGGTTTTGACTTATTACTCTGCTTTTATTTAAATGACAGTAAACTTTGAACTGGACTGTATTCTCTGCCCATCATCAAGCTAATCAGTGTGGAGTGGCCAAGCTTTAGTGCTTCTGCATTTTCCAAGGAAGGTTTGAAGAAGCCGGGGCATTTTCCATGATTATTTCCCTTAGCAACCTAAGATACATTACTTCAGAATTAGGTTTATTTTTCTTCTTTCAAAGCTGCCAACCTTATAATACTTCTTCCTTATCTATAGTAATCTATTTTCTCATTTGCATTCTGTATTGTTACTTTTCTTAGAACAATATTGGCAACATCCTGTGATTCTCTTCTTTAATGATGGCAGATGCAAAGTAGTACTATATTCATTTAGCACCAAAAACCATTTCAATTGCCAGCACAAGATCTCTTTTATTTGCCCTTTATTGTCACCATCCTCACTAAGCTTTTCATATGGTTAGTTAAGAAAGTTTGTTTTTCTTTCCAATATTCATGATTTCTCAATGAATTCTACAATAAACACAATAATAATTCCTTTTGCTTGAAATTCTACAAATCATTGAATTATGCATTGTAAATGTGGCCATCTTTTACTAATCAATGATTCTCATGTCTTTTGCCACTATTGAAATATGCCTTTCAAGAAAAATACCTATAAAATCTTTTCCTGCGGCAAAAGAAATGTTTAGAGCTCTTGTCCTAGATGACTCTAATATGCATAATGGATTTCTAATTGAGTTTTAACTCGTTTGTGATGTGCCTTCTCAGTCCATCTCTTCTAAAGTAAAATCGATAGTGTTAGGTTTGATAGCACACTCAAAAATGAATTTGTAGCTGTTGTTTTAAAAACAAACACACAGAAAGAAAATGTGTGCCTATTAGTTACTTTATAATTCTGTACTATGCTTCGAATTTATCACCCACAGAGACACATCTATCTATCATTATGTGATCATTTGCAACCATTTCTCACATAGGATTGCTACTGAAGTTTTCCAAATGATATAAAGTCTTCATGTGGATAAGGCCTTTCACTCAAGCCGCGTGCCAGTTCAGACTGCTCAAGGGGAAACTGACAAGTCTAGGTGCTAAGAGGGAGAGAAAGTAGGAACAAGTGATGGTAAAGAATCAAGAGGAGAAGCTGAGATTAGAGTTGACTGCTAGTGATTAAGTGGGGGCATATAGTCACTATTTGTGGCAGATTGATTTGGCTGAGTGGGGGGTGAGGGGGAAGGGGCATAGCTAATTAACCTCCAATCATTGGTTAGGCATGAACATTGGGGATCAATCTGCTGTTGAGGGAGGAACTGCTGAGTCAGAGGCTTGGGACGTTCAGGGAACTGCTGACTAGGAGATGCGTGTCTGAAGATCACATCATAGAGATTAAGAAAGTGGGGTTTGAGGATTGAGGAGTCAGTTGATATACATAGTTATTAGGCTTTGTGAAGGATAAGTGAATTAATTAAAAGCAATAGGATTGAACTGCTCTGGGAGACCCTTTGAATCATAATGCTGTAGAGAAAGTAGTGCTGTTTAAATAAAGTTGAACTGTGCTTGCCCAAAGGCAGGCTAATTTTTCCCAACAATGCTGTAAATCAGTGTTGCATGGCTATTGATATCGGGCACAGTTTACAGCCAAAAGTGCCCAGTCAGATTTTCAGAGTGACACAATCTGGCTTTAAAATCATTGTAATGCATTCTTTTCTGTGAAAAGAAATGGACTTTGCTAAGCGTAAAGCTGAAAATATTCGTACAACACTATTAATTTTCAGTGCCTGAGCTATCCAGCCTTTATGGAGTACTAACCATGGCTATGGAGGATTCATTGAAATGCTTTATTTTCAACATAACAAGGATGTAAATCTTCTTTGATGGTGGAATGGATGTTTTCAGTGTTTGTGGCTGATACTACGTATTTTACATATGCTGTCCACTGGCACTTATGCAGATATGTTTTGCCATAGTATGTGCCTTCTCAGTCCATCTCTTCTAAAGTAAAATAGATAGTGTTAGGTTTGATAGCACACTCAAAAATATATTTGTAGCTGTTGTTTTAAGCTCTTAGTTTAAAATTGGTTAACAAGTTATGAGTAAGTTGGTAATGTAACTATGGTGCTGTCTGTTTTTCTAACCAAGTGAAATTTACTATGTGTGACTCCACCCACCTACAAAGTCCACACCACATTACTGTCTAGAGCAACGCAGAAGCGAGGATTCTAGTATATACGGTGGCATGCAGAAGTTTGAGCACCCCCGGTCAAAATTTCTGTTAATGTGAATAGCTAAGTGAGTAAAAGATGACCTGATTTCCAAAATACATAAAGTTAAAGATGACACATTTCTTTAATATTTTAAGCAAGATTACTTTTTTTATTTCCATATTTTACAGTTTCAAAATAACAAGAAAGGAAAAGGGCCTGAAGCATAAGTTTGGGCCCCCTGCATGTTCAGCACTTAGTAACGCCCCCTTTGGCAAGTATCACAGCTTGTAAATGCTTTCTGTAGCCAGCTAAGAGTCTTTCAATTCTTATTTGGGGGATTTTCGCCCATTCTTCCTTGCAGAAGGCTTCTAGTTCTGTGAGATTCTTGGGCCATCTTGCATGCACTGCTCTTTTGAGGTCTATCCACAGGTTTTCGATGATGTTTAGGTCAGGTGACTGTGCGGGCCCTGGCAAAACCTTCAGCTTGTGCCTCTTGAGGTAGTCCATTGTGGATTTTGAGGTGTGTTTAGGATCAGTATCCTGTTGTAGAAGCCATCCTCTTTTCATCTTCAGCTTTTTTACAGATGGTGTGATGTTTGCTTCCAGAATTTGCTGGTATTTAATTGAATTCATTTTTCTCTCTACCAGTGAAATGTTCCCTGTGCCACTGGCTGCAACACAAGCCCAAAGCATGATCGATCCACCTCCATACTTAACAGTTGGAGAGGTGTTCTTTTCATGATCTGCACCCTTTTTTCTCCAAACTTACCTTTGCTCATTGTGGCCAAAAAGTTCTATTTTAAATTCATCAATCCACAGGACTTGTTTCTAAAATGCATCAGGCTTGTTTAGATGTTCCTTTGCAAGCTTCTGATGCTGAATTTTGTGGTGAGGACACAGGAAAGGTTTTCTTCTGATGACTCTTCCATGAAGGTCATATTTGTGCAGGTGCTGCTACACAGTAGAACAGTGTGCCACCACTCCAGAGTCTGTTAAACCTTTCTGAAGGTCTTCTGCAGTCAAACGGGGGCATTGATTTGCCTTTCCAGCAATCCTACGAGCAGTTCTCTCGGAAAGTTTTCTTGGTCTTCCAGACCTCAACTTGACCTCCACCGTTTCTCTTAACTGCCATTTCTTAATTATGAACTGAGGAAATGGCTACCTGAAAACGCTTTGCTATCTTCTTATATCCTTCTCCTGCTTTGTGGGCATCATTTACTTTAACTTACAGAGCACTAGGCAGCTGCTTAGAGGAGACCATGGCTGCTGATTGTTAGGACAAGGTTTAAGGAGTTGGTATTTATAAAACTTTGAAATTTGCCTCACCTGGCCTTTCCTAACGATGACTGTGAACAAGCCATAGCCCTAACAAGCTAATTAAGGTCTGAGACCTTGATAAAAGTTATCTGAGAGCTCAAATCTCTTGGGGTGCCCAAACTTTTGCATGGTGCTCCTTTCCTTTTTTCCACTCTAACATTGTACAAAACAAAAATAATACACTATTCTTGCTTAAAATGTTGAAAAGAATGTTTCATCTTTAACTTTATGACTTTTGGAGATCAGTTAATCTTCTACTCACTGAACTATTCACAGTAACAAAAATTTTGACCGGGGTGCCCAAACTTTTGCATACCACTGTATTTCTCAGTGCTGCTAATGTGCTAATTCCTGGAAGTTGTTTCAAGGGCAATCATTCATATTTTATCCTATGTCTCACCCTAGTACAAAGGCAAATGGTGATGCCTTGCTGTTATCAATGAAAAAATATCAAACATAGATGTGGTATCTTACAAATATTTATTTTTTATTTATTCTTTGATAAGCTTGTTGATCTATTGATGAACCCTTAAAAGGAACTTCCTGTATGACAACCCCCATTTTAAAAAAAAGCAAGCAACTTGGTCAGCTGTGTCAGTACGAATTAAAACTTATTTGTATAGTTTTTCTTCCGCTTAAATTTAAGTATAAAATAGTTTACAAAAACAACTTTGTACTGATTTTACGTTCCGTTTCCACTCTAGTTATAAAGGTAGTTCTTTCATATAAAAATATTCTTTTAAACATTGACAATTACAGGCACCAGTCTTTTTCTGATTATTTGCTCTACATATGTCTTTCCTTTCTGCAGTAAGCATTTGTAAATATTCTTTAATGTTAACAATATGGTAGAACCAAGAGTTGAATTAAGGGCAGTCATCCATTTAGCGAATATATATAGACATGTATTTGTAAAAAAGTATATGCTTTCAGAGTTTTGTATCTTGAATAATAAGTGAACCCACTGTCAACCCTTGTTAGCAGTCAAATGCTAATGTTACTCTACCCCAAATCAACTTTGTTAAATATCATTAATGGAAGTATTCTCAGTTGCTTATAATTACCTTTTATGATAAGTATTTTGCTAAATCAGACAAAAGTTTGTCTTTAACTTTAACTCTACACCAGTGATATAAATGGATAGTCATTCTGTGGAAAAAAAACATTATTTCTGGGGGATGATAATTCTGAAAGGAAGTGTTGTGATCTTTCTAACTTTTGATGGCATTCTGGTCATAAAATGTGGAGCATATTTGTATGAAACAGTGCTATTACCAGTGATTACGTTATGCTGTTATATTAATGTCTAACTGTGGCTAGAATAGATGTTACAAAGTTTGAATAATTTCCCAAGTATTCTGTAGATGAGATCCACTCAAGCAGTGAGCATGTTGAACATAAAATGCAATAATGCAGTAAGGATGATGGAGAAGAGGGTTAGAGTGATAACAGAGCTTTGCTTGACTTCAGTCTTCACCAAGGAGTCAGATATGGACCTGTTAATTAATAATGTTTTACAAGCATAAATGAAGATACATTTTTTGAAGGCAACCAATTTTGAGAACTATCTTTTGCAACTCCTATACGTGGAGCAACTCAAAAGATTTTATGAGCTTTCACAAGACCATGTACTGTATATAAGTTAATATTGCACCCACCATTTTTACACAAGAATAGTCTTCCTTGTACCTTTTCATAGACAGAATGACATTGTTCTTGGAAGTTAGAGATGATATTTCAAAGGATCCTACTGATAATTTTTAAACATTTCCCTCCTTCACATTACCTTTTGGCCACACCATCCAAATACATAAAATTGCTTTCTTTTTGACTGTCTGGAGTTAAGAAATTTAGGAATAATCCATTACAATTTGTTCTACTGCTGGGGTTAATTTGATCTTACAGCTAATGATAACAGTACCTGGGTAGTTTGTGGATATTACCTGTAGTCCAGAATTAAATTACAGCCTGCTAGAGTATTTCTACACCAGAAACATGACTTTTGGACCATTCTTGGTCAAAGTATCATGTTAATCTTTCTTGGTATTCAGTAATGATTAATAATTTTATCATAATAGAATAGTGGAGAACAGCCTAAATTATTAAATAATGTACTCATGATGACGCATGGGCAAATTAAAAGTCCATTATGTTGTGTATATTACATTGGAAGATGTGCAGTTTTATAGGATGAAGAACAAGATAGCAGAAATAACCAATGCTACCATAATTTGGTTGTATTCCATCTTGTGTGCACTGTTAAGATTTTAAAAAAGCATCCAAACAACAATAAGAGGTTAATTGTTCCTCAAAAATTCTAAAGGTGATAAGTATTTTAACTCTGTTTTTGTTTTAGCTCTATTTATTAACTTTAGGAGTTTGGCAAGATTTAAGACAGGGATACAGTGTTTTGAACATTAGGTGATCAGGAACTGTCTCTGTTATAGTTGTAAAATCAGTGATGTGTAATATTAATTTGAATTTCTGACTGGCAGATAAATCTGGAAAATTCCATATAACAGATGTATAATTCACAGTGAATTGAGGACATACCAATTTACTTTCTGAATGGGATTTTACAGTTTTTACTGAATGGTCATCTAAAAATTGTTGTGCTGCCCTAATGTTTGAATTCCTTATCCTTCAACGTACTAAGACAACTGTAATTTAGTTCAATTGATTTATATTCCTACATGAGTTATATTTATTTTAAATATTCTTTTATCCATATAATTAATTTTTACTCCATAGACTTTCCAAATTGTAGCAGTCTGTGAGATAAGTAGTGGAGTGTTGTAATGTTTTGAGTGCTGAGGGCAATATCCTTAGACTTGGCAATACTGAATTGGGGTTTCTACTGTTTGACTGACTTGATGTTATGACAAGTGCAGATGTGGTGGCCAGGGCACTTCATGGTCTGTTGGTTCTTAAAGGATGAACAAGTACTTCAGCAGTATACTGAAACAGAATGTGGGGTGAGCTCATGATGAGGACCTAGAGTCGGGTAAACATCTATCTGTAGAGAGACTTGGGCTGAGTCAGTTGCAGGTTGCAAACATGTTAAGAAAACCTGACCGATTGATCTGAGGCAGGCTGTCCTGCAGCAGGCAATACACTTCCTGCATCTCCAAGATCTCTGTCATCTACAAGGCAGATGAAAAACATGAAAGAATACCTCTACTTGCCTGGAAGACACTGAAGACGCGCAATAAATATTTCCGCCATCTCTCCAACTCTTCACTTCTTCATGCCTTCACTTGTGGCTGTAGTGTGCACCTTCTACAAAATGCACAGCATTTACTCCCACAGGCTCTTCTGACAGCACTTTCCACATGAGCAGTTTCCACAACTAAGAAGAACAGGGTCATAAGTCTCACAGGAACACAACTACTTGCAGGTTCCACTCCAAATTAGACACCGTATGAGATGGAAATCTGTCACTGTTCTTTTGTCATCATTGAATCTAAATCTTCAAAATTCATCATAGTATGCAGAAGTACCTTCAACAGAAGGTCTTTGCTAATTCACGAAAGAGGCTCAGAACTGCCTTTTTAAGGCTAACAAATGCTGTCCTTTTCAGCAAAGCCTACATCCCACAAATGAAGCCAGCAAACTATTCGAGCTGTTCTCTGAAGATGTAGTATTAGCTACTGGGTGAGGAAAGTCATGTGATATACAGGTGTCCTACTGCACCAGAGATTGGGTTAGCTGGTAGGAGGGTTGAGTGGGTTGCTGGAGTCCTGAGTATTATAATTACCAGCTCTCACTGACATTATATTGTCCAGATGCCTAACTGAAATAGACAATGAGGCGTAGCTCAATGGCTCTAAGCATATGAAGATTAGATGGTTCAAAAGTTGATTCTGTTTTTCAGTCTGAAAATTCTCTTTTCATAATGGTGGACCAGTTATCCTGTGATAACTACTCTGATAAGAAGTTAAAAATATGTCAGGGTGTTAGGAGGTTTTGATGAGGTTTTAGCTTCATCTGCCTAAGGAAACACTAGTATTAATATACCTTTGGAGCTGAGGATGAAAGGTAAATACCACTTGGATTTTAACACTCGTCCTGCACAGTTTCATTGCTTCATCAATAATATTTACTATTTTTATTTGCTATCAGCAGAACTGCAGGGAATCAAGCTATGATTTTACCTGATAAAAAGTGTAACTGATGCCAGCAGGGAAATTATGCACAGTGCTGAGACTTGGATCTTAAGCATGAACTACTTTCAGCCATGGAGCCACTATTTTCAGCAAACAATATCAAGCTTAGCCCAGAATGCAGTTAAAACTGGTTATTGTCAGTACACTGGTGACTAGCATGTCCTGATGCCATCATTTCAAAGATGACAAAAGGTTATTTTTTCTGAATCAGAAAATCAAGCCAAAGTAGGAAAAATACAGTTTATATCTTCAAATGTCACTGCTATATTGATAAAATGTTACTGTACTAGCAAAAGATGAAACAAAACTGAAATAATGAGGAAAAATCATTGTAACTGCACTGTTATCAGTGCAACAATTTCATAGACCACGAATACATCTAGGATGTAGTTATTAGTTTCAAGTTTTATTTTTGTACTGGCACTTAGTTTATATAGTGTAAATCTAACATTGCTGCAGCTGCCTGAAGTAGTCACATGAGAGGCCTTCAATGGAGTCTCATTCTGCAACACTTTAATGTTAAGTAAGACTCTTGGCTATTTAATATTCACTGCAAAAGGAAGAAGTGTTGAACCATTACACCTTCAGAGGACTTAAAATGACAAGTTTGAGGTGTTTTAACCAAATAAAGTTAAATGTTCAGATCAAGTGCTTCATATTTCTTTTGAAAGATTAATATCCAGTTTTGGCATCTATATTTTGTAGCCTGGGAAACAATACACATGCAGGACAGCAAATACCTTTTTGGGTGTTAAATTTCTTTATCTGTTTTAAATGTTTTATTGCAGAAAGAGGGTATCAAAATAAAAACAACAAAATAAATTTTAAAAACAGTTCCGGCCATTATAATCTTAGTTTAACTTCAGACCACATCTTTGTTACATATGCAGTATGAAAATAACATAAACAAAATATACACAACCAATATGGTAGTGATAATTCTAAAGAAAAACAATACAGACAACATTAGAATTGCACCAACCTTGTACCTTATACACAACATCAAAAATATGTATAAATACATCTCATCTTAACTAAGCGATATACTTACATTTGGCACACATGTGCTTAACTTGCAAACACAGATAGGTTAGACCCTGAAATGAGTTGTCCTTGCTCACACTACGTGAACAGAGATCAACACATTCACAATACTCTGTTACATTCACATTTGGTCATGAAACAATATAAGAAAGACAAATAAACCTTTACAATGTATTACTTTGTAGTTGAATTACTAAAAGGACTAACCTAGTAGGCCAATTAAGGAACTTCTCAATCAGGCTATGCAGCGCTGATCAATTTACTCACAAAAATCTAAGCATCCACATGTAAAACACATCAAATTACTGACATTCTAGATTTACAAACAAGTATAAACTAATTTACGTGGATATTAGCAAATATTATTCATCTTTCCTCAACAAACCTGGGAAAGGCATTCGAATGTCTTCCTTTCTAGAACGTGGCAACTGTTCGTTCTACTCCACCCATGCAAAATGACATCACCATTTTCTCTTAAAGGCACAGGCAGCTCTTTTAGCATTACCAAGATGAATACATAAGTGCACTTTAACAATAAAAAAGATATTCAATGGTCTCCTGGTTACATATAATAATTCACTGATAATGTAATCAATTAAAGAATTATTATGTTTTAATGTTACAGTGTAAAGATGTATGAATAGGATCAAGTTAAACAAAGAAAGAATTGGTAGGACTATGGATGGTTACACTGCTGTTCAAGAATAGCAACAAGGCTAAATGCCACATGGGTGGTAGAATAATGGAAAGGTGTAGATTTGAGGTAATGGACATAAGAGAAAGAAGTAAGATGAGGGAGAAAATATAACAGGCCATGAGTATGGGAAGGTGATTCATTAATATTTTTCACAAGGGAATTTGTTGGGGAAAACGTGCAGGGATTTGAGGAAGCAGCGGAAGAATGAGACTAATTTGATGGCTTGTGGAAAAAGGCAGCACAGGCTTACTGAATAGAATGGACTCTTTCAGTGGTTGTTGATAAGCAAGTATGTGGACATAATTCAACAGTTTCTCTAAAATAATTATTTTATAAGTTTGCTCAAGTTTAAAACATTAAATGCTGTAAATAGTAGGTCAGGCAATGTTGGTGCAGAGTGAAGCAATGGTATTCTCAGATGAGTGATCTAACTTGAGAGAAGTTAGAAAAAAAGCAAGTTTGAATGTACAGAATAAGGGCAAAACTGTCAAAAGGAAAAGGTTATGATGTGTAGACAGGAGCAATACTAAAAGGAATGATAGTGCAATGCACAAGGGACTGGTAATTGGACAAGGAAAGAAATGGCAGTGAGTCTGGAAGAGGTGTAAATGGTAGTAGCAGAGTCCACTTCTGAAATTGTTTAACACTGTCACATCTTCAAGGCCGGAATGCACCTGATCTGAAGATGAGCTGTGCTTTCTTGAGCCTCTTTTGAACAGAATAGGTCATACAGATGGCAGCCAAAGTGGAATGGAAAATTAATGTTGACAGAAATATATTGTGGCACACTGAATATTTTATATTGATACTTTTGGTGATTTTTGTCCAATTTCCTTTTAAAACTAAATTAAAGCACTGTATAAAATTTTCAAATTACTCATATTTTTGGTCCTCTTAGGCAATAGTTGTTAACGTTATATATCCAGAGGAATAGTCAGCTTTGATATCAGAACAATGAGAAATGAGCTGACTTGCTCCGTCCAACCTGCACCTGAGCCAGATTTACTTTGCGCAAGCTTCAATTCAATACAAAAGGAAGATACTTCACACCACTGCTGAAGTTACAGGATAACTGTATCCTCAATGCACACAGATTGATAAAGCTTTTAAAATGTTGAAAATAGTATTGATTATAGGCAAATTTAAATGGGAAACAAGGAAAAATGTATTTGCAGTCTGAATTTGACCTTCAAGTGGTGTACCAGTGTAACACATGAAAGCATCATGTACAAGTTATCAAATTTTAATCTGTTTAAAATATATATACATATTTAAACAAGCTGACAAACTATTTGTTTTCTATCAGTGAAACGTTGCACCATCGGTGGGTAGGCTCGATGTCTCCTTTACTCTTCCAGTAGTTGTCTGCCGGGGAGCTTTCAGAATTTCAGGGAAATGATACTATATATAACTAGTTATTGCTTAAGGGTGGCAGTTGTTCATTAAATGTTGATTTTCTGTCAAAAGAAATTATTAATCTACCATTCTAAATGGATTTAAGTTTCAAAAGGACATTGTAATCTACTATTAAATGCAGCTTTTAAATTGGATGCCAAAAATTTTATGTGCACCATAGGAATGTGTAGAGAAAATTAAATTTTTAATTTAATAATTGAATAACTGTCATCCCCTGAAGCTTTCTGATACTTAACAAAATACAATAATATATAACCTTTTTCTACTCTAGTCATGAAATAAATATAAATTTAAGAATGTCCTTCAGATTAATAAATTTAAGTCTTAGAATCTGCATTGAGTATTTTCATGTACTGTATGTTTCTCTATCAGCCTTTTCTCCAAGAACCTTCCAGGGGAAAAATATACACTGCTCAAGAAATTGTAACTATTTCCGAGGGGTGATCCATCAAGATTTTATTTTCATTCAGGAACTGATTCTGGTGACCCTACATATTTGCATTTTGAGGCAGAGGCCACCAGTGAAACATGATGTATCAGTTATTTGAAACAATAAATAAATGTGAGAGTGGTTAGAGTGGGCATTCATCCTATACAATAAGTAATTCTGTAGCATTTATTCTATTTTGCTAATAAAATGGAGCCTTAGTAACATAGACATATATGCAGAAAGGCCAGTAAAATCATGTAGGATCCCACCCACCCAGCCAATGGACTGTTTGTTCCTCTCCCATTAGGGAAGAGGCAATGTAGCTTCCATGTCAGGATCACCAGGCTCAAAAGCAGTTATTTTCTTCAAGCAGAAAGGCTGATCAACACCTCCAACCTCCACACACCCCACTGTCAATACTTTATCATTTCCTGTCAGAGTCACATCATATACAGGTGCACCTATGCCTAGAGTCACATTATGGACATATAATCAATCTGTGCATATAAGCCATCTCGTGTATTTATATTTGTAGTTATTTTATTATTGAGTTACAGTCGGCCCTCCTTATCCGCATCCACGAATCACGAAAACACAGAAGTGCTCTTCCAGCACTTGTTGTTCGAGCATGTACAGACTTTTTTCTTGTCATTATTCCCTAAACAATGCAGTATAACTATTTTACATAGCATTTACATTGTATTAGCTGTTATAAGTAATCCAGAGATGATTTGATGTATACAGGAGGATGTGCGTGGGTTATCGTGGATCGGGATTTTAAAAAATCGGAAGTTCTCTTACTAAGTAAGTCAGAACAGGTACATACGGTATTATTTAGCGTCAGTCAAACGTTTGCATTCGTATATAGTATGTTTGTATTTTACCTTTCTATGCATATAAAACACTTAAGAGCGTATGTTTCAGCACTGGGCTTGGGAAGTTCCCGAGTTCGATCTAGTGACAGATCGCTATCAAGTGTGAAGTCCACTGTGCCAGGTTGATGTGGAGGATCAAAAACCCAGAACCCCAAAACCCAATAATTAAATCATTGCGTTGCTTAGAAATAATCGTAGCTTTCGTCGGGGCAGGGCCTTTCACATGCTCCATTAAAATTGTTCCATTGGTTGACTGACTGTAGCCTATCACTTTTCCAGTGACGGATGGCATTTCACCTCTTTATTATTTTATTACTTCCACCTTATTTTCATTCGTGATCGTGATTATTTTCATGAACAGAAACACAGCAGATTCAGAACTACACCAGGTCCTAATGACCACAGCTCTGAACATGTTAAATAAAGTCTGGGATTCTGCTGGGTCCTAAAGACCACCGCAGTGATTCAGGTTAAATAAGGGACTTGAGCATCCATGATTTTTGGTATCCGCGGGAGTCTCGGAACCAATCCCCTGCAGATAAGGAGGGCCGACTGTATTTATCTTATTATGTTTCTTTTTGTGCTGCATCAGATCTGGAGTAATCATTTTGTTGTTCTTTATATTTGTTGAATGGAAATAACATTTGAACAATCTTGATTAGTCGCTTAGTTCATTTACTAACATTCAAAAACAAGTACAGAAACGTTGTTTTCTGTAAAATATTTGATCACTTTTATCTTCTGATTGTGAAATAATTTCAAGCTCTGTGTTTAGTTGAGTGAGTGTTTTCTGTTTTGATCTTTTATCTGGATTAATTCTCTTGATTTTGTGGCTTTAGATTTGTTGAATTAAAACTCTGTTCATTTACTGTTAATGAACATAAGCAGATGCCCAACCTTTGTTGCATTTATTCACCTCATTAAAATGGCTCCACGTGTAAGTAAAATTCCATTATGCGTGGATGGTTGCCACTTGCTATCACAGTGAAATAATGGAGAATGGTGGAGGTGAAGAGCATAAAGAGGAAAAATTAAACATTTCAGTATCAAAAGAAAGAGAATATCTTCTTCCAGTCACCTGACAATAATTTACTTCTGTTCACTTCATACTTTTTACCTCTATCAGCAAGTCATAGAGCTCCACAGCATGGAACCAGGCCCTTCAGCCCCTCTAGTCCATGCCAAACTGCTATTTGCCAAGTCCCATTGGCCCACACCTGAAACATAGCCTGCCGTACCCTTCCCATCTATATACTTACCTAAACTTCTCTTAAATGTTGCAATTGAACCCTCATTCACCTCTTCCGCTGGCAGCTCATTCCACATTCATACTGCCTTCTGAATGAAGAAGTTCCCCATCAGGTTCCTGTTAAGTACTGTAACTTTCACCCTTAAACTATGACCTCTAGTTGAAGTCTCACCCAACCAGAAAGGGAAGAAGCTCTGCTTGCATTTACCCTATCTACATCTCCAATAACTTTCAAATCTGCTCCACTCCAGGGAATATAGTCCTAACCTATTCAATCTTTTCCTATAACTCAGGTCTTCAAATCCTGGCAACATCCTTGTAAATTATCTCTATACTCTTATTGCTACCTTTCCTTTAGGTAGGTGACCAGAACTAAGCTCCAAATACTCCAAATCTGGCTGCACCGTCTTATAAAAATTCAACATAAGATACCAACTCCTATATTCAGTACTTTGATTTATGAAGGCCAATGTGCCAAAAGATCTCTTTACTACCTGTCTACCTGTGACACCATTTTTAAGGCATTTCTGGGTGGAAGATTTTTTTTCCTCATCTTGGTCCTGAATAACCAACCCCTAATATTGTAAATGTGATTCCTGATTCTTACACTCTCAAGCTGTGAGAGTCATCTCCATAGTTTTGTACTATTCAATGAAATTGATGACACCGAAGGCACAATCATACCTCTACTGCTGTCCTATCTTAGTGTTAACTGTAATGAACTGTTATGAGAGCAATGAACTCTCATAAGATAATCAAAAATTAAAGGCAGTGTATAGAGACAAGTGTATGAGGCAGAAAAATGGAGCTGGTGAAGCCAGGAATATATAATGATACTTAATGAGCTGAATGTAATGCACTGGGGATTGTGAAGTAGCTGAAGAAAAAAAATCTGTAATGCACATTATGAAAAAAGTTAGCAAAATTGCTCAGTGAGGGAGGTAAAATATGCATTTTCCTATGCATTAATGTGATTATCTATTCATCTCTAGGGAAAAATGTCCTGTCTTTTAAGAGTTGATTAATAGCTTCTCTTTGGTAATTATTTCAACTCTCTGTTATCTGAAATATTTTCTTTAAATTTCATTGCGCTGTCTTTAATACGAGTAATACAAGTTGTTGACTTGAACATGGTTAGTTAATATCAGAAAATGGTGCCCAAAGATATTCAAAATAAAATAAATAGGAGTAAGAGAAAGCCGCACCATCGACCAAAGCTAATTGGCTATTTACAGAGATCATAAACTCCCAAAATGTATTTATCTCTGTCTGAAATATACTTACTGAATGATCATATATACTACTCAGATTGAGGATATCAACTACTCACAACACAGTAAGCAAAGTAATTTCTATTCATCCTTGTAACCAGATCTTTATCTTTTGAAGTATGTATTTAGGTGCAAGCTTAGGGGCAAGTGAAAGAGAAGTTTGCAGATACACAAATTGCCTGTGAGATTGACAGGAGGATTGATGTAGTCAGTGGGCAGAAAAGTGGCAAATGGAATTTAACTCAAGGAAATGTGAAGTAATTCATTGACAAAATTGCCAACAAATCAAAGGGATATATGTAAGGAAGGGGTGGATATTAGTGGTGTGAACAGAAAGGTTTTGAAGTTAGATTTTACAAGGCAACTTGTTATCATTAAGGTGGCTAAAAATGATCAGGCTGCTTAATTAGCATAGAATAAAGGAGTGTGGAGATTATTCTGGAAAACTAGAGATCATAGATTGAACATAATTGGTAGAAGAATAAGAGGGAAAATGAGGAGATAGTTCTTCACTCAGAGGGTGGTAAAAGTCGGGAACTCACTGCCTGAAATAGTGGAAAAGGCAGAGACTTTCATCACATTTAAACTGTACTTGGCTGTGTACATGAAGAGAGATTGCCCCACAGAGCCAGAGACGATGTGTTGCAAAGTGTAGTTCAGTTGTGTATTCTTCTTCGTTTGTCATAAATGGAATAGGCTGAATGGTGTGAAAAGATTTCTGTGGTCTGAATGCTGGAAGTATGATCCCCAACATCTAGACTTCAGCCAAAGAAAGCAGATTCTCATTATCTCTCTAAGCTAGCCTTTGAAATAGTGTGTTCTTCAAAGAAATTACTGCTCATTCTTCAAATTCAGTACAGGTCCAATTTTAGGGCGGCACAGTAAAGTCACAGTTAGTCCAATGATTTACAGTGCACCAGCTGTAAGATTGGGGTTCAATACCCACTGCTGTTCATACAGAGTTTGTACTGTGACAGTGTGGGTTTCCTCTGGGTGCTCCGGTTTCATAGAAACATAGAAAACCTTCAGCACAATACAGGCCCTTCGGCCCAGAAAGCTGTGCTGAACATGTCCTTACCTTAGAACTACCTAGGCTTACCCATAGCCCTCTATTTTTCTAAGCACCATGTACCTATCCAGGAGTCTCTTAAAAGACCCTATCGTT
Source organism: Hemitrygon akajei (assembly GCF_048418815.1). NCBI lineage: Eukaryota > Metazoa > Chordata > Chondrichthyes > Myliobatiformes > Dasyatidae > Hemitrygon > Hemitrygon akajei. Next base: position 67,251,548 of record NC_133133.1, read on the forward strand.
TCCACCTCCACCACCATCGCCAACAACCCATTCCATGCTCTCACCACTCACTGCATTAAAAAAAACTTACCCTGACATCTCCTCTGTACCTACTTCCAAGCATCTTAAAACTGTGCCCTCTCTTGTTAGCCATTTCAGCCCTGGGAAAAAGCCTCTGACTATCCACGTGATCAATGCCTCTCATCATCCCATGCACCTCTATCAAGTAACCTCTCATCCTCCATCACTCTTGTTTTTAAAATGTCTGTGCTGTGCATGTTCAGTAGAGATATGGTCCTCCCATATTCCAAAGACGTGGGCTAGGGTTAGTGAATTGTGGGCATGCTGTACTGGCACCAGAGACGTAGCGATGCTAGCAGGCTGCCCAATGCAATCTTCAGTGATTTGATTTAACATAAGCAACACATTTGGATGTAAATATGACGAGTGAAGCTAACCTCTTTCGTTAATCTAATTAATTTCTCTTTATCTCTCATTATCGGAGCAGAAATTAATATAGTGGTTTTTCATCATTTCCGTACTAAGAATAGTATGTGCTCTTGTAAGGACAATAGCAATGCTGTAAACATTAATCCAGGTGCCTCTCATCAAAGGTTTTGCAGCAAGGCTTTCATACTTGATACCCTTGACACTCCATACCCCTTGCACTAGATGTTAATGGATGATTTGCTTTCCTAATGGCCTGTTCGGCTTGTATGTTAACTTTCTGTGATTTGTATACAAAGATATCCGTATCTTTCTGTGTATGCCAACATTTATTGCTCCATTGTCTTTTAAAAATATTCTGCTTTTCTGTTCTACATTCAAGTATGAATAATTTAATACTTCCCTACACTGTTCTCCTGTCAAATTCTTGCTCAGCTACTTAACCTGCTTATAAGCATTTCCATACAATTGCCTTCTCACTGCTTTCTTTGGCAGTAGTCTTTGTATTGTCAATATACTTAAATATGTCAGTTTAGTTGTATATCAGTTTGCATGCATTGCCTGTTCTCCATCAATATCATTACATTGATAATAAATCGATAAGATATGAAAAATAATATTCAGATTCATAATGAAATCTCAAATATAAACCTAAAGAACTATTTCCTACATCACTAGCTTCTGCTGGCCTGTTACCCATTACGCCAATGACTCTGGTTCTATTTGTAGTCCTCGACTACTCTTTGACTTCTCCAGCAACTTTTATTGCATTGAACTAGTGGCACATTATTGTTTTTGCTTATCTCTGTTGGCATTGATATGACCTCATTAAAAACAAAACATTCCTTGGGATCCAGTGGTCTCAGTTCATGCAAGATTCAAATCAGTTTTTGGTTTTTGAATCATCTGTACTAGTGGGACGTACAGTACAGAAGCAGTGGTTCTAATTATATCTTTTTCTGTGAGCCAACTATTTAGTTTACCTGTGTAATTTAACTTTTATTTCTTGAACTGGTGTTTCGCTGGTGGTTAGTTTTAAAACAAGGGAACAAATCTGAGAAATGCTTGGGTACAACACTTCTAATAGCACGAAGGTGAACTTATTCCTTGAATTAATAACTTCAAACCCCTTCTCATTATGATGGTTTTTGCATTGTGTGCTGCAGATGAATTGCTTTTAAAATTCTCCCAGCTATTTAAAATGATATGTGACAGGTACAGAAACTAAGCTTCCTGTTTTGAATGCACGCTCCATGATTAATAAAATATTTTAAAGAATTTCTAAAAAGCAAATCCTTCAGACTTTCTTTTCAAGGTTTTGATGATTCTGTGCCTGCATCTCAGGATTGGTATTGACTCCTGTCAGGGATTTCTTTTTTGATAGGAGAGTGAAAATGTTTCTCGTATGACTTGGTGTATGTTGTGTCAAATCCAGTATTTTCATTTTAAGTGCAAAGTGAAAGCTGATGTCAAAAAATGCCTTCAAGGCTCAGCAGGTTCTGGTCTCCTGTGACTGTTTTTTAGGAATTCAGTCCAGTTTTGCAGAATGATGAGAATCTGACTGGACACATACATGCTTATTGTGAACTCACAGCCGTTATATATCATTACCAAAAAGATGCATGGGGCAAGAGGACTTCTGCAATGTCAGCTTCTTTCCTAAGGGAAAAAAAACCTTGATAATTTTGCTTTCCTTCAAATATTTAACATCCCCATATTCCTTGCAGAATTTCATTATCACAATTAGTTTCATAGCTCTGAGTAGGATCATTTGCTCATATAATAATTTACAAACAGGTATGTTGTCAAGTTATTTCAGAATTTCATACGGATACAAATTACCAACATACAAAAATGAAAAAGCTAAATTGTGGTATTTTAACTTTTTACTGCCTGCATTGTTGTTACAGTAAAGATCCTTCAAAAACTAATCCAATAAAAACCATATGATAGGGAAATCCTTCTAGCTTCACAGAACTGTGAATTAAGTGCTTAAAATCTAATTTCTAATTGTACTAATTTGAGGAGATTATCTCATGAAAGCAGCATTTGTTATAGCATGTTTCCCAAATAAAAGGATATCATGAGGCTAGTATCTTGGAAATTCTAAGAACAGTTGTGGCATTGATTTCCTTTACTGAAACAAAACCTGATGAATCTCAGAATTTATTTACTTATTCAGAGATGCAACATGGTAACTGGCTTGCACCCATGTGACCAATTAATCTAATAACCCGCACATCTTTGAAATGTGGGGGGAGCCAGAGAGCACTGGAGAAAACCCATACAGTCATGGGGAGAACATACAGACTCCTTACAGACAATGGTGGAATTAACTCCAGGTCATTGGCACTGTAATGGTGTTGCACTACCATGTGACCTCCAGGCTGTTACCATTCCTTACACCTTCCCCTGCAACCCAGCAAGTTATCTTCCCTCAGTTTACTCCCTTTCTTTATTTACTATAATTAATTTTGTTCTCATGGAATTATTCACTTGATATCAGTTTCTCTGTCTTTATCAACTAGGAAGTTCAGCTTTGGTCCTACTTTATCCAACCGGCACCATTAACATTGCATTAAAGATCACTTGCAGTTTAACTTGCAAACCTTTGGTTCCACTACCTGCTCAGAACTCCTCTCAGCCAATTAATGTTAGCCTTACACCACTTTTAACATTTGCACTTCAGGATTCCTTCTTTCTCTTATTCATTCTAGTCAATGCTTCATGATACAAAGATCTATGCACCCTCAAGTATTCTCCAACTGACATTTAGTTCAGTCTTTCTCTTCATTCCATAGAATCAGATGGAGCAATAGTTCCTTCTTCATTACACTAAAAGCTTAGTATTGAATTGGTTGCAGATATTCCTCTTCTTCCTTTCCTAATATGAAGGCAATTGAAGAGCACCTATATAATCACTATTATTTGAGAATTTCTCTATAATTTTCCTGCAGATCTCCCCCTCATTACATGCTACTTAGAGTCCCAGTAATTTGATAATATGATTCTTGCTGTTTAACTCTATCCAAATGGAATGTTTCATAGCCATTCAAGGGCATCCTCTGAAGAACATCAGTAACTTCCTGCACTCTGCTACTCTGCCGATTTCCGCTTCCTCATCATTTCTGTACACCTTATGTCCTGGATTATTAAGGGGCCTGTCTTGTCTATTTTATTTTTCAAAACATATTTCAGTTGGTGCTGCTTTACCATATTACTACACAACTTTGTTGAGTGGATCATCAACCTTAACATATTTTATGCATTTCCATTTAGGTATTCTAAATTTAATTTTATTTTTATAGGGTTTTCCCCTGTTCTTACCTAACATATTGATATTTCCTACTTTAGTACTATCTCCTCACCTGATTTACAAGGGTCAACAGCAGCAAATTGTAAATTGTAGAGTACTGAGGAGATTCAACTATGCTTTGCTATCACACTAGTGAACCTTCCCACAAACACTTTGTCCACATCCTGTTGAGTTGCAACCTCTTCATTTTGAACAGATTTTTCTTGTACCTTCTCTGATCCAATATCCAAATAATCTGAAATCATTTTCTGCACTGTTTCTTGCCAGAAACTAATCTATCTTATCTACCTGTTTTATATCCTGCTTGTATGTGGCACCAGAAGTGATCCAGAATTTTAATTTTGAAACTCTAGTTTTAAACTTTGTTGTTTTTTTCCTGTATATTTGAAAGTTGACACTGAACTCTCACTACTATTGCGTCTGGTGTGTGCCATAGTTTCTGATATGTACCCTTCCCCCAAAATAATGTGTACACCCTCTCTCCAATATACTTCAGCATGGCATGAGAGCTGTTACAAACTCCATATGAGACTTGTGTTGATGATTGCAAAAATGGTTGGCTACCCTTTTTGACCACTGGGTTCCTACTTTTGCTGTTCTTTCCTTTTGAATTCTTTTTTTTTCTCATGATGCCTCATTCTTTCACTCCAATCCTTCAAGGAATCAGCAAGTCCATGCCTCTAATGCCGAGTTCCTGTGTGTGGGCAGCATATTATCTGAAAGATCCTGTACTTCACCCTTCTCTCTTTCCAACTGAATGGCTATCTACACATCACCCAGAACTCATTATGGTGGTGAAGTGCTAGTGTAATAAAGCACATCATGGGATGTACAATCCTGGGGACACAATGCTACAGTGTTTCCCACTCTCCCTTTGGATCAGGTACATTCAGCTTGATCTTGAGTATTCAGCAACACTTGTAATTGAGTGATTCCATAATTCACATAAAATGACTTGAAGTTCCCACTTGTCTTAGGAAGGTCTTAGCTGCCCATCCATAATCTAAGAAAACTTGTATTTCTTCAGTATTCAAATTTTTGATAGATGTTTTTAATTTGTTATTCTGTTTAGAATTCCTTTTTGTTAGTTTGTAATTTACCATTACAGTTTGAGCTATGTGTTAGGGAATTCAAAGTGAAATTTAGAAAGGAAAAAAAATCAAGAATATGAAATTTCTGACAGTGTTATTTGTATAGTTTAAGAAAAGAAAATGTCAAAATTTACAATTCCAAATAAATTACCAATTCCATGAGTTTATGTAGGGAATGTCTGGTTTTTATACCACATAGAAATTAAAATTTAGAATTTATTAATATCATTAAACCTTTTGTCAGCGACAGTACAACCAGTATTAACTCAGAAGTAAAATGCATTTCTCTTAATCTAGCAGATCGTCTTGCTGGTTCACAGTAGAATGGATTCTTCTTGTTAATACATTAAATGTACTTGAACATCTTTCACCAAGTGTTACATTTTTATGAAGTCACATTGTATATTCTGTTTGGACTGAGTAAGAAATCCCCCAAGTATTTTCACAGTCACTTTGGTATACAGCATGGAAACAGGCCCTATGGTCCAACTTGCCCATGTCAACCAAAGCACCTTTAGCTCATTTTTCTCTAAATATTTCTAATCCATATTTGTTCAAGTGTCTTTAAAATTTAATTATACCCATCTCCTCTGGCAGCTTGCTCCATATGCTCATCACCTTCCGTGTGAATTCCTACACCTTACTTCCCTTCAGGAAAGGAGTATAACAGGCATATATCTCCTCAACAACTCATTTACATCCTTGCAAAAACTCTTCTTTATCAGACTGCAAACCTATTCATATCATAGAAACCTATTTAACCCATGCTAACTCTGACTTAAGTAATGGATGGACTTCAAGATTCTCACCCTTGATTTTTTTTAAGCCTGCTAAAATTTCATTCCACTTCCCATTTTCCAGTCTGTGGAGCCATCTCCGGCCAAACGAACATCCAAGATCTCCGTTCACCTATACTTCTGGCACCACACTTCAAATGACAAATTCTTTAAGAAACTTGGAGAGAAGTACTAATTTCAACCAGTAGCAAATTAAGCACTCACTTTCTACCACTGTCATGTATATCCTAAAATGCGAAAGACATATCGTACTTAGTTCAATAGACTGTAGACCTAAAATAACTAATGGAGAACTGCTGCCTCATAGTTCCAGTGATCCAGGTTCATTGCTGACATTTAGTGCTGAGTGCCTGGAGCTTGCCAGTTCTTATGCTCTATTATTCAATAAGATCGCAGATAATCTAGTCTTGACCTCAGCGTTACTCTCCAACCCTTTGCCCATAATCCTTTTCTTCTTAAGTCAAATGTGTAGACCTCTGATGTAGTTCGACGTTAGTTGAAATTTAGATTTGTTAAACATAAAGTCTTTGTCAGATTAATGTCATTACCATTACCAAAAAAGCTGTTATCTTTTTCACAAGCGATTGTTCTATCTATAAAGGGAATGGAATTTGGGTTATCTTTCACCAAAAAAATATTATCAACATCAATTAATGAACATGAAAGACATTGAAAATTTTTAAGAAATTGATGGGTTATAGCAATGACAAGCCAAGCTTGAAATAAAAGCTTAATGGCCTACAGTGCTTAATTTATTGTGTGTTGATATTTAAATATTGATTGTGCAAAGGATTTTGGTAAACTCTTGACACAAGGGAGTCTTACAGTGCTAAGACTTAAAATTTCAATCTCTGAACACTTCCAAGTCGAATTCCTACACCCTGCTGCAGTTTGAAAATCTGAGTCAATGTTTGTTTTATTTTACCTGTGGTAGCCTAGATTTCAAAGTCAATATTGGAAAGATTTCCATGAACACAATAGAAATTAACAGAATATTTTAGACCAAGAGAATAATTGCACAGCACGAAAGTATCAAATTCCATCCAGCTTGTGAGCACAGAGAATAACTCATTCATAATCTAGTGAAAACAATGTGCTTTACTAAGTATCTGTTTTACTGAAAACAAAAATGTAGCACAGTTTGCATTCTGAGCTGTATGTTCTAAATTGTACCCTCACAGTCAGGGCAATGTTTTTAGATGCTGCTGCTCTGCAATTATTTGATGATTTACAGTACTTTAGTCTACCTGAGTGTGATTTTTTTAAAGTGAGATAAATATTCAATGCTGACTGGAGGCCTGTAGAGTCTATAGCTGAAAATTAAAAATGCCTATAGATGCTGGAAATCTCAAATAAAAACAGAACATGCTAGAAATAATAAACTGCTCTGGCTGGGCCTATGGAAAGAGAGGCAGATTAATGCTAGGTTTCATCTCAAAAAAAACTTTGTCAGAACTGAGAAGAAGAGAAAAGAAGCTTGTTAAACTGCAAAAAGGATAGGGGATGATAATCATGAGAGATTCTGCAGATGCTGGAAATCCACAGTATAACACCCAAAGTGCTGGAGGAACTCTGCAGGTCTGCATAAAGAATTGATGTTTCAGGCTGAGACCCTTCATCAGGACTTAAGGGATGTCTCTGACCAGGGTGACTATGGAGATAAACTATCAGTAAGATTATCTGCTCAGTCAATGAATGAGAGCAGTTAGAGAATGGGAACATTATAAGCATGTAGGAGTTGCAAAGTGCAGAGCAGGATGACTTGCCTGTGTTGTCCTCCACTCAAAGAGATGGGGGGAAAAAAGAGGGAAAAGAAAGAAACAAAAAAAAAATCTGATTTAATATAATGGATGTGTGATTGATTCAGACCTGAAGTTACTAGATGTTATAGAATTTAATATTAAATCAGGAAGGCTGCAGCATGCCAAGACAGAAGATGAGGTGCTGTTCCTCAAGCTTGTAATGACCTCTTTGTAATGGCACAGGAGGTCACAGACCAATTGATCAGAGTTGCAGTGGGATAAAGACTCAAGAGTGGCAAACAACGAGGAGCTTGGGATGGCCCTCGGAAATTTAACACGGATGCTCTGTAGAGTGGTCACTCAATCTGTTTTTGATTTCTCCAGTATAGAAGAGACTACATTGTGAACACCAAATGCAGGATTCTAGACTGGAAGAAGTACAAACGAGTTATTGCCTCATCTTAAAAGACTTTGTGTTGCCACAGAAAGTCTTTAAAATGGGATTTGTTGGAGGGAATGAGAGAGTGGACCATGCAGTCTGGAAGAGGACTATCCATGTGAAATGCTGAAGCAGGAGGAGAGGGATTAGATGCTACTGGTGGAATCTCCTTTGAAGGCGGTAGCAGTTGTGGAGAATTATTTATGAAATGCAGAGACTGTTGGACGGAGAGCTCTTGCCTTGTTCAAACCTGAACTAGAGGAAGTGGGAATAGAGGCTCAAGGAGTGGATGAGATGTAGTCGGTGGGGAGTCCTAACAATGGTAGAGAGGAAGCCATGGTCACAATGAAATAAAGATGTATTGGAGGCAGCAATACAAAATAATTTCATCAAGGGAAATAGAGGACCCATAAGACATATTTCTGCTCCTATGTCTTAGGGTCTAAATTCCCCAACTTACAAAGTTATTTCCTCTACTCTTCATTCCACCCCACCTGCTGTAAGGACTCTGTTCCATTCCCTTGGGTCATTTGTACTGGAATCTTCAACAGCAACACACAAAAGAGCTGTAGAAATTCACTCTATCAAGCAACATCTATGGAGGGAAATAGACAGTTGAAGTTTCAGGTCATGGAGTCTTCAGTTGTTTTTTGTCTGGTTGATTTTTGAGAGTCTAACCTTCTCTAAATAACATAGAATTAAGGAGCTACCTTTGTTGTACAGTAAAAAAATACTGGTTGTTCCCCTTAGCCTTAATTATTTTTTCCCTTCTGACCACCTCCTTAAAAGAAGCCAAGTTATACTGAGAACTCCTAACATTCTGCTATTCCGACTAAACCATTTTTCTAGAATTCCCCAACATTCCCCAATGGATTGGCATAATTACTTTTACATTATTTTAATGTTTCTGTTGATTTCCAAGGGTTCTAATGGAAGTGTTTTAATTAGAGACACTTACAAATTTTAAAAGTAAGCCTCTCAGGCAAAAACTTCTTCACCTTTACCTCTTGTCGAAGGCTGTCAGGGCTTTCCAAGGGTAAATACTCCATGCACTTAATCCCACTGTCTGATTTCCATGAGGGTACCATCAGTGAGGCTGCCCAACAGCATTCGACTCAGGGAGGTGGCAGTGAGTTCAGATGGTAAGAAGAGTTTGGCATGATTGGGCCCAGTGACTTATTTTAGACAATTTGTAAACCAAATGCCCCATACATAGTTTTTCCTTACTTTTTTGATCTTAAGACTTCAGATTTTGTGATTAAATTATTGAAACTAAAATATTGCAATTTCCCAGGGAAGTAATGGATAAATTGCCAGGCTTAGAAAAAATATATCCCAGAATGCTGAAAGAAATAAGTGGTTTCTTCAATCCTCTCTGTGTACAGCTTGTGGAGCAGATTTTAATACTATTAAAGTCGCATCATTACTTAAAAAGAGAGGAAGAAATAAGCTATTATTTCAGATTAGTTAGTTGAACTCATTAAGAGAATTGCTGACACTTTGGGTAGAGTTCATAAAGGAAAGGTCAGGCCTAGATGGAATTTTTTTGAAGAGATAACAAAGAAGGTTTGGGATTTTAGCAAGGCTATGAAAAGGTCCCATGTGGTATGTTCATCAAGAAACCCATGGAATCCATAGGATGATGGCAAATTGGATCCAATCTCATTTCAGCAGCTGGGTGTCTTTGTGACAGGAAGACTGCTATCACTGTGATTCCACAGGGCTTAGGACTCAGCCTCTTGTATTTTTGGTTTATATGAATAATTTAGATTAAAATGTAAGGAGCATGATAAGTTTGACAGTGATAGAAAAACTGACTTGATAGTGAGGGGAAAATTTCAGAATGCAGGAAGATACAGATGGTTCTGGTGGTTTTGGTCATTAGGATAGAAATGTGGAATTCAATCCAAAGCAGGGTGAAGTAAAGAATTTGTGGAGATGGAACAAGGCATGGAAGATTGTTGTGAAGTGAAGTCCTGTATTCTGCTCCCCCAATAATAAATAATAACATTCTCTCAGCTTTCCTAATTACTTGCTGTACCTGCACCCTAGTTGTCTCCATGACACCCACGTCTCCTGGCATCTCAGGACTTTGCAGTTTCTCACCATTTATATTTTTATTATTGTGGACAATTTCACATTTTACCAAATATCCTGAATTTAGAGATCTTACTCACTCAACCTACCTATATCCCCTTGTAGCCTTCTTGACATTTTGACAAAACTTTTTACTGATCCCTCTGAATCACCTTTTTGCTTCTCTCATTTTTTTCATCCTTTATATTCTGTATGTATGTTGCATTCTCCTTTAGAATCATAGAGTTATCCAAAATGGAAACAGGACCCTCCGCCTAATTTGTTCTTGTCAACTGCATGAGCTAGTCTGCCTGTATTTGGCCCATATCCTTCTAAATCCTTCCTATCCATATACATGTCTAAACATCCTTTGAAAGCTGTAATTGTACTTGCCTCTACGGCTTGCTCTGGCAGTTCTTTCCATATACGTACTTGCCATCAGTGTGGGGGGGAAAAGTCTTGCCTTTCAGGTCCACTTTAAATCTCCAAAAACAGACAGTGTCTACTCACCATATCTAAGCCCATTATGATTTTATATACCTCTATAAAATCACCCCTCATCCTCCTACACTGCAGTGAATACAGCCCCAGCCTATCCAGTCTCTCCTTATAACTCAATCCCTCCAGTTCTAGCAACATCCTGGAGGATCACACACACAAAATGCTGGTGGAACACAGCAGGCCAGGCAGCATCTATAGGGAGAAGCACTGTCGACGTCTCAGCCTGAAATGTCGACAGTGCTTCTCCCTATAGATGCTGCCTGGCCTGCTGTGTTCCACCAGCATTTTGTGTGTGTTGCTTGAATTTCCAGCATCAGCAGATTTCATGGTGTTTGCTTTTTACATCTTGGAGGATCTCTTCTGAACCCCTTCCAGCTTAAAAACAGATAGCGCAAAAACCAGAACTGCACACAATACTCCAAGTGCAGTCTCACATGATAACATGATATCCCTACTTTTGCGCTCAATGCCAACTGATGAAATCAAGCATGCCAGACACCACCTTCGGCATTCTGTGTAGCTGTGTCTCCACTTTCAGAAAACTAAGTATTTGTACCCTTGGGTCTCTCTGTTCTTCCAATCATTTACTGTGTAGCTCTGGTTTAACATTCCAAAATGCAACATTTCGCACTTACCCAAGTTAAATTCCATCTGCCATTCCTTGGCCTACTTTTCTTCCAACTCATTCTCACCGTTGTCCGTTAATACACTTTATACAGTATAGTAACTCCTTCTACACTGTTGTTTTCTATGATGTTTTTCTACATATGCTTGTTGAAATTCCTGCATAACATTATTCAGTCTTTTGGACTACTGGTTTTCAGTATTTTTAGCATCAGCCATTAGTTTTCTGGATGTGTTTAAACAAGATTTTATGAAAAGGATCAATTTTGAACTCACTTTGATGACTCCACTGACAAAAGAGCTTCCTGATTCTCCAAAAGCAATTTGGCAGGATTCTAGCCCTCAAAGAGAGGAATGAAAAGGGTACAGAAACAGGTGATTGATGTGATACCCCCTCCCCTTCCAATTCACCTCTGGTGATTCCATTCTTGTCTACCTGCTACCCACTTTGTTACCCGTCAGATCCGCCCTCGTCTATCTAGTTTCATTTGCTTACCTCTCTCCCAGTGGTTCCTGTTATCACCTTCCGTATCATGTTCCAGCACTGGTAGCCTTTGTGTTCCTACCCATCACTCTTCAGCAACTGTGTCCTTCTTCACTTACCCTTCACCCCCACGACCCCCACTTGGTTTCATCTGTCCATCATCCTTCATCCATCCTTAGTCCACTAATTGCATACTGGCCCCGTCTCAATAACACCCCTTTTCTTTTTACCTGCCGTCTTCCTTCTCGATTCTTCCTCTCCCCCTATTGTAAATATCTCCTTCTAGTTCAGAAGGCAAGAAGTAATGTAGCTGTGGTCTCACCAGGGTCTTGTAAAAGACCCTGTACTGCATTAGATTCTAACTCTATTGCAATAAAGGCCAATTGTATGGACACTTGCATGCAATTTACAAGCAAGGATATCCAAGTCCTTCAGAATGTCAGCACTTCTCAATGTTTATAAAAAGGATCAGATGTAATGAGAAGGTGTACAGGAGTGAGATAGAACATTTGGTTGAGTGGTGTCACGATAACAGCCACACACTCAACATCAGTAATACCAAGGAATTTATTGTGGACTTAAGGAAGGGGAATATGACAGAACGTGCACCGGCCTCATTGAGGGGTCAGCAATGGAAAGAGTGAGTAGCTTCAAGCTCCTTGGTGTCCACATTTCAAGGGATCTGTCCTGGATCCAGCACATTGTTGCAATCACAAAGGAGGCACACCAGTATCTCTACTGTATTAGGAATTTGAGACTTAGTATGTTGCAAATTTCTGAGATGTACAGTGAAAAGCATTCTGACTGGTGCGGAGTCGCCAATGCACAAGATTGAAAGAGGCTCCAGAGTAGTGCCAACCCAGCAAGCTCTGTCATGGGCAGCTCCCCACCACTGAGGACATCCTCAAAATGCTGTGCCTCAAGAAGGCAACCTCCCTCACTAAGCACCCTCATTAGCTGAGATCTTCCCTCTTATTTTTATTACCATCAGGAAGGAGCTTGATTCAGAAGCAGCTTGTTCTGCTCGACCATAATTCTATCTCATTGTTCCTCTTTTTGCACTGTTTATTTATTTTGGAATGTGTAATATTTTTATGTACTGTACTGCTGCTGCAAAATAACAAATTCCACACAATATAGACACTGATAATAATAATGATTATGGTGAAAAATACTCTGCTTTTCTGTACTTTCAACCAAAGATTAATTCCACATTTTATCGCATTTGCCTTAACCCTATTTATTCACCTAGATTCTCAGAATCCCTATGCTCTTTCTGAGCTTCTGACAGCCCACACCTCCACAATGATTTAGATGAGCATTTTCATGCAGAAATTGCTCAAAAAGAAACTAAATCCATTCTAATCTTTGAAGGTGTGAATTTTAGCATTCAATTGTCAGTGATGTTGTACTTCTCTGTGGTACTGGTGACCTTTTTTCTCCAGGAATTACCAATATTTTAGACTTTTCTCTGACCATCTAAAGCCCTGTCTATCTGGCCCTAAGATCTACATCCATGGCTTTCAGTTGGGAAGCATTTAAATTTAGTCAAATTTATAATGATGCTTCTAAAAGGGTATGAATAATTTATTAGAATAAAGCTGTAATCTTAGTTTTGTTCTGAAGCAACATTAAATGCATAACTGGTAAAAATTACAGACTATAGTAATTGATTATGCACTGTTAAAGCAACTGATTGTGGTAGTTTGTAACAGATAGTTAATTATTGGAAACACATTCACCCCAAGATGCAAAAAGTTGGACTCTGTGTTCATGAGTATGGGTTTATTTCATTTTACCAGTTCTATTATTGTTAATCTTGGCCTCCTGAAAAACATCATAATTAAAAGCCTTAAACTTCACAACTTGGAGATAATAAATAAGTTCTTTTTGCGACCATTTTGCAATTGTTGTACATATTCTAAATTGCATCATCACATTATTTCAGTCATTGAATTTCATTCAGTTGATATTCCAAGAAATAGTAGAGTTATTTTAGAGCTTTCTCTTCCAAATTACCTCTGCAGCTGTACATCATTCTTCTAATTCTCCACCTTCCATTTTAATATATCCCTCATTCCCTTGGTGCCTTCCTCACAGTCTGATCCAACTCGGAATAGAATAAACTAGATGAATTTGAACAATTGCTTCCTTGCCAGAAAAGTTGCTATTAGTTCATATTGTATTTGGGAAGGTATTGTGTGATATAACTTACTCCCAAAATTCTTATCCCCGAAGCTACATCCAGCTACGTCTGGACTTATAAACAGCTGCCCTTACTTAACATGTTTCAATCACAATAAACAGAATCATAAAAAAAAACTAAACCCTTATGTTAGTTGAACAAGAAAATTAAAGTAGTTTAAGCACTAAATGTTATTTGCTGAATATTTGCAGATGAAATAATTTAAAGTGAACATCTCCACAGCATCCTCAGTCAGGAGTTTTATTTTGGGCTCTTTAAATAGTGAGAATGTTAGTGATTTGTTCATGCTGACATTACAAAATTCTTATCTTGATCTTGTTAAAAGCAAGTAATTAATCTCAGTATTCAAAGCTTTCCAGTGCAAAGTGGTTTAAAAAAAAAACAGGGTTTTATTCTTTTTAAAACAGATGTGGCTTGGGACAGTTATAAAAAGTATCATTTGTGAATTCATAAAACTTTACTACTAAAAAAAATCTTCAAAATGAAAGTTATTGTGAATTTCAGTAACTGTCTGGTAAGATAATATAATAGCTTTAAACAATGGATACTATGAAGATATAGTGTCCTAATGACGTGTATGTTACATCAGTTCCCGCACAGAGACTGGCCCTGCTGCCCACCTCATCCACGTCAGCCACTAATCCCATTTACTTACACTTACTCCATAACCTATACACTTGGCATTTCAGGTGCTTGTCTGAATGCTTCTTAAATATCATAAGAGTGGTTGCCTCCACTACCTTCTGAGGCAATGCCAATCCTTTTAATTTCAACATCAGCCCTACTGTCAGATGTTATCATGCTCTAGAAGTAATTGAACTTCAATGTTTACTTAATTATTTTGTCTCCACTTTCAGTTTGCATTTCTGTATTTCTTCTTTGTGACAACCATGCATTTGGTCTTCTTGCAATTGATGATCAATCTGATGCACCATCAATAACTCTCGGAGACTGGAAGTGAATGATAGGCTTTTATTAGCACCAGAACGGATCACGGCATCTCGGAGACTGAGCGAGGAACAGTGCCTCCAATCGCCTTTATACAGGGGTCTATGGGAGGAGCCACAGGAGCAGTCAGCAGAGGAGCATATCCAGACAGTTATACATAGTTTACCACATTCACTTCCCCTTTGTTTTAAAAGAGAGTCCCCACGGGGCGAAGTTTCTTACAAGTATATTTACAGGTTAAGTCTATCAGGTGGTCGAGTCTGTCGCTGCGATTTACGTAGCACCAGTGGTTGTGCTGGCTCCGGCCTGACTTGAGGTGTCAGTAATCCCTCATGCGTGTGCGTGGCGCCCGGTATGGGAGTGTCGTGAGGAGTCTGTGTAGGGCTTGGTGTGCCAGTGTCTCGTGGGTATATACATCGGTGGGTATAGGGTTCATAGTCACCGTGGAGTGTTCGGGGTAGTGGTCTGGTGCTCCTGCGGGCGCCAGGTCGCGGACGGAGACCGTGTCCTCCCGCCCATCAGGTAAGACCATGTAGGCATACTGGGGGTTCGCATGAAGTAGGTGAACCCTCCCGACCATCGGGGAGTATTTATTGCTCCTCGCATGTTTCCGGAGCAGCACTGGCCCTGGGGACGTCAGCCAAGCCAGTAGGGTAGTCCCAGTGGCAGACTTCCTGGGAAAAGAAAAGAGTCGCTCATGAGGGGTGGCATTGGTGGACGTACATAACAGGGAGCGGATGGAGTGGAGTGCCTCGGGGAGGACCTCCTGCCAGCAAGAGACTGGTAATCCCTTTGACCTAAGGGCTAAAAGTGTGGCCTTCCACACTGTGGCATTCTCCCTCTCCACCTGTCCATTCCCCCAGGGATTAAAGCTCGTGGTCCTACTAGTAGCAATACCCCTAGCCAGCAGGTACTGGCGCAGCTCGTCACTCATAAACGAGGGCCCTCTATCACTGTGGATATAGCAGGGATATCCGAACAGAGTGAAGAGCTGGCGCAGGGCTTTTATGACAGACGTGGCAGTGGTATCGGGGCTGGGGATGGCAAAGGGGAACCGCGAGTACTCATCGATTATGTTGAGAAAGTAGACATTGCGGTCGGTGGAGGGAAGGGGGCCCTTAAAGCCGACACTCAGTCGCTCAAAGGGGCGGGTGGCCTTGATAAGTTGCGCCTTTTCAGGACGGTAGAAGTGCAGTTTGCACTCTGCGCAGACTTGACAGTCCCTGGTCATCGTCCTGATTTCCTCAGGGGGGAGTAAGGCAGGTTCCGGGCTTTCACGAAATGGTAAAGTCAGGTGACCCCCGGAAGGCATATAGCCGGTCGAGCTGCGCACTGGCACATGCTCCCCGGGATAGGGCATCAGGGGGCTCATTGAGCCTTCCAGGCACCGGTACAGGGTGTCAAAGTTGTAGGTGGAGAGTTCTATTCTCCACCTCAAAATTTTATCATTTTTGATTTTGCCCCGCTGTTGGTTGCTAAACATGAACACAACTGAGCGCTGGTTGGTCAGCAAGGTGAACCTTTTGCCGGCGAGATAGTACCTCTAATAGCTTCCACTATGGCCTGGGCTTCTTTCTCCACCGCGAAATGCCGAATTTCAGGGCCTTGAAGGGTACGAGAGAAGAATGCTACTGGCCTTCCTGCCTGATTGAGGGTAGCAGCCAGCGCGAAGTCGGAGGCGTCACTCTCTGCTTGGAAGGGAATGGTCTCCTCCACCGCATGCATCGTTGCTTTGGCAATGTCCCCTTTAATGTGGCTGAAGGCCGCGCAGGCCTAGGCTGAGGGGGAAATGAGGTGGACTTGACCAGGGGGCGGGCCTTGTCTGCGTAGTGAGGGACCCATTTGGCGTAATAGGAAAAGAACCCCAGGCACCGTATGAGGGCTCTGAGGGTGGTGGGAAGAGGGAGTTCCAACAGGGGGTGCATACGGTCGGGGTCAGGGCCAATGACCCCGTTCTCCACGACATACCCAAGGATAGCGAGTTGGGTGGTTCCGAACACACACGTCCCTGTTATAAGTAAGGTTCAGGGCTTTGGCCGCTTGGAAAAATTGTTGGAGGTTGGTGTCGTGATCCTGCCAGTCGCGACCACAGATGGTGATGTTATCCAGAACATCGCCTTCAGTTGACACGGGTCCACCATCCGGTCCATTTCCCTCTGGAAGACAGAGACACCATTCGTGACACCAAATGGGACGCGCAGAAAGTGATAGAACCTGCCGCCCGCCTCGAAGGCGGAGTAGGGGCGGTCCTCCGGGCAGATGGGGAGCTAATGGTAAGCGGATTTCAGATCTATGGTCGAGTACACCTTGTACTGAGCTATCTGATTGACCATATCCGCGATGCGGGGTAGGGGGTACGTGTCAAGCTGCGTGAACCTATTGATGGTCTGGCTATAGTCCACGACCAACCTATTTTTCTGCCCGGTCCGAACAACGACCACCTGGGCCCTCCAAGGACTTGTGCTTGGCTCAATGATCCCCTCCCTGAGCAGCCGCTGCACCTCCGACTTAATGAAGGCCTTGTCCCCCGCGCTGTACCTCCTGCTTTTACCTCCTGTAAACCTCTCCAGGTTTACAGCCGGGGTCAGGTTGGCGAACAGCGGTGCGGGAGGGATCTTGAGGGTGGAGAGGCTGCAAGTGGTGTCAGTAGCACAGCTGTTGGCATGGTGTTGGGTGGGATCTGCGGGTCAGTGTGTGTGTGTGGTCAGTAGCGGGGTATATGACGAAGTCCCACAAAACTGAGGATTTCTGACGGTGAGTGGTGGGAGGGGCCCGTCATACTCCATTGTCACACTTTTCAGGTGGCTCTGGAAGTCGAGCCCCAATAGCACAGTGGCACACAGTTGAGGCATGACCAGTAACGCAAAGTCCCGATATTCTGTGCCCTGCACCACCAATGTTGCTACACAACCCCCCCGGATGTCTGTGGAATGCGACCCAGAAGCCATGGTGACCCTCTGGCTTACCGGCTGTGTCACGAGTTCACAGCGTTGCACTGTGTCCGGGTGAATAAAACTCTCAGTGCTGCCCTTGTCAAACAGGCAGCTAGTCCTGTGCCCCTCCACCAGGATGTCCATCATTGACCTTGCAAGCTGGTGTGGAGCGCTTTGGTCGAGGGTCACGGAGGCCAGAGTTGAATCGCCGTCTTGGTGCCTGGTAAGCACCCGCAGGTTGGAGGCGGGGCGAGGTGGTACCGACAAAGATGGCCACCCCCATGCCTCGCACGAGACGGGCAGGCAAGATGGCGGCGACCAAGATGGCGACTCCCATGCCTCGCATGCGGCGCTGCTCGACCCCACTCGTGGTTTGAACTTACGGGCCTTGGCGAAGTGGCCCTTCTTTCCGCAGCTGGAACAGGTAGCTTCTCGGGCCGGGCAGCGTTTTTGGGGGTGCTTTTCGAGTCAGCAGAAGTAACACTGCACGGACTTGTGACTGGCAGCAGCCGTGGTCAATTCACCAGCAGGTTGCGGGGTCTGCAGCGTCCACGGGGCCGGTGGGAGATCACACGCCTGGACAGCGTCAGCATTGTGCAGAGCAGCCTCCAGCGTGTCGGCCAGCTTGATCGCTGAATGTAAGGGAAGATCGGCGTGTTCCAGCAGCCACTGGCGCACGTACACTGACCTGATCCCCGTAACAAAGGCGTCTCTTACTAGCAGCTCCGCATGCTGTTCCGCCGTCAGTCCCCTGCAGTTGCAGGCCCGCACGAGTGTCTGTAGGGCCCGGACAAACTCAGCACTTGACTCTCTGGCCTGCTGCCGCCGTGTCGCTAAGCAATGTCTTGCGTAGACGGTGTTCACCGGCTGCCGGTATTGTCTTTTGAGGGCATCCATCGCACCCTGGTAGTCCGTTTGGTCCCTGATCATGGAGTAGACCCTTGCACTGACTCTGGAGAGGAGAACCCTGCGCATCGTGGCAGGGTCAGTCACATGAATCTCCTCCAGATATGATTCGAAGCATGCTAGCCAGAGTTTGAAAGCGTCGCCGGCTTCCTGGGATTGTGGGTCGAGATCCAGTCTGTCTGGTCGTAAAATGCTCTCCATATTTTAAAATTGCTGCTAATAAAATTGATGCACCATCAATAACTTTCGGAGACTGGAAGTGAATGATAGGCTTTTATTAGCAGCAAAACGGAGCACGGCATCTCGGAGACTGAGTGAGGAGCAGTGCCTCCAATCGCCTTTATACAGGGGTCTGTGGGAGGAGCCACAGGAGCAGTCAGTAGAGGGGCGTGTCCAGACAGGTATATATATAGTTTACCACACAATCCTCTCTTTGCACTTTGCTTGATAATTTTATCTAGTATTTATTGGAGCATCTCTGTAGAAGTAGCTATCAGCCCTTTGTCCTCTGCATCTTGTAGGTTGTTCAAATTGTACCCACCAATTATCATGCCTGGAATACTGCTAATTTCTCTTAGATTATTTGAGCAAGATACTAAAGAATAGCATAATGTCTGTGGGTAAGAAATTCAGAGTGTTATGGTGCTACATTCATCCCACACAATAACATATGGAACCAAATGTTGGACAATACAAAGATGAGGGAAGCCTCGAAGTTGCAGAAATGTGGCTTTTGAGAAGAATGATAAAAATATCATGGAAGGACAAAGTAACTGTCCTTCCAAATGGAAATTGCCGGAATAAGAAAAAAGCTGATATCACCGATCAGGAAATGACAGATGGAATTTCTGGGACATGTACTATGGAAAGAGAAGCTCAAACATCTTGCAGTGATGGGAAAATCTGATGGAAGTAAAAGCTGCAGTCGACAGCACATAACATTCATGATTTACATGAAGGGATGGACAGGCAAAAGTTTTGAAGAGCTTGTTATAACTTAAAGATTAAAGACAGATAGAAGACCATAATTGCCCACATCATAATGGCACATAATGATGATGATTCCATTGGGACCTTGTTGAAGATTGTAAAGAATTTCAATTCGACTGCCATCATCAATACATATTGTTTCCTCTTTGAAAAATTAAATCAATTTGGTCAGACAGGATCTGCCTCTAAGGAAACATACTGACTATACCTAATTAATTCTTGTCTTTACAAGTGTAGATTAATCCTGAACCTTAGAAATGTTTCCAATAACTTATTTACCGCAGATGTGATAATCAAAGTCTTATCCTTGTTGCCCTTGTTTGATACCATGTTTGCTGTTTTCCACTCATCAGCTACCTCACCAAATGGCCTGTAAAAGTTTAAAAATTACTCAATGACTTTACATAGCGCCCTGGTATATACAGTACATATCTCATCTTACCTACCCTTAAACCCACCAAGATACTAAATCTTCCTTTTTAAGTAACATTTTGCCAGGCATATTGTTAAAAGCCTTATGAAAATTCAAAAAATATATCTGTTTTATCCTCTGTTGTATGCTCAGTGGCCATTTTATTAGGTACAGTGGTTCATTAATGCAAAATTCTAATCAGTCAATCATAAAAGCATGCAGACATGCTCAAGAGGTTGTTCAGACCAAATATCAGAATGGGGAACAAATGTGATCTGAGTGACTTTGACAGTGACTTTCTCTGCTTTTTATTTGGAGGTGTTACTAGTGGGATTTATTTGCAAAAGCTGCTATCTACATAGAAAGGTTTGTAAATAGGGTGTTTACCTATAGTAGCTGAGTTTAGCAAAAGGTATAATACTTCTAAGTTTTAGCTATCAATTTGAGAAGTAAATACTGAGCCAATGCTGTAAATGTTAACTTTCACAACTTACTACGACTTAAAGAATAGTCTCAGAAAGGCAGCATCCATTATTAAGGACCTCCAGCACCCAGGGTATGCCTTTTTTCTCACTGTTACCATCAGGTAGGAGATACAGAAGCTTGAAGACACACACTCAGCGATTCAGGAACAGCTCCTTTCCCTCTGCCACCCGATTCCTAAATGGACATTGAAGCTTTGGACACTACCTCACTTTTTTTTAATCAGCCAATCATTTTTGCACATTTTTTAAAAATCTATTCCATATACGTAATTTATTTACTTGCTAGATTATGTATTGCATTGAACTGCTGCTAAGTTAACAAATTTCACGTCACATGCCGGTGATAATAATTCTGATTCTGAATCTGATTGTGGTAGAAAGACTAACTGAAAAAAGATTGAGACGTACAAGAAAGCTGGATGAACTCAGCAGGTCCTTCCGTTGAAAGGAGCAGTCAACGTTTCGGGTCGAGACCCTTCATCAGGACTAAAGATGGAGAGGGCAGGGGCCCTATAAAGAAGGTGGGGAGGGGGTGGAAAACCAATCAGAGGAAAGATCAATGGGTGGGGGAGGGGAAGCAGGGAGGGGATAGGCAGGAGAGGTGAAGAAGGAATCTAAGGGGAAAGCACTATGGGTAATAGAAGAAGGCAGAGTCATGAGAGGTGATAGGCAGCTAGAAGAGGAGACAGAGTAGAGGTGGAATGGGGAAGGGAGAGGGAGGGAATTACCGGAAGTTGGAAAAGTCGATGTTCATACCAAGGGGCTGGAGACTACCCAGACGGTATATGAGATGTTGTTCCTCCAACCGAAGTTTGGCCTCATTATGGCAGTAGAGGAGGCCATGCATGGACATATCCGAATGGGAATGAGAGGGAGAGTTGAACTGAGTGGCAACCGGGAGATCCTGTCTGTTGTGGCGGACAGAGCGTAGGTGCTTGACGAAGCGGTCTCCCAATCTGCGTCGGGTCTCGCCGATGTAGAGGAGGCCGCACCGGGAGCACCGGATGCAATAGATTACCCCAACAGACTCACAAGTGAAGTGTTGCCTCACCTGGAAGGACTGTTTGGGGCCCTGTGTGGTGGTAAGAGATGAGGTGTAGGGACAGGTGTAGCACTTACGCTTGCAGGGATAAGTGCCAGGTGGGAGATCTGTGGGGAGGGACATGTGGACCAGGCAGTCGTGGAGGGAACAATCCCTGCAAAAAGCAGAGAGGGGTAGAGAGGGAAAGATGTCTTTAGTGGTGGGGTCCTGTTGAAGGTGGCGGAAGTTGCAGAGGATAAAATGCTGGATCCGGAGGCTGGTGGGGTGATAGGTGAGGACAAGGGGGACACGGTCCCTGTTGTGGTGACGGGAGGATGGGGTGAGGGCTGAAGTGCGGGAAATGGAGGAGATGTGGGAGAGGGCATTATTGATGATGGCAGAAGGGAAACCACGATTCTTAAAGAAAGAGGACATTTCGGATGTCCTGGAACGGAAAGCCTCATCCTTGGAGCAGATGCGGCAGAGACAGAGGAACTGGGAATAGGGAATAGAATTTTTGTATTTGGCAGGGTGGGAAGAGGTATAATCAAGGTAGTTATGGGAGTCAGTGGGTTTTTGATGATGTCAGTGGACAGTCTATCTCCAGAGATGGAGACCGAGAGATCGAGAAAGGGAGAAAGTGTCCAAGATGGACCAAGTGAATTTGAGGGCTGGGTGAAAGTTAGAGGCAAAGTCAGTGAAATTGATGAGCTCAGCATGGGTGTAGGAAGCAGCACCAATGTAGTCATCAATGTATCGAAGGAAAAGTTGGGGAGCAGTACCAGTATAGATTTGGAACATAGACTGTTCCCCATAACCCACAAAGAGGCAGGCATAGCTAGGGCCCATGCGAGTGCACATAGCTACACCCTTGATCTGGAGAAAGTGGGAAGAGCTGAAAGCGAAGTTATTAAGTGTGAATACCAGTTCGGCCAACCTGAGGAGTGTGGTGGTGATGGGGAACTGGTGAGGTCTATTGTCCAGAAAGTAGCGGAGGGCTTTGAGGCCTTCTGGATGGGGAATTGAAGTGCATAAGGATTGGACATCCATTGTGAAAATGAAGCAGTCGGGACCAGGGAACTGGAAGTTATTGAAGAGGTGGAGGGCATGGGATGTATCCCGGATGTAGGTAGGGAGGGACTGAACTATGGGTGACAAAATGGAGTCGAGGTAGGCAGTTACAAGTTCGGTGGGACAGGAGCAGGCCAAAACTATAGGCCTACCAGGACAGTCAGGCTTATGGATCTTGGGGAGGAGGTAAAAGCAAGCAGTGCGGGGTGTGGGAATTATGAGTTTTTTGGCTGAGGATGGAAGGTCTCCGGAGTTGATAAGTTGAGTAAAAACCCAACCAAAAAACATCAAACCATTGTCTCCCGTACCATCACTGCCCTTATCAACTCCAGAGACCTTCCATCCTCAGCCAAAAAACTCATAATTCCCACACCCTGCACTGCTCGCTTTTACCTCCTCCCCAAGATCCATAAGCCTGACTGTCCTGGTAGGCCTATAGAACATGTCCTGGTAGAACATCGAATTCTCCAACTTCCAGTAATTCCCTCCCTCTCCCTTCCCCATCCCACCTCTACTCTGTCTCCTCTTCTAGCTGCCTATCACCTCTCATGACTCTGCCTTCTACTGCTATCCATAGTGCTTTCCCCTTAGATTCCTTCTTCACCTCTCCTGCCTATCCCCTCCCTGCTTCCCCTCCCCCACCCCTTGATCTTACCGCTGATTGGTTTTCCACCCTCTCTCCACCTTCTTTATAGGGCCCCTGCCCCCTCCTTCTTTAGTCCTGACGAAGGGTTTCGACCCGAAACGTTGACTGCTTCTTTCAACGGATGCTGCCCGACCTGCTGAGTTCATCCAGCTTTTTTGTACGTCTTGATTTGACCACAGCATCTGCAGTGCACTTTGTGTTTAAAAAAAGATTGAGATGGCAGAGGGTGAAGCATGGAATGAATAGACTTCTTCCTTTGTTTCATATATCCTGCAGGTTTATGTGAGTACTTTTTCTTAAGAAATAATATACATTTAATAGTATAGGAATAAATGGTGGCACATAGACTGTTAGTTTATCTCTGTACACTCTGAATTGCTGTTTTGTCACGTGGAGTGATCTCTATGATTTGCAAGCATCCTAAGCTGCGTGTATTAAAAGAACAAAATGTACACTTTACTGTGCTTCCACTCTGTACTTGTATTAACCATGGAACTCTATTTTGGAAGTAGATTAAGCACGGTCTCCATATCATGTATTCACTGCTTGCCTCCCAGAATGTTGAAGGATAAAATATCTCAGCTGCTTTCAGCTACCCAGTCTCTGTACTCTTAATCATTTGCAGAGCAAAGGAAAACATAGAGCAATAATGATTTTCACAACAAAAGCTTTCCAGCACCATGCTAATACATTGAAGACATGGGGCGGGGGGTGGATGGGGATGGGAGGGTGGGGGAGGGTTGTGTGGAACCTGCAAATTAGCAAAAATGTAGATTTAAAATGGGTGTTAAAATGATTATTACAACATCAACAATAATTGTCTAGTAAACTATTCTTTATTACTTGTTTAGTGAGAAAAAACAGAATTTCTGAGTATGAATAGGATACTTGTGAGAAAGTTTGCTATAATTTTAATACAACCACACATGACCAGTTTGAATAATTTCTGATTCGTGATCTATGTCCCTAACATTCTTGGTTTAACATCAGCTTAATAAAAATTTTAGGAACAGTTTAATAAAACCAATGTGGTTTTCATCTTACTGGTTACATTGCAATTCTGATTCACTGAAAATCAGCTGTCATTATCAAATTCCTAGTAAGCATATCATTCAGCTTTCTTTGATTTTTTGCTTAGTCTATCCTTTTATGGATTTTATTCAGCATTTCATATGTGTATGGGAGTGTCCTCCTACCGATCCTCATATAGGGTAAGGAAAAATTAATTCTCTCTGCTAACAAATACAGCCAGATTTTTTTAAGACATATGGTTATTGTAAATGAGATATTGTCTAGTAAACTTACAAAGCATATAAAAATATACTATCAACTATTATAAAAATCATTGAGGCACAGAATGATTCAGGAACAGCTTCTTCCCCTCTGCTATCAGATTTCTGGAAGGACATTTGAAACCATGAACACTACTTCACCACTCTTTTTGCACTATTTATTTAATTTAACTTTATATATATCTGTCAAAATCTTATGTCTTTATCACATCTTCTGTATCTCTTCTGTTTCAAGTATTACATAGCATATATAACACAGAAAAAGGACTCCTTGTCTATTTAAAATATCTCACTTTAAGAAGCATTCTGGTAAATCATCTCTGTATTTACTTAAGGATGTTCACATCTCTACTGAAGAACACAATGTGATCTGGCCAGACTTTTATACCCAAGCATAACTCTCCTAATTTTGTATTCAATACCAGTATTGACACTTTTCCACACGACCCAGTGATTTCCAAATTTTTCTTACAGCTGAACATATCCCTACTCTATATAGCATATCACACCTACAGTGAAGCTCTGAAAATTTCATAGACTGTTCCTTTTAAGAAATAGAGGCTTTTCATATATACCCATAGATATATAGCAAGCGTGCTATCTTTCCTTTATTTTTGTGAATTATCTTACTAAGTTACTTTAATGTGATCTAACCCTTAAAGACTCTCAGTGATCTTTCCCTGGGAGTGATTCTCTCCACGTTAGAAACAAACTGATATTGACACGATTCACTTCATCAACCTTCCCTGTTATTTCATCAAAAAATTCAATTAGGTTAGTCAAACAAAACCTTCCCTTTCCAAATCCGCATTGACTCTTAATTAACTCAAAGTTGTCCAAGTGTCTGTCAGTTTTCTTTTAGCTGATTATTGTTTAGAAAACACATAGCCACAGCTGATGTTAAACAGATTGCCCTTTCATTACTAGGAATAGTCTTGAACAAGGGTATCACATCTGCTATTTTCCAATCCTTTGCTACCTTCCCATTATCAAAGTCCTAGAGGTAAAACTTCAGCTAAGAAACATATTTAATTTCATACTTAGCAATGCATCACATTAGTTATAATTTTTTTCAATGTTTATTCACAGTTGTTTTGAAATTAAAGTTACTTAAGTGCTTTGATATAATTTATGAATTTACTATATTCTCAAAGGTTTCAAAGGTACATTTGATGTCAGAGAAATGTATAGAAAATACATCTTGAAAGTGCTTTTCTTCACAACTGTCTACAAAAACAGAGGAGTGCCCCAAAGAATAAATGACAATTAAATGTTAGAACCCCAAAGCCCCCCCCACTCCCACTCCCCATGTGTAAGCATCAACAAAGCAACAATCCCCCTCCCCCACCAGCAAAAAAAAGTATCGGCACCCACCACCGAGCACTGAAGCGTGCAGCAAAGTAACAGCAAAGACACAGACTTGCAGCACCCCAAAGACTACTCGTTCACCTGGTATTCGACATACCACAGTGTGTGTGTGTGTGTGTGTCTCTCTCTCTCTCACACACACACACACACACACACACAAAAGAAAGAGGTGTCTTCGTTTCACAGCGAGAGGGGAGACATAACAAACACCTCGCTGATTTACGCTGTTGAAAGTCCTTTGTTTGCATCCCTTTTTCTGAGCTCTGTGCCCAAACATCTTGGATCTCTGGGCACACAGCCACAGATCTTCCCTCTCCCACGACACACCGATTTCCTGCCAGGACACTGACCTTTGGTCCGCCCGTCTCCAGAGCCACAAGGTCCCGGAACTCCGAAGACGAGCTAAGTTCTTAGGCCGCATCCTTGGCATATTGAATAATGATCAGTCGTGAAACACCGAGAGTGGGTCGCATTCCTGAAAAGAACCAAAGTCAGCGTGTAACTCCAGGTCAAGGTCTTCAAGCGAACTCTAAAAGGGAAAAATAGAGATACTAAAGATTGAAATAGAGCTGTTTCTGAAGATGTAAGCAAAGGAATCGCCATTAAGCACCATTGTCTCCACCTAAGTTCCTCCTATATTTATATTCTACAGGTTTTCTATCAGTTCTTTGCTATAATATGACTATAAGACATAGGAGCAGAATTAGGCCATTCAGTCCATCAAGTCTACTCTGCAAGTTAATTGATCCTAATGTATAATTGCTGGAAATGGCTGTGTTATTCAAATTCATTTTGCTAATTCAATAAGCTCTTTTTCAATGTATGAATCACAATGCCATCCCAGTTTCTGAAAGAATTATCCAATGACTGCAAAACAAATAGTTGTATGATTTATATGTGGTAATTGCTGATGAGACGTTGGTCTTTCAGAAGGGATACATTTTTGAGAGGTTATTTTATGTGCTTCCTTTATTAATGGCACTGCCATAAACAAGGTAGTTTTTTCCAGAAGTCATATATCAGATTATTCCCATGAGAGGCTGCCGAATCTTGAACTGTTTGAATGATACATGACTATAACTCAGTGTAACCTCAATAGAAATGAGACTTTGAGAATTCAGTCAGAGTTATTTTTCTTAAGGTTATTGATAAGATATTTGTTGCAATTTTTTTTAACTTAGATTTGGAGATTTCAAGATGATATGAGTCACTTTTGCAGCCTACAAAAATGTTCTCTCTAGAAACCGCTGCATAATATTAAATTGCCTGAAAGGCTGAATTTGAAACAGTTACTGTTAACAGGTCACTGATGGCAGAATGTTGTCTGTCATGGACATTCTACATGAAAGAGAAGTGACAGACCTTGCCTTGAGTTTTTACCATTTCAATCCTTGTAGCTCTGCTTCTCCTGCTTTTAACAGTCAGTGTGCATTTTTAACACTCTATGATTCAATCCCCAAAGGCATCTGAAGTGCACTTCATGTTCACCTAGATAGATTCTTGTGTGGAGACAATTTCAGTTAGAGTTTCTGCTTCATAACTGTCCATGGGAATGTGTCTGTTTAATGCTTTTATCACTTTTCTCATATGATCTAAAAAGCAATTTATTACAAATCCTCAAGTGTATTTCAGCATCAGCATGATCTGTATATGCTAATTTTATGTTTCTGTTCAAATATTAATTTTGTATTTCATATTTTTTACTTTTGTATTTTACAACTTTGAAAGACTTACTCAAATAATTAAAAATCTTTTATTTGCCTTGTCACAGAAAATAGACGTGTTGCTTTGGAGAGGTCACGTTCCCGTCACAATGGAAATATGATACTTGCGTGATCCCAGTGTGCCAAAGAACTGGGGTTTGAAGATTATTTTCCAACGGTCCTTGGATATCAGAAGCCTCTTAATGGTACTGCAGACGATAAACTGCAAAGGCCAGAAAAGGAATTGTGAAAATGCCGTGAGACATTACAAAGTGCTCTCTGCTGGCCCATAATAAGTTCTTAACTTTTGTACACCTATTAACTGACCTACAATTGGAAGAAGATGAATTTCATACATAATGTTGCAAAATTCATTTTGTATTTGTATTGCCAATAAAAAAAGAGAGAAAAAAAGCAAAAGTTTGGAGTCCCAATCTGGCAATTTACTTTCATGAATCACTTTAGTTTTCTGATTTTAATTTAGAATTTGTGTGTAACTCAGACTTAAAATAACTACTCTGAGGCTTTGAAACAACCAAGGTTGACACATCAATCTTATCAACAATGGCAAAATTGTGCTTTGTTTTCTCTCTTTTGGATGGATTATTTTTGGTGTCACCTCTGTCCCAGAAGGAGTATTTTTCTTGAGCAAAAATATTTTATAATTATGCACTTGTATGTACTTTATATGCATATTGCCAGGAAAATAAACAAATGCAGCTTTCTTATTTTGTCACTGCCTGTAACAAAGCAATAAGACTGCATTTCTTAAGTCACATGCAGAATATGTTCATTCATTTCAAAGTGGTTTTAGAATCATGTAGTTATTGCACAGTTAGTTCCCCTGTATTGGGAGCTTGTTAATATCAACATTGTGCAATAACAAAACTGTAATACCCATGCTTGTTTTATAGTAATGACACTTTTGAAAATTTGTTCTTAAAATGTATTCTATTCAAGCATTTTTAAAGAGGTATTTTAGACATATTTCAGCAGTTATTTACACATCTCAACAATGTATTTAAATGATCAGATCAACGAAATACTCATTTAAACCTCTGCAATCAGCAGTTACCTTCAGTGAAACATGACAATTATAGATAGTACGTAGAGTCCAAATCCATCAAGGGGTGTGTTGTAAATGAATTTGCAAATACTTAACACAGAGTTACTTATAGAGTGTATATCAGCACAGTGACTTTACTGTTTAAAATAAAATCAATGTTATTGGAATTGTTGTCATTAATAGTACACGTACAGCACCTGTTTTCTAATTCAAATTTCTTTTTTAAAAATTACAAGACAATTTGGTAGTGTGAAGAAAGTTGTCTCAGACTATCAGAACAAATCTTCATCCTGAGCGGGACATTGTTTCTGATTGACCCTGTCCCTTTTTTTGTTTGCAGTCCACTAGGCTAGACATGCCCTTTGTTCCTAGAAATACTCAATTCATATTCTAATTACGCCTGAGACTGGTCTACTTCCTACCACAGATGTTGTCTGTGTGTTGTTTAGAATTATGTTTAACTTTCTGTCAATACTATTCCCTAGGACAAACAACCATAATGATGATTCACAGTCTTGTGCCCTTTTGTTTTAGCCACTCACTGAAGTAGTCACCACTTTTTAAAGAAGAATCAATAGTTGCATTTAGTTTTCCCTTCGGCTAATCATCTCCGAATTACAAGAGCACTATGACTTTCCGCCAGCCTGCTGCAGCTCTTTGCCCCCAGAGTCTTGTCCAGTGGCTACATCATGTGTGTTCTTCATTTTAAACACACCATCAAGAAAAATGTGTGCAATGTGGTTCCAAAAGGCTGAAAGGAAAATATGTCCTTCTAGAATTACAACCTTGGTGACAGCTGAACAAATGATAGTGACAGAATGTATAATTGTTTGTCCATTTACTGAAACAAAAGTTGCCTGTAACAAAAGTTCAGCTGAAATTACCCTGCAAATCTGTCAAAAAATTAGCCAAAGACAAAGGTTTCAGAGAATTCTTGATACTGGAAGATGATATTCTTCTGTAGCTTTAATAAGAAAGGAAGAAATATGCAACACAGTGCAGATTTGGTGGCAGAGAGGGATGTGTGGCAAATTAAATCTGGATGGACAAATGGTTGAGACCTAGAATGTTAAATAACTGAATTATTCAGTAATACCAAATTGAAAATGGAGTGAAAAAGAAGTGTGATGCTATATTTCAATTAAAACGTATTGAGTGAGATTTATTACAATATTTAAAGATTTAGATCTGGACCAAAATTGTGGCCTTAAATTTCAGGAGCTCTTGCTTAGTATTAGGAATGTTAAGGCATCTTTTTGCCATTTTAACTATCTCACTGATCATTCTTTTGGTAGAAACAGAGTAGATGAATTTCCCACTGCTGCATTCTGTGACAGCTTAAGAGTTTTGAATGCCTGTTCACATAATAAAGGACTTCCCAAATAAAAAGAAATTTTGTTAAACTCAACAAGGATATACTCCAGTGAGAAGGTCTGTAGGCGCTATCCTGGTTTGCTCAAATATAGAACGGTTTCATATTCAAAGAGAAGGCACGCTACATAGTTAGATTAGTGGCAGGAGGATTGAGAAAGATTTGGAAATGAACAAAAGTTGACTAAACAATAGGATAGAGTTAGCTAATAGTAAACATATGAACAGACAGTAAGGACTTTAATATGTAAGAAGAAGAGAAAAACTGATATTGATCACTTAAAGGATGAGACTAGGGAAACTATTGAAATGAAGAAATGGGAGATGTTCTAAAATGTAAGACTATAAGCTTTAGGAGCAGAAGTAGGCCATTCAGCCCATCGAGTCTGCTCTGCCATTCAAACATGGACTGATCCAATTCTTCCAGTCACCCCCAATCCCCTGCTTTCATCCCATACCCTTTAATGCCCTGGCTAATCAAGAACTTAGCTATCTCTGCTTTAAATGCATCCAATGACTTGGCCTCCACAGCCGCTCGTGGCAACAAATTCCACAGATTTACCACCCTCTGACTAAAGTAATTTCTCTGCATCTCAGTTCTAAAAGGATGTCCTTCAGTCCTGAAGTTGTGCCCTCTTCTCCTAGAATCCCCTACTATGGGAAATACTTTTGCCATTTCTAATCTGATAAGGCCTTTTAACATTCTGAATGTTTCTATGAGATCTCCCCTCATTCTCCTGAATTCCAGGAAATACAGACCAAGAGCTGCCAGACTTTCCTCATACGGTAACCTGGAATCATTCTCATGAGTCTTCTTCGAACCCTCTCGAATGTCAGTATATCCTTTCTAAAATAAGGAGCCCAAAACTGCACACAATACTCCAGGAGTGGTCTCACAAGTGCCTTATAGAGCCTCAAGTTCACATCCCTGCTCGTATATTCTATACCTCTAGAAATGAATGCCAACATTGCATTCGCCTTCTTCACATTTTGTATTTTGGATTGATCCTCATGGTAAAAGACTGTAAACATATGCCAATGGTAATAGAACATCAAGGGACTATAGAGAGAGAAGAACTTTAAAAAAAGCTGTAACTACTGATAGAGTGCTGGAGAAATTAATGGGGCTAAAAGCCAACAAGTACCGCGGGTGCCCTGTATCCTAGGATCTCAGAGGAGATGATCTTGGTGAAGGTGGCTGCACCTTTTGTAATCTTATCAAATAGTCAGGTTCTGAAGTGGTTACAGAGGACTGGAAAACTTCAACTGTAACAATCAATACAAGAAACAAGTGAGAAGAAGGTGGGCCAATTAGTTTTGTATCTGTCATAGGCGGAAAGCTGGTGTTCATTAATATGGTAAGGAAGACATGGTAAGACATTCTGAAAATCATTTGGTCATGAAACGGCAGCAATGGGTGATTTTTAAGGAAGTAAAATTAAGTTTGGCAAACTTGCTAGAGTTCATTGAGGATTTAACAAGCAGGGCAAGCAAAGGGAGCAATTGGTCTTAAAGAAAACATTGAATTGAATGACACGTGAGACCAAGTACCTGCAAAGAGATAGAAATAGATTAAATGAGTAGTTAAGAAGGCAGCAGATGGAATAAAATGTGGGAAGATATAATGTTAATATAAAGCGGATTGGAAAATAAAAGTAAGCAATTTTTATGGAACTTTGCAAGGTAACATTGAGACTGCACCTGGAGTGTTATGTACTTGTATCTCTCTATTTATCTCCAAATCCTGTTCCACATTGATTCCTATTGTAGCTGGTGCCAAGGGCTCACAGTGGTGCACTGTTTAGCAAACAGAGATTCCTATGGAACGTCAACAGTGCTTCTCCCTATAGATGCTGCCTGGCCTGCTGCGTTCCACCAGCATTTTGTGCGTGTTGCTTCCTATGGATGTTGACACCTACTTTATCAAATGGTAGAGGATGCTGCAGGACAGTTCAGGCAGAGAAAGCATCATTACAGCACACCAATGACTTGCTGTATCAATAGCTGCAGTGAAACTTTTCTTGAAAGTATGTTGACTGGTCTCACCTCATCTCCACTTCATCACCACTCTCCACACGTAATGCAATTGTCACTCTTTGGTGTACAATCCTAGTTCAAATACAGAAGGCATAGTAGTTATCTGCACAGCTCAGAATTGCTGTCAGGATTCAATGTATTTACCTACTTGATGCCTATGATCAAAGTGTAGTCAGCCATTGGGAGTTGATCAGTTGCAGGAGAGTTGAGGTGACAGACATGCATTCATTTCTCTGCACTATGAAGAAGACACTGAACTTCAGATAGAACGTGCACAATCCATTCATGCTTTCTGGCAAATGAGAATTAAAAAAAGGAGTAGCAAGGTTTGGTAATCTCCTTTATGCAATGGGACATGGATAATAGTTCATAGTCCATGTGCGAGGAACAAACAGTGAGTTATATTTTCCTTGAACTGCCTGTAAATGCCTAATTCTGTTGTGCTGTGATTACAGCTATTTTGGGCAAACATCCCTCTATTTTATTTATTGTAGGTTGCCCTCTCTCTGCATGTACATCACATAAGCCATAGGGAGGTCTATGGAGGCAATATTCAGTGATTCTGTATTTCCACTGCAGTTGCCCCTTGGTGAAGATCACGACCACTCTGTTCCATTGTGACGCACAGTGAACTCAAAGCATGTGGAGTCTACTGAAGACAAAGAAGTTGCCAATGTGGTTGAGGGAGATACAAGGTAAAACACACAAAATGCTGGAGGAATTGAATTGAACTGGCTTATTACTTACATCCTTCAAATACATGAGGAGTAAAAATCTTTGTGTTACGTCTCCATCTAAACGTGCAATTTTAGTAATTTATAATAAATATTATGTACAACAGGATAGTCAATATAACAGGAATACAGTAGTGTCAGCTTAAATTAATCAGTCTGATGGCCTGGTGAAAGAAGCTGTCCTGAAGCCTGCTGGTCCTGGCTTTTATACTGTGGTACCATTTTCCAGATGGTAGCCGCTGGAACAATTTGTGATTGGGGTGACTTGGGTCTCCAATGATCCTTAAGGCCCGTTTTACACACCTGTCTTTGTAAATGACCTTATGAAAGGTCTCAGCCTGAAATGTCATCTGTTCATTCATTTCCATAGATGCTGCCTGACCTGCTGAGTTCCTCCAGCATTTTGTGTGCTTTGCCCTGGATTTCCAGAATCTGCAGATTTTCTCTTGTTAAGGAGGGAGATAGTGTGGATGCATCCTTCATTATTTTATAACATGGACGTAAATCCTACATCTTATCTGAGGCAAAGTGTCATAATAAATTTGTAATCAAGACCTGAATTACTTATGTCAGTACTCTAACATACAGATATGGCCATTCACTTCCCATCATTCCTCTCACTTCCACTTGAATACTCAGTTCAGACAGTACCTGTGGAAGGAAAAACAGCCCACCATTGAAAACATCTACCATAAACACTGCCTGGGCAGGGCGAAAAGCATTATCAAGGATGCATTTCACCCTAACCATGGACTTTTTACTCTCCTCTCATCCGGTAGGCGCTACAGGAGCCTCCGCTCCTGCACCAGCAGGCTCAGGAAGAGCTTCTTCCCTGAGGCTGTGACCCTGCTGAAACTCACATCACGGCGCTAATCAGTATTGCACCCATATTGGACTGACTCAGTACTTTTATATTTGTGTGCTGTAGCACTTACTTTTTATTTGCAGTTATTTTGTAAGGAACACTATTCTTTGCATTTCTGGTTAGAAGCTAACTGCATTTCATTTGGCTTTGTATCTGTACTCGGCACAATGACAATAAAGTTGAATCTAATCTAATCTAACACAGTTCTGATGAAAAGTCTGAGGCTTTTAATTAGAACTGTGTTGAGTGTTTCCAGCATTTTCTGTTTTTAAATCAGATTTGCAGCAACTTCAGTTTTTATACTTCTGCTTTAATGATGTCTTTGTGCACTAAATAGAATCAGATTTATTATCACTAACGTTGTGAAATGTGCTCTGTGGTAGCAATAAAGTGCAATTCATAAAAAATTACTATAGTTTACAATAAGAAATATAAAAAATAAATATACTGTGCAAAAAGGGGCAAGGTAGTGGGGGTAGTGTCCATGGATTGCTCAGAAATCTGATGCTGGGAGGGAAGAAGCTGTTCCTGAAGCATTGAGAGTGTGCCTTCAGGCTTCTGTACCTCCTCCATGTTGGTGGTAATGAGCAGAAGGCACGTCCGAGGTGTTGAGGTCCTTAATGATAGACTTGATTTAAAAAAACTGTAGTAATTACAATCCTTTATTTGTTATTCTAGACTATTTCTTATTCCTATTTTCACTCATTCAGGCAATTGACTGTAGCTGTTAATCAAACTATTCAAGATAGATTTAATTCTTAATTGGCCATATTACCAATGAAACAAAATGGCTAATTCCATGAACCTTCATAAGGCCAGTGACTTCTCGGAGATCGGGGTGATCAACCTGAAAACTTCCTTCCTGTTTCCTTCTGGGCTGATGCTGCTTTGTCTGCTGAGTGCCACCATAATTTTTGTTTTTATTACATAGAATTTCTCTCTCCATGGTCATGTTTGCAGATGGTCCATGCAATCCGCTGAAGTTGCTGTGATGATGGGATCAGGTAGCAGGTCTTGCTGACTGAAGCGTGGATTTCTTGCAGATTGATCCTAATGAGGTTCAGTATGAGAATTCCCCTCTGAGCACCTTTGGCTACTATGTCCTCCTATTGAAAGCCCATCTCCTCCACCTTTCTTCCACTTCCAGTAGGCTGTCCTTTGCAACTATTGTACTAATGATTTATTCCATTGCTAAGGTGTGAAATTCTGTCAGATGAGGTTGAAATTCAGACAAAGGCTGTAAAAGAGCTAAACAGCACAGAAACAGGCCCAATTTGAAGGCGCTGACCATGATGTCAGTCTAAGCTCAAATCATTTGCTTGTGTGGTGCTCATATTCCTCAAAACCTTTGCTATCTGGACTTTCCCCAAAGTTTTTTTAAAATGATGTAATTGTATCCACAGCTGCCACTTCCTCTGACAGCACATTCCATATACCCACCATCCCTAGTCAGCAGCCTACATTCCAAGGGAAAAAAATCCCCATTTAACTAGTCCCTCCTTATAGTTCAAAGCACATTTAATTCAAAGTACATATGCAGTATACAACCTTGAGATTCACCTTCCCACAGACAGCCACACTCCACTCAACCTCACCAAACTCCCTTGGAGACAACAAAGCACCAGATCACTCAATCGGCCCAAAAACACACCGTCAAATTGTAAATCATAGGTGCTGATAGAAGCAGAATCATATCTGAAAGAAGAAGAAGGAGCAAATGAAGTAGTTTTGTAAACTATCTGAAGGCTGTTGCCCTTGGTTGTGTTGTTCGCTGGCTCCATCTTCTTCAAGCCCTCAAGTCCTGGGAATAAAAGCTGCACACTCTTCTGGAAAGGCAAATGTTCGCGGTTAGCAAACATCCCTAAAATTCATTGCACCAAAAAGCCTGGGGAAGTAATGTAGAGAAAAATTTACCCTGAAAAACATGAGCACTTCATAAAGGAATGTGTGACTTCTATATTCTGAACTTTATCCATTTGTTGTGCAAATTTTTAAAACAATTCTGCAATCAATAGGCTCACCTTAAACCTTTTGCTTTGCCGTCAATTCAGGGATAAACTGCCAGCTGAATGACAGATTGAAGTGGTTTAATTTTTGAATGTTCTTCGCTTTGCAAGTTTTACTTCTGTTGCACGCCAGTTGATTTTAGCATAGCTATATACTGACTAATTAGTGCAGTACAACATATTGGATTGTTTTAATTTAATGGAAGAAAAAAGGTTTGAGGTACTTTTAACAACCTCAGGATATTCTGAAGGATTAATGGAGTGGTTTCATTGCCTTGTTTTTCTCCCCCCTTTGCAAGCCAGGTTTGTGCTTGGAACTGCCAGAGCTATAAAATCACTAGTGTTTGTCATTGTCATTCTCAAATGTGAGCACTTAAACAAAACAGCAGGCCATTTCTATTTCTGAGACAAGTCTGCCCAATCAAAAGGTTGAACATGGTGCAACTAATGTTCTGAGCTGCATATTATTTCAATGCAAGACATATTGTAGGAAAGGCAGATGAGCTCAGGGCATGGAATTATATATAATATTTCAGCATTAGTGAGACTTGGTTGCAGGACGAGCAGGACTGGCAGCTCAGTATTCCGGGGTTCCTTTGTTTTAGACCCGGCAGAGTGGGAGAGTTTAAAGGGGAACTGGTGGCATTACTAGTCAGGGAAAATGTCATGGCAGTGCTCAGCCAGGACAGACTGGAGAACTCAGCTTTATGGGTACAACTGAGGAATAAGAAAGGTATGACCTCATTAATGGGGCTATATTATTGATCACCCAACAGTCTGTGGAATTTAAAGGAACAAATTTCTAGAGATTACAGACTATTACAAGAAATATAAGGTTGTTATGGTAGGTGATTTTAACTTTCCACATATTGACTGGGACTCCCATATTGTAAAAGGACCAGATGGGATAGAGTTTGTCAAATGTGTTCAGGAAAGTGTCCTTAATCAGTACATTTCCAAAGTTCCAAAGAGACTGTGTGTGATACTTGATCTGCTATCAGGGAATGAGACAGGGTAGGTGACAGAAGTTTGTGTAGGGGAACACTTTGCATCTAGTGATCATAATGCCATTAGTCTCAAACTATTTTCAAACCTGGAATCTCCACAGATTGAGATTCTAAATTGGAGAAAGGCTGATAGGTATACGGTGATGATACGATATGTATTTGATGATACTTATCAGAAAGGATCTGGCAAGTGTGGATTGAGATAGGCTTGGTAAGTGGGAGCACCTGAAAAGTGAAATTTTGAGAGTGCAAAGCTTGTATGTGCCTGTCAGAATATAAAGTAAAGATAATAAGTTTAGGGAACATTGATTTTCAGGAGATATTGAGGCCCTAGTTATAAGAAAAAAAGGAGGTGCATGGCAGGTGTAGGCAAGTAGGAACAAATGAGGCACTTATGGCATATAAGAAATGCAAGAGAACACTTAAGGATGAAATCAGGAGGGCTAAAAGAAGGCATAAGGTTGCCCTAGCAGACAAGGTAAAGGAGATTCCTAAGGGATTCTACAGATATGTTAAGGACAAAAGAATAGCAAGTGACAAAATTGGTCCTCTGGAAGATCAGAACGGCAATCTGTGCATGAAGACAAAAGAGATGGGGGAGATCTTAAGTACCGGTAGATATTCTGCATCTATATTTACTCAGAAGATGGACACAGAGCCTATAGAAGTAAGGCTAAGTGGCATCAACTTCATGGACTGTATACAGTTTGCTGTCTTGGAGCAAATCAGGGTAGATAAATCACCAGGGCTTGACAAGGTGTTCGCTTGGACCCTGCAAGAGGCAAGTGCCAAAATTGCAGAGGCTCTAGCAGAAATATTTAAATCATGATTAGCAACAGGTGAGTTACCAGAGGATTAGAGGATGGTTAATGCTGTTCTGCTGATTAAGAAAGGGACTAAAAA
The DNA here is from genome assembly GCF_048418815.1 of Hemitrygon akajei. Lineage (NCBI taxonomy): Eukaryota > Metazoa > Chordata > Chondrichthyes > Myliobatiformes > Dasyatidae > Hemitrygon > Hemitrygon akajei. Next base: position 67,289,014 of record NC_133133.1, read on the forward strand.
TAACCCAAAAATTATAGGCTGGTGAGCCTGATATTAGTAGTGCAAAAGTTATTGGAAGATATTCTCAGGGAGCGGATATATGAGTATTTGGATAGACGTGGATTGATTAGGGATATTCAACATGGATTTGTGCGTAGTATGTCATGTCTAACCAATCTACATAGCTTTTCAGGAAGTTACCACAGAAGTTGATGAAGGCAGTGAATGTTGTGTACATGGACTTCAACAAGGCAGTGGAGAAGGTCTCACATGGGAGGTTGAGGCAAAAAGATTCAGTCGCTTGGCATTCAAGATGAAGTAGCAAATGTCAGGAACGGGGCCAGATGGACCCAAACGCAGGACGCAAACAGGTCTAGGTGGCTAGATAAGCTGGCGGAGAGCCCTCCCTGGGCGGGCCGCATATATCCCGGGTAGGGCCGTCTCCCAGGCGGAAACACCAGAGGCCTGGGCAAGACGCAAACCCCTAGGCGGGTGCAGGGCACAATCCCAGGGTTTGGGCGGAAGAGGAGGACGGGGCAGAACCCCCGCCAGGCAGCGGCAGACCGGCCAGGCCTGCCTGACTGAGGCAAGGGATAGGAACGGGCAGAACCACCGCCGGGCAGTGGCAGGGCGGCCGGACCCGCCCGACAGAGGCAAGGGGTAGGAACGGGCATAGATCTAGGGTGACCAACACAACAGCCATGATAGCAGGAAAATCGGGAAAGGCCAGCAGACAGCACGACCGCGCAAACAAAACAAACGAGCGGAGAAGTGGGACCAACGCATGGGAAGAAAGGTGGGGGAGAGGACCAACCTGGCAGTACTGGTACGGGCAGAGAAGCATGATGAGGAGTAGATCTGAGCCCGGGCAGGATAACAGAATGCAGAGAAGAGTTCGGAGCCAGCGGAGAACAGGAAACAGAACAAAACGGCCACCCACCTGGTCCCAGTCCCAAGGCCCCTTATAAGCACCTGCAGCTCAATGAGTTACAGGTGTGCCTCCTTGAGCCAGGAGGGTTCTAACTAGATCACGTGTGACAGGAGGGACAACTGCAGGACCCGGAGTCCGGAGCCCTCGGACCGGATCGAGACCCGGAACGCAGATTCCGGACTGGACCGAACCCTGACAGCAAATTGGATTAAACGTTGGCTTTATGGGAGAAGCTCAAGTATAGTAGAAAGTGTTTGCTTCATGACTGGAAGCCCTTGACTACTGGAGTGCCACTGGGTCTGTTGTTGTTTGTCATCTATACCAATGACCTGGATGATCTGGATAATAACTGGATCAGCAAATTTGTGGAATACACCAAGATTGAGGGTGTGGTCAACAGCATGGAAGACTGTCAGAGCTTGCAGCAGGATCTGGACTAGCTGGAAAAATGGCAGATGGAATTTAATTCGGACGAGTGCGACGTGTTGCACTTCAGTAAGACACACCAGGGTAGGTCTTACACAGCGAACAGTAGGGCACTGAGGAGTGCAGTAGAACAAAGGGATCTGGGAATACAGGTCCATTATTTATTGAACGTGGCGACATTAATGAGGCGTAATTTGGTGTATTGCATGCAGTTCTGGTCACCAACCTACAAAAAAGATGTAAATAAGATTGAAAGAGCACGGAGAAAATTTACAAGGACGTTGCTGGGACTGGAGGACCTGAGTTATAAGGAAAGACTGAATAGGTTAGGACTTTATTCCTTGGAACGTAGAAGTTCGAGGAGAGATTTGATAGAGGCATACAAAGTTATGAGGGGTATAGATAGGGTAAATGCAGCAGGCGTTTTCCACTGAGGTTGGGTGGTCTGCAACTAGAAGTCATGGGTTAAGGGTGAAAGATGAAAAGTTTAAGGGGAACATGAAGGGAAATCTTTTCATTCAAAGGGTAGTAAGAGTGTGCCAGTGCGTGTAGTGCATGCAAGCTCAATTTTAACACTTAAGAGAGGTTTGGATAGGTACATGGATGGTAGGGGAATGGAGCATTATGGTCCTGGTGCAGCTTGATGGGAGTAGGTAGTTTAAGTGGTTTTGTCATGGACTAGATGGGCTGAAGGGCCTGTTTCTGTGCTGTACTTTTTATAATTCTTTGACTCTAAATCCCCATTGCATTGATATTAAATTGTTTAATGATTTTATCATTTTATTTATAATTGATTTTAAGGATATCATAGATACTAGCTGCTGAAATGCACGTGGATTTGTGTGTGATGAACTTTAACTTTGTTACAGAAGGTGGTTTTCAGTGGGAGTCTTTTGTCACGTCTACAAAAAATGATGTGCCAGATTTTACCAGGAATTTTGGACAATTCCACGGTATCTGATGGCATTTTCTCATACTAAGTGCTACCAAGTGCCGATGTGGAAGTACTGAATTGCTGGCTGATTTCCACAAGTCTTTTCTGATTGCGCTCAATTATTTGGCCTCCTGGAGTCCATCAGGGGAGTGGTAAATTGCAGTAATTCTCCAGTACTCATCCTGAGATAGTACACTTCCAATATGAGATTGTGAAAGAGGTAGATGATGACGCAGTCAGGAAGATGATAGCCTGATGTGGATGTTACAGTCTCATCTTGAGGAACATAATGGCTTGTGTCCAATTACAGTTATTGGGTCAGCGCTGAGCTGAACAGAACATTTTATTCAAGATTAGCGAGGTGTGAGACTTTGTGCTACTCATGGATCTTTGGAAAATATTTGTTGCCATATTGAGCACCCTGCCACAAGCTGTGGGTACTAGTAGCATTGTCAATACAGAGCATGGCATACCATTGGATGCACTCCTCTAAATTGCAGATTACTTCCAAATGCAGCATGCTGATGTGTTCTATCTCAATATATGACAGATCTAAGGACCCAGAGGTAAACAATAAATAAAATTGTTTATTTATTTATTATCCTCCTAGTGCATTGTGTCTTCTCCTAGAAGAGAAATCACAATAATATGTATTGTTGTTGTTTATTTCCACACCTTGTGGCACATCAGGTGCCGCTTCTTTAGCATTTTTGAGTGCTTTGCGAGGCCAGGTTACCAGCTCAATGCTCAACCCTGCACAGATGGAAAGCGTGAAAGGAGCCAGCCGGATTCAAACCCGGGGACCACTTGCCTTGAAGACCAGTGTAGTTGCCACTGCACCTCCAGCCAACTAATAGTTGGCCTTTAACAGGTCAAAGCATGTTAAGAATTATGATCAGCACAACATTTGTCTCCAAGACAAATACTTGGAGATACTCCGTTAGAGTTATGGTTGCTTTATCTTGTCTTCAGAATACTTTCATTTCTCAATTTCAATACATTATTATTTTCTGCATGAGACTCTCTGGAGAAGACTGACAAGTGTATTAATGCTAGGGAAAAGTGTGTAACACATGCTTCTTATGAACCTGTCATTGGTAATATGAAGGGTAGAAAGAAATTGCACAGTTCAGAAGGCCAGACAATTTGAGTAACTGACAATATTAAAGTTCTCTGGCAGTAATCAACACTCTCTCACCTACCAAATCACTCAGGCTACCCTGTACCTGTCCCAGCTCCTTACTGAAGGAAAATGCTAAGAAGCCGCAGAACTGTTCACATGTATAAATGAAACTGCAGGACTTGTCCATATCCAGGTACATTTCACAAATGAACGCTATAATAAACCTTGTTGCAGCATCTTTCAGAAGCCTTTGAAGTTCTCCATCTTTACATTCAAAGTAAATCTTGATGCCAGAATAATTTAGACATTATATTTGAATCAATACAACTTTTATTACTAACACAAGCACAAGAGATTCTACAGATATTGGAATTCCAGAGCAATGCACACAAGGTGCTGGAGGAACTCAGTAGGTCAGGCAGCATCAATGGAAGTGAATAAACAGTTGATTTTTCGGGCCATGACCCTTCATTAGCACTGGAAAGGAAGGGGGAAAGATGCCAGAATAAAGAGCTGGGGGAATGGGAAGGAGGACTAGCAAGAAGGTGATAAATAAAGCCAAGTGGTGGGAGAAGAAGGAATCTGTTAGAAGAAGAGAGTGGATCATAGGAGAAAGGGGAGGAGGAGGGGCACTTTGGGGAGCTGATAGGCAGGTGAGAGTGGGGACTGGAAGAAGACAGAAGGGGGGAAAATATCTGCTAACCCCCCCCATTGATAATAACTAATCCCCCTCGTGTTCCTTCTCTGTGATTTTTCTTTAACTTATTGACCGAATTACTTTGATGGATACTAGCATAGTAGCTGTGATTGATGGAAGACTGCTTCCTTTCATCTGACTGGACAATAGATGGCTTTTGTCAATTGAAGTAAATATAATTAAGAAGCTACCTGTGCTTCATCGGAGAAATAGTGTGAGAGGAATAATGGTAAGATTCTGAAAGGTGGCAGCCCTCCTGCCTTGAACGAAACTCACCAGGTCCGGGTTGAACACACATCTCACTCTGTATCTGCTGTGCCACGGGTCATACACCTACAGTCAGCGCCTCCAGGTAGCTATGCCGGCAATCAACTGTTACTGGTCAGAAATCTGCTCTCTAATGGTACTGGCTTTCTGCCCCTGCGAGACACCAGCCAGCTCCTAGTTGGCATCTCCCCGCAGAACAGCAGTCTCTGCCAAAGTAACATAAAGCAAATCTCTGATAAGGGCACTCGAAAACTCTGGTGATGCTCAGAGGTCAGATGTCTAGATCTATAGAGAAATACTCCTCGTGCGGTAGGGAATAAGTAGCTGGAATCTCATGAGACTTTACACTGGTGAAGGCAAAAGGAAGAATCTAGTAAGGGTGAATGCGTGGTGTTAGGTGGAGTGATGAGTGACCAGGACATTCACTGTTAGGAAAGAAGGACAAATGGTAAATTTGCAGGAATTTCTCTGCCATGCCAAGACAACATGACACATCAATAAGAGGATGGCTGGTGAGCCTTAGATTATTTGTTGCTGCCGAGAGCTTCAGCTTGGTATCTGGAATTGAAAGTTACTTTCAAGTTGCTGTGATGGCGCCTTGTCAGAGTTGATTTGCTTTTTGTTGCCTACAGCTTATAGATTTTGTAGGTGCTGGAAATTCAGAGCCATACACACAAACTGCTGGAGGAACTCAGCAGGTCAGGCAGCATCTATGGAAAGGAATAAAGAGTTGATATTCTGCACCAAGGCCATCCATGACAACTGGAATGGAAGGGGAAGAAGCCAAAATAAGAAGGCGGAGGAGTATAAGCTAGAAGATGATAGGTGAAGCCAAGTGAGGGGGAAGGTAGGTGGGTTGGGGAGGGGTGATGAAGTGAGAAGCTGAGAAGAAGTAGGTGGAAAAGGTAGAGTGCTGAAGAAGAAGGAATCTGATGGGAAAGGAGAGTGGATTGTGGGAGAAAGGGAAGGAGCACCGAGGGGGGCGATAGGCAGGATTCATTATCATTTCTTTCTTCCCCTTTCTGACTCACATGCTTAACCAATTGCCTCTTCATTTTTAGCAGGTATTGAAGCTCAAACCTGAGCCAATTGATAGTCCTAAGGTTCAGTCTTACTAAAGCAAAATTATTTGCAAATTTTTAAAAGCAAGCTGAATTTCACCTGAAAGCCTCTTTTAGATTTGTTCCAAATCCAAGTTATGTGATCGGACTTTCAATGTTGCAAATGTCTGCCTGGAAGCTTCATATGTTAATAGCCTGGAGTGTTTATAAGCTGCTTGTGTCACTTCATAGTTTTTAAATAGACCTATATTTTCCAAGGTTACATTTATCAACAGTTAAAGGGACACTGGGTGTAACCTGAAGATTTTGACTAACGTGTATTTTTAAAGGCAGTGATGGTATTGCTGACATGGTTATCATTTAAAATGTTAAATTTAACGTGCAGAACATTAAAGAGATAGGATCTTTAATACATTCATTGCAACTTTCATCAGCATTTATTTATTTGCAAAGATTGGAAGTAATGTTGCAAATCTCTTGGAAACATACAGTGAAGTCACTTATTCATTTAGATGAATTCAGATGATGGATTAGTGCTCTCTATAGATAATACACTAATAAAATGCATTTCACCGTGTAAGATTAGTTTGAATGTGAATCTGCCCTCAGGAGACTTGTATGATTTGCTTGGTTAGTAAAGGTTTACTAACTGATGTACTTTTCATTTTTATTTGAAGACTGTTATATAAATTTTGAAAATTTCCTTGTATGTGCTTTGAAATTATTTTGTTCTACCAGTTATGTTTTTTAAATGGTACAATTGTACTCCTGTGTTTTTTTTTAAATATAAGATGAGCTGGCTCTGAGAGGTGATGCAGATATCACTACTTCCCAGACCCATGACTCCTCACTAGATTCGATGGGCATTTTTTCCATGTTTTTGATGGACCGTATTGGAAACATAGACAGGAAGCCGAGGCAGGCGCAAAAATGCTGAAAAATATGTATTTTAGGTACCTTTTAAATCATTCCTCTCTCACCTTAAACCTGTGTCCTCTAATTTTAAACTCCCCTACGCTGGGAAAAAGATTGTGGTCACTCTCCCTATCTATGCCCCACATGATTTTAAATGGCACCAACCCCCCCCCCCCCACACCCAGGCTCTTGCACTCCAGGGGAAAAATAAAGTTGCATTGGTTCAAGCAAATTTATTATAAAAGTTCATATATGTCCCATATACTACCCTGAGATTCATTTAATTGCAGGCATTCACAGAAGAATGAAGAAATGGACAAAATCAATGAAAAACACACAGAGACTGACCAACAATCAAGGTGCAAAAGACAAACTGTGCAAATACAAAAAGAAAGCAAGTAAATAAAAAAAACAGATAATTCTCAGAAGATGAATTATAGAAATCCCGAAAGTGAGTCCCCAGGTTGTGGCATCATTTCAGAGTTGAGGGAAGTTATCCATGCTGGTTCAGGAGCTCGATGACTGAAGGTTAATAAGTGTTCCTGAACCTGGTGGTGTGGAACCTAAGACTCCTGTACCTCCATCCCAATGGCAGCAGCAAGAAGAGAGCATGGCCTAGATGATAGGGTCCTTGATGATGAATGTTGCTTTCTTGTGGCAGTGCTCCTCGTAGATAAGCTCAATGATGGAGTAGGGCTTTTCCTATGATGGACTGGATGATATCAAAGGAAGAAGATTGAACTTCTTCCTTCAACATTATGATTGACATTTTTCAAATGATTTGTATAATTAGAGGAATTGATCACTGATAATTGATTATACTTCCTCTCCATACTGTCTGTGCAGCAAGGGAAGTTATTTAAAAGAATAGTCAAAGTCTTAACAAAAACAAAATTGAAATGCGAATGTTATACTCTGGACGAGCACCAGGTTATAAGGTCAAAGAAATAATTTGCAGCAGGTGGCGATTCAAAATGTTTCAAACCTAGTTGGATCTGCAATTAAAGTATGACCATTTAAGTAGCAGAGACAGGCAAGTCCTAAAGATTAGGAGCACGTGAAGTTGAGCAAAATTGCAGGGCGTTTTAAGGCATTGAAACAAAAGGTGAAAAATGCAACAAGTGCCTTTAGGGAGGTTCTCAAACAAGGGAACCAGCATAATGTTGAAGACTTGACAAACCATACACACTGCAGAAGAAAGTGCAGACTCTGAAGGAAAGCACAAAGCAAAGTAACATTTTATACTGTATCACTTACCATATACAAGTTAAGCTGTGTATCATAACAATGTGCTATTTACTCATGTGATAGCAAGGACAGAATGCTTGAGAAACAGCCAGTGTTGTTAGCTTGCGTATACACAACACAGGTACGGTCAGAGACTTGATCCAGGCGTTACTGACAACATGCCAAGCTCCCAGTCAGTGATGGAAATCTGTGTATGTATGTCAAAGGCATACACTGTGGTGAACAGTGATAAAGGATTGTCTTACAGTCCAGGAGTGCCCCTTTATTTAATGAAAGTCAAGGTGGACGGGTTTACTGGTCACTGCATGGTTAACAATTATAAGCAGACTTGCCTTTGATTTTATCTAGTTATGTATAAATATATACCATTCTGAGATGCTTTAGGTCATATTTGTAGATTTGAACTGATCTATGAATATTCCCCTAGATTGTGATCAGAGAATATTATGGATATTTGATGTTTTCACTATAACACATTGAAAAGATCAATATTTTTACACTTCATGGAAATGTAAATAGAGTTCTTGAGAATATTGATTTTGTGATTAGAACTGTGGATATCTTTATTGTTTACATTTTAAGTTAGTGACACAAGTGAGGATTTGTTTTGTTAAACATATGTGTGCAATGAGAAGGAGTAGAACTTTGATCTTTTAAACAAAAGCATGATTCAGCCATGTAGACCTATCTCAAAAATGCTGTGGATCACTTGATGGATCAACTTGATTTCAACTGAAATGTAGTTTAAATTAAAGCTGCATGGTCTTGTTTTGAATCAACTTCAGCATTTTCAAAGTGGTTTTTTTTTTCGGTTACTGCTTCTAAAATCAATTCATGAGCCAATAAAAGCCACACTGCTCAGCCAACCAAAAGGTTTGAGATTCCCCTAGAGGTGTTGGAATCGTGGAACCTTTTCACTGGATCTTTTCATTGTTGATCTTGCATCAAGCTGAGGAAGAAAGGTTCAATCCCCAGATCGATGTTGATAGTGAGTGTCTACAGAAGCAGGCAGCATAGCTTATGTTCTGTCATAGTCATTGAGTTGTACTACAGCCATCTCTGATGATGTGCTCCATTGGGAACTTGCTTCTCTTGGATACCAGAATGATGAGAGGACTTTGTACATTGACTTGTTTCAAGTGGTAGCCCACTGCACCTTGCTCAGAATTGACTCCTTTTTCAAAATGATGTTGGCAGCAATCATCAGAAATTGGAATAACACCTGAAATTGCAGCAAGTCAGACAGCAACTGTGGAAAGGGAAACAGAATTGACATTGATTCTGAAATCACAACTCTGTCCCTCCGTCCACAGACGCTGCCTGACTTGCTGAGCGTCTCTGGCACCTTTTTCCTTTGTTTTGATTTTTCAATTTTTGATCAGAAATTGGAATTTAAAATGGATTTAAAAAACAGAAAGGGAAGACTGCTCCTGTCCACCTGCACAGGTCTTTGTTTCCAGAACACCATCTTTAATAAGCCTAATTCTCTACCGCTGCTTGCTTAAGTTTTTATTGTGTGTGAATATTACAAAGATTTAGTTATGCTGTAGTTCAATTTTCTTCAGCAGAAGTTGATATCTGTGCAGTAACTTGATGAAAGTGCCTGAAGAAAGAAAGAAGAGAATGATGATGTAATTTATTGAGGTTTGTAACCCTGTGCTCTTTTGATAATTTTATCTGTTCTGTATTGTGCTTAATAAATAAAATATTCCTCTATTAAACTTGATTTCATGAGGTTAACTGGTCTGTCAAATTGAAAAACTCAGCTTTCATTGTGGCCGTAACGAATTCTGGCCATTGTAAATTATATGTCAGTCTCTAATTCTGAACACATGACAGTTCTGAATTTGTTAAATATTTAATGATATGAAATGAAAAATTATGGGTCATATTAGGTTATTTCTGATTATTTAACCATCACGGTTGTATTGTAATGAACTGGCACCTTGCATGGATTTTTTGATTAGATCTAGTCAGGAAAGTTTTTCACTCAGAAAATAAAGAATCTTGTCTTGTAATTGAATAATGCTGATCAAATGATGAGTTATTAAATTGAGTGGTTTGGTCTTCTCTGAAACTAGCACCACAAAGACTTTTGTTTTGTGTGTGGGAAGGGATATATTGACAATCCAGTTGGGAAAGTCCCAAAGGTCTGACAAGGCCTGGCCTAGAGATCCTTTGATACTAATAGAGAATACAAAGCTCCAAGGAACCTGCTGGAGGTAACTTATATCTCGTTTTTAAATTAAGTGATTTAGTGCAATGTATATGTATACAATTTCTTTTCTATAAGATCTTTTCATTGTATTTACTTATTTAAAAGCATTGTTTTTGAAATTTTCAATATTTTCTACCTTTTCAATGATATGTTTATTTTAGATAGTTTATCATCAGTTTTGAATGCCTGTGAATGTTAGTGACATGCTGAGCAAATGGCTAAATTGTCAAAACATTGTTGAGTGTTATGGTTGGCTGTTTTTGGCAAGAAGGTTTTATATTCCGTTGTTCCTCACCAGTCAGAGTCCTGCTTTGGGAATATGATTCTCAATGTTGTGTCCAACAATAAGAGATACGAGGCTTTGGCAAAATCAAAGATCCCAGATGAACTATAGGCTCAGAGGGCTAAACTGTCTCCTACAAATGTATAGAGGCACAAAAGACTGCGATTCTAAAATCTGGGGCAACACTGATAATGATGACCCAGCAGTCAGGAAGCATCTAAGGAGGGAAATTGTTGAGACACTTCATCCCCGAGACTCTGAAATGTCAGCTGTTTATTTCCCTTTGTAGATGATGCCTGACACAGAATTCCTCCAGCACCTTGTGTGTTGCTTCTAAAAGTGCATGATATTTAAGATAAAATATAAGAAGGTAGAAAACAGACAATACCTACCACACATTCAGTAACTCGCCATCTTTTTAAAAATCACTGCACTACTCAAAGTGTACATTCAGGTCCAAAGGGAACATTCCAGACATTTTGAACATTTTTTTTTAAAGCCAGCAGTTCACACCTTCTACTCAAAGTGCAAACATTACACATTCTGACCTTCTGAGTTCCTCCATCATTTTATGTGTGATACTGTAAAACTTGACGGTTTTCAGTTCCTGGGTAAGTTACAGATTTGTTTTAGTGCATTGCAAGTGGAGAGTCCAGCACTGTCTACTCCATGTAGTGTGAGGAGAGAGTGGACTTTGATTGCATTTCTTTTGACAGTGTTTGTTTATAAGTTTTGTGCAACTGTGGATGTGTCTTGCAATGTCCTCTTTATAAAATTGCAAAGGAGTTAACAAGATGAAAATGTAACTCAATGAGCTCTCAAGAGCCACAGTGGATTCTTTTTGAAAGAGTTTCATGGGTATATAGTTATGTAAATTCAGACGTCCTCATGTCCACATCATTGGTCTACAGATGTCCTTCATCCCATTTCACCATTACTGGTCTTCCAGCGTGGAGCAGAGGTCTAAACTCTGGATGTCCTTCAACCCCACGTTCACATCTCTGGCCTTTTCAGCATGGGGAAGGGGTCTGGACTCTGAATGTTCACATCCCTGTTCTTTTCAGCATGGTGCAGAGGTTTGGACTCCAGATGTCCTTCGTCCCCATAACCACATTGCTTTCCTTCAAGTACGAGGTGGATGTCTGGACTCCAGATGCCTTTTGTCCCACATCCGCATTGCTGGACTTATAATGTAGAGTGTCAGGTGGAGCACTGAGCTCAGACTCCTGCACAAACCTGCCCCTAAACCCTCTGACCTCAAACTCCTCCTTGTCCCTGTCCCTAAACCATAACTTGGCACTTAGCACCCTTTACTGTCTCCAAACCCATCCCTATGAGCTTAAACATCTATGTCTAAGTCACAGCATTTTATTCCTATCAATGATCTCCATGCTTGTTTTCTACTCAATAGGACCAACTCATGGCCCTTTCTCAGTAGCCTTGTAAAATTTTCCACACAATGTATTCATTTTTCATTTTCAATCTTTTTTTATTGATTTAAAAGAATAAGGATAAATACTAGTCAGAGGAGAAGTTATCTCAAATACATATTTCAATAATAGTACAAAGAAAGGAATATACACTGTCAAAATCATATATAGTATTAAGCTAATATTTTTTTTAAAATACATCTCCTCTTAACAATTCATAGAAAAAAAGACTCAAAAATTTCTGTTATTGAGAGAAATACACAATGCATTTATCCACTTGGTTTTTGGTGGCCACAGGGGATTTTGCCTCCAGCACATCTGCAGGCAGCGCACTCCCAGATATCAGCCACTACACCATGTAGGAATCAAATTATTTACAAATATTTTAATGAGGCAAATGAGAAGCACATAATTAAAACCATTAATCTAAATTAAAATTGTTAAAAGAAAACTTACAATTTCTTTTATCCCCCCCCAAAAAACATTAAAATCAATAAGGTTTCAAATTCTGACTGAGCTCTATCATTCAGCTGCAAGTGAAGGTAGTGGATTACTGTGATTGATGATAGATCATCTGATACTTGGTTCCATCTCACAGCAGGTCAGGGTAATCTTGTGTCTTCACTTCCATTGGAGTAGCAGAGTACCACTGCCTCTCTTCGGGACAGCGAGCCACTGTCACCACGGCTCAGCCCATTGACTTCTCAGAGATATGGTGTTTCTTGAATAAATATGAACAGTGTTAAACTCTACTATCACCCATGAGATTCCAAATACTGTAAACTGAACATAGAACAGTACAGCACACGCGCAGGCCCTTCAACCCACAATGTCGTTTCTGACCATGAATCCGATCCAAATTAATCCCACCGGCTTGCACAAGGTGTTGGCATCTTTGTTTTCTGCCAGTTCATGTGCCTGTCAAAATACCCCTTAAACACTGATATTGTACCTGCTTCCACCACTCCTCTGGCCATCTTTTTCCAGGCACCTATCATTCTCTGTGGAGAAAAAAACCCCATAAATCTCTCTTAAACTTTCACCCTCTCACCTCAGAGATTTTCTCTCTTTTATTTGACATTTCCACCCTGGGTAGCTACCCGATTTATGCCTCTCGTAATTTTATATATATTTCTGTCTAGTTTCTAATACTCCAGAAAAAATTATCCAAATTGGTTCAAGCTCCTTATAGCTAAATACTGGCAACCTCCACTGTACCCTCTCCAATCCCTCCACAACTTTCCTGTAATGCAGTGATCAGAACTGCACACAATACATAAAATCAGAATCAGAATTGGGTTTTCTGTCCTTTGTTACGTATTCAGGCAACAATAAATATATGTGAGTTAGGCAAGGGTTTTTATAACAAATAACATGTTTATTAAACACTGAAAACAAACCCCCAAAAGTAAACAAATCACTAACGTAACCGGAAATCAGCTGCTGTGCGGCAGCTTAAACAGTTCTTAAAGCGATGCAGCTCAAACAGTTCTTAAAGTGGTGTTGCAAACACAGTTCTTTAAAATGGTATTGCCAAAAGTTCAAAATGCTCACAGTCCATTTTAAGAGGGAGAGACTTTTTAAGACGATTTAAATTCTCTTTCACGTCATTTTTCTTCAGTCCCCCGAAGTCGAACTCTTCCCACGAAGAATTTTATGAAACGTAACGGCTTAAAGGCACTGACCTTTCCTTTATCACCATTCTCAAATCCTTTCTGGTCATCCCAGGGATTAACACAAAAATAGTCAACGAAATCCTTCCGAATAAGGATCAAACAAGGTCGAACCTGTTTCACCGTCGAAATTCGATTCTCCTCGATCTTTAACTCCCGAACTCCGATCTTCACTCTCCACTGATTCTTAACCAACAGTATTGTGAAGAAACTGCTGGCAATGACCTTTTAAGCTTTAGGCATTAGATAAAACTTCATCTTTCAACTAAACTGCGTCATCACATTAAATCACGCAGTGGCATGAAGTCAACATGGCAAATCCAGCCACGAACTGCCCCACCTCACAGGGAGGGGTCCTCCTCTTATACCCTGTAAAAAAAAAACCTGTCACATGATCTGTACTGGCGGGAAAATGACATCACTCCACCATCACAAGACCATTACCTCAAGTCCAGTATAGCTTCAACCCCAGTCACGTGACAAGGGTACGACTGTCACGTGTCACGAGTATGTAACACCTTTAACAAAGAAAATTGGGAACAACAAAATAGGCTGTTGGTGAGTGCTGTTAGTCCAACAATGCCATTGTTTGAATTCAGCATCATTTTAAAATTGTATAATTAACACTGGCATAGTATAATTGGTTTCTATAGTGAAACTGAAAGGTCTAAAGAGAAGTTCAAGTAAATAAAAAAAGAGAAACAAAATTTGTTAATAGCTCAGTAATGTTTGCCTTTTAGTCAACATTTTGAAGAAATTCTGACCGTATTTTGAATAGTGTAGTTCTCCAGGATCACCAATGAGATGAAATAATAATTATTGGGCAAAATTAGGCTTCCAGTAAGATGGTGTTCATTCAGGGTCCGGTCAAAGATGTATTTGTTTGTCTTGTATATCTTTGTCACAATCACAAGCCAGTGCTCGATGCTAAGAACATCAAGTACTTCAGGACTATCCCATCAGCGAGTTGCTCGATAGCAATGGAGCTGGACTTATTGCATAACATTGTGGTGTTGTCGTTTGGATTTGTTATGTACCATTGGATGATGCACAATCCAAAAAAGGTGTGAGTGATTCTCCTGGATATTTTTGTTGTGATTGCAAGACCCTGTGGCACATTGGTAATGTAGAATACTGCAAATATGCTTCACCGGTTCATTGGCAAAACCAATGGCAGGGGATCTGTGTTGCCTCGGTTGTGGTGAGGACTAGGCCACAGGGTTCAGGGTTGCCTGTTTTAGTCGCCCGGGGGGTGGGGAGGGGAGAGAAGCCACTGAGGCAGTGTGGAATCTTGTGTGAGTTGGGGGCTGGCCCCTCCTTTCTGTGCTGATCTCCTGTGTTCATTTGTTGCTGCCCTGGTGTTCACTTGGTGCTGCTCTCCAGTGTTTGCTCAGAGGAAGAACAAGCTGGACTTATCATCAATCTACAGTCATGCCACTCAGGGATATGGGCTATATCTTTTTTTTCTTTGTGATTGTATGTTTTTCTGAAACCATAACTATATGTGCTGTTGTTGTTGGTAATATGTTTTGCTCCTTAGCCTTTGAGGAACACTTTTTTATTGGCTATATTTATGTGTGGTTGAATGATGATTAAACTAGAACTTGAATGAGATGAAATATTTGAGAATGTGATAGAAATAGGAAAATTACATAAGGAAACTGAATGTTATCTAACAAAGAGTTAACTGGATTGGAATTATTTCTGAAGAGTTGAGAAAATAGGCGGCATGGTAGCATATTGGCTAGAAACACAGAAAACCTACAGCATAATACAGGCCCTTTGGCCCACAAAGTTGTGCCGACCATATCCCTACCTTAGAAATTACTAGGCTTAACCATAGCCCTCTATTTTTCTAAGCTCCATGTACCTATCCAAAAGTCTCTTAAAAGACCCTATTGTATCTGTCTCCACCATCGTTTCCGGCAGCCCATTCCACGCACCCACCACTCTCTGAGTAAAAAACTTACCCCTGACATCTCTTCTGTACCTACTCCCCAGCACCTTAAATCTGTGTCTCCTTGTGGCAACCATTTCAGCATTGGGAAAAAGCCTCTGACTATCTACACAATCAATGCCTCTCATCATCTTATACACCTCTATCAGGTCACCTGCCATCCTCTGTTGCTCCAAGGAGAAGAGGCCGAATTCACTCAACCTGTTTTCATAAGGCATGCTCCCCAATCCAGGCAACATCCTTGTAAATCTCCTCTGCACCCTTTCTATAGTTTCTACATCCTTCCCGTAATGAGGCGACCAGAACTGAGCACAGTGCTCCAAGTGGGGTCTGACCAGGGTCCTATATAGCTGCAACATTACCTCTCAGCTCTTAAACTCAATCCCACGATTGATGAAGGCCAATGCACCGTATGCCTTCTTAACCATAGTGTCAACCTGTGCAGCAGCTTTGAGTGTCCTATGGACTCGGACCCCAAGATCCTCTGATCCTCCACACTGCCATTCTGCCTTCATATCTGTGCAATGCTTTTCGTGACAGTGATCAGGGTTTAATTCCTGCCACTAGCTGTAAGTATGTTCCCCATTTGGATTTCTTCTGGGTGCTCTGTTTTCCTCAAACATTCCAAAGAAATATGGGTTAGGTTGAATAAATTGTGGGCGTGCTCTGTTAGCATTAGAGGTAGGGCGACATTTGCAGACCGCCCCCAGACTGTGCTGGTTGTTGATGTAAATGATGCATTTCACTGGATGTTTCAACTTTTCATTGTACGTGTGACACATAAAGCTAATCTTTAAAATGTGAGTGCATCCACACGAAGCATAAATCAACTGCGTGAAATTCCTCAAAAGGTAGCTAGGTGCTATTAACACATTTTCTGGTAAATGTTAGGGCGGGGAAAAAGAGTTCATTGACAGCTTTTACTTTGAGATGGGTATGTCCTTGACAATACTGAACAATTAAGAACACTTAATAGTTCTATCAGCCCCTGAGCTCTTGTAAGCAAGTAAGTTTATTTGTATAGCACTTTTCAAGCACAATGCAGTTCAAAGTGCTTTACATAGAACAAGATATAAAAATCAAACATTAAATTTCAGACAATATATAAGAGAATAAAATCACATGAAAAATAGATGTGATAAATAGAAGTTACAAAGTAGGACATTCTAATTAAAAGCTACAGTGAAAAGAAAAGTTTTAAGCTTTGATTTAAAAGAGCTTAAAGTGGGGACAGTCCTCTGAAAGGTTATTCCAGATATCTGGAGCATAGTAACTAAAAGCTGCTTCACCATGTTTAGTTTGGACCCTGAGGACGGTAAGCACACCCGCCCTAGTCAACCTGAGAGCTCGGGAAGGTTCAGAATGCAGCAAGAGATTGGAAATGTATTTTGGCCGGAGACCACTCAGTACTTTATAAACCAATAGTAATATTTTAAAATCAATCCTCTGAAGACAGTGTGATCTGTTATTTCATGCCGATGGACTATTGCAGGGCAGCAAATCATACAGCATTCACACTAACTGGGCTTTGGAAGGGAGAGACATCCCAACCCCACGGATTTGGGGAGGACCAAAGTCATACATGCCCTAGACGTACGAAGCCTGAGAAAGGTGGGTTTCTCACAGCGGACTCCTGTGGCTGTTAGCAAGGAACTAACGAGCGCATTTACAGAGACGCCCAGTAAAAGGGGTTTCATATAGATGCAAAGAGTTTCTTTATAAATGTCGTAATGGACCTGGAGTTTTGTATTCCACCAGCTGTATTCAGCTTTTTGTCAATCTCTTTTTAGAGTTTAATCAGTGAGGTGTTTCTCAATACTGCTCTTTTCTTCCCAGAAACTAATTTATACTTTTGTAGGGGTGATTGCATCTGGAATTTTAGAGTTGAGATGGTCTACATGATCATTAAAAGAGGCCGGAGAGAAGGCAGGTGTGGGAGAAAAAGCCTGTGTGAATAATACTTGGTGTTTTCAGTGCTAGTGAATAGTAGCATAGTAATTTTAAAGAAAACACAGAAATGATCTGAAAGAGCAACATCGGTTACCACAGCCTCAAAAGTGTTACGACCTTCGAAAATGAGTAGGTGAAAGGTGTGGCCCTTGCTGTGTGTGGGCCTTGCCACGTGCTGTGTCCATAGTTATCTAGGATACAGAACAGTTCATTTGCTGTCATGAATCATATGTCCATGACCCTTCTGTCCATGAATCATAGTTTCCGCTCATGATTCAAAAAAATGTGACAGGATTTTTCAATGTCAACTGAAGTTATGTTAGTTATGACTGATATAAATTCACACAATGAAACAAATGAGGAAGCTGCACTGAAGAAGAGGTCTCTGATTTCTGTAATTACTTGGTCAGAGTGGCTGTGGAGGATAAGGAAAGGAGTTTCTACTTAAGTAATGGATCATTGATCTATGGGGAAATTAGATGCTTAAAGTCAGAATTCGATTAGGGTTATGCACACTTGTACCTGTCAGAGAAAATGAAATTAAAGGCAGCAAAACTGAGATTTACAAAATACAGAGCTTGTTTCCTTTGAACTAACAATTCAACTCTGACATTCAAGGATGAGGAGTAAGTACACCTTGTTGGGATTATCCACAAGATTGATAATATTAAAAGGAAACTGAAGAATCTTCAAATTTCTAAACCTTCTTGATGATACAGTGAACAGGAGATTTTTAAAATCAAGTATGTATCTTTTGCTTTCTGTATTAGGATAGAAAAGATTTTCAAAATGATGCTCAGACTGAAGTACTATATATATATACACACACACACACACACAAAGTGAAGACCTTTTAAAGGATAATGATCAAAGAAGGAGTAATATAAAGGAAACCACCAGATGTGTGCTCATGAAACCAAATGTTCACAATTGTAAACCCAAGGTTATCTTAAGCAAGACTAAGAGAAAATTATGAAGCAAGATCACTGTCCACTGAGTGATCTGTCGAGAGTGGCTGACTGATAAACTAATTCTTGGTGTAAAGACCCCAAGTTTGGAAACTGCAACCAGCTGAACCAGATCCTCCTCCCCACCTCTAATCTGCTGTTCCCCATGTTACATGACTTGCTGCAACCATGGGGCATATTCCTTTTTGTTTCTTCTATTTGTGCTGAACTATAAGCTGGACTGTTCACTGAGATCTTTAGCCTCTTGCAGGTATTCAATTCAACCAGTGCCTCAGAAGAACATGGCAACCTGCCTCAATGACTATCATCCAGTAGCACTTACATCCACTGTGATAGTGCCTTGAGAGGTTTTTTGATGAAACATATCAACTCTTGCTTGAGAAGTGAAATAGATCCACTCCAATTTGCCTAGGTCCACAGCAAATATCATTTCATTGGCTCTTCACTCAACCCTAGAACAGCAAAGATGCATACATCAGGATGCTCTTTATTGAATCCAGTTCGGCATTCAATACTAGCATCCCCTCAAAACTAATAAGTAAGCTTCAAGACCTTATCCTCAATACCTCTTTGGACAATTGGATCTTTTGTTAACAATCATGACTTCCCAGTTCACCAATATCACTTCCGATTCCACATGAACCACCTACATTGCACACTGGGAACTGATGTTCTTTATTATATACACACTTGATAACACATTGTTCCCTTTTAAAGAAATACAAACACAATACCATATCCCCATTAACCTGCAAGAAACAATAATGCTTTCCAACAAAGCTATTACATTAACTTCAATTGTAATGAGCAAATACAGTCCCTTATTCACCTTGTAGCTCTCAATCAGTCTCTGAGATGATCCCTTTTGGACTACTACTTGTTTCCACAGACGTCTTGCTTTCACTTCAGCAACACACACAAAATGCTGGAGGAACCCAACAGGCCAGGCAGCACCTATGGAAAAGAGTCAACAGTCGACTTTTCAGGCTGAGATCCTTCATCAGAACTGGGTCTTGCTTTCACTTGCTGCAATTAATATCAGTGTCCTTTCGAGAAATCTGATGTACATGTTCATTTCTTTCGCATCCTTCTGCCAAGATCCGATCTGTTAGTCTCTGTTCTTGTTCTTGCTGTGTGACTGTAATTCACTCATGTGCCTCATAATGGAGTCCTGGACTATATCCATGTGATCAGTGAGTCTTTGCACAAGTTCCAACTGATTCTGTCTCAGTTCACAGAGCTCCTGCTGATGGCTGTGTATCATAGATAACAACCCCTCCTGTTAGTTTGTGTTGAACTGCTGCTGCCTTTCTAAGCTTGGGGATTGCGTAGTCTCCCCACCTTCCTTTTTATTCTTCTGTTTCAACATCGGAGGGGATATTGGAGATATTTTTGATTTCCATTCTTTAAGTGGAACTTGATGAGAGACAGATTTTGAACCAAAGCTGCATGATGTGGAAGCAAGACTGGCCACTTCTTCATCATGATCTCTCTGTTCAGCTCTGGCATCCTGACTGTCATGCTGGCGTAGCTGGTACAGATGCATATGGAAGCTGGAGTCCTTGTGCTTCTACTGCATAACCTCTCTGGATCTCTCATGGACGCTGTTACGAGTTGCTCAAGTTACATTAGGGTAAGCATCCAAGGCCTTCAAAGATATCTGTACTTTACTGAGTGTTGCCTGGTCACCTTTGGTTTGAGAAGCCACTATGAAAACTCTTTTCACCAGGTTGAGACTTTTGCAGTCAGACCTAATATTGGCTGTACTCACTTTTCAACAGTCAGTAACTGTGCCTACAGGGGTTGTCCCTTGAAGGTCACTATACAGACTCCTTTTATTGGAATGTTCCCTCCATTATAGCCTGTCATTTTAAAATTCATTGGGTAAATCTTGCTCTTTACTTTGAGAATCTTGTAATCTGCCATGGATAACAGATTTACCTGGGATCCGCTGTCAAACTGCAATGGATTTACTGTCTCTTTCACACTCACTGGTATGATCCATTCTGTTTTACAAGCACCAGCAGTCTGCAAAGAATCTACAAAGACTTCCTTCATTTCCTCAGTAACTGTGTGCACCTTTTTCTTGGTTGTCCCAAGACTGCAAAATGACTCTTCCCACAATTATTGCAGGACTTTCCATAAGCAGGGCATGTCTTTGGCATGTGTCTTCTTCCATATTTGATGCATTTACTGTTTGAACCTATCTCTTTGCTATGCTGTTGCTTTGGGAAATGCCTTGTGCTCTGCCCCTCTGTTTTCACAGCATGCACTGTTGTTACTGTCCTGTACAACTCCTTGACTTACGGTTATATGGTCTCTGCTGATTTACACGTATTCACAGCCTTCCTAGCATCTCATCTTTTTCATGGAACAGTCTTTCACCATCTGGGATTGCACAAACTATTTTGTCTCTAACTAGTGAGTCAGTAACATCTCCAAACTTACGGGGTTTACTCAGTATGTGAAGCTCAGCCTGGTCAAAGCAGACACTTCATTTCTGTTCACAGGAGAACTTGTATCTCCCAAATGTGATGCTTTTCAATGGGACAAAATACTCCTCAAATTTTGTTGTCAGAGTGTCCAATTTAAAGTCTCTCTCATCAATTTGAAATCTGTTGTAGATGTCCAAAGCATCTTCGCCAATTACATGTAGAAAGATGGCTGCTTTCAATTTTTCCTCTGTACCTCCGGCTCTGCTCACTGATGGCTATATATTGAATCACTGTTTGAGGCAATTCCAGTTATCAGTTGGGTTGCCAGTAAACTGCACAGATGCTGGAGGACTTAGCTTATCCATTGAGGAGATTTTTAGGTTCTCATCTCAATTTCCTGATGAACTTTGAGACAGTGTGTGCTCTTGTCAGCAGCTTCTTTCCATCAAGGCCTAGCATCTCTTTCTTAGTCATTCATAGTATTCAGTTATGCTTCATATTTAGGCCTCATGCCGACTTCTGACACCATGCTATGTTTGTTCTTGCTAAAAGACAAACTTTGCATGGGTTTTCAAATGCCAGCACATTTTTTAACAATTATAGTTCCTTGCTCCACACTTTAGTGTGGGCTCCCAGTTCATCAACGTCACTTCCAGTTCCCTGTGAACTGTCTGCATTGCACACTGGGAAATGAAGTTCTTTAATATACACTCATAATAACAGAAGGCAAATTTAAAATGTCACAAAAAAGGAAAAGATGGAATACAAAGGTAAGCTAGCCAATAATATTAAAGATGATACTAAAAGCTTCTTCAGATATGTAAAGTGCACAAAAGAAATGAGTGTAGATATCAAACAGTTGGAAAATGAAGCTGGAGACGTAGCAATGTGGGAGAAGGAAATGGCAGATGAACTGAGTAAATATTTTGTCTCAGTCTTCACTGTGGAAAACTCCAGCAGTATGCCTGAAGTTCACGAGTGTCAGGGGGCAGAAGTGAGTGAAGTTGCCATTATTAGGGAGAAGGTGCTTGGGAAACTGAAAGGTCTGAAGGTAGATAAGTCACCTGGACCAGATGGTGTACACACCAGGATTCTGAAAGAGGTGACTAAAGAGATTGTGGAGGAACTAGTAATGATCTTTCAAGAATCAATTGATTCTGATGTGGTTCCAGAGGAATGGAAAATTGCAAATGTTGCTCCAATCTTCAAGAAGGGAGAGAAGCAGAAGAAAGGAAATTATCTGACCTCAGTAGCTGGGAAGATTTTCGAGTGGATTGTTAAGGATATGGTTTCAGGTGACCTCAAGGCATGAGATATGTAGGCCATAGCTTGTATAGTTTACTTAAGGGAAAATGTTGCATGACTTCTTCTTCTTTTTCTTCTTCTTCTTCTTCTTCTTCTTCTTCTTCTTCTTCTTCTTCTTCTTCTTCTTCTTCTTCTTCTTCATCTTCTTCTATTTCCAGCAGTTTAGATGCATCTAGGCATATTACTGCCCTCTGCAGGATGTACAATTAATTACAGAATTTCAAGAAACTCAAATTCTCAAATATAAACTAGTCGCATGTAGAAACAGAATAATAAACTTTTCAATCAGATGGTGGTTCTCTTGGTGGCTAAACCAAGATTTGATAGAAGAACAAAATAACTTTAAGTCAGACAGCCTCTTGAACAATATTCTTCTTTCAATTTTATATTGATGACAACTCAGCAAAACATGCTGAACTGTCTCTGGACTACCACAGTCACATAATCCAGTTGGGTGTTTTCCTATTATCTTTAAGTAATAGTTAGCCCACAATGCCCCAACCTAAGTCTTATTAATTTATTGTTAATTTATTATTTTTGCATGACTAATTTGTTGGAATTCTTTGCAGAAATAGCAAGTAGGATAGACAAAGGTGAATCAATGGATGTTGTGTAATTGGATTTTCGGATGACCTTTGATAAGGTGCCACACATGATGCTGCTTAACAAGTTAAGAGCCCATGGTATTACAGGAAAGGTACTAGCATGGATAGAGCATCGGCTGATTGGAAGGAGGCAAAAAGAGTGAATAAAAGGAGTGTTTCCTGTTTGGCTCTAGTGACTTGTGGTGTTTCACAGGGGTCTGTGTTGGGACCACTTCTTTTTACATTATATGTCAATGATTGAGATGATGGAATTGATGGCTTTGTGGCCAAGTTTGCAGATGATACAAAGACAGGTGAAGGGATGGGTAGTTTTGAGGAAGTAGAGAAGCTACAGAAGAATTTAGACAGACTTGGAGAATAAGCAAAGAAGTGGCAGATGGAATACAGTGTCGGGAAATGGGTGGTCATGCACTTTATTAGAAGGAATAAAAGCATAGACTATTTTCAAAATGGAGAGAAAAATCAAAAATCTGAGGTGCAAAGGCACTTGGGAGTCTTTGTGCAGGATTCCACAACTGTAAACTTGCAGGTTGAGTCTGTGGTAATGAAGGCAAATGTGATATTAGCATTCATTTCGAGAGGACTAGAATATCAAAGAAGGATGTAATGTTGAGAATTTATAAAGCATCAGTGAGGCATCACTTGGAGTATTGTGAGTAGTTTTGGGCCACTTAACTAAGAAAGGATGTGCTGACGTTGGAGAGGGTTCAAAGGAGTTTCACCAAAATGATTCCAGGATTGAAAGGCCTGTCATATGAGGAGCGTTTGATAGCTCTGGGCTTGTACTCACTGGAATTCAGAAGAATGAGGGGTGACCTCATTGAAACCTATCAAGTGGTGTAAGGTCTCGATAGAGTGGATGTGGAGGGTATGTTTCCTATGGTAGGGTAGTCTAAGGCCAGAGGACACTGCCTCAGAATAGAGGGGTGTCCTTTTAGGATGGAGATGAGGAGGAATTTCTTTAGCCAGAGAGTGGTGAATCCATGGAATTTGATGCCACAGGCAACTGTGGAAGCCAAGTCATTGAGTATATTTAAGGCAGAAGTTGATAGATTCTTGATTGGTCAGGGCATGAAGGAATATGGGGAAAAGGCAGGAGATTGGAGCTGAGAGGGCTAATGTAACAGCCATGATGAAATGGCAGAATAGACTCGATGGGCCAAATGGTCTAATTCTGCTCTTATACTTTATGAACTTAAGGTCTAAGAAAATGGTTCTCGGTGTTGTATATGGTGACAGATATGGATTTTGATAATAATTATGACTTTCATCTTTAAACTTTGAAAATCACTTACAGCAATAATTGCCGCAAAACAAGAGCTTGTTGCAAACTCTACCCTTATTGTAAAACCTTCCAGAGAACTGAAATCTCTAAATGCCATACTGCTGATCAGTACAGTTTTAAATTGCACAGCCAACCATTGCTGTCCAAATCATTTCTCTGCAATAGATTTTCTGTTTCATTGGAACTGGATTAAAATTTCATTATTAATTCATTATTAGTCTTGGGCAGTGACTCAATAGATAGGCTCTGATAAAGTGCCACTGCACTGCCAATGGATGCAGTACTGTACTCTTCTTGTGCTCTATGCAGGCCATCTTTTACTTGCTTGTTCGCAACTCAGTCCTTCCTGCACAATTTCTTTAAAGGATAATTTGTCTCAAAAGATAAAATTCAGACTTGGAGTCCACCACCACTTTTGAAAAGCATTGCTCCTGATCCTCATTAATAGAACAAAGAACAGTACAGGCCCTTTAGCCCATGATATTATGCCAACATTTTAATTTAATCCTACCCTCCTACATTGTCCTACAGTTTTTGATCATCTATATGCCTATCTAAGAATTCCTTAAATGTTCCTAGTGTATCTTCCTCTAACACCTCCTGTGTCAGGGCATTCCACACTCACCAATCTCTGTGTAAAAACTTACCTCTGACATGCCCTTATACCTTCCTCCAATTACCTTAAAATTATAAACCCTCATATTATCTATTTCTATCCTGTGAAATAGACTCTGGCTATCCACTCGATCTATTCCTCTTATCACTTTATACACCTCTATCAAGTTGCCTTTACTTCAAAGAGAAAAGCTCTAGATCAATCAAGCTATCCTGGTAAGACATGCTCTCTAATCCAGGCAGTATCCTGGAAAATCTTCTCTGCACCCCCTCTAAGTGTTGCATGGAATTTCAATTCACTTTGCAATTTAACTTCCATCTGTGAACGGCAGAAACATTGACATAATGTGCAGGTTGCAGAATGCACTCGCGCATGGGTTGTTTGGCAGCCAGGACATGCACCATATATTTGTAGCATTAGCAGCTGAAATGGGTCACCTTTCCTGCTTTGAATCATCATGGGGCAATCACCAGGAACAAGGTATTCTTTGTGCTCCATTTACTGCAGCTGTGTTTAAGCTGTGTGAGCTTTGAATAAGTGCTGAGGCAATAATGGATGTATTTTGGAAGGCATTATTGTGGCTACAATAGAGGGAAGGCTGTGTGTATTTGTGTCTGGATGTGAGTGGTATGTTGTGTGTGTGAGTGTGTGTGTGTGTGAGAGAGAGTGTGTTCCTACTTCTGTGTTGAATGTTAGGTATTTGAATCCTGCTGCTGCAGAATGCTTCTATTCCAAAATTGCATTTGCTAATTAGATTTAGAGAGGTCAGGGCATTCAGCTTCAGAAAGCAAGTGAAATGTTGCCACTTCTTTCCCCATAGTTCTCAGGCCAAGGGAAATTCATTCCTGCTGGTGATCTCTATGGTCACCTCCTCTTACCTATGCTTCGCTTCAGTTCTGGAGGAGCGACTGACACTCATGCACAGCAAACAAACTTTTAACTACCCATGTGCAGGAGTTTGTGCTGAAGAAGTGTTGTGCACTTCCCCACTTTGAATAATTACCCTTGCAACTGCTTCCATTGAAGGCTCTACAGACACTCCCAGCAGCACTTTTTACGGCTGCAACACTAATGCCAATTAGCAGAAGTGGGTCCGCAGTGCAGGATATTTCATTAACCATGCAGTAACAAGCTAAAAGAAGTGTTGACACTTAACTGGCAAATACCCTTTTGAACAAGGCTGTAACTGATTTCTTTGTCTCAGCTGAGCCTGCATAAACACGCTGAATAGTTAACCTTGCAGAGCAGGTTTAGTACACCTAAGAAAAAATGAATTTCTAGGCTATTCACTTTGTTACAGATTGAAGAAAATTGTGCTTTACGGCTTACATAATACTTAATTATATTATGACATTTTTGAAGCCACTCAGAGTGATAATTGCAGTTCTAAACTGGTGTTAATTAGTATGTTACATATCATTACAAGTTTTACAAAACCTATGATCTATTTTAGGATGAAATCCAAAGCCATTGGAGTGCTTTCTTAAAATAAAACATAATACCAGATTGGGCAATGCCTTGCTTCACTTAAGGTCACAAGGTAGTCCTAAATTCCCAATTGGATATTCTGCTTGTGTGTTGAACTTACAAGTGAATGAAACTGAGGCTCACTGTGAATTGGGGAACTGTTTTGTTGAACATCTCCGCTCCATTTGCAACAAGGAGAATTTCTTGGTGTGCAACCATTTTAATTCTTATCGACATTGCCATTCCAACATGTTGATCTATGGCCTCTTCTGCCATGATGAGGCCACTCTCTCAGGGTGGAGGAGCAATGTCTCATACTCGACTAGGTAACCTCCAACCTGATGGCATGAACAGTGATTTCTCCTTCTGGTAATTTTTTTCCCTTCCTCTTCCCTCCTTCTATTTCCCACTCTGGCCACTTACATCTTCTCGTCATGATTATTTGTGATTATTTCCCTGTTACCACTAGTTCCTTTCCACAGATTTGTTTTAAAAGACATTTTCCATTTTATCTGTACATTTCTCTGCCCAGTGAAGCAGTAGAGGCTACCTCATTAAATATATTTAAGACAAGGTTGGATAGATTTTACCATTTGGATAGACTGTGCCTTATCTTACCATAAGGCAACAATTATACCAGTGCCTAAGATGAGTAATGTGAGCTGCCTCAATAACTATCACCCAGTAGCACTCACATCGACAGTGATGAAATGCTTTGAGAGGTTGGTCATGACTAGACTGAACTCCTGCCTCAGCAAGCACCTGGACCCATTGCAATTTGCTTATCACCGGAATAGGTCAACGGCAGATGCAACCTCAATGGCTCTTCACAAGGCATAGACCACCTGGACAACACAAACACCTATGTTAGGATGCAGTTCATCGACTATAGCTCAGCATTTAATACCATCACTTCCACAATCCTGACTGAGAAGTTGCAGAACCTGGGCCTCTGTACCTCCCTTTGCAATTGGATCCTTGACTTCCTAACCGGAAGACAACAATCAGTGCGGATTGATGATAACATATCCTCCTCACTGACGATCAACACTGGTGCACCTCAGGGGTGTGAGCTTAGCCCACTGCTCTACTTTCCTATGACTGTGTGGCTAGACATAGCTCAAATACCATCTATAAATTTGCTGATGATACTGCATTGATGGTAGAATCTCAGGTGCTGACGAGAGGGCGTACAGGAGTGAGATGTGCCAACTAGTGGAGTGGTGCCGCAGCAACAACCTGGCACTCGATGTCAGTAAAACAAAAGAGCTGATTGTGGAGTTCTGGAAGGGTAAGATGAAGGAACACATACCAATCCTCATAGAGAGATCAGAAGTGGAGAGAGTGAGCAGCTTCAAGTTCCTGGGTGTCAAGATCTCTGAGGATCTAACCTGGTTCCAACATATTGATGCAGTTATAAAGAAGGCAAGATAGCGGCTATATGGCATTAGGAGTTTGAAGAGATTTGGTATGTCAACACTCAAAAACTTCTACAGATGCACTGTGGAGAGCATTCAGATAGGCTGTATCACTGTCTGGTATGGAGAGGCTACTTCACAGGACTGAAAGAAGCTGCAGAGGGTTGTAAATCTAGTCAGCTCCATCTTGGGTACTAGCTTATAAATTATCCAGGACATCTTCAAGGAGCGGTGTCTCAGAAAGGCAGCATCCATTATTAAGGACCTCCAGCACCCAGGGCATGCCTTTTTCTCACTGTTACCATCAGGTAGGAGGTACAGAAGCCTGCAGGCACACACTTAGCAACTCAGGAACAACTTCTTCCCCGCTACCATCCAATTCCTAAATAGAAATTGAACCATTGGACACTAGCTCACTTTAATATATTATTTCTGCTTTTTGCACGATTTTTAATCTATTCAATATAAGTATACTGCAAATTATTTATTTATTATTATTTTATTTTGCTTTTTTTCTTCTATATTTATTACGTATTGCATTGAACTACTGCTGCTAAGTTAACACATTTCACATCACATATTGATAATAATAAACCTGATTCTGATTCTGATCCGGGTTTTTGCATAGTAGGGGAATTAAGGGTTATGGGGAAAAGGCAGGTAGGTGGAGTTGAGTCCATGGACAGATCAGCCGTGATCTTATTGAATGGAGGAGCAGGCTCGATGGGCCGGATGGCCTACTCCTGCTCCTATTTCTTATGCTCTAAATCCATGTAATTAAACTGTAGTTTTAAACTTGAAATTAAAATCATGACGTAGAAGACAAATCTTTGCTGGATTTTGATAATAAATAGTTACAAGCCAATCACTTTGTTCTGTTGCCGTAATCAACCACATTGCAAATTACTGTATTTTATAGAGTTCCAGTGGCCACTATTAACATGATGAGTTTGATTTTGTAATTTGATTGCATACATTTGTGGTTATGATTCAAAACTGATTCATTAGATGTGAGTATCTTGGTATATCATGAGTCTGCAAGAAGCACTTTATAAATACAAGATTCCTTTATTGTATTATTTTTCAAAACTAAACTTAATATTTTTTTCCTTTTGGTTCTGTACAGGATGTATATTTTTATTTTCAGAAATATTGATGCATCCAATACTGCAGCAGGCATGGCAATTGCACTCGTGATTATGCATTTGTCAGCTAATTATCATTTCATTGTGATCATATTTAACTCCATCCTTTTTGTCGTAGTGCATGTCATAACTTGGACACAGCACAGCAATGCTTTGCTGCCTGTTTGCATTTGGCCTTGCCTGAGAAATTGGACAGTCGAGTCAACCGACTGAGGACTAGTGGTATTCATTTTATATATAGCTGTTCTTTTCAGCCAAGTGTCGGCTTTGTTTTCCATTTGAGAGTTTTAGTTAACGGCCCTGTTTGGCCAAGCATTTATTGTTTTCTTTTCCCTTTAACACTGTTTGTCTGAAAATATGTGAACTATCAACCCGATTCAGCGTCTCTCACTCGGCACCTAGGCTATATCTGTACCGGGTGACAGCAAGTCTCGACCACACAAAGATGGACCCAGCAGAGAGAGAGCAGCTGACCATAGAGAGTCGCTGAGAGTCACTGGTCAGGTAGGAGACAAGCTCCAGGCAATGGAATCTGTTCTCAGGCAATGAGGCAGATAATCTCATGCTGACAAGCCCAGTCTCATCTGGAGGAACAGATATCATCCCTAGCTGCAACGGTTGAACAGATCACCGTAGACAATCGGACTCAGGTGTCTGGGATCTCTGCACTCACGGCTGCCGTCCACGAACTTATTGTGAACAACCAGCATCAGCAGACGGCCATTAACATTTTTGCCAACACAATTCAGCAGCCTCAGGTCAGCTTAGTCCCACCCCCAGCATCTCACAGGTCCTCCTTTTCTGCTGCCCCGACAATCTCTGCTACTAATGTTCCCACTCCCATGCCAGGACCAGAGCCAACTTCCGTGTCTGTACAGAATCAAGTATTCCACCACCAGGTAGATATTCTTTCTGGTAATCCCAATGGTTGCAGGAATTTTATTACCCAATGCAAGCTGACATTCCAAGCCCAGCCTGGTCGTTTTGGTGATGATGCGCGAAAATTGGCATACGTGGTCTATCTTCTTGATGGACCTCCACTCAGCCTGTTCAACGCTTTACGGGAGCAAGGATACCCCGCAGCCCAGTTGTTCCGACATTTCGTAGTGGAGTCAAGGAAGGGTTTTGATCTTCCAGTACGGGATCAGGAGGCTCCCCGCCAACATTTGGACCTGTGCCAAGGCAGAGGAATGGTGAGAGCCTATGCAGTTAAACTCTGTACCCTTGCAGTAGAGACGGGTTGGAATGAGAGATCTCTCATCACCGCCTTCCAGCGTGGACTTATCACAAGGCTTCTGCATGAGATCGCTGTCCGGGGCAAGCAGGATAGACTGGATGACCTGATTAATCTGGCTATTTGAGTTGACAACCGGGTGACTGAGTGGCGCAGGGAAAAAATGTTTCAAACTTCCTATGTGCTGTCTGATCACCGTCTTTCCTCTCCCTCTCCCCTTTCCTCACCACCCACCACCCAAGCCCACGGAGGGGCCCATGCAAGTGGAGCGCATGTGCCTGTCCCAGGAGGAATGAGAGCAGTGCCGGAGAACAGGTTCCTGCCTCTATTGTGGTGATCTAGGACACTTCCGGGAAGCATGTTCCAAGCGTCCAGTGAAAGAGAATACCCATCAGCGGGGAGGGGAATCCTGACGGGTCGGTTCTCTCTTCAGTCAGCTTCCCCTCATTCTGTAATGCTCAAAGCTTCCTTGTCGTGGAGGTCTCAGACCCACGAACTTAAGGCGTTTATCGACTCTGGTGCAGCCGGGAATCTTACGGACATCTCTCTCGCTCAAAGATGGGGAGTTCCAACTCAGGAATTAAGAGAAAAGATCAACGTCAAGGATCTACAGTCAAACAGGTATGGTGCTTCATGGGGTTTGCAAACTTTTATCGCTGCTTCATCTGGAATTTCAGCTCTATCGCGGCTCCAGTAAATGCTCTCAGCAAGAAGACCTCGGCAGGATTCCATCGGACAGACGATGCCCAGCAAGCATTTTCGGAGCGAAAGTGATGTTTCACCACTGCCCTGCTGCTGCAACGCCCAGACCCAACCCAGACATTCATTGTCGAGGTGGATGTATCCGATGTAGCATTGGGACTGTCCTCTCTCAGCGCTGGTCTGCGGAGAGCCGGCTGCACCCTTGTGCCTTTCTTTTCCATCGCTTGACTCCGACTGCTGGAGGGGGCAGAGCATCCATTCTTGATCTGAACAGATCACAACAACCTCTCTTACATTCAGGATGCAAAGAGACTCAACTCTCGTCAAGCCCGCTGGGCTCTCTTCTTCACACAGTTCAGTTTCATCCCGGCAGCAAGAATACAAAGGTCGGCGCTCTCTCCTGGCAGTTCGACGGATCTGAGGACAATGCCGATCCAGAGCCCGTTCTTCCTCACCTGTGTATCGCTGCTCCAGTGATCAGGGGAATAGAGGCAGAGGTGAGGGCTGCCCAACAATCAGACCCAGGCCTGGATGGGGGAGCTCCCAACCGGCTGTTTGTCCCTGCTGCAGTGCATTCCAAAGTGTTGGAATGGGGTCACTGCTCCTGTCTGGCTGGACATCCAGGAATTCAATGGACTCAGGAGTTTATAAAGTGATGATTTTGGTGGCCATCTATGTCCTAGGATGCCCATGACTTTGTATCTGCCTGTCCCACCTGCGCTCGGAACAAGACATCACACCAACGTCCTGTGGGTCTTTTATGTCCACTGCCTGTGCCCCACTGCCCCGGTCCCACCTCTCAGTAGATTTCGTCACTGGTCTGCCACCCTGTCTAATGGAAACACCACTACTTTGGTCGTTGTGGATCGATTTTCCAAGGCTGCCCACTTCATTGCCCTCCCCAAACTCCCATTGGCTTGTGAGACTGCCACACTCACGGTTCAACATGTGTTCAGGCTCCATGGCTTTCTTCAAGACAGTGTCTGATCGTGGGCCACAGTCCACTTCCCACCTTTGGAAGGGTTTCTGCTCTCTTGTAGGAGCCACATCCAGCCTCTCGTCTGGCCTCCACCCCCGAAGCTAATGGCCAGAGTGAGAGAGTGAACCAGGAGTTGGAGACAACCCTGCGCTGCCTTGCCTCTTCCAACCCCGCGTTCTGGAGCTCCCAATTGGTTTGGGCAGAGATCGCCCACACCTCCAGTCATCCTCCACCAGTATGTTTCCCTTTGAATGCCAGAAGGGATTTCAGCCCCCACTCTTCCCTGATCAGGAGATCGATGTAGGAGTTCCTGCTGATGAACAGCTGATCCAGCGCTACAAGGGCCCTGGAGACTTACCAGGGCTTCTCCTCTGTGCGCCGAGAAACAACATTCTCGACAGGCTGATCGGCTCCGTCGACAGGTAAGGCCATTCAAGCCAGGAGAGGAGGTCTGGTTGGCATCAAGGGATCTCCCCCTGAAAGGTGAGAGCCAGAAATTGGCACCACACTGCGTGGGATCGTTTGTAGTGGAAATTTGCTGTCAACAAGGTGTCATATAGATTACGTCTACCAGCATCACTGAAGATCTACCCAGTATTCCATGTTTCCCAGCTCAAGCCAGTTACTACCTCTCCCCTGGCCCCAGTCACCCCACCTCCCCTCCTCTCCGCCTGGTAGATGGTTTCCTTGTCTATACAGTGCTGCGCCTCCTGGCATCTCGCCGGGTACGTGGTAAAGTCCAGTACCTTGTGAAGTAGGAAGGGTATAGTCCAGAAGAATGTTCTTGGATCCCAGTGAAGGACATCATGGAAAAGTCGCTGATCCGGGACTTCCAGTAAACATGAATCTGTGGCGCCTCAGGGGGTGCGCCTAGAGATGGGACCCTGACACAGCCATGGATTCGACAGCGCAGTGGATGCAACAATTGTGCTTGTGAATATGCACGTGTCAGCTAATTATTATTTCATTATGATAGTATTTAACTCCATTCTTTTCGTCGTAGTGCTTGTTGAGACTTGGACAGAGCACAGCAACGTTTTGCTGCCTTCTTGCATTTGGCCTTGCCTGATAATTGGACAGTCGAGTCAACTGACTGAGGACTAGTGGAATTCATTTTGTATTTAGAAGTTCTTTTCAGCCGCAGTGTCGGCTTCGTTTTCCATTTGAGAGTTTTAGTTAACAGCCCTGTTTGTCCTAGTGTTTATTGTTTTCTTTTCCCTTTAACACTGTTCGCATTAAAGTCTGTGAACTATCGACCTGCTTCAGTGTCTGTCACTCCTCACTTGGGCCTTATCCAAACCGAGTGACAAATCCTTTGAGATCTTTTATATGTTCTTCGTGATTTTTTTAGAATAGATTTTTAACTATGTGTAGTTTTGCTTGCTTTATGCGGATGACAGGTTGTACTCTTAAAATGACAAGAACAGCATACGAGGCCCTTAGTGATCCCACAAGCAGTGGGTGAGATCAATGCTCCACAATCTTACCATAACTAGTTCTAAATGGTGGCGAACAAGCAAGCAACTATCAGATGGAAAGGTCCTCAGGAACATTACGATCCTGAACAATGCTAGCCCTCAATATGTACAAAGTAAGTACTAAAGGCAAGGATGAAGCAGTCACAATTGTATTTAGCCGATAGCACTAACTAAAAGATCCTTCCTCCTGAGATCTCCACCAGTACAGAAACTATTCTTCAGCAATTTCAATTCATTTCATGTAATACATAGAAGATGCTGAGACCATTGAATACAGCACAGCTTATAGTTCCAGACAACATCCTGGCTACAGCACTGAAGACCCGAGCCTCTAGACAAGCTGTTCCTTTATAATAACACAATCATCTACCCAACATTGTACAAAATGGGCCAGGATTGTTCTGCTTGGGAAAAAACAGGATAAATTCAATTCAGTTCAGCTGCCCAATTAGCTTACTCACAGTCATGAGCAAAGAGCTAATATAGTTACCAAGCTTTATATTGACCTGTTCACTAATCCCGGCTTGGGTTTCAGCAGTTGTTTCAAAGATCTGAGTTCCAGAAGTGATGTAAGAATGTCTGTATTAGATCTCAGGGCAGTATTCAGCTGAGGTTGACTACATGGCAGCCTGGTAAAATTGAGCTGTATTGCTGCCACCAAACAACAAACTCCATGACATATGTCGGTTATATTAAACCTGATTCTGAAGCTAATGGACATGGGGGGGGGGGGGGAGGCAAATGTCATGGGTAGAGTTATAAAATGCACTTTACAGATGGTCATAGAGTATCGTAGAGTATTGTATAACAATAATTCAAGTCTTAAGACAACTTTGAGGGTCTTCTCAGGGCCCCTTGTATGTCTGACCATCTTCAGTTGCTTCATCAATGACCTTCTTCCATCTTAAGGTCAGAAGTGGAGATGCTCACCACTCATTCAATTCCACCCTCAGCTCGTATGTTAACGCAGCAGCCTCTATCTGCATGCAGCAAGGTCTGGACAACGTCATGCAATGAACTGATAAGTGGCAAGTATTACTTGCACTCCAGTAGTGCCAAGCAATAACCATCACCAACAAGGGTGAGTCTAACGATCAAGCCTTAACATACACGGAGTGAAAATGAATGCCCTTGCTAATCCTGTCTGTTTCACAAAAAATGAATAAAAAGATTCGTATCTACCACTGTCACAATCAGTACAACCTGTATTTTTTATTTTAAGTTATTCATTATGAATAGGTAAGTAAGTTGTGGTAGTCCTGTTTTATCATTCCTTTATACATTTGTTGTTTACCCTCCACCTTTTCCTTTACACTCGTTAATTGGCTAACACATTTCATATAGTAATCATATTTCAATCAAGAAGGTAGATCCGACTAGATAGATCACATTGAGCTGCTCAAGTCATTTATCTTATGCAATCATATTAATAAAACACCATGAGGTACTTCTTTCTTTATCTTACACACTGTATCATACTGAAGGTTATGTTGCTGTCTGGATCTGACTGAAGGTTTTTGATCCATATATACTGGTGCTTATTAGCTGGTAGCTGACAAAGCAGTGCTCTTCGACCATCTGATGACGTGCCCACTGACACTGTGATTGAATCTTTCATGTATATGGTTCTTATGTCTGAATTGCATTCTTCTCAGGCCATTAAATCCTGGTTTTCATCTCAGTTTCACTCGTATGACCTCTTGTAATCACTGTTTGAGTGCTTCTTTTGCAGGATTTGATACCATGTTAGCTAGCTCTGCAATTACTCCAAGAGGTATTTGCTTTCATGCTGACCATGAAATCCATAATTTGACCTCAATTCTGTTTCGCTTTAAAGAAAGGAAGTCTAAATTCTGAGATTCAAAGCTTCTTTCGTGAATACAGATACACTCATTGTTCTGGATTTGAAAACATTTTTTTCCCCTTTTTATTTCTAATACCTAGAAAGCTATAGAACTGGAAGGGTTAATGAAATCATGTGAATGTTACAAATGAAATTTGAGGATTTCTTATCATTGAAAGACATCTTGGCATTTATTCACAAAACCTGTTTTATTTTGTCTCACCATGTCATCGGCATGCTGTGTGTACTAAATGATTCATAGTTAGACCCCTGCAGTTATTAAGTCCCAGGGGTGCTTAGAAGTTTTTGTTGTCTTTAGAATTCAATAATGTACTCTGAGAGTTTGTACTGAAGTTTCAGAGTTATCCTTCCAAATGGATGTGAGCTTCACTGTAGTTTTACAATCGACTTGCTGAAGCCTAGTGCCGTGTTTTGAAGCAACAAGCAACTAAACGTTAACAATGCAGCACAAGTGGGAAGACACGCAAAAACACCCGAACAGAGCCCTTCACTAACTTAGTGTTTCACTAATAAAAGTGTAGCAGAGACAGATTGAAATCAATAAAGCATTTTTGCAAATCAGTTCCAAAATGATCGATATTAATCTCTTAAAAAGACAATTGAAAAATAACACCATTTCTAAATAGTATTCTTATTGGACCTCGGAATACAGTATTCTAAACAAGCTGAAAGGGTAAACAAAATTTAAAACTATCTTACTGCTGAACTTAAATAACAGTGTTTTACTAATATAAATTAAATGTTTATTGCAAAAATAAAAGCATGGAGGCACTAAACTACGTTCAGAATTCACCTTCATTATCACTGCCTATCTAGTGTTCACTCACAAATGACTAAAGAAACTAAATAAATAGAGCGAGGCCAATGCAAACTGGCCCAACTGTATACTAGCCATATACTACTGTGTGCACCAGGTCTGCGAGCAATTCAAAACGTATCATCCAACATCTCACAAATACCCAGCTGTGTCAAGCTGGCATGAGATGTTTCCTGTGAAAACATCTCACTGCTGTTGGGTTGTAAAATATCATTCACTGCTTCATTTGGCAGTAAAGGTAATCGTTATATTTCTTCTTAAAGGAACAAGGGGCGGCAATGCGTGCTACGTGCCAAGAAAATTTTTGCGCATGCTCTGGGTATGCCACCTCTTTATAAAGACGGGCAGAAGGCAGTGCAGCTGGAAAGTACAGGTCTTGTGGCAGGTCAGAGGTCTTGATCTTCAGACATCCACTCCCTCATTTGACCAGAGGCAATACTGGCGTATTGAATCTGATGGTGAATTTCTTCGTAAATGTTTATCTTTGCTAAGAGGTAGCTTCTGAGCCTTAAGAAACAGTCTATGTTATGTTGTATGTAATTTGAACCTTTATTGTGGGAGGGTGACATCACACAGCAGAGGCAGGTTGGTGAAAGATTTTCATCATGTGCATGTATACTTCATTGAATAAGCTGATGGTGGTTTGGAGCTTGGGCTCTAAAGACATAGAAATGGAAGCATTCTTTGCACACTGCAGTCTGAAGTTTAAGTAATATTAGTTCTGGAATGTGGTCATCACGGATTGAACAAATGCCGATTCTTCAGTATCAGAATCAGGTTTATTATCACCGGCACGTGACGTGAAATTTGTTAACTTAGCAGCAGCAGTTCAATGCAATACATAATCTAGAAGAGAAAAAATAAAAATAATAATAAACAAGTCAATCAATTGCTGTATACATATATTGAATAGATTAAAAAACATGCAAAAAAACAGAAATACTTTATATTAAAAAAAAAGTGAGGTAGTGTCCAAGGATTCAATGTCCATTTAGGAATTGGATGTCAGAGGGGAAGAAGCTGTTCCTGAATCGCTGAGTGTGTGATTTGTTCCACTCATGGAATTTGTAGGAGCTCTGGTGCAGTGGTGGTAGGCTAAATGCTTATTATAAATTACCTCCAGGGCAAGCTGGTTGAAGGAGAGAAAAGGGACAGTAGTTACAGGAAAATTTGTGAGGGAATGGGATTTAGAGAAATAGAAATAAGTCTTGTAGCTTTAGTTTTTGGTCTTGTTTTGTCCAGTGGATTTGGAGCTCCCTTCCGGGGAATGCGCTAAGATGGTAGCGCGATATTAATACGCAGCAGCCTCTCCGGACTCTGGATTGGGGATTGCCAAACGTTATGTGGATTTTCTGGTGTAGTCTGTTTTGTCATGTGCTTTTGTGATATAATTCTGGAGGAACGTTGTCTCATTTTTTAACTGCATTGCATTTGTGGTTTCTAAATGACAATAATCTGAATCTGAATCTGAGAAGATATTTTATTGATCCCAAAGTAAACTACAGTGTCACTGTAGCATTACAAGTGCACAGATATACAAATATTAGAATAGAAGTATGAACAAATAAATTATAAGTTACATCAAGCAGTCTAACAGAAGGGGGTCATCACTTGCCCAGCTCTAGGTTGATACATTATAGGGCCTAATGGCTGAGGGTAAGAATGGCCTCATATGCCGCTCTTTGGAGCAGCACAGTTGTCTTAGTCTATTACTAAAAGTGCTCCTCTGTTCAGCCAAGGTGGCATGCAGAGGGTGAGAAACGTTGTCCAGAATTGCCAGGATTTTCTGTCGGGTCCTTTGGTCTACCACAGCCTCCAGTGTGTCCAGTTTGACTCTTATAACACAGCCAACCTTTCTAATCAGTTTATTGAGCTTATTGGCATCACCCATGTTGCCGCCATTGCCACTGGTGACAACAGACTGGTGGAATGTAAAGGAGAGATCTGCATACTTCAAGGAACTCAGTCTCCTCAGGAAGTAGAGGAGACTCTGGCTCTTCTTGTACACAGCCTCTGTGTTGATGCTCCACTCAAATCTTCCTCCAGGTGCACCCCCGGGTCCTCACCACATCCACATCCTCCCATCAGTAGCAACAGGGAGCAGTGCAAGCAACACTCACACAGTGCTGGGGGAGCTCAGCAGGCCTGGCAGCATCTGTGGAAAAGAGTACAGTTCCAGTTTTAGGCTGAGACCCTTTGGCAGACCTGTTAAATGTTCCAGGTGACTTCCGTACAGTACAAAGGAAAACACCTTCTCTACCCTTCACCCAGTTCATCCCCAGCTGGCTATAACCCATTCACAATAACAACTGATTACATGCATTACATGAATACCCAACCAGATGTCTAAAATGATTTAAGGGGATGGTTTATGGACAGATGATAGACATCTCTGTCCCATCCCATGATGATTACTAGACTCCATGTTCACTATCTCTGAACAAGATCCATAACCATGTACCCTATGACTTGTCTAACCAGCTCCAGTTGACCCAGTTTTGATAGGGAGGTCCAATTGATCAGTTCTGTCTTTGAGATCTCAGGAATGGAATATTGGCAAGACCCACAATACTTAGTGAGTTCTCCGTTTGCTAACGGACTGTGTGAATATTCTCCATTTCAAATATGCCTATTTATTCATTTTTACTGGTCTAATTGTGTGGTGCTGCTTTCACCTTGGCCACCTCTAACAATCCTCTCAGAACAAAACACAAAAATACAACTGCAGATGCTGTGGATCAAAGAATATTACACAACACTGGAAGAACTCAGCAGGTCAGGCAGCATAACCTGCTGCCTGACCTGCTGAGTTCCTCTCAGAACAAATTGTGCCCCTAATTCAGATGTTCAAAGCAGAAACTCCTTTTCATCACTCTCATCTCCACCAATAAGAATGGCAAGCCACAGAAGTGGCAAAATGCCAAACAAGCACAAATGGAAATAAAACAAACTATCTAAGCAACTTTTACTCATCATCACTTGCAACAGATAGGTTGTTGAACCTCAACTGATGATGACTACATTTACCTTCTTTCACTCTTCGTCAATAACTGCAAGAAACTCAAAATGAAACAACTTAATAAAAAGGTCTGTTACAACAGTCATTGAAGACCAAAAATGAACAAAGCTGACTCTCTACTGCAAACTTTCTATCAAATTTTCTCAGCAATATTTTATACTTTCTTACTATAGAGGAAGCCACTATTAAGTATATGCTGGCTTTCAGAGCTATCCTATGCAGAGCCTACTCCCATTTGGATAAGCAGGGCTGTACTGTGAAGATCACGTTTTTTGATTTCTCAAGTGCCCTCATTGCTGGGGGAAAAGCTCCATTCAATGCAGGTTGGCATTTCTATTGTGTCTTGGCTAATAGACTACCTGACTGGCAGACCACAGTTGGTGCGGCTTCAGAGCTGTGTGTCAGATATGGCTATAAGCAGCACTACCCCACAGGGGACAGTATTGGCTCCCTTCCTGTCTACTCTGTATACCTTAGCCTTTAGATACAACATTGAGTCATGACATCTGCAGAAATTCTCTGATAACTCAGCAATAGTTAGGTGTATGAAGGGAGGACAGGAGGATGAATACAGGATCCTGGTGGAGGACTTTGTCAGATGGTGCAAGCTGAATCATCTGCAGCTTAACATCAGTAAGACAAAGGAGATGATGATGAACTTTAGGAAGACTAAGCATGCATTGCTCCCTCCACAAACAAGAGAAAATCTGCAGATGCCGAAACTCCAAGCAACATGCACAGAATGTTGGGGGAACTCATTAAAGTAGTATAATAATCCTTTGGTGCTTGAAACAAACCTGGGCCTTGTCCTTCTTCACTCACTCAATTCCCTTGACAGGACCATGTAGTGGTGCTCGGGAGATATGGTCTATGTCTAACACATGGCATTCTCTGATTGCATTTTAGTAATTTCCTTGTGCAATACAATTTTCCAGAAATCCTAGTGGCAACGGAAATGTTAATAACTGGACCCTTCAAATCATTTGCTCCTGTGCAACATCACCAAACTGTATCTGCCTGGCAAAATAGTTTGGAACAGCTGGGTATTCCCATCAGAAATCTTTTGACATTGTGAAAAATGGCTTGCATATTTTGATATAAGAGCTGAATTTTCTTGCACTAAATATTTTCAAATCCTATTTCAAAAAAAAGCTGATTAGAAGAATTAAAAAAAGATTTCCTATAAGCTGTGACATCTATTTCAGTCCAGAAGCTAGCTAGGAAGCTACCGCTGTATCAGGCAAAAAGTAGAATGTGCAGTCAAGCCTGCCTTGCACTTCCACTGAAACGTGGTTGGTTAGTATCTCGACTCCATATATCCACCTTTGTTCTATACACTCACTCAATAAAAATCAGTCCATCACGGTGAGTCAGAGAGTCATTCAGTACAGAGGCTGGTCACCAACCTCCCTTCCCTCCCCTCATTTTCCCACTGACCTTTTTTGCTTATCTACATGAGTTCTATTTGCCCACATTAGGTCTGTATCCCTCTATGGTTTGCCTTTTCAAGAGGCGGTATCTGATACCACCATCTCTTCTGGCAGTAAGTTCCAGACATCAATCACTCTCTCTGTAAAAACAGATATCCCCTCAATTCACCTTACTCTCACTTTGTTTTCAATATCCTAACCATGGGAATAAGATTCTGACAATCCACCTTACCTATGCTTCTTGGGAATTTCTTTTTCTATGTTGGATCAAACTTCAGCCTCTGTTGCTACAGGAAAAACAAGTCAGCTTATCAAATCTACTTCCATAACTAAAGACTTGCATTCAAGACAACCTCCTGCCAAATCTCCACTCAATTCTCTTCAGCAAACTATATCCTAAAGTCTGTCGACCAGAATTGCATATAATATTCCATATGTGGTCTCACCATTGTTTACATCAAATTTCCCTGGTCCATTTTCAACACCTCCTTCCCCTTTCTTGATCTCACTGTCTCTATCTCTTGACAGCTTATCTACCAATGAATAATATAAGCCCACAGACTCTCACAGCCACCTGGACAATACTTTTTCCTACCCTGCTACTTGTAAAAAGCCATCCCCTTCTTTCAATTCCTCTATCTCCGCCACATCTGCTCTGAAGATGAGGCTTTTCATTCCAGAACAAAGGAGATGTCCTCCTTCTTCAAAGAGAGAGTCTTCCTTTCCTCCACCATTGATAC
Source organism: Hemitrygon akajei (assembly GCF_048418815.1). Classification (NCBI taxonomy): domain Eukaryota; kingdom Metazoa; phylum Chordata; class Chondrichthyes; order Myliobatiformes; family Dasyatidae; genus Hemitrygon; species Hemitrygon akajei. Next base: position 67,329,613 of record NC_133133.1, read on the forward strand.
TGCCCTCAATCACATTGCTTCCGTTTCGCACACATCTGCCCTTACCCCACCCTCCCACCACCCCACCAAGGAAAGGGTTCCTCTTACAGAGGCCTACTACATCAGCCTCTGTGTCCAGCACTTAATTCTCTGTTATTTCTGCCATCTCCAACAGGATCCCGCCACCAAGCACATCTTTCTCTCCACCCCACTTTTCTGTTTTCCACTGGAATCACTCCCTACTTGACTCCCTTGTCCCATCATCCCTCCCCACTAATCTCTCTCCTGGCGCTTATCCTTGTACGCGAAACAAATGCTACACTAGTACCACCTCCCTACACCTCCTCCCTCACCACCATTCAAGGCCCTAAACAGTCCTTTCAGGTAATGTGACACTTCACCTGTGAGTCCATTGGGGTCACTTACTGTATCCAGTGGCCTCCTGTATATCGGTGAGACCCAACGTAGATTGGGAGACTGCTTTGCTGAGCATTAATGCTCCACCCACCTGTAAAAGTGTTATCTCCCAGTAGTCTCACATTTTAATTCCACTTCCCATTCCCATTCTGACATGTCAGTCCATGGCCTCTTCAACTGTTGTGATGAGGCCACACTCAGGTTGGAGGAACAACACCTTATATATCTGTCTGGGCAGCCTCCGACCTGACGGTATGAACATTGATTTCTCGAACTTCTGGTAATTACCACCCCCACCTATCCTGCACCATTTCTCATTCCCATTTCCCTCTCTCACCTTATCTCCTTACCTGCCCATCACCTCCCTCTGGTGCTCCTTCCCCTTCCCTTTTTTCCATGGCCTTTTGTCCTCTCCTATCATATTCCCCCTTCTTCAACCCTGTATCTCTTTCACCAATTAATTTCCCAGCTCTTTACTTCATCCCTCCCCCTCCCACTTCACCTACCACCTTATGTTTCTTCCTCCCCTCCCCCAACTTCTAATTCTCCACCCAACTCATCTTTTTTTTAGTTCTGATGAAAGGTCTCGGCTTGAAATGTTGTGTGTACTCTTTTTCCATAGATGCTGCCTGGCCTACTGAGTTCCTTCAGCATTTTGTGTGTGTTGCTCGGGTTTCCAGCATCTGTAGATTTTCTTTTTTTTTGTTATGTTGAAATTCAAAGTCCCATTTTTAATATTCTATGTTCCATCTTTTGAAGTCAAGCATGCCATATGCTTTCTTCACCATCCTCTTGACCTGTTTTTCCACTTTCAGGGAAGTATGGACTTGAAACCCAAGGTCGTCTGTGTTCCTTTGTGACATAGCATTTTCTGTGTACGTCCAACCGCGATTTCAATGCATCATGTCACATTCTTAGTATTAAATTCTATCTGCCATCTACAAACTCATTGATCATTCCTCCTACATATTCTTGAATATTTAATCTGTTTATTACATCTTCCTCGAGACTTCGGAGAGGAGGTGAGAACGTGATCCTTTTGATGATCTCATTCAAAAGGCATGTTCCTTTCTCTGGATCCCTTCGCTAAAGTTAATTGTTTACTTGTATTCACATTAGGAATTCCTTTTATGATTTTAGAGAAACACATACAAAACACTAGAAGAACTCAGCAGCTCAGGCAGCATCCATAGAAAGGAATAAACAGTTGATGTTTCAGGCTGAGACCTTCTCATGGATGCTGCCTGAACTGCTGAGTTCCCTCGCATTTTGAATAAGTTATTCTGGATTTCCAGCATCTGCAGAATCTCTTGTGTTTATGATTTTAGAGTCTTTGATTTAACCACACTTCAGCTTTACAAACTAAAAGAGAAGGCAAGCTAAGCTTTTGTGAAAATGCTCATATTTAAAGCTGCCGGCATTCTGATAAATCTGCACTGTGTGCCTTTTCCAGTGCCACATAGGCATTCTTAGCTTTGATGCCTGGAACTAAACACAACGCTCCAAATTTGGTCTAAAAAAATGTTCTGTATAAATGAAGTTCAGTTTTTTTAAAATCCCAGCCACTCTGTCATTACATTCAGTGGAAAAGTCCTTCCTAGAATCAGATCTCTGATGTACCATTTGCTGTGTAATTCTTTTTCTTACGCTGTCGTATAATATAAGAATATTTACATTGGCATAGAGAAACAGCACTTAAGCTCTCCCAGTGCTGCATTAGTTTTGAACTTACTGCGGTTGAAATATTAGTGACAAACACAATGAATTAGACCATTGTGTTATCCTATCCAACAGCTGTCTTGCTACAATGACCAAAGCAATGAGTGGAGAGTATTGGGACCTATGGCCAATATATAGTACATAAACATTAATTTTGTGGTTAAGATGCTCAGAGCTGTTCTAAATACACTTACCTCAATCTTTCTGCCTGACGCTGTCCTTTGCAAAATACAGACAGGATTGTGGTAAATATTTTGTGTAAAAAGGTGCTATTCCTCAATCTTTGCCTTATTACTTGGATGCCTTTTCAACCATGAAGGCATGTTTCCTTTAAAATATCCAGCACTGATCTCCAATAAACTTCTTTCAATACTCGGTTATATGTAAGTGGTTTCACATACTTCTCTGAGGACACCCGCTGTGAATATTCGAGTACTCTCAGGGGGTCCTTGTGGTTACTTGTAAAAGATTGTGTCAATTATACAAAGGAAAACAATGCTGTCATTGCACAAAATATTTACTGCACAACAATCTGCTGTCAAGTGGGAAAAAACAGAAAAGCTGAATGTTTATTTTGAGCATCAATACTATTGAATTTTTCTGAAATCTATATACTAATCATCAACCACAAAATAACATACATTCTGTTTGTTACAAAGCAATCCATATGCATCGTAAAGCAAATTCATGTTTGGAATGGAGTTTCCTTTTTTTAAAGAGCTCGGCTGCAGAATATTCACTGGAATGTGCTGCAATTGCAATATTGGTGCTGAATGTTGGAAGTTAAACTCAGAGAACAGTTCATTCCAAGACTTACTGAAAGGTCAGCAGCTTGAAATGTTAACTCCATTTCTCTGTCCACTGGTGTTTTCTGATTTTCCCGAGTACTTACAGCATTTTCTGCATTATTTCTACCCACAATTTTCTGGGAAAAGAATTACAACAGACAAAAGAGAACATAGTGGTGGTTTGAGAGGAGAGGGGTTGATGTCAAATAAGCAGCCAAGTGGTGGTGCCATATACTTGGGCTGGATCTAGGTAGGCCTGGCCTGCTGTATAAAGTTATGGTACATGATCTCCTACGCCTACACACTTCTGGTTTGGGCATCAGTTCTTAATCAATCTTGATGGCCTTCCACACCCCTCAGTCGGGTGGCAAGGTTTCCACTGGGATTAGGCTGTTGGTGACGCAGTGTTAAACCCCCACTACTGGAGTCCACCAATAGGCTTCGATGAAAGGCAAGGCTAAGGACTTCTGTCAAAGTCAACAACTGTTAAGAGTTTTTAAATATGTCTAACATTCGAAGCCACTGCTGACTTCTGTAACTGTGCATTGGTATTGCTAAAGTCAAAGACAAGCTGGAGGTTTGATACTGATGCCCTTGGTGACTGTTAACTGTTTATTCCTCTCCTTAGATGCTGCCTGATTCCCTGAGAACCTCCAGCTTTTTGTGTGCGCTGCCCTTGGCAACCTACTCTATGCTGATTCACCGTTAAGGTGGAACACAAATGTTGTGAGCAATATTTTCAGTGCAGCAGTAATGAAATATGCAGCAGGGGATCAATTTGAAATCTCTCTCGGATGCAACACCTGGCACAGCAAAATCCGTGGCCCTCAAGCACTCCTTCTCCACTCACTGCCAATGCAGATGAGGTGCAAGTACTACCCTGACACAGTCCAAGTCCACGTTTAATGCTAAGCTGGGACTTCCTGAAAGATTCCTTGTCAATCGTAACTCAATGTGAAATTTCTATCACACAGGAAAGGGCCACCAGATTTTTCTACTTACTTCATTTACAACTGCCTTGCAAAACACAGAAGAGTCCCCTCACTAAAACCACTGCAGCCTTGGTCACATAACAGTGTTTGGGTCCTTATATCCAACCCATAGCCCATTACTGCTGTCAATGGCCAATCATCCCACCTTCAATAACCTGTCAGTACCAATATTGAAAATAAAGGCTGTGAGTTCACCCAGAACATTCCACTGCATGTCCTTCCTGCACAGCTCACCCATGCTCCAAATTCCCTCCCCAATCCAAAATGCCCTGAATGTACCATCTAAAGAAACCTAATCCATTTTCCTTCTTAATATAGTCTGAACAAATGCCGTGAGCTTCAGCAGCCAGTCAGACACTGCCACCATACAGTGCTGCCTCCTGACCACCACACAAGCTACTGTCTGAACATCCTGCCTAACATAAGCTGTCCTCTCCTCACTTGAGGTTGACCCTGTCCACTCTCGACACAGCCCAAGTCCATATCCTTCATCAGCTTCCTGATACGGATGAAGACTGTGCCAGCAAACAACGTCACCAAGGGCAGCATCCTTCAGACGGTTCACAAAACTGTCACTTCTTTCCTTTCAGATGTGGTTCTGATACTGTTGGAGACTGCAAGCTACATTTTGGTGGCGTGTTTTCAGGCCAATTGAGCAATCTGGCACTTTGCAATCTCTGAGGGTGTTCAGTGAGGCTTCAAACGAAGCCCATGATTGACCCCATTTCTTGCTGGTTTCGCTGATTAAAGCATTGAGGAAGATTGACATCATTGAGGCATTAAAGTGAGCAGGTGTTCAGTGCTATCTCCAAGCCTGTTGCTCGTGTCTGTGTGTGACGGTCCCCCTCACTCACTGCTCTCTGAGGAAGGTCCCTGTGTTCGAATGGTCTCTCTCTCTCCCTTGATGCTGTCAGAAGATGGTGCTGGAGTCCTGGGTCTTGGGGAAGGTTTAATCAATGCGGTTTGTGGATTGGACTGCACTAGATTGAACTGAACCAAACATGCCTGGACTTTTTCGATGACTTTGTGGGTTGGCGTTTTATATTATGCATTTATCACTCATTTTTTCTGATGTTTGTGAGGTTTTTTTTTGCACACTGGTGAGATTTGATGCTTTTCTTTGAATGGATTCCATGATTTTCTTTGTTTCGTCACAATCTGTGGAGGATGAATCTCATGCTTGTAAACAGTACACATACTTTGATAATAAATGTACTTCGGATCTTTGGACCCATGGCTGGTCAGTGTCCAAGCTTCAAGCCACAAGACTTTGCCCTTTTGTCCAACCACGTCAATATTGAACGTCAGCTCAAATCCACTTTCCACTGATCCATCAGAAGGAGTTTGATGAGGAAAATTGGTATGACTGCTTATATGCTGTTGCATAATGACAGGAACATCAAGAATAAAACAAGCATGATAAAGATGGATGCTGCAAATTCCACAATTATGTACAAATAAAACCTAGATTAGCTGAGTTTAAAAACTTTGATTGTAAGATTAATTATAGCTATTTAATTTTATTATTTGATTGTCTGATTAAAAGCAATTGTAAATGTAGTGAGAATGAAAAACCTGGCGAACATTTCCTGTGTGACTGGAAGTTTCTCATTGCTTTTTGCTCATTTGTTATAATGATTCAGCTCCTGGCAACATGGGGTGTTTCTGTTAGAACCATACACACTTTTTTTTGGATAGCTTGTAGTGCTGAATGTCATAATGTCAGATTTTAACAAATTCACTTTAACATGCAAATGCACTTATATTGTTGCAGCTGACTTCCTTTGTTACTTCCCTTCTGTTCTGACCAACTTACTCTTTTGTAATTATCAAGTTTCAGCGGTCCCATTTAATATCAGAGAATGTACGCGATACACAACCTGAAATTCTTGCTCTTCACAGACATCCATGAAACAGAAGAAAACCCCAAAGAATGAAAGACAGGAAAATGTTAGAACCCCAAAGTCCCCCCACCCTCCTCGTGCACACAAGCAGCAGCAAAGCATCAATCCTCCCCCCCCCCCACTGTTTCTGCACCAAACAAGCAAAAGCAATGTCTCCAAAGAACTTATGATTCACAGTTCAACAAAACTGCAGTCCACAACCCAGCACTTCAACATGACACAGGCTCTCTTTCTCTCTCACTAACAAGGGACAGAGGGGAACAAGCCTTTCCACAGCGAGAGGGAGAGACCAACAGATCGCTGATTCCACGTTACAATCTGACCAACGCTTATTCATACTCACCCGACTTGAGAATCAGCAGGCTCTCCCCTCAGAGAGAGAGAGAGAGAGAGAGAAAGTGAGAGTGAGAGAAAGAGAGAGAGCGATCACCCGAGTGAACAGAGGCCTCCGACAGCCACACACACTGAGTCGATGTTTCAATTTCCTCAATGTTCCACTTGGTGACACCAGTGAGGAATCGAGTTGTCTGCAGGGGCCACGCAAGGCTGCATCTTGAAGGCCCCAAAGTTGCATGCCCTCCAGGCCACTCCTGCACTATCTAAAACGCTAGGCAGTGGGAAATCACCGTCATATAGAACTGCAGTTTGAGTGCAGCTGTACATCACAGATTCCCACAGGGCCCCAGTTGCCTTGTAAAGGCAAAAAGAGACATTTAAGAGAAGAATTTAAGCTGTTTCACAGATCTCAAAGAAATCACCCTTTGATGACATCTTAGCTAATGACGCTCCTTGCATTGCCATTGTGAGATCAATTACAAGAAATGCCGAGCATTGGAGAGTAAAATAGCTGTCTTAAATGGGTCAATCCTTATTTTAATAAATTACCTCATGTTCGACATTCTCCCGTGAGTGAACACATCTTCTCCATACCTACCCCATCAATGCTTGGGATCTTGAACGTTTCCATCAAGTCAGTTTTCAGTTTGCTGTACTCCAGCAGGTGCAGTTCAACCTTTCAAAACAGGCTGCTATTCCAGGTACGAGTCTAGTAAAGCTCCCCTGAAATGTATTCAGTATAACCAGGTGGCACAGATTCTGTGTAATTGATAAAATAATCAGAGATAACAAGAGGAAAACCGGTTTTACACAATGAATAACTGATTTTGTTTGCACCACCTGAAAGGGTGTTGAAAACTAACTCACTAGCAATATTCAAAAGAAATTTAAAATCAGACTTGAAGGAGAAAAATAATATTTTTATATGATAAGAGGAATTGTGGGGAAAGATAAGGATGAAGGTATCAATTGAATTTCTTTTACCACAGAAATCTACAGACAATTGTGCTCTATCAAATTTTTTTTACAAGTGTAATTAGATTTTTTTTGGCCACTCACTATTTTCTAAGGGTTTGCTGCACAAATAAGAAAAGCAAAAAAAGGGCCAATGATGAAAATCAGAAAAATCCCGCAAAATATTGGAATCAATATATTGATATTTCTCTCTCTAGCCCAGCCTGCTGAGTATTTCAAACATTTCAAATTTATACTCTGATCAAAAATGATCAATCTTCGTCATTTCTCTACTCTTCTTGATCATTTTTTAAAAACAAAATCAGCTTCAAATTACAATTCTTATTTATTTTCTTAACCTGTTTATTGCAACAATACTTTTTACAAACCGTCATGATAGTTATTTTTGATCTTTTGTTGCAAATTGTTCTGGGGATTTTGCTAAACTGATGTAAATGCCTGAGGCTTAATTACATGATGACATTGTGAGGTACAACAAACAGGGTATAAATGGTTCATAAAGCCATGAGGTCCTTGGCTCAAGGCCAATTTTGCATCAGGTTTGTTGATCTGGGGCATTGTGGCGGAACAATGGTAAAACTTGGCTCAGAGCCTCCAGCCTTTTCATCATAGGCAACCGTAGCATCAGTTGTCAAGGTAAGAAGGTCAGAAAATCTCTCCTTGCAGATTTCCACCTTTCTCTGACAGCTCAAAGCCAAATTATTTCACCAGGCATCAGGGTCACCTGGCCAAATATACAAGTTCCTTTCGCCTAGTGGCAAAGTTTGCCTGATAGCACGCGTTTGGTCATTTCATAAAAGATGAATCAAAGCAAAATCTAATGGCCTCAAATGCAAAACTGTGTTTTTCATTCTTCCGAATGAGGTTTAGTATCACTGGCATGTGTTGTGAAATTTGCTGTTGTACAGCAGCATCATTCTTCCATAGAAACTGCCTGGAAAGTTGCAGCATTTTGTTGAATTTACCCACACTTGTTCACTTGACAGTGAAACCTGCTGGATTATACACAGGTGAGTACATATGTTTACTGAGACCATTGTGCCCCTATACTTAAGTAGACTGTTGCTGTATAAGGGGTGATTTAAATCCCCTCCTTCCCTCTGTCAGATTAGATTTGAAATAAAAGGTGCTATGTTTGCTTCTTCACTGCCGTTATTTCCTGATGTCTATCACTGGTATGGAGAATGGGTGGATCCCCTTAATGGAGAACACCTGTGTGTGACTTTGTTTAATGTGGGGAGGCAGATGCATGGACAACCACCAAATGGTCCTTGACAGATCAGGGTCAGGGAATGCAAGACGACTAGGGATTCTTCTCTGCTGCATCCTTCACTACCTGGTATGGGAATTGTACCACCCTTCATCGCAGGATTCTGTAGAGAGTGGTGCGGACAGCCCAGCACATCTGTGGTTGTGAACGTCCCATGATTCAGGAAATTTGCAAAGACAGGTGTGAAAAAAGGGCCCGAAGGATCACTGGGGACCTGAGTCACCCCAACCACAAACTGTTCCAGCTGCTACCATCTGGGAAATGGTACCACAGCATAAAAGCAGGACCAACAGGCTCTGGGACAGCTTCCTCCACCAGGCCGTCAGACTGATTAACTCACACTGGTTTGAGTGTATTTCTAGGTGACATTGATTGTTCTATTTATTATAAATTACTATGGTTGCACATTGCACATATAGATGGAGACATAACGTAAAGAATTTTACTCCTTGTGTGTGAAGGATGTAAGAAATAAAGTCAATTCAATTCAATACTTACACTGTCGCTGCTGTTGTGATGTGTCATCGTCTTCTGCCAGTTTGATAATTGAGGCCTACATTGGACCACTGTTTGTCGGGAACCTCCCCTTTGACCTTATCACCATAGAGATCCTACCAGGAGCTAAACACTAGATGGCAGCACCCTCAGGATCTCAGGAATTCACAGGCCTCTCCACCACACCAATGTGACAATCACTGGCAGAGGAAAAGTGTTCAAACTTGTTAAATGGAAATTTTATCAATCATTGCCACATGTACTGTATGATTACAGTTTTAATGGCCTGCCGGATTGAGCGTCTGGTATTGAATGTCTGTTCAATAAAATGTCTGTGCAGTGGGAAACCTCAAAAGATAAATATTAAAATGACTTGAGTTCAAGCAACACAAGAATAATAAAGAACAGCTGCAACCAGTCGCAGCTTCTCATTTCCATCTCTGCACCCTGTTTTCTGCCAGCAACCTTGGTCTGTGGCCACCTGCTGTTACAGCTCGTGACTAACAATGGACTATCCAATTGCACTCCTTACCTTGCCAGTCTTCACGGTAAAGATGCCTGTGCCCTTGGATTTCCTGCCAGCAGTTTTGTGACTTGGCCTGACTGTAAAAACTGCCACATCAGAAAAATGGACCTAACTAGATGTGTGGTGCCCATGGAAGTATATTTCATCAGATTAACACCTTCATGGGAGGAATGGGGCAAAATTTATTTTAACTCTGTAGCAGGAAATAACAGTCAAAACTATTTCCACCTACCAATAATTTCTGGTTAGTCACCATAGGTTTGAATGTTCAAGCTCGCTACTTGTGTTTTGTTCATACAATAGTTTTTTAGGCAGCAAGGGAATGTCATGGAACTTGGGGTAGAATTTCTGATCCGTTACTTTCAAAATCGTTTAATGTTACCTTCAATTATAGGTAATTGAGAAGATTCTCAAGATTACTGCTGTATAGTTTAAGTGTGTTCCTAAATCTTGCAAATGGCTAAAATAACCTTGTACTTTAATGTGTTAAAATTTACTTTCAAGAAGTTACTTTGATTAGAAAATCCAGTCAGTAATTTAAATGCAGTTGCTTAATCTAATTAATCTTTTCTCACAGTCAGATTCCACTTAGCACATACCTCAAGCAAACTCATTTGCAGTCAGAAGTGTATGATACCCACAAGTTGTAACATTTGTAAATGGCTTGAGTGAGACACCTAACAAGTGCTGATTAAACTGGAATACTTTCTAAGGTGAAGTTGGATATAGAAAATAATAAAACCTCCGGTACCATACACCTTTCTACATTTTCTGTTTATCACAAGTGTTTCCAATTAAAGGATCAAATGATCTAATTATGCTTCTATATCCCGTGTTTCTTAATCTGATACTTGATCAGCAATGAATGTGAAGGGACAGTGCTCTGGCTAATCCAAAGAGAATGCTTCTTGTCTACAAGGATTCATTAAAGTTGACAAAAAAAATGCTTCGACTCCATCTGACCAAACAAGGACACAGTTTTCCTTTGATTTACTGAATATTACCTTGGCTTCAGAAGGTAAGAGTACCACCTGAGGTGTCTATACCCTGTTTTATATAATTGCTAGATCTGTCAATAGCACTCACATCCACTGATGGTGGTCACCATAACAACCATGTTCATATTTATGTTTGCATGTCGTGGTGTGAACAATCAGTCATGTACCCTGCTGAGACATGAAAAAAGAATTCAGTTATAGATTTTGGAAGAAGTCAGCAGAACAAGTAGCCAATCGGAATGCACTTGGAGCTGTACATCTAGAATGCTCAAAGGTGCATCAGGAGCCATACACCGCACAGCATCAAAAATACACCATCCCTATCATGAGTCACGGAAGTGGCTGTGAGGATGCTCCATTACAGGAGGCCCTGGAAGGCTTGTGAAGGTAGAGGGTAAATTAAATGCAGGAAAATACAGGGAAATTCTGGAGGAAAACCTGATGCAGTTTATAAGAGAGCTGTGACTTGGGAGAAGATTTTTTTTTAAACAGAAAGGCAATGTCCCCAAATATAGAGCCTACACAGGAATGGCTTAAAAACAACAATGGGGAATATTTTATGGACTTATCAATCTAAATGCAAGGAATCACTTGCCTATTGAAAAATGCTGTGTTCTTCTCATCTAACAAACCTGACATCCAGTTTACAGTGTGCTGCTATAAGACTGCATTCTAGCACTCTATGGATAATATTGATTGGTCTTCTCTCCAATGCTAGTTACACTCTGTGAAAATCACACCATGGATAAACAGGCTTCGAAGCATTAAGGCACATGCTTTGAGTATCTAAAGTCATTGCATTAAATGTTAAGCTGCAAATTGTTTGAGAAGAAGAGTAAATGGAAGAGAGGTCACATATGTTTTCGAACAATGAAATCTTGGGTTCAAGTCCATAGTAGCCTGAAAGTGGGAACGTGCGTAGACAGAGTGGTGAATAAGGTATAGGAAATATTTTCCTTTACAGAATGTGAGGTAGAATATAGAAGTTGAGACCTTAGATTCCAATTTTACAAAATACTGGGTATGTTGCCCTTGGACTATTGCGTGCAGTTCAGAATGGATGTAGTTATACTGGGAAAGGTAGAGAGAAATCTCACCAAGATGTTGCCTGGGATGGGGGACTTTAGCTGTGGAGAGGGAATGGATAGGCTGGGCTTGTTCTGTCTGGTATGAAGGAAGCTGAGGATAACTTGGTTGAAGTATCTAAAATACCAGAAGGCACAAATAGGACAGAATTGTCTTCTGCCTTTCTCCAGTCTTTAAGAAAGGAGGAGGAAGGCAGCAGAAAGGAAATTATAGACCATTTAGCCTGACCTCAGTGTCTGGGAAGATGTTAGAGTCAATTGCTAAGGATGAAATGATGGAATACTTGGTGACACAGGACAAGACAGTACAAAGTCAGCATGGTTTCCTTCAGGGAAAATCCTGCCTGATGAACCTCTTGGAATTCTTTGAGGAGATTACAAGTAGGATAGATAAAGGGGATGCAATGGATGTTGTATATGTGGACTTTCAGAAGGCCTTTGACAAAGTGCCACACATGAGGCTGCTTACCCAGTTAAGAGCCCATGATATTACAGGGATGTTACTAACATGGTTAGAGCATTGGCTGATTGGTAGTAGGCAGTGAGTGGGAATAAAAGGGATCCTTTTCTGTTTGGCTGTCAGTGACTAGTGGTGTTCTGCAGGGGTTGGTATTGGGGCCACTTCTTTTTATGCTGAACGTAAATGATTTAGATGATGGAATAGATGGCTTTGTTGCCAAGTTTACAGATGATACAAAGATTGGTGGAGGGCCAGGCCATGTTGAGGAAACAAATAGGATGCAGAAGGTCTTAAACAGATTAGAAGAATGGGCAAGAAAGTGGGAAATGAAATACAGTGTTGGAAAATGCTTGGTCATGCACTTTGGTAGTAGAAATAAGCGTGTGGACTATTTTCTAAATGGCGAGAAAATACAGGAATCTGAGATGTAAAGGGACTTGAGAGACCTTGTGCAGAACACCCTGAAGGTTAATTTGCAGGTTGAGTCAGTAATGAGGAAAGCAAATGCCACGTTAGCATTCATTTCAAGAGGTCTAGAATACAAGAGCAAGGACGTAATGCTGAGGCTTTATAAGGTACTGGTGAGGCCTCATCTTGAATATTGTGAACAGCATTGGGCCCCTCATCTTAGAAAAGATGTGCTGGCATTGGAGAGGGTCCAGAGGAGGTTCACAAGGATGATTCCAGGAATGAAAGGATTATCATATGAGGAAGATTTGATGGCTCTGGATCTGTACCCACTGAAATTCAGAAGGATAAGGGGGGATCTCAGTGAAGCCTTTTGAATGTTGCAAGGCCTAGACAAAGTAGATGTGGAAAGGATGTTTCCCATGGTGTGAGAGTCTAGGACAAGAGGGCATGGCCTCAGGATAGGAGGTCACCCTTTCAAAACAGAGATGCGGAGAAATCTTCCTTAGCTAAAGGGTGGTGAATTTATGCAATTTGTTGCCACATACAGCTGTGGAGGCCATGTCGCTAGGCAAAGATTGATAGGTTCTTGATTGGACATGGCATCAAAGGTTACGGGGAGAAGACCAGGAACTGGGGTAGGGAAGGAGAAAAAAGGAATAGCCATGATTGAATGGTGGAGCAGACTTGATGGGCCAAACGGCCTCATGCTGCTCCTACGTCTTATGGTCTTATGATCATTTTTGTTGTTGTTGAGTGCCATCAAGTCATCATTGACTCATGGTGACCCTATGCACAGTGTAGTTGTTCATAGTGTTTTCATGGCAAGGTATGGAAGTAGATTGCCAGGCCTGCCTTCGGCGCAGATACTGCTGTTGCCCAGGTTGGGACCCAGCCAGATTCAAACTCAGGACCATCCGCCTCGAAGTCCAGTGCTGATGTCATTACCGCCCCAGAAGTTTAAAGGAGATTTTCCCCTTTTTAAGGGGATTTGAGAGGAACGTTTTTTACATAGAGGGAGTTTGATACTGATGCACCATCAATAACTCTCGGAGACGTGAGGCCAGATATAGGCTTTTATTTGCTGGAAGAAAGAACAAGCAGCAATTGACCACCACACTGCATCCTGGAGACTGAGGCCGGGGCGGAGTCCCCAATCGCCTTTATACCGGGGTCTGTGGGAGGAGCCACAGGAGCAGTCAGCGGGGGGGGGGGGGGGCATGTCCAGACAGGTATATGTAGTTCACCACAGATACCTAGAACCCATTGCTGTAGAGGGTGGTGCAGTCAGATCTGATCGCTATGTCTTAGACAGGAACTTGAACTGTCAGGGCAGAAAAGGATATGGTTTTAATGCAACCAGATAGATTGATGTTGGTGGACATAAAGATCAACATGGACAAAGTAGGACAAGGGGCCTGGTTCTGTACTGTACCATGACATATCAAAAAAATGTTAAATTAGTTTTTTAAGATATCATTAGTTTATTAAATCACTTCATTACTGCATTACATTTAGCTTGTTCCTGATTCCAGCGAAAGACTTCGTTTTGTGATTCAGTGATAATAAGAACAGAAAATACTGGTAGAACACATCAGGTCAGGCAGCATCTGTGGAAAAAAAGTTAACATTTTATGCCTGGAATCCTTTATTACAATTTAACTTATTCCTGATTCTAACACAAGAAATTACTTTTTCTGTATTTGAATCAAAACTAGGTAAAAGCAGAGCAGTAGTGAAATGTTCCAATTAGTTAAGGATGTCTTTAAACTCTGATGTATTCATTTTCATAGAAAAAATATAGTTTAGTGTTTAATGTATAAGTTGAAATATGCAGTGTGTGAGATGATGTGTTCTAATGATGAAGAGTTGCAGATCTGAAACATTAATCACTTCTCTTTCCATATTACTTCCTGATCTGAAAATTTTCAAGATTTTTCTCCTTTTATTTCAACTGTTTTTTTCAAATTTTCAGTTCTAGTCTATTGAGCTTTTATCAGAGTTCTTTACATCAGTTTTTTTCCCTGGTTTTATTATTGCAAGTTCAAAAGCACTGCAGGACCTGTCAATATGTTGGTCTAAGTGAACAATAAAATTGTAGAAAAGTTTTATATTCCTTTCAACTCTAGAGACCCCAGGATACAGAGCTGTCAATCAAAACAGATTAAAGACAATGGAGTAGAAAGGCAAACATTCATTTGAATGTTCTTGAAATCCACTAAAAGTTGGAAATATGACAACATCTACACATTATCTGAAAAATTGCCTAGTTAAACAATTTCATGTTTTCTCACAGATGGTCTAATCTTCAATCTAGCAGTTATTCTCCAAATGTAAGATAATTTCCATTTCAGCCTTTGTTTAAACTCATTCATTTCTTTGTGCATCATTAAAATTATCCAAGGTAACAATGCCGCAGCAGCTTATCTAGCAACTCAGCTTGCACCAGAGTTCACTGTTATTCTTTCCTCTCAGATTTCAGTATTCACCTTGACACCTGTAACAGGATTCAATATTTTAAGGGAAGTTTGAGTGATATGACTGTATGTTATCCACCTGACACTTTGTGCTACAGCATTATTCAACGTTTCTTGCTAATATCAAATTTGCTTAGCATTCCTCAATGTTCAACATGCCTCACTCATGTCAACAATATTCCATTAGCCTTAGTCAGATCAACATAATTCAATTATATCAACATTGCTTACCATTGCCTTCATATCAATAATATTCAATAAGCCTCATTCAGATCACCATTTGTTGTTATTGTACCTGTCTTGTTGTTATTGTTCTTGCCTCAGCTACTAAAAAAAGCTTCACTTAAAAGACATTTTGATAAGCACATGGATAGCAAGGGTTTAGGGGAACGTCGGCCAAATGTAACTAGCTAGGTGGGCTCCATTGATGAGTTGGGCCAAAGGGCCTATGACTCTAACAGTGCTCACCATGCTCACAATCCTCACCTATCACCAGATTGCAACCATACCTCACTCATATCACTATCCATCAATGCATCTCTCATTCACAGAAACATTGTTCAACATGCCTTGTTTAGGGCAACCTTCTTCAACATCCTCCCTCACGTCAAATAATTCAACACAGCTCATGAACATGATAAAATCTGCAGATGCTGGAAATCCGACCAACACACACAAAATGCTGGAGGAACTCAGCTGGCCAGTATGGGAAAAAAAAGTAGAGTCGATGTTTCGGGCTGAAACCTTTCGGCAGGACTGGAGAATGGTGGGGGGAGGGGAGAGAGAAACGCCAGGTGATAGGTGAAACTTGAAGGGGAAGGGATGCTCAGCATTTTTTTTCAAACATGGCTCATTTACGTTCTTGAACATTTCATATTACTTTGTTTAACTACCTCTTGTACAGCTGCCTGCCCAATCATAATAATCTAGCAGCATTTAGTCACTCTTCCTGGAAGGCTCCTGAGGTCAGGAAATGTAACCTGGTCAGTCACTGCAAGTCAAGCCTCATTTGATTGGTATTTATAATTCACCACACATAAGGAATTAATTTTTGGATATTTTCTAAATATCTCTCGCAAAGACATCTACACAGCTAGTGTTAATTCCATTGGCAGTCTATTATAATCATAAGAAGGCAAATGAGTGCACAAATTCTACAGTCAATGCATATTAAAGTTGTTTGATATAATTTACTCACTCATTTTAACATTGCTTAGTTGCCTAACTCACAGCATCAAAGTTCGACATGCCTTATTTGGTTGAACACTGGTGAACAGACGTCACTTATACAATATTCTTTACTCTTATCAATATAGTTCAGAGGACCTCAATAATAACAACATTGTTCCTGAATGTCCCTTGCTCATTTCAACATTGTTTTAAACTGTTCACTCTTTCAATATTATTCAGCACAATTCACTCACATCTACCCTGTCCAAAATGGTTTATACATTTAAACACGCTTCCTTGCTCTTTGCATCTCTGAACACTGTGTAATTTCTGATAATAAGCAAGTTGTGTATAATTTGCTTTGCTCAAGTTCAAAAGCTGTATTTGGTGACCAGTTACTGTCTGCATTCTTATAGTATGATTTAGTGTGGAGCTTGACAGGTTGCCTGTCTGCCTCTATGGAGGTGACCACAGCGATAAGAATAATCTGCTTAATGACGTCACTGAGTCCAGCAGCAGTGAGTCAGCAGTGAGTTAATAGAAAGGAATTTTCAACGCTTTGGGTTGAAATCCTGCACCAGCACCCAAAATGTTAACTGTTCCATTCCTCCCACTGATGCTGCTCGACCTGCTGAATTCTTCCAGCAGGTTGTTTGTTGCTCCTGCTTCCGGAGTCAGCAGTCATCTCCTGCTCCACAACAATAGAAACATTCCATTTACTCACCTTCACTGTCAATTGGAATTATTGATTATTTTTCACTAGATTTGAGAACCATGGTGAGATTTGTCAGGAGTGCTGATTGAGGAAATGATGGAATTTAGATGCTATGGACCTTGAATGTTGTCATGGTTCTTCCCTGTTGGATATGTGTTGAGAAACAGTGAGTTGTATGATTGAAATCAGATAGTTGATCCGCTATGACTTTCCAGGAGAAAGTTGAAACTGAGTTGGAGAGACTAAGATAGAGATAAGAGATCTATTTAAAGATTACAAAGATTAAAAATCACCTGTATTTGTCACCTGTATATCGAAACATCAAAACATGCAGAGAAATGCATAATTTGTGTCAATGACCAACACCGCTGTGGGCAGCCTACGTGCTGTCATGCTTCAGGTGGTATCACAGCCTGCTCAAGACTTACTAACCCTAACCTGTATGTCTTTTTGGAACATGGAGGAAAACCAGAGCACCCAGAGGAATCCCGCATAGTCATGGGGAGAATGTAGAGAGTCCTTACAGAGTGCAGTGAGAATTGCAGTGATCGATTTTCCAGCTGCACTGTAAATCATGGTGCAGATACTTGACTGTGCTGATGTATGTATCTAACTCCTGTGAATCCTGTGAATTCAGTCTGTGTTTGATGAAGAAATCAACCAACAGTTAAAAAATTTCTTAGACCCAAGAGATCTTAGTGGAGATGTTCAGTGGAACCATGACCCCGTGAAGCTGCTAGAAGTTATTTGCAACAGATGAGAAGAACTCAATGAGCAGTGTTCATATTTAAACATTCTTAACACATAAATCAATATTTGCTGTTTGGAATCGACAGAACATGAAAAGAATTTCATTGAAGACCAGAAGCTGCACAGGAAAGTCTCAGTGGAGTAAGGATCATAGATGTTGACATTTTGGTCTTTGTAGAAATGGAATCAGTGGAAGATGCAGAGTTATATCATCATAGAAAGCTGAAGTCTGTGATCAGAAAAGGCAGAAGGGAACAACTAGTGCTGAAAACATGAGAATTGAGGTTTTGTTGTATGTTGGCTACATGTTGGCCTGCTGAACATTGTGGGCATACTACATTGGCACCAGAATATATGGTAACACTGCGGGCTGCTCCCAGCAAGTACTCAGATTGCAACAGTTGTTAATGCAAACAATGCATTTCACTGTATGTTTTATATACTCGTGATTAATAAATACATAAAAGAAGTTTTGTTCATGGGTTAATTGATTACAAGAAATGACTGAAGCCAGGTTAAGCCAAAGCCAAATCCGTGAAGGAGATGCAGTCTGATGGATGTTGCAAGACTATGATTTCTGGGGGTCAATTAACGAGTAAGTTCCTATGATGACAATTGAAACAGGTGTGAGCCACTAACCGAAGAAGATGTGGAGAACGCTGGTAATGAGAAAGAATCTAACAGCTAGGAATAGAGCTAAATCAACAGTCAACAGCCCAATGTTTACTTTTGCCATGTGTCCGTAGGCAAGAAGGTGCTGCAGCACAGAAGCTTGAATAAGTATGTTAGAAGCAAACACAATGGGCATAGGGATTGTGTGGTGAGCATGTTGATGGGACAAACAGCTAGGAAGACTGAAAAAACTAGGTTTGCAATTTGAAAGAGGGTGCAGTCTGAGAAACTCCAGGGATTTCAAAGACTTTTGGGGAAATTTTGTGCTGCTGCATGTTGACTTATCTAAATTATCAGTTGAATGATTGTTTCCCATCGCCAGCGCTGTTACACATGGTGAGAATCAGAAAAAAGAACTGCTGCAATGGTGCTGAATGAAAGCATAAGAGGAAAATATTGAGCAAGGGAAATCAGAAGCTTTACAAAGGAAAGAAGTGACGAGCAGAACAAGTGTGCAAGTGGGGGAGAAGAGAAAGTTTCATCTTTCAACAACCCAAAATTGTACTAATTATAACAGAAGGTGATGCTTAATTATGGCTTTCCCTGATTTGGAAGTGAGTTGATTATAAATGCCCTACTCTTCAGTAACTATGCAGCTGATACTTCTTTGTGCTGAAAAGAATGGACATCATCTTCTGGAGAGTGAATCCACAGAAAGTAAATGGCCCACAGGTGGATCCCTGGCCTGGATCCTGTGGAGATTAGCTGTGGGGGGGGGGGGGGGGGTGGAGAAGGAGGCATAATTTAGAGATGTTTTATCCATTCTCTGCTTCACACCTACTTTAAGAAGACCATTTTCATCCAGGTGTCATGCCTTAATGACTACACCCCATGGCTGTAACATCCACCATCATGAAGTGCTTCGAGAAACTGGTCCTGACACACATTAACTTCTGACTCTCAGATAACGCAACCCACTGCAATTCACCTACTGCCAAAACGGGTCAAGGGACAACACCATCTCTTTGGCTCAGCACTCACCTTTGAAGCAGCTTGACAATAAAGACACCTACATTAGGCTATTGTTTATTGGCCATAGCTCTGACTTTAATACTGTAATTCCAAGCAAACACCTTCAACCTCCTAGACCTGGGACCTAACACCTCCCTTTGCAACTGGATCTTTGACTTACTGACCAACAGTAATCAGGAAGGATGGTAACAACACCTGCCACGATTATCCTTTACACTGGTGTCTCACAAGGCTGTGACCTCAGCTCACTACTCTTCTCCCTATATACTCAGAGCTGTGTGACCAGATTCTGTTGTGAATCCATTTACCAATTTGAAGAATGATACCACTGTGGTGGGCCAAATCTCAAATAATGATAGGTTGTAGTAGAGAAGGGTGATAGAAGAGCTAATGGCTTGATATCAAGACAACAACAATTCCTTAAATGTCAGCAATACAGAACAACTGGTCCTTAATTTCGAAGGGGTGGTGGTGGCAGTGCACATGCTCCTGATTACATCAACATTGCTGAAGTTGAGAGAGTTGAGTGCTTCTGGTTCTGAGAAATGAATGTTACCTGTACCCTGCGCTTGTCCAGCCAATGACAGAAAGCTCACCAGTCTCTCTGCTTCCTCAGGAGGCTAAAAAAAGTCTCACGTCCCCTTTGATCCTCACCAATTTTTATCGATGCACCACAAAAAACACTGTCTTCAGATACATCATGGCCTGGCACGGCAACTACTCTGCCCGTGATCGTAGGAAAATGCAGAGAGTTATGGACACAACTTAGGACATCACAGAAAGCAGCCTCCCTTCCATGAAATATGTCAACACTTTTTGCAGCCTCGATAAAGCAGCCAACATAATCAAAGTCCTCACCCATTCTTGTCATTGTTCTCTTCTTCCCCATCCCATTGGACAGAAGATACAAAAACCTGAACGCACATACTACCAAGCTCAAGAAAAGCCTTTATGCTTTACTGTATGAATAGTGCAGTAACTAAATATTATTGCCATATGAATAACTAAATGTTATTGCCATTTGCCCAACTTACCATTTCCTTTCATCACTGTCTGGAACTAGCTCCCATCCAAGTTAAGCTCAACATTTTTCTTGTGGTGGCTATTCAACTTGACTGGTGATTATGGAACAAAGATCCATAATGGGGTTAAGAAGGTTAATAAATGATGGACTGGTAGATTCAACTTGATGGGCTGAAGAGCCTAAATCTGCTCTTATGTCTTATGGTCTAAGAACTATTTAATTTAATGCATGCATCACACAACAGAAAGAGCTTAGGATATTTCAAATGTATTCTCTTTCCAGGTTTTCAATAAAATGCACTATTAAGTGTCCAACCAAAGGTGCAATTGTTTGTCATTTACAATCGGAAGACACTGCTGGTTATCAAGAGTGTCAAGTAATGCAGGTTTACCCCACTAACAAGTTGCTCAATAGCAGTGGAGCTGGCTTTGCTACACACTGTTTTGAAGCCTGCTTCAGCCACCCAGAGAAGTTGGCATCGGAGGCAGTTGGCAAAGGTGGTGCATGATCCAACAAATGGCGGAAATGATTGGCTTGGGTGTTTTTATTGCGATTGCAAGACCTTGTTGCATATTGGTAATGTAGAATACCACAAGTTAAATTCACTAGTTCAATGGCGAGACCGACCGTGGGGGAGCTGTGTGGCCTTGATAGTGGTGCTGTCTAGGCCCTCATGCCCCAGGGTTGCCTGGTGCAGCCACTGGGGAAAGAAGCACCAGAGCTGGCTGTGTGCCACTGGGTTTAGTACTGGGATGGGTGCTGCCCTCCAATGTTTGCCCAGTGGAAGACAAGCTGGATTATGTTAGTCTGCGGTTGCAGTGCATGATATGAGGAACTGCTGCGGGTTTGTTTTTGCAGAAATGTGGTTTCAGTCAACATCTATGCACCATCGGTCTACAGCCCATGACATTCAAGGACTTGGGCTATATTAATACTTTTTAATATTTATTTTTTGTAACTGTATTTTTTTCTGCTATCATAATTATATGTGCTGTGTGTGCCTGTTGGTTCTGTGTTTTGAACCTTGGCCCCAAGTTTGGGTGTATTCATGCATATGGTTTAATGACAAACTTGATCTTATATTGTAGAATATTAGCAGTATCATTTTATGAAAGTTCTGCGGCTTGTCTTGAGATTCAGTCATTTTGCACAATAAATAAAACTTGTTTTGTATGTCACGCTCCTTGAAAACAACTCCAGGTTCACAGTTTTTAGTGACTTTGCAATCTGTCTCACACTTCTGCTTATGAAATCTCACTGCTCATAATTCACGTAGGTTGAAAGCTATGATTAGGTGACATAATGCAGCACATTTTATTATGTGGTGGGTGGATGTATCAACAAATAACTTGCAAGAAAATAAGACCCCCAGTGGTGAAGCAGTTTCTTACACTTCCTCTAATTTTATTTTAAATCTCCTTACTTCTTCTGCTTAGTCCTCTGGTATAGTCAAAAGTTGTACAATCCAACATTCAAAAATATATGTAAAACCATTTTCCATGGCTACCTTGACTACACCTCTTCCCACCCTGTCTCCTGTAAAAATGGTATTCCTTTTTCTCAGTTCCTTCTTCTCCACTGCATCTGTTCCCAGAATAAGGCTGTCTATTTCAGGACATCAGAGTTTCCCTTCCTCCACCATTGATGATGTCCTCACCTATATTTCCTCCAATTCCTGGACATCTGTGCTCACCCCATCTTCCTACTGGCTTAACAGTGATAGATTTCTTCTTATTCTCACCTACCATTCTAAGGGCCTCCACATCTAACACATCAATCTCTGCAACTTCTACCATCTGCAAAAGGATCCTACTAGCAAAAATATTTTCAGCTCCTTCCCTCTCTCTGTTTTCCACAGTGATCGCTCCCTCTGTGATTCCATTGCCCATTCGTCCCTTCTCACTAATCTTCCTCCCTGCACTTACCCCTGCAAGCAGACAAAGTACAATGCCTGGCCATTCACCTCCTCCCTCACTTCCATTCAAG
This sequence comes from Hemitrygon akajei, assembly GCF_048418815.1. Taxonomy (NCBI): domain Eukaryota; kingdom Metazoa; phylum Chordata; class Chondrichthyes; order Myliobatiformes; family Dasyatidae; genus Hemitrygon; species Hemitrygon akajei. The sequence goes on from NC_133133.1 coordinate 67,351,731, forward strand.
TCCCCAAACAGTCCTTCCAAGTGAGGCAACACTTCACCTGCGAATCTGCTGGGGTCGTCTATCGTATCCAGGGCTCCCAATGCGACCTCCTCTACATTGGTGAGAGCCATCATAAATAAGTGATAGGCAGGTGAGAAGAGCTAAGAGGCCTGAATGGGGAATGAAAGAAGAGGATATTTATTACTGGAAGGAGAAATCGATATTCATGCCATCAGGTTGGAGTCTACGTAGCCAAAGCACTCCACTCAGTCAGCCTAAAGTGGAAATTCTTGGTGGCCAAACATTTTAATTCTGATTCCAATTTCCAATCCAACATGTCAGTCCATCTTGTGCCAAGATAAGGCCACCCTCAGGGTAGAGGAACTACACCTTGTATTCTGCAAGGTAGGCTCCAACCTGATGGCATGAATATCAATTTCTCCTTCCAGTAAAAGAAATATGCTCACGCTCCCCTTTTCTTCTATTCCACACTCGGGCCTCTTACCTCTTCTCAGTTGCCTATCACCTCCCCCTGTTGTCCCTCCCGCTTCCCTTTCTCCTATGGTTCACTCTCCTGTGCTATCAAATTCCTTCCACCCTGGCCCTTTACCTTTCCCGGGGTTGATTGTATTTAATGTATCTAAGTAAACTACTTAAGAACTTTTTAAAAGCTATTATTAATGCTTTTTGAGAGAGTGATTTAGATGCATATCATATTTTTACTGAGTTAAGTATTGTATGTAATTAGTTTTGCTAAAACAAATGTATGGGGCATTGGAAAAAAATGTTGAATTTCCCCATGGGGATGAATAAAGTATCTATCTATCTATCTATCACCTGACAGCTATCCTCTTTCCCCTCTCTGCATCTTTTTATTCCGGTATCTTCCCCCTTTCTTTCCAGTCCTGAAGAAGGGTCTTGGGCCGAAAGGTCAACTGTTCATTCCCATGGATGCTGCCTGACTTGAGTTCCTCCAGCATTTTGTGTGTGTGTGTGTGTGTTGCCAAGTAATACAGTATATGTGACTGGTTTCTGGGAACTTGGCAAAGTACGTTGGTATTTTTCCCATTACATTTGTTTTGCTTTTTTTTGCCGTCATCAACCTTTTCAATCAGTTTGCCTTTGTATTGTTTGCTTATAATTCTAAAGGGAAAATTCTACAACCTTGGAAGCAAAAGAGACAGCATTGAATATTTTGGCTGTTGCAGTTAGGAGCAATGAAAGGACAATTAGAGTAGGGCCAATTTTCAAAGACAATTTTAAAAGAAAAGAAATGTTTTGTACACACTTAAGGAGAAAAGAGAAACAACAGGACCAGTGAACAATATTTAATCAGGAAGATAAAAGTCTCTGATCTGATAAATTCTTATCTATTATAATGGACAGTTGATCTACAATGCAGGCAAAAGATTTTATTTGAGGCAGAACACTGAATGTTCCAGCTGCATTGTTATTAATTTATTGAAAAAGATTCATTCTTCCCTGTGCTTTTGTCTTCATTTCATGTTAATGTGCTGCCGTATTCAATTTCATATTCCACCAAAAAAGACATGCATAAAGTATCCATAACCAAAAAAAATCGTGCCTGTAACAACCGTTATCATACACTGCGAGGTGCATCTGTGACACATGAACTTCAGAGAATTAATTCATTTATATGCCAGAGCTCATATTTTACCAATTAACATGGGTGAACTTTATGGTTTAAGCAGACTGCTAGAGTTTGAACTTATAACAATGAATTATAACAAATAAGATTATTACGGGATTGGACATGCTGGAGGCAGGAAGCATGTTCCCGCTGATGGGTGAGTCCAGAACTAGAGGCCACAGTTTAAGAATAAGGGGTAGGCCATTTAGAACAGAAATTTGGAAAAACCTTTTCACCCAGAGAGTGGTGGATATGTGGAATGCTCTGCCCCAGAAGGAAGTGGAGACCAAGTCTCTGGATGCATTCAAGAGAGAGTTAGATAGAGCTCTTAAAGATAGCGGAGTCAAGGGATATGGGGAGAAGGCAGGAACGGGGTACTGATTGTGGATGATCAGCCATGATCACAGTGAATGGCGGTGCTGGCTCGAAGGGCCAAATGGCCTACTCCTGCATCTACAGTCTATTGTCTATAAGGCGCAGATCAATTGACATTTTTGCTTTTTCAGTACAACAAGCCATCTTGTGAAATGTAAGCTGATTTATTAATATCTGCTGGTAAATCCTCTAAAGATAATGACTTTCCCCAATTTCAAAAATGCCATTAGAAATTGTTTGTCAACTTAACGTTGGTTTTTGTATTTTGGGGTGCACATGCACATCAAAATTTTTTGTCAAAATGTTTGTGCAATATAGATCATTAACAATGAAAAACAAAAATGTTTGCTCTTACCCTGTCTGATGGAGTAGGAACAATAATTGTAAGAAGATGCATGATACAGTGTAGTCATTATAATGAAGCTAATACCACTTTCAGATGGTCTTTATTCTGAACATCCTGCTTTTTGAACTAATCGGCTATCATTTTCACTAATTGCCCTAGAAATCCCCAGCATGTTTGATATCTGTAATCTAATTGGAGGCATTGTGGTATTCTGCTGTTCTTATTGTATTCTACATGCTGTCACTGCAGAGAATGAGAGACTGACTGCTGCGTTACAGGCTGGTTTCATTTGCAATGTGTGTTTTCTACAATAATAAAAATAAACAGACTAATTTTTTCAGATAGAAGAATTATATTCAGGTCCCATTTTAGCATGAATTTTTTCGGGAATGGTGTATAAAATTTAAATGATTAGGATTATTCGAATATAGGATCATCTCTTCATACAACTGTATGGCTTGTATGTTTTTTTTAACATCAAACCATTAGTAACATGGAACCATCTTCAAATCAACATAGGCAAGACAAAGAACAAGATGCCAACCTTTAGATTCCAATACCATCCTCTCTCTGATCAAGTGAATTTGGGAACTCTGAAATAATCAAACTTTGAATCCTGGAGGGGAGAAAAAGACAACCTGCTGAAAGCATAGCAGGTCAAGCTGCAAATGTGGGGGGTGGGGGCGGGGGGCGGAATTGTCAATATTTTGTGTTGAGACCCTGCGAGCAGGGAGGGAAGGTAACCAGTTTCAAGGGGAGTGGTGGGGTGGTAAGTTAGGTGATAAATAGACTGAGGAGGGATGAAAGATGATGGACAGATAGAGCTGTGAGGGATGGAAGTGTTGAAGCTGGGAGACAGAGACTGTTGGGTAATAGAAGCAGACAAGAGAGAACAAAGGAGTTAGATGGAACCAGGGTTAGGGAGGGAAATGAAAAGGTGGAGCTAGCTGCTGGAGGGTTTTGACTGGAATCTGATAAATAAGGAAGGTTATAATGGAAAACATTAACAGGGTGATAAAGAGCAGATTTGTGGTGCAAAGGCATTTGATGGATAGGACCAGGAGGGTGGAGGGGTGAAAATGAGCGTTGAGCTGGCTGTAGAGGGGGAAGGGTATGCGAAAGGGAACAAAAATGGGAGGACCGGTGGTTAATTGTAAAGAAGAGGAGAATGTAGGAACTAAGGGTTACCTGAAATTGGAAAATTCTATGTTATACCATTGGTTTACAGATTGCTCAGAGAGAATATAAGGGGTGTTCTTCCAATCTGCATTTGGCCTCAGCCTGGCCATGGAGTAGGTCAGGAACAGCCAAGTCTATGTCAGAATAGGAGGGAGATGAAATGGCATGAAACAGGAAACTCAGGATGGCCATTGTAGACGAAGTGAGGTGCTCTGCAAAACAGATATTTTGTTTGTTCTTGGTTTTGCTGAGGCAACAATGGGACCACCAAATTCATTAAATGAGCTTGGGAATTGGACTGTGCCCAATCACTGAGCTGGGGCATGAGAAGAAGCAACGATTTCACTTAGCTAACGTGGCTGAAAATGAAAAAGAACAGCAGTCTGCAGCAGTTTTAGGAGATGGACTGCGCCCAATCAGTGAACGGGATTCATTAGAAAGGGTGAATAAAAGTAAGGCAGGGGCAAGCAGAGTGCCCATCGATGGAGCAGCCATTGTGTGAGTGGGCCGGTGTTCGAGTGGTTTTGGCTTGGGCGTGGTAAATATCTGGTTAATTTCTTCTTCTTCTTCTTTCTTTTTCTTCCTTATTCTTCATTTCTTATCAGTTACGGCACAGTTAGGGCAGTGAGAGGTTCCAGGGGCTGTGTTTTCTTCTGTGTGTGGGATTTGAATTCTGGGAGACCTCCAGCCTCCCGGATAACCACATCTGCACCAAGCTGAAACTCTTCAGAGGACGTGATAAGGAACAGGTGCAGCTTGATGACCCTTGGCTCATATGGGAGGCTGAGGAAATAATAGGAGCTACAGTAAGGCGGTCACCCCTATGTTGCAGGAGGCAGGTAACTAGGTGACTGTTAGGAGAAAGAAGGGAAATGAGCAGCCAGTACAGAGCACCCCTGTGGTTGTTCACCTCAATAATAAGTATGCCATTTCGGATACTGTTGAGGGGGACGACCTACTGGGGAGAGCCACAGTGACTGGGTCTCTGGCACCAAGTGTGGTAAGTGGGTCAGAAAAGAAGAGAGGTGAAGAGGACTGAAATAATGAAATGATATTCCATAGTTAGAAGAAAAGAGACGTGATTCTGTGGGCACGATAGAAACACTGGATGGTATGTTGCCTCCCAAGTGCCTGGTCAGGGATGTCTCAGACTGGGTCCACAGCCTTCTAAAGAGGGAGGGTGAGCAGCCAGAAGTTGGTACATATTGTCCCCAGTGACCATAGATAGGAAAGGCGAGGAGATCCTGAAAAAAGATTGTAGGGAGCAAGGTAGAAAGCTGAAAAGCAGCACCGCCAGGGTAATAATCTTTGGATTGCTGCCTGTGTCATGCGCCAGTGAGGGTAAGAATAGGAGCATTTGGCAGATAAATGTGTGGCTGAGGAACTGATGCCAGGGATAGGGGTTCAGGTTTCTGGATCACTGGGATCTCCTTTGGGGAAGGTATGACACCTGAACCCACGGAGGAACCAATATCCTTGTGGACAGGTTGGCCAGAACAGCTTGTGAGGGTTAAACTAATTCAGCAGGGGAATGGGAGCTGGAATAACAGTGCTGTGGATGAGGTAGTTGGTTTAGAAATGGAGGCTGTGTGTCGTCAGACTGCTAGCAAGGAGAGGCTGATAATAGGGCAAAATTGCACTCAACAGAATGATTTGCAATGTAAAAGGGTGATCAATACAAGACTGAAGGTTTCATATTTGAATACACACAGCATACAAAATAAGGTAGGTAACTTCTATCACAGTTACAGATTGGCATGTAGGACATTGTTTGCATCATTGAATCATGGCAGAAAGAAGATTATAGCTGGGAGCTTAACATCTAAGGATTCACATTGATTTGAAAGGACAAACAGGAAAGTATTGGAGTATAAAAGATGAAATTGTTTGTTGTGTAACCAAAACTATGTAGTCAGCTTTGAAACTTGCTATTTGCTATGCATGTACCCAATTTAGTAGGAGAATGAAATCTTAAGAATGTAGAAGACAATGGTGTGTTAATGAGAGGTAGCTAAGAGATGTAGATTAGAACATGATTAAGTCAATGGGTAGAAACAATAGTGGTGGATGTACGTGTGATACGCAACTATAGACCGATTGCATATGCTAATGCAACTAAACCAGGAGATTGCTATAAAAAATGCTATGTCCAAGGATCGGTGGGCAATCGGCGACTAGCTCAATGACTGTCTCAGCTTTGATTTGCAAATTAAAGTTTAACCCTCCTTGAAGAATCTTTTGCATCTCCTGGTCGTTTGTGGGGCACGAGAAACCACGACAAAAGCGGGGGGGGGGGGGGGTGGTGTTGCTCTGTTGTTAAAAAATGAAATCAAATCATTAGAAAGAGGTGACAGAGAGTCGAAGGTATAGATATGTTGTGGGTAGAGCAAAGAAACTGCAAGGATAAAAAGACCCTGATGGGAATTATATACAGAGTTGCACACAGTAGCTAAGATGTGGTCTATAAACTACAATGAGAGATACAAAGTGCATGTCAAAAGGGCAATGTTAATGATAGTCATGGGGGATTTCAATATGCTGGTAGATTGGGAAAATCAGGCTTGTGTTGGCTTCCAAGAGGGAGGATATGTAAAATGCTTACAAAATGGATTTTTAGAACAGCTTGTGGTTGAGCCCACTTGGATTGCTATTCTGGATTGGGTGTTGTGCAATGAACTGGAATTGACTGGAGAGTTTAAGGTAAAGGAACACTGAGGAGTCAGTGGTCATGATATGATAGAATTTACCCTGCAATTTGAAAAGGGGAAGCTAAAGTCCGATGTATCAGTATTGCAGCAGAGTAAAGGAAATTACAGAAGAATGAGAGAGGAACTGGCCAGAATTGATTGGAAAAGAACACTGGCAGGGATGATGGCAGAACAGCAATGGCTGGAGTTTCTAGGAGCAATTCAGAAGGTGCAGGATAGATACATTCCAACGAATGCAACTGTGGCTGACAAGAAGTAAAGTCAACATAAAACCAAAGAGAGAGTGTATAACAGAGCAAAAATAGTTGAAAGTTAGAAGATAGAGAAGCTTTTAAAAACCAGCATAAGGCAACTAAAAGTGTCATAAAGAAGGAAAAGCTGGAATACAAAGGTAAGCTAGTCAATAATATTGAAGAGGATACTAAAAGTTTCCATAGATACATAAAAGAGAGTCGAGGTTGGATATTGGATGCTGGCAAACAATGCTGGAGAGTAAAATGGGGGATAAGGAAATGGTGAATGAACTGAATAAGTATTTTGCATCAGACTTCACTGTGGAAGACACTAGCAGTATGCTGGAAGCTGCAGGATGTCAGGGGTTAGAAGTGTGTGAAGTTGCCATTACAGGGGAGAAGTTTCTTGGAAGTCTGAAAGGTGTGAAGGTAGACAAGTCACTTGCACCAGATACTGTACACCCCAGGGCTCTGAACGAGGTGGCTGAAAAGTCTGTGGAGGTGTTAGTAATGATTTTTCAAGAATCACTAGACTCCGGAATGGTTCCGGAAGACTGGAAAATTGCAAATGTTACTTCACTCTTCAAGAAGGGAGAGAAGCAGAAGAAAGGCCAGTTAGTCTGACCTCAGTGGTTGGAAAGATGTTGGAGTCAATTATTAAGGATGTCTCAGGGTACTTGGAGACACATGATAAAATAGGTAGAAGTCAGCATAGTTTTCTCAAGGGAAAATCTTGCCTGACCAATCTGTTGGAATTCTTTGAAGAAATAACAAGCAAGATAGAAAAAGGAGAATCTCTTGATGTTGTGCACCTGGATTTTCAGAAGGTCTTTGAAAAGGTTCAACACATGAAGCTGCTTAACAAGCTACGAGCCCATGGTATTATAGGAATGATACTAGCAGGGATAAAGCAGTGGCTGATAGACAGAAGGCAAAGAGTGAGAATGAAGAGAGCCTTTTCTGGTTGGCTGCTGGTGACTACTGGTGTTCCACAGGGGTCATTTTTGGGACTGATTCCTTTCATGTTATATGTCAATGATTGGGATGATGGAATTGATGGCTTTGTTGCAAAATTTGCAGATGATATGAAGATAGGTGGAGGGGCAGGTAGTTTTGAGGAAGTAGAGAGGCTTACAGAAGGATTTAGACAGATTAGTAGAATGGGCAAAGAAATGGCAAATGGAATACAGTGTTGGAAAATGTATGGTCGAACAAATGAAAGGTTTGACTATTTTCTAAATGGAGAGAAAGCACCAAAGAACTGAGGTGCAAAGGGACTTGGGAGTCCTTGTTCAGGATTCCTTAAAGTTAATTTGCAAGTTGAGTCTGTGGTGAGGAAGGCAAATGCAATGTTAGTGATCATTTCAAGAGGACTAGAATATAAAAGCAAGTAGGTAATGTTGAACTTTATAAAGCACTGGTGAGGCCTCATTTGGAATATTGTGAACAGGTTTTGGGCACCTTTTCTTCAAAAGAATGTGCTGAAACTGAAGGGGGTTCAAAGGAGTTTCATGAAAATGATTGCCGGATTCTATGGCTCATCATATGAAGAGAGTTTATTGGCCCTGTGCCTATATTCACAGGAAATCAGAAGAAGCTGTGATGACCTCATTGAAACCTATCAAACATGAAAAGCCTTGATAGAGTGGACGTGGAGAGGATGTTTCCTATTTTGGGAGAGTCTAAGACCAGAGCCTCAGAATAGAGGGGTGTCCTTTTAGGACATAGATGAAGAGGAATTTATTTAGCCAGAGAGTAGTGAATCTGAGGAACTCTTTGCCACAAGCAGCTCTGAAGGCCAAGTCTTTATTTATATTTAAGGTAGAGGTGGATAGATTCTTGATTGGTCAGGGCACGAAAGAATATGGGGAAAAGGCAGGAAATTGGGGCTGAGGGGGAAATATATCAGCCATGATGAAATGGCAGAGCAGACACAATGGGAAAAATGCTCTAATATCTCATGGTCTTTTGGAAGTTCATGAGTGTCAGGGCGCAGAAGAAGTGACCTCATTTCATCTCATTTCTAAAACCTTCTGTACTTGAAGATCATCATCACCATCCACTTGACAAGGTGCCATACATGAGGCTGCTTAACAAGTTAAAAGCCCATTGTATTACAGGAAAGATATAAGCCTGAATAGAGCATTGGCTGTTCAGCAGGAGGCAAAGAGTGGGAATAAAGGGAGTCTTTATTGGTCGGCTGCCGCTGACTAGTGGTGTTCCACAGGGGTCTGTGTTGGGACCGCTTCTTTTGACGTTATTTTTCATTAATTGTTGGTGAGGGGGGAAGAAGGGAGGTAGGAGCAAAAGTTGCACAGAAAATGCCCCGATACAAGGATGGATGGATGGGGAAAAATGAATGGATCAGGGAGTTATGGACAAATAGTACTGGTTAGATATTTGTTATAGAGGAAACAAAGGGCTTTAAGAGCTTTCTATTGGGGTAGGTGTTGTAGAAACGTATAAAGAGATGACATCCATTGTGAAGGCGTAATGCGCGTTACAATGATGTATCAGTAATATTATTAGAGCACCAGTGATCTGTGTTCAATTCCGCAGCTGTCTGTAAGGTGTTTGTATGTTCTCCATGTGACCGTATGGGTTTCGTCTGCATTTTCCAATTTCCTCCCACATTCCAAAGTCACAAAGGTTTGTTGGTTAATTGGAAACATGGATGCAATTGGGGGCTGTAGGCTTGTTGGACTGGAAGGGCCTATTACTGTGTGTTACCTCTAAATAAAACAATATGCTAAGATGGAGTACTGGGGAACCAATGAATCATAGCTTGTAAAATTGATGGAGAAAATATGAGGTGCTCCAAATGTTAGAGGGAAAGATCTGTGCATAGGGAGACAGGATGGATTCCAGGTATGAAGAAATTCATTAAGTAGTGCAAGAGCAGGCAGAAATTATGCCCTATTGGGACAGTCCTCTTTGTGGATCCTAGGTAAGAGATAGATGAATGACGTGTAGGGCTGGGCACCATCAGGTTGGGTGCAATGGAGGGGATATCTGAAATGATGAGATCTGTGACACACTTTGGATGCTGCTTGACCCTGTGGAGTTTAAATCCTTTTGTACGATCCATAATCAAGATTCCATTCCCCGCCATAATATGAAGCTTATTCACAGTTGTGCAAGTCCTCATCTATGTCCTCTTGAGCTCTGGACATCAAGCCTTCATTTACTCATATTCCATGTTTCTATTGAGTGTAAACTCAGGGATTCATCCCCTCTGCCATAATATGTTTTGTTCCTCTGGTTCACTATAATCTTCACCAAGCCCCATTGCTTTTGTTTCCTGAATGCATTCATTTAAAATCTCCATCTTGAATTATTGGTCTGTCAATTACCTCATTTCATCTCATTTCTAAAACCTTCTGTACTTAAAGTTCATCATTACCATCCACTTGTCTAATCTTCATTGCAATTATCCCACTATTCAGAAATCTGTCAGTCTTCTACCTTATGTACTCTACGCTTTGAATTTTCCCCATGAAATCCCTCTACCTCATTATCTTGTTCCTCACCTTCAAATGCATAATCCGAACTATTTCGCATCCACGTCTTTATTCATATACCCACACTCTCTTCCAGCTACTGGTTGGCATGCATTTTGCCTTCAAACAGAGCCTTACGACAATACTATATTAGAGGTGTTTTAGAAATGCAAATTGCTGTATCAAATAGGAATAGAATGTTAGTCTACTGTCACTCCTAACTGAATCTGATTCTGTTCCCACAAACTTTTTTCTCTGACTGTGCTTGCTTTGATATTTGTTTCTGCAGATAAGAAAATAAAAGCATTAATTATTTATAACACTCCTCTATGCTGAGTTACAACTATTCCTTGAAACTTCACTGTACCACTGAACTGATATCCAGTGGTTTGTGCTGTGATCCTCCATATAATGAGTCTTGGAGTGTGACGGTAGTAAAATTAAAAACAAAGGCCAAGTGTTTCCTCATAGATAAGTAGGAGGGGAAAACATTTTCAAAGGTGTTACCTTAGTCAGGGTCAATAAATTCCTAACTATAAGCTCAAGGTTTATTTACCTCTGCTCTTGATTAACTGTGAGGGAACATGAAAGGATCTTTTGACATTTTATATGTATAGGTACGATGGTTCTGAGCTCCTTGCTGTTGGGCATCTGGAGGATTGATTTCTCTTGTATGAAGGAAATAAAGACCTTAGTTAAAATAATAACTTTCAGGATATCCAAGAGCATGTTCAAACCAATAAAGCACAATTATGATATTGGGATTTAGGTAATCTAGCAAATATGGCAGCCAATGTATGCAAAGAAAACTCCTACTAAGAAGTGTGCTAATGGCTGATTTTTTTCAGTGAAAGTTAGGGAATAAATATTAGCCAGAGTATTGAAGAGCACTGCACTGTTATCCTTTGAAGTAGTAATGCTGAGATGTTTTTACACCTAACTGACAGTGTAGACCTCGTCTCACTTATTATTTAGCTTAAGATGTGCACATTTGGCAATGGCAATCTTTCAGCATGAGATTGTCAACGTGGATTCTCTGCTTAGGTCTCCAGGGTGTAATTTGAAAGCATAATCTCTGATTTGGGGATTAAAGTACTCATGCAGATATCAGAAGCAATATGGCTGTGTTTGAAAGTTAAAGGTATCGTTCAGACTTGCAGAACTCCATCTTCACTTAAGGCTTTCTTTTCTTTGATACATCAAGCATTTAGATGCTGCATACCAATCTGTTGTCTGTGGATGTAGATTGTGCACAGAGTATAAGCAGAAATTCTCAAATGAATGATTGTAATCTGAGATTTAAAGGAAGTTTTTACACACGATGAATAAAGCCTTAAAATAGAGCTAAAAGTGGCATTAAGGTACAGGCTGTCCCCAGGTAATAAAAAGGTTGCGTTTTTACATATGCCCTTATGTCAATTTTATCCATATGTTAGAAAATACACAAAAACACAATACGGTAACTATTCCTCCACAGTATTGTAATTATTGGAATCAAAAGCACATAAGACAGGTAAGAAAGAATAATTATGAAAATGGGAAGAGAGGAAACTAGTTCTGCTATTTGCAGAAAGAGAATGTGACCATATAGAGTTAATAATAATCTTATCTATCCTGTTGGAGTATAAAGATTGCTTTTCCTTCTCTCTCTTCTTCTACCTCCTTATTCAGACTTTAGATATCAGCAACGATGCAGCAGTTGGTAGTATTAATCTGGTTCAGCATTTTACTTAATACAATGCACTCAGTCCATCAGCTCAATGAGCAATTCCATAAGGTCCATTCCCCTTCTCATTATTTCCCTTGTAGCCCCATAGTTTCTTGTTTCTTTTACACGCCCACCAAACTTACCTACACAAAGGGGTAAGACTACAATAAGGAGTAAGTTGCAGTAGTCAGTTGAATCACCTGCATGATTTTGGGAATTGGAAGGTAATTGGAACAGTTGCTGAAATCTTGTGGCACAGAGAGAAGATGCAAACTCCAAAAAGACAGTTGAGGTTCGGGGTCAATCCCAGGCCCAGGACGTCTAATACAACAGCACAAATTCCCATGAACAATGTTAGACCATTAGATATACATAGAACATAGAAATTTACTGTACATTTCAGGCCCTTCAGCCCACAATGTTGTGCTGACCATGCAACCTACTCTACAGTAGAATTGGGCCATTCAGCCTATCAAGTCTGCTCCATCATTCAATCATTAATGATTTTTTTTTACCCTCTCCAGCCTTCTCCCAGTAACCTTTGACACCCTTACTAATCATGATCCTATCAAGTTCTGCTTCCAGCAGCCATCTATGGCAATGAATTCCACTGACTCATCACTCGCTGGCTAAAGAAATTCCTCCTCATCTCTGTTCTAAAGGGATGTCCTTGTATTTTGAGGTGATATTGAAAATATCCTCTGCATCTTCAATCTTCTTGGCCTTTTAATATTCTATACGTTTCAATGAGATCTTCTAAACTCCAGCAAATACAGATACAGAGCTATCAAACACGCCTCATATATTAACTCTTTCATTCCCAGAATCATACTCATGAACCTCCCTGTTCCATCTCCAATGCCAGGGCATCCTTTCTGGATAAGGAGACCAAAACTGCTCACAATACTCTAAATGCAGTCTGACTAATGTCTTATTCCATTCTTCTTGAAATTAATGCTAATGTTGCATTTGCTTTTCCCACTACTGACTCAATCTGCAAGTTAACCTTCAGAGAGTCCTGCATGAAGACTCCCAACTCCCTTTGCATCTCCAATTTCTGAATTTACTTCCCATTTAGAAAACAGTCTATGCCCTTATCCTTTCTACCAAAGTACAAGACCATAACTTCCCTGAACTATAGATGTGCAGTGGGAAGTGTATGGGAACATCAATACCTTTGAACAGAAAATCCTATAAAAGGTATTGGATTTAGCCCAGTACGTAATGGGTAAAGCCCTCCAAACCAATGAGCACATTGACATGAAACACTGTTGTAAGGATGCAGCATCTATCATGAAAGATCCTCACCACTAGACCATGCTCTTTTATCACTGCTGCCATCAGGCAGAAGATACAAGTGCCTCAGGACTCACAACCACCAGGTTCAAGAGCAGTTGTATTTCAACAGTTTATTGTCTTCTATGCTCTTGCTCTTTCATTAATCCTGTTTAAGGTTACTATTCTACAGATTTGCTGAGTAGGTCCACAGGAAAAAGTATCTCAGGTTTTATATAGTGGCATGTATGTACTCTGATAATAAATTTTACTTCGAACTTTTGAACTTTTTCCGAAAACTACATTCAATCTGCCACTTCTTTGCCTATTCTCCTACTCTGTTCCAGTCCTTCTGCAGACTCCTGCTTCCTCAATACTACCTGGGACTCCACCTATCTTTGTATTATTTGCAGCCTTGGCCACAAAGTCATCAATTCTGTCAATTAGATCATTGACAAATAACATGAAACAAAGTGGTCCCAATATTGACCCCTGTGGAACACCACAAGTGACTGGCAGCCAACCAGAAAAGGCCTCCTTTATTCCCACTCATTGTTTCCTGCTGGTCAGCCAATCATCTGTCCATGCTAGTATCTTTCTGGTAATACCATGGGCTTAGATCAATTTTAGGAGCCTTATGGGCAGCACCTTGTCAAAGGCCTTCTGAAAATCCAAGCAAACAACATCACTGAATATCCTTTTCTGTCCTGCTTGTTACTTCCTCAAAGAATTCCAACAGATTTGTCAGGCAAGATTCCCCCTTAAGGAAACCATGCTGACTTTGGCCTATTTTATCATGTACCTCCAAGTGCACGGAAACCTCCTCCTTAAATAATGGCCTCTAACATCTTGTCAACCACTGAAGTCAGGTTAAACGGCTTATAACTTCCTGCCTTTTGCCACCCTTCATTCATAATGAATGGAGTGACATTTGCAATTTTCCAGTTTTCAAGTTTCTAAATCTAGTGATTCCTGAAAGATCACTATTAATGCCTCCACGATCTTTTCAGTGACCTCTTTCAGAACAGTGGGGTGTAGTGTATCTAGTCCAGGTAACTTACCTATCTTCGGACCTTTCAGCTTCCCAAGCACCTTCTTCTTAGTAATAGTGACTATGCTCACTTCTACCCCCGACACTTGAATTTCTGGCATATTTCTGGTATCTTCCACCATGAAGACTAACACAAAATACTCATTGAGATTGTCCCCCATCTCTAACCTTCTATTGTCATTTTCCATTGGTCCAATATCCACTCTTGTCTTTCTTTTACTCTTCATATGTATGAAGAAACTTCTGGTATCCTCTTTTATAGTATTGATCAACCTACCTTTATAATTCATCTTTTCTTTGCTTATGGCTTTTTTAGTTGCTTTATGTTGGTCTTTAAAAGCTTCTAAATCTTCTAGCTCCACACTAATTTTTGCTATATTACATGCTCTCTTTTGCTTTTATGCTGTCTTTGACTTCCCTTGTCAGCCACAGTTGCTTCATCCTCCCTTTAGAATGCTTCTTTTTCTTTGGGATGAACTGATCCTGTACCTTACGAATTACTCCCAGAATCTCCAGATGTTGCTTTTCTTCTGTCATATCTGCTATTGTCCATTTCCTATCAACTTTGGCCAGCTCCTCTCTCATGCTTTTGTTGCTCTCTTTTCTCCACTGTAGTGCTGATACATTGGACTTTTGCTTCTCCCTCTCAGACTGCAAGGTAAATTCTATCATATTATTATCTTAACCTCCCTAATCAAGTCTGGTTCATGACATAACATCCAATGCAGAACTGCCTTTTTCCTAGTAGTCTCAACTACAAGCTGCTCTAAAAAAAATCTCATAGGCATTCTACAGATTTCCTCTCCTAGAATCCAGCACCAGTCTGATATTCCCAATCTACTTGTACATTGAAATTCTCTATGACTATTGTAACATTCCCCTTTTTACATGTGTTTTTTCTTTCTCCCTTTGTAATTTGCAGCCCACATCCTGGCTACGGTTTGGAGACTTGTGTATAACTTCCATCAAGGTCTTTTAACCCTTGCAGTTTCTTAACTGTACGTAGAAGGATTCTACATCTTCTGATCTCATCTCTGCTTTCAAAGAATTTGACTTCAGCTTTTACTAACAGACTCATCTCACCCCCTCTGCCTATCCTTTTAATGCAATGTGTATCCTTGGATATTAACCTTCCAACTGTGATCTTCTTTCAGCCATGACATAACACTAACCACAATGTCATATTTGTCAACTTATAACTGCACTACACAATCATCTACTTTATTTTGTATATTGTGTGCATTCAAGTATAAAACATTCACTCCCATATTTATCACATTTTTCAACTTCGTCTCCACGTTGCCTGAAGCTAAATTCTTATCCCTTTCTAAACTTTTTGTCCCTTTTTATTCTGAAGACTTCACAAACCCCTCCTGCACACTCTTTCCCTTTTATTTTATCCTCACTTTTCCAAACTGTCGAAAACACTCCCCTACTATTTAGTTTAAAGCCATATTCACAGCCCTAGTTATGTGATTCACTAGGGCCTGGTCCCAGCATGGCTTATGAGGAGTTTGACCCATCTAAGCAACTCCCTGCCTTCCCAATTATGTTGCCAATGTCCCATGATTTTAACCCTACTTCTCCCATACCAAACTTTAAGCCACACATTCAGTTCTCTGATTTTATTAGCCAGTTTGCATGTGGCTAAGGTAAAAATTCATGGATTATTCCTTTCTTGGTTCTGTGCTTTAATTTACTTCCTAGCAGCTCAAAATCCCTCAGCAGAACTTCTTTCCTTGTTCTTCCTATGTCACATGGACCACGGCAACGGGATCTTTCCTCTCCTTCTCCAAATTCCTGTTGCCTGCAGATCAAGTGAGATGTCCTGAACTTGGACACTAAGTACCGTAGACTACATAGCCTTCTGTGTTCTTGTTCTTTGCAATAGGATTGTGTCTATTCCCCTGACAGCACTATCCCCAATTACAAGTGTATTTCTCTTCTCCCCCCTCCTCTGGGTGGTTCTCTGAATCATGAGCTCCCCCAATGGCTGGTCTGCTTAAACCTCACTTCTTTTTATTGGCTCAAGTGAAATTAATTTTAAGATTCCTGCTCTCATATGGATTTTGCTCTCATGACTCCGATGTTGCAATTCAGTCTCTGAATTGGGATAGAAAAATACCCAAGTGGGTTTGGAATATTCCTGTATGCCCAGAAGCAGGAATACATTTGTGGATGTTTTTTTTCACATTTCTCAGAATTGACCTGGCTATTTTTGCAGCATTCTCCATCTTTCCCTTGGATTAGGAATAGGTAGATAATCAGAGTTTTGAGAGTGAACTCCTAAAAAAATTGGCAAACAACCTCAACTTGGTGTTTTGAAAGCTGAGGGGGGGACCAGACAGGAGTTTACAAAATTATGAGAGGCGTAGTTCGTGTTTTTAGGCAGTCTTTTTCTTAGGGTAGAAATGTCAAATATTGGAGGGCATAGATTCAAGGTAAGAATGGGAAAGATGAAGGGGGATGTGTGGGGTAAGTTCTTTCAGCAGTTGCCTGGAACATGTGGAGGTAGTGGAAGCAGACACAATATTAGGATCCAAGAGGCATTTAGACTGGCACATGAGCATGCAGGGAGGGCAGGAAAATGGATCCTGTGCATTTAAGTAGGTTTAGTTTAATTTGGCATCATAGTTGGCACAGGCATTGTGGGCTGAAGTACCTATTCCTGTGCTGTACTGTCCTACATTCTCTATTTATCCACATTAAATCATGGGTCATTTTCTCTTACAACTGCATTTGTAGTTAGAATGCTGAGCCCACAGCTTGTGAATGACAACATGTTCAATTAAGACCATCTATTTCCAGGAATTTGGAAAAATTATTGACTGTCACCAGGTAGTTTATGTCATCATTTGTAAAAATGATCTACTATAATTTCTTAAGGTCTCTCCAACATCTCAGATTGAAAAATACGCTCCTTCTGCTGCCTTGCCTCTCTCGATCTGCATGTCAAATATTTGTTTTTGTATTCATTCCTGGTCTGTTTTATGACTCATCAGTTCCCTTCAAAATGTTTTTCTCTCACACACAGCATGTGAGGTGAGCATGCACTCTCCTCACAGATATCAGTACCATTACTCCGCCACTTCTGAAGGGCAAACCTTCATAAATGCAGAGCTCACCTTAAACATGGAAGTATGGGACACAACAGTTCGGAAGCTCTGGCAGCTTCTCTGTTCGTCCTCTCTTGACGACTATTTGTGATACTTGGATCAAATGATATGACTTGGCTTAGCCTCATCAATGGCTTTAACATGGACAAATCCATCAGCAATTTCACTTTATCATCTCTGTCTTTTCAGCTGGATGGCTCAATGTGTCCGTGATGTATATTCTACTTCCAGGGCGCCATTGAAAAAGGCGACTTCTGTGAGCAGCTCTGATGAATACCATCAAATTATCCCATTGCTACAGCTGAGAACCAATACTGTATCTAAGGTCTGTATAGTTAGTAACATTGCTTTAACGTGACTAAATATATATATATACTTACTGTAATTCACAGTTTTTTTCTATTTAATCATTGTACTACTGCCACAAAGTTAACAAATTTCATGACATATGCCGATGATATTAAACCTAATTCTAATTCTACTTTCTGAAAGTAGACAACCTGTGCATTGTACTTCTATAAGCATAGAATAGTTGTAGTCTTTTTGGGGCTGGATGTATCCTCTGCTTCAGAAACACTTCAAGGGCTGTGTGATCAGACAGCACATGGATATATCTCCCACTTCTGTGCTGATGGAACCTCTCGCACCCAAATATCACCGTCAATTTCATTCCAATTTGAGCATAGTCAGTCTCAACAACTGTTAGAGATCTGCTTGCATGTGCTGGAGACCAACAGTTTTGGATCTTAGTTGACCTAAGACCCCTTTTCCCTTTTCAAAGCATCTGCTTGTAGCATCAATGAAATAGCTCTACTGAGTCATTGAACTGCTGGTTCATGATGTCCACCCTCTTTACTCCTCAGCAGTCTCTCACCTTTCTCAAATAGTGAAGGAATGTGATTAAGAAAATACATATCCTAGGATCATGCCCACATCAGTAGGTTTTGATCATTCTGTGAGATCAGTTCGAACAGATCCTTAGCTTGTTTGGTTTATACATACAGTTTACCTCCCAAGAGGTGGGAGTGTTTACCCGTGTGGTAATATTTGCCTCCAGCTGTCTTGTAAGCTCGCCTTTCAATTTTTCTCCTTCTGTGATTGGAACAAGTCTTGGAGAATTTACTTCTGGCTATTTACTCTCAACTCATTCTAGATCAGGGGTTCCCAACCTGGGGTCCATGGTACCCTTGCTTAATTGTATTGGTCCATGGCATTAAAAAAGTTGGGAACCCCTGTTCTAGATGTTTTTTTCCATTTCATCAAATAAATCCTCAGGTGCAGCCAGCATCGGTTTCCTTTTGATCCTGATAGGGTCTCTTCGGGTTCTCTGTCTGGATTGTTAACAGATTCATGCGTTGTTCTGCACAGCTGCCTTGCTCTTTAAGTAAAACAAATTTCATTTCTTTCTCTGATTTTACTTTTCAGCTATTACTTGTAGAACTTTCATTCTCAACATATGTTATTTCTTCAAACTTTATTACTTCTCTTAATATTTTATACATGATATTATGTATCGTACCTCTGTCTAACTTTATTTCCATAGCAGCGAATATTTGTGTTGGACTTTGCTTCTCCTGCTGTTTGCTTGCACACTTCTTCTTTGCCTGTTTTCAAGGCCATGGATTTCATCTCATATTCTCTTTTAAATATCACACATGGTCTGCAGTGAGATTGTCTGACACTGTGAAGTGTACTTGTTCCTTTGTTGGTATACACCTGCTTCCTACTAGTTCTCTTTGTACTTTTTATTCATTTTTTCATATTTTCTTTTGACATAGAAGATGAATCAGTCCATGGAGTCTAGGTTGACTGTGGTAAAGCAGCAATGTTGCTGCGCTGTTATTTGGCTGTAATTCTTTCTCTTTCAAATGTGCATCAAGCTGCTTCCATTTCATCTACCCACCTACTTAGCTTTAACTTGCAGCAGCCAAATAATCAACCAGTCTTCATGCGTTCTGGGATGTGGGAGATCATGGAGGAAGCCATGTGGGTCACTGGGAGAACATGCACATTGGCACAGCACCTGAAGTTGCTGGAGTCCTAACACCTGTACCACACTGCTTGGATGAAGGAGACGATGAAATATGATCCATCTGTTTATATTGGTAGTATAACTCCCCATTTCCCCTTCTGCTATTTATGATGTTTTCCACAATACTTCTGTTGTTCCCTGCTGTGCTTCATTTGACTGAATGGACAGAATTGTGTTGTCCATTTTCCAGCTCATCAGTTCTGGGTTTGGACAGCTCTCAGGCCCAATAGGATTGAGCACACTTCACCAAGTTCGAGTCCATTTCCCCTTACACCCGCTTGCTAAACCTTGAATTTCACATACAATCCTGTCATGGATCAATGAGTCCCTCAGGGATCTGAAGGTAGAATTTGCAGACAGCAACTTCATTCAAGTTTTTGTCAAATGTTTCCCTATTCACCTGCTATCTCTGAAAAACTTAAATCTATCCACCCTTTCATTCAGTGGATGATTGCAGTAATTCCCAAAGGTTTTGAGTACCTCTTTCAGCATCTCACTAGTAGCCCAGTTGGTTGGTGGAGCTCTCTGCCTTAGTAATCAATCAGAGCCAAAGCATCTTTGAGTATAATTGCTCCTTCCATTGATTTTGTTTATTTATTAAGTGTGCCTCAATATTGAGATACTGAAGTGGCTTTATAGAATAATAATGAAATGGGAAATAGGGAAACAACAGTGTCCATGCCAATCAATATCATTCTGACAATAATCACAACACTCACAAACAGGCAATTAATCCACAAATGTACCTTCTAAAATGCAAGTCAGTGATGTACTATCTAATTAAAGACATCCAAGTTTGGCATTTTCAGTCACTCAGGCATCCATCTACCACACACTATCCCAACAGAACCTATCCAATATTCACATAGCAATCAGTACCCCATTCAAGCAGATGAATCCTAAAAGATTCATCATACATTCTTGTTCTCCTTGAAACAAAGAATGTACTGTTTCTCAATAAAAAATTATTGCTCTAAGGAGATTACATTTGAAGTTGACATTGAATGCTGATTTTGTTGACACTAATTTGAATTATTCTAACACCAGTAGCTTGTTCTTCTGCTAATGTGCATGTTGTTGCATTCTTTGGTTTCTTGGTGAGCTATTGTATAAGCTGACTTTGATTGACTTACGAACTAAAAATGAGTCTTCCTCCATCTTGGCAGTATTACAATTGTAAACACCATGGCATTGCAATAGAGGATAGTATGCTACTTAGGAGTCTTTCTTTCCCTAGGAAACCTGTCATATTCGTAAGAAAGAAATGGAGGGATACAGAAGAGATTTAGTTTAATCTGGCATCATGTCTGGTGCAGATATTGTGGACCAAGGGCCTGTCAATGTGCTGTTCTTTTCGATGTTCTATGTCTGGCATCATAGACCTTGATGATGTTCAATGCATATTCAGTTGTGGAAGGTCACTTTGTGAAAGGAACTTTGACCATTCAGCTTATCTGTGTCCTGATAATTTTATATCCATCTGTAAGGTCTCCCCTCTGCCTCTTATGTTCCAGGGAAAACAGTTGCAGTTTATCCAGTCACTCTTTATAACCCAAGCCCTCCAGTCCCTTTAACATCCTTGTGAAACTTTCCAGACTACTGAAGCTAGATCCTGAGAGATGCACCTATCACCTTCCAGCTAGCCTCCTTCTACCTCCACCTTTTTATCCTGGCATCCTCTCTCTTCCTTCTCAGTCTGAAACATCAACTATCTATTCATTTCCACAGATGCTGCCTGACCTGCTGAGTTCCTCCAGCATTTTGTGAGTGCTGCAGTAGTTTTAAATGTTAATGGATATTATTCCATGTACTTCAGTGAAAGGGGGAAATAAATGGTTGAATAATATGACCCTTTCCTTATCAATGTGGGGTGTCCAAATTTGCTGCCAGAGCTGTCTGCACAGGCATTATTACCAGATGCATCTGTGAAAAGCCTACCTTGTAAAGTAGAAGTAAAAACACTGAAGTTTTCATTGGTCCAGGCTTACCAAAAGTAAAGTTCTAAAGGCGTTAAGAAATATAAAGCTAATTATCTAAAATCCCCCCAAATATTTGTGTATCATGCCTCAGTGGTTTATTACCTGCAACCCTATCATCAGCATTGAAATTCATTGGGTTGCAGATTATAAATATAGTCCAGTCGCAGGTAATCCATCAGTAGATGGACGAGACAGGTTTAGCATTGCAGACTTCTTCTATTTGTAGCAATGGCGCAAACATCCAGACTTATTTCCATGTAAATAACCAAATGTCATTTAGAACCATCAACATTTATCAGCAAATATCCAGTCACCTAGCTAAATTTTGTGTTTTGTTGTTTAGATTTTGGTCTTTGTACTTTGTCCTGCTAATACATTCATAGCTTAATGGCAACTTTGGAATTGCATCTTCCTCATTCACTATCTTTAGGATCAAAGGAAGGACCATTTGATATTTGCATTGTGGCAAAAATCAAGCCATCTATCAAGAAAAAGAATTTCAAGCAATCGGCAGTACATTGCAAAGCTACTTGCATTCTTATGGCCATTAGTATGCTGTCTGCATTTTAAAGCACATTATGCACATAAACAACTGTCAGTTTTCAGGTAACTTTGTCCTTATCTTGTCAGTCACCGCAAATGCAGAACGCAGCTGAATTAGTGTTAGCTTTCCTTCTGAAATATAATGAAGTCAAGCTGAATGTATTGGCTGGTATCAAAAGTGTCTAAAGTTTGATTAGCATGGTATCAAGTATTCACACTATTCTAATTGGAGCGATATCCTGCTGAAATGCAGGTGATTCCTGAAAGTCAGGCACAATTGCGTCACCTACCAACTGAGACGTTGAAGCTTTTCTAACATCTTGATCTTGTACTATAGGAAGAAAAATAACTGATTCAAAATAAGCAAAGGGATGTCATTTATTCTAGGCTATTTTAGATGTTTATTTTCCTACAACATGTTCCCAGTGGTGTATTGTGCTGCGCATGTATAACACTAAATAATGACTTCATGTCACAACATAATTGTAAAACAAATCAGAGAGATTAATTTAAATCTACTTCAATCCACACTTCAGGCATTTTCGAAATATATACCTCTTTGACCCACATTGCAGAGTCATTCTGAATGCTTTACCTCATTTAGATGATTGCAGTCGGATTTTGTCTGAGAAATGTGGGAATGTGCTCTAGATTGTTAGTACAAGAACATGAATCGCCTGTTGCAATGTTTACAAAGATTGCCACAGTAATAGGGTACAGCTTTTTGGAATGTAACTTTGATTTAAGCCATCTAAAGCCGAGTCCGCGTAAACCCACGAGTGCTTCATTGGTTCATAGCATGTATTTACACAGTAGACAGGCAACCAATTAACTACCCAACCAACCTCCCCCCAGCACAGTTGCAAACTATCGCAGACTCATTTGTCCTCTGCTTTGTATGGTCATCTTCCCCATTCCCTGGACAGTACATCGCAGGTCGCAGTTGAAGGCACAGTGTGTGAAATTCTTACTTTTGGATGTTCCTGCTTCTAAGAACCATACAATGCCTATCTACTGGAGAAAAGAAAAAGTTGGACTATCAATAGGGTTAACAGCAAGTAGTCAAGAATAGCTGCTTTCCTTCAACCAGGTGTTTCTAACCTATCCGACTAAAAAATTAATCACTATGGTTTAGCAACTTATAATCACCTATCACTTTGGATTAAATTTAACTTCATTTTCTTTTGCTGTAATTGTATTGTTTCTTGTAAAAATGTGTACAATTTGTTTAATTTATGGTTTCCTTCTGAATAATGCTTATAAAATTCTATGTGATTATGAAGCTGCTGGCAGTTAGTTTTTCATTGCAACTGGGCATACATGCACTTGTGCATATGACAATGAATTTCACTTTGACTTTGTCTTTTAAGGACAGACAAGTGTGTTGAACCCTAGCCAGAATGAGCCGAGGCTAATGTTACTGGGTGCACAAGGCAGATATTCATAAGGAATATAGCAGCCAATTGCCAAAAAGCCACCCTCCTATTACCTCCATACTCTTCATTCTTCAAAGGGCAATGTTGGTTATGATCTCAGCATGACCCATTGGAATTTAGAAATCAAAGGATTTTGATCTCAATGCGCACAAAATTATTGGATACCTATTTGGACTTAAAAGGATAAATCACCAAGTTATCGCAGTGTATTGGAAAAACCTGTGTGTTGCAAAAATAGTTATAAATTACATTGAATTAAAAGACGTGCAGCACCAGGCAGGAAGCATGAGCTGGAAGAAGTTATGTTTTTGTTAAACTGGAAATCTATTAATTATTTTCTAGCTTTTCTACATTTACTAACCAAGATCATTTTTATATTTAAAAAGACTTGGAATTTTACATTTAGATGGTCAGAGGACAATATATATTTCTCAACACTCTTAATAAACTTACAGCGGCATTATTAAACAAACTCTAACAATAATCTATATAAAGTGATTAAAACATTGTCAATGTGATATAGATAAGGAGCATCTTATGTGGCATGTGATATGCATATTTTCATGCACAATGCTTTTGTTCTTTTAAGAAAATGTTTAATTTGTGTAAAGTAATTATAGCTTGAGTCAATGGATTGACTTTCTCAGAAAACTTGATCATATCTGTCACAAACAATGGAAAATCTGCAGATGCTGGAAATCTAAGCAACACACACAAAATGCTGGAGGAATTCAGCAGGCCAGGCAGCATCTATGGAAAAGAGTGCAGTCAACGTTTCAGGCTGAAACATCAACCGTATTCTTTTCTATAGATGCTGGCTGGCATGCTGAGTTCCTCCAGCATTTTGTGTGTGCTGCTTGGATCTTAACGGTGTTTGGATCTCTGCAGCTATCATTAATTCTTGAACATTAGAATTTGTGATGTCCTGATGCAACTCACTGTTGCTTTAATCCTCTAATTCAATGATTGCTTTTGTAATTAGTTCTGAAATAAATTTGTTATACATAAAAAAGAGGTGGGGGAGTGGCATTGCTAATCAGGGATAGTATCACAGCTGCAGAGAGGGAGGACCTCACGTCGGGAGTGTCTTCTGAGTCACTGCGAGTGGAAGTCAGAAACAGGAAGGGAGCATTCACTCTATTGGGAGTATTCTATTGGCGCCTACCCCCCAATAGCAACAGAAGCACTGAAGAACAAATTGGGAGGCAGATTTTGGGCAGATGCAAAAATAACAAGGTTGTTGTTAGGGCGAGACTTCCCTGATATAAATTGGCACATCCTCACTGCAGAATTTTTGATTTGCGTAGAATTTGTTAGGTATGTTCAGGAAGGATTCCTGACTCAATGTGTACACGGATTGAAGAGAGGGGAGGCTTTATTGGATTTGATTCTTTAAGGTTGTTATAGCTGGGGGTGGTAATAGGGACAAGCTCCCACTTTGTATTAGATGTTTCCAATGGTGTGCGCCACAAATAGCCTTTGACAACCAAGTCCTGCTGCTGGTGTTCAGGTGTGACTTAGCTACTAAGCCCAGTGGAACCGTTTCTACTGACAGGAGAAGGGGCAAGGGTGGGTTACTGGCACCATAAAATCAGATGCTTTGGGCAGATAGGGCTTGTCAGCCATGCTTGGCTGCTCATCTAGGAGAAGGAAAACTCTGATTTCCGTCCTCTGCTGCCTTGCGGCTATACCCACTCATGGGGAAAGCTTCGAGAGTATACCCCAAGGGAAAACTCTGGAGCTGGAGTCCCTAAGGCAGTCTTACATTGTGTTCAGTGCTGTTCGGCCACTCCTGAAACACTGCTGGATCCAAACTGTATTGGAACTATATCGGTCTCTGCCGTTCCTTTGGGTTCATCAGATGTGTGGAGAGAGGGAGCTTGCTACATGGGCAACAGCTTGCTCTCCATATTGTACTGCCCAGGCTTGTGTATCTAGACAGCTAGGACACAATATCCATGGTCAACTCTGACTGATGGAGGCCTCAGACTATGACTCGAGGCAATGAACCAGGTCAGGAGTCAGATTGGAGGACCTGCTGGGAGGTCCTTAATGAATATTTTGCTTCAGTATTCACCAGTGAAATGGTCCTTAACAATTGTGAGGACAGCAAAAAACAGGCTGATTTGCTAAAACATTTTGACATTAAGAAAGAGGATGTGCTAGAACTTTTGAAACATTTTAGAATAGTTAAGTTCCTGATGCCAGATGGAATGTACCTTTGGTTACTATGGGACATGAGGGAAAAGCTTGCTGTACCTTTGGTGGTGGTCTTTACATCTTCACTGGCCGCAGGAGTAGAACCAGATGATTGGCAGATGGCAAATATTATTCCTTTGTTTAAGAAAGAGAGTAGGGATAACCCTGGGAATTGTAGACCAGTGAATCTTACTTCAGTGGTGGGCAGATCATTCAAAAGGATACT
The DNA here is from genome assembly GCF_048418815.1 of Hemitrygon akajei. Classification (NCBI taxonomy): domain Eukaryota; kingdom Metazoa; phylum Chordata; class Chondrichthyes; order Myliobatiformes; family Dasyatidae; genus Hemitrygon; species Hemitrygon akajei. Next base: position 67,377,267 of record NC_133133.1, read on the forward strand.
TTGAGGCAGGATTTATGAGTATTGAGGGAAGCATAGTCTGATTAGGGATGGTCAGTTTGGCTTTGAGAGGGTTAGGTCATGCCTCATGAGCCTGATTGAACTCTTTGAGGATATGACAATGCTCATTGATGACGGCAGAGCAGTGGATGCAGTGTATATGGACTTTAGTAAGAAGTTTGATAAGGTTCCCCATAGTAGGCTCATTCAGAAAGTCAGGAAACATGGGATCCAGGGAAACTTGGCTGTGTGGATATAGAACTGACTTGCTCATAGAAAGCAGAGGGTGGTAAGTGATGGAGATAATTCTGCTTGCAGTTCAGTGACCAGTGGTGTTCCATAGGGATTTGTCCTGGGACTTCTTCTCTCTGTATTTTTCACAAAAGACTTGGTTGACAAAGTGGAAGGGTCAGTTAGTAATTTTGCAGGTGGCAAAAAGTTTGGTGGAGTTGTGGATAACTTGGAGGGTTGTTGTGGGTTGCAACAGGACATTGACAGGATGCAGAGCTGGGCAGATGGAGTTGAACCCGGAAAAGTGAGAAGTGATTCATTTCAGAAGGTCAAATGTGAAGGCAGAATACAGGGTTAACGGCAGGATACTTGGCAAAGTGAAAGAACATAGGGATCTTGGGGTCCATGCCCAGAGATTCCTCAAAGTTGCCACACAGGTTGATAGGGTTGTTAAGAAGGCATATTATGCATTGGCCTTCGATAGTCATGGGATTGAGTTCAAGTGCCACATGGTAAAGTTGCAGCTCTATAAAATCTGGATAGACCACACTTGGAATACTGTGTTCAATTCTGTTTCCCTTATTATTGGAAGGATGTGGAAGCTTTAGAGAGGATGCAGAAGAGATTTACCAGGTTGCTGCCTGGATTAGATAGAATGTTTTGTGATAGGTTGAGCAAGCTAGGGCTTTTCTCCTGCAGTGAATGAGGATGAGAGATGACTTGATAGAGGGGTACAAAATGATAAGAGGCTGCGATAGACTGGATAGCCAGAGACTTTTTTCCAAGACAGAAGTGACTGGGGGCACAATTTTAAGTCATAGGGAGGATGTCAGAGATAAGGTCTTTACACAGAGAGTGGCGGGTGTATGGAACTCACGGGGGTGGTGGTAGAGATAGATACATTAGTGACATTTAAGAAACTCTTAGATAGGCACATGGATGATAGAAAGATAGGGGTTACGTTGGAGGGAAGGGTTAGATTAATCTAGAGTAGGTTAAAAGGTCAGCACAATATTGTGGGCTGAAGGGTCTGTACTGTGCTGTCATATTCTATGTTCTACATTCTTCATATTCCTCCTGTATGTTTTGCTACATCACTCGCTGCATTTATGAACACTTCTAACTTTTCTTCCAATTCTATCAATGTATCGTTCAGTACTCCATATTATCACATCAATGCTTCACCTCTGCACATACTAATATCGCAAGATTGATACTATTATCAGTCTTAGAACACTCTCTTTTATCTTTTGCTCAAATGGCTTCTTGCATTCTCTTTTCAATGAACAATTTGAATCTGTTTTTATTTCTGCTTAGTTGCTGCCACTCTGTCTCTTTCCCAGGTCAGGTTGAAGTAAGTTCATGTGTGTTTGTTTGAAATCTGTAATGCATCAACAGCTTCTGCAGTGGAGTTGGCGTTAAATAAGAAATTAGTTAAACGCCATTCATAATTAGGCACAACAACTTTGAACGCTTGTCTCTTTAAGGGTTATTTGAGAATACATGTAGTCCTTGCAGACAACAGATCTGCATGTTTATCATGAGTTGTTAAAATTGATCTTACCTTCTCAACTGGATATTCTGTTTAGCATTCAGTCCCAGGCTTTGTACTTCAATCCATTTGGACTGCATGCCAACAAAGGGCTTAAAAATTATAATTTCCTTTCTGACATGGAAGTGGCCACGATAGTCACTTCCATGTTTTTCGTAATTTCACTGCATTCTGGGTGAACCTTACATGTTGACAATAATTCTTCCAGATCTGGCAACATCTGGCCTGTGCATTATACTTCTGGCTATAGTCTTATTTGTAATGCCAAGTTTCCTGAGCATAACTGATTTAAGCTTGATCTTCTCAGGACATTGGGGATGACGATTCTGCATCTTCATTGCAGACCTAACTGAGCAGAGGACAATTAAAATTATAATTACTTTAAAATCATCTGTTGTAATAGGGTGACATAATTCACATTTGGATCTTTATCTGAATGTCTGAGAGTACACAAATAGACCTGTTTCAGAAATAAAATTGACTTGTCTCAATGATACGTGTAGTGTGACTAGAAAATCATTATCTAGTCGTAAAGTGAAGATTGTGTTCTCTCTATCTCCATCAGAATCTTTCTGTAGTAGTCTGTAGAAAGCAGCCATCCTTGCATTGTGTTTGAAAGACCAATACTCAGTGAGTAGTCATGTTGTGAAAACAGAATCACTTTCTGGAAGCTGACACTGTTGGAGTCACTAAATTTGGACCAGGAGTGGCTGTTAGTCGTTTGTGATCTGACACTAGAATAATAGATTTAATAGAAACTGGAGAAATGTCTTCATTCCAAAAATGATGCCTAGTATTTCTTTTCCTTTCTTTTAGTAATTCTATCCACTATAATTTAAAAACTGATAGCTCAAACACCGTCAGCAACTCTTGATCTACATACATGTTGTAACCATAGTCTGAGACATCACATGTGAGGTTTAATGTTCTAAGAATCTCATAATATTTGATAGGGAATCATACTAAGCTCTGTTTGTTAATGTCATATCTCTCTATTGATTTTCATTCAATTTAATGTCTTCTTTCTTGATAAGCCTGCTGTTACAGTAGAGTAAGCATTGCTAAGCCTGACAGAAATATGGTGTAATGTCAAACGGTAGAAAGCTGAGGGTAACTTTACTGAATAGAAGTCTGTAAGCAGTGGTGTATCACAGGAATATGACTGTGAATTTTATGGTTTGGCATAAATGCTTGGATGAGAATATAAATGGTCTGATTAGTAAGTTTGCTGAATTCTCCAAAAAATGGTGATGTTGTTAACATCAAAGATGGTTGTCTAGGGATACAAAGGGACCTATGTCATCTGGAAAATTGGATGAATTGGTAGAGATGGAGTTTAATCCAGACAAGTGTGAGTTAATGAATTATGGGATTGCAGAGACATGAGGAGCTTTGATTATAGACAATAGACAATAGGTGCAGAAGTAGACCATTCGGCCCTTCAAGCTTGCACCGCCATTTTGAGATCATGGCTGATCATCTACTATCAATACCCGGTTCCTGCCTTGTCCCCATATCCCTTGATTCCCCTATCCATAAGATACCTATCTAGCTCCTTCTTGAAAGCATCCAGAGAATTGGCCTCCACTGCCTTCCGAGGCAGTACATTCCAGACCCCTACAACTCTCTGGGAGAAGAAGTTTTTCCTTAACTCTGTCCTAAATGACCTACCCCTTATTCTCAAACCATGCCCTCTGGTACTAGACTCTCCCAGCATCTGGAACATTTTTCCTGCCTCTATCTTGTCCAATCCCTTAATAATCTTATATGTTGCAATCAGATCCCCTCTCAATCTCCTTAATTCCAGCGTATACAAGCCCAGTCTCTCTAACCTCTCTGCGTAAGACAGTCCTGTCATCCCAGGAATTAACTTTGTGAATCTATGCTGCACTTCCTCTACAGCCAGGATGTCCTTCCTTAACCTTGGAGACCAAAACTGTACACAATACTCCAGGTGTGGTCTCACCAGGGCCCTGTACAAATGCAAGAGGATTTCCTTGCTCTTGTACTCAATTCCCTTTGTAATAATGGCCAACATTCCATTAGCCTTCTTCACTGCCTGCTGCACTTGCTCATTCACCTTCAGTGACTGATGAACAAGGACTCCTAGATCTCTTTGTATTTCTCTCTTACCTAACTTTGCACCGTTCAGATAATAATCTGCCTTCCTGTTCTTACTCCCAAAGTGGATAACCTCACACTTATTCACATTAAACGTCATCTGCCAAGTATCTGCCCACTCACCCAGCCTATCCAAGTCATCCTGAATTCTCCTAACATCCTCATCACATGTCACACTGCCACCCAGCTTAGTATCATCAGCAAACTTGCTGATGTTATTCTCAATGCCTTCATCTAAATTGTTGACGTAAATCGTAAACAGCTGTGGTCCCAATACCGAGCCCTGTGGCACCCCACTAGTCACCACCTGCCATTCCAAGAAACACCCATTCACCGTTACCCTTTGCTTTCTATCTGCCAACCAATTTTCTATCCATGTCAATGTCTTCCCCCCAATGCCATGAGCTTTGATTTTACCCACCGATCTTCTATGTGGGACCTTATCAAATGCCTTCTGAAAATCGAGGTACACTACATCCACTGGATCTCCCTTGTCTAACTTCCTGGTTACATCCTCGAAAAACTCCAATAGATTAGTCAAGCATGATTTACCCTTGGTAAATCCATGCTGACTCGGCCCAATCCTATCACTGCTATCTAGATATGCCACTATTTCATCTTTAATAATGGACTCTAGCATCTTCCCCACTACTGATGTTAGGCTGACAGGTCGATAGTTCTCTGTTTTCTGCCTCCCTCCTTTATTAAAAAGTGGGATAACATTAGCCATTCTCCAATCCTCAGGAACTGATCCTGAATCTAAGGAACATTGGAAAATGATTACCAATGCATCCGCAATTTCCAGGGCCACCTCCTTTAGTGCCCTAGGATGCAGACCATCTAGACCTGCAGATTTGTCAGCCTTCAGTCCCATCAGTCTACTCATCACCGTTTCCTTCCTAATGTCAATCTGTTTCATTTCCTCTGTTACCCTATGTCTTGGCCCATCCATACATCTGGGAGATTGCTTGTGTCTTCCTTAGTGAAGACAGATCTAAAGTACTTATTAAATTCTTCTGCCATTTCTCTGTTTCCCATAACAATTTCACCCAATTCATTCTTCAAGGGCCCAACATTGTTCTTAACTATCTTCTTTCTCTTCACATACCTAAAAAAGCTTTTGCTATCCTCCTTTATATTCCTGGCTAGCTTGCGTTCGTACCCCATTTTTTCTCCCCATATTGCCTTTTTAGTTAGGTTCTGTTGTTCCTTAAAAATTTCCCAATCATCTGTCCTCCCACTCACCTTAGCTCTGTCATACTTCCTTTTTTTTAATGCTATGCAATCTCTGACTTCCTTTGTCAACCACTGTGGCTCCTTTCCCCCCTTTGAATCCTTCCTTCTCCGGGGGATGAACTGATTTTGCACCTTGTGCATTATTCCCAAGAATACCTGCCATTGCTGTTCCACTGTCTTTTCTGCTAGGGTGTCCGTCCATTTAACTTTGGCCAGCTCCTCCCTCATGGCTCCATATTATCCTTTGTTCAACTGCAACACTGACACCTCTGAGCTGCCCTTATCCTTCTCAAATTGCAGATAAAAACTTATCATATTATGATCACTACCTCCTAATGACTCCTTTACTTCAAGGTCGCTTGAAATCCTGTTCAAATCCTGTTCATTACATAACACTAAATCCAGAATAGCCTTGTCCCTGGTCGGCTCTCGTACAAGCTGTTCCAAGAATGCATCCCTTGGGCACTCTACAAACTCCCTATCCTGGGGTCCAGCACCAACCTGATTCTCCCAGTTCACCTGCATGTTGAAATCCCCCATAACTACTGCGACATTACCTTTGCCACATGCCAATGTTAACTCCCTATTCAACTTGCACCCAATATCCATGCTACTGTTTGGTGGCCTATAGACAGCACCCATTAGGGTCCTTTTGCCCTTACTGTTCCTCAATTCTATCCACACTTCTCCTGATCCTATGTCCCCCCTTGCAAAGGACTGAATCTCATTCCTCACCAACAGGGCCACCCCACCCACCTGCCCACATTTCTGTCCCTACAATAGCACGTATACCCTTGTACATTCATATCCCAGGTCTGATCTCCCTGCAGCCATGTCTCCGTTATCCCAACAACATCATAGTTACCCATTCGCACCTGAGCTTCAAGCCCATCTGCCTTATTTCTGACACTTCGTGCATTCAAATATAGAATTTTTAGCCCATTTCTTCTCTCTCTGTTTGAATCTCTGCCTGTTGTGCTTAACCCAGCTCCCCGAACTCCCATCGGGCTATACGCCCCTAGAATTTTGTTGCCCTTCCTAAATTTACTTATTCTTTCTTGCATGATTAGCATGCAAATTCATAGTCCCCCAAAATGGTGCCAGAGATTCATGAGAGAAGGTTCACAAAAATGATTCCAGGTTTGTCATATGAAGACTTTTTGATGGCTCTGGACCTGTATTCACTAGAATTCAGAAGAATGAGAGGTAACCTCATAGAAACCTATTGAATGATGAAAGGCCTTGATAGAGTGGATGTGGAGAAGATGTTTCCTATGGTGGGAGAGTGTAAGATCAGAGGACACAGCCTCAGAATAGAGGGGCGTTCTTTTAGAACAGAGATGAGGAATTTATTTAACCAAAGAGTGGTGAATCTGTGGAACTGTTTGCCCCAGGCAACTGTGGAGTCTTTATGTATATTCATGGCAGAGGTTGATAGATTCTTGAATGGTCAGGGCATGAAGGGATATGAGGAGAAGGCAGGAAACTGAAATGGTGGAGAAAACCATATCTTATGATCTAATGGAGATAGGTAGGACAGTGATGGTTAGGAAATTTGACATGCTTTCTTTTTATAGACTACGGCATTTTATTATGAGTTGGAATGTATTGCAAATGGTTGGTGAGGCTGCATTTGGAGTTTTGAGTACAGTTCAGGACAACACACTACAGGGGAGATGTGTTAGCATGAATAAGAGTGCAGAAAAAATCCATCAGGATTTTGCCTGGAATGGACGTCTTTAGTTAGGAGGAAGGAATAGACAGTCTGCAACTGCTTTCGCTGAGGCTGAGGAGTTAAGTTATAGGGGCTTATAAAATCATGAAGTGTTTTGACAGAATAGTTAGATCGTTTTCCCAAGGTAGCAGAGTCTCAAAAGACAGGCACAGGTTTAAGGTGACAGGGCAAAATTTCAAGGAGATCTGAGTGTAGCAATTACAACATATCATAGGCTTTGCATAGATACATGGACAGGGTAAGAGTTGAGGGATATGGGCCAAATGCAGGCAAATGGGATTAGTGTGGATAGGCATCAGAGTTGGTATAGACTCTGACTACCTAACCTATCTGTGCGTCTCATAATTTTGTATTTTCACTCCTCCTCTCTCCCCCTCTCCCCCTCGCTCTCTCCTTTCCCTCTCTCTCCCTCTCCCTGTCTCTGTCCCTGTCCCTGCCTCTGTCCCTCCCACTCTCCTTCCCCACTCCGTCCCCCTCTCCCTTCCCCTCTCCTTTCCCTCTCCTTCCCCTCCCCTCTCCTTCCTCCTATCCCTCTGCGCTTCTTCTTCTCCTTCCCCTCCCCCCTCCCTCCCCCTCCCCCTCCCCCTCCCCTTTGAGCAAAAGATCAGGGTCAAAAAAACTCAAATTAAATCCACTGTTTCAATGTTAAAAAACAATAAAACATGAAAACTTTGGGGGGGGGGGAAATACTTTTTATAGGCACTGTATCAGTAGGGATGGTGCCTATTGAGGTTAGGCAACATCAGGTCGAGAAGCCTGACAACCCGAGCCAGCCCTTGACCTTGATTACTACCATCCATATGCCCTTCACCACTGGGGAGAAGCAGGGCTGCCCTCACTTATAGTGGCATGTGGGAATTCAGAATTCCGATGCAAACACAAGGAAGTAGTTAAAATTCTCCAGATGCATTCCAAAGATACAGTATACACATACTGGTAAAAGCAGAGTGCCCGAGGAATATGTGGGACAGTATGGCCTAGGGAGTGCAGGATGGTACATGGGCAAATACAGGAATGTCAGCAATGAAGAGAGATGTCGCTTCTTTAAAGGGGATGTGAGGCCGTGACTGCGGGGAAGTGAGAGTAACTGGGGAACAATAATGTCAGTGATTCAGAGAGCTGATGAGCCAGCCATAGATTATGCAGAATGTAAATACAGATAGACAGATAGAGTCTTTATTGATCCCAAAGGAAATTACAGTGTCACGGTAGCATTACAAGTGCACAGATATACAAATATACAAATATTAGAAAAAGGAGTAAGAAAGAATAAAAAATAAATTACTTCAAGCTGTTCAGAAAGAGGGGTTCATCACTCCCCAGCTATAGGTTGACTCATTATAGAGCCTAATGGCCGAGGGTGAGAATGACCTCATATCGAGTGTATGAGGAGTATTCAGGGTTGGATGATCCAGGGAGGGATGACCCAGTCTTCCTGAAAATACGGAAGGAAGGCCTGAGCTCAGCCCACCAGGAAGTTTTGGTCTTGGGAAGAGTGTGGTGGGATTGACCTACCCCACAATAGTATCTTGGGCCAGTGAGAAAGACCAGAGGAAGGGAAAGAGAAGTCATAGAGTAGCTGCTGTGACATCACAGAGGGCTTGCTTTGTGCGCCAGCAACCAGGGTATCTGGCAAGGAACTGCTGGAACAGACGTTGGAAGATGAAGAAGATGATCAGGGTACTGGTGGAGGCAGTGTCCTGAAAAGAGAGGAGAGTGTGAGAATCACTCACCAAAGCAGACAGAATCCACAGCAGTGCCCGCTCTTCCTGATTTGACTGCTGAATAGTTTATAGAGCTGGTGATCTCAGACAAACGACTGATGGCAAACTCTATTGTTAGTAGTGGTCATCCAAGGATGTACACAAAAGGCTTATTCGGGGGCCGACAATGTCAAATGTCAGTGGACATGGTGCCATCAATATTGATAACTGGTCTACTCTTGCTCATGACTGAAGAAGTGATTTACATTACCAGTGCAGGAGGTGAAACAATGAGGGCAGAGAGAAGTCAATCCCTGGTACTAGAGATTGAGGGAGTGCACCTTCCTGTAGATTTCTGGGTCTGTCCAAATAACGAGAGTACTATCCTTAGAATAGTCGTCCTAAGGGAGGCAAGGTCCATTACTGATTATAGAAAGGGAGAAATAATATGGACAAGTCAGGGCTGCAAACATGTACAACCAATAGAGTTACTCAACCTAGCCAACATTGCTGCAGTCACTCCAATCATCAGGGACCGGGGCCAAGATGGTGTCTATGGATGTCAATATGGGCTAGGCGCAAGCAAGATTGTTGTTGAGTGAAGATAAACTCATTTAAAATAGAGGGGGACCTGCATAAACCCCATCAGCAGTATCCTAGAAAAGTAATTGGCCTGACAGCCATTCAGAGTATAGTGAAGAAACTAAACCACCAGGAGATACTAAGAGAGACTGTATCAACCACTAACTCGCCTATATGGCCAGTAAGGAAGCCAGCTGGATCATATCAGTTAACAATAGACTATACCGGCTTTAATAAGACCATGCTGAGATCGCATCCCATTGTGGTGAGACCTGTTACAATCCTGGATGGCCTTTCTCCAGATAATAACATTTTATCACTAATGGATTTTGGGGGGCTCCCTTCAGCACCGGAGTCCATGATCAATTTGCCTTCATCCTGGGTAAGCAGCAGTATACGTGGACAAGACTTCCCCAGGGACTACACACTATCCCAGCCATTTTTCATTAGATCATGGTACAGACTTCGGAAAAATTCAATCTAAAGTCCTACCGGCCAACAATCTTACAATACGCAGATGATCTATTAATCGCTTCAGAAGAGGGTAATGGGTCTACTCAATTACCACTGTAATTTCATACCAGGGTTCTCAGCACAAGTGACTCCAATGTAGACTTTAATTGAAAAAGGGAAGCCCCACTATAAGATGGGAGCCAGATGAGGAAAGGGGAGGGTTTGCTCACAGATGGATAGAACCAAGGTGGTGCTCTGAACGAATGTGGCCTGTGTTGGTGAACAGTCTCAGTGGGGTAGCCAGTGAAAACACTGGACCCAAGTTAAAGTATACAACTCACCTTCTTGTTGTCCCCACAGACAGAGCAAGAGATCAAGTGTACGCGGTAATAGTGTCATTACAGTGAACCTACCAGGCGGCTGCATCAGGCTTGACCATACCTGATGAAATCAGACCCAGAGCAAAAGCAGAAGACACTGAGAGAATGTGACAGAAAGCTGTGAACAGTGTGTTATAGTATAATGGTAATGGCACTCTGTTGCTGTTGACCAAGGAATTGGTGATATGGTCAGCAGAGATGGCATGGAAGATAATGGAGAAGTCTGGCTGCTCTAGCAGGTTCATCACGATTGTTCGGCAGTACCACGATGGCATGATGGTGAAAGTTTTGGATGATGGTGACGAGTCAGAAGCCTTCCTAGTGACGAATGGTGTGAAGCAAGGATGCGTTCTCGCCCCTACACTCTTTAGCATGGTCTTCTCTGCTATGCTGAATGATGCCTTCCGCGATTGTCAGGATAGTATACGCATCAGATACAGGACTGGCGATGGGCTATTCAACCTCCGGCGTCTACAGGCTGTTACAAAGGTAAAGGAGACCTCTTATTCGCTAATGATTGCGCTCTCAATGCCAGCACAGAGCAGAAGATGCAGCGAGGCATGGACTGCTTCTCACGAGCCTGTGACAACTTCGGACTTACAATCAGCACCAAAAAGACCGAAGTTATGTACCAGCCTGCACCCGGAAAGCCCTACCAGGAACCACACATCAGAGTAAAGGGGCAGAAGCTACTGGCAGTCGACAGCTTTACTTATCTGGGCAGTACTCTATCACGAGTGGTGAACATAGATCAGCAACAGAATTGCAAAAGCCAGTGCTGCCTTTGGGAGACTCTGTGAGAATGTATGGGAGCGGAGAGGACTCAGCCTTACCACCAAGCTGAAGGTCTACCGAGCAGTGGTTCTCACCGCCCTCCTCTATGCCAGCGAGACCTGGACTGTCTACAGCAGACACGCTAATCAGCTCAACCACTTCCACTTAAGCTGCCTCTGAAGACTTCTCCACGTCCGATGGCAGGACAAAGTCCCAGACACGGAGGACCTGGAGTGGGCTAGCACCCACAGCGTCTACACCCTCCTACAGAAAGCCCAAGCCAGATGGGCTGGCCATGTCGTCAGGATGTCTGACAGTCGACTACCAAAACAGCTGCTGTATGGAGAGCTGAGCCAGGGCAAGCGCTCAGTTGGAGGGCAGAAGAAATGTTTCAAAGACTGCCTCAAAGTGTCCCTCAAAGACCTCAACATCAATCCCAGTAGCTGGGAATTGTTGCTCTCGACCGCCCAACCTGGTGGAGCAGGACCACTAAAGGAGCGTATGCAGCAGAAATCAGACGCACCGCAGAGGCTCAGAGGAAACGCGCTGCGCGCAAGGCTCGAGCTACCTCCACTTCCACTGCAGCACCTTCCCTCGTGTGTCCCACATGTGGGCGAGCGTTCAGGGCCCGGATTGGCCTCACCAGTCACCTCTGGACCCACAGTCACAAACCCTCTACCTGACAGAAGTCGTGGTCGTCTTCAACTCCGAAGGACGAACAACAACAACAACAACAATGGCACTCTGTAATGGACAAGGGAGAGCCAGTGGATGTAGTGTACCTGGACTTCCAGAAAGCTTTTGATAAAGTCCCACATAGGAAATTAGTGGGCAAAATTAGGGCACATGGTATTGGGGGCAGAGTACTGACATGGATTGAAAATTGGCTGGCTGACAGGAAACAAAGAGTAGTGATTAATGGGTCCCTTTCAGAATGGCAGGCTGTGACCAGTGGGGTACCGCAAGGTTTGTTGCTGGGACCGCAGCTGTTTACAATTTTCATTAATGATTTAGATGAAAGGATTAAAAGTAACATTAGCAAATTTGCCGATGACACAAAGCTGGGTGGCAGTGTGAAATGTCAGGAGGATGTTATGAGAATGCAGGGTGACTTGGACAGGTTGGGTGAGTGGGCAAATGTCTGGCAGATGCAGTTTAATGTGGATAAATGTGAGGTTATCCACTTTGGTGGCAAGAACAGGAAGGCAGATTACTATCTAAATGGACTCAAGTTAGGAAAAGGGGAAGTACAATGAGATCTAGGTGTTCTTGTACATCAGTCAATGAAAGCAAGCATGCAGGTACAGCAGGCAGTGAAGAAAGCTAATGGCATGCTGGCCTTTATAACAAGAGGAATTGAGTATAGGAGTAAAGAGGTCCTTCTGCAGCTGTACAGGGCCCTGGTGAGACCCCACCTGGAGTATTGTGTGCAGTTTTGGTCTCCAAATTTGAGGAATGACATTATTGCTATTGAGGGAGTGCAGCGTAGGTTCACAAGGTTAATTTCTGGAATGGCGGGACTGTCATATGTTGAAAGATTGGAGCGACTGGGCTTGTATACACTGGAATTTAGAAGGATGAGAGGGGATCTGATTGAAACATATAAGATTATTAAGGGATTGGACACACTGGAGGCAGGAAGCATGTTCCCGCTGATGGGTGAGTCCAGAACTAGAGGCCACAGTTTAAGAATAAGGGGTAGGCCATTTAGAACAGAGATGCAGAAAAACTTCTTCACCCAGAGAGTGGTGGATATGTGGAATGCTCTGCCCCAGAAGGCAGTGGAGGCCAAGTCTCTGGATGCATTCAAGAGAGAGTTAGATAGAGCTCTTATAGATAGCGGGGTCAAGGGATATGGGGAGAGGGCAGGAACGGGGTACTGATTGTGTATGATCAGCCATGATCACAGTGAATGGTGGTGCTGGCTAGAAGAGCCGAATGGCCTACTCCTGCACCTACTGTCTATTGTCTATTGTTGGTTGTTGAAGGCGGATGATTAGTTGTATAGCATAGAATAGAAAAAATATTGGGGAAAATAGATGGGAAGGGATCTGATTTACAGCGGAGACATCAGATTCTTTCTACAACTTCAATGGCATGGCAGACTGAGAAAGAGGAGAAATTGCACATAGCATCTGAAGGTAGTCACCCCCAGCCTGAACGGGGAGTGAATACAAATGTGCTGGGTCCTTTCAGTGGCTGGGCCAGTGATCGAGTGGATAATCCAGAAGGAGGGTGCCACTGGGGAAGTTGTTCATACGGAGACCACCCCAACCCCTCTTGGACATCGATGAGAGGGCCTGTGAGCCAGATACATTTACATTGCTGGTGCCTCTGAAAAGAGAGTAACCACTGGTAGACACAGAAAATGAATGGGTGAAGATAAAGAACGTTTATAAACCAAAACCGGTCTGTAGAGAAGGAGGCAACAGGCATATAAATGATGAAGCTACAATTTTACTGTTGGTCACATTTTTGGAACAATTTCTGTTTAGTCTTTAAGGTTAGCCATTAAAGATGATAGTGTAGGTGCAGATGCACGTAGAGTAATTGGGGGTTGGTTTCCAAAGCAGGGCATTTTTGCTGCCCTATCAGATTAAATCCTCCTTAAGGTTTTTCCTTTCCTGGAACAAATTTATTTTCATCCAGGGCCAAGAGGAGGGACTGTTAGGGCATATTTTATAAATATATAGCGAACATTAACTTTGACAACCAATCTTCGGATCTGAATATGAAATGTAGATTAAATTTAAAATGCAACTCGGAACAATAAAGTGTAGACCAGAAGGCAAACACTTAACAGATATTGTCTGCATATGCATGAATGCAATCGACACTACATTGCATAAATAGAACTCATACAGCAGTAAGTAACACTTCTTCTGGGTATGTGGGTGGGAAGATCCAAGCATTTGAAAACTACATTTAACTCAGAAGAAGCATAATGAGGGCATTGTAACTATAGAAATTGTCCTGTTAATGTTGTTCTTCAACATTCAAAAATATGCTGTAATGTTGGATTGGGGAGTTTCTGTCTCTCTCCCCTCCCTCTCTCTCTCTCCGGAATGACTACAAAAGGATATCATCTTATTTGTGAGTGTGAATTGAACAAAGACTACTTTATGTCTACCAGCTGTGTCTCTTTGGTGACTTTGTTCCTGTTACAACATATGTCATCTGCAAACTTACTAATCAGTTCTCCTTCATTCGTATCCAGAACATTTACATACAGATTATCATAAACAACAGAGGTCCCAGCACTGATCCTTGTGAAACACCACAAGATTTCCTTGTGGAAATCTTCTCTTAATCTTAAATGTGTTTCTGGAACTGTTAGAGCTTGCAATTTACAGTTTGGAGACTGACTGAGTGAGCTAGCGATCTGCTGTCTCTGAGAACATTCCAGGAGAAAAGCCTGAGCCTCATGGTGAAGCTTAGAGGTGGGGCGCGATCCTATAATCAACTCCATTTTGCTGATTAAAGTGTTCGTTAATGGGCAACTAAAACGTTCAGGACGATTGAAACATAGAGGCGAATGTGAAGGTGAGCGAGACTTCAGTGCTGACTACCTCCTTCTTGTCGTGCTAGGATGGTGTCTGTGGGTGATGGTCTGTTGCTCACTGGTGCCGGATGAAGTGTCTGTGCGTGACTGCTATTGCCTGATGCTGCTGGATGAGATGTTTGTGTCCAACCACATTCGAGTGGACTTGGATTGGACTGGACTCTTTTTTTGTCTTATGCCTTTTATATTCTGTGTTTTTGCCTGTTCTTTCTTGTTCTTGTTGCTGGCTGAGCGATTTCATTTGGGGGGGGTGGTGTTGAGGTTTGCTGTTCTCATGGTTTGCCAATTTGTTTATCTGCATGGGAAGGGTGTTGATACTCTTGTTGCCATTGGTGCAGGAGGGTGGATGGTTTTCTGTGAATGAGTTTCATGGTTTTCTTTGTTTCATGGCTATCTGGAGAAGACAAACTTCAGAACTGTATACGGCATACATACTTTGATAATAAGAGAACCTTTGAACAGCAGTGTCACAACTACCAGTCACAGAAACAGCCCTCCACCCCACTACTCATGGTTTTGTGTAATCAAGCCCATTTTGAATGCAACTTACTAACTCTCTGTGGATCGCGTCTGACTTAATCTTCTCAACAGATTTTAATTGATTTTGCTTTGGAATTTCTCTCTCCCTACTGGATAAATTTATTTTTTGTTGAGGTGTGACAATGCTGCCACTGCTCTGGTTTACTGTTTTGGGATTGCAGTTATACACAATGGCCATATACCCCTTCTTCTGACTTTGTGCCCTTTTAGGAGTAGGTGTGCACTGATTGTCATTACAGAAGCAGTAAATATTTGTACTAATGACGACATTTTGAGAATTGAATGTTCATTTATGCCTTCTATTTATAATCTGCATTTGTGAATTTTAATGCCATTTCCATCAAGGTTACAATTGTGGAAGTCAGGTTAAATGTAAGATTTTGTGTGCCTAGCAATTTTACTGAATCCACCTTTTAAGGCCGACACAAATCTATTCTGCAGAGCAGAGTTAAAGAATCACCTGAGCTGCATTTCAAAAAATCCTTTATTGTGATATTATATTCACTCACTGTTCCTTGATTCCCCATGTCAATCTATTTTAAATGCCTGTGGATTGAAGTAATCCTCTCATTTCAATGGATGAAATACCTGGCTCTGTGTGGACGACTGACCCGTGATAGGTCTCAGACCAACCTCTGTCAAGGGAATTTTAGAATTTATTTAAATCTTACATCCATCCCACAATGTGAGGGAGAAAAAATCTTTGTGTTATGACTCTGTTACAATGTACAGACATGTGAATTTAAAAGTCTAATGGCCTGTAGAAAGCAGCTGTCCCGTAGCCTATCATAATCCCATCATACTCTATTATGACAATGTTTGATGTTCTACATTCTCATTATGATCCTTTACTTCCAAAAGTAATTGTAGTGGAGAATATTTCTATTTTCTCCATATATATCACAAAGGATTTGCACGTTTGGTTGTACAACGTAACAATGCCTAAGTATACTGTCCATGTTTATTCTCTTTTCAGTCTAAACAATGACACTGCTGGATTCAAAGCTTCTTTGCACAACATTCAATTTTCCTGCAGTTAATTCTCCCATGCTTTCTCTAGTTTTGGTGTCTCTCTGTTTCTCATAACTACTGACTATTGCTATCTTTTCATAGTTGCCGCTTGCTGCTTGACTCTGGTGAACTGATCTGCAATGTACTAACAGCTGCTGAAAAGTTCCACGCTCTAGCCATCTTCTCTGCACCAAGTGCAGAGCATTAAGTTTAGTTGATTCTCCTTTCATTGCACTCTGAGTTGCAAGTTCCCAGCTGTATTCTCTTGTCTACTGTATTCAGTGCTGTCAATCATTGATCGTCAATAGGCTCTTCAAAGATCTTCTTCAAAGTGCTTCTCTTTGTATATCCTGGCCCTGATGCACATTGCTACTTTTGCTTGACTATTCTTGTCACTGGTTGAAGTGTATTGAAAAGTGATCTGTGTGCAATCATTGTAGAGCCAGAGTGTACTGCAATAAATATGCTACAGTAGACACTTCTTCACTGAAAACCAACAAAAAATATCTAATGTCTAAGTTGTTTATGTCATAAATATGATAATATCATTACATCACCAGCACATATGAATGATTGACTTATTTATATATAAACATGTCACCGAAGCTCATTCTGTTGTGAACAATTAGGTTCAACTTCGTACGTTTGTCAGAGAAAGAGATGGGGTTACTGGCCTCTGAAATGGAGCTCATGCTGGGACTGAAGGTAATGTCTTTCTTATAATCAATGTGTTCTGGTGCATGCGAGCTGAGCTTTGTCGGTATACAAATGGAAGCTTGTTGGTTTTTTCAGGAAAGTGAAAAAAACAAGCATGTTTTGAGCTGCGGGAGTGCAGGGGGAGGTGGGTTAGTGGGTATGATGAACCGTGGGATTGTGTCTGATCACGTGCAGACCAAAACTTTTCGGGTATTATTGACATTAAGAATTGGTATTTACTGACAGACAAGCAAATAAGCAAATTTAAACAGAGAAATACAGCTACATTTATTTAGGGAGGGAAGTCCGATCACTGACTTGTGTACTGATATCCACACCTGGACTTTGGAATGAGAGGTCCCTCCCAGGTTTGAATCCGATGGCTCCTTCCACGCTTTTCATTTGTGCTGGGTTGAGCATCTAACTAGCAACTCAACCTCCGTAAAAGAGACAAACACTAATGAAATGGGAAGGTTGCTGCCCGATGAGCCAAACAATGTGTGGGAGGAACTTTGTAGAAAGAGAAAAAAACAGACCTGTTATGTCACTTTTCTGTCTGTGATGTAGAGTTCTGAGACTTAAAGTATTGAATGCCTTCCCCTTCCCACTGACGCTGCCTGACAAGACCACAGTCAATCTGTGTTGGCAGCAACATCTCTAGCTCTATTACACTGAGCATCAGCACCCTCCACCCCCAGGGCTGCGTTCTCAGCCAGCTGCTGTTTGCACTGCTAACCCCAAAAGATCATGTTCGCTGATGACACAACAGTGGTTGGCCTCATTAATAACAGTGATGAAATGGTGTACAGAAAGGAAGTAGAGCAGCTGGTAAAATGGTGCAGGCACAGCAACTTGAGTCTCAACATGGGAAAGACTAGAGAGATGATTGTGGTCTTCAGGAAGGTGCATGCTGAGCACTCCTCACTGCACATAAATGACCCCTCCGTGGAGAGAATTGGGAGCACTATGTTTCTGGGAGTGCACATAATGGATGATCTCACCTAGTCTTTCAACACCATTTCTTTAGTGAACAAAGAACAACAGCAGCTCCACTTCCTATGGAGATCGAGACAAGCGAGGTCATCCCCACCCCCGTCTCCCCCAGCATTCTAACAAATTTTTACAGGAGGACCATTGAGAGTGTCCTGACTAGCTGCATCACCATCTGGTGCAGGAATTGTGAGGTATATGACTGCAAGGCCCTACAAAGGATTGCAAAGAATACTGAGAGGTCTCTCTTCCATCCATCCATAATATTTACCAAGAGTGCTGCTTACATAGGACCCTTAGCACTGTCAATAATCTCTCCCATCCGTCCATCCATCTCTTTAACCCACTAGTATCAGGCAGGAGGTACCGTTGTATTAGGACCAGGATTGTCAGGATGGGAAATAACTTCTTCCCCCCCTCCCCGTCCCCCCCAGGCTGTGAGACTCCTGAACTCCCTGTCACCACTCAGGGTGCACCACGTATGAAGTGTCTGTAACATTATACTGCTTACTTTTTAACTTGTGTATTAAATGCACCTTATTATTTCTTCATTTATTTGTGGTAATATTATTCTATGTGTTGTGTGTGTGAGTTATATGTACTGTGTTGTGCACCCTGGTCTGGAGGAAAATTGTTTGGTGGTATACATTAATATATTGCCACATGTGTATAGTTGAAATGACAAAAAACTTGAACTTGGATTTCCAGCATCTGCTGTTTTTTTGCTCTCTCTCTTCTAAAATGGAAATGAGTATCAGGAATGGGCCATTCAGCCTTTGACCCTGCTTCCTCATTCAGTCAGTTTTCTCATCATTCCAATTCAATACCCCTGCTCTCACCCCATATCCCTTGATCCTTTCAGCTCCAGGAACTCTATCCAGCTCCTCCTATGAATCCTGATCATTGGATTCCCTTCCATCAAGATCATCCTTCCTCCATCCAGTCTGTGTAGTTCTTTTGGAGATCCCCTTTAATTGTTCCAAATCCTTTGGACTATAAGCCTAATTGACCCAATGCCTTTCATATTTTGGTCCTACCACACAAGGAATCAGCCTGCTGAAACTTTGTTGCACTCCCTGCATAGCAGGACCATTCATCTTCAGAGAAGGTGACAAAACTGCACACTCTCAATGATGGTATTGCCAAGGCTCTATATAATTGCCGCTGTATATAATGTTTCTAATAACTTTGTGCTCGCTTTGAGCCTGCAGCACTGTAGTCACTAAGGGTCGATTTAATATAGTCACCAGATCTGCTGAGAAGTGCTGTGCCATTGTGGTTTGGTGATTGATCTTTACCTCACAGAATCTGAATGCCAGTTCTTAGTCACCTCTTCATGTTGTCAACTGAACAATGATCCATTCCCTCAAACATATAGTTATATATTTTTATATATAAAAATAGAATAACAGGCCACTTCTTCACAGAGAGTCACTGAATTTATTTAGTGAGAGATGTTCCCTTCATTTTTTCAGTCCTGCACTATAAACTACTTCGTCCTTAACAAGAAGCATAAGCAGGCTCGTCCTTGTAGACTGATTGTTTCATCCATGACTCTTTCCTTTCTCCCCTTGTCGAGTGCATTCTCAGTCACTTTCATGATGCCTTTGATATATTCTGCTACTTTGACAGGTTCCAGTTTCCTTGTCCCAACTAACTTATCTGTGCCATGGACGTCCATTTTCTCTGCACCTCCGTCTCACCCCAGGATGATTAGAGGGCCCTTCACTTCTTCCTTGTGCAGAACTGCAACCAGACTTCCTCACAAACACTCACTTATTACCCAGCTGAAATTAACTTCTCTTTCAATCCACTCACTTCTTCCAAATCAAAGGTGTAGCTGTGGGATGCTGGATAGACAAAATATGCCAATCTCTTATTCAGGGACATGAAGCAGTCCATATTTCAAGCCTATCCAGACCCACTTCCTCATTGCTTTCCATTATATTGATGGCTGTTTTAGCACTATTTCCTGAACTAGAGTCAGAGAGCAATATGGCATGGATACAGATCCTTTGGCCCACCATGCCAACCATGATGCCTGAAAGCCCAAAGTCCTGTGTTTGGCCCATATCCCTCTAAGCCCTGCCCCTACATGTACCTATCCAAATGCTTCTTAAATGACACTGTTGTAACTGCTTCCATCACTACTGCTTGAAGCTCATTCCATATACTTACCATCAGCTGCATGAAAAAGTTGCCCCTCTGGTCTCTTTTAAAACTTTCCCCTCTCATTCTAAATCTATGACCCATAGTTGTAGATTCCCCTGGGGGAAAAAGACTGTTACCTATGCCTCTCATAATTTTAGAACTTTCTCTATAAGGCCACCCCTCATCCTCCTACATTTCAAGGAATAAAGATATAGAACCATAGAACATTACAGCACAGAAACAGGTCTTTCGGCCCTTCTTGGCGGTGCCGAACCATTTTTCTGCCTAGTCCCATTGACCTGCACCTGGGCCATATCCCTCCAAACCCTTCTCATCCATATACCTGTCCAAGTTTTTCTTAAATGTCAAAAATGAGCCCGTATTCACTTCTTCATCTGGCAGCTCATTCCACACTCCCACCACTCTCTGTGTGAAGATGCCCCCCTAATGTTCCCTTTAAACTTTCCCCCTTCACCCTTAACCCATGACCTCCAGTTTTTTTCTCCCCTAGCCTCAGTGGAAAAAGCCTGCTTGCATTCACTCTATCTGTACCCATCATAATTTTATACACCTCTATCATATCACCCCTCATTCTCCTATGCTCCAGGGAATAAAGTCCTAACCTTTTCAACCTTTCTCTGTAACTCAGTTTCTCAGGTCCTGGCAACATCCTTGTAAATCTTCTCTGCACTCTTTCAACCTTAATAATATCCTTCCTGTAATTAGGTGACCAAAACTGCACACAATACTCCAAATTCAGTCTCACCAATGTCTTATACAACCTCACCATTACATTCCAACTCTTATACTCAATACTTTGATTTATAAAGGCCAATATACCAAAAGCTCTCTTTATGACCCTATATACTTGTGACGCCACTTTTAGGGAATTATGTATCTGTACTCCCAGATCCCTCTGTTCTACTGCGCTCCTCAGTGTTCTACCATTTACCATGTATGTTCTACCTTGGTTTGACCTTCCGAAGTGCGATACCTCACACTTGTCCGCATTAAACTCCATCTGCCATTTTTCAGCCCCTTCCTCCAACTGATCCAAGTCCCTCTGCAAGCTTTGAAAACCTTCCTCACTGTCCACTACACCTCCAATCTTTGTAAATCAGCAAATTTGCTGATCCAGTTTGCCACATTATCATCTAGATCATTGATATAGATGACAAATAACAATGGACCCAGCACTGATCCCTGTGGCACACCACTAGTCACAGGCCTCCACTCAGAGTAGCAATCCTCCACTACCACTCTCTGGCTTCTTCCATTGAGCCAACGTCTAATCCAATTTACTACCTCTCCATGTATACCTAGTGACTGAATCTTCCTAACTAACCTCCCATGTGGGACCTTGTCAAAGGGCTTACTGTAGTGCATGTATACAACATCCACTGCCTTCCCTTCATCCACTTTCCTGGTAACTTCCTCGAAAAACTCTAATAAATTGGTTAAACATGACCAACCACACATAAAGCCATGTTGACTTTTTCTAATAAGTCCCTGTCTCCCTGTCTATCCAAATACTTGTAGATCCCATCTCTTAGTATTCCTTCCAATAATTTACCTACTACCGATGTCAAACTTACCGGCCTATAATTTCCCGGCTTACTTTTTGAGCCTTTTTTAAACAAAGGAACAACATGAGCTATCCTCCAATCCTTCAGCACCTGACCCATAGATATCGACATTTTAAATATTTCTGCCAGGGCCCCTGCCACTTCAACGCTAGTCTCCTTCACAGTCCGAGGGAATACCCTGTCAGGTCCTGGGGATTTGACAGCAAGCACCTCCTCCTCTTTAATCTGTATAAGTTCCATGACCTCCATAGGTCTTGTTTCCATAACTCCATTCCAGTTTCCTTAGTAAATACAGATGCAAAAAACCCATTTAATATCTCTCCCATTTCTTTTGGTTCCATTCATAGCCGACCACTCTGATCTTCAAGAGGACCAATTTTATCCCTTACTATCCTTTTGCTCTTAACATACCTGTAGGATTATCCTTCACCCTGACTGCCAAAGCAACCTCATGTCTTCTTTTAGCCCTCCTGATTTCTTTCTTAAGTATTTTCTTACTCTTTTTATATTCCTCAAGCATCTTATTTCCTCCTTGTTGCCCATACATGTTATACATCTCTCTCTTCTTCTTTTATCAGAGTTCCAATATCCCTCGAGAACCAAGGTTCCTTATTCTTATTCATTTTGCGTTTAACCCAGACAGTAACATACAAACTCTGCACTCTCAAAATTTCTCCTTAGAAGGCCTCCCACTTACCAATCACATCCTTGCCAGAGAACAACCTGTCCCAATCTACGCTTTTTAGATCCTTTCTCATTTCTTCAAATTTGGCCTTTTTCCAGTTAAGAACTTCAACCCGAGGACCAGATCTATCTTTATCCACGATCAGGTTAAAACTAATGGTGTTATGATCACTAGAACCGAAGTGTTCCCCTACACACACTTCCGTCACCTGCCCTAACTCATTTCCTAATAGGAGATCTAATATTGCATCCTCCCTAGTTCGTACATCTATATATTGATTTAGAAAACTTTCCTGAACACATTTTACAAACTCTAACCCATCAAGACCTTTAACAGTATGGGAGTCCCAATCAATGTGTGGAAAATTAAAGTCCCCTACAATCACAACTTTCTGTCACCTGCAGTTGTCTGTTATCTCTTTGCAGATTTGCTCCTCCAATTCTCGCTGACTATTGGGTGGTCTATAATACAACCCTATTAATGTGGTCATACATTTCCTGTTTCTCAGCTCCTCCCGTATGGCCTCAGTAGACAAGCTCTCTAATCTGTCCTGCCGAAGCACTGCTGTAATATTTTCCCTGACTAGCAAAGCCACCCCCCCCACCCCCCCACCCTTCATCCCTCTGCCTCTATCACGTCTGAAACATTGGAACCCTGGAGCATTGAGCTGCCAGTCCTGCCCCTCCTGTAGCCAAGTTTCAGTAATGTCTATGATGTCATAATTCCACTTGTCAATCCAGGCCCTCAGCTCGTCTGCCTTTCCCACAATACTCCTCGCATTGAAATATACACACCTCAGAAGATTATTACCACCACACACAACCTTACTATTTGTGACTTTGCATGAACTACTAACATCATTTATTTTTACCCCCATTCCACTATCTACTCTGGCACTCTGGTTCCCATCCCCCTGCAAATCTAGTTTAAACCCTCCCCAATAACACTAGCAAACCTCCCTGCAAGTATATTGGTCCCCTTGTAGTTTAGGTGTAACCCGTCTCTCTTGTACAGGTCCCACCTGCCCCAGAAGAGATCCCAATGATCTAGAAATCTGAAACCCTGCTCCCTACACCAGTTTCTCAGCCACATGTTCATCTGCCAGAGCATCTTACTCTTACCCTCACTGGCACGTGGCACAGGCAGCAATCCGGAGATTACTACCTTTGAGGTCCTGTTTTTCAACTTCCTACCAAGCTCTCTGTACTCACTCTTCAGGACCTCCTGACTCTTTCTACCTATGTCATTGGTACCGATGCGTACCACGACATCTGGCTGATCACCCTCCCACCTTAGAATGCTGTGTACGTGATCAGAGACATCCCTGACGCTGGCACCTGGGAGGCAACAACACCTCCGGGAGTCTCTGTCACGACCACAGAATTTCCTGTCTGTACCCCTGACTATGGAGTCCCCTATCACTACTGCTCTCCTCTTCTTCCCCCCTCCCTTCTGCACTGCAGAACCAGACTCAGTGCCAGAGATCCGGCTGCTGCAGCTTGTCCCAGGTAAGCCACCCCCCCAACAGTATCCAAATCGGTATACCTGTTCTGGAGGGGAATGGCCACAGGTGAACCCTGCACTACCTGCCCTTTCCCCTTTCCTCGCCTGACGATAACCCAATTACCTGTGCCCTGTTCCTTAGGTGTAACTACCTCCCGGAAGCTACTATCTATAAACTGCTCAGTCTCCTCAATGATCCGGAGGTCATCCAGCTCCTGCTCCAGTTCCCTAACACGGTCTGTTAGGAGCTGCAGCTGGATGCACTTCTTGCAGGTATTGTTGTCAGGGAGACCGGAGGTGTGGCCTCAAACCCTCGGTGAGTTAGGGCTTGTCTACCTACGCATGCGAAGACTGAATTCGGCGGACTATGCGGAGGAGACCACCACTTGGCGGTCCAACGAGTAGAAAGGCGGATCCAGCAAAGCGTTGTGGAACACAATCAGGGCACAGTGAGACACGTAGGACCCTGCTGGCCATCCACTGCATCCCGACTTATCTCCAGCCATCTCGACTCCGTCTTGCAACTGGATACAGATAGGTCGGGACGAGAGAGTGAGGCTGACGATTTGCGCAACTCTCCCTCACTTTAATTCAAGTCAAGCACAAGTCACGACTCCAAACCCATTTCGCTAAAAAACTTCAAGTCCTGTGGCGATGGGCGAGTGACGAAGCAGCAGGTGTGGATAGACTGGAAGCTGTCGTCACAAACCTGCACACAGGCGGCCCAGGGCATTGGGTCGTTCTCCGCTGGAATGAAGCAGCAGTGGAGCTCGGCAGCCCCCTGGGTGTCTGAGCAGTCCTCTTTAGGTATCGCTCTGCTCACCTCCATGGAGGAAGGGGCTAGAAAAGGTGCCTCAAACATAGCCTGCTTCATCTTACCCTGGCCAGCACACTGCGGCTGGCGGGGATCCCACTCAGCGGTCGAGCTACAAAGAAGATGAAAGTGAAGGTGCTCAACCTTAGCACGTGGAACGTGCGAACTCTGCTTGACATCACCAAGGCTGTCAGACCAGAAAGAAGAACAGCACTGGTCGCCAAAGGACTAGCCCGCTATAACGTGGACATTGCAGCACTCAGCGAAACACGCCTAGCAGACAAGGGCCAGCTTACAGAACGTGGTGGCTGGTACACCTTCTTCTGGAGCGGTCGCAGCAGCACTGAACGACGAAAGGCTGGTGTTGGATTTGCCATCCGATCCCACCTCGCTCGTAAACTTGCCAAGCTTCCAGAGGGCATCAACGATCACCTGATGATGCTTCGGCTCTCACTTGGCAATAAGAGGAGTGCAACGTTGATCAGCGCATATGCCCCAACAATGACCAACCCAGATGACATCAAAGATAAGTTCTATGAGGAACTTGACGCCCTCATAGCAGCAGTCCCACAGTCAGAGAAGCTTATTGTCCTCGGAGACTTTAACACCAGAGTGGGGACAGATTACCAGACCTGGGAAGGGATTCTTGGAAGACATGGTATTGGCAAATGTAACAGCAATGGCCTGCTGCTCCTTAAGACATGCGCTACACATGACCTTGTCATCACCAACACCCTATTCCGCCTCCCTACCCATAACAAGACATCTTGGATGCATCCACGCTCTAGGCACTGGCATCTGATTGACTATGTCATCACCAGAAAGAGGGACTGGCAAGACGTGAGAGTGACAAAGGCCATGTGTGGTGCCGACTGCTGGATGGATCATCGACTCATAGTGTCCAAGTTTAAACTTCACATCCTGCCTGTGAGAAGACCCCAAGGTCAGAAGACTGCAAAGAGGCTCAATGTCTCCAAGCTGAAGAGCAGCGTAGTTGCGGAAGAATTTCGTGAAGACCTAGATAGCAGGCTGCTTGACACACCCCAGGATGACCAGACCAGCATTGAAGAGCAGTGGACGGCTTTCAGAGATGCAGTCTACTCTACCGCTCTCGAACACCTCGGACCAGCAATCCGTAGACATCAAGACTGGTTCGATGAGAATGACGAGGAGATACAGGCACTGTTGTCAGAGAAACTCCAACTGTTCAGAGCGCACCAGAACGATCCCACATCACAAGCAAAGATAGATGCCTTCGCCAGTGCAAGACAGAAAGTGCAGAAGAAACTCCGTGAGATGCAGGATGTCTGGTTCAGCAATAAGGCCGATGAGATCCAGGGCTACATAGACAGTCGCGACACCAAGCGTTTCTACAATGCTTCGAAGGCTATGTATGGACCTCAGTCCTCTGGCTCCTCCCCCCCCTTAGTGCAGATGGGAGCCGGCTGCTGACAGAGAAAAAGCAGATTTTGGAGAGATGGGCTGAACACTTCAAACAGGTCCTCAACTGCCCTGCCGAAATCAATGATGAGACCATTGCTCGCCTAACTCAGGTGGAGATCAACCTGGACCTTGACAACCTCCCCACAGAAGAAGAAGACAGAAAAGCCATCAGACAACTTTCTTGTAGCAAAGCACCAGGATCAGATGCAATCCCTGCTGAAGTCTACAAAGCAGGAGGCCCATTCATGATGCAGAAGCTGACTGAGCTCTTCCAGTCTATGTGGAACGAAGGAAAGGTCCCCCAACAGTTGAAAGATGCCAGCATAGTCCACATCTACAAGAGGAAAGGCAACCGCCAGTCTTGTGACAATCACCGAGGCATCTCCCTCCTGTCCATAGCTGGGAAGATCTTGGCTCGCGTCCTGCTTAATCGCCTTCTCCAACACCTTGAGCAAGGTCTCCTCCCAGAAAGCCAGTGTGGCTTCCGTGCACAGCGTGGAACTGTCGACATGATATTTGCTGCACACCAACTCCAGGAAAAATGTCAAGAGCAGCACAGCGACCTCTTCATGACCTTCATCGATCTGACCAAGGCATTTGATACGGTCAGCAGAGATGGCTTATGGAAGATAATGGAGAAGTTTGGTTGCTCTGGCAGGTTCATCACGATTGTTTGGCAGTTCCACGATGGCATGATGGTGGAAGTTTTGGATGATGGTGACGAGTCAGAAGCCTTCCCAGTGACGAACGGTGTGAAGCAAGGATGCGTTCTCGCCCCTACATTCTTTAGCATGGTCTTCTCTGCTATGCTGACTGATGCCTTCTGCGATTGTCAGGATAGTATACGCATCAGATACAGGACTGGCGGTGGGCTATTTAACCTCCGGTGTCTACAGGCTGTTACAAAGGTAAAGGAGACCGTCGTCAGAGACCCCTTATTCGCTGATGATTGCGCCCTCAACGCCAGCACAGAGCAGAAGATGCAGCGAGGAATGGACTGCCTCTCACGAGCCTGTGACAACTTCAGACTTACAATCAGCACCAAAAAGACCGAAGTTATGTACCAGCCCGCACCCGGAAAGCCCTACCAGGAACCACACATCACAGTAAAGGGGCAGAAGCTACTGGCAGTCAACAGCTTTACGTATCTGGGCAGTACTCTATCACGAGCGGTGAACATAAATGCAGAGATCAGCAACAGAATTGCCAAAGCCAGTGCTGCCTTTGGGAGACTCCGTGAGAATGTATGGGAGCGGAGAGGACTCAGCCTTACCACCAAGCTGAAGGTCTACCGAGCGGTGGTTCTCACCGCCCTCCTCTATGCCAGCGAGACCTGGACTGTCTACAGCAGACACGCTAAACAGCTCAACCACTTCCACTTGACCTGCCTCCGCAGACTTCTCCACGTACGATGGCAGGACAAAGTCCCAGACACGGAGGTCCTGGAGTGGGCTAGCACCCACAGCGTCTACACCCTCCTACAGAAAGCCCAAGCCAGATGGGCTGGCCATGTCGTCAGGATGTCTGACATTCGACTACCAAAACAGCTGCTGTATGGAGAGCTGAGCCAGGGCAAGCGCTCAGTTGGAGGGCAGAAGAAATGTTTCAAAGACTGCCTCAAAGACCTCAACATCAATCCCAGTAGCTGGGAATCGCTTGCTCTGGACCGCCCAACCTGGTGGAGCAGGACCACTAAAGGAGCGTATGCAGCAGAAATCAGACGCACCGCAGAGGCTCAGAGGAAACGCGCCGCGCGCAAGGCTCGAGCTACCTCCACTTCCACTGAAGCACCTACCCTCGTGTGTCCCACATGTGGGTGAGCGTTCAGGGCCCGGATTGGCCTCACCAGTCACCTCTGGACCCACAGTCACAAACCCTTGTTCGACTCCGAAGGACGAACAACAACAACAACAATCCAGATTTGGTCGACCCCATCCCTCTATTAACTTCTCCACTATTGATGTCAGGCTGACCAGCCTATAGCTCTCTGGCCTGTCCTGTTACCTTTATTAAACGATGGAACAAGAATAGCCACCTTCCAGTCTTCATGTGAATTTCATCAGTGGCTAATGATGAAGGTCATATATCCGTAAAGTCCTCTGCAATGTCCTGTTTATCCTCTCATAAAGTACAATGAGTAATTCAGTTCAGTCCTGTGGATTTATCCACTCAAATGTACCACAGGACAGCAAATACAATTTCTGTTGAATGTGACTAGCCTTCAAAACATCTCCTCTTCTTTCCCTTTTCTCTTGAGCAACCAAGATTTTCTCCCCGTAAGAGAAATATTTGTTAAAAATCCTACCCATCTCCCATGGCTCAGGTAGCCTGCTGATTTCTAAGGGGATATACTGTCTCCCTCACCCAACTCCCCCCCCCCCCCCCCCCCAACTTTACTTTTGGTATATCAACAGATCCTCTTGGGATTTTCATTAACCTCACCATTATTTTGTTGGCCATCACCACCATTTTACCGTCAGTACTAATCAATAAGCTCCAAAACCTGGGTCTCTGTACCTCCTTCTGAAACTCGATCCTTGATTTACTTTGCAGGAGACCACAGCCAGTGCAGATTGGAAATAACACTTCCTCCCCTCTGACAATCAACGCTGGCACACCTCAAGGATGCGTGCTTAGCCCACTGCTCTGCTCTCTCTACACCCACCACTGTGTGGCTAGGCACAGTTCAAACGCCATCTATAAATTTTTTGATGGCACTGTAGCGGTGTGCTACACGCAGCGCTGAAATAACGACAAGGAGTCGGTGAACTGCAGTTACAAAAAGATTTTATTCGAACTTCGCGGCCTCGCTTTAAAGCCTTCCTGATCCCGCCCTCCCCGGGCGCGGATGCTGTAGGGGGCACGTATTCACAGTCCCGCGCGGGATTTTCCCCTTGCTGGTGAAGCAGACTTGGCGCCCTTTTGGGACTGGCCTTTATGCCGGCGCACTGGCTATTTGTGAGCCGGTTTGAGCGCGCTAGGAAGTGGGTCGCCACATAACCCCCCCCCCCCCCCCCAGAACCGGCGATACACCCCCCAATGTCCACAGTCTGGGCCGGACCCTGTTTGGGAGGTCGGCCTCTGCGCCGCGGTGCTGGAAACTCAACCAGTTGCGCCAAGTCCACATGGGCCGGTTTGAGTCGGTCCACCGTGAAAACCTCCTCTCTCCCCCCAACGTCCAGCATGAACGTGGACCCGTTGTTCCTGATCACCGTAAATGGCCCCTCGTATGGCCGCTGTAGCGGTGGCCGATGCCCGCCCCTTCGTACAAGCACAAACTTACAGTTCTGCAGGTCTTTGGGTACGCAGGTCGGGTGCTGCCCATGCTGCGAAGTGGGTATGAGGGTCAGGTTGCCGAGCCTCTCGCGTAGTCTGCCCAGGACTGCTGCGGGTTCTTCCTCGTGCCCCTTGGGGCTGGTATGAACTCCCTGGGGACGACCAGGGGTGCGCCGTACACCAACTCGGCCAATGAGGTGTGCAGATCGCCTTTGGGCGCCGTGCGGATGCCAAGCAGGACCCAGGGAAGCTCGTCTGCCCAGTTAGCTCCTTGCAGGCGGGCCATGAGAGCCGACTTTAGGTGACGGTGGAAACGCTCCACTAGTCCGTTCGACTGTGGGTGGTAGGCAGTTGTGTGGTGCAGCTGTGTCCCCAAAAGGCTGGCCATAGCTGCACAGGCTGGAGGTGAACTGGGCGCCTCTGTCGGAGGTAATGTGGGCCGGTACACCAAAGCGGGGTACTCAGGTAGCGATCAGCGCCCGGGCGCAAGATTCGGAGGTGGTGTCGGTGAGCGGGACTGCCTCTGGCCATCTTGTGAACCGGTCTACGATAGTCAGGAGGTGCCGCGCTCCACGCGACACTGGCAGGGGGCCCATGATATCCACATGAATGTGGTCGAAATGCCGGCGGGTGGGGTGGAACTGCTGCGGCAGAGCTTTGGTGTGCCGCTGCACCTTGGCTGTTTGGCAGTGCATGCACGTTTTGGCCCATTCACTGACCTGCTTGCGGAGTCCGTGCCAAACGAACCTGTTGGAGACCATCTGGACGGTTGTCCTGATGGAGGGGTGCGCTAAGTTGTGAACGGAGTTGAAAATGCGCCGCCGCCAGGCTGCCGGGACAACGGGGCGGGGTTGGCCGGTGGTGACGTCACAGAGTAGGGTCCTCTCACCTGGGCCTACGGGGAGGTCCTGGAGCTGCAAACCGGAGACTGCGGTTCTGTAACTAGGGATCTCCTCGTCTGCCTGCTGCGCCTCTGTCAGCGCCTCAAAGTCTAACCCTTGGGAAAGGGCATGAATGTTAGGGCGAGAGAGCGCGTCCGCCACGACATTGTCCTTACCCGAGGCGTGCCGGACATCCGTCGTGTATTCAGAGATGTAGGACAGATGGCGCTGCTGGCGGGACGACCAGGGATCAGACACCTTCGTGAACGTAAAGGTAAGCGGCTTGTGGTCCATGAACGCGGTGAAGGGCCTACCTTCTAAGAAGTACCTGAAATGCTGGATTGCCAGGTATAGCGCCAACAGTTCCCAGTTGAAAGCACTGTATTTGAGCTCCGGTGGTCACAGGTGTTTGCTGAAAAACGCCAGGGGTTGCCAGCGACCCTCGAAGAGTTGCTCCAGTACCCCACCAACTGCCGTGTTAGATGCGTCCACTGTGAGGGTGGTAGGGACGTCCATTCTGGGGTGCACTAGCATCGCGGTGTTTGCCAAGGCTTCTTTCATTTTAATGAAAGCGGCGGCGGACTCCTCGTCCCAGGTAATGTCCTTGCCCGGACCCGACATCAGGGCGAACAGGGGGCACATGATTCAGGCAGCTGAAGGGAGGAAGCGGTGGTAGAAATTTACCATACCCACGAATTCCTGAAGGACTTTGATTGTGGTGGGTCGGGGGAAATGGCGGACTGCGTCTACTTAGCGGGCAGAGGGGTTGCCCCGTCTGTCGTGATCCTGTGGCCCAGGAAGTCGATGGTGTCGAGCCCAAACTGGCATTTGGCCGGGTTGATTGTCAGGCCGTATTCACTCAGTCGGGCGTAGAGTTGACGGAGGTGGGAATGATGCTCCTGACGACTGCTGCTGGCTATGAGGATGTCGTCCAAATAGATGAAAATGAAGTCCAGGTCGCGTCCCACCGCGTCCATTAACCGCTGGAACGTCTGTGCGGTATTCTTCAGGCCGAGCGGCATGCGGAGGAACTCGAAAAGGCTGAACGGGGTGATGAGTGCCATTTTGGGGACGTCGTCCGGATGCATCGGGATTTGATGGTATCCCCGGACGAGGTCCACCTTGGAGAAGATCCGTGCGCCTTGCAGGTTTGCTGCAAAGTTCTGAATGTGCGGCACAGGGTAGCGGTCCGGTGTTGTAGTCTCATTCAGCCTGCGGTAGTCGCCGCACCGTCTCCAGCCTCCTGTCGCTTTGGGCACCATGTACAGGGGGGAGGCCCATGGGCTATCGGACCGCCGGATGATCCCCAATTCCTCCATTCTCTTGAACTCCTCCTTCGCCAGTCGGAGCTTGTCCAGGGGAAGCCTTCGAGCACGGGCGTGAAGGGGTGGTCCCTGGGTCAGGATGTGGTGCTATACGCCGTGTCTGGGCA
The DNA here is from genome assembly GCF_048418815.1 of Hemitrygon akajei. NCBI lineage: Eukaryota > Metazoa > Chordata > Chondrichthyes > Myliobatiformes > Dasyatidae > Hemitrygon > Hemitrygon akajei. The sequence goes on from NC_133133.1 coordinate 67,408,601, forward strand.
TGGCTGCCGTGAACTGCGGTGCCAGAACCGATGGGAAATCCGCCAGGACTCTGGTGAAGTCATTGTCGGACAGCGTGATAGAGTCTAGGTGTGGGGCTGGCAACTGGGCTTCACCCAGGGAGAACATCTGAAAGGTCTCGGCGTGGACCAGTCTCTGTCTCAGCAGGCCGACCAGTAGGCTGTGAGATTGCAAAAAATCCGCACCCAGAAGCGGTTGGGCTACGGCAGCCAGTGTGAAGTCCCACGTGAACCGGCTGGAGCCGAACTGTAGCTGCACCGTACGGGTGCCGTAGGTCCTTACTGTGCTGCCGTTCGCGGCCCTCAGGGTGGGACCTGGTGCCCTGTTGCGGGTGTCGTAACTCGTCGGTGGTAAGAGGCTGATCTCGGCTCCGGTGTCGACCAAAAACCGGCATCCCGACCACTTGTCCCACACATACAGGAGGCTATCCCGATGGCCAGCTGCCGTAGCCATCAGCGGCGTCTGGCCCTGGCGTTTCCCGGGAACTTGCAGGGCGGGCAACAGCAGCGGGCTTCTGCGCCCCACCACTGGTGGTAGAAGCACCATTGTTCGTTGGTGTCCTCACCCCTGCCTCTGGGGTTAGCGAGCTCCGCGGCCGGGCCTGGTCTGGTTTGCTGCTGGGAGCGTGGCCTGGTGAGCTGTGCGACGAACGCCCCACACACCTTCTTGGCGTTCCACAGCAAGTCCGCCCGGGCTGCCACCTTCTGGGGGTCGCTGAAATCTGCGTCAGACAGCAGCAGGCGTATGTCCTCGGGCAGCTGCTCCAGGAATGCCTGCTCAAACATGAGGCAGGGCTTGTGTCCTCCGGCCAGGGACAGCATCTCATTCATTAAAGCCGATGGAGGTCTGTCTCCCAAACCATCCAGGTGCAGTAAGCGGGCAGCCCACTCGCGCCGTGAGAGTCCGAAAGTCCTTATGAGCAGGGCTTTGAATTCCGTGTATTTGCCATCCTCCGGGGGAGACTGTATGAACTCCTCAACCTGGGCGGCTGTCTCCTGGTCGAGGGAGCTCACCACGTAGTAGTAACGTGCGTCCTCCGAGGTTATCTGCCGAATGTGGAATTGGGCTTCTGCTTGCTGGAACCATAGGTGAGGTCGCAGCATCCAGAAGCTCGGCAGTTTTAACGAAACTGCATGAACAGATGCGGTGGCGGTCATCTTCGGCCCAAATATCGTTTGGGCCGTCGGGGTCACCAATTATAGCGGTGTGCTACACACAGTGCTGAAATAACAACACGGAGTCGGTGAACTGCAGTTACAAAAAGATTTTATTCGAACTTCGCGGCCTCGCTTTAAAGCCTTCCTGATCCCGCCCTCCCCGGGCGTGGATGCTGTAGGGGGCATGTATTCACAGTCCTGTCCCGCGCGCGGATTCTGTAGGGGGCACGTATTCACAGTCCCGCGCGGGCTTTTCCCCTTGCTGGTGAAGCAGACTTGGCGCCCTTTTGGGACTGGCCTTTATGCTGGCACGCTGGCTATTTGTGAGCCGGTTCGAGTGCGCTAGGAAGTGCACAACTATTGTTGGCAGAACTTTAGATGGCGAGGAGGAGGCATATAGGAGTGAGATTGATCAGCTGGTTGAGTGGTGTTGTAACAGCAATCTTGCACTCAACCTCAGTAAGACCAAGGAATTGATTGTCAGTTTCAGAAGGGGAAGTTGAGCAAACACACAACAGTCCTCACTGAGGGATCTTCAAGGTAAACAGTGAGCAGTTTCAAGTTCTTGGGTGTTAACATTTCTGGAGATTTATCCTGGGCCCGAAATATTAATGTGGTTCCAAAGAAGGCACTATAGTGGCTGTATTTCATTTGGAATTTGAGGAGTCTTAGTTTATCTCTCACAACTTTCTACAGATGTACTGTGGAAAGCATTCTAACTGGCTGCATCAGCAACTTTTACGGAGGGTCCACAGCACAGAATTGGAAAAAATTTGCAGGAAATTGGAAACAGCCAGCTCCATGAGGTCAAATCCACTGCATTGAGGACACCTTCAAAAGGTGATGGCTCAAAAAGGCAATGTCCATCATTAAGGACTCTCATCAGCCAGTACAGCCCTCTTCTCATTGCTACCATCAAGGAGGAGGTACAGGAGCCTGAGGGGACACACTCAATATTTCAGGAACAGCTTCTTTCCCACCATCAACAGATTTCTGAATGGACAATGTACCCATGTACACTATTTAACTATTTTTTCTCTTCTTTTTGCTCTCGTCTTGCACTGCATGTTTAATTTAGTTATATATTTCTTATTATAATGTATAGTTTCTAATTCTGTATTGTAATGTACTACTGCCACAAAACAACATATTTCACAACATATGCCAGTGATATTAAACCTGATATTGAATCTGATTCTGAGTCATCTTACCTCATGCAGTCTCTCTGCACTCCTGAGTTCCCACTTGAATATATTCTTAATCTTATCGTCATCGAGGATTCCACATAACCACAAACAGTATTCATCTGTTCTCTTACAAAAGTTGACACTTTCATGACTTTTGCTCCCAATTTCCACCTTGCCCTCACTTTCACATTTTCCCTATCTGATCCTTACCTTTCCTTTCTTGATACTTCCATCTTCATCTGAGCTGATAGCTTAGATATCATTATCTACAGTAGTATAAGCCCACTAACTCCTGGGTTATCTTCACTTCAGCTCCTCCCATCAGCAAGGGGCCCTATTTAATTTTCCCAGTCTCTGTGCCTCCATTGTATATGTTCTGGTGATGAGACCTGCACTGTGGTGCCTTTTATCTTTTTGCTTCACTGTTACCACCTCCAACCATAGTTGACAGGTGTCTCAACAACATATCCATTATTTCCCACATTTCAACTCTCATTCCAGAAAAAAATGAGGACAGATTTCCCCTTATCCTCACCTTCCACCCCACCAGCTTCCATAATGAATGGATGATCCTCCATAATTTCTGCCTCTTACAATGGATTTTGCCCACCAGATACATCTTACTCTTTTGCTTCCCTTTCAGTATTCCAAAGAAATTTATCTCTTCATGATATCTAGGCCCACTCTTCCATGTACACCAACCACTTCACTTTTCAATACCTGGTCCATTTTCGACACCTCCCTCCCCTTTCTTGATCTTTCTGTCTCCATCTCTGGAGACGGCCTATCTACTGATATTTACTATAAGCCTACAGACTCTCACAGCTACCTGGACTATTCCTCTTCCCACCCTGTCTCTTGCAAAAAGGCTATCCCCTTCTCACAATTCCTCCGTCTCCGCCACATCTGCTCTCAGGATGAGGCCTTTCATTCCAGAACGAAGGAGATGTCTTCCTTTTTTAAACAAAAGGGCTTCCCTTCTTCCACCATCAACTCTGCTCTCAAATGCATCTCTCCGATTTCCCGCACATCTGCCCTCACCCCATCCACCCGCCACCCCACTTGGGATAGGGTTCCCCTAGTCCTTACCTACCATCCCACCAGCCTCCAGGTCTAATGTATAATTCTCTGTAACTTCCGCCACCTCCAACGGGATCCCACTACCAAACACATTTTCCCTCCCTCCCTTTCTGCTTTTCGCAGGGATCACTCCCTACGCAACTCCCTTGCCAACTCGTTCCCCCCATCCCTGCCCACCGATTTCCCTCCCGGCACTTATCCTTGTAAACGGAACAAGTGCTACACCTGCCCTTACACTTCCTCCCTCACCACCATTCAGGGCCCCAGACTGTCCTTCCAGGTGAGGCGACACTTCACCTGTGAGTCGGCTGGTGTGGTATACTGTGTCTGGTACTCCCGGTGTGGCCTTTTATATATTGGTGAGACCCGACGCAGACTGGGAGACCGTTTCGCTGAACACCTACATTCTGTCCGCCAGAGAAAGTAGGATCTCCCAGTGGCCACACATTTTAATTTAACATCCCATTCCCATTCTGATGTGTCTATCCATGGCCTCCTCTATCGTCAAAATGAATCCAAACTCAGGTTGGAGGAACAACACCTTATATACCGGCTGGGTAGCCTCCAACCTGATGGCATGAACATTGACTTCTCTAACTTCTGTTAATGCCCCTCCTCCCCTTCTTACTCCATCCCTGACATATTTAGTTGTTTGCCTGTTCTCCATCTCCCTCTGGTGCTCCCCCCCCCCGCCTCCTTTCTTTCTCCTGAGGCCTCCCGTTCAATGATCCTTTCCCTTCTCCAGCTCTGTATCACTTTCGCCAATCACCTTTTCAGCTCTTAGCTTCATCCCACCCCCTCCGGTCTTCTCCTATCATTTTGCATTTCCCCCTCCCCCCACTACTTTCAAATCTCTTACTATCTTTCCTTTCGGGTAGTCCTGACGAAGGGTCTCGGCCCGAAACATCGACAGCGCTTCTCCCTATAGATGCTACCTGGCCTGCTGTGTTCCACCAGCATTTTGTGTGTGTTGTTGTTTGAATTTCCAGCATCTGCAGATTTCCTCGTGTTTGCTCACTTTTCAATACATTTTTTGTATGACCACATGAGATGCAATACCCGTATTTTTACCTTTTCCTTTCCTTTCAAACTATTCTCATGGTGAAGCAGTAATTCATTTTCAGATTTGGTTTATTGCAGTCAGAGCACACAACATTGTCTCCTCTGCATTGAAGAAACTAAACAAGGAGTGAGTGCCATACCAGACACCTCTGTTCACAAGGATGACCATGAGCTTCTAGCTACCGGATATTTAAATTCGCATTTCTCCACCACTGGCCTCCTACGACGCATCAACAGAACCCAACCTCAGCTCAAATGATGCACTTCAACTTTTCTCTGGGAAGGCTGCACCCTTGGAACAAATCTATGAATATAATAATCTCTTATTGTTTGCTTTACAGATACGACTGTAAATTTCAGTTTGTTTCTATTTTTATTTTCTGTCAATAATAGACAATTGAAGTAATTGTTTGTTGACAACTTTTGTCTCCATCCTATTACAGATATTCCATCTGTTGTCTCTATACTACTCTTCCCCATAGTAAAACATGCTTATTATCTCATGTTTCAGCTCTGATGTGGGGTCCTTGATCCAAGAGATCAACTTTATTTCTTTTTCCACTGATGCTGCTTGACCTGCTGTGTGTTTCCAACATTTTCTGCTTTTGTTTTGCATTTCCAGCATTTGCAGTTTTTTGCTCCAATAACTTTTCCATTATCCTTTTCCCCCAGCATTCCATTTCATGGTTGCAAGAGGTTATCTATATGTGTTTACCAAGGTGGAAAGAACACAAAAAACGCGTGAGGGGAATGAGCAGAGAACAAAACAAAGATGTGAATTTAGGTCTAGTAACCAATTAAGAAGTACAACAGCTATGAAAACCTGGATCTCTGTGATTGCTCTACTTTTTTCCTGAGGTAAAAACAAGATTAAATTTTGCCATCAATACTCCAATTCAGCTTTGGAAAACTAATTACCTTATTTCCCAACCACAAGAGATTCTGCAGATGCTGGAACTCCAGAGCAACACACAAAATGTTGGAGGAACTTAGCAAGTCAGGCAGCATCTATGGAAATGAATAAACAGCTTTTTGTGTTTTTGTTACCTTATCTCATTTATGATCTATGTTGTTCTATGTTTCAAATATCAAATGCACAATTTTTACCTGATTGCTGGGCTTCTGTGAATTTCTCTACAATACATCAAAACTGCATCACGATTCAATTTCTAGGGCTTTGCTGCTTTTGTCAACATCTGTTGCTTATATTAGTTCCTTTAATTTCTTTTATTTCTTTTTTGATATACTGTATTCAATTAATCTTCAATCTTCTTTCTTCAGAGAACGGACTGTAGTAACAGCCAATAGCTGGCCAATTCTTTAACAGCACATTGCACTGAATTATCAATTGGATCTAAAATCAGAAAATATCAGTGTGGTGAAGTATAGCAGCAATTTGTTTAAGATGTATATCCCTCCGTAAGTTACGAGACAAACTCCTTTAAAAAGTCACAGCTGAATATGAACGAGACAGATGACACTGCAGAAGAGGAGTACCCCTTATCTGAAATTCTGAAATATTTTTGAGAGCTGACATGTCATCATAAATGGAAAATTCCACAAGGTGCTGGGAAGGGAATTAGGAATCTTCATAAAAGACTCCATGAAGGTTAACTTACAAGTTGAGTCTGTGGTAAAGATGGCAAATGCAATGTTGGCATTTATTTAAAAGGGAATAGAATACTATAAGACCATCAGACATAGGAGCAGAATTTGGCCATTTGGCCCATCTAGTCTGCTCTGCCATTCAATCATTAGCTGATTCTTTTTTTCTGTCTCCTCCTCAACCCCAGTTCCCGGCCTTCTCCCCATTACCCTTAATTCCATGTCCAATCAAGAACCTATCAATCTCTGCCTTAAATACCCCCAGCGACCTGGCCTCCACAACTGCATGTGGCAACAACTTCCAGAAATTCACTACCCTTTGGCTAAAGAAATCTCTCCGCATCTCTGTTTTGAAAGGGCGCCCCTCTATCCTGAGGCTATGCCCTCTTGTCCTAGGCTCTCCTACCATGGGAAACATCCTTTCCACATCTACTCTGTCTAGGCCTTTCAACATTCGAAAGCTTTCAATGAGATCCCCCCTCTTCCTCTGAATTCCAGCGAGTACAGACCCAGAGCTATCAAACGTTCCTCATATGATAACCCTTTCATTCCTGGAATCATCCTTGTAAAATTCCTCTGGACCTTCTCCAATGTCAGCACATCTTTTCTAAGATGAGGGGCCCAAAACTGTTCACAATACTCAAGGTGAGGCCTCACCAGTGCCTTATAAAGCCTCAGCTTCACATCCTTGCTCTTGTATCCTAGACCTCTTGAAATGAATGCTAACATGGCATTTGCCTTCCTCACCACCAACTCAACCTGCAAGTTAACCTTCAGAGTGTTCTGCACAAGGACTCCCAAGTCCCTCTGCATCTCAGATTTCTGGATTTTCTCCCCATTTAGAAAATAGTCTGCACATTTATTTCTACTACCAAATGACCATGCATTTTCCAACATTGTATTTCATTTGCCACTTTCTTGCCCATTCTCCTAATCTGTCTAAGTCCTTCTGCATCCTACCTGTTTCTTCAACACTACCTACCCCTCCACCAATCTTTATATCATCTGCAAACTAGGCAACAAAGCCATCTATTCCATCATCTAAATCATTATGATCAGCATAAAAAGAAGAGGTCCCAACACTGACTACTGTGGAACACCACTAGTCACTGGCAGCCCACCAGAAAAGTATCCTTTTATTCCCACTTGCTGCCTCCTACCAATCAGCCAATGCTCTAACCACGTTAGTAACTTTCTTGTAATACCATGGGCTCTTAACTTGGTAAGCAGCCTCATGTGTGGCACTTGTCAAAGGTCTTCTGAAAATCCAAATATACAACATCCACTGCATCCCCTTTACCGATCCTACTTGTAATCTCCTCAAAGAATTCCAACAGGTTCATCAGGCAGGATGCTCGCTGAAGGAAATCATGCTGACTTTGTACTAACTTGTCCTGTGTCACCAAGTACTCAATCACTTCATCCTTTACAACAGACTCCAACATCTTCCCAAACACTGAGGTCAGGCTAACTGGTCCATAATTTCCTTTCTGCTGCCTTCTTTCTTAAAGAGTGGAGTAACATCTGCAATTTTCCAGTCCTTTGACATCATGCCAGAGTCCAATGATTTTTCAAAGATCATTTCTAATTCCACCACGATCTCTAACACTACCTCTTTCATACCCCTAGGGTGAAGTTCATCTGGTCCGGGTGACTTATGTACCCTTAGGTCTTTCAGCTTTTTGAGCACCTTCTCTCTTGTAACAGTAACTGCATCCACTTTTCTTCCTTCACACACTGCAACATTAGGCATACTACTAATGTCTTCCGTAGAGATGACTGACACAAAGTACTCATTTATGTCATCAGCCACCTCCTTGTCCCTGTTATTATTTCTCCTACCTCATTTTCTAGCAGTCCTATATCCAGTCTCATTTCTCTTTTATTTTTAACATACTTGAAAAAGCTTTTACTATCCACTTTGATATTATTTGCTAGCTTGCTCTCACATTTAATCTTTTCCCTTCTAATGATTTTTTTTAGTTGTTCTCTTTAAGTTTTTAAAAACTTCCCAATCCTCTATCTTCCCACTAATTTTTGCTTTGGTGTATGTCCTTTCTTTTGCTTTTACAATAGCTTTGACTTCCCTTGTCAGCCAAGGTTGTAGTATTTTACCATTTGAGTACTTCTTCATTTTTGGAATACACATTTCCTGCACCTTCCTCATTTTTCCTAGAAATGCACGCCATTGCTGCTCTGCTGAAATCCCTGCCACAGCTCCTTCCCATTTACTCTGGCCAACTCCTCTCTCACACCACTGTCATTTCCCTTACTCCACTGAAATACTGCTTCATCAGACTTTACCTTCTCCCTATCAAATTTCAAGTTAAACACAATCATATTGTGATTACTGAGTTCCTAAATGTTCTTTTATCTTAAGGTCCCTAATCGCCCCTGGTTCATTATATAACACCCAGTCCAGTATTGAGGATCCCCAAGTAGGCTCAACAACAAACTGCTCTAAAAAGCTATCTCTTAGGCATTCAACAAACTCACTCTCTTGAGATCCATTACCAATCTAATTTTCTCATTTGACTTGCATGTTAAACTCCCCCATAACGATCATAACATTGCCCTTTTGACTCGCCTTTACAAAAGCAAGGAGATAATGCTGAGCCTTTATAAGATACTAGTCAGGCCACATTTGGAGTATTGTCAACAGTTCTGGGTCCCATATCACAGAAAGGATGTGCTGTCATTGGAGAGAGTCCAGAGGAGTTTTACGAGGATGATTCTGGGAATGAAGGGGTTAAGGTATGAGGAGTTCTTTGACAGCTTTGGGCCTGTAATCACTGGAATTTAGAAGAATGTGGGGAGTCTCATTGAAACCTACCAAATGATGAAGGGACTAGATAAGGTGGACGTGGAGAGGATGCTTCCTATGGTGAGAGTATCTAGAACTGGAGGGCATAGCTTCAAAATTGAGGGGCGACCTTTTAGAACAGAGGTAAGAAGGATTTTTTTTAGCCAGAGAGCAGTGAATCTGTGGAATGCTCTGCCACAGACTGTGGAGGAGGACAAGTCTGTGGATATATTTGAAGTGGGAATTGATAGTTCCCTGATTGGTCATGGCATCAGAAGATAGGGTGAGAAGGCAATTGTATGGGTTTGAGTGGGATCCGGGATCAGCCATGATGGAATGGTGGAGCAGACTCGATGGGCTGAATGGCCTAATTCTGCTCCTATGTCTTATGGTCTGAGGTTCCAGGGTGACAGATCTGAGTACTGATCTCACATACATATTGAAAAGAAGTTACTGAAAAATGGAAAAACACCGCATAAAGCAAAGAATTAACATCTTGATTGTGTTTTGAAAAAGTGGATTCGTCAGCAATGGAGTAAACATATACCGCTTAGCAGTATGCTCAAGCGAAGATCTCCCACAACAAATTGAAAATTGAAAGTAATTGTTAATATTCAGCAGGTTCAGCAAGAAACAGCATAGTACCAATTTTTTTACCAATTTATGGTGATAAAGCACCTGTTGATCATGAAGCAGCAGAGAAATTAATTGGTGAATTTGCCAAGATTGTCACTGGTGAAAATCTAACATGCTGAATGGCTACATTAGTACGTATGTGAGATGAACAAAGACTGCTTACCAGTATCACATAAATTCAGAGTCGGAAATGATGGCAATTCCAAGCTAACTCATTAAATATTCCAAACCTAAAAGAATCTGAAATCCGAAATACTCCCTACCCCAAGTATTTCGGATAAGGGGTACTCAAACCTACATTTACTTTTACTAATTGTGCCAATTTGCTAAAGTCACTTGATAATACATTTCTTGGGGAAGGGTTATCACCTTAAACAATACAAAAAAGGTGTAATTCTTTTCTTCTAGAAGTAGACGTAACTAACTTGCCCTGGCGTCATGTCTTCCCGCTCTTTGCTTTGCAACTCCTGCATTCCTTTGTCTATGCTCTCGCTCCCTAAGTGCTGCCATTCAGGTGATCCCCGTTCCTATCTCAGCTTTGCCCTATTTTAGACATCAAGGCTTCATCACCTTTCATGCAGCTTCCGTTGTCTCTTTCTGATGAAGGCTTTTCAGCCTGAAATCTTGACTATGAGGCGGGGTCACATCTGGAGAATTCTGCACAGTTAGCCTGTTACAGGAAGGATGGCTTTAAACTGGAGAAGCCGCAAAAAAGATCTATGAAGACGTCATCAGGACTCAAGGGCTTGGGTCATAAGGAGAAGTTGGATAGGCAGGGTAGGAGGCTGACTTTATAGAGTTTCATAAAATCATGAGAGCCAGAGATAGGTGAATGGCAAAGTCTTTTCTCCAGGGTAGGAGACTTTAAAGCTCGAGGGCATGGGTTTAAAGAGAGAGGGGAAAGTTGAAAAGGGATCTGAAGAGTAACATTTCACACATAGGGTGGTGTGTATAGGAAACAAGCTGCCAGAGGACATGGGAGAAGTGGGTTTAATTATAACCGTTAGGCATTCAGACAGTTACAAGGATTAGAAAGGTTTGCAGGGATGTGAAACAAATGTGGGCAAATGGGATTTCTCATTTGGGGAACTTGGTCACCATGGATGTGTTGGGCTGTAGAAACTGTTTTGTACCGTATGACAAAATGATTCTCTAAGACTCTATGACTGAGCAACTGAGTAGTTTAAGCATATTTTTGTTTTTATTCTATTTTCAAAAGTGATGGTCGAAGATTGCAGAAACGTGGAAATATGCATTTCATGTTGTAAGAGGATATGTGTACCAGTGAAGACTGCCTTGGTGAAGTGTACCTTCAATCCTTAGAAACATTTAGATTTGAGCCTTATTCTCTGCAAGCCCATGGTGGAAATATTGTTTATTTTATGTAGATACGGTGTGGAATAGGATCTTCTGGCCCTTCCGGCTGCACTGCCAAGCAACCCCTGATGACCCCACTGTAGAAATGACCATAACCTAATCATGGGACAATTCACAGTGACCAATGGACCAACACCGAATATCTTTGGGCTGCGGGTGGAAACTGGAGGACCTGGAGAAAACCAGCACATTCCATGGGGAGGATGTACTGGGACTGAGCTCTGAACTCCAATTTTTAGTGTTGAGTCCTCATTTGCTTTCTTCCAGATGGTTCCCTTGGCTACCCATCTGATAACAGTTTTTGGTTTCTATATAATCCAACAGTAGGATTATTAAGAGCAGACAAATAACCATTTAAAGTAGTTTTTAAAACAGTTGTAGGTGTAAAGAAATCGAATGTAAAGTGTATGCAGTCTCTAGAGAAAGCAGAGTGTGTTCTGCTGCATTAACACGCGGGGTCTAGGGAAGTAGTGCAAGTAAAAATTGTTTGTTATACCAGTAAGCAATAACTGTTGCTTTTCAGAACAGTAACATTGAAAACCCAGGAAGGCTAAAAATAGCATTTGTAGCATTATTGATGTCATTTTATGCTGGAACTGCATTTCAAGTGCTCACCAAAATATTGCTGGAAAACCATGGATCGAATTTTACGTGAGGCATTTAAAGGATTGAAAATAATTTTGCACCACTCCAGGTTAAACCTATTTTCAACTGCGTAATGTTGCATCTTTTAGGCCTGCTGGATTTAACAGCATTTAAATTTTCAAGTGAAGCAAGCTGTCCCTATCTCTAATGCAATATAGCACGATTATATTCCTGTATAATCAGAGTGGAATTTGAAAAACACCTTCTTTACACTTAAGACCAAATTGGACATTGTTTGTTTGATTTAATGCATATTTCTTCCCATCTTTGCAGCTGGATGGAACACTATCGGTTGAAAATATGGGTTAACATTTGGTTCAGTGGCGCCCATTTACATTGACTGCCAGCAGATTGTGATGCTACTGTTTAGGAAGCAGAAATAATTACTTGAGGTGCTTTGTTCAGTTGTATGCAAAGTAGAATATGCAAGAGTTGCCTTAATTATATATACTTTTGAGATTACTTCCAACATTACAATGGCCTGCTTCATGAATGTATTTCATTCAATGCATCCAGCATTTCATTCAAACTTATTAACACAGATGGTTCAGTTTATGCCCTGTGAGAATTATTTAAAAAGCGTAAGAATACATATTACCAGGTTCACTTTGAATGGCCTATGATTGATTTGTATATGCTTGATATTGCAGAAAATTATTTTTATTATGAAAACATTTTCCCCAGATAATGGACATATTTTACTTTCATTCAGCTCATGAGAGTGAATGTTGGTTCTGTAATCATGAACCACGATCTGAAAAAATAATATCTACGCACTTTCCTGAAAGCAGGGCGAATAATATGAACACAAATATACTCACAAAATTCCACCGAGTCCAGACTCTTCATATTACATTAAAGGGAATATTGAACCGAATCGACATCTTGTTCACTGAGTCAGCTAAATGATTATTAATATCAAAGTGCAGGAACAGTCATGCTCCCATTTTGACCAGATAAAGCCTTGATGCATTTTTAAAACACGTCAAATTGTACAAAATCAGATATGCACATTATAACCTGCCCACTGAAAATATGTTACAAAATTGTGCATATCCAAGAATATTTGCTAACATTTTATGAATGAAATTTGACAGTTTCTATTGAGGATGATATTTAGTAGAATTCTTGTTTGTACTGGTAATTAATTTGACAGATGGAATGCATTAATTAGTAATTTTACCAATTATTCATTAACAACCACAGCCAGCTGATACAAAATTAATCACACAGACACCTACAAGTCTAACTTTTCAATGAAACATAGTATTAGAATCCATAAATACAATAAATTTGTTTCCACAGGTCCTCCCCAACTAATAAATGCCCAAATTACGTACACCCCTTACATATAAACAGGTGCTTGGGACACCAGTGAAATCGATTTGCTGCCTCCTGGGAATTCGGATCGCAGCCGCATTTCTGACTTGTGGGTTCTTTGGATTATGAACATTTCACAGGGATGGAACTCTGCCAAACTTCGGGAGCACCTGCATGGTCTGTACATAGCTCCATCAACTGAGCTGCCAATATCATTCACATCATGATATAATTTGTCTCCTCAATAACTAAAAGAATTGTGCTTTGTTTTTATTATTTTTCAACGAACTTCATACCTTCAGTCAAGTACAGTACATTGAACATAGTGCAGTGTAGCACAATACAGGCCCTGTGGCCCATGATGTTTTGCTGAGTTTTTAACCTACCCAAAGATCAATCTAACACTTCAATCCCATGTAGCCCTCCAAGTGCTTATTTAAGAGTCATAAAGTGTCTCTAATGTATCTACAACCACCTCTGATGGTGTGCACTATGCATTTACCACTCACTGTGTAAAAAAAAAACAACCTCTGACATCACTCCTATAATTTCCTTCAATCACCTTAAAATTAGGCCCTCTCATAGTTGCTGTTGCCACACTGAGAAAAAGACTCTGGTTGTCCACTCTATCTATGCTTCTTATCATCTTAGTGTCTTATTCACCTCTAGCAGGTCACCACTCATTCTCCTTCACTCCAAAGTGAAAAGTCCTGGCTCATGCAATCTTTCCTCAAAAGGCATGCTCAGAGTTTAAAGTAAATTTATTACCAAAGTACTTATATATCATGTATATATCATATATATTATGTGATACATTTCTTGTGGGCATTCACAGTAAATACAAAGAAACACAATAGAATCAATGAAAAACCAGACCCATTAGGATGGACGAACAGTCAATATGCAAAAAGAAAACAAACTGTGCAAATACAAAAAGAAAGAAAACAATAATAATAATACATAAATAAGCAATAAATATTCAGAACATAAGATGAAGAGTCCTTGAAAATGAGTCCTTAGGTTGTGGGAATAGTTTAGTGTTGGGGTGAGTGAAGTAATCCCTGCCGGTTCAAGAACCTGATGATTATGGGGTAATAACTGTTCCTGAACCTGATGGTGTGGGTCCTGAGGCTCCTGTAGATTCTTCCTGATGGCAGCAGTGAGAAGAGAGCATGGCCTGGGTGTGGGGGTCCTGATGGCAGCAGTGAGAAGAGAGCAAGGTCTGGGTGGTGGGGGTCCCTGATGGCAGCAGTGAGAAGAGAGCGTGGCCTGGACGGTGGGGGTCCCTGATGGCAGCAGTGAGAAGAGAGCAAGGCCTGGGCGGTGGGGGTCCCTGATGGCAGCAGTGAGAAGAGAGCATGGCCTGGACGGTGGGGGTCCCTGATGGCAGCAGTGAGAAGAGTGCATGGCCTGGGCGGTGGGGGTCCTGATGGCAGCAGTGAGAAGAGAGCATGTCCTGGGTGGTGGGGGTCCTGATGGCAGCAGTGAGAAGAGAGCAAGGCCTGGGTGGTGGGGGTCCCTGATGGCAGCAGTGAGAAGAGAGCATGGCCTGGACGTTGGGGGTCCCTGATGGCAGCAGTGAGAAGAGAGCATGGCCTGGACGTTGGGGGTCCCTGATGGCAGCAGTGAGAAGAGAGCATGGCCTGGGCGGTGGGGGTCCTGATGGCAGCAGTGAGAAGAGAGCATGTCCTGGGTGGTGGGGGTCCTGATGGCAGCAGTGAGAAGAGAGCAAGGCCTGGGTGGTGGGGGTCCTGATAGCAGCAGTGAGAAGAGAGCATGGCCTGGGCGGTGGGGGTTCTGATGGCAGCAGTGAGAAGAGAGCATGTCCTGGGTGGTGGGGGTCCTGATGGCAGCAGTGAGAAGAGAGCAAGGCCTGGGTGGTGGGGGTCCCTGATAGCAGCAGTGAGAAGAGAGCGTGGCCTGGACGGTGGGGGTCCCTGATGGCAGCAGTGAGAAGAGAGCGTGGCCTGGACGGTGGGGGTCCCTGATGGCAGCAGTGAGAAGAGAGCATGGCCTGGGTGGTGGGGGTCCCTGATGGCAGCAGTGAGAAGAGAGCAAGGCCTGGGTGGTGGGGGTCCCTGACGATGGCAACAGTGAGAAGAGAGCAAGGCCTGGGTGGTGGGGGTCCCTGACGATGGCAACAGTGAGAAGAGAGCATGGCCTGGGTAGTGGGGGTCCCTGATAGCAGCAGTGAGAAGAGAGCATGGCCTGGGCGGTGGGGGTCCTGATGGCAGCAGTGAGAAGAGAGCATGGCCTGGGCGGTGGGGGTCCCTGATGGCAGCAGTGAGAAGAGAGCATGGCCTGGGTGGTGGGGGTCCCTGATGGCAGCAGTGAGAAGAGAGCATGGCCTGGGTGGTGGGGGTCCCTGATGACAGCAGTGAGAAGAGAGCAAGGCCTGGACGTTGGGGGTCCCTGATGGCAGCAGTGAGAAGAGAGCATGTCCTGGGTGGTTGGGGTCCTGATGGCAGCAGTGAGAAGAGAGCATGGCCTGGACGTTGGGGGTCCCTGATGGCAGCAGTGAGAAGAGAGCAAGGCCTGGGTGGTGGGGGTCCTGATGGCAGCAGTGAGAAGAGAGCATGGCCTGGACGTTGGGGGTCCCTGATGGCAGCAGTGAGAAGAGAGCATGGCCTGGGTGGTGGGGGTCCTGATGGCAGCAGTGAGAAGAGAGCATGGCCTGGACGTTGGGGGTCCCTGATGGCAGCAGTGAGAAGAGAGCATGGCCTGGGTGGTGGGGGTCCCTGATAGCAGCAGTGAGAAGAGAGCATGGCCTGGGCGGTGGGGGTCCTGATGGCAGCAGTGAGAAGAGAGCGTGGCCTGGGTGGTGGGGGTCCCTGATGATGGATGTTGCTTTCCAGCGACATTGCTCCTTGTGGATGAGCTCAGTGGGGAGGACTTTACCTATTATGGACTGGACCGTAACCACGACTTTTTGTGGTTAACAAGTCAGTATTCTCTCCACTGCACATCTATAGAAGTTTTAGATGACATACCAAATCTTCGCAAGGCTGTGCTTTCTTTGTATTGGCACTTACATGCTGGAGCTAGGACAGTTACTCGAAAATGATATTGCCAAGAAATTTAAAACGAGAAAATCTGTTGGAAATCCAAGCAACACACACACACACACACACACACACACACACACACACACACACACACACACACACACACACACACACACACACACACACACACACACACACACACACACACACACACACACACACACACACACACACACCAACTGTATTCTTTTCCCGAGATACTGCCTGGCCTGCTGAACTCCCCCAGCATTTTGTGTGTGTTCTGAGGAATTTAAAGTTGCCGATCCTCTCCACCTCTGATCCCCTGATGAGGACTGGCTCAGGACCTCTGGTATCCTTCTCCTGAAGTCAATAATCAGCACCTTGGTCTTGCTGACATTGAATGAGAAGCTGAAGCTGTGGTACCACTCAGCCAGATTTTCAACCTCCCTCCTTTTTGCTGATTTATCATCATCTTTGTTCAGGTGAATGACAGTGGTATCAGCTGCAAACTTAAATATATCATTGGATCTGTGCTTAGCCTCAGTCATAAGTATAAAGCAAATTGAGTAGGGGATAAGGACATAGCAAATAGAGTAGGGGATAAGGACATAGCAAATAGAGTAGGGGATAAGGACAAAGCAAATAGAGTAGGGGGATAAGGACATAGCAAATAGAGTAGGGGGATAAGGACATAGCAAATAGAGTAGGGGGATAAGGACATAGCAAATAGAGTAGGGGGATAAGGACATAGCAAATAGAGTAGGGGATAAGGACATAGCAAATTGAGTAGGGGGATAAGGACATAGCAAATAGAGTAGGGGGCTCATGTCATATCTTTGTGATGCTCCTGTGCTGATGGAGATTGTGGAGGAGAGATTGTTCCCAATCTGAACTGACTGCGGTCTGCAAATGAGGAAATTGAGGATCCAATTGCACAAGAAGATGTTAAGGCCAAGGTCTTGGAGCTCTGTGTTTAGTTTTTAGTATTGGACGCCCAGTTATAGTCAATAAAGAGCATCCTGATATATGTATCTTCACTGTCTAGATGTTCCAGGGTTGGATGAAGAGCCAATGAAATGATATCTGCTGTTGACCTGTTGAGACAGTAGGCAAATTGGAGTGAATTCAAGTCCTATTCAGCCAAGAGATGATATATTTCATCATCAACCTCTCAAAGCACTTCATCACAATGAATGTACTGTAAGCGCTACTGGACACTAGTCATTGAGGCAAGTTACCAGGTTCTTCTTGGGCACCAGTATAATTGAAGCCTGTTCAAAGCTGGTGGGTACCTTAGACTGCTGAAGCAAGAGGTTAAAGATGTCAGTGAACTTTTCATCTAGGCCGGATGATTTCCTTGGCTCACAGTCCTGATGGATGCTCTTAGAAACTGAAACCACTGGGTCGTCAGTAGCTGTGGGAGGTTAATCCAGTGCTTCCATGTTTTGTAGGTCAAAGTAACCATAAAAGGCATTGAGCTCATCTGGGAACAAAACCTTGTTGTCACGTACGTTGCTTGGTTTTAAACACAAAGTACACTGCAGATGCTGTGGACAAATTAACACGTACAAAAGCTGGATGAACTCAGCAGGTCAGGCAGCATCCATTGAAATGAGTGATGTTTCATTTCAACGGATGCTGCCCGATCTGCTGAGTTCATCCAGCTTTTGTACGTGTTGCTTGGTTTTACTTTGTAGGAGCCCTGTACAGCTGCCGAGTATTCTTTGGTGACTTCAGCTTGGTTTTGAATTCTCAATTCACATGTGTGATAGATTTCTGGTGGTCATGCCTGAAACTCTTGCATTTTACTTGATGGCCAGACCTGAATACAACTGACCTGGCCCTCAGCAAATTGCATATCCTTTGGTTCATCCAGTACTTTTGGATGTGGAAGACTCTAAATGATTTTGTGGGGACATTTACGACTGACTTCATAAAATCCGCAACGACTGTAGCTTTTCATTCAGGTCTTCTGATGAGTCCGTGGACATTGATCAGTCCACTGACTCAAAGTAGTTCTGATACTGCTCCTCAGCTTCCTGCAACCAGCTCTTTGTTGTCCATACTTCTGGAGCCTTGCTCTTTAGCCTCTACTTGTACGCAGGTACCAGGAGAACCAGATGACCAGATTTCCTGAAATGCAGTATAGGGATGGAATGGCAGGCTTTCCTTAAGGTTGTAAAGCAGTGGTTGAGTGTGTTGGGACCCCTGGTGCTGCAGGTGATATGTTGATGATAATTATTAGAGATTTCTTCAAGCAAGCCTGACTGAAATCGCGAGCAATGATTCGAAAGGCATTGGGATAGACTATTTCATGTTTGCTCATTACGGCACTCAGTACCTCGAGTGCTTGCTTAAAATTGGCCTTTGACAGAATGTAAACTGTGGTCAGGATCATGGAGAAAGAAGAACTCGCTTGGTAAGTAGAATGGATGGCATTTAAAAAAGAATACAGTGGGACTGCTGCATCTGAACACCATGAAGAGTTTATCATGAAACACAGACCCACCACAGTTTGCTCTCTTCAAATCAGCCGTCCTGTCCACCTGGGTATTGAGATGTATGATGCCCGCAGATCTGAGCGAAGTATCCAATGTGTCTGAGGTCAGCCATGTTTCCGTGAAACAGGGAACGTAGTAATTCCTTATTTCCCTCGATACAGCAATTTTGCACTTAAGTCCTCTGCCTTGTTTTCCAGAGAATGTACATTTGCTAAAAAAGATACTGGAAGAGGAAGCTTTACGCCCTACTGTTTTAGTCTGGCTTGGATTCTTTCTCTCCTCCCTGTCTGCCAGCTATGGTGATGTACATTCATCCACTTAATGATGCCGTACCTGCATTCCTGAGATTTGAGTCTGCTGAGACCTTCAGCATATTGTAAAATCAGTAGTTTTTTGAAGATGGTATAAAAATACATTACTTAAAGGGCAAATACAGCCTGCAGTTTGCAGTGATAGTAGCTCAGAAGAGGTATATCTCGAAGTTTTGTGAGCAGTCCGCAACACATTGCTGTGAGTTGCCAGCACCATCTTGTATTCTTGCTCTCCAAGTAACATTCTGTTAAATTTCCTCTGCATCCTCTCTAAAGCCTCCACATCATTCCTATAATGAGGTGACCAGAACTAAACAGAATACTCCAAGTGTGGTTTAACTGGAATGTTATAGAGATGTAACATTGCCTCATGGCTTTTGAACCTAATCCCCCAAATAATGAAGACCAATGCATTTTATACCTTCTTAACTATCCTATCAACCTGTAGGTCAAGTTTGCAGGATCTGTGGACGTGGACCCCAGATCTCTCTGTTCCTCCACACTGCTAATAATCCTGCCATTAACTTTGTATTTTGCCTTAAAGTTCAGCCTTTCAAAGTGTATCACTTCACACTTCTCCGGGTTGTGCTTCATCTGCTAGTTTCCAGCCCAGCTCTGCATCCTATCAATGTCCTGCTGTAATCTGCATAACCTTCTATGCTATCCAAAACACCACCGAATTTTGTGTCATCTGCAAAGGGTCTCTTGTGTTTCATTTGAAAAGGAATCTTTTGGTATGTCTGTCCAGGAGTGCTCGTTCATCATCCAAATGAATCAACACAATAAGCTTTTCTCTAAACTCAGCTTCTTTCATGAATCTAATTCCTTGGAAGGAAAAACACAAATATGGTGTGAATCATCTTTTCATGAATCTGTGAACAGTCACTATCTTGCAAATTCCAAAACAAGAAGCAATGTCCTTGGATTTTCTTCAAGGCAACACATTATATCATGAGTTTTACATAAATCTTTTCTAGAAACTGTCCAGTCATTTATTGATGAACTTTCATTTGTATTTTCAGTAAATCAAAATCAGAGTTGATTAAATGTGATGTTATTGTGACAGAAAAGCCATCGGACAAACTAGGTGAGCAATAATACTTCATCTCACTTCAGATGCGTAAGCTTAGATCAATGTTGGCTCCCCATCCACCATTTTGCTTTGAACCTGCACCTTGCTACCCAAGCCCAATATTGAATAGTCAGTGGTGTGCAGAACAAATAGCCCTAAAATCATACATAACCAATGTTCATTTTCATGTTTTCATTCACAATACATGGATAGTTTGGATGATGGAAAGACCTTAATAATACAATGGTAAGTGCTCTTGAAAATGTGAGTTCATACACACAAAACAACACAGGGGAAGGGTTTTCCTTTTTTCTGCCCACACTCAGTCTAATGTGACACTAAACTGGGAATAATTCAGTACTATATCATTAGAGCACTTTCTGGCAGCGTAGTTTTTGTGCATCTTGTCCTTCTGAAATTTGAAATCAGAACAATGTTTCTTGTTTCTGGCATTGAATCCCAGACACGAAAAATGTTCTTGCACCATAAATGTATGATGTTTCTGACCCTTACTTGGGAAAAGTAAGGATCAAATTCATGGATATTTCCACTTTAATGAAAGCTGTTCTCAATACTTTTTAATATTGCATGCCCCTGGGTACACAGGTTTGGGTACTAAATCATTTACTTGCCATGACTGAGAGTTTCTAGGCAGTAGCATTTAACAAAATTTCCAGCTGTAGCTTAGATAAGAGTTAAAAAAGATAGACATTATGTACAAAGAAGTGCTCAGTGAAGATATCCAGACTATTTGTGGCACTGGAGCACCTTGCATTCCCTTAAGCAGTTATGACAGAAGAAAGTGACATCTTTCTTCTACAGTGGAAAAAACACCATCTGTGGAGACATTATTTAGTTCAAATGTTTCTCATTATTCAAGACTGTTATTAAACTCTTTTGGAATAATGGCATTGATTCTATGGTTAGTAGTGAACCCTTTTTGCTGAACGCAAACCCCAAAGCAAAGTTTGTTCTTGGATTGATACCACCAGATGGACCATAATATGAGGAGTGATGTGAACTTCAACAGTGATCATTCCATGACGTTATGCCATCACCTAGGCGGGGTAGAAATGCAAGATGCAAAACAAGCCCTGCACATAACGAACCTGTTTATCATGTGCCAGAACTGCAAAAACTTAAAAGTTCGAAGTATATTTATTATCAAAGTATGTATATGTTACCATACACTGTCCTGAGATTCATTTTCTTCCAGGCATTTACAGGAAAAAAATGAAATACAATAGAACTAATGAAAAGCTATACATAGACAGACCGAGAACCTAATAAACTACCAATTGGTAACAGAAGTCAAACTGTGCTAGCAGAAAAAAATACTGAAAATGTGAGTTGTAATAATTCCTTGAAAGTGTGTCTATAGATTGTAGAATCATTTCACAGTAGTGGTGATCGAAGTTATCTGCGATTGAAAACTCGATTGAATAAACTGATAACAATAACATTGAATAGAGTGATATTAATGGGGGGGTGGGTTAATATTGAGGGTTATACTGGTGTTTCTGTGGCTATAGGTGTGACCAAACACATTGATTTATTGAATGATAGGTACTGTGTTTGTGAATGAACTTTGCCTCCGTGTTGCTAGAGTTAATGATGTCACTGAACAACTGCAGGGCATCCGAAAAGGAAATGAGCAACCAGATGTTGTAGTCACATTGGTGTGAAGAGGTGAGACAGAACAAAGAATGAGTCAAGCAAGCTAGTAAAAAGATTAAAAAGCAGGACCTCAAAGACAATAATCAGTCATTTTCTCGGTGTCACATGATATTAAGTACTGAAATGGGAAGATTAAAATGGAATGAATATGTGGCAATAGGGATGGTGCATGACAGAGGGTTTTAAATTCTTGTCAAAGTGACCATTTCAAGGGCACGTTGGAAATGTAGAAATTGGCAGGTTACACCTGTGCAGGATCTTGACAGGTATTCTCTCAGGGATGTTGTTTCAATCATTGGTGAGGGTTTAAACTAGATTAATGGAAGAAAAGTTCTTCAAGGAATTTGGGAAGGAGGGAAGCAAAGTAGAAAGGGGAAGTTATACAATCAGCAAGTAGATAAATCAAGGTATAGAATCAAAGTTCAAAGTAAATTTATTATCAAAGGATGTGTATGTCACCAAATACTATGCTGAGATTCATTTTCTTACAGGCATTCACAGCAGAACAAAGAAATACAGTGGAATCAGTGAGAAACTACACACATAGACTGACAAGCAATCAAGGAGCAAAAAAGATGAACTTTGCAAATAAAACAAGTAAATAAATAATATTGAGATCATGAGTTGTAGAATTCTTGATGCTGAGTCCATACGTTGTGTTCAGTGTTATAATGAGTGAAGTTGTCTGTGCTGGTTCAGGAGCCTGATAGTTGAAGAGTAATACCTGTTCCTGAATCTGGTAGTCTGGGATGTAAGGCTCCTGTACCTCCTTTCTGATGGTAGCAGCAGGAGAGAGCATGGCTTGAATGCTGGGGTTCTTGCGGATGAATGCTGCTTCCTTGTGGCAGCGCTCTTTGAAGATGTACTCAATGGTGAGGAGGACTTTTTCCTGTGATGAGCTGGGCTATATCAGACACTTCTTGTAGCTTTTCCGCACTTAAGCGTTGTTGTTTCTGTACCAGGCCATGATGCAATCAGTCAGGATACTCTCCAATGTGCACCTATAGAAGCTTGTCAAAGTTTCAGGTGACATGCCAAATCTGCACAGACTTCCAGGAAAGTAGGCAAGCAAATGGGGGGAAGCATTAATAAATGCCAAATATCTCTGGGAAGCACAGTGGATAGATCAACTGCCATGAAACCCCTGCTAGCTGTGTTCAATCCTGACCTTTGATGTTTTCTGTGTGCAGTTTGCACGCACTTCCTCTGACTGCCTGGGTTTTCTCAGGCAGCTGTTGTTGTTTCTTACATCCCAAACACATGCCGGTTGGTAGGTTTCCCCACACAAACAAGTGAAAATCTGCAGATGCTAGAAATCCAAGCAGCACACACAAGATGTTGGAGGAACTCAGCAGGCTAGGTAGCATCTATGGAAAAGAGTACAGTCGACGTTTCCAGCCGAGACCCTTCATCAGGACTGGAGGAAAAAAGATGAGGAGTCAGAGTTGGTAGTGAGGTGAGGGAAGGAAGAACTTCATGGTGATAGGTGAAACCAAGAGGAGGGGAGGAGTGAAATAAAGAGCTGGGAACTTGATTTGAAATAGAGATACAGAACTGAAGAAGGGAGAATCTAATTGGAAAGGACAGAAGGCTATGCAAGAAAGAAAAAGAGCTGGAGCACCTGATGGAGGTGATGGGTTAGGAGATTAAGGTGAGAAGGGGAAATGGGAATGGGGAACGTCAGTAGTGGAGGCCATGGACTGACATGTTGGAATGGGAATGGGAAGTGGAATTGAGAAGGGGATGGTATTTTTACAAACAGGGTGGGAAGAGGTACAGTCCAGGTAGCTGTGAGAGTCAGTGGATTTGTAATAGACATCAGCAGATAAGTTGTCTCCAGAGATAGACACAGAAAGATTGAGAAAGGGGAGTGAGGTATCGGAAATGGACCAGGTAAATTGAGAGCAGGTTGGAAGTTGGAAGCAAAGTTGATGAAGTCGATGAGCTCCATATGGGTGCAGGAAGCAGCGCCAATGCAGTCGTTGACGTAGCATATGAAAAATTGCAGAGTGATACCAGTGTAGCCTTGGAACATAGACTGTTCCACGTAGTCGATAAAAAGGCAAGCATGGCAGGGACCCATGTGAGTGCTCATGGCTACACCTTTTGTTTGAAGAAAGTGGGAGGAGCTGAAGGAGAAATGATTGAGAGTGAGGACAAGGTCTGCCAGACGGAGGAGAGTTGGGTGGAGGGGAACTTGTTGGGTCTGGTGTCGAGAAAGATACGAAGAGCCTTGCAGCCTTCCCAGAAAGAAATGGAGAGCTTTGATGCGTGAAAATTTCCCTGTGAGTTTATGCTCTGGCATAGTTGATGAGAATGTGGGGAGAATAAGACAGTGTAGGATTAGTGTAAATATTTATTTTGATTATTGGTATGGTCGGTGGCCTGAAGGGCCTGTTTCTGAGCTGTGTAACTCGATATCTGAAAGTACGCAACAGTTTAACCATTGGAATTATTATTATCATATGTACAGAGATACAGTGAGTAGCTTGTCTTACATACTGTTCATGCAGATTTAATTATTATGGTGCTTTGAGGTAGAACAATAAAACAAGAACAATGTAGAATAAGGTGCAACAGATACAGAGAAAGCGTAGTGTAGGTAAGCAAGGTCATAATGAGGTAGATTGTGAGGTCAAGATTGTCTGATCTATAGAATCGGATGTCTGTACATTTAGTTTCATAACCATCCAAATTAGACTCAAGTTCAATATCACTGGTATAAGTCACAAAATCTGTTGCTTTGTGATAGCAGTACAATGCAAAACATACTAAGTAAAAAAACTATAAATTGTAATAAAGAATTATGTATTCAAAATTTATTTAAGTTAGTAGGGCAAAAAGAGAGCAAAAAAAAAGGAAAGTAAATAGTGAGGTAGTGTTCATGGGTTCATTGTCCGTTCAGAAATCTGATAGTGGAGGGGAAGAAGTTGTTCCTGAAATATTGAGTGTGTGTCTTCAGGGTATTGGACCATCTCTTTGATGGTAGGTATAAGATAAAGTCAAGTCCAGGGTGATGGGGACCCTTAATGATGGATGTTGTCTTTTTGAGGCATCACCTTTTGAAGGTGTCCTCGATGCTGAGGGATGGTAGTATCCAAAATGGAACCAGCTGAGTTGGTAACTTTCTGCAGCTTTTGCTGATCCTGTGCAAAGGTCCTTCCATATCTGACAGTGATGCAACCAGTTAGAATGCCCTCCAAGGTACATCTGTACAAATTTGCAAGTGTCTTTGTTGAGATACTAAATCTCCTCTAATACTGTTGCACGTGTTGCGACAGTGGTGGGCAGAAGTTAATCTCTGAATACACAATATGTCGAACCTTGAAGTTCATGGGCTGCTGGTGGTACTTAATAAAGTGGCCCCTGAGTGTATGTCCTGCTATGGTGGTATCATCTACAAACTTCCAGATAGAATTAGAACAGAATCCAGCCTTGTAGTCATGAGCGCACAGGGAGTAGGAAAGGGGGCTGATGATGCGACCTAGCAGAGTACCTGTGACTAGAATAATCATGACAGAAGTGTTACAGATTGTTGTACGTTGGTCATGCAGTCAAGGATCCAATTCGAGAAGGAGGCATTGATTTTGGTGTCTTGAGTTCTCTTATAAGTATAGTATTCAAATTGGAGCTATAGTCAATAGACAATAGACTGATGTAGTTGCTTTATTGTCCAAATGCTCCAGAGAAGAGTATAGATCTAGGAAGATGGCATTGAGTGCAGACCTGTTTCAATAGTAGATGAAATGCAGTGGGTCGGGGTTGTCTGGTAGTCTCCAGTTAATGGAAGCATTAATGATTTTCATGATTTAACAATGCAAATAGAAGTAAATGAGTCTGATCTAATTATTGCTGTGGCATATAGCTATTAGGAGTCCAGAGCTAGGAACTAGGTGCACCAGTTTCCATAAACTATAGGAGCAGAATTTGGCCATTTGTTTCATTGTCTGCTTCTCCACTGTTGAATTACTTTTTTCAACACCATTCTCTGACATATTTTGTGTAGCCATTAACCCCTTTACCAATCAAGAGCCTATCGATCCCTGCCTTAAATACATCCAGTGACTTTGCCTCCACTGCCCTCTCTGGAAATGAGTTCTGTTGTATCTGTGACCAACTACATATCAGTTAAATAAAAGCACACACATGGGAGATGACTTTAACTGGTTTATTCACATTGGTGTGTGTGTGTGTGTGTGTGTGTGTGTGTGTGTGTGTGTGTGTGTGTGTGTGTGTGTGTGTGTGTGTGTGTGTGTGTGTGTGTGTGTGTGTGTGTGTGTGTGTGTGTGTGTGTGTGTGTGTGTGCGCGAGAGAGAGAGAGAGAACAATGTGCATGTGTAGATAACAGTGCATGCACAGACAACAGATCAATACATAGTGCTAAGGGGGGAGTCATTGCTCTAACAGAAATAGATCCATACATTACACTTCCTCCCCCTTCAGATTAGTGCATCATAAAACTGTATATGTACAAAACATTTAATTTCCCTTTCGAAAACCCATATTCCAAATAAACTTGCTTTCACAATAACCATCCATAACTAACTTCACAGTTCTAAAGATTCAGTCTTTTGGGTGGTGTTCTCTTTCTTCCAGGATAGCACCTCTGGACCTGTAGAGTGGCATCAGGTTTGGCAAGTGTTCTGTCTAAGACAGCATTCTCAGTTTCCGGTGTCACATTGCTGTCAGTGTCATCATCACGGAGAGATAAGTCCGTTGACTGTAATGTCTCCATCTTGTTGAATGCAGTCGACTCAGGTGAATTCTTTGGTTAAGCATCCAGTATCTAGTCCAAGGGATGTTTTCATGTCTGATCTCCAATGTCCACTGTGTACATCAGTGGTCCTGTTCTCGTTGCTATCCTACGGGGTGTCCACTTGTCTTCTTGGTAATCATGTGCTGGGAATTCTTGTCCAGTCTTGAAGCTCCTTGCTGCTTCGCTTGCAACTGGCTGAACTATTTATTCTGTACTTTCCTCCAGAGGTCTGTTTACAGGAGGTCTATGCGAGATCTCAGATTACTGTTCATGAAGAGCATTGTAAGTGTTTGATTTGTCATCGCATGAACAGACTTCCGATACACAAAAAGGAAATTGTCTACCTTCTGTAGAGAAATGTCCTCCTTGTCCATCACTTAAATGGGTTTCTTGAATGTTTGGATAAACCTTTCAACCCATTCATTGCTGGGTGGTAAGGAGGTGAATTGAAATGTCTGATGCCATTTTCTTCATGAACTGTCACTCACAATCTATTCTTGTAAGCCATTTCTGGTGAAGATAGTCCTCAAAGCTGAGATGGTTGACCTCTGGCCACTTCAAGTGAGCAATCAGGAACATGAAGTCCATGAATGGCACATCAACATCAATATGTACTCTTTACCATGGTGACGACAGCCACTCCCACGGGTTTAACAGGGCCTATGAGGGTGCATTTTGATATTTTTTGCATCTCAAACAGCTTTTTGCCAGGTCTTTGGTCTATTTATCTATTCTTGACCACCACACGTAGCTCTGGGTGAGACTTCCTCTTGACTGTATGCAGGTTTCAGGTATCCTTCATGCAGATTTTCTAACAGTCTGGTGCTCAGTTTAGAGGGAAGCACATCACGAGATCCACACATCAGAGTTCTTTGACATACCAACACTTGGTCTGGTCTCGCTGAGAAATCTGGAAATACAGGGGTATCATGAGGTTGCCATCTTTGCATGGTGATTTCATTGACTTTTGACAATGTCCAGTCATTCCTTGCTTCCTTTTGCATTTTGGAATTTATTACCGGCAGCTGGTTCACTAACTCTCCATAACTTCCACCATTTCCAGTGGGATCCTACCACCAAGCACATCTTTCCCTCCTTCCTACACTCTGCTTTCCATAGGGATCGCTCACTACGCGACTATTTTGTCCATTCATCCCTCCTCACTGATCTCCCTCCTGGCACTTTTCCTTGCAAGTGGAACAAGTGTTACACCTCCTCCCTCACTGCCATTCAGGGCCCCAAACAGTCCTTCCAGGTGAGGCAAACTTCACCTGTGAGTCTGTTGGGGTCATCTCTATTGTATCCAGTGCTCCTGGTGCGGTCTCCTGTATATTGAAGAGACCTAATGTAGATTAGGAGACCACTTTGTCAAGCACCTGCATTCCGTCTGCCAATAAAAGCAGGATCTCCCAATGGCTACCCATTTTAATTCCACTTCCCATTCCCATTTCTTCATGATAGTCCGTGGTCTCCACAACTACCGCAATGAGTTCACATTCAGGTTGGGGGAGAAACACCTTATATTCCACCTGGTTAGCCTTCAAGCTGATGGCACAAACATTGATTTCTCAAACTCAACCCCCCCCCCCCATCATTCCCAATTTCCTTTTCTCTCTCTCACCTTATCTCCTCTACCTGCCTATCACCTCCCTCTGGTGCTCCTTCCCCTTTTCTTTCATCCATGGCCTTCTGTCTTCTCCTATCAGATTCCCCCTTCTCCACCTCTGTATCTCTTTCACCAACCAACTTCCCAGCTCTTTACTTCATCCCTCCCCCCACCCGGTTTCACTTATCACCTTGTGGTTCCCTCCCCTCACCTTCTAACTCCAACTCCTCATCTTTTTCTCTCCAATCCTGATGAAGGGTCTTGTCCTGAAATGTTAACTACAAGTGCCTCCCCCCTTTACAATGGTAGAGCGTTCCTATGAAACCTTTCTTAAGCTGAAATGGCGTAAAGCAAAGAACCATTAATTTATATGGGAAAAATTTTCGTAAAAGCGAAAATCCTCTTTGTAATGTGAAAATAGATTACTAATGTAGGTCTTTTGTAAAGGCAAAGAGGCATAAAGCGAACATTTGTAAAGCAAGGGACACCTGTATTCTCTTTTTCCATAGAGGCTGCCTGGTCTGTTGAGTTCCTCCAGCATTTTTTATGTGTTGCTTTCATCTTTTGACTGGTTCCTTTTGTAAAATCTAAATCTCACCGCTATTACCAGCAGTTTAGGGCTCAAGTGATTTTGTAAAATTTTATCGGTTTTATTGAACAGTTTGCTTGCTGGATTTGAGGGGTTACTAAGTTGTGTAAGAGACTGTACCTCCTTGCACCCTTTAACCTAAGAAGTGTAGGGTCTTTAATTTGCTCCACCACGTTGTTTGTGTTATAATACAGTTCAACCCTCTCAAAATACGACTCCCAGCCTTCATTGGCGCTATCTAATTCATCAACTTTCCTACCTGATGCCATCGCCACATTAATTTCATTTGAAATTCAATATGTCTTTCACTGTTACTCACTCATTCCTTTGCTAGCGTCTGTGCTGAACTTCTCGTGCTCTTTAACTCCAGCTGTTTTGTCCCATAACTCTCGGTGCAGTTGGTGATATTCTCTGACATTCAGGTTTGTACTTGTTGCCACTTTGTTTTGTCTGTGCTCAACTACATATAAATTAAATAAAAGCACATGCATGTAAGATGGCTTTAACTAGTGTATTCACTTTTGGGGGGTGGGGGGGAGAGAGAGAGAGAACGAACGAGAACAAGGTACATGGTAGATGACAATGCATGTACAGACAACAGATCAATGTGTGGTGCTGGGGGGTGGTGCCATTGCTCTAAAAGAAATAGATCCATTCATTACAAATTCCACCAAGGAAGGCATAGAAGTAGCCATAATAACAAAAGACAATATTCATGTAGTGTTGAGGAAAGTACTGAGATTGGGAGATCTTTATACAGAATTAGAATCAATCTGTTTGCAGCTAAGGAATAGCAAAAGTCAGAAACTTTTGTTGGGATTTATTTGTCGGCCATCAAATAGTTTCTGTTTTCTCCTTCTCATTCCCTTTCCCTCCTTTCCCCATTCCAGTCTCTTATATGTTCTCATCACTTGTTCACCACCTCCCCTTTGTGCCCCTCTGGTCCGCTCTCCTACCCTATCAGATTCCTTCTCCAGCCCTTTACTTTCTCACCCACCTGGCTTCACCTATCATCTTCTCGCATATCCTTCCTTTCCCTCCCCTCCCCACTTTTTATTCTGGCATCTTATCCCATCCTTTCTAGCCTGGATGAAGGATCACTGTCCAAAACATCAACTCTCTATTTATTTGCATGGGTGCTGCCTGACCTGCTGAGTTTTTCCAGTAGTTTGTGTGTTGCTCTGGATTTTCAGCATCTGCAGAATCTCTTGTGTTCAGGAAATTAGAGCTGCAAGCAAGTGCGGTAATACAGCTTGAGAGACTAATCTACTTATAAACTGGACAAATTAAGTTAGTGGTAATAAGTTGGTGGTTAATTTCATGGAATGGTTTACTAAATCAATATTTTGAACTTGAGAAAATGTAATTTTAGTTCTAGTATTGTGCAATGAGAAAGGCTTAATCGATAATCTTACTGTAAAGGAGCCTTTAAGGACGAGTGACCATGATATGATGTGATTTTACATTGTGTTTGAAAGTGATGTAATTCATTCTGAACCAAAGTCTTAAATCCAAAGAAAAGAAACTAGAAAGTTATGAGATATCATATGGGTGGATTGCTAAGGGAACTACATTGGAAGATATAATGGTCGATAGGCATTGGCAAGCATTTAAAGAAATAATACGTGATTTGCAAAGACAAAATATATTCATTCAAACACAAAACCCAACTGGAAAGTGATTTCTGCTGAGCTGACAGGAGATTTTATAGAAAAGAAGAGGCTCACAATGCAGCCAGAAGTAGCCTGAAGATTAGAAGCATTATAGAACTCAGAGAGAGGACAAATAATCTGATAAAGAAAGTGAAGATAGAATATGAGAGTAAACTTGGAAGAAGCATAAAAAAACACAAGAGCTTCTATATGTAGGTAAAAAGGAAAAGACTACAGAAGGCAAACATGGATTACCTGCAGACAGAAACAAGGAATTTATAATAGAGAATACGGAGTGGCAGATAAACTAAGCACATATTTCAAATGGGAAAGAAAACATCAAAAATCCAACAATATCAGGGAATCAAAGGGCCAGCAAAATACAGGAAATATGTACAAATAATACTGGAGATGACAGTGAAATTCTTTGCCAATAAATCCCAAGGTGCAGGTGATCTGGATTCTAGAGCATTGTGCTAGGTGGATACAGATAATAAAGAGCAAACACGAAGGAATCTGCAGATGCTGGAAATTCAAACAACACTCACAAAATGCTGGTGGAACACAGCAGGCCAGGCAGCATCTATAAGGAGAAACACTGTCGATGTTTCGGGCCGAGACCCTTCGTCAGGACTAACTGAAAGGAAAGATAGTGAGAGATTTGAAAGTAGTGGGGGGAGGGGGAAATGCAAAATGATAGGAGAAGACCGGAGGGGTTGGGATGAAGCTAAGAGCTGGAAAGGTGATTGGCGAAAGTGATACAGAGCTGGAGAAGGGAAAGGATCATGGGACGGGAGGCCTCGGGAGAAAGAAGGGAGGGGGGAAGCACCAGAGGGAGATGGAGAACAGGCAGGGTGATGGGCAGAAAGAGAGAGAAAAAACAAACAACTAAATATGTCAGGGATGGGGGAAGAAGGGGATGAGGGGCATTAACGGAAGTTAGAGAAGTCAATGTTCATGCCATCAGGTTGGAGGCTACCCAGCCGGTATATAAGGTGTTGTTCCTCCAACCTGAGTTTGGATTCATTTTGACAGTAGAGGAGGCCATGGACAGACATATCAGAATGGGAATGGGATGTGGAATTAAAATGTGTGGCCACTGGGAGATCCTGCGGACCATTGTTTGCCTGTTCTCCATGAATTTTTATATCAAAATAAAGCTAAGGAAGAAGATCTGCCATGTTCTTCATGAATTGTGAAGCAGATTTGAAGGGCGAATTGCCCTGCTGCTGTTTATAATGCTTATGTTACCTTTGTATATTTTTGAATGCATCAGAAAAGTTTGTCTCTGGTTTTCATCCTTCATTTATTGTCACTATGTTTAAGTACATATTTGCCTGAGATTTGTAATGCTGAACACGGGTTGAATAATGAAGGAACATGATAGGGAGCTTAGAGACATGTTATCATAAAAACAGCCTTCCCTCAATGCAAACAAAACAGAAGAACTGGTCGTTAACTTCAGTATGCGTTGGGGGTGGTGATGCACATGTTCCTGTTTACATCAACGACGTTGAAGTTGAGAGTTTGAGAGCTTCATGTTCCTAGGTGTTAACATCACTAATAGCTTGTCCTGGTTCAACTATTTTGATGTCACGGCCAAGAAATCTCACCAATGCATAGAACATAGAAAATAGAATAGTACAGCACATTACCGGCCCCTTGGCCCACAATGTTGTGCCGACCCTCAAACCCTGCCTCCCATATAACCCCCCACCTTAAATTCCTCCATATACCTGTCTAGTAGTCTCTTAAATTTCACTAGTGTATCTGCCTCCACCACTGACTCAGGCAGTACATTCCACGCACCAACCACTCTCTGAGTGAAAAACTTTCCTCTAATATCCCCCTTGAACTTCCTTCCCCTTACCTTAAAGCCATGTCCTCTTGTACTGAGCAGTAGTGCCTTGGGGAAGAGGCGCTGGCTGCCCACTCTGTCTACTCCTCTTAATATCTTGTACACCTCTATCATGTCTCCTCTCATCCTCCCTCTCTCCAAAGAGTAAAGCCCTAGCTCCCTTAATCTCTGATCATAATCCATACTCTCTAAACCAGGCAGCATCCTGGTAAATCTCCTCTGTACCCTTTCCAATGCTTCCACATCCTTCCGATAGTGAGGCGGCCAGAACTGGACACAGTACTCCAAGTGTGGCCTAACCAGAGTTTTATAGAGCTGCATCATTACATCACGTCTCTTAAACTCTATCCCTCGACCTATGAAAGCTAACACCCCATAAGCTTTCTTAACTACCCTATCTACCTGTGAGGCAACTTTCAGGGATCTGAGGACATGTACCCCCAGATCCCTCTGCTCCTTCACACTACCAAGTATCCTGCCATTTACTTTGTACTCTGCCTTGGAGTTTGTCCTTCCAAAGTGTACCACCTCACTCTTCTCTGGGTTGAACTCCATCTGCCACTTCTCAGCCCACTTCTGCATCCTATCAATGTCTCTCTGCAATCTTCGACAATCCTCTACACTATCTACAACACCACCAACCTTTGTGTCGTCTGCAAACTTGCCAACCCACCCTTCTACCCCCACATCCAGGTTGTTAATAAAAATTACGAATAGTAGAGGTCCCAGAACCAATCCTTGTGGGACACCACTAGTCACAACCCTCCAATCTGAATGTACTCCCTTCACCACGACTCTCTGCCTTCTGCAGGCAAGCCAATTCTGAACCCACCTGGCCAAACTTCCTTGATCCCATGCCTTCTGACTTTCTGAATAAGCCTACTATGTGGAACCTTGTCAAATGCCTTACTAAAATCATGTAGATCACATCCACTGCACTTCCCTCATCTATATGCCTGGTCACCTCCTCAAAGAACTCTATCAGGCTTGTTAGACACGATCTGCCCTTCACAAAGCCATGCTGACTGTCCCTGATCAGACCATGATTCTTTAAATGCCCATAGATCCTATCTCTAAGAATCTTTTCCAACAGCTTTCCCACCACAGACATAAGGCTCACTGGTCTATAATTACCTGGACTATCCCTACTACCTTTTTTGAACAAGGGGACAATATTCACCTCCCTCCAATCCTCCGGTACCATTCCCGTGGACAATGAGGACATAAAGATCCTAGCCAGAGGTTCAGCAATCTCTTCCCTTGCCTCGTGGAGCAACCTGGGGAATATTCTGTCAGGCCCCGGGGACTTATCCATCCTAATGTATTTTAACAACTCCAACACCTCCTCTCCCTTAATATCAACATTCTCCAGAACATCAACCTCACTCATATTGTCCTCACCGTCATCAAGTTCCTTCTCATTGGTGAATGAAAAGTATTCATTGAGGACCTCACTCACTTCCACAGCCTCCAGGCACATCTTCCCACCTTTATCTCTAATCGGTCCTACCTTCACTCCTGTCATCCTTTTGTTCTTCACATAATTGAAGAATGCCTTGGGGTTTTCCTTTACCCTACTCACCAAGGCCTTCTCATGGCCCCTTCTTGCTCTTCTCAGCCCCTTCTTAAGCTCCTTTCTTGCTACCCTATATTCCTCAATAGACCCATCTGATCCTTGCTTCCTAAACCTCTACTTCCTCAGGACACTAAAGAAATTTGGTAGGTGCCCGACAGCTCTAACCAATTTTTGTCTCTGCACCATAGAAAGCAGAACTGTTTGGAATAGCAACTGCTCTGCACATGACCACAAGAAACGCAGAGTTGTGGATGCAGCTCAGTACATCACAGGAACTAGCCTCCCCTCTATGGATTCTGTCTGTACCCCTCAATGCCTCAGTAAAACAGCTAGCATTATCAAAGTCTCCACATCCTGGACATTCTCTCTTCCCTGCTCTCCCATTGGGCAGAAGGACAAAAGCCTGAAAGCATGTACCACCAGAGTAAAGGACAGCTTATATTCCACTGTTGTCAGACTCCTGAATTGTGCTCTTGCACAAGAAGATGGATTCTTGGCCTTACACTCTATTTTGTTGTGATCTTGCACTTTTCAATAGCTTTTACACTTATTCTGCATTGTTATTGTTTTACCTTGTTCTACCTTAATGCACCGTTTAATCATTTGATCTGTATAAACAGTATGCAAGACAAGCTCTTCACTGTATCTTGGTATGTGTGACAATAATAAATCAATATCAATACCAATAAGCACACAATTTATAAGACATTATTTTGTAATATGTAGTTTGCTTTCACTTTCTGCTGATTACATAGTAGTTTTGGCATATTTATTAATACAGGAGATTGCTTATACATTTATGTTGGATGGGGCCTGGTTCAGAAAGAAGCTCTCGGGGAGATGGAGGATGGTCATTGGACTTGGTTCTAGATTTAAAATTATTAATGGGGAACGACACTGACAGCATCAAGTCATTTGGAGCCAGTGGTAAAGGCAGAGTTGCTAAGATGAGAAAGAAGTTTTGATTGAATGAGTTATTTTAATTGTACTGCAAACCACAGACAGTCTCCAAGTTACATAAAGGTTCTGTTACACGATCTGTGCATAAACCAATTTCTTCAAAAGCCAGAAATGTCAGTTTTCTAAAGTAACTAATATCATGTCAATGTGCTATAATACTTAGATTGCCTGATCACTCTAAAACTACTTGTAATTAAATTAATGAAATATTTACTGTATCCAGTTAACATGAACAATTTTATTATTATTATTGGTTTGAAAAATTTGAAAAATTCATTAGAAATGTATTGGTGAAATTGCATTGTTGAATTTTAGGTCATTCATAAGCTATGGATTTCCTGTTCTTGTTATTTCCTGAGAGAGAGGCTAAATATCAAGGTCTGATCACCAGATGGCTCTGGTATTTTAGCTTCCTATTGCCTCGGCTTTTGAATTAGGCGATGGATCCAGTTGTATTAATGACTAATTGGTGGTCCAACAGCAAATGCCTGGTTGTTGTATTGCATGCATTAGCATGCTCTGGGCTGCTGCATCCATGCACTGTAGCCACTCAACACTTGTTTATATACGTAGACTTAGCATTGAGTTTAGAGATTATGTTGAAGGATATAATGAATTTCATACATAGCCCCTCAGCACTATGCCAGCCATTTCATTAAGAAAGTAAATGAAAATTTTACTTTTAATTCACAGTAATTAATATGAATATTTTGATTACTATTTATCAAAGTGTTGTAGAAAAAATATATTTTGAAAGTTTTGTATGATGTTCTTAAAATATTTTTTAATATTTATTTTCCAAATATTACTGAAGGCATCTAATCAACAGGGAGAGTTGGAAGCAGCTTGAAGCTGGACATACTCATGCAAGGGGACATAGCCTGTTATGCTAACATGCATATTAACTACAAATACAATACAAACACTTTATTGTCACCAAACAATTGATACTAGAGCGTACAATCATCCCAGTGATAATTGTTTCTGTGCTTCGTGTTCCCTGAAATATAAATTGAAGTAAATATAATAAAGATTTAAATTATAAATCATAATTAGAAAATAGAAAAGGGAAAGTACGGTAGTGCAAGTTAGGTCCAGATATTTGGAAGGTACAGCCCAGATCCGGGTCAAGATCTGTTCAGCAGTCTTATCACAGGTGGAAAGAAGCTGTTCCCAAATCTAGCCATACGTATCTTCATGCTCCTGAACCTTCTCCCGGAGGGAAGTGGGACAAAAAGTGTGTTGGCTGGGTGGTCACTGCTCTCATCAGACCTGCCAGCACTGGTTGGTGAAACCATACTAATAAGCTCAGAAGCAAGCAGCTCACTGGAAAGCTCTTTTAGAGATGACCCTAAGAGGCTGAAAGACCAGGACAATCCTTGTGTGCAAGTACTGACAGATAACGGAGTTAGATCAAAGATCATATCTATGTGAGCGGGAATAGTTCCAGAATTGACCATCTCCATGGTAACCAAGGGCCCGAGTTAAGACAGACCCATTGACGTAGATAAAATAAACAGCATATGGGGAGGCAATGGGGGTAGTTCACTCACGTAATAAGAGACAAGAAGCAGAAGGTCTCTGTAGGACCACAGTGATTGAAAGAAACTCTCTGCTCCTGGTACTATCACCATGGTTACCAAGATCTTAATTAAACTTGAAATACCTTTAGTGTGTGAATACATAACTCCAACGAGGAGCAGAGTCCTCTATAAGGCACTTAGTAAGGGAAGGAGAGATCAGAAATAGCCAATCATGCCCCTTCTTACTTTGGATTGGTTAAGAAGTGAAAACTAACCCTTGTAAGTAGGTGAAATGTATCTATCTCCAGAATGTATATAAAATGCCATATTTTGTATAATAGAAAAGACAGTGTGTGGACCACAACCTCAAGGCCTTCTCTCTCTCCTCTATAGCAGGTATGAAAATATATTCCTGCTCATTCTAACCACAGAATCATATAAATTATTGTTTTGCTCCACAGAAAATGAATTCTCGGAAGACGTGGTTATCCATGTCTTAAGTTTCCACTGCCTGATATCTCATTGCTGCTTTCTGAGACCTTTGTCCCAAAGAACAATCACCCCAGGGATGTCTGCAGGATTATGGGAGCTATGTGGTTGCAAATACTAAATTAAATTAAGATGCTTACCCTGGAATATGACAGTGTCCACAGAACCAGTCCCATTAAAGGTAAGAGATTTATTTTTATCTTATGGACAAAAATGAGCAATCAACTATGACTAATGGGAGGGTAAGATTCCATTTCTTTCCAAAGGACCTTTTTCTAAAAACTGCAAAATATATATAGTGGATGCTACATGTGTTCGAACAGTTTTAGCCAATATTTATTAAAAATTGTTTTTAATGACAGTATATACATTTTGTATGTACTGCAGATATATCTGCTGCTAGTAATATCATTATACAGTACTCTATTTAATTCAGCTCAGGTTCAGTATATTTTGAAAGGATTTTAGGAAATTTAATGACACTATTTTATTGTCACTTTCTCCTTGTTGTCAAATAAAGTGTAATAAACTGGTGGTAAACCTAAAAGGTTTTGCTCCAGTCTACTCTCAGTCCCAAAGGATGAAGTGCTCCTCAGAGAAGCATTTACAATTATATTGTGCTGTCATAAACTATTTTTAGAAGTACTTCTTTTAGCTTTACAAGTGTTTTACTTATCCTATCTAATGCATGTGATTTCCTCCTTCTTTGTTAGGTGATTGTTACTGTACAAAATCATTCACAGAACAGTATGAAAAGGGGAAGCCATTTACTTGCTAAATTGTTTAAATGATTTGCTTTGTCATTGCTACTCTGTGTTTCAATTTTTGAGCAATTGACTTATATGACCTGTTCTTGATAAATGTGAATGAGTTCACAGGTGGCATTAAAATTGATGCCACATCTGGTAGAAGCAGCATCTGTTTTTGCTTCCCTGCCAGTATTCATGATGAATGAGAGACCCATCTGTGGTATAGAATTATTAAACAATGGTTCATTCACTCAAGTTATAACTTAAAATGAAATTCTTTATCTTATATATCAATCTTAGATACAAGCAGCTTCTAAATAATCTGCAATTTAGCTTCAAATTTTCAATAATAAAGCAGGAATCTTCAGTGTTAACAGCTTTTTATGAGTACTGATTTTGCACAAGCAAAAATTTTGAAAATTGTTTAATCCGATGAGTTTACAAATTTTCTCAAGAAGTGACTATTACATGAATAAACTGTCTTTTTATAAATGCAATTTTTAAAAGAAATTAAAGCATCAACATTCAAAGGATTATGTGCAAATGAAGTCTAAAGCCTCAAATCACTTAGCTCTAAAACTACCAATTTTTCAAAGTTAATGCAATGACTGTGGTGTTGCAAATAAAATCTGAAAATGCTGGAGGCATTCAGCAAATCAGTCAGCATTTCTGTAAAGAGAAACAAGGTTTACAGCTAGCAAGCTCATTAACCTTAAAGGTAACTTGTTTTATTTAAAATAATGTCCTTGTTTGAGTTTTTGTTAAGTACTGACCAGGTCAAATAGAAAGTCTAATTTCATGCCTCTTGCAGGATAATTGGAGTGGCATATTATAAATTTTCCTTGTTACACAGGGCAATTTAGGAAATAGCTGCATCGTGGAAGAAAGAATGTCAAGCGATCTAATGTCCTAATTTAGAATGTGTGTTGACAATCAGTTTTGACATCACTCTTGCTGAGTGATAGGAAGGTTCAATAAAATTGAGTTTATCATTCATAAGATGATTATTCCTAACTGACTGCTGTTTCAAGGGTATTGAAATAGTAATCATTTTCTAGAAACTTTGCTAGTTTCATGGTTCTTCTTGAAAGACACCTATTACAAAGGTGCCTATTACAAAGGTAGGGTTTTCAAACAACCAATGTGTATTATATGTCCAGTAGATCCCATTAATCTGTATGGATTCATTTAGTTATGGTACAAATGACTGTTTCTGTAAACAAGTTGCTGTGCCTCCATTTTGAAACAGATAAATAGAGTTCTGGTGATTAGTTTGCAAGTTTTGTTTTAGAATATGAGATTGTAATATGAATATGATTAATGCTCTGTTTAGCCCTCTGTTCGAATCCAAGATCTTTTGAAATGTACATGATGCTTGAAACAACTATTTGATACACTGTATACATTATTATTTCAGAAGATCACTTATGTGCTTGACCAAAATGATCTTTGATAGTTTTAAATTGAAGATTTATGCTTAGCTTTTTTCTTTTTAAAGAACATGTCAATGTAAATATTGCTCCTGAAATGTGTTTATGCATGGTAACAAAATTTCGACATTGTTCTGCAAGCAAGTTGAGTTGCATGCACTTGATTTGTAACAGAGGTTTTCTTGGGTGTAGTTAATTGCATTTCACTGTTTGGGGAACAGAGACCTTTGTTGAATAAGCTTCTTCATTTCCATGAGGCTTATCTGCTGCATTCCCTTGGATGCCTTTTTAAAAGTATTGCCTTTATTTTGGCCAGTTTATGGAAATATGCTGGAAAGAAAATAAACTTTTTTAGTGTAATCCTTACTCTCAATGTTTTATGTCAAAATAGAAAAATAATGAATGCTTATTACACATTCAATTTAAATGTCACTGTCTATATATTGGATTGCATAGTGTTATATGATCCAAAATTGATCTTACCCAGAATAAAATGTATTATCCATCACTTCTAGGTGAAATTATCTACAAAGTACCCAGTACATCTTCAAGAAGCAGTGTTTCAGAAAGGCAGCGTCTATTATTAAGGACCTCCAGCACTCAGGGAATGCCCTTTTCTCACTGTTACCATCAGGTAGGAGGTACAGAAGCTTGAAGTCACACACTCAGTGATTCAGGAACAGCTTCTTCCCCTCTGCCATCCAATTCCTAAATGGACATTGAATCTTTGGACACTGCCTCACTTTTAAAACATATTTCTGTTTTTCACATTATTAGTCATTATTATTATTTTATTTTATTTTCTTCTGTATTATAGAAACATAGAAACATAAGTTGTGGATGAACCAGGAGGTATGTCGTCTGCTGAATGCTAGATCTGTGGTATTCAAGTCTGGCGATCCAGGCCTGTACTAGAAAACTAGGTATGATTTGCAGAGGGCTATTTCAAGGGCGAAGAGACAATTTCAAATGAGGTTGGAGGCGACATTGGATACACGGCAACTCTGGCAGGGTCTGCAAGACATTAGTTCCTACAAAGCAAAACCCAATAGCATGAATGGCAATGATGCTTCACTACC
This sequence comes from Hemitrygon akajei, assembly GCF_048418815.1. Lineage (NCBI taxonomy): Eukaryota > Metazoa > Chordata > Chondrichthyes > Myliobatiformes > Dasyatidae > Hemitrygon > Hemitrygon akajei. The sequence goes on from NC_133133.1 coordinate 67,448,346, forward strand.
AGATGAACTCAACACCTTCTATGCACGCTTTGAAAGAGAGAACACAACTACAGCTGTGAAGATCCCTGCTGCACCTGATGACTCTATGACCTCCATCTCAGAGGCCGATTTTAGGCAGTCTTTAAAGAAAGTAAACCCTTGCCAGGCGGAAGGTCCCAATGGAGTACCTGGTAAGACTCTGAAAACCAACCAGCGGGAGTATTTAAGGAAATTTTCAACCTCTCACTGCTATGGGCAGAAGTTCCCACTTGCTTCAAAAAGGCAACAATTATACCAGTGCCAAAGAAGAATAATGTGGGCTGCCTTAATGACTATCACCTTGTAGCACTCACATCGACAGTGATGAAATGCTTTGAGAGGTTGGTTATGACTAGGCTGAACTCCTGCCTCAGCAAGGACCTGGATCCTTTGCAATTTACCTATCGCCACAATAGGTCAACAGCAGACACAATCTTAACGGCTCTCCACACAGCTTTAGACCACTTGGATAACACAAACACCTACGTCAGGATGCTGTTCATCGACTATAGCTCAGCATTTAATAACATCATTCCCACAATCCTGATTGAGAAGTTGCAGAACCTGGGTCACTGAACCTCCCTTTGCAATTGGATCCTTGACTTCCTAACCGGAAGACCACAATCTGTGCGGGTTGGTGATAACATATCCTCCTTGCTGACAATCAACACTGGCGCACCTTGGGTGTGTGCTTAGTCCATTGCTCTACTCTCTATATACCCATGACTGTGTGGCTAGGCATAGCTCAAATACCATTTATAAATTTGCTGACGATACAACCATTGTTGGTAGAATCTCAGGTGGTGACAAGCGGGCGTACAGGAGTGAGATATGCCAACTAGCGGAATGGTGCCGCAGCAACAACCTGGCACTCAACATCAGTAAGATGAAAGAGCTGATTGTGGACTTCAGGAAGGGTAAGATGAAGGAGCACATACCAATCCTCATATCATAGAAGGATCAGAAATGGATAGAGTGAGCATTTTCAAATTCCTGGGTGTCAACATCTCTGAGGATCTAACCTGGTCCCAACATATCAATGTAGTTATAAAGAAGGCATGACAGTGGTTAACCTTCATTAGGAGTTTGAGGAGATTTGGCATATCAACAAATAGACTCAAAAACTTCTGTAGTTGTACCACGGAGAGCATTCTGACAGGCTGCATCACTGTCTAGTATGGAGGGGCTACAGCACAGGACCAAATGAAGCTGCAGTAGGTTGTAAGTCTAGTCAGCTCCATCTTGGGTACTAGCCTACAAAGTACCCAGGACATCTTCAGGGAGTGGTGTCTCAGAAAGGCAGTGTCCATTATTAAGGACCTCAAGCACCCAGGGCACACCCTTTTCTCACTGTTACAATCAAGTAGGAGGTACAGAAGCCTGAAGGCACACACTCAGCGATTCAGGAACAGCTTCTTCCCCTCTGCCATCCGATTCCTAAATGAACATTGAAGCTTTGGAGACTACCTCATTTTTTTAATATACAATATTTCTGGTTTTGCACATTAAAAAAAATCTAATCATTGTATGTAATAATTGATGTACTTATTTATTTATTATTATTTTTTTCTCTCTCTGATGCATTGAACTGTGGCTACTAAGTTAACACATTTCACTTCACATGCTGGTGATAATAAACCTGATTGTGATTCTGACATAGAAACATAGAAAACCTACAGCAAAATACAGGCCACTTGGCCCAAAACACTGTGCCAAGCATGTACCTACTTTGAAATTACCTAGGATTACCCATAGCGGTCTATTTTTCTAAGCTCCATGTACCTATTCAGGATTCTCTTAAAAGACCCTATTGTATCTACCTCCACCACTGTTGCTGGCAGCCCATTCCATGCAGTCACCAGTCTCTGTGTAAAAAAAACTTAACCATGACATCTCTTCTGTAGCTTCTTCCAAATACCCTAAAACTGTGCCCTGTCGCGTTAGCCAATTCAGCCCTGGGAATTCAACCTCTGACTATCCACATGATCAATGGCTCTCATCATCTTATACACCTCTATCAGGTCATCTCTCATCCTCCGCTGGTCCAAGGAGAAAAGGCCAGTTCACTCAACCTGTTCTCATAAGGGATGCTCCCCAATCTAGGCAACATCTTTGTAAATCACATCTGCAGCTTTTCTATAATTTCCACATCCTTCCTGTAGGGAGGTGACCAGAACTGAGCACAGTAGTCCAAGTGGGGTCTGACCAGGGTCCTATATAGCTGTAACATTACCTCTCAGCTATTGAACTCAATCCCATGATTGATGAAGGCCATTGCACCATAAGCCTTCTTAACCACAGAGTCAACCTGCGCAGCAGCTTTGAGTGTCCTATGGACTCAGACCCCAAGATCCCTCTGATTCTTCACACTACCAAGAGTCTTACCATTAATACTATGATTTGTCATCATACTTGACCTACCAAAATGAACCACCTCACACTTATCTGGGTTGAACTCCATCGGCCATTTCTCAGCCCAGTTCTGCATCCTACCAATGTTCCGCTGTAACCTCTGATAGCCCTCCATACTATCCACAACATCCCCAATCTTTGTGTCATTAGCAAGTTTACTAACCCATCCCTCCAGTTCCTCAACCAGGTCATTTATAAAAATCACGAAGAGAAGAGTTCCCAGAACAGATTCCTGAAGCACACCACTGGTCACTGACCTCCATGCAGAATATGACCCGTCTACAACCACTCTTTGCCTTCTGTGAGCAAGCCAGTTCTGGATGCAGAAAGCAATGTCCCCTTGGATCCCATGCCTCCTTACTTTCTCAATAAGCCTTGCATGGGGTACCTTATCAAATGTCTTGCTGAAATCCATATACACTACATCTACTGCTCTACCTTCATCAATGTGTTTAGTCACATTCTCAAAAATTTCAATCAGGCTCGTAAGGCATGACCTGCTTTTGTCAAAGCCATGCTGACTATTCCTAATCATATTATGCCTCTCCAAATGTTCATAAATCCTGCTTCTCAGGATCTTTTCCATCACCGAAGTAAGACTTACTGGTCTATAATTTCCTGGGCTATCTTTACACCCTTTCTTGAATAAAGGAACAATATCTGCAACCTTCCAATGTTCCGGAACATCTCCCGTCCCCATTGATGATGCAAAGATCATTGCCAGAGGCTCAGCAATCTCCTCCCTTGCCTCCCACAATAGTCTGGGGTACATCTTATCTAGCCTTGGAGACGTATCCAGTTTGAATCTTTCCAAAAGCTCCAGCACATCCTCTTTCTTAATGTCTATATGCTTAAGCTTTTCAATCCACTGTTATTCATCCTTACAATCGCCAGGATCTTTTCTCGTAGTGAATACTGAAGGAAAACATTGATTAAGTATCTCTCCTATCTACTCCGATACACACTTTTCCACTGTCACATTTGATTGGTTCTATTCTCTCACGTCTTACTGTCTTGCTCTTCACATACTTGTAGAATGCCTTGGGTTTTTCCTTAATCTTGCTTGCCAAGGCCCTCTCATGGCCCCTTCTGGCTCTCCTAAATTCATTCATAAGCTCCTTCCTGCTAGCCTTATAATCTTCTAGATTTATATCATTATCTAGTTTTTGAACTTTTCATAAGTTTTTCATTTCTTCTTGACTAGATTTTCAACAGCCTTCGTACACCATGGTTCCAGTACCCTACCATCCTTTCCCTGTCTCATTTGGACGTACCTATGCAGAACACCACACAAACATCCCCTGAACATTTGCCACATCTCTGCCATATATTTCCCTGAGAACATCTGTTCTTAATTTATGCTTCCAAGTTCCTGCCTGATAGCCTCATATTTCCCCTTACTCCAATTAAACACTTTCCTAACTTGTCTGTTCCTATCCCTCTCCAATGCTATGGTAAAGATGATAGAATTGTGATCACTATCTCCAAAATGCTCTCCTACTGAGAGACCTGACACCTGACCAGGTTCATTTCCCAATACCAAATCAAGTACAGCCTCTCCTCTTGTAGGCTTATCTAAATATTGTGTCAGGAAACCACCTAGTACACACCAAACAAACTCCACTCCATCTAAACCGCTCGCTATAGGGCGATGCCAATCAATATTTGGTTATTACACCTTTCCAGAATTTTTCTCCATATCACAAGGTCACAAGACAAAAGAGCAGAAGTAGGCTATTCAGCCCATCGAGTCTGCTCTGCCAGTCCACCATGAGCTAAACTATTCTCCCATCTAGTTCCAATTTCTGGCTTTTTCTTCATATCCCTTGATACCCTGACTAATTAGATACCTATCAATCTCCCCCTTAAACACCCTCAATGATCGGGCCTCCACAGCTGGATGTGGCAATGAATTCCATAAATCCACGACCCTCAGGCTAAAAAAATTTCTCCTCATGTCTGTTTTAAATGGGTACCCTCTAATTCTAAGACTGTGGCCTCTTGTCCTGGACTCACCCACCAAGGGAAAAAGCCTTTCCATGTCTACTCTGTCCAACCCTTTCAACATTCGAAATGTTTCTATGAGATCCCCTCTCATTCTTCTATACTCTAATGAATACTGTCCAAGAGCCGGCAAACGCTCCTCATATGTTAGCCCCTGCATTCCAGGAATTATCCTCGTGAATCTTCTCTGGATTCTCTCCAACATCAGTACATCCCTTCTAAGACAGGGGGCCCAAAACTGCACACAGTATTCTAAATGAGGTCTCACCAGTGCCCCATAGAGCCTCATCAACACCTCCTTACTCTTATACACTATTCCTCTTGAAATGAATGCCAACATAGCATTCACTTTCCTTACTGCCGATCCAATCTCGATCGGCAGTACTATATATCTGCTCCTCGATGTCCCTGTTACTATTGGGTGGTCCATAAAAAACACCGAGTAGAGTTATTGTCCCCTTCCTGTGTCTAACTTCCACCCACAGAGACTCAGTAGACAATCCCTCCATGAGTTCCTTCTTTTCTGCAGCCGTGACACTATCTCTGATCAGCAGTGGAACGCCCCCACCTCTTTTGCCTCCTTTCTTGTCCTTTCTGAAACATCTAAAGCCTGGCACTCTAAGTAACCATTATGTATTGCATTGAATTGCTGCTGCTAAGTTAACAAATTTCATGAAACATGCCAGTGATAAAAAAAACTGATTCTGATTCTAATTCCTTTACATGCTTTGTGGTGCATCAGGCAGCAACCTTGCTGTTTGTTTCATATTTTGTCTGTTTATTTATGAGGTTGAGTAGCTGGCTCAGTGTTCAACCCAGCAAGGAGCCAGCCCGATTCGAACCCAGAACCACTTGCCTTGAAGTCCAGTGTGGATCCCACTACACCACTGATTGACTTAGGCAGATGCATTCATACAAAATGCCATAGATACAGCCCAACCATCATGAGTAAAGCACCTCCCACTATTAAACACAGTACACGACATGTTGCCTCAGGGGAGCAGCATCCACCATTAGGGACGCTCTACTAATTGTGGGAGGCTTCAGCCCTGAACACAGTTACTCAACACCTCCAAAGAGTGTGCTACTAAGCTGGGGAGTGCTTTTGCAGCAATTAACTAAGAAACAATTTCAGTGGGTCCTTCAACTGTGATACAGCTGACAACACACCATGTTTTTAGGTTTTGGGAAAAGTTGTACAGATAACATTGAAAGCAATCCAGAAGAGATTCACCAGACTATTTCCCAATATGGGAAGCTTGTCCCATCCCGATTGACTAAAAATCTACGTCTGTATCTGTTGGAGTTTAGAAGAATGCAGAGTGATCCAACTCAAACCTGTAACATCCTGAATGATTTGACAGGATGCTGTTGAGATGTTTCCACTGGTGAGCAAGTCTTGAATGAGGGAATATATTGTAGCTATGAGAAAAGGAATTTCTTTTTATGAAGGTTTTATGAGATTTGGAATCTTGCAGTGGATGGTGAATACCTGGAATTCTCTTTTCTGCAAGGTTGAGGAATCTAAAATGGAGATAGTAAACATTTGAAAGACTGGGGAATTGAGGGTGTGTGGAACTGTGCAGAAGAGGAGAGATCAATGTCTTAAGCTGTTACACCAGGAAAGCTCTAAGAGGGGGAATGGATAATGGTGAGCTGATGCCTGGCATCCAGACTGTGCTAGTATCAGTTCAATCTGCGGACCTGACAGACTGGAGTCAAGGGTATTTGATCAGCCCTCTGCCAGATCTGTGATAATGATACAGAGGTGTGTGACTAGGAGTGTCATATCACAGGGATGACAGATATTTTCATCCCTGTTATACTGCCCTACAGGCAGGATATTGATCTGCTCACTTGTGTCGCCTCTCAGCTCATACATTGATCTGTTCATAAATGGCACCTCCCCACTCAACAAGCACATCAAGGTGCTCACTTGTAGCGTGGGACGGAAGCTGTGCTTGTACAAGGTGAGAGGGTCTAGAAGCAAAAGAATATCCTACAGCCTCTGTCCGTGCCTCCTCTGCAGTTGTTGATCCAATAGGTGCCAAGCCCTTGTTAAGAATGTGAGCTGTCTGGAGCAGATGTCATGGACTCCTGATGCTATGAGAGAATGGTCTTTGGTCTTCATCTTCTTCCACAGACTTGCCATCGTGGGAATGATTTCACTGTGCATTCACATGAACCTTGTCATAACAGCTTTTCAGATGTCCTCACCTGAATCCTCTGGGACAATATAGAGTTATAAACCACACCAATCCTAATAATTGCTCAAAAACATGAGAAACTCGACAGATGCTGGAAGTCCAAAGCCACACACACCACACAAAATGTTGGAAGAACTCAACAGGTCAGGCAGCACCATTGACTTTTCAGGCCAAGGCAGTTTTTCAGGTCTGGAAAGGAAGGGGGAAGGCACCAGAATAAAAAAAAGTATTGTGTGGGAGGAGAAGTAGGAGAATAGCTAGAAGGTGATAAGTAAAGCCAGGTAGGTAGGAAAACATTCCTAATAACTGGTGTTCACTTCAAGGAAGCTGGTGTTCCCTGACTCTACCCAAATCTATACATTTCTAACTTACTTAGGTCATTCTTCATTCTGCCATTCTCTGAGGTAATGATGTGGGGTTTCAGGCACATTAATATCCGGTGATTATTTTCATTCATTTTGAATGTTTTCCCTCTTTTTGCACTGTTCCCTCATGTTCTTCTATTTGCTGCATTTTCTCCATCTCCTCTTGTTCTTCTGCATTATATCCTGGCTTGCTGGTAAAGGGGTTAACATATGACCTTACCTCATAGCTGCAAAGCAAAAACAGAGTGATACACATAGACTGTGACACAAAGTACTTTCATAGTGATGCAGCAATACATTTGACAATGCAGATATCTACCATAGCTTAATTCAAAGAGAGTGTTGTTCCAAAGTTGTTAGTGAGTATACCTTCCAGATTTTGTTTGAGAGGTTGTTTGTGTTTCGGTGTTATCTTTGCCAATGGGGAGGAGAATTGTCTTCTCCAGCCTGGTGAAGTGTTGAACTTAAAATGTTTCCTTTCTGTTCTGGAGGCTGTCTCCTATTCTGTACTATTTTGGCCTATGTAGAAGAGATGTAAAGAATTAAACCACCTATTCATTATCTAAAGAGTGGAGACTTTCTGTGGGTGTGGAGTGGGTAGAACATGTCTGACTGTAGGCAGGGTTTTGAGAGTGGTGTACGTGGAGGGTGTGGGTTGAGTGAGAAAGTTCAGAATAAACAATGTGAACATTTAAAAAATGTGAAAATGCTGTCCTGATCTTCACCTGAGTGAATGCAACCAAAATAAAATAATTAAAAAAAATATGGTCTTACCAAGGTTACTTCCCTTCCTCAGGCATTGGTGTCAATTAGAAAGTTGCACATTTGTAAATCTGAAGAAGTGAGACTATTCTTGCAAGATATCTGCTTCACCGGAGAATTGTTTCACTATGCGAAGTAGGTTGAAAGAAAACTGTTTTGAAGATTACATTTGTATGTTAAAATAATTGCCATGGTAACCGCAGCTATGCGTGAAAGGAGTATTGTTACTGGAATATTACCATTCCACATCTTCATGTTAATGCAAGAAATTAGAAGAATTCTAAGAAGATCTTGTTAATTAGATAGTCAACAAATTATGTACAAATAGCTTTACCTTAAAAGTGTTAAGTAATTTACACCTCACCACCCAGGACATGCTCTCTTCTTGCAGATGCTATCAGGAAAAATGTACAGGAACCTTAGGACTCTCACCACCAGGTTGAGGTACAGTTACTACCTCTCAACCATCATGCTGTTAAACCAAAGGGATAACTTCACTTAACTTCACTTGCCCCATCACTGAAATGTACCTGAAACCAATGCACTCACTTTCAAGGACTCTCCATCGCATGTTCTCTATATTTAGTGTTTATGTATTTATTATTATTATTATTTGTTTCTTTTTATATTTGTACAGTTTGTTGTCTTCTGCACTCCGGTTAAACACCCACATTGGCCAATCTTTCATCGATTCTGTTATGGTTATTATTTTATAGATTTGTTAAGTATGCCCACATGAAAATGAATCTCAGGATTGTATATGTACTTTGATAATAAATTTCCTTTGAACTTTTGAACTTTGAAGGAGCTTTTAATTTGAATCTGTATATGAGTGGTTACTCACCAACAAGCCTTCTAAACAAGCTGTGGGAGTATGGGCCTGAATTAGTTTAATGTTGTTATTTGACCATTACATTATGTGTAACAAATCAGTTATTCAAATACATTTTTCACCTCTGGAATTAATACCTGAAAAGTATATCCTGAAGTTCAGTTTATATGCTGCCATATCAATTTCTGTTGAAGTTCAGTGGAGATCAGATTCTTTTTAAGTTGTTTTTTGTTTGAGACAGTTATCTCCCATATATCTTTTCAAGTGGATATAGAAGATTATATATGTTTTGTTGATCAAGTAAGTTCTCACTGTTCTTAATACATTTATATCATTCAACAGAACAGTTTCTTTTTTGTTAAAAATGAATTATCAGGTTATTATTATATTGCCTGATGTGGAGCTTGCCAGAGATATGAAGATTTCAACTTTACAAAAGTAAATGCACTTGAAAATTATTTCTCCAGTAAGGTGTTTCTGGATAATTGAGATTACAAAGGTCACTAAATAAATCAAAGTTCTTTTGTTCATTCTTTAGTTCAACACGTTTTAAAGTAGACCATTTAAATTGTCTTGCCTATGGGAGAGGCACAGCATGCATGAGGAAATAGAGAAGGGGAGCCCATCATAGAAGATAAATTCCTCCATATTCAAACAAAATTAATCCCTGAAAATGTCATAAGTTCATCTTCTTTTCTCATTGGTTTTCTCCATCAACACCTATTAACAATTTTCACATTAACAGTAAAGGTAGTTATCAGCAAATAACATGTAAGTAGTTTAAGGGAAGCAAATGGTGTCATTCTTAGTTGTTGATTTGTCTAGGCTTATACAGCTTTGGTCCCCCCAATTCTGTGAGGTTGGGATGTCTTGAACCCCGTTTGTGTGAATGTTGTGTAGAAACATAGAAAACCTACAGCACAATGCAGTTTCTACGGCCCACAATGCTGTGCTAAACATGTACCGTAGATTCCGGACTACAGAGCGCACCTGATTAAAAGCCGCTGGCTCTAATTTTAGAAATAAAATCAATTTTTTAATTGTACAGGCCGCACCGGATTTTAGGCCGCACCGGATTTCCGGCGGACCGGATTTTCGGCGCACTGGATTTCCGGCGGACCGGATTTTCGGCGCACTGGATTTTCGGCCGCAGGTGTCCCACGTTGTAATATGAGATATTTACACAGAAAGATATTACACGTGTTGGGCTTCAAATTCTGCCCTGTGTTCGTTTTGGAAGAGAGACAACCAACACCGGATTACAGTGCAGCGTGGCTTTATTGCAGAACGCGTTTTGCCTTCCCCTTACATTCTGCTCTTATTTATACTCCTTTTTCCCCCAAACCAAACCCTCGCTACACATATTTGGTAAGGCTAAACTTTGTTATACCTACCGGTATTTGGTAACATCGGACACTTGTGTCCTTATTGGCCCGATACCATTCACACACGAGTTTTACTGTTTTTTTGTTTACTGAATCGCTAGCAGTTTCGGTGCAGCGGAATCCTCAGTTTCGCTCCCTCCCTCCCTTGTACTGCTGTCTAATATCACGTGAGCCATTCCTGACCTGAACCGGCAGTCCCAAATTAAATCCTAACACACGTGAGGATTTTTTAAACTTTTAATTAAATCCGTATGGTAACATAAACAAATACATATTGCAAATGCTTTTTTTCGAACCGTGCCTGTAACACGGCTACTTTTAAAATACATACCTATCGGTAACACACAAATTACGTTGGGTATACTTTTTTACTGAACAGTGCATGAACAACATTCCAACATCTCCTAACGACTGGTTAAAAAATATATATATTCTGCAGCCTACCAGGAAAAGTTATTGATCGCCTTCTTCATCTTCCTCCTGCGCACTAAAACCATCAAAGTCCTCTTCTTCAGTGTCCGAATTGAACAACCTCAGGATCTCATCACTCACTTCAATCTCTTCGTTGTCGCTCTCACTTGAGCGCACGCGATCCTCTTCATCACGCAGCAGTCCAGCCTTTCGAAACCCGTTGGTGATGGTGGATGTTGTGACATGGCTCCAAGCATTTAGGATCCACTGGCAGACTTGAGTTAAAGATGCTCTTCGCATGTGGCCTGTTTTGGTAAAGGATTTCTCGCCGCTCGTCATCCAAGTCTCCCACTCAATGCGTAGTGCCACTTTAAATGCCCGGTTCACGCTGATGTCCAGTGGCTGCAAATACTTCGTGGTGCCCCCAGGAATCACAGCTGGAATTGAGTTTGTACTCTTGATGGCAGCTTTCACTGAATCTGTTATATGAGCCCTCATGCTGTCCATAACGAGCAACGCTTTTTTTATGTGAAAAAATCCCCCCGGTCGCTTGGCGTAGCACTCTCTGAGCCAATCCTTCATTAGACTCTCCATCATCCAACCTTTCTTATTGACTTTCACCATGATTTCTTTTGGGAATTTTTCCTTTGGCATTGTCAGCCGCTTAAAAATCACCATCGGTGGAAGCTTTAGTCCGGATGCTGTGCAGCTCAGAACACAAGTAAAATGCGTTCTCTCATGGCCACTTGTTTTCAGTATGATGGACGAGTCACCTTTTTTATTAACAGTCCGAGTGAGAGGCAGGTCAAACGTCAAAGGTACTTCATCCATATTTATGATTTCATCTGGCCCGATGGAATTCTCCGCTATCTTTGTTTGAGTGAATGTGCGGAAGTTAGCAAGTTTTTCCTCATGGTCGGGAGGGAGCTGCTGACAGAGAGTCGTGCGTACCCTGATGGACAGGCCTTTTCGTCTCATAAATCTAAAACACCACGATGGCCCACCTCTAAAATCTTCGATTTTCATTTTGGTGGCGATTGCTTTAGCCTTCAGTCTGATCTGCACGGTGGAAACACCGCGGCCGCCTGCTCTCTGTGTGTTAACTCAGTCTTCAAGAAAGTTTTCAAGTTCGGGCCATCTGCTGTGATTACCTCTGAAAGCTTTTGTCGTCTTTTTGCATTGATTCAGTTCTTCGCGCTGGCGTCTCCACCGTCTCACCATCGATTCATGTATGCCAAGATTACGCGCAGCAGCTCGATTTCCTTCTTCAACCGCCAGATTGATTGCCTTTAACTTAAAAGCTGCCTCTTATGCTTTTCTTCGAGTGTTTTCCATGTTGATGAGGGTGAGTACAAATGGCTGATTTACAATAATTTGTGAAGTGCGCTTGATTTATCGTACAATTTCATTGGACCTCTGTGAACTACTCATCAATTTTATTGGTCTACTGTTACGAGGCAAAATGTTTTGGCGGCATGGGAAAAAACCATCTATTAGCCGCACCTTATTATAAGCCGCTGTGTTCAATGCTGTTCAAAGCATGGGAAAAAAGTAGCGGCTTATAATCCGACATCTACGGTACTTACTTTAGAAATTATCTAGGGTTACCCATAGCCCTCTATTTTTCTAAGCTCCATGTACCTATCCAAGAGTCTCTTAAAAGACCTTATTGTATCCACCTCCACCACCATTGCCAGCAGCCCATTCTACACACTCACCACTCTCTGTGTAAAAAATTTACCCCTGACATCACCTCTGTACCTACTTCCAAGGACCTTAAAACTGTGCCCTCTTGTCTTAGTCATTTCAGCCCTGTGAAAAGGTCTCTGGCTATCCACACGATCAATGCTTCTCATCATCTTATACACCTCTATCAGGTCACCTCTCATCCTCTGCTGCTCCAAGGAGAAAAGGCGAGTTCACTCAACCTATTCTCATAAGGCATGCTCCCCAATCCAGGCAACATCCTTGTAAATCTCCTCTTTCTATAGTTCCTTCCTGTGGTGAGGTGACCAGAACTGAGCACAGTACTCCAAGTGGGGTCTGACTAGAGTTCTATATAGCTGTAACATTACTTCTTGGCTCTTGAACTCAGTCCTATGGTTGATGAAGACCAAAACTCCATATGCCTTCTTAACCACAGAGTCAAACTGTGTAGCAGCTTTGAGTGTCCTATGGTCCCTCTGATCCTGAATACTATCAAGAGTCTTACCATTAATGCTATCTTCTGCCATCATATTTGACCTACCAAAATGAGCCACGTCATACTTAACTGGATTGAATGCCATCTGCCACTTCTCAGCCCAGTTTTGCATCTTATCAATGTCCCGCTGTAAACTCTGACAGCCCTCCACACTATCCACAACACCCCCAACCTTTGTGTCATCATCAAACTTACTAACCCATCCCTGCACTTCCTCATCCAGGTCATTTATAAAAATCACAAAGGGAAGGGGTCCCAGAACAGATCCCTGAGGCACACTACTGGTCACTGACCTCCATGCAGAATATGACCTGTCTACAACCACTCTTTGTCTTCTGTGAGCGAGCCAACTCTGGATCCACAAAGCAATGTCCCCTTGGATCCCATACCACCTTACTTTCTCAAATAGCCTTGCACGGGGTACCTTATCAAATGCCTTGCTGAAATCCATATATCCATGTGTGATTTACTGGCCCCAGCAATTGCCCATCGGCATGAAATAACAGATTGCACACTGCAGACAATTATAAAGAAGTATATTTAAGAATGTTAACTTAAGCAACCAGTTCTTAAAGGAAGAAAGCAAAACAAAAGGTCCATTATACTTAAACAGTCACATGTGCACAGTGGAGCTCAAATCTTCCAGAAGCTGTTGTTTTCGATGTACACACTGCACCTTCTGAATTTCGCTTAGGTTCCATCTAGAACAATCAGGCTCTTCCATGGGAGTATGGGTCCTTCCTCCTTGAAGCCATTCATCTGCACAAAGCACCTTGTGCCACAGGGATGGCATCCTCAGCCATCTTCCCTCCTCCCAGCTCCCACCAAAAAAAGTCCTCGACCCACACCAGTGTCCCTCACAAAAAAAAGATCTCCACCCAGCGTTCTCGAGAACCTTCTCCCAATTCCACTAACCTGACTGGCTGACACCACATTCTTGAATTGAACAACAAAGCCCTTTAACTCAGCTCAAACCCAACAGGCTGAATGCAGAACAGACTACCCTTACAGAACTGCTAAAATGAAATACCCACAGCATAGCAGTAAAAATATTAACCAGGGTGTTACATGTATATTATGATGTGCTTGATCGATCTGTCATCTCCAGATGATTTCAGATGCAATCTCCATCGTGTAGGAGAGTGGAGTAGTTCTGACCTTAATCTTTCTGAGTACCCACTTTGAATCACCTTGACAGGATCGCTTGTCTAGGAGTGAAACATCGAACTTCCTTGTTTGAGGAGCCATCAGATGGTCTCAGTTATTTGTCCTGCAAGCTCCTTCTGTGATAGGGTTTGAGGAGATGCAAGTGTGAGCACAAGGGATGACCCAGGAACAGCATCACTGGTGAGTTGTTGATTGTGGAGTGTACTGCATTGCGATATGCAAGGAGGAAATTGCAAGCTTCTGATTCAGTGTAGTATCTTCTACTGACATTGCTGGCAGTGCATTCCTTAGACTTTGGACAAACTTTTCCTCCAAGCCATTTGTAGCTGGGTGGTATGGGGGTGATGTAATATGTCTTATTCCATTCATTTTCAAGAATGACAAACTGCTGTGCACAAACTGTGGCCCATTGCCACTGACTAAGTGTTCAGGAACACCAATCCTGATAAGAGGCTTCTCAACACATCAACAGTGTGTGAAGCTGTAGTGGAGGCTACTGGGAACATTTCTGGTCACTTTGTAGCTCCAGTATTTGTTTGTTTTTACTTTTAAGTGCTCCTGCATGAGAGCCAACAGCTGTCTGTCTTTTAAGTTCTTCTAGTCTGTAACTGAACAAACACACACCATCTTTCATGGCGAGATTCGACACCAAACATGTCACTTGTTTTCAGTAGACGTGTCCTGTGCATGTGGAGTAGGAGGATATTCACCGAAATATCCGTTTTAATGTGGACAGAGATATTTTAAAAACGCATAGTGTGGACGCATGTCATTTTTACACAAAACCGGTGTTTTCAAAATTATCCGGTCTAGTGTGGATGTAGACTTAGACAAATTGTAAGAATGGACAAAAAAGTGGCAGATGGAATACAATGCTGGGAAATGTATCTATATATATCAAAGTTCAGCCAGGCAGGTTTCTGTTTAGATGCTGACATCTTGCTTATGCTCACTTTGATTCCTGACTGCAACTTATTTGCATGTCTGTCTGCTGTTTCCATTGATACGGCGATTTCAACTGCTCTTTTAAATGTCAGTTGTGCTTTAGTTAGGACCCGTTGTGCAGTCAAATACATCTAACTTTCCAATGTAGCCTGCTATTTGTGCTATTTTAAATTATTTATTGTTATCACTCATACTGTTTATGAACCCAAGCCCATACTCGTTGCTTGTTAATTTAATTCCTTTTTTGCCTAATTTTTTAAACTTGAACTTCACTCTCCCCTTCTGAAGAAAAGCATGCTACACTTCAACAGGTAGGTGTCATTCTGGTTCATTTTAAAACTTCCTTGTTATCACTGTTATGTATTGTAACTTGAAAAACTAATTGAAATAGAAACACATGAACCTCGATACTTGTCTAATTAGTTTTAATTTATTTTTAGTGAGGCACTCATATGATGTGAAGGTGTAATGATATATGCCATTCACATATTTCTTACATATAAAACACACACACACAAACACACATATATATCTGTGCTATCTATCTATATATATCTTCAGCCAAGATGGCGGTGCGACGCAGCGTGCTGCGGCCTCTCCAGGAATGAATATCTGTTATCTGTAAGTAGGGGCCCTGTTCAATCCGGATTTGATGGAGACAGATGTGTGAAGCATGGGGAACATCTGGTGAAACTTTTGAAATGCCTGTTTCACTGCCGCTGCTACTGTGCGATCGGAAAAATCTCCGGGAGGAAGGCCCCAAATCCTCGGCTTTGCCTGTTGCTTGGCGGCCAGGGCCGGGGTCGAAGCGCTCGGCAAAGATGGTGCTCGGTGTCGGGGAGCTGGTTGGAAGCTCGTAGTTTTCGGACGGACTCGGTGTTGGCTGTGGTCGGAGCTCCCAGAGTGCTGTATCGGCAAGCTGCGGCGCTGGAGGTTCATGGCAGGAGGAGTTTTTCTTCCTTCTACCGTCTGTGTGAGATGATGGGCTGTCGGGACTTTGAGACTTTCTTTTAAACTGTGCCATGGACTGCTCTTTATCAGATTATGGTATTGCTTTGCACTGTTGAAACTATGTGTTATAATTATGTGGTCTCTGTCAGTTAGTCTTTTATCAATTATGGTATTGTCTGCACTGTTGAAACTATATGTTAACTATACTTATATGTAATCTATGTGGTTTTGTGTAGGTCTTGTAGCTTTAGGTTTGTCTGATGGGTTTGTAGTTCCTTTCCAAGGAGCGTGCTAAGACAGTAGTGCGATATCGATACGCAGCAGCCTCTCCGGACTCTGGATTGGGGATTACCAAGCATTATGTGGTTTTTCTTGTGTGGTCTGTTTTGTGCTTTTTCGTGATATCATTCCAGAGAACATTGTCTCATTTTTTAACTGCATTGTATTTGTGGTTTCTAAATGACAATAAATTGAATCTGAATCTGAATCTGAATATATATACCAAAGTTCAAAGTTAAATTTATTATCAGAGTGCATCTATGTCACCACATGCAACCATGAGATTCACTTTCTGTGGCCATACTTAGTAAATCTATAGAACAGTAACTGCATGCTGTAAACATTAGGAACTGTTAGACTGTACAAATGTAGATGTAAGTAAATAGCAATAAATAATGAGCATGAAACAACAATATAATAGGTTAATTAAGTGAGTGTAGTTCTGCTCTTTTGTTCAAGAGCCTGATGCTTGAGGTGTAGTAACTGGTCTTGAACCTGCTGGTGTGAGTCCTGAGGCACTTGTACGTTCTACTGATGGCAGCAGCAAGAAAACAGCATGGCCTGGGCAGTGAAGATCTTTGATGATAGATGCTGCTTTTCTATGGCAATATTCCATGTAGAGATGCTCAGTGGGTGGGAGGGTTTTACTCGTGATGTACTGGGCTGAATCTGCTAACTTTTGTAGGATTTTCCACTCAAAGGCATTGGTGTTCCCATACCAGGCTCTAATGCAGCCAGTCAGTGAACTGTCCACCACATATCTATAGAAGTTTGCAGAACATCCCTACCCTCCACAAACTCCTGAGGAAGTAGAGGCACTGTCATGCTTTCTTCACAATAATATTTATATAATTGGTCCAGGCCCCATCCTTTGAGATAGTGACATCCAGGTAGTTAAAGTTACTGACCCTCTCCACCTCTGATCCTCTGATGATTACTGGCTCATGGACCTCTGGTTTCCCTCTCCTGAAATCTACAATCAGCTCCTTGCTCTGATTGACATTGAGAAGTTGTTGTTAATACACCACTCAGCCAAGGTTTCAGTCTTCCTCCTGTAAGCTGATTCACTCCCCCCCCCCCATCTTTGATACAGCCCAAAACAGTGGTGTCATCAGCAAACTTGTATATGGTGTTGGAGCTGTACTTAGCCACATGGTCATGGGTGTAAAGCGAGTAGAGCAGGGGGCTGAGCACACATCCCTGTGGTACTCCTGTGCTGATGGAGATTGTGAAGCAGATGTTTTTGCCAATCTGAACCGAATGGGGTCTGTGAGTGAGGAAATCCAGGATCCAATTGCACAAGGGGTTAATGAAGCCCAGGTCTTGAAGTTTACTGATTAGTTTTGAGGGAATTATGGTTTTAATGCTGAGCTGTAATTGAGGATGCACATCCTGATGTATGCCCCTTTGCTGACCAGATGTTCCAGCACTGTGTGAGGAGTCAACAAGATTAACATCTGTTGTAGACCTGTTGCTTTGGTAGGTGAATTGGAGCTGATCCAAGTTCACATTCTGACAGGAACTGATATGCTTCGACACCAGCCTCTCAAAAACACTTCATCGCTCTGTGTATATATACACTTAATTTAATGATGCATTTACAATGTTTCTCAAATATTATTGAAATATTAGTTAAAGTACAATTAGTGTCTGTATGGAGTTTATATACTCTCCCATGACAATGTGGGCTTCCTGTGGATGCTTCAGTTTGCTCTCACATGCCAAGTATGAGCAGGTTGTTAGGTTATTTGGTCACTGTAATTTGCCCCTAATATGCGGGTGAGCAATAGATTACAGGGGGAGCTAACAAAAATTTGTCAAGAATAAAAGTCAGGATTAACGTAGGTTGAGCGTCAATTGGTGGCTGATGGCCAGCACAGATTTGATGGGCCGAAGGAGCTGTTTCCATCAGTATCCTCTAAAACCCAATTCACTTGTTTATTTCTTTCTGCATTCTCTGAGATCTATGGGTACTTCTACATAACTGTTCAGTGTCAGCGGAGTAAATGCTCCAAGACATGTGGACTGTAGTGTTCTCGTGCAGTGTGTTGAACTCTGACTAAACACCAAGTTAAACCGAAGTCAATGAGGCAGTAAGATTAACCGTTTACTGTTCACTCTTCCACATTTACACATGATGAAAACTGTTGATAAAATCATACAAAATATATACAGTGTGTGTTTCCTTCTGGGCATCACATTTACATTATAAATACTTGTAAAAGTAAAACTACAACAAACTATATTACATTAAAGTCTTATCAAAGTACAACATACAGTCAGAATCTGCCCACACCATCAACAGCCTTAAATACACTTCAACAGAAACTTTCCAGCAACGCTTTCAATAGCACAAGAAAATAAACCTCATCAACCGTCATTTCTTTTAACAGAATCAGCGTTAACATTTTTACTTCAACATATCAACTGTCATACAAACTTATGGCGTTGCTTCTATGATGTTTCTTAGTGGGTAGAAATGGAGTTTTCCTCGTGTTGATTCTGCACACGCAAGCCCCCGCCTTCCTGTCTCTCCAAACCGGAACTTACCCACAAGACGTGGCGAAACCGGGTGTGATGTCATCACATGCCGCGATATATCACAGATAATGAATTTACTTTCAACAACTGCAACGTAGTTATCAACCTTTAACTTTAACTAGAAAATAGTTACAAATGAATTACTAAAGCGAAAATATAATAAACTAAACAAATGCCTTAAGGGCAACCCACTCCCCGCCTGACCTTTGTAAAGTCACTATGAACATGATACAAAACTTTATTCTCTAGATCAGTCTTTAGGTAGAAGTAGAACAACCTCTGCAACTAGTCTTTGGTAAGTTTTCACATCACCTTGGTCAGAAGTTTTTAACTCAACCTTCCTGACATGTCCATCCCTACCAGGTAATGTGGCAGTGATTCGGGCCATTGGCCAGCAGTTGCGGCAATCTGCTTGTTCCTCAACAGGACTAAATCTCCAACTTGAAGATTCCTGCAAGGTTCTGTCCACTTTTGTCTGTGTTGCAACAAAGGTAGGTATTCATGGCTCCAACGGGACCAGAACTGATTTGCGAGAGCCTGAAACTGTCTCCATTGCTTTGTGTACAGGTCCTCATTTGAGAAGTTCTCAGGTAGAGGGGGAACTCCTGCCTTCTGCGTAAGGAGCACTGATGGCGAGAGTATGAAGGGGCTTTCTGGGTCGGAAGACCCAGGTAGGAGTGGTCGCACATTTATAATGGCTGTGACCTCTGCCATTAGTGTGCATAGTACTTTGTGGGTCAGTCCGGTGCGTTGCTGCAGAAACATTGAATCGAGGATCCTTCTGGTGATGCCAATCATCCGCTCCCGAATGCCTCCCATGTGAGAGGCGTGTGGTGTGTTGAATTCCCAGTTGCATCCCTGCTCACTGAGGTACTTTTGCACCATTTTGTCCATCCCGAGCTCCTTGGATGCTCCAACAAAGTTTGTGCCACAATTGGATCTTAACTGTTTTACAGGGCCTCTTAGTGCAAAGAAGCGCCCGAGAGCGTTAATGCAGCTGGATGTATCTCAAGATTCAATTACCTCAATGTGCACAACTCTCGAACTCATACAGTTGAAAATGATGGTCCACCGTTTGCTCTCTGCTTGTCCTCATCTGGTATGTCTAGTGATGATAGTCCAGGGACCAAATACATCGAGCCCCACATACGTAAAAGGAGGGCAGGCTTCGAGGCGTTCTGGTGGGAAGTCTGGAAGTTGAACTTCCAGCTTCCCTTGCAGTTTCCTGCAGGTTACACATCTGTGGAGTACTGAATTGATCAGTGTTTTGCCTCCCAAGATCCACAGTCCCGCTGCCCTGATTACTCCCTCCGTAAGGTGACGGCCTTGATGCTTTACCTGTTCATGATGATGGCAAGTAAGCAATAAGGACACATGGCTGTCTTTGGGCAGGATTACTGGGCTCTTTCCTGCAGCTGAAAGGTGAGAGTGTATTAATCAGCCTCCAATGCAAATAAGATCATTCTCCAGGATCGGGCTGAGTTTCCTCAAAGGGCTATCCTTTGGTATTGGTTTATTAGCTGGGAGGGCCGAAAACTCCCTTGCAAAAGCTGATCTTTGAGTAGCTTTAAGGATAACATCCTTTGCCTGGGCCAATTCTTCCGGAGTGCGAAGTAAGCCACATTGGTGCCATCCTTTGCATTCGCTATTTTGGGGTGGGTGTTTGTGGATCTGGCGATGTGGATGAAGAACGCAAAGCCTCTCACTAAGGAATTCAAGGTAGAGAACTGCTGAAAGCGGTCAGTGGTACTGTTACGCCCACAGCCCCCTCCTTTGTGAGAATTGCAAAAGCACTATTGGGTTGGGTCAGGGGGCCCAGGAAATGAGAAGGAGACGTGCGGACTGTCTCGTTCCCCGGCGATGTAAAGCAAGGGGAAATGGCCATTGTCTCTTGAAGACACATTTGTGGATTGCGATCCTATGCTACTTGACAGCCTTCGGGCAAAGTGGGCTGGGTGACGGGGAGAGATTGCATCATCACCTCAACCTGATTGACATCTACAACCCTGCAAGTCAGCATAAAAGAGGGGCTGTAGGAACAGCCCCCCTAGACGCACGAGAAGAAATGCTAGCGATCCCGTAATAGCGGGAAGCCATTTGAAGGAAGCCACGTGCGTTCGGTTCCCTTGCCTGGGAGCCGGTGGCTGGTACCACGGAAAATGATTTTTGAACTAACAACAGGGAACCAACTCCCCCAACTCAACGGATTGGCCTCATAAAGGACACGGGCAAGTTTAAGACTGTCTCTCTCTACAACCCAAAAAAAAAGCTGCATCTTGAATGACAATTGACTTTTATTTTTCCATCGGACGATACAGTATCCCCTAGACAAACAATAGAGCTATTTCTTATTGATGATTATGATTATACCCGCACTTTTAGATTGAGTATTGACGACGTATATTATCTGAATGTTTGTATTAATCTTATTTTTGTGCCCCTTTATAAATAAAGACTTTAAAAAATAGTACCATCAGACTTCAACGGACCTCTCTATCTTTGCTGGTAAGTCACTCAGTTACGGGGTACGTAACAGTACGTATTGATTCTTTCAGGTAGGTGACATTGGTTTATATTTGCGGCCGAATTTCTGAGTCTCTTTCGGGTTCGATCAGCTCAAATGTCTCGCTCGTTTGAGTTTTTCTGCTGGTGGAGCAAGTTTATTATTGTGCTCAGTTTGAGCAAAGACTGACTGTCCCAGTGTTTTCTCGGTTACTTTACTACGCTTGTTAAAGCCTTGTTGTGCTTCCTTGATACACACGTAGCTTGTGCAGGGATGAAAAATTGAATGGCAGCCACTCTCTCGCACACTGGTCTTGAGAGTGTTAACTATCAGTTTATGTACGTTGCCAAGGCACACCTCTCCTATCACCACCCAGCCCAGATCCAGGTGTTGGGCGAAGGGGGCATCGTGTGGTCCATTGACCTGCTGCCTGACCTTGTGCACCTGGAGAACATCTCTTCTGAGTAGCAGGAGTATTTCCGCTTTTGGATCCAATTCTGGGATGTGCTTGGCAATGTGGTGGAGATGCAGCTGGTGTCGCACTGCACTTAGTGTAGGAATCTCGGTTCGGTTATTCAAGATTTCGTTGCACTCCAAGAGTGGAGGGAGACAGATGACAACATTACCATCCAGTGACTCAAGCTGGAAGCCTTCTGCCTTCCTGCCATATGTTTCTACGCTGCCAGAGCACATTCTAGGGTAGTATGGGAACTGATTACTCTCTACACTGAACAAGTCAAAGAACTCTGGTCTGACTAGTGAGCGATTGCTCTGGTCGTGCAGAATTAGATAGATAGATAGATAGATAGATACTTTATTCATCCCCATGGGGAAATTCAACTTTTTTTTCCAATGTCCCATACACTTGTTGTAGCAAAACTAATTACATACAATACTTAACTCAGTAAAAAATATGATATGCATCTAAATCACTATCTCAAAAAGCATTAATAATAGCTTTTAAAAAGTTCTTAAGTCCTGGCGGTAGAATTGTAAAGCCTAATGGCATTGGGGAGTATTGACCTCTTCATCCTGTCTGAGGAGCATTGTATCGATAGTAACCTGTCGCTGAAACTGCTTCTCTGTCTCTGGATGGTGCTATGTAGAGGATGTTCAGAGTTATCCATAATTGACCGTAGCCTACTCAGCGCCCTTCGCTCAGCTACCAATGTTAAACTCTCCAGTACTTTGCCCACGACAGAGCCCGCCTTCCTTACCAGCTTATTAAGACGTGAGGCTTTGATGGCCTTGTCTTTGGCTCCCTTAGGGTACACCTTAGTGAGGCAGATCTTTGAGCAAGAACAGCTTGACTGACCTTGACCGCAAACTTCTGTGCAGCTTGAACTGACAACAGTTGTATCAGGGTGATCGTCTCCCTCCCCGCTGTCCTCTTGTGAGGGTGAAGGAGTTTTGGCAGTTTGCGGTGACGGGCCGGGATGCACGGCCCCATTGTGATTAGTGCTGTTGTATTCCAAGCACTTTACGGGGAATGTACACTCTCTAGCGAGGTGAGAGGTAGAGGAACAGCACTTAAAACATATTCTTTTTTCCTTGAGAAGGGCCTTTAGCTTGACAAAGGGTTTTTTCCTAAACGTTCTGCATTTTTTGAGGGGGTGGGGTTTGTTGTGCAATAGACAATTCTTGCTAGGGTCATCGTTAGTTGTGGAGACTTTGGTCTTGCGCACCGAGACGGGTTTATTGATGTTAAAATTGTTCAAAGTGGATTTGACTGGCTTGGTGTGAGTTATACTGCTACCTTGACTCATGAAGCTAGTGTCGTTTCACTTCTTCGCCTCCTTGCACACAAACCTAGTGAAATACTTAAAGGGAGGGAATTGACCACCGTTCTCTTCCTTGTACTCTGAGCCAATAGACACCCACCTTTCCTGCAACCCGAATGGAAGTTTGTCCACAATTGGTCCAATTCCGTATGAAGTATCTAGATATGATAGGCCAGTTAAATAGCCGTCTTCTTTAGCACCTTCAATCTCCATGAGTAAATCTCCAAGTTCTCTTAGTTTAGTGTGGTCCTTGGCTGACACTCTAGGAAAATTTTCCAGCTGTCGAAATAGTATCGTTTCAATAATTTTAGGGGCCACATGGCACTCCCGAAGTCTCTCCCATGCTTTGCATAAGGCTAGCTTGGGGTTGTTGACGTACACTGAACGTATGTGTTTCGCCTGTTCACATGATTCCTTTCCCAGCCATTTAGTCATAAGGTCCAATTCTTGAGTTGCTGTGAGCTGGAGTCTGCAGATTGCACTGGTGAATGAGGAGTACCATGCACGGTAATTTTCAGACTTATCGTCAAACTGGTATAGTCTGAAGTGACGAGATCTCGTCGTGCTAAATACTGTGCCAAGGGTTCTGCTGCAGGTGGCGTGCTGGCTGGGGGAAAATGTTGGCGGGCATATGACTGAGCGTGTACGTCCATTATAGTATTTGCTGTTCTGACTTCAGCCTTTGCCTCTTCTCTTGCCAAATCTGGTAAGTTTGGTGTCAGGAAGTATTTGTCGTCAGCCCTTTCATTCCTGAGTTCATTGCAAGGTCGCAAGTGTGAGTCGTCTTCCTCTGGACGTGGTGCAGTTGCGCTTGCCTGTGACTTCTCCTGAAATGGGAAGTCAGCAGTTAAGTATGGAGAGGAAGAACGAATCTTCAGGACAATTTGAGATTGGACATATTCGCTGGTGCGTTCCAATTTGGTCCTTTCTGTTGTAGATTTTACTACTTCATCTAAAACATGCATTTCTTCAACACTTTCTAAAATTTCTGCTTTTCAACATTTCATGGCTGGATCGGCTTCTCGGTGGAGCGCCAGCACTTCTAACTCTGTTTCTATCCTTACCTTTTCCTTCTGGTTTTCGGCTCCTATGGCAGCCTTTTCCGTTTCTCTGGCAACCATTTCCAATTTCAGTTTTGCTTCTTGTTTAGCGTATGCCGCTCGCACCTTGGCGGCTCCTGCTTTAGTTCTTGCGAGGGCTGCCTTACTTGCTGATACCCTACTGCTCTTGGCGCTGGATGCCAACGACTTGACGCTTGATCGCGAGGCCATCGTACCATTTGTCAAAACACCTGATAATGCTGCCTTTTCACTGTAGTGTTCACGTACAGTGTGTGGAATTCTCACTAAACACCAAGTTAAACCGAAGTTAATGAGGACAGGATCGCAGTAAGATTAACTGTTTACTGTTCACTCTTCCACATTAATGTATGGTGAATACTATTGATAAAATAATACAAAATATATACAGTATATGTTTCCTTCTGGGCATCACATTCACATTATAAATACTTGTAAAAGTAATTACAGCAAACTATATTACATTAAAGTCTCATCAAAGTACAATATACAGTCAGAATCTGCCTACGCCATCAACAGCTTTAAATACACTTCAACACAAACTTTCCAGCAACGCTTTCAATAACACAAGAAAATAAACCTCATCAACCGTCATTTCTTTTAACAGAATCAGTGTTAGCATTTTTACTTCAACATATCGACTGTCATATGAACTTATGGTGTTGCTTCTATGATGTTTCTTAATGGGTAGAAATGGAGTTTTCCTCGTGTTGATCCTGCACATGCAAGACCCCGCCTTCCTGTCTCTCCAAACCGGAACTTACCCACAAGACACGGCGAAATCAGGTGTGATGTCATCACATGCCGCGATACATCACAGATAATGAATTTACTTTCAACAACTGCAACGTAGTTATCAACCTTTAACTTTAACCAGAAAATAATTACAAACGAATTACTAAAGCGAAAATGTAATAAAGCTAATCAAATGCCTTAAGGGCAACACATAGACTTTGCCCATGACTTCACGACCGAGAAAATCTAAGAAGAAATTTGAATGATATAAAACTGTTTCTAAATTAGAGTTATTCATTTATTTATTTTAGAGCTACAGCAGAGTAATAGGTTCTTCCGGCCCAACTAGCCCGCGCTGCCCTATTACACCCCTGCGACAAATTAGCCTACTAACTGGTACATCTTTGGAATGTGGGAGTAAACTGGAACACCCAGAGGAAACCTACCCAATCATGGAGTCTTACAGAGAGCAGCGGAATTGAAACTGGTTGCGATCTGTGATAGCATTGTGCTAACCGCTACATGCCACCCCATTGTTTCTCTGCATGTGTCTCTAATCTTATTTGTAATTTATTAGTAACATTAGGAGATGAGAGTCTTAAAGCCCATCATGTGTGAGAAGAAGGCACAAGGACGTGCCTTCCTGTCAGATCATTGCTGGGAGAGGATAGCCCACATCCAATGCATCTACATCCACCACAAAAGATTCAGAGGGGTTCGATGGTGGAAAATGGGAGCAATGGTGAAGCATCTTCTAAGCTCCTTGAATGCATGGCCTGCAGGAGAGGGTTGATTGGTGCAGAGTTACTGTATCAAGAGGAAAAGTTGGTTGATAGTGATGAGCAGATGGTCAGAGATTTCCTGCTTTTTCTGGATTGTGTGCTCATGTTAATGGATATCTTCCCTGAGACAAACAAACACTACTGGGTCAATTGCTGGTTCACCCATTCTGTCAGGAAATGTAGAGGAGGCCTGACTCAAAAACAGAGCTGCAGAGACAATTTAGTAGTAAATGATACTTCACTAATAAACTACAAGTTAAGAAAAAATGAGGGGTCATAAATCAAAGTAGAACAGATACTAAACACAACAGGCAACATAGTAACTGTATGCTAGGAGCGACTTTGTTGAGATTGGCTGGTTCAATGGGTGAACTAGGACTGTGGATGACAGCTGGGTTTAAATATGCTGCAGGTGATGCGTTGGAAACAAATCGCAGGTGACTCTTATTAGCTGGGTGGAGACTGGGAGGTGCCTACCTCTGTGGGCCTGACAATAAATTATTTTATATTTCTTTAATAATTTAAATGTTCTTGTATGTTTTTATATATTCTTAAAATACTGTATCTTTAATTTTGTTAGTCAATTTTCAAAATTTTTTGAAAAGTTTTAATTTTGTAATATTTTTGTATGTTTGAATCACTTGAACATTCACCTATCTATCTTTGACTGTTCTGGCTAGGTGAGGTGGTGTGGTTTGGTAAGCTGTCAATGTTCTATCACCTTACTAAATAACAGCCTGTACTTTGATAACACTCGTGAATAGAACTCTTGTATGACAAGGATAAATTCTTGATAACTCAACTAACATGCCATGACCCTGCACTTTATCTGTCTAATTACACTACACTCATTCTGTAACTGTAGCCCTGTATACTGCATTGTATTGGTCTTTTTTTCACCTTTAGTACTACATCAGTGTACTTATTTATGGAATAATCCATCTGGATGGCACACAAGCAAAGCTTTTTAATATATCTTGGTACATGTGACAAAAATAAACCGATTATCTTTTTTTGTGGTTGGACCTTATTTTTGAGTATCGTGCCTGTGGATCCAACACTCAACATGGCCTTGATCTGGCTTTCCCTTGTGCATTCCCTTTGTGGAATGGCAAAGGGAAGTTCAGAATTCTTTCTCATGTCAGTGGCAAGTGAAGGCAATGTAATTTCTGGCCCAGTACCAAATACATAAAGTAATGGAGAAAGTAAGCTATTTGGCGCAGTTGTCAAATTTCCATTCGCTATTTCACACTAATGTTTCAAAGTGACATTAAAAAGACAAAGAACTTGAATTTTAATATATGACAACACATAAATGCTAATACAAGCAATAATAATTAATACTGTAATATCCCCTTCCATCAGCGTCCAAACATATGGCTATTAAAGGTCATCTCTTTCAGTTGTTGGCTTGCTAAAAGGTCAATTCATGCAATTGTCATCTTTTGCCTAACTGATTCTGCTGGCAACAATGCAACAGCATTTAGACTTTTTGTCTAGGTTTAAGGTATAGCTGTAATTGTTTCTTCTGATATTTTACGAACATTAAGGATATGGTCTGCCCATTGCAAGCGCTTCATTTTCAACAGAAAATATTTGTTGATTGTGTCATCATGATATTTCAATGTTAGGTTGTTGAATTCATACAATATATCATTATAAAGTCATAATTTATCAGCAAAACCTAGCCATTGTAGGAAGTTGCTTTTCAAGTCTTATCATTAAGTTTGAGATTCCTGTCAAATCACATTATGGAATGTTTTTCTTGTTCATATGCAAGAAGATTCAATCTATTCTCTGACAACCAGTTTATTTATGTGTGTATTTTGCAGATGCTTCTCTTTAATTATAATATATAAATATATTTATGCCTCTCCATTTGCTAAGTTCACTTAAGGTATGTGTTCTGCATTCATTTACTTCCATTTTCATGGAGGTCATGTTGATACTCTGTGTTTGTGTCTCTAATCTTATTTGAGCATTCTAATGTGTTAAGATTTTAAATAAAATCGATGTTCTTACAACTGTAAGAACAAGTAACACTTGAAAGCTACTGCTGACCAATATCCTATTACAATATTAGTTTCTACCCATGCCTTTCATTAGATAATAGGTGTTACTGATTATCTTGTTAAATGCTGGACTCACTTTTTCTCAATGTCAATGGTTGCTTAAAGAAATTGCACTTTGATTTTTCACAGAGAATCACGCAATTACTTTAGCATCAAATAAATCATGGCAAATGAGCACTAAGTAGCTATTTTTCCACAGCAAGCATATATTATGATACACAGTACATCACTGTGCTGGTACATTCCCAATGGTAAAAGAAGTAAAGGTCACAGGTTCCAAAAAGTATAATTTCATGGAGATACATGTGCTGAGCACTTCAAGTTTTCCTTAACGAGAAGAAAGAAGTACGCAGTTGAAGATGTCTTTTGCTGTTATAAAAAATATATCTGGTGATTTCAAGTATGTAGAAATCAACTTATAAAATCCCAATGGATGCAATAATACTGTCAATGGAAAATGAAGGCAAAATCTATTGTTGGTGTAACTGGCCAATCTTTATTTTTGTATGATGTTGCTGAATATGATTCCTAGCATAATCACTTTCAAAGAAAATACAATATATAATTATTGAGGCAATCTAATTAGCACAATTGTCACTCTAATTTTCATATTAAGGAATATTAAGGACAGATTACAAGCCCAAAGTGACATCTGAAATAGATTTAAGATGAAGTTTGCTTTTGAGCACAGCATTATAAGTTTGTGCTTTATCAGTACTTGAAAAATTACATAACCTTTGGTTCATTAAGGAAAAGAATATTTGGTGATCAGTACCTCAGGCTTGACACGATTCTCATAGTCACTGGGCAACAGTGATCCCTGTTCTTCTGTGCTTCACAGACCTTGAGAACTTATAGTAGGTATTTCAAGGCATTGGAAAGATATTTCCAATGCTGTCTCTGCAAAATTCTCTGAATTCACTGGGAGCACGTCAGCATCCAGGCCAATGACACTATCTGTGACATGCCCGTCGTACTTATTTAGCTACTGTCTGTCTTGCATGCCAAATAGCAGACACTTGAAGCAGACACTTTATTACAAACTCTGTTATGAGAAGAAATCCACTTGTGCTCGGAGGAAAAGATAGAAGAATGTATTTAGAACCTCCTGATAAACAGTTGCAATGCTTTTGGGAATCTCTGGACCACGACTGGTCAAAGTGAAAAATAAGTATTCAGGATTGCATTAGGTGCCTCGTGTCCATGCATCACAGAAAAGCACTGCATAAGTAGTGGAAAGAGTGAACCTCTTCACAACCTAACCACCCATGTGACCTATCATACACCTGCTGCCCCATTGTGAAAGAGTGTGTAATTTCCACATTGACTTCTTCAGCTACATCAGAATCCACAAACTGGGAGTAGAAGCAAATCATCCTCAGTCTTAATGGACAACCCAAGAAGAAGAAGTAAAGAAGCAATTTTCCAAGGACCCATTGTTAGCACCCCCTAAACCTGTGACCCACACCACCCAGTAATGTACGGAAATACTACCAAATTCAAACTTCCCTTCAATATTGCTGGTTGGAATCCTGAATTGGCCTGTCTCGAGCACTGTGACAGCATCTTCAACTCTAGGATTGTTGCAGCTCAAGACGATGGCTTAGCATCACTAACTAACAGGGATGGTGAACATTTCCAAAGAAGCACCAAGTCCTTTGCCTCCTGAAACCAGGGCAGAAACAATTCTTAATTCTTGATTATGTTATCATGATAGATTTATAGTGGCTGTCAACTGTAAGATAAGTGAATTATCCCAAGAAAGTCAAATAAGTTGTTATTTTTATCCTTACTTCTTCCATCCTTTGTGCTTGCTTGAACAGTATAACAGTTCGGATGGTACAAAGATTAGCACTGTGCATGATTGAGAAACTTTCTTTGACCACTTTGTCCTCGATTTGAAAGTGGACCATATGAATTGATCAAATACCTAACATGAGGAAATCTGCAGGTGCTGGAAATTCGAACAACAACACACACAAAATGCTGGTGGAACGCAGCAGGCCAGGCAGCAGCTGTAGGGAGAAGCACTGTCGATGTTTCGGGCCGAGACCCTTCATCGGGACTATCTGAAAGGAAAGATAGTAAGAGATTTGAAAGTAGTGGGGGGAGGGGGAAATGCAAAATGATAGGAGAAGACCGGAAGGGGTGGGATGAAGCTGAGAGCCGGAAAGGTGATTGGCAAAAGGGATACAGAGCTGGAGAAGGGAAAGGATCATGGGACGGGAGGCCTAGTGAGAAAGAAAGGGGGAGGGGAGCACCAGAGGAAGATGGACAACAAGCAGAGTGATGGGCAGAGAGAGAGAAAAAAAAAGGAGGGGGAGAAAAACTAAATATATCAGGGATGGGGTAAGAAGGGGAGGAGGGGCATTAATGGAAGTTAGAGAAGTCAACGTTCATGCCATCAGGTTGGAGGCTACCCAGCCGGTATATAAGGTGTTGTTTCTCCAACCTGAGTGTGGCTTCATCTTGACAGTAGAGGAGGCCATGGATAGACATATCAGAATGGGAATGGGACATGGAATTAAAATGTGTGGCCACTGGGAGATCCTGCTTTCTCTGGTGGACAGAATGTAGGTGTTCAGCGAAACGGTCTCCCAGTCTGCGTCGGGTCTCACCGATATATAAACGGCCACACCGGGAGCACCGGATGCAGTATACCACACCAGCCGACTCACAGGTGAAGTGTCGCCTCACCTGGAAGGACTGTCTGGGGTCCTGAATGGTGGTGAGGGAGATCAAATACCTGTTTTTTTTTGTGTGATTAGGTTTCTTTATAAAAGCAATTGGAAAGAGCAGTAGACTGGAGACCACTGCAAAAACTACCTAAGCCTCAATATGGCTGTAGATGGTTGAAACCAACAACCTCACACTGCGAATAGGGCATGGGAAATTGAAAACTTACACCTGTAGTGGCCGGAAATATTTTTGTTTGATCGTGCGAAGATGCATTGTTAAGGAAATATTGAAGAAGCAACACTTTTTGCCTGTCTGAAGACTGATGCTTTCACAGAATGTGTCACAGATTTGTTTGATGTCTTAACACACTCACCTTTACTAAAGCAGGTGTCAAACAGATAACATCTGGGAGATGTTATCATATCCTGAGATTGATGGATTGGACTGTAGTTCATATTGGCCTTTTTCAGTTCTATGTTTTTTTAATGTTTTTACTCATTCTTTCTTGTTGCCGAATGGCGGCTAGGGGTTTGCGGGACCTGTGATTTGGGTGTTTTTGTGTGAGGGAGGGGTTAGGTGGGTTTGGGGCTTGCGAGTTTTTGTTTCGTTTTCTTTTCTTGTGGGGCCATTGATATTTTTCTTTCAGCTACTATGGTTTTCTGTATTTTATGGCTATCTGGAGAGGATGAATCTCAGCGTTGTACTCTGCATACATACTTTGATGATAAAATGAACCTTTGAATCTTTGATAAAGGGAGCTGCTGGAGTGAATCGGTGCAAGCTACAGTACATTAAGGGGAAGCACAGAAGGAGAGGCAGCATCCTATGAAGATAGTCTTCAGAATTCATTTTACAGAACTGCAGA
The DNA here is from genome assembly GCF_048418815.1 of Hemitrygon akajei. Classification (NCBI taxonomy): domain Eukaryota; kingdom Metazoa; phylum Chordata; class Chondrichthyes; order Myliobatiformes; family Dasyatidae; genus Hemitrygon; species Hemitrygon akajei. The sequence continues at coordinate 67,479,324 of NC_133133.1, forward strand.
TCAAATTCACCAGTTAAATAATTGGCTATCAATTTTTGAGATATTACCACTTACCCAAAATGAAAAATTAGATTGCAATAGACAATAGACAATAGACAGTAGGTGCAGGAGTAGGCCATTCGGCCCTTCTAGCCAGCACTGCCATTCACTGTGATCATGGCTGATCATACACAATCAGTACCCCGTTCCTGCCCTCTCCCCATATCTCTTGACCCTGCTATCTATAAGAGGTCTATCTAACTCTCTCTTGAATGCATCCAGAGACTTGGCCTCCACTGCCTTCTGGGGCAGAGCATTCCACATATCCACCACTCTCTGGGTGAAAAAGTTTTTCTGCATTTCTGTTCTAAATGGCCTACCCCTTATTCTTAAACTGTGGCTTCTAGTTCTGGACTCACCCATCAGCGGGAACATGCTTCCTGCCTCCAGTGTGTCCAATCCCTTAATAATCTTATATGTTTCAATCAGATCCCCTCTCATCCTTCTAAATTCCAGTGTATACAAGCCCAGTCGCTCCAATCTTTCAACATATGACAGTCCCGCAATTCCGGGAATTAACCTTGAACAATGTATATATTGTCAATGCAAGTTAAATTTGAAAATAAAATGCAGACTGAAGACTTGAAGTCACTAGGAGTGACGGAATTTATTTCCATCCATTAATATTCTGCTCCAATGCAGTCAGTGTTGGTTGCACAAATAATATGCTTGCCACAGTAGAAGGAAGAGCAGCAGCTGATCTTAATCACATCCAGCTGTATCTTCTAACAAAGTCGGCCCGCGGCTCATATTCTGCCACTCAGGCTGGTGTGATTAAGGGAAATTCAACAAAGAAATTGACAGATCTGACTGAAAAGTCTACTCATCACTAAGTTGATCGTGTTACAGAAGTTAGGAAATATGGCAATCATTAAAGAAATATCTTATTCCTACTTAAGTTATATGGGGGGAAGGAAAAACCTTTGTGCATATCAAACTTGCATTTACTGAGTAATATACCTTTTTAAAATCAAAGTTAAACCTTGGTTATTTGATGCAGAAATGCAGAGTTATTTTAGTTGAAATAGTCAATAATGGCATTAATTATTATTTATAACCACTTATTTATCATCATAATATATAAAATGTTGAGATTGGTTTAACTCCCTTATTCCAAACCTTAGGATACCATTGTCTTTAAAATATTCTGGAAAATGTATGATTTGGAAACCATTTGTACAATTTCTTCACAAAAAAAACCTATGTTCCTTCAGAGGTCAAGCAGGTTTTTTGTTAGTTACAGATTTTATAATTCTCCTGTTGGTAGTAAGCTTGTCATGTAATCATAAATCACTTAGCAATTTGTCCCAGTTCTGATCGTACATAGAGTCCATCTCATAATAACATGGGGCATTATCTATGGTAACGAGCACAGCAAACATCCAAGCTGGCTCAATGGAACTTCTGAAAGTTGTAACAAAACACATAAATATCATCTCAGTCTACAAACCCCTTAATGAACCATTCATGTGGCCACCTAACCTAGATCTCCAGGATAAAATGTACCTTACTATTAGTGACTTTAATAGCCATAGCACCAAATGGGGATACGAAGATGACGATGCACGTGGGGAAGTAGTTGTATCATGGGCTCTAAACAACAGCCTTGAGCTACTATACAAGTCAAAGGACACCCCTACCTTCACAGGTACTAGATGGAGAAAAGGATACAACCCAGACCTTGCTTTTGTTACCTTGGCAAGCTCCAACCTCTTCACACAAACATTCCTCCAACGTATACTCAAATCCCAACACCGTCCAGTCCAGGTAGAATCCCTTCCAGCTCTGAGATCTGTACCATCAAAGTACCTACCAAGATTGAACCTGAGTAAAGCGAATTGGACATCTTTCACAGAATCCCTTGATCAACTTATCGATACCATACCACCAGAACCTGATCATTATGATGAATTTGCCTGACTAATCTGGAAAGTAGTACAGCAGAACATGCCTAGAGGCTGCAGAACCAAATATATTCAGGGATTGACTAGCGATATCAAGAAAAATCATAATGAGCATGCCAACTTATACGACAAAGACCCGTTTGGTCAAGACACAATTGAAATGGGAGAGACAGTTCTGTCCCTACTGAGCCTAGAGAGACAACAGAGTTGGCAGGAACCAATAGAAAACACAGACACGACCAAGAACTGTAAGAAGGCATGGGCAACTGTTCAGAAACTCAATTCAGACAATAGACCACCACAGAGAATTGCTGCGGTAACACCCAGTCAGGTTGCCCACCAACTAATACCGAATGGTCGAACAAATAAAAAGAAACAGAGGCAAAAGAAAAAGCAGCATCAGGAGATGGAGTCAGCTCTCTCAAACGGGAATAACAACTTCCCACCTCTCACCCTAGAAGAATTAAAGGATGAAGTATCACAGCTATAATTCAACAAAGCTGCTGGCATAGATGGGATTCTTAATGAATTCCTTAAACATCTTGGACCTAAAGCACTCCACTGGCTTCTGTCCCTTTTTAACTGTTACCTAAGATCATTAAAAATACTTAAAAAGTGGAGAAGAGCCAAAGTTGTTGCCCTTCTAAAACCCAATAAAGACCCCAACATTCCCAAAAACTACAGACCGATTTCCTTGCTCTGCACCCTCTATAAACTCTATGAGAGACTCACACTGAAAATAATACCCCCTTAGTCGAATATCTTCTAACACCAGACCAAACTGGATTCAGGCCAGGCCGCTCTTGCTGCAGTCAAGTCCTGAACTTAACCCAGTATATTGAGGATGGCGACAAATTATAGGGGCAGTGATCACTGACTTAACAGCGGCATACGACACTGTGAATCACAGAGGCCTTCTACTGAAATTATCTAAACTGTTAAAGAATTAAACCACAGTCAAAGTAATAAGAAGCCTCCTAGAAAATTGCAGATTTTATGTAGAAATGAATGGAATTAAGAGTAGGTGGCGTCCACAAAAGAACGGACTACCACAGGGATCAGTCCTGGCACCTCTACTATTTAATGTTTACACAAATGACCAACCAACCTTTCCTAACACACGCAGGTTTATCTATGCAGATGACCTATGCATAGCAACACAAGCTAACTCCTTCCAAGAAGTTGAAGTATGGCTTACAGCAGTCCTTGAAGCAATGAAGCAGTATTATGAAAAATGGTCTCTGAACCCAAATCCATCAAAAACTCAAGTGTGTGCATTCCACCTGATGAATCAAGAAGCAGCAATTCTCTCTTGAAAATATTAGCAAGCACGAACCAGGGAGCTAATGCTCACAAACTTAGATCAACTGCCCTGGCACTCTGCTATGCACCTGCAGAATACTATGCACCTGTGTGAGGCAGATCAGCCCATGCAAAGAAAATAGACCCGTTGCTTAACGAAGCCTGCTGAATAATCACGGGCACACTGCGCCCCACACCCACTAACACCATTTACAGACTTGCAGGCATCCGAAGACACACTACAACAAAAATTGAAAAAGGTAAACAGAACTCAGACCCACAGCACCCACTACACCATCATGTGCCAGTTTCCAGACGCCTAAAATCCAGGAAAAGCTTTGCTACAGTGGAGGAACTACCGCACGGAACATCCCCCCAAACATACAGGATTGACCTCTGGCAACAAACAGAAGCCAGAACCCCACCAAACAATACAGTGCAAGACCCCACAGAAATGTTGCCAGACCCCGGGGGCACTGCTTGACAGATGGAAGTGGTGCGCTCTCAACAGAGCACGAGTGGGAGTTTGTAGGACGGGAGACAATATGATGAAGTGGGGTTTAAAGACCAGCGAATCCTGTGAATGAGGCAAAAGGGTGCAGAGCATTGAACACATTCTGCACAACTGCCCACTCTCACCTGATTTAGCTGACACTGACCTGCTCAACATCAACCAAACAACACTAGAGTGGCTGGCTGTCTGGTGTGACAAGCTATGATGATGATGGGGCATGTGATCACTGAATGTTTTAATTTCATGTTAGATGAAGCTCTAGTTATATCTTATGACAGAAGTTTTCAATATCAACAGTGTAACACAATGGATGTCATGCAATCAGCTAATATTTTGGCCCACTCTACAGTCATAAATATACTGCTAGAATTTATGTACTACCTGCCTAATAATTTGTCTTTCCCATAGTTTTGCAGAATTTTGTTACCTTCTGCAATACCAAAATCAATCTTTCAGTGAACTGTTGTCAATGGAACGTGGAACCTGATGAGTTGGAAATTTCACCTGAGGCAAGAACGAAGATGTAGGTTTGTCTTAAAAAAGCACAATTTGATTATATCTACCTTGTTTATTTTTGGTTAAGTGCATTAATTTGAAAATGAGTTTGATACAATCTCAGAGTTTATTCTAAATTATAACCCACTGTTTATATTTAACTAAAACTGGTATTTGGAAACTAGATTAGTAACCAGATTGAATGTTAATGAGGATGTATAAACATCCAACTGAATATGTAATTAATTATTTAATAGTAAACGAGTCCAACCACAGGAGGATATGTGATATGTTGCAGAAGTAGCATGTGGAAGCCGAGAAAATCTGTCAATATCCACCTCCAGGAAGTATCTGTGATGAATATTGAGTCAAAGTTGATCGAGTAATGCCTGACATTTGAACAGTGTGATGTACCAGGGATGAGAAAGTTACCTGGATACTTTCTTCTAAGTGATAGACTTAGATTAAAATTAAGGACTTTACAAGGGATGATTGATAAGTTCGTGGCCTAAGGTAGAAGGAGATGAGTTATACAGCTTTCTTTACATGCACATGCAGTTCAGCTCTTTGAGTGATTATGCAGAAAGTTTGAAGTCAATAACTCATCAGTTAATAATTCATCAGGGGTTATTGATAAATTCATGGCCTAAGGTAGAAGGAGATGAGTTATTAACTTCAAACTTTCTGCATAATCACTCAAAGAGTTGAACTGCATTGTGCATGTAACGAGAGCTGTATAACCTATCTCCTTCTACCTTAGGATAAGATCTTATCAATCACCCTTGCCGTGGACACTTTCTGGAGGTCCAAGATCCGTATGTTCCACAACTGCTGGACTAAGTGTGTAAATATAGGAGGGGACTATGTTGAAAAATAAATGTGCTAGATTTTTAAAAATTGACTCCTTCAACCTTAGGCCACAAACTTATCAATCACCCCTCATAGAACAAGCCAGTCAAGAGAGACAGTTGGTGTGACTCTGAGTATGCTTACTACCAACAGGGGAATTATAAAATTACAGAGATCCTGAGCTATCATTGGAAGAATTGCAGCTCTTTTACTTAACCAACAGATGCAATGTTCTTGTAGCCTCTCTGGAAAAAGGCAGAGACAACAGGGAGGATGTGTGAACCAACAATTATGTCTTATCAGAGGGTGCCAGTCTGGGTTGAAGGATTAAAAAGGAATCTAGTGTTAGGGCATAGTATAATCAAGGAGAAGCTGCACTTGAATTCTGCAGTTGTGAGTCCCAAAGACAGTGCTGCCTGCATCGTTCTAATGTTAAGTGCTTCCTTTTCGGGCTGAAGAGGAACTTGGAATTGACCCTGTTCTTGTGGTTCATTTAGGAACCAGCTACACCAATAGAACTAAGGAGCAGTTTCTGTTGAAGGACACACAGATAAAAATCTTTGGATCACTAAGATGAACAAATGGGTATAGAGTAAACAAGTTCCTGAATGTGGCATTTGATGAATACTGTACATGTGAAAAAATAGGTTTCATTGGGTACATGCTCCAGAATTGGCATATGAGGCAATTGTTCCATTGGGACTGACTTAATATGAATTAAACTGAGTCCCAGCAAGTCAAATAGCAATGGTTGGAGTTAAGAATTTATACTGAAGGGGAGTGCAGGTGAGGGGGAACTCAGAAAGTTAAAAGAGCAAGAAAAAGGCCATAGAGCATGTTTCTGAAACAGGTCATGATAGTCAGAGACTGTTTGGAAGGAAATGAATATCCTATATTAAGAGTCCAGTTAAGAGTCGGAGTACAGAAAAGTAACGCAAAGCCTGGAAGAACTTTACCTGAGAACAAATAGCATTCATAACAATATACATGAATTAATGCTGCAAATAAGAATAATCGGTTGTGATCTAATACCTATTGTAGATATATGGTTGCAAGCTGACTAAGGCTGGGAATTCTATATTCTTAGATTCTAATAGATTTTGGGAGACAAAGATGAAATGGAGTAGTCTCAATAATGAAGCATAGGATAAAGACAATCGAAAGGACGATTTAACCTGGGAAATCTGGAAGTAGAATGAGCTTGGGTAGATCTAAGAAAAAACAAAGGGCAGAAATCAGAGATGAGAATTGTATCAGTCCCCAAGCAGTATTGACTATGTAAGGCTCAGAGTAACTCAGGAAATTTAGAGGAGCATCTGGGAGGATGATACAATAATTGCAGGGGAATTTAATCGAGGAATGGACAAACTGAATTAACAGCAATAGTGTGGAGGATGAATTTGTGCATTATAAATAAAATAATTTTCTAGAATAGCATCCCGAGGAATCAGCCAGGGAATGGTTGTTTGAGATTCAGCATTGGGCAGTGAGAAAAGTTAAGTTATGACTTTATAGTCAAGGGATAGTTAAGGAAGGGTGATTATAATATCATAGAATATTGAATTAAGATTGAAAGTAATTTAGTTAAATTAAAAATAAAGTAAATTTATGTAAAGCAAACAACGTAGTTTGGGTATACTAAGTTGAGGAATTGCCTTAAACAGAATAGAAGAAATAGCTAATGTTTTTAAGATCAATAATAGTTTACAACAAACTGCTGTCTTTTAATGACATAAAACATGATAGAAAAATTGGTTCAATTGTGGCTAACAAGAGAAGATAAAGATAGCATACGATCAAAGTGAGAGGCTAATAATATTTTCCAAAGGAAAAATTCAGAACTCAGCAGAGGATGAGAAGATTGGGAAGGAAAGAGGTAGCAGATTGGTTTCCATAGATTAGAAGGAAGCACTTGTAACTCTGACCTCCTAGGAAAGAGGAAGAGAGAAAATGGGGAACTGTAAGCAAGTTGGACTCTTACTAAAATTCAAAGTAAATTTATTATCAAGGTATGTATATGTCACCATATACGTACTTTGAGATCTATTTTCTTGCAGGTATTCACATAGAAAGAGAACTACAATAGAATCAGTGAAAACTACACAGAAACAAAACATGCTGAGCTCGTTGACTTCATCAACTTCCACCCTGCCCTCAAATTTACCTGGTCCATTTCTGACACCTCCCTCCCCTTCCTTGATCTCTCTGTCTCTATCTCCGGAGACAGTTTATTTACTGATGTCTACTATAAGCCCACAGACTCTCACAGCTACGTGGACTACTTCTCTTCCCACCCTCATACTTGTAAAAATGCCATCCCCTTTTCTCAGTTCCTCCGTTTCTGCCGCATCTGCTCTCAGGATGAGACTTTTCATTCCAGGATGAAGGAGATGTCTTCCTTTTTTAAAGAAAGGGGTTTCCCTTCCTCCACCATCAACTCTGCCCTCAAACACATCTCTCCCATTTAACACACATCTGCTCTCACTCCATTCTCCCGCCACCCCACTAGGGATAGGGTTCCTTTTGTCTTCACCTACCACCCCACCAACCTCCGTGTCCAACATATAATTCTCTGTAACATCCGCCATCTCCAATGGGATCCCACCACCAAGCACATCTTTCCCTTCCCCCCTTTCTGCTTTCCGCAGGGATCGCTCCCTATGTGACTCCCTTGTCCATTTGTCTCCTCCATCCCTTCCCACCGACCTCCCTCCTGGCACTTATCTTTTTAAGTGGAATAAGTGCTAGACTTGCCCTTACACTTCCTCCATCACCACCATTAAGGGCCCCAGACAGTCCTTACAGGTGAGGCGACACTTCACCTGTGAGTTTGCTGGTGTGATATACTGTTATGTACCCCGTAACTGGGTGTCTGACCAGCAGAGAAAGAAGAATCCATTGGAGTCTGGTGGTACCAAACTAAAGATGTTTATTAGTAAACTACACAATACAATATCAAAAATGAAAATATATACATAAAACAAGTTAGCAGTAATAAACCTAAAAGTGTAGGAATAATAATAATCAATAATAAACAAGCCCTATCGATGTCTAGGGGTAAATGAATTGTCATAGGAAAGTATAGAGTTCAGTTCATAAATGCTGAGGTAGTTATGGTTGTTGTATTGAAATCATTGGAGAGAGAGAGAGCGAGCGAGATGTAACAGCTACAGCAGACAAACCTTCCGTTGCTTTCTTAATCCGTCGTATTGTTGCGGTCATTCAGTTATGACCCCTCTTTTCTTCAGCTAGACCATTCTTCTGTGGTGGACTCATCACTCTGGCATGAGTGGACACACACACAAGTCCCCACCAGCCCTGCAGTAACACTGTGAGCTTTACTGACCGATCTCCTGATTCGGTCTCCGAAGCTCCCACCTTTCTGTGGGTTCCCAACACTCAGTCAGTGTCCACTGGTGTGTCTGAAGGGTGTCTCTCCAGACCTGTCTTTTATCCCCAGTCACAGGGTCTCAGCTATCCATCAACTCTGAATGACCGTGTCCATCAAATCAGGCCACTTCTGCTATCTCCTGAGGAATGTTAACGAGCAAAGTAAAGTCCTTGTAGTGGAAGGAAAATAATCCAGGAAGAGTCAAAATACAGTAAATCAACAGTCTCTCTCCCCCTCTTATCTGTAGCAGATGTTCTTGTCTGTGTTTCATCTCTCTCTCTCATGAGCAGCATAGCAACAGCAATAGTTCGTAGTTCTCAGGAGGGGGGTTGGGAATGGTTAACTCTGCACCCCATTGACCATCAGGTCTGTTCATCACTCATAACTATACTGTGTCCGGTGCTCCTGGTGTGGCCTTCTATATATTGGTGAGACCCGACACAGACTGGGAGACCATTTCGCTGAACACCTACGCTCTGTCCGCCAGAGAAAGCAGGATCTCCCAGTGGCCACGCATTTTAATTCCAAGCCCCTTTCCCATTCTGATATGTCAATCTACGGCCTCCTCTACTGTCAAGATGAGGCCACACTCAGGTTGGAGGAACAACACCTTATATTCCGTCTGGGTAGCCTTCAACCTGATGGCATGAACATTGATTTCTCTAACTTCTGTTAATGCCCCTCCTCCCCTTCTTACCTCATCCCTCATTTTTAATTATTTTTTTCTCTCTTTCTCTCTCACAATAACTCCTTGCCTGTTCTCCATCTTCCTCTGGTGCTCCCCTCCCCCTTTCTTTCTTCCAAGGCCTTCCATTCTATGATACTCCCCTGTCTCCAGCCTTGTATCCCTTTTGCCAATCAACTTCCCAGCTCAGCTTCATCCCTACACCTCCTGCCTTCTCCTATCATTTTGGATCTGCCCCTCTCCCTCCCACTTTCAAATATCTTACTATCTCTTCTATCAGTTAGTCCTGACGAAGGGTCTCGGCCCAAAACGTCGACTGTACTTCTTCCTGTAGATGCTGCCTGGCCTGCTGTATTCCACCAGCATTTTGTGTGTGTTGCAGGACAATCAACAAATGGTAAAAGAAAACATTATAGATTCAAGATTGCTTGCTGTACATGTGTGTACATCAGTATGTGTGTGTAACGGAAAACAAAATGATTGTTACTCTGCATCCAATGCAGCATAATAGCATAATAAAGAAAGCAAAAAAAACAAACATAAAAGAAATCCCCTAAAATATTAAGTACATGTAATTGTTACATACATGGACTAATTCTCTGTCCATAAAATGACAAACTTTGCAAATAAAAATATAAATAAGTAATAAATCACACTGAGAACATGAGTCCTTGGAAGGAAGTCCGTAGGTTGTGGGAGCAATAATAGGTCACTGAGCAAATAATAATAAAATTGATGCACCATCAATAACTCTCTGAGACGTGAGGCGAGATATCGGCTTTTATTGGCTGGAAGAAAGAACAAGCAGCAATTGACCACCATGCTACATCCTGGAGACTGAGGCCGGGGCGGAGTCCCCAATCGCCTTTATACCGGGGTCTGTGGGAGGAGCCAAAGGAGCAGTCAGCAGGAGGGGGGGGCGTGTCCAGACAGGTATATGTAGTTCACCACATTCACCCCCCCCCCCCCTGTTTTAAAAGAGAGTCCCCATGGGGCGAAGTTTCTTACAAGTATATTTACAGGTTAAGTCAATCAGGTGGTCGAATCTGTCGCTGCGATCTACGTAGCACCGGCTGTGATTGCACAGGTGCCGGTGGTGATTGCACCGGAGATGGTGGTTGTGCTGGTTCCGGCCTAACTGGAGGTGTCAGCCCACTAGGCATCAGTGATCCCTCATGCGTGTGCGAGGCACCTGGTATATGCACGTACGAGACGCCCGGTATAGGAGTGTCATGAGGAGTCTGTGTAGGGCTCGGTGTGCGCGGTGTCACCTCGGGTACAGGGTTCATAGTTACCGTGGAGTGTTCGGGGTAGTGGTCTACTGCTCCTGCGGGCGCCAGTTTGCTGACAGAGACCGTGTCCTCCCACCCATCAGGTAAGACCACGTAGGCATACTGGGGGGCATGTAGAAGGTGAACCCTCTCAACCAGCGGGGAGTATTTATTGCTCCTCACATGTTTCCGGAGCAGCACTGGCCCTGGGGATGCCAGCCAAGCTGGTAGGGTGGTCCCAGTGGCAGACTTCCTGGGAAATGAAAATAGGCGCTCGTGAGGGGTGGCATTGGTGGACGTACATAACAGGGAGCGGATAGAGTGGAGTGCCTCGGGGAGGACCTCCTGCTATCGAGAGACCAGAAACCCATTTGACTTAAGGGCTAAAGTGTGGCCTTCCACACTGTGGCATTCTCCCTCTCCACCTGTCCATTTCCCCGGGGACTATAGCTCGTGGTCCTACTAGTAGCAATGCCCCTAGCCAGCAGGTACTGGCGCAGCTCATCACTCATAAAGGAGGACCCTCTATCACTGTGGATATAGCAGGGATATCCGAACAGAGTGAAGAGCTGGCGCAGGGCTTTTTTGACGGACGTGGTAGTGGTGTCGGGGCAGGGGTTGGCAAAGGGGAACCGCGAGTACTCGTCAACAATGTTGAGAAAGTAGACATTGCGGTCGGTGGAGGGAAGGGGGCCCTTAAAGTCAACACTCAGTTGCTCAAAGGGGCGGGTGGCCTTGATAAGTTGCACCTTTTCAGGATGGTAGAAGTGCGGTTTGCACTCAGTGCAGACTTGGCAGTCCCTGGTCATCGTCCTGATGTCCTTAAGGGAGTATGGCAGGTTCCGGGCTTTCACGAAATGGTAAAATCGGGTGAACCCCTGGGTGGCAAAGATGTGCATGGAGGGCGTATAGCTGGTCGAGCTGTGCGCTGGCACACGCTCCCTGGGATAGGGCATCAGGGGGCTCATTGAGTCTGCCAGGCCGGTACAGGATATCATAGTTGTAGGTGGAGAGTTCTATTCTCCACCGCAAAATTTTATCATTTTTGATTCTGCCCCACTGTTGGTTACTAAACATGAACGCAACTGAGCGCTGGTCGGTCAGCAAGGTGAACCTTTTGCCGGCGAGATAGTGCCTCCAGTGCCTAATAGCTTCCACTATGGCCTGGGCTTCTTTCTCCACCGCGGAGTGCCGAATTTCAGAGCCTTGAAGGGTACGAGAAAAAAATGCTACTGGCCTGCCTGCCTGATTGAGGGTAGCAGCCAGCGCGAAATCGGAGGCGTCACTCTCTACTTGGAAGGGAATGGTCTCGTCCACCACATGCATCGTTGCTTTGGCAATGTCCCCTTTAATGCAGCTGAAGGCCGCGTGGGCCTCGGCAGAGAGGGGAAAAGTGGTGGACTTGACCAGGGGACGGGCCTTGTCTGTGTAATGAGGGACCCATTGGGCGTAATAGGAAAAGAAGCCCAGGCACCGTCTGAGGGCTTTGAGGGTGGTGGGAAGAGGGTGTTCTAACAGGGGGCATATACGGTTGGGATCAGGGCCAATGACCCCGTTTTCCACGACATACCCAAGGATAGCGAGTTGGGTGGTTCCGAACACACACTTGTCCCTGTTATAAGTAAGGTTCAGGGCTTTGGCCATTTGGAAAAATCGTTGGAGGTTGGCGTTGTGATCCAACCAGTTGTGACCACAGATGGTGATGTTATCCAGATAGGGAAATGTGGCCTTCAGTTGGCACTGGTCCACCATCCGGTCCATTTCCCTCTGGAAGACAGAGACACCATTCATGACACGGAAGGGGACGCGCAGGAAGTGATAGAGCCTGCCGCCCAACTCGAACACGGTGTAGGGGCGGTCCTCCGGGCGGATTGGGAGCTGATGGTAAGCAGATTTTAGGTCTATGGTCGAGTACACCTTGTACTGAGCTATCTGGTTGACCATATCCGCGATGCGGGGTAGGGGGTACGCGTCAAGCTGCGTGAACCTATTGATGGTCTGGCTATAGTCCACAACCATCCTATTTTTCTGCCCGGTCCAAACAACAACCACCTGGGCCCTCCAAGGGCTTGTGCTTGGCCCAATGATCCCCTCCCTGAGCAGCTGCTGCACCTCCGACTGAATGAAGGCCCTGTTCCCCACGCTGTACCTCCTGCTTTTAGTTGCCACAGGTTTACAGTCGGCGGTCAGGTTGGCGAACAGCGGTGGGGGAGGGATCTTGAGGGTGGAGAGGCTGCAAGTGGTGTCAGGAGCGCAGCTGTCGGCATGGTGTTGGGTGGGATGTGTGGGTCGGTGTGTGTGTGTGGTCAGTAACGGGGTATATGACGAAGTCCCACAAAACTGAGGATTCCTGACAGTGAGTGGTGGGAGGGGCCCGTCATATGCCATAGTCACAGTTTTCAGGTGGCTCTGGAAGTCCAGCCCCAATAGCACAGGCGCGCACAGTTGAGGCATGACCAGTAGCGCAAAGTTCCGATATTCTGTGCCCTGCACAGGGGGTGCTTTTCGAGTCCGCAGAAGTAACACTGCGCAGACTTGCGACTGGCAGCGGCAGCGGTGAATTCGCTCTCGGGTGGTGGGGTCTGAGGTGTCCACGGGACCGGCGGGGGATCGCGTGGCTGGACAGCGTCAGCGTTGTGCAGAGCAGCCTCCAGCGTGTCGGCCGTCTCGATCGCCGAGCGTAAGGTAAGATCGGCATTTTCCAGCAGCCGCTGGCGCACGTACACTGACCTGATCCCCGTAACGAAGGCGTCTCGTACTAGCAGCTCCGCATGTTGTTCCGCCGTCAGACCTTTGCAGTTGCAAGTTCGCACGAGTGTCTGTAGGGCCCGGAGAAACATGGCGCTCGACTCATCGGCCTGCTGTCGATGCGTCGCTAAGCGATGTCTTGTGTAGACGGTGTTCACCTGCTGCAGGTACTGTCTTTTGAGGGCGTCCAGTGCCTCTTGGTAGGTCGGCAGGTTCCTGATAAGTGAGTAAACTTTCGGGGTGACCCTCGAGAGGAGAATTCTGTGCACAACAGCGGGTTCAGTCGCACTAACCTCCTCCAAGTATGATTGGAAGCATGCAAGCCAGAGTTCAAAGGCAAGAGCTGCTTCTGAGTTTTGAGGGTCCAAGTCTAATTTTTCTGGACATAAAATACTTCCCATGTTTTAAAACTTCCAGTCAATAAAATTGATGCACCATCAATAACTCTCTGAGACGTGAGGAGAGATATAGGCTTTTATTGACTGGAAGAAAGAACAAGCAGCAATTGACCACCATGCTACATCCTGGAGACTGAGGGCAGGGCTCAGGCCCCAATCGCCTTTATACTGGGTCTGTGGGAGGAGCCACGGTCAGTGGGAGGAGCCACAGGAGCAGTCAGTGGGGGGGGGGGGCGTGTCCAGATATATGTAGTTCACCACAAAGACTATGTCAAGATTACTTGGTTTTTAGAAGTAGGAATCAAGCCTAATATATCTGCTTGTTTTTTATTGTGTAACTAACAGGATGGATATTTGGAACTAATGGATATGGTTTCCTTGGACTTTCAGAAGGCCTTCACAAAGTGCCACAAAAAACTTTTTTAAAAAGTGGAGTAGATGGATTTTGGATCAATATACTGCAATGGAATGAAGACTGATTAATGGTCAGAAAGCGGTGTGCAAGAACAAATGGTTTGGGATGATGTGTGAACTGTGGGTTCTACTGAGACTGCTGCAAGAGTTGTAGCTGATCATGATTTATAGCAACGATTTGGATGAGGGGAGCAAGTACTGATGATACAAACACCGGGTGAAAGTGTGTGTGGTGTGGAGAGTGCTTTAAGGGATTTGAATAAGCTAAATGAATGGGCATATACCTGTCAAATGGATTGTAATGTGGAAAATGTGAGATTAAAAGATATAGATGAGCAGAATATTTTTAAATAGTGCGAGGTTAAGTGTTAATGTTCGGAGTGACCTTGGTGTCCAAGTACATCAAATACTAAAAGTTAACAAGCAGCTATGGGAAAGAAATTAGGAAGTCAAATGTTAAATTGACCTTTATTGCAAGAGGATTTTATTCCCAAGGCTACAAGCAGTATTGCTTTACGGTCTTTCCTCCAGCATTGTGCCCTAGGTAATTTCTTTTGTTCTTTCCAATTCAGACTGGTTCAAACCAGTTTAATGAGGTCAACCAAACACTGGGCCCAGATGACCAGATCGCAGGCTGTTCCTTCTACGAGCCTACAATTTTACAGAATAAAGAGCTTCTTATCTGAAAATTATCTCAGGTTTAGCAGATCATTAACTGAAAACTCACTGTGGCCATGTTCTGTTCCTCTGATTAAGTTGCTTCCAAGCAAGAACCATTTCACCCAACAGTTCACAAAATGGCGGCTGCAGGAGCAGTCTCAAAATGGCAGCCTCCATTCCTGTGACCACAATACAAGAAAAAAATACATTTTTTTTTGTCCGTTTCTACTGCCCTTGCCTCATTTCTGTTCGCTGATTTGTAGATTTTAGTACTTTCTGGCCAACGTCTCCCTCCTCTTGATCCAAAATACATTTATCTTATGATCATTATTCTCCTCTCATTCTGTTGATTGCACATAGGACTGCCAGTAGATGTGATACACTAACATTATATAAAAGTAAAAGCTACATTTACTTACTGAATTCACACACTTATACTGATAATCGACTCTTCTGTTTTAGAAGAACATCACCTTCCAAGTTCCACATCATGTCAGTTTTCCACTTTCTAAGTCGATATACATTGAGCATTACAATTTTCAAGTTAATATACATAAAATAAATATTACAACAGGATGCAATACTATCCTCACCCACAGATGTACTTTAGATCCCCAATTTCAAGACTTATTCTGAATTATGCAATATCTCATTTGCTCCCTCACAACCATTCAGGGCCTGAAACAGTCCTTCCAGGTGAGGCAACACTTCACTTGTGAGTCTGTTGGTGTCACATATTGAGTTCAGTGCTCCCGGTGTGGCCTCCTGTATATTGTTGAGACCCAACATAGATTGGGATACCGGTTCACGAAGCTCCATCTGCCAGAAAAAGTGGGATCACCCAGTGGCCGCCCATTTTAGTTACATTTCTCATTCCCGTTCTGATATGTCCATCCATGGCCTCCACCACTGTCATGATGAGGAATAACACCTTATATTCCATTTGGGTATCCTTCAATCTGATGGCATGAACATCGATTTTTCAAACCAACAGTAATGTCTCCCACCTCCCTCCATTACCATTCCCATCTTCTTTTCCCTCTCTCACCTTATCTCCTTACCTGCCCATCGTCTCCATCTGGTGATCCACCTCCCTCTTATTTCTTCCATGATCTTCTGTCTCTTTCACCAATCAACTCCCCAGCTCTTCACTTCCCCTCCAGATTTCACCTACCACCTGGTGTTTCTCTCTCACCTCCCCTCACCTTTTAAATCTACTGCTCAGCTTTTTTCTCCAATTCTGCCAAAGGGTTTCAGCACGAAACGTTGACTGAACTCTTTTCGTAGATGCTGCTTAGCCTGCTGAGCTCCTCTAGCATCTTGTGTGTGTTGCTTGGATTTCCAGCATCTGCAGATTTTCTCTTGTTTGTGATCTCATTTGCTTTATCAGTATTTGTTCTTATTCATTAGTGCATTAAGTCCATTGATGGACATCTTCCTTGCCTTGTCTGTAACACAGTCTGCAGTCAAGTGAGGAATTGATGGCAACTCAGTAGCAATGTGGACCCTCAAATATCAATTTTTATCAGTGCATCAAATCATGAGGTTTTCCTTTATTACAAAGTCTACTGCTGGCTGAGGAAAGTTCAATAGCCAGATCTAAAGTCAGGTTTCCAATGGCAGTATTGTGACCTTCCAAAGGGGACTGTTTTCACTTCTTCGTATAGCTTGTGGCTGCTTTTGCTAAATCATAAGTCTGTTACACTTATTGCCATTTGCAAGGAAGACTGATTATTCACAGGCAAAATAGAGAATGAGCAATTTTCATTAGTACTGAAACCACAAGGACTTTCATGATACTTGGACGCATTGTGAACCCTTTCACTCTGCTTTCTCCCTGTACTATGTCTACCAGTGTACAGTTAATAATGATCAAAGCAATCTCTGGAAAATTGGATGTTATCACCCCAACAGATAAGCGCCTTGTGTGAATCACTGCCCCACTCAATATTCACATGATTGTGATCCCACAGAACTGTAATCTTACCATTGCCATCAATACCTGACGGCTGCTCAAAAATTGGACATAAAATCTGACTAATTATTGTACCCTCTAGGATACTTGATATTGCCCCCTTCGGAATTTTATATAAGAACAGCAACTTTGTAACCTTTGTGATACCTAAGGTTTTCTTTATTCACATCCTGGCTGTCTACATGATACGTAAGCCTGGTCAGTGCGATATGGAGAGCAAGCTGTTGCCCATGCAGTAGGCTCCCTCTCTCCATGCAGCTAATGGATCTGAAGGAACGGCAGAGACCAATGGAGTTTGGCATCAGTGGCATTGCTGGAGTTGCCAGTCAGTGTAAAACTCAACATAGGTCAGCCTTAGGGACTCCAGCTCTGCATTTTTTTTGGGGGGGGGTTTACTCCAGAAGCTTTACCCATGTGTGGGTATGGCTGCAAGGCAACCGAGGTTTGAGATCAGAGTTTTCCTTCTCCTAGATGAGCTGTCAAACACTGCTGACCAGCCCCATTTGCCTGAAGCAACTGGTTTTAAGGCACCAGTAACCCACCTTTGCCCCTTCTTCTGTCAGTAGAACTGGTTCTGCCAGGCTTAGCAGCTAAGCCACATGCGAAGGCAAGGAACTAGACTTGGCTGTCAGATGCTGTTTGAAGTGCACACCATTGGCAGCATTTAATAGGTAGCGGGAGCTTATCCCCACTACTCCCTTGGCTATGACAGATTTTAGGAACTGGGACCATCTGCAAAAATATAGATTTTTCTTTTATGCTTGTGTCTTTGTTCTTGGCTATTGCTTTATCTGATCTCCATCCATCTTTCCCTTTATTGTATTGACAGAAGTACTCCCTTGGGGTAATTTGTCATCATATCCTGACACCTGTGTGGTTTTCCAGTACAATGAAGATTATCTGTGAGGAAGGTAGGAACTTTCATACCCTTTACAACCACATGTCATATCTGTATATCAGTGCTGATTGACCAAATCATCTTAATTTGTTCCTCCAACAGCAGCTGGATAAATATGTACTTTAAAATGGTGAGGGAATTAATGCTGAACTGTTGTTTGGACTAGCCCATATTTAAACTGGACATTTGTAAGTTACATGACAAACACTATGATTGCATCAGAACAATTTCCAATGAAACTCAAACCTAAAATCAATATGTCAAGAGTCCTGAGCAACATATTTTATTTCTGTTGAAAGAAAGCAGTCTTGTTTGCAAAAACAACTTTTATGATTGTGCCCCAAATCTTCCAATCTTTTAAAATATCAGTTACAAACTAAATAACTGTGTGGTCATCCACTAGGTTTCCCCAATCCTCCATGAATGGATGAAGAAGAGGAAAGCTAATACTCAGGAAAAGGAGTCTATGCTGGCCAGGTGATCTTCTTGATCCTGATGTGGGCTCCACTTTTCCAACGTGTGGTCATCCACTTCTGCGATGGTTGGTCTCCATAGAGTCGTCACCGCCTATGCTCCCAAAGCTCTCTATTCTTATTCTTTTCCTCAGCAGATCAATCTGTGATGTTTCAATATCGTTGGCTCAAGCTCATTGGACCAACCTGTACCATCTCATTAGACAAAGCTCAAGGCAATATTGCCTTATGGCCCTTTCCTCCAGACTTTGGCCCTAGGTAATTTATTTTGTTCTTTCCAACTCAGACTGGTTCAAGCAAGTTCAGCAAGGTCAGCCAAGCACTGGGCCCAGATGACCAGATCACAGACTGTTCCTTCTACAAGGCTGTGATTTTACAAAATAAAGAACTTCTTATTGGAAAATAGTTTCAGGTTTAGCAGATCATCAGCAGAAAACTCAATGCGGCCATGTTCAGTTGCTCTGATTAAGTTATCCCTGAGGAAAAACCAGTTCGCCAAACAGTTCGCAAAATGGCAGCTGCAAAACAGTCTCACAAATTGGCAGCCTCCATTCCTGCACCCACATGGCATGGCAAGATAAGACATTTTATTAGTCTGTTTCTACTGCCTTGCCTCATTCCTATTTGCTGATTTGTAGATTTTTGTGCTTTCTGCCTAACAACTTCTTGAGGCTAAAGGAATGTGGTATGTCCTCTCCAACCTCCACCAATTTTTATTGATGGACCTTAGAAAGCATCCTATTTAGATGCATCACACACAAAATGCTGCAGGAACTCAGCAGGCCAGGCAGAACTGTCCTGATGAAGGGTCTCAGCCTGAAACGTCAACTGTACTCTTTTCACCTGTGGCAGTGTGACCTCCTGTATATCGATGATACCCAACGTAGATTGGGAGACTGCTTCATCAAGCACCTATGCTTCGTACACCAGAAAAAGCGAGATCTCCCTGTGGCCATCCATTTTCTTTTCACTTCCTATACCCATTCCGATATGTCAGTCCATGGCCTCCATTACTGACATAATGAGGCCACACTCAGGTTGAAGGAGCAACATCTTGTATTCCATCTGGGTAGCCTCCAATCAGAAGGCATTAACATCGATTTATTGAACTTCGGGTAATGCCCCCTCCTTCACCATTCCCCATTCCCATTTCCCCTTCTCACATTAATCTCCTTACCTGCCCATCACCATCATCTCATGCTTCTCCTTCTTTTCTTTCTTGCATGGCATTCTGTCCTCTCCTATTAGTTTCTCCCTTCTCAACTGCTGTATCTCTTTTTCAAATCAAGTTCTTTATTTCACTCCTCCCCTCCTCCTGCTTTCACCTATCACTGTGTGGTTCTTCCTTCCCTCCCCTCACCACTAACTCTGACTCCTCATTTTCTTTTCTCCAGTCCTGATGAAGGGTCTCAGCCCGAAATGTCAACTATACTCTTTTCCATAGATGCTGCCTGCCCTGCTGAGTTCCTCCAGAGTTTTGTGTTTGTTGCTTGGATTTCCAGCATCTGCAGATTTTCTCTTGATTCTATTTAGATGTGTCATAGGTTGGTATGGTAACTGTTCTGCCTGTAACCGCAAGAAATTGTAGAGTTTTGCTTGTTGCTCAGCACCTCATGGGAACATGTCTCCCCTCTGTGGACTCAGTAAGTGGACCCACCCACCCACCTCTCTCTTCTTCCCCGTCCACTTAGCAGAAAATACAAAAGCCTGCTAGCACGTACCACCAGGCTCAAGTTCAGCTGTTATCTAGAGTTATTTGACTGTTGAGTGGTTCCCTAGGATGATAAGATGTTCTCTTGACCTCATCATCTACCTTGTTTTGACCTTGTTTCCCTGCACTATCTTTTCGCTGTATTTGTTGCTTTTAATTCTGTAATGTTATTGTTCTGTCTCAATGCACTACGTAATGATTTGAACTATATGAGCAGTATTCAAGACCAGCTTTTCACTGTAATGATAAATTGATTACTTTCATACAGGGTCCCAAAAGTGCTTCCAGGTGAGGCAACACATCACCTGAGAATCTGTTTGGGTCGGCTACTGTATCTGGTGCTCCAAATGCAGCCACCTCTATATTGGTGAGACCCAATGCAGACTATGGGACTGCTTTGTTAAGCATCTCAGCTCCACCTGAAAAAAAAAATTCCAGTGGCCCACCATTTTAATCCCTATCCCCATTCATCTTCTGCCACAATGAGGGCATTCTCAGGTTGGAGGAGCAACACTTTCAACTAGGTAGCCTCCAACCTGATGGCATAAACATCAATTTCTCCAACTAACAGTAATTTGTTTTTTCCCTTCCCTCTTCTGAGTTTCTCTACTCTGGCCTTTTACCTCTTCTCCTCACCTGCCTATCACCTCCCCCTTCTTCTTTTTCTCCTATGATCCTCTTTAATCTCCTATTAGTTCCTTCTCATTTTGCCCTTTGCCTTTTCCACGTACCACCTCCAGCTTTTTACTTCAACCCCTCCCCCATCCACCTGTGTTCACCTATCATCTTCTGTCTTGTCCTCCTTCCCCTCCCTCACCTTCTTATTCTTGCATCTTCCCTTTTCCTTTCCAGTCCTGATGAAGGGTCTCAGCCCAAAACATAGACTGTTTATTCATTTCCATGAATGCTGCCTGATCTGCTGAGTTTCTCTAGCATTTTGTGTGAGTTGCTCTGGATCTCCAGCACCTGCCGGATCTCATATGTTTATAATAAACTGATTCCAATTCCAATTCCAATAACCTTGTTGTTGGTGAATGGTGGATCAATTGCAAGGGACTGAATTGGTCTGCCTCTATTTTTTATGTGCTATATCATCTGTGAATTTGAAACAGATTTCCTACTGTAATCAGCTAAAACTACATCAAGGATGCTCATCTCTGTCACTACACCATCATCCTGAGGTAAAACACAAATAACCTGAGTATATTTATGATTGCTTCCACCCAGGATTCCACAAGACATTTATGAACAGTAACTCCTTGGCCTATTCATGATGTCAACACTGAACCTTCCCTTGGCATTTAAAACAAGCAGATCCAGTTCCAATTTTCAAAGATTCAAATGTTGCCTGATTAATAGCTGAGACTAGTTTTATGAAGCAGAATGTCATATTGCAAGTTGCAGAAGCCTTAAGCTCCTTTCTGCAGGGCCCTGAATTTTGTTAGCTGATGGTGACCAGCCCTTCCTTCCTCATGAACCTCCACCTGCCTTCAAAATCTCCTGTAGTCGTACAAGAGTAAATTTTGCCCTGCAAGTAGGTTCTGTATCCTTAATTAAAGCAGAATTTATGCTCTTTGTTCTCAGAGGAAAAATGAAGTTTTGATTTCCTTCTGTAATTAGCTCTAATTGTCTTCTCAATCCCATTTCATCCATTTAGGATTGAGGAAGTTTTCAAGGAATCTGCCAGCTTCTCCAATCTCTCCACCATGTGGTCAATATTCCTGGGTTAGGTGAAGCTGTGAACACTGGAAGATTACATGACTGGGGAATACTTTGGTATCAAAAGTGAATTAAAACTAATCCTTAACGTATATCCCTTCTTCTCACTTCCAGTAAGATCTTCAGGAATGGAACTATGGTAACCATTTTTGCATTTCTTGCCTCAGTCTAAAGAATTGTTCTGCCTGCACTTTATCTAAACTGAATAGAAAGCAAGAATCAAAGGTGAGCTTCTGCTTTCTTATGTAGTTCAGTAAAGTATTCAGTGAGCCATCTACAAGCTAATGTGTTTATTTAGAGTAACACGCATCATAACAGCTCACATTTATAAATCAATATAAGTTATTGCCACGTGTAATCAGAGATATTCGGAGGATTGACATCAGTCATTTGTATCTGTAGCTTTTAATTTGAAGCAGTGGGATAACATTGTCAGCACTCTGAGCTGCGATGAACACTCACAAATGGTTAGGGAAGATTTTGCTGAAGACAAATGTAGCTAAACACCACAGCACTGTATAAAGATTACTAGAAGGCATTTTCACTCACTGTTCATAATTAATATCGTGTGTAAAATTCTTACTTCTTCTTGGGTAGTTATTTCAAAGTGAGCATGATCTGATTCTACTTTGCTTTGTGAATTTTCAGATGATTGATGAGAGTGATGTGGGAATACATTTTCACTGGTTAATTGGCAGGATTGAAAATGCTGCAATGCCTCATTGATTCTCACGCATATTTCCATGGTAACATAGAAACATAAAAACATAGAAAATAGGTGCAGGAGTAGGCCATTCGGCCCTTCAAGCCTGCACTGCCATTCAGTACGATCATGGCTGATCATCCAACTCAAAACCCTGTACCTGCTTTCTCTCCATACCCCCTAATCCCTTTAGCCACAAAGACCGTATCTAACTTCCTCTTAAATATAGACAATGAACCGGCCTCAACTGTTTCCTGTGGCAGACAATTCCACAGATTCACCACTCTCTGTGTGAAGAAGTTTTTTCTCATCTCGGTCCTAAAAGGCTTCCCCTTTATCCTTAAACTGTGACCCCTCGTTCTGGACTTTCCCAACATCGGAAACAATCTTCCTGCATCCAGCCTGTCCAATCCCTTTAGAATTTTATACGTTTCAATAAGATCCCCCCTCAATCTTCTAAATTCCAGTGAGTATAAGCCTAGTCGATCCAGTCTTTCTTCATTTGAAAGTCCTACCATCCCAGGAATCAATCTGGTGAACCTTCTTTGTACTCCCTCTATGGCAAGAATGTCTTTCCTCAGATTAGGGGACCAAAACTGCACACAATACTCTAGGTGCGGTCTCAACAAGGCCTTGTACAACTGCAGTAGAACCTCCCTGCTCCTGTACTCAAATCCTTTTGCTATGAATGCCAACATACCATTTGACTTTTTCACCGCCTGCTGTACCTGCATGCCCACCTTCAATGACTGGTGTACAATGACACCCAGGTCTCGTTGCGCCTCCCCTTTTCCTGATCGGCCACCATTCAGATAATAATCTGTTTTCCTGTTCTTGCAACCAAAGTGGATAACCTCACATTTATCCACATTAAATTGCATCTGCCATGAATTTACCCACTCATCTAACCTATCCAAATCACCCTGCATCCTCCTCACAGCTAACACCACCGCCCAGCTTCGTGTCATTCGCAAACTTGGAGATGCTGCATTTAATTCCCTCGTCTAAATCATTAATATATATTGTAAACAACTGGGGTCCCAGCACTGAGCCTTGCGGTTACCCCACTAGTCACTGCCTGCCATTCTGAAAAGGTCCCGTTTACTCCCACTCTTTGCTTCCTGTCTGCCAACCAATTCTCTATCCACATCAATACCATACCCCCAATACCATGTGCTTTAAGTTTGCACACTAATCTCTTGTGTGGGACCTTGTCAAAAGCCTTTTGAAAATCTAAATAAACCACATCCACTGGCTCTCCCCTATCCACTCTACTAGTTACATCTTCAAAAAATTCTATAAGATTCGTCAGACATGATTTTCCTTTCACAAATCCATGCTGACTTTGTCCGATGATTTCACCTCTTTCCAAATGTGCTGTTATCACATCTTTGATAACCGACTCTAGCATTTTCCCCACCACCGATGTCAGACTAACCGGTCTATAATTCCCCGGTTTCTTTCTCCCTCCTTTTTTAAAAAGTGGGGTTACATGAGCCACCCTCCAATCCTCAGGAACTAATCCAGAATTTAAAGAGTTTTGAAAAATTATCACTAATGCATCCACTATTTCTTGGGCTACTTCCTTAAGCACTCTGGGATGCAGACCATCTGGCCCTGGGGATTTATCTGCCTTTAATCACTTCAATTTACCTAACACCACTTCCCTACTTACATGCATTTCCCTCAGTTTCTCCATCTCACTAGACCCTCAGTCCCTTACTATTTCCGGAAGATTATTTATGTCCTCCTTAGTGAAGGCAGAACCAAAGTAGTTATTCAATTGGTTTGCCATGTCTTTGTTCCCTATGATCAATTCACCTGTTTCTGACTGTAAAGGACCTACATTTGTCTTGACCAATCTTTTTCTTTTCACGTATCTATAAAAGCTTTTACAGTCAGTTTTTATTTTCCCTGCCAGCTTTCTCTCATAATCTTTTTTCCCTTTCCTAATTAAGCCCTTTGTCCTCCTCTGCTGGTCTCTGAATTTCTCCCAGTCCTCAGGTGTGCCGCTTTTTTTTGCTAATGTACAATGTCCTGTGTAAGTTACTAAAAAGGGCTTCTTTGGTTTGTTACGAGTTGGAATGCTTCTTTGTCTGTTAAAAGTTTCTCTCGCTGTTGTTTCGCTTTAGAATGGCTGATATGGTAATTGTATTCATTTGTTAATCAATGGGGAATGTTATTGTGTTTTGTCAGGCTGGGAACTTGGGGGAGGGGTTGCGCGGGCTTGGGGTGTGAGGAGAGTCCAGAGGGAGACGCCGAGGAAGGAGGACGTGCGCTCGGATGACCACCGGGGAGTCCGAAGTGGGAGTTTCGGGAGGACAATCACCGAGGAGTCAAATGGTTCGCTGGATGAGCTCCACCGAGTGCACTAAACTGACTGAACTTTGATAAGTTGGCGCCTTTTGTTTTTTTCTTGTATATATATATATATATAGTATTGCCTAATACTCTTTTAATTTTAGTAAACTCTTTAAAGAGTATTTCATAACGGTATTTGTTGTGGGTTTGATACTGTTGGCGGGCGCGAGGCATAAACGCGATTCTCACAGCACCTGCGTGTACGGGAGGTGGGTTGGTGTGTGGCTGGATCTCTTTTTCCCCTAGACATATACTAGCCTGTTGGGTGAGTGTTACATTTGTGGGGGCTCGTCCGGGATTGGATTGTCATGGGGCTGTGGAATCGCGCAGGTAGTGAGCGGAAATGGAGAGAGAGAAAATTGTTCGCTGGTGCAGATTTGAAGGTGTACCGGTACAGTACGCATGCGTAGTGAGTGGAGTGGATTTTCGAGTTTCGGGAGACGCGGTAGTGCGGGGGTTAAGTTTGGTGAAGGGTATGGGGCAGGTAGAATTGGTAGCTAGACGGTGTGGTAAAGAGATGGAGTCTAGCTGGGTGTTGGTTAGTACGAGTGCTGACGTCAGGACGTTGGAACTGCCGGCGACAGTCAGTGTAACGGGGGAGGAGGGGCTGTGGGGGCTCCACACTCTCTCCGAGGATGAGGCTGAGGAGACATCGGAGGAGGAGCTAGAGGTAGAGGAAAACCCTGGAGAGGTGGCAGGCACTAGCAAAGGGAGGAGGGAGGAGGGAGTCGTGACTAGGCCCCGCTCCCCAGGTAGGGTGGAAGCCTCCAAGTTGGCAGCCTCACTTAACTCCCTGGTGGGAGCGGCCAAGAGGCCACGGCTGAAGCTGGGGGTGTTCTCCGGAGCCAAGCCTACTCCGGACGGGGAGGTGGACTATGAGACCTGGATCGAGCATACGTCCTTGATGTTAGAGGAGTGGTCAGGCTCGGAGGAGGAGAAGCGGCAGCGATTGGTGGGAAGTTTGAGGGGTTTAGCAGCCAAAACAGTTTGGGAGTGGAAAGCTGAAAAGTCTGGGGCCTCAGTGGAGGAATGTATAGAAGTTTTGGAGGGAGCGTTTGGGTTGTCAGGGGAACCCTGGCTGCTTTTAGCCGAGTTCCAACGCCTGGAACAATGGAGAGGGGAAAAGCTCTCCGAGTACATATTTAGGATGGAGGGGATGCTCTCGGGGCTGCGGCGCCGGGGGATAGAGAAGGCGCCTGACGTGGCTAGCGTGAGGATTAGTCAGTTATTCAGTGGCTCTCTGGAGGAGGACAAGGTGGCGTGGACTATTCGGCAGGCTTATAGGAAAGGCCCCCCTCCATTGTTCGGGCAACTGATTAGATAGGTGCGGGAGGAAGAGAGAGCGTTGGGGCGGAAAAGGGGCGCGGGCCTACGGGAGCGATCCTCAGCGATACAGGAAGTGGTGGCTGGGTGGAGGAATGACAACCCACCGAGGGGTAGAGAATCCCCTCTGGAGGGGAGGGACAGGGGAGGTACCCACTCTCAGGGGCGACCAGTGCCGTGGGTTGGGAGTGGGAGTCGTCCTGGGAGAGGAGGGGCGGCAGGCAGCGTGTGCTTTAACTGTGGGAAAGAGGGGCATTTCAGGCGGGACTGTGGGTGGCCGAGGGTGTGCTATAGCTGTGGAGAGGAGGGACACTTTAGGTGGGATTGTGAGAGACAAGGAGTTCCGCGGAGGACAAGCCCCCCTGTGACTAAGAAGGGGGAGGTGTCGGGAAACTTAGGAGAGGCTCAGTGAGGGAACGGACTGGCGCCTCTGGAGGAACACGTTCCCAGAGATCAGCCAGGGGACCACCGGGTGCCCACGCCTCTATTCCAGATGGGCTGGTAGGACCCTGTGCCAGTGTGGGTCTACGGATAGAGGGAGTTTACGCAAAAGCCGTTCTGGATACGGGATCGCAGGTGACGTTATTGTACTGGTCTTTCTACAACCAATATCTAAAGCATTTGCCCATAACCCCATTTGACGCCCTGCAGATTTGGGGTGTGAGCGAGAGTGACTACCCGTACGTTGGGTACCTATTGGTGAGATTGGAGTTCTCGGAGGGTGATGTGGGAGTGTCCGAAGCTATTGAGACGTTGGTGTTGGTATGTCCTGACCCGGTGGAAACTGGTGGTGCTGCCCTCCTGGTGGGGACTAATTCCCCCGTTGTGCGACGGCTCCTGGGAGCTTGTAAGGAGAAAGCGGGGTAAGACTTTCTGGAGACCCTCTCGGTGCATCCAGTGTTTCGAGCAGTGTTCGAAGAAGGGGTTGCCTCACTAGGACTGGACCCGGAGTGTAAACGCGGGACGGTGTGGTGTACGCAGGCGAGGCCCAAGGTGATCCGACCCGGGGAGGTAGCACTAGTGATGGGGACCCCTAGATTCCCAGGAGTGCCGACGGGCGAAGCCCTGTTAGTAGATGCCCCGGACGATCTTGAAGGGGAGACACGATTTCCGGCGGGGGCGCTGGTGAGGCCCAAAGTGCAGAGACCAGGGGTGGTACATGCGAGGCGTATAGCTATAAGTGTCAGGAACACCACGGCAAGAGAAATCACCTTTAAGAGGGGAATGCCGCTGGCACATCTGTTCCCGGTGACGGTAATGTCTAGCGCACCAGTGAGGACCCCTAACGGGGAGGGATCGGAGCATCGAAGGGAGCTGACCGCTGAAGTCTTTAACTTTGGGGATTCCCCTGTGTCACCGGAGTGGAAACACAGGCTAGTGGAGAAGATGCTGAAGATGGAAGCTGTTTTTTCTCGGGGCGAGTTTGATGTTGGCTGCTCCAAAAGCACTTGCCACACCATCCGGGTGACAGAGGACACCCCGTTCCGAGAGAGATCCCGGCGGCTGGCTCCGGCAGATGTTGAGGACGTGCGGCAGCACTTGTGCAAGTTGAAGGAGGCCGGAATCATAGCTGAGTCCCGAAGTCCTTATGCGTCCCCAATAGTGGTGGCACGGAAGAAGAATGGGCGAGTGCGCATGTGTGTTGACTACAGGACGTTGAATCGGCGAACTGTCCCTGATCAATATACTGTCCCAAGAGTCGAGGATGCGCTGGCCTGCCTGAGCGGTGCGAAGTGGTTCAGTGTGCTGGATTTAAGGAGTGGGTATTACCAGATCCCAATGAGTGCCGGCGATAAAGAGAAGACCGCTTTTATCTGCCCGCTGGGGTTCTTTCAGTTCGAACGAATGCCCCAAGGCATATCAGGAGCCCCAGCCACCTTCCAGAGGCTCATGGAGAGAACTGTGGGGGATATGAATCTGTTAGAGGTGCTGGTGTACCTGAACGATTTGATAGTGTTTGGATCGACTTTGGAGGAACATGAGGAGAGGCTGTTGAAGGTGTTGGGCCAGCTTAATGAAGAAGGGTTGAAGCTTTCCCTGGACAAATGCCAGTTCTACAAGTCGTCGGTTAGCTACGTTGGCCATATCATTTCGCAAGAGGGAGTGGCTACTGATCCAACCAAGATAGAGGCCGTGACCACCTGGCCGAGACCCCAGAAAGTGGGTGCTCTGCGCTCATTTTTGGGGTTCTGTGGGTATTACCGGTGATTTGTGAAAGGATACGCCAAAGTGTGTCACCCGTTGACTCAGCTGTTGTGTGGCTATCCCCCGGTGGGCAAGAAAAGGAAGGGGGACCAGAGGCAGGACGCTGGAGGATACTGGAACCCGGCGGAACCTTTTGGCTCGAGGTGGGATGATCGATGTGAAGAGGCGTTCCGATCTTTGAAAAGGGCACTGACCCAGGCCCCGGTGTTGGCTTTTGCCGATCCCCAGAAGCCATATGTGCTGCACACGGATGCCAGTCGAGAGGGTCTCGGGGCTGTTCTGTACCAGGAGCATGGCAAAGCATTGAGGCCGGTAGCCTTTGTCAGCCGAAGCTTGTCGCCATCGGAGAGAAACTATCCCACTCACAAGTTGGAGTTCCTGGCGCTGAAGTGGGCGGTGGTGGACAAGTTGGGCGATTACCTGTACGGAGCCAAGTTTGAGGTGCGAACGGATAACAATCCGCTCACTTATATTTTGACTTCGGCAAAGCTGGATGCCACAGGACATCGATGGCTGGCGGCCTTGTCGGTATATGATTTCAGCCTGAGGTACCGGCCCGGAAGCAAGAATGTCGATGCGGATGCTTTGTCTCGTCGGGAGCCGGGGGAACAGGAGAGGGACGAGGAGTGGGAGAGTGTCCCTGCCCCTGAAGTGAAGGCGATGTGTCAGTTTGCTATCACCGTGAAGGCCGAGGGAAGAGGGAGGCTGGAACGAGCCGTGGACCATTTGGGGGGTTTTGATGACGCCATACCCCTAGCTTACTGTGACCTGACCGCACTGCGGACTAAACAGTTGCCGGAACTGAGTCCGGGGGAAGTGGCAGCTGCTCAGCAAAATGACCCGGGCATTGGCACAGTGTGGAGAGCGGTCGAGAGGGGGGATGGGGCATTGACTGAGAAGGTGAAACACCCATTCGTGCCCCTGTTGTTGAAGGAGTGGTCTCGGTTGAAGTTAAAGAACAAAATCTTGTACTGGGTAACGGCACCTCTGGACCAACCCCACTGTTGACAACTGGTCCTGCCGGAGGAGTATTGGCAGGCTGTACTCCAGGCCCTACATGATGATTCTGGACACTTGGGGGTGAAAAAGACCTATGGATTACTCAAAGACCGGTTCTACTGGCCCCGGATGAGGGGGGAAGTCAAAGAATACTGTAGGGGCTGCAGTCGTTGCATCCGGAGGAAGACCCTGCCCGCGTTGGCGGCTCCACTGTCGCACTTGCAGAGTGTGGGACCTCTGGACCTGGTATGTATGGATTTTCTGTCGATTGAACCTGACACCAGCAACACCGCGAATGTCTTAGTCATCACCGATCATTACACTCGCTATGCTCAGGCATTTCCCACTAAGGATCAGAAGGCGACGACAGTGGCGAAGGTGTTATGGGAGAAGTATTTTGTTCATTACATTCTTCCCAGGCGAATCCATAGCGATCAGGGGTGGGACTTTGAGAGCCGCCTTATCCATGAATTACTGACTATGCTTGGGGTTGAGAAATCCAGGACTACCCCTTATCACCCACAGGGAGATCCGCAGCCAGAGAGGTTCAACCGGACCCTGTTGGATATGCTCGGGACGCTGGAGATTGGGCAGAAAAGCAAGTGGAGTCGTCATATTGGACAATTGGTTCACTGTTACAATTGTACTCGCAATGATGCTACAGGATATTCGCCCTATTATCTGATGTTCGGGCGGGAAGCGAGGTTGCCCATTGACTTGTGTTTTGGGGGTGAAGTGGGTGAATTACCCGGGAAGTCCCATCTAAAGTATGTGTCCGACATGAAGGGGGAGTTACAGCGGGCGTACGAGTTGGCCGAGGCGGCGGCTACCAAACAAAATCAGAGGAATAAGATGCGGTATGATCGAAAGGTGAAGTTTGTTCAATTATTGCCGGGCGACCGGGTCCTTTTACAGAATTTGGGACTCCCTGGTAAGCACAAATTGGCAGACCGATGGGCGGCCAGCCCCTATGTAATAGAGAGCCAGATGCCGAACCTGCCAGTTTACCGGGTGAAACCTGAGGATGGGAAAGGGCCTATCAAGGTACTCCATCGGAATCACCTGCTGCCGCTGGGTCAAGCGGTGCAGGTGGATACGGAGCCAGAGTGGGAGATTACGCCCAGTACAAGGACTCTGCGAGGGCGCAGAGAAAGGGAAGAGACCGCTGCTGAAGAGCGGGGACGGGTCCCTCGCCCGGAAATGGCTGCTGATTCGGAAGAGGACGACTCAGATGAGTGGCCCCTGTTCCCATTCGCTGGTGCTCCAGTACCCGGGGAGGAGGCTCCTGGCCCTTCCCATACTGAATTGGGTGAGAGGAGGGAAGGTCTTGAGGGTCAGATGGAGAGGCAGCCAACAGTGGTGGGAGAGTGGGTGGAGCCCGAGCGTGAGCCGGAGAGATCTCAGGTGAGGGAGGACCCCCGTGAGGAAGGGGGTGAGGGTCTGTCAGGAAGACCTGGGGTGTCCGAGACAGTGGGTTCGCAGGTGGAGAGGGAGCCCAGTGGGGCAGAAGGGGTATGGAGATCTCAGAGGATTAGGCGCCCCCCAGAGTGGTTGACATATGTGGTACCAGGAGAACCGAGTGTGATTTCTACTGCTCTGGGTAGTTATGTCACTGCTTTCTGCACCTGGGTTGGGTTTTGTGTGTTGCAAGAAGCCTTGGGGAACTCTAGTAATGCCATGAGGGCATGACATTTGCTGATGGGGGGAGAATGTACAATGTCCTGTGTATGTTACTAAAAAGGGCTTCTTTGGTTTGTTACGAGTTGGAATGCTTCTTTGTCTGTTAAAAGTTTCTTTCGCCGTTGTTTCGCTTTAGAATGGCTGATATGGTAATTGTATTCATTTGTTAATCAATGGGGAATGTTATTGTGTTTTGTGAGGCTGGGAACTTGGGGGAGGGGTTGCGCGGGCTTGGGGTGTGAGGAGAGTCCGGAGGGAGACGCCGAGGAAGGAGGACGTGCGCTCGGACGACCACTGGGGAGTCCGAAGTGGGAGTTTCGGGAGGACAATCACCGAGGAGTCGAATGGTTCGCTGGATGAGCTCCACCGATGTGCACTAAACTGACTGAACTTTGATAAGTTGGCGCCTTTTGTTTTTTTCTTGTATATATATATATATATATATATATATATATATATATATAGTATTGCCTAATACTCTTTTAATTTTAGTAAACTCTTTAAAGAGTATTTCATAATGGTATTTGTTGTGGGTTTGATACTGTTGACGGGCGCGAGGCATAAACGCGATTCTCACAGCACCTGCGTTTACGGGAGGTGGGTTGGTGTGTGGCTGGATCTCTTTTTCCCCTAGACATATACCAGCCTGTTGGGTAAGTGTTACACTAATTTATATGTTTCTTCTTTGGACTTGATACTATCCCTAATTTCCCTTGTCAGCCACGGGTGCACTACCTCCCCTGGTTTATTCTTTTGCCAAACTGGGATGAACAATTGTTGTAGTTCATCCATGCGATCTTTAAATGCTTGCCATTACATATCCACCGTCAACCCTTTAAGTATCATTTGCCAGTCTATCTTAGCTAATTCACGTCTCATACCTTCAAAGTTACTCTTCTTTAAGTTCAGAACCTTTGTTTCTGAATTAACTATGTCACTCTCCATCTTACTGAAGAATTCCACCATATTATGGTCACTCTTACCCAAGGGGCCTCGCACAACAAGATTGCTAACTAACCCTTCCTCATTGCTCAATACCCAATCTAGAATGGCCTGCTCTCTAGTTGGTTCCTCGACATGTTGGTTCAGAAAACCATCCCGCATACATTCCAATAAATCCTCTTCCTCAGCACCCTTACCAATTTGGTTCACCCAATCTATATGTAGATTGAAGTCACCCATTATAACTACTGTTCCTTTTTTGCACGCATTTCTAATTTCCTGTTTAATGCCATCCCCAACCTCACTACTACTGTTAGGTGGCCTCTACACAACTCCCACCAGCGTTTTCTGCCCCTTAGTGTTATGCAGCTCTACCCGTATCGATTCCACATCCTCCAGGCTAATGTCCTTCCTTTCTATTGCGTTAATCTCCTCTCTAACCAGCAACTGGTGTATGATAACCGGTGATATGATACTGTTACTATGCTAGGTAAATTTGAAGGTATATATGTCACGGTGTGCTCTCAGAGGACTGGAGCCAAGTGTGGACGAACGGCAGGCTTTCTCTGTTATGGGCACTGAATCAACCCAGGAGCCGCCGACGGCAGGCTCACGACTCAACCCGGAAGTGGAGGAATGACAGAATTCTTATGAAGAGATAGAATCAAGAAGTTAGACATAGCAATACCAACAGAGCCTCGGAGGTACAACTGAATGTCACCACAAGACAATGCATTCTCTCCAACATAATGACTCTACTGAGGTGCTAAACGAGAGTCCTCTTTAAATACAGGAAACACGTGCCAGTCACAATGAACTTTGCAAGATTAAATCAAAAGCACAAGGGCTTAATGGCTCTAGTTAGGATAACGGTTAGTAAATACAGGTGCTTAAGAACTTTAGAAGCCCAGCACTCTACAGAAAGCCACAGAGGCCACAGGGCTCATGACAATACAATTGCCATAATAATCTCAACCCTTCTGAATGAATGTTCAAAAAAATCCACATTATGCATTGAATACATTGCAAACACAAAATATGAGATTGGTTAAAGTAAGTGAGGGAGAACAGTTAAAAATATCACCTTCATTGTCCTTTCAATCTCATGACTAAACATGCAATTGTCTGGAATCTTGATGTGCAGCAGTGGAGATATACGATGGAAAGTATTCCGACGAGTGACATCACCCCTAGTACGGAGGCTCCAATGCACAGGATCACAAGAGGCTGCAGAGGAATGTAGATTCAGTCAGCCCCTTCATGGTCATAACCCTTCCCACCATGGAGGACATCTTCAAGAAGGTGGCAGCAATCATTAAGGACCCTCAGCATCTGGGACATGCTCTCCACTCATTGGTACCAACAAGGAGGAGGTATAGGAGCTTGAAGACCCACACTCAACAATTCTGAAACAGCTTCTTCCCCCCTGCTATCAGATTTTTAACTGGTCCATGAATCCATTGATACTACCTCATTATTTATTTTTTGAAGTATTTATTTACTTTGTAATTTATATTAATTTTGTCTTTGCACTGCACTGCTTCACAACAACACCAAATTTCACATTGTGTAACTCAGAGATAATAAATCAGATCCTGATTCTTTCAACACTGTGTGTGAGCTGATAGAAAATCACTTACCCTAACTCATGGTTATCTGCGAGGGACGGAGACAATGGACTTCTTGCCAGTAACAAAAGAATGCAGCTATTTCTAAGGCCACTGGGAATGACACTGTTGCTGCAAGGACACTCAGTGATCAACCCCATCACCAATATACTCAGTCCACAATCTGGACCCCAGCTCTATTGGAAACCTACCTTTATTTCTGACCCCAGCCCTAAATCTCTATACACATGTGACCTACACACTGAATTCCAGCTCCAGCCACATTCTGAACCACAACCTGACTTTGGCTCCGAACTATGGAAGCATGGATCTATGGGGAGTTGGTCAGCAATTAGAAAGACTTAATGTATTTGATGGGTGGACAATTCTGGATTTGATTGCACCATTCCAGAAATTTGATCGGCAACCTCAGTTCTGCTTATACCAGTGACGTCATCATCAAGCCAGTTATACACAATATGATGCAATACCCTGTTGAAAGAGAAACTAAGGTACAGACCTCATAAGGTCATTCATTATCGGGCACTCTGAAAACATTCACGTTTTAATTGCACTGCTACCTGAGAAGCCTCAACCTTGGGCTGGGAACACCATTTCTCATTCCCAAATCAATCAGAACCTTCCTCTTTGTCATGTGTCTCAAACCTTCCTGCACTCATTAATGTCCTCATCCATTTCTGTTCTACCCCATCCTCTGACTTCATCATTATGCTCTGTCATTGGTTTGCCCCCCCGAGTCCTCAGTCATCTCACAATTAAAACAGGCATTGACTGACCATGCAATGAGCTCACTGGTAATGATTAATTTCTACGTGTTAATTTATTCTTTAAATATTGTTCTTAAAATTAAAGAAAATTAATTAAAAAAATTTTTTAATTAGTTTTTCAAAACATTTTACAAATTAAAAACCCCAAATCCCAATGAGGAGCATTAATACAGTGCAAGATTAAGCATACAATAACAATATGCTAAAGGAAGAGAATTTAACAAAAAAGCACCAAATTAAAGACAAGTAAGCTTAGTGTCCTCCCCAAGCCCCACAACACAAGAAAAAAAACAACAACAACTCCAGACCGACCACAACACAATATAAAGAGTATAGGTCAGGACAGTCAAACTCCCAGACTGTGAATACACTTAGCAACAGAGGATAATAATGCCTACTACCAGAAAAAGAAAGGGAGCTGAAAGCAAGGGACCGAAAAGAAGAAAAAAAAAGAAAACAAAACCCTAGTCAGGAGGAAGGTTATGAAAGTACTCAATAAAAGGTCCCCAGACCTTATGGAACTTTAGATCCGAATTAAGAACTGAATAATGAATTTTTTCGAGGTCCAAGCAGGCCATAATGTCGTTAAGCCATTGCGCATGAGTGGGCGGGGCAACATCTCTCCATCTAAGGAGGATCAAGCGTCTAGCCAGGAGAGAGGCAAAGGATAGTATTCGGCATTTGGTCGGACCCAGACATAAATCTGTCTCGCCCCAAAAACCGAACAGAGCAATTAAGGGGTTTGGTTCTAGGTACTGATTCAGAATACCCGATAATGTAGTGAAGACATCTTTCCAGAATTTCTCCAAGCTAGGACAGAGCCAATACATATGGATGAGAGAGGCCACGCCCCTCTTGCATTTATCACAGAGCGGACTAATGCCAGGGTAGAATCGAGATAGTTTAGATTTAGACATATGGGCTCTATGAACAATCTTAAACTGTAAAAGGCAATGGCGAGCACAAAGAGAGGTTGAGAACTGAGTCCCAGCTCTCCTCGGATAAGGAGATATTTAAATCCTGCTCCCAGGCCATTTAAATTTTATCCACAGGGGCCCGTCGTAAGGCTGCTAGTTTATCTCGGATAATTGATATTAAACCTTTACCTAGTGGATTAATGGAAAGAAATAGGTCCATAGCATTTTTCGCAGGCATTTCAGGAAAGTTAGGAATTAAAGGAGCAATAAAGTGTCGGATTTGGAGATATCTGAAAAAGTGAGCATTAGGCAGGTTGAACTTAACAGAGAGCTGCTGAAAAGAAGCGAAGCGGTTATCAATGAAGAGATCTTCAAAATGTCTAATGCCCTTCCTATACCAAACATGGAATGCTGAATCGTACGCAGTAGGTAAAAAAAGGTGATTATGTGCGACAGGGCTAGAAACGGAAAACCCCTGGAAGCCATAGCATTTCCTGAACTGAGCCCATATACGCAAAGTGTGTCTAACAAGAGGATTAGCTATTGATCTGGGCAGACTACTAGGGAGTGCAGAGCCAAGAAGTGCAGGTATAGATAATTCTTTAGTGGAGCTCAACTCCATTGCCACCCAGTTAGGGCACTTGGGTTGGCCGTGGAAGAAAGACCAGAAGGTAGCACAACGTATATTAGCTGCCCAATAATATAAGCGAAAGTTAGGTAAAGCCATGCCACCCTCTTTTTTAGATTTTTGGAAGTGGATTTTATTAATTCTAGAGCGCTTATTCTGCCACAGAGATGACAAAATAATAGAGTCTAAGGAATCAAAAAAAGATTTAGGAATAAAAGTTGGGATAGATTGAAATAAGTATAAAAATTTGGGGAGAACATACATTTTAACAACATTAATACGACCTACCAAAGACATAGATAGAGGTGACCATTGTACCAGACTCTGTTTTATAGCATATGAAAGATTGACAAAGTTTTCACGAAAGAGATCTTTAAACTTCCTTGTGACTGTAATTCCAAGATAAGTAAATTGATTATGGACTACTTTAAAAGGGAGATCACGAAATATTAGTTCTTGTGCTTCTTTATTAATTGGGAAAAGTTCACTCTTATGTAAATTAAGTTTATAGCCAGAGATCTGGCTAAACTGGTCAAGAAGTGAAAACATTAGAGGTAAGGATGTAGACGGATTTGAGAGAAAGAGTAATAAGTCATCAGCATAGAGAAAAACTTTATGCTCAACACCCCCTCTCCAAATCCCGGTCAATTCAGGACAGTTTCGAAATGCTATCGCCAGAGGTTCTATAGCCAAATCAAAGAGAAAGGGACTTAAGGGGCATCCCTGATGGGTGCCACGTTTGAGATTAAATACTTGGGATTTCTGAAAATTAGTTAAAACAGAAGCAGTAGGACACAGGTACAGCAATTGGATCCAAGAGATGAAACTTTGGCCGAGGTCAAATTTTTCTAAGACTGCAAAAAGGTAGTTCCACTCTATACGATCAAATGCTTTCTCCGCATCGAGGGGAATAACACATTCAGGAGTCCCAGTTGGAGCTGAGTATAAGATATTAAATAGACGCCGAATGTTAAAAAAAGGGAGACGGTTTTTAATAAAGCCTGTTTGGTCATCAGAGATGATGGAGGGAATAACGGTTTCTAATCTATGAGCCAACACTTTAGCTAAGATCTTTACATCAACATTGAGCAGAGAGATCAGCCTGTACGAGGAACACTCTGTTGGGTCTTTGCCCTTTTTTAAAAGAAGAATAATAGATGCCTCATTGAAAGAGGGTGGCAATTTGCCGTAATTAAACGAGTCAGATAATACTGAAAGTAACTGAGGAGAAAGAAGTGAAGAGAATGATTTATAAAATTCTACAGGGAACCCATCAGGTCCAGGAGATTTCCCTGAGGACAGTGCAGAAATTGCAAAAGATATTTCTTCTGATGATATAGGCGCATTGAGTTTGGCTTTGAAATCAGATGAAAGTGTGGGGATATTCAGATTCTGTAAAAATTGATCAACAGAGATATTGTCATTCAGAGATTCAGAGGAATAAAGCCGAGAATAAAAATGTTTAAATGCGTCATTAATTTCTAAATGATCTGATGTAAAGTCTCCGTTCTTCTTCCGGATCTTTGTAATATGTTGTTTGGCTTTGGAACGCCTCAGCTGATTGGCTAGGAATTTACCAGACTTATCCCCATGAATGTAAAAGCGACTCTTGCTTTCGAGAAGTTGGCGTTCGACAGGCTGAGTGGACAGAAGGTTAAATTTAGTTTGGAGTTCAACGCGCTTCTTGTATAATTCAGGGTTCTTAGTTTGGGCATATATTTGATCCAAATCCTTAATCTGGTTAATGAGGTCTGATCGATCTGCACGGGATCTTCTGTTGAGATCTGCTGTGTAAGAGATTATTTGACCCCTCAGATATGCTTTCATGGCATCCCAGACAATCTGGGATGGCACTTCAGGTGATGTATTAGTGTTAAAATAAAAGGTTATCTGATCCTTAATAAATTTTATAAAATCATCATCCAATAATAAAGTTGAATCAAACCGCCAGTGTTTATTCCTCTGAGGGAGAGCAGGAAAGTTCAGAGAGAGGGTAATTGGGGCATGGTCGGTAATCAGTATACTCTGATAGTCACAAGAGTGGGCAAATGGGATAAGTTGGTTATCCAGTAAGAAATAGTCAATTCTAGTGAAGGTATGGTGAACATGTGAGAAAAAAGAATAATCTCTCTCCGTAGGATGGAGGAAACACCATATATCAGAGATACCAAAATTAGAGAGAAACGATTGGATAGCTAAGGCAGATTTAGTAGGTGATCTGGTAACAGAGGACGATCGATCCAGTTTAGGATCCAACCAACAGTTGAAGTCACCACCCAGTATAAGAGAGTATGAGTTTAAGTCTGGTAGTGAGGAAAAAAACCGTTCAAAAAAGTTAACATCATCAAAGTTGGGGGCATACAGGTTTGCTAGTGCAACTTTAGTGTTATATAGTTTACCAGAAACAATAATAAAATGGCCATTTGTATCAGATAGTTTATTATGGAGTTCAAAAGGAATATTTGAGTTAATAAGAATGGAGACTCCCCTAGCTTTAGCGGCAAAGGATGAATGAAAATGCTGACCCGCCCACTTTGACAGAAGCCGGGAGTTATCAAAACAACGAATATGAGTTTCTTGAAGGAAAGCAATGTCAGCTTTGAGTTGTTTGATATGTGAGAATACCTTCCTCCTTTTAACAGGGTGATTCAATCCCTTTACATTCCAGCTCACGAATTTAAGTGCACTAGCCATTATCAATTACTAATGCATAAAAGGCAGCAGGCATATAAAAAGTCAAGCAGTGCAATAGCAGTCTGGGAGCAGAGATGTAAACATAGATTCGTAAAATCAAAACATATATATGTCCTGAGCAATAAAGAGAAACAATAAATACAGTGAGTGATGTTGGAACTGGAAAATCCACCCCACCCACACAACACAAAACTAGACGGCTATCAAAACAAGTAGCTAGCTCTACCAAAAAAATTAACCCAAATATAACTTCCAGATCTGTGTCATTAACAACAGTTCCGTATAAATACTATAGCAAATAGTAACTAGTTTATGCACTAGAAAACATAACTACAGATTAGAACACCTTCTGCAGAAATATAAAATTTAATACAGAGAAAATCGGAAGAAAACCAAAACTAACCTACCCGCGAAAAATTATAGAAGAATAAAGTAAGAGAAAGGGGAAAAAAGGTAAAAAAAAAAGGAGAGGAAGGGGAAAATTATAAATTCAAGATGAGTATTTATCAACCATTTACAGAGAGGAGAGAAAAAAATTCAGAGATTAGAAAAAAGGGGTGAAGAAAAGAAAAAAAATATAAAAAAAAGGAAAAATAAATCAGCAATTAAACTGTGAACCAACAAACAGGGAGGCCTTCACTAAAGACTTCGAACCTCCAAAACAAGTTAGAGTCAGTTGTAGAACTCTGTAGATAAAGTTATACAAGAATAAAAATAGATTACACACACACCAAATCCCGGGAGAGATTGTCAGCAGCCCTTAGAGTTTCAATGAATAATGTCTGAGTGATTCAAGTGAAGTCTGAGTCCAGAAAAAGTAATTTTACTATGAGGAGTACTTATCCACCATTTTAGGAGGTCCGATCAGATTCCGAAGATGACTGGATAGCCGGAAGACTTGCCACAAATGCTTCAGCTTCCTTCACTGATTTGAACCACTTGTATTTTCCAGTATTAAGCTTGATTCGTAGATCGGCAGGATTGCGAAGAGAGGGTTTAAAACCAAGATCAAAAAGCACTTTCATTGCGCCTTTAAACTCAGCGCGCATCTTTAAGGTCTGGGGTGCAAAATCTTCCACAAAGCGAATGGTTGTATCCTGGAAAGGAAAAGACCCCCTGCGAGGTGCCTCTACAATCAGACTGTGTTTTACCTGGTATTGATGGAAACACCTGATTACTGGTCACGGACGGGAGCCCAGAATTCCGGGGGGAACGTAAACTCTGTGTGCCTGTTCGAGCTCGGGCGGGTTCGGAAGCAAATCTTTCCTGAATATCTCACAGAGAAACTTGGCGAAAAACTTCACGGTTGATCCCTATTCGGTCACCTCTGGCAATCCAAGAATTCTGAGATTGCAGCGTCTGCTGCGATTTTCGAGATCCACCATTTTGGAAAGGAGTTTGTTACATTTTTCCTCTAAGCTGGAACAGAGAGTCTCCAAGTATCGAACACGACTTTCTAAATCTTCAGAAGTCGAATCGATGCGAGATAGGTGTTCGGCATGCTTGTCCACTT
This sequence comes from Hemitrygon akajei, assembly GCF_048418815.1. Classification (NCBI taxonomy): domain Eukaryota; kingdom Metazoa; phylum Chordata; class Chondrichthyes; order Myliobatiformes; family Dasyatidae; genus Hemitrygon; species Hemitrygon akajei. The sequence goes on from NC_133133.1 coordinate 67,519,130, forward strand.
TATCGTTGATCCAATCCAGTTTGTCTTCCAACTGTTTGAAAGCGGTTTTAAATTCCTTTAAAATTTCGTCTTGGAGCTTTCCGAGCGCAGCCAGGGTCTCGTCTGAGGGAGCCATAGCTTCCTTTCTCCTGGATTTAGAACTCTTGCTAGACATTGTAAGTTAGATATGTTCACAGGCAAGTAAGAGATACTGAAAAAATTCCTAACTAAGGTTTAAAAAATGGAGACATTTAGTGCAAAGATAGCGACAGTAACGGAACAAAAGTTCGGAGCAGCTAAACAATCGCCATCTTACCGGAAGTCCCCAAGAAAATTAATTTTAAGAAGGAACTTGTCTGTCACCCATGTTTGAAAAACATGATCATATGTCACAAATCTGTATAAAAGTACAAAAGTTAAGCTTTCCACTAATATATTGTGTTTTCCCTCTCATAACATAAACATCCTACTGAATTATCTTTATTTGTATTCTCCACTGCTTGTGCAGAGAAACATTCAATAGGTCAATAGGTACATTTAATGTCAGAGAAATATATACAATATACATCCTGAAATTATTGCTTCTGAAACTGCTATACCCATTTAATGGTTTTTGACTTTTAGGGGCAGTCTTGAAAGGTTTGATTGCAGTTTTGTGGAATCATTTACTGTGTGACACCTGTCCAGTGTTTGGTCTGAGACTGTACAGTACAAAATTGAAATCTAATTCTCAAGATCTGATCAGTTTAAGTTGAACCACATCAATGTTTCCCAATAGTGCTGAGCATCAGTTTCTGGGCGTTATGTATACCACCCATCCTTTGTTCCCATTGAAAATTTCATGCTGAAACTTGCAAATTTATCTTCATATCAATAACATCTTAGATTTCCCTTGAAAGGGAGATTGTGAATTGTATGCATGTGTAAACCTATTTTCATCTCAATTGCTGTGGCTTGAGACAAGAATAAAGCCAAAGATTTTCCGAAGCCATTCTTTGTTTGACATTGATTTGTGCCCTGTTATTTTTCTTCTTGTCAGGCTCTTGGTTAACTGCCCACTTGCCCTTTCTACAATCTTTCTTTTCCATTTAAGTATTTCAGAATGTTGTAATCTCAAAGAGCTTCTCCTAAATGAGTTTCAAAGTGAAATTGATGAGGGGCAATTTTCACTATTTACTTTGTTTACCAGTGCTTAACTCATGTAATCATTCATGATGCATATTTCTCAGAAATAGCACTGTTGAAAGTGAATTGTTGTTGTACATTAACAGCACTGTAAATTCTGAATTATATACCACTGACGCTTTCAGAAAATGAATTAACTTTGTTGTCCAACAAGAGAAGTTCTGCAAATAGAAGTCATAATAAATAGTTTTTTTGAAACTTTTCTGGTAAAGTACGATCTTACTTGAATCACAAGTGATTTCATTCCCTTTTCAGTTTTCTTAGAGATGGATTTTTTTCTTGGTTAACTGGAATTCAACATGGGTTTGAAATTGAAATGAGCTGATGATTTTTAAATGATTTTTTTAACTCTTTTCAACTGGGGAGAATGGAAAATATTAGAAATTCACAGCAGGATTAAAAAAGGTGTTTACTCTATCACAAAACATCATTCTTTCATCATGTATAGCTTTGAACATAATCTTGTTGTTAGACTCGCATTTTTCCTTCAGTACTGTTCATGTAATATCCACTAATTCACGTTAATTTTGCCAAGTTTTTCCAGATAATCAGTCCTAAAAACAGATCAAATATCAACTTTTAGGGTTTCAGAAATGTTAACTGGATACACTCTAAAGAAAAGGCAAAGAAGTTGGAATGCACAATTGACCTGCCACTACAGCTTTTGATGGAAGGAGCACACTGATTTTGCCTGCCAATCTACTTAGACGGCAGGGGTGTATAGCCAGGGCTACTTTTGCTGTGAATTTGCTTCTCATCTCATTGTGACCCAAGTTTGTATGAGGCTTGCATCACTTAAAGTTGTCCTGCAGTACCAATAACCAATCTGCTGTTTTAAGGGGAAATGAATTGTTAGTTACCTAAAACAGGTAGTCCAAGATATTTTGGAGCACGCTAACCTAATATGTTGTAGCATTCTAACCTTCCAACCTATAAGACATTCAAAAAGATACCCGTTTCAAACACTGCACAGAAGGTCTTGTTGAAGAAAATGCAAAAGAGGAGAGATATCTTATTTCTGCAGGAATCCCTAGGGCTCCTTCTGATGTATGCACAAGTGGCGGAGAGAAAAAAACAATGGTGATTAGCATTTAATTGCCAAGAACCTTTGTGCAATATTGCAATATTTCCAATATCTCATATGCATGATTATGTTTACAGAATCTCTTTAAAATGCCATATTTATACATATGGAGAGCATGCTGACTGGTTGCCTCTCCGTCTGGTATGGAGCCTTCAATGCACTGGGTGGGAAAAAGCTGCTGAGTGTCGTAGACTCAACCAACCCCATCATAAGCACTAGCCTCCCACCATTGAGGACATCTCCAAAAGGCAGTGCTTCAAGAAGGCGGCATCCATAATTAAGGACCCTCAACACCCAGGATATGCTCTCTTCTCATAAACGCCATCTGGGAGGAGGTACAGGAGCCTGAAGATGCACACTTAACATTTCAGGAACAGCATCTCCCCCTCTGCCATCAGATTTCTGAATGGGCTATTAACCTATGAACGCCACCTCACAACGTTGCTCTCTTTTTGCATGATTTATTTACTTCTATATGTTTCTTATTATAATACATGGCATATGTCTGAGATAATAATACCTGATTCTGATTCTGACATGTCATCAGATGCATTTCTAGAATAAAAGGGGATATCTACACTCAACTTCAAGTGCCCATTATTGAAATATTCCCTCAAGCAATGATCTTACTTCAAGCACACTTTATCTCATTATCTAATGTTTTTGTTATTTGTTATTTATTTATATTTGCATTTGGACAGTTTGTTGTCTTCTGCACTAGAGTTGATCTTTCATTGATCCTGTTATAATTACTGTTCTATAGGATTACTGAGTATGCCCATAGGAAAATGAATCTCAGGGTTGTATGTGGTGACATATACTGCATGTACTTAGATATAAATTTACTTTGAACTTTGATCTTCAGCAACGATAGTACTTGATGCGACATGGACATGATGGGCTGAGGAACTTGTTACACTGGACTCTAACTCCTTGTCAGTATGAAAGTTTTATGAAATCTCCCCTTTTTTAAAGCATCACATAAGGCTACTGTATTCATGTAAGCTATACAAGATACCTTCTTTAGAATTTCTTTTAATGGTCTTGGAAATTATCATGTTCCCCATATCATTAATTCTAACTATCTGCCATTATTTGTTGTCTTCTGCAATCTGGGTGATCTTTCGTTGATCCTGTTGTCATTACTATTCTATAGATTTGCTGAGTTATGCCCACAAGAAAATGAATCTCAAGGTAGCATATTTTGACATATAGGTATTTGATAATAAAATTTACTTGAACATTGTACTTTAGACTCAAATAATTCATAGTGCACTATACGCTGGTTATTCATCCATCAGCATTGTCTGTCATTTCACACCTGTATCAAACTACTATACTCTGGCCATTACTGCAAGCCACACAGCTATGTGATAGTATAGTGTAATCATCATCAAATAATAGATAACATCTCACCTTTTTGACCATTGTAAAACAGAGTTTGGCAAATTTGTAGATGGTAGTAATAACTAGCAGGGAGCAGAAGTGCCTTTGTTGGCTATTATTGAGTCCATTGCCAATGACAGAGCTGAAAACAAGGAAGAAGACAGTATCCCCACACCTAATCTTTATTCTCATATCCTTCTTTCCACCCTCTCCATCCCATATTATCCTGGTTCATGTCCCATAGATGTTGTAAACATTTTCCTCTGCTCTTGTGCTTTTAGATAGGCAGAATTTCAAATTGGCCAAGACATGGTGGAAGAGCAAGAAGGAAATGAAGATGAAAGCAAGGTTTAACATGGTATAGTACTTCAAGCTACCAGCTCTGATGCTGATATTGTCTGTTCAAAGTAAATTTATTTTCAAAGTACATAGAGTACATGTCACCTGTGATTCATTTTCTTGTGGACGTTCACAGCAAATACAAGAAACACAATGGATTCAAGGAAATACTGCACACAACAGCCCCACAGAACAGAAAACAATCAATGTGCAAAAGACAGCAAAGGAAATATAGCAACAATAATACATAACTAAGCAAAAAGTATTGAGAATATGAGATGAAGAGTCCTTGAAAGTGAGTCAAAAGGTTATGGGAACAGTTCATTGATGGGGCAAGTGAAGTTGAGTGAAGTTACCCTGTCTAATGGTTGAGGGATAATAACTATTCCTGAACCTGGTGGAGAGGAACATGAGGCTTCAGTATCTTCTTTCTGCTGGCAACAGTGAGAAGAGAGCATTGCCTGGATTGTTGGGGTCCTTGATGATGGATGCAGCTTTTCTGCGACAGCATTCTGCATAGATGTGCTCAATGGTGGGGAGGGCATTACCCAAGTTGCTTGGGCCATATTCATTCCTTTTTTTGTAGCCTTTTCCATTCAAGGGCATTGGTGCTTCCATACCAGGCTATGTTGTAACCAGTCAATATACTCTCCACCACACATCTATTGATGTTTCTCGAAGTTTTCGATGATATGCCGAATCTTCCCAAAATTCTAAGAAAATAGAGGTGCAGCTGTGCTTTTTTCATAATGACACCTATGTGCTGGACCCAGGACAGATCCTCTGAAATGATAATGCCGATAACTTAAAGTTGCTAATGCTCTCCACATCTGATCCTCCAATATGGCCTGGCTCATAGATTGCTGGTCTTCTCCTCCTGAAGTCAATAATCAGTCCTTTGACTTGCTGACATTGAGTGAGAGGTTGTTTTACGACACCGGTCAACCAGATTTTTAATCTCCCTCTTATATGCTAGTTCGGCCAATGGTAATGGTATCATCAGCAACCTTAAATATGGCATTTGAGCTCTGCTTAGCCTCACTGTCTTAAATGCAAAGCAACCCGAACAGGGGGCTAAGCACATGGTTAAAAAAAAACATATAAAAGAATTCAAAGGTAATTCAGCTTTCAAGTTTATTTATTTCTCCACAGCCATAAGTTTCTTTTGCTTAAGGACTGGCCCATGTAATTAGAATGCCATAAAACACGGTGTGCAGAACTAATCATAGTCATGTTCTCTCAGTCTTAAATACACGTCGCTGTCAACATGCACAATAATCCAAATATGTTTTTTTCTGCAGTTCACTGCAGTGAACCTGAATAGAGCTTTCACAATGTATGACTGTATAATATGCTCATTACGAAACTCTGACAATAGAAGTAAGCATGAGGTACTCCTGTATTGTACAACTTAGTTATAAAATGAACAAAGCTGACAAAGGAGGTACAAGGATGCTTGATGCTTGAAAGAATGGACGCTAATTTTAGAATACTGTGTTAAAGGGAAAATATGAATTCAAGCAAACTTTTTAACTTTGCAAGTTTGTGCTGGAGTAAAGTTGAAGTTATACCAAATGTCATCCACAATTTTTTTGCTTATTGCTTCTTTTTACATATATAAAAGGTAAAGGTACATATGCTCAAAAAGTGATGTATAATATTTATAAGCTGGAGCACAAGTTCTGTTTTAAAGATAACTGCATATATTTAGAATTAACGATATGGGGAACATGATAATTTCAGAGACCATTAAGAAACATTCTAAAGAAGATGTCTTGCATAGGTTACATAAAATCAGAGGCCTTATGTGATGCTTTCATACTGTCGAGGAGTTAGAGACCAGAGTAACAAGTTCAAGTATCATCATTGCTGAAAATCAAAGTTCAAAGTGGATTTATATCGAAGTACCACACACAAAATGCTAGAGAAACTCAGCAGGCCAGGCAGTATCTATGGAAAACAAAGTACAGTCGACGTTTCAGGCAGAGATGCTGCCTGGCATGTTGAGTTCCTCCAGTATTGTGTGCATATTGCTCGGATTTCCAGCATCTGAAGATTTTGTCTTGTTTATATCAAAGTACATGCAGTACATGTTACATATACAACCTTGAGATTCATTTTCCTGCGGGCATACTCAGAAAATCTATAGAATAGTAACTATAAGAGGGTCAAGGAAAGAGTGCAGAAGACACTGTGCAAATGAAATTTTAACTAAATAGCAATAAATAATGAGAATATGAAATAACAAGATAAAGAGCCCTTGAAGTGAAATCTTCAGTTGTGGGAACATCTCAGTGGATGTGTAAGTGAGAGCTTGATGGTTGTGGGGTAGTAATTGTTCTTGAACATGGTAGTGCCAGTCCTGGGCTCTTTTACGTTCTACCTGATGTCAACAGTGAGAAAAGAGCATCAGGATCAGAATCAGAATCAGGTTTAAATTCACCGGCATAGGTCATGAAATTTATTAACAGTAGCAGCAATGCAATACAGGTAGTCCCCGGGTTATGTACGAGTTCCGTTCCTGAGTCCGTTTTTAAGTCGGATTTGTACTTAAGTCAGAACAAATACATCCGGTATTATTTAGCGTCAGTTAGTCAAATGTTTGTCTTAGTATAATAGTATATATTTTACCTTTCTATGCATATAAAACACTTAAGAAACGTATGTATTCCAATAATTAAACCACTGCGTTGCTTAGTAATAATTGTAGCTTTCATCGGGGCAGCGCCTTTCACATGCTCCATTATTCTCACTTTATCCGTTATCCTTTAAAATATTCCAATCGTTGACCAACTGTAGCCTAACGCTTTTCCAATGACTGATGCCATTTCACCTCTTTCCAAGCGCTTTATTATTACCACTTTATTTTCAATCGCGATCGCTTCCCGTCAATGGAACAGAAACACTGTGGGCGGCAGGTCCCGAGCTTTGCCGGCTCTCGAGGTCCGCTGGGTCCTAAGGACCACCGCACTGAGACAGGCTAAATGGGACAAGTGGGGGCTGTGCTGGGTTTGGGTATTTGATTATCCGCAATATTCAGCGTGGGAATTTAAACTGGAGGTGACTGTTTTTTTTATGAGGTTGAGTTGCGAGCTTGACTTCAACCTGGCACGAATGGTACGGGAGTCACTGAATCGACATCAACCCGGCACGGGTGCAGTCTGTCACTGGATCGAACTCGGAAAACTCCGTTCTCCAGCCCGGCGCTGATCTCACTGCGCCACCAGCTAACCAGAACGGGGCGGGGGTCAGGGTCAGGGTGAATCTTAGGAAGAAAAATTTAAGCCAAATCAAAGTTAAACACTCAACACAGTGTCAACGGCAACAACTTAAGATGGTGGTCGGCATCCTCCTTCCTCGGTTCTTAAGTACGAGTTGTCCGTAAGTCAGACATTTGTAACTCGGGGACTACCTGTACATGATAATATAGAAAAAATAAATAAGTAGATCAATTACAGTAAGTATATAGACATATATTAAATAGTTAAATTAAAAATAGTGCAAAAACAGAAATAATAATGAAGTGGTGTTCATGGGTTCAATGCCATTAAGGAATCGGATGGCAGAGGAGAAGTTGTTCTTGAATCGCTGAATTTGTGCCTTTAGGCTTCTGTACCTCCTTCTTGATGGTAAATGAGAAGAGGGCATGTTCTGGGTGATGGGTGTCCTTAATAACGGATGCCAATTTTTTGAGGCACCGCTCCTTGAAGATGCCTTGGATACTATGAAGATAAGTACCTAAGATGGAGTTGACTAATTTTACAACTTTCTCTAGCTTCTTATGACACTTTGTAGTAGCCAGAATCTCCCCCCCCCCCCCCCACCAACCAGTCAGTGATGCAACCTGTTAGAATGTTCTCCATGGTCTTGACACCCATGTACTTGAAATAGCTCATTCTCTCCACTTCTGATTCCTCTATGAAGATTGGCTTGTTTTCCTTCATCTTACCCTTCCTGAGTTCCACAATCAGCTCTTTGGTCTTACTGATGAGTGCAAGGTTGTTGCTGCAACACCACTCAACTAGCTGGTATATCTCATTCCTGTACGCCCTCTCACTACCATCTGAGATTCTGCCAACATCGGTTTGTCATCAGCAAATTTATAGATGGCATTTGAGCTATACCTAGCCACACAGACGTGGGTATAAACAGAGTAGAGCAGTGTACTAAGCACACACCCCTGAGGTGAGCCAGTGTTGATTGTCAGCGAGGAGGAGATATTATTACCAATCCACACAGATTGTGGTCTTCCAGTTAGGAAGTTAGGATCAAATTGCAGAGGGAGGTACAGAGTCACAGGTTCTGTAACTTATTGATCATGAATGTGGGAATGATGGCATTAAATGCTGAACTATAGTCAACGAACGGCATCCTGACGTAGGTGTTTTGTATTGTTCAGGTGATCTAAGGCCATGTGAAGAGCCATTGAGATTGCATCTGCCGTTGACCTATTGTGGCGATACGCAGGTGGGTCCAGGTCCTTGCTGACGCAGGATTTGATTCTAGCCATGACCAACCTTTCAAAGCATATCATCACCATAGAAGTGAGTGCTACTGGATGATAGTCATTAAGGCAGTTCACACTGCTTTTCTTGGGCACTGATATAGCTGTTGCCCTTTTGAAGCAGGTGGGAACTTCCAACCCTAGCTGTGAGAATTTGAAAATGTACTTGAATACTCCCACCAGTTGGCTGGCACAAGTTTTAGGAGTCTTACCAGGTACTCCATTGGGGCCTGCCACCTTGTGAAGGTTCACCTTCCTGAAGGACAACCTGACATTGGTCTCTGAGACGGAGATCACAAGGTCATCGGGTGCAGCAGGGATCTTCACAGTTGTAGTTATATTCTCCCTTTCAAAGAAGGCATTGAGCTCATCTGGTAGTGAAGCATTGCTGTCATTCATGCTATTGGATTTCGCTTTGTAGGAAGTAATGTCCTGCAAACCCTGCCAGAGTTGATAATCATCCGAGTTGATAATCAACCTCACTTAGAATTGTTTTGTTACTCTTTAAATAATCCTCTGCAAGTCATACCTGCTTTTCTTGAGCAGACCTGGGTCACCAGACTTAAATGCCACAGATCTAGCCCTTAGCAGATTTTGAACCTCCTGTTTCATCCATGGCTTTGGGTTTGGGAACGTACAGCAAGTTTTCATAGGCATTAGGTGGCTATGGCCTGGGTGGTGAGGATCTCTGATGACAGATACTGCTTTTCTGTGACACTCTTCTTTGTAGTTGTGCTCAATATGCTTGGGATGGCCTTACCAGTGATCTACTGGGCTGAATCTACTACCTTTTGGAGGATTTTCCATTCAATGGATTGAGCAGAAAGAATGACAGGGCAGAACTAATCCATGCAGTGAATTCACATAATGAACTCATGATTTGGTCAATTCCAATTTTCAAAATTTTCAGTGCAATTCAGTAAATTATAATTATTTTAGCAAGATAATTTCGATGTTCTAATTTATGGATAAAAGTCTTGGCAGTACTTACAACAAGAGCCAGACTCACGATTTAGGATATAGGTGTAATGGCATTCTCAAATTTTTTGAATTAATATTATGATTTTCAATAGGTTTCAATAGGTACATTTAATGTTAGAGAAATGTATACAATATACATCCTGAAATTATTTTTCTTCACAAACATCCATGAAAACAGAGGAGTGCCCCCAAAGAATGAATGACAATTAAATACTAGAACCCCAACGTTCACACCCCCAGCTCCCCTCCCTCCTGTGCATAAGTGGCAGCAAGCAACAACCCTTCCCTCCCCCACCAGCAAAAAAAAGCATCGTCACCGAGCACTCAAGTGTGCAGTAAAGCATCAATAAAGACACAGACTTGCAGTATCCCAAAGACTTCTTGTTCACCCAGTAATTTGACATCACACAGGCTTTCTCCCTCTCTCTTCCTCATAAGGGAAAAAGAGGTGTCCCCATTTTTAAAATACAACATATGAAACGGGAGCTAGAATAAGCCATATGGACTCCTGAGTCTCCTCCATCATTCAATACAATACTGTAATGGCTAATTTGATTTTGGCCTCTGTACCACATTTTTGGCTGTTCCGAATAATTTTTTTTTAAACTTTCCAGTAGACCACAAATCTTTCTAATCTCTTTTGAATTTATTCAATGAGTCAAATAATCTCATATCTCTGGGGTAGAGTATTCCAAAGACTTACAGCCCTCTGAGTGAAGGAATTCCTCCTCTTAAGTAAGGATCCCTTATTCAGAAATTATTCCTTTGTTCTTGATTCCCCTGCAAGTACATCAACCCTGCTCAGAATCATTTGGTATGATCACCTTTTAGTTTGCAAATTGTGTTAATACCAGCTCAATCTCTGCAATCGTTACTCTTAAGTCAATTTTTTTCTCTTAGGAATCAACCTAGTGAATATTCACTGAACTTCCCCAATACAATTTTATCCCTCCTTAAATAACAAGGCTTAAACTGTACACATTCTCCAGTGCCCTGTGTAGTTTTGCAAAAGTGCGATTATATTTCACTCTTTGACATAAAGACCAACATTCCATTTAGTTTTCTAATGACTGTTATAACTCCTTGCTCATTTTGTGTTCTATGTACAAGGAAGCTCTTGTTTCTCAGAACTATAGCATTTGGCAGTCTCATTCCACCAAAATGCTATTCTGCTTTTAATTATTCCTACCAGTGCACAACCTCACATTTTCCCACATTATATTTGACATGTCATATTTTTGTCTGTTCCTTGGACTATTCATATCTCCTTGCAGATACTTTGCAACCACCTCAGAATATTGATTTCCACTTATGTCATCAGTAAAGTTGGGCACAGGTAATTTGCTTCATTCAGCTAAGTCATGAATATACAGTAACTCTAGCACAGATCCCTGTAATGCATCAAATGTTACAACTAGTAGAGTCACTACCTCATGGCACTAGAGACTGAAGTTTAGTTGTGACCTTGAGTGCCACCTGCATGGACTATGCAGGTTCTCCCTTTGACTGTATGGTTTCCTCTGGGTGCTCCAGTTCCCTCTCACATCCCCAAACACATGGGCTGGTGAGTTAATCAGCTGCTGTAAATGAATGTGTAAGTGAATGGTAGAATATTGGTAAAGTTGTTGAGAATTTGGAGAAATAAACTATGGGGCTAATACAAGTGTAAATGGTGATTTATGACTTGCCAACCAGAAAATAACCTATTTTCCCCGACCCTCTGCTTTCCCTTTGTGCTTATACAGAGCTCCCAATATTGTGAGCTATTGTTCTGTGACTACCATTTACTGTATGTGACAAGTTACTAATGACTTTGCGAAATCTGAATGCATCACATCTGCTTATGGTCCTTTAATGCTTGTTTGTCATATCATCAAGCATCCCTAAAGTTAAAGATCAATATATTTCCTTTTGTTCTTGTTTTAAGCATCCTGCTTCCTTAATAACTTCCAGCTATTTCCCAATGACAGATTCATGATAACTAGACCATAGCACTGAGCTTTGATAAGCTTACTTTTGAATAAGGGCATTACATTTATTGTTTTGTAATCCACTGGGACATTTGTAGCAGATAGCATAACACTTTACAGTGCCAGTGACTCGGGTTCAACTCCTGCCGCTGCCTGTAAAGAGTTTGTATGTTCTCCTCGTGAACGTGTGGGTTTCCTCTGGGTGCTCCTGTTTCTTCGCACAGTCCAAAGTTGTATCGGTTGGTAGTTTAATTGGTCATTGTAGATTGTCCTATGATTCTGCTAAGACTAATTTAGAGGATTGCTGGGCGGTGTAGCTCAAAGAGCTGGAAGAGCCTATTCCGTGCTGTATCCCAATAGATAAATAAATTTCCAGAATCCAGGGAATTCTGTAAGAACTCAAGCAATTACTTCATGAATAAACCTTATTATGTATTAGAATGTTGAGATTGCACAATGAAGACCAGTTGGCTCAATGATCAACAAAACCAGATGAAGGAATCATCTGGGCAACCACTCTGTTTTCAATAAATAACTTGTATTTCTTTTTAAATTTACAGATTAATTTAACTTCATGGATTTATGTAGAACATTTTTTATTGGAGTTTACCTTTTGAGTTCTATTCCAGATGTGCCAGTCTAGATCATGACAAGCAAAATGTTCTTCACCCAGTGGGAAATGAAACTTTGGAACTGTCTTCTTGAGGGTTGTGGAAGCTTGGCCAATAAGTATATTCAAGACATGCCAATGGATTTTTGGATATTAAGGGAATTAAGAAAAATAAAAGTAAAGCAAAAACCTATTTCTGAAATATACAATATACAAGTGCTGGAAGCACTCAACAGGTCAGACACAATCTGTGGAAAGAGAAACAAAGTTAGTATTCAGTCTGAAGGTAGTTATCCTATCCTAATGCCATTTAATCCTTCAGATTGAGTATTTGGGTTATTAAAAGCCTATTCATCTTAGAGTTAGAGTTAACAAATGGCCCATTAATGCCATATTTGGAAGAGAGTTTCAAATTTCTATCACTCTCAGCGTGCAGAAATATTTTTGGACTTCATTCTCAGAAGGCCCAGTTTAAATTATGAGAAGTTGGCCCCCAGTGCTAGTTCTCCAACCAGCAGAATCATTTTCTCTTTCAGTTCCCTTAATATTTTGACATCTTTAATTAAATTACCCCACAATCTTCTAAACTCCTGGGAATACAACCCCATTTGGGGTAATAATTCTTCAAATTTAACTCAAAGTCAAGGCAGCTCTTCTTTAATTGATTGTTCCAGATGTATCGATTAACTCTCCATTAGCTTTTCTGAATATTTTCTGCATCTATCGATGATATTTTAATGTTGAAAATTTGGAATCCCTACATATCTCTGAACTTCTGTTGCTTTCATTTTCCAGAAACAAACTCTTTTCAATGCAGTTTCAAAACAATGAAGATCATTTGCAAAGGTTTTGTATGTTCGACCAATCCGGTAATATCCCTTCCTATCCAATGCTTCCACACACAACATGAATTAATTGTGTACTGTAGGTAAACTTGGATTTGTAACTTTTTTCTCTTTATTTGTAAGCACTTTGAAACATTGTAGCTCAGTATTGATCTTTCCAAGTCACTACTTATCACAATCTGGCCAATTTGAGAAAGTTTCCAGCCAGGTCAATAATCTGTTTTAAATCCTATTAGTTCACCCTTAAACTAACAGCCTCATGCGAGTAAAGTTATCAAATACCTTTTGGAAATCCATGCAAATAACATCAATAGGCATTTTCCTTGTCCACTGCTTTATTGCCTCCGTAAAAAAATTCTATCAAGGTTTTCAAGCATGACCTGCACTTTACAAATCTATTTTACCTCTGTGATTAACTGAACATTTTCAACCCCCTTATCAATCTAGCCTTACTCGATACCTTGAGTAATTTCTGATATTATAATTCCCTGAAATTCTCTCACTTTTCTGAAGAAGTGGACTGGCATGCAATTTTCAGTACATGGGAGAATATTAGCATATTAGTGAGGGCATTTGCAAGTTCTTTACCTTGTTCTGATCAAATCCTGGGATGACAGTCATTTACCCTGTGCATTTGTCATTCTTCGTTGATATTCTTATCTGCAATACCACTGGCGTTTGAATGACAGCTGGCTATAATGAGGGAGATATTAGAAAGCTGCGGTGTGGACATCTTGTTCTTGACTTGTGTGGCTATATGTCTGATCCTTCACTCCATCTCTGGACTTATTGAGTCTGAGAGCATTCAATAATATCCTGATCTGAGGGCAACATAAACTTCATATTGGCCCCTTAGCTTTAAACCAGCCACAAATGGTTCATCCTGCATGACCTCATTCAGTAGAGTTGGGTTTCTGGCATTAGTTAAAAAGTCAAATTTAAACAAGTATTTTGTTTGCTTTTTTGGATTTTTATGTCTTAATTAATTGCCAGTTCAGCTTCTTTTGAATAAATGTATTTATTTTTGGTTTTGAAACAATTTTCAAGCTTGCAATTCAAGGCCCGTTGAATATCTCACTCTTAAGAGTAATAAACAGTCTGTGACAGTAAGGTGGGGCTCAGGATGTGAAGACTGAAGCCTTTTTGCCAGCCATAGCTTGCTGTGCTTGTGAGGCAGTTATGAACTGAGGCCCTGAGATCACTAACAGCTGCACACAAGTAAGTGTGACTGCTGGGACTAATGCAGGTGTTGAGTGGAGCACTGGAATGGATCAAATATGGTTTGGCAAATCTTTTTTTTTGTGTTAATTTTGGCAAGTGTTTGTCCCTGATTCAATGTTAGTTCACTCAATATGTCTGATATTCTATCCTCTTTATATAAATCCCGGTGCTAAGTAACTATACAGCATGCTGACAGTTTCGTGCTTTTCAATGCAATGATTATCATAGAATCACAGCAGCATACAGCACAGAAACAGCCTCTTTCAGCCCACCTCATTTGTCATCCCTCTCGACACTAATCCTTTTGCTCCCATTGTTCCATTATCGATATTGAGGGGCCCACATTACTTCTGACCTCACTTCTTTTCCTAATTATGCTATAGAACATGTAAATTCCTTTTCATGTCTCCTTTCTGTAGTTTTTACATCTTGTTCTGCTATTTTTTGCTATTAGTTGCACACTCCAAAAATAACATCTGTACATTTAATTTTCATTTGTTCGTTCAATTTTATATTGTTTCTTACCTTTACAGTTTTCCAGAGTTCTCTATTTTGGCAAGCAAAACTTGGCTGTTTTGAGTCAATAGACAATAGATGCAGGAGTAGGCCATTCGGCCCTTCTAACCAGCACCTCCATTCACTGTGATCATGGCTGATCATACACAATCAGTACCCCGTTCCTGCCCTCTCTCCATATCCCTTGACCCCACTATCTACAAGACCTCTATCCAAATCTCTCTTGAATACATCCAGAAACTTGGCCTCCACTGCCTTCTGGGGCACAGCATTCCACATATCCACCACTCTCTGGGTGAAAAAGTTTTTCTGCATCTCTGTTCTAAATGGCCTACCTCCTATTCTTAAACTGTAGTTCTGGACTCGCCCATCAGCAGGAACATGCTTCCTGCCTCCAGTGTGTCCAATCCCTTAATAATTTTATATGTTTCAATCAGATCCCCTCTCATCCTTCTAAATTCCAGTGTATACAAGCCCAGTCGCTCCAATCTTTCAACATATGACAGTCCCGCCATTCCGGGGATTAACCTTGTGAACCTACACTGCACTCCCTCAATAGCAAGAATGTCCTTCCTCAAATTTGGAGACCAAAACTGCACACAATACTCCAGGTGGGGTCTCACCAGGGCCCTGTACAGCTGCAGAAGGACCTCTTTACTCCTATACTCAATTCCTCTTGTTATAAAGGCCAGCATGCCATTAGCTTTCTTCACTACCTGCTGTACCTGCATGCTTGCTTTCATTGACTGATGTGCAAGAACACCTAAATCTCGTTGTACTTCCCCTTTTCCTAACTTGACCACATTTAGATAGTAATCTGCCTTCCTGTTCTTGCCACCAAAGTGGATAACCTCACATTTATCCACATTAAACTGCATCTGCCAGCCATTTGCCCACTCACCCAACCTGTCCAAGTCACCCTGCATTCTCATAACATCCTCCTGACATTTCACACTGCCACCCAGCTTTGTGTCATCAGCAAATTTGCTAATGTTACTTTTAATCCCTTCATCTAAATCATTACTGTATATTGTAAACAGCTGCGGTCCCAGCACCAAACCTTGCGGTACCCCACTGGTCACAGCCTGCCATTCTGAAAGGGACCCGTTAATCACTACTTTGTTTCCTGTCAGCCAGCCAATTTTCAATCCATGTCAGTACTCTGCCCCCAATACCATGTGCCCTAATTTTGCCCACTAATCTCCTATGTGGGACTTTATCAAAAGCTTTCTGGAAGTCCAGGTACACTACATCCACTGGCTCTCCCTTGTCCATTTTCATAGTTACATCCTCAAAAAACCAAAAGATTAGTCAAGCATAATTTTCCCTTCATAAATCCATGCTGACTCGGACTGATCCTTCTACTGCTATCCAAATGTGTCGTAATTTCCTCTTTTATAATTGACTCCAGCATCTTTCCCACCACTGACGTCAGGCTAACCGATCTATAATTCCCAGTTTTCTCTCTCTCTCCTTTCTTGAAAAGTGGGACAACCTTAGCCACCCTCCAATCAGCAGGAACTGTTCCTGAATCTATAGAACATTGGAAAATGATTACCAATGCATCCATGATTTCTAGAGCCACCTCTTTAAGTACCCTGGGATGCAGACCATCAGGTCCCGGGGACTTATCAGCCTTCAGACTCAACAGTCTATCCAACACCATTTCTTGCCTAATATAAATTTCCTTCAGTTCATCCTTTACCCTAGTTTCTTTGGCCACTATTACATCTGGGAGATTGTTTGTGTCTTCCGCAGTGAAGACAGATCCAAAGTACCTGTTCAACTCATCTGCCATTTCCTTGTTCCCCATAATATATTCACCCGTTTCTGTCTTCAATGGCCCAATTTTGGTCTTAACTTTTTTTTTTGCTATTCACATACCTAAAGCAGCTTTTACTATCCTCCTTTATATTCTTGGCTAGTTTACCTTTGTACCTCATCTTTTCTTGGCGTATTGCCTTTTTTCTTATCTTCTGTTGCTCTTTAAAAGCTTCCCAGTCCTCCGGTTTCCCGCTCATCTTTGCTATGTTATACTTCTTTTATTTTTATACTGCCCTTTACTTCCCTCGTCAGTCATGGCCACCCCTTACTCCCCTTAGGATCTTTCTTCCTCTTTGGAATGAGCCGATCCTGCACCTTCTGCATTATTCCCAGAAATACCTGCCATTTTTGTTCCATTGTCTTCCCTGCTAGGGTATTGTTCCATTGAACTTTGGCCAGTTCCTCCCTCATAGCTCCATAGTTCCCTTTGTTCAACTGTAATACTGACACATCCAATTTTCCCATCTTCTCAAATTTTAGGTTAAAACATATCATATTATGGTCACTACCTCCTAATGGTTCCTTTACCTCGAGGTCCTTGATCAAATCCGTTTCATTGCACAACACTAAATCTAGAATTGCCCTCTCCCTGGTAGGCTCCAGTACAAGCTGTTCTAAGAATCCATCTCGGAGGCACTCCACAAACTCCCTTTCTTGGGGTCCAGTACCATTCTGATTCTCCCAGTCTACCTGCATGTTGAAATCCCCCATGACGACTGTATCATTACCTTTGCAACATGCCAATTTTAACTCTTTATTCAACTTACACCCTACATCCAGACTGCTGTTTGGGGGCCTGTAGGTAACTCCCATTAGGGAGTTTCTACCCTTAGAATTTCTCAGTTCTATCCATACTGACTCTACATCCACAGATTCTATGCCCCCCCTCGCAAGGGACTGAATATCATTCCTCACCAACAGAGCCACCCCACCCCCTCTGCCAGTCAGTCTATCCTTTCGATAAGATGTATATCCTTGAATATTCATTTCCCAGGCCCTGTCCGCTTGAAGCCACGTCTCTGTTATTCCCACAACATCGTACTTGCCAATTTCCAACTGAGTCTCAAGCTCATCTACTTTATTCCTTATACTTCGTGCATTCATATATAATACTTTTAATTCGTTACTCCCCTCACCTTTCATATCAATTCCTATTTTACTTGGCCATACCATATGATCTCTTCTTGAGCTTTCTACTCCATTGATTCTGTTGTCCTTTTTAACTTTTCTTATTTTCACTTTCCCTTTAACTCTATCCTTATAATTCCAGTTCATCCCCTCCCCCCCACTACTTAGTTTAAACACATCCATGTTGCAGTGGCAAACCTGCCTGCCAGAATGCTGGTCCCCTGCCTATTAAGGTGCAACCCGTCCCTTTTGTACAATTCATCCCTACCCCAAAACAGATCCCAGTGGTCCAAGAATGTAAATCCTTGCTTCCTGCACCAGTTCCTCATCCACACATTCAGATCCATTATCTCCCTGTTCCTGCCCTCTCCAGCATGAGGAACTGGAAGCAAACCAGAGATAACCACCCTGGAAGTCCTGCTTTTCAGCCTTCTTCCGAGTTCTCTGAAGTCCCGCTGCAGAATGTCCTTCCTCTTCTTCCCGATGTCATTTGTGCCGACATGCACTACTACTTCCGGCTGTTCACCTTCACCCTTGAAGATTTCCTGCAATCGGTCCATGATGTCCTGGATCCTAGCACCAGGGAGGCAACACACCATCCTTAAATCTCACCTGTTGCCGCAGAAACCCCTCTCCGTACCTCTTACTATGGAGTCCCCTACTACCACGGCTCTTCCTGATGTCTGACTCCTCGGCTCTGCTTCTGCACCAATTTTCGGCTCGCAGACCTGTCCGCCTCTCAGACTGGGAGTATCTTCTGTCCTGACAGCTTCCAAGAAGGTGAACCTGTTTACAAGAGGTACATCCCCGGGGTCTCCTGTACTTCAAGCATCCTTTCCTTCCTCATCGTCGCCCCCTTTCTCTCTTCCGGTATCCTTGGTGTAACGACCGCACCGTAGGTCCTGTCCAGAAAACTCTCATTTTCACAGATAAACCTGAGGTCATCCAGTTCTTTCTTCAATGCTACAACATGCTCCTTCAGAAGCTGAATCTGGACACGCTTTCCACAGCTGTAGCAGCCAGGGGCACCATCAGTGTCCCTGACCTCCCACATCATGCACGTGGCACACTGAATCAGCTTAGTGGTCATGTCTTCACCCTCTGCAATTGTGCCTGGCGTAGTCTCCTCACCAAAGACTCTCGAGCCAAAGACTAGCACTTTTCACACCAGGCACTTCCTGATAGGCTGCTCCGCTAGAGCTCTCCCTCTTTTTATTTGCTTGAGCTTTGCAAGCTGCAATGTCACCTGACCTCAATTGCCCAATCAGCTGTTTTCTGCTGAGTCTGAGCTACTCAAATCTTGATTGCCAATGAACTGCTAATCAATTCTTGATTGCATTATCCAACTGCCAAAACTGCCAGAATCTCTCGAGCCAAAGACTAGCACTTTTCACACCAGGCACTTTCCTCGACCAGGCCGCTTCCTGAGTCATAAACATTGGCACAGTAGTGTAGTGGTTAGCACCATAATTTACAGGATAAGTGATGGGTTC
This sequence comes from Hemitrygon akajei, assembly GCF_048418815.1. NCBI lineage: Eukaryota > Metazoa > Chordata > Chondrichthyes > Myliobatiformes > Dasyatidae > Hemitrygon > Hemitrygon akajei. The sequence continues at coordinate 67,538,195 of NC_133133.1, forward strand.
AATTCTTGTCACTGCTTGTAAGGAGTTTGTACGTTCTCCCCGTGACCGTGTGGGTTTCCTCTGGATGCTCCAGTTTCCTCCCACAGTCCAAACACATACTGGTTGGTAGGTTAATTGGACATTGTAAATTGTCCTATGATTAGGCTAGGATTAAATTGGGGTATTGCTGGGCAGCATGCCTCGAAGGGCCAGGAGGGTCTATTCCGCGTTGTATGTCAATAAAAAAATAAACTGCCTCTTCATCACAAACCACGGAGTGGAAACTGTCTTTTCTTTTTTATTTTATTGCACATTCTCCCACTTCATAACTGTCATCTGGACCTGGACTAACTTTCACCAGAATCTTACATTCCCCTGTATATCTATTGCAATTTCTTAATTCTACCACACCACCTTCATTGCCGGCTATCTCTTATTCTTTTGTCATTAAGTGATTTCATCAGTTATTAAGAATACTTCTTCCATGCCTTTAGCCATCTTTTCCGTAAATCTGTCCTGATGTTCAAATTGCCTTTCCTCAATAAAGGCTATCACACTTCTGGTCAAATTTGGTATTTCATTCAATTGGTTTCTCATACCTTTTATGACCAATCCAATGCTTATTTTGTCTGAACAGCCTGGCCTGATCTTCTGCTGTAACATTTTGCTGAGTGAAGCCTAATTTTGAATAACCAGCCAGGTAATAGAACTGTTCCTGAATCCTGGTTCCTTTCAGTTGTAAGACTTGTAGGCTTGTGACAGCTGCCTTTTCTACTTTCATTTACCATATCATCTTTGAAGAATCAAACTTATATTTAGATTTAACACAAGAGACTGAGTTGACTGAATTACCCTTTGGACAAAGATCCTGGATATTAGAATGTCAAAAGGAATTCCTGAGAACACTCATAAGTTGTCAGCGCCCACTCAATGCAGTAACGCACCTGTATTCTGGTGTTTCATAGAATTAATTATATGTATTTATAACATCACTGTACTGATCAAGCTATGCTGTGTATCTATACACAATGGGAGGCGCAAAGCTGGGCTCTTGGCTCATGTATTGGCTCAGCTATTGTGTTTCTATTATTAGCTGTGTCTCTGGGGTGTCTGATCACAAGTAATGCAACTGGCACTTATCTTGCCTCAGCAGTTACAGATTCCAGCACTAATTTAAGCAGACACTTTGATGCCAAGCTAGATGTCAATCCAACTAAGTGTTACTTGGAGCTACAGGTAAATGTAGCTTTGGCTGTGGATTATCACAGTTTTCCAGAAGAGCAGCATTTCAAATGAGGAGTCCCATAGTCTTCCCTTTCCAATAAATACTTTCAAGGATCAGTTTTGTGTAATTTTTTTCAGCCTTTGTAATTCTTCTGGTATTACTCATGTTTTTTTTTATAAAACAAGTGCTGTTCACTTCTTTCCATACAAAGACATAACCAGCGGTTCCCACTGATATGAAGCTCACAACAGAACAGATGTTCACAGTATCCTGTGTGAACTGGCCACTTGTTATCGTTGATAAAAAAACAAAGTCCGGTGGTTTCAACAGCTGAACTACAAGTCCAAGGATATGAGTTTAATCTGGCATGCCTGTGTGGAGTTTGTATGTGACCACACTGGTTTCCCCGAGTGTGCTTCTTTCCACCCAGATCCCAAAGATGTGTTGGCTGGCGCATGTGTGGGTAATTGTAGGTTGGATCTGGTCTGCGGGTGTGTAGCAGGAGAGTCACGGGAGGTGAGGGCAATTAATTGTGAAAGGAAAAGGGAAAACCAGTTAGTGTAGATGGGTACTTGATAGCTGGCATTTATGGGATGGGCCGAAGGATTGTTAGATACTGCGTAGCTATTTACCACCAGTGGTACCCCTGGTCGTTATGCAAATATCTAATCAGCCAATCATCTGCACTCCCTAGAATTTGAAACTGATTGCAGCTTCCGCTGCTGTGTTGCCAATGTAAAGGGGACGGGGCGGTGGAAGGAGGTGTGAGTTCTGTGAGTTCCCCTGAAGTCAACAACCATCTCCTTTGTCTTGTTGACATTAATGAAAATGTTATGTGCCTGCCACCAGGTCTTGAACTCTTCCACCTACTCTCTGTAGTCCATCTCATCTTTGTTAGTGATGAGCAAGACCACTGCCGCATTATTAGCAAAGTTAATGATGTGATTGTCTGGGTGTTTTCCCATATGTGTGAACAGAGTGTACAGCAATGGGCCCAGTACACAGCCCTGGAGAGGGACTCGTGTTGAGGATGTTAACTTTGCTAATAAGGGAGGGGCATTTGTGCATCCTGCCTGTCAGAGATCTGTTGGTTAGGAAGTCCACCACCCAGTTGCACAGTGGTGTATTTAGACTGAGGAGTAAAGACTAAGCAGTATTTAAACTGTTTCTGGAGTTTGTTAACCAAGGTCTTTGGGACAACACTGTTGAATGCCAAAATGAAATCTAGAAAAAGCATTCTGACAAAGTGTCCTTGGTTTCTAGGTGTGTCAGGACCAGGTGTTTGACAGATAGCATCTGTCATCATAGAGCTGGTCTGTCAGTAAGCAATGTGGCAGGAATGAGTTTTTGATATGTTCCATTATCAAAGCACTTCATGATCAGTGTCAGTGTCACTGGGCAATGGTCGTTTGGTTTTGAAGATGTAGAGTTCTTTGGGTTAGAGTTGGTGATGGCTGATTTGAAGCATGTGGGGACAGCAGCTTGGATGAGTGATGTGTTGAAGACGTTCATTAAGACTTCAGTGATTCGGTATGCACGCTTCCTGAGCATTCGGCCTGGGATGTTGTCTGGCCTGGCCGCTTGTGGGCATAGGCATAAAATCATGCAGACACGTTCAAGAGGTTCAGATGTTGTTCAGACAAATATCAGACTGGGGAATAAATATGATTAAAGTGACCTTGAGCATGAAATGATTTATTGGTGCCAGATGGGGTGGTTTGCAAATCTTAGAAACTGCTGATCTCCTAAGATTTTCATGCATAACAGTCCCTAGGGTTTATAAAGAATAGTTTTTAAAAAATCCAGTGAATGGCAGTTCTGTGGGTAAAGATGCCTTGTGAATGGGTGAGGTCAGAGGAGAATGGTCAGACTGGTTCAAGCTGACAGGAAGGCAACAGTAATTCAAATAACAATTTGTTACAACAGTGATGTTCTGAAGTGCGTCTCTGAATGCACAACATTTTGAACCTTGATGTGGATGGGCTACAGCAGCAGGGGACCACAAACATACACTCAGTGGCCATTTTCTTAGGTATAGGAGGTACCTAATAAAGTGGCCACTGTGTGTAGAACAACATTCAGGAGATGATTTGATGAGAAGGATGCTGAAAGATTTAGTAAAGGTACAGATCATTTAAGATGGCAGACCTAAACAGACTGAAATTGAAACTTCTTTAAATCCCTGAAGAAAAAAATAATTATTATTGTTGGATATCAGCTGAAGCGATACAACTGAGAAAAGTAGAACACATCTGTGTTGGAACAGATTTGAATTTTATTCCCAGTCTGAACAGAGTTAGCACAATCTGCAGTTAATTTACTGAAGAACCTCTAGTGTCATAGTAGGAAAACGTGATTAGCGATACTCTGCCTGGAAACTTTTGTGATGAGGATGTGGGAGCAATGGTTTCCTCAGTGAGATAGTCAACATGGTTAATATAAATTCTGCCTTAGATATGAATATGGTGAGAGGTGGGATATTGAGTAATGAAGCATAATTGATATTTTAGATATCATCTAATGGAGTGGACATCTGTGAACGAGGGTGCAGTGGAAAAGTATTTAAAATATGCCAAGGTGATCTTCAGTGTTTATGAATGAAAATATACAGTAGGTGATTATTTTAACTGAATTGAGGCATGTGATGTGGTAGAAATGTTATTTATGTAGTACAGGGATTTTACATGGTAAAACCTTTGAAATTGATCTACCAATCTGCAGTGACTTCTACCATGTTGAGTGTGTGTGTGTGTGTGTGTGTGTGTGTGTGATGTCTTTGCATACAAAATCCACTGAGTTCAGAATTGATGTCAATTGATGCCGCTGCTGCAATTTTGCAGGGTTGATATGTTTGATATGTTCTGCAAAACTGACAGGGACAGTGAGTCCAAGAACAGGCTTGCACTAGGAGGATGAAGAGCTGCTGCAAGGAAAGACAAAGGGCCATCTCTAGCTAAGCTCAGAGATGATCCCCATGCACAAAATCAGGATTGATTAAGTGGCGGAATGTAGAGCAACTTTTCCCATTAGTGGATAGTTCCAGATCATCTACAGAATATATCGATGAACTTGGTGTGAGGGAGGGCAAGGGGGTAGCCAATCTCAAGTTCAGAGAAAATAGAATTAGAAGGGATTAGAACCCAGAAGTGCCAAAGGCATGGATTGGGATTTCAGTAGCAATGAACTGAGGCAAGGCCAGACTTGAGAGGTGTAATGGAGGTTGATTGGCATATATGATCTCAGCCTTCAATTGACACAATTAAACTTCTTGTGATGGTAAAAAGGAGATATGATAAAAATATGCAATTTGACCCAGTGCAGGATAAATGGAATTTGGGCCTCTTTATCATAATTTCAGAGTGCAGAATCATGGTTTGTAAATGTGTATGGCTAGCATCAGCTGATACTGACCAAAGCTGTGTCTGCTGGAAGATGAAATTCCATTTGGTTTGGACAGTTGACCTTCCTCATATCTGCAGTCGCTAGTTTAATGATGTGAATTGCTAAGTAGTCTAATAACAAGGACAATAGTTTTACTCTAATATTTCATTAGGCACACTTATGGAATTATGCTCTAGGCAATTTATTTTTTGATTCATATGGTATTTAGAACAGTTCCCAACATTGTTCAATTTCTGACTGCAACGTATATTGGGATTGATCAATGATTTTGATATTTACTTCTCATTTGGGAAATCATTTATGATATTAGAAAGAAACAATCTTATTTTCTACAATTTTTCTGTAGTATTCTTCTCCTATCTCACCAAGGACTTTATATCTTTCTTGCTTTTGAGTAATGTCAATGACTCACAAATGCCAGCATGCATGTAGACAAGCTTCATCTTCCAACAAATACGGCACCCAATGTTATGAGAATAGCATCAAAAATCATATAAAGTGATGATGAACGATCAGAAGTGTTGAAAGATTTTCTTCATTTCAGGCTTTGCTTCAGAAAGTATATTGCTGTCTTTTTTTAGTTTGTGCCTTCAATCAATCTATATTTTACTTTCCTACTTTGTTACAGATTGTGACTGCAATCAATTGTTTTTTGTTGGCTCTGCTCTGCCTTGATTGTTGTACTGTCTTTGTAAGTGGAAAGGTTGGGATCAAGGTAACAAACACTCTTGTCACAACTGACTTGCTCCACATTTTCTATGATACAGTTGCTCGCCATTTACTGTGAAGTATCTGTTGCTTTCAAAATCATTAAGCAATGATGTATGTTTTCTTTACATTGGCTAATCTTTTTTTTTAATCTCAAGAAATATGGAATTATGTGAATGTAAGTGTTATACAACTTTTGCTTTCAATGTTCTGTTTTGAATTCCCTCTTGGACACCTTTTTAGAAGTATGAGTCTCCTCATCTGCATATGTTGGACATCAAAGGATCATGGGTTTAAGAGCTTGTTTCTCTGCTGTATGAGACTATAGTCATCCTTTTCATATAGAGGAGAACCTCAATATATGCTCATCAAAAATTTGAATGGATATCTCAGTGGAGGATGGGTGTAGTATCCGACTAAGAGTTTTTCTTTTTCACAAATGTTCAGCTGATATTTTGCTCCTATGAAGGTTTAATTTCATTCTGAATTGCTTTTGCAGTGCCATTATTTCTTATATGTCTAATTACTACCATATATTATTGGATCTTTTATTCAAACACGGCTGTATATATAGGAGTAAAGGTTAATTCTCAAAATGGAAGGAAAACTTCATTCAGCTTCTGCAACAAACAATCTGCTGGAGGAACTCAGAGGTTCAAGCATTATAAGTAAGAGGAAAGGAATTTGGCGACATTTTGTGTGGAAGTGCTGCATCAAAACCTGAAGAAAGAGATTAACATCGGAATGAATTCAAACTTAGGGTCAAAGGTATTGTAGTGGGCTAAAACACTGGGTGCTGTTTCTGCACACTGTTTCTGAACCTGTTGTCAAAGCTCAGAAATAATTACGTAGTAGCTGAGTAAAGTCCAAAAATTATATGAAGGGCTGACTTTTGGAGAATACAGTGATGGCCATATTTCTGTGGGATTGACGATCTGGAAGAATCGAATGCAGAGAAGAAAACCAATTATGTGGAGGTTGAAGGTCTATGGGTTTACAGCCCTGAGGTAAACTCTGTCTGGGATTCAGAAAGCAGCTGAATTTGGAGAACTATTGGGACATGACTGCACTGAAGATGGTACAAAGGAGATTAACCAAGAATATGTCAAGGAAGGAATGATTTGGTTATGAGGCAAAATTTAATTGGCTGGGATAGATTCTTTGGAGTGGGTTTGATGAAATACGGACTGAATAAAGGTATGAGAAAAAGAGTTAGGGTAGAATGTGGAACACACTGGATGGTGGAGGTAGGTGCTCTTAACAATATTTAAGAAGTATCCAGACAAATACTTATTCACAAGGCATAGAAGGAATGGACTAAGTGCAAGTAAATGGGATTAGAGCAGATGTCCAGCATGGATTTTGTGGGCCAAAGACCTTGCTTTATGCATTGAGACTATAAACCTAGTAATCCAGTCACAGCCACATCTGCTGTAAGAAAGATTGTAAGCTGATGAGTTAATTCAAAATTTAAATTTTAAGCAACTGTTCAGCAGAAGGATCTTACAGGGTTAAGCATAGCAGTTCAGTACAGAAGCATAGTCTTGATGTTCAAGTGTGGAAATTTTAACAACAAAGACAAGAAAATATTAATTACTTATTGAAGAAGAGGAATCCAGAAGTGCTTAGTAATTGGCCAGTTAATGTTCCTAGCATTAAAATGCATAGTTAGGCCATTGAATTAAAAAAAAATAAATATGGAGAAAAAGCTGGTGTGCAGAGGTACGGAAGATAGGAGAGTGGTGGGAAGGACAGAGGCTGAAAATAAAATCTCCCACCAGTCCTGCACATTTAGGATCGATCTTGTCATTATAGCAGTTTTGTGCACACTGGATGATTGTAGGAATCTCTTTAGCTAGAGGGTAAGGATTCTGTGGAATTCATTACCACAAACGGCTGAGGTGGCCAAGTCATTAGGTATATTTAAAGTGGAGGTTGATAGGTTATAAGTACAAAGAATGTCAAAGATCACAGGGAGAAGGCAGGAGTATAGAGTTGAGAGGGAAAATAAATCAGCCATGATTGAACAGTGGAGCAGATTCAATGGGCCAAATGGCCTAATTCTTCTCCTATGTCTCCTCCTTTCTTTTATGTCTTATGGTATTAACGTTGTCTTGTAATTTGGGTCATCTCAAACCCTTAATGTCAGATTAAAAGTCTTTATCAAATGCAATATACCTTGGGATACCAAAAATTTAATTATTTGCATTTCCCACCTTAAATTGATTTTAATTTGATATTAATAAAAGAAACATAAAGATGCAGAGTATAATAATTAACAAAATGGTGTGAGTCTTGCAAGCACATTTTTGAGGCTTCAGCCCCATTTGCTGGACAGTTTTGCTACCCCTGAGACAGGTCACTGCTGAAAGAAATACATGTACATCTCCTTTGAGAAATGTTTAATTGAATTGAAGGGTGGAACATTGATTCTCATGGATATCTGGGCTTTGGAGGCAGTAAGCACTTCTGCCAAGTCACCAGCAAACAGAATGACTTTTGTTGTCACTTCGAAAGATGTATTGGTTGGATTTGAAACACCATGGGCATGGTTTTGACCAAAGGGCACTTATCTTGTCTAATAGATTCCAATCAGACAATATAAGATTTCATAAAGCATCCAGATTTTCATCAGCCTGGTTGACAACAGAGTGGATGACATTCAAAGAGTCTGCTTATCCAACAGTTTCGACTGCAAGGCATCTCTCATTTCAGCTGCACTCCATCTCGGAGATAAATATATTCCAATTCCTTTGTCAGTAGAACCATAATAGAGGACATTGTTTTTACACAACAAATCCAGTTATAGTGCACCTTAAAGAATATCCAATGTATATTTTCTTATGGATTGAATTCTTTCTCTTGGTGTAAGGCTTAACACATCTTTGCAGAAAACTACGCATACACAGTTTTAAAACTTTACCCTTTCTCCCTCAGAATCTGAGTACAGTCCTACCAGATTGATGGGATATGCCATTTTTCTCCATTTGCATTATGTCTGAGGGGACTATAAGAGCAGGAATCTAAAGGTAATGCAGAATTGCAGCTGAGAACAGTGGAAACGTCTAACGCTGATGGAGCAGATGGAGCACTTCAGAAGAGAGAATATTCAGAAAAGGTACAAATATGGTAACTTGAGGACACTTCACATAAAAACAATAGTAGGGAGGGTACAATTTTAGATTTTAATCCTCATGTGATGGTGTTCTTTGCTGTGGGAAAGGGATTAATACTAATCAATGATTTCTGGATTTAGCTGTGTCAATCAAACAGCCATTGTGAAGGGAGGTTTGGTAACTAGGCTAGTTGCTTATCACAAACTAATACAGCTGCAGCCTTCAAATTTAATCCACAGTGTTCTTATTTCTTTGTAACTTGTCAGTAAAACGTTAGTAAAAGCACCTTCACTCCGTTTACCAAAAAGGCGGGTTTTTCTGGTCGTCAGCCATTTCAGTTTGACTTCCCATTCTGACATGTCAGTTCATGGCCTCTTCTACTGCTATGATGAGTCCACAATCAACAACACCTCATATTCCATCTAGATGGCCTCCAACCTGATGTAATGAACAGTTACCTCCAACCTGATGGAATGAACAGTTACCTCTAACCTGATGGCATGAACAGTTACCTCCAAGCTGATGGAATGAACAGTTACCTCCAAGCTGATGGCATGAACAGTTACCTCCAAGCTGATGGAATGAACAGTTACCTCCAACCTGATTTTTCAAACTTCCAGTAATTTCTTCACCTCACCATTCTCTCTTTTTCCATTTCCCAGTCTGGTTCCCCTCTTCTCCTCATCACTACCCTCTGATGTCCCTCCTCCTTTGCTTTCTCCCATGGTCCACTGTCCTCTCTTATCAGATTCTTTCTTTTCCAACCCTTTACCTCCTTCACCTATCACCTCTCAGCGTCTCACTTCATCCTACCCACCTCCCCCTCACCTGGTTCCATCAACAACTTGCCACATTGTACTCGTTTCTCTATCCTGCCTTCGTATTCTGGCTTCTTCCCCCTTTCTTTCCACTCCTGTTTATTTTTCTCCATAGATACTGTCTGACCTGCCTGCTGAGTTCCTTCAGCTTTTTGTGTGTTACTCTGGATTTTCAGCATCTGCAGAATCTTTTTTGTTTTTGATAAACGTAGTCCAGGGCCGGATGTATGAATTGACAGCATAGTCTCATAAAGGCGAAAGGTATTCCATGAGATTGTATTAGATCTTTCCTAGCAAACTCTGGAGAAAGGTGAGTGGATCAAATCGAACGTGTTTGTTCAGTATTTAAGCTTTGGGATTTGCCTTTGAGCTTACTGCACAAGTATTTAAAGATTCACAAAATGCTGGAGGAACTCAGCAATCCAGGCAGCATCTATAGAAAGAGTACCGTCAACGTTTTGGGCCAAGACCCTTCATCAGGACTCATGAAGTGTCTTGTCCCGAAATGTCGACTGCACACTTTTCCATAGATGTTGCCTGGCCTGCTGAGTTCCTCCAGCGTTTGGTGTGTGTTGCTTGGATTTCCAGCAGCTGCAGATTTTCTCCTGTTAGTATTAAAACTTACTGATTTTTGTGAGAAATATGGTACCACTCAGAGGTGCCTGTGGTGCTGCTGCAAGGGAGTTTGTACCTCACTTTATTTGTGCATATAACAAAAAACTTGACCAAGTTAGGACAGGACAATCAGTTGCTAATGAGCTTCTGCCGAACAGATCAGGCTTCCGATTCCAATGTAGCTTTTGTTAGGATTTCATAAAACAGCTCCAAGATGCATCTGCAGTGAAGTTTGAGGATTCCCACTGAGATGTTGGGCAGAGGGTAAGAAGGAGAGTGTCTTGATTAGAGCACCCACATCGTGGCTCCTTTCATAAATGGCTCTTTCATGGGCCACCTACACTTCCAGGTCAGCAATTGGTTGAGGAGTATTTTTCTTGCCTGTTGGTTTGATGGTTTTAGAGATTAAGTGTGGAATAGGCCCTTCTGGCCCTTTGACCCCTGCACCACTAGCAACCCCTGGGGCAATTTACAATGACCGATTAACCTATCAGCCGGTACGCCAATAGACATTGGGGCGGAAACCATGGCACGCAGAGGAAATCCACACATTCCGTATGGAAGATGTACAAACTCCTTACAGAAAACATTGGGATTCACTTCCAAAATTGAATGGTCAAGCATTAAGAGCATCACACTAACCACTGTGCTACTGTCATACTGTCATATTTTATTCAGGGAGACAGCGTGGAGTAGGCCCTTCTGGACCTTCAAGCTGCACCACCCTTCAACCCCTGACAATCCCAATTTAACCCTAGTCTAATCACAGGACAATCTACAATGACCAATTAACCTACCGGGTGCATCTTTGGACTGTGAAAGGGAAACCATGGGGAGGATGTACAGAGTCCTTACAGATGATGCTGGAAGTGAGCTCCAAACTCTGTTGCTTTGAGGTATAATGGTGTTGTGAAAACTGCAATGCTACCATGGTGTCCAGTGTGCTTTGTTATCATGCTTTTCATAGACGTTCCTGAAGAGCCCTGTGACCTCATGCCTGCTCATGATCTCCAGTCCCTTCGCAGGAATTTGCAGAGTGCTGGGAGATAAGTATGGGCTTTTAGTTCTTTTTAGCTCTATCTCTGTCCACACCATCTGTTTCTCAGCTGTGATGTGTGAAATGTCATGCATAACTCAAATTCTCTTTACAGCGCCTCTGAAAGATGGAAATTGAGCTGTTAGATGGAAGATGTGAGTCTTGTGAATCTTCAATGGAGTGATGCTGTCTGAGGGACTGGTATTGCCATATTCTCCATGGCTTGTTTTACCAGGCAACTGAAGATTTTGTGGAAGATTAAAAACTTGAACTTGATCTTGCAAGATAATGATATTTAAAGTTTTAACTACATATCGATGGATTTTAACCAACTGATGATATTCTAAAGGATTCAAGTGGTCTGAATGGGATAGAAAATTGTCACTAGCTGACTGTCATGCCTTTCCACCTGCTCTATAGGGCAGTTATTATGATATTCATTATATTATTTCCAGGGTTGCTTTCAATCTTTCAATTGTGATGGTATTGGTTTTGCTGAATGCAATGTTCTAAACTCAAAGGGAAATCTTAAGCCCTATCCGATATAGATAGCTATGGTACTCCCACTAAAGGGAGGTTATACTGTAACTACCTATTCTTCAAAGGCTAGATCACTTCCCTCTTTATCTTTCATGGCAAGTTTAGCAGACAATACCCACTGTTTGGGTGATGGGTCTCCCCCTTCCTACCATGGAGGAAATATCTACAGCTATAAAAGTGGTTTAAACACTGTTAATTTATTTTTAGTGAGACATGTTTAAATCCAGACAAAGTTCTGATAACACATTTAAAACTCACAGAAGATATCTATCGTAAAAAAGATTTCCAAATCACATACCATTTCTAAACAACAAAACATTTCCAAAACACAGATACAATTCCTATAAATTAAAAAGTCATACCAATGAGTTGCATATAGGTGAATCATCTGTCATAGTAATCTAAGGCAGAGAAATGAATACTAGACCCAAGTCTTTCTGTCATTCTTCTTGATGTTCCCAGACCATTCCCAATAAGCCTGACTGCTCTTTCCATTTATTCTGTTTTTCTGCCACTTGGCTGTCGTCACATATATATATGATATTTTTACAGATAAACTTTATACAAATGGTTTAAAATCATTTGAAGACACAGTTCCCAGATTCCTACAATTAGTGCTGTGAAGTTGACTCTCTAAGAACATAAACCTTCCAACTATTAACAGATCAGCTATCTGATGTGCTAAGTGATAGTATCAATCTGGTCTGCAAGCTTCCTTGAACTAATTAACTTAACCATGTTTTCTGATTTGAAATAAACCCTTTGACAAGGTACCACACATGAGGCTGCTAAACAAGATAAGAGCCCATGGAATTACGGGAAAGTTACATACGTGGATAGAGTGTTGGTTGATTGGCAGGAAACAGAGAGTGGGAATAAAGGGATCCCATTCTGGTTGGCTGCCAGTTACCAGTGGTGTTCCACAAGGGTCTGTGTTAGGGCCGCTTCTTTTCACGTTGTATATCAACGATTTGGATTATGGAATAGATGGCTTTGTGGCTAAGTTTGCTGATGATACAAAGATAGGTGGAGGGGCCGGTAGTGTTGAGGAAACAGAGAGTCTGCAGAGAGACTTGGACAGATTGGGGGAATGGGCAAAGAAGTGGCAAATTAATTACAATGTGTACAGTCATGCACTTTGGTAGAAGAAATAAACAGGCAGACTATTATTTAAATGGGAAGAGAATTCAAAGTTCTGAAATGCAATGGGACTTGGGAGTCCTCGTGCAGGATACCCTTAAGGTTAACCTCCAGGTAGAGTAGGTGGTGAACAAGGTGAATGCAATATTGGCATTCATTTCTAGAGGAATAGTGTATAGGAGCAGGGATGTGATGTTGAGGCTCTATAAGGCACTGGTAAGACCTCACTTGGAATACTGTGTGCAGTTTTGGGCTCCTTATTTAAGAAAGGATGTGCTGATATTGGAGAGGATTTAGAGAAGATTCACTAGAATGATTCCGGGAATGAGAGGGTTAACATATGAGGAACGTTTGACTGCTCTTGGACTCTACTCCTTGGAGTTTAGAAGAATGAGGGGGGACCTCATAGAAACATTTCGAATGTTGAAAGGCATGGACAGAGTGGATGTGGCAAAGTTGTTTCCCATGGTGGGGGAGTCTAGTACGAGAGGACATGACTTGAGGATTGCAGGGCGCCCATTCAGAACAGAGATGCGAAAAAAATTTTTTAGCCAGAGGGTGGTGAATCTATGGAATTTGTCACTGGTGGCAGTGGAGGCCAAGTCATTGGGTGTATTTGAGGCAGAGATTGATAGGTATCTGAGTAGTCAGGGCATCCAAGGTTATGGTGAGAGGGCGGGGAAATGGGACTAAAGGGGATATTGGATCAGCTTATGATGAAATGGTGGAGCAGACTCGATGGGCCGAATGGCCAACTTCTGCTCCTTTGTCTTATGGTCTTATGGTCTTTTAAATAACCACATCGTCTTACACTGCACTTCTTGAGGAATCGGCCCAGATGCTGTCAGCAAGAATCCTGTGTTCTACAGACAGTGTGTCTGTTTGCAAAACTGTCCTTTAAACTTCAAACTGATTATTGCTCACCATTTATGATAAAGCATGAAGACTGGCTCCTGTTCATGACTAGAAGCTGAATAAAGAATATTGGTTGGAAATTTATCTTACTCAAAAAAACAGCCCTTTGATCTCTAGAAGTTTGTTGTTATGTTAGAAGCCCCCCCCCCCCCCACCCCTCAGTGGCTCTGGACAGTGAATGGCCCTCCTCTTGCTAGGTGAGGATTTTTAACTCAGTTTCTCCTTATAGATGTCAGTTTCAAGATCAGACTCCTGCTAAATCCCCTCTTGGGAGAAGGCTATCACTTCATCAACTGTTCCGGTAGGTTACCAGTGCTAGAAGAGCTCTCCTTGATCCAATGCTCAAAGAACTCATTCCCATGGTAAGGGCTTCTGTGTGATTTTCTCATTAGAGTATTCTTAATACTATAGTATTAATATATTAATATATAGTATCCTTAATCTCAGCTGCACATATTTCTGAAACCTCAAATGATTGTTATCATTATAATTTTTCCATAAATGCACAGCAACAATGCATCGATGTCCATATGAGTCCATCTTTAATATTTTCATCTTCACAAACGGCTCTCACTATTTTCTTGGTGCAAATATGGATCATTATCTTTGGTGCCATTAGTTTATTAGGACAGCTGGTAATGTAAAGATGGGTCATCCCACTTTACTTTGTTTAAGGATTAGGCCTGACTGACAAGAATTGACACATCTTCCCAACTTTTGTGTTTTCCCAGCAAACTTTAACTGAGCGTATTCTTCAGACCGTGCAATTTTGTTAACTGGATATACAGATTGTTCTGGTAGCATTAAGTAAAACACATTCAAATAGTTTTATATTGTGACAATATGCAACTTTGTAGACTTTCAAAGTGCTAGGATTTCACCGTAATTTCTGAAGAAATCACAACAGGATAGATAAAAAGTTATCAGGGATATAGCATTCCCCAAGGGTAGCCATTTTTCTGCTCCTGGTAGATCTTTTACCATTATGTAATGTAATGCACAAGATATAATAAGACAGATGGCTTGAATATAAAAGTCAAATCTGTAAACCATGATAGTATAATGCCATCATGAACAAATTATATTATATAAAATCTTAAGAACTATATTATAAAAAATGTTACCCATGTTAGAAAGTAAATATATAGCATCCAAATAGGCAGGTGAGAAATATTTGTTGATTCACCTTCCTATGAGATGTGTTGTTCAACTGATTATTTGTGATATTGGGCACTCCACCTTGTTTCCATGTATGCCTACAATTTTAATTATCCCTGTCAGCTCCCCTAGTTTATTGCCTTGAACAATATCAGAATTTAGCATTGAAATATCTGCACCCCTATTGAAATGGTTGGGTCAAATTTTGCCAGAAATATGAGCTTTGACATATGGAAAGCCAAGACGAGGTACACTTCTATCCTACTTGTCAGATGGAGAATTGTGATTAGAGGTTGTTGCTGAAATTCTCCTGAGTAGTTTTTATTACATTAACTTTGGCTTCCCCTTCTTTACAGTTTGTTTTCCCTGAGCTGCAGGGGAGGGAGTGGACATCTGGGATGGCTCCTGTCCTTTGTATGTTCAGAGGGTTAACAATGAGGCAAGCCTTACACCATGTGTTCAGCTTTATACTGCTCCCCATAATTTCAATGGGGCTTTTGAATGTTTCGCCTGTCCGAGAAGGAGCATTTTGGTCTAAAACTTTCTTCTACAGAGAAAAGGACTGGAGCTAAAGGTCGTGGCCTTATACCTGGTGTCTAACGATCTAGAATGTGGATGAGTATCTCTGCTTGAGATAGGTGAGCTCTAAGGAACTTGTTTGGTTGATGATTACGTCTCTCCACGTTGATGGCTGGTGTAGAAGAATGCTGTGAATGCGATTGACCTGAGGGATGAAGCTCGATTGATGACTTTGTTACTAACCCTGCATTCCCTTTAAAGGAAAAAGGGCAGGATCCTGTGCCGGCACCTCATTGCCCTTGTGTGGGATTGAGCAGTAATCCTGCCAACACCATATGGGAGTGCAGGATCTTTTCAACAACCTGAAATCATTCATGTATCAGGTGCTGATTAAGGACCATTCCAATTCCAAGCAAGGTGTGGAGATTTTCACCAGGATAAAGGAGTAACTTTATAGAATCAACTAGGTCCCAGTCTGCTCTTGCCATTTCTTCTCTGATCATATAAACTGTTAGTAAGCCCTGGCTTTCGACTATTTTACTCAATACAGTACTAAATCCTATACAGACATCTCCATCATTCACCATTTAAAAGTTCATACATAAATCTGATATGGGTTTCCACACTCGTGTGAAGATGGTACCAAGGCTATGGGAAATAAAATTAATAAGAATTGCTGAATATGCTGACTGGCCCAGAATGCCTGTAGCCCCCCCCCCCCCCCACCCGGGGTTCTGAAGCAGCTACTACAGAATTCCTTCAGCATCCGCTGGAGGTGTGGGGCATACTGTCTGCAATCTCTGAGTAGTCACAGGTCCAAAGATTTGAGGGGGAGTTTGTACTGTGGAGCTGAAGTGGCTCCCTGTAAAGGAATCTGTCCCTGTATTCTTCTTTTAATGGCTATTGTCAATCTCACTGGTAATTCTAGTGCATGTTCCCAATCATCTGTTCTCCAGGCTTCATTAGTAACTCAAGGGCTTGCTGGTGTGGACACTACCTCATGTGTGCCTGGAAGGAATATGCAATATCTCTCTGTATCAGAATTAAGATATGGGTCACCAGGTCTATCACATATGCACGTGGTCCCAACCCAGGTGTTTGGATTCTATCTAAAAAAAGGGGCAGTTTGTTTTTGTCTGGGCACGAATTATTGCTATGTTGTTAGGATCTGGTCTAAGTTGTGATGGTCTAGTCCAGCAGGTCGTACAGTGGGGTTTGGTCTGTCTAATCTGCATTCTACTCTACGTTCTATCCCTTCATCACTCCAGTCTCTGACTTGAAGAGTAAAATGTCAATGATGCATTGCTAACTAATAAGTCTTTCTAAAATAATACTTTTCGTATAATGTGACCATGATAGGTGCCAACTTTGACGATATTAGGTTTACTAACTGCAAAGTTCTAAACTCAGGTGAAAGGAATAAGCCCCATTCAATATAGACAGCTATGGGCACCCGCACTAAAGGGAAGTTATACTGTAAGTTCCTACTCCTCAAAGACGAGTTCACTTCCCTGTTTATCCTCCATGGCGAGTTTAGTTACTAATGCCCACTGTTTGAGTGATGGGTTCCCCCCCCCCCCCCCCATCTCCTTGATGCACCATCAATAACTCACTCTGAGACGTAAGAAGCGAGATATCGGCTTTTATTGACTGGAAGAATGAACAACACTACATCCTGGAGAAATGAGGCCGGACCCAGGCCTCAATCGCCTTTATACAGGGGTCTGTGGGAGGAGCCACAGGAGCAGTCAGCAGGGGTCTGTGGGAGGAGCCACAGGAGCAGTCCAGACAGGTATATGTAGTTCACCACACTCCTCCAAGGAGGAGATACTTCCAGCTAACAAAGTAGTTTAGACAGTTCATTTACTTTTAGTGATACACATTTAAATCCAGACAAAATTCTTAAAATACATTTAAAACTCAGAGGTTTTCGATCTTAATAAAGATTTCCAAATTACTGACAATTTCTAAATCACAAAGGATTTCCAAAACACAGATACAATTCTTATAAGTTAAAAAGACAACATATTAATGAATTGCAGTGCACCATTGAAACTGAAGGTAGGGGAACGGATTCTAGTTCACCCTGTATTTCTGTCATTCTTGTTGATGTTCCTGGACCATTCTTATTAGCCTGACTATAGTTAGCTCTCTACAGTTATCCTGTTTTTCTGCCTCTTGGGTGATTCACACGTATATGTTATTTTTTTTTCAGGTACATGTTTTTCAAATGATCTAAAAGCTTCTAGAGACAGAGTTATCAGATATTCATGATGAATGCTTTGAAGCTGACACTATGAGCATACAAACTTCCCAACTATTAACAGATCAGGTATTTGATAGTATCAATCTGGTCTGCAAGCTTCCTTGAACTAAATAAGTTAGCCATGCTCTCTGGTTTGAAACAAGACCAATTAAATAACCCCATTGTCTTATACTGCACCTCTTGAGAAATCAGCTCATATGCTGTGGGCCAGAATCCTGTGTTCTATAGACAGTGTGTTTGTTTGCAAATCTGTCCTTTTAACTTCAATCCGATCATTGTTTGTCATTTACATTAAGAATTGAAGACTGCCTCCTGTTTACAACAAGAAGCTGAACAACGAATATTGGTTGAAATTTTATCTCACTCAAGAACGACCCTTTGATCTCTAGAAGTTTCAGCTGCCACTTTAGAAATCTGAGCTTGGTAAAACGAAAGGTCCCCTGTCACTGACCCTCACACAATGCAGTTGCTATTAGGCCAATGGGTAGAGGGCCCAGTTCTCTGCATCTCCCTTTTCACCTCTCCTCTTGCAAGACAGAGAAATAAAAGTGAAAAAGCATTGCTGTGTGGATGGCTGGAATTTACTTTTGTCAGGGAGGAGGTTGAAGAGGGTGGTGAAATACTTGATATTTATTTTGAAGAGGCTGAATGTCTGTGGTGGGTTTACTTATGGAGAAGCACACAGGCCGAGATGGAAGTACACAGATATGTCAGATGTAAAAAAGTATTTCATTGATGAGAATTAACAGCCCTGGACTTTATCAAATCATATTCTCTCAAATGTCTAGCAGAAATTCCCATAAATTAACTTTTGATCTTTCAATCCAGAAGTGGCACTTGCCCTTTGGTTGCTGAGCACAATTAACTGTTACATATTAAGAACAATCATTACTCTGGCAAATTACTTCAGTTCTGGACCAGAAATTTATATGCAAATAAATACCAATGAAACAATAATCATTATACACTAACAGTTAAAAATATATGTAATGAGTTAATTAACCTTCAACAAAAAGTTTAATGTGACAAAACATGTTAAGGAGTGTCAAGGGGCTACCTGATGGAAGGAGTAGCAGGAAGTTTTAAGCAGGAAATTTCAGAACATAGAAATGAATTTACACTGAGTGCAGTTATAAATTTAACAGTTTTTCTTCCAGCTTGCTCCATTTACTTTATTACAGTCTCTTTGGCAAAGTTCAATATGAGACTTGCCATCATAAAGGGAGTTCCAAAATACATTTTAGTGATAAAAACTCAAATACATATAATATAGAACATCCATGTCAACATTTCCTCACATGTGATGCAGAAACACAGTGGCACAACTAGTAGAGCTGTGGTCGCACATGTTGTTGATGTGAATGGATTCAATCCTAACTTCTGGGGTTGTATGTGTGGAATTTGTATATTCTCCCATGACAGAGTGCTGCAGTTTCTTCCTCTGTGCCATATATGCATGGGTTAGTTGGTTCATTGGTCATTGTTAATTGTGTTTCATGTGTAGGTGAATGGTATAATCTGAGTGAGAAGCTAACATCATATGAACCAATCTAGTGAATTGACTCAATGGCAAATATATCCCTTTTCTAAGCAAGGAGACCAAAAGTGTTCACAGTACTCCTGGTGCAGACTCACCATGGCTGTGTATTATTGAACAAGACATAAAGACATATTTAACTTTATCTCCTACTGCAAATAGAGAGATCCATAATGAGACTGCACTAGGAGCATTGTGAACACCTTTGTCTCCCTAAGTGCCTGCTTGTATACATGTCAACATCATTCACTTCAGTAAAAGGGCACCTAGGTTTCTTTGAACATAACACTTCCCAATCTTTCACTATTTAAAAATACTCATCTTTTCTGTTTTCTGCACCGATATGGTCATTTTGACATGCTTGCACATTATATTCCATCTTCCACATATTTGCCCTCTCACTCTGCTTGTCTATATCCCCTTCAATCCTCTTTCTACACCTCCATCAATTCAGAATTTTATCTGGTTTTGTATCATCGGCAAAATTACATATGGTCTCCTCAGCTGGAGTAGCAGCATCAATTTCTCATCTCGTTGCCTGTGAACCCATGAAAGATCTGTTTATTCCCACTCCTTGTTAATCTAATTCTCATTTCATGTCAATATATCATCCCTAGTTTCATGTGTTCTAACTTTGTTGATCTAAGGGGAACTTCCCTGAAAATTTAAACATAGCACATCCACCTGTTTCTCCTTGGCTACTCTACTAGTCACAACCTCAAAGAACTCCAATAAACTTATTGAAAATGACTTCCCTTGCATACATCGGTAATGACTCAATTCAATAAATCTTTTTCCTTATAGTAACATTAGACCAATATCTTCATCTTTACTCTCTGGTTTCTGAAGTAGTGGAGTCATATTTGATATCCTTCCATTTTTTTCTAGAGTCTAGAAGATTTTGAAAGCTGACAATCTTACAGCTACCTCTTTCAAAACTCTGGGGTGTAGATCATCACATCCTTGTTTTCTTTGGCTTTCAGTACCGCCAACTTCTTCAAATTAATCTTATCCGTAAGGGTTTGTTCTAAGAGGCGCCTCAATACATTCCATAAAACCTTCTTTCATCAGTTTTCTCCACAATTTCATCCAGTTCCTTTAAAGGATTTCACCATTTTTTTCATATATTTGTTCTCCCTAAGCTATCAATTTAAAATAATTAACCTATGGGCAAACTGAGTTCCCATTCTGGAATAAAAGCATCATTTAAATTACTTGAACTTTCACATTAAAAAATGATTTAGCATGTCGAGACAAATATGATAAGTAAGTGTTTAATGAAATGATACTATTTTATACCTCCGCCCACCCCTCCCCATGCGCGTGAATTAGAACCAGACACAAATTCTAGATGAGGTGTGAATGAAGACTTGTACAAGGTCGCGATGGTGCAATTTATTTCATGTTAGCTCATTAATATAGCTTTGTTGAACCGATCATGAATATTTGGAAGCTCACTCTTCTTTGCCTAGCTGCTCTAAATTCAATAAGCAGTATCGCACAAAACTACATTTATACACATTACACCTATAAGATAGTGATCCATTCCATCATACAGTTGTAGTCAGATTTTCCATGTTCAATAACAATGCCAGAAGTTGTGTCTTCTATAAAACAGCATGTATGTCTGAAGCCCTGAATCTGCGAATTTCTGCGGGTCTGCTGGGGTAGTTGAACGCCCAGTGTGTGTGTGCTTGAATTGGAGTCCGCTGGAGGTTAAAGAAGGTAGCCTGTCTTGTGGTTAGAGGACAGCGTATGTTTGTTGGTAGAAGGAAAAACAGAGCTCATTTTGCTGTTGTTCTTTTGTTGCTTGTTGTATTCTGTGTTATTCTACCAATCATCGTGGGCATGTAATGTTGGAGCTGGACTCTGTAAGCAACACTTGCAGGCTGCCCCAAGTACATCTTTGGGTGTATGGGTTATTAATGCAAATATCACATTTCACTGTATGCTGCAATATACACGTGATAGATAAACCTGAATAATAATAATGAAAGGTAGCACATCAGTATTTTTTTGGAAGCATTGACTCTATGTCTCCTGGCACCAGCAAATGCTCAACATTATTGGATGTGAAAATGGAGGTTGCCATGTGGCAATCCATTATGCAGAACTAACTAATTGAGACACTTCGTTTTGAATCTTAAACTAAAAATAACATGTTTCATTTGGTAAATTGAAAGAGAGACACTCTGAGAAATGAGTAGAATTTAATAGAATTTCCCGTTCATAGCTCCTGCTCTTGGTAGTGGCAATTCATAGAGTCATAGGAAAGTACAGCACAGAAACAGGCCCTTTGGTCCATCTTGTCCATGCCAGACCATTTCAACTGCCTACTCCCATAGTCCTCCATAACTCTCTCATACATGTACCTATCCAAACCCCTTAAACTTTGAAATCAAGCACCATTTGTGCTGGCAGCTTGTTCCATACACTCACAACCCTCTGAGTGAAGAAGTTTCCCCTCATGTTTCCCCTAAACTTTTCATCTTTCACTCTTGATCAATGACTTCTAGTTGTAGCCCCACCCAACCTCAGTGGAAAAAACCTACTTGCATTTACCCTATCTATACCCTCATAATTTTGTATACCTCTATCAAATCTCCTCTCAATCAATAAAGTTCTAACTTATTCAATCTTTCTTTATAACTTAAGACTTCCAGACTTGGCAACATCCTTGTAAATTTTCTCTGTATTCTTTCAACCTTATTTACATTTTGCTGTAAGTAGGAGACCAAAACTGCACACAATACTCCAAATTAGGCCTCACTACTGTCTTGTATAACTTCAACATACCATCTTATCTCCTATACTGTACTCAGTACTTTGATTAATGAAGGGCAATGTGCCAAAAGCTTTTTTACAACCCTACTTACCTGTGACGCCACTTTCAATGAATAATAGACCTGTATTCCCAGATCCCTTTGTTCTACCAAACTGCAACACCTCACACTTGTCTGCATTAAATTGTATCTGCCATTGTTCAACCCATTTTTCCAGGTAGTCCAGATCCCACTGCATGCCATGATAGTCTTTCCTGCTGTCCACTACACCCCAAATCTTCATATCATCTGCAAGTTTGCTGATTCAGTAACAAATTTCATGACACATGTCGGTGATAATAAACCTGATTCTGAACTACATTATCATCCCAACCATTGATATAGATGAAAAACAACAATGGAGCCAGCTCTGATCTCTGTGGCGCTTCAGTCGTCACAGGCCTCCAGTCAGAGAGGCAACCATCTACTACCACTCTCTGGCTTCTCCCACAAAGCCAATGTCTAATCCAATTTACCACCTTATCTTGAATGCTGAGCAACTAAACATTCTTGACCAGCCTTTTATGTGGGAACTTGCCAAATTCGTTATTAAAATCCATGTAGACAACATCCACTGACTTGTCTTCTTTGACTTCCTGGTAACACCCTAGAAAAACTCTATAAGATTGCTTAGACAGGACCTACCATGCACAAAGCCATGCATGGTAATCAGTCCCTAATCCATATCTATTCAGTCCTTTAGAATACCTGCTGATGTCAGGCTCACCAGCCTTTAATTTCCAGGTTTATTTTTAGAGTGCTTCTTAAACAGTGGAACAATGTGTGTCACAACCATGGACTCTGCTGCGGTGTCTATGTGCCCCCACAGGCAGGCTGCACAGCAGGTTGGCAATTGCGCTCATGAATATGCATATTCCAGCTCATTCCTGTTTTATTATGACGATATTTAGCTCCCTTCTTTTCTTTATAGTCTTGTTGAGACTTGACCAAAAGCACAGCATCATTATGGTCTCTGCTTACCCTCCTACTTGTCTAGGAAAGAGGACTTGCCATTTCAACTGATGCTGGAAAGAAGCGGTTTTCATTTAGTATTCAGATATTGCTTTCAGCCATGGTATTGGCACTTAACTTTCCGTTTGAGAGATTTAGTCAATGTCCTGATGGGCTATTGTTTTCCTTTTGTTTGAATTTTACAATAATCCTCATTAAAGTCAGTGAACTATCAACCCACTTTAGTCTCTCTCTCTACACTTGCCTCCTGCAGGGTCCGAGGGAATACCTTGTCAGCCCTGGGGATTTATCCACCCTAACTTGCTTAATCTGTATAGGGTCCATGAAGTTGATGCAGTTTTATGCCACTTCTATAGACTCTGTGTGCTCCTCCTATGTAAGTATAGATGCAAAAAATCCATTTAAGATCTCCCCCATCTCTTTTGGCTCTGCGCATGGATTACCAGAAGACCAATTTTGACCCATGCTGCCCTTTTGCTTTTAACATATCTTTAGAATCCTTGAAGATTCTCTTTCGCCTTGTCTGCTAGGACAACTTCATGCCTTCTTTTAGCCTTCCTGATTTATTTCTTAAGTGTTCTCTTGCATTACTTATACTCCATAAGTACCTCATTTATTCCTACCTGCCTATACTTGCTATGCACCTCCTATTTTCTTAACCAGGGCCTCAATATCTTTTGAAATCCAAGATTCCCTAAGGCTGTTATCTTTGCCTTTTATTCTTGTAGATCATTCATCATTTGTGTCTTACGGATAGATAAAACTAGTACAGTATAACATTATTAAATTTCAATGTTATCTGCCATTGTTTTTTTTAAATGATTTTAGTACTCAGTAACTGAATATACTCATGTTGTCCCTAGGGTTTGAGAACAAGAAATTTTTAGTCTTAGTGTGTCCAAATAAAATAGATTATAATGGGCAAGTCATTCAATTTTTGATTAGATTTGTAAAGTAAATCAGAAATTTCTCAATTTGCTTTGGCATTTTCTTTAACTTGGTACTTAATGTGTCTGTGCTTCAGATTAGACAGATTTGTCACTAGGCTGATTCAGTTTAATCTATCTTTATAACATTTTTCCAGCTTGTTTATTTAATCTAGTATTGATGGTAAATAAGATTCATGGAGAGTGAACAATCTCAGTTTTATGGACCATTCTCTGCATGTACAACATTATTTCACATGTTTTTAATCAGGACATTCCATTTTTCATCTGCAAGGACTTGGTCAGTCAAAGGGGATGCTTCTCTGCTGAATGGTCAACTTTTAAGTAAAATTACCAGACCAAAGCATTCTGCATTACACTTGCCTTAAAGTACTCATGGTCTTTCCTGCAGGCCACTAACCAGAACTTCATCCAAACTCCAACTGCCCATGTTAAAGTACAAAGCTTCGTTTAATGGTTCAGTTTGTAAAGCTCCATCCATCCTAATCAGATGAAACAGTTAAAAAAAATTCACTAGTATGTCTCTGTTGGCTTTCTTCTAGGACAGGGGTTCCCAACCTTTTTTATGCCATAGGCTCTTACCATTAACTGAGGGTCCCATTAACCCCAGGTTAGAATTAAGGGAGATGGTTAAGCATTGTGTCAGTAGTTTGAATATCTTTGGATTTGAAAGTGGAGATAATAACTGAAATTGTCTTTCCTGGAATGTGGACTGATGTAACAGTTAAACAAGGTTACGGTTTTGTTCAAATGTGATGTATGATTTGGCTTAATCTCCAGTGGTTACTCAAAGAACAAGCTCCTGTAAAAGAGCCAAATGACTGTGACAATGACAATTGGAAGTAAGGAATACCAAGTGTGATTCCTCTTTTATCCAATCATGTTAATGCACTCAGTTTTCCCCCTGAAGTTTGGGGAATCAAGAGTTTAAGATGAAAGAGAAAAGATTTAATAGAAACCTGTGGAGCAACTGTTTTTACACAAAAGGTGATACATACATGGAATGAACAGCCAGAGTGTGACAGGTACAATAACAACTTTTAAAAGATAGTAGGACGGGTGTATGGATAATAAAGGTTTTAAAAAATATTGGTGAAACGTAGGCAAAAGGAACTATCTTGGATGGGCATTTTGTTGGCACGGACTGGTTAGGCCAAAGGCTTGCTTCTGTACTGTTTTACTCCATAACTCCCCTTCTCTCTCCTTTCATGGGAAATGTACATTTGGCTCTGTGATGGATTCTATCATATCCGCTAAATTTCTTGAGCTTCAGTTCACTGAAAATACTACCCAAATATAATCAAGGAAATCTCCAAAATATGTGTGCATCTTCAGTCATTCTTTGGATGACGGAGTGATTTCAGGTTGAAAAGAAAGCATTCTTAATTTTCACCATTACTTATCATCTCAAAGTGTGGATTTATTATCAAAAATAACTGTGTCAGGACTAAATTTATAATGAAGTCAATTAGTTATTTCAGTCCCCACTCCCAGCTATTCAGGTGACATTTCTTTCTAAAAGTTCAGTTGGTAGCAGAACTTATAAGAACATGAACTGAGTAGTTAATGATGTTTCACACCCTCCACATGCGGAAACTCACCACATAAAATAACTTGCTAGCTAAACCTTCATCACTGACACATCATTTTTGTTTCCTGTACACTCAAATCTTGCTTCTTTGCATAGTTCCCAGATGGCAGTGCATTAAAATAATACACAGAATATATAAATCTGTTGATCGTGAAGGGCAGTACAGAACGTTTTTCATCTTGTTAATGTAGAAAATAGTGGTTGAATCTTCCTACATTTTAGGATATGCTTGCTTGTCATTTTCTTCCCGATGGAAAAACATTTTTTTTTAACGTTCAGCTAGTTAACAAACTTCTGGGTGAAATAAGCAAAAGTAATTGCAGGTGAAAATCGGACTTTCTGATATTTTAGCAGTACTCTGAATGCATCCAAGCTGTATAAAGTCAGCGGTTCTGAACAGCTGGAATATCTAGTCAAGCTTGAATTACTATGACTGGGGCATTTCAGTGTCGCTGGAACATGCAGTGGATTTTCCATTTGTACCTCCTGTTGAGTTTCCAGCAGCTGTGTCATCAGAGCGAGAAAGAATAATGCATTTTCATAAAGAGCTACAGATTGTACAGGTGGTAGCTACAGATATGTTACATGGAGGCACAGTGCTTGGATTAGCGGTGGTTCTGGGGGCCAAGATACTATAAAACTTTGAGTAATCCCTCCTAGACATATTTTCTTTAATTCAGATCTCAGAATGCTACACTTCTAAATTTTCTAAAATATTATAAGAAAATTGTGTGTAAATTTCATTTCACATCCTTAAAAAAATCAAAGTCTGTTCTGGAAAGGAAACAAGGCAATGAAAAGGTTACAAACGATGCAGGATTTTAATTTGCTCTGTGCGCATTAACCATGTTCCTGTTAAGCCCAGATGAAGATTTTCAACATGTATACAGCTTTTCTTCTTTATAAACATAATCTGGCAAACTCCATTCATTATTATCATAAAACAGAATTAGAAAAACTGATGAGGAGGATTACATATTTATAATTCAAAGTATCCTCAAAGTACAGCCAGCAGGGCCAAAAGTGCTTCATTTATAATTTAAGTTTGCTGTATTGTTGATGCACTATGTTGTAGAATAGTCATCAAAATAACACAGGGATCAATATAAGAATATTAAAGGAACTTGTGGTTAATTTCAATTCACATAACTTTATTTTATTTATTTGAATCCTGAAAATATGGTATGTAATTACATTGCAAAATCATGGTCTAAAAATAGGGATGTAGAATGTACATGGTGTTGGCGCATGGCCTAGTGGATAAGGCATCGGTCTAGTGACCTGAAGTTCACTGGTTCAAGCCTCAGCTGAGGCAGAGTGTTGTGTCCTTGAGCAAGGCACTTAACAACCCATTGGTCTACGATGTCACTGGTGCCAAACTGCTTGAGTCCTAGTGCCCTTCCCTTGGACAACATCGGTGGCGTGGAGAGGGGAAGGCTTGCAGCTTGGGCAACTGCCAGTCTCCCATACAACCCTGCCCAGGCCTACGCCCTGGAAACCTTCCAAGGCACAAATCCATGGTCTCAGGAGACTAACGGATGCCTATTAACTATAAATAATAAAGAATGTACATGGCTTCCTTTATTCATAAAATAATGGTAGATCATGTGTTTTTGATGAGAAGCATGTTGCCTCTACAGTGGGGCTAGTGATTGGCAGTACAGGCAACCTGAGTTCAGTTCCCGCTGCTGCCTGTAAGGAAGTTCTCCTTGATCACGTGCGTTTCGTCTGGGTGATCCATTTTCCTCCCACAGTCCAAAGGCTGGTAGGTTAATTGGTCATTATAAATTGACCTGTGATTAGACTAAGATTAAATCGGACTTGCAGGGCAACGTGGCTCCAATGGCCAGAAGGGCCTATTCTGTGCTGTATCTCAATAAATAAATAAATAATCAGAAAAAGGGGCATCATTTATTCACAACTGGTGCAGCTTTTGACTCTTTGTATTTTCATTTAAGATATTCATGGTCCCTTCTTCAAGACTGTTTTGCTTTGTATGCAGTAACTTGCATGAAACCTGCAGAAAAAATTGTAAAAGTTATTTCCCTCTGGGTGTAGAGCCGGGAAGGTAAGAAATATTTCTCTAGGGGTCACAGGCTCTCATTGTAGCTGGTGGCTACTGCCAACCCAACTCCAAAGTTCCCAGTTTTCCAAAGTCCTGCAAGCCCTATACTAAAATTAGGGATTTGTTGAGTCCTGCTCTACTATCCTGAGATCCATCGTTCGCTTTCTCGATTCTTGATTTGCTTTGAGCCCAAGACGACTAGTTTGCCACTGCTCTATTTTGCATTTTACCAGATCTTCTCTCACTCCTCTTCTATTAATCCCTCTGCACTGATGTCTTCAGTCTGAGACCCATATTGAGATTCCTTGAATCTCTCACTCATAGCCCAGATGTGCAGGCCCAAGTTTCAATTGCTGTGCTAGTTGGTCAGTGCCATGTCCTGAAAATCAAAAAAATGAAATTTGAAATATAAGCTAAAAACGGGAGAACTACTCAACAGATGAGACAAGATCTGTGGAGAAAGAAACAGTTAATGTTTCATGCCTAGGTCCCTTCATAAGAACTGGGAAAGAGAAAAACAATTTAGTTTAGGTGGTGGAAAAGAAGGCAAATACAACTGGGAGGAACAAGGAGAATTTCTCTGATAGCAAGAAAATGGGTAACTTAATGGTGCAGTTAAAGAGCAGGACAAGTTTCTCTGGTCTGTTTAGAGTTTACTGTACTTCCTGCCATTTAAATTGATGAATAACAAAGGGTTCTTTCGGAACCTAACATCTTTGGTAACCAGGAGGGAGACTTGTACATTTGGTTGAACATGTTGGGGTCTCACTTAGGAATCTCCATTAGTACTGGGTTTTTTTCAGTGGGAGGGTAGCCTTGCAAGACAAAAGTGATATTCAGTTCTCAAAAAAAAATCTGTGGAATGTGGGGCACCAAGGTAACAATGATGTAGGGTTACTGAAAGGGGAAGGAACATGTAAATTGAGAACAGCAATCAGCACAGGATCATGGATGTGAACGTCTTCTGGATACATCTACTGTAAGATTCTCTTACGATAACCAGTTTGCTGACTTGAGTACAACTTGAGTGGAAAATCAGAATTCCTGTGATTTTGGAGAGGTTAATTGCAGCTCTGTGCTCAGGGGAAACAGAATCCTGATATTCAGTTCAATGACTTCAAAAACACTTAGCTGTTGTAATGTGAATGGATCTTCAAACACTCGGGGAAGGCTTTTAATACCAAGTAAGTTATCCGGTGGAGCCTGGTGGGAGGATACTGGTGTTGGAAGGAAGCTAAGGAGTTGATAATGTAATCTCACACTAAATGCAGCAGCTTCACAGTTGCTCCCTTAATTACAAGTGAAAGTCTTTCTTCAACAGTGTGGTGTTCATTTCTGAGCAAACTTTGGAGAAAGTTTGAGAGGAATTATATAAAATTGTTCAATTTCTAAACTTCTGGATCAATCAATTGCTTATTGGAATTAGCAGGCATCCACTAAATTCTAGCAAGATTATTCAGTAGTGAAAAAACAAAGTCCTGGAAGTGCTTAGTGGATGAGGAAACATCATGCAGTGGATCATGCACGGTCTCAGTCTAGAACAATGACCATCCTGCTGCCTTCACAGATAATGCCTGATCTAAAGATTTCCTGTGGAAGTTTGTTTATTGCTCCAAAATCCTAGCACCTGCAGACTTTTGTGCACTCTGTCTGTGGCATTCCTTGTCAGGATCGAAAGATGAGCCAGCTCCATCAAGACACAAGACTCCCACCATCAAGGGCATCTTTAATAGACAGTCTCTCTAGAAGATGTCATCCATAATTAAGGACCCTCACCACTGGGGAGGAGGTACAGGAGCCTGAAGTCCCACACTCAATGTTTTAGGAACAGCTTCTTCTGAACAGTCCTTGAACACTACATCGCAAAATGTTGCATTCCCTTCTCCTGTAAGGAAGGTGAGAGGACACCAGTGACTGAGAGTAATGTCTCAAGTTAGATGGAGAGTATCAGTGGATATTGACCATGAAATAAGGCAAAGACAAGCATGAATGAACATCATTGGTGGGTGTACAGATGGGGACGAGTGGTTTTGCATAGTTGGAAAAGAACACGATTGTAAGGTGAGCAATGATGGAGTAGCGTAGGCATCAGATTTTGAAAGTATGAGGAACAGAAGACTAATAAGCAGGAGAACATTCCTCTGTAAAAATCTTCTCTTAATGAGTAGGTGAATTGAGGGGCAGATATCCACACTCCTGCCACTGACCTCCTGCCACATGCACTTGATTTTGTGTGCAACTTCTTTCTTTCATCACCTCGGAAGATAACCTCCCTGCAAGACAACACAGTTCCCAGCTTAACATCTACTGAGAGTACTGGGGGCAGTCGTGAAACATTCACAGTCCAGACATGGTTCACAGCCCATTTCCCTTGAGTCAGTCACAGCGCAGGCAACAACCAGGGACATGAAAGTATCTGCTTCCACTGTCTCTAAATCCATGAGGTGAAATTATTTCTTATTTAACAATGTTGTACCTGCTTGTCCCCAAAAAGCCAGGAGACTTGGACCAGTTAAGTTAAATCTGATCCTGTCTGCTTGTAAGCTCCAGGACCCTGGGACTGGGAACTTAAATTCTTCCCAGGAGACATGTCACAGTATCACCTACAGACATAACTAACTTCTGCTGGTATTTGGTTTCATGCTTAAAATGGATTTTCCTTTATACAGTGCTGGACTAATCATGATCAATTCTGAATTGTAGTTTAATGACCCACACAGCAACTTTAATATAGAATGGATCAGGAGAGGTTTATGTTCACAAGTCTAAGGTAGTGGTAATCTCTGCTTTAATTGTCTTTTGACAATGTTAGTCTGATCACAGGGTGATAATACATCAACAATTCAACAAAACTTTCCATTCACTCATAAATAAAAGCTAAGAGTAATTAAAACATTTCCTAAATTGTTAGGAAGTATCTCAGTCACAATGTTTCTGCATTACCAGAGATTATTACATTTCATATACTGGAAATTGTTGCATTTTCTCCGATTATAAAATAGGAAGCTTTCTGTTTGCATGGGTATAAGAGACTATCCCATGTTCAGAATTTTTTTTCACTGTCATCTTATCTTTCACTTTTTACTGTTTGATTGCACACTGAGTTCACATCATCTTTTAGAACGTAAATCCTAGGAGTGAGAGCAGGTCATTTAGCCTGCCAAGAATGCTCTGCCATTCACTAAGATCGTAGCTGATCTGGCAGTGGACCCAGCTTCACCTAAGTGCTTTTTCTCCATAACCCTTTATTCACCTACTGTGCAAAGAACTGTGTCTTAAATGTATATAATAAGGTAGCCTCTATGTTTCCTTGAACAGAGAATTCCATAGATTCCCTGCTCCCTGGGAAAAGTTCCTCGCAGAGAGTAGTACAGAGTAGCTTTTCCTCATCTTTATCCTAAATCTATTCACCCTATGAGAGGAGACTGATTTGCCTGGGACTGTACTCAGTGGAATTCAGAAGAATGAAGGTGATATAAAAGAAGCATATAAAATTATGAAAAGGGAGGATAAGATAGAGGCAGGAAAGTTGTTTCTGCTGGTAAGTGAAACTAGAACTAGGGCAGGTATCCTCAATATTCAGGGGAATAGATTTAGGATGAGATGGAGAGAGACTGCTTTTACCATAGAGCAATTTATCTGTGCAATTAATGAGGCTACTTCATTAATTATATAATAATATTTAATATATATAATATAGTTATATTTCAGACATAGTTTGATAGATTTTTGTATAGCTGGGGAGAATTAAGAGCTATAGAGGGAAAAAAAACAGGAAGGTGGAGCTCTGTCCATGGCCAGACCACCCATCATCGTATTATATAGCGGAGCAGGTTCGACAGGACAAATGGCCTTAAATTTCTTATGTTCTTATGAACATCTTCTGGAAATCCAAGTTTACAACATTCGCCTGTTCTCCTCTATTCACTGTGCTCAAAGAATTCCAGTAAGTTTATCAAACAGAACCTGCCCTTCATGGGTCTATGCCCTGTCTGCCTGATGGAATCATTTCCTTAATGATAGCTTCAAGCATTTTCCTGACTACAGACGATAAGCTAACTGGCCTGTAGTTACCCAGCTTTTGCCTGCATCCTTTTTTAAACAGGGTGCTGACATTCACTGTCTTCCTAACCACCAGGACCTGCCCAAAGTCCAGAAAAAGTTGGTAAATTTTCACAAAGCTGTCTGCTTTAAATTCTGCCATTTTGTTCAGTACCCTAGAATGCATTTCATCAGGACCAGTGGACAACTGCCATTCTATTCTTACATACATCAGATATATTTGGTTCATTGCCCATCTACTATAATGTTATTATTCGGTGGCCTATAGACAACTCCCACCAGTGATTTTTTTTCCCTTTACTGTTCCCAGTCTCTACAGATGGACTGAATATATTGTTACTTAGATCTTTTATCATGTCACTTTAGCCCTGACCTCATCCTTAATTAAGAGAGCACTAACCCACCTCCCTTCCCTTCCTGCCTAGCCTTCTGTGTTACCTGATGCTAATGGATATTTAATTCCCAATCATCTTCACCCTCCAACCACACTCCTGTAATGGCCATTAGATCATACCACTTTGTTCTGATTTGTGCCACAAGTTCACTGACTTTGCTTCGAATACTATGGGCATTCTGATAAAGTGCCCTTACACTCATTGTTCTTTTAAGACCATAAAACATAGGATCAGAATTGGACCATTTGCTCATAGCTGATTTCCCCCCTCTCAACCCCATTCTCCTGGCTTCTCTACATAACCTTTGACACCCATATTAATCAAGAACCAATTAACCTCCACTTCAAATATACCCAATAACTTGGCTTCCACAGATTCAGCACCTTCTAGCTGAAGAAATTCCTTCTCATCCCTTGCCATCTCTGTTCTAAAGGAATGTCCTTCTACTCCGACATTATGCCCTTTGGTCCTAGACTGTCATATATTTGAAGCATCTTCTCTATATCCACTTGAGTTTAGAATCTAGTAACCTTTGTTTTCATATATTGTTCTCTCCCTAGACAAGTTAGCAGAAAAAAATGACGCTATAAATGCTAAAAGACAGGTAATAAGGTGGTATTTTATATTCCATTTTGCTTGTTATTTATGATTTATACCAAGAGTGCTATTTTCTGCAGGATTATTTCTCTTTGAATTTTACTTTATGGCTTCATCACAGGAAACCTGCCGTGCCGGAAAGCTGATTCCCCAGTTGTGCGGTCTTTTGAACCAGCACATAAATCTGAGAGGGAATGCGGGAGTTAGGATGGGGTGATGTTGCATCATGTTACTCAGGAGCAGATGCTCACCTGTATGTAAATATTGCAAAGCCTTGTACATTCATTATACCCCACATGTGCAAGAGATGAATGACATTTTTGTAAAAGTGAAGTGTACTGAGGGGAAATCAAAGTACCTGGAAGTTGTTCTTTCAGAGTAAGATGGACTACCTGACTTCTTCAGAACAAAGCAATTCTATTTTTTTCTAAACAGCTTCAGAGAATTCTAAATCCACATGAGGTTGCATCAACCACATTATAAGAAATTCATTTTTTCCCAGTAGTATACATAAATCGTTTTGAGTTGCTGGAATTTTCTTTTTAGGATTTCTTTATGTTTTATGAGCAACAGTATTTGTTTATATTTGATGTATGTCAAAACAGTATTCATTACAATCTATGTATTCCCTTTTCAACTCAACTGACCATGAAATGTACTAGTCTATTCACACCAAAGGAACCAGTTTAAAGAAATATGCTTGTTGGAAAATAACAGATGGTTTAATATGAATCGATAGCAATTGTGGGATTTGAAATATGGACAATAACCTCTAATCAACACGTATTTGTCTACCTGTTAATCTGCTTATAGTACCGTTTTGTTTGTGCAAGCTTCAGTGCATCTGTGCAGGAGAAATTTTGACTATAATAATGGTTGCTAATTAAAGGAAGATAGCATGTGAAATAATTAGACCTTAACGAGAATATAAATTCTGAGGTAACAAGCTAACCTTAATCTGCCTGCCACTCCTGCTTGTACATACACTTATTCAGTCCAGAAAACATCCTTTATGTAGAAAGATACTGTCTGCATCTCAGATTTCATTCCTTTCTTTAAGGAAGTGGTTGGTGCTGGGTTATGGTTGTAAAGCCTTTAACACTTTGGTTTATTATTCTTATTGGTTTATTGTTGTCATGTGTAATAGGATAAAGTGAAAATTTCTTGTTGCATGCCATTCAGGCAGATCATACCACATATTAGTAAAACACGAACTGAATGCTGATGAAGAATATTGTGTAGGAGCTACAGAGAACGTGTGGTGCAGGTAAACAAATAAAATGCAAAGGCCTTGACAAGGCAGATAGGTAGATGAAGAATTCAATGTAAGTATATGAGAGGTCCATTCAGTAGGGTGACATCAGTGGGATAGAAGTTGTCCTCACCTCAAACCAAGGCCGATTCTTTATGTGTGACTTGGTTAATATCAGTGTGTTATTTTCAGGAAGAGACATCTTAGCCTATTGAAAGGATAAGCAGGGAAAGAGCTGGGAAACATGCCAGTCAGCGCCTACGAAGAGGAGCGACTGGTTTCAGCTTTACGTAGTTCATGAAGCATCAGCAGCCTGTTTTATTTACTTGCCAGTTCAATCCCAACATTTCCAAAGGGCTCCACAACCAAATACTTTTTAGGAAGGACCACGAGACAGCAGTTAGAAGTAGCAGCTTCCCAGCTAGTTTTCACCCCTTAGTACCCAAAATGGATTAAGTTCTGTTAGTATTGGGGCTTTGTTTCTTCGTAAAGCTCAGCACTACCCCACATTTCTAATAAATATTAGATCTTAGTCGATACATTACTCATTGAGACTTGGCAAACCCCCCTCCCCCCACTGTTCCCTTTTTCCATTTGCCCATTCACTCCTTTTATCTCTTGCCAGATCCATAACTGGGTAGGGTGCAGATGAAATGTGAACATTATAGTAATGATCACTCCTTGATATTTGAAGTTGTATAAAATTCCTTGAAGGCATCAATAACAAATGATTAGGATTTTGTACCTGATATATGATGTGAAATTTGCTGTTTTGTGTCAGAAGAAAGTGCAAAGACAAAAAAAAAACTACAGTATATATTTCTAAAATGAATAAGTAATGCAAAAAGGAAATAATGAGGTACAGTTCAAGATTTCATGGGCCATTCAGAAATCTGATGAAGGATGGTAATAAGCTGTGCCTAAATCATTGACTGTGGGTCTTTTGGCTCCTGTACCTCCTTCCTGATGATAACAGATGAGAAGAGAGCATCTTTTGGATTGTGAAGATCCTTAATAATGGATGGCACCTTCATAAGGGACCTCTTGAAGATGTCCTCGAGTGTGAAGAGGATTGTGTCTTTGATGGAGCTGGCTAAGTCTTCATTCTGCTGCAGCCACTTGTGATCCTGTGCATTTTGAGCTCCATACCAAGTCTTGATGCAACCAGTCAAAATGCTCTCTATCACCCAGCTATAGAAATTTGTATCAGTCTTCAGTGTTTTACAAAATCTCCTCGGATGAGTTCTAAATGTCAGCCACCCTCTGTGTGAAAACACTTCCCGTTAAAACACCCTTTAAAACTCCATCCTCTCACCTTGAGCCTGAGTCTTTATTTTTGTGACTGCTACTGTGGGAAAAAGATCCTGACTATCTACCCTATCTGTGCCTCTTGAAGGTTCATTGTAAAAAATCAATCAAGTCACTTCTCAATTTCCTTTACTCCAGGGAAGACAGGTCTAGCCTATATAATCTTCCTCCATAACTAAAGTCCTCCAGTCCAAGAAACATCCTAGTGAATGTCTTATTCTACTTCTTCAGTTTCACCATATTTTTCTTATAGCTCAGTGACCTGGCTACACACAATACTTCAAGTGCTGTCTAACCAATGTTTTGTTAAGTTGCAACATAATGTCCCAACTTCTATACTCCATGCACCCACCTATGAATGTTTTCTTTGTCACCCATCTACTGTACCTGCTTTGTCACACTCAGAGAAGTATGGACTTGAAACCCAAGGTCCTTCTGTTCATTGGCATTCATTTTTATGTCCTACCTCCAATTCACTTCCTAAAATGCATCACTTTGGACTTGATAGGATTAAATTCTATCTGTCAAAACTCTGCCAAACTTTCCACCTGGTTATACAGCTTATCTATATATATCTGAGAGAGCTAAAGATTAAGATTGAATAAAATTGAGGGTGGTTAGTCCCATTTCAAAGAATATAGGACACAAATTAAAAATCTGTGAATTATGTACAAGGAGGATAGGGAAAATATTATCTTTTACTTAGTTATTGTTGTCTAAAATTTAACATCCACAAAGAAAACAGGACCAGAATTAATCCATGGTTTGGAAATAACATTGGATAGGGATTTTGATGAGAATAATTTGCAGAGCCTTAGAGAGAGAAAGACAGGAATGGGACTGGTGGGATTGCTGTCCCAGGGGCCAACCTAGATTATAACTTCTGTGCTGTGACTGTATTTTATAAAGAAATGTGTTGTTGTTGCCATTGCGAAGTACTTTTTTTTCTAGAATCACAACTGGAAAAAATTTGAGAGGAGAAGTTCAAATTTTGTGGAATTACATGAAGAAAGGCAGTGCAAGTGCTATTGGGATAAGACCTACCAAATACAACATGTTGATCTATTGAAGTCAATGATGCTGATTATCGTACTGGTTGTGTGATGCGCACCACAAGTGATAACTGCATTTTAATTTTTTTCAAACAAAGTTAAAATAAAAAACAAACTTTGATTAACAATTTGTGTTTTTCTTTGTCCCGTCAAAAATAAATCCAATACAAAGCAATACTGACCATCAATCATATCCTTCCTTTAAGATTTATTGACAATCAAGTGTGTTCCTGTCTATGACAAAGCACTTTAAGATCTAGAAAATATTTCCTCATAAAATAACATTATTTTTTGCACTTACAGGATACTGATGATATTGTTGTGTATTTCCTTCATTTTTATTTTATATTCTATTGTATCTGCAGGAGAATGCTTTTGAATAAAGAAAGGAAATAATTGCCAACAAGGTTTTACAAACACTCTGTATTAGAAGTTCGAATTGCAATTATAATTGTTGATATCCATTAAGTGTAATGGCAGTCACAGCCTGCTGCAGCCAATTGTTGCCATAGTAACAATGTTAATAGATACATCTGTTGCTGTTCCACTTTCACTGGCTTATAGGACTGCCAAATAGACCTGAATGTTGGAAGTCTAAAATCAGGCTCTTCTCTCATCCAAACCTTATAGTATAAATACATTCTTAATATGAAATGAATAAGAAAGGGCCTGAAATGAAATCAAAACTGATATTGGCATACCATTGTAGGTTTTTGTAAATAAAAATGGCAGAGACATTTTATGTTTAAGAAAACCCATAACGACTCATTCATTGTACTCCGAACACTGAACACAAAGCATGGTAAAAGTGCTTTACGTAGTTACGTCATCACGTCAGACCATCCTCAAAAGTGAACCCCAACTCAATGTTGATGGCTGTGAATTTTGTCCATTTCCACCAATTACATTACTCTACACTATCAGGAAAGACTAAATAGTATGGAATGTATTTCTGTGGTAAAGTTCAAGAGGCAAACGAAAAGAAACCCTTAATGTCTAGAAGGACATTGCCAAACAAAGACAAAATATTTGTGCTTGGGTAGAAATAAAAGTAAGGGATAATAAATGTTGGCCATTAGTAAATTCATAGAATTGTCTTTATTTTGTAGTTGTTAGGACGTGGCATTGCTGGCACATGTGGCAATCAGGGTGAACAGCTGAGTTACATTTAAGGAGAAGCTGGATAAATACAAAAGGCACCATAGGTGATTCATCGCAAGATACTTATCTAATCTGACTTTTCTAATCATCCTACTCATTTCTCCCTCCTGTATTTACTCAGTTTCCTCATTAGATTGCTTAGGCAGTACTGTTTCCTGCCCTGCTCTGTGTGATTCTGACACTGGACTACCTACAGCGAGCATCTTTATGCACCTCTAAAGCTTTCTCTACATCATCCTTAAATCATCAGAAGGATAAGTAAACCAACATCAGCATTTTACTCACCCAACATTGGTACTAATGAGATCAGTTGGCTTTGGGCTAAAAAGGTTGGTCACATACTTGGCGCTAGGCTCCTAAAACTTCACTCTGTTCCAAGTTTGGTTGTGGGAAGGGATTACCAGCTGGATAGAGAGAAAAAGATGCAAGGATGTGCTGAGTATTCCCTTCAACAAGTGCAAATGACTCCTGGAAACCTCTTGCCTACTCAAAAGGAGAGAAAGAGGGATGATACTAAAAATCTTGAGGCCATATATCAAGAACAGACAGAAGCTCTGTGTGTGCGCAGTGGAAAGTGCATTCTTTCTCGCAGTCTAACCACTTGCCCACCAACTCAGCTACCTCAGATCTAAGTGTGGAAGAGTGTGTGGTTCCCACATTCATCTCATTCATTGCATCAGAGCTTACAAAACCAGAATAAATGCATGTCATCCTCAATCCTGAGGTACTGGCTAAGAGAATAAGATTCTACTGATCTATAGCACCACCCTTTGTGATTTTGCCTTCAAGAAGGCACATCGAGATGTGAAAATGCTTCATCATTTGTTCCAAACGCTGGAACTCTCTCCCCAAGATTACCAAAAGAGTGCCTTCACCAGAAGAGCTGCAGTTCAATATAATCTTCTAAAGGATAGTTTTAAATAGTCAAAATATGCTGACCTTGCTAGAATTCCTAGATTTTGAAAAACAAATAAACATCAAGAATGTTTATTTTTCTAAACTTCTTTTTTATTCTGGCACCTTCCTCCTTCCTTCTCTGTCCTGAAGAAAGGTCTTGGCTCAAAAGGTCTTGCCCAACCTGCTGAGTTCCTCTACTGTGTTGTGTGTTGCTTACCATAAAGAATGAATGCTTAGTTTCTGTGTGTTGATTTGAATGCAATTCTATTAATAAAAATTGTTGTATTACGTGCTTGTAAAGTAAATTATTTCATCCTTAGAATTAATACTGTGGTAAAATTGAACTAAGAGAAAAATGTACATTTTGACAATGAATGAACATTGTTTTATCTCCCTAATTGACTTCCTTAGAAATTAATTTCAAGAACAGAGTTGCTATTACATTGTGCATGGCAATGAGTACAGCTTTATGTTATCAACAGGTTGTGTCCTCTCAGGGAGTGTTGCCTTACTTTTTAACAAAATATAATTTTTAGAATAGCGTGGCGATGCCTGCATTTACCATTCATCATAGTTACCCCAGAGACAGCAACATTAAGCTGCCAGATTGAACAGCTGCAGGCTTTTTGGTGACAATACTTCCATAGTGCTATTTGGTGGAAAGTTCCAGGATTTTAACTATACTCTTTTTACAGTTAATTTGTGGTTTTTGTTATGGGTTTTAAAATAGTTATCCTCCTCACTTTTCTATATCCGTGCCAAACTGTTTCCCTCTGTTTTCAAAATTATTATTCTTATCAACCAAGTTTAATTGGTTTTTGTCCTGTTTATATGCATGACATGCCTTTTTTAATGGTATTGTGTTCTCTCACTCTTTAATGACTTTAAGGATTTGCATGGACCGCTGCGTCAATTTTTCCTTTCACTTCATCTCACTTCAGCCAGCTCATTCATCATCCTGCAAAAATACGGCATAAAATCCAATTTAGCATTGTAAATTTGTACTTTTTGTTTCTTCGTTTTGTTGCTTCCTAGAACTCTATCATATTGCTTTCCCTATTTATTTTATTTCTCTGATTTATGTCATTGTTCAAAGAGCAGTTTATGAATTCCGTTTTGATCACAAATACAAAGTGCGATTACGTGTGATTAAAATCTCCAATGCAAGGTTTGGTGGCACAGTGGTGCAGCTTTTAGAACAGGTCCCTTGCACTTTACAGTGACAGCGGTTCAGTCTGATCCCTCGTGCTGCTTTCATTTTGTCTGTGACCATGTGGGGTTCCTTCAGTTTTCTTCCCAGACCCTAAAGATGGCTAGAGTGGTAGGTTAATTGGCCACTGTAAATTGCCTCCTATTGTTTGGTAGATGGTAGAAACTGAGGGGTGTCAAGGAGAATGCAAGGACAATAAACTAGCATTAGTGTGTTCAAATGCTTGATAACATGGTCTCAAAGGACTCCAGGGCCTACTTTCAAACTATATGACTTCATAACTATTATTTGTCATAATAATTTTTGTGTTTCTATCAGTTTCTTGTCCAATTTCTCATCATTATTTGAGACTGAAAGACAATAACACTACTTGTATGACCCTATTTTTAAACGCTGGTGAAGTTTTAAGCAAATGTGCAGTGTCAAGTTGCTTACCTATAAAGATGCTGCAAAGAACTCGCCCAGCTCCATAGCTATATAAACAGGGAGAATAAATTTTTGACTACAATGCAATGCATTTATTTCCAGATTCCTTTATGTAACTCTTGCAGTAATAATGAGCACTGCAGAATATGCCTGTCATCTTACTTATGCTTCATTTATCAAAAGCTGCTGAATCTTTTATTTTTCAGCTGTAATTGTAGCCCACCATCTCTTAATTGGGTACTTATGTGGATTAATTGGCAGCACAAAAGGTCCATTATATTAGTATGACTTGGACAATTTGATATAGATCCTTCCCAGTTGTGTAATACCACATGTTGATTTGGTTCACATCATGCACCAAAATGTCAGTGAAGCAGGAAGTAGGTGGGAAGAGAACTTGATCTTTGACCTACGGAGGACGAGTTCATATCAAGTAGGCAAAAGCCAAAATGATAATGTGTTGAATCTGAATACTTTGAAGTAACAATTTTAAATGTAATTGTGAATATTCCCTTTTTCTGAATTTGTTCAACTGCTGCTTGAAAGCATATTTCCCTGA
Source organism: Hemitrygon akajei (assembly GCF_048418815.1). NCBI lineage: Eukaryota > Metazoa > Chordata > Chondrichthyes > Myliobatiformes > Dasyatidae > Hemitrygon > Hemitrygon akajei. The sequence goes on from NC_133133.1 coordinate 67,578,485, forward strand.
GAAGTGACAAAAGGACAAAGTATTCTCTCTGCTCCTGTGTGATGTTAGTTATTATCTTTTCCCATGCACATCATGCTGTGCCAATTGAAATGTGCTTCGGTGATATCTGTGAGAGCAGTCTTGAAGGTTGTCACTTTCACCTAATCCTTGCTGGTCAATAAAGGATAATTGATCTTGGTGGTTTGTTAATGAGTGCATGCATGCATTTTGTAATTGATGATGTAGAAAGACCTGGTGTGATTACTGGTGTGTTATTATTGCGTTGAAGTAAAGGTAAAAGATTACGGAATGCTGAAAATTAGTTTGTGCCATTATTCTAGTATTTAAAATAACATTGGCAATCATCCTAATGATGTTTTACAAAGCTCGAAATAAAATTGTGGAAGTCAATTAATCAACATTGGTTCCAAAACAGCACAAGAGGGTTTCTTCATGTGATATTACTTTATTAGAGGAATGGTGAATGTGATTAAGTATTTCTTTAAAATCACAGTGCATACAGAGAGAGTACAGAGAAGATTTACTAGAACGTTACCTGGGTTTCAGCACCTAAGTTACAGGGAAAGATTGAACAAGTTAGGTCTTTATTCTTTGGTGCGTAGAAGGTTGAGGGGGGACTTGATAGAGGTATTTAAAATTATGAGGGGGATAGATAGAGTTTACGTGGATAGGCTTTTTCCATTGAGAGTAGGGGAGATTAAAACAAGAGGACATGAGTTGAAAGTTAGGGGGCAAAAGTTTAAGGGTAACACGAGGGGGATTTCTTTACTCAGAGAGTGGTAGCTGTGCGGAACGAGCTTCCAGTAGAAGTGGTAGAGGCAGGTTCGGTATTGTCGTTTAAAGAAAAATTGGATAGGTATATGGACAGGAAAGGAACGGAGGATTATGGGCTGAGTGCGGGTCAGTGGGACTAGGTGAGAGTAAGCGTTCAGCATGGACTAGAAGGGCCGAGATGGCCTGTTTCCGTGCTGTAATTGTTATACAGTTATATGGTTATATATATGCAACCATATATAACCCTGAGATTCATTTTCTTTTGGGCATACTCAGTAAACCTATAGAATAATAACTATAACAAAATCAAAGAAAGACTGTCCAATCAGAGCTTTCAATCAGAGTGTAGAAGACAACAAACAGAGAAAATACAAAAAAAATTAATAATAATCATCAATAAATATCGAGAACATTTGATGAAGTGTCCTTGAAAGCACGTCCTTTGGTTGTGGGAACATTTCAATGATGGGGCAAGTGATGTTGAGTAAAGTCATCCCTTTGGTTCAAGAGCCTGATGGCTGAGGGGTAGTAACTGTTCCTGAACCTGGTGGTGTGGGTCCTGAGGCTCCTGTACCTTCTTCCTAATGGGAGCAGTGAGAAGGGAGCATGACCTGGGTGGTGGAGGTCCTTGATGATGGATTCTATTTTCCTGCAGCAGTCTCAATGGTTAGGAGGGCTTTACCTGTAACATTCAGAGACTCCCTCCTACCATCTGGCAAAAGGTACCAAAGCATTTGGGCTCTCACTACCAGACTGTGCAACAGTTTCTTCCCCCAAGCCATCAGACTCCTCAATACTCAGAGTCTAGACTGACATCTACATCATTTATTATTATATTGTAATTTGTCCTCTACTGTGCTTTTTGTCTCATTTATTAATTATTGTACTGCCCTGCACTGTTTTGTGCACTTTATGTAGTCCTGTGCAGGTCTGTAGTCTAGTGTAGTTTTTGTGTTGTTTTATGTAGTCTAGTGTAGCCTTGTGCTGTCTCACATAGTCTAGAGTAGTTTTGTGTTGTTTCATTTAGCACCAGGGTCCTGGAGGAACATTGTTTTAATTTTATTGTGTACTGTGCCAGCAGTTTATGGTCGAAATGACAATAAACTTGACTTTACTCGACGTGAAAAGACAACATGGGGAAGTCACAAGGACCTGTGTGCCTTCTATGACTGCCTGTGTATTTGGGAGGTCTATAATGTAGGCAAATTCCCTTCTGGATATGAATGCAGAAGTCACATTGATTCAAAATAAATGTTCCAAGCATGAAAGTTGAGTTTTTTTTCACTTGTCTATTCAGTGAAGTATCATGTGTAGCAGATTTCAGCAGTGAGATCCGGAGGCAAGATTTCTGAGAGTGATGGTGTGCCTGACTTTGACTTTGTAGGAAATGCAGGCCCCTTTGTGAGCTTGTACTTATAAGTGTGTCTTCTGCAAACATCCTGTGAAGACCTTGATGGAAAGGCAGCCCTTATGGATAGCACTCCAGCAGGAAATGTTGATTCAAGGTTACCTCCCTGTGTAACCTGGCTGAAGGAAGGTTTTTCTTAGATTTATTAGATCCGATTTTTTATAGGATTTCTTCTGGAGTTTCTGCCTGGTGTATGTTGAAGGGCACGCTTCTGCAACCACCCTGAGGATGTGGTGATTGGGATCTCCATCTTTTTGAGACATTTTTGGTAGGAAGTTGTGCAATAGTCACATTTATTGGAGCAAAACATGACTGGGAATGGACTTCGGACAATGCACTCCTATTGATGTTACATTAGTGAGCTGGATACAAAATGAACTGCACAAGGGTACCTGAAAATCTTTCACCAAAATTGCACGTTATTAAGGATTGGCATTAGCTGTCCTAAAAAATGTGCACAAACTTGTTAAAGGTTGCTTGAATGTGGTTGGTCAACATTGCATTGCAATGCTGGTATTGCTTCACAGTCAATATACGTACCTCCAAACTGAATGTGTGAAAATGCTTGATGCCTATATTAACACCAAGAGCCTGAAAGCACAATCATTTGGTGACCAAGGGTTGGAAGGTGTGGCACAGTAGTGCATTGCTTTGCAGCATCAGAAATCTCTGATTGGGGTTCAATTCCTGCTGCTGCCTGTAACAATTTTGTACTTTCTCCATGCGACTGTGTGGATTTCCTCCAGGTGCCCTGGTTCTCTCCCACATTCCAAAGATGTACGGATAGGGTTAATGAGTTATGTATATGCTTTCTTGGCATTGGAAACACTGCAATACTTGCAGGCTGTCCAGCATAGTCCTCACTGATGTGATTTCACACAAACAATGCTTTTCACTGCATGTTTGCATGTTCATTGACAAATAATCTATCTATAATTTAATCCTTAAAAGTGGTCTTATTATCTCTTCCTATAACTATTAGCCAAATAGCTTGTCTATACTTTGCAATTTATTTAACAATCCAACTTAATTTTTATTCTTGACTCAGCTGAAGCTTGGATGTAAGTATGAGCTTAAATGTGAAGTCAAATCAGCTCAACGTCATCTTCTGAGTTACTGAGTTCCAAGGTTAATTTATAAGCTAAGAATGTATAAGTTACACAACTTTCAGATTTGCTTGTTCACAGTAGCCACAAAGCAAAAAAACCCAAAGGAATCCAATTAAAGAAAAAATAATAAAAATAAAACAAAAGACCAGCACTCAAAGCACAAGAGAAAGAAGAAAAAATACAAATCATGCAAACAATAGAAGCGATCAACAGCATTCTGAACCAAAATGAGTCCTCAGATCCAAAACCCAGAGCAATCCGGAGTGGGCCCAAAGCCTCGCTTATCAGTTCATCATATTAGCCGGCGTGGAGCACAGCAGCCGGGGGAGTCTTCATAGATAGCCTCAGTGCCTTGGAGATCACCATCGTGGAGAATGAGATTTCTCTTCAGATATTATTTTCTCAACTCTGAAAGTTCTGTACCCTCTCTAGTTCTCTACACAGAGCAGGTGCAACTCATTTTACATGGGAAAATTCTGTGCCACGTGGTGGATGGTGATTAAGGCCAACTACAGAAATAAGAAAAGATGTTACCAAGAGTTAGTGGGCTGCAATGACTTCAGCAGGAAGTTTCCAATTAAATGGCAGAGTTGTCAGGCCACATATTATTTATTGGCAGCATGACAATGCACTGCCATTAAACTGCAGACATCTTTGAATAATGAAGGGCAAATGTATAATAATGTACGTTAGATTGTTTATAATGATTTGGATATTTTTCAGCCAAAGTTTCCCACTGGCATCATTCTTTAAACCCATTACCCAGCTTTGAGTCACTTATCACACTATCCCACTGAGCCCTGACTTGTAATTAGTTTTGTGCGAACTGAGGGGCATGTCATCTTCTCTGCACCCCATGATTTTTATTATTTTACCCAATAAACATGATTTTGACCAGGATTAGCTTTATATTTATTTGCATATTGATGCTAGCAAAACAGAATGTATTCCTTGCCTATAGATGATCTCAGAAGGACCTATGGGACTACAACTGTAACTCGTTGCCTCCATTATGACAATGTTTGACAAAGGGTTCGAGAGTTTGGCCCAACAGGAACAGTAAGTGGCATTATGCACTCCGTGGCCACTTTATTAGGTATACCTGTACTCCTGCTCGCTAATGCAAATCTAATCAACTAGTCATGTGGCAGCAACTCAATGCATAAAATCATGCAGAAATAATCAATAGGTTGAGTTGTTGTTTAGACAAAACATTAGAAAGAGGAAGAAATTTGACATAAGTGACTCCGACCATGGACTAATTGTTGGTGTCAGATGGGATGGTTTGAGAATCTCAGAAACTACTGACCTCCTGGGATTTTCACACACAACAATTTCTAGAGTTGAAGAGGATGGTGTGAAAAGCAAGGATAGACGTCCGGTCAGCTTCTGTTCTAGGTGTCAAAATGCCTTGTTAATGAGAAAGGTCAGAGGAGAACTGACAGAAAGGCTACAGTAACCCAAATAACTACGTGTTACAACAGTGGTGTGCGGAAGAGCATCTCTGAACACCCAACATGTCAAAACTGGAAGTGGAAGGGTTACAGCAGCAGAAGACTACAAACATACACGTGGTAGCCATTTTATTAGGTAAAGGAGGTATGTAATAAAGTGGTCACTAAGTGTAATTTAAAGTGGAGGTGTTATATTATGATTAGATAGATAGATAGATAGATAGATACTTTATTCATCCCCATGGGGAAATTCAACTTTTTTCCAATGTCCCATACACTTGTTGTAGCAAAACTAATTACATACAATACTTAACTCAGTAAAAAAAATGTGATATGCATCTAAATCACCATCTCAAAAAGCATTAATAATAGCTTTAAAAAGTTCTTAAGTCCTGGCGGTAGAATTGTAAAGCCTAATGGCATTGGGGAGTATTGACCTCTTCATCCTGTCTGAGGAGCATTGCATCGATAGTAACCTGTCGCTTAAACTGCTTCTCTGTCTCAGGATGGTGCTATGTAGAGGATGTTCAGAGTTATCCATAATTGACCGTAGCCTACTCAGCGCCCTTCGCTCAGCTACCGATGTTAAACTCTCCAGTACTTTGCCCACGACAGAGCCCGCCTTCCTTACCAGCTTATTAAGACGTGAGGCGTCCCTCTTCTTAATGCTTCCTCCCCAACACGCCACCACAAAGAAGAGGGCGCTCTCCACAACTGACCTATAGAACATCTTCAGCATCTCACTACAGACATTGAATGACGCCAACCTTCTTAGGAAGTACATTCGACTCTGTGCCTTCCTGCACAAGGCATCTGTGTTGGCAGTCCAGTCTAGCTTCTCGTCTAACTGTACTCCCAGATACTTGTAGGTCTTAACCTGCTCCACACATTCTCCATTAATGATCACTGGCTCCATATGAGGCCTAGATCTCCTAAAGTCCACTACCATCTCCTTGGTCTTGGTGATATTGAGACGCAGGTAGTTTGAGTTGCACCATATCACAAAGTCCTGTATCAGTTTCCTATACTCCTCCTCCTGTCCATTCCTGACACACCCCACTATGGCCGTGTCATCAGCGAACTTCTGCACATGGCAGGACTCTGAGTTATATTGGAAGTTATATTATGACACTATTCCTGTTGATTTTGCTGTTAAAAATCAGGAAGGTGAATTCAATACTGTCCTCTTGAATTATATGAAGATGGGATGTGGTGTTAAACATTTAGTTCTTCAAGAACATTCTATATTTAAAGTTTGATTGTGGCTGAACTGAATCTCAAATCCATCTACCTGTCTGATTTCAATCATTTGACATCATCAACTTATGTTGCTTTTGGCCTTGAAGATATTCAAATATCTCAGAAATCACAGACTTTCATGAGAGAGGTTACCAGATTTATGCTAGCTCTTTGAGTATGTGCTGTTACGAACCCCATAACTGGGTCACTTACCAGCAAAGATGGAGAGGTCCGTTGAAGTCTGATACTATTTTTAACAGTATTTATTAGTAAAAAGACACAAAAATAATATCAATGCAAACATACAGATAATATATGTTGTCAATACTAAATCTGAAAGTATGGGTATAATAATAATCAATGAGAAATAAGCTCTATCGTTGTCTAGGGGATAATGTATTGTCCGATGGAAATATAAAAGTCACTCAGTTCATGCAGGCTTCAGCCTTTGGTTTGCTGGCTTCAGCTGGGTTTGCAATTGTTGGAGAGAGAGAGATTTTGAGAAAAGAAACTTGCCGGCTTTCCTTGATCTGATCTTGATCCGTATTCGTCCTTTAGCGAGGCCGTTCCGTGGAGGACTTGTCATCCAGGCAAGGATGGACACACACACACACACAAGTCCCCACCGGTCTCATACGTTTCTCCTGGTGTGTCTGAAGGAGTTGTTCCCCAGACCCTCTTTTATCCTTAGTCACGGGGTCTCAGATGTCAATCAGGTTGGGATGATGCAATCCCTCAACCAGCCCACTCTGGTCATCCCCTGAGGGCTTCAATGAATAGTACAGTACTCAATACACAATTCCGTCTCCAAGAGACAATGGCCGTTATCCGTGGCTTTGTCTTGCTGAGGGGCCAGGACACAGTCCAAAACCTTGAGGATTCTCTCTCATTTCCTGGGTCCAAGACCTGAATTAATAGCGATCTTGCGATTCTCAAGAAGGAGGGGGCGACTTTGTACCCTTCGGCCCCTCAGAGTTGTGGCACATTCGTAACACCCTCTTCCTTCAAAGCTTTTTTACCATCGGTAAAAATGAATTAATACAGAGTCTTACAGGAGTTCAGAATCTAACACAATACAAAAGAGTTTTTTTTTCACTACAGAGTAATACAGTTATACATTCCATTCAGCATCTAAACAGCTAATGATTACATTGTCACTTCCTTTAATATTTTAACGTTTTGTACCTTAATAAATTCTTGTAGCATCAGACTCCAATTTAATAACTACCTATTTTTATTCCTTTTCTTCAGCAAACAAAAACTAAAGAGTTGTGATCTTAGCTTACGTGTATACTACAAAAGTTCATGCAAATACTAATCTTTATGTTACTTTCAAACTTAACAGTCAATCTTCCATGGGGTTGTCTTTATTATTCACATGCTTTGTCGAAATCCCTTAAAACCGGATCCTGTTATTTAAAATGGCATCCCATCAACCCTTGCCCCGTTTCCAGTTAAGCTTGTGCACCAGTGTGGAATAGGCTTTTGCCTGCTCCTTTCATAGGAGTTATTTTATCAACAATGTGTTCCAAACTTAGACCATTTTCCGAATTTCCACACAATTCTTTAATTTTAAGCAAGTTGTTGGTTTTATCTTCAGGACCCTTCATGTTATTAGTTTTCAGTTTAAACTCTTGGTCCAAACAGCATTTCAAATTCTGCCTTTTCACAGCACACTCTTGAATAACAATAGCGTGTGAGGCACCTTTACATTCCAAATCAACCTGTAATTGATTCGCAGGCACCGTGTTACCAAGCCATTGTCTCTGCAGCCTGGTTGCTGCTTCTGACATCAATCCAGACTTTAAATTTTCTTCATTCAATTTAGGAACTACACTTTTCCCTTTTCCTTCAATAATAATATTCACCTCACCACCTTTTATCTCTTCACTAACTTTTAACACACCTTCGAACACGAACAACTGGGAATTCTCACTTCCCATTATTACCAAGGTTAACCCTTTCTTCACTGAACCAAGTCCATCTGACCCACAAGGACTGCATTCCTTTTCAACTGAATCAATTACCTGAGACTTTTTCTGAGCTCCATTACTAGGTTCAGTACCACGTGCATCCACATCTTGAACACACTCAAGCGGGACATTTGCCCCTTCCAGGCTTTCAATACCCGTACCCTTTTCAAATTCTAAATTCCCCTGATCCTCCCAGTTACTCTCTGGGCAACTCACTTCCGGAGTAAACTCAACCCCGCGGGCTGAAACAACCTCATCTGCCAACCCAGCAGACTTCTTCAAGGTAATGGCATCCTTTTCATCTAGGACTGCCCTCATTTCATTATCGGGGACACCTTTAGAATTTTCAACTTCTTCAAACAGTTCTGCCAAACCAGACAGATCATCCATGTCCAACCCTGGACCTTTTAACAGCCTTATCTGTTTCTCATCTTTACTCCGTGCCTCTATAAATTTCCTCCTCGCTAAGGGCAGGTCTACCTCCTCTCCCTTACTCTCTTTCACTTTCCTATTCTCCGTTTTACCACCCTCTAAACCCTCTTGGTACAGGGTCGGTAAAAACGTCTCGGCCAAATCGATACTGGCCTGATTTAAACTGGTCTCGTTCTCAGCTGCCTTTCTCGACATGCTGCGAGTAACCGTGCATGCGGGATAGATCTTGGAATCTAGGGGCGGGACCTCAACACTCATAGGCCTGCTCATCAGCTTCATTGCTGACCAAACCTGACCACCGGCTAAATCGTTACCAAGAAGGACGTCCACGTCAGTTCTCGGGAATTCTGATCGCACCCCTATTTCAACTGGTCCAGATACCAGCTCACAATTTATAATGATCCTATGCAAGGGCACCGCTTCTGTCCCTTTTCCTATGCCTCTCAAAGCTACCATTCCAGTCTTGCGACCAAAATCCAGTTCCTTACTGCTAATCAATGACAGTTCAGCTCCCGTGTCTCTCCAGATCCGCACTGGAACTGGTGTGTCTTCCTCTTTCACAGACACGGTTCCTTCTGAAATACATTTCTCAGACCCTTCTCATACTCTGTCTACCTGGGGCTCTCTCGTCGATTTACTGATCACCACAGCACATCCTATAGGGACTGCTGCTTTCCATTTTCCTGTCTCCTTCCTCGGAACAAGGCACTTAGATGCAATATGACCCACCTTTCCACAATTAAAACAGGTCAAGTCAGGACCCCTCCTGCCGTCTTGCCTCTCCTCCTCAATTTTACCACTAGCTCCCAGCGGGATCTCTGCCTCAGCCGGCGGGCTTTCTCTACCGTTCCCACAGTCTCTCTGGTAACTTTTATTCGAGGAAAACTTTGTCTTGTGGGTTAGGGCATATTCATCTGCGAACCTAGCAAGTTCGGGGATGGACTTATTCGGCTTCTCATTTAAATACATCTGGATATCATCCGAAACACAACCTTTAAATTCCTCAATCAGAATTAACTCCCTGAGACGCCAGAAATCTCCTTCCACTATTTCTGCTGCACACCAACGATCCAAGAGCACACCCTTCTCATAGGCAAACTCTGTATACATCGGATTCCACCCTTTCTTTAAATTTCTGAACTTTTGTCTATAGGCCTCCAGTACCAATTCGTAGGTCCGAAGAATGGCCTTCTTTACTTTCTCATAATTCTCAGACTCCTCCATAGACAATGCCACATATGCCCGTTTTGCCTTCCCTTTTAACACACTTTGTAACAACGACACCCACTGATCTCTGGGCCACTTCTGATTCACTGCCACCTTTTCAAAATGCAAGAAATAACTATCAACATCCGTCTCTTCGAACGGAGGTACTAACCTAAACTCCCTACTAACATAAAACCGCTCCTCTTGGTCTGACCCTTGAGCTCTTCGCTCTTGCCTTAACTTCTCCATGTCCAGCTCATGCTGTCTCTGTTTCTCCTTCTCCCTTTCCTCTGCTTCCAGCTCTTTTCACCTAATTTCATGCTCCTCTGCTTCTCTGCTCTGTCCTGCTCTTTTTCCTTTTCGGCTGCTTCCAGCTGTTTTAACTTAATTTCATGTTCCAACCTTAATTTCTCCAACTCTAACTGAGCCGTCCCACTAGCTGGTGCCTTTTCAGGGATATTTTCCAATGCCTCAGCTGAAAACACATTCTTCACAATATAGTACTGAGTTATGGCCCTCCACACCTCCCGCATTTTTATCGACAACCTCACCTCTGCAAGGTTTAGTCCTTTCACAATATTTATCAAGTCCGACTTTGTGGCCGCCTCTAGCGCCTCCAGAGTCGGGTTTTCTATAAATTCATCCACGTCCATCTTTGCTGGTTTCCCGTCTGGCTACCCGCGCAACCAGACCCACGTTTGGACTTAAGCCCGATTCACTGGCCCTCCAATTTGGTATCAAATCTCGAGACCAGGCCCCCACTTTGTTACAAACCCCATAACTGGGTCACTTACCAGCAAAGATGGAGAGGTCCGTTGAAGTCTGATACTATTTTTAACAGTATTTATTAGTAAAAAGACACAAAAATAATATCAATGCAAACATACAGATAATATACGTCATCAATACTAAATCTGAAAGTACGGGTATAATAATAATCAATGAGAAATAAGCTCTATCGTTGTCTGGGGGATAATGTATTGTCCGATGGAAATATAAAAGTCACTCAGTTCATGCAGGCTTCAGCCTTTGGTTTGCTGGCTTCAGCTGGGTTTGCAATTGTTGGAGAGAGAGAGATTTTGAGAAAAGAAACTTGCCAGCTTTCCTTGATCTGATCTTGATCCGTATTCATCCTTTAGCGAGGCCGTTCCATGGAGGATTTGTCATCCAGGCAAGGATGGACACACACACACAAGTCCCCACTGGTCTCATACGTTTCTCCTGGTGTGTCTGAAGGAGTTGTTCCCCAGACAACTTTTATCCTTAGTCACGGGGTCTCAGAAGTCAATCAGGTTGGGATGATGCAATCCCTCAACCAGCCCACTCTGGTCATCCCCTGAGGGCTTCAATGAATAGTACAGTACACAATACACAATTCCATCTCCAAGAGACAATGGCCGTTATCCGTGGCTTTGTCTTGCTGAGGGGCCAGGACACATTCCAAAACCTTGAGGATTCTCTCTCATTTCCTGGGTCCAAGACCTAAATTAATAGCGATCTTGCGATTCTCAAGAAGGAGGGGGCGACTTTGTACCCTTCGGCCCTTCAGAGTTGTGGCACATTCGTAACAGTGCTTCCTGTTTTAACAACTGAAGAATGCAGTTCTGGTTTAAGGTTCTATTCTGGATTCTACTGTCAAAGAGGGACAAGTTTCTGTTAACATTAAAACTGTGCAATGTTGATACTATACAATAGGATTTCAATGCATTTTGTGAGTCATGAAAATTCCGTAATTCTGTGTGAATTGCACAAATTATGAAGTTAAATATGGCTTTCTTGTGCATGTAGCACAATTGATATTTCTGTTGCAAATGGAGTGATGAATGATCATTAATACAAGGCTCCTTTGAAGTGTTTTGTTGTACTGTAAGCTGAGCTGTTTACAGGGCCAGTCACCTGCCTGACACTTCGACAATATTTGGCCATTCAGTATTGTGCATATCGAGTGAATAATTCAAAATCTGTCCTTTATAGAATGGAGATAATGATGACTGAAAACCCCATGTAACTTGGAAGCATTACTTCCAAAGGTAGGATTGTCTCTGAAATGTGCTTGGTCCACATTATTTTACATTAAAAATATGAAAGTCAATCAATAAAGAAGGTTGACTAGTCTATTAAACTAATTCAACTTCCACTTCTGGCATCACTTACAATGATTTAATTCACACATCACAAATAAGTAGTTGACCTTTCACTGAGAAAAACATTTAAAAATTATGTGTGAAGAAGAATGCTGACCTACCCCTTTGATTGCTTCAACTTTTTAATGGTTATGGCTGATTGCAGATTCACCTTAAGAACTCCCGCTATATTGAGAAGAGATTAGCCCGAGTAAAGAGCCTGGCATAACATATGTGGTGTTAGGAAATGTATCTCTAATGTCCCTGCATCTCTTAGTTGGAGGGAATATCAGAGATTCAAAGTCAAAATACATTTATTATTAAGGAATGTATAAATTATACAACCCTGAGATTTGTTTTCTTACAGGTGGCTGCAAAGCAAGAAACCCAAAACAACCCAATTGCGATAAAAGACCAATCCCCAAACCGCACAGAGAAAGAGAAAAATAACATAAGTCATGCAGACAATAGAAGCGAGCAACAACAACAGAATCAGAATCAGGTTTATTATCACCGACACGTGATGTGAAATTTGTTAGCAGCAGCAGTTCAATGCAATACATAATCCAGAAGAGAGAAAAAAAATTACAAATAAAATAAGAATTATAATAATAATAATAAATAAACAAGTAAATCAATTACAGTGTACGGGAGTCCCCTGCTTTACGGAAGTTCGCTTTACGCCACTTCGCTTTTACGAAAGACCTACATTAGTACCTGTTTTCGCTAACTAAAATAAATCCAAAGAGGATTTCCACTGTTATGAAAAAAGGCGCCCACTTTAAACTTGTGTTTGCCCCGAGAAAGACTGCCATGACCGTGAAGCCTTGCGTGGGCATGCGTGTATGTGCCGATTTTTTCCTACAAATTGGTTTTGGCTAAACCTTCCCGATTCTGGTAAGTGAAGCTACACTTTAGATACATTATTTCTACTTTATATAGGCTGTGTATTTATCATATCATTCCTGCTTTTAATATATGTTAGTGTTATTTTAGATTTTATGTGCTATATGGTATGATTTGGTAGGTTATTTTTTTTGGGTCTGGTAATGCTCAAAGAATTTTCCGGTATAAATTAATGGTAATTGCTTCTTCGCTTTACGCCATTTTAGCTTATGAAAGATTTCATAGGAACTCTCTACTTTCAGATAGTGCGGGAAATCTGTACGTATATTGAATAGATTAAAAAACATGCAAAAAATACTGTATATTAAAAATAGTGAGGTAGTGTCTAAGGATTCAATGTCCATTTAGGAATCAGATGGCAGAGGGGAAGAAGCTGTTCCTGAATCGCTAAGTGTGTGCCTTCAGGCTTCTGTACCTGCTACCTGATGGTAACAGTGAGAAAAGGGCATACACTGGGTGCTGAAGGTCCTTAATAATGGATGCTGCCTTTCTGAGACACTGGTTCCTGAAGATCTCCTGGGTACTTTGTAGGCTGGTACCCAAAATGGAGCTGAGCAGATTTACAACCCTATGCAGCTTCTTTCAGTCCTGTGCAGTAGACCCTCCATACCTGATAGTGAGGCAGCCTGTCAGAATGCTCTCCACAGTACCACTATAGAAGCTTTTGAGTGTATTTGTTGACATGCCAAATCTCTTCAAACTCCTAATGAAGTATAGTCACTGTTTTACCTTCTTTATAGCTACATCGATATGTTGGGCCCAGGTTAGATATTTAGAGATCTTGACCCCCAGGAACTTGCAACTGCTCACTTTCTCCACTTCTGATCGCTCTATGAGGATTAGTATGCGTTCCTTCGTTTTACCCTTCCTGAAGTCCACAATCAATTCTTTCATCTTACTGACATTGAGTGCCAGGTTGTTGCTGCGGCACCACTCCACTAGTTGGCATATCTCACTCCTGTACACCCTCTAATCACCACCTGAGATTCTACCAACAATGGTTATATTGTCAGCAAATTTATAGATAGTATTTGAGCTATGCCTAGCCACACAGTTCTGTGTATATGGAGAGTAGAACAGTGGACTAAGCACACACCCCTGAGGTGCACCAGTGTTGACTGTCAGTGAGGAGGATATGTTATCACCAATCCACGCAGATTGTGGTCTTCCGGTTAGGAAGTCAATTGCAGAGGGAGGTAGAGAGGCTCAGGTTCTGCAACTTCTCATTCAGGATTGTGGGAATGATGGTATTAAATGCTGAGCTATAGTCGATGAACAGAATCCTGACATAGCTGACTGCGTTGTCCAGGTGGTCTAAAGCCATGTGGAGAGCCATTGAGATTGCATCTGCTGTTGACTTATTGTGGCGGTAGACAAATTGCAATGGGTCCAGGTCCTTGCTAAGGCAGGAGTTCAGTCTAATCATGACCAACCTTTCAAAACATTTCATCACTGTTGATGTGAAAGCTTCCGGGCGATAGTCATTAAGGCAGCCCACATTATTCTTCATAGGCACTGATTGCCTTTTTGAAGCAAGTGGGAACTTCTGCCCGTAGCAGGGAGAGGTTGAAAATGTCCTTGAATACTCCCGCTACTTGGTTGGCACAGGTTTTCAGAGCCTTACCAGGTACTCCATCTGGACCTTCTGCCTTGCATTCTGAACCCAATTGAGTCCTTAGATTTAAATCCCCAGAGCAGCTCAGAGTAGGACCAAAGCCTCAGTATTCAGTTCATCATATTAGCTGGGCTAATCACCGCAAAGTTCACAGACACGAAGCACAGCAACTAGGAAAAGTCTCACGGTCTCAGCATCACGGAAAGAGGAGCTCCCAGTCTATCTGGGTCAGCGATTAAATTGTCTGAACAGCTCCTATTAGGATCCAGACTCCACTGTGGTGACTTGCTTTGGACCTAGGACACACTGCCCAGCAAATCGCTCTGGGCCTTGATTTTGTTGCCAAAGAAGCTGTTCTTGACATCTCCAAATTGGCTTAGCGCTTAAAGCGATCCACCCTTGCACCTGGGTTACTTGGACAGTCATCAGAGCTCCTCTGCCTTGTCTTCTCCTCTCTGAATTGTTTATTCCAACCAGCATGGTCCAGCTCCAAGTGCCTCAGTTTTGCAGCACATCAGCAGGGCACATCTTTAAAGTTCACTTTGCCTTCGCTCAGCTCTTCATTGTTTAGTATTCAAAGTATTCAATGTATTCCTCATGTTTATTTCCTTTAAACAAAACTTTGATTTCCATGAGTTCATTATAATTTCCATTTAGTAAGTGATAACATTTTCAAAGAACAAGTACATTACACCATTCAAAACTATCTTTGTTATACCTGTGTATTGCATTTAACGGGTTAAAATTTGAATGGTATGAAGAAAATATTTTAATTAATATAATTCTCAGACCATTAAGATTAAGTTATAATGAAACAAATTAATCACTCTCTATTTCTCCTTAAATGGTAATCTTCCATCTTGTCTTGCAAACATTTTACCTACAGAGTTCCCTTCACTACACTCCTCCAGGTTGATAAATGCTTCTCTCCTATATCTGTAGTTCTGCAGAAGGCCTTGATAGGTGGCCACAAGCAATTCTAGATATGGAAGGCCAGGCAAGCAGCTACGCCATGTTGGGCAGAGAAGCTGCATGTTGGGTAGTTACTGTGTGGCATTGCCAGAGAATGGAGGAGGAGCACTGACCTCTTACAGTGCTCCCTGTCTCAGTAATTCCATTGGAACTTTCCTAGACATCCAGTGGGTTGTACAGTTGGTATGACCCTACTCATACAGCTGCTGTTAATCCCTCCAGATCTGTATCAACTCAGATGATAACCTCCTTTGAGACAATAAACCTGGTGACAACCCTGGTGGCAACAATATGCTGTTGGCTAATAATGATATGCTCCTTAAAAATAGAAGTCTGCACCTGGATGCCAGAAGCCATTTTTCCACTTCCCACTGGTTCTCTGGCAATGACCTTGTAAAAGATTTACCAGTAGCTCTTCCAGACTGCAGTCCCTTGACTGATATGGTGCAGTTGACAGCTCTGCCTCTCATGCCTAAAGATCTTGTAATCATCCATGATACTCATCTCAAAGACTGATTGATTAGCTTCTGTTTCAGCATCAGTGGAGGCAGAGAAAAGCTCACCATGCTCTTGTTTACATCACTATTGTTAGAATCATCATGATACACAACATGGAAACAAGTCCTTCTGCTCACCAAGCCTGCATCAACCATCAATCCTATTTTATTCTCTCCACTTTCCCATCAGCTACTGCCAGATTCTACCACTCACCGGGTCAATTTACAGTGGTCAATTAACCTATCAGGATGGATACACGCTATTTCCAGGATGGCTGTTTATTATTGTTTTCAATGTAAAGTCGGGCATGGACCCTTTCATTGGCATCTCACTGATGCTACTAGATAAGCTTGACAATGCATTAAGCATATTGGGATGCGCTGCTCAAAATGGGTGACACTCACCCTTGGAAACACCCAGCATCTGTGGAAAGATAAACAGTTAAGCAGTTAATGTTTAGGTCCCAGACCCTTGTCAGAACTAGATGAAAAGCATCTCATTACTTTTTAGTAGTAGAGAAGGCGGGGAGGGATAGTTTGAACGATGCAAAAGTCTCTGAGAGGATGAGGCCATTTGAGGTAATATGGTGGCTAGAGCGGCAGTAAGAAGTACAGAATGCTTCTTTGTCCGTCTCAGTAATTGTTAGTAGCAAGTCTGTGTGAAATTCTAGCAGGTTAGGCTATACTCACAGAAAAGGAAGACCATAAAGGCGGAAATGATTGTTTTTGACCACAGACAAAGAGAGTGAGTGAGTTACATAAGGTTGGAGAATTCTAAATTGAGTTCAGAAGCTTGCCAATTGCCCACATAGAAGAAGGGGTGTCATTTCTTAAGTCTGCAATAGTGCAGGCAACCACATACAGGGCAATGTGGCACTGGGATGGGTAATTGCTGCCCCTTTCCTGAGCTGCATCTCCGGTAGCCATATCAACTCAGACAGAAAATACGTTTTCAACAGGGACTTATTGAAATAGTTCCATTAAAAGATGGATTTCCAGTGTTAATTAATAATTGAATGAGATGGCAGGTTCACAGTACTGAGCCACAAGTCATCCTGTAAGTCACCGAAGTAAACAAACAGTGTGTTGATATTTTTAAGTGGATACAAACAAAGGCAGTGTCCAGTCTGCCACAGCATTAAGAAGTGTGGAATCAGAACATGTATTTTGAAGCAACTAAATATTCAGTCTTTTGAAATGCTCAGCCATTGGAATTCCCCTAGGTTTTTAAAATGTTATTTAATATTTGCACCATAGTTTGTTCACATTACTGCCAAGTGAAATAAATGGAAGAAAGGTCACATTTTATGTCCAACGACAGATAAGGATTATTCTGCCTGTAGTTGAGGATTTGACCTTGAATGTAAGGTCATTCTGTTGTTCCAACAACTGCATTATGAACGTACAATGGTGATAGAAAGTTTGTGAACCCTGTAGAATTTTCTCTACTTCTGTATTGATATGACCTAAATGTGATCACATCTTCAGGTAAGTCCTAAAACTCGATAAAGAGAACCCAATGAAATAAATAACACAAAAACATTATACTTGATCATTTAT
This sequence comes from Hemitrygon akajei, assembly GCF_048418815.1. NCBI lineage: Eukaryota > Metazoa > Chordata > Chondrichthyes > Myliobatiformes > Dasyatidae > Hemitrygon > Hemitrygon akajei. Next base: position 67,595,753 of record NC_133133.1, read on the forward strand.
TTATTGAGAAAGATTTTCCAATATTACATGTATTTGTTGGAAAAAAAATGTGAATCTTTGCTTTCAGTAACTGGTGTGACTGCCTTGTACAGTAATAACTTCAACCAAACATTTCCAGTAACCGTCGATCAGTCCTGCATGTTAGCTTGGAGGAATTTTAGGCCATTCCTCCTTACAAAACTGCTTCAACTCTGGGATGTTGGTGGGCTTCCTTCCATGAACTGCTTGCTTCAGGTCCTTTCACAACATTTCTATAGGATTAAGGGCAGGACCTTGACTTGGCCATTCCAAAACACAAATTTTCTTCTTTTTAAACCACACTGTTGTTGATTTACTCTTCTATTTCGGATCATTGTCAGGTTGCATCATCTAAACTTCAGGTGATGAACTGCTATCTTGACATTCCTCTGTAAAATGTCTTGATACAATTTTGACTCATTGCTCCCTCAACGACTGTAAGCTGCCCAAACCATGAGGCAGAAAAGCAGCTCCAAGCCATACTTCACAGTTCACAGTTGGGATGAGGTTTTGGTGTTGGTGTGCAGTGCCCTTTTTCCTCCAAACATTTCAATGTGCATTTTTGCCAAAACGTTCAACTTTTCTCTCCTCGGTCCATGGAATGTTGCCCCAGAAGTGTTGTAGAACATGCAGGTGGTCTTTTGCTAACTTGGGACATGCAGCAATGTTTTTTTCTCTGGAGAGCAGTGGTTTCCTCCATGAACACCATTCTTGTTCAGTGATTTCCTTATAGTGGACACATGAACAGAGACTTTAGCCAGTTGTAGAGATTTCTGCAGCTCTTTTGCAGTTACCTTTGGGTTATTTTTCAACTCTTTCAGCATTGCACTTTGTGCTCTTGGTGTGTAAGTGTACACTCTTATCAGCTGAATGCATTACTTTCTACTCTGTGCATTTTGTGTTATGTTACTCCTAGGGAGAGTAGCAACAGTACTGAGTTTCCTCCATTTGTAGATAATTTCTCTTACTGTGGTCTGATGAACACTCAAGTCTTTAGAAATGCTTTTGTAGCCTTTTCTAGCATCATGCATCTCTACAATTCTTCTCCTAAAGTGCTCTGAAAGTTTTGATCGAGGCATGGTGCACATAAACAGATTGTTCTTGAGAAAAGTAGGGTCTGTCAGTAATTTGTCTTTGTGAGTCTTTCTTATAGGGCCAGGCACCTCTACAACCCACACATCGAATCTCATCTCATTGATTGGAACACCTGACTCCAAATAGCTTTTGTAGTTGTATTACCCCAGAGTTTCAAATACTTTTTCCAACTAATACATGTAATATTGGAATTTTTTTCTCAATAAATAAATGAACTAGTATAATGTTTTTGCGTAATTTATTCAATTGGATTCTTTTCATCTAGTTTTAGGACTTACATAAAGATCTGATCACATTTTAATTTGTATTTATGCAAAAATAGAGAAAATTCTACAGGATTCACAAATTTTCTAGCACCACTGTAAGTCTGGAATTATGTGATTGTTATAAACTGCAGCCACCATCCTTTATATTTCATTGCCGATTCTTTGACTGTCTACCAGTTAATTATCTCACCAGTTTAAGATATCAGTTTGTTAAAACCACAATATTTTGTCTCCATTTAGAAGAATTTCTCATGAACAATAACTTGCCTTATTCATTGTCTACAGCACACCTCGAACGTTAGTGCTGTGCAATGAATGCTATCTGCAACGTGTAAGGCAGGAGACAAGCTTTTGTTTGATTGAGATCATAACCAAAATTGCTATGTAATTAGATGAAATAGTGGTTTTAACATGAAATACAACATATTATCTGTGGGGTGCAAAATGATCAGTTTATGATTTTAGACATTTTTTTTCAGGGAAATATAAAGTTTCTAAATTTTAGTAATTCATTTTTGAATTGTTCTCTTGTAATTTATTTTGACCAGATTAGACATTTCATATTGACTCAGGTAAATGAACAAAAATTGCAGACAAAGACATAGAACTCACCTGTACTTTGTGAGAGAGAATTACTCTTCCTTTGTACCTTTTAAAAGAAGTTAGGAATGCAGTCACTACAGTAAATCTCCAGTTGTTCAGAAATCCAAATGGTTCAGCATCAGCTCCTTTTAACTAACTGTGTTTAATTTCCAGTGTTTCCTTTAAATTAATTGGGGTCCTAATTCCTGCATTAACTCTAAACACATGGAGCCCTGTTTCCCAAGCTTCCATTAAACTCACTGGGTTTGATTTCCAAAGCTCTTTTTTAACATCCTGTGGTCCCAATACCTACATCTCTTAAATACAATGAGGCTCTGCATCCCATGCTCCCTTTATACTCACCAGGATCCCTGCAAAATATTTTATACCGCTGTGCAACATTAAAAAGACCAGGAATAGAAGTATTATAGTGTATTAATAGGAGCTCTATCTGGTAGTCTGGAAATTAGATCAGGCTGAGATCACTAATTCCAAATGGTATGCGAGTTTTCCTGCATTACTTAAAAAGGTGCATTAATGTGGCTTCTTTCATGTTCATTTCAAAATATCCTGAAGGCATTTATAGCCTGCAATATCCCCTTTTCTGATGTTCAGTTCAGGTTTTGCCAGATCCACTTGGCTTCAGAGTTCATGTTGGCCTTGTTTGAAAAGTGGACAGAAGTACTGAATTCCAGTGAGAGTGAAAGTTACTGCCATTGGTTCCAAGTGGTATTTGGATGAAAGGGGCATCAAAGAATCTTCATATAGTTGAACTCATTGGGAATTAAAAGGAAACGGCAGCTGTTTTGCCTGATAACAAGGGCACATTGGTGCAGTTAGTAGAGCTGCTTCTTTACAGCGATCTGAGTTCAATCTTGACCGAGTGCTATCTATGTGGAGTTTGCATAGAGGTTAGAACAGTATATTACAGGCCCTTCGGCCCACAATGTTGTGCTGACCATGTAACCTACTCTAGAGACTGCCTAGAATTACCCTACCACATAGCCCTCGATGTTCCTAAGTTCCATGTACCTATCTAAGAATCTCTTAAAAGACCCTATTGTATCCACCTCCACCACCATCGCCGGCAGTGCATACCACACACCCATCACTCTCTATGTGGAAAATTTACCTCTGACATCCCCCTTGTACCTGCTTCCAAGCTCCTTAAAACTGTGCCCCCTCATGTTAGCCATTTCAGTCCTGAGAAAAAGCCTCTGGCTATCCACATGATCAATGCCTCTCATCATCTTATACACCTCTATCAGGTCTCCTCTCATCCTCTGTCGCTCCAAGGAGAAAAGACAAAGTTCACTCAACCTATTTTCATATGGCATGCTCTCCAATCCAGGCAACATTCTTGTAAATCTCCTATGCAATTTTTTTATAGTATCCACATCCTTCCTGTAGTGAGATGACCTGAACTGGACACAGTACTCCAAGTGGGGTCTAAGATCTTAGATATGTGTAATGTTACCTCATGGCTCTTGAACTCATTCGCACGGTGGATGAAGGTCAACACACCATATGCCTTCCTAACAACACTGTCAACCTGTGCAATAGCTTTGAGTGTCCTAGGGACATGGAGCCCAAGATAGCTCTGATCTTCCACACTGGCAAGAGTCTTGCAATTAATACTATATTCTGTCTTTCAATTAGACCTACCATTTGCCTACTGTCCTTGTGACGATGTGGGCTTCCTCCCACTTCCCAAAGGAATACACTTGATATGTTAATTGGTTACTCTAAATTGCCCCTAGAATGCTTGGTGGTTGCACAGGAGTGGTGGAATGAAGGGCTTGTTTCTGTGCTGCATCCATGACTATATATTTGAAGTTATTGGTGATTGGTTAATTGTAGTCACATGTCCTGGAATATAGTGAAACATTTTGTTTTCAATGCCATCCATTCAGGTAATTTCAAATCATAAGTACATCAAAGTAAAATTTATTATCAGAGTACCTACATGTCACCACATACAACCCTACCTTTTTCCTGCAGGCATACTCACTAAATTTACAGAATAGTAATTATAAATAGGATCAATGAAAGAGCAAAATTACAGCAAACTGTGCAAATGCAAATATAAATAATTAGCAATAAATTACGAGAGCATGAAATAGCAAGACAAGGCGTCCTTAAAGGGAGATAATTGGTTCTGGGAACATTCTAATAGAGGTGTAGTTATCCTCTTTTGCTCAGGAGCCTGATGCTCGAGGGGTAGTAACTGTTCCTGAACCTGCTGGTGTGTGTTCCTAAGGCACTTGTACTTTCTACCTGATGGCAGCAGTGAGAAAACAGCATGGCCTGGGTGCTGAGAACCTTTGATGATGGGTGCTGCTTTCCAAGAGACCATTTTGTGTAGTATGCTCAATGATGGAAAGGGTTTTACTTGCGATGTAGTGGGCCAAATCCACTTCCTTTTTTCAGATTTTCTGCTCAATAGTGTTCCCATGCCAGGCGACAATACAGCCAGTCAGTACAATTTCCACTACATAGTATGGAAGTTTGTCAATGTTTTAGATGGCATGCTGAATCTCATAGTGTCGCAGTGTCCTTTGGAGGTGTGGATTACTCTGATCACATACATCGCTTAGGTTGTGATTGGTTAGTTCAGAAACTGCTTTTCCCATTGGTGTCCAGTTTTGAATATCCTGGGTATAAAATAGCACTTGGAAGGGGCTTTCTCTTCCTTTGTTTAGGGCAAATGGTGCACATAACCATTGGGGAGGTTTTTTCTGCACATGCTTTTAAGTGATTATGTTCGTTGAATGTATGTTTGTTGAATATTCAGCTTTGTCGTTTCTGTAACTTAGGGAACAGGAATGTTTGGTCAAGTTTTTACTGCTTGTAAATAAATGATTAATATATTTATTCACAGTCAGATTTTCTGTCTCACTTGCCAGAACCACAAACCTGATTCGACATTGCATTTTGGTGCTGCGAGTATGATGTGACTATTTGAGCAGAGACGCATTTCTTCAAAAGGTTAATTAAAGAATAGGACCCAACCCACCCCCTTCCCCTGTATGAGAGATGCAGAGTCCCCGGGTGGACAGGTAACAGTGTAGACTTTGGAAGTTTCGCTAACCTACGGATGGGTTATGGAATGCTGGTCGATTGGTCAGACCAGTTAGAGTTCACCGGGTTTGAAATGGGGCACCACATTGTTTCCATACTTAAATCACTGGGAGAAAGGGTAGCCAGCTGTATACTTCCTGGCTGTTTGCAGTGATTGTAGGATATCAGTATAAAACGATAGTGAATCTTGGGAATGAGGTGAAAGACATAAGTCAGTGCTATATTATTCTGGGTGGATTGCTGTTGATGGCTCAGACTAGGGTTACAAAGTCAGAGGTTAAGAATATAAAGATAGCTTGTCAGCTACCGAAGGTACAGCGATTGGATGCTGCGTACCAAGCTGGTTGGCAGCCTGACCCTGTTACGGGGATTCTGGCTGGAAAGTGAAAATGAGGGAGGGGGGTAGTGTGGACCTCTCACATGAATCCTCGAAATCATCACCCTCTCCCCTGCGTATTCGAAACAGTACAGGCCAGTCCATTGTTCAAGTGGTCTCACACCTGCCATGGGGGGCATCGGCCCATGGCTTCTTCCCCTCAGGAGGGTGAGGTGAAGGAGTTCAGGAATGTGTGGGGGATGGTGCAATGGGCTTCTTTGAGACAACAGAGGTCAGGGAGTTTTCTGCTAAGGAATTAGCAAAGTTAGGGGATAGGTAGAGACAAAAACCTGGAGAGTCTTTGGCCATGTGGTCACTAGGGATATGGGATGAAGGGAGTATTGGAGTGAGCCTATCTAATAAAAAGATAGGTATTTCAAGAGGCCTATCATCCCAACAGGTGATCAATAATGCCCGGAGAACATTGCTTGCTTCTCCTGAGCATAATGCATCACTATGTTATCAAGTAATGGCAACAGTTAACTTCAAGTGTCCTTCCTGTACTGAATGGAATTTAAAACCCCAAGTGGAATGGAGCACAGTAGAGGAGGGTACTAAAGTTCTACACCAGTGGGCTTTTATCACAGAATTACACAGCGATAGTGCTAACCTGCCAGAGAATGTTGAAAAGGAAGTCTGGTTATGGCACCAGCTTTCCGAGTAAAGGGAGTAGTGTTGTCTTGAATGGCTCCAGCTGTTGGTTATCCTACAAGCACAACGATTCAATTATTACAAGGTTTAAAGTATGTAGAATAGGGTGTGTGTATCTAGGTATGGAAGAAGTTAGATAACAGACAGAGAGTGGGGAATCCTGTATATACTGTAAAGAAATGTTTCTAGTGTTGCTCGAAGCTGGGGTCCCGGAGGAGCAGGTAAATGGTGTTCCCACTCCCACACTCCCACAAAGTACAGGAACTACTGTCCGGCAAAGCAAGAAACTGAGGCTGTTGAGGGGGAAGAGTCACTCTTCAATCCCTCTGCAGATAAGGGCTCCTTTTGTCCTCTGCCAGATTCCTTGCATTCTTTTCAGGTTTCCCTATATCCCATGCTGGCAGCATCTCAAAGGGCTGTGGCTGACCTTCACCAGCACTGAGAATCGTGGAGTGGTTAAAACCTTTGTGCCTCATTGTTGTAGGGAGGGAGGGAGTCATGTGACTTGTGCCCCTTTTTCCTGTAAATATTATGAATGATTTGAACATGGAAAAATGTGAGGTGGCCACATGCGTCAGTTTGCTTTTGCATGCGTGCGTGCTTGCGCGTGTGTGCGGACTTTGACTTTAAGAGACACTGTGAATGTGTTGGGCCCCACCCAGTTGCTTTTTCTTCTTAGTTGTTCTCTGATAAGTGTGTTATTACTCTGTGAGAATTAACTGTCTGATTTAAGTTTTTGCAGTTCCATACCAAGCTTTAAAGAAGAGGAATATAGCCTGGGCTTTGTGTTTTGTGTTCAAATCTGTTCCTTTGTTTCTTCTGCTTTTTTTAGTCAGTTACTTTATTTCTTGCTTTTAAAATCTGTTAGGTGCTAATTTGTTACTTGTTTCCCCATGCAATATGTTTTAGGGATGACTCACATTTCACACTGGCCATGTGAAATTGAATTGATGAGGTAAAAATTGGTGCAACTTTATTCTGGATATGAAATTCCCATATTTCCGAGGGTATTCAGCATTTGGAGAGCAGTTCCAGTAGTTCTGACGTTTTTGTGTTTTCTAAATACCCAGTTACTAGTCAGGAGCGAGTGTGTTTGTACCTCCCTGCATTACAGAATGGCAAAGTGGTGGATGCTGACTTGTGGTGGGAGATCCCTGATACATTTCTGGGGATGGCATTTGAATTTGCACACCAGGCCAATGAGTCAAATTGCTGAATTTGTATGAGGACTCCTTACTACCCCACAGATGGGATGTTGCTGATATTGATCCCTTTAACAAGGAAAAGACTGTGGGGGTAATTATCTGGTTTCTCAGGTTTTGGTGTTCTGATTTGGGAGAGCTGGGAAGAAGTAGTTTATTCCAGTCAATCTCAACTCAGAGTATGGTAATAGCCTTAAGGGACTTGAGTCTTAATATCCCTATGGAGTAAGTGCCTTAAGGGCTGGTATTTCCCTACATACCATTTGTTTAATTGGAAGGTCCTGACTCAGTGATTTCCCCACCTGATGGAGTGATGGTGAAGGTGGTACGTTGAGTACAGGTGCAAGCTGACAAAGTGGATGGCGAGTGTGAGCAGGGTCAATGTCCCGGGACGGCTGTGTCTATGCCAGATAGTGCTGTGATGGTGGGCCCTTGCTGGATGCTGAATGGCACTTACGAGATACGCATTCCCTAAGCCTACCTGTGGTTCTCACAGGGTGCTGTGATTGATATGTGGCCCTGAGTGAGCACCTTGCCCGACTGTCCTGGGAAGTGATTTCAATTATCTTAGAATACTTACTCACAAGGCTGAACACATCCGAGAGTAAGTGTATAGGATCAACAGGGAGACCAACTCATTAGCTGTTACATTCTGGGGTGGGTTTGGTGGCCTTTTGGGGCACAGAGACTACTGTAGTATACTAGGGTGACTATTGGGGTTTACAGTACGGGGTATTGTACTTTGGTGTTTTATATGTAGCTTTGTTGGGAGTCCGTGAGAGTCATAGTAGTCTGAGGGTTGGATCATCATGGCCCCAACTTTTGTGTTTACATACAGTTACAAAGAAGATAACAGTGCAAGTAAATAATAAAGTGCTAAGGCCATGATGAGAGATCAAGAAGAGGTCCATTAAAGTGGGGTAGAAGCTGTCCTTGAGTCCAGTGGAGCACAGTTTCCAGCCTTTGTATCTTGTCCTCAATGGAATGGAAAGAGGAAATAAGACTGCTCAGGGTAGGAGAGGTTGAATGACCGGCACCTGACCAGATTTTTTACCTCATCATTTTGGCTTGATGGATTTTACCAGTTTGTTTGTGCTATGTCATAGGCCCAAACATCTTCTGATGCCTTACTAATGATTTTACTGCCATTTAGAAGTCCATAGATGTACAATGTTCTCTCCCATTCACAGATCCCAGAAAATGATGATGCTGATGCATTTATGAAGCAAATCCTGGGCAACAATCAAGCTTACATTGATAAACAATAAGCAACATTTTTCTCCACTGAATCCATTGCGCTAATTGCAAGGTATGTCAGGAGCATTACTTGGATAAGTGCAGGTCTCTAGGACTCAAGAAATTCAAAACCATCCAGCAAAAAGGAGCCAGGTTGATTGGCACTCAGTCCAACACCTTAAACATTTTCTCCCTCAAAGACAAGCACACTTTGGCTGCATTACCACTTACATTGCTATTCCTTGCCAAGATTTCGTAACTGCATTTTCAAGCTTGTGTCCTTTATTACCGAGGGAGACCTGAACTTTAGCCAAATGAAAACATCACCATCTGGAATTTTTTCCTTAAAGTCACACACCATCTTCACTTGGAAACATTGCCATAGGAGCTAAATCCGGGGATTTCCTATCCCAAAATACTTAGGAATAGTTTGACCTAAGGGACTGCAAAATCTCAAAGACGTGGCCTCGTCAAGAACAATTAAGAATTCACAGTGAAAAAGAAAACTGATCTACTTCAAAAGTGTATTTCCTGTTTTAATGTAGGAATGATACAACAAATTTGCATTCAGGAAGCAGTAAGGCAATCATAACTGGTAACTTGACTTAACATTTATTGAAAGAAAATTGCTAATCAGGACACTGGGAACTGTATCCTTGTTGTCTTAAGCCCAGTCTTCTGTCCTTTCTCTTTACTATCTACAGTAGTGGTCACCAACCTTTATAAGCCCAAGATCCACTTCCTCGGCCTTAGTGAAAGGCGAGATCGACCCCAAATCGATTAGTTACACGCATGCACACCGGGGCAGGAAAGACCAGAAGTAAAACCCCACAGCCCGGAAGTAGAAATAATGTATAAACACAAGGGGTACCCACCCTTTTTTGCACCGCGGACCTGTTTAATATTGACAATATTCTTGCAGACCGGCTGCGGGGGGGGGGGGGGGGGGGGAGTGTTAAACGCGACCGGAATACACCGATACTCGAAACAGGTTCCTTAAGTCCAGTTTATTCCACAATTTAGTTTTCGCGGCTCACAGCACTTAGCTTCTGTCCCGCTTGCTCACGTTTTTTCCGCTGAAAAATCTCAACGTGTTTGTCTTTAAGTGCAGGGTGCTCGGACCCAAGGTGCCGAAGCACTTTTGAGGGCTTCATTGCCTCAGACAGTCTCCTGGCCTGCACTCCAGCCTCCCGCCTGCCCGCCGCCAGAAACCTCAGCTAGGTGTGGCTGGTCATGGGTGGGGTGAGAGAACAAGGTCAGGGCCGGTGGTCCCTGTACTGGGGCCGTGGCGGTCACAGTCCGGAGAGAGCGACTGACCGAGCGAGGAGTGCGACAGGCCACACCTGCACCCCCCTTGTAGGATCTATCAGCCGACAAAAGTTTGTTTCAGTAGATCGCAGCGCCGTAGCTGCTCTGATACTTATGAAACACTGAGCCCGAATTAGGTCATCTGCAGATACTTTAGCACTGGGTTCACCGCGAACATTTGGTATGCTAAACAGGTTTAGAGGCGGCGCCCATCTGTCCACGCTCCGGGCCGGCAGCAACGGTACTTCCCGCCGGCCACGTGAGGCCAACCAGTGATCCCTGCCGCGAGGGTATCACTGCGTTTAGGTGACTGATGACCTCGCATGTGTTCAAGTTCAACACTGGGCATGACAGGGAATGAGGAAAGGTGCAGCTGACTCATATCGTTTCCTCGCGGCCCGGTGGTTGGGGACCACTGAATTACACTGTGTAGTGTGGGGGGAGCTACATGCATGTGCACTGGGCAGAAAGAACGGAACTAAAACCCCGCAACCCGGAAACAATCTCTCAACAGTATTTATGTATTTATTTTTCATTTTTTTTCGGGATCTACTGGAAAAGTCTCAAAGATGGACCAGTCAATCGCGATCGACGGGTTGGCGACCATTAATCTACAGCATGTAATTTCTGTTTAAGCAGCGTCCTTTTAAATCAAATTAATGTTCTGTAGATTTCATGAATTTATGAAGGACTCGGTGGACTTAAATCACAAGCAAGGAGGTACAGCACTTTTAAGCAGACAAAGGTTCATTGACATTGCTGGAAGCGGGGCAGTAGGGAGAGAATCCAAGCCAGGCTGAAATATAGAGGAATGAGGCACCCTCTACCCAGCATCTTGCTAGCAAATGTGCAGTTGCTGGAGGATCAAACTGGGGACCAGAGGCCAAGATTGTTCTGTCGGAGGAAAGAGTGACATGTTCTGCTTGACCGAGATGTGGGCTACTCCCAGCATGCCAGATATGGCAATCAGACCCGAAGTCTCCTTGATTCACAGGATGGACCAAACTGCTGATTCAGAAAAGCCAAAACATGGTTAAACTCTCAGCAGTGCTCTGATGTGGCAGTTTTGTCAAACTTGTTTTCTCCTGATGTTGAATTTCTAATAGTCAAATACATTCCGTTCTATTTACATAGGGAGTTCTACTCCATTATCCTGTCTGCAGTTTACATACCACCAGCGCAAACTATCATCGAGTGTTTGAGATACGGCCATCTCCAAACAAGGAACAGTCCATATCATAGTCGGGGACTTCAACCGAGCTTGTTTGAAGAGAACCCTGCCCAGTTACCATCAGTATATAATCTGAAGCACCAGAGGTCCCAACACACTAGACCACTGTTATACTAAGATAAGGGATGCCTACCCTTCCGTGCCCAGACCGCATTTTGGTAAATCTGATCACAGAGCTGGCCTTCTCCTAACTGTATACAGGCAGAGACTAGAGAGCAAAACTCCAGATATTAGGGCAACCAAGAACTGGGCTTGGGAGGCAGAGAAGTGTCAACAGGATTGCTCTGAGTTGGTGGACTGGGAGTGCTCAAGCACTCATCTATGGATCAGAGTTCATGCACCATGTTTGTCATGGACTTTATCAAAACAGTTCAGATGACAGTTTAGTCCCCACAAAAATCATTTGGAGTCTTCCTTAAACATAAGTCCTGGATGAACCATGAGATTTGCAATCTGTTGAGGGCCAGATCAGAGGCATTCAGGTCTGGTGACAAAGAAAGTTACAAGAGGTCTAGGGATGATTTCTGGAAAGCCGTCTCACAGATGAAGTGGCAATTCCAGATTAAACTTCAATCAATGAAGGATGCTTGACAGTTGTGGCAGGGCTTGAATGCGATCACCTCTTATAAAGTAAAAGCAAGTGACATAGGTGACAACATGGCTTTGCTTCCAGATGAGCTCAATGCCTTCTATGCTCACTTTGACCATCAAAATATGGAGGAACCATCACAAACTCCCACAGCCCCTGACGATTCTGTGATTTCAGTCTCTGAGTCTGATGGGTGAGCAGTCTTCAGGAGGGTGAACCCACTAAAAGCATACAGCCCAGATGGGGTACCCGGCCAAACACTAAAGATCTGCTTTGATCGACTGGCTGCAGTGTTCACTGAGATCATTACCTGCTTGCTTCGTAAGGCTAAGGAAACCACCTGCTTCAAGCAAACTTCACTTCTAGCAGTGTCTAGGAAGAATATGATAAGCTGCCTCAATGACAATTGCCCAGTAACACTTACATCCACGGTAGTGAAGTGTTTTGAAAGGTGGGCGATGTAGCTTATCAACTTCTGCTTGAGTAGTGAATTGGATCCACTCCAATTTGCCTAATGGAGCAACAGGTCTACAGCAGATGTCATCTCATTGGCTCTTCACTCAACCCTGGAACATTTGGACAGCAATCATGCATACATTAGGATGCTCTTTATCGACTACAGTTTGCCATTTGATGCCATCATCCCCTCAAAAGTAATCAATAAGCTTCAAGGCCATGGCAATACCTCCTTGTGGAATTAGATCTTTGATTTCCTCTCTTGCAGACCCTAGTCAGTTCAGATTAGCAACAATATCTCCTCCACAATCTCCATCAGTACGGGTGCACCACAAGGCTGTGTGCTTAGCCCCCTGCTCTTCTCACTTTACACTTATGACTGTTTGGCTAAGCACAGCTCCAATGCCATATTCAAGTTTGCTGATGACACCATTGCCATATGCCAAATCAATGGTGGTGATGAATCTGCATATGAGAGGGAATTTGAAAGTCTAGCTGAGTGGTGCCATAACAACAACCTCTCACTCAATGTCAGCAAGATCAAAGTGCTGATTATTGACTTCAGGGAGAGGAAACTGAAGGCCCATGTGCCAGTCCTCATCAGAGGATCAGAAGTGAAGAGGACAACCTTAAATTTTTTAGTGTTACCATTTCAGATGATCTCTCCTGGGCCTGGCATAGAAGTGCAATTATGACGGAAGCAAGATAGTGCCTCTACTTCTTTAGGATTTTGTGAAGATTCAGCATAACATTCATGACTTACTAAATTCTATAGATGTATAGTGGAGAGTATTTTGACTGGTTGCATCGCTGCCTGGTATGGAAACACCAATGCCCTTGAATGGAGAATCCTGCAAAAAGTAAAGGATACAACTCAGTCCATAACACCCTCCCCACCTTAACCATCAGGCTTTTAAATTAAAGGGGATAACTTCACTCAACTTCACTTGTCCCATCATTGGCATGTTCCTACAACCTATGGACTCACTTTCAAGAACTTTTCATCTCATGTTCTTGATATTTATTGCTTACTTATTTATTATTACTTTTTCTTTCCTTTTGTATTTGCACAATTTGTTGTATTTTGCGTGCTGGTTGAACGTGCAAGTTGTTGCAGTCTTTCATTGATTCTATTATGATTATTATTCTATTATGGATTTATAGAGTATGCTCACAAGAAAATGAAACTCAAATTTGTATATTGCAACATATATGTACTTTGATAATAAGTTTACTTTGAACTTTTTCAAATAGTGTCATGAGATTTATTACACTTAGCCTTGCAAATAGAAATGGTCTCAGCAACAAAAGCAGGCACTTTATGAAGGAGAAGATCCATCCCATGCTAATGAAACAAATCTATTTTGATGGAGTTGCTCAAGGACCAATATTAACCACAATGACAAAAGAGCATACTGCTTTAAAAAAATTCATTGCTTTTATGCTCACAGGCTTAGCATGCTATTCAACCAATGTATCCTTCAGGTAGGAATCAGATCCTTGCTGGCCTAATTGCTTTGGCATATGGCTTCCATATCAAATAGTTTGGTTCCAGGAAACCCCCTGGAGTATTTGATAGATGTATGTGAGTTTTGTGTACATTTTTGCATTTCAAAGGGATAAGGCCGTTCTAACGCAATTAACATAAATCTGTGTAATAACTTCCCTCTAGGATTTTCTTGGCATTGAACGCTACCCCAAGTAATGTAAATATCTCTTGGCTAGTATTAGCGTGTTGTCTTTTCACAAAAAGATAAATGAATTCTGATGAGACATGCAGCACCAAGATCAAGTTTAAAACACATTTTATCTTGCAGGCAAATAACAACATAACACAGAAATTATACGTGATTGGGTTTTGGTTTTATTTGTGTTACCACTGGCCCAGATTACTGTTTTGGAGAATTGCACTTAAACTGTGTTTACTTTCTTAAAAGTCAAAGGCCATTACTTTTTAAAATCAGAAGGACCAAAGTCAGCAAAATATCTGATTTGCTGATTATAAATAATTGATTATTTAATCTACAATTGATCTAAAGTAGAATATTTTATTTTTATTGAATTTAACTGCCATGATTCAGATTGAACTCCAAAATCTGATGATCAGACCAATTGATTCAGAACTTTGTATTTAGGTGTTATTGTTTAATCAATAGTTCTGTATAATGCAGAGAAATAGACAGTCTTATCATTCTAATTGTGAGCTAAATTGAGATCAAATCTATCTTAAAATCCATAAGCTATTGTTACGTACCCGTGACACGTGACAGTGGTACCCTTGTCACGTGACTGGGGTTGAAGTTATACTGGACATGAGGTAATGGTGGAGTGATGTCATTTTCCCGCCAGTAGAGGTCATGTGACAGGTTTTTTCTACAGGGTATAAAAGGAAGACCCACCCTGTCAGGTGGGGCAGTTCGTGGCTGGATTTGCCAAGATGACTTCATGTTACTGTGTGATTTAATGTGATGACGCAGTTTAGTTAAAAATGAAGTTTTATATAATGCCTAAAGTTTAAAAGGTCAGAGCCAACGGTTTCTTTGCTGATGGAGAGTGAAGAAAAGTTTGCTAATGGAGAGTGAAGAGAAGAATCGATTTTCGATGGATTGACTTCGACTTTGTGTGATCCTCATTCGGAAGGATTTCGGTTACTATTCTCACGATAGTCCCCGCTGAAAAAGCGGGAGATTGAGAATATTTTGGAAGGAAGGTCAGTCACTTTAAGTTGTTATATTTAATAAAATTCGACGTGGGAGTTCGACGCTGGGAATCGAAGGACATCGACGTGGAAGAGAATTTACATCGCTTTAAAAAGTCTCTCCTTTTAAAAGTACCGTGAGCTTTTGAACTGTCAGCATATCGTTCTTTGAACTGTTTTCATTCGGCAATTCGCTTTAGAGAACTGAGTTCTTTTCAATACTGCTTTAAAGACTGTTTGGGACTGCAACGCTATTAAGAACTGTTTGATTCAGCTGCCAGCAGCTGGTTTCGGGTCATTGTTTGGGTTTGTTTACTTTTGAAGGGGGTTGTTATCAGTGTTTAATAAACGTGTTATTCGTTATAAAACCCCTTGCCTAACTCATCTATATTATTGTTGCCCGAATACGTAACATAATTATGGGGGCTACGTTCGGAATTGAATTATTTGAGTTTAAAAAGTTTTTTGAATTTTGAATCGGTGTTTTGGTAACGGGGATTGCTCAATTTTTTTTTTGTTTGATTGGCTTGTGAGTGGTATTCGGCAACGATGAATATTGATGAGTTTCTGGATTCGCCAGACGCGGACTTGTTAGCGAAGGCGAAAAAAACTGAAGTCTCTGAACTTGCTATTCGGTTGCATCTTAAAGGGATTTTGCCAACTACATCAAAAGCTGTAATACAGAGAAAGATCGCATCACATTTTGTGGCTTCGGGTCATTTTGAAGAATCGATTTTAGAATCGTTTCCAATAAGTAATCTGGAGATGCAGTTGCAAATTGAACAAATGATGTTAGAAAGGTGTAAATTGGAAGTTGAGCAAAAGCAGAGAGATTTTGAATATGCAATGGCTAAATTAAGGTCTGTAGAACAGTCTGCTGATTCTAAAAAACCGTTTGTTGCTAGCCAAGAAGTTAAATTGGTCCCTCCATTTAGTGAAACAGAAGTGGAAAGATATTTTCAACATTTTGAAACTATTGCTCGGATGTCAGAATGGCCGAAAGATAAATGGTCAGTGTTATTACAGAGTGTAATCAAAGGCAAGGCACGAGACGTTTACACAGCTTTAACTGCTGCGCAAGCATTAGATTATGATATTGTGAAAGAAAATATTCTCAAATCGTATGAATTGGTCCCAGAAGCGTATAGGGAAAGATTCAGGAGTTTGAAAAAGTCTGTGGAAAAGACTTATGTGGAATTTGCCTATGATAAAGCTATGTGTTTTGAGAGATGGGTTTCTTCTAAAAATGTAAATGGGGACTATGAGACATTGAGAGAGCTGATTTTAATGGAGGAATTTAAAAGAAGCATTCCTGTTGAAGTAAGGACCTACTTAAATGAGAGGGATACTGATAAATTGCAGGACTGTGCTAGATTAGCTGATGAGTATGTTTTAATCCATAAGAATAAATTTCCTCAGGGTAGAATTTTTAAGAGGAAAAATAATATGGAGACTCAAGGTAAATCAGAAATTAAATCAGAGGTTAATGAGAGAGGTAAGGAGGAAGGAAAACCTGTGAAGGAAAGACAGTTTGGTCTTATTTGTAACTATTGTAAGAAGCCTGGCCATGTAATAGCTAACTGTTTCAAATTGAAAAAGAAAGAGAAGGAAGCAGTTCCAGATGCTTGTGTGCAACGTACTGAAGCACCTGTAAAGTTACAGGGTTTGGTAAACACAAATGAGGATTTGTTAGAGTCTGACCAAGTTAGAAAGGGATATGATCATTTTATAACTGAAGGGTTTGTATCCTTGAAAGAAGGATCTACTCTGGTGCCAATAAAAATTCTTAGGGATACTGGAGCTTCTCAATCACTGATGTTAGATAGTGTGTTGAAGTTTAATGAAGAGAGTGATACTGGTGAGGTGAATTACATAAGAGGTGTTGGAAGTGATTTTATGCCTGTACATTTACATGAAGTAAATTTAAAGTCAGGGTTAGTTACAGGATTTGTTAAGGTAGGATTACAGCATAGCTTACCTGTGAAGGGTATTTCTTTATTGTTAGGTAATGACTTGGCAGGTGGACAAGTTTTTCCTGAAGTGCATTTGACAATGGAATCAGAGGAACCAGAGGTGAATTCTAACACAGATTTTTCTTGTGTTGTGACTAGAGCTATGGCTAAAAAAATTGATGTGCAGAATGAGGTTGTTACTCATGACTGTTCAACTCAGGATTTGAGTTTTGAGGATGTGTCAGAAACTTTCTTACCTTTGTTGTTTGAACAAGATTCTGGGAGTAAGTCTGACTATGAAGATTTATCTCTGTCTCGGAAGGAGATGATAGCAGAGCAGAATAGAGATCCTGAGATTGTAAAATTAAGGGAACAAGCTTTACTAGGTAGTGAAATTGAGAAGGTGTCAGTAGGATATTACTTGGAAAAAGGAGTGTTGATGAGGAAGTGGAGGTCGCCTACAATTCCTGCAAGTGAGGAATGGAATGTTGTTTACCAGGTAGTTGTTCCTAAAGTTTATCGGAATGAGATTTTGACTTTAGCTCATAGTGTGCCTTTAGGTGGACATCAAGGGGTAAGGAAAACTGTGGACAAGATTTTAAAACATTTTTACTGGCCTGGTTTAAGAAAAGATGTGGCGATGTTTTGTAAGACGTGCCATACTTGTCAAATTGTGGGTAAACCAAATCAGGTTACACCAGTAGCTCCATTACAACCTATTCCAGCATTTGGTGAACCGTTTTCTAAAGTTATTGTAGATTGTGTTGGTCCATTACCAAAGACAAAAACTGGTTATCAGTATTTGTTGACTATCATGTGTACTTCGTCTAGGTTTCCAGAGGCAGTACCACTTAGGAATATAAAAGCTAAAACTGTGACGAAGGCTCTTATAAAATTCTTTACTTATTTTGGATTGCCTAAGGAAATACAAACTGATCAAGGTAGTAATTTTATGTCTGGATTGTTTCAACAGATAGTTTATAAATTGGGAGCTAAGCAAATTACTTCGTCTGCATACCATCCAGAATCGCAAGGTGCCTTGGAGAGGTTTCATTCTACTCTCAAGAATATGATTAGGACATATTGTGTGGAGAATGAAGGTGACTGGGATGAGAGTATAAGCTTACTTTTATTTGCAGTAAGGGAATCGGTACAGGAATCTTTAGGTTTTAGTCCATTTGAACTTGTGTTTGGGCATAGAGTTAGAGGACCTTTAGCTTTATTGAAGGAACAGTGGATTAGTAAGGAAGTGCATACTAATTTGTTGGACTATGTTTTGAAATTTAAGGACAGGTTACATAGAGCTTGTAGCTTAGCCAAGGAAAATTTGAAGTTGGCTCAGGAGAAAATGAAGACTTGGTATGATAAGGAAGCTAGGATGAGGATGTTTAAGCCTGGAGATAAGGTGTTGGTTCTTTTCCCAGTGCAGACAAATCCTTTACAAGCTAGATTTCATGGACCTTATGAAATTGTGTCTAGAGTTAATGATGTGGATTATGTAATAAAAACTCCAGATCGTAGAAGGTCAACACAACTTTGCCACATAAATATGATTAAACCATATTTTGAGAAACAATCTGATACTGTGACTGTTGTGGTTAGTGAGAATGAGTTGGATTTAACTGGGAACATGATAGATGATTCATCTGACTTTCATTCTAAATTTAACATTGTTTCTGTTAGGTTACCTAATTCGACTATTTTGGAAAATATGGATGAGAAATTAGCACATTTACAGCTAGAGCAGAAACAACAGATGAAGGAATTGATTTTTAAGTATAAGGATTTGTTTCCAGATGTTCCGAGAAGGACTACTATAGCTTCACATGATGTAGATGTTGGAGATGTCAAACCTATTAAACAACATCCATATAGAATGAACATGGAAAAATGTGAACTTGCTGAGAAGGAAATTGAATACATGTTAGAGAATGATATTATTAGACATTCTAACTCGAATTGGAGTTCGCCATGTGTTATGGTGCCAAAACCTGATGGTAGTATTAGGTTTTGTACGGACTATAGGAAGGTGAATGCTGTAACGAAAACAGATGCATATCCAATTCCTAGAGAAGATGATTGTGTAGATAAAGTTGGAATAGCAAAGTTCCTTACAAAGATTGATTTATTGAAAGGGTATTGGTGTGTTCCATTAACGGACAGGGGTAGAGAAATTTCTGCATTTGTAACTCCATCTGGGTTATATGAGTATAATGTTCTTCCATTTGGGATGAAGAATGCCCCAGGTACTTTCCAGAGGATGATTAACTCTGTGATTCAGGGATTGAAAGATACTGATGCTTATATTGATGATTTAGTGACAGGAAATGATACTTGGGAAGCACACATTATTGCGGTGGATAAATTGTTTGAAAGGCTTTCAAAAGCTAACTTAACTATTAATTTAGCAAAGAGTGAATTTGGACATGCTACTGTGACTTACCTTGGTTATGTTGTGGGTCAAGGTAAGGTAGCTCCTGTTCAGGCAAAAGTTCGGGCAATTTTACAGATTCCCACTCCAACGGGGGAAAAAAACTCTCAGAAGATTTTTTGGGAATGGTAGGATATTATCGGAATTTTTGTAAGAATTTTGCTAATGTTGCCCTTCCATTAACTAACCTTTTGCAGAAGAATGTGAAGTTTGTGTGGACAGTGCCTTGTCAAGAAGCATTTGAAAAATTGAAAACAATTGTATGTCAACAACCTGTGCTTAAGGCACCTGACTTTGAAAAACCTTTTTCATTAGCTGTGGATGCTAGTGATGAAGCTGCGGGAGCAGTATTGATGCAAAGGAATGAGGGTGATGAGGTTGATCATCCAGTAGCTTACTTTTCTAAGAAATTTAATAAGCATCAAAGAAACTATTCAACAATAGAGAAAGAATTGTTATCTCTTGTTTTAGCTTTGGAATATTTTGAGGTATATGTTGATACAACTCAAAAACCACTTATTGTTTACACTGATCATAATCCGTTAGTTTTTCTGAGTAAGATGAAAAACAAAAACAGAAGATTGTTAAATTGGAGTTTGATGTTACAAGAGTACAATATTGTGATAACTCATATTAAAGGTAAGGATAATGTGGTTGCTGATTGTCTATCTCGATGTTGAATGTACAATGTTTTTTTTGGAGTGGTTTTTTTTTATTGTAACACTCCTACTGTATTGTATATTGTGTATGTTATATAATTTATACATTTGTTTTTCTTGTAAGTAATTGTTAAAAATTTTTGTTCTTGACAGACCAAAAATGTTTTTTTTTTGGAGGGAGGTGTTACGTACCCGTGACACGTGACAGTGGTACCCTTGTCACGTGACTGGGGTTGAAGTTATACTGGACATGAGGTAATGGTGGAGTGATGTCATTTTCCCGCCAGTAGAGGTCATGTGACAGGTTTTTTCTACAGGGTATAAAAGGAAGACCCACCCTGTCAGGTGGGGCAGTTCGTGGCTGGATTTGCCAAGATGACTTCATGTTACTGTGTGATTTAATGTGATGACGCAGTTTAGTTAAAAATGAAGTTTTATATAATGCCTAAAGTTTAAAAGGTCAGAGCCAACGGTTTCTTTGCTGATGGAGAGTGAAGAAAAGTTTGCTAATGGAGAGTGAAGAGAAGAATCGATTTTCGATGGATTGACTTCGACTTTGTGTGATCCTCATTCGGAAGGATTTCGGTTACTATTCTCACGATAGTCCCCGCTGAAAAAGCGGGAGATTGAGAATATTTTGGAAGGAAGGTCAGTCACTTTAAGTTGTTATATTTAATAAAATTCGACGTGGGAGTTCGACGCTGGGAATCGAAGGACATCGACGTGGAAGAGAATTTACATCGCTTTAAAAAGTCTCTCCTTTTAAAAGTACCGTGAGCTTTTGAACTGTCAGCATATCGTTCTTTGAACTGTTTTCATTCGGCAATTCGCTTTAGAGAACTGAGTTCTTTTCAATACTGCTTTAAAGACTGTTTGGGACTGCAACGCTATTAAGAACTGTTTGATTCAGCTGCCAGCAGCTGGTTTCGGGTCATTGTTTGGGTTTGTTTACTTTTGAAGGGGGTTGTTATCAGTGTTTAATAAACGTGTTATTCGTTATAAAACCCCTTGCCTAACTCATCTATATTATTGTTGCCCGAATAGGTAACACTATCTATAATGTGCTTGAAACTTGTAAAGATTTTAGTAGTTCTTAAATGTCTGACTTTTGAAGCATTTGAAACATATTAAAATGAAATGAATACTTAAATTTATTTGAAAATGAAAAAGTTAATCAAAACACATATTTAATTAAAGCCATTAAAACAAAATTGTTGAAGTAATTTAGATTCCCCTTTGTCTTGCAATCAAAAGACCAAGATGTACAACCCTGATTGAAATCAAATCTAACTTGGCACAGTATCTGATAGGTAATTCCCCAGTGCAATGCTAGTCCTTCCCAATGAGATTGTCCTTTACTGCTAGAATCCACATTGGAGTGTTGGAGTGAACTGGCAGATTCAGTGTTGTGTGTTCTCAAGAAGCTTTTCTTATCCACCAAAGAATTAATACATAAAACTATGTATCAGGGCTTTATATTATGACTCTGTTGCAAAGTGCTATTTCATCATATTGAAATTAACAATTATAATTAGCAAGTGTAAAATATCCCAATGACAGCCTGAGACTCAGTTAATCAAGGATATTCACTTGACATGGCATTTTTCCTTCCTGAATCATTTAAATTTCCTCCTTGATGTTGAACAACTTTCATAATTAAACTCCCTTTCTATTAAATTTCAAATATTACCACTGCAGTTGCTTTCAATCCAATAACCATGGTGACATTTGAGTTGGAATGAAATTTTTGATGCAGTGAATAGATTTCATTCCCACGAGGTTCCACTTTTCCACTTTTCCAGAAGGTTGTTTCAAGCCTTTATGAGCCTGGAAATCAGCCATTTGAAAAGAACACCTGGGTGCAGGGGAGAAAACAAACATACATCCTAGCCACCTTGGAACTGGATAAAACATTTCACAAGCCCGAATGCAGAGGCGAGGGTCGGACTGATTTCAATCGTTCATTCCTCTCTCCAGTAGCTGTCCTCTCTGCGAAGTTTGCGCCATTTTTGGCCCGCTAATATGATGAATTGACATCGAGGCTTGGGCCTACTAGCTCCGGGGAGAGGATCTAACGACTCAATTTGGTTCGGAATGCTGTCGCTTGCATCTATTGTTTGCGTAATGTGTGTTTTTCTCCTCCTCTTTCTCTGCACTGTGGTTATGGTCGTTCCGGTTTTTTAAATTTGATCCTTTGGGTTTCTTACTTTGTGACTGCCTGTAAGCAAACAAATCTCAAGGTGTTAATTTGCACATTCTTTGATAATAAATGTACTTTGACTTTTTCTTTGACATTTGCTTTGTAGTTTAGCAGACATTTGATACACAGTATCAGCTACTTTATACTTTCCATAACCAGGTACACTGGACAACAAAGATTTTGCTTCCTGAATACCTTTAGGTGTGTCTTATGAATTTTGGGCTACTGATCATGAAAATCACCATGAAATTTCCCTATCATGCACCATTTTTTAAAATAAACTTATGTTTATTATTACAATTCATAATTCAAGTCAATTAAAATGTTGCCTACAATGTAAGCTGGAAAGTTTCCTATATTGTCCAGGCATGCTTGGGCATGCTTAGGCGGCATGGTTGCTGCATGGTAGGACAGGTTTTAGTAATAATTATTGGGTTCAGGACTGTAAGCATGGAATTTGCTATCACCAGGTACAAAGATTTCTATGAAGGATTTTGATATTTGAGAAAGATGCTTCCCAGAATAACTGATGCCAAGATTAAGGAAAACATTTTTGTTGGTCCACAATTCAAACAGGTCATCAATGACAGGCAATTTGAAGAATTTCTAGTGGGACCGGAGAAAATCACATGGGAGGCATTCAAGGAAGTTGTTGAAATTTTTCTTGGCATCTACAGAGCACCAAACTACATGCAGCTGGTTGAAAGCATGATTCAAGCATATAAAACCATGAAATTCAACATGTCACTAAAGATTTGTTTTCTGCATCCCCATTTAGATTTCTTCCCTGCAAATCTTGGTGCTGTTAGTGACAAGTATGGTGAAAGGTTTCTCCAGGACATTGTGGTCATGGAGAAAAGATATCAGGGCAACTGGAATCCATCAATGCTGGCGAATTACTGTTGGACACTTAAGTGAGAAGCCTCAGACACTGAGTACAAATGAAAATCATTAACAAAATATTTTTAACTTAGTTGAACTATTGCAAAGCATCAGCATCATTATGCAATTAAACACATTATATTCAATAAACGTTAATTTGCTGTTTCTCCAAATTCTTACGTGATACAAATAGTCTGAAATTATATTTGTGTTCATCTTCAAGCAGTCTGTCATAAACAAAAAAATTCCGAGGAAGCAACACTTTTGAAAAAAAATTGTTGTCCAGTGTTATCAGACTACTTTGTAACTACTTCTTGCCATCAGAGATCTTTCACAGAAATCTCATCATTCCTTAAAATGACTTCTGCAGTTTCAATCTAACTGAAATCCACATGATTACAAGTGTGTATGATAATCAGTTCACAAGACTTATTCTGGCCTTTGTAACAAACACAATCTAAGTTTCATAATTAACCTTGTTAACTTGTTAATTATTCTTTAAAATCTGCAGATTTCACTCATCCACCACTTCCACCTGTCTTCCATACATCAGACTGTTTGAGATTGAAAACTTAAAATATAGAAAGATTTTAAAAGCTTGTAGATCTACCCTGAGCCTTATAGTAACACTCACATATACCTCAAGTTCTCCATATGACAATGTGGATTTTGACTGGTGCTTTGTTTCCTCCCATGTGCTATCATGTTCTGGTTGATAGGTCAATTACTTAGTTAAATTGACTGTAGTGTAACTGAGAGGAAGTTGATGGATATGTAAGAGGAAAAAGTAGGATTTGTCTGGATAGGTTGCTGGTGATGTAGTGAGTGAAAGGACTGGTTTCAGTGCTGAATAATTCTGTAATAAACCATATGTTAAGACTCTGCTATAATTTAGTAGGCTATGGGATTGAACTAGAAAACCCAACAAGGGAAGTTTGTTGAAGCTAAAAGATAAAGTTTATGTATGTTTTATGAATTTAATGGAGTCAGTTTTAGAGGTGTCATCTATGTAATATAATGATGACCAATATCAGTGGAATCTGGAGACAGACACGGAGTTTATAACACTGAGACAAAACAGTAGTGAGGCCATGGACCATATCCAGATTACTGAAGAGGAGGTGTTCACTGTCTTGAGGCAAATTAGGGTGGATAAGTCTTCAGGGCTTGGCAACATATCCCCATGGACATTGCAGGATGCTAGTGCAGAATTTGTAGGGACCCTGGCAGAGGAATTTAAAATGTCTGAAACCATGGGTGCAGTGCCAGAGAACTGGAGGATAGCTAATGCTGTTCCATCATTCAAGAAAGGCTCAAAGAATAAGCCAGGAAATTATAAATGGTGAGCTTCGCATCAGTAATTCATGTCAGTAAATTACTGGAAGGTACTCTAAGGGGAACGATTTCTAAGTATTTCGATAGACTGGACCTGATTAGAGATAGTCGACATGGCTTTGTGCAATGTAAGTTATGTATAGCCAATCTTAGAGAATTTTTTGAAGAGATTTCCAGGAAGGTTGATGAAGGAAAGGCTGTAGACGTTGTCTAAAGTCCCACATAAGAGGCAGGTCCAGAAGATTCAGTTGCTTGGCATTCAGTATGAAGTAGTAAATTGGATTCAACATTGGCTTAGCTGGAGAAGCCAGAGTGAGAGTAGATATTTGCCTCTCTGATTGGAAGCCTGGAACAAATGGTGTGCCTCAGTGATTGGTGATGAGTCCATTAGTGTTTGTCAATATTAATGATTTGGATGATAAAGTGGTAATTTGGTTGACATCAAAATTCAGGGTGTGGTGGGCAGCGAGAAAGGCTATTAGAGCTTACAGTGGGGTCTGGACCAGTTGGAAAATGGGCTGGAATCAGGTAGATGGAATACAGACAATTGTGAGGTGTTGCACATTGAGAGGACAAGTCAGGGTAGTGAACAGCAGGGCACTCAGGAGTGCAGTACAACAGAGGGATCTGGGAATACAGATCCATAATTCCTTGAAAGTGGTGTCACAGATAGATGGGGTCATGAAGAGAACTTTTGGCACATTGTTTTTTATAAATCAAACTATTGACTACAGGTGTTAGGAGGTTATGTTGAACTTCTATAAGATATTGATGAGGCCAAATTTGGAGTATTGTGTGCAATTCTGATTATGTACTAACAGGAAAGATAGCCAGTACTGAGAAAATTTGCAAGTATGTTGCTGGATTTGAACTGAGTTATAGGGAGAGGTTAAGTAAGTTGGGACATTTCCTCCCTGAAGAGTAGGAGATAGGGGGGAGATTTGAAAGATGTATATAAAATTATGAGGTTCAAGTAGGCTTTTTCCACTGCGGTTGGGTGAAATTAGAGCTAAGGGTCACAGGTTAAGGATGGAAGGTGAAATTTTTAAAGCAAACTGTAGAAGGATCTTCTTTGCTCACAGTGGGCTGTGAGAGTGGGATGAGTTGTCAGCAGAGATGGTGAATGTGGGTTTGATTGCAATGATTAAAAGAAGTTTGGATAAGTAGATGGATGGGAAGTGTATGGAGGACTATTGACTATGTGCAGGTTGACGGGGTTAGGTAATAATAATTTGGCATGGACTAGATTGTCAGAAGCGCCTGCTATTCTGTGCTGCAAAGCACTATTACTCCATGGCTCTAAATCAATTTAATCAATTATCCCAGTCATTTGTGAGGCTTTGTTCTCTGTATGTAGGATGCCTTGTTTCCTACAGTAGCAGCAGTTGAGAAGCACTCTGATTATAAATTGCTTTGAGGTGTCCAGAAAAGTCTCATTTAATTATATTACATCTATAACATAGATTTGGAAACACTCCTATGAACTGAAGATGATTAGAATTTGACCTTGGTGTTATTCATATGTTTACAGAGCAAAGCCATTGAATGAATTTCTCCAAAGTAGATGTTACTTAAAAGAAGTAATTTCAGTAAGATTGAATAGGATTAATCAAACTCATTTGGTCTAGGAGAACACACATGAGGAAATCTGTAGATGCTGGAAATTCAAACAACACACACAAAATGCTGGTGGAACACAGTAGGCCAGGCAGCATCTATAAGGAGAAGCACTGTCGACGTTTCGGGCTGAGACCCTTCGTCAGGACTAACTGAAAGGAACGATAGTAAGAGATTTGAAAGTAGTGGGGGAGGGGGAAATGCGAAATGATAGGAGAAGACCGGAGGGGGTGGGATGAAGCTAAGAGCTGGAAAGGTGATTGGTGAAAGTGATACAGAGCTGGAGAAGGGAAAGGATCATGGGATGGGAGGCCTCGGAAGAAAGAAAGGGGGAGGGGGGAGCACCAGAGGGAGATGGAGAACAGGCAGGGTGATGGGCAGAGAGAGAGAGAGAGAAAACAAACAACTAAATATGTCAGGGATGGGGTAAGAAGGAGAGGAGGGGCATTAATGGAGGTTAGAGAAGTCAATGTTCATGCCATCAGGTTGGAGGCTACCCAGCTGGTATATAAGGTGTTGTTCCTCCAACCTGAGTTTGGATTCATTTTGACAGTAGAGGAGGCCATGGATAGACATATCAGAATGGGAATGGGACGTGGAATTAAAATGTGTGGCCACTGGGAGATCCTGCTTTCTCTGGCGGACCGAGTGTAGGTGTTCAGCGAAACGGTCTCCCAGTCTGCGTCGGGTCTCACCAATATATAAAAGGCCACACCGGGAGCACCGGACACAGTATACCACACCAGCCGACTCACAGGTGAAGTGTCGCCTCACCTGGAAGGATTGTCTGGGGCCCTGAATGGTGGTGAGGGAGGAAGTGTAAGGGCAGGTGTAGCACTTGTTCCGCTTACAAGGATAAGTGAAATAACTTTCACCCTGCCCTCAAATTTACCTGGTCCATTTCCGACACTTCCCTCCCTTTTCTTGATCTTTCTGTCTCCATCTCTGGAGACGGCTTATCTACTGATATCTACTATAAGCCTACAGACTCTCACAGCTACCTGGACTATTCCTCTTCCCACCCTGTCTCTTGCAAAAATGCTATCCCCTTCTCCGTCTCTGCCGCATCTGCTCTCAGGATGAGGCTTTTCATTCCAGGATGAAGGAGATGTCTTCCTTTTTTAAACAAAGGGGCTTCCCTTCTTCCACCATCAACTCTGCTCTCAAATGCATCTCTCCCATTTCCCGCACATCTGCCCTCACCCCATCTGCCCGCCATCCCACTCGGGATAGGGTTTCCCTTGTCCTCACCTACTACCCCACCGGCCTCCAGGTCCAACGTATAATTCTCTGTAACTTCCGCCACCTCCAATGGGATCCCACCACCAAGCACATCTTTCCCTCCTCCCCCTTTCTGCTTTCCGCAGGGATCGCTCCCTACGCGACTTCCTTGCCCATTCGTCCCCCCCCCCCCCCCCATCCCTTCCACCGATCTCCCTCCTGGCACTTATCCTTGTAAGTGGAACAAGTGCTACACCTGCCCTTACACTTCCTCCCTCACTACCATTCAGGGCCCCAGACAGTCCTTCCAGGTGAGGCGACACTTCACCTGTGAGTCGGCTGGTGTGGTATACTGCATCCGGTGCTCCCGGTGGGGCCTTTTATATATTGGTGAGACCTGACGCAGACTGGGAGACCGTTTCGCTGAACACCTACGCTCAGTCCGCCAGAGAAAGCAGGATCTCCCAGTGGCCACACATTTTAATTCCACATCCCATTCCCATTCTGATATGTCTATCCATGGCCTCCTCTACTGTCAAGATGAATCCACACTCAGGTTGGAGGAATAACTCCTTATATACCGGCTGGGTAGCCTCCAACCTGATGGCATGAACATTGACTTCTCTAACTTCCGTTAATGCCCCTCCTCTCCTTCTTACCCCATCCTTGACATATTTAGTTGTTTGTTTTCTCTCTCTCTCTGCCCATCACCCTGCCTGTTCTCCATCTCCCTCTGGTGCTCCCCCCCTTTCTTTCTCCCAAGGCCTCCCGTCCCATGATCCTTTCCCCTCTCCAGCTCTGTATCACTTTCGCCAATCACCTTTCCAGCTCTTAGCTTCATCCCACCCCCTCCGGTCTTCTCCTATCATTTCGCATTTCCCCCTCCCCCCACTACTTTCAAATCTCTTACTACCTTTCCTTTCGGTTAGTCCTGACGAAGGGTCTCGGCCCAAAATGTTGACAGTGCTTCTCCTTATAGATTCTGCCTGGCCTGCTGTGTTCCACCAGCATTTTGTGTGTGTTGTTTGGTCCAAGAGAATGTGGTTGAACCTGTTCTAGTTGTTGGAATTAAAATAAAGTTTCTTCTCTTTCCATTTGATCTCTTCAATTATTCTTTGACAAAAGTAAGATAATCTCAGTCCTGAACTAACTTGTATAAATTAACCATTACCCAAAACAATTGTGTTTTTCTGATAATCTCAATGCAAGCCTTTCAAAAATAACACAGCTTGTTGTTCAAACAGTATTGAGCAGAGAGGAAACCTTTTCTAGCTCTATTCAATTCTGTGCCCAAACAAGAAGAGTTCAACAGTAATGTTGAAATATTTTTTGAGGGTGCAAAGAATCATGATAACTTGTGTGCAATTGTTCAACATACTATACTTAAGAACAGTTGTCACCCAAACTTCACTAGTGGGGGTGCAACATACAGATGAAGCTTGAACTTACATGTTTTCGTATGCTGAACTTCAAGCCGTCATTGACTCATTTACTGAAACATTTGAGAAACGGGCTGGACATTGAATATCCACAAGACAAAAGTCCTCAACAAATCTGTCCCAGATGCATAAAACAGGTTTTGACTAATAAAAATTCATGGTAGGACACTGGAAGATATGGCCCACTTCTATTTCCTCAGGTGCCCATCTCTTAATCAAGGGAGATAACAATGATGAAATTCATTGTGTTCTTTAGTGTACCAGCACAGCCTTTACTTGATCTTGGAAAAAAGGTGTATGAACGTCAAACATAAAAAAAATCCCGGGCAGCAGACATCCCTGCCCTCCTATGTGCTTTTGATACTTGTAGCTGGTATTTCAAGGAACTGGAAAGATGCCACCAATGCTGTCTTTATAAAATATTCCATATTCACTGCAAGGATAATGTAATCAATGCTACTGATCTTTCCCAGGGTAACATCCCCAGCACTCTGTAACTAGGGAGGGGTTAGGACTCCTCAAGGACAAAGGAATGAATTTAAGACTGACAGAGGCAGTGGGTGAGTAACTAAATGAGTGCTTTGTATTGGTATTTGCTAAGGAGAAGGACACAGATGATTACAAGAACATGAAAGCATATGTTGATATTCTAGGGCACATTGATATAAAAAAAAAGGAGATTTTGGGGCCTTTGAAGAACATTAAGATGAATGTTTTCATGGTCTGATGGAATCTGATGGGATTCCAGGATATTCAGAGAAGGAAGTGAAGAGATTGCTCAGACCTGGGCAGAAATCTTCATATCCTCTTTGGCCACAAGTAAGATGCCTATTCTGAAGAAGTTTAAATCTTCTCTTCAACGAGAGTAGATTCCTCTCTCACTGCTCCCTTTCTTGTGATCTCTGCTGCCCTCAGACTCTATGACTATGTACTTCCAGACTCGCTACCACAGCCATGTATCCTTCTTGGGAATACGTCTTTCCTGCCATATTTTTCTACGTAGCTTCTATCTCTGTTTACAGACTTCCCAGTCTGGACTCACCAAGGATCCCAGGTACTGACATTCCATTGACTGCAACTTCCACTGCTTCTGTCTAGGTAGCCCTCAACTGATGGCATGAACATGCGTAGTTTTCTCCTTCTGGTTAAAAGAAAAACTCCTTCCCTCTTCTCTCTTTTTCTATTCCCCAATCTGGCCTCTTACCTCTTCTCCTAACCTGCCCATCACCTCCCCCGGTGTTCCTCCTTCCTTCTTTTCTCCTACAGTTTCCTTTCAGATTCCTTCTTGTCCAGCCCTTTACCTTTTCCAGCCACCTGGCTTCTCTATCTCCTTCGAGCTGGTCTTCCTTCCCTTCTCCCTACCTTTTTATTCTGGTATCTTCCCCCCTCCTTTCTAGTCCTGAAGAAGGGTTATGGTCTAAAATGTCAACTGTTTACCTATTTTCATAGATGCTGCCTGACCTGCTGAGTTCCTCCAGCATTTTGTATGTATTGGTCGTTATTTCCAGCATCTGCAGAAACTGCTGCATGTTGAGTATTACTAATGTTGTTCCTCTGTTTAAACAGGATATTAGAAAAAACAAGTATAGGCTGACAAACCTTACATCAGTTTTAGGGAAATTATTGGAGAAGATTGTTAAGAATAAGATCTACTTACATCTGAAAAAGCATGAACTTATTAGGGATAATCTTTATGGTTTTGTATAGGGAAGTGTCATGCAGGCTTGTCATACAAATGCATTCTTTTTGAGGAGCTGATGAAGATGATTGCTGAGGATAGGGTCAAGGATATTACAAAATGGACTTCAATAAAGCTTTTGAGGAAGTCTCTCATGGTAAGCTGATCCAGAAGATTAAGTTCAATGTTCAAAACAAATTTATTATTTAAGTATGTACAATATATGTCATCACATGCTATTCTGAGATTCATTTTCTTGCAGGCATTCACAGCAAAACAAAGAAAAACAATAGTATCAATGAAAAGTTACACTCTAACAGAGACTGACAACCAATGTGCAAAAGGAGACAAATATATAAATACAAATAATCATAATAATAGTAAAAATGAATAACTAACTAATTATGAGAACATGAGATGTAGAGACCCTGAAAACAACTCCATAAGTTGTGGAATCAGTTCAGTGTTGAGGTGAGTATATCCTTTTGTGACATATTTAACCTTATGCTAGTTCAGGAGCCTGATGGTTGAGGGGTAATAGCTGTTCCTGAACTTGTGATGTGAGACCTAAGGCCCCTTTACCTCCTTCCCGTGGCAGCAACATGAGGAGAGCATGGCCTGGATAGTGAGATTCCTTGATAATGGATGCTGCTTTCTTGTGGCAGCACTCCTTGTAAATGTGCTCAATGGTGGGAGGGCTGTTTTTGCGATTGACTGGACCATATCCATTACTTTTTGCAGGCTTTTTCCATTCTTGAGCATTGATGTTTACATACTAGGCCATTATGCAACCTGCTTCTATAGAAGCTTGTCAAAGTTTCAGTTGACACCCCAAATCTGTGTAACCTTATAAAAATATTGAGGCATTGCCATACCTTCTTAGAAATGACACCTGAGTGCTAGTCTCAGGACAGATCCTCTGATATGATAATGCCAAGGATCTTAAAGTTACTGACCTTTTTCATCTCAGATCCCCTGACGAGGACAGGCTCATGGACTTCCAGTTTCTTCCTCCTGTAGTCAGTAATCAGCTCTTTGGTTTTGCTGACAATACATGAGAGGTTGTTATGGTACCATTCAATCATTGTACCTTCCTGCTATATGCTGATTTATCACCAACATTGATTTGGTCAACAACAGTGGTGTTGTCGGCAAACATAAGTACGGCACTGGAGCTGCACATAACCTCCCAGTCATGAGTATAAAGCGAGTAGAGTAGGGCGCTAAACACACACTCAGGCTGATGGTGATTGCGGAGGAGATGTTGTTGCCTATTTGAACTTACTGGGGTCTGCAAGTGAGGCTCCAGTTGTATAAGGAAGTATCAAGGTCTAGGTCTTGGAGCTTATTGACTAATTTTGATGGTATGATAGTGTTGAAATCTGAGCTGTAGTCAGTGAAGGACATCCTGATGTATTGCATTTTCATTGTCTAGATGTTTGAGGACTGAATGAAGAGCCAATGAAATGGCATCTGCTTTTGACCTGTTGTGACAGTAGGGAAATTGGAGCAGATCCAAGTCACTTCTCAGGCAAGACTTGGTATCGTTCATGACCAACTTCTCAAAGCACTTCAGCACTGTAGATGTAAGCGCTGTTGAATGATAGTCATTGAGGCAGGTTACCACATTCTTTTTGGGCATTGGTATGATTGAAGCCTACTTGAAGCAGGTGGGTACCTCAGACTGCATAAGCACGAGGTTAAATATGTTTGTAATTCTCCTGTCAGTTGATTAACACATCTCTTCAGTACTTGGCTAGGTACACCACCTCAGCCAGATGCTCTCCATGGGTTCACCCTCCTGAAGGATTCTCACATGTCAGCCTCAGAGATTGAAATCACAGGGTCAGTGGATGCTGTGGGGATTTGTGATGGTGCCTCCATGTTCTGTCGGTCAAAGCAAGCATAAAAGGCATTGAGCTCATCTGGGAGTGAAAATGTGTTGTCACACATGTTGCTTGGTTCTGCTTTATAGGAGGTGATGGCATTCAAGCCCTGACACAGCTGTCAAGCATCCCTCTGTAATTCAAGCTTGGTCTGGAATTGCCACTTCGCATATGAAATGGTTTTCAAGACTTCATACCTGCAATTTAAGTCAATGCAATCCATAGAGAGCTCGTAGACTGGATTGGAAATTGTCTTGGCCACATGTGACAAAATGTAATGGTGCAAGGGCGTTATTCTGATCAGAAGTGTGTGACCAGTGGTGTTCAAGAAGATTTAAAGTTCATAGCAGGGGTATTCCCTTCTGTCGCCGGCGTGGGATGGCGAGTCTTTCGGGACCCTGGGGACTTGTGGAAACTGTGTGGTGATTTCTTTTGAACTTATAGTCCTTTTAACATCTTTGGATTATTTTTACTGTGCCCATGGTCTGTTTTTTTTAATCAATTATGCTATTGTTTGCACTGTTGTAACTATATGTTGTAACTATGTGGTTTTGTGCAGGTCTTGTAGCTTTAGTTTTTGGTTTTGTTTGTCTGGTGGATTTGGAGCTCCTTTCTGGGGAATGCGCTGGACGGTAGCACAATATTAATACGCAGCAGCCTCTCCGGACTCTGGATTGGGGATTGCCAAACGTTATGTGGATCTTCTGGTGTAGTCTGTTTTGTCATATGCTTTTGTGATATCATTCTGGAGGAACGTTGTCTCATTTTTTAAACTGCATTGCATTTGTGGTTTCTAAATGACAATAAACTGAATCTGAATCTGAATATTTGAACTATATGGGGGTCAAGAAATGTGGAGAAAGAGCAGGAAAGTGAGTTAAGATTAGATCAATCATAATGATATTAATTGGCAGGAATTAATTAGCCTGTGCAGATTCATGTTTTTATGTTCTTGTGTTTTATCTATTTATTTATCTATTTATTTAAATTTGTTTAGAGATACAGCATGGAAAAGGGCCTTCTGGCTAAAAATACCACACTGCCCAGCAGTGTATTTTAATTCTAGCCTGATCACAGGAGAACTTACAATGACCAATTAACCTATTATCCAGTACGTATTTGGATAGTGGGAGGAAACAGAAGCATCTGGAGGAAACCCAGATGATTACGAGGAGAACATATGAATCCCCTGTGATAGCTTTGTGCTAGCCAATATGCTACAGATAAGATTTCAGCAAGCTTTGTATACATCAGGGTTTTGATATCAGGATATCATAAAGAGAAGACAAAAAAGAATGACAGACTTGAATTTGCTAGATACCACACCATCACCTACACTTCATAATTTGCTACATATTGGAAAGTGTTATTGATTGTGCTTCTACTCTCCGATAACATTCACACTAAAGCCCTGTCTTGGCTTCTCAAAGACCACTTAGCTCCACAGCTCATCCCAGTCTTTATTCAAATGTCAATTCAAGGTAAGTTGAGAGTGATTGAATTTGAAAGCAATGGAACATTTAGCTAAGTGCAAAGCATCAAGATAAAGCTGAAATCAATGGACAACATGAGGAAAACGCTCCAGTAATAGCTCAATAAAGAAAGATGGTTGTTTTTCCTGGGGGTGAATAACACAGATCTAAGATTTCATTGCAGGGATTTCCTCAAGAGGTATTCAAGGTCCATTCAACTGTGACTGCTTTATCAGAGACCTTCTTTCATATAAAGGCAAATGATTTCAGATGATAGCTTGATGTTCAATTCTAATCAAAGCTCCTCAGTTAATACAAGCATGAAACAAAAAATGAGCAACAGTCAGAGCAGCATTTAATCAATGTCTGGTGACATTCACCTTGAACTAACCACATCACAATTACCTTCAACAGCGTTATCACTGCTGAATCCCCCATCATCAAAATCCAGGGGTCAGCATTGATCCGAATCTCAAATGGACCAGCCACAGAAATAACCACAATGATAAGAGCAGGACAGAGGCTGGGTATCCAAAATAAAGTGACTGACTTTCTAACACACCAGAACGTTTCCACCAAATGCATTCACATCAGAAACATGATGGAATATTATCTACTCGCCTGAATATAGCTCCAAAAATATAAGAAGCTCAACACCATCCAGAACAAAGAAGTCTGCTTGATTGTTGTGTCTTTCACCATCCAAAATATTCACCCTCTCCACCAACAGCGCAGAGTTCCTATGGTGTTCACCATCTAAAAAATGCACTATAGTTTCACCTAGGCTACTCCAAAAGCACCTCACAAACCCACAGCCTCTACTACTAAGGACAAGAGCACAAAGCTCATTGGAACACAACTAGCATGAAGTTCAATACAGGAGACATTAGGAGTGTTGAAGTACAGACGGCACTTAAAGTGCAATTCTGCAACCTCATAGTTACATGAAAATGGACATACGGGTGGATAGGTGGATGAAAACGCATTTTTGCCCACAGAGGACAAAGTTCTGAGTGGAGATCTTGGACGTCATGTTGCAACTATACAAAACACTAACTTGTCTGCACTTTTTCCCCACACTATTAAGGGCAGCAATCAAGGGGGTGTTGAAGAAATTCACCTGGAAGTTGCGTGGAATGGAGGGCTGTATATCTAAGGAGAGATTGGATAGGTTGGATTTATTCTCACTGGAGTACAGCAAACTGAGGACTGAGCATATGGATATTTATAAAATTCTGAATAGCATAGATCAGAATAAATAGGTGTAGTGTAGCGATGTGCTACACACAGCGCTGAAATAATGACACGGAGTCAGTAAGTAGTTTCGAGACTAGTTTATTCAAACATCAAGGCGCTGGCATTTAATCCCTAGCGCCTGCCCTCTCCGGGCGGAAATGACATCAGAGGTGCATTACCAAAGTCTCTCCCCGCGCGCTGGCTATTTGTGAGCCGGTTTGCCTGCACAGAAAGTGGGTTACCACAGTGGTTTCTTTCCATAACAGGGAAGTTCAGGAATAGAGGGCTCAGGTTTAATGTGGGGAGAAATTTAAAGGAGACCTGAAGAGTAAGTTGTTCACACAGAAGGTTTTCTGGAAGAATCTGCAAGAGGAAGTGGTGGAAACAGACATAATTACTTTTAAAAGGCATTTGGATGGGCAAGGATAAGGGACATATAGGCCAATAGGGATTAGCGTAAAAAAAACATCATGGTAAACATGGGTGTGAAGGACCAGGAAGATCAGTTTCTGTGAACAACATTGTTGGATTACCTCTGCTATGGAAGTGCTATGATAGTAGAAGATGGTAGTTTGTAATCACAATATTAAGGGCAATTAAATAAGGGCATTCACTGTGTAGGCCTTGCCAGAACAACTTATGTTTTTAAAATGAAGATGTTAACTAAACATCAATTAAAAATTTGGAAAGCACAACATAGCAATGTGGGGGGAATAAATAGTTTGTTATAGGATTAGTGTAAAGATAATTTATTGCTGGCTGGTGCAAGAATTATGGTCTACCAGATTAACAAATAATCATACAAGTCAATTTAAAAAAGACAAGTAAAACATAGTTTGGTATTTATTCACAAAGTACATTTATCCATAGTAAGTACTGTAGAATAATATATCTTTAAATAACCATCATTTGAGTAACAAAAAAAATAATCATATTAAGCTGTGCAGTCCAGCCCCAAGATGCAGTGAGACTTTGAACTGAGAGCAAAAATCACCCTCCCTGACTGATGTCTAACAAGGTGAAATTAGATCATTTACAGATGCATGAAATTCCTCTAAGGTTTCTCTGCTGAGTGATCTTTGGAACCCACTTTGAAAATGCAAATGGATAAAAGTAGGAGTTTAAGACATTTCAATTAAAAAAATAATCTGATCACTTGAAACAGTTACAGCTGGAGTTTTGAGAAGTTCAAGAATTGGCTTGCCCATTATTAGCTGTTACGAGCAATTATGGAAGTCCTTTTTTTGTTCCATTATATGTATTCCCAGCAATGGGTTTGCAAGTGAATTATTTGAGTTACCTCATCTGGATTGTGTAACAAATCATTCCAGGGAGGATAAACACACTGGGATATTCATCTCATTTTCCAATAGTCTGCTCCATCTGTTTTTCCCCCCAATCTATAGCCTAGATAACTTAGAGTTAAACAACCAAACATTAAGTAGCTAGTTATAAAGTGATGAACTACTGAGATAAGCTAAGCACTGAATCCCTCACACCTCAGCATACAATAAGGGAAATTTATCCTATAGAATCCAGCGTCAGAAAATCTCCAGAGGTCAGTATACCAATTTAGAAGTCCAAAAATAAGGCAATGGAAAATGGATTATTAGTCCAGTGCACAGCTTTATGTGAGTTTTTATGAACCATTAAAGATTAATTGTTGAAGGCCACTGCTGATGCTTTTGGTGATGATACCACTGAGAATCATCACACTTTTGAAAGGTCTTTGACCTAAAATATTATCACAGTCTCTCTCCACAGATATTACCTTTCCTGCTGAATATTTCAGTATTTTCTGTTCCTTAAATACTTTCAGAAATTCTTTAAAATAGAAAGAATCATAAATGTAATTGTTACTGATGTTTCCTTTAAGGGTCCCAATGAGAATTTGCAAACCAATTAGGTCCATTGATGCAATATTTAATGGCATTGGTTTCTCTTTTGTTACTTTTCAGGGAACTGGAAAGAATCATTATCAACTGCAATGTCTTTAGTGTCTTCCTGCTAATGTCTAGACAGTTTAAAACGTGCATTATTTAAAATGATTAATTTAACACACCTGACAAAACTTCAACCCCTTGCACATTCTATCTTTATTATTTCAAGTTTAGATCACTTGAAGTCTTTTCTAAATAGAAGTTTAAACTCACCTTGTAACATTTTGGTACTTTCTGTCAGATGGAACACAATAAATATGGGCTTGTGGTGAATCAGATTAACTTCACTTCTTTTTCTACTCATGGCCAAAGACTTCCAATTCAATCATCCATGTATTAAATTGTTGACGATTGAGAATCTTTGGTACTTCAAGCAAGCAATTGTTCATTTGATTCAAATAAGACATTGGATGCATTATCGATTAGACTACAATGAATTTTATCAGGTTCATTACATTGAAGCGAATATTGATATCATTTTTGAAAGCAACAGTTAGATACTGACAATAACATCAGTTCCAAACTTGTCAATATTTAGAGTCAGTCTGAAAAAGCTTTTTAGATTAATGATCTTAAATTCAATGCATACATTTTATATGTAACAAGGCAGTCACGCGACTGTTTATCTGATAACATTAAATCAAATCAAGATTTCAGAAGAGCTTTTGTTGCGTGATTATTCCAAGCATCTTGTTCCATGTTAGAAATTGCACCTGAGTTTCCTGCTGCATATTTCACACTAATTTGGTAACTGAGCAGATTTCAGAGAGGTTCATTCTTCCATGATTTTCTGTCAACAGACATTTCAATATGATAAATCCTTTAATTAACTTTCATTGACATCAATCTGGTGGACAACAAGGAATTCTTTGGAGTTGTAATCTTTTTTGCAGATTGCATGATTTTTCATGGAAGAAATTAGTTATGTTTTTTTCATTAAATTGAAGATGTATTTGTTGTTTATCATTGGATTTGAATGATGTCAGCTGTTTTCCTTGTTTTGGCTTAATTAGGAACTGATAGATTAATGCAATTGTTTGCATGACAAATAAGTGTTGAAAATGTTGTTAGTGGGACAGCATCTGTGTAAAAAATCAAGTTCATCAGGTTAATGGTGCTGTGAACATAAAACAAATTTTATAATGCAAAGAAACTGAGGAAGAAAATGAGCAGAAAGAAGATATGATAAGATGGAAAGATTAAATAACAGACACAAGAGGAATTGCAGATGCTGAAAATCCAGAGCGTAATGTATTGGAGGAGCTCAGCAGGTCGGGCAGTATCTATGGATGGGAATAAAGAGTCGATGTTTTGGGCTGAGACCCTTTATCGGGACTGGAAATGAAGGGGGGAAAAGTCAATACAAGAAGTTGGGGGGAGGGGAGTAAGAAGTACAAGATGGTAGGTGATAAGTGAAACCGGAAGAGGGGGATGAGGTGAAGTGAACATCTAGGAAGTTCATTGGTGAAAGAGACAAAGGGCTGGAGAAGGGGAAATCTGATAGGAGAGGACCTTGGAAGAAAGGGAAGGGGAAACAGTACTGGAGGGAAGTGATGGGTAGGAAAGAGGGGATTGTGTGAGAGGGAATCAAGCATGAGGAATGGTGAAGAAGAGAAGCGGGGATAATGACTGGAAGTTCAACAAATCAATGTTTATGCTATCAGGTTGGAGGCTACCCAGACGGAATATACGGTGCTGCTCCTCCAACTATGCGTGGGGCCTCATCATGGCAGTAGAGAAGGCCATGGACTGACATGTCAGAATGGAAATGAGAAGTAGATTAGAAATGGGCGGCCACTGCAAAGTCCCACTTTTTTGTGGTGGATGGAGTGAAGCTGCTTGAAGCAGCAGTCTCCTAATCTATGTCGGGTCTCACCGATATACAGGAGGCCACGCCGCAAGCACTGGATGCAGTAGATGACCCCAAAATACTCGCAGGTGGAGTGTCACCTCACTTGGAAGGGCTGTTTGGGGCCCTGAATGGTAGTGAGGGAGGAGGTGTAAGGGCAGGTGTGACACTTGTTCTGCTTACAAGGATAAGTGCCAGGAGGGAGATCAGTGAGCAGGGACGAATGGACGAGGGAGTTGTGCCTGGGAGCAATCCGTGTGGAAGTGGGGAAGAGGGAAAGATGTGCTTGGTGGTGTGATCCTATGGGAGATGGAAGAGGATCTGAAGAATCATGTACTGGATGTGAAGACTTGTGGGGTGGTAGGTAAGGACAAGAGGAATTCTATTCCTAGTGTGGCAGTGGGAGGATGGGGTGAGGGCAGATGTGTGTGAAATGGAAGAGATGCGGGTGAGGGCAGCACTGATAGTGGAAGAAGAGAAGCCCCTTTCTTTGAGGAAGGAGGACATTTTAGTTGTTCTGGAATGAAAAGCCCCATCCTGAGAGCAGATGTGGTGGAGGTAGAGGAACTGAGACAAGATAATGGCATTTTTACAAGTGAATGGGTGGGAGGAGGTATAGTCAAGTTAGCAGTGAGAGTTGGTGGATTTATAAAAGATATCAGGAGATGGACTGTCCCCAAAGATGGAAACAGAGATTGAGATAGGGACCAAGTAAATTTGAGGGGAGGGTGGAATTTGGAGTCCAACAAAGCAGTTCAAATGCAGTCTTTAATGTAGTGTAGGAAGAGTTGGGAAGCGATGCAGGTATAGGCTTGGAACATGGACTGCTTCACATAGTCAGCAAAAAGACAGGCATAGCTGGGACACGTGTGAGTGCCCATGGCTACACATTAAATATCTGAAACAGTGCAGCAAAGTAATAGGAGTTCATTATGGACAAGGATGTGTTAAAGGTTCAAGGTTCAATTTATTGTCAAAATATGCATGTACAATACAACTTTGATAGTCGTCTTTTCCAGATAGTCATGAAATACAGAAAGGGCATGGGAATGGTTGACAGAAAGACATCAACTCCCTCCACCCCAGCACAAAATGCACAGACTCCAAAACCACCAACCCCCTTCCCCGCAGAAGAACAGCAACAATAGCATCAAATCCCCAACACCCTCCCCCACAGAAAAACAGAGCAAAAATAAAATCAGATCTACAACCCCCTCACTCACCGAAAAGAACAGAGACAATTGCATCAAAGTCCCCAAGCCCCTCACACACAGAAATTTAACAGATTACCCACCTGCCAATTGGCCACAAGAAAGAAAATACCAAAAAACCAAAGGAGACCAATATAAAGTACATTTACATGAATCTCAGAATATCAAAAACATCTTTCTGTCAGCATACAAAGAGAGTGGCTGCAAAAGCTCCATCCTTCCATGAAGAGTGACTGCTGCGATGGGTCCAAATGCCACCGACCCAACTGCTGAGCATTGTCGTCCCTGTGGCCTCCATTGGGAGTGATGTTGAGTTTTTTCACGAGCTGGCTTGTGTCTCAGTCCTTTTCGGGACCCCGTTTCTGATCTTCACGAAGGGCAGCTCTCGGACACAGCAGAGCACGAGATCATTCAATTTTGTCCCAAACTGCACGTCACAGGCCACAAGAGTGTCCGTAACACAAACAAGACAAAAAGAGCAAACAAACAGTGCGGACAAAGTGGAATAGTTGAAGAGATTAGCCATCTGAAGATGTCGCCGGAGAAATTGTTGTTCTCTGACCGGAAGACCCTGTGTTAACACAACATCTGAAATCATCAAACTCAATGTCAAGAAGTCAAAAGATGTCCTGATTTTCTCTGGACTATGTTATTTGTCTTTGGAACAGTGAAGGAAGCTGAGGATGAAGTGCAAGTAGGAGAAAGAATTAAAACAACAGTTGACAGGAAGCCTGGAGGCACTTCTGCATATTGAACAGAAATGTTTTGCATTACAGCCACTTAATTTTCACTTGATGTTCCTATTGTTAAGGAGACCACATCTTTAGCAAGCAATGTAGAGAAATTGCAAGTAATTCTCACTTTCAGTTTGAACGGCAGACAAAAGACCTGGAGGAATTCAAAGTAGGGAATAAAATGAATGTTGATTCATCTTGCTTGGCTCCATACAAATATGCCAAGGGAAGCAGAGGGGATGTTGGTGACATAGGACAAAATCATATACTGTAATTGGAAACAGGCCTTTCAGCCCATCAAGTTTAAACTGACCTTATTTATTTACACTAGTCTGCATTAATTTTGTTTTTTTCTCCCCACAATCTCATTAATTTTCTACCCAACAATTCCACTGCTCATGTGCAAACATGGTGGCAATTCATAGTGGCAAAATAATTTACTATTCTGTACATTTTTGGCATTTGTGGGGGTACCCACACAATCACAGGGAGAAAACACAAACTCCACGAAGGGAACCCCTCAGGTCAGGAATGT
Source organism: Hemitrygon akajei (assembly GCF_048418815.1). Classification (NCBI taxonomy): domain Eukaryota; kingdom Metazoa; phylum Chordata; class Chondrichthyes; order Myliobatiformes; family Dasyatidae; genus Hemitrygon; species Hemitrygon akajei. The sequence continues at coordinate 67,636,819 of NC_133133.1, forward strand.
GTATCCCATCAGATTCCCTGGCACTTCTGTGCCACCATGTTGGGCAAAGAACCAGAACTCTTTGTTATGTTGATATATTTGGTAATGACAAAGTGTTCAAGGTGGCAGAAATGGCGGAGGTTAATCCTTTGGAGGATGCTTGCTTCTTTGGGTAATTTCTCCCTGATCTTGTTTGTTATATGACAAAATAAGCATTCTAATGCAGAAATGATTTTCAGTTTGAGCATTGTTTGGTGAGTGTTTGTTATAAACAATATTCTGGGTAAGTATTTGTTAATTCCGTACAGTTATCTTCCTCAACTAGCCATTATGGGTAGGGCAAGAAAAGCGTTGAAAACCAAGATTATTAGGAATTTGTTTGATAAGGGTATTAAAGAAAATGTGAGCAAGGTGACAAATGAAATTATGATACAGTTCATATCCAGCTGAATGGTAGAACTGACCCAAAGTACCAGATTCTGATTGCACATTCCCCGTACGCTAAGAATGTATACTTAAAGCTTCGTCCTGGGCCAGCATTCTAATTTCAAAGCGCGTTTTGTAGGAATGCCTAAAACGCAAATTGGACAGAAAACTAATGTTCTCCGCTCAGAATAAAATTATTAATTATTACTGTATAGGTATAAACATTAAATTTGCCCTTACATATGTGCAATCCAATATACTGCCTAATTGCTCGTAAATCATATGTACGGAATATTCAGTCAGTGCTATGTATCATAAAATAAAAAAATGTCTTTAATTAGTGACCGGTGGAACCTAAGCACGTGATTTGTAATTGTGCATAGCAGTTCTTCTACAAAGCTACCAGTGAAAGAGCCAACATTCTATTAAGCAATCAATACAAATTAAAATTATTTAATATGCATTTAATTGTCATATTATTAAAAACACTAAAACAATATTTACTTCATTAGGATTCTTCCTACATTTAGATCTTGGCAGGCTGGTACTTTCTAAACAAATTCATATGTACTGAATGTCTTAATACTGGAAGGATTCTTTAAAGTCATTCTTCATAATTCTATCCTGAATAGGTAAACATGGAAGTATCGCTAAGGATTGATTAGGTTCTGGATTGTGTCACTTGATATAAACTTTTAAGTCCATTTTAATCTTTACTTTTATTTTGTCAGCTCACTCACTCTTTGTTTTCCCTTTGAAATTAAAGACCATCTAAAACCAAAGTCCATTTTTTTCCAGATTTGTTGTTCTTGTGACTTTATAATGATTACCATGAAATTCCAAGATGCGGTTTCAGCTAAGAATTAATTGACTAGTCGGAAATTAATATCAGGTGTGAATGCCACTAACTCGTTTGGGCCGGGGTAGATAAAAAGGACATAATTTGATTTTTTTTTGTGATTGGCAAAACTTTTGCTATCAGTCAGTGAAATGTATTGATATTTGTGGAGAACGATCAAATATTGGCTAATAATAATTAAATTAATGGGTGTATACACAATAATATAGTTGGAGAAAATTATATGCCTCATGGATATTTTTTTTAAACTAGTGATATTGTGGTGCTACTGTCATCAATTGCCTATTCAGAAGTTGTCTGCGGAGTCACCTGTGAAAGAAAAATTGAATTGGACCAGCCACATACTGTATATCCTGTAGATAGAAGAGCAATTCAGAAGCTGTGTATCTTGAGGTGAGTTATTCTCTTCTTGAAACTTTTTCACTATCTATAAGGAGGCTGAAGAAATGGCTTTTAGTTACTTAGATAAGTCCAGTGTCAACAGCGTTCAAGAAGCTCAACATCATACAGGACAAAGCATGATGCTCCATCTGGTATCCTGGATGTTCATATCTTACAGCAATATTGTAGTGTTGCTACAGTGTATATTCTCTGCAAAATGCACAGTGGATACTTTATCCTTTCATTGTTATGAATCCTAGATCTCTATCCAATAGTACTGTAGGATGACCTTTAAAACAACAACAGTGGTTCAAAGGGATGATTGAAAAATAGTTAGGAATTGATAACAAACGCTGCCCTCACCAGTGTCATAATAATACAAATGAATAAAGATTTATCCAAGATAGCTTTCACTAAATCTGTGTGAGTCACCATAGATTTAGAATGTTTTAATATGTTATGTAATATTGATGTAACCCAGATGGTATTAAATGCTGTTATTTTTTTCCTAAGTGAAGAAAAGGTGAGTTAAGCAAAAACTTTTATTTTTATATGTTCATTCTTTCGAATGAACTACCTTCTTGAACTGCTATAGATCTTCTAGTGAATGTACTCCCACAATACTGTTGGTAGGAACCTATGGAACTTAGACCCAACCATGATCATTGAATAATGATAAATTTTGCAGCCAGAATGGTGTGTAATTTGCAGGGGATGCTGCAGTTACGGTGTTCTGATATATCTATTGTTGTTATCCTTCTTGTTGGTAGAGGTTATAGGTATGGGAGTTACTGCTGGACTTGTCAAGGTGAGTAACTGCAGGCCATGCTGTGTGTGGTACATATTGTACCTATGGTATATGGAGGGTTTGAATGTTAGGGGTTCCAATCAAGCAAAATACTTTGTTGTATGGTGGAAAGTCTTCAGGGTGTTAGAATTTGAGCCATTGGTTGCAGAATAATAGAACATAGAAAAGTAGAGCACTTGACAGGCCATTTAGCCCTTTATGTTGTGCTGACCTTGATGCCATTTTTTACTAAGGGCCTTCCTCCTGTGTAACATCCTTATACCTCCATCCCTTCACATTCATGTGTGTATCTAAAACTGTCTTAAGCTCCACCAATCTGCCTGCTTCCGCTACTACCTGTAGTAAACTATACGAGGCTCCTACCACACTGCATAAAATAAAACTTGTCCCTCATGTCACCTTTAAATTTCCTACCCTCTAACCTTAAAAGCATGTCTTGTAGTGTTTGTCATTTATACCCTAGGAAAAACAATCTGACTACCTTCCTTATCTATGTATTATAAAAACCTCCATCAGGTCACCCCCTCAGCGTCAGATGCTCTCAGAAGAAATCCCAAGTTTGTCCAATCTTTCCTTATAGCTCATATCCTCTAATCCAGGGAGTGTCCTGATAAACCTTTTCTGCACCCTCTCTACAGTGTCCACATCCTTCCTATAATAGGGTGACTAGAACTGCAAGCAAAACTCTAAGTGCCATCTGACCAAAGTTTTATATAGCTGAGGCATGACTCGTATACTCAACACCTCAACAAATGAAGGCAAGGCACCATTTCACCATCTTATCACCTTGCACAGCCACTTTCAGTGAACTATAGTTTGGTACACTGCATTCCCTCTGAAATTCAGTGCCATTTAGGGGTCTACCATTAATTGTATACTTTATTCTTTCATTTGACCTCCCTAATTATAATACCTCACACTTGTTCCATTTAAACTCCAGCTGCCACTTATCTGTATTTAGAAGATTGAGGGGGGATTTAATTGAAACATATAAAATTCTAAAGTGATTGGACAGGCTAGATGCAGGAAGATTGTTCCTGATGTTGGGGAAGTCCAGAATGAGGGGTCACAGTTTAAGGATAAAGGGGAAGCCTTTTAGGACCGAGATTGTGAAAAACTTCTTCACATAGAGAGTGGTGAATCTGTGGAATTCTCTGCCACAGGAAACAGTTGAGGCCAATTCATTGGCTATATTTAAGAGGGATAATATATAATATATTTAAGAGCCATATATCTAATATGGCCCTTGTGACTAAAGGGATCAGGGGTATGGAGAGAAAGCAGGTACAGGGTTCTGAGTTGGATTATCAGCCATGATCATACGGAATGGTGGTGCAGGCTTGAAGGGCCAAATGGCCTACTCCTGCACCTATTTTCTATGTTTCTATGTACATATCTGTAACTGATCTATATACTATATTCTTTGATAGAACTTTACACTGTACCCAGTCCACCAATCATGGTGTCATCAGCAAATTTGTTAATCTACCCATCCATATTTTCATCCAAGTGTTTAACATACACTCAGAGGCCACGTTGTTAATAAAGTGGCCACTAAATGTAGTTTATAATATTCTGTTGTTGTAGCCCATCTATTTCAAGGTTTGATGTATTGTGTGTTCTGAGATGCTCTTCTGCACACCACTGTTGTAATGCATGGTTGTTTGAGTGTCTGTCACCCTCTTGTCAGATTGAACCAGACTGTCTGTTCTCCTCTGACCTCTCTCATCAACAAGGTGTTTCCGCCCACAGAACTACCACTCACTGGATGTTTTTTTGCATCATTCTCTGTAAACTCTAGAGATTGTTGTGTGTGAAAATTCCAAGAGATTAAGTTTCTGAAATACTGAAATTATCCTGTCTGGCATCAACTGTCATTCCATAGTCAAAGTTACTATGATCACATTTCTTCCCCATTCTGATATCTGGTCTAGTTAACAACATAACTCTTTGTTCATGTTTACATGCATTGAGTTTTGCCACATGATTGGGTGATTAGATACTTGTATGAATGTAAACTTATATAGGTGTACCTAATAAAGTGGCCACTGAGTGTATGCCATTTGGCCCTGAGATTTAATCACCTTTATGCTTTTCAAATGATCCAGGAGTCTCTCCTCCTTAATCTCACACTGTCCCAGCCCATTAACATTCCTCACTCTGTTTACACTATCCTCTAAATTGTCCTCAGTAAATACGGGCACAAAATACTTATTTAATACCTCAACCACTTCCTCTAACTCCAAGCAGAAATGATCATCTTTATCCTTGTGTGGACCTGCCTTCTCGTTAGTTATCCTCTTTCATAATGTCAGTATTAAGATACTTGGCCTCTTATTTCCTCCTGAGGGTACTTTTTCTACGTGTCTGGTGTAGTTCAATTTCTGGTTAACAGTTATCCTTCCAGAATGTGATAATGGAGATTTGCATTGGTAATACCACTGGGTGGGGTATCGGAGTCTCTCTTGCTGCAGATTGTCATGCAAGTAATTTTGTGGTAGAAGTGTTACTTGCCAGTTTTCAGCCTGTGTCTGAAGGTTGATGAAGTTTTGCTGAACGTAGATACAGATTCCTTCATTTTTGACATGTAAACAGTTTTGGGCTCCATATCTCAGAAAGGATGTGTTGTCATTGGAGAGAGTCCAGTTCACAAAGATTATTCCGGGATTGAAGGGGTTATCATATGAGGAGACATGGCAGCTTTGGGCCTGTTCTCATTGGAATTTAAAGAAATGCGTGGGGATCTCATTGAAACCTACTAAATATTGAAAGGACTAGATAGGCTGGATGTGGAGAGGATGTTCCCTTTGTTGGGGGGTATCAAGAACTAGAGGGCACAGCCTCAAATTGAGGGGCAACCTTTTAGAATAGAGGCAAGGGGGATTTTTTTAGCCAAAGAGTAGTGGATCTGTGGAATGCTTTGTCACAGACTGTTGGCGGAGGTCAAGTCTGTGAGTTGATCACTTCCTGATTGGTCAGGGCATGAAAGGATATGGCGAGAAGGCAGAAGTATGGGTTTGAGTGGGATCCGGGATCAGCCATGATGGAATGGTGGAGCAGACTCAATGGGTTGAATGGACTAATTCTGCTCCTATGTCTTATGGTCTAAATAGAATTTTGTATTGTGTAAGCACCAACAAACTATCTATCCACATGAAGTCATTGATGGATCAAAACTGAATGATGGACAGAATAGGAATGCATTGCTCTTTTTTCATGGTGGCTGCTGGTACTGTTGGGGTACCGTACAATAAATAATACTAGTCAAGAATTTGGATCAAGGAAACCAAATGTAATATTTCTAAGTTTTGAAATGGCACAAAACTGCGTGGGGCTGTAATGACCCAAGAAGGTATCAAAGTGATTGAGGCAAGTTAAGTGAGTGGGAAAAATATCTGACTCATGCAGAATAATGTTGACAAATGTGAGATTATCTACTTAGTAGGAAAGAGAAAATACAGAATATTGTTTATAAGGTCAGAAACTGGAAAATGTTAATGATCAAAAAGGATCTGAAAGTCATTGTACATCAATTACTGAAAGCAAACAGGAGAAACAAACAATTAAGAAGGCAGTGTTGGGCTTCACTGCAAGATGCTTTGTGCAGAAGAGAAAGGATGTCTTTGGACAATTATATATGCCCTTGGTGGTGACACCACACCTGGAATGTTGTGTGTAGTTTAGATCTCCTTGCCTCAAAAGCAATATACTTGCCATAGTAGGGGGATAGCAAAACTTCAGGGAGTCACATAGCACAAAAATTGGCCCTTTGGTCCACTACATCCATGCTGACCATTTGTTCATCTACATTAATCTCATTTGTCTACATTGGAACCATATCTTACTAAGCCTTAGCCATTTGAGTATCTGTCTAAATGCCCGTTAAACATAGTATCTGTACATTTGGTGGCCACTTTATTAGGTACCTCCAGACCAACATGGCCACTGAGTGTATTTTCATGGTTTCCTGCTGCTGTAACGCATCCACTTTGAGTCTCCATGTGTGTGTTCAGAGATGCTCTTCTGCACAATATTGTTGTAAAGTATGGTTGTTTAAGTTACTATTGCCTTCATGTCAGCTTGAACCAGTCTGGCCACCCTGCTCTGACCTTTCTCATTAACAAGGTGTTTTCGCCCACAGAACTGCAGCTCACTGTGTGCTTGTTTTATTGTTCATCACACCATTCTCTATAAACTTTAGAGACTATTGTGTGTAAAAATCCCAGGAGAGCAACAGTTTCTGAGATACTAAAACCACCCAGTATGGCACCAAAACTCACTCCATGGTCAAAGTCACTTAGTCACATTTCTTTCCCTTTCTGATGTCAGAATGCTGTTGCCGGATTTCACTTTGGCATTTAACACTCTTGCCCAACAGACCTTGGTGAACAAACTCCAACTCCTCAATCTAAATGCACCATGGACCAACAGATCTCAGATGGTCAGTTTGCACCACTGCTCCCCCCTCCCCATTATCCTGAACACGGGTGCCCCCCAGGGATGTGTGCTGAGTCCTTTGCTGTACACTCTGCTCATGGACAAACACCCAAGTAATCACATTTCCAAGTTCACCAATGGCACAATAGAGGTGGGGCTCATCACTGTAATGTATTTAATATTTCAGTAACACTTGAGTAATATTGTAAGTATACTGTTTGATTGATCATTCTTTTTTTACTTAAATAATTCATTATGGGTTATATGTAAATGTACGTGAATGTCATACACCATTATGCTACTATTTCATAAGTGCATGCCTCAAAGTAAAAGTGAAACTTAAGTGCACACACATTTCTTTGCTCTGTGTTTTCTTTCCAGTCGTTTTATGATTTGGAGTTACGAAGCATAACAGTGATGATGAGGAAGTTTTAAAAGACCCTGGGATGACTACCTACGTGTTGAAGAGCAGCGAGACATTTGGCTTTTAAAAAAAGGCTGGAAATGGATGAATTCATGGGTTCATAAGCAATGAGTACCGGTTGTTAATAATCATAAATTAAAAAAAAGAACAGAAATGGCTGGCTACATTAGAAAGATAGATGAGTTCAACTGCACAGAAGATAACTGGATTTTGCATTCTGAGTGAATTGAGTAGTATCTTGAAGCAAATAAAACAGCCAACAAAAAGCGGGTGCCAATTGGCTGAGTGCATTGGGTGTAAAAGCATTCAGTCTGCTTTGAAGTTTAACTACTCCAACCAGTTGAAATGAGTTTGCTAATATCGTGAAAGTAATGTGGGTACATTCAAAACTGAAATCATTATTGATTACAGAATGCTTTATGTGGTAAAAACAGGAGGGCCAACATGGTTGGGCTTGATTGACAAAGAAAACTATAACTTTACTGAAGATCTATCCACCAGTTCTAAGCCACATCTCCTGCAAAAGAGTCAACAGAAAATGAATTTAAAAAGGTACAGGATGATACCACAGCAGTGTTCAGGAATGGCACTGGAAAACACAAACATATCAAGGGTAAAATAGTGTTATATGAAATTGAATACCCAAGTTTTACAAAGCCTGCCCAGTTCCTTATACCATCTGTGATAAAGTAGTCACTGTGCTACATCGCATAGAGGCTGAAGAAATTCTTTCCAAGGTTGAGTGGAGCCGATGGGCAATGCCAGTGGTCCCAGTAGCCAAGAGTAATGAGCCTGTCAGGATCTATGGTGATTTTAAGTTCACCAGCAACCCAATACTGAAAATAGATCAATACCCTCTGCCAAGGATAGAGGATATCTTTGCAAAACTCTCTGGATGAAAACATTTCAGCAAAGTGGACTTAGCTGAGGCTTATTTACATATAGAGCGAGAAGAAGAGTCTGAAGTGTTTCTCGCCATTTGCACTTGCAAAGGGTTTTATCACTATATGAGGCTTATTTTTGTAGTAGCCTCTACACCTGCACTCTGGCAGAAAGCTATGGACCGGGTGTTGCAAGGCTGTCCAGGCACTCAGTGTTATCTGGATGACTTCATTGTTACCGGTAAGGATGACAAGGAGCATCTTAAAAATCTTAAGACAATGTTAAAATGATTAGAAGATTATGGTCTCAGAGCACAGCACAACAAGTGTGAATTCTTTAAGCCAAGCATCACTTACTGTGGTCACACCATTGACACACAAGTATTATACAAGTATATAAAATATATTTTTATGATTTATCAATTACTATCACAAATTTCTGCTAAATTGGCTATTGTGTCCACCCTTTGAACTCAGCACTACAGATTGGGAAAAATGGCAATGGACAAAACAGTGTGAGGTGGCTTTCTAAAAGGCAGAAGAAATGGTGACATCAGACACTATACTCACACATTATGATCCGTGTCATCCAGTGAAGCCTGCCTGTGATGCCTCGCCTTATGCAATAGGTGAAGTCATAAACACAACACATTCTTCCTTTTGCTACTGCAATAATGGTAAGATTACACAGGGTTTGATACTCCAAAAACTTACAAAAAGAAAGGCTAATTTCCTTTGCACGTAACTTCTGGATGATGGCTGGTTCTTCACTTGTGAAGATCCTGAATGTGCGGATACTACAACTTTATATTGTTAAAGTTCCACGTTATGAGTGGTGGAAGTGAATGCCCTATGAGCTTTGCATCATGTTCCTGTACCACTACAGAGAACAATTGCACATAGATTGACAGAGTGGCCTTCAGTCTGGTTTGGGATGTAAAATGTTTTAACCAGCACTTGTATGGGAGAAAGTTTACCCTCATTACCGATCATCAACTACTAGCGTTCATTTTCAATCCACTGAATGGTGTTCTACTAACAGCAGTAACAGAAATGCAGAGATGGGCTCTATTTCTTGGAGGACACAATTACAAGACTAAATTTAAGAGAATGAATAATCATGGAAATGCTGATTGACTGTCCCGTTTACCCTTGGAAACAAAATAACCTGAAAAATTTACAAAAGAGGATACTCCACCAACATATTCTCCCAAATGCAAATTGAAAGTCTCTCTATTATAGTAGAGATGATGCATAAGAAAACCAGAAAAGACCCCACACTGTCTCAGGTCTACATGGCAACCCAAAATGTCTGGTGTGTGCAGCAGAAACTCCAGTTCCCCCATTTTTATCAGTACCTGGATGAACTTATCATTGATGGGGGTTGCCTTATTGATTGTTGAGCGTCGTACCATCCAAACTCAGAGCTATGTCCCCATCATCTAGGCATGGTCAAAGTGAAAGCATTGGTTTGAAGCTTTCTCTAGTGGCCTGGGATAGATCAGCAGACTGAGCAGCTTGCCATGAATTGTTCAGGATATCAATGCCACCCAGACAAAGGTATCCAGAGCTGTCAGAGCCATATCCCACAGTCCCACAGTCAACTCCTGCAACCAACACAGAGGAGGAAACAGAATCTGAGATTATTTCACAATCACAAGTCTCACCTGCCAAAATCGCTGAGAGCCTAAACCAGGAGTTCAACACCGTTTGATGTGTTTCAAAATAACAAGTTCCAGATCGGGAAAAGGTACTTTCGATCCTTTGTTATGGGACCATTAAAACCAAACAATCTTTTAGCAATGAAAAACTAATGATACAAAATTACCGATAAAATGTTCAAATTAGCAAAGTAACAAAGTTACTGGTCAAACTAACATATTTAAAACTAAGTTGGTTTAAACTGAAGTTATATCTAGTTAGTATTCCAAATACATCCCAATTAGCATAACTAAGCTGTCGAGCTAAGTTAGCACTGTATACGTATTTAAGTGTGCTAATAGCAGTCAGGAACACTTTCACCTTCAACTCTCTAGAGGCCACATCTGCTGGATTGTTTAAAGTATCTATATACTTCCACTGAGATACCTTTGAGATCTTAAGAATTTCTGAAACCCTGCTTGCAACGAAGGTTTGGAACCTGGAAGCTTCATTCTTGAAATACTTCAGCACAGAAGTACTATCAGTCCATAAAACTGAGTCCTGAAGCTGCGTGTGTAACTCCTTCCTCCACAATGTGTCCACGCGGCTTGCCCCTGCAGTATAGTCAAGTCACTTTTATTGTCATTTCGACCATAACTGCTGGTACAGTACATAGTAAAAATGAGACAACGTTTTTCAGGACCATGGTGTTACATGGTGTTACATAGATGAGCTCCATATGAGAGATGGAAACTGACCCTAGATATTTCCATGATAAAGACACTATGCATCTGTGAGCGCGTGTTGTAAACTAATCGGTAGGTCACTGCTCCATAGCCATCTTCACTTGCATCTGTAAAGTGGCGTAACTGTACAGCAGTAACTTCTCCAAAATCCAGGGGTTTCAAGCATCTCACAGACTTGAAAACTGTCAAAGTTCTTCCAGCCAGCTTATTTATTCATGAGTATCTGACATTGGTATACTGTCATCCTAGCAAAGCTCTTTCTTACGTAGATCTTGTAGGGTCTTCTTAGCACCACTGCACTCCAGATTCCTAAGGGATCATAGATGGAACTGTAGAGAGGATCCCCTTCTGATGAGTGGTCTATCTTGTATCATGATCTTCAAGTTGAATGTATCAGACTGAATGCAGTATTACACACCCAGTACACTTTCCACTGAAGATATATCTTGATCCAAACCCTTCATGCCTTTCACATTTTGCTCTTCTAGTATCACAGCTAGCATACTATGTCTGTTGCTTATCCACTTTGCAAGTTGAAACCTGCTTCCAGCACAAATGGATACAAGGTCATGATAGAGAGACACCGCTTCTTCCTCAGAGGTCACTGACACAAGGCAGTCATTAACATAGAAGCACCTTATACACTGTCTTGCAGCTGAACTGTTCTTCATTGTCTTCAGCATATTTCCTAAGAGCTAAGTGGGCACAGCTCAATGATGAAGTTGTTCCAAAGAGATGTTCCATCATTCCAACTTCTGCCATCTCTTGGCTAATGTTGCCATCAGCCCCCCAGGGAAAGCTCAACAGGTCTACATCTTCACAGGTACTTTAAGCTGATGAAACATTGATTCAGTATCTGCCATGATACTGGTTCTTTTCTGAATCTGGTTATGATTCCATTCAGTGAGCTAGTAGGATCTGGTTCCTGTAAAAGCTGAGCATTAAGAGATATTTCCTGAAAAGTAGCTCCACAGTCAAACAGAACAGAAAGTTTCCCTTTTCTGGAGTGATAAACACCACAATGTGGAATATACATTGTGTTTTAGATCCTCTGCAGGCACTCTTTTGGAATAATCTTTGGAGATAACATCCTTCATGAAAGCTGAGCAGCACACACAAAATGCTGAAGGAAATCAGCAGGCCAGGCAGCATCTATGGAAAAAAGTACAGTTGACGTTTCGGGCTGAGACCCTTCTCAAAGAAAGCTGCGTAGTCAGTGTGAAATGACAAATTGTTCTTAAACCTCGTTCTTAGACTTAGAGTACGCTGTTCAGCAATCTTCCTATTATTTGGCATGTTAACCTCCTTTTTTCTCAAAGGTAAACTAATCTGGTAGTAGGCATCCACCAGTTTTGCAGAATTTGCAACCAACTCCATGAACTTGTGGTCTTCTCTTGACAAACGAGGTTGTTTGTCCTGACGGCATCCAGGGAAGTCTGCCTTAACCTGCTGCTGCCAAAGCTCATCTACATTCAAAACTGAGATCTTGTTAACTCTCTGGTTGTTCACACTCTCTTCCATCACCTTGATCCTTTCAGAGGTCCATTCACAGCCCAATACAACATTGTTCTAATTGCAGAGGGTCCATAATAACAATTCGAATCACGTGCAACTCAATTTCTGAATCAATCTCTGGCAAATGGACATGTTTCAGGTGAGACCATCTCTGGAGATCCCTCTGTCGTGGAATGTTCCATTTGTGGACAGGCAAACTTCCCTGAATATAGATATTAGGTAGATCACAATAGCTTTCACCATCTAAAGCAGCCACTTCCAATTTGGAGACACTGCAGCACCGCAAGACCTTCCCTTGTCCAATGGTACATAAGGGAATCTGTGTCCTTTATCTGTGAGGTTGAGATTGTCCTTGAGGTTGTCCAGAACACTGCTGTACTTCCTTGATCTAATGAAAGCATAAGTAACCTCTGTCTTGTTACTCTTCTTAGGCTTGACTTGTACTGAAATTATGGGACTTTTACAAACATGATCACCAGCCCCTGTAAGGCCATTGGAAACCAGAGCATTACTCACTGTTGTGTCTGGTTCTTTCATGGCTTGTTTTGATTCTACTCCCTTTTCAAATATGAAGTATGCAGTGATGCTTGCTACTGCATACCTTAAGTGAAAGACGTTTTCTGCATTTCCTGCAGATGTGTCCTGTACACAAACAGCTAAAGCAGACACCATTTTCCTTTAGGAAGAGAGTCTTCTCTCTCTGAGCCCTTTTCTCCAACTGAGGGCATGAATCTAATGTGTGTTCATCCTCGCAGAACAGACAAACCCTTCTGGCTGATGAGACCATTTCCTTTCTGTTAGTTCCAGGTTCAGTTTGAGTTTTATTTCTCAGACTGGACACAATAGCCACAAAGCTGTTTCCTTTAGCCTTAGAATGAAATTGTGATTTCGTTTTGTTCACTACTTTGTTTATTGCAAATGATGTAGCATCCTGTACATTTCCAAACACTGGGTGTGTAATAATCTTTACTTGCCTTTCTATAAAATCAACAATGTCAGTAAAAGTAATCTTATGGTTGTGCCTTTCTTACAGTTCCCAGCCCACTGTTCTCCAATTAGGCCTAAGTATATAGAGCAATTTCTTTATGACAACTGACATATTAGCAGACATATCCTGAAAGTGCCTTTTGCATCTAGGCGGATGCTATTTTCTGTTCCTTGACAAAATCTTCCTGCAGGAAAGCCTCTGCTTTTAGATATCCTTTCCTTGGGTCAACATGAAGGCAACTTCTACCAAGTTGTCTGGGATGAACCCCAGTGGACTGTTCAAGGCAGTTGCTATGGCTGTCAGTTTTGCCTTTAACACTGTTTTCAAAAATCCTCATGAATGCATGATAAGCATTGGGTCACCATCAAAGATTTGAATCTCTCTCTTATGCAAAGATGAAATTAATTGCTGTTTTATCAATAAGGTTGCTATCTCATTTTGCTTCCTCATAATATCAATAATACTATTTTGATCTCTATTGTCTGAATCAAGAGTGCCTCCATGTGAATATCCCAATGAGCCCTTTGAGTTGTTGGATTCAGAGTGTCTCATTAGTGCAGTTTCAGAGTAAACTACCTACATGTTTCACAGACCAAATTAATCAACATTGACATTGAATGCTTTTGTTTTTATTTGTGCCTAGAAAAGCACACCATAGGACTGTCCTGTTGGAGCACTTTTATCACTCGACATAATTGAAGCCCTTAGCACATTAACTTTAGCCATATGTGCAGCAATTTCCTCCTACAACTTGAACTGTACCTTCTATTTCCATAGCTGTTCCTCTTGCTCTTCCAGCAATAATTGTTGCTCTGTGGTTAATGCAGCCAAATCAGTCTCTGCTTCATTGGCCTCTAATTTAATGTGTGCAGAGGAATTATCAGATACAGATGTTCTACCTGTAGCAGAACTTTGAGTGCTGATATTAGACACACTGTCATTCGGTTTCATATCATTTTGTGGAATATCTACTCTATGCATAGTCAAAACATGCCTTGGAATTTGAGAAACATTATCTGAATGAAAGTGAGACACATATTCACTTGTTGCAGCAACATGATCTTCAGTATAACATGTTTGATTCAACCATTGTTTCACGTCCCCTATGAATGTACTACAATGACAATCAATGCTTGAAAACATCTATTTTGTCTTTCCTGTTCAAAATTGTGAAGTAAAGAGATTAGCATGTGATGTTGCTTAGCAACAGCTTCACAGGGATTAGTCAAGCCCTCAAAATGAGATTGCACATGTAAGGCTTATTCTTTAATTTTCACAAGATCATTAATTGATAGTATTAAACCTTTAATTTTGTTCACATTTTTTTTTCTATTCCTTTTGAAGACTTTTGATTCCACCAACTAAAGCTTTTGAAGTAAGTTTAATTTCTCTGCTACCAGCCCTGATTCCAGAGTAGTTGGTGCCAGTTCCACGCTTCAATTCACTCATGTTACTTTCTCCTTATTGCACCACTCACAATTAACTCTTTGTTCACCTGCAGCACAGGCACTATTCCATTCAATAAATGTAGCAAACAAACAAACTGTCCGTACATCCACAGCACTTAAACCAGACTAAACAAACCACCTTCAATTCAAACATCAGCAACTAGAATAGTTCAGCACTTCAAGAAAACAAAGCGACAAGTCCTTAGGCGAACACCACACGATCGTACAAAGGTCCACAATGGACAGGCGGTGCTGACCATTCATATCTGTGTTCAAACCCCAAATACACATCATGAATTAACAAAAGGTCATCACTTCCTTCAAGCTGTTCTGGCTTCTCATTGATGTGATTCCAATTTTGCCAACAGGTCCAAGGCAGCCAGAAGACTGGTCTTCTTTTGGTATAACTCTTTTTTGTTGACAAACTGTAGTGGTTACTTTAAAACAAACCAAAGCCAGGGGATTGACACTGTATGACACGCTTCCAAAATTTCAAAGTACCAAAGTCAAAAAGGGTACTTTCAATCTTTTATCATGAAACCAGAAAAGCCGAACACTCTTATAGTGATGAAAAACTAACAAAACTAGATTAGTGATAATGTTCAAATTTGCGATTTAAGTTACTACCAAATTAGCTGACGAGCTAACACATTTAAGCAAAGTTAGTGATTTAGTTAGTGTTCCAATAACATTTCAATAACATTCCAATAAATTTTCAATTAGTGGTCCCAATTAACGTTCTATACTTATTTAAGTGCACTAATAGCGAACTACAAAAAAATGCTATCTCTGTGACTTAGCCTTTCTCGAGTAGACTGAACTAAACAACTAAAGAAATGAGAATACATAACTATACATACTGTATTTACTTCTACCATGCCCATCCCATGTGATAGAAAATAGATAAGTGGCTCCCACATTCTCTATTGAGTTGGTGTTTATAGCTAAGCAGGGAGGAGGGAGTGTTGTGATTTTAATATTTCAGTAATATTTGAGTAATTTTGTAAATATATGATGTTTGATTAAGCTTTCTTTGCTTGTTTAAATAATTCACTATGGGTTATATGTAAAAGTGTGTGAATGGCATATATTATTATGTCATCTCATCATAAATGCTTAAAGTAAAACTAAGCACACACATCTCCCAGTTCCAAGTTTTGTTTCAATTAGTTTTATGTTTTCTGGTTACAAAACACAACGATCACTAACAACAATGAAACAGTCTACAGAGAATAGGGGAAGAGCTCGAGGCCTAGTGGCGGGCAAATAACCTTTTCCTTAATGCCAAAGAGACAAAGGAAAAGGTGATCGACTTTAAGGGAATTTGCACCATTCAGACCACCCTTTACATCCGTGGAACAGCAGAAGGAACTATGAGTAGTTTCAAACTTCTCGGAGTGCACAGTATGCACAACCACTCATGATCCCAGTACACACTCTAAATGCTCAGGAAAGCTCACCAACACACCTAGTTTCTGAGGCTGAAGAGAATTGGACTATTCACGTCTATACTTGTGTCATTCTACAGATGCACAGCAGAGAGCATCCTAACATGCCACAGCATAGCATGGTATGGAAACTGCGCTTTAGTGGAGAGGAGGCCTCTATAAGTAGAAGTCAAAACTGCTCAATGCATCACCAGCTCCAGCCTACTCACCATCAAGGATGTATACTATGTACAGAATGATGCTGGAAAAAGGCCAGTAACATCATGAAGGATCCCACACACCTTTCTCATGGACCGTTTGTTCCATTCCCATCAGGGAGGAAGCTATGTATCATCCATGCCAGGACTACCAGACTCAAAACAGTTACTAAAGCTGATCAGCAACTCCACCCACTATCCAACCGGACCACCACAACTTTGTTATTTCTGTCAGTCAGCTTACGTACAGACACACCTGTGCCTGGCATCACTTTATGGACATACAATCAAGCTATGTATATAAGATAGCTTATATTTTAAAAAGTATTTATTGAGTTTTTTATATTGTATTTGTTATCTTATTGTGTTTTCTGCGCTGCATCGGATCTGGAGTAGCAAGTATTTTGTTCCCCTTTACACCTGTGACATTAAATAATCTTGATCTTAAATAATGAGCAAATGTACAGGTGCATCTAATAAAGTGTATTTGCTTCCAGCACTTCCTTTGGCAGAGATTTACCAACCAGACTCATTCCTGGGATGAAGGAACTGGCATTTAAGGAACGATTAAGTCAACTTGGCTTGTATTCACTGACTTTTAAAAAGATATTCTGTCTTGTTGCCCATCTGCCACAGCCTTACTATTAGCAACATGATACATGGACAATGAGGCTTAACTATCATACTTTGATTTTTACTTATCATATTTTGACATCTATTCTCACACTTCCAGAGATGTTCTCTTTGTTATACCCATGGCTCCCATCTTCCCCGCTACCTGAAGCTACCTTGTTTTCTCTCTTTCCAAGTTCTGATGAAGGACCTCAGAAATGAAACATTAACTGCATCTGGATCCATTGAGGCTTGACCAGCTGCGTATTTCTAGCACTTTCTGTTTTTGTTTTAAATTTCTGGCATCTGCTGTTGTTTTGATTTCCATTTTTTTTTGTATTCACTATGCTTTAGAAAAACAGGAGGTCAAAATAAAACAAATACATTTCTGACAGTGCCAGACTGATTGGAGGCAAGGCGATTTTGTCCCTGGCTAATGAGTCTAGAAGGAGAGGGCACATTTTTAGGTTAAAGGGCAAGAGGGTTAGGAGATGAGGAGAAATTACTTCATTTAGAAGTAATTTCAACCTGTTCAATTAGCTCCGATAGAAGGCTGCAGAGACTGGTGCTGATTGTTAAAGAAGGAAGTATATAGATTTCTACATAAAAATGGGAGTAGGAAAATCATGTTGAGAGGAGAAGCAGCCATTACAGTATTGAGTGACAGAGCAGGCTTGAAGGGCCAAATCGTCTCTTGCTGCTTCTATTCCTGTATATTGATGTTTCTATGAATCAGCTGAAGTTATCAGGACCAGTCCTGAGGAACACTTGCAATGGTGGCCTTGGTTGGGATGATTCACCTCTGGTCAAAATGGCACCAGCAAACAACGATTCCTCGGGTGACATCTTCCAGATAGCAAATCTCTTCAATTATTTAAATTTCTCTACATCTTCTGCTTGTTCTTTTTTGTCTTGATTCTGTTATGGAAACTGTTGGAACCTGTGGCATGCATTTCAGAATTTGATCGAATGACGTGGAGCACAAACTGTCTCATGGAAAAGACCAGACATGGGATGTGGGGACATGAACAGCTTCATTTTGAAGCGCTGACAAAGACTGAAGCATCAAGGCAAATGTGGAAGAGGTTAACGGTCACTCTCAACATAGGCCACGGAGGCAACGCGGGTGGTAGCTGGGACGGCTGTGTTCAGACCCAGCATGGAGGTCACTGTTCACAGGACTGAGGGCATGTGGCCACTCTCCTCGAATGCTGATGGGAGGATGTTTTTGATATTTTGAGATTTATGTGATCATTGGACTACACTTCATATTGGTCTCCTTCAGTTTTTAGCATAGTTTTTCTTGTTGTTGATTAGTGAGTGGGTGATATGTTACTTTTTTTGAGAGGGAGGAGTTGAGATTTGGGGCCTGATGTTCTTGTAGGGTTTTTTGGGTAATCTGTTACTTATTTGTGCGAGGGAGGGGTTGGGAGGTTTTGGAGTTTGCGGGTCTTGTTCCTTTTTCTTTTTCATGCCGGGGAAGGGGGGGTGGGGGGAAGGAACGTTGATGTCTTTTCTTTCAACAATGCTCACAGTTTTTCTGTATTTCATGGCTATCTGAAGAAGATGCATATCAGAGTTGTATCGTACATGCATACTTTGACCATAAAAATGAATGTTTGAACCTTCAACTCCAATCGCAACCATCTTCCATGCCCTTCCACCACTTTGACTGTGAGCAGAGTTCAAGCAACATGGTTATATCTTCCTTGAAAAGGCTCTGTTTGGGAGCAATGAGGCATGGGAAAATGAATGCTGGCCTTGCCAGCAAAGCACGTATTCTAAAACATGAATAAAAGAACCTAATTTTCTGGATTGAATTTGTTTTGTTCTGTGTTGTTTAAATTAGCAAGCCGTCTCACTCCCTAGGAGTCTCTGCTGAAACTATTGTATGTGAGCATAAGCAGTCTATGTGTACTAAATAATAATATGCGTACTGTAAGTAACAACAAGGTATGTGAAGGCGATTTTTCTATTCATCAGATCCAAATTAGACAAATAGACGACTGAATTCAAATCTGTGTTCAGCTATTCTAACAAACGTTAAAGAAGAAAGTAAGGTTTCCTGTAAACTTCTGACCTATGAAACTTTCTAACTTCCAGAAATAACAGCGGTATAAATAGTTGTTCTCTTTTAATATTTTGCTTTGTATTATTTTGTTTGTCAAACCAGGGCCCCATCAGGTTAAGCAGTGCATGTTCGAGTCAGTCATAAGAAGCTCTCCTGTATGGTGCTCTGTGGTTTTGCTGATGATGAAACAAAGAATTCTTTTTGTTTCCAGTGATGCTGATAACATGGTTGGCAGAGCTGACGTTGTTTTTCCAGCGCTGTTGTTCTAAGGTACTATAATTTTTAGTCCTTGTGGATTTCTATGGTGAACTGACAGCTGAGAGCAATGAAGAATGCAGTTCACAGAAGGATATTAAAGACACTTGGGACATCATTACCGGAAGGTTTACACAGAAATAATCTGCAGATGATTACAGGAAGTTGTATATCCCTGGAAGGACAGTACATAAAATGTACAGCTATTAAACAGCTTTTGAGAGCATTAAATGACTGTTGGCAGATATTGGGATGCAAAGGCCTGTTTTATTTCTTGCTCCTGCCCGTTCATATTGCATTTGAATTAAACAATAATTAAGGACAGTTTTTAAAGTATTCCATTCTCTGCAAGATTATTTTTGAAAAGCACGTTCCCCACATGCAATTCCTGAAGAATGTCTACTTTTGAGAAATGTTTTTGGAATGGGTATCTTAGTTTACAGAGTCAGGGTCATGAGGCACAGAAATAAGCCCATTAGTCCAACTTGTAGATCTGACCAAGGTGCCCACCCAGGATAGTCCTGTTTGACCATCTTTTGCACCTATCCCTCTAAAAATTTCCTATTGATATACTTATCCAAATGTCTTTTAAATTTCATTATTGTATCTGCTTCAACTACTTCCTCTAACAGTTTGTTCTATATACAAACTATCTGCACGAAGAAGTTCCCCCTCAGATCCCTTTCTCCTCTCATTTTAAACCTAGGCCCTTTAGCTATTGGTTCTCTTTCTCTGGAGAAAGCAAAACTGTGTGTATTCACTCCATGGCCTCTCATGATTTTATTTATTATTCTTGAAAATACCCAAAATAGATATATCACCTACTGTATATACATAAGAGATTCTGCATATGCTGCAAATTTTGAATGCCACACTTCAACAGACATTGTCTTGAAGTTAAGGAGTGTGAGATGTGCTCTCCCTGGAGTTTGAAAATACTCGCAGTTTCCACTGCTGTGGCACCAGGGTAAAGAGGGGTGTGACAGCCATGAGTTCTCCTGAAGTCCATAACCACCTTCTTTGTTGTGTTGGCATTGAGGAAGAGGGTTATTTGCCTGGCACTAGGCCTTGAGCTCTTCTACCTCCCCTCTATAGGCCACCTCATCATTGTTGATGATGAGCCCCACCACTGTTGTGTCATCAGTGCACTTGACTACATGTGATTACTTGAGCATGTAGTCATCTGTGAGCTGTGTGTACAGCTCAGTGACAGTTGAGGATGATGGTGTGATTGTGCATCAGGACTATCTGAGGTCAGTTGGTTAGGAAGTCCACAGCCAGTTGTACAATGGTGTATTTAGGCTGAGGAGCAGGAGATAGCTTACCAGGATCTGTGGGATAATAGTGTTGAATGTTGAACTGAAATCCAGAAACAGCTTTCTGATGTAAGTGTACTCGTTTCCTGGGTGTGTCAGGGCCAGATGCATGACAGATGCTATGTCATTTGTCATAGAGACGTTCTGTCTATAAGCACATTGGTGAGCGTCCAGGGATGGAGCTTTGATGTGTCTCATTATCAGCCATTCAAAGAGCATCATGATGATTGGTGTCATTACCACTGGGTATAGTCGCTGCTTAGTTCTGAAGGAGGAGAGATCTTTGGTATGGGGATGGTGGTGGCTGATTTAAAGCATGTGGGCACAGCAGTCTGGATGAGTGAAATGTTGAAGATGTCTATGAAGATGTCTGAGTACTTGACCTGGGATGTTGTCTGGCCCAGCAGCCTTATGTGTGCTGACTCTGCAAGAGGCCTTCTCACATCTGCTGCAGTTACAGACAGCATCTGCTCATCTGGAAGGGGTACAAAGTAGTTATTGTGGCTGGTGTTGTGTTGCATGCTTTAAAACCTGCATAAAAATTACTTAGAGCGTCAGGAAGAGAGGCGTCACTAGTGCAGTTGATGCTGTTTTTCCTTGCGTAGTTAGCAATAACCTTGATGCCCATCTACATATGCCAGGGATCATTATCAGATGGTGCTCCTGAACTTCTTTTGTGTGTAGGCAGTCTTTGCCTTCTTGATGCCTCAGATGAGGCTTATCCTGGTTGTTCTTTTCTGTTTCCAGACTTTAAGGCATCGCTCCGGGCTTTTAGTAGGGGCCGCATCTCTGCATCCAGCCGGGGCTTCTGGTTGCTCTGTGAGATGATCGTCCTTGTGGTACCGATGTTGTCTACACACTTACAGATGTAGCCAGTGACAGATGATGCATATTCCTCAAGGTCTGTGTCTTCTTCATTTGTTGGGGCCTTTTTGAACATCTGCCAATTAGTCTGTTCAAAATTGTACTGAAGCATAAAGATTGCTTCAGTGGACCATGCCGTGATGGTCCTCTTGATGGGTTTCTCTATTTTCAGCAGCAGTCAGTATGCTGGGATTAACATTATGAAAATATGGTCAGATAGGCCAAGATGAAGCCATTGAGGGGCTTTATAAGTACCTCATCTGTTTGTTCCCCTAGTGGCCATCGTGATGTGTTGATGGAATTTGAGTAAAATATTCTGCAGGTTAACATAACTGAAGTTTCTTAATTATGAAGAGATTGTCCAGATGTTTGTTTTGTTGAGAGGTGATGATTTGGTAAAACTCTCCCTGTGCTTTTTTTGGTGTAGGAGGAGAAGGGATGTAGACAGCAGTGATGCACACAACAGTAAACTCCCTGAATTGGTAATGTTGCCTGCATTTAATTGCAAGGTGTGCACTTGCCATAAAGTAGTAACTACTAACTACAGATGAGTTTGTGCATCGACCTTTGTTAATGTACTGTAGACACAGAGTCCACTTCTTTTTGATTTCTGTGACAGGGAGTTCCTTTTCCTGTTGGATGGGTTTCTTTCCCCAGGACTTCCATAGCTTATTTCCCATGTTCATAATTCCAGACAATACAGGATGTTCTACTATTTTAGTGTATCTTTTATTGGCCTTTTTAACACGTTGGATAGATTCAGTAAAAAAATGAGAAAGATGATAAAACTTATGTTCAACGAAAGAGACTGTGACCAGAAGAGTGTGCATGACAGACGAAACAGTAGGGCGAATGTTTCTGTCATGATGGAAAACTCCTGGCCTTTCTTTCAAACTTCGGATATATTGAAAGCTGAATCCCTGGATACAAGTGAACAAATTTTCCACATTGTCTTCAGTTCTAATATTATGCTGCCTAGAGCCCAGTGATTGATGTTTGATTTTGTGAGGGAATTAAAGGGCACTGATGGATTGTGGGAGGAGGGGTTTTAGAACACATGGTGGCCCGAGGCCATTGACAGGGGAATGGGTGGGTATTATTACCCAGTGATGGATGGCCCACTGGGGAAGGAAGTGCGGAAAGACAATTGAGGCCTGAAATGATGGATGGTCAGTTTCCATTCCCCAATTAAGCATGTAAAACAAGCAAATTCTAAACACATCTGTGTTGCATTTAATTGACTGATTTTCCATTTTCTTTCATTTTCTTTCCTGTTGTAAGAAATCTCTGCTTAGAACTCATACAACCTTGTCAAGGTTAGAAACTCACTAACAGTAAACAACAGTAGGTTGCCTCAGCATACATTAATATGCTGCACAGTTAGCCCAACATCCAGTATAATAACACAGAAGAATGCAATAGAATTATAGAATTTTATAACAGAAACCATGTTCATTTAGTCTATTGTGCCTGAATTGACTCTTCAAAGGAACTAACCAATTAATCCTGCTCGGTTGTTGCTTCCAGTTGCTTTATTGTTAGGTGTTAAGTGTTTAACCAATTCTTGTAGAGAAATCTAAATAGCCTGCTGTACAAAACAAATGCCCCTCATCTCCTTTCTGAGCTTTTCAAAGGAACAGACCAGTGTTCTATTAAAAGTTAACAATAAAGAAGATGCGTGCAGAAATCAAGTCCCAATTAACTCTAAAAGATACAAAACACCATTTACACTTAAGTAGGAAATATTGCATTTCTAATGATACTCTCTGCCTGTGGGAAAGATCATGACAAGTCAGCCATGGGTTTGCAGGCTTGATGAACCATAGACCCTTAAAATAAAAAAACAGTTTCATCAAACAACTCTTGATGAAAGAAAGTACCTTGTCTGTTTGTTCCCCTAATGGCCATAGTGATGTGTTGACTGAATTTGCGTAAAACGTTCTGCAGGTATACTATTTAGAAACTTGACAAAATTTATGCTTTTGTATCACACCTAGACGTAAAACTGGAAAGAGATGGATGAGTAGTTATGTGAAATCTTATAGCACTAAGGGGAACAATTTAGCCCACTGCGCCTCAGGCAAACACAAGGATTTCCAATTACACTCAATTCATTCTCTCTTCTCGAATGTTGATCCTTATTTTCTCTCTGGGAATGAAAATTTCAGGATGTTCATTCTGTTTCCCCTCTCCTATCCCATCACAACCCTTTGAAGAATTGGTGATCATTTTTTTGCATTTCATCGATAATTATTGTTGAACATTTCAGTGAGGTAAGGCATTATATAAATGCTAGATATCAGTTTTAATTTGTTAAGAACGTTCAAATTTAAAGTTCCAGGTAACTTCATTATTAAGTTTATTATGAAAGTACATACATGTCACCATATTCCACCCAGAGATTCATATAGAGTTAGAATCAAAGAACAGAAAGTATTGGCATTAATTTTTCCCTTTCCAATAAGGAATGAATTAAGCTGATGAGATTACAGTATATGGAGTCACAGTCATGGAAAAGTACACAACAGAAACAGGCCCTTTTTGCCCATTTAATTGAATTTTAATTGAATTGAATTGACTTTATTACCTACATTCTTCAAATACATGAGGAGTAAAAATCTTTATATTGCATCTCTGCTCAAATGTGCAATTATAGCAATTTATAATATTATGTATAACAGGATAGTCAATATAACATAGAAATACAGTTGCGTCAGCATGAATGAAGTGGTCTGATGGCCTGGTGGAAGAAACTATTTCGGAAACAAAATACTTTTATGCTGCGGTACCATTTCCTGGATGGTAGCAGCTGGAACAGTTTGTGGTTGGGGTGACTCGGGTCTCCAATGATCCTTTGGGCCCTTTTTACACACCTGTCTTTGTAAATATCCTGAATTAGTGGGTTTAAACTGACTACTCCCATCAACCTGCACTGGGACCAAAGCCCTCCATACTCCTACCAGCCACGTACCTACCCAAACTTTGTTAAAGTATTGAAATCAAACTCACATGCACCACTTGTGCTGGCAGCTGGTTCCATACTCTCATGACCTTCTGAGTGAAGAAGTTTCCCCTCATGTACCCCTGACAATTTTCACCTTTCTCCCTTAACCCATGACCTCTGATCCTCAGTGGGAAAAGTCTGCTTGCATTTACCCTATCTGTACACCTGATAATTATGTATACCTGTATCACATCTCCTCTCAATCTCCTGAGTTCCAAGGAATAAAGTCCTAACCTATTCGATCTTTCCTTATAACCCAGGTCCTCTGGACCCGGCAACATCCTTGTAAATTTTCTCTGTCCTCTTTCAACGTTAATTATATCTTTCCTATAGGTAGGTAACCAAAACTGCACACAATATTCCAAATTAAATCTCACCATTGTCTTGTACATGATCCCATCTCCTGTAGTCAATACCTTGATTTATGAAGGCCAACGTGCTAAGAGCTTTCTTTACAGACCTGTCTACCTGCGAATTACAGACTTGTATTCTCAGATCCCTTTGTTCTACTACAGTCCTCAGTGCCCCACCCTGGTTGGTCCTACCAAAGTGCAACATCTTGTATTAAATTCCATCTCCCATTTATCATTCCATTTTTCCAGCTGGTCCAGATCCCACTGCAAGCCTTCTTTGCTGTCCACTACACCCCCAATCTTGGTTTCATCTGCAAATTTACTGATCCAGTTAACTGTATTATCATCCAGATCGTTGACATAGATTACAAACAACAGCAGTAAAGCCACTAGTCACAGGCCTCCAGTCAGAAAAGCAACCATCTACCACCATTCTGTGGCTTCTCCCACAAAGTCAATGTCTAATCCTATTTACTACCTCATCTTAAATGGTGAGCAACTGAATGTTCTTGGCCAATATCCCATTTGAGACCTTGTCAAATCCCTTGCTAATGTCCATGTAGAGAATAACCACTATCTTGCCTTCTTCCACCTTCCTGGTAAATTCCTTGAAAAAATCTATAAGATTGGTTAGACATGACCTATCAGACACAAAGCCATGCTGATTATCCTGAATCAGTCTACGTCTATCCAAATACTTATATATCCGGTCCCTTAGAATGTCTTTCAATAACTTTCCCACTACTGAGTCAGGCTCACTAGCCAATAATTGGTTATTTTAGGGCCTTTCTTAAACAGAGGAACAACACTGGCTACCCGCCAATCTTCTGGTACCTCACCTGTCGCTAAGGATGATTTAAATATCTCAGTCAGGGCCTCTGCAATTTCTGCACTTGCCGCCCACATAATTCCGGCTGTTGATCATCTGAACTCATCTGCCTTTCCTACGATACTTCTTGAATTAAAATATACGCAGCTCATGGCACTAGTCGCACCGTGCTCAACCTTTTGATTCTTGACTTTGTCTGAGGTGTTCACACCATCTGTCTCCACAGTCTCTCCACGAACTGCTCTGGCATTCTGGTTCCTGTCACCCTGCAGCACTAGCAAACCTTCTATTTTAAACTCCACCATGCAGCACTAGCAAACCTTCCTGCTAGGATATCAGTTCCCTTCCAGTTCAGGTACAAACTATCTCTTCTGTACAGGTCACATCTTCCCTGGAAGAGAGACCAATGATCCAAAAATCTTATTACCTCCCTCCTACACCAACTCCTTAGCCATGTGTTAAACTGTATAATCTTCTTGTTTCTGGCCTCACTAGATCGTGGCACGGGTAACAATCCTGAGATCACAACCCTGGAGGGTCCTGCCCTTTAACATAGCACCTAACTCCCTAAACTCCCTTTACAGAGCCTTGCACTCTTTCTATCAATGTCATTAGTACATGACCTCTAGCTGTTCACTCTCCCACTTAAGAATGCTGAGGACTCCATCCAAGGTATCCAGACCCTGGCACCTGGGTGGCAACATACCATCTAGGAATCTCTTTCTTGTCCACGGAACCTCCTGTCTGTTCCCATAGCTAGTGAATCCACTATAACCACAGCTCATCTTTCTCCTGCCACCCTTGTCTTCAGAGTCATAGAGTCAGACTCAGTGGCAGAGCCCTGGCCGCTATGACTTTCTTCTGCTCGGTCATCCTTCCCCATCCCCAACAATATCGAAAGTGTTGTTGAGGGGGATGGCCACAGGGGTGCCTCTACATTGGCTCCTTAAACCCTTTCACTATCCCGACTGTCACCCAGTTTCTTGTGTCCTGCACCTTGGGTGTAACTACCTCTTTATACATCTTATCCATCACCCCCTCAACCTCCCGAATGGTCCGGAATTCATCCAGTTCCTGCTCCAGCTCCTTAACACTTACACTTATTGTTAGAAGCTGCAGCTGGTTGCTCTTCTCACAGGCGTAGTCGTCAGGGAGACTATCTTCCCACATTCCTCAAGAGGAGCATTCAACTATCCTGCCTGGCATTCCTACTGTTCTAACTGAAAAATATAAAGAAGCAAATATATATGTTTAACAGTTAAACTAACCTTCATTTATAAATTTAAATTGTATTATTTTTAAATGGAATTCACGTCAGTGGTTGTCAGAACCTGTGAATCCCCTTCTGAAAATGTTTCATTCCAAGAACTGGTTTTCTGGAGGCATACCACATTCAACATTAAACTGTGAAAGTTTATTCTGATTTTATTACCATATCAAGCGAAATCAAGTCTTATATATAGAATCGCAAGTTCAGTACAGCTGGTGACAGACAATAATTCAGCTCCTGGTGTCTCTGTGAATTATTCTTCTCTCTCTGTCAGATAATATTGTGTTGCACTCCATCTGCGTGATAGTCTGTCCTATTCCTGATTTGCTTTTAGACACTATTCTTCAGGGTTTATACAGTCACAAAGAAACAGCTAGAACTCAGTACTATTTCCATATATGCTGCCCCAGATGTGCTGCTATCACCAGCAAAGATGAAATGGACATTGTCCTCATGGATACTATTCTGACATAATTTTCCTAATGGACAGGTTTGAGATAAACTGAAGTGACATACATTACATCATGATATTAAACATAAAACTGACTGCAGATAAAGATTAAAAAATAATTTGTGGAATAAAATGGAAAATAGAATAGCCACATTTCTGCAGTAATCCTCTTCAGGACTGTGGCAACTACCTCTTCAGTTCATTTTCCAGGATCAGGAGTGTTTACCATAATTTGTGCTGGCTGATATTTATAACTTTGCTGGTCTTGAGGACAATTGAAATAATTCATAAATATCATGCACAGATTAAATAGGGCATCAGCCCTCAAGAGTTTTATCAAAGGCCTGCATAAGTTAATAATCACTCAGCTAAAACTGAATGTTTATTTTGATACAAATGTACATACTGTATAGATAGATAGATAGATAGATAGATACTTTATTCATCCCCATGGGGAAATTCAACATTTTTTCCTATGTCCCATACACTTATTGTAGCAAAACTAATTACATACAATACTTAACTCAGTAAAAATATGATATGCATCTAAAATCACCCTCTCAAAAAGCATTAATAATAGCTTTTAAAAAGTTCTTAAGTAGTTTACTTAAATACATTGAGTCCTAACCCTGGCACTTTATATGCAAAGAGGTGCAGGAGTATACCCTACTGACCTTTGAACCTGCTGCATCATGCAACAAGATCATGGCGGATCTGACTAAGTTCACCATCTCTCTCAAGAAAATGGAAAAAAGATAATTGCTGAAAGCAGGGGGAAAAAGCTGAAAATATTCCATATACAGGTGAGAAAACTGGAAGGAAAACGTTTGAAATGTTATGGCTTAGATTAGGTGGAGTCAGAGATCCTCCTCTAAACTACTTTTCACCCTTTTTCTTGTCCCAGTACCTCTCATTTTTGGAACCATATCATGGACTTCCAGTTCTGTGCTTTGCAGTCTTCCTCTTTTCCCTATCCCTGTAATTGCTTAGAACCTGTTAAGTCCCTAAAAGACTAATTTAATTTAAAAAATATTTTCTCTTATCAGAGATGTTATCTGATCTCAATGATTCCATCGGTTTACTACAGTTCAATTAACTCACACCCATTTATGTTGGAAAATTGTGTCAAGGTTGAAGAGGTGGCAGAAAAGCCCCCATTCAGTTTTCTTTCGATGCCAAATCACTTTATCAGAATTATGCATGAAGCAAGTTGTCACCAATGAATATCCTAAAGAAGAAAGGGAAGCAAATGTACAGTAAAATAGCTTATAAATAATTATCAATCAACTGATATTATATCAGAACAAAATTTGGCTTCCTAGTCAATGTCTGTGAGTTATATTGTTATTATAACCTGCAAATGAAATCAGCCATACTCATAGTAAAGCCTGTAATTGGTCAGAGGACAGATAGTATGTTCCTAATGTTCATATTCCAGGAGCAATACGTCATGGTGCTAACTAGAGATCAGGCTATTTTCAATTTTGCCCTTTGTAATGAGACAGGATTAATTAATAACCTCTTGATAATGGATCCTCCTGGGAGAAGTGATTAAAATATAGCAGAATTTTAGAAGAGATGATTTTGGAAGAAACAAATAGAGCTTGTGTTTCTGGTTGATGATCTTTCATTATATAGTTCTAAAGAAAAATTACTGACCTCAGAGTTTTAACCCTGCTTCTCTCTCTACATAAGCTATGTGACTTTTGCAGAATGTCTGCCAATTTCCTATTTTCATTTCAGATTTTCCTCAGCTATTTTTAAAGTGTAGGATTATAGAATTTTATATTGCTTGTAAAATGCCTGCAGCAGACATTTATCAGTCAATAAACAATACCAACACTCACAGTAAAGAAAAAAAAAACAAGAGAAAATCTGCAGATGCTACAAATCCAAGCAACTCATGCAAAATGCTGAAGGAACTCAGCAGGCCAGGCAGCACTTATAAAAAAGAGTAAACAGTCGGCATTTTGGGCCAACATCCTTCATCAGGACTCAGAAAATTTGCCAACACTTAAAGAAATATTTCGTAATTCTGAATGAGTATACATGCCATTAAGAAACCTAACTAAAATCTAAACCTGACAACAGTTGGGAAAAAGTTGGAATTCATTAGGTTGGGAAACGAAGTGCTTAAGACTTCTTTAGATTAAGCAGAATTAACATGGTTATATGGAAAGTAAATTGTATTTGAGGTATCTGAGTTTCTTTTTAGGATGTAACTGATGGGATAAATGAGTACAATACAGTGAATTTTGTTTGTCGGTACAAATGGCCTGCTATTTGTTGTTTTGGCTGGTATGTACATTCCCCCCCCCCCCAAGTTAAATCACATGAGCCACAACAAACATTTGCTGATCTAGTTACAGAGGCTGAAAATGCCTATCCAGACTCTGCTGTTAATATCATGGGCGATTTTAATCATGCAGCTTTAGAACAGAAACTTCTCTCTTTTCTCCAATGCATTATATATGGTACTGGAGTAGGTAATATTCTGGACCATTGCTACAACCCAATTAAAATGGCTTTCATGGCACATCCTGTGACCCCTTGGGCATTCTGACCACATTCTGATTCAGCTCATCCCTGCATACAGGCAAAAACAGTGAAAACCATGACTAAAGTTGTAAAAATACGGTCTGATAAAGCCGCAGAGATACTAAGAGAGACTGCTTTACTTCACTCATTAGGACATCTTTAAAAGTAGTACCAACATCAAGGATGACTACACTGACACAGTTATTTCCTCTGTTGGATTTTGTGTAGATGCCTGCATCCCCACTAAAACTATCAGCAGCTTACAGCATAAATAAACCTCAGTACAATGCAGAGATTAGACAACTCGTCTGGAGAAGGAACAGTCCTTCAAGAGTGGAGATAAAGGAGAGTTCAAAAAGGTCATGTACAAGCTGGTGAAGACAATCAAAGCTGCCAAATAACAATATTCCGTCAAACGCTGAAACCAGTTTTCTACAAATGACTGTTCTTCAGTCTGGAAAGGCTTTCGGTCCATTACTAACTACAAAAAGAAGGCACCCACCTGCCCCCGTGGCCCCTTCTCCCAAACCAATTAACAAATTCTACTGCAGATTTGACTCACATTTCAATGACTTCCTTCAGTGCTCATTTAGCCAAACTATTAATAATATTTATTCAACAGTGATGAACTAGTAGATGTTGGAATGCAGAAGACTTTTGGTACGACAGTTCATGAAACAAAGCAAGATAATACGTGCATGATATGAATTTTTTTTATTGCAACATGTTCAAAAGTAGCAGAATTACAGCTATAGAAGACATTGATGACACAATGCCACAAGCAAAAGTTTACTATTTTGTACTCTGTAGTTGAGATTGGATCTGATTGCCAGGAACTACGCAATTTAGTGTCAATAAGTTAGTACCTGGAATAAAGAGAGGTTGTTTATTTCTGGGCAGAACCTATGGAATTGGAGACAGGACTAAAGGCTGAGGGGACAACAACATATGTCTGAAAAGAAATGTTTTGAGGTGAATCTTGTAGATCTCAGGAATTTTCTGAAAATAAGTAAATCTTTACACATGCTGGGAATAAAATGATACAGAGATTGAAGAGCAACAGGTATAAGGTAGGGCATGAGCCATGGGTGGATCAGCTAGAGGAGCCAAAATTCTTACTTCTGTTATTGCTAATGTCCTCAGTTTGTTGAATTCATGAACATGGTGCCAGCAACTTGCGTGTGCACCTAGACCATGGGTGAAAGTTGCCATGGAAATCGTGGTAATAACTTCAAGCACCACATCTTGTGTATGTCCACAAGTGAGGTCATGGAGAGGTCACTTGCGAAGAGGTCCATACTAAATTACTGGACAATACTGACATGGTGATTTGCATTCCTTAACACTAAATGACAGCTTTCTGGTTGGCTTCCAAATCACCACGTTTTTTGGTGCATACCTTCAGCAACCTATTTAATTGAAGATGTATCTGCGTCCAATACAGAAGACATTTCGTGCAATATCACTCTCCAGTAATCAATGATATACTTGTCCTAAGCATCAAAATTAGTCCACTTACGTTTATTATTTTACCAGCAGTAGATCCATCTCTTAGATACATTCAGGTTGTTTTCTGAGCTAATGAATGTGTAATCCAGTGACAGTGTGTGCCAGTATCATCACCCTCTAGCTGTTGTTTTTCCATTGTTTGCCAAGATTTCACTTTCATTTCTTGCAAAGAGAAAGCACGTCAGAGGAAGGTTGTAGTGGGTGGTCATTTGGTGAAGGTAAGAGGTGCATGCTTATGTCTGCTGTAGTTGTAAAGTGTGGTCAATCTGAGAAATAATGGGTAAATGTTGGACTTGATCTGTGTGAAGCTTCCTATTAAAGAATGCACAGCGTTTTTGCCAAGTCTAGTACATGACACTCACATCTTGGGGCACTACCACAAAAAATGTAAATATCAGAGGTTTGCCAGAAGAATGTGAAGAGGAGGACATTAAATCCACCCTCCCCAACACCTCACTATACATCTCAACACCTTAGTCTCCAACAGGGCAATATGTGCACTCTACCACCACTTTAGTGACCCCAAGGTTACTCCTACAGATAATTCTCTGACCTTTTATCCTTCTTCCCCCATGTCCTGCAATATTTCTAATGGAATCTCCTCCTCCACTCCAACACTGATGCCAAAGCAACTTCTTGCTTTATTTCTACCTACCCGATGAGATATAGAACAGAATTAAGACATTCAGCCCCTTGAGCCTACTTTGTCCTACAAATGTGGCTGATTTATTTCATCCCCATTCTTCATTCAGGTAGATTATGAAGAGTCTTCCGAAAACCAGTCAAGAACTTATCAGTCTCTACCTTAAATGTACCCCATGACTTAGCCTCTACAGCTCTCTGTGGCAACAAATTCCACACACTTGTCATCCTCTGGATGAAGGAATTCATCTCATTTAAGTTTTGAAGGGACCTCCCTTTATTCTAAATCCATGCTAGACTAGAGTACATCTTTCCTCACTCAATCTCTGTGCAAAAGGTGATGGTATGTCCCTGATCCATTGCTACCCCACTCTGGCCTCCTGTTCCTGGCTGGGGTACAAGAAGAATACAAGAAAGTAGCAACAGGAACAGGCCACTTGGTCTCTCAAGTCTTCCCCACCATTCAGGATGATTGCCTCAACACCTCTTCGGTGCCAGTTCCCGTAATCCTTAATTCCTTCACAGATGAAATGTTTATCCATCTCCAATTTAAGAATAAGAACATGAGAACATAAGAAATAGGAGCAGGAGTAGGCCATCTGGCCCCTCGAGCATGTTCCGCCATTCAATAAGATCATGGCTGATCTGGCTATGGACTCATCTCCACCTACCCACCTTTTCCCCATAACCCTTAATTCCCCTACTATGCAAAAATCTATCCAATCTTGTCTTAAATATACAGTGGCATGCAAAAGTTTGGGCACCTCTGGTCAAAATTTCTGTTACTGTGAATAGCTAAGCGAGTAAAAGATGACCTGATTTCCAAAAGGCATAAAGTTAAAGATGACACATTTCTTTAATATTTTAAGCAGGATTACTTTTTTATTTCCATATTTTACAGTTTCAAAATAACAAAAAGGAAAAGGGCCTGAAGCAAAAGTTTGGGCACCCTGTATGGTCAGTACTTTGGCAAGTATTACAGCTTGTAAATGCTTTCTGTAGCCAGCTAAGAGTCTTTCAATTTTTGTTTGGGGGATTTTCAACCATTCTTCCTTGCAAAAGGCTTCTAGTTCTGTTAGATTCTTGGGCCTTCTTGCATCCACTGCTCTTTTGAGGTCTATCCACAGATTTTCGATAATGTTTAGGTCGGGGTACTGTGAGGGCCATAGCAAAACCTTCAGCTTGCGCCTCTTGAGGTAGTCCATTGTGGATTTTGAGGTGTGTTTAGGATCATTATCCTGTTGTAGAAGCCATCCTCTTTTCATCTTCGGCTTTTTTACAGACGGTGTGATGTTTGCTTCCAGAATTTACCTGTATTTAATTGAATTCATTCTTCCTTCTACCAGTGAAATGTTCCCCGTGCCACTGGCTACAACACAAGCCCTAAGCATGTTCAATCCACCCCAATGTTTAACAGTTGGAGAAGTGTTCTTTTCATGAAAATCTGCACCCTTTTTTCTTCAAACATATCTTTGCTCATTGCGGCCAAGAAGTTCTATTTTAACTTCTTCAGTCCACAGGACTTGTTTCCAAAATGCATTATGCTTGTTTAGATGTTCCTTTGCAAACTTATGACGCTGAATTTTGTGGTGAGGACGCAGGAAAGGTTTTCTTCTGATGACTCTTCCATGAAGGTCATATTTGTGCAGGTGTCACTGCACAGCAGACCAGTTCACCACCACTCCAGAGTCTGATAAATCTTCCTGAAGGTCTTTTGCAGTCATGCGGGGATTTTGATTTGCCTTTCTAGCAATCCTACAAGCAGTTCTCTTGGAAAGTTTTCTTGGTCTTCCAGACCTCAACTTGACCTCCACTGTTCCTGTTAACTGCCATTTCTTAATTACATTACGGACTGAGGAAACGGCTACCTAAAAACACTTTGCTACTTTTACAGCCTTCTCCTGCTTTGTGGGCATCATTTATTTTAATTTTCAGAGTGCTAGGCAGCTGCTTAGAGGAGCCCATGTTTGCTGATTGTTGAGACAAGGTTTGATAGATAGATAGATAGATAGATAGATAGATAGATAGATAGATAGATAGATAGATAGATAGATACTTTATTCATCCCCATGGGGAAATTCAACTTTTTTCCAATGTCCCATACACTTGTTGTAGCAAAACTAATTACATACAATACTTAACTCAGTAAAAAATATGATATGTATCTAAATCACTATCTCAAAAAGCATTAATAATAGCTTTTTAAAAGTTCTTAAGTCCTGGCGGTAGAATTGTAAAGCCTAATGGCATTGGGGAGTATTGACCTCTTCATCCTGTCTGAGGAGCATTGCATCGATAGTAACCTGTCGCTGAAACTGCTTCTCTGTCTCTGGATGGTGCTATGTAGAGGATGTTCAGAGTTATCCATAATTGACCGTAGCCTACTCAGCGCCCTTCGCTCAGCTACCGATGTTAAACTCTCCAGTACTTTGCCCACGACAGAGCCCGCCTTCCTTACCAGCTTATTAAGACGTGAGGTGTCCCTCTTCTTAATGCTTCCTCCCCAACATGCCACCACAAAGAAGAGGGCGCTCTCCACAACTGACCTATAGAACATCTTCAGCATCTCACTACAGACATTGAATGACGCCAACCTTCTAAGGAAGTACAGTCGACTCTGTGCCTTCCTGCACAAGGCATCTGTGTTGGCAGTCCAGTCTAGCTTCTCGTCTAACTGTATTCCCAGATACTTGTAGGTCTTAACCTGCTCCACACATTCTCCATTAATGATCACTGGCTCCATATGAGGCCTAGATCTCCTAAAGTCCACCACCATCTCCTTGGTCTTGGTGATATTGAGACGCAGGTAGTTTGAGTTGCACCATATCACAAAGTCCTGTATCAGTTTCCTATACTCCTCCTCCTGTCCATTCCTGACACACCCCACTATGAAGCTTTGAAATTTGCATAACCTGGCCTTTCCTAATGATGATTGTGGACAAGCCATAGCCCTAACAAACTAATTAAGGTCTGAGACCTTGGTAAAAGTTATCTGAGAGCTCAAATCTTTTGGGGTGCCCAAACTTTTGCATGGTGCTCCTTTCCTTTTTTTTACTCTAAAATTGTACAAAACAAAAATAATACATAATCTTGCTTAAAATGTTGAAAAGAATGCTTCATCTTTAACTTTATGACTTTTGGAGATCAGTTCATCTTCTACACACTTAACTATTCACAGTAACAGAGATTTTGACCAGGGGTGCCCAGACTTTTGCATGTCACTGTATTTATGGAGATAGTCTCCACTGCTTCATCATTGGGCAGAGAATTCCACAGATCCACCACTCTCTGGGAAAAATAGTTCTTCCTCACCTCCATACTAAATCTACTCCCCTGAATCTTGAGGCTATGTCCCCTAATTTTAGTCTCACCTACCAGTGGAAACAACTCTCCTGCCTCTATCTTTTCTATCGCTTTCATATAGGATCTATAAGAATATGCTGTGATCTAGCTCTTCAATCATTTCAGAGATTGACTGTCTTCTGAGAGAAGCACTTCAGTGTTAAAAGGCCAGCTCTATATATTATAGCTATGTTCCCTTGAAGAGAAGGGCAGTACATTGTTCAATATAAAAAATTCGAAACATCCAATTTGTTATGTGTCATTGTCCCACTGAACTTAAGCCTCTCTTGTGACCACTCTACTGATCATCATAGATAAGGGACATTTCTGCAGATTTTTAAATTTCTCACCAACAGCTCCTGTCTGTACTTAGCCCATTCTGCAATATAATTATGGCATTGTTTTTTTTCTGCGATTCAGATTCACTTCCTGCTATTGGCACAATTCACTTCTCCTTTAAGAGGCACTGGTTAATTCTGCACTCCCTCAATGGCTAAAGGAAAAATCTCATTTAGATCTCATGGTGTCGCAAGGGGCCAGTTACAATGTTTTCTGTTGGAAATCTGTATCTACGTGTGAAGAGTGAGATTATACTGTATCTCCAGGCCATTTACTTTTAGTTGAAGGGAGACAACAATCTAGCAGGGTAACCACAAGGAGGTCTGCTAAATACTTCCCATATGGTTTATTTAGTTCATGAAGAATTGTGTCAAGAATTTCCTCTGAGCAACTGAAGAATGAATTTACTAATTTTTTTTTGGAAAAACGTACTCTGTATTTTGTTTATTCACCACAAATGATAGAAAAATCTTTCAAAGCCTAGGCAATATCGTGTAAATGTATATTAACAATAAGAAACTAATAAGTATTCATCATTGTGTTTTATCAAGACAGTGCATTACAGTTAGAACATAGAATGTAGAACAGTACAGCACAGGAACAGGCTCTTCAGCCCACAACGCTGTGTTGAGCAAATTAAATTAGTATTCAAATAGCCAACTAAACTAATCCCTTCTGCCTACTCAATATCCATATCTTTTTATTTCCCATTTAAAAATCTCTTAGAAGTCCATAATGATTCCGCTTCTATCTCCACCCTAAGCAGTGCATTCCAGGCACCCTCCACTCGATATAAAACCTTGCCCCTCACATCTCCTTTGCACGTACTCCCTCTCACCTTAAATACATGCCCCCTCATATTACACATTTCAATCCTGGGGGAAGAAATGTCTGTCTACTCTACCTACAATATCTCTCTCATAATCTTAGTTAATTATAATCTCAATTAAGATTAATCATAATCTTATAAATGTCTATCAAATCTGCTGCTCCAGAGAAAACAACTCAAGGTTGTCCAACCTCTCTTATAGCACATGCCCTCGAATCCAGGCAGCATCTGGGTAAAATTCTTCTGCAACACACACAAAATGCTGGTGGAACACAGCAGGCCAGGCAGCATCTATAGGGAGAAGCACTGTCGACGTTTCGGGCCGAGACCCTTCATCAGGATTCTTCTACACCTCTTCAAAGCCTTGACATGCTGCCTATAATGTTGTGACCAGAACTGTATTTAATACTCCAGATGCAGCCTAGCTAGATTTATAAAGCTGCAAGGAAACTTCCTGACTTCTGACTAATATAGGCAAACATGTCAAACATCTCCCTAACCACCCAATCAATCTGTATAGCCACTTTCAGGGAGCTATAAACTTGGACCCCGAGATCCCTCAGCTCATTAGCACTGCTAAAGGCCTTGCCCTTAACAGTGTAATGACTCTTCATCTATGGCTGGGTTGATCTCCATCTGCCATCTCTTTGTCCATATCTACAACTGATCTTTATCCTGTTGAGTTATTTATCAGTCCTCTATGAAATCCGCAACACCAACAATCTTTGTATCATCTGCAAACTTACTAATGCACCCATCTACATTTTCATCAAAGTCATTTATATACATCACAAACAGCAGAGGTCCCAGTGTAGATCCCTGTGGAATACCACTAATCACAGACCTACAGCTAGTATGTTTCATTGACCGCCATCCTCTGTCTTCTGTGGACAATCCAGTTCTGAATGCAAACAGTCAATTCACCATGCATTCCATTCATCTTAATCTTCTAGGCGAGCCTTCCATGAGGGACCCTGTCAAATGCCTTACTAAAATCTATGTAGACAACATCCACAGCTCTACTATCATCAAATACACTCGTCATCTTGTCAAAAAACTCAAACAAGTTATTAAGACATGACTTGCCCTGCACTAAGCTATGCTGGCTCTCTCTAATTAGGCTATGGTTTTCTAAATGCTCATAAACCCCATCCCTAGGAATTCTCTCCAGTAACTTCCCTACCAGTCTTTAGTTTCTAGGATTATCCCTGGTTCCCTTTTTGAATAACAGTAACACCTGCACAACATTAGTTACTCACCAGTCCTCCAGGACCTCACCTGTAGATAGAGGGAACATGAAGATATTGGCCAAGGCCCAACAATCTCAACTTTTGCCTCACTGAATAGCTTTGGGTAACTCCCTTCAGGCCCTGGGGACTTATCCACATTCTTGCTCTTTAAGAGACCCAAAACTACCTCCTCCTTTACCTCATAGTATATTAATATGATCAGCACTGATCTCTCATTCCTCTATGTCCTTCTCTTTTACAAATATGATGGAAAGTACTCATTAAAGATCCTCCACAATGAAGCAAATAATTCCCCCCTTTATCCTTGAGTGGCCCCATCCTCTCAGTTATCCTCTTGCTCCTGATGTATGTATAGAATGCCTTGGGATTCATTTTAATCTTACTTGCCAATGACTTTTTATGGCCCCTCCTGGCTTTCCTAATTCCGTTCTTGTTACTAAGATCATTTTCTGAAGTGATTACTTTATTAATTTTTATGAAGTATCTTCAGATATGCTTGTATGAGGTTCTGTCCTTCCCCGACTTTTCTACTTTTTCTATGAATATTAATAGATTCTGTTAGCTGAACATTAAATGTAAGAGAAATGGACCAAAAGCAGTCATTTAGAAACCTTTTTATTAAGACATACATTGAACTATTTCATGTCATATTTATTTCTACTTTGTGTTTGTTTTGCAGCTGCATTTGCATTTGGCTCACCTCACACCTGTTGCAGTGTAGTTTTGGAAGAATAACCAATATGTAATATGGTGGATTCTGGTTAATAATGCCATTGGTTAATTGGGTCAACCACTTATTTGGAACAACTCTTAAGCAGCTAAAACTAATCGAGAAAATAGTTGGAATTTCCTTCATTTATTTGGGAAATTGTGTTGCTTAATTTGGGCAAGAGAGTGTTGTTGAATAGTTTCTAACCAGCATTAGTCACGTGCACCTGCATGGTTATTCGACACAACATCGTGTTTTGGGTGAACAATTTTTAAATAGTGTCGGCTGTGTGTTTGTGTTCACAAAGCAGTAGTTTTTGTCACTGATAATTGGTGAGAAATAAGCAGCAAGACAATTCAGAGCTGGTTTGCACACTGCAGTTTCAAGTG
Organism: Hemitrygon akajei; assembly: GCF_048418815.1. Taxonomy (NCBI): domain Eukaryota; kingdom Metazoa; phylum Chordata; class Chondrichthyes; order Myliobatiformes; family Dasyatidae; genus Hemitrygon; species Hemitrygon akajei. The sequence continues at coordinate 67,675,569 of NC_133133.1, forward strand.
TTCAGGTGTGGAGATACCAGAACCAGCTGGGAGTGAAAATGAAACAACTTTACTACTTCAACAAATTAGAAACTACGAAGACTAAGAGGGGTGGGCAAAGTCAAGATGGCACTAAACGGTGACTTCTTTGCTTGTATCTTCAGAAACAGCTCTCTTTCTATCTTTGAGATCTCTTTTTTTCCTTTTCAAAGTTCTTTTGAAGACCCTGCCCTGAAGTTACACTCTGACTTCAGTTCTTTGTGGGAATGGGACCTGCTCTCAGGGCCTCATGACTGGCCACTTTTTGATATCCCAAGGACGTGGCCTGGAAGACTACTGTGCCTTCACGGTTCTGGGTTTTCGTGGCTCTAGAGACGTGCTGATTCAAGGCTGGTGCCCCTGACTGAGGCGTTGGGGGAGAACATGGAACATCAAGAGCAGTGAGTTAGCTGCTGTGGGCTGTGCGTCCAGGGAGCTGCACCTTTCTGGAGCTGACTCTCTGGGTGCAGAGCTCGGAAAAATCAACGCAACAGATTTTTAACATCGTAAATCAACGAGTCGTTTGTTATGTCTCCTCTCTCGCTGTGAAATGGGGACACCTCTTTTTCCCTTATTAGGGAGATAGAGAGCCTGTGGTATGTCGAATTCCCAGGTGAACGCTTAGTCTTTGGGGTAACTGCAAGTCTGTGTCTTTATTGACACTTGCTGCATGCTTGAGTGCTCAGTGGAGGGTGCTGATGCTTTTTTGCTGTGGGGGGGGTAGGGAGATCTTTGCCCTGGTGCTGCTTGTGTGTGGGAGGGCGGAGCTGGGGGGGGGGCTTCGTGTTTCTAATGTTTAACTGTCATTCATTCTTTGGGGTACTCCTCTGTTCTTGTGGATGTTTGCGAAGAAGAAGAATTTCAGGATGTAGATTATCTACATTTCTCTGACATTAAATGTATCTATTGAAGCCTATTGAATTTGAAGGTATTGAATTCTTTGTTGTCTCTAATTTGTAAGTTACAATGGAACTGAAGATTTGTAGGATGTCAATGTTGTACGAAGGCACTCCAGTATCTGCACTAGGTGTGCCGATTTTGTTCATTTACAGTTAAAAGAACGTTAAAAGAATTCCTCTGTTGATAAATATTAGGAACTAATATGCATTTTTACAGTACTCCAGTAGCAGTGGTAGTGTTCTAATTTGTTTTGTATTTCATTTAAGTACATAATTTGTTACTTAGCTTGTCTTTTTTATACCTTTTTGACTATTTCCATGAAACTTCGGCTAATTAGGGTAGCCACTTCATTGGGCCAAAGCATACTGGTCCCAAAGCGGCCCAATCTACTGTATGCATTTTCGCTTTCAAAGTTATCTTAAAAAAGATGAGTAGGTTACTGCATTCCCTTGTGTTTATGTATATAAAAATAAAATTTCTGATTTTCATGCAATACATTTTCTTTGGAAGTATAGGAACCAGCAAGCAACAATTTCTGGCATGTTGTGATTGGCACATAGTTCTGAACCATTAACATTTTGGCATCAACATTAAGCAACAATATGATAGGTCTGAGTTTGTGTCTGGTTCCTTGTCAAATTTACAGGAGGTCAGTAGACTTTTCTTATTGGCAACAACAAAAAATGTTGCAAAAGGTATTTTAAACACACAATTTACTAATTAATATATAGGATTTTTTTTTTGCAATTTTCTATTTAGTATTTGAGTCCAATACAAGAAAAGAATATATTAAAAAAATCTCTGTCACAGAGGCACCTTGTGATGTTTTAGGGGTAAAAGATGCTACAAGATTAGTATTGTAAACAGCTTAATTTTTGGTGGAAATTAAGTGAGCATAAGAAACTTAATGCGTATTTCATACATTTGCGTCAATTTGCCTTTTTTGTTTGCTACATGGCTGACTTGTTTTTCTGTGTTCTCAGTTAGTGTCTACTGTTCATATTGTTTTTATTTAGCATGTTCCTTCTTATCTTATCAGTGCTGATTTGTTACTGATTTTTGAAGACAATATTTGGGGCTGCAGTAAGAGATTTGCATTTAATCAGGCACGATGCCAAAATTGTGGTATATTAAATGTGACATAGCAGACTAAATATACACTAGAGGCAATGCTTTACATATCCATTAGCAGATCTCCTGTGGTATTGTTCACGGTGCGACAGATGCTACACTGTTGCTGGGATGGGTAGAAATAGAGGATTTGGTTACATCTTTCCTCCAAAAGAATTTGAAAAAGAAAATCGAAGGGTAATTGCTAAAAGATCAAGAAATATCACACCACTTCTGAATAACAAAGTGAAGGGGGTGAGATTCAACAGCAGGATTAAATGGCCAGGATAAATGGTCAAATGCAGATACTTGAGAATGGGGCGAGAATAGGATGGTGCTGCATTCTCCAGCAATCCTCACTGACTGTAGACCTATCGGATACACCACTCTAGACAGAGGGAACTAGAGGGGTGAGGTGTGTGAGTTTTGGGGAGTCGCAGGGAAAGCTAAAGCTGACCCTTAGTGCAAGTCTGCTCATTTCAAAAGGGGCCTCTGTGATGTATTGCCATCAGTTGGGGATGCGAAGGGGATGAGTAAAACAAAGTGGAAAGAAATCTTGACTAGCCAGCTGATACAGCTGGAGCAGTTTAAGATGACACTAGGTGTGCGACAGCTTACTGGCAGTTTGAAAGGCGGGGAATTCAATTAAAATCATTACTGGTAACACCTTTTCTGAAGTAAATTGTGATAAATTATCACCACAAACAAAGAAGAGGTGAGCGAAGTCGAGGTGAATTTGAGAGATGAACCGTGTTGGTGCATTGCAAAATCCGCGCAGATGAAGTGAGCGATTTGGAGAGGAGAAAGTCGAGGCAGAGGAGTTTTGATGCCTGTCCAACTAACCCAGGTGCGAGGTTGGATTGCTCTAAGTGCCAACCCAGTTTGGACAGGTCGAGAACGGCCTTGGCCTGGGTGGTAAAAACTAGACCTAGAGTGAATCACTGGGCGGTGTGGTCTAGGCCTGGTGCATTTCGCTGCACCAGAGCCTGGGTCCTAATGTGAGGTACAATCCACTGTTTGGACAAATTTAAACAGTAGTCAGATAGACTGAAAGGTAGAGTGTCAGGATCGGATGTGAGAGTTGGGCTGATTTTCCTTGCTCTCCCTGCGATATTCACTTCTCCCTCCATGGTGTTGAGACGGTCCCTGTGTGGTGAACTACATATACCTGTCTGGACACACCCCTCTGCTGACTGCTCCTGTGGCTCCTCCCACAGACCCCTGTATAAAGGCGATTGGAGGCACTGCTCCTCCCTCAGTCTCCAGGATGTTGTGTGGTGGTCTCTTGCTACTAATCGTGGTCTCTTGCAGCTAATAAAAGCCTATCGTTCGCCTCCCGTCTCCGAGAGTTATTGATGGTGCATCACCCTGATTGCTGTACTTTGTGTCCGTGAGTTTCACGGTGATTTGTCCTACTAAGATGATGAACTAACACCAAGGCTTTGGGCCTACTCTGGGCTGCCTTGGGGATTTTGATCTAAGGTTTCAATTTGGTTCAGAATGCTGTTGCTTACATCTATTGTTGGCATGATTTGTTTTTTTTCCCCATTTTTCTCTGCATATTGGGAGTTGGTCTTTACTTATTTTTAATTGGTTCTTTCAAGTTTCTTGCTTTGTGGCTGCCTGAAAGCAGACAAATCTCAAGGTTGTATTATTTATACATTCTTTGATAATAAATGTACTTTGAATCTTTAAACAGTTTTAACTGTCAAATATTCACAATACTAAATCTTTCAATGTTTTAGATGTTTAAAAATGAATATATTCCAAAAATATTAACACTTCTGAAAACTAATAAAAATTTAAAACACTTAAATATATTTAAAAGCACTCAAGCAATTATGAAAATACCTCTCTGAGTGCTTGGCCCTCTGTAGTCTGTGTGCTCCTTCGACATGAATTGATAAGCTCTCTCAGCACAAGATGCAAAGTGAGTGTTTGCTGGCAAGGATTTTCCACTGTTAAATATAAACAATTACTGCGACCTGTATTCCCATGGGGAGTCCACCTTTGCAGCACATTTGAACAAATAATGGCAACTTTGGAACTTTTACAATTGTACCAAAATCCTGAAGCTGCTCTCAATTAGGTAGGGAAAAGTTGCTCATCATTCAATTTATCGTAAATGTTCCGAACATTCAATATCCTACTTGAATATGATTTTGTTGTATATTTTCTTTCAGAATTTTTGTACACATAAGAAGTGACTACATTTAAAAAAAAATCCCAGCCACCATTTCTAAGCCTTCTTTATGACCTAGAACAATCCCAGTATTCTAGGTAATTTCAACCGAGTTTCAATGCATAGTTACACTTTATCATGCACATTTCCTCTCTTGACCAATCTTTCTTCCCTTTCATCTTTTCTCCTAAGTTCACATTGCACACTCCTGTGTTCAGATTGAGGAGAGATGATCCAGTGCTCTAACCCTCCCAGTGCTTACCTGGGTCATGAACAATCCCTGAGGAGCAGGTGAGAAGGGCCTTTGTGTGATGAAACATACGGTGTCACTGGTGCAGCAATGATGGCTAATACAGACCTTGAATCGATGTTGACAAAGGAGTTGGCTTTGCTGGCTGAAAGTTTTGGGAGGGAAGGTATTGGAGGCACACATGTAAGGATATTGGAAGATGCCCGTCGCCATGGCTGAAAGCATTTAGGGTATTGTCATTCAGTGCCTGTGCTGTCAGCTCACCTGACAACAGCACTGTGGTCTGTTTTGTATTAATGTGGTCAGGTGTAAGAGAAGCGTCACTACTGTTTGATGGTTATAGCAGGAGTCAACAACTGCACATTTATGGAGCTCTTACTGAAACCCAAAGGGATTCCATGTAGGTGGGTTTCAAGGTGTAAAGAACGGCAGGGTCCTGATGAAGGATCTCGTCTCAAAACGTTGACAATACAATTTTCTATAGAAGCTGCCTGGCCTGCTGATTTCCTCCAGCATTTTGTGTTTGTTGAGTGAATGATGAGATGCTTTGGATAGGATGGGAGGGAGGGGATTGGCCTGCAATCTCATCATTTGATGCGAAGCCCATTATTTAAGAAAATGGCAATGACTTCGCAGCAGCAATACATATAGCCCTCTCTCAGGATCTGTCCCCTGCAATCCATTATAATTGCAATGCACCATTGAGGCCAAGTGTCCTGACAACAGTTTGTGTGGTCATGGACAATAGCAACCACACATTACCATCCATAAATATCAAAACAGACTACTTCAAAATCTTCCCACCTTTTCTAGGGAAGACCCCATAGGATAAGTATTAGGAATGTTATTTTAAAGAAATGCTCATTGTACTGGTCACCTCGGCTGAAGAATTAATTGTGTATAAAATTAATCATCTTTATAGTTGCTGAAATATAAATCTAAGTGAGTTTCAATGCTGGTGTAAGGGATGTTTAAAGATACATCTACACATAGAATATGAATTTATAGTGAAGATGTAAAAATACTTTGCTATATTTAAGCTATGATTTGATCTCCTGTACCTAAGGAAGATAATGACATTCTCCTTCTCCTTAATGTTCTTTTCCTAGGATTATCTTCATCTAGTGCTCAATAATTCACTAATTGCAGGCCTCCCGATCATACAATGCATGATGATATCAGGTGCACATTATAAAAAAGCTCAGAGCAGAGGCTCATTGCAACACATTCTTGTCCTTAAGTTGGTAGGTTGTGGGTTTGTATTTTGGCACATATTTGGGCTCCATTGCAACTCTTTTAACTTGCTGTGTTGAGTACCTTTCTACGTTGGGAACACAATAAAGACATCTGCAGACAGGGCTTCCTACTTGCTGAGTTGGCAAAGTTAAATTTCAGTGAGTGGAGGAGATGCATGGATGAAAAATATCTTCACACTAAACTCTGCTGCCATTCCCATCAAATCAATTGTACATATAATTCAACCATAACCTAAAGTAGTTTCTATATAAATGTATGACTTTAAAGTAGTAATGTATAATTGACCAACAAGGGAATCCAAAGCAAGATAATATATAGTTAAGTATTCTAATAGACATGCCTAACAACTCAGAGCTCCCTACATCACAATTCTTTTTATACCTTGAAGAATGTATGATTGAGTGCTGTAATATAATCTGCTGGGATCTGTTCATTGCGGACAGAATGAAGGGTATGCTCTTCCTACAGAGGTAAATCTAAATGCTGAGATTTGATTTAAAGTGACACAGCTTTTGAACGTGCACTCATTTTCATGAAATCATGTCCAATCAGTATGTGACTGGAAATAAAATTCCAAAATAAAATTTATGTAGGAGAATTGTAATGTCTCACTGTGGCTGTTAATATTCATAATTAAAAACTAAAAAACCTTGCTTCTTGGTAATTTAATTATTTTGTCTCTGCTGCCCTTGCAGTGAGTTATGAACAAAGCTAGGCAGGGAGTTAAGCACCTTCTTGGAAAATCACCTGAGCCGGAAGCTTTCTTTAGGGTTTTTAATGAGAAATCTCTGTGAAACTGCAGGAAGTTAAGTAAAACGTGTTTTAGATTCAATAAAGAATCGTTGCACACCTGAATATACAAATATTATTGATTTTTATTACCATCACCATTACACAAGGTAACACACACCTGCAACATATGCCATGGACTAGAGTGAACTCATGGCAGAATGATAGCTTAATAGTGATGAATGATAAACATAACAACTCCTTCAACGCACTGTACATTTACTAAATGTTCAATATTAAGAAAGCTTAAAACTCACAGATATTGCTGCTTCAAGAGCAAACAAAGAATCGGTGGAGATAACTGTCTTTCTACTGTGTTTGCTCCAAGTTAAAATTCAAATTAACCCTCACAGGAAATGATGTAAAAAGCATCTTATAAACAGGAAGCAATGTTTGTACAAGACAAACTGCATGCAAAATGAACAGCACCTCTAGAGACATCCATAAGTTGTCAATCTTTAACTACTGAAAGTAAAATTCAAATGATCATTTCATTAAGTCTTTGTCAGAAGAAGGACCATCTCAGAGACTGTTCTTGAAAGCAGTCTTACTGCACAGCCTTTAACTGTTCTCAATTTGAAGGTGTTGGTCTTGATGACATACTTGCTCATGCTAATGTCTGATAAGTAGTCTGGTGACAGTGCTCACAAGGAATGACAATTGGGTGAGGTATATCTAGTGAGTTGTGCTCTCTCAATATGTGCAGCCCCTCAGAGTCAAGGGAGGGATAGAGTTCACTAAGGTAACTTTAGATTGGGAGAGGTTTCTGTTTTGTGATGCACTGCACATCCTTTGCATTCACCTGTCTTTGAACAACAAGACAGATACTAACTTTTGTCTGATTCAGTTGCTCCGCGGAAAGGTTACTCACAAATGTGCCAATCACTGCAAAGGCTGTCTTTGTCTACCCCTACAATCTTCACTTTCATGGAGATACTACTCTCACAGGGTCTGAGATTATTTTGGCTCCCATTCTCCAGGACATTAGTCTTAAGTCCACTAACAGTGTGCTGATTGAGGCAGACTTCACCCATAATGACCCAACCCAGGTCCAGTTGTTGAGCGTAAGTTGCATCATGCCGACCATGTGCTGTTCATGTGCCTTGTATGCACAGATGGTGTGTCTGCCAAGCAAAAGGAGAATCTCAGCAGAAGAGTCACGTGGGAGGTTCTTGTCAGTGATGTCCTTAAGATGTGAACAATCAGCTTCAGGAGTGGATTTAATCTTTGTTGTTGGGAATATGGTCATAGTCAATGAATGCTGTCAGGGCTAAGCAGGCCTCCCCTCATGACAAATCCACTGGCTCTGTTCTGATGTTCTAGAACTTGTCTTTAGAATGTTTTTGGAAGGAACAATGTCTGATGACTCCCCACCATGCTCTGCTGTTGGGAAGTGCTGAAACCAATATCCCAGGATGCTGGCCCTGAATTTATAACTGTATCTAGTTTACTTCTTCTGAAGTGTCAATAGGTTCTTGTCTCAGTTTTTTGTACACCACTGGTACTTGCTGCTCCATGTGTCCATCCATATTCTGTAATATATTGTTACTGCTTCTCCGGTTCTCCTTGTTACCCTCCCCAGATTCTCCACCACTCTCCTGTCCACATTCAGACTGACTCTGCCCCACAGCTTCTCTGGCCAGTCTCAGCATCTCACTCAAACTATTGTCCACAGTTGATCTATCACCACAGCCTGGCACGGCGAATGAGGACTGTGCAGTTAGTTCCGCTGTAGCTTTTGTTGAAAGGTGAGCCACTGATGCACTGTTCAGCTCTTGGCTGCTTTTGTTTTATGGTGAACACCCATGTGTTTCCGATTTGGGTGACCTTGGGCATTTCTCACTTTCTACCTTAAATGAGGATTCCTCTTTCTTTGGGGTTGAATCTGAAGCAGAGGCTGCAATTTCAGGAGAAGGACTGAGTAAAAATTTGTTGTGAAGCATGACAGAAAAATGGTTTCTGTCTTTGCCTGCTGCTTTGATTTCTTTCTCTGTTCAGCAACCATGTTGCAGTGGAAGGCTTGCTCCAATGGTCAGTCCTTCAGTCGTTTTTCAAAAGAGGTGACCACAGTCAATTGCTGATTCACACACGGGAGCCTCAGCTTCGCACTCCTTCTTCACCACACTCAGTGTAGCTTCTACATGAACTTTTTCCATGTCTGTGCATGCTTCCTCCATGTCTAAACATGCTTTTTCCATGAGCATTTTGACTTTGCGTTTGCATAGATAGCTCTCATTCTTGCCGTTTCAGCTCTGGCGCAGGCTCGTGCTGCAGCTCTGCTTATTGTGGCTTTGCTTGAGCATTGCAGAGCTGCAGCTGATGCGCCACATTCTGACCTGACTCCCAGGGCTCAGCGATCAACATTGCTGGAGTCAGAAGCTGACACTGTAGCGTACATCGCCTCTAGAGGCAGAAACACTCCCCGCCTGGCATCCATAAGATGTCAACCTTAATTACTGAATCTAAAAGTCAAATGATCATTTCATAAAGTCTTTGGCAAATGAAGGACAGTCTCAGAGACTGGTCTTGAAAACAGTTTTACTACACAGTCTTTAACCATTTTTGCTTCATAAATGTTGACGTTGATGCTCGTGATAATGTCTTGTGAACAGACTGGTTTCACAGTGCTCACATTGGAATGAATTGAATTGTATTGAATTGACTTTATTTCTTACATCCTTCACATACATGAGGAGTAAAAATCTTTATGTTACATCTCTGTCTAAATGTGAAATGGCCAATTTATAGTAATTTATAATAAATAGTATGTACAACATGACAGTCAATATAACATAGAAATACAGTTGTATCAGCAGGAATTAAGCAACCTGGTTGAAGAAGCTGTCCTGGAGCCTATTGGTCCTGGCTTTTATGTTGTGGTACTGTTTCCTGGATGGTAACAGCTGGAAAAGTTTGTGGTTGGGTGACTCAGATCCCCAATGATCCTTCAGGCCCTTTTTACACACCTGCCTTTGTAAATGTCCTGAATAGTCGACTGTACTTCCTTAGAAGGTTGGCGTCATTCAATGTCTGTAGTGAGATGCTGAAGATGTTCTATAGGTCAGTTGTGGAGAGCGCCCTCTTCTTTGTGGTGGCGTGTTGGGAGGAAGCATTAAGAAGAGGGACGCCTCACGTCTTAATAAGCTGGTAAGGAAGGCGGGCTCTGTCGTGGGCAAAGTACTGGAGAGTTTAACATCGGTAGCTGAGCGAAGGGCGCTGAGTAGGCTACGGTCAATTATGGAAAACTCTGAACATCCTCTACATAGCACCATCCAGAGACAGAGAAGCAGTTTCAGCGACAGGTTACTATCGATGCAATGCTCCTCAGACAGGATGAAGAGGTCAATACTCCCCAATGCCATTAGGCTTTACAATTCAACCGCCAGGACTTAAGAACCTTTTAAAAGCTATTATTAATGCTTTTTGAGATAGTGATTTAGATGCATATCATATTTTTTACTGAGTTAAGTATTGTATGTAATTAGTTTTGCTACAACAAGTGTATGGGACATTGGAAAAAAAAGTTGAATTTCCCCATGGGGATGAATAAAGTATCTATCTATCTATCTATCTATCTAGTGGGAAGTTCACAACTACAGATCTGCTGGGCTGTCCACACCACTCTTTGCAGAGTTCTGCCCTTGAGGTTAACTACAGTTCCTATATTAGGCAGTGGTGCAGCCAGTCAGGATGCTCTCAATTGTGCCCCTATAGTAATTTCTTAGATTTGGGGGTGCATACCAAACTTTCTCAACTGTCTGAGGTGAAAGAGGCGCTGTTATGCCTTTTTCACCACACAGGCAGTATGTATAGACCACTTGAGATGCTCGGTGATGTTTATGTCAAGCAACTTAAATGTGTTCATCCCCTCAACCCCAGATCCTTTGATGTCAATAGGGGCTAGCCTGTCTCCATTCCTCCGTAGTTCACAACCAGCTCCTTTGTTTTTGTGACATTGAGGGAGAGGTTGTTTTCTTGACGCCACTGTGTCAGAGTGATGACCTACAAGTATCTGGGAGTACAGTTAGACGAGAAGCTAGACTGGACTGCCAACACAGATGCCTTGTGCAGGAAGGCACAGAGTCGACTGTACTTCCTTAGAAGGTTGGCGTCATTCAATGTCTGTAGTGAGATGCTGAAGATGTTCTATAGGTCAGTTGTGGAGAGCGCCCTCTTCTTTGTGGTGGCGTGTTGGGGAGGAAGCATTAAGAAGAAGGACGCCTCACGTCTTAATAAGCTGGTAAGGAAGGCGGGCTCTGTCGTGGGCAAAGTACTGGAGAGTTTAACATCGGTAGCTGAGCAAAGGGCGCTGAGTAGGCTACGGTCAATTATGGATAACTCTGAACATCCTCTACATAGCACCATCCAGAGACAGAGAAGCAGTTTCAGCGACAGGTTACTATCGATGCAATGCTCCTCAGACAGGATGAAGAGGTCAATACTCCCCAATGCCATTAGGCTTTACAATTCAACCGCCAGGACTTAAGAACTTTTTAAAAGCTATTATTAATGCTTTTTGAGATAGTGATTTAGATGCATATCATATTTTTTTTACTGAGTTAAGTATTGTATGTAATTAGTTTTGTTACAACAAGTGTATGGGACATTGGAAAAAAAGTTTGAATTTCCCCATGGGGATGAATAAAGTATCTATCTATCTATCTTCTCTGTAGGTTGCCTCATTATTATTTGAGATAAGGCCAATCTGTGTAGTGCCATCAGCAAATTTAATTAGCAGGTTGGAGCTGTGGGTGGCAACACAATCATGGTATACAGAGAATAAAGGAGGGACTTAGTACACAGCCCTGAGGGGCATCTGTGTTAAGAGTCAGCGGGGCAGAGGTGAGGGAGCCCACACTTACCACCTGCCGGTGATCTGAGAGGAAGTCCAGGATTCAGCTACACATGGCAGGGTGAAGGTTGAGGCCTCTGAGCTTCTTGTTGAGCCTGGAGGAAATTATAGCGTTGAATGCTGAATTGTAGTCCAAGAACAGCATTCTTCTTCTCCAGATGTGTGAAGACGGTGTGTAGAGCTATACCTCTGAATGATGTACCTCTGAAGTGAGTTGTGCCTTCTTAATATGTTCTCCAGCTTGCTGTAGCCCCCTCAGAGTCAAGAAAGGGATAGAGTTCACTAAGGAATCTGTAGAGGCAGAACATTGTCCTTGTTTTATTCATAAAAGGTTTCAAGCAGTTCATATTATAATTGTATGAATGCAGTTTTGGTTTTATTGTGCATGTATTTAATCAGTAGTTTCTCCATGAAATCACTGCCATTGAATATTAGAGATCAGCAGGGTATATTTTTTTCCCTAAGTAATTGTATCTGGCAATACGGACCAGTGGTTCACAATGCAGAATATGAAAATGAAATCAGGGCAACATTAAAACTGTTTTTCCATGACAGTGCAGTGGTTAATTGCATCATGTTGGTTGGATAATTTGCTATGCTGATCAGGGAGATCCATGTTCAGCTTTTATGTATGCTGGGTTAACAAATCTCAGCTGTGAGATGTTTTAGCTGGAATGACATTATGGGGGGAAAATCATCCTCTTTTCTTGGTCACCATACTGTGACCTTATTAGAAAGTGTGCATGTTTGTGCATGTGCGCTGTAGCAGCATTGGCTTTGCTATTACAACCTCCACATTGCTACTCCAGGCAGTTCCACAGCTTGTAAATTCATGGCTAGCATCATTTGGATGCCTAAGTTGAATGTATTCATGACACAATTTATATATAAATCTTTTTCCTCAATATTGAAATCTGCTGCTGCTGTAACACTTTTGAGGAAAATTCCACTTGTGAATTAACTTTTACCCTAATTTCTGAAGGGCCTAATTCCTATTTATTGTTAAAGAAGAACGTGTGCTGATTTCTCTTTGATTAAGCAGCTCTTGAGTAAGGCAAGTCTTGACACTGGCTTGCCTGATAGGGAGGAAGAAAATACAACATGTGTAGCTTGAAAATTTAAACTAAAATGCCACTGCTGAAATCTGAAATAAAATGGAAAATGCTGAAAATTCTCAGCAGATCAGACAACATCTGTGGAAAGTGGAACAGTTCATGTTTTATGGATGAACTTAGTCCAAGTAGCGGATAAGGTGGAGAAGGACAATGGGTGGAATGAATAGAATTTGTATAGAAATAATAGAGCAGTTAAGGCAAGATGAAGTTTTATTGCTAGATGATGTTGTACAGTCTGACAATGCAAAAAAGTGAAATAAAAAATAAAAGTGCAATGGTTAGTTCTCTTACAAATCAAAAGACAGAGCAAGTTTTCTGAAGCTGGAGTAAATGATACTGAGTCTGGACGATGAAAGATAAAGCGTTGCTCCTTGAGAATGCGTCGTGCCTTGTTGCAACAGTGCAGGAGGTCACAGAGAGAGAGGTCAGAGTGAGAGTGAGATGGTGAATTAAAGTAGTGGGTCTGCAGAAACTTGAGGTCACGCCTGTGGTCTCACTGCAGTTGTTGCACAAAGCAAACATCTAATCTGCATTTGGTTTCTCCTAAGTAGAGGAGATCAAATTATGAATACTAAGAGCAAATGTTTTACTGGGAAAGATGGGTTCTCTGTATGGTGGGAAAGGAAAAGGTCAAAGGACACATTTGTTTTCACCTCCAATGATTGCTTGGGAAAGTGTTGGAGGATGGGTGGTGGAAGAGTAGACCAGAGAGTTGCAAAGGGATTGATTCCTTTGCAATGCTGAAAGGGAAGAAGAGGCATATAGTGTCTAGTGATGGAATCTTGTTGGAGATGGCAGTGATTGTGAAACATTTTTCTTTGAACCTGGAGGAAGTTTCAGGGCAAGTCTGTTTTTGTCCTTCTCAGGAGGAGGGGAGTTAAGAGTGGAGATGCAATAAATAGATGATCTTTGGTTAATGGTTGTGTTTAACTGTGGTAGCGGGGCAGATATGGTTCAGATATTTCCTAGATACCTGTGTGGAGTGTCTTATCATTGAAACAAATGCAATGGAGAAGAAGGAACTAAGAGAATGGATGAGGGGTCTTACAGGATGCACGGTGAGACATTGTATAATGAGGGTAGCGATGGGAGTCTGTGGATATTGGTGGCTTAACTTGTAAAAATTGATGTATTTAGTGTCATTTTAACTTTTGTCCATTCTTTAGAAATATAATTATTCTGTAAGAAAGTTAATCACTGTTACCCCGATTTTGAAAAACTACTGTCTGTAGCAAATTGGGTAACTGAAGATTGAGAGGGCGCTGCTATTGTACAACTGTAGCATTCAGCCTTTTCTCAGTCTAAAATTAACCTGATCCACTGATACTGACAGCTAACAGAAATTTATATGGTTTTGTTTTAAATACTTTTTCCATTATTTCACTATGCGTAGGCGTTAATGACAAAGCCAGTATTTATTGCCCAAATTGCCCTAAAGTTTGAAAGTTTACTGGAATACTTCAGAAGAATGATAGAACCAACAATAATGTTGTGGCTCTGCAGTCACATATAGACCAAACAAGATAAAGCAACAGATTTCCTTCTATAATAGACATCAACAAAGTAAGCACGTTTTTACACCAATACACATCTTCCATTATCAATGTTATGCATTCAAAATTATTTTAATAACTGTACAGATCCTATGGGCCGGCTGGTGATGTAGTGGCATCAGCACTGGACTGCAAGGCAGATGGGCCTGAGTTCAAACCCAGCCAGGTCCCAACCTGGGCAGCAGTAGTATCTGTGTGGAAGAAAGGCCTGGCGATCTACTTCTGGATCTTGCTATGAAAACCCGATAGGTCCGTGGTCCATGAAGTCATGAAGAGTTGGACTCGACTAAATGACTGAACAGCAACAACAACCAACAGATCCTATTTGATCTAATCAGTATCTTGTTTGTTATAAAGAGGAGGGGGGGGAATAGTTTAGGCAGCTGTATCTGGGAAAGCCTCTCATCACACAAACATTGGTTTAAAAGGCCACCAACACACATGTATGACATTTATTGATTATAGTCCTCAGTATTAATCACTAGGAGGCCCCATGTGCCATCTAGGCACTAAGGGTTCAGACGACAACAACGTTAATCACCGGGATTCTAATCTTTGGCCTCTGTATCTCCCCCTGAAACTGGTTCCTCAGATTCCTCATCAGGAGACCACAGTTAGTACAGACAGGTGATAACATTTCCTCCTCGCGGACAATCAATACAGGCGCACCTCAAGGATGCATATTTAGCCCACTACTCATCTCTCTCTCTCTACACTCATGACTGCACGACCAGCGCAGCTCAAATTCCATCTTTAAATCTGAGATGACATCACTGTTGTCGGTAAAGCCTCAGATGGCACTGAGGAGGTGCACAGGAGTAAGATACATCAGCTGGTTAAACAGTGTCACAACTACTTCACACTCAATGTTAGCAAGACCAAGGAATTCCTTGTGGATTTTAGGAAGAGGGAGTCAGGTTAATATGCACCAATCGTCAATGGTGAAAAAAGTGAGTAACTTCAAGTTCCTGAATGATAACATCTCAGAGGATTTCTCCTGGGCCCAACATATTGGTGAAATTATGAAGAGGGGACTCCAGTGCCTCTACTTCATTAGCGGTTTGAGGAGATTTGGTATGTCACCAAAGATTCTTTCAAACTTCTATAGATATACAGTGGAGAGAATTCTGACTGCTGCATAACAGCCTGATATGGAGCCTCCAATATGCAGGATTGCAAAAGGCAGCAGAGAATTGTAGACTTAGTGTTGTGTCTTTGCAACTACATATTAATTAAATAAAAGCATGCACGCGGGAGATGACTTTAACTGGTGTATTCACATTACAGCAAGAGAGAGAGCGAGAGAACAATACGCATGCAAAGCTAACAGATCAATGTGTGTGCATAGACAATAGTCCATACATAGTGCTAAGGGGAGTCATTGCTTTAAAAGAAATAGATCCACACATAACACCTCCTCCCTTTTTTAAATTAATGCAACATCAATCTCTATATCTACAAAACATTTAATTTCCCTTTTACAAACCATATTCCAAATAAGCACGCTTTCACAACAACGGTCCATAACTAACTTCACTATACTGAAGGTACAGACTATTGGGTGTCACTCTGTTTCTTTCAGGGTAGCATCTCTGGACCTGTGGAGTGGCATTGGGTTTAGCAGGTGTCTTGTTTGAGACAATGCTCTTGGCTGCCGATGTCACATTGCTGTCGGTGACATATCATCATTAAGACGTAAGTCCAGCGGCTGTATGTGTCCGTCTTATTCGATGCAACCGACTCAGGTGTTTTCTTCAGTTGAGCATCCAGTATCTGGTCCACATGACATCTCCATGTCTGAAATCCAACATCCACTGTGTACTTCAGTGGTCCAGTTCTTGTAGCTATCCTACCAGGCATCCACTTATCTTCTCGGAAATTATGCACTAGGACTTGATGTCAAATCCTGAAGCTCTTTGCTGGTTCACTTGGCAACTGGTTGAATTGCTTATTCTGCCCTTCCCTATGGACGTCTAGTTTCATGAGGTCTATGTGAGATCTCAGAATCCTTCTCATGAACAGCACTGCAGATGTTTGATTTGTCATCGCATGAAGAGAGTTCAGATACAAAAAAAGGAAATTACCCACCTTGTGCTGTAGAGAAATGTCCGCCTTGTCCATCACTTTAATGGACTTCCTGAAGGTTTAGATAAAGCTTTCAGTTAACCTATTTGTTGCTGGGTGGCGAGGAGCTGACTTGAAATGTTTGATGCCATTTTTCTTCATGCACAGTTGGAATTCTTCTGACGTGTATTGTGACTCACAATTTGTTCTGGTAAGTCATTTCTGGTGAAGATAGCTCTCAGAGCAGGGACAGTCTTTGCTGAGGTGGTTGACTTCATTGGTATAACTTCCACCCACTTGGAACGAGCATCCACAGTAATCAAAAACATGGAGTCTATGAATGGCCCAGCAAAGTCAATATGTACTCTTTGCCATGGTGATGGTGGCCACTCCCACAGGTATAATGGTGCCTGTGGGGTGCATTTTGAACTTTTTTCCACACCAAACAGCTTTTGGCCAAGTCTTCAATCTGTTTATCTATTCCTGGCCACCACACATAGCTCTGGGTGAGACTCTTCATCTTGAGGTGTCCTTCATGCAGATTTTCTAACACTCTGGTGGGCAGTTTAGAGGGAACCACACCACAAGATCATCACGTTGCAGCAAGAAAGAGAGAGCGAGAGAACAATTCAGATGCAGAGCTAACAGATCAATGCGTGTGAATAGACAATAGATCTTTGACAGTTAGTCTCTTCTCACTTAGAATGCTGGAAACATAAGATTATCTTGAGGTGGCCATCCTTGCATGGTGATTTCATAGACTTTTGACAATGTTGAGTCATTCCTTGTTTCTCTTTGTATTTCTGTATTTATTACCGGTAAACTTGTTCGCCAGTGCTGTGTGGTACAATTTTGCTGGGTCACAGTATGAAGACTTTTCTTTTTCAGTTGCCAGTAGTGGAAGATGTAACAAACCATCAGTGTTGCTGTGTTGTTTGCTACCCTTGAACTCTATGTCGTAAGAGTGGGCTCCTAGGAATAGTGTCCAATGTTGTAACCGGGTAGCGGTCATCACTGGAATTCCCTACCTGGGATTGAAAATAGCCACAAGAGGCTGGTGATCTGTCACTACCACAAACGTTTGTCTGGTAGAGGTAGCGGAGAAACTTCTTTATTCCCCATACTAGACTAAGGACTTCTCAGTCGATCTGTGCTTAGTTGTGTTTTGCGCTCATCAGTGGTTTTGACGCAAATGCAATTGGGCGTTCAGATCAATCTTACATAGTGTGTGACAAAATGGCTCCAATGTCATAAGGGAACACATCACACGTCAGTCTAATGGGTAGCAATGGGTCATATGGATGGGCAGTTCATCTGATGTTATTAGTCTCTTTGTTTCTTTGAATGCTCTTTCACATATTTTTGACCAATTTGCTCCTGTCTGCAACAATGCATTCAATGGGTGCAGCACTGTAGCAATGTTTGGGAGAAATCACTGGTAGTAGTTTACAAGGCCCAAGTATAACCTGAGTTGTGACACATTTTCCAGTTTGGGTGCCTGTAGGTGTAGCATTGTTTCAGTTATCTCTTGTGACTTGTGTAAGCCATGCTTGTTAATGACATGTCTAGAATATGAGATTTCATTCTTGAAAAAATCACATTGTTCTCTCTTTGTGCGCAAACCATACTCACTCAGCCTGGTAAACATTTTATCAAGGTTCTGGAGGCTCTTTTCATCATTCTTTCCAGTCATGATGATGTCGTCAAGGTAACATTGCATTCCTGGGATATCTTGGAGCGCTTGGTCCATTGATCTTTGCCAAATTTCTGGAGCTGATGCAATGCCGATTATATTGGAACAGCTCCTTCCGAGTGTTGATATTGAGAAACTTCCTGCTTGACTCCTCAATCTCCATTTACAGATAGACTTGAGACCAGTCAAACTTTGAAAACTTCTCTCTGCGTGCCAACGATTCAACAATGTCTTCTGTTCGTGGCAGGGGATACTGCACAGTATGCAGCACTGGGTTGATGCTCACTTCTAATCCCCACAATATGTATGTGTAGGGCTCCAACCTTTCCTTTCTTGATCAACAGGACAATGGGCATAGCCCAGTCACCCTACTTGAAGAGAATTCCAGACGCTGCCAAGCTCCGAAGTTCAGCATCCACTTTAGAATGTAGTGCGTAAGGCACTGAACACACTTTATGGAATCTTGGTGTTGCTGCTTCATTCAGTTCAATTCTGGCCTTCATGCCTTTGAGTTTACCAATATCCTTCTCAAACACCTTCTCTTTAGCATTAAGCAGCTGAGTCAGTCTCTGGTTAATGCTACCTTTTGTTTTGCAATTACCTCTTGATGCCACATTGAGGGCTTTGATTGTGTGCCAGTCTAGTTGGATTTTTCTCAACCATTCACGTCCGAAAATTACTGGCCCGTCATTTTTCAATACATAAAGCTCTAACCGCTGTGTTTGGCCTCCATACATCACATTTACTTTCAGTTTGCCTTTGGGAGACACTTTTTCACCTGTGTAGGTCTTTAGTATCACTGATTTCTTCTCTAATGGTGTCTTGGAAAACAATTTGTTGTAGTCGCTCTGAAATAATAGACAACGCTGACCCTGTATCCAGCTCCATTGTCAGTTTTACACCAGACACATGTATTGTGATCCAGATGATTTTGTGATCTGCTTCAGTAATACAATGTAGTCCTAGGCTTGACACCTCACCTTTGTCAGTCTCTGTGTTGTCTGTTTCACATTTGGTCACTATGTATTTTGCTTAGTTTTGTGTGTGAAACTCTTCATTCAGTGTGATTTTTCTCTTTGGTTGTGCTTTCACACACTCTCTCTATGTGACCTTGTTTGTGACACTGTAATCTTTTTTTTGAACCAACAGTGATTTGTATCATGGGAGGATTTGCCATATCGATAACATGTTTAGCTTTTTGCACCATCCAGGGACATTTTGTGCATTTCACATTCTAAACCCTTTTCCTGTAGTTCTGCTGCATCCTTTGCTGTAGTCTCTAACAATATTGCAATGGTCAATGCCTGTTCCAGGGTTAGGTCTCTTTCAGATTGTAGCCTCTTTTGAGTGCATGCCTCATATGTGCCTGTCCCTTCATGCATCAGAAAGTCCATCTCTAAAGTCACAGTACTGGCAAAGTTTGTACAGTTCTGCAATATATTCAGAAATACTTTCATAATTTGACTGGTTTCTTTTGTAAAATCTAAATCTGTTGTCTATTACCGGTGGTTTAGGGCTCAATTGATTTTGTAAAGTTGTACCAATTTCATTGAACATCTTGCTTGCTGGCTTTTCAGGGGTTACTAGGTTGTGTAGGAGACTGAACATCCTAGCATCCATTAGGCGAAGAAATGCGAGCGTTTTCTTTGCCTCATCCATATCATTTGCCTTACAATACAGTTGAAACCTCTTGATATACAATTTCCAGCCTTCATTAGCATTATCAAATTTGTCAACTTCCCTGACTGAAGCCATTGCCATGTTATTTAACTTGTTGCGTCTTTCACTGTGTATTATGCACTGTTACTCTCACGTCCCTTTGTTAGTGTCCTTGACTGCCTTCTCCGTACTGTTTGACTCTTTCCTCTCACTGTTTCATCCCGTAACTGTCAGTGCTGTTGGTGTTATTCTCTGACATTCAGGTTTATGCTCATCACCAAATTTGTTGTGTCTTTGCATCTACGTATCAATTAAATAAAAACACGCAAGCAGAAGATGGCTTTAACTGGTGTATTCACATCAGAAAGAGAGAGAGAGAGAGAGAGAAAATCAAAGACATGTAGGTAAGAACTGCAATTCCTGATTAGAGGAGTGATAGCTCAAAAAGGCAGCATCCATCAGAAAGAACCCAATCACCACGACGTGCCCTGTTCTCATTGCTGCGATCAGGAAGGAGGTACAGAAGCCTGAAGGCACATGCTCAATGATTCAGGAACAGCTTCTTCCCCTCTGCCATCTGATCTCTGAATAGACATTAAACCATGAACACTACCTCGAAACTTTTTGTTTAACTTTATTTTTGCACTACTTATTTAATTTAACTAGTTACGATATACAAAAGTTTGTGTGTATATATATATATACTGTAATTCATGTTTTTCTTCTCTATTATTATGTATTACATTGTATTGCTGCTACAAAGACAATAAAATTCACGACATATGCCAGTGATATTGAACTTGATTCTGATTCTGAATTGCCATGGGTGAGTTAATTTGCATATTAGCAGGATCAATCAAACTGGCAAGAAGAATTTATGAGTTGCTTAATGGATTATTTCTTAGAATATTATTTTACACCTTATATTCTGTTACAGATAATTTTAGATTTGGTTATGTGTAGTGTTAATTAGAAATTTTGTGATTAAGGATCCTCTGTCTAGAGAGAATGATCACAACATTGAAGAATTCCAGATACAATCAGAGGGTGAACACAATGTCCAAAACAAATACCTTCCACTGAAGCAAAGACTAATGCAAAGATAACTAAAGTTGTCAAGAATAGACTAGGCAAAGTTGCTATGTGATAGGTCAGTGGATGAGCATTGGTACATGATTAAACAGATAGTTCATTAGACTCAGCATAAATTTATTTCAGTCAGAAAATCGAAGTCTTTGAAACATATTCATTGTTAATAAATAGGTTCAAAGAAAACATTAAATCAAAAACAAGAGCTTACAAATTAGCAATGGTAATAATAGACTGGGAGGACAGGGTAGTTCTAGGGAACTAGCAACAAGAGAATAAAATGCCAATTAAGAGGGAAAAAACTGATTATAAGAAGAAAAAAAAGCAAGCAAACAGCATTGGGTTAATGGTGGATAGCATTTCAGCTCTCCCAAAAGTAACAATTGAGCTTTCTCAAAATTAGTAAGTAAGAACATTTAACTATCCTTGACATGAGGGACAAGTTACTAAGAGAACTAATGGGTCTAAAGTCAGACAAATTGCCAGGAATTGAATAGCCTTTAACTGTATCCTGATGCATCACTCCTAGCATCTGCTTCCTTGATAGCTTGCTCTGAATGGGGTTTCACCTCTGGAGTAACAATTTTCTGGAAGAGCTCGGTGGGTTGAGAAGTATTTGTGGGAGAAAATAAATTGTTGACCCTGCATCAGGACTGAGAGTGGAGAGACGATTTCACCTCTGATCTGAGTGGCTTGATGACTCCACCTGACACACAGGATTGTTCTGTTGTTGACCTCTTCAATTAGGGTGTCTTGAAGGTGAGAAGCAGGGTGACTCCCTGAATTGTGTACTCCAGAAGTTGCATCATGAGCTCCCAGTAATGGGTACAGGCAATGAATACCTCCCTTTTCACTGTTCAACTTGTGTTAATGGGTCCTTTAACAAGAACTAGTTTTTGTACATTAATGAAAAAAAATGCATTGCAACAGACTGAAACAGGTCAGTTGTGCATTGGTATTTTAGTGCACTTTCTAGCATGACCAGATTTCCAGTCTTCCAACTCAGTCTAAATGATCTTTTTTGTGTAATTCACTATAACACTGATTTAACTTGCTCTTTGAATAAATTGTGAACCTTGATTATCCCAAGAAAAAAAACTCAGATGAATATAAATATACATCAATTGAAAATAAATAAGAATTTGCATTTAAATTTTACATTTTACATGCTTTGAATATCTCCAACTGTTTCATAGCTGATAAATTACATATGAATTGCAGTCACTATTGTAATGTAGGCAAATGAAATCATAGAAGGTCTGAGAAACAGTAATAAGATGAATTTGATACATTTGTAATTGTGTATATATTGATTTATGAAGCATCAGGAATAAAATTGCAGAACAGCCTTGAAGTGAAGGAGGCTGAGTGGTGAACTGATATAAGTATACAGTTTATGATTATGAGAAGTATCAATAGGGTAAATAGTCAAAATCTTTTCCCCATGGTTAAAAAACAAGAGGGCACAGGTTTAAGATGAGAGGAAGGAGTTTTAAAGGGAATCTGAGGATTTATTTTAATATGCAAGGTGTGTTTGATATTTAGAAAGCACTATCAAAAGATTTGGTGGAGTTGGATACAATTACTGTGTTGAAGAGGCACTAACGCAAATGCCTAAATAAGCAAAGGTTTGAAGGATGTGGGGAAATGGGATGAGCATAAATGGGCAAAGAGGTTTGATTGGAAGTGATGGGCTGAAGGACTATAACTGGACATCAATATGTTAATGAGATATTGATAAATCCAGAGGACGGAAATGAAATAATATTTACTGATAGTCTTTGGAGAAAATAGTAGAGGAACAGGTGCTAAGGCCCTTTAAAAAGAGAAACCTAGAAGGATAAAAAATGTTGATAAAGAGAGATTTGGATAAAATTAAGTAGTCTGTTTAGGACTCTCTGTTGCAGCCAAGTTTCAGAATGTGTAATTAAGAATGTGTAGCAACATTCATTAGGAATCTCATTTATTTAATTAAAGAGATTGGAAGGCTGTGTGACAGGAATTTTTTTTTTTGTTCAACTCGATAGAAAGTGGGAAAAATCAAATGAATCAGTGTTAAGGTTACTAAGTGTGGTGCATGGTGACCTCTTGACTTGCAGCCGTGAGAGGCAATGATCATCATGATACGGTATTGGTTCATAAGCATGAAAATATCATCAAAGAGGGTTTTGGTTATTAGAATAAATGAGTGGTGACCTTATTCAAGCATACAAGGTCCTGAGTGGGTTTTCATAGAGAGGATGTTGAGATGTTTCATTAGTGGGTTAGTCCAAATGAGGACTTGTAGCTGCAAAATAAGGGGCTGATCATTTAATGATGGCTAATAGGGACTTGGTAGGCCACAAAACTTTTTGCTTGTTACATGTCTCAAAGGCTCCAAGAGTCAAGAGTCAGAACTAGATGCAGAATGGCAAAAGAAGGGAATAAGCAAATAACTAAAACAAATTTATTCATGATGGATGCTCAAAATCACTTCCAATTCAACACCTTCTGCCCTATGGATTCAACTAAGCTCAAGTGTGGTGATGTCCAACTTTGCTCTGCTGCCCCCTCATTGATATTCAGCCACTGAATGTATGGTCATGGTCTTTTGCTGTTGTAGCCCATGCACTTCAAGGTTTGATATGTTATGAATTCAGAGATTCTCTTCTACACACCACTGTTGTACTACATTGTTATTTAAGTTACTCTTGCCTTCTGGTTAGTCCAGCCATCTCCTCTGACCTCTCTCATTAGTAAGATGTTTCTGCCTGCATGGCTGCTGCCCACTGCATTTTTTTTTGTTTCTCACATCATTCTCTGTAACTCTAGAGTCTGTTGTGCATGAAATTCCCAGGAGATCAGCAGTTTCTGAGATACTCACACCACCTTGTCTGGCACCAACAATCACTCAATGGTCAAAGTCACTCCGATCACATTTCTTCCCCATTCTAGTGTTTGGTCTGAACAAGAATTCAACCTCTTGACCATGCCTGCATGCTGTTATGCACTGAGTTGCAAGCAGGTGTGCAGGAATACCTAATAAAGTTGCCGCTATATTATTATAATTGATGTTTAATTTATGCTTATCTTATGAATGCTACTTACTGTATATGATGCAAGATGCATGTGATACTTGTGCATATTGAGATAAACTTGGCTTTGATATGACTTTGACTTTGAAGACACGTTGTAATGTGAAGGTTGGAAATATGCTAGAAGTCAGGTGTTTGAACTTCTGAACTCTGACTCTGCTGCTGAGGCCTAACTTTTGTGTCCAGTCAGTGCTTTGGATCTGACTTTGCTCTAATCCATTGAAAATGTTAATGCAAATCTTTTTTTATTTCACATAATAGTTGTGTTTTCATTAAATTCCAAAAGTTTAACATATTTGTAAATAAATTTACAATTTGTAAATAATTATTATTTTAAAAATAATGAAAACTATTTTAACTTTCAAAATTTCTCTCAATGTCGGAGTTGTTTAGAAAGAGTGAAAAAAGTTTTTGAACTAATGGAGGTAGGGCTTTGGCCTCCACAAGCCTGGTTACCACTCATGGCCTGTTCCATTGTATGAAAGGACTGGGAGAGGAGACACCACGATGATGGATCCTACACAGATGTGAAAGGTCAGCAGGATTGTGTGGGGGCTGCTCACATAGGATCTGGCCTATAGATTATATGTGCAAGATAAACTATATATTCCCCTCACCAGTAAGAAAAACAGGTGCAATTTAAAATTGATATACACACAAATTAAAAATGAGATGAAGAAGAAAAACAACATATAAAAATCTTCAGGGGCCTCAGTGGGAAATACACAAAATATGATGAAGCATATTAAAAAGGTGATTAGACAGAATAAATTGCTCAACGCACATTTCTATTCCCAGCTCCTCAGCTAATGAAGCAATCCATGTCTGATAGTGATGTAGGTTTAAGACAGTGTTACATCAGAAAATGAGCAGTTAATTAACGATGCAAATATACATAAAACAGAAAATAGTTACAATGTATTAAGCATATTTTGAATGAACACATTGAGCAATAATGATTAAAGAAGGCAAAAACAATATACTGTACCTCCCTTATACAAAAAGTATCTCAAAAGCAGCAGCTTAGAAATTTATCTGCAGCCTGTTGGTCTAGTTAATGAAACATAAGCTCAGTACTGATTGTACTCTGGGCCTACATTTCATAACATGTGGATTGAAAATTATGTCCAGCTCATGCACATTGACTGCTACTATCCAATTTAATCTGCAGTGAAGCTCACAAAGGGATGTAAACAAATTAATCTACACAAGTAATTGGTATTCATTTTGAGTACATAGAAAGTTGAGATTGGTAGACATTGCGAATTATACTGAGGGAATCATCTGATATTGGAAAAGTACCAATAGATCAAAACAACAAGTGACAAAAGAAGCAAAAAGAGTTTAATTTTCATGCATTCTATTGGAATCAATAATGAGAAGTAAATTTAAGAAATACAATATATACATTTACAGTATGTTAATCCAGTGAACAGCTGTCAGTATGGATTGTGAAGGGGAAGATTCTTCCTGACCAACCTTCAGGACTTTGTTAGGAAGGTAGCATGCTTGACTTCTGAAATGGTCTTGATAGTAGTCCTTATGAATACGCTATTAATTATGGTTAGGGCTGTGAGAATGCAATGAAATCTCTATGAGGGATATGAAATTGCTTGGAATTTTAAACTTTGCCTCTCTGGGGTACCAAAATGATCAGAATCAGAATCAGGTGTAATATCTTTGGCATAGGTCATGAAATCTGTTGTCATGAGGCAGCAGTACATTGCAACACATAATAATAAAAGCTGTAAGAAGTATATATATATATTTAAAAAGTTAAATCAATTAAGTAGTGCAAAAAGAGAAAAAAAAGTAGTGAGGTAGTGGTCCATTCAGTAATCTGATGACAGAGGGCAAGAAGCTGTTTCTGAATCGTTAAGTACCTGCCTTCAGGCTCCTGTACCTCCTCCCTGATGGTAGCAATGAGAAGAGGGCATGATCTGGGTGATGGTGGTCCTTAATAATGGGTGCTGCCTTTTTGAGGAATCGCTCCATGAAGATGATCAATACAGATGAAATTTCATGGAGAAAACAGTACAGTGATAAAATGAAGAACAATAGATGACATATCGGCATCATGAAATGTTATTGGAAAAGCCAGGGTCAAATTGTAAGTCACCATAGTTGGCTTGATTCTGAGTCCCTGTGTACCAAGCAAGACAGCCATCAAATAACTGGATCAGCAGAAATAAAAACAGAAATGCTAGAAGTATTCAACAGGTTAGGTTGCATCTCTTAAGAGAGAAAGTTGTGATGGGCAAGGGACAGTTGGAGAGAAGAAAGGAATATATGTGATAGAATGGAGACCAAAAGAGACTGAATGATTCAGGTATGGTAAACCATGTATATCTGTCTGGACACGCCCCTCTGTTGCCTGCTCCTGTGGCTCCTCGCACAGACCCCTAGATAAAGGTGATTGTGTCACTGCTCCTCCCACAGTCATCCAGCATGGATGTGCTCCATTTTACTGCTAATAAAAGCCTTTCATTATTTACTCTACTTCCAGTCTTTTGGAGTTATTGATAGTGCATCATCAGGTGATAGAGGTGTGTGTCATTTAAACTCCCCTGGTCTCCACTCTATCACAGGTTGAGAGAGTGCAATGAATGTTTGTTATTTAATGAACTGTCTGGAGGAGAAGTAATTCAATATAGATAAATGAAGGAGTGAGAAAGAAAAAAACATTGTTAGAAGTTTGAGCTGATAATCACTGGAAAAGTAAAGCGGTAGTTACTGAGATTTAAACTCAGTAATCGGGGCTAATTTTTCTGTGCGTTACCGACCTGTATTTCAAGTGAGCTGTTAAACTGAGTCTTTTGTTTTGTTCTCATAGTGACATCAAAATCCATCGGTACTGTTTGGATAAAGATGTTCTTTATCCCCTTGCAGTCTCTGTGCCCTTGTGGTCCACAACTGCAATAAAATGAAAAGCGGTTTGTCAGAATGAACTAAACATATGTCTTATTTATATGAGGTTTTCCTTAGATTGAAACTACATACACAAATGATCAGGTACATTATAACTCACGTCACACCTATTTACTGGAGTGTGCTGCACTCTTTAAAAAGAGTGAAATGAAATAAACAGTAAACCCTGGAATGGTGGTCTCTTGGCTCTAATGTCCTTTTGTTGACTGAGGGCTTAGGTTGCCATAGTGATAGTACTAAAACCAAGCTAGCAATCTCCGATTGCTACGTTCCCTGCAAAGACTGGTATTTTTCTTATCTTGCACAGACCAGATCTAATCTAATTGTTGGGCTAAAAATACACTTTTGTCTTGCATTATGCCTTAATCATGCAATGTACAAGTTGAGCCTACCTTGTAGATCTGACCACTTCACATGGGCTGGGTCCAACTTGGTCTTCTGGCAACTGGCCTCTGGCACTTCAGTATATGGATCCCCTGATGTGGACACTGTACCCATTAATGTCAGTTTACAAATCATTGATCAGACCTTTTTTGATCCTAAGCCTTTCTGGACATGGCTGTCTTCTGCTTATTTTTTTCCCATCTTTCTTTGACCCAAATCTTTCCTTAACAGAGATGGCCTGTTTGTGCAATATTATATTCAATACATCTACTTTTTACCATTTTAAGAAACTATATCTCACATAGAGTTGGCAGAGTCTTACAATATGTGCCTTTTTGTTAATGGCACATTGTTGAACTTCATGCTGCATATATCCTTGCCCATAGTTAAACAAACAGTGGCTGTGTCTTTGGATCATATTATTTGTCACCAACCTCTTTAATTTTGAACTTGCCAATACTATTGTTGTAGCCATTATATAACGTTGGACTTTGTTCTTCAGCTTGCTCAGTGAGGTACAAACCCCTCCTTTGTGACTTTCTGGAACTGGTGTTTTCTTACACTATTAACCTACAGTACTTGTCTGACATTATTTTGCCTTGCCCCCCACCAAGGCTGTTAGGCCTGTCTTTCTACATTTAAAGCATTTCAATGTTGTAAACTGGCTGTGGTGAACTAGATATACCTGTCTGACTGCTCCTGTGGCTCCTCGCACAGACCCTGCTGACTGCTCCTGTGGCTCCTCCCACAGACCCCTGTATAAAGGCGACTGTGGGCTGCTGCTCTCCCTCATTTTCCCCAGGATGTAGTGTTGTTTATTCTTCCAGTCAATAAAAGCCGATATCTCGCTTCCTAAGTCTCAGCGTGAGTTATTGATGGTGCATCACTGGCATAGTTGTGTTGCCTGATCTCCGCTTTGGGATTTTCCTGTGAGAATCATAATTTATGCCAAGCTCCTGTGCTTTATGTTGGAAGTCTACCGTAGCTGCTTTTATATGACCACATAAAGTATCAGTACCAACGTTATCCATCAGCCAAAATTCAGAAGGCATTTCCCTAAATAATTTACTTACAGACCCAAATATTAAATTTTGCATAGTAATTAAGTATTTTTGAATTTTAACATATAACAATCACAGCACGGAAACAGGCCATCTCGGCCCTCCTAGTCCGTGCTGAACTCTTAATCTCACCTAGTCCCACCTACCCGCACTCAGCCCATAACCCTCCACTCCTTTCCTGTCCATATACCTATCCAATTTTACCTTAAATGACACAACTGAACTGGCCTCTACTACTTCTACAGGAAGCTCATTCCACACAGCTATCACTCTCTGAGTAAAGAAATACCCCCTCATGTTTCCCTTAAACTTTTGCCCCCTAACTCTCAAATCATGTCCTCTCGTTTGAATCTCCCCTACTCTCAATGGAAACAGCCTATTCACGTCAACTCTATCTATCTTTCTCAAAATTTTAAATACCTCGATCAAATCCCCCCTCAACCTTCTACGCTCCAATGAATAGAGACCTAACTTGTTCAACCTTTCTCTGTAACTTAAGTGCTGAAACCCAGGTAACATCCTAGTAAATTGTCTCTGCACTCCCTCTAATTTATTGATATCTTTCCTATAATTCAGAAATAATAATTTTCATGTATATTAAACCACTCACAAGCTTGTACTGCAATGCTTGGTACTGGAAGGGACTATATTACCAGTTGTGATAAATTCAGTAATATAAGCCATCATCATCATGGCTATCCCTCGAGGTCGAGGATGATGGTCTTTGTTCCATTGATCTATTTATGGGCTCTCAAGTGGCTTATGAGTCCAGTCTTGGCTTTGAAAATGTGGCCCACAGAGCGAAGACACCTGTGCGTGTATTTGTTTAACATGTACTCGATGTTGCACTCCAAGAAGCACACGATACTTCATAAATCAGCCAGAGGATTCCAATCGCATGGAACCCACGACGACTGGAGCTGATGGATTTGTTGCAGCCTTCCTCCGTCTTCACAGCAGTTGAGTTCAGAGTAACTTCGACCACCTGTTTCACCATTGAGGTCTTGGCTGGATTGTTCTTTGTCAGGGACCTCACCCTCGACCTTATCACCAAGGGTGACCCTACCAGGAGCATAGCTCCAGAAGGCATCGCTCTCGGGATCTCAGGACCACACAAGCTTCTCCACCACAACAAGGTGACAATCCATGGAGAAGTAATATAATCACCAGGTGACTCAGCGGTCTTTTGGTTCCTGCTCCCCAGTTTGTAACTTCATTTCCACAGGTGCTGGATGAAAGGGCTTCTATCATTCTCTCTGTCATCTCAGCAAAATAAAACCATCTGTCTTGTCAATTCTGGAGCTCTACATGGAGCACAAGTATGTGAAATTATCTGTGTCAGATTATTTCTTATATCCTCAACCTGTTGTTTGGGTGCAGGGTGAACTTGTTTTGGTCACTCAACTTGCAATAACCTTGTTGGTAAAACGGTAGTGCAGACAACATTTGTAATGCAGCATGGGGAGTATGCAGGTTTTGTGACGAGAGTCCTAGATGAGGATGGTAGAGTATCCAGGACTGGAATTGAGACAGGATTTCAAGACTGAGACAAGAACAGGGTGATTGACTAGCTGCTAGATGAGAACATGACGAGACTAGATGAGAATCCAAATGAGACAGAGATCCTGAACATAATCACAGACTGAACCAAAGTCAACCTGACAATTGAGCACTAAACCTGAGTTCAGGTGGTCTTTAAATATCAAAATCTTTGTGCCAACCTGACCACCAATTAGCGGAGCAAGCCAGAGTCTTTAAAAGAACCCCACCAGCTATCCACACTGGAGAAGAATGGGAGCATCTAAATCCCGGAAACTGGTGTGGTCGAGTGTGTACTGTCACAGGTTTGGCAGGTTATAATGTCAATCTTTGTGGAATACTGAAACAATGCCTTTGTCAACCAGCAAGAGGCAAGAGCCTCCCAAGCCTGCCAACCATAAATCACCCAATTACACTAATCCCCCATACTGAATATCCCATTTTATTTTCTCTGCATTCCCATCCACTTCCTCCAAACACCAGAGGCAATTTGCAGTGGCCAACTAGCCAACCAACATGCATGTATTTGGAAACTATAGCACCTGGAGGAAACCCGAAAGGTGATGGAAAATTTGTAAACTCCATGGAGATAGCAGGCAGGTTAAGAGTGAACACAGGGGCTGCATCACTGGGCTGGTAAATTGTGGTTCAATAATCATGCAAACTTGCTCAGAGAACTCATAATTCACCAATGGAAAGCACTATGGCTGCCTGTACAGTTTAATAGAACCTGGTTTGTTGATAGTTGATTTATAGGAGTTACGATTGACAAAATTATTGTTTGAAAATCAAATAGATGCTGGAAATCTGAAATAAACACAAACCAAGTAGGAAGCACTCAGCAGGAGTATCATTTCGTACTTACAGATTTCACCATATGTTCTGGAACCAACAGAGTCAGTCGTACAGTATACTATACCAAACTTCCAGTTTGTATCTATGTTAATCCCATTCTGCAGAATCAGGTCCCTAACCATTTATGCTGATGACTCAAGTGCTCTTCCAGATACTTCTTAAATATTGTGAGAGTCAAGTTAAGTCTATTTCCATGTGGGTCATATGATGAAGTACAGGGATAAGGAAAAACCAGTTTGCAGCAGCTTCATGGATACGTTGGCACAGAAAACAGGCAGAATGTTAACTGTAAGTAGATTATACAAGACAGAGAGGACAAACAGTGAGAAGAAGATTTTGCAAAAACAAGACCATGCTCAAAACAAAGGCACAATCAGAGACAAGTCCATGGGAGTGCAAGAGGAGGCCCATAGTATTCCATTGCTGAGGTAGGGTTAGGATTGTGAAGGTAAGTTTATGAACCTGACGGCTGTAGGAAGGTAACTGTTTCTGAACATGCTGGTGTGGGACTTTAGGACTCTGTACCTCTTGCCTGATAACCGCAATAATAAACGGACATGACCCAGATGGTGGGGGTCCTTGCTATTAGATATTGCCTTTTTCAGCAGTGCTCCTGGAGATGAAGTCATTAATGGAACAATGGTGGAAGCTTCTGCGTCCACTACCCATTCAGCAATGCATTCCACATTCCAACTATCGGAGAAAAGCTCTTCCTCAGAACCCCTCTAAATATCTAACTCTGT
Organism: Hemitrygon akajei; assembly: GCF_048418815.1. Classification (NCBI taxonomy): domain Eukaryota; kingdom Metazoa; phylum Chordata; class Chondrichthyes; order Myliobatiformes; family Dasyatidae; genus Hemitrygon; species Hemitrygon akajei. The sequence continues at coordinate 67,706,684 of NC_133133.1, forward strand.
ATCCTAAACATACGCTTCTCATTTTAGATGTCTATTTTGGGGAAAATTTCCCACTATTTACTCTATGTATTTCACTCATAATTTACATACCTCTATCATATCACCCATTAGTTGCTGCCACTGCAAGGAAAACAAACCTAGCCTGTCCAGTTGTCCATGATAAAGTGTGACATTAATAATCTTTTCTCTTGGTCTTCATGGAAGGGTGAATGGGAGGACATACAAAGAAGCAAAAGATCTCTCACCTCAATGCCCCATCTGGTAATTATGTATAGATTGCAGTTCTGTTTCATGTACATGAGTGGGATATCATACCTCCAGATCCTTTGTTTCTCTAAGGATGTTTTCACAAAGATATATCGTGTGCTGTAGCCACAAAGCAGCAGCAAAATCAATTTGACAAAAGCTGTAAAGAAAAATCATGATCACCATCAATTTCTCTGTTCAGTCTTACAAACTGCTTGAAGGGAAAACAGTGATACTTCACATTTGCTGTACATTGCTGCATTAACCCTTTACTTCAAGAATGCAGAACATAAAACTACCCTTCAATTAAATGATTAGCACCAAATGTGTGTGGTTGCAATTGAACTACAGTGTTTCATTGGCTGATTCTGTCACTAGTCTCTTACAATACGTTGAAGATCATTAAACAATTATTTAAGAAAAGGGAGGCCATGCAGCCCATCATTTATGTGCTATGAATAAAGACCTACTTAGTCCAATCCTGCCTTCTTGCACTTGATCAACAACCATGCATACATCATAGCTTTTCAAGTACACATCTGAGGATTTATATTTCTATCAGTGTTTACCACACCAACTTCTTTACCATCTTCTAAGTGAAAACAATTTTCACATCTTCCCTCTAGTCCTTACACCATTATTTGAAATCTATGCCTTTAGGTTTTTCCTTCTTATTTGTTTATCTGAACTCTCTATGATTTTATACAGCTTAATTAAATCTTCTTGTGCTTCCTCTTTTCAAAATAACTCAATCCCAGCTCTTCCAATTTTTCTCCAAAGTTGCAGTTTTACAGTCTTGACTACCTGCTTGTAAACCTCCTTGTGTTCTATCTTTCCTCGTTATGATAACCAGAATTAGATGCTGTATTTAGTCTGTGTTGTAATTAATATACAATTGATGCATTACTTCTCAAGTTTTATAATTTAATGTAGGAACAGTCCTGCATGTATTTTAGCTGGCTTATTGATGAGCTATGCTACCTTTAAAGAACCCAAGATCATTCTGTTCCTCCATGCATCCTAATATTCTTGCATTTATTGTATATTGTCCTGCCTCATTGCTGCTTTGTAATTGCATGAGCTCACTTTTCTAGTGACTGAATTCCATTTATCATTCTTCTGCCCAGTTGATCAGGCCATCTGCATTTACTTGGTATCTAAAACATTTTTCCATATTGTCATCCAAAATGTCAATTTCTCTGTGATGCCCTCTATATTTAAGTCTAAATCATTTATATAAATTATAGAAAGCAAGGGACCAAGTCAAGTCAAGTTAGGTTTATTGTCATTTAACTATATACATATATACTGCCAAATGAGACAATGTTTCTCTAGACCAAGAGTGTAAAGCACAGTAGTACACATAATACACATGTAGCACACAACGATTTAGGAAAGTAAGAATTAAATCTACGAATGAATTATGTATAGATAAATAAAGTGCATAAACTAAATATTGTAGGGTACAATACAAATTATCCAGTGACACTTCAAATGTGATGTGGAAGGGATTTCGGAAACGTAATGGCCTGATGGAAGAAGCTATTTCCCATTCTGACCATTCTTATCTTTATGAATCCTGCCTGATTGTAGTAAGTCAAAGAAGATGCTGGGTGGATGGATGGGATGCTTGATAATACTAAGGGACTGCTTACACAGAGCTCCTGATAAATGTCTCTGATGGATGGTAGGGAGACCCCAATGATCCTCTGGGTCATTCTCACAGTTCTTTGTAGGGGACTTCCAGTCCAATACTCTGCTGATCCCCTCCTGTATCAGACGGAGATGCAGCTTGTCAGGATGCTCTAAATGGTGCTCCTGTAAAATTTAGTTAAGGTGGTGGTGGGAGACTCAATCTCCTCAGGAGGTGGAGGCACTGCGGTGTTTTCTTATTCAGGGAGGTGATATTGATGGACCAGGTGAGGATGCCCATGATGTGAATTCCCAGTAACTTGGTGCACTTAACTCTCTCAACAGAGGAGCCACGTATGAATAGAGGAAGATGGTTCATCTGCACCTTCGTAAAGTCCACAGTCAGTTCCTTGGTTTTCTCCACATTCAGATTTAGGTTATCGTTCTCAGACCATTCCACCAGCTGCTCCACTTCCTCTCTGTGCTCTAACTCATCATCCACAAACTCGATGACACCAAGTACTCAGCTCTGTGGAATCCACTGGTAACTGTTTTGCAATCAGAAAGGAATATTTACCCTTTGCTTCCTATTACTTAGTCAATTTTGGATTTATTTTGTCCTTTGCCTTTTAGTTGTTTCATCAACCTGCCATGTGGGACTTTGACTAAAATCAATGTAGACGCTATCAAAAGTACTTCTCTCACTGACGCTCCTTTTGCCCTCTGCATAAAATTCAATTTAGTCTGACCTTAATAAATCTTTGATGAATCCTTTCTGAACAAAGCTTTATACTTCCCCTCAGAACTGATGCCAACAATTTGCCCACTACCAAAGTTAGACTAAATAGCATGTTGTTGCTCATTTTAACGCTCCTTCCTTTATTAGGAAACAGTCCTCCAGTCTTTCAGCATCACTCATATAATCAGAGAAAATTGGAAGCTCAAGGGCCTCTGCAATTTTCCCACTTGCTTCTTTTGATAGTCTGCATTAGATTTCAACCAAGCAGGTGCAATATCTGTTTCTAACTATGCAGAGCTCTTTAATGCCTCTTCTCTGATTATATCAACAATACTGTAATAGTTATAGCTTGTTTGTTTTTTGAATGTCTGCTGTGTCCTCCATTTTGAAGTTACATTGTCAGATTTTGTATTGGAAATACCCTATTTATTCCAGTAGATAACCATGCACAAGGACAGGATGTGCTTAGAGGCACACGATCTTTTACAACATTAGAGAAGATTTATTGGAATGTTCAGGTATTGCTTCTGCTGCCTAGACCAACATGAGGCCACATTACAATGGACAAAGAAATTCATCAAATTTGGAATTATTTTGTGTGTTCTACAAGCTGGCAAGCACATGGACACAACCCTTGCAGTAGCTGCAGAGCAAGAGGAGTTGGAGTATGGAGAGAACAGAGGGTAAGCAGTGTGGGATCGCAAATGCAGGAATAGTTGAAGATGTTGTGCGAGCTCATTTCATAGGGAGGCATCTGACCTTGGGTTTTATAGTCACTAAAGTACTGCTAGGGCAAGTGTCCAAATATTTTATCACACTCAGTGTAGAAACTCTTATTGTTCTTATTAGTTTAGAAGGAAGGGAATGGATTAGCACTTCAGTGTTGGGTGCTTAATGGCACAACTATTTATATTACTCTGTTTCTGTTATAGCTCAAAGTCAAAGCCTTTCTGGACCAGCAGTCCATGAATTGTAAGGCACAACATATGAACTTTTCCCCTTAAATCCTCATCATCTTTTACATCTACTCAATTATAAATGATGACTGATTCAAATAGCTCTTTTGTAGGCTCTGAGATCTAATTTGAACTTGAAATATCCCCAGTGCAGAAGAATAAATGGATGTAAGGTACAATCCAATTTAGCATGTTTCAATCAAGGATTTAAAATTTGGAATGAAAGACATTCAAAACAATTTTTTCATGTCTAGAGTATTCTGTTATTAAGTCTTGTGCATTACTATACTGAACTTAATTGATTAGTAATTAGGCCTTTCCTTCAGGTTTGCATAGTCCCATGTTTACAATGCTCCAGTGGAGCTTGCTTTTACCTTGCCATGAACTTGGCTCGATTTTCTTTTAACAATTCTACCTTCTGCTTTTGAAACTACTGACATTCTTGCTTCTGTTTTGCTGGCAACCTTCTATACCTTACCCAGAATAACGGTTGGCAGCAAGCATTGGTGTAATGGCTTCAGCCTCTGCACCTCTTTCAAAGTAAGGAGTAAGTACACAATTTTTAAGATAATGTTCAATAGACCATGATGAGTCAACAGTGTGATTTACTTCCTCTTTCTGATTTCATTTCTATCGAGGTTAAAGTCCACATTCATTTCCACACTTCACAGTATGAGTAAGAGGTGGAACATCGTGGGCTGATGGGTTGCAACAGACACAGTCATGAAGGGTATAGATAACATGAATGATCACAGTCCTTTTCCCTGGGTAGGGGTGTCAAAAACTTGAGGGCATTGGTTAAAGGAAAAACTGGAAAGATTTAAAAGTTACTAGAGGTAATGCTTTTTTCACACAGGGGGTGATAGGTATGTGGAACAAGATGCCAGAAGAGGTGGTAGAAGCAGTCCAATTACAATGTTTAAAAGGTGTTTAGACAGCCATATGGATAGAAAAGGTTTTGAAGGATGTAGGCAAAATGCATGCAAATGGAACTAGCTGAGGCAGGCAACTTGGCTAGCATGGATGAGTGGGCTGAGGACATATTTCTATGCTGTATAACACTATGACTCTGATAAAAGGCAACTTGTTGCATAAAGGCAGCTGCTTTATTGTCATTAATCCCTTCTATGGTCCAGGGTGATTGAGGTTGGCTATGTCCCCTTTATTTTTACCTAATAGAGATCAGTTAGCTCAGCTGAGACAGAATCTAAGCCTGGGATTTGAGAGTCTATATGATTTAGTAATTCAATACGTTTCTCCAGCATGCCACTGCTGATTATACAATGAGTGATGTGTTCCAATGATCTGCTGCAGATGGCATGAAAATATGTGGTGAGGTAAATTTGCAGGTGACATGAAAAATATTGATGTTGTAGATGGTGAGAATTGTTTTAGGCTACAGAATACTATTGATCAACTGGAAAGTTTGTAGAGAAATAGCAGATATAATGTAACCTGACATGAGTGAAGTGATGCACTTTGGAAAATCAAATCTTGGAAAGATGCTAAATGGTATGGCCCCAGGAAGTGTTGTTGACCTGTGGAACATTATATCCCTATTACACAAATACATGCACAGACCCAGAAAATGGCAGCACAGGTAAATAATGTGGTGAAAAATGCATATGGCTTAATTGCTTACATCAGTATTGGCAGAGAATATCGGAACGGAGGTGAAAAGTTACAACTTCATAAAATATTGGAGAGGCCACACCAGGAGTACTGTAAGCAGTTCTGGAGACCTGCATACAGCTCGGGGTGTGGGAGTTCAGAATTCAATTCCAGTGCCATCTGTAAGGAGTCTCTAGATGTCCTCTTTTTAGAATGCACGGGTTTACCTTGGGAGCTCTGGTTTCCTCCCACAGTCCAAAGACATGTTGGGTAAGTTAACTGGTCATTGTAAATTGACCTGTGATTAAATTAAGGTTAATCAGGCTTGTTTAGGGTTATTGGGGTGGTGGGGCTTGAAGGGCCAGAAGGACCCAATCGATGTTATTGCTAAATAAATAAATAATGTATACCCTGGATGGTGGGGGTCCCTGATGATGGATGCTGCTTTCCTGTGACTGTGTTCCATGTAGATGTTCTCAGTGGTGGGGAGGGCTTTACCCATAATAGACCGGGCCATGTCTGCTAGTTTTTCTTGGATTCTCTGTTCAAGAACATGGGTGTTTCCATACTACGCCATGATGTAACCAGCCAATATACTTTCCACCGCACATCTATAGAAGTTTATTAAAGTTTTACGTGACATGCCAAATCTTCACAAACTTTAAGAAAGTAGAGGTTCTTTCTTTGTAATGGTCCTTATGTGCTGGACCCAGGAAATGATAGCACCAAAGAATTTTAAGTTCCTGACCCTCTCCACCTCTAATCCCCCGATGAGGCTTGGCTTGTGGACCCCAGTTTCCTCCTCCTGCCGTCAATAATTAGCCCCTTGGTCTTTTCTGACATTGAATGAGAGGTTGTTCTTGAGGCATCATTCAGCCAGGTTTTCAGTCTCTCTCCTACATGCTGATAAGTCATCACTTTTGATTCAGCCAAGAACAGTGGTACAATCAGCAAACTTAAATATGGCATTGGAGCTGTACTGACCCTCACAGTCATCAGAATAAAGCGTGTAGACAGACTTGTGATGTACCTGTGCTGATGGTGAATGTGGAGGAAATGCTGTTGCCAATCTGAACTGACTGGGGTGTACACAAGGAGGTATTGAGGCCTAGGTCTTGAAGTTTATTGATTAGTTTTGAAGGGACCACTAGCTCACATTCAGAACTAGTGACTACACAAAATTATCAAAAGTCACTGCTTTTTGAATTGGTGCCCTTTGCCCCAAATGGATAAAATAACACAAGCACACACAATTGACTCTAATTAAAAACTATTTACCCTAAGCACGATGTAGAGTCTAATGCCCACACAAATGCATGTGACTGATGCTAGTTAGAAACTGTTAGGCAATAGTCTCCTGCCCCAATTAAGCAGAACAGTGTCCCAAATAAATGAAGGGAATTTGTGTTATTTTCTTGATTAGTTTATGTTCTTTTAGAGTTGTCCCAAATAAGCTAATGCCCTGATTAATTGATGGCCCAGTTAACATATCCATGGCCTCCTCTACTGTCAAGATTCGCTGAACACCCACGCTCTGTTCGCCAGAGAAAGCAGGATCTCCCAGTGGCCACGCATTTTAATTCCTTGTCCCATTCCCATTCCGATATGTCTATCCATGGCCTCCTCTACTGTCAAGATGAAACCACACTCAGGTTGGAGGAACAACACCTTATATACCAGCTGGGTAGCCTCCAACCTGATGGCATGAACATTGACTTCTCTAACTTCCGTTAATGCCTTTCCCCCCTTTCTTACCCCATCCCTGATATATTTAGTTTTTCACCCTCTCCTTTTTCTCTTTCTTTCTGTCCATCACTCTGCCTGTTCTCCATCTCCCTCTGGTGCTCTCCTCCCTCTTTCTTTCTCCCTAAGCCTCCCGTCCCATGATCCTTTCCTTTCTCTAGCTCTGTATCCCTTTTGCCAATTACCTTTCCGGCTCTCAGCTTCACCCCACCCCCTCCGGTCTTCTCCTATCATTTCCCATTTCCCCTCCCCCTCCTACTTTCAAATCTCTTACTATCTTTCCTGTCAGTTAGTCCTGACGAAGGGTCTCAGCCCGAAATGTCGACAGTGCTTCTCCATATAGATGCTGCCTGGCCTGCTGCGTTCCACCAGCATTTTGTGTGTGTAACCAGAATCCTGTTTTTTCCCCCCTCTGAACCAGAGGATGCTGAGGGGCGAAATGATAGAGGCATGTAATATTATGAGAAGGAAAGATGGAGCAGAGGAGAAGGATCTTTTTTCCTGTGGTGGGTGAGTCTAAACAAGAGCATATAGGTACGAGGTGAGAGGTAGCATGCATAATGGGAATCGAAGAAAGATTTTTTTTCATGTAAAGACTGGTTAGAATCTGGAACATGCTCCCTCGGGAGGTGGTGGAAGCAATTACTGTCACAACAATTAAGAAGCATTTGGACAAGCAGTTGAATTGCCAAGACATGGAAAGCTATGGACTAAATGCAGGCAAATGGAATTAGTGTTGATAAGTACAATGGTTGATATGGACATGATGCCTCAGGTTGCGTTTCTGTGCTGTACAACTCTATAACTCCATGGATCTATTTCAGGTTATGGCAGTTCTTGCACTGTGCTGTTGGAAAACAATGACTTTAATATCATATTTTAATTAAAATTCTTTTGACAAAATCACAATATTTAAGGGATATTAAAAGTAGCAGAATGGATAACTAATTCACATCACTTCATGATATCCCAATATAAACCATTAATATTCAGGTATATTTTATATTTTATTGTCATATAGAAAGGAGCAATATCTCCTCTGATAGTAATAAGGCTTCACATCAGATCTTTAGGGAACGCTACACAAATTTGTTTGGGGTGCACCCATATAGAATGCCATCCAAAAATAACAATCATCCTCAGTTGCTAATCAAAATACCAGCCATTTCTTTTCCTTGAGCTTCTCAATGAAAATTGAGTGATCATAAACATTTTAATTAATGATTTATTAACTTACTTGCTACATATAGTTGTGTTTCTTTGAGCCAATTGTCTAAATATTTGTTATCTTGAAGTATGCTTATCTCTCTTTGCAATTTTCTTTACTGGCCCTCACTGGCTTTGGTCAGAAGTGTGAGCGTTTATATGCTAACTGTGTAGATGATCCCTTAGGGTTCTCTATTAGACCTCATTAGAAATTTGCAGCAGAGGGGCTTCTGCAGGTTCAAAATGCTAAAGTCGTGAAATCTGCCTGTTGAACCTCTACCTGGTTTGAAGACACAGTTACAGCAAGCAAATCTGAATTGGTAAAAACATATGACTTTGAGGATAAGGTGAAAAGTGGAATATTTTACATCATTGGATTCAATTCTTCATTATGTTTTCTAGTGTTCTCTTATGTTTTATCTTTTTTAATCTCTTTTTAAGCTTTCCTTAAATAGTTTGAATAATATTTGTTACCTTTAATTTTATATAGACCTTCAAAATTTTAAATGCTTGTGATTGTCAAGAATTTTGGCTTATCCATATTCAAAGTGCATCTCTGGTGATTTCCAATTAGATGGCTCAGTGTTTACTGGATTTAACAGGGAGGCAATTGGTGAGCTCAACAAGTTCATTGCTCAATAGGCGCTTCAGACTATTATCTACCAAAGCTAGATAGGGATAGCTAAGTAATATATATAAGAGAAAATCACTCACTGAGCATCCTAAAAGATATGCACTAAGAGGAAAGATTCTGCTGTTTTTTTAGTTAATAAGAGATTGTTGAAAACAAAATGAATGAAACAGCTGTTATCCCAGATAATCATTTGAAGACAATGAATTTTCTTCTTCTTCTTCTTAAGCCCATTGCAGCTTCCAGGGCATGGGCTGCCAACAGCAACTTGCTAGTGTCCTCCATCCTGGGCCAGTCCTTCAAATTGTCCCCAGGCATAGCCCATCTTGTGGATCCTTCCTCTCCCATGGATGAGCTCTTTGGAGCTTCTGTTGGTGTTTTTGTAACCATATAACCATATAACCATATAACAATCACAGCACGGAAACAGGCCATTCCGGCCCTCCTAGTCCGTGCCGAACTCTTAATCTCACCTAGTCCCACCTACCCGCACTCAGCCCATAACCCTCCACTCCTTTCCTATCCATATACCTATCCAATTTTACCTTAAATGACACAACTGATCTGGCCTCTACTACTTCTACAGGAAGCTCATTCCACACAGCTATCACTCTCTGAGTAAAGAAATACCCCCTCGTGTTTCCCTTAAACTTTTGCCCCCTAACTCTCAAATCATGTCCTCTCGTTTGAATCTCCCCTACTCTCAATGGAAACAGCCTATTCACGTCAACTCTATCTATCCCTCTCAACATTTTAAATACCTCGATCAAATCCCCCCTCAACCTTCTACGCTCCAATGAATAGAGACCTAACTTGTTCAACCTTTCTCTGTAACTTAAGTGCTGAAACCCTGGTAACATCCTAGTAAATCGTCTCTGCACTCTCTCTAATTTATTGATATCTTTCCTATAATTCGGTGACCAGAACTGTACACAACCCGGTAGTACCGGGTTTTTGATTGAGGTGGGTTTGCTAGCCCCAGCCGAACCCTCCTTGTTTCTCAGCTGGGTTTGGCACTGTCCATGGCAAAGTTAAGGTAACACAAATGGACTTTGTCTTTGCTATTCCCTGGGATACCGGAATGCTATATACTCTGTAGGTGTTCGGAACATTTTGCACCCAAGACTGCCCAAAGTCTGATGGCACTGAAGTGTTTATTGATCAGATTTTTTCCCCATACAAAGGAAAAGTGTCGATCGGCATTCTTTGGCCCCTTTAATTATGTGAGACACGTTCTTGTGGTCAAAAGTTACGCCCTGTAATTTTGCAGAATGGTAGGTGAGTAGTTTGCAGTTTTTTGTTTGAATTCCAAGGTTAATCTTGAACATGCTCTATACTGAAATTGCACTTTACATAGGTTAACTCAATCATTTTTGTTATTTCTGAGATACATGAACTAGAACACTTCTTGGTTTATTAATATATTCAAATCTTCAATAATAGATAAGCTGTTTCTTGTGTGTGTTGCAATTCTGAAGAGGTGTATGCCACTGCACAAGATTTTAGATTCAGCCCAAGCTAAATATGTTACTTCTAGAGGTTTTTATTGGTATGTCTGTTCCAATGCATTAACTCTGGCTCTTTTATCCAACATTTTCATCCTTTGATCAGTCACTTCTACACTAGTTCTCTGGACTCTTCTCATAACTGAAATCCATGAGACAAGATACCAATTCGGTAAATTACCCCCTCTGAGGCAAGGTTTTACAGAACTAAAGCCAAGGCCCCCATATGTTTTTTTAACAATCCAATTAATTTGTCATGCTACTTTGAGGACTTATATACTTATACCGTTAGGATTCTATTCCTGTAAAAGTATTAAAATTATAGCATTTAGATACAATTTTTCTTGCTACCAAAATATATCACTTCGCTCCTCCCTACAATAAGCTTCTTTTATCATGTCTTCTTATTTTGAAGGCTAGCTCAGGTTCTCCTGAGGCCTCTACATGTTTACAACACCTAATAAGTTTTTCTTCATCTGGAGCAGTTGGCAATTATACCTGTGTAACCAAGAGAATAACATATTTAAAACAAAGCTATGTTTGAGCACTCACCGTCCAGAACACCACTGAATATTTGCATCATTTGACATAAAAGATTCATTGCTAACCTTTCCATCTCTTGTATAAATTTGTACCCGCTCTTGTATGTAGAACAAAAGCTGCAAATATTTGAACTTTGATGTGATTCCCACATATTTGCTGTTGCATTTTTACTGTTAAAACCTGGAATAATTCATGGGCAATTTTAGATAAAGTTACCATCGACAAGACATCAATTTCAGTTTTGATTTTGGCTTTAATCTGGTAAATACCGATCCATTGCTCTGTTATTACTCAATTCAAATGCTGATAGCTTTACCACTCTAAGAGATACCAAGGCTAAATGGAAGAATAATAGTAGGTGATGGAATAAAATGGAGAATAATGCTTTATTGGACCATAAAAGGGATTTCTGATTACAGTAAGAAGTACTAACTATTCATATCTGCAACAAAAGAACTATTGAAACCTAAAAGTAGTCTGCAGCATTCAAATTGTTACATTAGGGTGATACCATGATCCTTATGCATGCTACCATTGAATCAATTTACTTTTATCTTGTGTTAATTTAGTCACATTCAATAGCATGTTCTTCCATAAGAATAAAACAAGTCAACATTATGACTTATCAAACCAGAGATCCATCTTACTTAACCAAATGAAAACATATTTTGAAGAGTGATTCTTAAACATATTGCCTTGAAAACCTTGTACATTTTTAACTACTATTCCATAGATTGCATTCCCAAGGCATTGCCAAAGCAGATCACAACTTGTTCATAATTATAAAATCTTCTGTACAGGAGGAAGAACCTTAGCTTATTTTGATCATGCTAGCTCCACAATTTACTTTAATCCTCTTTTGTGATCCTTGCCCTAAACCTTCAGTAGACTCATCCACCAAGTTTATCCTATCCACATTGATATTTTATGATTGACTTAGTTTTGATGTTATTTGCAGAAATATACACTCAGTCACCACTTTATCAGAGTCACCTGTACACCTGCTTGTTTATGCAAATATCTAATAAGCCAATCATGTGGTTAAAAGCATGCAGAGCTGGCCACAAGGTTCAGTTGTTGTTTAGACCAAGCATCAGAATGAAGAAGAAATGTGATCTAAGTGACTTCCACTGTGGAATGATTGTTGGTGCCAGACAGGATGGTCTGTGTATCTCAGAAACTTCTGATCTCCTGGGATTTTCACAATAGAAACTGTCTCTAAAGTTTAGAGAGATTGGTGCAAACTTTAAAAAAAAAAATCCAGAGAGCAGCAGTTCAGTGGGTGAAAATGCCCTGTTATTGAGAGAGGTCAGCGGAGAATGGCCAGACTGTTAAAGCTTACAGGAAGACAACAGTTATTCAAATAACCATATATTACAACTCTGGTGTGTAGAAGAACATTTCTGAACACACAACACATTGAACATTGAAGTGGATGGGCTACAGCAGCAGAAAACTACAAGCATACACTCAGTGACGACTGTATTTGGTACAGGGGGTATCTAATAAAGTGGCCACAGGGAGTATTTCATAATATATACTTCATAATAAATACTTGGTTCAATAAAAACAATTGCACGTCTTATGCTTCTGAAATATATATTCAATTTCTACCTCATTGTTATTGCTAGAAATATTTTAATATTTCTTATGCCAATTCCTTTCATAACTAATCACTTCAAATAATCGCACATTTTTACCTTTTCTGTTGTATAAGATACAGACCAAAATTTTCTATGTTTCTTTTTTTAATTTCTTCTCATTTTCCAGGATATGGCTATCACTGGCAAGGACAGCATATGTTGCCCAACTTAATTGACCAGGAGGAAGGTTTAGACCCAGAAATGTTAAAGGAATGTGATATATTTCCGTGTCAGCATACTAAGTTGGAGAAACTGCAGATGTCCTTGGTGGCAGAAGTTGCAGTTTTGGGAGATGTTGCTGGTGTAACCTAGGTGAGTAGATACATTGCTGCTGTGGTGCAATGTTGGTATAGGCCCATTCGGCCTTCCGCACTAATCTCCTTCCTGGCACTTAGCCCTACAAGTGACTTAAATGCTACACCTGCCCATTCACCACCTTTATTTGGGGTCCCAAACAGTCCTTCCAGGTGAGGTAACACCACCTGTGAACCTGTCTATTGCATCCGGTGCACCCGATGTAGTCTCCTCTACATTGGTGACCCGTCATAAATTGGGGGACCACTTCATCAAGTGTCTTTGCTCCATCCGCCAAAAGTGGAAGTTCCCATTGGGTACCCATTAAAATTCAACTTTCCATTCCCATTCTGACGTGTCAGTCCATGTCCTCCTCTGTTGCCATGATGAGGCCCCACTCAGGCTGGAGGAAAAACACCTTATATTCTGTCTGAGTAGCCTCCAACCTGATGGCACGAACATCGATTTCTCAAACTTCTGGTAGCTGTCCCCTCCCCTCTCCTTCCCCATTCCCATTCCTATTTTCCTTGTTCACCTTTTCTCCTTAGCTGTCCATCATCTCCCTTTGGTGCTCCTCCCCTTTCCCTTTCTTCCATGGTCTTCTGTCCTCTCCTATCAGATTCCCCTGCTCCAGCCCTTTACTTTTTTTCACCAATCGATTTTCTAGATCTTTAGTTCACCACTACCCCTTTCCCGATTTCACTTATCATCTGCCACCTTGTACTTCTTCCTCCCCTCCCCCCACCTTCTCACTCGGACTTCTCCCATTCCTTTCCAGTCCTGAAGAAGGGTCACGGCCCAAAATGTCGACTTTTTATTCTTTTCCATGGATGCTGCCTGACCTGCTGAGTTCCTCCAGCATTTTGTGTATGTTACCTCACATTCTAAATCAGAGATTACTTTGTTCTATCATATGACCTAGCTTTAAATGGCAATGTCATTCTGTCTAAGTTCAGTATGCGTTCATGTTATTTACCTGTAGAGTGGAGAGTGATCCCATTGCAAACATTCAGTTGCTCAGCTAAAAATTATCCATTATGTTATATTTAACTTGGTAGGAATTAATCTTTGCAACAAGTCTTTTGTTTAATACATCATTAAATGAAAATATCATTATATCATATCTATTGAATCGACCTTTAATATTCAAAACTTGATTTGATTAGGTTAGAGAAGTCTGGCCTTCTCTAAGTGTTGAAACTACTTAATGTTGTTCATTAATTTTATAAATGACATTGTGCTCTATGACTTTCTCCTTATTTGGGTGTACCTACACCTCGGGGACTGCAGCAGTTCAAGAAGGCAGCTCACCATCACCTTCTCAAGGGCAACTGGGGATGGCCAATAAATGCTGGCTTCGCTTGTGACGCCCACATTTTGTAAATGAAAAAATAAAAAAATGCCTTCTACCAACAATTTGGTTCACTTTTTGATTCTAAAGTGCTTTCACTTCTGTCTTATCAAATTTCTCATTTAATGAAATAGTTTGTCACTGGTCTATATTTATACTCAAGTCAAGTCAAGTAAGGTCACTTTTTATTGTCATTTTGATCATAACTGCTGGTACAGTACACAGTAAAAACGAGACAGCATTTTTCAGGACCATGGTGGTACATGAAACAATACAAAAACTACACTGAACTACGTAAAACAACACAAAAACTACACTAGACTACAGTCCTACCCAGGATGGCATAAAGTGCACAAAACAGTGCAGTAAATTACAATTTATAATACAATAAATTGTATTATAATAAATTACAATTAATTTACAATAAATAATAAACAAGACAATAGGCACAGTAAAGGGCAGTAAGTTGGTGTCATTCCAAACTCTGGATATTGAGGAGTCTGATGGCTTGGGGGAAGAAACAGGTACATAGTCTGGTTGTGAGATCCTAAATGCTTCAGAGCCTTTTCCCGGATGGCAGGAGGGAGAAGAGTTTGAACGAGGAATGTGTGGGGTCCTTCATAATGCTGTTTGCTTTGCGGATGCAGCGTGTACTGTAAATGTCTGTAATGGCAAGAAGAGAGACCCTGATGATCTTCTCAGCTGACCTCACTATCTGCTGCAGGCTCTTGCGATTCGAGATGGTGCAATTTCTGAACCAGGCAGTGACTCAGCTCCTCAGGATGCTCTCAATACAACCCCTGTAGAATGTGATGAGGATGACTTTCCTCAGTGGGAGATGGACTTTCCTCAGCCTTCGCAGAAAGTAGACACTCCAATGATCATTAAACCTACTCTTCTCTGCATATTTATCCAAAAACAGTTGTTTATATTGGAAGTTTTATTCGGATCCTTGCTACAACGTATGAGGTTATGGAAACAAGATTATTTTTTCTCTCCATCTACTTATTGTACACAATCAACTACTTTGACATCCTGAGTACCATTCAATTGTTTGTATCAGATATTCCTGGGAAAATAGTATTAAGTACATAGTCATCATTACTTACACATTAAAACACGGCAATTCATTGTGAACTATCACTACATGCTGATGCCAGCATTCTACAAAATGGGATTCCCTGATAATATCTCCTTTAAGCACCATGAAACCTTTAGATACATTGCTTGGATGAAACTTCCTAGAGTTTCTGGTCTTGAGTTCCTGTAATTGACATGATTTGTGTCCCTGAACTGAGAAGGGCCAGAAAGAGAACAATAGAAACAGTTTAAGTTCACTCACCCATATGGTAAACATTTTCCCGTTTTTCACTTAATCTGATCTTTCTTTCCCTCTCTATTTGTTTTTATTTACTTTGATTCAAGTTTGCTCAGTTTCTGTTTTTGCCAAAATCATGGTCTTCATCTTGTCTATAAATTTCATTGTTCAAGGAGGTGAAAAATTAGTTGTATCAAAAATAATTCAAGTGTGAGGTCTAAAATAAAGGTCTAATCATTAGCGTTCATCATAAAATGTTCCACTGCATCAAGTTTTGGATTGGACTATCTAGACCTGTATTACCTGCGTCTTTGATTGTGATTTATTTTGGGGATTCTCTTGATTTATTGCAAAAGTGCTGTGAAAAGATCCATTAGAAAGGCTGCTGTATATTTCTGGTGAAGCTGCACTGGCAGATTAACAGGACTGCCACCTCCCAAGCAACACATCATTCTCTCACCCATCTCCCACTACCTCAGGTAATTCTAAGTACATGATATGTGTGATGGAAGTGTAAATCATTAAGTCAGAATGTACATTTTTCTGTAAGACTTAACTTTGTTCTTTTCATCTTTAATCCACATACTGTACTGGACATGATCTTCACGTTGTCTCTGTTGTATTTGAGACATTACACACAGATGCCTCTGAACCTCTATGCGGATACAGTGTATGAACAATGACCTCACCTATAGTGGACAGAGCCCTTGACCACATATTGTCTATTTCCTGCACCTCTGCTCTCATTTCCCTTCCACACCACAAAACAGGGATCCAAGCCGTCCTTCCAGGTGAAGCAACAACTTGCTCTCACTCTTTAAGCCTACCACATTCTATTTCAGCACTTACTTTCAAGTCCACCATTTTCGTCCTCCATCAAACTCCCTCTCTGATCTTTCTGTTCTGAGCTTTGGGATTGTTACAACAAGACCCAATGGAAACATAAGAAACATAGCCTCATTTTCCACCAGGGAACTTTACAGCCATGCAGACTCAATGTTGAATTCCACAACTTTGTCTTTTGTCCATAACAGAACCAGCCATTTTTGCTTGCCACCATTTTAAGTCAATGTTCTTATTCTATTGGTATGGTCTAGTCTGCTGAGCCTGTCCCACACACTTTCAGCAACACATTACATGTGCAATACTTCTAACTGTGACACTAATTGCTGTATTAACTCATTTGGTCTCATCTTATCAGAAGAATTCCCTCTGTTCCACCCATCCTTCTCCCATCTTCTCTCCTAGTGAAAATGTATACATCATATCTCTATCTCAGTTCTGACATGGAACCTGAAAGTTTAGCTGTTTCTCTTTCCACAAAACTTCTCTGACCTGCTATCTGGTTCTAGCATTTTTTCATTGTTTTTGTTTCACTTTCATAGAAAAACAGATCATCAGATATTTGCTTAATGGAGACATAAGAGACTACAGATGTTGGAATCTGAAGTAACACACAGGGTGCTGGAGGATCTCAGTGAATCAGGGACTATCTGTGATGGAAATTGGACAGTTGATATTTTGGGTTGAGATCCTTTATCTGGACTGAAAGGAAAAATGGTAGTTTGTGCATTTTAGAAGGTATAGACATGGGATGGAACCAGAGCTGACAGGTGATAAATGGATCCAGCTGAGAGGGTTATAGGTTTTATTTAGCACTATTGTGTTTGCTTTATGTGGGTCTAATATTACCTTACGACATAGACAATATATAAAATCAAACATATTCAATGCTGTTCCAGTATAACTGTTTGACACAAAAGATAATTGCAATGTTACTGTTACACATAGAAATCCAAGGGTTACTCTTTTAATGGTGTATTTGTGATTTACTGGAGGTAAAATTAAACATTGCCAAATGTAGATTTGTTGAATGCTTTTGGGGAAGTCAAACCTAGACATTTGATCCACAAAAGCACAGAATTGGAGACAATACAATGGCAGACTGAGAAGTTGCAGAACTGCAATTATGAGTGGAGAGAAAGAAGTAAAGTGACAGTAAAGATAATTCTAAGAACACAAGAACATAAGAAATGGGAGCAGGAGTAGGCCATGTGGCCCATTGATCCTACTCCGCCATTTGATAAGATCATGTCTGATCTGACCATGGACTCATCTCTGCCTTTTCCCTTACTATGCAAAACTCTATCCAACCTTGTCTTAAGTATATTTACCGAGGTAGACTCCACTGCTTCATTGGGCAGAGAATTCTACAGATTCACCACTCTCTGGGAAACGCAGTTCCTCCTCATCACTGTCCTAAGTCTACTCCACCAAATCTTGAGGCTATGTCCCCTAGTTCTAACCTCACCTACCAGTGGAAACTTTCCTGACTCTATCTTATCTATCCCATTCTTAATTTTAGATGTTTCTATAAGATCTCTTCTCACCCTTCTGAATTCCAGCAAGTAAAGTCCAAGGTAACTCAATCGCCCCTCAGTCTAATCCTCTCATCTCCAGAATCAACCTAGTGAACCTCATTTGTACCGCCTCCAAAGCCATTATATCCTTCCTCAAGTAAGGAGATCAGAAATGCGCACAGTGCTTCAGATGCAGCCTCACCATTACCCTGTACAGTTGCAGCATAACCTCCCTGCTCTTAAATTCAATCCCTTGAGCAATGAAGGCCAGCATTCCATTTGGCTTCTCGATAGCCTGCTGCAACTGCAAACCAGCCTTTTGTGATTCATGCACAAGTACTCCCAAGTCCTTCTGCACAGTAGCAAGCTGCAATCTTTCACTATTTAAATAATAATCTGATCCTCTGATTCTGGCCTCTGGTGATGCAGTTCAATTTATATGAATATCTCTTCCTGTTTTTCATATCATTTCTTGCACAGGTTCGTTTTTATTCTATTTCAAATGTATAGTGGGAAGACATTAATCTCTATTCTTTCTTTATTTGCCCTTGAAACAGCAATATATGTGAATCTTTTGTTAATTTTTTGAACATTTAATAAATATATTTTGAAGGAAGCACTATGTTTAAGTTTAGCTTTGTGCCACGAGTTTACACTGCATTGCAATGGAGTGTTGTGTATTTGTATTATTTTGTTTAGCACCAGTTATGATAGTAATTGACAGCATTAGTATATTCAGGCAGACGATGATTCTGCATTGAAGTTAATATGTATTTTACTTTACTTTCTGAAGTTTCACAGGTAAGGAGATCACATTCAAAACCCTGAAGAAAGCTTGCATCTCAGGTGATTTTTCAGATGTTGTTTAGCTCGCTGCATAGCTGTGTATGTAAGCACAGTGAGGGCAATAGCAAAGCAGACTAGGTAAGGAAATAGCTGAACATATAATAGATTAAGTATAATGCAGATAATTTTGAGGTCAAATTAGATGATATTTTAAATGGTGAGAATTGGGAAAAGCTGAAGTTGAGAGGGAGCTAAAGGTACATATTCACAAATCACTGAAAGCTAACATGCAGGTGCTGCAAGTAATTTGGGAAGGCCAATGGTTTGTAGGCGTTTATAATGGGAGGTTACAAACATTGGAGAAAAGGTGTCTTACAGTAGTTATATTAAAGCACTGGTAAGATCACAACAGGAGTATTATGTA
The DNA here is from genome assembly GCF_048418815.1 of Hemitrygon akajei. Classification (NCBI taxonomy): domain Eukaryota; kingdom Metazoa; phylum Chordata; class Chondrichthyes; order Myliobatiformes; family Dasyatidae; genus Hemitrygon; species Hemitrygon akajei. Next base: position 67,725,672 of record NC_133133.1, read on the forward strand.
CAGGCTTTGTCTCCTCACCTGAAAAAGGATTGTCAAGTGAATTGTAGGGTAAGTTCACTACACTGATATTTGGGATAGTAGGTTTATTATATAACACACTTAACCAACGTTCTTCAGAGATGGAAGAATTTAAGCTGATTTCATTGTAACTTACGTTACTTTACACTGTTCGGCAATGTAGATGCAGGTATCACCTTGTTTTTAACCCTTGTCTTACTTGATTGTCATCTCCAAATAAGCAAAAGACCATTTAAATTGAGGTGAGGAGAAATCTCTTTACTAAGGGAGCAGGCAGTATTTGAAATTCTCTATCCCAGATGACCATGAAGGCATAACCATTCTTCATTAAAAACAGAGAATGATAAGAGTTCTTGCTTTTGATGAAATCAAATGATATGGGGATAGGCCAGGAACTGGCAATGAGGTAGAAGATAATGCAAGATTTTGGAGAATTGCAGAGAAGGCTCAAAGGGCCACATGGTCTGCTCCTGCTACCAACTGTTATGTCCTCATCAGTAAGAAAAAAACAGACTGGAAAAGAAAAGAATAGATATTTGATAAAGTGATTCATCCCCAACAAGTTTCTTAATTTTTACTGTAGAGATTCAGGAAAGCAAGACTGGCAAAATGCTGGAGAGTGAGAGAATGCCCAAACCCATCCTCCCTTCAAACCTGACAACTCAAATCATCTTGAGTATTAACTTCATGTGAAGTGCTTATAATCTATTCCTTGAATGCATATAAAATTCTTGTGAGCATTTTGGAATTCTGAGTAAAGGCTCAATCGCGAAATGAAACCCCAGAGAATGAATGCTGAAAATGCAAGAATTTTTCACATGAAGTGTGGAAAGAATTGTTTGCTTAATTCTCACCATGACTCTCTTATTGCATGGTGGAGCATTCAGGGCAGAACTTTGATGGAAAAGGTAGTGACAAGAAGACTCTAGCTGACAAACAAACACTGCATCCATATTGTTGTGCCTTTTTTGGCAATGAGTATGCAAATAATAGCCCCTTCCAGAACTGGTTAGTAGTTGTGACAAGTTACTGATTTAAAGTGGTGGAACAACTAGCCAAGTATGTCGCTGCCAAATTGAGGATGATGAGGAAGGTTGTCAAATGATACAGCAGGATATAAATCAGTCGGAAAAGTGGGCAGAGAAATGCGGGGTGGAGTTCAATCCAATTAAGTGTGAGATGCTACACTCTGGGAGATCAAATCTATAAATGGTGGTGTTTAGGAGGACGATGGTGCCTAACGGCTACTCCTTTGCTTGCATAGTTGGAAACAGCTTTATTTCTATCTTAATATCTCTATTTTTCCCTTTCAGGGTTCTTTTCAAGACCCTGACCTGGAGTTACATGCTGACTTTGCTTCTTTGTGGGAATGGGACCTACTCTCAGGGTCTCACAACTGGCCACTATTCGATATGCCAAGGATGCGGCCTAGAAGACTAATGAGCCTTCAGGGTTCCTGGATTTCATGGCTATGGAGGCGGTGCCTCCACAGGAAACTGGTGTGTTGTGGGAGATGGAAGATCGAAAGCAGCAAACTGGCTGCTGGCTGTGTGCACAGAGACCTGAGCTCCTTAGGCACAGAGCTCGGAAAAAATGATGCAACAGACTTCTAACATCGTAATTCAGTGAGTTGTTTGTTATGTCTCCTCTCTCGCTGTGAAGCAGAGACACTTCTTTTTCCCTTATTAGGGAGAGAGAGAGCCTGGGGTATGTCAAATTACTGGGTGAATGAGTAGTCTTTGGGGTACTGCAAGTCTGTGTCTTCATTGATGCTTTGCTGCATGCTTGAGTGCTCGGTTGGGGGCACCGATGCTTTTCTTGCTGGTGGAGGAGGGGGGATCGTTGCTTTGATGCTGCTTATGCATGGGAGGGGGGAGCTGGAGGGGGGACTTTGGGGTTCTAACATTTAATTGTCATTCTTTCTTTGTGGCACTCCTCTGTTTTTGTGGATGGTTGTGAAGAAAAAGAATTTCAGGATGTATATTGTATACATTTTTCCGACATTAAAATTATCTTTGAAACCTTTGAAGTGGAAACTATAGAGTAAATGGCAAGACATTGGGAGCACTGATATACAGAGGGATATTGTGTGTGCAAATCTATAGTTTACTGACGGGGCAACGCAAATAGATAGGATAGTAAAGGAAATACAGGGCATGCTTGCCTTCATTGATTGAGATATTGAGTAAATTTTGGTAAGTCATGTTGCAGCTGCAACAAATTTAGTTAAGTCACATTTGGAGAATTGTGTGTCATTCTAGTCAGCATTCTATAGGAAGTATATCGATACTCTGTAGTGAGTGCAGAAGAGGTTCACGAGGATGTTGCCTGGATTAAATTGTATAGCTTTAAGAAGAGGTTGGATGAACTTGGATTATCTTCTCTGATTGTCAGAGGGTATGGACATAAAATTATGAAGGCCATAAATTGCGAGTTAGATTCTTTTCCCCAAGGTGGAAATTTCAAATACATAAGAACATTATTTAAGGTAAAGGAGGGAGGTATATTAAAATAGTTTTTCTTACACAATGAGTGAGAGGTGACCGAAAAAGCTGCACAATACTCAATGATAAAGAGGTTCAAAGCACACTTATTATCAAAGAATGTATAAACTATAAACCTTAAAATTTATCTGCTTACAGCTAGCCACAAAGCAAGAAACCTGAATAGCCCAATTTAAAAAAAGACCATAAACAACTGCACAGAGAAAGAAAGGGAGAACAAAACACACACAGATTATGAAAACAACAGAAGCAAGGCAACAGCATCCCAAACCAGACTGAGACCCAGATCCACCCCCAGAGCAGCCAGCTTAGGCCCAAGCATCTGTTCTCAGTTCATCACAACAGTGGGGCAGAAACACACAGCAACCGGATCAGGTCACAGCCTCAGTGGTGCAGAGAAAGGAATAAACATTTTCGATCTCATCAAATTGGTGATTCACGAGTAAGCTGTCATCATCTTAAACTAGAAGAACTGGAATAATCACCTCCATATCAATACTTTAAGTAGAATTACAAATTGATGCAAGTACATAGAAATTTCTGGTTACTTTAAAGCAGAGTACACATGAAGCAGATGAGAGGAAATACCCAATCAACATTTCCAAAGAAGGTGCACTTGATTGGAAAACAAGTGGAAGGAGGTCCTGAAGAGAGGATTCAGGGAGTTGGGTAGGAAGCTGTAAAGCAAGTCCTTTAGGACAGTAATCTCAGGATTGCTGCCTGTGCCACATGCTAACAAGCACAAGAATAGCATTATCAGACATATTAATGCATGGCTGAGATACTGATGTAGGGGCAGGGCTTCAGGTTCATGGATCACTGGGGCCTCTTCTAGGGGAGGTACGACCTTTACAAAAAGGATGGGTTACACCTGAACCCAAAGTGGTCCAATATCCTAGCAGGCAGGTTTAATAGAGCTGTTAGGGAGGGTTTAATCTAATTTGGTAGTGGGATGGGAACCAAAGTGATAGGGCTGAGGAAAGGGAAAACAGAAGCAAATCGAGGCGTGGTGCAGTTAGAACAGAAAGCAACAAATACTGGACTGAAAGTGTTAAATTTCAATGCATGCAGCATAAGAAATAAAATGGACAATCTTGAAATTCAGCTATAGATTGGCAACTATGACATTGTGGCCACCTCTGAAACTTGGCAAAAGGATGGTTGCCATTGGGAGTTGAACGTCCAAGGATATGCAGTGTATTGGAAAGATAGGTTAGTAGGCAGAGGGGGTGGTGTGGCCCTGTGTATAAGAAATAATACTAAATCATTAGAAAAGGATGACATAGGTTTGGAAGGTATAGAGTCTCTATCGGTTGAGTTAAAAAATGGCAAGGGTAAAAGGACCCTAATGACAGTTGTATACAGGCCTCCAAACAGCAGCTGGGATGTGGATTACAAATTACAGCAGGGGATAGAAAAGGCATATCAGAAGGGCGATGTCATGATAATCGTTGGGGATTTTAACATGGAAGTGGATTGGGAAAACCAGGCCAATACCGGACCTCAAAAGAGAGAATTTGCAGAATATCTAATGGATGGCTTTTTAGAACAGCTTGTTGTTGATCCCACTAGGGGATTGGCTGTGCTGGATTGGGCATTGTGCAATGATCTGGAGGTGATAAGAGAGTTTAAAATTAAGGAACCCTTAGGGAGGAGTGATCACAATATGATCAAGTTCACTTTGAAATTTGAGAAGGAGAAACTAAATTCCAATGTGTTGGTATTTCAGTGGAATAAAGGAAATTACAATGGCATGAGAGGGGAACGGGCCAAAGTTGGCTGGAACGGACACTAGCAGAAAGGACAGCAGAGCTGCAATGGCTGGAGTTTCTGTGAGGGAAGTGCAAGACAGATATATTCCAAATAAGAAGAAATTTTTGAGTGGAAGAAGGACATTACCATGGCTGACAAGTGAAGTCAGAGCCAAAGTAAAAGCAAAAGAGAGGGCATGCAAGGAAGCCAGAGCTAGTAGGAAGCTGGAGGATTGGGGACCTTTAAAAAACTTGCAGAAAGAAACTAAGAAGGTCATTAAGAAGGAAAAGATGAATCATGAAAGGAAGCTGGTGACTAATATCAAAGAACGTACTAAAACCTTTTTTAAGTATATAAAGGGTAAAAAAGAGTTGATGGTAGATATAGGACCAATAGAAAATGACACTGGAGATATTGAAATGAGTGTGCAAGGATGGCTGAGGAAATGAATGTGTATTTTGCATCAGTCTTCACAGTGGAAGACATCTGCAGTATACTGGACATTCAAGATAGTCAGGGAAGTGAAGTTTGTGCTGTGAAAATTACGACTGAGAAGGTGCTCAGGAAGTGTAATGGTCTGAGGGTGGATAAATCTCCTGACCTGATGGAATGCACCCTTGGGTTCTGAAGGAAGTAAAGTAGCTGGAGAGATTGTGGAGACATTAACAATGATCTTTCAAGAATCAATAGATTCTGGCATTGTACCATATGACTGGAAGATTGCAAATGTTACTCTGCTATTTAAGTAGGGTGGGAGGCAGCAGAAAGGAAACTATAGACCTGTTAGCCTCAGTGACTGTGAAATTGTTGGAATTGATTTTTAGAGCTGAAATTACGGTGTACCTGGAGGCACATGACAAGATAGACCAAAGTCAGCATGTTTCCTGAAAGGAAAATCCTGCCTAACCAAACTACTGCAATTTTTTGAGGAAATTACAAGCAGTGTAGACATAGGAGATGCAGTAAATGTGGTAACCCTGGATTTTCAGAAGGCCTTTGACAAGGTAAAGCAAGATAGGAGCCCATAGAATTACAGGGAAGCTACTAGCATGGGTGGAGCATTGCCTGATTGGCAGAAAACAGAGAGCAGGAATAAAGGGATCCTATTCTGGCTGGCTGCTGGTTACCAGTAGAGTTCTACAGGGGTCGGCGTTGGGACGCCGCTTTTTGCAATGTATGTCAATGATTTAGACTATGGGATTAATGCATTTGTAGCTAAATTTGCCAATGATACAAAGGTGGAGGAGCGGGTAGCATTGAGGAAGAAATAAATGGCCAGACTATTATTTAGATGGGACAATAATTCAAAATGCAGAGAGCAAAGGGACTTAGGAGTCCCAATGCAGGATACCCTAAATGTTAACCTCCAGGTTGAGTCAGTGGTGCAGAAGGCGAATGCAATGTTGACATTCATTTCTAGTGCTATAGAATATAAGAGCAGGGATGTGATGTTGAGGCTTTATAAGGAACTCGTGAGACCACACGGAGTATTGTGTGCAGTTTTGGGCTTCTTATTTTAGAAGGGATATACTTATATTGGAGAGGGTTCGGAGAAGATTCACAAGAATGATTCCTGGAATGAAAGGATTACTGTATGAGGAAAGTCTGGCAGCTCTTGGGCTGTATTCCCTGTAGTTCAGGAGAATGAGGGGGGGATCTCATTGAAACTTTCCAAATGTTAAAAGGCCTGAACAGATTAGATATGGCAAAGTTATTTTCCATGATAGGGGAGACTAGGACAAGAGGGCACAACTTCAGGATTGAAGGATGTCCATTTAAAACAGAGATGCGGAGAAATTACTTTAGTCAGAGGGTAGTAAATCTGTTGAATTTGTTGCCGTGAGTGGCTGTGGAGGCCAAGTCATTGGGTACATTTAAGGCAGAGATAGATAGGTTCTTGATTAGCCAGGGCATCAAAGGGTATGGGGAGAAGATAGGGGAGTGGAGATAACAGGAAGAATTGGATCAAACCATGATTGAATGGCAGAACAGACTTAATGGGATGAATGGCCTGCTTTGCTCCTATATTTTATGATCTTATGGACTTAACTCTTGAAAGTTCAATTTATTGCATACAACCATAAGAAAAATTCTGCAAATTCTCATATTGAATAAAAAACATGATCTATTGAATGAAAATGATCATGATACCTTTTGGGACAAATGAGTTAATCTTGAGGATTACACTTACTTTTAACAGACAAGAAAAAAACATAATTCAGACAGATGCTATGATAATGGTTAAAATATAAAACAAGTTAACTCAAGAAAAAAAATCTAATGGAATGTCTATTCAGAAAAAAAATGGCGTCATGATAGGATGCTTTAACAAATGAGTATATGTCAATAAAATGTGCTGGAAAATTGAACAAAACGAGAATTTGTTTCTTTTTTGCATATAGTTCCTTCCAGATCTGATCAAAGACTACAGAGCAAACAAAATACTGGAATTGGGTTAAGGCCATAGAACATCTTGTGCTAATTGCAAATGAATTCCATGTAGAAACTACAAATGTTTGTTGACAAAAACATAAATTAAACTTTAATAGCTTTTAAAATCAAACTTCAATTGTCAAAATTCTAGCAGACAGCATGTTGAAAATTACAGTGGAAGAAATTCTGGGCTTCTTTACTATACTTACATCCCTTAATGGACTGAAACAGTAGTCCAAAGAGAACATGAAGATAAGCCAATATGCAAACAGAACCAACATTCCTTTCCCAGAATTGCTGCTGTAGGTCTTGTGACTCTCTTAAATTGGTTAAAATTTCTATGAACTTGTCTGGCTGTACTTCAGACTTGTTCAAATATAAAATAAGGAAAACCATGGAAAGTGTAAGCTTATTGATTAGAAGAAACTGTGCAAAAGCCAAACTGAGAGGCATTATAGCAGCAAGATGCCTATCTAATATAAGCGTCAAGAATGACTAGATTTCTGTAAAACAAATGAATGCAGTTTTACGTTCCAACAGCAACATTCTTAGAAGACTCAGATTAAAACTTCCCTACCCCTAAACTCAAAACTTCTACAGATGTGCTGTAGAGAGCATTCTGAGAGGCTGCGTCATTGTCTGGTACGCGGGAAGGGGGCTACTGCACAGGACCAAAAGAAGCTAAAGTAAGTTGTAAAATTAGTCAGCTCCATCTTGGGTACTAGCCTTCGTAGTATCCAAGACATGTGAAAGGGGCAGTGCCTCAAAAAGGCGCTGTCCATTATCAAGGATTCCCATCACCCATGGCATGCCTCCTTCTGACTGTTAATGTAAGGAAGGAGGTACAGAAGCTTGAAGGCACACACTCAGCAATTGAGGAGCAGTTTTTCCCCTCTGCCATATGAATTCCTAAATAGACATTGAACCCATGATGCCTATGAAAAGTATTCACCTGCCTTAGAAGTTTTCATGTTTTATTGGTTTAAAACATTAAATCACAACATTAAATCAGAATAGATTTTATTTGGCTTTTTTTGAGACTGGTCAACAGAGAAAGGCTCTATCAGATCAAAATGAAAACAAATCTCTACAAAGTGAACTAAGTTAATTACAAATATAAAATACAGAATAATTGATTGTATAAGTTTTCACCCTCTTAAATATGACACACCAAGTTATCACTGGTGCAGCCAATTGGTTTTAGAAGTCTCACAATTAGTTAAATGGAGATCACCTCGTGCAGTCAAGGCTTGAAGTAAAAATACAGCTGTATCTAGAATGTCTAACTGCTGAGTCAGTATCTCAGGAAAAGCTACACCACGAAGACTAGAGAACACTCTAAGTAATTCTACGAAAAGGTTCTTGAAAAACACAAGTCAAGAGATGGATACAAGAATATTTCCAAGTCACTGAATATTCCTTGGAGTACAGTTAAGACAATCATCAAGAAATGGAAAATATATGGCACAGCTGTAAATCTATTTAGAGCAGGTGTCCTCAAAAACTGAGTGACCGTGCAGGAAAGGAGTAGTGAGGGAGGCCACCAAGAGATTATGACAACTCTGAAGGAGTTACAAGCTTTAATGGTTGAGATGGGAGAGACAGCACATACAACAACTGTTGCCTGGGTGCTTCGCCTGTTTCAGCTTTAAGGGAGACTTGCAAAGAGAAAACCAGTCTCGAAAAAAAAAACTCACATGAAATCTCATCTAGAGTTTGCCAGAAGACATCTGAGAGACTGAAGCCAGCTGGAAGAAGATTCTATGGTCTGATGAAACCAAAATTGAGCTTTTTGGCTGTCAAACTAAACACTCTGTTTGGCATAAGCCAAACATCACAATCATCAAAAGCACACCATCCCTACTGTGAAGCATGGTGGTGGCTGCATCATGCTGTGGGGACGCTTCACTGCAGCAAGCCCTGGAAAGCTTTTGAAGGTAGAGGGTAAATTGAATGCAGGAAAATACAGGGAAATCCTGGAGGAAAACCTGATGCTGTCTGTAAGAGAACTGAGACTTGGGAGAAGATTCGTTTTCCAGCAAGACAATAACCAGAAGCTTAAAGCGAAAGCTACACAACAGTAGCTTTAAAACAACAAAGTTAATGTCCTGAATGGCCAAGTCAGAGTCCAGACCTCAATCCAATTGAGAATTTGTGGCTGGTCTTGAAAAGGGCTGTTCACCTATGATCCCTGTGCAATCTGACAGAGTTTGAGCAGTTTTGCAAAGAAAAATGGGGAAAAATTGTAGTGTCCAGATTTGCAAAGCTGATAGAGACTCATCCACACAGATTCAAGGCTGCAATTGCTTCCTGTGGTGCATCTACTAAATACTGACTTGAAGGGGGTGAATACTTATGCAACCAATTATTTTTGTGTTTTGTAGTTGTAATTAATTTAGATCACTTTGTAGAAATCTGTTTTCACTTTGACACAAAAGAGTCTTCTTCTGTTGATCAGTGTCAAAAAAGCCAAATTAAATCCATTGTGAATCAATGCTGTAAAATGATAAAACATGAAAACTTCTGAAGGGGGTGGTGGGGGCTGAATACTTGCTATAGGCACCGCACCTCACGTTTTAAAATCTACTTAATATACATATAGATACTTGCTGTAATTGATTCTTACTTAATTTTTTTCTTTCTATGCTATCATTGTATTGTTGCTGCTAAGTTTACAAATTTCATGCCAGATGCCGGTGTAATAGATCTGATTCTGACTCTGATTCTGGTAAAGTGAAGCAGCCAAGAAGCAGCTAAAAAATTGAAAAGTTTAGGATGTGAGAACCAAAGCCAGCGTATTCAAATCAGCGGGAGGCTGTTTAGAATTGAGGTGAGGAGAGATTTCTTCATGCAGGGCTAGTGATTCTTTGAAATTTTGTACCACAGAGGGTTATGGAGGCTTAGTGATTGAACGCATTCACAACTGGAACAGGTGCATTTCTGCATATTACAGGAATAAAGGCAAAAGGGCAAATAGTGGAAAATGGTGTTGAGGCAATAATTCAGCCATGATCTTGATGACTGATGGTGCAGACTCAAAGGATTAAATGATCTTCTCCTAGGCCTTCTTCTTGCTTTCTAATTTAATTATTTAAACTAATTTTCAATATTTATAAGCAATTTAAATGATTGGGCAGTGAGAAGCGTTCAAAAATTTGATTGTTAGATGGGAAAAATGAACTGTATTGTTTTTCTTTTTATCATCTTGATTCAATTGATTTTATCATCTTGATTCAATTCAACAAAAGCTTTTCACTGCATTTTGATATACATGACAATGATAAACAAATAGCAATACCAAGTCTAAGAATGTGAGTTTGCATCCCATTGACTGCTTTACCCATTTGATTATAATAAATCAACCAAGATCCTCTCTCCTTCTCAATGTCCCATTGTTTTGGACCCTGACTTAGATTTCAGAATATCATATGGTACAACTTCATGCATTAAGTTCCGTGTTTCTTTGTGTCTCAGGAGTGATTGTGAGTGGTGAGTCACTCTTGGCAAGATCCCTGACAACATTCCTGGTCTCTGACATTTCTTCATAACTGAAAGATGTTACAGATGAACAGTTTTTATGGAAGTGTGGAGCAAGAGAAAAGAAAAAATAGGAGGAACACAAGGTGAAAATCCATCTTTGAATGGAAGACAAAAGTAAGTAAATCACAGGATTTATGTTAGTTTGAAGGTAACTGGTAATTGTTGCAGTAATTTGCTGAGGACTGCGCAGGAAACATGGAAAGCTCCAAAGATGCAAACATAAGAAAGTCTGCAGAAAGTCAGGGCTGAAAAGGAAGGGGGAAGATGCCAGACAAGAAGTGATGGGCAAGGAAGAAGAAGTGAAATGTCAGAGTGATGAATAGAAGAAGAGGGGAGGGGGAGGGAAAAAATTACCGGACGGAGAAACTGATATTTATACCCTCAGGTTGGAGGCTGCCCAGAGGAAATATAAGGTGTGTCTCCTCCACCCTGAGGGTGGCTTCATCTTGGCACAAGAGGAGGCCATGGACCGACGGGTTGAAATAGGAATTAAAATGTTTGGCCACCAGGACGTTCAGTTTTTGGTGGATGGAGCAAAGGCGCTGGATGCAGCAGTCCCCCAATTTACAACAGATCTCACCAATGTAGAGGCGACCGCATTGGGAGCACCTGACATGATAGATGACCCCAGCAGATATGCTGGTGAAGTGTTGCTTGACCTGGAAAGACTGCTTGGGGCCCTGAATGGAGGTGAAAGAGGAAGAGTATGGGCAGGTGAAGCACTTAGACCACTTGCAGGGTCAAGGTTAAATGTTGGGAGTACAATTAGTGGAGATGGAGTGATCCCTGCGGAAAGTGGAGGGGAGGAGGTACAGATACAAGACCATAAGACATAGGAGCAGAATTAGACCATCTGACCCATTGACTCTGGCTGATGCTTTTTTTTATGCTCCTTAACCCCAGTTCCCGGCCTTTACCCCATTACCCTTAATGCCATGTCCAATCAAGAACCTATCAATCTCTGCCTTAAATACACCCATTGGCCTGGCCTCCACAACTGCATGTGGTAACAAATTCCACAAATTCACCACCCTTTGGCTAAAGAAATTTCTCCACATCTCTGTTTTGAAAGGGCACCCCTCTATCCTGAGGCTGTGCCCTCTTGTCCTTAACCTCCACCCTGAGAAACATCCTTTGCACATCTATTCTGTCTAGGCCTTTCAACAGTTGAAAGGCTTCAATGAGATCCCCCTTCATCCTTCTGAAATCCAGTGAGTACATATCCTGAGCCATCAAACGTTCCTCGTATGATAACCCTTTCATTCCTGGAATCATCCTTGTGAAACTCCACTGGACCCTCTCCAATGCCAGCGCATCTTTTCTAAGATGAGGGGCCCAAAAACTGTTCAGAATACTCAAGGTGAGGCCTCACCAGTGCCATATAAAGACTCAGCATCACATCCTTGCTTTTGTATCCTAGACCTCTTGAAATGAATGCTAACATGGCATTTGCCTTCCTTGCCACTGACTCAACCTGCAAGTTAACCTTCAGGGAGTCCTGCACAAGGACTCGCAAGTCCCTCTGCATCTCAGATTCCTGGATTTTCTCCCCATTTAGAAAATAGTCTGCACATTTATTTCTACTAACAAATGACCATGCATTTTCCAATATTGTATTTCATTTGCCACTTTCTTGCCCATTCTCCTAATCTGTCTAAGTCCTTCTGCATCCTACCTGTTTTCTCAACACTACCTACCCCTCCACCAATCTTTATATCATCTGCAAGCTTGGCAACAAAGCCATCTATTCCATCATCTAAATCATTTATATACAGGCGGCCCCTGTTTTTTGAACGTTCACTTTACGACAGCTTGCTGTTACGAAAGACCTACATTAGTACCTGTTCTCGCAAACCAAAGAGGATTTTCGCTTTTACAAAAAAAACCCCGCTTTATACATGTGTATACCACGAGAAAGACTACCATAACCGTGAAACCTTGTGCAGGCAGTTGTGTGCGCATGTGTGTACGTGCGAATGCGCGTACGTGCTGATTTTTTTTCTACAAATCCATTTTGGTGCTCTGTCTACCCGATTCTGATAAATGAGAATACACTGTACATGTAATATTTCTACTTTATATAGGCTGTCTATTTATCTTATCATTCCTGTTTTCACTATACGTTCGTGTTATTTTAGGTTTTATGCGTTATTTTGTATGACTTGGTAGGTATTTTTTGGGTCGGGAATGCTCAAAAATTTTTCCCATATAAATCAATGGTAAATGCTTCTTCGCTTTACAACATTTTGGCTTACAAACGGTTACATAGGAGCACTTTACCTTCGGATAGCGGGGAAACCTGTACAGCATAATAAGAAGAGGTCCCAACACCGACCCCTGCGGAACACCACTAGTCACTGGCAGCCCACCAGAAAAAGATCCTTTTATTCCCAGTCGCTGCCTCCTACCAATCAGCCAATGCTCTAACCATGTTAGTAACTTTCCTGTAATACCATGGGCTCTTAACTTGGTAAGCAGCCTCATGTGTGGCACTTTGTCAAAGGCCTCTGAGAGTCCAAATATACAACATCCACTACATCCCCTTTATCTATCCTACTTGTAATCTCCTCAAAGAATTCCAAGAAGCCTGTCAGGCAGGGTTTTCCCTGAAGGGAACCATCCTGACTTTGTTCTATCTTGCCCTATGTCTCCAAGTACTCCATAAACCTCACCCTTAACAATTGACTCTAACATCTTCCCAACCACTGAGGTCAGGCTAATTGGTCTGTAATTTCCTTTCTGCTGCCCTCCTCCTTTCTTAAAGAGTGAAGGGACATTTGCAATTTTTCCGGTCCTCTGGCAGCATGCCAGAGTCCAATGATTTTTCAAAGATCATTTCAAAAGCCACCACAATCTCTAATGCTACCTCTTTCAGAACTCTAGGATGCAGTTCATCTGGTCTGGGTGACTTATGTACCTTTAGGTCTTTCAGCTTTTTGAGTACCTTCTCCCTTGTAATAGTAACTACATCCACTTCTCTTCCTTCACACACTACAACATCAGGCATACTGCTAGTGTCCTCCACAGTGAAGACTGATGCAAAATACTCATTTAGTTCATCTCCTTGTCCCCTGTTATTATTTCTCCTGCCTCATTTTCTAGTGGTCCTATATCCACTCTCATTTCTCTTTTATTTTTAACATACCTGTACTTGAAAAAGCTTTCACTATCCACTTTGATATTATTTGCTAGCTTGCTTTCATACTTCATCTTTTCCCTTCTAATAATTTTTTTAGTTGCTCTTTATAGGTTTTTAAAAACTTCCCAATCCTCTATCTTCCACTAATTTTTGCGTTGTTGTATGCCCTTTCTTTTGCTTTTACAATGGCTTTGACTTCCCTTGTCAGCCATGGTTGTACAATTTTACCAGTTGAGTATTTCTTCATTTATAAAATACATGTGTCCTGCACCTTCTTCATTTCCCCCAGAAGTGTACACCATTGCTGCTCTGATAACATCCCTGCCAGCAGCTCCTTCCGATTTACTTTGGCCAACTCCTCTCTCATACCACTGTCATTTTCCTTACTCCACTGAAATACTGCTACATAAGACTTGACTTTCTCCCTATCAAATTTCAAGTTGAACTCATTCATATTGTGATCACTGGTTCCTAGGGGTTCTTTTACCTTAAGCTCCCTAATTGCCTCTGGCTAATTACATAACACCCAATCCAGTATAGTTGGCTCTAGTAGGCTCAATGACAAACTGCTCTAAAAAGCTATCTCTTACGCATTCAACCAACTTACTTTCTTGAGAAGCATTACCAACCTGATATTCCCAATCAACCTGCACGTTAAAATCTCCCATGACTACCATAAAATTGCCCTTTTAACTCGCCTTTTCTATTTCCTGTTGTAACCTGTGGTCCACCTCCCAGCCACTGTTGGGAGGGCTGAATATAACTGCCACCAACGTCCTTTTATTCTTGCAGTTTCTTAACTCAACCCACAAGGATTCAGCATCTTCTGATCCTATGTCACATCTTTCTACTGATTTGATGCCATTCTTTACCAGTAGAGCCACACCATCCCCTTTGACTATCTTCCTATCCCTCCGATATAACGTGTAACCTTGGGCGTTCAGCTCCCAACTACAACCATCCTTCAGCCATGATTCAGTGATGGCCAAAACATCATACCTGGCAATCTAGATCATCCACTTTATCTTGCAACAAGATCATCTACTTTATTTCTTATACGACACACATTTGGATACAACATCTTGAGTACCATATTTGCTAACCTTTATGATTCTGCATCCCTAATGTTTTGATACTCAGCCCATTGGCTGTAATTAACTCCCATCACCTGCCTGCCCTTTCAGACAGTCTGACTGCATGCTACCTTTACTTTTTTTTACCATCTGTCCTATCCTGAGTTCCCACCCCGCTGCCAAATTAGTTTAAACTCTCCCCAACAACTCTAACAAACTGCCCGCAAGATTATTGGTCCCCCTCGGGTTCAGATGCAACCCATCACTTTTGAACAAGTCATACCTCCCCCAGAAGAGATCCCAATGATCCAGGAATCTGAAGCCTGCCCCCTGCACCAGCTTCTCAGCCACACATTTATCTGCCAAATTATTCTGTTTCTACCCTCACTGGCGCGTGGCACAGGCAGCAATCCAGAAATTACTACCCGGGAGGCTCTGCTTCTTACCTTTCTACCTAGCTCTCTAAATTCTCTTTTTAGGACCTCATTGCTTTTCCTTCCTATGTCATTGGTACCAATATGTACCAAGACAACTAGCTGCACCCCTTCCCTCTCCAAAATGCTGTGGACTCGATCTGAGACATCCCTGAGAGGCAACATACAATCTGTGTGTCCCATTCATGTCCACAAAATCTCCTGTCTGTTCCCTATCACTACTGCTCTGTTCTTCTCGCTCTTCCCCTTCTGCACCATGGACCCATGGTCAGGGCCTGTAACCTGCTCACCAAGGCATTCTCCCAGGAGGTCATCCCCCACAAAAGTTTAGTGGTAGAATCCCTTTGGAGATGGCAGAAGTTGTGGAAGCTCATGGGGTGATAGGCAAGGGCAAGAAGACCTCTATCACTGTTAGCTTGGCATGGATGTTCAGGAAAGGGACGAGATGAAGGTGAGGACATCATCAATGGTGGAGGAAGGGAAACCCCATTCTTTGAAGAAGGAGGACAGCTCTGATGTCCTGGAAAGGAAATCCACATCCTGGGAACAGATGCGGTGGAGGCGAAGGAACTGGGAAAAAGGGAATAGCATGTTTACAGGAGATAGGAAGGGAAGAAGTATAGTCAGGATAACTGTGGGAATCAGGAGGTTTATAAAAGATGTTGATTAACATTTTGTCTCCAGAGGTAGAAAGATCAAGAAAGGGGAGGGCAGTGTCAGAAATGGACCAAGTGAATTGAAGGGCAGATTGGAAGTTAGAGGCAAATTTGACGAAATTGACGAGCTGAGCAGGGGTGCATGAAGCAGCACCAATGCAGTCATCAATGTAGCAGGGGAAGAGTTTTTGAATTTTTATATATGAAGTAAAGCAAATTGTGGTAAAAGTGAGGCCGTTAAAATTGAAAACCTTAATTCTTAATTTCCTTTCAGCTAATTTCAATGTGTTTGAATTCACAGGCAGCCAGCACATAGAAAAGAATTCAGAAAGATGCTTTCAGAAAGTCTATTCTTTTGTGTACCTATGCTGGAGTTTGCACTTAAAGGCTGCCAGGTTGAATTCACCTAATAACCTTCGTTTTCTGCAGACACTTCCTTAAAACTCAAGCATGTTATCACTTTTCTTAGTAAATCCTCTGGTTCACTTTTCCTGAGGCATTTTGGAACTTGTCTTTTTTTTTTTGCTGTCTATGACCTCAAGCACAATAACATAAGCTTGAAGGGAGTTAAAATACTATCAACTAGATAAGTAGCTGAATTTTGATCAGATTTATACAGGGAAACATTTACAATGAATTTTTTTTATAGTTATATCTTAATTTTGGTTAATGGTATTGTTATCCTGTGATAAAAATGTGGTACGAAAACTCAAACTGTTCTTTGTTTCAAATTATGACCCACTTCATTTGAAATTTTTTTTCCAGCATAAATCTGATTAGACTGCACCTCGATTTCCATAGAATGTTCTTTTTTGATCATATTTTACATATTCATGCATTCAGGATACTTACACATTAATGTATTTATTAATTCATCCTTGACGGTATAGCCTGTTCAACATGTTCCTACAGCATTATGCCAGCAGTGGTACAGAGAATTAGGTTGCTGTTCTTTTATCATAGGTACTCAGTTTCAAATTCAATTCATAATGATACAGTTTAAGTATCTGCAATAGTTAAAACTGCAGGTAGATGTTCTATGCGATTTTGTTCCAGTATTTGTCAATGATATTCCTTGTTTTAAAAAAAGTCTCAATAAAGCAAAGTAACAACTCATAAAACCTTTGAATATCTCTAATTGGTTGCTGTGACAATAAATACATCATTAATGGCTGGCCATCCATTAAAGATACAGCATTTAGTAATGATGCCATGAAAAAGCTGATGATTTAGGTATTTTTGGCTCATAAACTCAGCTACCAATGACAGAGCAAGTACAATGCTTCTGCTCTATGGTTAAGAAAATTGCTTCTGCCATCAGCTTATTTTAATATTTCCCAGGTACCACTCTTGACAATAGTTGTGCTACCTTTGAGCTCTGAATGACAAAACATGTCCCCGAATGTTATCTTTGGTTTGTTACGATTAATCACACCATCTCAACACAAGCTGTGCTAGCCATTCTCCCAAGTAACTTCCAAAACCACTCATCAATAAATGCATGAAAGGAAATATTAAGAATCAAGATTTATTGGAAACATATTCTAATTTCTGTACTGGTAGTGTGATGGCACTTTGATTTTCAAAGTACTTTCTACAATATCCAGTCAATTACTATTAACAGCCAGTTGCACAGCTGACTGACAGACGGGAAAAGCAATGACTTGTTATTGAATCTTGACCCTTTTTCAATGACACTAGTATTAACAGAGTTCTCATTGATTCAAATACAATCCTGCTCTATAAGACACAATTCAGAATATCTAGAAGCACAGGATCAATTTTACTTTAGAATTGCTCCTATAATTTTGATGGGTAGCCAACCATGTCTGGTGTTTATCCCTTAAACAATGTTTCATTTTCTTTTCATCGTTTTCAAAATGATTTGGAGTGACTTGAAAAGTGTATTTCATAACGAGGCTGGATGCAAACAAATCCTTGTTAAGTCTTATATTTTTTTTGTAGGATCGGGGAAGCTCCAGTATCATTTGATTGTTGCAGGTGTAATCTTCATCATTTGCCTTTTCATTTGATGGATTACTCAATCTAGACAAGTTAAGTGCTGTACAATCTTAAGCAAAGGAAATTCTGCTTGACTTAATGAGGCAATCAGGAAACTGATACTTATTTTCATACATCTCGAGGTAAATCTTTCTTGTTTGAATGATTCATACTAAAGAAAATGCATTTTTTGTAGCTGTTGATTTTTTTTCTTTCTTCACCAACTTATGGTATCTGAAATACAAAAAAAATGCAGATATTGGAAATCTGTCACAGTATTATACTCTTGAATAACCTAATACTTTTTTTTCATGTATCTCTTGTCTGAAGATTCTGACTCATATCATGTTAAAAGGGCACTGATACTCTTCTGAGGTCTTGTCCAAAATGGATCTCCTCCATTTATAAACCTGAATAGAAATTAATAGTGATCTACTTAAATGAGGGCTATAAAGATAACAAAAATTCTGTCCACACACCCATATTTCTAAGTAAACCACCAAACCTGAGTGGTATCAAATGGTGTTGATGTCAAATGGTATTAGAAAATAGCATCAGAGAATAGAATGTGTATCCAGTAGCACAATGATTTAATTAATCTCACCATCTTCCCCTCACATCCATTTCTACTTCTGTGGAGAGTGGATAATTATAGAACCACCTCAGCTCACAGTAGCTATTTCAGCAAAGATCCAATCTGGAGTCTGACTCATCCTTGCAAGTCTGGACAGTATCACTCAATGCATTAACTAAATTAACTAATAAGAAGGTGAAATTAGGTGTAAGGGTTTAAAAAGAAACACTTGGTATATCAGCAATATTTCAGTTTTTCAAGCAAAAGGTTTTTAAATTACAAGCATTTTATAATCAGATAATGCTTTAGGAACAAAACTTATTTAAAAGAAAGGGGGATATTTTTGGTCTCTTGACTGCTAAGTAAGAATGCCTGGTGAGATTCATTATTTAGAGCTGACCCCACTCAATTTAGAAGCTGAGCTAAGAATGATAAAATGCATTATTTCTAAAATCTGACAAATCAAATCAAAATTTCTAAAAGATTATGATTATGTTGGATATATTCACCACAATGTTTTTGTATGTTGCAAATAGCCACTTAATCATGTGAAATATACATCAGATTACAACAACAGTTTCACTTTGAAGGATGACTGATATGGATTTCTTGTGCTAGCTCACAAAACTTTTATTGAAAATATTAAGTAAACCAGGCTAAAACGCCCACATTCTGATTCAAAATTTATGCCTTTAATTCTTACTTTTCTTTACACTTTCTGTCAATGCATTCAAGTAAAACTAAAGTACAAAATAATCTCTGTAAAGCTATCAGTGATGCCAAGAGACAGTGTCAGTCCAAAACTGAGTCTGAGACACCTGGCAGTTGTGGCAGGGCTTAAATGATACAATGGACTACAAAACCAATTCAGGCAGCATCATTGACAACACTATATTTCCTTCCAATGAGCCAAATTCATTCTATGCACTTATTGAACAGAAGGGGACTGATATGTCACTACTCACCTTGGAAACCTAAACCCTCAGTCACCATTGTGGACATAAGGTCAGTCTTCCAGAGAGTAAAGCCTCTCTGCACATTTTCCTCTCTCATCAGGTAGAAAACACAAAACATGAAAAAAAAACCCTGAAATCACATGGTGTACCACCCATCCCAAGGTGGTTTCTCACTCACTCTTATATGACTATTGATGGCACCCTAGTACGATGAGATAGACTCTTGACCTCACAATATACCTTGTTCTGATCTTACACATTATTTACCTGTACTGTCCTTTCTCTGTAGCTTTAACACTTTATTTTGTACTCTGTTATTGCTTTAACTTGTTCTGCTTCAATACACTGTGCACTGTATAATGATTTGATCTGTATGAACAGTATGCAAGAAAAACTTTTCACTGTATCTCGGTACATTTGACGACAGTGAAACAATTTTAATTCTAATTCCAGTCCTCTTTACATTGAATATACTTTAGATTCTGCCCTCCTCGCCAGCCTTCTGTTTCAAGGACCATATGAGCCAGGTTGAAATACTTGCAAATGATCAAAGTATCAATCAAAATTAAAACCCACAGAAGCTAGCCAATAAAATAAATGTTTCAGAATTGAAATAATAACAGGCTATGATTCTCAGAATAGCTGCAAAGGAAAGAGTTAACACTGCATGCAGATAATTTAAATGCTTCCTAAGCAGTCTATAGCAGACAAGAAAGTATAACAATGGCAAACATTAAAAGGTACAGAAAAACCTCAGTGATATGATACTTCTCTACCTGACACGAAGCAGGTGAGCAGGCCAGCACCATGAGGGCACCTGGGCTGACATACAGTCAGCCCTGGGGGAATGATAACCAACAGATTTGGTTAACTAAATACCATATAACAAAGGTTTTACTGTAGCTTAGCTTCTATTTCTAAATTTCTGTTGTAGACAAATATTTCTCCCTGTCAACTGAAGATGGTGTATTATTTCACTGAATAACACAAGTCAAATGATTATCATGGTCCTGATATCTATATTCAGAAACTACTGAGTAGAAGCAAAGCTCTTTTATCCATTGGGAATGAGATGAAATAAAACAAAGTAGTTGTAAATACAATATTCAAAAGATGATAGAAGAAAAGCATGTGTGGATTGCACATGTTGGATGCAAGGGGAGATAAGTTCACCTCCCTCCAAGCAGTAAGAGTATAGGCTTTTTAGTGAGTTTTTAGAAACTCACACTCTGGACATTTTGATCAGCTGGGAGCTAACTGTCCTCCCAAGTAACATTACTGCAGTAAGGTGGTCAGAACTGTTTAACAGACTGCACAGAGTGGGCAACCAGAAATGTCAAAAAAAAACACCAATTAGATAGCACATTAAAAGAGCAGAAACAAAACATTTACAATTAATACCACAAGTAGAGAGGGATGGGTTTGTGTACAGAACTGGTTGCATTCCAACACAAAATGAGTAGGAATTTTTAAATGAATATCTGCATATCTGTTTTGAAGTTTGAGTAACTAGACTTAAATTTTGAATGCTGTTTACCCCCAGCCACCTATAGCTTTGTCTGGAAGCCTAGCTGAGTTTGGTGATTGAGCCACATTTAAGTCAAATACAGGTTAAACGTGTCAGTTTTAAGAGGCCAATCAGTATGCAGAGAAGGGAGGAATCCAGTCCATGTGCAGACAGAAGGGATTAGTTTAATTAGGTGTCATTAGTTTAATTAATTTGGCACAACGTTGTGGGTTGAAGGGCCTGTTCCCATGTTCTACTATTCTATTTTCTAATTAAAATCAGGTGCCTGTGTCAATTGAAAAGGCAATCCAGGAGCTTTGTGGTATTTGAAGATGGTTAGAGACAGCAATATCTCAATCAAAATGTTAGAATGACGCAGGTCATCTCCTCATGGATCTCGTGAGGAGTGGGTAGGAACCCTTCCTTCTACTGATGACATCCCCAGACATTAACAGCCAATGGTGAAAGGAAATGGACCAGCATGCTGTCTTGAATCTGACTTTAGTGTGGGAAGAAATCAAATGATCATTAAAGATTTGTTGAGGTAAAACTTCTCCCTTCTTGCTCTGGGGGCAGCAGCCTTCTACTCCAATACTGTCAATGTTTGCCTCTCAAGACTTTCCTCCAATCACAAGCATCTCTCTGTTTGCACATAGTGCCAACATAAGCAATGCTTAGAGATTGTTCCTTCTTCCCCATATTTACTGTGTTTTTTTATCCCTTCCAAGCACACACTGCTGAATTTGTCTCACATACCTTACAATTCAGCAGCACAACACATTCACCAGCATATATTATTTGTATGGGAAAGCAAACTTTTCCTAATAGAAACCTTAGTAACTACTATTTATGTGTCAATACTTTTACATTCCTTTGTCACACATTTGCATCATGGTAGTGTAGCAGTTAACGTGGTGCCATTACAGCTTGGGGCGACAGAGTTCAGAGTTCAATTTCATTATCCGGAAGAAGTCTGTATGTCCTCCCTATGGAATGCATGCATTTTCTATGGCTCCTTCTGTTTCTTCCCACAGTCCAAAGTCACACCAGTTAGTAGGATAATTGGTCATTGTAAATTGTCCTGTGAATGGGCTAGTATTATTTCAGGAGTTGCTGGGTGGTGCAGCTTGAAGAGATAGAAGGGCCCATTCCGCACTTTATCTTGAAATAAAATATAAGTAAATAAAAATAAATAAAATTAATCTCCAGCAAGATTCCCCACTGTTCATAGAGGCGCTCAATACTTTTCCCTTTAAAATAAATCACTCTACCGATCCTTCATTTCATTAATTCTGTAAATATAGCATGAGAAAGAAAGTAAGGATTCTTGTAAACATTTTTATACTTAGTTATCATCATGATTTGTTTAGAATTGAACTGTAGCTATTTAGCCTGCCTGTATGTTGGAGAATCTTTTTTTAATGACTTGCTACTGACAACACATTAACACAGCAGGACGGCAAGACCCTGACTTGCTAATTCATCTTTACATTGAATGTTATTTGGGCATCTTCTATGAAGGCAATTTAGCATTTCTGCAATAGCCTTTTTAGCTTTGTGGTTAAGTTTTAATAATCTGAGATCTATGAATTATTCAGGACACATTTATAAAATTTCCGCACAGAATTTCTGGAGCTCCCTTTCTTAAAGTTAACTTTACAATTCTATGAGTAGTGAACTGATCTGGTGCTCCCTTGACAATGACTTTGAGAAACACTAGGTATAATGAGTTTTTCTTATATTCTCCTTTTCCAATGTTGCATTATTAGAATGAAAAATATGAATGTTGCTTCCAGACTGTTTGGAGTAGCTTTGAAGGACCCTCCATTTTTACTTTCAAGGACTCTACAACCCAAGTTTTCAATATTATTTATTACTTATTTATTATTATCTATTTTTTTCACAGCTCAAGCTGGTAAAACCTGAGGTATAGGCATAGCCAAGCATGCTCATTTGTCAATTGCTAGGAACTTTCGGACTATTCTAGTGGTGTTTAGTACTGTGGCTTTCTGAAAATTTACATACATATTACTGTGTAGCGCTAATTGCTCACTGCTATTGTGTAGTGACTTTGGGATGACACCATTGTAGATATTACTACCGGGACAATGTATACCTTGTTCATGTTCCTAAGTCTTTCAATTTCCTCTTTTAATTCAGTGGTGTTCTTCACTTATTGATTTTTATATTTGTGTTTGGAATGGCTATATCTATGCAATAAGTTGTCCTTGCTTGTTTATCCTGTATTATAGCTGGATGGTTGTTATGGATTGTCCTATCTGTGTAATATAATTTGTGGTTTTCAGACTCTAAAACTGGATCAGACGTGTATTTATAGTAAGATGTGATTTCATTTATGAGTTTATAATTTAAAGCAAGATTTTGATAAATGATGTTTGATACTTGATTGGGCAAATGTTAGTAATCAGATTGAGTTAAACTGCTACAGGATCCTGTGATGTGTTGGATTGTTTCTAGTTTTTCTTGGTATTTTCTACATTTATCATCTTGAATTCATTTGTCTTTTATTACATATTTTTGATAATTTTCTGTGCTATCCTCCTGGTCTTGTATTGCCACCAGGAACCCTTCTGTTTCTGGGAAGAGGTCTCCAACTCTGACCGAGGTGTTCAATGCTCCCTTGTCAATATCTAATCTGTCAGATTATGGGGATGTCTTCCATGGAGGACCATGCTCATCTATTAGTTAACTTTTTCTTCAATAGTGATAATGTCTTTATTTTTCTAGCTTGTAGTCTCATTTAAGTATAGTGGTGTATACTTCTTATCGGAATTGCATATGCTTGTGTGGATTGCTGATTCCTGTTTTAATCAATAAAAGTATATCCTTGGAAGTTTTATCTGACTGTTGTGTAGATTTTTAATGTTTGTTGTTTCTCTTCCCCCTTCTGTCCTATCTAGTGTTAATCTAAGTGCATTCAGAAGTTTTCTGAAAATTGTCATTTCAATTCTTACTTATCTTTGTAAATATTACAGATCAGTTTTGGACCAAGATATTATGCCAAAAGAATACATTAATATAGATATGGTGAAAGTGTTTAATGCCTTAGTTATATTTTTACTGTTGAGCTCTGTTTGGCAGATTTTCTTAAACCTTGAAATATATTCTGTCAAAAGCTTTTTTCTTTTCCTTTCCTTGTTGATATTCCAGATATATGTTTCATTTTCATCCATTGGTTGTATTGCATCCTGCTGCTCTGTTTTGTATTCTATTAGCTCCATCTTTTGAAAATAGTTCTACTATTTGAATTAATTGCAAATCACCCATGTATAAAAGATGTATTAAAGTAGAGCTCATTTCGTTGTTTCTGATTTGATATCTAATTTTTGTCCGATTCAGTAAATTAGAAAGTGGGTTTAAAGCTGGATAGAACCACAATGGACTTAGAGAGTTGCCTTGGAAAATACCTCAGTTTATTTTGATGACAATGATTAGTCTTTTTTGATTGTTAATAGAGAGGATGATTATAGTATACCAGTGCTCCATCAGATGTTGCAAGAATTTCAAAGTATTGGGTGTAGTTTACATATATTAAGAACTTTTATTAAGTTCTTTTATTGAGTGTGGGACACAGTCAAACGCCTTTTGGAAGTCAATATAACAACATGAAAGATTTCTGGTTTTCTGTCAGGCTTTATTTAGAATTATCGAATCTATTACAAAATTGTTCTTTACCCTTATGACATCTTTTCTTGTCTTCTGTACTTATTTATTATTATTACTAGTATTAGTTTTTTGTATTTGCACAGTTTGTGTTCTTTTGCACATTGGTTGTTGTTTGACCATCTTTGTATGTAGTTTTTCATTGATTCCATTGTATTTCTTTGCATCTGCTGTAAATGCCCACAAGAAAATAAATCTCAGGGTACTATATGGTTACATCTATATACTTTGGTAATAAATTTGAACTTTGATCTTTTAATCAGATTAACAATTTTTCAAATCGAAAAATATGAGAAAACAGACAAAATTGTGATATTTTTAAAAGCAAAAGACATGCTCTATTTTTAAGAAAATAAAAGGGAACTATAATATTATGAGGCAAGTTTATACTTTGTAGTGTAGTGCATAATATTCTATATAAAATGAATTATATTTCTTGGCAGGAGATTGGTCTAGAGTATTAAAACAAATAGAATGTAAGTCACAGATTTGGGCTTAAATAAAAATTGTAAAAAATATGGTGGAAAACAAAACTATTGGGCAATCATTCTTTCTTACAGTCCTTATTGATGCTCCAGCCACCACAGCCATCCAGCCACTCCATCACTTACCGCCTCTGTCACAACCACTAACCACTTCTTTGGTCCTCCATATTTCTGTTTGATTATTTTTCTGATTATACACATTCCTGATCACCTTGTTCCTGCTCTATATACCTCCTCTTGATCACTTCCCTCTTCCCCATTGACTTTATTTCTATGGTCTATCCTATATTCACTCTCTTACTGACTGTTTGCACTTACTTCCAAGTTGTAAATGGATACTGCTGCCCAGACTAAGAGCCAAAAACCAATAGCTTTTGCCAAGGGGCAGTGGAGTCACATCAATTAGAAATGTGCAGCTCATGGAAGTAAATAACTCCTGAATTTCAGTGTAAAGTGGGCCTAATTCTACTCAATCCATTGCAAGCATTATTCCATCCATTCAATTTGGCTAATTTTGGTGTAAAGAAAACCTAACATTTCCAGGGCCAGAAATTCACAAGCTGCTCTCATTTCCATGTAAGATGAAAGTGAATGTTACTACTTTTGTGCCCAAATCATGCAACTGTGATCGTTCTGTGCAATTTGCAAGGCTGCCAAAATTACTAAGTGTCAGAGTGTGACTTGGCAGCTTTGCTGGACTTGTCGGAGTTCTGAAGTGTTGGGTGCATTATTGACGTGTGACATTCATTTGGACAAGCAGCAGTAGAATTTGACTTTCATATACTGCTTTTGAAGCAATGACGAGAATCACAATTTTCAAAGTGTTCTATTTTCTAGCAGTTTTACTTGGAGAATCGTGTCCAGTTTTGGTCGCCTCATTATAAGAAGGATATAGAAGCTTTAAAGAGGGTGCATTGGAGATTTACCAGGACGCTGCCAGGATTAGAGAGCATGTTTTAAGAGGAAAGATTGAGTGAACTAGAGCTTTTCTCTTTGGAGCAAAGGAGAATGACAAGTGACTTGATAGAGATGTACAAGATGCACAGATAGTGGACAGTCGGAGGCTTTTCCCCAGGGTGGAAATGGCTATTACGAGGGGTCATAATTTTAAACTGATTGGGGGAAAGTCAGTGTAGGCTTTGTATGCAGAGAATGGTGGGTATGTGCAATGTACAATTAGGAGCATTTACAAGACTCTGAGATAAGCACATGGATGAAAGAAAAATGGAGGGAAAGCCTAGCATGATCCTGGTGTAAATTTAAAGGTTGACGCAACATCATGGGCGGAAGGGACTGTACTGCATTGTAATGTCCTAGGTTCTGCTCCTCAGCTACCATTGCTTCCTTCCCCAGTCAGCTGCACTGTATTTTGAGGACTGCCAAGGACTACGGGAATGCAGCCTAGCACTGGGAGCAAGTTCTAGATAAATGCATCTCCCCTTTCAGAAATGCGGTCTGCCATTACAGAGTACAGGTTAGCTTCACATAATGCTACTAGTCATTATATTAGTTCCTTCTTGGAGCATGCACTGGCTACGGTACTTTAGTCATGGAAATAAACAGGCAGCACCATTTGGCAGCAGCCTAAATCTACATCAATACCAATAGGTTAATAGAAATCCTGATCTCTCTGCCCATTTTCATGGTCTTATTGAACTTTTCCTCTTAAGTTCATTGTGATATTGATTAAAACCTTGTGGTTTTCACCTTTTAATTATTGTTTTAATGTCTTGAATAGAATTAAAGATTTAATGTGCTGTAGAATTTCTATTTTTAAGGATGTGGTGTTTTAGTTTGTAGTGAAATATTGGTCCAGGGCAAAGTCTAGGAGCAAGACAAGGAATGAAATAGCAATAATGATATAAACATATCCACATTTTCATTTATAATTGACTTTATAAAATGAAATGGCCTTCATTATAAAAGGATAATAATAATAATTTGCACTAATTTGATTTTATTTGGATATCCAAATTAGACGAAACTTGATGCTGAGTAATATCATGGTGATCATAAATATACTTTAATTGCATATACAAATTAAGTTAATTAAAAAGCAGCCGAAAACCTGATATAATTTTCATATATAGCATTATACTAAGAAGAAGGATTGACATAGTTGCAAACAAAATGAATGAAACCAGGATATGAAGACACTGGAGACTGGTTTAAAGCTTTTCCAGTTATTAATGGGCAAAGATATGACAAGGATATTGTCAGTTCAGTTCACATTTTCTGAGCACTTCCATTTCATGTGCATGGCCTTAAGGATAGTAAGGAAAGAGACTACATAAATGTCAAGAAGCCTTGGTTTATCTTCAATTAATTTTGTACGCTATTTCAACCGCGTGGATGCTCTGCGTGTAAAATGACAGTTACTTTATGTCTCAGAGGTTACTAAACTCACTTTATAGTCAGGTCTTTCCTCCTGGCTGATAACAACTAAACACTGGACAACAAAGATTTTGCTTCCTCGATTTTTTTGGGTGTATGTTATGAATTTTGGACTGTTGATCACTAAAATCACCATGGAATTTCTCTATCATGCACACTTTTAAAAAATTGCCTATATCTGTTATTTCAGTTCATAATGGAAGTCAGAATAACTGATGCCAAGACTAAGGAAGGTATTTTTGTTGGTCTAGAAATCAAACAGGGCATGATTGATAGGCAATTTGAAGAAGTTCTAGTGGGACCAGAGAAAACTGCATGGAAGGCATTCGAGGATGTTGTTGAAAGCTTTCCTGGCAACTGCAGAACTCCAAGCTATGTGCAGCTGGTTGACAGCATGTTTCAGGCATACAAAACCACGAAGTACAACACGTCACTGAAGATTCATTTTCCGTATTCCCATTTAGACTTCTTACCTGCAAATCTTGGTGCTGTCGGTGACAAGCATGGTGAAAGATTTCACCAGGACATTGTGGAAATGGAGAAATTGTATCAGGGCTACTGGAATCCATTAATGTTAGCTGATTATTCTTGTAAGCAAGAAACCTCAGACACTGAATACAAATGAAAATCATCATGAAAACATTCTTAGCTTAGTTGAACTATTGCAAAGCATCAGCACCATCATGCACTTAAATGCATTATATTCCATAAAAGTTAATTTTTTGCTTCTCCAAATTCCTGCATGATGCAAGTAACCTAAAATTATATTTGTGTCTGGCTTCAAGTGGTCTATCATAAACAAAACAATTTCAGAGGAAAAAACACTTCTGAAAAAAATTGTCATCCAGTGATATTAACCATATTTCACAAATGGCTATTTATGTCCAACGTATAACTTGCGTTTCCTTTATCCTAAAACTATTCAAGTACCACTTAGAGCTGTACACTTGCATGATTGAAAGGGCATGGGATTCATACAATGCAAACTTAACCTTATTTAAAGCATTGCTTTTTCAGCCAGTATCATGAAGTGATTCTTTTTCATTCTCTCATCCTCATTCACTATTCAGGAGCAGACTTACAAAATCTAGAATTTTAATAAAATACATTGTGCAGATACTTTTGGGATAAAGTTAGAATGCTTAAAAATAATTCATTATGCTTAGTTTTGAATGTAAGGCAGGAAATGAGCAGGTGGTATCTCTTATGTTTCAATGCCATATTTAAGTTTGCTGACGACAGCACAGTTGAAGGCCGAATCAAGGGTGGTGACAAAGCAGCATGTAAGAGGGATTGAGAATCTGGCTTGTGGTGCCATGACAGCCTCTCTCTCAATGTCTCATTATGGAGGTGGAAGCTGGGGATTTATGAGCCAGTCATCGACAGGGGATCAGAGGTGGAGAGGGAGAGCAACTTTGAATTCCTCGCCATTATCACTTTTGAGAAACTATCCTGGGTCCAGCATGTACATGCCATTACAAAGAAGGCATGGCAGTGCTTCTCTTAGACGTGTCATGTTCCAATGAGGGTAAGAATAGGATGAGTCGGCACGTGAATGGATGGCTGAGGAACTGGTGCCGGGGGCAGGGCTAGAGATTTATGAACCGTTGGGATCACTTCACAGGAATGAATGACCTATACAAAGGGGAAGGGTTACATCTGAACTGAAGGGGGTTCAATATCCTTGCAGGCAGGTTGGCTAGAGTTGTTTGGGTAGGTTTAAACTAATTTGGCAGAGGGATGGGAACCGGACTGGTAGTGCTGAAGATGAGATAGTTGGGTTACAGAGGCAATGTGTAGTGAGATTCCTAGCAAGCAGAGGCTGATGATAGGGCAAAATTGCAGTCAACAGGATGAGTTGCAATGTAAAAGGTGGACAAAATCAAAAAAGGGGGAATTCAGGACTCAATCTGTTATATTTAAATGGTTGCAGTATGCAGAATAAAGTCGTTGAACTTGTAGCACAGTTACAGATGTTGTAGGCATCGATAAATCATGCTGAAAGAAGATTATATCTGGGAACTTAATGTCCAAGGACATTAATGTCCAATGAATTTAATGTTCATTGTATTGAAAGGATAGGCAAAAAGACAGAGGGAGCGGCATGTCTTTTTTGGTAAAAAATGAAATTAAGTCATCAGACAGAGGTGACATACGGTTGGCAGGTGTTGAATCATAGTGGATAGAGCTAAGCAACTGCAAGGGTAAAATTATCTTTTATACAGACCCCCAAATTGTAGTAAGGATGTGGTCTACATATTACAACAGGAGATAGAAGATGCATGTCAAATGGGCAATGTTACAATAGTCAAGGGGATTTCAATATGCAAATAGACTTGGAAAATTAGGTTGGTATGGGATTCCAAGCGGGGGAATTTCTAGAATGCCTCAGGATTGCAGCACGTGGTTGAGCCCACTAGGGGATCAGTTATTCTGTTTTGGGTGTTGTGCAATGAATTGATCAGAGAGCATTCGGTAAAAGAACCCGTAAGGGCAAGTGATCACAAAGTGATCAACTTTTCCCAGAAATTTGAGTAGGAGAGGCTAAGGTCAGATGTATCAGCATTTCTGTGGAGTAAAGGGAATTACAGAGGCATGAGAGAGGAGTTCGCCAGAATTGATTGGAAAAGAACACTGGCAGGGATGATAGCAGAGTAGCAATGGCTGGAATTTCTGGAAGCAGCTCGGAAAGCACAGGATATACACATCCCAAAGAGGAAGAAGTGTTCTGAGAGCATGATGACACAACTATAGCTGTCACGAGAAGTCAAAGCAAACATACAATCCAAAGAGAAGGCGCATTACTGAGCAAAAATTAGTGGGAAGTTAGAGTATTGGGAGGCTTTTAAATACCAACAGAAAGCAACAAAAACAGTCATGAAGTAGGAAAAGATTGAATATAAAAATAATCTAGCTAATAATATTAAAGAGGATACCATAAGTTTCTTCAGATACATGGTGTAAAAGGCAGGTGAGAGTGACTGTTGAACCACCGAAAAAGGACGCTGGAGAGGTAGTAATGGGGGACAAGGAAATGGTGGATGAACTGAATAAATAATTTGTGTCAGTCTTCACCATGGAAGACACTAGTGGTATGATGGATGTTCCAGGTGTCAGGTGGCATGAAGTTTGTGTTACCATTACTAGGGAGAAGGTTCTTGGGAAACTGAAAGGTCTGATGGTAGATAAGTCACCTGGACCAGATGGTGTACACTCCAGAGTTCTGAAAGAGATGGTTGAAGTGATTGTGGAGGCTTTTTAATGAACTTTCAAGAATCACTAGATTCTGGAATGGTTTCAGAAGACTGGAAAATTGAAAATTTCACTGCACTCTTTGAAAAGGGAGAAAGGCAGAAGAAAAGAAATTATAGGCTAGTTAGTCTGACCTCAGTGTTTGGGAAGATTTTGGAGTCGATTATTAAGGATGAGGGTTGTCATATGAGGAAAGTTTGATGGCTCTACTCGGTACTCACTGGAATTTAGAAGGGTGAAGGGCAATCTCATTGAAACCTTACAAATATTGAAAGGCCTAGGTAGAGTAGACGTGGAAAGGTTGTTGCCCATGAAGAGGGAGTCTAGGACAAGAGTGCACAGCCTCAGGATAGAGGGGCGTCCACTGAAAACAGAGAAATTTATTCATCCAGAGGGTGGTGAAATTGTGGAATTTGTTACCACAGGCAGCTGTGGAGGCCAGGTTGTATTTAAGGCAGAGATTGATATGTTCTTGATTGGACATGGCAAAAAGGTTATGGGGAAAAGGCCGAGGAGTGGAGCTGAAGTGAAAAAAGGATCAGCTATGATTGAACAGCAGGGCAGATTTGATGGGCCAAATGGTGTAATTCTGCTGCTATGTCTTATGGTCTTATGATAATTTTTGATTATTGGCATTCTACTCAACCACAAATAAACACAAAGTCTTAGCAAGAAGTCAGAAACGGGATTTATCTGGTAACCCAAATATCCAATCTGAAACAAGCTGGCCTTGATGTATGTACTTGACAAAAGATGACATTCATCAACTTGTTGTTACCAGAAGTACTGAATATTGAATACATATTGGTTTGTATGTAACTCTGTAGCTTCAGGTAGGTATTTTCTGATTTTCATGGGGGGCATTGTGTTCAGAGCTGAGGCCGTCCTTCAAAAATATTGGTTATACTTAGACAAAAACAAGATTATTTGCTTTGTATTAACTACTTACTGTAATTTTTCCACCAGGTGAGATCCTGTCCTCATTAAAAATGTTTGGCTGCATTACCTCATAGGCAATAATGTTAATCTTAGTGCAGATAATTAGACACAAGAGGTCATTTGAACATGTGAAAGTTCAGTGCCTTCTTATGGCAAACTGAAACTGACCAAATAATAATGAATTAAGACCTATGAAACCATTTCTCAGAGTGCATTATACAGGACTCATATATTCATTTAAGAATACATTTCAAGTTATGGGAATATAAACGTGAACTGCTTTCATGCATATTTGAATTCCACTTCTCAGACCTGTCGACCTCCTACAATCTTCTAATTTCTGTCATAGTGAGTATGTTTTTCTTTTAAATTGAACACTGTTGTATGTGACCAGATATATCAACCAGGTTCTATTACACTGGTATATTTGGAGGCCATATGTGGCATTTTGATTGATTAGTAAAGCACATACATGCAAAGTGAAGTAATACCTAAGCTTGGAAAGAGACAGGTTTAATCGACCATCCCTTCAAAAAAAACCCTTCCACTTATATCTAGAGCAACATTAAGTGCACCAATGTGAGAAAACTGGTGAATAATTAAATTTACCATTGTGACCTATCCACTGGTGCTCACATACTTCTCACAGCTTTTAAAGTGGACGGAAAGGAAACCCAATTGGGTCCTTCAAGTTAAATGCAAATCAGCCTCCAATGATATCAATGGGGTGGACAGGGATAGGAGCAAAGTCTAGGCAGAGGATGGCCGAATGGTCAGGATTATTCTCACAGACCAGAGATGGATTAGAGGGTATGTGCTATATAACAGGAGGTTTGATAAACGTGTTGTTTTTTCTGGAGAGGCAGAGGCTGAGAAGAGATCTAATAGAGATTTATAAGATTAGGAGAGGCATAGACAGAGGCAGACAGTATATTTTTCCCAGTGTTAAAATATCTAATCCTAGAATCTGAATCATAGCAGACTGAATCAATGCCACCAGAGCTATAGACTTCACACTCAAAATGCTGGAGCAACTCAGCATGACAGTCGACGTTTCGAGCCCGAAATATCAATTGTTTACTCTTTTCCATAGATGCCTGAGCTGCTGAGTTCTTCCAGCATTACTTGGATTTGCAGTATCTGCATATTTCCTCGTCTTTGAGCTACAAGCCTGCCCAGGCCTCAAAAGGGATTTTAAACAGATACTTTGAAGTGTTGTAACCTTTTTGTAATATTCTGATCAGCATAAAGCCAGGTTAAATGGACAATTAATTAGACATTGTATGGACATTTCCTCTGTAATTTTCATCAACGTATAGCTGATTGAAAAATTTTGGTACATTATGGGCAGGTGCAACAGTGAGTAAAGGAAAAGAGAGGTTAGGAGCTTTAATTAAAGTGTGGATAAAACCAGAAAATTGTGGATTTAGTGCTAGCAATGTATGGGAAAGTCATGATTGGACATGGAGATTGGGTGGGTAGCAGTGAAGTCAAAGATAGAATGGAATGTGATCTAGTGCTAGGCTAAAGAAGGCTAAGAGCATGTGAGAAGCATAACTTTTTTTGGAGTACATGATATTTAATTCCACCAAGAGGATCACAACCTTATCACAGGGTTTGCACGAAAGTGCCTCAATGATCTGGAGAGCTATGGTGGCTAGAGTCAGGGCTTTTTGCTTTGACTCTTGGTAGGGTTTCCCATGCCAAAGCCAGACTAAGAGTGATCCACCACTCCTCCAGGTTTGAGGGTTCCATTCAGGGCTAAAAAATCATTATGAAAATCATTATAAATCATTATCATACAGACAGAGACCTTCATTGCTGCCCTAAATTCCAGTGGTGTAATAGACAGTATGATAATTAATTAAGAGAAATATTAAACTGATGTGTGGCATTATAGATAAAA
Organism: Hemitrygon akajei; assembly: GCF_048418815.1. Lineage (NCBI taxonomy): Eukaryota > Metazoa > Chordata > Chondrichthyes > Myliobatiformes > Dasyatidae > Hemitrygon > Hemitrygon akajei. The sequence goes on from NC_133133.1 coordinate 67,758,919, forward strand.
TTTGGTACTACTCTTTAAAAATACATTGATAATCAATGTAATCAATATTGGGTTAATAGAAAAGCAAAGTATTTGAGATGCTGGAAATCTGAAATAAAAATAGAAAAGGTTAAAAATGTCAGCAGGTCAGGCAGCATCTTTGGAGAGGAAACCGAACTTCATGTTCCAGGTTAATGACCTTTTATCAGAACCAGGAAAGATTAGACAAAAAGTATGTTTTAAGGGAAAGACACAATGAGGCAAAAGAAACATATCTTACAGGGTGGACACCAAGAAAGACAGACTAATACAAGTGGAGATGGAGCTGCCCGAGAGAGGATGAAAAACACTTATTAATTGCAGCTGCTCTGTCTGGACGAGATGTAACTGGAGGGAGATGAATGACGACAAAGGAATGAATAAATAAGGAAATGCTGGAATTTTGAGATACAATTACTTCAGTTGCAATGCAGTTACTGGAAATCTGAAATAACTGTCAATGGTGGAAATATATAACAGATCAAGCAGCATCTGTAAGAGAGGGAAAAAAATGGGTGAATTTCACAGTTCAATTATCTTTCATCAAATTCATTTATTATTCATTTTTTAGATATCAATATATTTGATCATTTCTAAGCAATAAGTACTGAATCTTGTAGTGTTCTTGACTGCTTAGCTACAAAATTTGCATATAGTACAAAGATATCTTCTTTTCTTTAGAGGCAGTCTCTCAGATGTACCGGTATTTATTTCATATTTGTTTACAAACTAAGGTGGGCTGAAATATCTAATTATGAGGTACTCTTGGATTTTGCATTGAAAACTGCTGAACAGAAATTTTCAGCAAATGATTAGTTGATTTGCTGAGCTGAGAATTAATATTCCTATTTATTTTTCAGTGTAAAGAAGTCATGTTTCCTGTTTAAATTTCTTGGCCATTAAAATGCTTGGAGCTTTTCCTTTTCAAAGGCAACATGAGAATATATTAGAGAGATGATGACCTCAAAATACTGTTTTTCTATTGGCTAGTTTTTTTAGGCATTGAAAAATATTTTTATGACTCTATTGTTTTACCAAACTATCACCAAGAGAGCAATTTAAGTAGCTTCTCTTCCTGAAAATCACCATTAAAATTGATGAAATGATAAAAATACAAAAATGTTTTATGTATTTCTTTGTCCAATTATATGGCATCATTGAATACAAAAGTTTCTTATAATGCATTTGTTTCAAAACATTGTAAAAATATCATTTTTAAAGTGCATATAAATAATGATTTAATGATGGTAAAATTGTAATAATCACATGCATGTCTTTATCTGATAGTTTTAAAAAAGATCAATAATAATTATTTCAATGTTTGAAGCAGGTTATACTTTTGAGTATCCTTCACATTGCTATTTATGTTGGTTTTTCCCTAAACCTGGGGAATATCAAAGATCTGAAACCTTGAATCAGGGAAAACTATGTAGAGGCTCTGTTAAATCGAAGTAAAATAAAAACCCAATCCACAGGAATCAGGACTCCACCCAGGATTAATTTTTAAAAGCAATTAAACCACCAGCAGAAATATACTAACCTACAGTCGATGAATATCAACATATAAGACTAAGGGCTTGTTGCTTCATTCGGTGTTAGAGCATTAATAGCAAATGTATGAAGCCATTTTGTTTTTGCTGTTTTGAACTTGAAATCATTTAAACTCTTAATCCTGCCAGACATCACTTTGAAGTTACAAACGTGACAATGAGACGTTTAATATGGTTGCAACACCAATTCAGAAAGAAAAAGAAAAATAAATTTCTCAGATCAAAATAGTCTTGGCCGAATTATTCTCAGCCAACAATATTGTTGGATGCCTTTGATGAAGGTTACATGGACCTCTTTCTATATATACGGCATGTATTCTGCTGTTTGGTAACTATTTCTAAGATACATTTAAGGAAAGGACCAAATTTAATAATATAATGAACATTTCTTTAGCCTGGGAAAAATGCATACTCAGGACATCAGATACTTGTTTTGGGGGCTTTAATTCCTTATCTCTTTTAAATGTTTTAATGAAGAAAGATTGTATCAAAATAAAAACAACAAAATGAATTTTTAAAAATTCCTACTGTTACAATTTCAGCTTAATCTTGGTCCACAGACTTGTGTACCAGCTAGTTACGTATGCAGTATGACAATAAATAAAACAGCATATATAGAAAACCAATACAGTAGTGGCAAATCTGAAACAAATGCAAACAGTATTAGAATCATGGTTTTCTCTTAAAGGCACAAGCAGCTGTTTTAGCATTACCTAAGTGCACTTTAACAATAAAAAATAATATTCAACAGTTATCTGGTTACATTCTCCCCTGCATACAGGTATGCATCCTTGATTACTCGCTCACTGCAAAGGTACTTTTAACCTCTCTAACTGCTTCTCTGAAGAGAACTGAACTTAGAGTAACCATGATCTGTGACACTGCTGCCGCACCTATGGAGGTTACATCTAGGACTGACCTTGGTTCTTGATGTGGGTTAGAATGCTGCTTAGCGTTAACTTATTTACTCCTGTGGGGTACTGCAACAGGAGGACAACTAACATCTGACCCTGTATTAGCAGCCACAGGTACAATTGTCTCCATTCCATAAGTTCTTTCAGTTCCAGAAGATATGTTGTCAAGATGCTGTACACCCGGTTCTGATACAGCTCCTACTAATATCTCACTATTCTCAGAATCTGATTCATGTCCCAGGGGAGGCCTATTCTGAACTACAGGAGTTTGCAGTCTCCTTTGTGGAGCTGGGATGGGAAGGTTCTCACAGGGCCTGATGTTCCTCCTGTTTACCCTCTTGATAGGCCCTCCCTGCAAAGGATCCACAGTGTACTGTATGTGTCGTCTAGATAGATAGATAGATAGATAGATAGATACTTTATTCATCCCCATGGGGAAATTCAACTTTTTTTCCAATGTCCCATACACTTGTTGTAGCAAAACTAATTACATACAATACTTAACTCAGTAAAAAATATGATATGCATCTAAATCACTATCTCAAAAAGCATTAATAATAGCTTTTAAAAAGTTCTTAAGTCCTGGCGGTTGAATTGTAAAGCCTAATGGCATTGGGGAGTATTAACCTCGTCTATCTGTCAAGTAGTCCACTATCCAATCCACCATGTGAGAGTCTACTCCCATCTCCGTTAGTTTGTGCCTTAAGATCTTGGGCTGGATGGTGTTAAAGGCACTAGAGAAGTCAAGGAATGTAATCCTCACCACGCCATAGACAATTGATTTGAAAGCATCCTGGATCTCATTACGGGCTAATAGCCTCTTCTTGAGGTAAACCAGTGCATTTATGTCAATCTTAGGATAATTAATTTTATCTTCCTGTAAGGCAATCCGTTCTGCAGCATTCTGCTCAGAGTATTCTTTTGCTCTGGCATGAGCATCACTCAGTCGTTTCTGGCGTTTGGCTAACCAGTCACATTTCCTGTCCACAGACTGTTCTCACCCCAGCAGAGCATCCACTGGCATCAAGTGGGCATCAACACCGAACTGTAGGTAATAAGGGGAATATCCAGTAAGGCATCACATTATACGCTCTGGCCACCTGCGTTTCTTTTCTGGGGGCAACGTACGCAACAAATCGTGTGTCGTTCTGAGGGAATTCCTTGCACTGAGCATTGTCAGTAGGATAATAGGGTGTAGTATGGCTTTTCTTTAACCCTTACAGTTTGCTGAGCTTAGCTATGACCTCGCTTTCGAAGTTATTGCTTTGGTCAGAATGCAACCTCTCAGGAACACTGTACTTCATAAACTATTCCCCCAAGAGCACCTTTGCTGTGGTATCTTCCTTTTGATCCTCAAATGGAAATGCTTGGGCGAATTTTGTGATAGTCTCACGCCCATCAGTTGCTGGCTCAACGTAGTGAAATCTACAACAGCAACTTTGAGCAGCCTAGAAGCAAGAAATGATTTCATGGGTAGATGGATCTTACAGTGCAGCACCTTAGTTAAAACACAACGCAGGCAATTTTTGATCCACTGTGCCACATCCTTACGCATGCCCACCCAAAAACACCTGCTTCTCAACAAGTGGATAGTATGGTGTATGCCTCGATGGCCCATAGTGTCATACATATACCCTAACACTTTAATCCTCAAGCTGGTGTAGGTAGCAGAAGCTGATAACAGTCCCTGTGCTTCTCATTCTCATCTACACGATGCAGTAACCCATAAGCTCCCTGATACTGCCCCAATGCTTTAACAGAGACAAAACCGGTTCAGGCAGAGGTCTATGTTCCTTGCCATTCAGCTTTCTTTTTTTATTCCATTAGTTTCTGAAGGCACTTAACACAAGGTATTGCTGCTGAAAAGTCTGCAAATCTCCATCAGAATAACCCGGGACGAATGGTGTGTTTCCTTGCATCAGACTGCTTACGTCACTAGTACCGTCTTCAAGAGCTCGATTTTGCTTAACCTTACAGCCCTTAAGACCAGCTGTATCCAGTGCTGGGTCAAGAGTAGTGCCGTGATTGATCAGACAACAGATCGCCACAGACCCATCAAACTCAGCATCCTCCGAGACAGGCTCAGGCTCCCCTGCAAACGGCTGCCTAGAGAGTGCATCAGCCATGGTATTGCTCTGACCTGGACAATACTGAGCATCAAAGTCAAACACTGACAGCTGTGAGATCCATCTCTACTCAATTGCTCACAACTTGGCAGTTTTCAAGTGGGATAACGGATTATTGTCAGTAATTATAGTGAATTTGGAACCTGATAAGTAACCACGAAGCTTCCCTACTACAGCTCACTAAAGTGCAAGCAGCTCTAATTTCATGCTGCTATAATTCCTGTCATTCTTTTCAGCATTTCTCAATCGTCGGCCTGCATATGCAATAAACCTCTTTGTCTCTCCCTGTTGCTGGTATAAAACAGCTCCTAGTCCATGACTACTTGCATCAGCCTCCACTATGAAAGACTGTGTGAAATTGGCAAAGCAGAGAATGGATGAACTGGTCAGTTTCTCTTAGAGCAAGTCAAAGGTGGTTTAGCATTCTTCTATCCAAGACTGTTTTAACAATTGGTTTGTTTTACTAAGACTTCCTGCATTAAGACACAAGTTCACCACAACATGCAGTGGACCTGCAATCTTTGAAAATCCCTGAATGAACCATCTACAGAAGCTGAGGATCGGAAGTCTTTGACTGTTGATGGTACTGACAATTGTTGAACAGCCAAGACCTTTTCGGGATCTGTGCTATCCCCTTATGTCTTCACTCTCACGTTGTTTGTAACCACAGAAGCTGTATATCAACTGGGATGCACTACGATTGTCTCTAAGTGCTTCCCTGAGATAGGTGAACAAGTCATCAGCCTGGTCTTCCTCAGCATCACTGTGCATAGGTGCTTTTTCTAGGGCTGCACCCCTGAGTAGTGACATAACAAAACCATACTGATCCTGGTCAGACTGATTTCTAGCACGAAGCACCCATTTGACTTCTTCAATAAAGTCATCAACAGACCTCCCATCTTTTTCAATGTCCCCATAAATGGAGCAATGTGTCTTTCCCTTGGAACAAATACAAATACAAAGGACCTTTTGCTTAATTTATGTATAGTTGCCATGGCTTCCTCATGCCGACTGTGCAACTCTCTATTTTGTTCATTCAAATCAGGTTCAGTTTGCCCATCCTCTGAATGCAGCATTATGAAAACTCAATTCTGTAAAGTCTTTACAACAAGCCTGCTGATGTCTCCTGCAGAAAATACGATAACTTCAAGGCCTCAGTTGCTTTGGACTACTATTACATGTCTTGGCATCAATCCTGGATGTTCCAACCCAGTCTCAAGGCTCTACCATGGTGTCCATGCCACAATAGGCTCTCCTTCTGTTCCACAGGAATGGCTGTCCTATTCTTCACCACTACCGTATAATGTATATTGTACTGCATGCAAAAATCAAAAACCCTTTAAAGTAGTTTGGAATTACCCCACTCCGGGTACCAAATTTTATAGCCTGGGAAAAAATACACTCAGGACAACAAATAGTTTTTCGGGTCTTCAATTCCTTCATCTGTTTTAGCTGTTCTAATCCAGAAAGAAGGTTATGAAAATAAAAACAACATAACGAATTTAAAAAACAGTTCCTGCTGTTACGATTTCAGTCCACACACTTATGTATCAAGTAGTTACGTATGCAGTATGAAAATAAATTAAACAAAATATACAAAACCAATATGGTAGTGGCAAACCTAAAGAAATGATACAAACAACATTAGAATCCCACCAACCCTGTACCTCATACACTACATCAAAAATATGAATAAATACATCTCATCTTAACTAAGTGGTATACTTTCTTTGGCACACACATGCTTAACTTCCAAACACGTGTAGGCTAGACTCCAAAACAAATTCTCCTTGCTTACACTACATGAACAGAGATTAATACATTCACCTTACTCCATTACATTTATATTCAGTCATGAAACAACAAAGTAAGATGAAAATAAACCTTCACAAAAACTTTTATATTATATTGCCTTGTAGTTAACATACTAGAAAGACTAACCTACTAGGCCAAGTCAAGTCAAGTCAACTTTTATTGACATTTCGACCATAACTGCTGGTACAGTGCATAGTAAAAATGAGACAACGTTTTTCAGGACCATGGTTTACATGACACAGTACAAAAAACTAGACTGAACTACGTAATAGCAAAAAGCACAGAGAAAGCTATACTAGACTACAGACCTACACTAGACTGCATAAAGTGCACAAAAACAGTACTGGCATTACAATAAATAATAAACAGGACAGTAGGGCAAGTCATCAGTCTAGGCTTCGGGTATTGAGGAGTCTGATTGCTTGGGGGAAGAAACTGTTATATAGTCTGGTAGTAAGAGCCCGAATGCTTTGGAGCCTTTTCCCAGACGGCAGGAGGGAGAAGAAATTGTATGAGGGGTGCAGGGGTCCTTCATAATGCTGTTTCCTTTGCGGATGCAGCGTGTAGTGTAAATGTCCGTGATGGCGGGAAGAGAGACCCCGATGATCTTCTCAGCTGACCTCACTATCCGCTGCAGGGACTTGCGATCCGAGATGGTGCAATTTCCAAACCAGGCAGTGATGCAGTTGCTCAGGACGCTCTCAATACAACCCCTGTAGAATGTGATGAGGATGGGGGGGTGGGAGATGGACTTTCCTCAGCCTTCGCAAAAAGTAGAGACGCTGCTGGGCTTTCTTTGCGATGGAGCTGGTGTTGAGGGACCAGGTGAGATTCTCTGTCAGGTGAACACCAAGAAATTTGGTGCTCTTTACGATCTCTACCGAGGAGCCGTCGATGTTCAGCAGGGAGTGGTCGCTCCGTGCCCTCCTGAAGGCAACAACCATCTCTTTTGTTTTGTTCACATTAAGAGACAGGTTGTCGGCCAATAAGGAACTTTGCACGACCACGCCTGTCATGCATTGAAATGGTAAGGTCATTTAACGTGGTTTGACACTTGTGAAGTACAGTGATTATATCATCAGTCAGGGACCGAACAATGTGCAATGTGAGGGAGCAGGGAAGTGAGAATGGGAAATAAAGGCATGTTCAGAGAATGAAGCATCATGTCTTGATATATACACTATCTAATTAAGTACTAAAGTAGGTTGCAAATACACAAGAGTGTCGACAAGGATATGGATTTTGAAAGTAAGTTTAGCGTTAGTTGATGGGAATGGAGAAATCTGGGACCCAACATTTTCAAAGTTTTATGGATCCAGCTATGCTAGGTCAAAGATGGACACAGTGGCTCAAATTATTTGAACTTTACGCCGATGGTAAGCGACTGATAGTGGACAATAATGCAACAGACAATTGGAAACAAAGAAGGAGAGCACTACCTTTGCACCTTGCAGGACCAGATGTGCAGGGATATATTCTCAACACTACCAGACACGGGAGAAGTCACAGACTACACAGCAACAGTGGATGCGCTGAATGCTTACTTCGTCCCACAAGTCAACACTACATTTTCATCAGCTTATCCAAAATCAAAAATGAGATGGCCTAACAGTTCTCTACTCACCTTCAGCAGGCAGCAAAGGACTGTGAATTTTGTATCGACACAGACAACCAAATCAGGGATGCCATAGTGGTAAAATGTAACTCAGTCTATGTGCAGAGAAAACTACTGGACAATATGCATAATCTTACTTACTCACACACTGGGAATAGTGGCACAATGTGAAAAAGTAGAGGAACAGTTGTCAGCCATGTCTGTCCAAATGAGCCAGCCAGAGACCGTGTGCTGAGTTTCACATCGTGAGGACACAACACATGGCAAAAAGGCAGAGGGGAAAAGAAAGTTTACTAATATAAATGAAAGGAAATGCTACAAGTGTGGAAACACAGATCACCTGGTTGGAGCCCCAAAATGGACAAACGTGCAGAAAATGCATTGGAAAGGACCAATTTGCAAAAATGTTCCCAACAAAAGGATTAAATATACAAAAAGTGAACAATGTTGAGGATGAACAGAAGGAATTTGCATTTGTTGTTAATGAGACAGAGTGTTCTGAAAAAATTACTTTTTGTGTAGGGAGTGTAAATCTATGCACATTAGTAGATTCAAGAGCCAGACGTGATATACTGGGTGGAACTGTGTGGGAAAAGCTTTATCGGAGAAGATAAAGTACCATTCCATATATTCCTAAGCAAAAGAGAAAGCTGTACATGTATTCATCCAGCACATCACTGGAGGCTGAAAGGATGTTTGAATGTGAAGTAAATATTGGAAGCAGAACAGACCAGGCAGAGTTCATTGTGATAAAAGGCCTTGGTGAACCACTCCGAGGTGGAGAAACAGATACAAAATTGGGTGTGTTACAGGTTAGAGAAAATGTGTCGGTAGTGACAGATTAAGCTGCATTACCCAATATGTTTGAAGGGGTAGGAAAACTGAACACTAAGCAGATCAGTCTGTGCATTGATCTGAAGGTAAAGCCTGTCGCCCAGCCACTCAGAGGTACATCTTACAATTGTACGGAGGCCATTGAGAAAAAAACTGAACAGCTCATGAAAATGGACATTACTGAGAAAGTTGAAGGCCCATCTCCTTGGGTTAGCCCAGAAGTAATTTTACCAGAACTTGACAAGGACATTAGAATGGGCCCAGACATGAGAAGGACGAATGAAGCATTTGTGAGAGAGAAATATCCCATTCCAACTGTAGCTGAGATACTACAGGGTATGAACGGAGCTGTGGTGTTTAACAAACTAGACTTGAAATCGGGCTATCATCAGCTAGAACTAACTCCAGAATCTAGAGAGTTAACCACATTTGCTGTGAATAATGTGGTGAATAGGTACAAGAGACTGATAGTTGGTGTGTCATCAGCTAGTGAGCAGTACCAGCATGAGATAGCAAATACTTTCACTGGAACTGAAGAAGCTGAGAATATCTCAGATGATGTGATTGTACAAGTGCCTAACCAAAAACAGCATGATGAGAGACGGCATGCTGTCTTAAAGAGACTCACAGTGTGGACTGACACTGAACCCAGAGAAATGTCAGTTCAACATGTACAGACTAGTTTTCATGGGAATTCTTTTGTCACAGTGATGCACCATCAATAACTCTCTCTGAGACGTGAAGGCGAGATATCGGCTTTTATTGACTGGAAGAAAGAACAAGCAGTAGTTGACCACCATGCTACATCCTGGAGACTGAGGGCCGGGCTCAGGCCTCAATCGCCTTTATACCGGGGTCTGTGGGAGGAGCCACAGGAGCAGTCAGCGGGGGGGCGTGTCCAGACAGGTATATGTAGTTCACCACATTCACCCCCCCTTTGTTTTAAAAGAGAGTCCCCATGGGGCTAAGTTTCTTACAAGTATATTTACAGGTTAAGTCTATCAGGTGGTCGAATCTGTCGCTGCGATCTACGTAGCACCGGCTGTGATTGCACAGCTGCCGGTGGTGATTGCACCGGAGACGGTGGTTGTGCTGGTTCCGGCCTAACCGGAGGTGTCAGCCCACTAGGCGTCAGTGATCCCTCATGCGTGTGCGAGGCACCTGGTATATGCGCGTACGAGACGTCCGGTATAGAAGTGTCGTGAGGAGTCTGTGTAGGGCTCGGTGTGCGGGTGTCACCTCGGGTACAGGGTTCATAGTTACCGTGGAGTGTTCGGGGTAGTGGTCTGCTGCTCCTGCAGGCACCAGGTCGCGGACGGAGACCGTGTCCTCCCGTCCATCAGGTAAGACCACGTAAGCATACTGGGGGTTCGCATGTAAAAGGTGAACCCTCTCGACCAGTGGGGAGTATTTATTGCTCCTCACATGTTTCCAGAGCAGCACTGGCCCTGGGGACGTCAGCCAAGCTGGTAGGGTGGTCCCAGTGGCAGACTTCCTGGGAAAAGAGAACAGGCGCTCGTGAGGGATGGCATTGGTGGACGTACATAACAGGGAGCGGATAGAGTGGAGTGCCTCGGGGAGGACCTCCTGCCAGCGAGAGACCGGCAACCCTTTTGACTTAAGGGCTAAAAGTGTGGCCTTCCACACTGTGGCATTCTCCCTCTCCACCTGTCCATTTCCCCGGGGATTATAACTCGTGGTCCGACTAGTAGTAATGCCCCTAGCCAGCAGTTACTGGCGCAGCTCGTCACTCATAAAGGAGGACCCTCTATCACTGTGGATATAGCAGGGATATCCGAACAAAGTGAAGAGCTGGCGCAGGGTTTTTATGACGGACGTGGTAGTGGTGTTAGGGCAGGGGATGGCAAAGGGGAACTGCGAGTACTCGTCGATAATATTGAGAAAGTAGACATTGCGGTCGGTGGAGGGAAGGAGGCCCTTAAAGTCAACACTCAGTCGCTCAAAGGGGCGGGTGGCCTTGATAAGTTGCGCCTTTTCAGGACGGTAGAAGTGCGGTTTGCACTCAGCGCAGACTTGGCAGTCCCTGGTCATCGTCCTGATGTCCTCAAGGGAGTACGGCAGGTTCCGGGCTTTCACGAAATGGTAAAATCGGGTGACCCTCGGGTGGCAAAGATGTGCATGGAGGGCGTATAGCTGGTCGAGCTGTGCACTGGCACACGCTCCCCGGGATAGGGCATCAAGGCTGTTTGTTCTTTCTTCCAGTCAATAAAATTGATGCGCTATCAATAACTCTCTCTGAGACGTGAAGGCGAGATATCGGCTTTTATTGACTGGAAGAAAGAACTAGCAGTGGTTGACCACCATGCTACATTCTGGAGAATGAGGGCCGGGCTCAGGCCTCAATCGCCTTTATACCGGGGTCTGTGGGAGGAGCCAGAGGAGCAGTCAGCAGGGGGCTTGTCCAGACAGGTATATGTAGCTCACCACACACAGAAAGGCATCCAAACAACTGAAGAGAGATTGTGAGCAGTAACAGAGGTTCATGGACCACACAATGCCACAGAAGTGAGGAGGTTCCTCGGTCTTGTTGGCTACAGCAGCAGATTCTTAACACAGTTTGCAACTTTGTCAGAACCACAGAGGTAATTAACCAGGAAGGACACCCAGTTCAAGTTCAGAGAAGAACAGAGACAAGCATTCAAAGCCCTAAAAGAGGAGCTTGCAAGAGCAGGTACATTGGCTTATTTTGATAAAGAAGCACCAACTAAAGTAATAGCAGTTGCCAGCCCAGTCAGACTGGGGGCAGTACTCATACAAAAACAAAACGAAGAGGCGATACCTGTCTGCAATGTGAGCCATAGTCTCACAGACTGTGAACAAAAATACTTACAGAGTGAGAAGCATTAGATGATAGATAGATAAATAGATACTTTATTCATACCCATGGGGAAATTCAACTTTTTTTCCAATGTCCCATACACTTGTTGTAGCAAAACTAATTACATACAATACTTAACTCAGTAAAAAATATGATATGCATCTAAATCACTATCTCAAAAAGCATTAATAATAGCTTTTAAAAAGTTCTTAAGTCCTGGCGGTTGAATTGTAAAGCCTAATGGCATTGGGGAGTATTGACCTCTTCATCCTGTCTGAGGAGCATTGCATCGATAGTAACCTGTCGCTGAAACTGCTTCTCTGTCTCTGGATGGTGCTATGTAGAGGATGTTCAGAGTTTTCCATAATTGACCGTAGCCTACTCAGCGCCCTTCGCTCAGCTACCGATGTTAAACTCTCCAGTACTTTGCCCACGACAGAGCCCGCCTTCCTTACCAGCTTATTAAGACGTGAGGCGTCCCTCTTCTTAATGCTTCCTCCCCAACACGCCACCACAAAGAAGAGGGCGCTCTCCACAACTGACCTATAGAACATCTTCAGCATCTCACTACAGACATTGAATGACGCCAACCTTCTAAGGAAGTACAGTCGACTCTGTGCCTTCCTGCACAAGGCATCTGTGTTAACACTAGTATGGGTTTGAGAAAGACTTTATCCTTATTGGTATGGGAGAAAATTTGACCTGATCACAGATCACAAACCTTTGGAGATGATTTATAGCCCAAGATCTAAACCAAGTGTACACATAGAGTGACGGGTCTTGAGATTGCAACCATGTGACTAGAGAGTCATACACATGCCAGGAAAACAGAATATTGCAGACCCACAGTTGAGGCTTCTGGGAGAGACTGCTCGAAACAGAGGCACAAGAAGGATTCAGAGAACCATGTCAGCTTCATAGCTGTGAGTGCTACATCTAAAGCCCTGACAACACAGGAGGTGGGGAGAGCATCAGCCACAGTTCCTGAGCTGCAGGAGGTGCATAAAGCCATCATGAATAGACATTTTGAAAACTGTAAGACATATGCACCCATTGCAAATGAGCAGTGTGTAGTGAGTAATCTTATCCTCAGAAGGACACAGATGGTGCTACCTAAAACCTTGCACACACAGGCACTTGCCCTAGCTCATGAAGGATACTTGGGAACAGTTGGTAGAAACTACCGTCTCAGAGCCAATATTTGGTGGCCTGGTATGGATAAAGCAGTGGATAAACACTGCAAAAATTGTCACAACTATCAAACAGTATCCAAACCTGACCCTCCAGAACCACTAAAACTGACACCATTAGCCAATGGTCTTTGGCAGAAGGCAGCTGTTGAATTACCAAAAAACCATTCCATTCTAGTAGTTGTTGATTACTACAGCCAATTTTATAATATGACGTTTTGACCTCTACAACTGCAGAGAGAGTTATTGACAGTCTGGAGAACATTTTCAGTGAACATTTATTGCCCGTATTTATCAAATCAGGTAATGTATCACTATTCTGGTTTGAACAGTTCAAGGAATATTGTGAGAGTAATGGAATCAAACACCTGACAACAAGGCCAAAGTGGACTCAGGCAAATGGTGAAGTGAAGCGCCAAAATGCATCATTGATGAAAAGGTTTAGGATTGCTTAAGCAGAAGGACTTGACTGGAAATGTGAAATAAGGAAGTACATATCTGTGTACAGATGTGTGGAACATGTTGCTACAGGGAAAAGTCCTGCCAAACTTCTCTACAACTGTAAAATGAGGTGGAAGTTACCAGACATAAAGGAGGTACACACAGCAAAACTAAAAGTACGAGATTGGAACGAAAGAGAGGTCGCCTTGTGGCGCTCATGGCGTGAGATTCAATTTGGCTTCGCTCCATTCCCTTTACTTCTATTACCTGTAGCCACCCTTATTTACTTTCTTTTATACCTACACTAAAAGGCTTATATTACAGACATAATTCTGGATTTTGACTTTAAATCGCTGGAAATTAATGCCAGATCACGAGAAGCTAAAAACGGGAAAGATTCGGATCCTAATGGGAAAAAAGATGGTGATCCAAAACCATCTAAGCAACCTCCTTTCAATTTTGAAACAACGTGGAAACTTCTAGATGATAAACTTACTCAAAAATTTGCCGTGTTCGAAGGAGTTTTGAAGACGCTTGAGGATAATTTTAGATTGCTTAGACGTGAATTTGAGCTACAGCAAGCAACGATTTCAGAACTTGACGAAGGAGCCCAGCAGAGAGACCGAAGGATTATAACTCTGGAACAAAATTTAGCTTCGATGTCTCAACAGCTGGATCATTATAAATTCAAAGTTACCGATGTTCAAAAGCAATCTCGAAGACAGAATCTACAGATAATCAGTCTCCCTGAAGATGTTGAGGAGGGTGATCCTATCAAGTTCTTTTCTCAATTTTTATTCGATGTGTTTGGCACAGAAGTTCTGAATGCCCCTCCATTAATCGACCGTGTTCATAGCACACCACGTCCAAAATCTTCTAAATCAAGTCCATTTATTGTTCCTCTCCATTTTGTTCATATTAAGGATCGTTTGATACGCTTTGCTCAGTGAAAAGGCATGTTCGAATTTAAAGGTTTCAAATTCCGCTTCATTGAAGATTTCAGCCCCGAGGTTCTGAAGGAACAAATGGCATTTAAGCCACTGATGTCGGAATTCTTTCGAATGAGTCTCAGACCATTCCTGCTGTTTCCTGCCCGATTGAGAATTGTCCTCTCTGATAATTCCCATTGTCTCTTTAAGTCATTAAATGAAGCTCAAAAATTTTTTGACCAACAAACTTCCTCAGCTACAGCCTAATTAAGGTTCTGCTTTCTTTTTTGGCTTTTACTTAAATTTTTAAGCTATTTACCAGCTTACTGATCTGGTCAGTTAGAATGCGAGGTTTCTCTTTTTTGGTTTGTACTGTAGATATTTTTAGTATTTCTAGATTAACTTTTCTGTTCCCTTTTGGGATTCTGCTTTTTTTTATTTTTTGAAACTATTTAGTAGATGTTTTGGTGTTCGATTTCTTTTTTTTTTGAACAGTGATGCATTTGCTCTCTCTTTTTTTACATTTTAAGATGTTGTCCTGCTTTCTTCTTCCCATAAGACCTGATTTTCTTGCTGCGTCATTTTCAATTGTTTATGTGTGAAAATAACCAACAACTTGAATTGGTTTCCGTTTTCTCCTTTTTCTGAAGTATTAGTATTTTAGTATTCTGTTTTATGATTTAACATTTTTTTAAAAATCGCAGTAGTTTCTTGTTTTCTTTTTTGATAATTTTCTTCATATATTTTTTGGATTATGGGTTGCTTTCCTTTAAAACCTTTTATGTTTTGGGCTGCCATCAGGAGAGATGGGGATAGATTTAGCTCTAGCTTATCTCTTGTCCAATCTCTAGCTATGTCTGTGTCTTTGTGGGTGGGGGGAGGAGATATTTCTTTTTTTAGATTAGATTTTTTCACCTTGGCTATTTTAAAACTACTAAAATGTCCGATATGTAGTAACTTCCAGTCCTTCCTTGAAACTTTCTTCCTCTTCCGGGTTCATGGGTTTGTATTCTGGTTAACCCTTTACATACCATATTACTGGTTTTACTATGATGGATAAGGTTATTAATTTTGTTTCATGGAATACAAACGGTTTAAACCATCTGATTAAACGGAAAAAAATTTCAAAGTATTCCATAGAATGAATACCCATATTATCTTTGCACAAGAAACTCATGTGAGGAAAAAGGATAATCAGCATTTTTTTAGGATTTGGAAGGATTAACAATACCATTCGAATTCTCAGGCTAAAATGCAAGGTTTTTATATTTTTATAGATTCTTCAATTTCATTTGTTCATTACAAAACAATTTTGGATCCGAATGGTAGATTTTTGTTAATTACTGGCCTACTCTGTAACAAAAAAGTTGTTATGGTTAATGTTTATGCTCCAAACATAAACTATCTTGACTATCTTGAATTTTTTAAACACTTATTTACATCCCTTCCCAATTTAAATGACTATATGTTGACAATGGGTGGAGACTTTAATTGCTGTTTAAATTCTTCGATGGATAGATCTAAGTTTAATCAGGCACTTCCAAATAAATCGGCTACCTTTATTAATTCCCTTATGCTTGATTTTGGTATTTCAGAAATTTGGAGGTTTTTACATCCAAAGGATAAAGAGGTTTTGGTTTACCAATGATTGATCTGCCTCTTCAGCTCAACGGATGATTGCATTTGCTACTTTAATGGCTAGAAAATCTATTTTATTGAATTGGAAAGAGATGAATCCTCCACCTACATCTCAATGGTTTTCTCAAACCATATCTTGTTTAAACTTAGAAAAAATTAGAAGTGGTACCTTTGATCCCTGGGTTAAATTTGAAGAAAATTGGAGGCCATTTATTCAATACTTTCATAGAATGTAATTTGACCTTTTCCGATTCCTTTATATTATATTATAGTGGTGTGCTACACACAGCGCTGAAATAATGACACGCAGTCAGTGAGTTGCAGTTGCCAAAGAGATTTACTCAAGCTTGGCAGCCTCACTTTAAAGCCTTCCTGTTCCCATCCTCTCCAGGCAGGAATGCTGTTGGGGACGCGTATTCGCAGTCCCGTCCCGCGTGTGGGATTTTCCCCTTGCTGGTGAAGCAGGCTTGGCGCCCTCTTTGGGACCGGCCTCAATGCCAGCGCACGCCGCTTTGTGAGCCGGTTCGAGTGCGCTGGGAAGTGGGTTGACACATAACCCCCCCCCCAAGAACCGGCGATACACCCCCCAATGTCCTCAGTCTGGGTCGGACTCTGTTTGGGAGGTCTGCCTCTGCGCCGTGGTGCCTGAATCTCGACTGGCTGCACCAAGTCCACATGGACCGGTTTGAGTCGGTCCACCGTGAAAACCTCCTCTTTCCCCCCAATGTCTTGCACGAATATGGACCTGTTGTTTCTGATCACCGTAAACGGCCCCTCGTAGGGCCGCTGTAGCGGTGCCCGATGTCCGCCCCGTCGTACAAAAACAAACTGTGCTGCAGGCCTTTGGGTACGCAGGTCAGGTTCTGCCCATGCTGTGAAGTGGGTATGGGGGTCAGGTTACCGAGCCTCTCGCGTAGTCTGCCCAGGACTGCTGCGGGTTCTTCCTCTTGCCCCCTTGGGGCTGGTATGAACTCTCCTGGGATGACCAGGGGTGCGCCGTACACCAACTCGGCCAACGAGGTGTGCAGATCTTCCTTGGGCGCCGTGCGGATTTCGAGCAGGACCCAGGGAACCTCGTCCACTCAGTTAGGTCCTCTCAGGTGGGCCATGAGAGCCGACTTCAGGTGATGGTGGAAATGCTCCACTAGTCCGTTCGACTGTGGGTGGTAGGCAGTTATGTGGTGCAGCTGTGTCCCCAAAAGGCTGGCCATAGCTGACCACAGGCTGGAGGTGAACTGGGCGCCTCTGTCGGAGGTAATGTGGGCGGGATACCCAGGTGGCGATCAGTGCCCGGGCGCAAGATTCGGAGGTGGTGTCGGTGAGCGGGACCGCCTCTGGCCATCTGGTGAACTGGTCCACGATAGTCAGGAGGTGCCGCGCTCCTCGCGACACTGGCAGGGGGCCCACGATATCCACATGAATGTGGTCGAAACGCCAGTGGGTGGGGCGGAACTGCTGCGGCAGAGCTTTGGTGTGCCGCTGCACCTTGGCCGTCTGGCAGTGCATGCACATTCTGGCCCATTCATTGACTTGCTTGCGCGGTCCGTGCCAAACGAACCTGTTGGAGACCATCCGGACGGTTGTCCTGATGGAGTGTGCGCTAAGTTATGAATGGAGTCGAAAACGCGTCGCCGCCAGGTTGCCGGGACAACGGGGCGGGGTTGGCCGGTGGTGATGTCACAGAGTAGGGTCCTCTCACCTGGGCCTACGGGGAGGTCCTGGAGCTGCAAACCGGAGACTGCAGATCTGTAACTAGGGATCTCCTCGTCTGCCTGCTGCGCCTCTGCCAGCGCTTCATAGTCTACCCCCTGGGACAGGGCTTGGAAGGTAGGTCTGGAGTGAGTGTCCGCCACAACATTGTCCTTTCCTAAGACATGCCGGACATCTGCCGTGTACTTGGAGATGTAGGACAGATGTCACTGCTTATGGGACGACCAGGGGTCGGTCACCTTCGTGAACGTAAAGGTAAGTGGCTTGTGGTCCGTGAACGCGGTGAAGGGCCTAACTTCTAAGAAGTACCTGAAATGCCAGATTGCCAGGTATAGCACCAACAGTTCCCGGTTGAAAGTACTGTATTTGAGCTCGGGTGGTCATAGGTGTTTGCTGAAGAACGCCAGGGGTTGCTAGCGACCCTCGATGAGCTGTTCCAGCACTCCACTGACTGCCGTGTTGGATGCGTCCATTGTGAGGGCGGTAGGGATGCCCGTTCTAGGGTGCACTAGCATCGCGGTGTTTGCCAAGGCCTCTTTGGTTTTAACGAAAGTGGCTGCGGACTCATCATCCCAGGTAATGTCCTTGCCCTTACCTGACATCAGGGCAAACAGGGGGCGTATGATTCGGGCTGCTGAGGGGAGGAAGTGAATTCCTGAAGGCCTTTGATTGTGTTGGGTCGGGGGGAATGGCAGACCACGTCTACCTTGGCGGGCAGAGGGGTTGCCCCGTCTTTAGTAATCCTGTAGCCCAGGAAGTCGATGGTGTCGAGCCCGAACTGACATATGGCCGGGTTGATTGTCAGGCTGTATTCACTCAGTCGGGCGTAGAGTTGATGGAGGTGGGACAGATGCTCCTGACGACTGCTGCTGGCTATGAGGATGTCATCCAAATAGATGAAAGCGAAGTCCAGGTCGCGTTTCACCGTGTCATTAACCACTGAAACGTCTGTGCGGCATTCTTTAGGCCGAACGGCATGCGGAGGAACTCGAAAAGGCCGAACGGGGTGATGAGAGCCGTTTTGGGGACATCGTCCGGATGCATCGGGATTTGATGGTATCCCCGGACGAGGTCCACCTTGGAGAAGATCCGTGCACCGTGCAGGTTTGCTGCAAAGTCCTGAATGTGCGGCACAGGGTAGCGGTCCGGTGTTGTAGCCTCGTTCAGTCTGCGGTAGTCGCCGCATGGTCTCCAGCCCCCTGTCGCTTTGGGCACCATGTGCAGGGGGGAGGCCCATGGGCTGTCGGACCGCCGTATGATCCCCAATTCCTCCATCCTCTTGAACTCCTCCTTCGCCAGTCGGAGCTTGTCTGGGGGAAGCCTTCGAGCACGGGCGTGGAGGGGTGGTCCCTGGGTCGGGATGTGGTGCTGTACGCCGTGTCTGGGCATGGCTGCTGTGAACTGCGGTGCCAGAACCGATGGGAAATCCGCCAGGACTCTGGTGAAGTCATTGTCGGACAGCGTGATGGAGTCTAGGTGTGGGGCCGGCAACTGGGCTTCACCCAGGGAGAACGTTTGAAAGGTCTCGGCGTGGACCAATCTCCTCCTGGGCAGGTCGACCAGCAGGCTGTGAGCTTGCAAAAAATCCGTCCCGAGGAGCGGTTGGGCTACGGCGGCCAGTGTGAAGTCCCATGTGAACTGGCTGGAGCCGAACTGTAGCCGCACCATACGGGTGCCATAGGTCCTTACTGTGCTGCCGTTCGTGGCCCTCAGGGTGGGACCCGGTTCTCTGTTGCGGGTGTCGTAACTCGTCGGAGGTAAGACGCTGATCTCGGCTCCGGTGTCGACCAAAAATCGACGTCCCGACCGCTTGTCCCAGACATACAGGAGGCTATCCCGATGGCCAGCCGTCATAGCCATCAGCGGTGGCTGGCCCTGGCGTTTCCAGGGAACTTGCAGGGCGGGCTACAACGGTGGGCTTCTGCGCCCCACCGCTGGTGGTCGAAGCACCATTGTTCGTTGGTCTCCTCACCCCTGCCTCTGGGGTTAGCGGGCTCTGCTGCTGGGCCTGGTCTGGTTTGCTGCTGGGAGCGTGGCCTGGTGATCTGTGCGACGGACGCCCCACTCTCCTTCTTGGCTATCCACAGCACGTCTGCTCAGGCTGCCACCTTCCGGGGGTTGCTGAAATCTGTGTCGGACAGCAGCAGGCGTATGTCCTCAGGCAGTTGCTCCAGGAACGCCTGCTCAAACATGAGGCAGGGCTTGTGTCTGTCAGCCAGGGTAGGCATCTCGTTCATCAAAGCCAACAGCGGCCTGTCTCCCAAACCATCCAGGTGCAGTAAGCGGGCAGCTCGCTCACTCCGTGAGAGTCCGAAAGTCCTTATGAGCAGGGCTTTGAATTCTGTGTATTTGCCGTCCGCTGGGGGCGATTTTATGAACTCCTCAACCTGGGCGGCTGTCTCCTGCTCGAGGGAGCTCACCACGTAGTAGTAACGTGTGGCATCTGAGGTTATCTGCCAAATGTGGAATTGGGCTTCTGCTTGCTGGAACCATAGGTGAGGTCGCAGCGTCCAGAAGCTTGGCAGTTTTAACGAAGCTGCATGAACAGATGCGGCGTCATTCATCTTCGGCCCAAATATCGTTTGGGCCGTCAGGGTCACCAATTGTAGCAGTGTGCTACACGCAGCGCTGAAATAACGACATGGAGTCGGTGAGCTGCAGTTGCAAAAAGAGATTTATTCAAACTTCGCGGCCTCGCTTTAAAGCCTTCCTGATCCCGCCCTCCCCGGGCAGGAATGCTGTAGGGGGCGCGTATTCACAGTCCCGTCCTGCGCGCGGGCTTTTCCCCTTGCTGGTGAAGCAGGCTTGGCGCCCTCTTTGGGACCGGCCTCAATGCCGGCGCACGCCGCTTTGTGAGCCGGTTCGAGTGCGCTGGGAAGTGGGTTGCCACAATATATTAATTTGAGTAGAGGAGCGGAGTTGACGACATTAATGATTTTATCTGATATAATAGAATAGTCCAGCTTTGTTTAGTTTAGTTTTAGTTCTGTTTAGTTTAGATTATTTTGTTTTTGATTTTTCAATTTGGGTTTTTTTTCCATCTTTTTATTTTCTTGTATTTTGTCTATATTAAGAGTTTGGGAGGTCAATTATATTGGTGTTACCTATAGTTTCTACTCACATGTGTTAATTGCCAACAATGTAATCCCACTCCGTTTGTACTATTATGACTGCTAAGTATTTGTCTTTGAAAAATTCAATAAAAGGATGGAAAAAGAAAAGAAAGAACAAAAACGAAAGTATAAGCTCTATGCAGACGATCACAGAGGAACACAAGAGTCTGCTACTATGCTTATCCAGCAAGGAAAAGTGGGCAAGTTCACCACACCTTTCAACACAACACCCCACCACACAGGGTGGCGAGGAAAACAGGAAATCAAGTGGTGGCTGAATCTCTAATTGGAGTACAGTAGGCAAGGACCACCACACATGTAAAAAAATTCAACACAAGAAAGACTTTTGAAAAACAGGAGGGAATTCAAAGACTTCATAATGAGGTACAGGGACAAGGGGACAATATGATGGACAGTTACATAGGAACATAAGAAACTGTAGACATCTGGTCTATCGAGCCTGCTCCGCCATTCAATAAGATCATGGCTGATCTGGCCATCATGGACTCACCTCCACCTATCTGCCTTTTCCTCATAACCCGTAATTCCCCTACTATGCAAAATGGTATCCAACCTCGTCTTAAATATATTTAGTAAAGAAGCCTCCACTGCTTCATTGGGCCGGAGCTGGACTTGGTTGTCAGAGGCTATTTGAAGCGCATGTCATCGGAAGCATTTAATAGGTAGTGGGAGCTTATCCCTACTTTCTTCCCTTACAGAACCATTGTTGGATAAGTACTTACGCATCCCTAACTAACTGGTAGATTTTGAAATGTGAATAAAATATAACTTTGCATTTGGGGTACAACAATCAGCTCCAACTTTTTGCCAGTTACCTCTCCAGTAATGCCCATGTAACTATAAAGTGAGAAAAAATCTGGATACACAATCATGATACTTAAAACAATTCCATTACTTTCACTGTTTTTTCTTTCCTCCCCTTGATAAGAGCAGCAGTGGCAGCAAAATATACAAGCCTACAGTGCTGACTGAGTACTGAAAATCACTTGCTTAACCAACCATAAGATTGTGTTGATATGTTGTGTATCAAAACTGTGTGTTTAGAAGCCATTTTTTGCTTGTTGGATTCTTTACTAATTGTACATGATTATTTTTATTGTCATTTCTGTAGTTAAAATGTCTAAATAAATGCAAAGGTGATTCGTCTCAAAGTAACATAGAGGTTTATGTATTATTCAAGCACTGCTATAATCCCTGCAAACGGAAGAAGTGCTACACCTGCCCCCACACTTCTTCCCTCACCACCATCCTAGGCCCCAGACAGTCCTTTCAGGTGAGGCACCACTTCACCAGCAAGTCAACCGGGGTGATATACTGTATCCGGTGCTCCCGATGTGGCCATTTATACATTGGGGAGACCCGCTGCAGACTGGGAGACCGTTTCGCCGAACACCGGCGCTCAGTCCTCCAATAGTGGCGGGATCTCCCTATCGCCACACACTTCAATTCCACAGACCACTCCCATTCCGACATGTCTGTCCATGGCCTCCTCTACCGTCAAGATGAGGCCACACACAGGTTGATGGAGCAATACCTTATCCCCCACCTAGGTAGCCTCCTACCTGCCGGCATGAACATTCAACTCACAGACCTCTGTTGATACCCCTGCCCCCCCTTACCCCCATCCCTATCTATTATTTTAGTCTGGTTCTCTTTCTCTCTCTTTTTCCCCCCTCACTATAATCTCCCCCTAGCCCTACCTTTCTTTCTCTTTTATTTCCCATAATTCTCCACCTTCCCCCAGCCCATTTCCCTGCAGCCTATCACTTCCCAGCTCTCTACTTCATCCCTCCCCCCACTTCTTACCCCCCCCCCCCCCCAACCATCCCATGTTACTTCACTGCTGATGAAGGGTTTTGGCCCGAAACGTCATCACTACCTCCTCCCATAGATGCTGTCTGGCCTGCTGAGGTCTGCCAGCATTTTGTGTTTTCATTTATTTCCAGCATCTGCAGATTCACTCGTACTGCTATAATTTAGTCCTTTAGAATTCCAGTTTTGAGAGAAATTGAACAAAAACTGGGGTATCCCAGATCAACTCACACAAAATGCTGGAGGGACTCAGCAGGTCAGGCAGCATCTATGGAAGTGAATAAACAATTGATATTTCAGGCTGAGACCTTTCTTCAGGACTAGAAAAGAATCTACAATAGAAAGATGGGGGGGGGGGGGCAAGGGAAGGAGGACAAGCTAGAAGATGATAGGTGCAGCCAGGTGGGTGGGGAGGGCATATGAAGTAAAAAGCTGGGAGGTGATAGGTGGAAAAGGCAAAGGCCTGGAGAAGAAGGGATCTGATAGGAGAGGAAAGTGGCCCATGGGAGAAAGGAGAAGGAGCACCAGAGGAAGGTGATAGGCAGGTGAGGAGAAGAGGTAAGAGGCCAGAGTGGGTAGTCGAAGAAGAGGGAAGAGAGAGGGAAAAATATTACCGGAAAGAGAAATCAATGTTCATGCCATCAGGTCGGAAGCTACCAAGATGGATTATGAGGCGTTGCTCCTCCACCCTGAGAGTGGCCTCATCATGACACAGGCGAGGACATGGACCAACATGTTGGGATGGGAAGGAGGATAGGAATTAAAATGTTTGGTCACCAGGAAATTCGACTTCTTGCAGATGGAGTGATGGTGCTTGAATAAATGGTCCCCCGAATTTACACTTGTTTTCACCCATGCAGAGGAGGCTGTAACGGGAACAATGGATGCAGTAGAAACTCCAACAGATTTGCAGGTGGTGTTGCCTCACCAGGAAGAACTTTGGGCTTTCCTGTTCAAAGTCTTATAAGATTTTCTAATAATTATCTAGCAGTATATCATACCCTTGTTTTTCAAGCTATTTACAGTTCTAACTTTTATGATTTTTTTATACCAGATTAGAAACTAAAATTCATAAACTCTGTTAAAAAACAAGAAAACATGCAGAAATTATCTCTAAATGTAGAATTATGATGCATCAAATATGTGTGAGACTGCAATAGAAGTAGAATGGTTAAACACAAGAGATTCAGCAGATGTTGGAAATCCAGACCAACACACACAAAATGCTGAAGGAACCCATCAGATCAGGGCAACATCTAAGGAAATGAATAAACAATTGACGTTTTGGGCCAAAACCCTTCATCAGGATGGTTTCAGTCCAAAACGTTGACTGTTTATTCATTTTCATAGAAACATAGAAAACCTACAGCACAATACAGGCCCTTCGGCCCACATAGCTATGCAGAACATGTCCTTACCTTAGAAATTACCAAGGGTTACCTGTAGCCCTCTATTTTTCTTGGCTCCATGTACCTATCCAGGAGTTTCTTAAAGACACTATTATATCCGCCTCCACCACCGTCGCCGGCAGACCATTCCACACACTCACCACTCTGCGTAAAATAAACTTACCCCTGACATTTCCTCTGTATCTCCTTCCAAGCACCTTAAAACTGTGCCCTCTCGTGCTAGCCATCTCAGTCCTGGGAAAAAGCTGCTGACTATCCACACGATCAATGCCTCTCATCATCTTTACACCTCTATCAGGTCACCTCTCGTCCTCCATTGCTCCAAGGAGAAAAGGCCGAGTTCACTCAACCTATTCTTATAAGGCATGCTCCCCAATCCAGGCAACATCCTTGTAAATCTCCTCTGCAACCTTCCTATGGTTTTGACATCCTTCCTGCAGTGAGGCGATGCTACCTGACCCGCTGAGTAGAAGAGTTCATTCAGTTTTTCTAAACAGGTTTTAACTTGTGCAAAGTTATATCCCCTTTAATTTAATTTACAGGACAATTGTTCACAGATATCACTCAAAAATCCTCCTCTGCATTTATTTGTTTTGACATGTGCTTTGCTAAGAAGTGGAAGTAAATAGATCGACAATGAAAGCTGTTTTCAACATTACTCTCAATTTGATAAAAATTGTTTCATTTCTAGCATATAAGTGCTGGTATTGTGTGTTACATTGATGGTTAGCATCCTCTGGGCATTTCCCTCCAGGCGACATTACAGCTGATTTGTATCATACTGAAGTAACAATATCCATTGGACACTGTCTAACCATGAGCTTCTGAGATCAATTTCATTGTCCCTACCGATACCCCAGCTGAGATCAGCAGGAATTCAACTGAATCTCTCCTCTACTGTGTAAAGACAAAGACGCTTGATATTGCCTCAATGGTTTCTGGTGAGGTCAAATACTGGAAGAAATTGCTCTCACAGAACAATAGCAACTTAATTTGCTCAGCATTGTGAACCGTGTACTGTAAGAATCTCCCATTATCTTATCTGTATTTATTGCAGAGTACTGTCAGCAGGGATTTGCTCTGACAAAGGCTCAGCAGCTTAAATAAAGCAGCTGAGTAGCCCAGCTGAGGACAGAAATGATTTCTCAGCTCTTTGGTGTGATAACAAGAACAGTAACCACTGGCAGCACTGGATGCTGTGTACCCCCACAAGGGTTGAAATGGATAGCTTTCAAAAAGGGGCATTAAAGTGATGCTACCAGCTGTTTTACAAGATTGCTGTGTGCAGTCAGAGCTTCCTTTGGTGCTTACTGTCTGCAGGTATCAGCAGGAGACTTAATGGTGCACAGAAATAGAGCAATCGAAAGGCAGCTTGCCAGTTCAGAAAGGGTTAGTATAGTTTTATTTTAAGTAAATGAATCTGGGCTTTGCTACTTTGGAGAATGGCTGTATGTAGGAGAGAGTAATTTTTAAGTTTTCTCTTTGGATATAGAGTAGATGCTAGTGCTAGGTGTGGAAAGGAGAGGCATTGGCTCAGATATACTGTATATCCTTAGATGGTTCTGAGTCAGAATCAGAATTGGGTTTAAGATCACCGGCATGTGTCCCCAAAAATTTGTTGTTATGCAGCAGCAGTATATTGAAGTACATAATAATAAAAACTGTGAATTACGGTATGAAGCATATATATGTATATATACTTCAAATGTTAAATAAGTAGTGCAAAAGAGTAGCGAGGAAATGTTCATAGGTTTATTGTCTATTCAGATTTCTGATGGTGGTGGGAAGGAAGCTGTTCCTGAATCACTGAGCATATTCCTTGGGCTCCTGTACCTCCTTCCTGATGGAAGCAATGAAAAGAGGGTGATGGTGGTCCTTAATAATGGATGCTCCTTTTTTGAGGCATCTCACTTTGAAGATCTCCAGGGTGCTGGGAAAGCTAGTATCTATGATAGAGCAGACTGAATTTACTGAGCAACACACACAAAATGTTGGACGAACTCAGCAGGCCAGTCAGCATCTATGGAAAAGAGTACAGTCGACATTTCGGACTGAGACCCTTCATCAGGACAGTCTTGTCAACTGTACTC
Source organism: Hemitrygon akajei (assembly GCF_048418815.1). NCBI lineage: Eukaryota > Metazoa > Chordata > Chondrichthyes > Myliobatiformes > Dasyatidae > Hemitrygon > Hemitrygon akajei. The sequence continues at coordinate 67,784,983 of NC_133133.1, forward strand.
TTTTCCATCAATGCTGCCTGGCCTGCTGAGTTTCTCCAGCATTTTGTGTGTGTTGTTTGGATTTCCAGCATCTGCAGCCTTATGAATTTACTGAGGTTGTTTTAAGTGCACACAACAGTAACATCAGCACTGTGTCCCCTTCCTGCAGAATGCAACAGAATGAATTTTGAAGGCACATACAAGACATTATTTAGCATATTTAACGTGAAGGAGTGTGGAAGAATTACAGGCTTGAATGAAAACAGGAGACTCTCCAGACACGCTTGGGAGGCAGTGGAAGCAGGTGTTGTTTGAGGCCAAATCCTGGATGATTGTTTGAAGAACATGCTGCAGTTCAAGTTTAGCAATTTAACAGGAATTTTCAAAGTAAGTGAACTCATGTTCAAATGCCATATCCTACCAGTTTAACCACTCTCTGCAATATACTGCTTGCAGCCACCAACAATCGATATTAATCAGCATTCAACTCTTTGCACTGCAAGATTCACATACAAAAATTGCACCTTTCAAAAGTTGGCAGCTATTTGATCATACCATTCATAAAGCACAAACATACTTCATGTCATGTTGTGGCTGAACTTTCCTCTTATTCCACTTCCCTTCATGTAGAACCCCCTCCTATTTTGTACCCTCCCTTCACCCCACCTTATTCTAGATCCTCAAAAAAATGGAATTCCTCTCATCAGTGAATGAAGAGACAAAGTCAGCAACAATAAATTTACAGTGACTTTTCTGCTCTCAATCATTGTGTAAAATGCTGACATGATGCTTGCACTGGAGGCTTAGAGAGAAGAGGGATCAGAAAATGGTGAGATACTGAATACGTGCGTAGGAGGCAGAACAGAGAGAACGATGGTGCAGGAATCAGCTTGTGGGGTACCAAGGTCATTCAATCCACAATTAACTACTGACTCTTGTTATGATACCAGCCCTCTCCTTTGTGAGAATCGCAAGAGCCCTAGTGAAGGGGGGGTCAATGACCCAAGAGGAGAGAGAGATGTGCTGAATAGACACAGGAAATGGGAGAGAGAGACGTGCTGAATCCAGCGTTTCACCGGGATGCAGAATAAGGCGACCTTGACTATTGTCTCATGAAGACCACGTGTAAAGCCCTCGGGCAAAGTGGGCTGGTTGAGAGAGAGATTGACACCTGCAACCTGATTGACACCTGCGATCCCGTGAGGAAGTATAAAGGAGGGTCTGGGGGGGGGGGGGAACGACCCCTTCAGATGCACCAAGGAGACACGAGAGCGATCCGGTCGTAGCGGGAAGCCATTTTGAAGGAAGCCACGTGCGTTAGATTCCGAATTGGGAGTCTGTGGCTGGAATCACGGAAAACCACTTTTAACTAACAACAGGGAAGCCTGCTCCCCTGATTCCACGGCTTTGCTTCGTAAGGACCCGGGCAAGTGTTCCTTTTCTCACCAATCTCTCTCTCTCTCTCCAACACGGGAAACCCAGCGGTTCCCACAAGGCTGAAGCCTGCAGACTTTTGAATGACTGTTATATTTCCAAATGGACAATATATTATCCCCTAGACAATGATAGAGCTTATTTCTGATTGATTATTACTATACCTGCACTTTAGATTGAGTATTGACGACGTATGTTATCTGAATGTTTGTATTAACATTACTTTTGTGCCCCTTTATAAATAAAAACGTTTAAAAATGGTACCATCAGACTTCAGCGGACCTCTCTATCTTTGCTGGTAAGTGATCCAGTTACGGGATACGTAACACTCTATAGCCACAAAGTTATGCCTACAGTGCTTGAACAAACCACGTTTTCCAGAATTCTTGACCATTTTCTTCACCCATGTCTCTCTTTTTTGCTTTTTGGGTTTTGGTGGAGTGGAAAGAAGGAAATATTTTCCATTGGATCAAATTTCAGTCATCAGAAGGAGCAGGTTTAAGATAATTGGCAAAAACTTTAGGAGCACAAGAGAAGTTACTTTCAGGTCCAGGATGCATGGCCTGAAAAGACAATGGAAGGGAATTTAGTAATAAGCATAGAAGGGTAATAGAATAAAATAAAAATAGATAATGCTGGTGATACTCAGCAGAGTTCTGATGGAAGGTCATCAACCTGGATCCTTAACTGCTTCTCTACAGAGACTACAACTTGAGAGGTTAATTCATTTCAACTAGTTATTCAAGTCAAATGTGCCAACCATGATGTTATAACACAATTCAGTATCCAGACACACATGCCAACAGCCAAATAAAAAATATGAAAAGATGTTATCAAAAACAAAAAGAGTCACCAACACCCATCTCTTCATGTGAAACTTCATCTGCCAAACGTTCTGTACTTAAGGAGAGAAAAATAAATATTATTGAATATGGGGTGGCTCTGAAACCTGTCTTGAAACAACCAAAAATGGAATACCTATTGGAATATTTTAAAGGTGAGACTATTGCACTTCTTGAGATGGACAAAGTCAAAGTAATAGGTCAAACTAGGGTCAAGGAATGGTATGTTTTTTTTGTATGGAAAGGTAGGCCTTGTGCATTGCAAAAATGTGAAGGTGATTCTACGAAGCAGGTCATGGACTATTCAGATGGGAAGGTTAGACCAAGATTCTGCTTGCTTAAGTTAACATTCCTATTAAGAAACTGCCATATATGACCTGCTAAGTATCTCAAACATTTTCTGTTTTATTTTGAAAATTCTATCACCTACAGTTGTTTTGCAAGCAGTATAAAATGTTAAATTTACCTTTAAAAGGAGAAATTGATAGAGCAAAAAGGCAGAGTGAATTGAATTGCCTTTTCAACCACTTAGGGCAGAATGACCTCTGCCTGCAATTTTATTTTAAGACTGTGCCACAGAAGATTTTATTATTCTGTGACTCTGTGAGATGTAGTCAGTCATCACCTAATGCTTGTGAGTAGGCACATGAACACAATGAGTAGAAAGAAATACTGGCTTCTAGTATTGTTGAATGTTTATCAATATCTTGAGGAGACACAGAAATAACTCATTGCCATACAGTTCATCAAAGAAGCTTCAAAACAACAGGAACAAACACATAAATTGAATGAATTAAATGAATAGCAGAAGAGTGGAACTGACATGAGCAATTCTTGTATTTCATTCTTAACAGTGAAACTAATATATAGATATAGATGTAAAATATAATATATATACTTTTCTTCTGTTAGTTATTCAAATCCACATTAAAGATTACCTGAAGAGCCCAAGGTTTGAGCAGCACTCGTAATAGCATCACAAACAACCTGAAGGTGACTTCTTATTTTTTTGGAGACCAATCAACACAGAGCAAGAGAAATCTTTGTAGGTGGTGTTATGAGTGCCGGACAGACCTGATGGAAATGGAGTCCAGAGTTAACCCCCCCCCCACTTTGGGAACTATGCTGCTAATGAGAGAGAGAGAGATGAAGAACAGAGGTAGAGACATCTGCTACAGATAAGAAAGAGAGAGACGGTTGATTTATGTATTATGGCTCTTCACTGATTATTTACCTTTCACTACAAGGACGTTTCTTTGCTCGTTAACATTCCTGAGGAGACAGCAGGAGTGGCCTAGTTTGATGGACATAGACATGTAGAGTTGATGGATGGCTGATACCCCATCCATGGGGATAAAAGACAGGTCCGGGAGACACCCCTCAGACACACCAGTGGACACTGAAAGAGTGTTGTGCACCCACAGGCAGGTGAGGGCTTAGAGGACTGAATCGGGAGATCAGTCACAAAGCTCACAGTGTTACAGCAGGGCCGGTGGGGGTTTGTGTGTGTGTCCACTCATGCCAGAGTGATGAGTCCACCATGGAAGAACGGTCTAGACGAGAACGGAGGGGTCATAACTGAATGACCACAACGGTACGACGGAACAAGAAGACAACAGAAGGTTTGCCTGCTGCGGCTGCCAAATCTCTTGCTCATTCTCTCTCTCCAACAATTGCAACAAAACAACAGTTACCTCAGCCCGAACTGAACTGAACTTTATATTCTTCTATGACAATTCATTTACCCCTAGACATTGATAGAGCTTGTTTATTGCTGTTGATTATTATTCCTACACTTCTGTTTTTATTATTGCTAATCTGTTTTATATGAATATTTGCATTTTTGACATTGTATTGTTTAGTTTACTAATAAACACCTTTAGTTACAGTACCACCAGATTCCAATGTATCCTTCCATTTCTGCTGGTCTGTTAACCCAGTTACGGGGTACGTAACAGTGGGATGAGGGAGGTAGTTTAGATCTGAGCCTGTTAACCTTTGTCCAATACCTTTCAGGATGTGCACAGTTGTGTAATTGGTGCCCAGTGATGGAAAACTGTTTAACAAGTGTCAAAGCAGAATGAATTTCATAAGCCAAAAATATTTTGTTGCAGTAATGAGAACTGTTGATGCTAATACCATGGCCTTATTGATATGTGAAATATGTGAAAGTTGAAATCCTTTTCGGAGCGTGCTCAAACCTAGATCCACAATTCCATATGCATTGCCTCCATGGAAACCAATCTCTCTATCCTTAATTCCAATCCCAGATGTGCAATGTTTGACCATCTTTAAAAAAAAAATGCCACCTGGTATCCTCTCATTAGTAAGGTGAAGAAGATACTGTACACCTCTTCTTTATACTTAGCAAATGTTCCAGCAATTTTTTTACAGATTGCAAGAAGATTTTTGTGTTCTTGGAGTGGGTTTCCTTCATTAGCAAAGATATGTGGGTTGAGGATTATAAATGTAAGGAAATCCGAAAAAATAAGAAATTAGTCACATGTGTATTAACGTTTTATTATAAAAGAGACAAAAATGTTTGCATAATTTCTATTATTACATAGGACACAATGAGGCAAAATGTTCTTTTACCAGAACTGCAGTACAGTGGAGTCTGATTAATTGGAACACATCAGGACCAATACATTTTGGCCCAATTTAACGGCTGCGCCGATTAGCCAAATTTTCATGTAAATAGTTAAAAAGGTATAAAGAAGATAAACTGAGTAACAAGTTATGTAGGTATTTAAATGAATTACAGAACAAATTAGAACACTAACAATAGGATATCAGTACTGTAAAACTGTGTATTAGTTCCTAAGAGTTATCGATGGAAAATTTATTCAGTGTACTTAATGAACAAAATTGGTGCAGGCTCTTTGTGCAGATAATGGAATGCTTTAATATTTCAATGCAATCTGGTAAGGCCCCAGGACTTGATGGTTATCCTGTAGAATTTTATAAAAAACTTGGAAAATTGCTTTCTTCATATATGTTGGAGATGTTTAAAGATTCTTTTGTGAAAAGTGATTTACCCTCTACTTTTTATGAGGTTTCTATTTCTTTAGTTCTCAAAAAGGATAAAGATCCTACTGATTGTGCCTCATACAGACCTATTTCATTATTGAATATCAATGCTAAGATTCTCTCAAAGATTATGGCCAATTGGTTGGAGAGTATTTTGGGTAAAATCATTTTTAAAGATCAAACAGGCTTTATAAAGGATTGTTATTATTTTTCAAAGGTTCAGAGACTATTTAACATTATATATTCACCCTTTTCTAAAACTCCACAATGCGCTGTATCTTTGGATGCTGAAAAAGCATTTGATCGAGTCGAATGGAAATATTTATTTAATGTTTTACAAAAATTTGGTTTTGGTATTAATTTTAATAATTGGATTAAAATTATATATAAAGCTCACATTGCTACTGTTGTCAGTAATAACTGTAGGTCTCCTTTTTTCAGCTATCACAGGGGACAAGACAAAGTTGTCCATTAAGTCCTTTGTTATTTAATTTAATATTAAAACCCCTTGCTAGTGCTCTTCGTGAAGCCAAAAATATTCATGGGATTTTTGTGAATGAGACCATGCACAAGATCTCTCTTAACGCTGATGATTGATTGGTATATATATCTAAGCCTGAAGAATCTATTCCTGCTTTGCTAAAATTATTTGACAAATTTGGAGATCTTTCAGGATATAAAATAAATTTTAGTAAAAGTGAATTACTTCCTTTAAATGAATCTGTTTCTATATATGGTAATATTCCTTTTAAAGTTACGGATTCTTTTAGATACTTAGGTATCATAATTACTAAAAAATATAAGGATCTTTATAAAGCCAATTTTCCTCCTTTAGTGGACTCTATGCAGTACTCATTTAGTAGATGGAGCCCACTTACATTTTCACTTGTTGGTCATATTCGTGTAGTTAAAATGATGATTTTACCAACATTTTTATATTTATTTCAGAATATTCCTGTTTTTTTGACTAAGAAGTTTTTTGATCGGATTGATTCTTTTATTCTATCTTTTATTTGGGATAATAAAAGACCAAGAATTAGTAAATGTCATTTACAAAAGTTGAAAAAGGATGGAGGTCTCGCTTTACCGTATCTAAGAATGTATTATTGGGAAGTTAGTTTGCGATATATGTCGTTTTGGTTATATTGGGGTGATAGGAATGATCGGCCAATTTGGGTAGACCTGGAACTGAGAGCTGTGAAACAGTTTTATTTAACTTCATTATTAGGAGTTGCTCTATTTATACAATTAGCTAAAGTTGCTAATTTAAACCTATATCCTGTGGTTAAGCACTCTTTAAAAAATTTGGCTCCAGTTCCGCAATTATTTTAATCTTAAAAAATTTAAACGTTGTGGTATAATTTATCATAATTACTTTTTAAAACCTTCCTGGAGAGATCCAATTTTTTTTACTTTGGAAAAGTAAAGGTATTAATTCTTTTTTGGATTTATTTAAAAAAGGCATATTGATGTCTTTTGAACAATTAGTCGATAAATATTCTCTTTCATATTCACACTTTTTACAATACCTTCAAGTTAGACATTTTTTACAAAAATATTTAAGTAATTTTCCTTACATATTGGAAGCTGACTTGTTAGATACTATTATGAATATGAACCCTTCGATGAAAGGTTCTATTGGAAGAATTTATTATTTATTATTACAATGGGATAAGCGTCCTTTACTTAACATTAAACAGGATTGGCAGAAGGAACTCAATTTGACTTTTATATGGGAGGATTGGATGTGGATTCTGAAGCTGGTTAACTCTTCTTCGATCTGTGCTAGTCATTCACTGATTCAATTTAAAATTGTACATCGTTACCATTTGATGAAGGAGAGACTTTCTAAAATATTTCCCAATGTTGACAAGTATTGTGATAGATGTAAAACTGAGATAGCTACACTGACACATATGTTCTGGTCATGTTCTATATTAAAACAGTTTTGGAAGTCAGTCTTTTCAACAATTTCTAAAGCACTCAGAATCAATTTACAACCTAATAAATTGACTGTGCTTTTTGGAATCATTCCTCAAAATATCCATGGTATTTCTGTGCCTGACCAACATGTTATTGTGTTTGTTACATTGATAGCTAGGAGGACCATCTTGTTGAAATGGAAGGATATATCAGCTTCTACTTTGTCACAATGTTTCTCTCAAGTGATGCTGTATCTTAGCTTGGAGAAAATTAGAAGTCGAATCTTTGAACCTTCATTTGATTTTGAGAAAAGATGGGGCTCATTTGCTCGTTATTATCATTTCATTTAACTGATAGATTTCCTCCACGATCTAAGTGTAAATTTTTTTCTAGATATATCTTTCTTTCTTGTTGGTGGCTTGATGGTTATTTTTAGAAGCTTTTTGTATGACGCATGGCTCCAGCATTGTACCCCCAATGGGTTTCTTTTTTTCCCCTCACTTTTCGTGCTTATAGGGGTTTCTTTTTATTCACAAAAATTTTCAATCTTTAAGATAATTTCTTTTTTTTTGAGGCATTGTAAGTGTTGTTACTTCGATGTACCTGTGTCATTTTTGAATAATAATAATAGAAAGATTTGAAAAGGAATGCTTTAATACAATGCTATCGATGATTGCATCTTAAAATCTTCACTTTCAATTTTAACATTGAAGATGATTGTCAATACCTTCGAATTCTTCATAGTTCCTTCCTTGCTTGCTAAAGTAGTGAAATTGTTTAATTTTCACTCCTGGCCATTTCTGGCATCTCCAAGCTTGAACACCTGGAACAGCAGTGAGCAAAACAGTTCTGAGTTGCTTTACTGACTACTTCTCACCAACTATCAGTAACAGAAACTACCGGTTTTTGACTTAAACACCTACAACGAACGCTGTTTAAAAACTGTTTGCTCTAATGGCCACACAAGTGTGCACGACTGATGCGAGTGAGACCTATTTGGCAACACTCTCCTTCCCCAATTAAGCAGCATTGTGTTCCAGATAAACCGAAAGACAATAAGATTTAGGAGCAGAATTAGACCATTTGGTCCATTGAGTCTACTCTGCCATTTCATCTTGGCTGATCCAATTTTCCTCTCAGCCCCAATCTCCAGGCTTCTCCCTGTATCCCTTTATGCCCTGACCAATCAAGAACCTATAAGCCTATATACATTAAGACTTGGCCTGCATTGCTGCCTGAGGCAAAGAATTCCACAGATTAACCACTCCCTGGCTAAAGAAATTCCTCCTCATAAACAAAGGGAATCTTGGCAATTTTCTTGATTAGTTTGTGTTCTTTAAGAGGTGTGTGCCCCAATTAACTGATAGCTCAATGAACTAGAATCCACTGTATATGCCAAGCTGTTTCTGCTGGGAACCAATTATAACATAATGAATTGTGTTTCCAGATATCTCTTAAAAATCATGAACTACTTCTGCTGTGAGAGAGCATAGCCTGCATCACAAGATCATTTCTGGAATCTGTGGGCTTTTAAATTTAATTATTCTTATTGAGATACAGTGTGGAGTGGGCCTTTCCAGCTCTTCTCGCAGCACCACCCAGCAAACCCCCAATTTACTCCTAGTCTAATCACAGGAATATTTACAATGACCAATTAACCTACTAACCGGTATGTTTTTGGACTGTGGGAGGAATTGGAATACCCGAAGGAAACCCACAAGGTCACAGGGAGAATGTACAAACTCCCTACAGGCAGTGGCAGCAAATGTATCGCTGGGACTGTAGAGCGTTGTGCTAGGTAATGGTAGGTAAGGCTGATACTGTTGTGCAGAGAGACTGGAGAAGATGCAACAACAGCAGCCCTGGATATGAGGAGGGAGGAAATGGAAACAAAGGAAGGCAGCTTCTCCCCAGTTTCAGATTTTCTTCACCCACCTAGGACATAATCTTCAATATCCATCACTCCCCAGCATTCAATGAGAACAGACAAACAGCAGCCACAGGCCAGACTCACCATGGCAATGTATGGTGGTATGTTGCTAGGAGCAGAAATGGTAACTGCATTTCATACAACCTACACTCCAACAATCAGCACAGTCCTTGGATGTGGAAGTGGTAGTTGAGTGCAGGGCTCTGTACTGCTCCGTTAAACATTCTTCCAGTTATAGTCTATTCACACACTGTTACAGAGTCATAGAGTTGGATAGCTTGAAAATTAGTCCTTTGGTCCACTGAATTTGCACCAACCATTATGCTAATCTGCACGTAACCTATTCCCATCAGCTCCCTGCAGATTCTATCGCTCATCCACATACTGGGAACAGTTAGGTTACCAATCCACACATTCTTGTGATGTAGGAGGAAACCCAAGAACCCACATGGTTAGAGGAACAACAAGCAAACTTCACATAGACAGCACAGGATGGAGACCATGTGACTGTGAGGCATCAGCTCTGCTAGCAGCACCACAGTTCTTCAATTACTCCACAATCCTTCCCTGTATTATCCAGGATGTCTTCAAGAAGCGATGCCTCAGGAAGGTGGCATCCACCTTTAAGGACCCCCATCAGCCAGGTCATGCCTTGTTCTCAGCAGGAAGAAGATACAGAAGCCAGAAGGCACGCACTCAATGATTCAAGAACAGCTTATTCTCCTTTGCCATTTGATTTCTGAGTGGACATTGAACACATGAATGCTACCCCAGTAACAGGAGAAAATCTGCAGATGCTGGAAATCCAAAGCAACACACACGAAATGCTGGAGGAACTCAGCAGGCCAGGCAGCATCTGTGGAAAAGTGTAAACAGTTGATGTTTTGGGCTGAGGCCTTTCATTAGGATTTTTTACTCTTTTCCATAGATGCAGCCTGGCTCACTACTTTTTTATTTTATTTCTATTTTTGCACTACCTATTTAATTTGACTATATAATATATATATATATATATATTTTCTCATTTTTACTTATTTACTTTCATTCACAGTTTTTTCTCTGTTATTATGAATTGCATTGTACTGCTGTTGCAAAGTCAACAAATTTCATGCTGATATTAAACCTGACTCTGCTTCTAATCTGCTTAGCTGAAGTTATCAAGTTGTAAGTGTAAAAGATCAGGAAAGGAGTACAGTAACCAAGAGTGTAAGCCCAGCATTCAGGATAGCTGTGTTTACAGTAACAGGCCTGATAGGACCACTGCTTTAAATTGCACCTATTTCAATGATCGTATCTTAACAGATAACGCAGATGAACTCTAGGGACGGGGACATTGTGGCCATAACTGAAACATGGCTAAATGGAAGGTAGGGCTGACAGTGAATGCTGATGCTTTAGCCAATACTGAGTAACAGGAATATTGAAGGGAATTTTACCTGTTTGATAAGGGAGGGCATAACAACAGTGTTTAGAGGGATATTCTTGAGAGATCATCTAATGAGGTGATTGGGGTAGAACTCAGAAATAAGGAGGGAATAATCACCTTGATCAAGCCATATTATAGACACCTCAATATTCACTAGAAACATGTGGAGTAGATGTGTTAAGAATTTTCACTTAGCTGTGAGAATAGTAGGGTAGTGTGATTGGGTGATTTCAATTTTCCTGATATAGGCAAAGGACCTAGTTGTGGTGGAATTTGTGTAGTCCACCCAAGATAGATTATTCACACAGTACATAGAGGAACCTACTCAGGAAGGAGTAAAACTGGATTTCCTCTAAGGGAACAAGATGGGTCAGGTAACTGAAGTGACAGCACTTTGAGTCAAATGACCACAGTTCTTTTAGTTTTAAAATTATTATGCAAAAAGATAGTTCCGTAGGTTAGACTCCTCAGCTAGATTAGGGCCAACTTTGAGGGCATTAGTCAGTATCTAGCTGGGGTCAACTAAGTGACTCTATGTAAAAGGAAAAGAACAGTTAGTAAGTGGGAGGCTTTTAAAAAGTAATAAGAGGGGTCCACAGTTTCCATGGTCTTGCTATAGGGTAGACATACCAAATTCATGGAACCCTGGCGAATGAAAGATCTGCTCATGTAAGGAAAGAGAAGGAAGTATATATTGTGTTTAAGTAGCTGAGTACAAATGAATTCCTCCATGAATATAAAAAAAATTGAGACCAGGCTTAAGAGGAAAATCAGGATGCAAAAGGAGGGTATAAGATGAGATACGAAGTGTTAAAGATAATCTCAAGAGATTCTTTGGTTACATTAACAGTGAAAGGTTGAATAGTGAATGACTAGGTCCTCTTAAAGACCATCAGGGCTGCCTATATGAATGAATTGAATTGACTTTATTACTTACATCCTTCACATACATGAGGCATAAAAATCTTTACATCTCTGTCTAAATGTGCATTTTGCAATTTATAGTAACTTGTGATAAATAGTATATACAACAGGACAGTCAATATACCATAAAAAATACAATTGTATCAGCATGAATTAATCAGTCTGATGGCCTGGTGGAAGAAGCTGTCCCGGAGCCTGTTGAACTTGGCTTTTGTACTGCGGTACCGTTTCCTGGATGACAGCAGCTGGAACAGATTGTGAAGCTACAGAAATTTAATGTCTATCAGCATTTACTGAGAAGAATTTCATGGATGCCAAAGAAATGAATGTAGTAAGTAGTGAGGTCTTTAATCATATGCATATTATGAGAAAGGAGATACTTCCAGCCTTGTAGAACACAAAGGTGAGCAAATCCTCAGAGCCTGACCGAGGTCAACCCCATACCTTACAGACGGCCAAGGAAGAAATCGCAGAAATACTTCCTTCGTAGTTACTCATTGACTAAGTTCCAGAAGAAAGGACAATGGTTAATGTTGCTCCATTGTTCTAGAAGGGTAGCAAGAACGGGTCAAGGAACTACAGGCCGGTGAGCCTGACTTCATTTGTGGGAAGCTTACTGGAGGGAAATCTGAGAAGTACGATCGACCATCACTTGGATAGTGAAGGTCCAATCAGCAATTGTCAGCATGGCTTCATGTGACTAAGGGGATATGTGAAAGCAAGAAAGCAGACGTGGACTATGTGGACTTCAATAAGACTTTTGACAAGGTCCCACTTGGCAAGCTGATCTGAAAGGTTAGGTTGCATGAGATTCAGGGGAGCTAGCAAGTTAGATTCTGAATTGGCTTGATGATAGGAAGCAGAGGATGAAGACTGAAAGTCAATTTTTTAAATGGAATCATGTGTCTGGTGTGTGTCCCAGGGGTCTGTCTTGGGACCTCTGGTATTCATTATTTACATAAATGATTTGGATATGAATGCAATAAATTTTAATTTGTATAAATGTGATGTGATATATTTTGGGCATTCAAACCATGGTAGGATATATACAATGCATGCAATGAAAGTTGTGACACAGGAGGATCTGGGGGAACAAATGCATATTTCATTCAAAATGGCTGTGCAGGTAGACAGGGTGGTGAAGAAGGCACTAGGCATGCTGGCCTTCATCAGTCAGAGCTTCAGTATAAACACAATATATTGCAGTTATTAGGTTTGCTGTCTGCAAAGTTCTGAATTCAAACAAAGATCTTAAACTCTATCCAATATAGATAGCTATAGGTATTCTTACTAAAGGGAGATAATACTATAACTACCTATTCTTCAAAGGCTAGATCACTTCCCTGTTGATTCTCCATGGTGAGTTTAGCTGCCAGTACCCACTACTTGGGCAGATTTGAGGATATACTGCCAGCTAGCAAAGTAGTTTAAACTACTTTGCCACCCTGGATCTTTATTCACTGGAGCACAGGACAATGACCAATGACCCCATAGAAGTTTAGTAAATCATGAGGGGTGTAAATAGGGTGGACAGTCATAGTCTTTTCCCCAGGGACGGGAAGCCCACAACTAGAGGGCTCAGATAACAAGACATGAGGGGAGAGACTTAAAAGGGACTTGAGAGGCAACTTTCTTACAGAGACTAGTGAGTAGCTGGAATGAGCTGCCAGAAGTTGAAGTGGGTACAATTGAAATGTTTAAGAGGCACTTGGTTAGGTACATGAAGGGAAAGGGCTTGGATGGTTGTGGGTTGAATGCTGGCAATTTTGACTGTAAAGAGGATGCTCTGGTTGGCATGGACCAGATGGGCAGAAGGGCATGTTTCTGTGTTTTATTACTCCATGACAAATTACATTCTTCATCAGTTGCAGGGCAAGAGTTATTACCATTTTGTTAGAACATCAAGCTACCCTGGGATTAATATTCAATTATATTCAATTGTACCCAATTCATTCTGTCCTCCATCCTTATGCAATGAATTTAAGCATTTTCAATTTGGGATTACAGAAAACTTTGCATATAATTTATTACCAGGGGTTCAAACGCTGTCTTCCTAAGTACCTTAGGCAGAAATTCTGATCATGTCCAATGCTTTCATAGAAAGGTTGAACAATTCAAAAAAACATTTATTATCAATTCATACATGCAGTATACAACACTGAGATTCATCCTTGTGCAGGCAGCCACAAAATATGGAGTTATTTCAAAGAAAATATCAAACACTGAATGTGCAAAAATAAAGAACAAATCACAGAAATGGCAAAAAGTGAGCCAATAACATACAGAATGAATAAACTCTTCTCGGGCCTCCAGCCAGGTACAGGTATTGATTTTACCTGATGTTTCAATGACAAACTCATCGAAATGTTGGTTAAAATCAATACCTGTACCCGGTTAGAAGCCCAAGAGTTTATTCAACATATACGTTGGGAAAGCCCTAGAGCCTTTTTTTAAAACACAGAATATTAAACATCAGTGACTTTGAAATGGTCTTGAAGTGTTCTGTTTACTTCTGTTCAGTTCAGTTTAACACAGTGTCATTTGTTGACTGCAGACCGCAGAGCCAATCTGCCTGAAGCACTCTAATTAAATCATGCAAAAAGGAAAAAAGAGTAACCAGAAACCAGAAAGAAAATGTAACATAAACTGCTGTGTCCTCAAAATTGAGTTCACAGCCACGAGCCTCACTGATCAAACTTTGTAGCCTAAGGAAGATGGAGATCAGTCAAAGCAGGCAGATGGTGTAGAACACCCGCTCGCCTTCTGCACTCGTCCTTGTTGATTTCAATTTTTCTTGACGCTTTAATCAGTGAGGAGTAATGGACCCAGACGTAGGTTTGTACTATACCTTTAGGCTACGCACACTGGTCTCAACTTCACTGAATTCACCTAGAGACAGCAGAAGTGCTAGATCACGCAGTCAGCCCAAAAACACATAATCAAAATGTAAACTACAATTGCATGCAGTTTGGTAGCAGAAGCATATTTAAAAGAGTGAAGAAGTAATTTCGTGAACTGTCTGCAGGACACCATCATTGGTCACGTTGGTCACTGGCATCATCTTTTTATGGAAGCAGTACGTTGTAGTATTTGACAATAAGCTACATAAGAAAATATTAGTAGAGTTGGTCAAAATTTACCTGGTCTTCCTATCTTTTGCATTTACAGTCCAGAATATCATGGATCTTTCATCTTTGCTCTGAGTTGCGTGTGAAATAACATTTCAGAAAAAAACAGATTTCCATCACAATCCCAAGTTGAGAGTCCAAACATGTACTGTAAAAATCACTATCAGAAGCCATAATTTTTGTCCATAAATATTCCATTATATGCTCAATACCATAAATCTGATCTAATATGTACTTCTGGCTCAAAGTAGTAATCATTTTTTTCTTCTTAAGCTGTCTTTTGTAGTCAAGAATATGGTACCTCTCCTTTGGTTCTGTGGATTCTAAGGTGACTTAAGAGGGGAAGTGCAGGGAGATACCTTGTCTAGTCAAACAGGATTTGCTACTATGCTAAATACAGCAAGTATTAACCTTACATATTAGTTACTTTTTGTGTTTATTCAGTCTTGAATTGCCAGCTCTAAATTCTGTTCTCGCTCAGATGCCTTTTGCAATCATTGTAGGTTATTGTTGCTGCTAGATTTCTTGCCACTAGATAGATATAACTTGTTTTATAAATTTGGTATGATGTAGGTTTTTTCAAAGTGCACAAATGACAATTTACAAATACTGACACAATTTTAAGTTAATTATTGAGATGTCCATTAAATCCAAGTGGCCTACATTGTTCTGACACATCCATTTGGAACATTTGGTTTCCATTGGGTATCCATATAGTAGATTATTAGTTCCAACACTACTGAACCTTGAGGGAGAAGTGAATTGTGTAATTTCAACAGATGAGCCTGGCTCAGAGGACTGGAACTTCAGGCCTCTTCAGCAAAAGCTAACAATGAATCACAAATATGTACTATTAGTTTGACCACTAAGCCTTGTTCTTGTATCTCCAAGGGAGTTCTTCAAACATTACATTTTTGGGCCTCTGATTGAATAATCTTTTTTTTATCGTAACTAATAAAAATCGTTTAAGATGACAGATACAGAAGTAAACCATTCAGACTCTGGAACATGTTCCATAATTCAATGGCTGATCCGTATTTGAACTCCATATTTATAACAAGATTTGCTTTGCATTAGTTTGGTTGGCCTTGTCTACATTGCTTTGGAACATTGCCTAATAAAAAGTTTAACCTGCACAAATTGAATGATAGAATAATTACACATTTGCATTCATCTTCAAAGTGGGAGAAAGAGGGAGAAATGTTTAAAGCTGTCAAGGGTCTTTAAGCATTTTCAACTATGTTTAGAAAATAAAACAGGTTTGCCATCTATGAAATAATAGCTGATGTAGAAAACCATCTCTTCAACGGAGGAGAATGGAAACAGTGGAATAAAAAGAGAATTATGACTAAATGAGTTGAATTAGTCTGCATTAGTTTTACATTTTTGTGTGGATCAAATGCTGATCATGATATCATAAAATTAACATTACAGTAATTAAATTATTTCTGACATCCAGTTTGCTTTATTGCATTCACATTGATGGTTATTATATCAGTACAATGTAATAACCAAAAATTTAAGTATTATGCAGTTAAAACAAAAGATGTTGGAAGCACCCAGCAAGTTAGAAAGCAATTAACAGATGAAGAAACAAAGTTAATGCTTCAGGTTGACGAACTTTTGTCTAACAAAGTGAAAAGTAGTTGATAGCCACAATGGACATGTTGGTCTTCTTTTACGCGGTAGCTTTCTTGAACTCTATTATAAAGGATCATCAAACTGAATCATGTCCTGTTTCTATCTTCATGAATGCTGCCTGACCTGATGAGTATTTACAGCATTTTGTTCTCATAACCTGAGCAATATGCCAGGTAGTAGGTGGAAAATAGACCATCTAAGGGTTGCTTGGCCAGCATCTATAACATTGGCAAGTCCACTGCAAAGACCTATTTATCAATGGTGCAAACTTCAAAAGTTGTCTTGACATTTTCTGTTGGACATTAAACAGCAGCTTTGTGTCGTTATAATGTTGGGTATTGTAGTTTAATGGCATTTTGTGGCTCACTCTTCTCACAATAGCTTTGTTTCAGATCAGATCAGATGTTAAAGAACTGAACAAATCTCAGTCACCCTTTAGCTTGGATGTAATTCCTGAAAAATAAAATGAAACTTGACTAACCCACTTGAGGCCAAGCAGTTGGCCACTTAAATATTACGATTACCTTTATGTTACCAATCATTCTAATTCTTGAGCGAAAGTAGAGCATTTGCATATGCTGGAAATCTGAAATGGAAGCAGGAATGCTAGGAGCACTCCTAATTTTCTATTCTATTTTAATGCTCTCAGGTGGTTTGGGCATCCCTTGCCTCAGGAAACTTTGTAACTGTGAGAGGGAAGATGAGC
The DNA here is from genome assembly GCF_048418815.1 of Hemitrygon akajei. Lineage (NCBI taxonomy): Eukaryota > Metazoa > Chordata > Chondrichthyes > Myliobatiformes > Dasyatidae > Hemitrygon > Hemitrygon akajei. The sequence goes on from NC_133133.1 coordinate 67,801,946, forward strand.
TGATTTTTTTCTAGTGTTACGTACCCCGTAACTGGGTGTCAGACCAGCAGAGAAAGAAGAATCCGTTGGAGTCTGGTGGTACCAAAAACTAAAGATGTTTATTAGTAAATTACACAATACAGCATCAAAAATGCAAATATACATATAAAACAAGTTAGCTATAATAAACCTAAAAGTGTAGGAATAATAATAAGCAATAATATACAAGCTCTATCGATGTCTAGGGGTAAATAAATTGTCATAGAAAAGTATAATGTTCAGTTTAGTTCATAAATGCTGAGGTAGTTATGGTTGTTGTGTTGTAATCATTGGAGAGAGAGAGAGAGTGAGAGATTAGGCAGCTGCAGCAAGCAAACCTTCTGTGGCTTTCTTAACCCATCGTGTCGTTGTAACCATTCAGTTATGACCACTCTGTTCTTCAGCTAGACCGTTCTTCTGTGGTGGACTCATCACTCTGGCATGAGTGGACACACACATAAGTCCCCACCAGCCCTGCTGTCCCACTGTGAGCTTTATTGACCGATCTCCTGATTCGGTCTCCGAAGCTCCCACTTTTCTGTGGGTTCCCAATGCTCAGTCAGTGTCCACTGGTGTGTCGGAAGGGTGTCTCTCCAGACCTGTCTTTTATCCCTACTAACGGGGTCTCAGCTATCCATCAACTCTGAATGACTGTGTCCATCAAATCAGGCCACTCCTGCTGTCTCCTGAGGAATGTTAACAAGCAAAGTAAAGTCCTTGTAGTGAAAGGTAAATAATCCAGGAAGAGTCAAAATACAATAAATCAACAGTCTCTCTCTCCCTCTTATCTGTAAAAAAAAAAGTTCTTCCCTGGGCTTCATCTCTCTCTCTCTCAGTAGCAGCATAGCAACAGCAATAGTTCATAGTTCTCGGGGGGGGGGGGGGAATGGTTAACTCTGCACCCCATTTCCATCAGGTCTGTTCATCACTCATAACACTAGCGCTGGTTTATTAACCATGTGGAACAGAATTTCTTCCTCCAGGTTCAACAAACCTCTCAATATAAACCTCTCAACTCCATCATTTACGTCCATATTCGCCTTTGGAGCCACGGCAGATGGAGTCCTTGAACATCACTGAAAACAGTCAACAAATGGGGCCATTCAATGACTCTCCGGCAACCCACCTGGGCTACTGCAATAGGCCTTAGACTCCTACTTTGCCAACCATTTTGCACAGTGAGAACTTCATGGTTCCTCATATTTCACAAATCACACAGAGATCTGGAATGTTTCCCTTAAGCCAAACTCTCTTCCTGTGATGACAAGAACACTCCCCTACTTACGCTGTCTCATTCCAACTTGAAGGCTCTAATTTTGCGAAACAAATTTTTTGCTCAAATTCCTGTAGTCAGTCAATCAGGGAGAAAACATCTGTTATGAATTTGGAAAAACTGGTAGCTAAAATTTTCAGTCAGCCCAAGATTTGAATACTTGTTAGTGAAAATAGCTGAGTGCATTTCAAGTCATGTCACTGGGATCTTGGTTCAGTGTTTTTTTTTTCTTTTCAAAATGAAGAGCCAATTTGGTGAAGCTGCAAAGCAGGATGACATGTGTGCTAAAATGATGGAGCTAAATGATCTCACACCCAACAGCTCAGATCAAAGCACTGCAGTCCATCCATATCTAGTCATGTAAATTAAACAGCTAACAGAAACAAAGGGCTTCAACAATATTCTCAAACTCTATGATGGTGATTCCCAGCATTTAACAGCCTTCCTCCTGAGACCCTGATGTCCCCAGTATATTGATTGATTGATTGATTGATTGATTGAGATACAGCACATAGTAGGTCCTTCAGGCTGTGCTGCCCAGCAAACCTACTCAGAGGAATTGATTTTAAAATACTGGTATTCCATTTTGAGAAGAGTGGTGAGCACTTCTGATGCAGCAGGCGGTATTAATCTTTCAAGAGTTGTATGAGATTTTCCACACTTTGCTATCATTTTGGAAATGTTATAAGAAGCAATGAGACCACTATCAGGGTCATTTTTAGAATTCGTGGCAATAGACTTGAGTGCAACACTTTTCAAATGCTCTTTTCATCTTCTGGAACTGAGTTAAACTATAAGTACCCTTTTTAGGGTGTCTTTTTTTTCCAGAAGAGTTCCTGCAATCTTGATGGTTTCATGGTTTCATTAGACAGTACAGTATTACAAATAAAATACATGGGCATCACTGAGAGCAGAATAAAACCATACTCCCAGTATTTAACATTGTATTTCTGTGCTTTCTGCAGTTTTTGTCTTTTAGCATTTCTTAGGATTAGAATTCAAGGCTTCACCACCATAGCTTCATAGAAATTGCACCATACATGTTTATCCATCATTAACAGGGTTTCATTAAAATAAAAAATTTACACAAACATGGAATGCCTATTGGATGTTGACGATGGCAGATGGAATGAAGATAGCAGCATCCATAGGAGTGGCGAGGCGAGGATGAAGATGACCACAACAGCAAAAGTTACGTTTACAAGGATTCAGATTGTAAACTGAATGTTGGTTGCAATAGAGTTGGTGTTTGGCAAGTTAGCTTTGTACTATTCCAGTTAGCACACTTGACCAATTACATAAGATCTCATAATCCCCAAAGATGGTTCTTGACCACACTTTAAAGCCAAGGTTGCTTGAAACACTTCAAAAGGAATTCTTGGGGTTGCAGGTTCACTGATTGGCTGTATTACACCATTTGGTTTGGACCAGTGTTGTATCATTGTACGACCTGTTTTTAATAGATCTGTTGAAAAAGATGAGAGGGTAATCTTGACTTATCACTGTTAATTTGCAAGAACTTGAACTTGTTCCATGTTGTGAGTCAAGGGGAACTGTTGGGCACCCTGTTTGCTAATTCATGCGCCCCCAATAATATCTGTTTGTTTGGTAAGGTTGGATGAGATTGCCGAGTTTCAGATGCATTGTGATAACAAGTGTTCCAGTGCCTCATCCTTTTATTTTTGGAAGTGCCTGCTCTACTAATGGTCGGTCAGATCTTGTGACTCAAGTAAGGGTGCCGCTTACTGCGCCACCCCCACCCCCCAAAAAGTCTTGACCACTCCCCAATGACTTCTATTTCCCCTAACACCCCTTTAGGACACATAACTACCCCCTTTGGGAATCACTGCCCTAGCCTACTCATGGGACAATTTACAATGACCAATTGACCTACCAACCAGTAGGTCTTTGGACTATGGGAGGAAACTGGAGCACCCGGAGGAAATCCACACTGTTTCGAGGAGTATGTACATACTCCTTACAGGCAGCGGCAGGAATTGAACCTGGATGGCTAGAACTGTAAAGCGTTGGGCTAACCCCTATGCTATCATGCTGCCCAATTCGCTCCACATGATATCGAGAAATTCCTGACAACAAGGTCACCAGCAAAGAATGCCAGAGAGAGTGGAGGAAGCAGACTTGCTGACAGTATTAAAGAAGTGTCTAGATCAGCATTTCTGTTGTCATGGCATAAAAGACTATGTGGCAAGCACGAGAAAATGTGATTAATATGAATGGCTAATATGGATAAATATGGTAATTTTGTTTTTAATATTCACTGGTTGATATGGATGAAACAGACACGTGATCTGTGAGTTTCTGCCTTTTTAGAACCAGACAAAATCCCAGCTGCACGATTGGAAAATCTACACTACAACCAATATGGTCTCGAACCATTATAGTATGGTTAAAGCACTGGCATCTAATCGACAATATGAAAAATTCTGCAGCTATATTTTGTTCATAAATAGCAGAACAAATCCAATGGAACTAATGCTTCCAACTGTGAATCTACTCCCAATTGTCAACAAGGTGACAGGAGCTGAATTCAATAGTTTTGTCAAGCAGAGCAAAGGATATGCCCAATTTAAGTTTGATCAGTACCACTTTTTTCCAGGCATCAGCATAACCTTGGTCCAAGGATGAACTTTTAGAGGCTGAACTCCAGAACTGAGCTGAGTGTGACTACTCTCAGAGCCAGTATTTGAGTGAGCATCGCATCAGGGAGTCCTGGTTATACAAAACCATAAGAAAAAGGAGCAGAAGTAGTTCATTCAGCCATCCAGTCTGCTCTGCCATTCAATCATGGGCCGATCCACTTCATCCAGTCATCTCCACTCCCCTACTTTCACCCCATACTTTTTGATGCCCTGGCTAATCAAGAACCTATCTATCCATGCCTTAAATGCATCCAATGACTTGGCCTCCACAGCCGCTCGTGGCAACAAATTCCACAGATTTACCACACTCTGACTAAAATAATTTCTCCGCATCTCAGTTCTAAAAGGATGTCCTTCAATCCTGAAGTCGTGCCCTCTTCTCCTAGAATCACCTACCATGGGAAATAACTTCACCATATCTAATCTATTCAGGCCTTTTAACATTCGGAATGTTTCTACGAGATTCCCCTCATTCACCTGAACTCCAGGGAATACAGCCCAAGAGCTGCCAGACTTTCCTCATACGGTAACCCTTTCACTCCTGGAGTCATTCTCATGAATCTCCTTTGTACCCTCTCCAATGTCAGTATATCCTTTCTAAAATAAGGAGCTCAAAACTGCACACAATACTCCAAGTGTGGTCTCACAAGTGCCTTATAGAGTCTCAACATCACATCCCTGCTCTTATATTCTATACCTCTAGAAATGAATGCCAACATTACATTTGCCTTCTTCTCAACTGACTCAAATTGGAGATTAAACTTTAGGGTAATGGTTAATGCTCCACCCACGCTAGTAACTTCCCTGTAATTCCATGGACTCTTACCTTGCTCAGCAGCCTTGTGTGCGGCCCCTTGTCAAAGGGCTTCAGAAAATCTAAGTACACCACATCCACTGCATCTCCTTTGTCTACCCTGCTTGTAATTGCCTCAAAGAATTGCAGTAGGTTTGTCAGGCAAGATATTCCTTTCAGGAAACCATGCTGGTTTTGGCTTATCCTGTCATGTGTCTCCAGGTACTCCGTAATCTCATCCCTAACAATCGATTCCAATAACTTCCCAACACCTGACATCAGGCTAACATGTCTATATTTTCCTTTCTGCTGCCTCCCACCCTTCTTAAATAGCCACAGAACATTTGCGATTTTCCAGTCATCCGGTACAATGCCAGAATCTATCAGTTCTTGAAAGATCATTGTAAATGCTTCCACAATCTCTCTAGCTACTTCCTTCAGAATCCAAGGGTGCATTCCATTAGGTCCAGGAGATTTATCCACCCTCAGACCATTAAACATCCAGAGCACCTTCTTAGTCATAATTTCACTGCACAAACTTCACTTTCCTGACACTCTTGAATGTCCGGTATACTGCAGACGTCTTCCACTGTGAAGACTGATGCAAAATACACACTCGGTTCCTCTGCCAGCTCTGCAGCTCCCATTATAATATCTCTAGGATTATTTTGTATTGGTCCTATAACTGCCCTCGACTCTTTTTTACCCTTTATACAGTCGGCCTTCCTTATCAGTGGGGGATTGGTTCCGAGACCCCCCGCAGATACCAAAAAACGCAGATGCTCAAGTCCCTTATTTAACCTGGCTCAGTGCAGTGGTCTTTAGGACCCAGCGAAACCCCGGACTTTATTTAACATGTCTCCATGCGGTGGACATTAGCACCTGGTGGTGCAGCTCTGAATCTGCGGTGTTTCTGTTCACGAAAGTAATCACAATCACGATTGAAAATAAAGTGTAAGTATAAAGCGATCGGAAAGAGGTGAAATGCCATTGGTCATTGGAAAAGCGTTAGGCTACAATCGGAACAATTTTAATGGAGCATGTGAAGGCCTTGCCCCGATGAAAGCTGCAATTATTACTAAGCAATGAAGTGGTTTAATTATTGGAATACGTATGTTTCTTAAGTGTTTTATATGCATAGAAAGGAAAAATATGTACTATATACTAAGAAAAACGTTTGACTAACTGACGCTAAATAATACTGGATGTATCTGTTCCAACTTCAAATCCAACTTAAAGACGGACTCAGGAATGGAACTCATTTATAACCTGGGGACTGCCCGTACTTCTAAGTCATTTCAATGTTACTTATAATACCTAATACAATGTAAATAGTTGCTATACTGAATTGTTTAGGGTGTAATTGCGCGCAACACGCTACTGAAGAAACACACGGAGGCAGAGAGAGCTGAACTCAGAATGCCTTTACTGATTCAAAATCGCGCGCTTCAATCTCTCCTCCCATGGGGCTGTGCGACCCGCAGGGGGACGTGACATCAGACTATCCCCGGAAGGTCCGCCCTGAACAGGTAGTTCCAAACGCGCTATCGCGTGTCTGCCCGCGGCACCCGATGGCGGTTCAAGTCTCGCGTGTGCGGGCCGCCACACCACCCCTCCTAGAAACGTCCATCGGGGGAGTGGAGCCCCCAGTCTGTGTGGCTTGCCTGGGGGGGGCTGGCCTCGCGGCGCGGTGCGGGTACCCTCACTGGTCGCTCAATGTCCAAGTGCGCCAGTTTGAGGCGGTCCACTGGAAAAGTCTCTTCCCGGCCACCCACCTCCACGACACACGTGGTTCTGTTGTGCCGGATCACCCTGCAGGGTCCCTCGTACGGCTACTGTAGAGGTGACCTGTGCACGCCCCTGCAAATAAAACATACTCACAGTCTCGGAGGTCTTTAGGGGTGAAGGATGGTGTGGGACCATGCCTGGAGATGGGGACCGGTGCCAGGGTCCCTACCTTGTCCCGCAGCCTCGTTAGCACCGCTGCTGGAGTTTCGTCCGAACCTTGGGCTCCTGGTATGAACTCGCCTGGGACTGTCAGGGGGCGCCGTAGATTAATTCCACCGAGGAGGTGTCCAGGTCCTCCTTGGGGGCTGTGCGGATGCCCAGTAGGACCCACGGAAGCTCATCTGTCCAGTTGGGGCCCCTGAGGCGCGCCATCAGGGCCAACTTGAGATACCGGTGGAATCGCTCTACCAAACCATTGGACTAGGGATAGTATGCTGTGGTGTGATGCAGCTGGGTGCCCAGGAGCTGCGCCAGTGCTGGCCACAAACCAGACGTGAACTGCGCCCCTCTGACGGAGGTGATGTCCGTTGGGAGGCCGAACCTGGCGATCCAGTTTGCAATGAGCGTCCTGGCGCAGGACTCAGTGGACGTGTCTGTGAGCGGTATGGCTTCCGGCCATCTGGTGAACCTGTCTACCATGGTAAAGATATACCTGGCTCCCCGGGAGACTGGCAGGGGGCCGACGATGTCCACGTGGATGTGTTGGAACCTGCTGTGCGTCGGCTGGAACTGCTGGAGGGGAGCCTTCACGTGTCGCTGGACTTTGGCGGTCTGGCAGTGTACGCAGGTCCTGGCCCAGTGTCCGACCTGTTTGCGCAAACCGTGCCAGACGAATCTGTCTGCTACCAGCTTGATGGATGCCAGAATGGACGGTTGGGCCAGGTCGTGCAGTGTGTCGAACACCCGGCACCTCCAAGCTGCTGGTACTATGGGTCGGGGTTTGCTGGTAGACACGTCGCACAGGAGTCGATCCACTGCCGGGCTGATGGAGACGTCCTCCAACTGGAGCCCCGAAACGGCGGTGCGGTAAGCCGGGATCTCGGTGTCCGACCGTTGTACTTCTGCCAGTGCTGCGTAGTCTATTCCTGTGGAGGCAGGGGCAAGACAGTGTGTCGGCGACGATGTTGTTCTTCCCTGTGATGCGGTGGACATCCGTGGTGAATTCTGAAATAAAGGACAGGTGCCTCTGCTGCCGAGCTGACCATGGGTCCAATACCTTGGCCAATGCGAAGATGAGGGACTTGTGGTCCGTATACACGGTGAACTCCCTTCCCTTGAGGAAGTACCGGAAATGCTGGACAGCCAAGTAGAGCGCTAGCAACTCTCTGTCGAAGGTGCTGTACTTCACCTCTGGTGGCCATAGGTGCCAGCTGAAGAAAGCGAGTGGTTGCCACTGGCCCTCGACGAGCTGCTCCAGGACTCCGCCGACTGCCATGTCGGAAGTGTCGACTGTGAGTGCCGTGGGTACATTGACTCTTGGGTGCACTAGGAGGGCCACCTTTGTCAGCGTCTCCTTGGCCTGCTCGAATACTTCCGTGGACTCCGCGTCCCATGCCAATTCTTTGGCCTTGCCCGCCATCAGGCTGAACAAGGGTCTCATGATGCGGGCCGCCGCCGGCACGAACCGATGATAAAAGTTGACCATCCCTACGAACTCCTGCAGGCCCTTGACCGTGCTGGGCTTGGGAAACTAGCCGATGGCCTGGACCTTGTCCAGTAGGGGAACTGCGCCATGTCGGTTGACTCTGTGGCCCAAGAATTTGATCTCTGTCAGCCCAAACTAGCACTTCGCCAGATTGATTGCCAGTCCATGTTTGCTCAGGCGTTGGCAGAGCTGGCACAAATGTGCCACGTGCTCCTGGTGCGAACTGCTGGCCACCAGGATATCGTCTAAGTAAATGAAAACGAAATCCAGGCCGTGTCCCACCGAGTCCATGAGCCTTTGGAAAATTTGGGCTGCATTCTTGAGACGGAAAGGCATCCTCAGGAATTTGAACAAGCCGAACGGGGTGATGAGGGCTGTCTTGGGCACGTCGTCGGGGTGCACTGGGATCTGATGGTATCTCCTGACCAGGTCGATTTTTGAGAAAATGGTCGCTCTGTGCAGGTTCGCCGTGAAGTCCTGGATGTGGGGTAGCGGGTTTCTGTCGGTGATTGTGTCATCGTTGAGTCTTCTGTAGTCTCTGCAGGGCCTCCATCCTCCTGCGGACTTGGGCACCATGTGCAGCAGGGATGTCCACGGGCTGTCTGAGAGGTGTACGATTTCCATCTCTTCCATCTTACGGAACTCCTCCTTGGTGAGGTGGAGCTTGTCGGGTGGGAGCCTGTGAGCTCGGGCGTGCAGCGGTGGTCCTTGCGTGGGAATGTGGTGCTGCACGCCGTGCTTGGGGTTGGCCGTGGAGAACTGCGGGGTGACTATGGAGGGGAATTCCGCCAACACCCTGGTGAATTCGTTACCCGAGAGGGTCATGGAATCCAGGTGGAGGGCTGGTAGCTTGGCTTCTCCGAGATGGAAAGTCTGGAACATTTCGGCGTGGACCAAACATCGGCCTTTTAGGTCGACCAGGAGGCAGTTGGCTCGTAGGAAATCTGCCCCTAATAGTGGCTGTGACACCGCTGCCAATGTAAAAGTCCAAGTGAAAGAGATGGACCCAAAATGCAGTGAGATAGTTCGCGGGCAGTATGTCCGAATACTGGTGCCATTTGCAGCGGTGAGTTTGTGGCCTGGGATCGCGTTACGAGTGTCTGTGTTCGAGGGGAGGAGTACGCTGACTTTGACCCCGTGTCTACCAGGAAGTGCCGCCCGGAGTGTCGGTCCCAGAGGTACAGGAGGCTGTCTTGTTTACCAGCCGTCATAGCCATTAGCGACAGCTGACCCCGGCATTTCCCGGAAAAGCACATGGTGGACGGCAGCTGTGCGTGCCTGAGCCCCATCTTTGGTGATAGAAACACCATTGTTCCGAACTTTCATCTTTTTCCTCCATGGGTCTCGACGGCTTCGGTTGTGGGGCCTGGGCTTTGAGGCTTGCAATCGTGGCTAGGCCAATGGAGGCTGCTCCACGTTGCTTGCTCTGCCAAAGGACGTCTGCTTTAGCCGCGACCCCGCGCAGGTCGCTGAAATCCTCACTCGCGAGGAGGAGTCGAATGTCCTCTGGCATTTGCTCAAGGAACAACTGTTCGAATAAAAGGCACGGCTTATGACTGTCCATGAGCACCAGCATATCACTCATGAGCTTGGACGGCATACGGTCGCCCAGGCCGTCCATGTGTAGGAGCCGCGCAGGAGAGTCTGAAGGTACGGATCAGGAGCACCTTAAGTTTAGTGTACCTGTCCTCCATTGGTGGCTGGCATAGGAAGTCGATGACCCAGCCTGCTGTCTCCTGGTCGAGTGTGCTGACCACGTAGTAGTACCACGTGGCGTCGGCTGTAATATCTCTGATATTGAACTGGGCCTCAGCCTGCTAGAACCAACCGTGGGGCTGAGTGGCCCAGAAAGTCAGGAGCTTCAGAGAGACTGCACTGTGCGAGCTGCTTGAACTCATGGCTGGTCGCTGAGTCGCCGGCTCCAGATGCCGTCTGGAACGTCGGGGTCACCAATGTAGTCACGCGCAAAGCGCTACTAAAGAAACACACGGAGGCAGAGAGAGCTGAACTCAGAATGCCTTTACTGATTCAAAATCGTGCGCTTAAATCTCCCCTCCCATGGGCCCCTGCAACCTGCAGGGCGGACGTGACGTCAGGCTGTCCCCGGAAGGTTCGCCCCAAGCTGGTAGTTCCAAACGCGTTACCGCGTGTCTGCCCGCGGCTCCCAATGGCGGTTCGAGTCCCGAGAGTGTGAACCACCACAAGGGAAGAATGACAAGAAAAAATAGTCTGTACATGCTCAAATAACGAGTGCTGGAGAGAGAACTTCCGGGTTTTCCCAATCCGCGGTTGGTTGAATCGCACATGCGGAATCTGCAGATAAGGAGGGCCGACAGTATGTTTAAAAAAGCTTTTAGGATCTTCTTTGATATTAGCCACCAGCTTCCTCTCATAATTCATCTTTTCCTTCTGAATTACATTCTTAGTTTCCTTCTGCAAGTTTTTAAAAGCTCCCCGATCCTCTACCTTCCCACTAGCTTTGGCTTCCTTGTATGCCTTCACTTTTGCTTTTACTTTGGTTCTGTCTTCACTTGTCAGCCACGGTAGTATCCTTCTTCCCTTTGAAAATTTCTTTTTATTTGGAATATATCTGTCTTGCACTTCCCTCATTTTCCCCAGAAACTCCAGCCATTGCTGCTCTGCTGTCTTTCCTGCAAATGTCCCTTTCCAGTAAACTTCGGCCAGTTCCCCTCTCATGCCATTGTAATTTCCCTTATTCCACTGAAATACTGACACATTGGATTTTATTTTTTCCCTCTCAAATTTCAATGTGAATTCAATCATATTGTGATCACTGTTCTTTAAGGGTTCCTTAGCCTTAAACTCTCTTATCACTTCCAGATTATTGCACAACACCCAATCCAGCACAGCTGATCCCCTAGTGGGCCCAACAACAAGCTGTTCTAAAAAGCCATCCATTAGACATTCTATAAATTCTCTCTCTTGATGTCCAGTACTGACCTGGTTTTCCCAATCCACTTTCATGTTAAAATCCCCAACGATTATCATGACATTGCCTTTCTGATATGCCTTTTCTATCCCCGCTGTAATTTCTAATCCACATCCTTGCTGCTGTTTGGAGGCCTGTATACAACTGTCATTAGGGTTCTTTTACCCTTTCCATTTCTTAACTCACTCAAAAAGACTCTACAACTTCCAATCCTATGTCATCTCTTTCAAATGATTTAGTATTATTTCTTACAAACAGAGCCACACCACCCCCTCTTGCCTACTAACTTATCTTTCCCATATGCCATATATCCTTGGACGTTCAGCTCCCAATGGTAGCCATTCTTTTGCCAAGTTTCAGAGATGGCCACAACGTCATAGTTGCCAATCTGTAGCTGAATTTCAAGATTGTCCATTTCTATATGCATTTCTATAGTCTTCCTTCTTTGTCACCATTAACCAGTCACAAAAGTCAACTAGCCGTCAATGCAGATGAGAAGCTGTCTCGGATTTCCCCTCTGTACAGCCAAAAGCCTTTTCCAACGTCAGTTAAGCATAGATCAGGAACATCCTCTACTCTCTGGATGAATGCAGGGCTAACAATGATCAAGAAAAATGACACCATTTTGCATGTTGGGAGGACAAACAAGGGTAGGATTTACACAGTGAACATGGATCTCTGAAGAATGTGATGGAAAAGAGGTATCTGGGAATACAGATCACTGAGCAGGATTCATTAGAAAGGGTAAATAAAAATACCATGAGTGGAGTGGACTTTGTTAAGAGTGGGTCAGTGTTCGGAGTGGATCTGGCTCATCAGGCTTAGGCGAGGGAAAATAGCTAGTAAGTTTCTCTTTTGGTTTTTAGTTGTTCATTTCTCATGTGTTAGGGCATAGAATGGCTCCAGAGGCAGCGTTTTGCACAGTGTGTGAGATTTAGGAATTCTGGGAGATCTCCAGCCTCCTGGATAACCACATCCTCTGCACCAGGTGCACCAAGCTGCAGTTCCTCAGAGGATGTATTAAGAAACTGGATCTTTTGGCTCATACGGAAGAACAAGGAAGTGATAGATAGGAACTACAGCGAGGTAGTCATCCCTAGCTTACAAGTGACGGGTAACTGGATGACTTTCAGGAGAAGGAAGGGATATATACAGCCAGTGCAGAGTTGCCCTGTGTCCGTTCCCCTCAATAATAAGTATACCTCTTTAGATATTACTGAGGGGGACAACCTACTGGCGGAGCTGCAATGACTGGGTCTCTGACACTGAGTCTGGTGCTGTTGCTCAGAAGAGGAGAGCGGTGAAGAGAATTGAAGTAGTGATAGGAGATTCCACAGTCAAAGGAAAAGGGATGAGATTCTGTGGCACGATAGACACACCCAGATGGTATGTTGGACTCCCTGATGCCAGGATCAGGGATAGAAACATAGAAACATAGAAAACCTACAGCACAATAAAGGCCCTTCGACCCACAATGTTGTGCCAAACATGTATTTACTTTAAAAATTACCTAGGGTCACCAATAGCCCTCTATTTTTCTAAGCTCCATGTACCTATTCAGGACTCTCTTAAAAGACCCTATCATATCCACCTCCACTATCATCGCCAGCAGCCCATTCTACACACTCACCACTCTCTGCATAAAAAAACTTATCCCTGACATCATCTCCATACCTACGTACTTCCAAGCACCTTAAAACTGTGCCCTCTCGTGTTAGCCATCTCAGCCCTGGGCAAAAGCCATTGACTATCCTCACAATCAATGCCTCTCATCATTTCATACACCTCTGTCAGGTCAACTCTCATCCTCCATTGCTCCAAGGAAAAAAGGCCGAGTTCACTCAACCTATTCTCATAAGGCATGCTCCCCAATCCAGGCAACTTCCTTGTAAATCTCCTCTGCACCCTTTCTGTGGTTTCCACATCATTCCTGTAGTGAGGCAACCAGAACTAAGTGAACTCCACGTGGGGTCTGACCAGGGTCCGACAGAGCTGCAACATTACTTCTCAGCTGTTAAACTCAATCCCACGATTGATGAAGGCCAATGCACCATATGCCTTCTTAACTACAGAATAAACCTGTGCAGCAGCTTTGAGTGTCCTATGGACTCGGACCCCAAGATCACTCTAATCCTCCACACTGCCAACAGTTTTACCATTAATACTATATTCTGACATCATATTTGACCTACCAAAATGAACCACCTCACATTTATTTGGGTTGAAATCCATCTGCCACTATCAATGTCCCGCTGTAACTCTGACAGCCCTTCACACTATCCACAACACCCTCCAACCTTTGTGTCATCAGCAAATTTACTAACCTCCACTTCCTCATCCAGGTCATTTATAAAAATCACAAAGAAGAAGTGGTCCCAGAATAGACCTCTGAGGCACACCACTTGTCACAGACCTCCATGCAGAATATGACCCGTCTACAACCACTCTTTGCCTTCTGTGGGCAAGCCATTTCTGGATCCAAAAAGCAAGGTCTCCTTGGATCCCATGCCTCCTTACTTTCTCAATAAGTCTGGCATGGGGTACCTTATCAAATGCCTTGCTGAAGTCCATATACACTACACCTACTGCTCTACCTTCATCAATATGTTTAGTCACATCCCCAAAAAATTCTTTCAGCCTCATAAGGCACAACCTGCCTTTGACAAAGCCATGCTGACTATTCTTAATCATATTATGCCTCTCCAAATGTGCATAAATCCTGCCTCGCAGGATCTTTTCCATCAACTTACCAACCATTGAAGTAAGACTCACTGGTCTATAATTTCCTGGGCTATCACTACTCCCTTTCTTGAATAAAGGAACAACATCTGCAATCCTCCAGAACATCTCCCATCCCCATTGATGATGCAAAGATCATTGCCAGAGGCTCCGTAATCTTATCCCTCGCATCCCACAGTAGCCTGGGGTACATCTTGTCCAGTCCCGGTGACTTATCCAACTTGATGCTTTCCAAAAGCTCCAGCACATCCTCTTTTTTAATGTCCATATGCTCAAGCTTTTCAGTCCGCTGTAAATCATCCCTACAATTGCCAAGATCCTTTTCCATAGTGAATACTGAAGCAAAAATTTCATCAAGTATTTCGGCTATATCCTCTGGTTCCATATATACTTTTGCACTGTCACAATTGATTGATCATATTCTCTTAGGTCTTATCCTCTTGCTCTTCACATACTTGTAGAATGCCTTGGGGTTTTCCTTAATCCTGCTCGCCAAGGCCTTCTCATGGCCCCTTCTGGCTCTCCTAATTTCATTCTTAAACTCCTTCCTGCTAGCCTTATAATCTTTTAGATCTCTATCATTACCTAGTTTTTTAAACCTTCTGTAAGTTTTTCTTTTCTTCTTGACTAGATTTTCAACAGCCTTTGTACACCACAGACCCTATACCCTACCATCCTTTCCCTGTCTCATTGGAACGTACCTATGCAGAACGCCACACAAACATCCCCTGAACATTTGCCACATTTCTGCCGTACATTTCCCTGAGAACATCTGTTCTCAATTTATGCTTCCAAGTTCCTGCATGATAGCTTCATGTTTTCCTTTACCCCAATTAAATGCTGTACCTATCTCTCTCCAATGCTATGGTAAAGGAGATAGAATTGTGATCACTATCTCCAAAATGCTCTCCCTCTGAGAGATCTGACACCTGACCAGGTTCATTTCCTGGTTTCCAGGATGTTTTGGGTCCACAGCATTCTAAAGGGGGAGGAAGCTTTGGTACATATTGGCACCAATGACATAGGTAGGAAAGGTGAGGATGTCCTAAAGAGCATTTTTAGGGAGTTTGGTAGAAAGCTGAAGTGCAGAAGCTCCAGGGTAGTAATCCCTGGATTGCATGCCCGTGCCACCTGCCAGTGAGGGTAAGAATAGGATCATTTGGCAGGTGAATGCATGGCTGAGAAACTAGTACAGGGGCAGGGGTTCAGATTCATGGATCATTGGAATCTTTTCTGGGGAAGGGACAAGCTGTACAAATGGGCTGGATTACACCACAACCCCACGGGGCCAAATATCCTTGTGGGCCGTTTTTCTAGAGCTGTTTGGGAGTGTTTAAACTAATTTGGCAGAGGGATGGGAACCGGAGTAATAGTGCTGAGGATGAGGTAGTTGGTTTACAAGCAGAGGCAGCGTGCAGTGACACAGCTAGCAAGGAGACGTTGATAGGGCAAAACTGCAGTCAACAGGATGAGTTGCAATGTAAAATGCAGACAAAATTGAAAAAGATGAATAGAGGACAGAAAGTGCTATATCTGAATGTGCACAGTGTACGGAATATGATAGATGAACTTGTAGCATAATTACAGATTGGCATGTATAATGTTATGGGTGTCCCAATGTCATAAATGCCAAAGAAGATTATAGCTGAGAGTTTAAAGTCAAAGGATACACATTGTTTTGAAAGGACTGGCAGGTAGACAGAAAGGGAGGCATGGCTCTGTCGGTAAAAAATGAAATCAAATCATTAGAAAGAGGTGAAATAGGGTTGGAGGGTGTTGAGTTGTTGTGGGTAGAGCTAAGGAACTGCAAAGGTAAAAAGAACCTGATAGGAATCATACACAGACCCCCAAGCAGTAGTAAAGATGTGGTCTGTAAATCATAATGGAAGATAGAAAACACTTGCCAAAAAGGCAGAATTATGATAGTCAGGCGAGATTTCAATATGCAGGTAGAATGTCCATCATTGCAGTGGCTATCAGTGGAGAGGACAGAGTTAGAGTGGAGATTTTGAGACTTTAGCTCTTCGAGGCTTCAGCAAGGAGAGGCTTCAGTCAGAGAAGGCAAAAAGGAAAAGCTTCAGGTAGATTTTTTCCCCTTCTTTACACTTGCTCAGTTTGAACAGTAGAGATGCCAGGTAGGATAGTGGAATGCTCCTCTTGTGGGATATGGGAAGGCAGATAGACCTCCAGTGTCCCTGACAACTACAACTGCGAGAAGTGCATGCAGTTGCAGCTTCTACCAATCCACATTAAGGAGTTGGAACTGGAACTGGATGAACTCCGGTTCATTTGGGAGGCTGAAGAGGTGATAGGTAGGACATATAGAGAGGCAGTTTCATCCAGGGTGCAGGACACAGCAAACTGGGTAACAGTCAGGAAGGGGAAAGGTGTTAAGGAGCCAGTGCAGAGTACCCCTGTAGCCATCTACTTCAAGAACAGGTATATCACTTTGGATACTGTTGTGGCAATGGCCTTGCAGAGGAAAGTTACAATGGTACAGTCTCTTGCACTATGTCTGGTTCTGTGACTCAGAAGGGAAGAGGGAAAGAGGCACACTTGGTGATAGGGGATTTGTTAATTAGTGGAATGGATAGGAGGTTCTGTGGGTGAGAACAAGATTCCTTGATGGTATGTTGCCTCCTGGGTGCCAAGCTTCGGGACATCTTGGATCAAGTTCTCAGCATTCTTAAGTGGGAGTGTGAGCTGCCAGGGTCGTAATCCATGTGGGTGCCAATGACATGGGTAGGACAGGTGATGAGGTTCTGCGTAGGGAGTTCAGAGAGTTAGGTGCTAAGTTAAAGTGCAGGACTTCCAGGGTTGTGATCTCAGGATTGCTACCTGCGCCATGTGTAGTCGGACCAGAAGTAGGAAGATTAAACATTTTTATACGTGGTTAAGGGGTTGGTGTAGGAGGGAGGGCATAAGATTTTTTGATCTTTGGGATCATTGGGACCTGTACAGAAGAGATGGTTTGCACGAGAACTGGAGGGGTCTAATATCCTTGGGGAAGATTTGCTAATGCTGCACAGTGGGGTTTAACCTGGAGTTGCAGGGGTGAGGGGTGCTAGAACAGTTAGTAGAGAGGTTGTGGAGACAGATATTGGTAAGACCTCAGACAAAGTCAGGAATCAAAAGTTTGAGCATGGTGTGACTGGTGTCCTGAGCTGCATGTGTTTCAATGTGAGAAGTATCATTGGAAAGGTGGATATGCTCAGGGCATGGATCAACAACTGGAATTATGACATTGTAGCCAATAGTGAGACTTGGTTGCAGAAGGGTCAGATCTGGCAATTCAGTACTCTGGGGTTCTGTTGTTTTAGACGTGACAGAGCAGGGAGGATTAAAGGATGACAGAGCAGGGTGGCGTTATTAGTCAGGGAAACTGTCCTGGCAGTACTCAGTCAGCACAGACTGGAAAACTTGTCTAGTGAGGTATTATGGGTGGAATTGAGGAATAAGAAAGGTATGATCGTGTTAATAAGGCTACATTACAGACCACCCAACAGTCCTTGGGGTTTAGAGAGAGATCGTATACTGTTGCAAGAAACATAAGGTTGTTATAGTAGGTGACTTTAACTTACCACATATTGACTGAGAATCCTACACTGTGAAAAGACTAGATGGGATAAAGTTTGTCAAATGTGTTCAGGAAAGTCAACCAATCTTATAGAGTTTTTTGAAGAAGTTAGCAGGAAAGTGGATGAAGGCAAAGCAGAGGATGCTGTCTACATGGACTTTAGCAAGACATTTGACAAGGTCCTGCAAGGGAGGTTGGTGAAGAAGGTTCAGTCGCTTGGCATTCAGTGATCTGGATGATAATGTGGTTAACTGGATCAGCAATATTGAGGGTGTAGGGAACAGGAAGGAAGGCTGTCATGGCTTGCAGTTAGATTTGTATTAGCTGGATATATGGGCTGAACAATGGCAGATGGAATTTACTGCAGGCAAATGCAAGGTATTGTATTTTGGTAGGACCAATCAAGGTAGGTCTTACACAGTGAACAGTAAGGCACTGAGGAGCGTGATAGAACAAAGGGATCTGGGAATACAGGTCCATAATTCATTGTAAGTGACATCATAGGTAGACAGGGTTGTAAAGAAAGCTTTTGGGACATCGACCTTCATAAATCAATGTACTGAGTACAGGAAATGTTATGTTGAAGTTGTATAAGATGTTGATGAAGCCTAATTTAGAGTATTGTGTGCAGTTTTGGTCACCTACCTACAGGAAAGATGTAAATAAGGATGAAACAACACAGGGAAAATTTACAAGGATGTTGCCAGGTCTGGGAGACCTGAGTTATAAGGGGATGTTGAATAGGTTAGGACTGTATTCCTTAGAATGTAGAAGATTGGTATAGATTTGATAGAGGTATACAAAACTATAAGGACTATAAGGGGTGTAGATAGGGTAAATGCAAGCATGCTTTTGTCTACTGAGGATGGGTAGGACTGCAACTAGAGGTCAAGGGTTAAGGACGAAAGGTGAAAAGTTCAAGAGGAAATAAAGGGAAACTTCTTCACTCAGAGGGTCCTGAGAGTGTGGAATGAGCTGCCAGTGCAAGTGGTGTATGCAAGCTCAATTTCAACCTTTAGGAGAAGTTTGGATAGATATGTGGACAGTAGGGCTATGGAAGGATATGGGAGTAGGCAGTGTAAATAGTTTAAGAATGGACTAGATGGACCAAAGGGCCTTTTTCATTGCTGTGCTTCTCTATGACTCGATGGCTTTTTAGAGCAGCTCATGGTTAAGCCCATTAACGAGCTGCTCTTGACTGGATGTTGTGAAATGAACCAGAATTGATTAGAGAACTCAAGGTAAAGGAACCCTTGGGGGTATATGATCATAGTATATTAGAATTCACCCTGCAATTTGAGAAGGAGAAGCTAAAGTCAGATGTATCAGTGTTACAGTAGAGTAAAAGGCTTTACTAAGGGGTGAGAGAGGAGTGGGCCAAAATTGATTGGAAAAGAACACCAGCAGGGATGATGGCAGAAGAGCAATGCCTGGAGATTCTGGAAGCAATTCGGAAGGTGCAGTATATATACATCCCAAAGAGGAAGAAGGATTCTAAAGGCAAGATAACACAGCCTTGGCCAACTAGAGAAATCAAAGCTAAAATACGAGCAAAAGAGAAGGCATATAATAGACACCAAAAATTAGTGGGAAGTTAGACATTTGGGAAGCTTTTAAAATCCTACAGAAAGCAACTAACAAAGTCATAAAGGAGGAAAAAAATGGAATACAATGTTAAGCTGGCCTATAATATTAAAGAGGATACTAAAAGTTTCTTCAGATACGTAAAGTGTAAAAGAGAGGCAAGAGTAAATATCAGACCACTGGGAAATGATGCTGGCAAGGTTGTAAATGGGGAACAAGAAAATGGCATATGAGCTCAATAAGTATTTGGCATCAGTCTTCACTGTGGAAGACACCAGCAGTATGCCAAAAGATCGAGGGTGTCGGAGCAGAAGTGTGTGAAGTTGCCTTTACTAGAGCCATGGTTCTTGGGAAACTGAAAGGTTTGAAGGTAGATAAGTCACCTGGATCAGATGGTATACACCTCAGGGTTCTGAAAGAGATGGCCGAAGAGATTGTGGCGGCATCAATAATAATTTAAAGAATCACCAGATTCTGGCATGGAAAATTGCATTATCATTCCACTCTTCAAGAAGGGAGAGAGCCAGGAGAAAGGAAATTATAGGCCTGTTAGTCTACCTCGGTGGCTGGGAAGATGTTGGAGTTGATTGTTAAGGATGTGGCTTCAGCATACTTGGAGACACATGATACAATAGGCCGTAGTCAACATGGTTTTCTAAATGAAAAATCTTGACTGACAGAAATGACAAGCAAAATAGACAAGGAGTATCGGTGGATGTTGTATACTAGGATTTTCCAAAGGTCTTTGACAAGATGTTACACATGAGGCTGCTTAACAAGTTAAGGGCACATGGCATTACAGGAAAGATACTAGCATGGATAGGAGCACTGGCTGATAGGCAAGAGGCAAAGAGTGGGAATAAAGGGAGCCTTTTCTGGTTGGTTGCTGGTGTCTAGTGTTCCATAAGGCTTTGCGTTGGGACAACATTTTACATTATATTTCAAAGACTTGGGTGGCAGAATTGATAGCTTTTATTTGTAAAGTCTGTGGATAAGACAAAAATAGGTGGAGGGGCATGCAGTTTTGTGAAAGTACATAGGCTACAGAAGGACTTAGAAGATTAGGAGAATGAACAAAGGAGTGGCAGATGGAATACAGTGTTGGGAAGTGAATGATCATGCACTTTGGTAGAAAAATAAAAAGGTAGACTATTTTCTGAATAGAGAAAAAAATTCAAAAATCTGAGGTATAAAGGGATTTGGGTGTCCTTGTGCAGGATTCCCTTAAGGTTCGCTTGCAGGTTGAGCTGGTGGTGAGGCGGGCAAATCCAATGTTAGCACTCGTTTCAAGACTACTAAAATATAAAAGCAAGCATGAAATGGTAAGGTTTTATAAAGCACTGGTGAGGCCTCACTTGGAGTATTTTGAGCAGTTTTGGACCTTTTTTTTAGAAAGGATGTACTGACTTTAGAGAGGGTTCAAATGAGGTTCACAAAAATGATTCTGAGATTGAAAGGCTTATCATATGAAGAGCATTTGATCGATCTGGGTCTGTACTCACCGGAATTCAGAAGAAAGAGGGGCGTCCTCATTGAAACCTATCAAATATTGAAAGGCTTCGATAGAGTGGATATGGAGATATTTCCTGTGGGGGGGGGAGAGTCTAAAATCAGAGGTTATAGCCTCAGATATAGGGATGTCCATTTAGAACAGAGATGAGGAGGAATTCCTTTAGCCAGAGAATTCTTTCATATTAGCTATGGAAGCCAAGAGACTGGGTATATTTAAAGCGGAGTTTGGTAGAGTCTTGATTAGTTTGGATATGAAGGGATATGGAAAGAAAACAGTAGAATGGGCCTGAGAGGGAAAATGGATCAGCCATGGACTAATTCTATTCCTATATCTTATAGTCTTATGGTCTTTTAATTCCTTGAAAGGGGCATTACAGGAAGATGGGGGTCGTAAAAGAGCTTATGGCACATTGGCCTTCGTAAATCAAAGTATTGAGTCAAGGAGATGAAGTCATTTAAGACATTGGTGAGGCCTAATTGGGAATATTGTGTGCAGTTTTGGTCACCTACCACAGGAAAGATGTCAATAAGATTGAAAGAGTGCAGAGAAAATTTAGAAAGATGTTGCCAGGACTGAGGACCTGAGTTCAAGGGAAAGATTGAATATGGTAGGACTTTACTTCCTGAAGCATGAGAGTTTGAAGTTAGATTTGATAGAGGTATACAAAATTATGCGAAGTATAAATAAGATTAACGAATGTAGGCTTTTTCCACCAACGCTGGATAAGACTAGAACAAGAGGTCATAGGTTAAGGGTGAAGAATGAAATATTAAAGGGGAACATGAGGGGTAACATCTTCACTTTGAAGGTGGTGAAATGCTGGAATGAGTGGCCAGTGGAAATGGCGGATATAGGTTCAATTTCAACATTTAAGAGAAATTTGGATAAGAAATAGGAGAGGTATGAATATTTATGTTTCAGATGCTGTTTGAGGGGGCTAGGTAGAATAACAGTTCGGCATGGAATATATGGGTTGAAGAGCCTGCTTTTGTGCTGTAGTGCTCTATGACGATATGACCATCCAGGACAACGTAGTCCATTTGATTGGTATCCAATCTACCACTTTAGCTATGCATTTCTTCCATCACAGGTGCCCTACATCTACAATGTGTGGCATTAATAGGTGTATAGCAGTTATCTTGATAGCTCTGAGAGCATTTCCCAAAACTACAACTTACCATCAAAATGCTATCACCTGCATGTTTCCCTGCATTATTACATTGTTGCTAGGTCCAAATCATATTGAAAAAGGCCAAATTGAAATGGTTGGGGTGTTAGGGTCAGGGGCAAGAGATGAACCAATTCATCTTGATGCTTGACTGTGCTGGACTGAGGCCATCTCTATTGGCTTCTGCGGACTTCTGAATCGGCTGCAGTGATGCCTGGCATTATGAATATCAGTTCTGAATGCTGGTTGCTTGCTTTTATTGTCTGCACGATCTGATTTTTTTGCTCTCTCTCTGCACATTGGATGTTCACTAGCCTTCTTTCATTTTTAAAGGATTTTATTAGCATTCTTTGTTTCATGGCCGCCTGTAAGAAGACAAATGTCAAGGTGTATAAAATATACATACTTTGAAAATATGTACTTTGAACTTATCCATCGGCAATGTTCTATTACCTTCATTGGAAGACTCCACAATGGATCTTTACGCACACATTCTTAAGAAAATTTAATGAAAGGCAAAAAATGCAGACACCCCGTTTCCAATAAATTAATAAATGAAACAAAATTGCATTGCAATTTGACTATAAAAGTTGCAAATTTAAATACCAAAGTAAATGTAACTATTAATTCATATAACAAGCAAAATTAAGAAAGGTGTGTAAGCATGAGTTTAAAGTGTTTCAATGTTTTCATCTTTTCAGTAAGTTGAGTTCACATAACATTGCAATTTTTACGTTTGGTTAATCCACAGTCATTGTCACTGCAATAATGAATACCTACTACCTGGCCCTATTACTATAAGAGAGGCATTTATTAATAGATTTGATTAGTTAATTGGCTGATCTTATTTAGCATAGCCTTTCTTCATGGCAAATGTGAGGTAATTACAAAGTAAATGTGACTGACTTTTATCTTTAAGTATGCTTTTTGGTATAATTCCAAATCTTTTTTTTAATTGAGATTTGTCTGTTTAGAGAAATAGAAATTTTGGGGGGGAGGAAATGGGCAAAATATATAGTTTGGATTGATTGAGAATTAATTTGGAATGAAACAATTAATTTTTTTTTAGGTAATAGCTCTTGAGTTTTCTATTTTATAGTTTTTTTGTTTCCATGGAATATATACGTTTTGATGCCACAGTTTAAAATATTAACTTTTAAACATACACAAGAAAGTGTGTTCCTCCTCTTTCACTAAGGCATATTTTATGAAAACATTTCATACTTGAAGTGGGAGCTTTGAATAACTCCATTGATTTATTTGTTGGGATGTTCAACAAATCCTATCTCAATTTGATGAAAGAGTCTCAACGGAATTTGATGGATGTTGCAGAAATATTGATTCAATGTAAAATTGAGGAAGTTTCCTTAAGTTAGTACTTAAATTATAATCTAAAAACAATAAGTTGTAGTATTAAATCACAGAGTACAATTTTATGGCACTAACTGCCAACTGATTTGATTGATCTCAAAACAATTTGTTGTGTAATGTCATTAGTTTAGTTTACTTTTATGTCTACTAAAATATGATAGTGGGTCATTGTAACAAAATGCAGAAATCTGTACTGCACACATATAAACAGCAGATTAATGGTATTTCACCCACTTTCCAATGTACTAATTCATGTAAACAAGACAATTTATTTCTTCATTATTCATGAACTACCTGATTTTAGAGTCCCACCATTAAATTCTTCAACCCTTTCCCACCGAAAACACTTCAGGTGCCTTTGAACCCCTACTCAGAATAACAGAAATTTCTCAAAAATCTGTATGAGAAGGAGAAGCTCCTAAGTGGTGCGGTCGTTGCAAATGTAAAATCGCATTTTCTCTCCAGATTTCTTTCTGTACCATAGTATGTTTGTGTGGTAATTCCATTGCAGTAACACATCAGTGCCAAATGGGGACAAGTTGTTTGCTTCCTTCCATATCTCTGGAATAAAGTCTATATATTTTGGTCTGATAAATATTGAGCGATAGTTTTCATAGATCTTTATTCACAAAGATGATTCTCTCTACTATGTAACAGTTAAGTTGGGAATTTACTTAGTATACCTCATCACTAAGCAATTTCCCTGATGGAAGCGAAAAAACAGACCGCTGGAGGGACTGAGTGATTGAAGCAGCTTTTGTGGTTACCTTTTCTGGTTGAAACACTGCTTTCAAGTTCTGATGCAGGGCCTCTAAAAATTTTGGCCAGGCCTCTGCCTCCACAGATACTGCTTGACCCACTGAGCAGTTTGATTTTTCCTCCAGGTTCCAGGATCTGTAATCACTTGTGTCTCCACTTTTAGTGGAAACATTTCCCAGGAACATTAGCAAGTAAAATTTGACATTAAAGGAATACTGAAGGGAGTGTAACCAATTATATTGTGATGTATGCAGCCTGTGGCCAAAGCACTAACTAGACATAAATTTCTCCCTTTGGGCTCGAAATTACAGAATTTAACCTCTTGAGGCATTCATTCTCAAATACTGGGGAAATTCAGGAACATTCACCATTCAATGCACTCCAATGATAAGGAAGCCAGTCAGATTTTTTTTTCATGAAGCTGAAAGTGGAAGTTACCAATTATGTTGCATTTTCTGGATTTTCATATCTCTATGAATATGCTACAAAATTGCTGCAGTATTTGTGATATATGAACTACCTTTATTCTGACAGAAAAGTCGGTTTTGTTCATTCAAATATTTAAATGGAGGTGATCCTAGCAAAACAAAGTTTGTGACAAGTGACAGAAAGTGAAGAGGTTCAGAGGTAGGCAAGAGCTGGTTGCTGTCTGTTTTAATGTGGAAACTGTTATATTTTAAGATGATATCATTAACGAACAGTACGTAACTGAGTAACTTGAGGGTGCCATGTATAGGGGACCTCCATTTCTTTTATTTTAACTGGTCTCGAGAAATAGATGATGCTTTTCACTTTACATAGTAATGCAGTAACAAACTGCCTCTTTGATAACATTGACGTTTCTACTTCCAGCTGTTCAATGAAGGCCTAAAAGTCCAATTCTACATGTTTTACTTAACAATTTAAAAAATTTATG
The DNA here is from genome assembly GCF_048418815.1 of Hemitrygon akajei. Classification (NCBI taxonomy): domain Eukaryota; kingdom Metazoa; phylum Chordata; class Chondrichthyes; order Myliobatiformes; family Dasyatidae; genus Hemitrygon; species Hemitrygon akajei. The sequence continues at coordinate 67,826,700 of NC_133133.1, forward strand.
TGTTTGATTCTTCTATTGATATTCAATGTTGACTTCTATTGTAACAGTCTGTGAGATAGGGAGGTCAGGATGAGTGCGTTTCTCGCAATTTCTTTTCTAGTTTCAACACGTTTTTTTTATAAACAAATTGCTCGTGTGCATCACTGGCAGGAGTTGCATTTATTGTCCACCCTGACTGTTCTGATGTATATTATTTCTTCTCTCCCTACAGATGCTGACCGACCTACTGGGTTTCCTCTGCACGCTTCTGTATTTCAGAGTCTCAGTATGTTTCTTCTTCTAGTGGCTTTGATGTTTCCTTGATTGTTTCACTTTTCTCTGTTATTGTAAAGTGAGTAGAGCAGGGGGTGAAGCACACGGCCTTGTGGTGCACCTGTGCTAATGTAGATCATGGAGGAGATGTTGTTGCCAATCTAAATTTACTGGGATCGGCAGGTGAGGAAATTGAGGATCCGATTGCACAAGGAGGTATTGAGGCCACAGACATGGACCTTAAGGATTTATCTTGAGTGGATGGTGGCACTGAATGCTGAACAGTAGTCAATAACAAGCATCCTAATGTATGCATCTTTGCTGTCCAGACATTCTAAGTTTGAGTGAAGAGCCAATGAAATTCAGATTCAGATTCAGTTTATTGTCATTTATAAACCACAAATACAATGCAGTTAAAAAATGAGACAACGATATCACGAAAAAGCACAAAACAGACCACACAAGAAAAACCACATAACGTTTGGTAATCCCCAAACCAGAGTCCGGAGAGGCTGCTGCGTATCGATATAGTGCTACCGTCTTAGCACATTCCCTGGAAAGGAACTACAAACCCATCAGACAAAACTAAAGCTACAAGATCTACACAAAACCACATAATTACATATAGTTATAGTTAACATATAGTTTCAACAGTGCAGACAATACCATAATTGATAAAAGACTAACTGACAAAGACCACATAATTATAACACATAGTTTCAACAGTGCAAAGCAATACCATAATCTGATAAAGAGCAGTCCATGGCACGGTTTAAAAGAAAGTCTCAAAGTCCCGACAGCCCATCATCTCACACAGACGGTAGAAGGAAGAAAAACTCTTCCTGCCATGAACCTCCAGCACTGCAGCTTACTGATACAGCACTCTGGGAGCTCCGACCACAGACAACTCCGAGTCCATCCGAAAACTTCGATCCTCCAACCAGCCCCCCGACACCGAGCACCATCTCTGCCGAGCGCTTCGATCCCGGCACTGACCGCCAAGCAACAGGCAAAGCCAAGGATTTGGGGACTTCCTCTCGGAGATTTTTCCGATCGCACAGTAGCAGCAGCAGCGAAACAGGCATTTAAAAAAGTTTCACCAGATGTTCCAACGTGCTTCACATGTCCGTCTCCATCAAATCAGGATCGTACACGGCCCCTACTTACAGATAACAGATATTAATTCCTGGAGTGGCCGGTGCATCGCGCCGCCATCTTGCGGGGTTTTCTGTCATCTTGCAGGGTTTGCCATTCAACAAATGGCATCTGTTGTGGACTTCACTCTGGTAGGCAAATTGAGATGGGTCTAAGTCATTTTTCAGACAGGAGTTGATATATTTTGTCAACAACCTCTCAAAACACTTCATCATTGTGGATGTAAATTCTACTGTGTGTTTCACTGAGGCACCATGCTCTTCTTAGGCACCAGTATAATTGAAAGCTGCTTGAAGCAAATGAGTACTTCAGGCTGCAAAAGCAAGAGGTTAAAGATCTCAGTGAATATTCTAGCTAGTGGATCAGTATAGATCTTTAGTACTTGGCCAGGAACTGCAGCTGGGCTGGATGCTTTTCATTGATTCATCTCCTGAAATCTACTTTGGTGTCGGCCTCAGAGACTGAAATCAAAAGATCATCGGGGGCTGTGGAAGTTTGTGATGGTTCCTCCATGATCTGACAGTCAAAGCGAATATAGAAGATATTGAGCTCATCTGTAAGTGAAACCCTGCTGACACCACAGTCACTCGATTTAACCTCATAAGAGGTGATAACACTCAAGCCCTGCCACAACTGTCAAGCATCCTTCATTGAGTGAAGTTTAATCTAGAGTTGCCACTTTGCCCGTGAGCTGGATTTCCAGTGACTGTAACCGGACCTCCTGTAACTTCCTTGGTCGCCAGATTGAATGCCACTGATCTGGCTCTCAGCTGATTGCAGATCTCATGGTTCATCAGGGCTTCTGCTTGGGGAAGACTCTGAATGATTTTAAAACTCACTCGTCTACAGCTATTTCAATATAGTCCATTCCAACCATGGCGTATTCATTCAGATCCACAGATGAGACCTTGAACACAGCCCAGTCCATTGACTCGAAGCAATCCTGTAGTCGCTTCACTGCTGCCTACAACCACCTCCTTGTTTTCCTAATCTCTGGACCTACGCTCTTTAGCCTCTGCCTGTACGCAGGCAGGAAGAAGTCCAACCTGCAAGGAATAAAGACTTCGAATGCATTTTTAATCGATTTCTCTTAATTCAGAATTGTGTTTTAGCAGCCATCCAAAATTGCATTCAGACATAAAAATACAAGAAGATTAAAAAATAAAGAATAAAGAATATATAGATTGTGTTCTCTCAGTTGTGTACCCTTTATTTTATTAGTTTTTTGATATTTACTTATGCGCAAGGATGCTGCTGACGATACAATATTATGCAAATTATTTCTGTTTGCATTTCATTGATACACAATAGAGTGATAACTCAATTACATGTTTCATTCAAGTGTCTTCCAAAAGTGTAACTGATGACTGATTCTGAGCACAATATGTTCAACAGTATTTGAATCTGACATCCATTAAAAGAGAAAAAAAAAATCCATGTTTCTGCCATTAGTAGAGAACAAAATAAGCTAGGCCAAAAAATTCATTGGGGAACTAAAATGATTCAGCTGGCTAAAATGTTAACCTAATTCATTGTTTTACCTCTGGGACCCGGGGTTTGCAAATGGTTCAGTGGAATAGGGTTACAAGTGAGTAGACTGCAGGGAATTTTAGCCTGAGTCTCCAGTGAGACTGAGGCCACAGAATGAACTGCCTCTAAATTCCTAGACTAATTTTCAGCGTGTTAAGAGGATTGAGATATAAAATTGAATCATCATCCTGTCATTCCAGAAAGGAATAGTGCCTTACCAGGCAAGAGTTGTGGTATGTTATAATCCCTTAGGCATTTTGACAAGACATTTGGAACTGTAAGTATAGTGGGTACGTTGTCAGTAAAGTGATACAAGTGAAGTCAAGGAGGAACTAACTATGTGACCAACACCTCAACAGATATTAAGAAAGGAGAAACACGATGCATTTTGCTATATTCATTGTTGAGGTTAAATAAAACATACTGAATAATTGACTTTTCACTGGATACATATTTGAAGTCCCAAAATCTGAGGGCTCAAGTAGGTATCCTAGCAACATCCTTGAACAGACAGGCTTTGACACTTTTGTGCAAAGATCTGTACCAGCAGGAAGGTGTAAATGGGAACTCCGCATTTAATGTTTGGATATTTGCTTTGTTAGAACTGCTATAAATCAGCACCATAGACTAATGCTCAAGGTAGAGGTGATCTGAAGACATTTCATAAGGTGAATGATGAGATCCAGGGAGAAAATATAGAGAAGTGTAAGAATTTGGATAGATCTTTAAAGAAACGTGAAATACAGATAGTAGGAGCCAAAACTGGATTCCTCTGGATTTCACAATACCACAAGCAGCAAAATTATTCTAATTTACAGGGAAATTTCAACAGAATATTCTTAGTGCAATTTGGGAGTTCTGGCAAATTGTGACATGGCTGTTTGTACAATGAACATGCACTTTGAAATACGCCCATACCATACTGTGAAAACTGAAGCTGAACAAAGATTTTGACATAAATCTTCTTGGAATGCCGATTTGATGTCAATCCTGCCAGATTAGGCCAAGTACACCATGAGTTAAATGGGTTCCTTTTTTTCCTGGAACACTACATGGGCTTATCCATTGATTAAGTCACAATCCAGATGAAAACACAGACTGACGAGATCTGTGAGTCCTTCACAGCAGGGCAGCAGCACCTGAAAGTGACAATGCTGACAAAATTTGGCATTCAGATTCACCTGCTACAACACCTTCTCCCTCACCACCATACAGTGCTTCCAGCTGAGGTGAACACTTCAACTGTGAGTCTGTTGGAATAATCTACTGTATCCGGTGCTCCTGGTGTGACCTCCTCTACACTGATCAGACCTGACTTAGATTGGGGATCACTTTGTCGAGCACCTTCGCTCCATCCATCACAAAAAGCCAAATCTCTCGGTGGCTACCCATTTCAGTTCGACTTCCCATTTGTATTCTGACATGTCAGTTCATGGCCTCCTCTGCTGTCATAATGAGGTCACTCTCAGGTTGGAGGACCAACACCTCATATTCTTCCTGGGTAGCCCCCAACGTGGTGCATGAATATTGCTTTCTCTAACTTCTGGTAACTTTTCTCTTCTTCCATTCCACATTCTGGCTGTCCTCTTACATCTTCTCCTCACCATCCTATCACCTCCTTCTAGTGCCCCTCCTCCTCCCTTTCTTCCATAGTCCACAGTCCTCGCCTACCTGAATCATTCTTCAACCCTTTATCTCTTATTGCTATCATCTCCCACCTTCTCTCTTCATTCCCCTGCCCCCACCCATCCACCTTCCCCCTCACCTGTCGCAATATCACGTGCCAGCTTCACCTCCCCACATTCTTAATCTGACTTCTTTCACCTTCCTTTCCAGTCCTGTCGAAAGGTTTTGGCCTGCTGAGTTCCTCTGGCAGTTTGTGTGTGATGCTTGAACCTAGGTTGGCAGAGCTGTGAGGTAAGTGCTCTATTAGCTTCGCTACTGAGCAACCTTCTGCTCAGCCCTACTTCTGACCTCCATCTCCCCCATCAAAGCTCCCCATCTATAGCCTTGTGGCACTGATTTAAATCCCAGCAGCTAGCTAGGACATCAATTTGGAATAGTGCCTGGGAGAAGAAAAGGGTGATATGAATGTCCTATTGTTAATTTTATTTGGCCATCTGTATTATCAGGCTTGACATATTCCCCACAGCCTTCCCACTTTTCGCTCAGTATCAGGCTCAGAATACTCAGGAAATAATAGAAAGTGGCTAAAATCTGAAGTACATGTTAAAACAAGACATACTATAAATTGTGCTTTTTCATAAGATTATCACTAGCTGAGTTCAGAATGAACTGGGATGGAGAATTAAAGTAGCAAATGACCAGATGTTCAGGGCTATGCTTATGAACAGAACAGGAATGTTCAGCCAAGCAGGCTGTCTCTGCAGAGCAGATGAGATTGTGCTGTGAGCTGGGATTTCTATATAGCACATGTAAAGATGACCAAGCAAATAGGTATTTCCCTGGGAGGAAGTGTTTGAGACATTTGATGATGAATTGGAAGGAGGTGAAAGAGCAGATGTTATTCATCTTACCCGTTTATTTGAAGCTGACTATGTTGGAGGAATGGACTGAGACTTCATGGAGATAAAAGCAATGTCTATGAAATGTTGAAAAGAGGTTGATTAAGATTGTGGTTATTTAAGAACGGGAAGTGAAAAAGGAGACCTACATTCTTTGGACCGCCATCTTCAGTTTGGCCTGTGTTTTATTAAACCTGAGAGAATAACAAGACACAGAAAACTGTTGAATTCCCTGTAATACGCTGACATCGTGCTGCTTGATAAGTGTGAAAATTCACTGCACATATTTAAAATTTTATAATTCCTGCCACAGCCAAGTAGATTTTGCTAAAGGCAATGTAAACTGACTAATGCAGCACTGATAGATCTGTGATATTTTAAAAAATGTATCAAATCAACTTTTGATTACACATATACGTGAAAAGGAAAAAAAAATTATTGCATCACTCTTTCTTCAGACCTGGAGTGTAAATGTTGCATCCTGCACAGAATGAACACTCAAGTCCCACATTTCTGCAGAGGGAGGAATTGTTGAGATTTGTTCTGCCCTCCATTCAGTGTTCACTGATCTGAGAAATAATACTAGATTGCTTCAGTTAATTGGACTTGCTCATTTTTCTTGATCTCAAGCATTTTGGTGTCCTTGTTTGTCACTAGGTACAGTTTCTAAGTAATATTTTACCTCTCTCCAGGCTGTGCAGAATTAATGAATGACATCTTTGCTGACTTAGATTTAAAGCTTGATATCAGGCTTCTTTGACAAGTTGTTCTAAAATAAACAAAAATGATATATTTCAATTAAGTTTTTATTATTTGTCTGGCAGTCCAACATATAATATAGAAGAATATAATGACCCACAAATTATTTTTTCAATGTAAATTTCTTCTGCAGTCTGCAGAATCTTACAAGAGGTCATTTATTGAGGTGAGCCTGCTTTCCAATCATTAATTTGTATATTTTCTTTGGCTTCATAAGCTGTAACAATATCCTTTATTGAGGGTAGCTTTCAAACTAATGACATGAACATCAATTACTTGAATTTCTGGTCATTGTCTCCACTCTCTTCTTCACCATTCTCCATTCCTGTTTCCCCTCTCTCTTCTTATCTCCTTACCCTTCCATCACTTCTCCTGCACCTACTCCTTTCCTTTCTTCCATAGTCTTCTATACTTGCTGATCAGATTCCCCCTCCACCAGCCCTTTATCTCTTTCACCAAGAAACTTCCCAGGTCTTTACTTCACCACCCCCCCCCCCAACTTCACTTAACACCCACCACTTTGTACTTCTTCCTCCTCTCTCCCACCTTCTTATACTAACTTCTCATCTTTCTTTTCAGTCCTGATGAAGGGTCTTGGTACAAAAAGTCGACTGTTTACTCTTTTCCATAGATGCTATGCCTGCTGAGTTCTTCCAGCATTTTGCAGGTGTTGCTTTAGATTTCCAGCATCTGCAGATCTTGTGTTTGTAATTCCTTTATTGATGATTTATTAGAAATTCATAGGATGCTTTGAACTTGCCTATTGAAATTACTTTGCACTGTTTCTATTACTATGTTTAGTCGATAAGACTAGGCAATTTGAGGGCAAAATTGATACTACATAAGCAAAACCATATGGGACCAGATATTCCACCTGCCCAGCAGTAGATACAATCCAAATGACAGCACTGAATTTCCTGTGAGAAGCTGCTGGAATAGTGGAGTCACTCAGTAATAGCCTACCTCTGTGCTCAAATTTGTTGGCCCTTCATCAAGCTGAAGGAACACAAGTGTCCTGGCCCTTGTGTCGGCAAGCAACTTCTCCTGAAAGCAATCCAGACTTCCTTGAGAATTTCCGTGAATGAATGGATTGTTCTGTGCTGAAAGGACAACTTGACCTGGTCCCCAGCTGCGAATGGGTCTCAGGCTCAGTTTGGGACCCGGTGAGGGTGGGACAATGACTAGAGGATGGGGGACTGAAATGGAAGAGTGGTTGAGGGGATGGTCTTTGGGACTGGTCAAAGAAGGACCATAATGCTGAGCTTTGGCAGTGGTGGCAGGAGAAATATTTTTGCATTTTGTGAAAGGCTAAAATCAACAGCAAAGCTAAATCTTCAAAAATGTGTTAAGTGCCCCCTTCCTCCATGGGTTTTCACACAGATCTCCTTGCTTTCTCAGATTTGATCTTAATTGGGGTAGGGATTGGTTTTGAGGCCACTCCCCATACGAAAACGAGATGCAGCTTGATAGTTTCCTTGACACCACCTGGAATAACTAAGCAGTGCATGTGATTAGCACAAGTGGACGTCAGTTACATGACCTGCCCTACTTGAGGGCCCAGAAAATCAAAATCCTCTTGTTATACAGTGATGCTGATGCACTGAAAACTCTTTTTTGGATCCTTGACTGCTAAAAGAGACCACTGATACAGCAATAATTTGGCAACTTGTCACTTGTCAAGGGACTTAATGTAAAGTGGATTGGGATGTCTGAGGTTCCATAAGTGGCGGATTCCTATCAGAAACAAAGATCAATCAACAATGTTGAATGACAAACAACACAGAGTTTGCTGGAGGCCCAGCCTGTTGGGCTTTAGCAAGCTCATCAGTAAACAGCCAGCAGCCCAACTTTTGGCTGCAAGTCATCCGTGAGTCATAGGTGGACGTTCAGTCTGATGGTCTGGGCCATGACAACATTTTGGCTTCAAGCAGCAATGCTCTGTGTATGAGCTCCTGAACTTCTCCATTAATAAAAGAAAGGAAATTTTCAAAAACTCCAATATAAATCTTTCAATTCATTTCACATTTTCTATTTATTCACATAACCTTAAGAACAAAGGAAATGTCATGAATTGTTTCTCAAAATGCATTTCCAAACCTGGAATGAGACTGCCATGTGTTTAATACATGGTGCTGTTATGATGTGATCACAGACACAAACATCTAATGGACTCTTTGAACTTCATGGACCTTTTGCAGTAAACACATAACTCCAGTTTTCAAAAGTTTTCTGATACTTACAGTTTGCAGCTTATGAACAGGTTTCTTTATACATCTCAAAATCTAGATGTCAAAATAAACTCAGAAAGTGTAACAGAAAGTAACTACAGTGAAATTTTACCGAAATTCTGAACACTGAGAAATATATTAAAAAAATATTTTTGCTTTTGAAATTGGTAGATATTAAGCCATTAAAGCAGCAGGCCAATTTACATCCACATATCAAGGGAATGGTAAATAACGCGTTTTTGATTTAGTGCACACTTCAATATCTTTGTCTTTATCTAGTGTACTCTTTTACTTTGAGTAATTCTCCTGGTTATCTGCTACTTAATGTTAATAAATCAAATTTAGGACGGCGTGCTGCCTTGTGAGGCCTGAGCTGCGTGCTAAATACCAAAATCAGAAGCATAAATTGAGAGTTTAATTTATCAGTGGTGCAGTGAGTTTCATAAGAAATTTCCAGCTGTATCACATATTGCTGCACTTACAATGTAACAATTAAAACTGCACTTAAGCAATAAAATGATCCAAAACCTAAGCAGATCTAATCTAAAATCATATTGAAAATGTGTATTTAAAAAAAGGTTTAATTGAGCCCAGAGGAAAGGTGTGACAAATGAGTTTCAATATGCTAAGCAGTACTCAATTATAGTGTGAGTCACACTGTTATGCGATTTGGTAAATGCATTAGTGCATGCACAATTAACACACAAATAGCTGGCAGTGGGTATAAGCTATGAGATATGGGTATGGTGCCTGTGGCCATGCTAAACATGCGAGTCTGTAATGGAGTAAATGAATTGTAGGTGCATGTTCTGACTGACATAGATTACTGGTGGATAAGTAATGGCAATATGGTATGTTGAGTGAAATATATGACAAATATGTCATTGGAAGATCGAGCATTTGAAGAAGTATTCACTGATCATGAATATATATGCATGGTTACTACATTTTCAATGTTACTGCATCCACTGCTCAAGGTTTAACTTCTGCTATTGACTTTAACTGCTGCCCGGTTGTTAATATAATCTACTTTATCCTGCAATATACAAATCTTGAAGGTTACCCACCTTAGCATATAGTATAGAGTGTCTCCCATCCCTGTCGCAGCCTGAAGCTGTCACTAGTTTAATAGCTTCACATCATGCTAGTTTCTTACAGCATTGAGACTTGCCAAGATTATGTCAATGAGCTGTTGATATTACTGACTGTATAAATGATCTGGCAGCCTACAGAGCAAATAAGGATGGCAACAGGGTTTTAGTGTGGAAACTACCATGCATGCATATAGTTGCAGTGTGAATCACCATATTGGTAAATGTATGGGCACTTGCATAGTTAGTGCATGAATAGTCGGTAGTGCAGGTAAACTGTAAATGTGCTGAGCATGTAATAGAGCACATGTATGACAGGTAAGAATTCTGAAGTGGATGCAAGAGTGGATTGATCAAACATTGTGATTCTTGCACTTGCTTTTATTGGCTATTTATTTTAGCCCCTTGTGCTTCTGAAGACAAGCATTTGTGGTGTATTAGATTTTGTAAAGTAATGAATGAATGAATGAATGTCTGTCAGGTTGAATGTTAATTTAACACTTTCTGAACTTTTAGCTTGTGGGATTTATAAGTCTGGAGAATAAACAACAAGTAACCATTAAAATGTGAATGTCTGTTAGTGAGGAATCACTGAGAATGTCTGTCAAGTGGTTTGTCTGACTAGATTCGAGCTTCTCACTTATATATGTGAATGTAAAAGTGCTTTTGAAAGGCCAAGGAATGCAAGGAGGGACCCTTAAAGTCTGTAATGATCTTGTGTAACTTCTTATGCTTTCCCAGTATTCTATGGTCCCTTATTACAGTTCCAGTTTTTACTTGTGCAGACTTTGAGCAATGGAATTCCCTCTGTAAAATTCTCTGCCTTTCTCTCTACCTCTTAAGGATACTTCTTAAAATCTATGTCTTCTACCAAGCTTTTGCCATATCCTGAGATACAATCGAGTATAAAAACTTTCATGAACAATGCCTCTTGCAATGATTTGCCATGTTACAGATGCTACATTAATTCAAGCTCGAGTGTTTGATAGTGTTTTGCTTTCTCAAATCTTTGGGAAAGGGAAATGAAAATCTATTATGAGACAAAGCATGGAAGGTTTGGTAGTGTGTTAAAGAGGAGCAAGTGCAATGAAATGCTGATATTTTTGCTAAAATTGGCTCCTTGCTATTGGACATTATTAAGTGCACTCTGGTTGATGTTCCCAATCATGATTGATATTTAAGATAGGAGGATTTTATAGCATTGAAGGACATCATTTAACCTACGTCAATTTTGAAAGTGTTCTCCATTTAGCTTCAGGTGTCTGTCCACTGTCTTTTGAAAGTATTTGGGATTATTTAAAGAAGTTCAATTCTCATATCCAAGCTAATCTATGATCTTTGTAGTGGCAGAAAACATTTTAAAATACCCTCATTTTATAAATCCTTTGTGGTTGCCAATAAAGTCAAAAAGTATTGTAAGACATTTATATAAGTAATTAATAAACAACTGGTCACATTCAAGGACTGCTATAACAGAAGTTCACTGCCACATCCAGTTTCTGCAATTTTTCAGCTGACTACTGAATAGGTTAATCTATCTTCATGGTAGTATTCAAAAGAAAAACAAAAGATGTTTCACCTAGTGATAAATTAATTCTGACAAGTTCTATTCACTGATAATTTACCTCCCTCATTTGTCACTTACCCATAAGTAAGTAATTTGAGTTTCCTATTTGTTACTGATTGTACTTTCTAATTAAAACACATTCATTTTCAATCACATGGAGGTGCTCATCAAAGTTTTTCAACATTAGTAACAAGTTTAATTACATGTAATTATGGAAAGTCATTGCATGCAATGAATTTTAAGCAATCAGTTCACAATACCTGTAGAATTGCTTCTATTATTTGAGAGATCATTAATAAATATCGCCAACCACATTCCATTCCCACAGGGCCTATAAGTTTCATGTGAGAAATTCAGGCCATTAACATTCAACCCTGGAAAAGATTTTTTAGAAGCTTACTGAGCAATAACACTTCCTCATTTTGCTCTTATAAAAAAAAATTCTCATACATAAATTGGACGATGGATAACTGCCATTAAAAAAACCATAGCAGCTGCAACCTTTTCTTAACAAACCTACCATCAGACTCCTGCAGCTGAATGAAGACAATGAATTCAGTCACCACACGCTATAACCACAATTCCCTGGACATGGTACCAGTCCTGTGAAATATAACCCACTAGCCAGTTCTTTTTTGTCTTTGCAGTTCATTGTCTTCTCATCTCCTGCTATGAAAATCATATTAACTCTGTCTCTTAAACAACAGGTGCATTACTTCCTTCCTTTCTTTCCTCAGTGACATTGAAGCAAAATAAGATAAGCCCAAGATAATTTTTGAAATCATAATTAAAGGAATATTGTCAGCAGCTCTTCTAACAGTGCAGTACTTGTAAAGATCAGAGCAACCTATGAACACCTTTTTCTTCTTAAGCAGCCTCTCGTTATAAACAATGACGAGCTCCCACTCCTCGGTTCTGAAAAGTGGAAGATGTTCATGGGGGGGGGAGGTTAGTGAAGAGGAAAACAGCTGGATGGGAGGGGCAGGGAAATGAAGAAGGAAGGAAATTATGACGGGATGAGTGCTTGAAGGAGCATTATGAAGGTATGGCTGTGCTCAGCAGCTTTCACATAGACATGGAAGGAAGCGGTATTGGTCAGATGAGAAGGATATGCAAGAGAATCAGATGTCAAGCACTGCTGCGTGTGGAAAATAAACACAGATACACACATACACACACACACACACATTCACATGCATACACACACATTCACACACTCTGTCTCTTTCTCACAAACACACACACACACAAAATGACATAGGCACACACATTCCTGTTCTTTATCTTTTTACTTGGTCTCATGCCTTCAACTACCCATCCTGCCCTAATTCCCTGTCGTCCTTATTTTGTTTCTAAGTCCTCTCCCTCTTATCTTTCTTCCTCTTCTCTAACCTCCTATCTTCTTTGTTCCTCAGTCTCAATTCCCACACTTTCCAGTAAACCCCCCCACTCTATCTCAGCCTCCTCCTGCCACTCACTGACCATCTCTCAAGGCCTATAGCCTAGACTGCAAACCTCTGCACCTGATTTCCCTTTCTTTCTTCCTTCCTTCCTGATGCTGTCTGATAGTGAAGGAATATGACCTCCAAGTGATCTGTGGACAGGTCAGTGTGTCCCTCACTGACTGAGGTGTATTTATCCTACAGGAGTGGAAGAACATCATATAGCCAGCACTATCATATAGTCAGCACGTGAACGAACCCTAAATCTGCAAGCCCGTTCCTCATCTGTCTCTGACACCATTTTTATCTCATGCAGACTCTGTTCCTACAGTTGTCCCCAAACTCACCGGGCTGTCCCCTGCACTGACTTTAAGTTTGCCATTTGTGCCCACTTTTAGATTACACAATTACACATCCAGATGCAGACAGAGGATTAAAAACTGGCAGAAAAGCATTTGCATTGCATGAGTTCCAGGCAATGAGTTAGATTGTACCTATCAATACTTCACATTTAGCAGTATTAAGATTGCTCAGACATCACTGCCAACATCTTGAAAGATATCATTCACCAGAAGGTGAACTTGATCCACCATTCTGCAATAGAAGGCAAGAGGCTGGGTATACTATAGAAATTACTCACCGTCTGATACCCAAAGGGCTTTACACCATCTTGCAAGGCAAGCCAGGAGTATTCATCACTAACTTCAGCAACAATCAAGAATCTTGGGATTATCCAGCACAAAATAGCCTATTTTATATTATACATGATCTACCAACATAAACATTTAGTTCTTCAATCTCAACTTTAACCTTAGTACCCAAACAAGAGAAAATCTGCAGGTGCTGGAAATCCAAGCAACACACATAAAATGCTGGAGGAATGCAGCAGGTCAGACAGCATCGACGGAAAAAGAGTACAGTAGACGTTTCGGGCGGAGAACCTTCGGCAGGACTAGGAAGAGACTTTGCAGAGCAGTAATCCAATCACAAATTAGAGGAAATCTCCAGATGCTGGAAATCCAAGCAACACACACAAAATGCTGGAGGAACTCAGCAGGCCAGGCAGTATCTATGGAAAAAAGTACAGTCGATGATTTGGTCGAGACCCTTCTGTAGAGTCCTGATGAAGGGTCTTGGCCCAAAACGTTGACTGTACTTTTTCCATAGATGCTGCCTGGCCTGCTGAGTTCCTCTAGCATTTTGTGAGTGTTGTTTAACCTTAATACATTATTACCTTAACTTCATCTATTTACATAATTTCCATTGCATCTGTTCTGACAATGCCACTTTCCTTACCAGTGCTTCTAATAATTATAATGGTGTGGCGACCCACTTCCTAGCGCACTCGAACCGGCTCACAAATAGCCAGTGCGCAGGCATAAAGGCCAGGTCCGCAACAAAGGGAAAAAGCCGCAGGGATTTGTGAGTACGTGTCCCTTAGAGCATCCGCGCCCGGGGAGGGCGGGATGAGGGAGGCTTAAAAGCAAGGCTGTGAAGTTCGAATAAAATTATCTTTGATTGCAGTTTACCGACTCCGTGTCGTTATTTTAGCGCTGCGTGTAGCACACCGCTACAATGGTATAATTAATTATAATGTTAAATTCCACAATGTTTCAAATAGTAAACTATCTCCATTTTAAATATCTTTAATGATCTGGCTTCCACCATTTAGGTCAAAGAATTCCAAAGATTCACTACCCCCTCTGTGAGAAAGAATCTCTATGCACTTTGGTTGTAACTAACTACTGTAACCACTTTACTTGCAGCTATGTCTTCTTGTTTGAGATTCCCCCACTTAAAAACATCTCAACTTCTAAGCTACAATTAGCACCTCAAGTCACAAGAAGCTCCAAGCTATCTGACCCAGAGAGAATCTTCTTCACCACATGAGCTGCTCTCCACTACCCTCTCCAAGTTTATGTTCAGTGGGGTAATACACACAAGCAGTGCCTGTCGGAAGCTGTAGAGGAGGCTTGACACAAAGCAGGGCAGCAGACAAGATGCAGCAATGAACAGTTGTTATTTTTGCCGTCTCTTATAGTAATCATTCATCACCAAATCTTTTCTGATGCTCTGCTTTTGTGTAGTTTAGCAGCCTCACAACTGCTTTTGAGTTAGAAGTGGAAAAGTTGATTGCCCTCCATAGAACTGAGATGAAAAATTAAAGGTGACCTTCCATTGGGTGGCCTAAGCAGGGTACGTAATTGGAAGTGCCTTTTCAGATAATCTGAGAAATAATATTCATTAGTATAGAACGCAGGTGTTGTGCCCCTGCATTGTTTAAATTGCACATATAATTATTCTGAAATTGGAACTGAGATTTTCAAGAAAAACCTCTTTTTCCAGCTCCCAGTAGGAGAAATTCATCTGAATATGTATTGTTAATTTTTGCTACTTATTGTCACATATGCCAAGATACAGTGGAAAGTTTGACGCATACTATTCACACAGAACATGGATTACATTAATGACCTGAATGTGTAAGGTTTTCAAGTCTGCTGATGACACAAAAATGGTGGAAGTGCATGTCAAGATGGGGTCTTTGTGATTCTGCAAGAAGGTTGAGAGACTGGGTGGAAACCAGGCCAACAGAGTTCATTGTAGGGAAGTGTGGGCTTATGCACTTTAAGAAGAGAAATCTAAAGCTGGATCATTATGACTGGAGAAAGCTTACAAATGAGTGGAGTTTAGAGTGAGGCACAAGAGAGTCTGCAGTTGCTAGAAATTTGGAGCAACATGCTCAAAATGCTGAAGGAACGCAATGGGTCAGGAGACGGAAATGAACAGTTGATGTTTCAGACTGAAGCTCTTCAAAGGGGCCTAGTTACTCTAGTACATGAATCAGAAATAGGTAAGCAGTGAGGTTCAACAAGAGGTTAAGAAGGCAAACAACATGATGACCTTTCTTACGAAGGAGTTGGAGTAAGAATGCAACGGTTTTGTTATTGTTGTATAGGCTGTTGATGATGCCATACCTGAAACATTGGCACAATTTTGGTCTGCTTATCAAAAATAGGATATTGTATGCAAGATCCTAAGGTGGTGGAGGTGTGGGAGGAGGATGGTGAAGGTGCAGTGGGGGGTGGGTGGGTGGGGAGTGTTGCTTGGCAGTGTGAATGTTGGGGTGTTTTTAACTTAAACAAGAGGACATAGCTGCAGGTTAGTTAGTTAGTTAGTTAAAACCAAAGGGCATAGGAATTCCTTCTCTCAAAGGGTAGTGGACCTTAGGAACTCTTTGCTCTGAGAATGGTGGAAGTCAGATCATTAGCTATATTTTAAATGGAGATAGTTTACTATTTGAAAGATTGTTGAATTTAACATTCTGGGGAAATGGTATAGAAGAATCCTGATGAAGAATCTCGATCCGAACTGTCAACTGTTTATTACTCTCCTAACTTGCTGACTTCCACCAACATTTTAAGTGTCGCTGAGGCCAACATAGATCAGCCACAATCTTACTGAATGGTGGGGCAAGCTTGGGGGGCCTCATGGCCTACTACTACTCCTATTTCTTTGCGTTAGTATGTTCTTATTGGAATTACAGGTTCTGTTAACAATATATAATTATCACAGCCTCTTGTTACACAGAAATGCTGTAGGTTAACTAATTTGTTTACACAAATACACATGCACACCCACTAACAAAATGTTAAATGAAGCTCAAGCCAGATAATGGAAAGTGCCGAATGAATGATGGATGATTAGCAAATTGTAGCTACAATTGCAAGTTACAAATTCTAGTGATGTACTGACCAAGCTTGAAAGCTGCCTACCCCCTCAGTCGTGGAAATTAACACATCAGGCTTTTTTTTGTTCAAGCCAACAGTGTTGCTAAGCAAGTATTGGCAGAGGCACAGATGCTTTGCTACAGCGAGCTCTTATTTTTATACAGGAGAGAATATGATAGAAATCTGTGTCCCCTGCATGCCGCACCATCTGTGTTTGTGCATGTACGCGTAGAGGCAAGGAGCCGAAGAGGGGCAGCTGTGCTGGGGAGCCCATGGGGGAGATAAGAGCGTTTTAGCTACCATTTGTTGTCCTCCTGTCAACGCAGGAGGGGCAGCACACACACACATGTCATTATCATTGCACAAGTAATTAAACACAGCAAGGATCAGGGGATCATAGGCTCTAGGACACCACTGACAGAAATTCAATTAAGAAGGAAATTCTTGCTCCGTTTCTGATTTCCAGGTATAACACAGGGACTGAAAAATACTGATTTGCCATTATTTATTTCATTGTAAGTAAAGAGGATACACTTACTTTAAAATTACAATAATTTTAATTTAATTCTTAATCTAAATATATTTACCCATTATTTGGTGTTTACTGGTCAATTAAAGTGTTTTAATTTTATTGCTTCTAGCACATTTTTGGAATTTAAAAATATAATTGAACATTTAATTTTTAACAGACTTTTGAGTATATTTAACACATTCAATAACATTCAATTGCTTTAACGACTTTGACAGCTGATAAATCGTGAGGGGGAGCGGGTGGAGCAAGCAGCTGTAAAAGTAATTCAGTGGGTGGGGAACTTGTCACTTATGATCAGAGGACCTGAAGTTCAGATTAAAACTTTGTCCAGGGACCAGCTCCAGACCAGATCACCAGAAAGCATAGATGGGATGCAGTCCATGGCAGGCTATGAACAATAATTTTGAAAGAGATATACAATTAGGCCTACTGCCAAGCTTACCCCCAATAGCCCTTCAAATATTTTCCTTCCAATAAGTGCATAATTTCCCTTTTAACACCGTATTTGAATCTGCTATGGCATGTTTTTCAGGCAGTGTATTCCAGATGACAAGAGTACAAAGAGTACAGCAAGGGAGGATTTAAACTAATTCAGCAGGAGGACAGGGCTGATGATGCGACAGTAGGTATGCAAGTAGATGCTGTGCGTAGTGAGACTCTGAGGAAGGACAAGCAGATGATAGGGCAAAATTGCAGTCAGTCAGGTGAGTGAAAGGGTAACAGGGGGCCAAAATCAGAAAAGGCGATGAATACAGGATTGAAAGTTTTATACTTGATTGCACACAGTATATGGAATAAAGTAGATGATCTTTTAGCACATTTAGAGATTGGCAGATATGATGTGCGCATCAGTGATTCGTGACTGAAAGCAGATTATAGTTGGGAGCTTAACATCCAAGGAATCACATATTTAAATGCATGCTGTCTACAGAATAAGGTAGATGATCTTGTAGCGCAGTTAGAGATTGGGAAGTATGATGTTGTAGGTATTTTCTTAGTCATGGCTGAAATGAGGTCATAGTTGGGAGCTTAACATCCTGGGATACACATTGGGTGTTATGTAATAATCCAGATTTGATTAGGAAGCCTAAGGTAAAGGAAACATTAGGAGGTGGTGATCATAATATGATAGAATTCATCCTGCATTTTGAGAAGGAGAAGCTAAGATCAGATGCATCAGTTTTACTGTGGTGTAAGAGAATCACACAGGCATGAGAGAGCATCTGGTCAAAGTTGATTGGAAGGGGTCACTAGCAGGGATGACAGCAGAACAGCAATGGCTGGTATTTCTGGGGGAAATTTAGAAGACACAAAGAGGAAGAAGTCTTCTAAAGTGAAGATGAGGCAAGGAAAGTCAAAGAAAGCATAAAAGCAAAAGAGAGGACATATAACATAGCAAAAATTAATGGAAAGTTAGAGGATTGAGAAGCTCTAGAAAAACCAACAAAGGCCACTAAAAAGCCATAAAGAGAGAAAATATGAAATATGAAGGTAAGTTAGCCAATAATATAGAAGATACAAAATATTTTTCCAGATATATGAATAAAAGAAAAACGAGAGTGAACATCAGACCACTGGAAAATGATGCTGGAGAAGTAGTAATGGGGCATAAAGAAATAGTGGACGAAGTTTGCGTCAATATTCACTGTGGAAGACATTAGCAGAATGACGGAAATGTGAGAGTGTCAGGGGGCAGATGTGAGTGTCATTGCCATTACTAAAGAGAGGTGCTTGGGAAGATTAAAAGTCTGAAGGCAGATAAGTTACCTAGACCAGATGGACTACACCCCAGGGTTCTGTAAGTAGGAGCTGATGAGATTGTGGGGGCATTACTAGTGATCTTTCAAGAATCACTAGATTCTGGAATGGTTCCTGAGGATGGAAAAATTGCAGATGTCTCGTTGCTCTTTAAGAAGGGAGAGAGGCAGTAGAAAGGAAATTATAGGCCGGTTAGCCTGACTTCAGTGGTTGGGAAGATGTTGGAGTCTATTATTAAGAATCAAGTTTCAGGGTACTTGGAGGCACTTGATAAAATAGGCCAAAGTCCTAAAGAGCAAATCTTGACTGAAAAATCTGTTGGATTTCCTCGAACAAAATAACAGGCAGGATAGACAAAGGAAATTCAGTGGATATTGTTTATTAGGATTTTCAGAAGGCCTTTGACAATGTGCCACACATGAGGCTGCTTAACAACATAAAAGCCCATAGTATTACAAGAAAGGTATGAAAATAGATTTAAAAAATTGGCGGCCTGGCAGGTGGCAAAGGGTGGGAATAAAGTCGGTTCCGGTTGGCTGCTGGTGACTGGTGGTGTACCGCAAGTACAGACAGACAGACATACTTTATTGATCCCGAGGGAAACTGGGTTTCGTTACAGCCACACCAACGAAGAATAGTGAAGAAATATAGCAATATAAAACCATAAATAATTAAATAATAATAAGTTAATCATGTAAGTCAAGGACCAGCCTATTGGCTCAGGGTGTCTAACACTCCGAGGGAGGATTTGTAAAGTTTGATGGCCACAGGCAGGAATGACTTCCTATGACGCTCAGTGTTACATCTCGGTGGAATGAGTCTCTGGCTGAATGTACTCCTGTGCCTAACCAGTACGTTATAGAGTGGATGGACCACTTCCTTTCATGCTGTATGTCAATGATCTGGAGGAAGAAATTGATGGCTTTGTGGCTACGTTTGCAGACAATATGCAGATAGGTATAAGCACAGGTAGTGTTGAGGAAGCAGGATGTCTGCAGAAGGACTTGGACAGATTGGGGGAATGGGCAAAGAAGTGGCAGATGAAATGTAACGTAGGGAAGTGTATGATCATGCACTTTGGTAGAAGAAGTAAAAGCATAAATTATTTTCGAATTGAAGAGAAAACTCAAAAATCCGAGATGCAAAAGGACCTGGGAGTCCTCCTGCAGGATTTCCTAAAGGTTGACTTGTAGGTTGAGTCGGTTGTAAGGGAAGGAAACGTGAGATTAGCATTCATTGTGAGTGGACTAGAATACAAAATCAAGGATGTATTGCAGAGGTTTTGTAAGGCATTGGTCAGACTGCACTTGGAAAATTGTGAGCAGTTTTGGGTTCCTTATCTAAGAAAGGATATGCTGGCATTGGAAGGTTCACAAGAATGGTCCAGAAATGAATGGGTTAGCTGTCAGAGGTTGATAGGTTCTTGATTAACCAGGGCACCAAAGGTTACAGAGAAAGGACAAAAGAATGAGGTTGTGAGGGATAATAAATCAGCCACGATGGAATGGGTGAGCAAAGTAGATGGGCTGAGTGGCCTAATTCTGCTTCTAGGTCTTACAGTCTCAAAGATTTATGAGACTGGAAAGCTTCATATATAAGGAGATTCTGAGACATTTTTCCCTGGAGGTGGATGGCCAGAATCTTTTTTTCCGGGGAAGCTGAGTTGAAACTAAAGGCTGGGGAAACTTCTTCACACAGAGGCTGGTTGGTATATTGAATCAGCTGCCAGAGGACACTGTAAAGGCAGATATAACTACAATGTTTAAAACATATTTGGACAAGTACAGTACCTGGATAGAAAAGTTTTAGAGGGATATGGCCCTAAAGGAACCAAATGGGACTTGTTTGTATCCATATTTTGGCAGGGATTTGCTGGGCTGAAGGGCTGTATAACTCTATGATTCTAAAAATTCAGTACTCAGAGATAATTTCCCTTATCTCACCTTGAAATATTCTACTGATCTTCTTAAGAAGAATAGATATTAGTCACTTCCCACAGACTTTCTCAAATATTGGAAGAAAAGTATAGCATTGTGTAAAAGCTTAATAGAAGGCAGCCTTTAATACTCCATTGACAGGGACACCTATGGAATGTAATGACAAGGAACTGAGTTTTCATTAACCTCCCTACACTGAAATGAACAGGCTTCCTGCATTTCAACAATGTTCTATTTCTCAGAACTGTTTGTAACCTGAAAAGTTCTGAAGTTGGAAATGAACAATAGCAGTGTGTGGGAAAGGATCACAGAAGCAGCTGAGACGGGAGGGTTTGCAAGCGTGGGGTTTTACTGATGCAGTAAGTGCGTAAGCCTGCTCAGTGCTCCCATTTATCTAACTGTCTCGATTATAAATTTCTGTGCAGTCTGGACTCAACTCAGGGGTTTGGAATCAGGCAGAAACCTGGAAGCTGGTTTAAGAGTGGAGTAAAGACATCTGTCTGGGAGAGAGTACGGAGGTTCAGATTAAGTTTAGGATACTAGGAGCATGGATGCAAAAGTCTGGGAATGAATGAGAGACCAGGAAAGGGCGCAGGAGTCTAGAGAGGGAACAGAAGTCATGGGCGAATGTAGGCACATTGGAAAGGTAGCAAACTTCAGTAAGTTCAGGTGTCGGGATCTGAAAAGCCAGGGAGTGGTTGAAAGTGTCTAGGGGTAAGAGCTGGGGTGTTGGAGTGGGAGTCTGGGAGTGGACAACAGAATTGAGTAGACTGGGAGTGGGTAGAGATTGAGAGTGGGTACAGGAGCCTGGGAGAAGTTGTGGGAGTCTGGGAATGGGAGCAAAGGTTTGGAAGTGAGATCTGTCTCAAGATGTGAGCACAGAGTTCTGGGTGTAAGGGCAGTAGTAGGTTAATAGAAGGGATGGAATGGAGGAAGGAGATTGGGAATGGGTGAAGGAGTCTAGGAGTGAGATAATGTGTCTGAGAGTATGAGCAAGAGTTTGTGAGGAATGGGTGTGGGATCTGACAATAATTGTAGGTGCCTGAGAATTGTGCGGGAGTCTGGAATGTTAAAAGGCATGGAGCAGGAGTCTGGGATTTGATACAGGAATCTGGGATTAGGTGCAGAATTTTGTTGGGGGTTTGGTTACTGTTGTCTGTGTTCGAATGGGAACAGGAATTTGGGAGTAAGACCATAATTCTGAAAATAAGGATGAATATCTAAAGATAGAGATTAGCTTTACTTTTCACAGGAATGTTGAAACACCCAGTCAAATGTGTCATTTGTGTCAAATCAAATCAGTGAGGATTGAGCTGGGCAGCCTGCAACAGTTGCCATGCTTCCAGCACAATTGTAGTGTCTGGGCGTGGGAGTAAGGACTAATGGCTGAGAGTAAGTGCAGGGATCAATGACACAGAGCAGAAGTCTGGGATTTGATACAGGAATCTGGGATTAGGTGCAAAATTTTGTTGGGGATTTGTTTACAGGGATCTGCGAGTGGTTACTGTTGTCTGAGTCAGAGCTGGAGAAGGGCACAGGAGAATGGAGGTGAGACCAGCCAATGAGAAGTACTGGCTAGAGTCTTGAAAATAGAGTGGAGCCTGGGTGTTGATCTGAGTATGTGCATGGTTGCAGATTGTAGAAGTGGGTTCAGGTATCTGGGAGTGGGTGGAGGCATTTGAAAGAAATGGCATGAAGCCAGGAGTAAGCGCAAAACACTGGGAATAAGAATACTTGGAATGAATGAAGTAGGAGAATGATTCTGGGAGTATCGTCAAGAATCTGAAAGTGGTGCAAGCGGGAATATGGGAATGGAGGTCATAGAATGAGAGTAATGGTAAGAAGCTGTTATGCCAGGCAATTTTGTGTTGAAGGGTCTAGATTCACAAACAAATTGCTTGAATCGGAAGCAGGGCGAAAGACATGGAGATGTGCATATAAACACAATAATGGTAAGAGAAGCTTTCCATTCACAAGAAAAGTTGGTGCAGATTCAGTGTAGGTTGGATAAGTTCCCAGACAGGGCTGATAGTCAGTGTGCTGTTAGTTGATGCTATGTATTCAAGTGCAGTTTTCATCAGTGAGGTGGGTCAGAGACTTGCCAGAATATATGCTTGTAAGTCAGCCTAGGTATTATTTTAAATCATACTTTTTGTGTTGCACTGGAGGTTATGTGGCAGTTTGATGGTGTAGAGTTATGTGCATGAGGGTGGAATATTAGGGATTGGCATTGAGTGACTGAACTGTGGAATGCTCTGCCCCAGAAGGCAGTGGAGGCCAAGTCTCTGGATGCATTCAAGAGAGAGTTAGATAGAGCTCTTATAGATAGCGGGGTCAAGGGATATGGGGAGAGGGCAGGAACGGGGTATTGATTGTGTATGATCAGCCATGATCACAGTGAATGGCGGTGCTGGCTAGAAGGGCCAAATGGCCTACTCCTGCACCTACTGTCTATTGTCTATTGTCTATTGATGGACTAGCTTGGGTACCTTAGTGAAGGCATAGTTTGTGTGCTTCAATAACATTATCATTCCTCTATTTATGGTTCCACATTTGTCTAAATATTAATATCAGGAAATATCAGACCTTCCATGCCCCAAAGGATCTTCAACTAGCACATGGCATTTCTGTCTGCCAAAAATCCAAATAACCCTGCAGTCTTCAGATAATTGGCCATTCTCAACATATAACTTCCCTTTTGAAATCTAGGTCCAGATACTAACTGGCAGATCCTCATATTCCCTTTATAATGTAATCTCTACCCCTCGTTTGTTCTGAATGTTTTTCAATTTTGAACAAATAGAAGTTGTTGTATTTTTTTAAAATCATGTTGTCAAAGTATTAAAGTGATGTTCTTGGAATGAAAAATTATCATTTTGTTTGACACAAAATAAATACAAAAATTTTGATTTAAACAGCACAGAAGCAAATGTAGATTTAGTTTTAGCTTCTGAGTAGTTGTTTAGAGGATCTAATGAACAAAAATCATCAAGAGAAAGTACAAATTCAAGTGGTAATTAAAAAGGGCTGGGACAAATCACATTCATAAGAAAGTTTCATTTTTCACTGTCAATTCCATGCTTCCACATATCCCACAGGGAAAAATTTAGTACAGCTTTCTCAAGTCAAAAGAGATAGGAAGTAAATGTGTTATAAGTAGGAAATAAATTGGGAATAACACTTATAATTGCTTTTGTTTGTAGCTAATTACATGGCAATAATTCTATTTTTATTGCCCCTTATCCTCTTACTAATTTGATATGAACAATAACTATTAAATACATTGGTTCAACTGTTCAAGTTTCCTCAGTCCAATCAAGTGCTAATTTTCCCACATTCTAATATGTGAATCATAGGACCAAGAGTAGGCTATAAGTCCCCTGGAGATCTCCGTTGGTCTATGATCATAAGAACATAAAAGAAACAAGAACAGCATCTCTTGAAATATACTTCACCATACGTGATTCCATTCCAGATTGTCTCCATATCCCATTATACCTCTTATTAATAACATTTATCAACATCAAATTTAAAATTAGCTATTAACCTGTAATAAACTGCCTTTTAAAGAAAAGATTTTCAAGTTTTTATCATCACCTGTGTGCAAATATTTTTACTATCAATGATTTGGCATTACATTTTCTTTTTATCCCTGTATTTCTAACAAGTTTAACTATATTTGTACACCTGAAAACTTCAACTAAATAATCAGGAGAAAAGAATACTATTTTTGCCTCATTATTTAACCCTTGGAAACCTAGTTATCACTCTGGTCAATCTATGCTACATTCCTTCCAATATAGCCTTCTAAGGTGTGATGTTAAATTTTTCCTTGTGGGATATTGGTCACGGAACCTCATATTTAGTTTTACAAAGGCTTTATATACTGTAGCTTGGCATAATTTCTATTCATCTATATTCAACTCCAGTATTTCATTTTTAAAAAATTCTTGAATCTATCTATATTGCTTGATTAATACTGATACGGACCACTGAGCCTCTTATCTATCTCTACTGTTTCTAGCTTTTCTCTACTGAGGAAGTAGGTCCGTCTACTCATTTTTTTTTGTAATTTTTTTAATTGAAGTTCATCATCAAACAAACATTTCCATAAGATGTATTTCAGACATTGTACATATATATCATATAATCATATATGTCACAAATCTCCACATAGTAATTATCTGAGGTATACACTTAAAGAAAAGAGTGGAAAGAAAAAACAAGCAAAAGGAAAAAACTATGTACAAGTAGGGAGTGATCTTTTTTTTACAACATATTCATTGATTTGTAAGAATGAAATCAGGCCTATGGGCATTATGTAGTTAAACCATTTTCCCCAGTATGAATCAAATTGTTCCAGCTTATGATTAACAGATGTTGTTATCTTCTCCATTTTGTAAATGTCCATTGTAATTTCCATCCATGCATTTGAAGTTGGGCTGTCCTGTGATAACCATTTCCTAGTAAGAGTATTTTTACCAGCCATGAACAGTATATTCATTAAATATTTATCTCTTTTCAACCATTCTTGAGGTATATATCCAAAATATATGGTCTTACTCTCTAAGGGTAATTCACATTTAAAGATATCTTGTAGGGCATTATGTATCCCCCTCCAATCGTCTTTGATAACAGGGCAGTCCCAAAAAATATGATAATGATTTGCATTTTGATTTCCACAATTTCTCCAGCAAACAGGGTTACTAGCATATTGGCATTTCCCATTCACTTAATCTATCAATATCACTCAGTAATTTAATGTTTCCATCTACAACACTTACATTATCTCCTGGTTTAAAGACATTCACAGAATTTACTACATGGCTTTCTATCCTATCATTGTTGTTGGTAAACATTTTGAATTTTTCCAGATCCTTTCTGCTCTGTGTAGGATTTCACAGCCTTAACCTATATATCTACAGAAAATTCTACTTCCCATTCCCATTCTGACAAGTCAGGCCATGGCCTCCTCTACCTCCGTGATGAGGCCATGTTCAAGTTGGAGGAGCAACACATTATATTCTGTCTGGGTAGCCTCCAAACTGATGGCACGAACATCGATTTCTCAAATTTCCAATAATTGCTCACATCCTTCACCATTCCCCCATTCCTGTTATCCTCTTTCACCTTCGTCTCCCTCTGGTGCTCATCCCCTTCCTTTTCTTCCATGGTTTTCTACCCTCTTCTGTCAGATTCCCCTTTTCCAGCCTTTCACCTCTTTCACCAATCAATTTCCCAGCTCTTTACTTCATACCTCCCTTCCCCCCTCCCCCGGATTCTCCTATCACCTAACTTCTTCCTCCCCTCCCACCTCCTTCTTGCTTTGACTTCTCATATTTTTTTCCAGTCCTGCTGAAGGATCTCGACCTGGAACATCGACTGTACTCTTTTCCATGGATGCTGCCTGACCTGCTGAGTTTCTTCAGCATTTTGTGTGTTGCTTGGATTTCCAGCACTGCAGATTTTCTCATGTTCGTAGATCAATAGACTTGGATGTTTTCCCCGTTGGCTATCTCCTGCCGGCTAATTTCTTAGCCAGATTAGTAATGCAATCCATTTGATAAAATTCAATCTTAGTTAACAGTTTCCTATGACTGACTTTATTAAATGATTTTATCAAATCCAGTATTATCAATAGATATTCTACATTTAAGAGATTAGTCACAGTTCGAAATATTTTTCATTGGGTGCCATGTAGTCTAGCGGTTAGTGCGATGCCATTACAACCGGGGCCATTCTGGAGTATGGAGTTCAATTCTGGTGGCATTCTGTAAGGGTCTCTGTACGTCTTCCTCGTGAAATGCTTGGGTTTTCCCTCTCAATCCCAAGATGCACTGTACCAGGTAAGTCATTATAAATTGTCCTGTGTTTTAGGTTAGGGTAAAATCAGTTGTAGGGGTCACTGGAGTGACATTACTTGTAGGGCCTACTGCATGCTGTATCACTAAATAAATAAAAATCAAGTTTGTTAGTGATTTCCTGGATCTCTCCAATAAACTGTAAATATTTAAAAATTAAAACAGAGAAAAGAGCTTCAATCATTAATTATGGACTCTAGCATTTGCTTCAGAACATATGTTAGACTAATTAATTATAATATCCCTTTTTTTGTTAACCTTTCTTAAATAGCAAAGGCATGAGGTTTTCCAATGGTGACTTGATAAGATTAGAGTGAGCCGCATGTAATATTCTTGTTTCCTTTTCACTCTTTCAGAGAAACCACCTGGCCCTGAGTCATTATATTCTGCACTATGAATATTTTCCATCAATGTTGAGGAAGAACTGTCCTTGATTCAATAATATTTCCTTGAAATGTTGAGGATGTTCTCTTTTTCTGTAGTAATTAGATGCCAATAATTATTTAACATTTGCTGCTTTTTGTCTCCATTTTCAATATTGTTTTTATTTTATTTAGCAGTACAGTGCGGTAATGGGCTCTTCTGGCCCAGTGACCCCACCCTGTCCAATTAGACCGATCTGACCAAATAACCCACTAACCTGTACATCTCTGGAAGTGGGAGGAGACTGGAGCAAATGGAGCAGTTTCTACCTTCGCCCTGTAACCACGTGGGTTTCCTCTGGGTGCTCGGGTTTCCCCCCGTAGCCTGAAGAAATACCGGTTGGTAGGTTAATTGGTCATTGTAAGTTGTCCCATGAACAGGCTCAGGTTTAATCAGTGGATTGCGGGGAAGCACAGCTCGGAGCCTATTCCACACTGTATCTCAATAAATAAATAGATAAATAAAAACCCACAGGGTCATAGGGAGAAAGTACAAACTCCTTACAGACAGGGCAGAATTGCACTCTTTGTCTCTGGTACTCCAATAGTGTTGTGCTAGCCACTGTGGGATTGTGCAAAGTTATTATTCTACATTTGAAATGGCAGTATTGCTTTCAATTTGCTCCAATACATTGGAAAAGCTTATTCTATTGATTTTATAATTTTTTTCACATTTCCTTTTGTACATAATTCTTACTTGCTGTTTTATCATTATTTAGAAGTTCTTTCTATACTTCCTAGCAAGCAGGATGTGTGGTAGATTTTGCCCCTTCATGTGTAGCAAGCAAAATTAATCTTCAGCTAGTCCAGTTTTGTTGATTAAATGCTGAAGCCTTGAAGGTTTCATTGCATAATGTCTTCCATTCTTGTTAAATGTAAACTTAATAAATAGAGCTCTTACCAAAAAATCAGCTGAAAGGAAATAGAACATAGAAACAAATGCAGCTTTTACAAGGAGGTAAATGGCAACTACAATCAGGTTTAATTAGATATGTTGATTAATTCAATATCAGAAAGCTTGAGTGTTGGGCTGATTTCACTCACTTTTCTGTGATGTTCATTCCTCTTTCTGTGCCACCAGGGCTGTGAACTTTTCCGGCGACTTTTGTCTCCGTGAGTTTTGTGACATTTTTACCCCACTAATACGATGAAGGCTTGGGCCTACTAGATCTAAGGACTCAATCTGGTTCAGATTGTGTGTGTGTGTGTGTGTGTGTGTGTGTGTGTGTGTGTGTGTGTGTGTGTGTGTGTGTGTGTGTGTGTGTGTGTGTGTGTGTGTGTGTGTGTGTGTGTGTTCCTCTTTCTCAGCACAATGGTTATGATCTCTCTTCTTTCCAATGGGTTCTTCAGGTTTCTTGCTTTGTAGCTGCCTGTAACTAAACAAATCCCAAGGTTATATAACTTACATTGTTTGATAATAAATGTACTTTGAACCTTTGAATGTAACAGTTTGCAGTTTGGTGAGAACATTGCTCTGGGTGGGTGAGAACATAAACTGTGTGGAGGATATAAAGAGTCCTCAAAGCTTTAGAGCAATTGAGTGAATAGCCTCATGGTCACAGATAAGTAGGAAGTAAACATTTGTTTAAAAAAGACATATCGTTTACATTGTGTTGAATGGAAAATGTTGACCTGAAAAGAGATCAGATTTAAAAGTAGATGTAAAGTAAATAAGAAGGCAACTAAAACACTGACCTTAGAAGAGAATTAGAGTATAGATTCAAAGATTTAGGACTGAAATCAGGAGAAATTACTTCACTCTGAGGGTGGTATGCTTGTGCATCTCACTTATACTGAGGCCAGTTCACTGTTGTTTTTAAGAAGGGGGTGGATATGTTGCTAGAATTTATTGAAATAAAGGATCATCCAAAGATTGTATTGATCCGCTAGCAGAAATAAAAGGCTGAATGACCTGGTGTAACGTCACACACACACACACACACACACACACACACACACACACACACACAACACACACACACACACACACACACACACACACACACACACACACACACACACACACACACACACACACACACACACACACACACACACCAGCAGGTCAGAGGCTAATGGAGGGTCATGGCCTGAAACATCAACAGTTTAATCCTCTCCATAGATTCCTCCTGACCCGCTGAGTTCCTCCAGCATTTTGTGTGTGTTACTTTGGATTCCCAGCATCTGCAGAATCTTTTGTGCTTATGATTTGCTGAATGGCATACATCTGCTTCTGCATTCTACAATGTGAAAAGTTTGGACAATGGAGGTGAAATGTATATATTTAGTCAGGAGAAAGTGTAGATATTCTATGAATCTTCTTTGACTGCAGTGCTTTCACTGTTGGTGCCCCATAATACTTGCTTTTCATTTCTCCTTCAATTTAGTCTTGTGTACTTCAGTGATTCTTTAGCCCCTTCCCTTAATGCATTTTTTCTCATAACCTGTTCTCTCAGAATATGTTCCTTTCTCTCGGATGAATATTCCCCGTGAGTTTTATTTCGTATAGACGTAGTTTTAATTTCTTCAGAATGGGTCTGCTAGCTGCCCTTTTCCTTCACCCTCTTCCTTTCTCATTTGCCTGCTTGAATCTGTTACCTGAAATGTTCAAATGCATCGCCAGGCAGCTGATGCACAGTTCGAAGTGCTGAAAGAGAAAAAAATGTGTAAGAGAGTGATGAGATCAATCAAGTACATCACCCTGAATAAATCGGAATAGAATACAGTAAAAAAAAAGCTGTGAAAGAAACTAGGCACTGAAGAGTGGAGCTGAATATTAAAGAGTATTGAAATCTCCAACAAAATAAATTACAAATCAATAAATGCATTCACTGCTTTACTTGGAAAGCATTGTTGACATGAAAATCATTGTAAATTTTAAGCTACATAAAATAACCAGTTGGCAGTTTTTAACATCATTGAATCATTAACATGAAAGGAGACCATTCAACTCACCATGCCAGCATTGCATTGTCATAGTATGCAACTAGTTCTTGCTGCTGCTTATGCCTCATTAAGCCTCCTCTCATCTTTCTCTCATGTAAATGCAAGCAGGCTTTTCCAACTGAGGTTAGGTGGGGCTACAACTAGAGGTCATGGGTTAAGGGTGAAAGGTGAAAAGTTTAAGGGGAACTTGAGAGAACATTTCTTTGCTCAGAGCGTCATGAGAGTGTGGAACGAGCTGCCAGCTCAAGTGGTGCGTGCAAGCTTGATTTCAACATTTAAGAGAAGGTACATGGATCGCAGGGCGATGGAGGGCTATGGTCCTAGTGTAGGTTGATAGGAGTAGGCTGTTTAAATGGCTTGGCATGGAGGGCCTGTTTCTATGCTGTACTTTTCTAAGACTCTATGACTCTAAATGTATCATCCTAACCCTCTATTCCCTTCTCCCTTACATGCTTGTTTAATCTCCCTTTAGATTTATATTATTTTTACTTACTTCAGGCAATTTTCTTCTGCCACTCCCAATGTCAGCAAGTTTCATGTTCTCACCAACCTTTAGATAAAGAATACATTATATCAGATTTGATTTCATAATGATTATCTGATATTAGTGGGATATGGACTATAATAGTCAAAGGACCCATCTTCAGTGCTGAAATTACATAAGTAATTTGAACCTATCTATTAGATCATTCCTCAGTCTATTGTCAAGTGAAAAGAGATCTCTGAGAAATTTCAAGGCCCTCTTCTTTCACATTTTGAAAGCTTCTGTGGAATTTATTTCCAACACAATACACAATTAAGCTAACAACTAGTGCATCATTGGGATGTGAAATAAAGCCAGAACACAATGAAACCCATAGGGAGAATGTCAGAAGTTCATGCAAAAAAATCTGAGGTCAGGATTGAACTTGGGACATTGGTGCTGTGAGCAGCAACCTGTTGAGTATCTCCAGCATTTCTTGCTTTCATTACAAATCTGCCTCTTCTGGAAACATTTTCTCCATAGCAGAGATTTATAGAGGTTTAGCATAACTTACTTTCTTTTACTTAAATTTTAGCTTCACTCTGAGAAACCAATTCTGCCCTACGCTAAAGAGGAGGATCCTGAAGACCCACGTTCAGCAATTTAGAACCAGCTTCTTCCCCTCAGCCATCCGATTTCTTAATGATTCATGAGCATTCCTCCTGTTACTCCTTTCTCATGCACCTTTTTATGTTTGTAATTTTATGTCATTTTATTGTTACAAAAACAACAAATTTTACATGTATATTTCAGTGGTAATAATTCTGATTCCGATTTGTATATTTATTAGTTTAATGATACAGTGTGGGGTGGACCCTTCTGGCCCTTTGAACCACGCTGCCCAAGCAACTCCACTGACAGATCTGATTAACACTAATCTGATCAGGGGATAATTTACCATGACCAATTAACCTACCAAGTATGTCGGAACTACTGGAGGAAACCAGAGCTCCTGGGGAAAACCCACCCACTCCACAAGGAAGACATACACACCCCTTACAGAATGACACTGGTATTGAACTCCGAACTCCGGCCCTGAGTTATACTAGTGTTGCGCTAACCACTATGCTACCGGAGGGCCGATGTGTAAAGCAAGTTTTATCTTTACACTGTGCCGCCTTAGATTTTCCTCAGGTTTTCCTAATACCTATATCTAAAGTTGGCCAAGATCCAGGACAAGAACTAATGTTTGTGTTTTACTGAGGCAGGTGGGGAAACTCCTGCTTCAGCCTCTTTAGTAGTTGTAAGTTCTGTTCTGGCCCCTATAATTGGGTAGCCTTGTCATATTCTCAATCTAGTTTGTTGATGTCAGACAATTATTTGCTCCAAAATATTCCCAGGCACAGGAAAAAGAAAGGAAAATAATGTGCAATATTCTACCTCTTATTCATATTCGTGCTTCTTCATGATGGTTCATCTGAAGTATTTTTCTGCTTTACAGATGCAGGGCATTCTGATTGGCTGCATCAACATCTAGTATGGGGGTTTACTGCACAGGATCAAAGTAAACCTCAAAGTTCCATCAGGAGTACTAGCCTCCCATAGTATCCAAGACATCTTCAAGGAGCGGTGCCTCAGAAAGGCAGCATCCATCATTGAGGACCCCCATCACCCCAGGACATGTCCTCTTCTCATTGTTACCTTCAGGAAGGAGGCACAGAATCCTGAAGGCACACATTCAGTGGTTCAGGAACAGCTTCTTCCCCTCTGCCATCTGATTTCTAAATGGACACTGAACCCATGAACACTACCTCACTATTTTTTAACATTTATTTCTGGTTTTTTTTGCATGATTTATTTTAACATACGGTAACTATTTAATATACAAGTATATAATAATTACTGTAATTTGCTTGTTTCTATATTTATCATGTATTCAATTGCACTGCTGTTGCAAAGTTAACAAATTTCACTACATATGTCAGTGATATTAAACCTGATTCTGATTCTTTAATAAAGGATAGTTATCTGAGGTCACTGAGGTATTGAGTACCAGTAAGTACATCCATCAATTTCTGATTTTAATTCAGGGTTGAGAGTCAATGGGCTGCAATTAGTGTTTTTTGTAGGCAATTGTTTTCTAGTCACTTGTGACTTATTTCAGAAACTCGAGGGAAAGAGGACTCCAGGCCATCCCATGATCCCTTCGGTGTAGCTGTGGGTTTGCCATGGGATGCTGAATGTAATGGAGGTATCAGATGGGATTGGGTAGGATGGAGATGTAGGATCAAGCAGGATCCCACCCATTACACCTCACAAAGTAGGCTATGGCAGTGTTTTCCAACTATTTTTATGCCATGAACCACTGCCAGTAAACAAGGGGTCCTTGGACCCCCTGGACGATGGGCACACAGCTAAAGCAGCTACCTCATAGCAGCAGCAGTTGGGTTTTATCCTGAACTCAGGTGCTTTTCAAGTGGAGTTTGTACATTCTCTCCATGAGCGTGTGTGATTCTCGATGTGGGCTCTTGTTTCCCTCCACTTCCTGATAGCTTAATTGGCTACTTAAGTTATCCCTCATGTAGCCAAGTGGCAAAAAATGAAAGAGGAGTTGATGGGCATGTGAGAGGAAAACAAAACAGCTTGCACAGTTGCAGTGAACTAAGAGGAGCAATAGTACCAATGGAATTGGTCTGCTGGGGATTGGCATAGATCTGAGAGTCCAAATAGCTTCCTTCTGTGTTGTAAAATGCATAATAGTAAGTTAGTCGATGTGTGAAAATTACAGTATCCTTGGCCAATAGCTTCTCCAACCAAGCCAGCTGAAAGTGCAAACCAGTCCTGGCACCATTTTCTTCTATGCTGGCTGTTGCCTTTCCCTGGAGGCTGCTGGAGCAGTTGAAAGCAGATGATCAGGACTGCAATGGCAAGATTATGTATCCATGCTCTGTGGAGGCAGTGATTTCATTGATCAGGAACGTAACTTTGACAGATTTGTTCCTGGGATGGAGCTCCCCATTAGCACCACAACAGAAACCAGATTAACAACATGAATCAAGAGAATAATGTAGATACACAAACTATGCCAGCAATCCAGTAAGAAGTAATCAGATCCTTTCTTAATTACGGCTTGCTTCCTTCACTCATGAGTTCTTTCTTATCATGTGTTTCTCTGTGAGTCACAATTACATTAATAGAGTTTGTTTTGTGTAGATACACTGGGAATAGAAAATGGGGGAAATTAACTAACATTCAAATCTTGTTAGATTTGGGTTCTGATACATTCTGATTTTTGTTTTGTTTGAAATAGAGAAAGGGAAACTTGGAGCTGAGTCAATTTTTTTCTTTGCCATTGAGCTAGAGGAGGAAATGTCAATTTTTGCAGTTTGGCTTTCAATTAAATTCAATTTGTATTGACAGAGCACCATTTACTCAAATAAAAGCATAATCATTTATGCCCACATTCGAGAAGACAAGAATCTGTTACTATTGTCACCTGATTTCAGTGCCATAATTTGTCTTTTGAGGTTTTAAAAGTAGCAGTTAGGTACAATGTAATTTATAGTGGAAATGAAATCATTCCAATGTAATTAACTTGTCTTTATAACTGGCCTGTTAAAGCCATTGGCCAGTGATAGTACTGCAGTGCCTGAGTGAGGAATTGTATTTCTCAAACATTGTCTGTACTCTACAAACAAACAATACACAATCTTTACTACCCACACTTAAAGGTTCTCTGTATTTCCTGCCTTCTCGAGATCATTGTTCTTTTTTTTGGTAATTTATTTTTTATTGAGGTTTATCATCAGACAAACATTTCCATAAGATGTGTTTCAGATACGGTACATATTCAGATTCAGATTCAGTTTATTGTCATTTAGAAACAACAAATGCAATGCAGTTTAAAAATGAGACAACGTTCCCCCAGAATGATATCACAAAAGCATATGACAAAACAGACTACACCAGAAAATCC
Source organism: Hemitrygon akajei (assembly GCF_048418815.1). Classification (NCBI taxonomy): domain Eukaryota; kingdom Metazoa; phylum Chordata; class Chondrichthyes; order Myliobatiformes; family Dasyatidae; genus Hemitrygon; species Hemitrygon akajei. The sequence goes on from NC_133133.1 coordinate 67,860,872, forward strand.
ACGTAACGTTTGGCAATCCCCAATCTAGAGTCCGGAGAAGCTGCTGCGTATTAATATCGCGCTACCGTCTAGCGCATACCCCGGAAAGGAGCTCCAAATCCACCAGACAAAAACAAGACCAAAAACTAAAGCTACAAGACCTGCACAAAACCACATAATTACAACATATAGTTACAACAGTGCAAACAATAGCATAATTGATAAAAAAAAACAGACTATGGGCACAGTAAAAATAGTCCAAGATGTTAAAGGACTGTAAGTTCAAAAGAAATCACCACAGTTTCCACAAGTCCCCAGGGTCCTGACAGACTCGCCATCCCACGCAGGCGGCAGAAGGGAATACCCCCGCTATGGACTTCCAAGGCGCCGCCCGACTCAGCCTCGCAGACACAGCACACAATGGAAGCTCCTTTGAAACCAGCCTCGCAGATGCAGCACACACCGAAAGCGACCTTATTATCACATAATCATATTTGTCACAAATCTCCACATAATAATTATCTTGTGGTGACCCACTTCCTGCGCAGGCAAACCGGCTCACAAATAGCCAGCGCGTGGGGAGAGACTTTGGTAATGTACCTCTGACGTCATTTCTGCCCGGAGAGGGCGGGCGCTACGGATTTAAATACCAGCACCAGGAAGTTTGAATAAACTAGTCTCGAAATGATTTACCGACTGCCTGTCGTTATTTCAGCGCTGTGTGTAGCACATCGCTACATTGGTGACCCCGACGGTCCATACGGGATTTGGACCAAAGATGACCGACTCTTCATCTGTTCACGCAGTTTCGCTAAAACTGCTGACTTTCTGGACGCTGCGACCACACGTGTGGTTTAGCCAAGCAAAAGCCCAGTTCCAGATTCGGCAGATATCCTCTGATTCCACGCGTTACTACCACGTGGTGAGCACCCTTGACCAGGAGATGGCCGCCCAGGTTGCGGATTTCATACAGTCGCCCCTGGAAGAAAGCAAATATGAAGCATTCAAGGCACTGCTCATTGGGACCTTTGGACTCTCACGGCGTGAGCGGGGTGCCCGCCTGCTTCACCTGGATGATTTGGGAGACAGACTGCTGTCAGCATTGATGAACAAGATGCTGTCCCTGGCTGATGGACACAAGCCCTGCCTCATGTTTGAGCAAGCGTTCCTGGAGCAACTGCCTGAGGACATACATCTGTTGCTGGCCGACGCAGATTTCAGCGACCCCCGGAAGGTGGCGGCCTGGGCAGATGTGCTGTGGAAAGCCAAGAGGGAGAGCGTGGCGTCGGTCGGTCAGATTACCAGGCCACGCGCCCAACAGTAGACCAGACCAGGCCCGGCAGGGGGGCGCACACAACACAGAGGCAGGAGTGAGGAGGCCAGTGAACAGTGGTGTTTCTACCACCAGCGGTGGGGCACAAAAGCCCGCCGTTGTCGCCCGCCCTGCCAGGGCCAGGGCCAGCTGCCGCTAATGTCTATGGCGGCTGGCCACCAGGACAGCCTCTTGTATGTCTGGGACAAACAGTCAGGACACCGCTTCCTGGAAAGTCTGAGGGCTTGAGGGCTGCAAATGGCAGCACGATACGGACCTACGGCACCCACACAGTGCAGCTGCAGTTTGGCGCCCGCCGGTTCACGTGGGACTTCACACTGGCCGCGGTGGCCCAACCACTCCTGGGGGCGGACTTCTTGCGAGCTCACAGCCTGCTGGTCGACTTGCAAGGGAAAAGACTGGTACATGCCGAGACTTTCCAGACGTTCTCCCTGGGTGAAGCCAAGTTGCCGGCCCCACACCTGGACTCCATCACGCTGTCGGACAACGAATTCACCAGACTCTTGGCGGGCTTCCCATTGATTCTGACACTGCAGTTCACGGCAGCCATGCCCAAACACGGGGTACAGCACCACATTCCGACCCAGGGACCACCCCTCCACGCCCGCGCACGAAGGCTCCCCCCGGAAAAGCTCCGCCTGGCGAAGGAGGAATTCAAGCGGATGGAGGAATTGGGGATCATACGGCAGTCCGACAGCCCATGGGCCTCCCCCCTGCACATGGTGCCCAAAGCAACAGGGAGCTGGAGACCATGCGGCGACTACTGCAGACTGAACGAGGCTACAACACCGGACCGCTACCCTGTGCCACACATTCAGGATTTTGCAGCAAACCTGCACGGCGCACGGATCTTCTCCAAGGTGGACCTCGTCCGGGGATACCATCAAATCCCGATGCATCCGGACAACGTCCCCAAAACGGCTCTCATCACCCCGTTTGGCCTTTTCGAGTTCCTCCGCATGCCGTTCGGCCTGAAGAATGCCGCACAGACGTTTCAGCGGTTAATGGACGCGGTGGGACGCGACCTGGACTTCACTTTCATCTATTTGGACGACATCCTCATAGCCAGCAGCAGTCATCAGGAGCATCTGTCCCACCTCCATCAACTCTACGCCCGACTGAGTGAATGCAGCCTGACAATCAACCCGGCCAAATGCCAGTTCGGGCTCGACACCATCGACTTCCTGGGCCACAGGATTACTAAAGACGGGGCAACCCCTCTGCCCGCTAAGGTAGACACAATCCGCCATTTCTCCCAACCCAACACAATCAAAGGCCTTCAGGAATTCGTGGGTATGGTAAATTTCTACCACCGTTTCCTCCCTTCAGCTGCCCGAATCATGCGCCCGCTGTTCGCCCTGATGTCGGGTAAGGGCAAGGACATTACCTGGGATGAGGAGTCCGCCGCCGCTTTCATTAAAACGAAAGAAACCTTGGCAAACGCCGCGATGGTAGTGCACCCCAAAATGGACATCCCTACCGCCCTCACAGTGGACGCATCAAACACGGCAGTCGGTGGGATGCTGGAACAACTCATTGAGGGGCGCTGGCAACCCCTGGTGTTTTTCAGCAAACACCTACGACCACCCAAGCTCAAATACAGTGCTTTCAACCGGGAGCTGTTGGCACTGTATCTGGCAATCCGGCATTTCAGGTCCTTCTTAGAAGGCAGGCCGTTCGCTGCGTTCACGGACCACAAACCGTTGACCTTCACGTTCACGAATGTGTCCGATCCCTGGTCGGCTCACCAGCAGCGACATCTGTCCTACATCTCGGAGTACACGATGGACATCCAGCACGTCTCGGTAAAGGACAACGTCGTGGCGGACGCACTCTCCAGACCAGCTGTCCAGGCCCTGTCCCTGGGGGTGGACTATGTAGCACTGGCGGAGGCGCAGCAGGCAGACGACGAGATGCCCAGCTACAGGACCGCAGTCTTGGGTTTGCAGCTGCAAGACTTTCTCGTAGGCCCAGGTGAGAGGACCCTCCTGTGTGACTTGTCTATCGGCCAACCTCACCCCATTATCCCGGCAGCCTGGAGGCGGCAAGTTTTCGACTCCACACACGGTTTGGCGCACCCATCTATTAGGACAACCATCCTGCTGGTCTCCAGCAAGTTCGCGTGGCACAGACTTCACAAGCAGGTCAGTGAATGGGCCAGAACGTGCACGCAGTGCCAAACAGCCAAGGTACAGCGGCACACTAAAGCCCCGCCACAGCAGTTTGAACCCACCCACCGGAGGTTCGACCACATTCACGTGGATATCGTGGGCCCCCTACCAGTGTCCCGAGGAGCGCGGTATCTCCTAATGGTGGTAGACCGGTTCACGAGGTGGCCAGAGGCGGTCCCGCTCACCGACACATCTGCCGATTCCTGCGCCCGAGCACTGATCGCAACCTGGGTAGCACGCTTCGGGGTACCGGCCCACATTACCTCCGACAGAGGTGCCCAGTTCACCTCCAGCCTGTGGTCGGCTGTGGCCAGCCTGTTGGGAACGCAGCTACACCATACAACTGCCTACCACCCACAGTCGAACGGACTGGTGGAACGCTTCCACCGTCACTTGAGGTCGGCTCACATGGCCCGCCTGAGAGGACCCAGCTGGGTGGATGAGCTTCCCTGGGTCCTGCTTGGAATTCGTACAGCGCCCAAAGAGGATCTGCATGCCTCGTCGGCCGAGTTGGTGTATGGCGCGCCCTTGGCCGTCCCGGGAGAGTTCATACCAGCCCCAAGGGGGCAAGAGGAAGAACCCGCAGCAGTCCTGGACAGGCTACGCGAAAGGCTCGGCAACCTGGCCCCCGTACCAACTTCACAGCACGGACTGACCCCGACCCATGTACCCAAAGAACTGCAAAACTGTAAGTTTGTGTTTGTATGAAGGGGCGGACACCGGGCGCCGCTACAGCGGCCGTACAAGGGGCCGTTCAAGGTGATCAACAACAACGGGTCCACGTACGTTCTGGACATTGGGGGGAGAGAGGAGGTTTTCACGGTGGACCGACTCAAACCAGCCCATGTGGACTTGATGCAGCCGGTCGCGGTTCAGGCACCGCGGCGCAGAGGCAGACCTCCCAAACAGAGTCCGACCCAGACTGAGGACATTGGGGGGTGTATCGCCGGTTCTGGGGGGGGGGGGTTTATGTGGTGACCCACTTTCTGCGCAGGCGAACCGGCTCACAAATAGCCAGCGTGCGGGGAGAGACTTTGGTAATGCACCTCTGACGTCATTTCCGCCCAGAAAGGGCGGGCGCTAGGGATTTAAATACCAGCACCAAGAAGTTTGAATAAACTAGTCTCAAAACGATTTACCGACTGCATGTCGTTATTTCAGCGCTGTGTGTAGTACATCGCTACAATCTGAGGTATACACTCATAGAAAGGAGAGGAGAGAAAGAACAATTAAAATAAGAAAACTATGTACAAAGTCGGGAGTGATCTTTTTTTTTACAACTTATTCATTGACTTGTGAGAATAATGTAGTTAAACCATTTTTCCCAGTATGAATCAAATTGTTCCAACTTAAGATTAACAGATGCTGTTATCTTCTCCATTTTGTAAATATCCATTGTTCTTAACTGTCACATGAATATATCCATAATTGTGGCTAGTGTTTTTGTGCCTCATAGGCATCATTGGTTGAAAAGTACAGAATGGCAATAAAATACAGTAACTAGTATGATGGGAAATAGTATGGAATTCTTTTTGCCAAAAATATAGTGTTATATAGTGAAGCCGACATTGCTGGTGAAAGCAGTTTGAGATAATGTTGTAGTAACAGTGTGGGATGTGAATTATACTGTCAAGGAGACCAATCTTTATTTAGAAAGTGTCTTTCACAATTTCATTGTATCTCAACACTTGGCAACCAATGAAGTGTAATGACTGTTGCAATGCAGGGAACATAGTAACCAATTTAAGGACACCATGAACAAGATGTGTCCAGGTGTAGGCAAAGCTGTGTACTTATTGAAGTGGGACCTCTTCAATGTTCAAAGTAAATTTATTGTGGAAGTACCTACAGTACATGTCACCTTACACAGCCCTAAAATTCATTCTTTTGCAGGCATACTCAATAACCACAACAGAATCAATGAGAGACTGCACCCAATAGGGCAGACGACCAGTATGCAAAAGTCAACAAACTGTGCAAATAAAAAAGAAATACTAATAATAGATAAACAAACAATAAATATTGAGAACATGAGATGAAGAGTCCTTGAAAGTGAGTCCATAGGTTGTGGGAACCCATTGAATCTTGAGCCCACAAGGGAGGACAAATAAAATTTCTTCTGAAAGATAACATCTTGACAATCATCATGTTCTCAGCCCTCGAGTGAATCATCAGCCTAGATTAAGGGGAGGATGACAGAACATTGAATATAAAAAGTAGAAATCTGGGCAGTGTTAAGTTTGCACCCTGCTTCTAAAAACTGACAACATATGAAGCCATCATATGTAAAAGGGGAAGATGGCAACTTTGGAGTAACTTTATTTCCTTTCTTCGAAGCTGAAGAGTGGCTACTTTGGATTAAGTAATATTTCATCGAAAGTGTGCTCTGGGCAACTGGGTAAAGCATGGTTTTTCTTCACCTTTGTTTAAATTGTTCTCCATGAGCCCTTTTGTTCACAGAACATGTATTAATGAATTTAAAAAGCATTGAAACCAAGCACCGAGAAAGTTCATTTAGTTTTTCATCATGCTGGCTTTAGTTCCTTGGTGTAAATAATGAGAAAATCCTGGAAGAAAATTAATGCATTTGAAATAGACTGAAAAGAAAGAGGTGATCATTCTGGAGATCATTGGTGTTAATGTTATACAGTGTAAGCTCTGCTGAAAGATAAATAAATTTAATATTCCATGTTGTGTTATCACAGCACCAGTTGGAGTCCCAGAAGGCTCTGTGACTGTCCCTTTGGCAATGAATATGTTCCCACATTCAGTGTACAAAAATGAACAGAAGGAGACGCCACTCCAGTGAATTGTTTTAATTTCGTTCCTTTGCCGCTCCGATGCAGCAGGTTACTTTAAACATGACGCTCAATTCGAGGTGATTACAGCCCCAAAACAATGGCAAATTACTCATGCATTGGACCTCTTATCCTCAGGGGCAATGACCTATTCTGATCACTTCAATGCAACAATGCTATCAACAGCGTCAGGAACAAGCTAACTCCTCTTGACCCCAGTCAACGCTCGTTACCACAACGAATGTAAAATGGAATTTTTCACAAGGGAACATGAGTAAATTCAACTCTAGTTATAAATTACGCTCAGTGCCTTAGTACTTAAATGTTTATTTATCTCTGGGGAATACCATTAAATATTTGGATTAAAGCAAGACTATCTAAGTTTGCCAGTCTTTCAGATTTATGTATGCTTTTAAAATCTAAAGTACAGATTCACAGTCTGAGCGATCAAATACATTTCAGGAAGCTTCCCTGAACATCAGAGAAAATAAGTTTTTGCGGATTTGAAAAGGTGATGTGAAATTGTGATATATCAATAATCATCATACAAGGACATTTATGAATTTGGCTTCTACATTATTAGAATTTTACTTCTCAAATCACCACCATCATAAGAAAAATTAAGCCAGTTGAAACACAAAGTATTGTTCACTGCTTGGGGGAACCTGTTGTTTACAATTGCTGCTACTAAGTCAATCAGAAATTTTACCATTCTAGTTGCAGCAATGTTTTTTCTATGAAGCCAGTATTTATTAATAGAAATATTTTCACTCAAAAAAAGCAACTTCGTAATTTTAAGATCAGCTGCATATATGAAGCTGCTGTAGGACTGCTTTTGAATCATTAGGCATTCGGCTTAAGTCCCCCATTTAACACAAAGGAAAATTGACTTTCTCCACATGGCTCCCTTTTCCTTCAGTTTGCTACAGAGTCTTGTTCTGTTAAGGCAGCAGGACAGTCTAGTCCTCAAGCAGCAGTCCATGTAACAACACAGTGGGCACGTCAATGCACTATTGCCACAAACTCATTTTTCCTGTCATTTGAATTGAAATGATCAGCATCAAACGCTGTACTTACAGTTGTACCCCAGTGTGATTCTCTCTGTGCATATTCAAATTCTGTTTGCTGAGTTTTTATGTAATCCACAAGTAGCCAAAGCAAGCAGTTGTGGATAGATTTTGAATTGGCACCCTGCTATTTTCTGTTAGTTGATCATACAGATAAATGAAGACTTCTAATACTGCTTCAGGGTTATATTACCATCTGGTATTATTTCCTTGACTGTCATTGTTTGTCTTTTGAATTGTTATCAGTTGGGAAAGTTTACTTGCTGAGTGCAGTGCTCTTCTGGAAATGAATCTGTCCCAAATTCTCCATGGAGTGCTCCAACAGTTTAAAAGTTGACAAAAAATGAGATCAATCCATTTGCCAGAAAGTTGTTTTAAAATTGTCGCTCTCTTCTAAACCAAGGATTTAAATGGCATTGAGTTTAGCACCACCAAACATGAATAACGATTGGTGGATAGTAGTGAGGCTTTGTTGTGCTACAGAAAAACCATAATAGTCTAGATGATCCTGGATATTCAATCAGATTTATGAAGCATTATGAAGGACCCGTCATACAATCTCTTCTCCCTCCTGCCGTCTGGGAAAAGGCTCCGAAGCATTCGGGCTCTTACAACCAGACTATGTAACAGTTTCTTCCCCCAAGCTATCAGACTCCTGAATACCTGAAGCCTGGGCTGTCACCTTGCCCTACTGTCCTGTTTATTATTTATTGTAACGTCTGCGCTGTTTTTGTGCACTTTATGCAGTCCAGCGTAGGTCTGTAGTATAGCTTTCTCTGTGTTTTTTTTATTACGTAGTTCAGTCTAGTTTTTTGTACTGTGTCATGTAAAACCATGGTCCTGAAAAACGTTGTCTCATTTTTACTATGTACTGTACCAGCAGTTATGGTTGAAATGATAATAAAAGATGACTTGACTTGACTTAATTTAGCCAGTCTGGCAGGTTCAGGTTTAAATTCAATATGGGCTTCTTCCTGATCTCTGTAACCCCTGAGTTAGAGTGAATTTTGCCCTTTTTTGATCATTGCTCAGAAATGTTCCATGTTAATCGCTAAGCGAGCTTCACTGACAATGATGCAGGAGCCAAACAGCTGTTGTGTAATAGGAAAGATCCACAGAAGTTGCTCATTTTAGCCCTTAATGTGTGCTGTTATTTCTGAAGGAGCATTTTTGCTAGGGGTGACATTTGCTGTTCTTTGAACAGCACCATGGAATATTTCAACATCTGCCTAAAGCACCAAAATAGGCAAAAGAAGCATTAATTTAACAGCTCAAATGTCAGTATCTCTGACTGTGAACTCCCACAGGATTGCTTTGTGGTTTCAGCTGAGACTATATGGAAAGGACTGGAACAGCTTTATGATAGAGCATAAATTGAAAAGTTAAAGGAAGAAATTCTATCATCTGAACTGAACTAGTGAGATACTGCGTCTCCAATTAGCTCCATATTCCGCTCATTTTTTTTTATTATGTGGAGAAATTGAATTGATAAAGGACATGGAAGGTTCACCTGTAGTGGGGGCAAGGAATGAGGAAGAGAAAATAAATAAACCCATGGCGCATCCTTACCTGAAGAAATGATTAGTCTCTATTTTATCCCTTTATGTTTTGAAACTGCAAACCATTAAATTAATTCAAATAAACTCTTTGGAGACTGTAAACGTGAGTATGCTCAAGTTTACTTTAGGCGAGGCACACGCATGTCATGTGGTAGTGTGATGACGTCTGCAGTTAACATATTTTTACGCATAACTTGTAATTAATTATTTAAATGAACAAGAATGCTTAATCAACCTACATATATATATTGCTTAGTTATAAACTCCAACTCAATAGAGCATGTATCTGAACTATACACACAATATATTATGTAATACAACTACTATATACAGACATCCACAGCACAGTAAATTTTTAATTGCCCCATTCAGGCTTAAAGATTTAATTGCTGCAGAGGATTTCTTACTCTTGTGGGTAACATATTTCCTGACAGGGAGGATCACTCTGCTTGGCAGGTGAGACTTGCAGCTGTGAAACAATCTCAGATTCTGGGGCCTCCTCCATGCTGGTTGTAGGAGTTGACTCTGAGACTGCAGGAAGTGGTTCTAACAGCTCTGGACACCTTCCTTCTCCTTTACCCTCTCTGGATCTACATCGATCCCTTTTCTTTTCTTTCTCACATTCCTTCCCTCCTTCACGCCATCTCTTTGGGTTCTTCAGAGGTGCCTTTAGTTCACTGGAGTATTCTCTTATTATTCCTTCTTTTGCTTCCTTTATGAATTGATCTCTCCTTTTGGTTTTCGCACCCACAAAATTATCTGACGAATTCTCTGTGTTCGTATCTCCAGTGACTCCTTTCTTTTTTATCTTCTGTTCATCCAGCTGGACTTTCGTCTTTGCATCTCCTTTTAAAAGTAACATTTTGTCTCCCACTTCAACTTCATGCAATAATCTTAATGCACACAGATTAGATTCTGGTTCTTTATACTTACAAAAGCCTAATGTTTGCAACATCCCTGAAGGTCCTCCAACTCTTTTCCAGCTTAAAACCAAACCACATTTTGCAATTAACAGCCTGATTAACAAATCAGAAGCTTTCTCTAATACATTGCCTATAAAAACTATTGTTGTAGTTGGACTACTGCACTCATCACGTTTACACTTCCTCTAAGCAGCATGGTCCTTCCTTGGTCCAATATGATTTCCAACCACAGCCACAATGGTTGGCACCAATGCCTGTTTGTCCACTGTTGGGCAACAATTCACAGGAGTTCAGCATGGAGGAAGTTGTGGCATCATCCAGTACCACAGTTGACTTCAATGCAGGGGATGTGGCATGCAAATGTGGATGAATCTCCAATCAAGTTGTACTTGTCTCAGCCAATCACACCCCCACAATGCTGGTTTTTCTGTTTTTACCACATATAAGCGGTGTGTGGCTTGTTGGTAGTTGCATTTCATTGTTACGAATGTCAATCGCACAGGAGTTACCTTTTCTCTAGTATAAGTTCTTAATCGAACATCTGCAGGCTTCAGTTTAGTATCTTTGAAACGCCTTTCAAACTCATTTTTGTGGAATGACCGAAACAGCAGAGCCAGTGTCCAATTAATTTCGAATTAATTTGCCATTTATTTCTGATGCAATCCATTTTGCTTATCTATTCTTAATTTTCACACTGTTAATCTCAAGGCCACACAATCCTGTGTCACTCACATCATCATTTTTCATCAGATTAATGTTGGTTGTGTTGGTTGTCTGTCATTTCCGATGATGACATAACCAGTGTGGGAAGAGTTTTATCGTGAAAAGGTCATTGCACTGGGGTAGTTCCACTCCCTCAGCCTCAAACATCTTGGTCCAATGGTGCAAGTCATCACAACTGGAGATTTTCCTCAGCTGCAGTGGTAGCCATGATGGCCTCTGTGCCTTGTCATGCCGTTTGCTCTCCATGAAACATTGCAGCACAGCCTTCTTGGCTGTTGGATCTTGTAGTTGATCTCATCGGCCCAATCTGCTGGAGCGGGCTTCGTATGCTGGAGAAGGCATACCCCTATCTCACCGGTGTTGGAGGTGCCCGGCTACCCTCACCTGGTTTACCCGCCTGTCGAAGCGGTGTACCGGGGTGTGGCCACTGCCACATGCAGACAATTACTTGGAGCCACTGGTGAGAGCTGAGCATCAGATGGGGTCCAAAGGTAGATCAGCTGCCGCTGGGTGGAGCACGACAAGCCCACCACCAGAGGAGCTGCCACTCTCTAGACATCCCATGCAGATTAGTGCTCTTTTTGAAAATGCAACTAGACTTTCTAGCTTTTTCTCTTTTCTGTGTAGTTGCCCAACGTGCTCTTTGTATGTGACCAGCTTTGTTGTAAATTCTGCACGTTTCACCTTTAAACCTGCATTAGTTTGGTGTATGTGAGCAACTTCCCCAGTGGTAACACAGATTGTTTGGCCTGGCCGGTTTCTGTTTCGATGCTGCAATTTTTTTCTCACACTCACTTTTATTCCTGACTGCAACTCTGTCTACAATTTCCATTGAAACAGTGATTTCCATGGCTCACTTGAATTTAAACTCTGCTTCAGTTAGGAGACATATTTAAAATATATTTTTAAATTCAATTTTTAAGAGAATTACATACAATGAATAGAATAATAGAGTAATGAAAATTAATATTAGCCCTCCCCCCTCCCCTTAACCCTTCCCCCCTTAACATCCCTGTCTAAAAAAAAGAAAAAAGGAAAAAAAAAGAAAGAAAGAAAGAAGAAAGAAAGAAGGATTGCCTGGATATCGGAGGATCCCCACATGCTCCATGGAGTTCAAAATAACTTTAGTATATATCTTTATTTTTTCCCCAAATAACTAATAATTTTATCTTCAAAGGACCTATATATTTAATCCTATCTTTTGTAGATAGGGGTGCCAAATTTTCAAAAATATATCATATCCATTTCTTAAATTATAAGTAATTTTTTCAAGTGGAATGCAGCTATATATTTCATTATTCCAACGGTCCATAGTTAAGTATGAATCTGATTTCCAAGTTACTGCAATAGCTTTTTTGGCTACTGCCAATGTAATTTTTATAAATTTTTTTGATATTTATTCAATTTAGGTTTCGGTATTACCCCTTCAATATCGCCTAATAAAAATAATGTTGGGCTATGTGGAAGTTGTATTCCAATCATTTGTTCCAGTAAAAGTCTTAGATTTATCCAAAAAGGTTGAATTTTAAAACAAGACCAAGTAGAGTGTAAAAAATAGATTTATTGCATCTTTTTTTGATGAAGAAAGACTGGCATGGATTAGAATAGAGTTAGATAAGATAGGACAAAATATTCCAGAAGATTTTGTATATAAATGGGAATCCAAATGGATACGGGAACAGAAAGAATCTCTTATATTAAAACATTTGATCGATTTATGGAATAAGTTAAATGTGGCTGATGAGATAAAGAAATCTTTATTAGCAAAGAGAACCCTAATTCAAAATAGACTTATTCCTTTTACAATGGATAATCAACTTTTATATAACTGGTTTCAAAAAGGGATTAGATATATAAAGGTGACTGTTTTGAAGGAGATATATTGATGTCGTTTGATCAATTAAAGAATAAATATAAAATATCACACAACACTCTTTTCTGTTATTTTCAATTTAAGGCCTATTTAAGAGATAAACTGGGTCAAACAATGTTAATGCCAAAACCTAATGAAATAGAAACTTTAATTCAAAAAGGAAAAATTAAAAAAATTACGTCTTGTATGTATAGTTTGATTCAAAAACAGACAATTGAACCAGGAATTCATACCGCAAGACAAAAATGGGAAACTGATTTGAATATTAAAATTGATGAAAAAAATTGGTCAAGACTATGTCTTGATAGTATGACAAATGCAATAAATGTCCGACTTAGATTAGTACAATACAATTTTTTACATCAGTTATATATTGCACCACAAAAAATAAATAGATACAACCCAAATTTATCTGACCAATGTTTCCGATGTAATCAAGAAATCGGTACTTTTTTACACTCTACTTGGTCTTGTTTTAAAGTTAGGAGACATTTTTGAATGTTTTCTTTGAAGATTCCACAAGCTAAATGATCTCTTGATGTATCATTAAGCCCATTACCAAACTGACAATGCTCAGATAATCTTTTCAATTTAGCTACGTACACTGAAATAGTCTTACCTTCTTTTTGATTACACTTACGAACCCTAAAGCACTCTGAAATCAACAATAGCTTTGGTTCTCAATGTTCCTGCATCACTCTTACAAAAGCAGCACAGGTAACTTCTGATGGTTTGGTTGGAGCAGTCAAGCTTCAAAGCAAACTGTCAGCCTTTAACCCTAAGGCAAAATTGGCATCTGCTTCTCATTGGTTATTTCAGTTGCTTTAAAATAGCTCTGTACACATCAGCCAATTACCCATTGCATAATCAAACTCATCAATCTTTCCAATATACAGCAATTTTTGACTTTTTTTCAATGATTATTATCACCCGGTACTCACTCTTTATGAACATTGTATTCTTCCATTTTATGACTTGAAAAAAACTGAATCACATCTTCCCTTCTGTAGACCATCTCTCCACATGCTGGGCCGTGCTAAGCTGTCTTTTTTACTTCAAACTGCTCGCTCCGCTTTAGCAGGTCGACAGACACCTTGGGTTCATTTTAAAATACCTCATTGTCAATGGTAAGTTTTGTAACTTCAAAGCATTAAATTAATGGAAGGAAACACGGGAAATACAGGTGTAACTTTGTCTTTTACTTTAAGCGAGGTGCGCACACATGTGGCTTCCGTCGGTCGTGGTCGACCATGGGTACTGCGCCTCTGGTAGTCACAGGGAGTGGCTTCTCCAGGGCGCAAGCCAGGGCAGAGTTGATATGGAGATCCAACTGTTGCCCATGCAGTGCGACCCCCCTCTCCATGCTGATGACAGGTCCAAAGGAATGACAAAAGTCGATACGGTTTGGTGCCAGCAGCATCACAGGAGTTGCCGTGCCGGTGCTGAGTACAGCAGTCAGCCGCCTTCAGGACTCCGATTTTGGATTTTTCCTGGGGGTTTACTCCCAAAACCTTTCCCGTGAAGGCAGCGGAGGTTTGAAATCAGAGTTTTCCCTCTCCTAGATGAGCTACCATCCATGGTTAATGAGCCCCATTTGCCCAGAGCAACTGGCCCACCTTTTCCCCTTCTCCTGTCAGTGAGAACAGCTCCGCTGGGCATAAGAACTATGCCACACGTGAAGGCCAGGAGCTGGACTTGGTTGTCAGAGGCTGTTTGAGACGGACGCCATGAAGAGCATTTGTTTAGCAGTGGGAGCTCGTCCCCACTACCACCCTTGGGCTATGACTACCCTTGGAGCCACATACTGTATGTCGTAGGCAATTAACGTATTGTTACATATAACCTGTAATTACTTATTTAAACAGACAAGAATACTTAATCAACATATATTTATATATATATGTGTGCAAGATTACTTAAGGATTCCACGTACTACTCAGCCACAGATACCTCAGAAGGCTGGGTCAAACGGATGGACCAGCGACACATTCCTAAGAACATGCATGGCAAGCTGAGGAAGACCTTGCCTCCATTACAGGGATGTCTGAAAATGTGACATGGCACTGGCAGGCATCGACCTCAACACATGGGAGGAATCATTTGAAGACCAGACAGCATGGAGGGCCAAAGTCAAAAGTGATGTACAACGTGCTGAGATAGCGGGGACCAACAAGTTCATCAACAAGACAGCCAGAAGAAAAAGCCAGAGCTGCATCACCCAGAGCAAGTTCCTCCTTCACCTGCAGCCGCTCTGAAAGAGACTGTCACTCTAGAAGGTGCAAATAGTCTACAACCCCAAGAACCATCAGAAAAAATGTCACACCATTGTCTCTCGAGACATACGGATTGCCACAAAAATGCAAATTCTCTTAAGTCAGTAAAATGACTCAAATATTACAGAAGTATTAAATACACAACACATCCTATCAGTTCTCTTATAAAAATAGGAGAACTGAGTAGCCTAGCATCTTGCTTGCAACCAAAGGGAGGGAAAGTGGAGGGAGAAAAAGAGAGAGGAAGAAGAATCTACAAATGTTGGGAGTTATGAAAGCCCAGTGGAGATGGGCTCTGATCTCACAAAGTCTGCAAATGTGACAATCATAAAAGAATTTTTATAATTTATGCCTAGAGAAGAAACTGCAATGAAGCTAAACAAGATGACCCTGTTTTCACCATTAGTTTGGTCCAAGACATAAATATTTTCATCTATTTGACTATATAGGTCTGAACAGAAATGTTCAGACAGGAGGGAAATGTTCCATATTAAGTCTATAGGATGAAATATGATGAAAAACATATTTATTTTGCCTCACAAAGACGAAGAGAGGTTGAGGTTTGGATCAATATTGCCATGATGAGATAGAGTAACACCTGAAGATTTCATGAATCTTGGGACTAATTATAGTAGAAGTTGCTGAGTGGCAAAGGTATAGACTTAGGTCAGCTTTACCTTTTAATTCAGAATTCTACTGAATTTAATGGATCACAAAATCAGATGGGTATAAAAGAGTCTTCCCAGATAAATCTATTCATTTCCCAATTAAATTAATTCATTGTTAACTACTATTACCAGTTGGAGAGTATGTGAACCTTGTAATGTTGTTTCATTCCTAAAAATAATTTTAGCTTAACAGCAAGCCAACAAATATGAACTATTGATAGACTATGATTACAGTTGGAAAGGCAAGGGGAATTTCTAACTTGAAGAAACATACTGGGGATGTAGAATGAGCGAAAGCAAAATAAGTGAGAATACAATCTGAACCTGTGAACCTATTGAATGCCATGTGACCATCATAAATGGCAATAGCATACCTTTGTCTTGGAGCAAAAACACTTCATTGGTTAATGTCCAGTTAAAAAAAACACTTGCTAACACAACTCAAACCTTTTCATAGCCACAAATAAGACCTGTGGAGCTAGTCATCTTGTATCAATACAGAAGAGTGTTCAAATGTTTTTTTCTAGGACCAGGATGCCTTGGGGGAAAATATCAGCAGTATCACAATCCTTAGAGGAAACCAGTGATTTATCCATCTAGAAAACAACCAGTTGTAATAAAATGTCAGGTCAAGAATTTGAATGACTGGCTTAATTAACTAACAATGAGAGCTTTCGTAATCAATTGGTTTTAAGTCTGGTGTTCATTAACAAGACTATCAAAAATGAAGTCTGTACCAAAATGGCTAAGACATGTCTATTATTAGGTAATAATTGCCAGTCTTGTGTTTCAGAATTCTGGTGCAGAATATGTTCCCGTGCTACTATTCCATTTGACAGCTACAGAAGATTGTGTATGCCCTTAGGATTATTAATTTTATATTCACATCTTGTCAAACCACTTCTGAGGATTTTGCAGGGAGAGTTTTGTTGATGTCACTATATTCGCATATTCAGTGTGATTGTCCCATTTCTTTACTCTGGAGTTATTCAATCCTCCTTAAGTTTCTGTCTACCAAGAGCAATTGCAATGGTCCAGGAACCATAATGTTGACAAAATACAGGGATAGACAATAGACAATAGGTGCAGAAGTAGACCATTTGGCCCTTCGAGCCTGCACCGCCATTTTGAGATCATGGCTGATCAACTACTATCAATACCCGGTTCCTGCCTTGTCCCCATATCCCTTGATTCCCCTATCCATAAGATACCTATCTAGCTCCTTCTTGAAAGCATCCAGAGAATTGGCCTCCACTACCTTCCGAGGCAGTGCATTCCAGACCCCCACAACTCTCTGGGAGAAGAAGTTTTTCCTTAACTCTGTCCTAAATGACCTACCCCTTATTCTCAAACCATGCCCTCTGGCACTGGACTCTCCCAGCATCTGGAACATATTTCCTGCCTCTATCTTGTCCAATCCCTTAATAATCTTATATGTTTCAATCAGATCCCCTCTCAATCTCCTTAATTCCAGCATGTACAAGCCCAGTCTCTCTAACCTCTCTGCGTAAGACAGTCCAGGCATCCCAGGAATTAACCTCGTGAATCTACGCTGCACTTCCTCTACACCCAGGATGTCCTTCCTTAACCCTGGAGACCAAAACTGTACACAATACTCCAGGTGTGGTCTCACCAGGGCTCTGTACAAATGCAAGAGGATTTCCTTGCTCTTGTACTCAATTCCCGTTGTAATAAAGGCCAACATTCCATTAGCCTTCCTCACTGCCTGCTGCACTTGCTCATTCACCTTCAGTGACTGATGAACAAGGACTCCTAGATCTCTTTGTACTTCTCCCTTACCTAACTCTACACCACTCAGATAATAATCTGCTTTCTAGTTCTTACTCCCAAAGTGGATAACCTCACACTTATTCACATTAAACATCATCTGCCAAGTATCTGCCCACTCACCCAGCCTATCCAAGTCACCCTGAATTCTTCTAACATCCTCATCACATGTCACACTGCCACCCAGCTTAGTATTATCAGCAAATTTGCTGATGTTATTCTCAATGCCTTCATCTAAATCGTTGACGTAAATTGTAAACAGCTGTGGTCCCAATACCGAACCCTGTGGTACCCCACCAGTCACCACCTGCCATTTCGAGAAACACCCATTCACCGCTACCCTTTGCTTTCTATCTGTCAACCAGTTTTCTATCCATGTCAATGTCTGTTTTTAATTTTACCCACCAATCTCCAATGTGGGACCTTATCAAATGCCTTCTGAAAATCGAGGTACACTACACACACTGGATCTCCCTTGTCTAACTTCCTGGTTACATCCTCGAAAAACTCCAATAGATTCGTCAAGCATGATTTACCCTTGGTAAATCCATGCTGGCTCGGCCCAATCTTATCACTGCTATCTAGATATGCCACTATTTCATCCTTAATAATGGAATCTAGCATCTTCCCCACCACCGATGTCAGGCTGACAGGTCGATAGTTCTCTGTTTTCTCCCTCCCTCCTTTCTTAAAAAGTGGGATTACATTAGCCATTCTCCAATCCTCAGGAACTGATCCTGAATCTAAGGAACATTGGAAAATGATTACCAATACATCTGCAATTTCCAGGGCCACCTCCTTTAGTACCCTAGGATGCAGACCATCTGGACCTGGGGATTTGTCAGCCTTCAGTCCCATCAGTGTACTCATCACCGTTTCCTTCCTAATGTCAATCTGTTTCATTTCCTCTGTTACCCTATGTCCTTGGCCCATCCATACATCTGGGAGATTGCTTGTGTCTTCCTTAGTGAAAACAGATCTAAAGTACTCATTAAATTCTTCTGCCATTTCTCTGTTTCCCATAACAATTTCACCCAATTCATTCTTCAAGGGCCCAACATTGTTCTTAACTATCTTCTTTCTCTTCACATACCTAAAAAAGCTTTTGCTATCCTCCTTTATATTCCTGCCTAGCTTGTGTTCGTACCTCATTTTTTCTCCCCGTATTGCCTTTTTAGTTAAGTTCTGTTGTTCTTTAAAAACTTCCCAATCATCTGTCCTCCCACTCACCTTAGCTCTGTCATACTTCCTTTTTTTTAATGCTATGCAATCTCTGACTTCCTTTGTCAACCACTGTGGCCCCTTTCCCCCCTTTGAATCCTTCCTTCTCTGGGGGATGAACTGATTTTGCACCTTGTGCATTATTCCCAAGAATACCTGCCATTGCTGTTCCACTGTCTTTTCTGCTAGGATATCCGTCCAGTTAACTTTGGCCAGCTCCTCCCTCATGGCTCCATAGTTTCCCCTGTTCAACTGCAACACTGAGACCTCCAAGCTGCCCTTATCCTTCTCAAATTGCAGATAAAAACTTATCATATTATGATCACTACCTCCTAATGGCTCCTTTACTGCAAGATCACTTATCAAATCCTGTTCATTACATAACACTAAATCCAGAATAGTCTTGTCCTTGGTCGGCTCTCGTAAAAGCTGTTCCAAGAATGCATCCCGTAGGCACTCTACAAACTCCCTATCCTGTGGTCCAGCACCAACCTGATTCTCCCAGTTCACCTGCATGTTGAAATCCCCCATAACTACTGCGACATTACCTTTGCCACATGCCAATGTTAACTCCCTATTCAACTTGCACCCAATATCCATGCTACTGTTTGGTGGCCTGTAGACAACACCCATTTGGGTCCTTTTGCCCTTACTGTTCCTCAGTTCTATCCACACAGACTCTACTTCTCCTGACCCTGTGTCCCCCCTTGCAAAGGACTGAATCTCATTCCTCACCAACAGGGCCACCCCACCACCTCTGCCCACATTTCTGTCCCTACGATAGCACGTATATTTAGAAGTATGTAAAAAGATTGTTTTCCGTCAAGGTATTTATTGTTAGTGCTTTTGAATTTGTGGTTGAAAATGTTTCTTTTCTGAGGAAGATCAGCAGATTAGACTTTTCTTTAAAGTAGCAATGGGAGATACATTGTGAGAGCCAAGCAAGAGCTGAACCACATTGCAGTGGCTGTAAAGAAGTTTCTACATCTACACTTTTGCGGTTTGTCATTCTGATCATGAAATTTGATCAAGTTATTCACTTTTATTCATTTGTAGGATGTAGGAGTCAGTGGTAAGGTTAGAATTCATTGTCTATCACTAATTGTCCTTGGGAAGGTGTTGTAAGCCATTTTCACAATATTCTGCAGACAGTATGTTTGATAGTTATCAGTGCTGTTAAACGAAGGAGTTCCAATGATAAAGAATCATGACATATCTTTCAAAGTCAGGATGGCCAAAGAATTTGGAGGGACTGGGATTCCCAAGTACCTATTTCCCATGCTATTTTATGTGTTAGAGATTGCATGTTCACAAGAAGCCCTAGCAAGAACTGGGTGCAGGACAAACTATCTGCATTTCGCCAAGATGGTGCTTGACCTTTTGCTACTTTCCTGCAGTATGTCCGTATCCTTTGAGTTCTTTAATATCCAGAAATCTATTGAACTTTGTATCGAATGAACTTTATGACTGGGCCTCTACAGCCTTTTGAAATACTACAATTCACCATTATCTGAGTAAAGCAAGTAATCCTGATCTTAGTCATGAATGGCTTGTAACTCTGGTTCTGGATCCCCTGCATCCACACCAGCAAATCCTGTAAGAGTTCGTGGAATCTCTCCTTAGCTACAATCCAACATATTCAAAGCCAAAGTCAAGTTTATTGTCATATGCTCATGTATATGTTCGGTATGCACAGTTGTAATGAAAAACTTTCTTGCAGCAGTATCAAAGGCACATGACATCATATAGCTCCTGTGTTGTCCTGTTCTGTGTTCTATAAACAGCATTCATAAGAAAAACATAAAATAAACAAATTTAATGATATTTACAAAAATAAAACAATTAAAAACAAAAAAAAATTTCATTTTAAGCTGCAGCTAGTATTTGCTGGTTGGTTCAAGAACTGAATAAATAAAGGGAAGAAGGCGTTCTTAAATCTGGTGGTGTGGGACTTCAGGCTCCTATCCAATGGTTGGCAATGTTGTTAAAATTAACTGGCCTCACACAGGCTGCAGTCCAGAGGGCCACATATTAACATAGTTAATGTGGTTTCTCGTGTGTTTTAAGTACTAAAAGGATTCTCTCCACCTCCTCTGTACTTTATAACTAGTTTTATTCATTGTTAATTGTATCTTGCAGATTGGATCATGGAATTTTACTAAGCCCAGCTCATCTTGTCTAAATAGTCTTGTTGAGAGCAATGTATTTTGACTCACTGCCTCTTAATCCCACGCCTTTCCCTTACAAACTAGGTTATAACTACAATCTATAAACTAAATTTGTGATGAAGAATACTGACTGTGGAACACTGTATAAACAATGGCTGCAGCTCTTTCATTGCCATCTTGGGCATGCTCAGAACTATACACAATCCTAAAGAATGTGCACATTGCTCCTAAAAGGGATGTTACTAATGTAGCTCAACAATAATATAATGCGATATCACAGCAACGTCATTTGCCTACAGGTAAAAAAGTCTTCTTGTCCTGTTGCTGATATTTATTACTGGTCATCTTAAAAATGCGTCCTCTAGCTAACCATCCTTCAGTCATTGGAAGCAGCTTCTTATCAATTACGGAAAATACTTCATAATTTTGATTGCTACGTTGAATTTCTCTTTTTATTTCCTCTTCCTTTAAGAAATATCATTGCAGTTTCTCATGTTCTCCCATTCAAACAAAGCATATAATTCCCATATAACTTGATATTTCAAATCTTGCAGACTGCATTAGTTATACTGTTCAGCAAAATATAACCATTGCAGATTCAAAAAGAAAGCACACAAGAATGTGCAAGAGTAGGAGAGTGAAGTTCCATTTCAACGATTTGTTAGTATCTGATTAACAGTTGCACTGACAACATGCTTTAATCAAGCATAATTTCAGCTCCTCTCTCCCACTTAGTTCCTGGCCTCATCTTTCATTTAGGCTCACAACTGCTGCCTCACAACAGAGAGAATAGTAATCCGTTAGGAATGCTATCATGAGCATTGTCCAAAGGAACACCTGTAAAATTTTAAAGTCTACGACCACTTTCAGCTATAAGAGATGTCAGGCACCAAAGTGGTGGTGAGGATCAGGATAGGGGTAGAGAGAACATGAAAAAGAAGCTTAGGACATTAAAATAGAATTCAGGAAAGGGTAAATGAGTAGAATCCCTTGGGGGTGGTTACGTCCAAGATCAGAATCCTGGCAAAGGGAGATTGGAAGCAATTGGATGATTTAAATCCATCAGACAAAAAATAAAATTAAAATTGGCAGCTCAAAAATGATTAGTCTACGAGTACAGAAATAGCAATCTCACTCTACCATGATGGATGAGTTTTGACTGAGCAAAGTAATCACACTTAACATTTTAAAAGGTGCAATCACTGATTATTAATTGTTGTGCTGAATTATTCTCCCAAAACATAGTTGTTTCAATATTTCATGAAATATTTTTATGTATTTTTTTTGGCGTAATTCTCCACAGCTCCCTCATCTGAAGATAAGGCTAAGGTTCACTCCAAAGGAACGCATATCTCGTGATCCCAAATGTCAAGTGCATATTAAGTATAAGATCAGTAAACATGTAGTCTTCTTCGATAAACAGAAAGGCCCAATAACACAGAGACTTTGATCTTATGTTCCCAGGTTAATCAGCAGATAACCGCATGCAATGGATTACCTGAAGAGGAGAATGTCCAAATATGGAGTGAGAAATGGTTTATGGTGAAAACTATGAAGGCAGATGTCAAATGTACAGTTAAAGCAAGGTTGCACTAACTACCGACTACTATTCTAAATTCTCCTACAAGTCAGAACATAGATTAACTGTCATTTGTCTACTTAGTCTAAATCTATGTCCAACTTATCTTCAGCAAAAGTCAAGAAACTCCAGATAAACTGACAGGGAAGGATATAGCCTCCTCCTCTATCTTCTTCCTGTGGCAGCAGCTGCTACATCAATCATAATATATTCCTACATTGTCACGCTGTGTTTCATTGCTGAAATTTCCTGGACTATTTAAATGGATTTGGTATTATTGAAGAGCTGCGCTGTTTAAATGAGGCCTAAAACTGATTTTGATTTAAAAAGCTTACCTGCAGGCAATCCACTTATTCTGTGAACCACGATGAGCATTTAACATTTTTAATAATTGAAAGTGATTTGTCTTGGCAAAGTGCACCTTCAATAGCACCGAAATCTCATTCTAGAGTGCCAAGCATACATGACATAGCCCTTTTTGTAGAAAGCTTGAGTACAAGTTATGCATTTTAACTCTGATAACCATTGTGTTTGATATCATTTCATGTGATTTATAATATAGTTTTATACTCTTCTACACTTGTAAGGGCAATCCACTTTAGAACAATAGAATGATGTTAATGTAGAATTCACGGAACCTGAAGATTAAGTATTCTACTTCTTTGGGCTCAAAGGTAGCACTCATTTTGAAGAAATCACCCACACATAATAAAATAGAATAATGAAATTCTTCAAATAAATGTTACACCTACTGTACATCTTAAATAAGAAAAGTTAATATGGATCACATGTGTGTATTGCAAAAACAAGCATGCCACATGGAGTGCTTGGCATGAATACCTTCATTATCAGTAGTTCTGGCATCAATAAAACATTGGCTGACTGGCAGGAGGCAAAGAGTGGGAATAAAAGGGGCCTTTTCACAGGCGGCTGAGGAGGCCAAGTCTTTATGTATATTTAAGACAGAGGTTGATGGATTCTTGATTAGTCGGAGCATGAGGGGATACAGGGAGAAAGCAGGAGATTGGAGCTGAGAAGGAAAATAGATCAGCCATGGTGAAATGGTGGAGCAGACTCGATGGGCCGATTGGCCTAATTCTACTCCTATGTCTTATGGTCTTATGGTCTTCTCTGGTTGCCTACCAGTGACTAGTTGGTGTTCTGCAAGGGTCACTATTGGGAATGCTTCTTATCACGTTATATATGAATGATTTGGATGATGGAATTGGTGGCTTTCTGGCCAGGTTTGCAGACAGTATGAAGATAAGTGGAGGGGCTAGTAGTGTCGAGGAAGCAAAGAATCTGCAGAATGACTTAGACAGATTAGGAGAATGGGCAAAGAAATGTCAGAGATAATATAGCGTGGACCATTTTCTAAACAGAGAGAAAATTCAGAAATCAGTGGTGCAATGAGACTTAGCTTTCCCTGTGTAGGATTCCTTTAAGGTTGAATTGCAGGTTGGGTCAATGGTAAGTTGGCAAATGTAATGTTAGCATTCACATTGAGAGGACTAGAACTTAAAAGCAAGGATGAAATGCTGAGGCCTTATAAGGCATTGGTCAAACAGCACTTAAACAGAAAATGCTGGAAACTCTCAGCAGGTCTGGCTGTATCTGCGGAAAGAAAGGCAGAATTAACGTTTCAGGCCTGGTCCACTTCGTCAGAACTGTCTGCTCTGACAGAGGTTCTCTAAGCTAAAAAAAACTCAGTTTATTTTTCCATAGGTGAGTATTTCAAGTCTCTCCAAAGTTTTGTGAACACATCCAGGTGAGCACACGGGGAGATAGATCACTGCTACTCTCCCTTCCACAATGCTTTTAAAGCGCTCCTCTGCCAGCCATTTGGAAAGTCAGATCACTCCTCCATCTTGCTGATGCCGAGCTGCAGGCAGAAGCTGAAACAAGAGGTGGCCATAGTTAAAACCATCCACTGTTGGTCCAACCAATCAACCTCCATGCTACAGGACAGCTTTGATGACGTCAACTGGAATGTCTTCCATGCTGAGGATGTTTCCGAGTTCATGGATAGGGGTCACAAGTTTCATTTGGAAGTGCATCGAGGACGTTGTCCCCCAGAAATCGGTCAGGGTCTATCCAAACCAGAAACCCTGGATCAACAGTTCCATGCGAGCAGCACTTTCTGCATGACACAGACCTTACGCTGCCAGTGACCAACAGGAACTCAAGAGGTGCAGCTACGAACTGCGCAAAGTCATCAAGGCGGTGAAACGACAATACAGGGACAAGATCCAGACACAACTCTCCACCGACAACACCTGGAGCTTATGGCTGCTCACCATCGCAGACTTTAAAACTAAACACAGTGGCATTTCCAACATCGCTGCCTCTCTCCCAGATAAGCTCAATCTTTTTTACTCTTCATTTGATGTTGCCAACACTGAGCCCCTGAGGAGAGCCGCCGAAGAGACCTGCGGCTTGGTCATTGCGGAGCCTGAAGTACGCAGGCGTTTTCAATGAGTGGACAGTCAAACGGCTGCAAGACCAGACGGCATCCCAGGGCGAGTACTCAGGATGTGCGCGGCACAACTGGCAGGTGTGTTTACAGACATTTTTAATCTCTCCCTCTCCCAGTGTAACATACCCTACTGCTTCAAAACACCCACCATTGTTTCTGTACCTAAAAAGACCAAAGTATTATGTCTGAACGACTGGTGTCCTGTCGCACTCACCTCAATAATAAGCAAATGCTTTGAGAGGCTGGTCAAGGACTACATCTGCAACTTGCTACCACCCACACTGGACCCCCTACAATTCACCTACCGGCATAACCAATTGTCAGATGATGCAATAGCCACAGCTCTACTCACCATCCTTACACATCTGGAGAAGAAGGATGCTTATGTGAGAATGCTGTTCTTGGACTACAGTTCAGCATTCAACACCATAATTCCCTCCAGGCTCAACAAGAAGCTCAGAGACCTCTGCCTTCACACTGCCTTGTGTAGCTGGACCCTGGACTTCATGTCAGATTGCCAGCAGGTGGTAAGATTGGGCTCCCTCACCCCTGCCCCTCTAACCCTCAACACAGGTACCTCACAGGGTGGTGTCCTAAGCCCCCTCCTTTATTCTCTGTATACCCATGACTGTGTCACCACCCACAGCTCCAATCTGCTAATTAAATTTGTTGACAATACTACACTGAGAGGCCTAATCTCAAATAATAATGAGTCAGCCTGCAGAGAAGAAGTCATCACACTGACACAGTGGTGTTGAGAAAACAACCTCTCCCTCAATGTCACAAAACAAAGGAGCTGGTTGTGGACTACAGGAGGAATGGAGACAGGTTAACCCTTATTGACGTCAATGGATCTGGGGTTGAGAGGGTGAACAGCTTTAAGTTCCTCGGCATAAACATCACCGAGGACCTCACAACACAAACAAAATGCTGGTGGAACACAGCAGGCCAGGCAGCATCTATCAGGAGAAGCACTGTCGACGTTTCGGGCCGAGACGAGGACCTCATGTGGTTTGTACATACCAGCTGTGTGGTGAAAAAGGCACAACAGCACCTCTTTCACCACAGACAGTTAAAGAAGTTTGGTGTGAAGGCTGTATCATTGCCTGGTATGGGAACTACTTCACTCAATCTCAGGACCCTGCAGAGAGTGGTGTGGACAACCTAGCATATCTGTAGATATGAACCTCCCACTATTCAGGGCACTTACAAAGGCAGGTGTGTATAAAGAGCCCGAAGGATCATTGGGGACCCAAGTCACTCCAACCACAAACTGTTCCAGCTGCTACCATCTGGGAAATGGTACTTCATCAAAAAAGCCAGGACCAACAGTCTCCAGGACAGCTTCTTCCACCAGGCCATCAGACTGATTAATTCATGCTGACACAACTGTATTTCTATATTATATAGACTCTCCTGTTGTACATACTATTTATTATAAATTACTATAAATTGCACATTGTACATTGAGACGTAGATGTAACGTAAAGATTTTTACTCCCCACGGATTTGAAGGATGTAAGAATAAAGTCTATTCAATTCAATTCAATTCGTTTTCACACTGTGGCGAGCATTTGGTCCATGAGGAACGACAAGAAAAGCTTGTTTAATGCAACAGCCATTTTTACTGTTACAAGCACAAAAACAGGCTGTGCGCAATGATCCAGGGAGAGCACCCACTCAGTCACCCACAGACGGGGAGGTGACTGTCAGACACACCGGATACAATCAGGGTAACCCACAAACACACATGCAAAGAACTGTAAATTGTAATGATAAATGAACTGGAACATTCCACCATATTCCTACAAAAGCCTTTTTAAAAGAGAGTAATAAATAGCGGAGGCAACGCTGCCCCCACCTGAGGAGTCAGCCATCCCGGGCAAGCCCAGAGTCCGCAACAAAGTCCAGAAATCCCGGTACTGGTGAACGCTGCCAGCTGGGGCACTGCGAGGTGTCTGAAGCTCCCTGTGGGAGGCATTGTTTGGTGAAGTAAGAGGCAGGGCATCCTGTGTGTCGCATCCTTCCTTCAGCCTCGCTGTGTCAGTCAGTGGCGGCTGAGGGCCAATACAGTGCCAGCACGACTACCTTCTGCCACTCAGGCAACCGGACCCAGTAGACCACATTGGAGATGCAGTTGAACACCTCTCCTGGCTCCATCCAACGGTTTCCAAGCTTGGGGAATAGCCCCTTCTTCTGGGTGGGGCAGTAGACCCATACTGGGGCCCCCAGTGATGCCCGAGTCTGATGATCTGGCCCCTTCTGAGACATGCAAGCATCAGATCCTGCCTGCAGCCAGGCCAGTAGAAGCATCGGTGCAGCTTTCCCAATGTCTTTGGGACTCTGAAATGGCCAGACCCCACCAGCCCGTCCGCCGACCACAGCACCATGGCGCAGAGCTCCAGGGACACCACCAGTTGCACAAGATGTCTGCCATTGTCGGAAAGCGGCCACTGCCGGACCAGCCACCTGCCCCGCATCTGCAGTGTTCCCTGCTACAAGTATAAGGTTTTGATCTCTGGATCCAGGGAGGACACCTCTGTCCACTCCAGCTGCCATCCCCTTTCCCTGGGCCAGCACGGGACCACTCAGTTGCTCGCTGAGCTGCTGATGGTCTAACTCGTCGCTGACTGCCTCCTGAAGCGCCACCATTGCCGCTCGTCCGTGGTTCCACTGTGTTGTGCTGGGCTGCTGTGGGGTGTGCTGCACTCCGCTGGGCCGCTGTGAAACGTTGCTTCCCTCTCCTGGTCCACTTTGTGGAGCTGCCCTGCCAGAGAGCCACGGCTTCAGCGCCGAGGTGGAGTAATGCCCCGACAGATCCACTCGGGCCCCCCAGCAGGTCCAGGCCCAAATGTCGGCTAGCCGCACCTCAAGCTCCACTGTGATGTGCAGCCACCTCGTCCCTCTCATCGCCACACACTCGCCGGTGACCGGAGTCGTCATTGTCCACCTTTGGCTGGTCCGTGTTGGGGAGGACAATGGTGATGGTTGACCCCGTGTCCACCAATGCACAGCTTATTATGCCCTCCAGCACGCAGTCCACGTATGAGTCTTGCTCTTTACCCAAACTGCCCACCCGGCGAGGAGACAATGGAAGGATTCTGCTGGAGGTCTCGAGCGGAGCCGCCTGCTCAACGTTACCCAATGGCTGTGCTGTGCGGTGGCATGGCACCAGTGATTATTACACACCCCAGTTACAGTGAGGATGACCCACAAACACGCATGTGAATAACTGTATAACCCAAGCTAAAATATAACAATAAATGAATTTGAACATCCCACCATAACCTCACAAAAGCATTTTAACACAAGAACAATAAATAGCGCTGGTCATTAGGAACGCTGGGCTGGGTTGTTGAGCCCCACCACCCAGAGTGCCACAATACTTTAGTTCAGATTTTCAGCACCTCCTGTTCTTAGTGGGTTTGAATTATTATTTTTCAGCATTTTAAAGAAAGAGAGAGATATATACAGTACACTTTCTAACATTCACTGATTTTTTTTCTTTCAGTTAACCTAATGGCTTTTCTGTCATTTCACTTCGTCCATTTTAATTCAACTTCTGTCCATCCTCTGTTAAGGTTTATCAAATTTAATTTTATAAGGAGGTGCAATATTAGCCCCACAATTCGAAATTCTTCATTACCAACATTATGTTATTATTAGCTCTCAGATCCTGCAAATTAGAGGGGAAAATCTTTTGCAACCACTGATTACTGCATTATATATTTACTAAAGTTGCATACATGACTCTAGTTCAACTATATTCATGATTCCATGAGAAGTTCAGGTTCTAGCTCTTGATGTCATTATTCACTTCCCCAATTAAAAAAAGGTAGCCTTATAGTGCATCACCTTGACAGCTTATGTGCTGACAGTCAAAGTTTAGTGTAGCTCATATACACAAAAGTGAAACTCCTTATTTAGTGACTTTGCTGACTTATCTATATTTTTAAACTGAACACAGAGTATTTACTCAGTTCCTGGCAGGGAAGATCAGAAGGAAGATTACCATAGATCAAAACCACATCCATTCATCTCTTAGCAGGTGCTTCCAAAACTATGTGCCGGCAGGTGTTTGTACCAGTACAACGCTGAATATTTACAAACAGCTTCTGTTGCAACGTTAAAGAATTTTCCTTCCATCGTTTAGTCAGGATCAGAGACATTCATTGTTAACTGCAAAATGTTTCCTTTCATTTGTTGCTCCTCAGAGATGCAGCAAGGCCAGGACATTGTTTAAATGTGGCATGATAAATGGCAAGTCACACAGAACTGCCAGGCAGTGACCATTTCTTGTATGGAGGAGACTGAACACCTCCGCTTGACAGTACAAAGGTCAAGGCCTCACCAGTGGTGTACTGAGGGCAAGGATTATCATTGACCCTAGATGTAACTAGTCCAGACATACATGTACTCTGGCCGCTAGAGCAGATAAGAAGCTACTATCCTGTGTTGAATGACTTACTTGCTTATTATGCAAAGCCTTTGCACTGTTTTTATCGTACTGGTTGAAAGGAAATTGGAATGATTCCCTTACGAAGCTCACCAAAAGCTAGGAAAAAGCTGGCCATGAAAATATGCATTGGACACCATAACTACAACATCCTACAAAATGTACAGCAATAATTGACCAAAATGTCTTCAGGATCACCTCCGAAATCTATGAAAGGTTAGAAAACAACACATAGTACTGCACTGTAGTGTAAGGGATGGCCCAGTGGGATAGTGGCTAGCATAATGCTATTACCACACCAGCAATGCACGTTCAGTTCCGCCGTTGTCTGAAAGGGGTTTGCTTGTTCTCCATGTGACCACCTTGCTTTCCTCCGAATGCTCCAGTTGCCTCTCACATTCCAAAGGCACACGGTTAGGGTTAGAGTTGTGCGCATGCTATGTTGGCACTGGAAGTATAGCGACACTTGAGGGCTGCCCAGCAGAATCCTCACTGATTTGATTTGATGCAAATGAAGTCTTTCACTGTATGTCTCCATGTACATGTGACGAATATAGCTTGTCTAATCTCATGTGTTAGGATGGATGATGAGGAACCAATCAAGTAGGCTGCTTTGACCTGGATGATGTTGAGCATTCTGAGAGCTGTTAGCACCTCATTCAACCAGGAAAGTGAAAAGTATTGCATCTGAAAGTTCCCCTCAAGTCAAACACTGTCGTAAATTGGACGTACAGTATATTGTTATTCCATCACTATCACTGGGTGAAATCCTTGGAATTTCTCATCCAATGTGTGTTCATTTTTGACATCCATGCATCACACAGTGTTTATTGCTTGCCCCTCAGTGCCCTTGAGAAAGTGCCAAAAACCACATTCTTGAACAAATGGAGTTCTTAAAGTGGATGTAATCATGCTGTAAACACACACACAAAATGCTGATGGAACTCATCTATGGAAATGAATAAATGGTCAACATTTCAGGCTGAGGCCCCTCATCGGGAGGAGAAAGGAAGGGAAAAGATGACAGAATAAGAAGGTGGAGGAAGGGAGGAGGACAAACTAGAAGGTGATAGGTGAAGCCAGGTGGTGGGGGAGGGGAGATGAAGTAAGAAGCTGGGAGAAGATTGGTGGAGAAGAAGGAAACTGATAGGAGAGGAGAGTGGATCATGGGAAAAAGAGAAGGGGGGGCACTGGAGGGAGGTGATAGGAAGGTGAGGAAAAGAGGTAAGAGGCCAGAGAGGGGAAATGAAGAAGAGAAAAAACAAAGAAACATAGAAAACCAACAGCACAATACAGGCCCTTTGGCCCACAAAGTTGTGTCGAACATGTCTGTACCTTAGAAATTACTAGGGTTACCCATAGCCCTCTATTTTTCTAAGCTCCATGTACCTATCCAAAAGACTCTTAAAAGACCCTATCGTATCTGCCTCCACCACCATTGCTGGCAGCCCATTCCACGCACTTACCACTCTCTGCATAAAAAACTTACCCCTGACATCTCCTCTGTACCTACTCCCACAGACCTTAAACCTGTGCCCTCTTGTAGCAGCCATTTCAGCCCTGGGAAAAAGTTTCTGACTTTCCACATGATCAATGCCTCTCATCATCTTATACACCTCTATTAGGTCACCTCTCATCCTCCTTTGCTCCAAGGAGAAAAGGCCTAGTTCACTCAACCTGTCTTCAGAAGGCATGCTCCCCAATCCAGGCAACATCCTTGTAAATCTCCTCTGCACCCTTTCTATGGTTTCCACATCCTTCCTGTAGTGAGGCGACCAGAACTGAGCACAGTACTCTAAGTTTGGTCTGTCCAGTCCTATATAGCTGCAACATTACCTCTCGGCTCCTAAATTCAATTCCATGATTGATAAAGGCCAATTTACCGTATGCCTTCTTAACCACAGAGTCAACCTGCACAGCTGCTTTGAGTGTCCTATGGACTCGGACCCCAAGATCTCTCTGATCCTCCTCACTGCCAAGAGTCTTACCATTAATACTATATTCTGCCATCATATTTGACCTACCAAAATGAACCACTTCACACTTACCTGGGTTGAACTCCATGGGCCACTTCTCAGCCCATTTTTGCATCCTATCTGTAACCTCTGACAGCCCTCCACACCATCCACAACACCCCCAACCTTTGTGTCATCAGCAAACTTACTAACCCATCCCTCCACTTCCTCATCCAGGTCATTTATAAAAATCACAAAGAGTAAGGGTCCCAGAACATATCCCTGAGGAACGTTACTGGTCACCGAACTCCATGCAGAATATGACCCATCTACAACCTTTCTTTGCCTTCTGTAGGCAAGCCAGTTCTGGATCCACAAAGCAATGTCTCCTTGGATCCCATACCTCCATACTTTCTCAATGAGCCTTGCATGGGGTACCTTATCAAATGCCTTGCTGAAATCCATATACACTACATCTACTGCTCTTCCTTCATCAATGCGTTTAATCACATTCTCAAAAAATTCAATCAGGCTCGTAAGGCATAACCTGCCCTTGACAAAGACATGCTGACTATTCCTAATCATATTATATCTCTCCAAATGTTCATAAATCCTGCCTCTCAGGATCTTCTCCATCAACTTACCATCCACTGAAGTAAGACTCACTGGCCTATAATTTCCTGGGCTATCTCTACTCTCTTTCTTGAACTCCACACAAATAATCCCCTGAACATTCACCACATTTCTTCCATACATTTCCCTGAGAACATCTGTTCCCAATTTAAGCTTCCAGGTTCCTTCCTGATAGCTTCATAATTCCCCTTACTCCAATTAAACACTTTTCTAACTTGTCTGTTCCTATCTCTCCCCAATGCTATTGTAAAAGAGATAGAATTATGATCACTATCTCCAAAATGCTCTCCCACTGGGAGATGTGACACCTGACCAGGTTCATTTCCCAGTGCTAAATCCCCTTGTATGCTTATCTACATATTGTGTCAAGAAACCTTCCTGAGCACACCTAACAAACTCCACCCCATCTAAATCCCTTGCTCTAGGGATATGGCAGTCGATATTTGGGAAATTAAAATCTCCCACCACGACAACTCTGTTATTAATATAACTTTACAGGATCTGTTTTCTTATCTGCTCCTCGATATCCCTATCACTATTGAGCGGCCTATAAAAAACACTCATTAGAGTTATTGACCCCTTTCTGTTCCTAAACTCCATCTACAGAGAATCCATAGACAATCCCTCCATGACGTCCATGACCTTTTCTGCACCCATGACACTCCTGTCCCTGAGTCATCCAAGTCTCTGTAATGGCCACCACATCATAGCTCCAAGTACTGATTCACGCTCTAAGCTCATCCACTTTGTTCACAATACTCCTTGTGTTAAAATAGACACATCTCAAACCGTTGGTCTGAGTGTGTCCCTTCTCTATCACCTGCCTATCCTCCCTCTCGCACTGTCTACAAGCTTTCTCTATTTGGGAGCCAACTGCTTCTTCCCCGGTCTCTTCAGTTTCATTCCCACCTCCCAACAATTCTAGTTTAAACTCTCCCCAATAGCCTTAGCAAACCTCCCCACCAGGATATTGGTCCCCCTGGGATTCAAGCGCAACCTATCCTTTTTGTACAGGTCACACCTGCCCCAAAAGGGGTCCCAATGATCCAGAAAATTGAATCCCTGCCCTCTGCTCCAATCCCTCAGCCACAAATTTATCCTCCACCTCATTCTATTTATATACTCACTGTCACGTGGCACAGGCAGTAATCCTGAGATTACTACCTTTGTGGTCCTGCTTCTCAACTTCCTTCCTAACTCCCTGTAGTCTGTTTTCAGGACCTCTTCCCTTTTCCTACCTATGTCATTGGTACCAATATGTACCATGACCTCAGGCTCTTCTCTCTCCTACTGCAGGATATCATCGACGCGATCTGAAACATCCCGGACCCCGGCACATGGGAGGCAAACTACCATCCGAGTTTCTTTCCTGCTTCCACAGAATCGCCTGTCTGACCCCCTAACCCTAGAGTCTCCTATCACTACTGCCTTCTTCTTCCTTTCCCAACTCTTCTGAGCCACAGGGCCAGACTGTGTGCCAGAGGCACGGCCACTGTTGCTTCCCCCAGATAGGCTGCCCCCCCCCCAACAGTACTAAACAGGAGTACTTATTGTCAAGGGGTACAGCCACAGGGGTACTCTCTAGTACCTGACTCTTCCCCTTTCCTCTCCTGACTATTACCGATTGGTCTGTCTCCCGCGGCCCCAGTGTGACCACCTGCCTATAACTCCTTTCTATCACCTTCCTGCTCTCCCTGACCAGACAAAATTCATCGAGCTGTAACTGCAGTTCCCTAATGTGGTCCCTTTGGAGCTGCAGCTCGACACACCGGGTGCACGTACAGCCATCCGGGAGGCTGGGAGACTCCAGGACTTCCCGTATCTGACACCAAGCACAGAACACCGGCCTCACACACATACTTCCTTTCTGCAATTAAGACAGGTAAACCTACCTCGCCTAGTCCCATTATTGCCTAAGCCCGTTGAGCCAAAGCCCTGCCTCTCTACTGCCTCTCACTCCGCTGCCCGCTGGATACGGCAGTCTTCTTTTTAAACTCTTCCCGCTCTACTGGCTGACGTCACACGCCTGAGCAGTCTTGCCTCTCTTTACCCCGAGTAAGTAAAATGCCTTTGCTAAGTAATTAAAATGCTAGTAAATAAAAGGAAGAATGGGAAAAATAACTGGAAGTTGGAGAGATCAATTTTCATATCAGGTTGGAAGTTATCTAGACTTGCCCTTGCCCTTCCTTCTTCTTCATTTCCCCACTGCGGCCTCTTATCGCTTCTCCTCACCTGCCTATCACCTCCCATGGTGCCCCTCCTTCTTACCTTTCTTCTATGATCCACTCTCCTCTCCTGTCAGATTCCTTCTTGTCCAGCCCTTTGTCTTTTCGTCTTATCACCTCCCAGCTTCTTAAGTCATCCCACCTCCACCACCCACCTAGCTGGCTTCACCTGTTACCTTCCAGCTTGTCCTCCTCCCCTTCCCTCCACCTTTCAATTCTGTCTTCTTCTCCCTTCCTTGCCATGCCTGATGAATGGCCTCACATGCTACTGTGGGCTACAGTGTCTGGATTAAAATGTAGTCGAGCTGAAGTCATCTTGTAAATAAAATAGTTCTAGCATGCAAGTTTGCCTTTGTTAAAAAAAACGAACATAACATGGTGACAGAAGTCGGCCTGAGGTCTAAATATGAAGCATAACTGAATACCGTGAGTGATTAAGAAAGAGACGTTAGGCCCTGATGTTGAGAAGCTGCTGGCAAGAGAACACACTGACTCAAAGTTCATCAAGAAATTGAGGTCAGAGCTTAAAAATCCCCTCAGTGGATAGCCTAAGTCCTCACGCAGGTATGCACTTTACCAGGAATCGAGCTGATAACTGGAAACACTTCAAACAGTGATTCAATATATATTTAGCAGTGAGCAGAGCCAGAGGGGCAGAGGACAAATTGAAAGTGTCTATCTTTCCACATGTAATGGGCAAAGATGCTTTGGACATCTACAACAGCTTTCAAATTGATGAGGTAGCTTTGACATTGGACACTCTGAAGACAGAATTTGAGAGGTATTTTGTCCCAAGTAAAAACATCACATTTGAAAGATAGAAATTATTTCCCTGAGAACAGAAACAAGGTGTTAGCTTTGACCAATAGTTAGCTGAGCTTCACACGCTGTGCAAGTCCTAGACTTTGGAGATTTGAGAGAGTCACTAGTCAGAGACAAAATGGTTTGTGGAATCCCAGATAAGGGGCTCAAAGAAAGATTGCTCTGGGAAAAAGATTTGATGCTAGAAGGGTCTGGATATGTGTAGGGCAGTGGAGACCACATAAGCACAAGCTAAAGAGCTGCACAGGGCAGAAACAATAGTGCATGCTGTGAAAACAGAGGGACAGGGCACAAGGTGTTTCCCAAAGCAATACCAAAGCAAAGGCGATCACAAACAAGAGAAAATCTGCACATGCTGGAAATTCAATTAACACACAAACAATGCTGGAGGACCTAGCAGGCCCGGCAGCATCTATGGAAAAAAGTGTAGTCGACGTTTCAGGCTGAGTTCCTTCAGCAGGACTCACTGAAGGGTCTTGGCTCGAAACATCAACTGCACTCTTTTCCATAGATGCTGCCCTGCCTGCGGGGTTCCTCCAATATTTTGTGTGTGTAGCAAAGCAAAGAGCTAGGGTCAAGCAGCAAATATGGGGGTGACACATCCAAAGATGTGTCCTGCTTATGGAAAATCTTGCAATAATGTTAGGAAGAAGAATATTTTCTCAAAGTGTTGCAAACTTGGGACTACCAAGAGAAAGGTGCACATGGTTACTAAGGAAATGAAGGTTTTTTTTGTAGATTCGCTGCAGACTGCTGGCGCTGGTATGTTCCAATGACTGTGAATGAGACAGTAATTCCATTCAAGTTTGGCACTGTAGGTGGTTACTAGAGTCTCAAAGTATACAGCAAGATTTATCTGGTGAAACTTAAAGTGACAGGCTATACTGGAGAGAACATTCCATTAAAAGGGGGCTGTATAGTGACCTTCAGACACTTGAGACATAAAGGCACAGCTACCAATTGTCGAAAAGTGAGTACAGCCAACATTAGGTCCGACTGCATGTGAAAATCTCAACCAGCTGGAAAGTTTTCGTAGCAGCTTCACAGACCAAAGGTGACCAGCAAACACTCAAAGACTATGCAGATGTCTTTGAGGGGCTCGGATGCTTATCAGGTGTAACTCAAGAAACTCATAACACACATGAGAGCTCCAGAGGGGTTATGCAAGAGAAGCACACAAACTCCACCTTCCACAGACATCCATATCAGCCACACCAGCATGACAGTCAGGATGCCAGAGCCGAGCAGAAGTCAGGTTCAGGTTTAGCTTTATTACCACCGGCATGTGACATGAAATTTGTTACCTGAGCAGCAGCAACGCAATGCAATACATAATATAGAAGAAAAGAATAAAATAATAATAATAATAATAATAATGATAATAAATAACTAAATCAATTACAGTATATGTATATTGAATAGATTAAAAATTGTGCAAAAACCAGAAATACTATATATTAAAAAAGTGAGGTAGTGTCCAAGGGTTCAATGTCCATTTAGGAATTGGATGGTGAAGGGGCAGAAGCTGTTCTTGAATCGCTGAGTGTGTGCCTTCAGGCTTCTGTACCTCTTACCTGATGGTAACAGTGAGTAAAGGGCATGCCCTGGGTACTGGAGGTCCTTAATAAAGGACACTGCCTTTCTGAGACAAGTCGTCGGTCTTGCTTCCGTATCATGCAGCTGTGGTTCAAAATCTGTCTCTCCTCCACTTCCAGTTAACAACTGGAAATCAAACATATCTCCATGATCCTCTCTGAAGTTGAAATGAAAAAATAAAAAGGAAGATGGGAAGATCACAATGTTCCTAAGGTCAGAACAATAGCAACAGCTTAATACAAACCAACAGAAGGAGTTGCTATCTATGATACACAGCCAACAGAAGGAGCTCATGAACTGAGACAGAATCAGTTGGAACTTGTGCAAAGACTCACTGATGACATGGATGTAGTCCAGGATTCCATTATGAGGCACGTGAGTGAATTACAGTTCCAACAGCAAGAACAAGAATAGACTTGAACAGATAAGATCTTGGCAGAAGGATGTGAAAGAAATGAACATGTGAATCAGAGTTCTCAAAAGGACACTGGTATTAATGGAACAAGTGAAAGCAAGACGTCTCTGGAAACAAGAAACAGTCCAAAAGGAATCCCCAGAATATTGATGGTGGAGAACTCAATGATGACAATACAATTGTTGGATATTGCCATTACCTACCACTTTTGTAGCTCAGATGTTAATTGCTACAAATTAACTCATGCTTGAATGCCTTGTTGCATGCAGGCATGGGCTACTTCATTTGCTAAGGAATTGGGAATGGAGGAGAACTCTATGCAATCATTTGTGAACAGTGGCACTTCGGTCTTCATGATGGAAGGAAAGTCCGTTATGAAATGGCCAAACATACTCAAGCATAAGAAACCACCTTCAGAAACTATAACTGGATATTTGCAGGCTGTGGTGATTGGTTTTCAACAACTGCAAGCAGCTGCCTGATTTGGAAATAAATGTTCATTCTTTCTCTGTCTCTGGGTAAAAATCCAAAAATGTATTTTTAAAATTCTTTTTTAAACCTGGGCAATGTAGTCTAGGTCAGCAATAATTTGCTATCTCCAATTGCCCTTGAGAAACATAGTGATCAGACAGCAGGAATGACTCAAACTACTGGAATATTTTCTCTTTGATAATCATTGGCTTCATCTTTGCCAGTGCATTTTGAGACACATCTCAAGCATACATGTTTAACCCACTGCTCCACTTGTTTTGCACTCATGACACTGAGCCTAAGTATAGTTCAATGCCATTTATAAGTTTGCAGGTCACTGTTATCGGTAAAATCTCTGATGGCAATGAGGAGGCATTTGGGAGTGAAAAAGATTGAGGGTGTCATTACACACCTCATACTCAGAGTCAGAAACCCTACGAATTGATTGAGGACTTCAAGAAGGAGGAAGTTGAGAGAACATACTCTAATCTTCATTGAGAAGTCAATATTGGTATGAGTGAGCAGTTTCAGGTTACTGGGTGTTAAAATCTCCGAGGACCCGTCATTGAGTCATGGAGTACTCCAGCACAGAAACAGTCCCTTTCGCCTATCTAGTCCAGTCTGTCCTGGTCTTCTGCCTACTCCCATCTACCTGCACCCAGAACATACCCCTCCATAATCCCTCCCATCCATGTACCTATTGAATTTTCTCTTAAAAGTTAAATTGAACCCGTACGTACCACTTCTGCTGATAGCTCTTCCACACTCACACTAACCACTGAGTGAAGAAGCTCCCCCCATAATCCCCTTAAATATTTCACCTTTAATTCTAAGTATATGATCCTCTAGTCTATTCTTTCCCAATCCGAGGGGAAAAAGACTGCATTATTCAACCTACCTATACCCCTCGGAGGTTATCGGTTGCAAACACTGGTCCATGATTTCTCACCCTATCCTGAGCCCAACACATGGACGCAATCATGAGGAAGGAATGCCTTTTTCTCTGATTTGTTAGGTGTTTGAGCACATTTAATATTACACCAAAGGAATACTCTAATACCAACATAGAGGAGGTGGTTACAGGTGAATATGTGCCACTTAATAGTACTGTTAACAACTGCTTTCATCACTTTGCCAATGGTTAAGAGTAGAATGAGTTGGGTACATTGTTAGACAGATGTCAGTGTTGTAACTTTACTGAATAGTGTGTCCAGAGGTGCAATAAATCCTGAAAGCTTTTGTACTACACTTAGATATTATCTACTTGATACCCTTTTCTGTATCCATTGCTTTCAACTGTTTCTTAATATCACAAGGAATAAATAAGAGACTTTTTCCCAGGGTGGAAATAGATAATACCTGGGGGCATAATTTTAATGTGATTGGAAGGAAGTATAAGGGGATGGCAGAGGTAAGTTCTTTTCACTCAGAGAGGTGGGTGCATGGAATGCCCTGCCAGAGTTAATTGTAGCCTCCGTGCCCCCAGTTGACCCCTGTTCGCCTAGGGTAAACCGCCATCAATACTTCAGTGCAAATACGGTGTAATGCCCCCCCCCCAGTACACGCTCACAAGACAAATACCAGACAATACCCAAAAGTGACTAAATAATTGTAACTTTATAGCGATTTCTTAGTGATGGGTTAGTAGAAACAGATAACCTAAAGGCACCAAAGTAATAATCAGTTTGTCAGTTTGTGCACATATTTTAATACGTTGGAGCTCACGCCTCCGGTTTCCTTCCACAACAACTTTCTGAGCCTTTGGCCACTGTCCGAACAGCCAATGTCCAGTATCCATTGCTCTGAAACCGCTGCCCGCTCCACTCACGTTTGTCCTCCTCGCTTTCCTCCCGAAAAAGACCGCAAACTCCCTCTCAGCTTACACAGACAAGGTAGCATAACAATTCTCCATTGGTTAATTTTCCCCTTATCAATACCCATAACCCAAACATATGAGACACAGGATCCCATTAGAGCATTACAGAGAAGCCATTTTGTTAGCCTGAACAGTTAACACCACTACTACTGGTACTGAGAATCCTACATAATGGTAGAGGCAAATACATTGGGTCATTTAAGAAACTCTTAGATAAGCACATGGATGATAGAAAAATGGAGGGTTATGTCAGAGGGAATAGTTAGATTGATCTCAGAGTAGGCTAAAAATCAGTACAACAATGAGGGCTGAAGGGCCTGTACTGTGCTGTGATGTACTATGTTCTGTGTTTAATGAATTTAATTGGAAGAACATTTCTGTGATATTGAAGAAGGAGGAAGCCAAGATAGATCATCTATTAGAAATTCTGACTGAATATGTACTATACAGGACATCTTTACAGAGTGATACCTCAAAAAGATGGCATCCATCATTAAGGAACCCCGTCACCCTGGTCATGCCTTGTCCTCATTGCTACCATCAGAAAGGAGGTACAGGAACCTGGAGATACACACCCAATAATTCAGGAACAGCTTCTTCCCCTCTGCCATCAGATTTCAGAATGAAAATTGAACCCATGACCAGTACATCACTATTTTTTTCTTTCTATTTTTGCACTACTTCTGTCCTGAGGAAGGCTCTTTCCCAAAACGTTAACTGGTTACTCTTTTCCACAGATGCTGCCTGACCTGCTGAGTTCTTCCAGCATTTTGTGTGTGTTGGTCTGGATTTCCAACTTCTTCAGATTTTCGCATGTTTGTGATTCGCTACTTATTTAATTTAACTATTTATTGTCTTTTGTCAATTTGTTGCCTTTGCAGCAGCAGTATGATGTAATACACAACAATAGAAAAAAATTGAGATTTACTATATACACACACATATAAAGTTAAATTAAATTAAAATAGTAAATATATATATGTGTGTGTGTGTGTATAGTAATTCACAAGTTTTTTCTATTATTGTGTATTACACCATACTGCTGCTGCAAAGGCAACAAATTTCACAACAAATGCCAGTGATAATAAACCTGATTCTGATTCTGAATGTGACTGAATCTTGTATTTATTTTATATGTTGAGGATCGAGATGTTAGCTGTTTAACAATTAGATGTGGCAGGACTACAGAGCTTTGGTCTGACCTGACAATAATGAGATTGTTTAGCTCTGTCGATGGCATCCTGTGTTTTCTGTTTAACACATGCACTGCAGTCCTCTATTGCAGCCTCCATGATCTGGCATCTTATCACTTTCAGATATCTCAGATACTGCATGCCCCATCGCACTTCTGACTGAATAAATGTTAATCCCTGACTTGATAGAAATGGTAGAATGGGAAATTGGCTCAGGAGGTTTAAGATTGCAATGGTATCAGTTTCTGCTGCTGTTGATGGTCCATCATATCTAATGGATCTCTCATCTTGAACTACCAGATTTTGTCTGAATTGATTCCATTTTGCATACCTGTAGCACCACGCAATAAGATGGCGCCCTCACTGTGAAGATGGGAATTTATCACCATCAAGACTGTGTGGTTGTCACATCTAGCAATGCAGGAATGGGCAGATGCATCTGCCGCAGGTTGCCAGGTGAGGACCAAGTCAGGCAGATTTTATTCCTCTGTGAGTTCACTGACTGCCCAGCACTGTGGGAATATCTTCACCAGAAGGATGCAGGGGTTGAAGAGCTGGCTCACCATGACTACTGGCTGTCAGTGGTGAAAAGTAACTGCTGAAGGTAAATAAATAAACAAATTAATGCGAAATGCTGGCAGAACTCAGCATGCCAGACAGCATCTATGGGAGGAAGTAATAACGACGTTTTGGGCCGAGACCCTTCATCAGGAGGGTGATGAAGGGTTTCGGCCCGAAACGTCGTTATTACCTCCTCCCATAGATGCTGTCTGGCCTGCTGAGTTCTGCCAGCATTTCGTGTTTTTTTATTTATTTCCAGCATCTGCAGATTCACTCATGTTGCCAAACAAATGAATGAATGGTTTAGATCACAGCCTAAAAAAAGAGGACACAGATATTGCATTGTTTATGAAAAATCTATACTCCCAGGATCAAGAACCTCGGTCAAAGACAAAAAAAAAAACCAGTACATGTATCTGAAATTGTTAAAATATAGTTTTATTGACAATTAGAAATTAGCATACAGTAAAAAAAAATCAAAATCATATTGTAGCCTTTTTGAGCACTTGTCAATTAAAAGAGAAGATCCTGAGTGGTCCTAAGGAATGGGTGTGGAGAGGAAGTTTCCTTCAGTGGGAGAATCTGGAAAATGAGGTCATTGTTCCCAAGTAAGCATTCTTATTTAGGACAGAGGTGAGGTAAGTCATCTTTTTTCTCAGGGTGTAAGCCATAAGCATCCTTCTCAAAGGATAATGGGAACAGAATCTTATTTGATGCAGGTTGTTGATGAGCAAGAGAATGCAGTGTTGAGGTGCACTCAGATTAACCAAGATCTAATTCCTGACAGAACAATCTTCAGGACTGACAGTTAAATTCTGTTCCTAATTTGTAACATCATATGCAATTGGTAGTGCCAGGTTTGCAAGCTGAGCAGACAGCAGAAAATGTGAGAAGCATAGTCACTGATGTTCTGATACTATTGGTGTTGATATAAATTTCAGCTTGATGGATTGTTAAAGATTATTTGTATTATCAAAATGACACGACTTAACAAACTGTCAATGCCCAGCAAATGCTCTCCTTTTTCACTTCTATTAATTACATCGAGCTAAGTTCAAAAATATGATCATTCATAAATTAAGAGATGCCTGCAATAGCATTGAGGGAAGACCCAATGAATGGAAGACTTTGTACTTCATTTTTGATGCCTGGAAAGATAATGAAGTCAGTTGGTAACTGGGGACTTTATTTTTGAGATTATCCCTTTTGAACTGATGGGAAATCAACATAATAATGTAGCTAATTGGCAATAAATGAGTAGCATGTGCAGACAAGATGCCATAGGCTGTAGAACTTCAAGATTGACTAGAAATCAGATACAGAGAAGCAAAATTCCTAACAATGCAAGTCAACATTATTTCTCACTTTAGATAAGACCATAAAACAAAGGCCATTTGGACCATTGAGTCTGCTCCATTATTTCAGCATGGCTGATTCTGCTGCAAACCCATTCGGTTGCCCTCGCCCTGTAACCTTTGACACCCTGATTAATCGAGAACCTATCAACCTCCATCTTAAATATATCGAAGGACTTAGCCTCCACAGCCGTCTATGGCAAAGAATTGCACAGATTTGTCTCCCTCTGGCTAAAGAAATTTTCCCTCATTTTCTGTTCTAAATGGACAACCCTTGGTTCTGAGACTGTGCCCTCCGGTCCTAGATTCACCCATGATAGGAAGCATCTTCTCCACTTCCACTCTACACAGAACTTTCAATATTTGATAGGTTTCAATGAGATTCCACTCATTCTTCTAAACTCCGGGGAGTGCAGGCCAAGAGTCATCAAACACTCCTCATATATTAACCTTTTCATTCTTGGGATCATTCTCATGAATCTCTTCTGGATCCTTTCCAAAACCAGCACATCCTTTCTTAGATAAGGGGCCCAAAACTGCTCACAATAGATAGATAGATAGATAGATACTTTATTCATCCCCATGGGGAAATTCAACATTTTTTCCAATGTCCCATACACTTATTGTAGCAAAACTAATTACATACAATACTTAACTCAGTATAAATATGATATGCATCTAAAATCACCCTCTCAAAAAGCATTAATAAATAGCTTTTAAAAAGTTCTTAAATAGTTTACTAAAATACATTGAATGGTAACTTAAGCTCAGTCCTAACCCCGGCACTTTAACATATCTTACCCCTGGCGGTTGAATTGTAAAGCCGAATGGCATTGGGGAGTAATGATCTCTTCATCCTGTCTGAGGAGCATTGCATCGATAGCAACCTGCCGCTGAAACTGCTTCTCTGTCTCTGGATGGTGCTATGTAGAGGATGTTCAGGGTTTTCCATGATTGACCGTAGCCTACTCAGCGCCCTTTGCTCTGCTACCGATGTCATACTCTCCAGTTCTGTGCCCATGACAGAGCCCGCCTTCCTTACTAGCTTATTAAGACGTGAGGCGTCCCTCTTCTTAATGCTGCCTCCCCAACACACCACCACAAAGAAGAGGGCACTCTCCACAACTGACCTATAGAACATCTTCAGCATCTCACTACAAACATTGAATGACGCCAACCTTCTAAGGAAGTACAGTCGACTCTGTGCCTTCCTGCACAAGGCATCTGTGTTGGCAGTCCAGTCTAGCTTCTCATCTAACTGCACTCCCAGATACTTGTAGGTCTTAACCTGCTCCACACATTCTCCATTAATGATCACTGGCTCCATATGAGGCCTAGATCTCCTAAAGTCCACCACCATCTCCTCAGTCTTGGTGATATTGAGACGCAGGTAATTTGAGTTGCACCATATCACAAAGTCCTGTATCAGTTTCCTATACTCCAATACTCCAGTCTGACCAATGCCTTCTAGCCCCTTTATTCTCACTCTTTGTCTCCTGTCTGTCAGTCAATCATTATCTGTTGTAATACCTTTCCCATTATACCATGAGCTCTGATCTTGTTAAGCAGCCTCATGTGTGGCACTTTGTCAAAGGCCATCTGGAAATCCAAATAAACAACATCCACTAACTTTGCTTTGTCTACCTGCCTGTTGTTTCCTTAAAGAATTCTAACAGATTTGTCAGGCAAGATTTCCCCTTTAGAAAACTATGCTGACTTTGCCCCATTTTATCATGTGCCTCTAAGCACCACAAAAATCATTCTTAATACTACAGTCCAACATCTTGCCAACCACTCAGCTCAGGTTAATTGGTTTATAATTGACTTTCTTCAACCTCCCCCCCCCCCCCACTTCTTAATTAGCAGAGTGACATTTGCAAATGTCCAGTCCTCAGGAAGAATTCCAGAATCTAGTGATTCTTCAAAGATGTTTCCTAATGCTTTCAGAATGTCTTCAGCTACTGTTATGGTCGGGTCTGAAGTCCGCATTCCAGTTCTTGATCCGGTCCTTGGACTCCTGACTCCGGGTCCTTTGACCACCCCTCGTTTCACCTTGAACTCAAATAGTCACACCTGAGGATCATCTTAGCTTGGTTGGGCTCAAGGAGGCGCAACTGATGCCTATCGGTTGGCTGTGAATATAGGGGGCTCTGGGATAGAGTATAGTTGGGGGTGGGGGTGTCTTCTCTGTCTCAGCTTGGAGTAACACGGTTAATGACAAGTTCTGTGAGTGAGTTATGCAGTGCCTGCCCAAGTCTTCTGGCCACAGTGAGTCTTGAAGTCACCCTGGACCGAGCTCCCTTCCTACCCCCTGCCTCCGTTGGGTAAGCCAGGCCAGATTGCTGTTGCCTGGTGGAGGGCTCTGCCCCTCCTATCCCTCACCTCTGATAGGTTGTGCCCTGTGACCTGCCCAGGCCCCTGTGTCCTGCCTGGGAGGTCCAGGCCCTACCCAGGAGTTCTGCAGCCTGCCCAGGGGGCTATCCTCCCAGCATTCCTAGTCCCAAGAACCCATCCTCGAGCCAAGACTCAAGACCTCATCCTCGAGCCAAGGCTCAAGGCAAGCCTCAAGACCTCAGCCTCAAGAACCCATCCTCAAGCCAAGCCTCGAGGCCCCAGCCTGAAGCCAAGCCTCAAGACCACCTTGGACCCCAAGATCATCCCTGAGTTCCAAGATCATCTCTGAATGCCACAGTCTCCACGCATGCTACGGTTTCCACGAACGCCATGGTCTCCACACCTTGTCCGTCCTGCCCCCAGTACTTCAGTGCCTGTGCCCTGCATTTCAAGTCAAGTCAACTTTTATTGTCATTTTGACCATAA
Source organism: Hemitrygon akajei (assembly GCF_048418815.1). Classification (NCBI taxonomy): domain Eukaryota; kingdom Metazoa; phylum Chordata; class Chondrichthyes; order Myliobatiformes; family Dasyatidae; genus Hemitrygon; species Hemitrygon akajei. The sequence goes on from NC_133133.1 coordinate 67,905,849, forward strand.
CTGCTGGTACAGTGCATAGTAAAAATGAGACAATGTTTTCAAGGACCTTGGTTTACATGACACAGTACAAAAACTAGACTGAACTACGTAATAAAAAAAAGCACAGAGAAAGCTATACTGGACTACAGACCTACACTGAACTGCATAAAGTGCACAAAAACAGTACCGGCATTACAATAAATAATAAACAGGACAGTAGGGCAAGGTGTCTGTCCAAGCTTCGGGTATTGAGGAGTCTGATAGCTTGGGGGAAGAAACTGTTATATAGTCTGGTCGTGAGAGCCCGAATGCTTTGGAGCCTTTTCCCAGATGGCTGGAGAGAGAAGAGTTTGTATGACGGGTGTATGGGGTCCTTCATAATGCTGTTTCCTTTGCGGAAGCAGCGTGTAGTGTAAATGTCCATGATGGCGGGAAGAGAGGCCCTGATGATCTTCTCAGCTGACCTCACTATCCGCTGCAGGGTCTTGTGATCTGAGATGGTGCAATTTCCGAACCAGGCAGTGATGCAGTTGCTCAGGATGCTCTCAATACAACCCCTGTAGAATGTGATGAGGATGGGGGGTGGGAGATGGACTTTCCTCAGCCTTCGCAAAAAGTAGAGATGCTGCTGGGCTTTCTTTGCTATGGAGCTGGTGTTGAGGGATCAGGTGAGATTCTCCGCCAAGTGAACACCAAGAAATTTGGTGCTCTTTACGATCTCTACAGAGGAGCCGTCGATGTTCAGTGGGGAGTGGTCGCTCCATGCTCTCCTGAGGTCAACAACCATCTCTTTTGTTTTGTTCACATTAAGAGACAGGTTGTTGGCTCTGCACCAGTCCATTAGCTGCTGCACCTCCTCTCTGTAAGCTGACTTGTCATTCTTGCTGATGAGACCCACCACGGTCATGTCATCGGCGAATTTGAGGATATGGTTTGAGCTGTGTGTTGCAGCACAGTTGTGGGTCAGCAGAGTGAACAGCAGTGGACTGAGCACACAGCCCTGGGGAGCCCCCATGCTCAGTGTAATGGTGTTGGAGATGCTGCTCCCGATCCGGACTGACTGAGATCTCCCAGTCAGGAAGTCTAGGATCCAGTTGCAGAGGGAGATGTTCAGGCCCAATAGGCTCAGCTTTCCAATCAGTTTCTGAGGGATGATTGTGTTGAATGCTGAACTAAAGTCTATGAACAGCATCCGAACGTATGTGTCTTTTTCGTCCAGGTGGGTTAGGGCCAGGTGGAGGGTGGTGGCAATGGCGTCATCTGTTGAGCGGTTGGGACCGTATGCAAACTGCAGGGGGTCCAGTGAGGGGAGCAGCAGGGTCTTGATATGCCTCATGACGAGCCTCTCGAAACACTTCATGATGATGGATGTAAGTGCAATGGGACGGTAGTCATTTAGGCAGGACACTGAAGACTTCTTCGGCACGGGGACGATGGTGGCGGCCTTGAAGCACGTTGGAATGGTGGCGCTGCTCAGGGAGATGTTGAAGATGTCAGTGAGAACATCTGCTAGCTGGTCTGCACATCCTCTGAGCACTCTACCAGGAATGTTGTCTGGTCCAGCAGCCTTCCATGGGTTGACCCTGTACAGGGTTCTTCTCACATCGGCCATGGAGAGACACAGCACCTGGTCATTCGCAGGAGTGGTGGACTTCCTCGCTGCCATGTCATTTTCCGCCTCAAACCAGGCATAGATGTTATTCAGCGCATTTGGGAGGGAGGCATCACCTGCACAGTCAGGTGATGTTGTCTTGTAATTGGTGATGTCCTGGATGCCCTTCCACATGCGCTGCGTGTCACCGCTGTCCTGAAAGTGGCTGTAGATTAGCTGAGCATGTGCACGCTTTGCCCCTCTGATGGCCTGGGACAGTTTGGCCCTTGCTGTTGTTAGAGCTGCCTTGTCGCCTGCTCTGAAGGCGGAGTCGCGTGACCTCAGCAGCGCACGCACCTCTGCGGTCATCCATGGGTTCTGGTTGGCATGTATAGTGATGGTCTTGGACAGAGTAACATCATCAATGCACTTGCTGATGTAGCTGGTCACTGATGCTGTGTACTCCTCTAAGTCGGTAGAGTCGCCATTGGTTGCAGCCTCCCTGAACATGTGCCAGTCAGTGTCATCAAAGCAGTCTTGAAGAGCAGAGATGGCTCCTGCTGGCCAGGTTTTCACCTGCTTCTGAACTGGTCTGGAGCGCCTGACGAGCGGTCTGTATGCTGGGATTAGCATAACAGAGATGTGGTCTGAGTAACTGAGGTGGGGGTGGGGCTCTGCCTGGTACGCGTGGGGAATGTTAGTGTAAACCAGGTCCAATGCGTTCTCCCCCCTCGTTGCAAAGTCCACATACTGATGGAATTTGGGGAGCACTGACTTAAGGTTCGCGTGGTTAAAATCACCGGCGACAATAAACAGACCATCAGGGTGTGCGTTCTGCAGTTCGCTAATAGCCCCGTACAGTTCACAGAGCGCCTCCTTAGCATTAGCGCTGGGGGGCATGTAGACACCGAATATAAGGACAGAGGTGAATTCCCACAGCAAATAAAATGGTCTGCATCGAACTGCCACAAACTCCACTAACAATGAGCAGTGTCTGGAAACCAGCACAGAGTTCTTACACCATTCTGTGTCGATGTAAACACAGACACCGCCACCGTGAGCCTTACCGGAGACAGCTGCATCTCTGTCCAAACGAAACAAAGCTAGCCCGTCTAGCTGGATGGCAGCGTCTGAAATCCCATCAGTGAGCCATGTCTCTGTGAAGACAAACGCGGAGCAAACTCTGTACTCCCGCCGAGTATTACTTTGGAGTCGGATGTAGTCCATTTTATTGTCCAGGGAGCAGACATTGGAGAGCAGAATGGATGGGAGAGCCGGCTGGCTAGGGTTTGCTTTTAGCCTGTCACGGACTCCTGCCCATTTCCCTCGCATCTGCTTCCTCGCACATCACTTTCGACATCTCCATCTCCGGCTCCCAACATCAGGCAGGTCCGAGGATTATAGGCCGGTTCCCCTCAGCAAGCCGACGTTGTGTAATTCAGCCAGCAGATCTTTGTGAAGGTTTGTTTTTGGATGATCTCTGTATTGTAGTAGTATCTGGCGATGGTAGATAGCCGCTTTGTTATCCATGTGTCCTAATCGAAAATTCTGTATCAAACTTAAAATAGAAAATTAAAGTAACACCAGGTCTGAAAGGCCACTGCTGCCGTGCCGTGCCGCCTCATGGGTCCAGCCTTGCGTCCCATATGGCAGCTACCTCCTTTAGAACCCTGGGGTGTAGTCCATCTAGTCCAGGTGACTCATCTACTGTCAGACCTTTCAGCTTCCCAAGCACCTTCTCATTAGCAACAGTAACTACATTAACTTCTGCCCCTGACACTCATACTGTATTTCTGGCATTCTGCTAGTGTCTTCAACAGTGAAGACTGGCACAAAATTCTTATTCAGTTTGTCCACCATTTTTTGTCCCCTATTACTACCTCTCCATTATTATTTTCCAGTGGTATGATATCCACTCTTGTCTCTTTTTTAACCTTTATACATCTGAAAAACTTTTGTAACATCTTTCATATTTTTGGACTGCTTGCCTTCATATTTCATCTTTTCTCTCCTTATAGATTTATAGATATATTTCTGATACCTCTTCTTATTTACCCCTTGATCATGACCCCACTAAGGAGCACCAAACCACTGTCTCCTATACCATCACCAACCTTATCAGCTCTGGGGATCTCCCATCCACTGCCACCAACCTCAGAGTTCCCACACCCCACACTTCCCGTTTCTACCTCCTACCCAAGATCCACAAACCTGCCTGTCCAGGTAGACCCATTGTCTCAGATTGCTCCTGCCACACCGGCCTCATTTCTGCATACCTCAACATTGTTTTATCCCCCTTTGTTCAATCCCTTCCTACCTATGTTCATGACACTTCTCACGCTTTGAATTTTTCAATGATTTTAAGTTCCCTGGCCCACACCGCCTTATTTTCACCATGGACGTCCAGTCCCTATATACCTCCATCCCCCACCAGGAAGGTCTCAAAGCTCTCCACTTCGTTTTGGATTCCAGACCTAACCAATTCCCCTCTACCACCACTCTCCTCTATCTAGCCGAATTAGTTCTTACTCTCAATAATTTCTCCTTTGGCTCCTCCCACTTCCTCCAAACCAAGGGTGTAGCCATGGACAGCCGTATGGGTCCCAGTTATGCCTGCCTTTTTGTTGGCTTTGTGGAACAGTCCATGTTCCAAGACTATACCGGTATCCATCCCCCTCTTTTCCTTCGCTACATCGACGACTGCATTGGCGCTGCCTCCTGCACACATGCTGAGCTCGTTGACTTCATTAACTTTGCCTCCAACTTTCACCCTGCCCTCAAATTTACCTGGTCTATTTCTGACACCTCCCTCCCCTTTCTTGATCTTTCTGTCTCCATCTCTGGAGACGGCTTATCTACTGATATCTACTATAAGCCTACAGACTCTCACAGCTACCTGGACTATTCCTCTTCCCACCCCGTCTCTTGCAAAAATGCCATCCCCTTCTTACAATTCCTCTGTCTCTGCTGCATCTGCTCTCAGGATGAGGCTTTTCATTCCAGGATGAAGGAGATGTCTTCCTTTTTTAAACAAAGGGCCTTCCCTTCTTCCACCATCAATTCTGCTCTCAAACGCAATTCTCCCATTTCCTGCACATCTGCCCTCACCCCATCCGCCCACCACCCCACCCGGGATAGGGTTCCCCTTGTCCTCACCTACCACCCCACCAGCCTCCGGATCCAACGTATAATTCTCCGTAACTTCCGCCACCTCCAACGGGATCCCACTACCAAGCACGTCTTTCCCTTCCCCCCCCCCTTTCTGCTATCCGCAGGGATTGCTACCTATGCGACTCCCTTGTCCACTCGTCCCCCCCATCCCTTCCCACCGATCTCCCTCCTGGCACTTATCCTTGCAAGCGGAACAAGTGCTACACCTGCCCTTACACTTCCTCCCTCACCACCATTCAGGGCCCCAGACAGTCCTTCCAGGTGAGGCGACACTTCACCTGTGAGTCGGCTGGTGTGGTATATTGCATCCGGTGCTCCCGGTGTGGCCTTTTATATATTGATGAGACCCGACGCAGACTGGGAGACTGTTTCGCTGAACACCCACGCTCTGTCCGCCAGAGAAAGCAGGATCTCCCAGTGGCCACACATTTTAATTCCACGTCCCATTCCCATTCTGATATGTCTATCCATGTCCTCCTCTACTGTCAAGATGAAACCACACTCAGGTTGGAGGAACAACACCTTATATACCGACTGGGTAGTCTCCAACCTGATGGCATGAACATTGACTTCTTTAACATCTGTTAATGCCCCTCCCCTTCTTATCCCATCCCTGATATATTTCGTTTTTTTTCTCTGTCTCTGCCCATCACTCTGCCTGTTCTCCATCTCCCTCTGATGTTCCTCTCCCCCTTTCTTTCTCCGTAGGCCTCCCATCCCATGATCCTTTCCCTTCTCTAGCTCTGTATCCCTTTTGCCAATCACCTGTCCGGCTCTCAGCTTCACCCCACCCCCTCCAGTCTTCTCCTATCATTTTGCATTTTCTCCTCCCCCACCTACTTTCAAATCTCTTACTATCTTTCCTTTCAGTAGTCCCAACGAAGGGTCTCAGCCCGAAACGTTGACAGTGCTTCTCCTTATAGATGCTGCTTGGCCTGCTGTGTTCCACCAGTATTTTGTGTGTGTTGCTTGAATTTCCAGCATCTGCAGATTTCCTTGTGTTAGATATTTTAGTTGTTTTCTATTATTTTTAAATGCTTCGCAGCCCACTAACTTCCCACTAATTTTTGCTATATCATACACTTTCGCTTTTGTTTGTATGCTGTCTTTGTCTTCCCTTGTCAGCCATGGTTGTCTCGTTCTCCCTTTGCAATACTTCTTCAATCTTTGAGATGTACGTATCTTTCCTGCACCTTCCAAATGCCCCCTGAAAAACCAGACATGACTATTCTGCTGTCTCTCCTTCTAGCATCCCCTTCCAATCAATGTTGGCCAGCTGCTCTCTCAAGCCTCCGTAATTCCTTTTACTTCTCCGTAAAACTCAAACTTACGATTTTAGCTTCTCATTTTTAATCCACAGAGTAAATTCTATCATATTATGATCACTGTCTCCTTAGGATTCCTTTACCTTAAGCTCACTAATTAAATACAGTTCATTATGTACTGTTACACCCAGTCCAAAAGTACCATTGCACTAGTGGATCAAACCTCAAGATGCTCTAAAATGTCATCTGATAGGTATTCTGCAAATTCCCTGTCTTGGGATTCAGTATCAACCTGATTTTCCCAATCTACTTGCATACCGAAATCCACCATGATTATTGTAACATTGCCCTTTTAGCATACATTTTCTATTTCCTGTTGAAATTTTTAGGCCACATCATTACTACTGTTTGGAGTCTATATACAACTCCCATCAGGGTCTTTTTACCCTTGCAGTTCCTTAGCTCTATCTGCAACGATTCAACACCTTCCGACTCTATGTCACTTCTTTCAACATAGAGTCATTCCTGCCTGTCCTTTCGATGCAATGTGTATGTCGAGGCTCTCGGATATGGCCCAAGTGTGGAGATATACTGATGCAAGTTGACTGTTCACAGACTTTAATGTGAACTTTGTTGGACTTTAAGAGAAAGGAAAACAATAAATACCAGGCCAACAGAACCCTTAACTAAACTCTTGAACTGAAAGTAGATGCCAACACCACGGATGAAAGCAATGTTGCTGTGCTTTGCTCATGTCTCAGCAAGACACACAATAAAAAGAAGGTAGTTAAATAACACCATAATGAAACAGTGATAACTCATATTCATGAGCACAATTGCTGAAGCTGCTGTACAGCCTGATCGCGAGGAGTGGCCCTGCAGCCGAGACCATGGTTTTTACAGGACACCCCTCTCTAGGCACAGCTCCTGAGGCACCGCAGACCTGTGCGCACTGGAAGTCCTGGATGAGAGACCAGTCCAAGATTTCATTCACCAGGATCCAAGAGCATTCCTCAGGACTATGCACTTCCCAATTCACTTTGCCCGTCCCCAGAGAGATGGCCAGGAGGTGCTGTATAGTAAAGACCAGAGAACCACTAAGCAGGAAGGAGGGGGAGGTGGGTAGCGGGATCTAGGGGAGAGCTAGTAACAAGCTTGAGCTGGGAAACATGGAACACTGAGTGGATCTTCATTGATGCTGTTAGGCGCAATCTATACGATACCTTGTTGATAGACCTTTCCACTACAAATGGTCCCATGCGGCACGGGGCCAATTTGTGGCTCTCAGCTTTCAGGGGAAGCCAGCCAAACCTCCTCTCCTGGCTTGAAAGGCCTCCCCTGTTGCCGGAGCAGATCAGCCTACTGAGCACGTTGTTTCTGAGCACATAGCAGAGAAGCCCAAAGAAGGGCTCAAATAGCAAAATAGTGCAACTGGGATTGATAAGGGAAGTCAAAGCTAATGTAAACTCAAAAGAGAAGGCATACAACAAAGCAAACATTAGTGGGAAGAAAGTGGATTGGGAACCTTTTAAAAACCTACAGAAAGCAACTAAAAGAATCATTAGGAAGGAAAAGATTAAGTATGAAAGCAAGCTAGCAAACAATATCAACATGGATAGTAAAAGCTTTTTTAAGTACATAAAAAATAAAAGAGAGATGAGAGTGGATATAGGACCGCCAGAAAATGAGGCTGGAGAAATAATAATGGCAGACAAGGAGATGACAGACGAACTAAATGAGTATTTTGCATCAGTCTCAACTGTGGAAGACACTAGCGGTGAGTGCAGTTACTATTGCAAGGGAGAAGATATTCAAAAAGCTGAAAGGGTGGCATGGTGTCAGAGGACTGGAACATTGCAAATTTCACTCCACTCTTTAAGAAAGCAAGAAGGCAGCAGAAAGGAAATTATAGACCACTTAGCCTGACCTCAGTGGTTGGGAAGACGTTGGAGTCAATTGTTAAGGATGTGTATGGAACACGTGAAGTCCTCGGTGCCCAGCTCCTTGGTTTTCGCAACATTGAGGGAGAGGTTGTTCTCTTGACACCTAAGAAAAGATGTGCTGGCATTGGTAAGAGTTCAGAGGAGGTTCACAAAGATGATTCTGGGAATGAAAGGGTTATCATATGAGGCACATTTGATGGTTCTGGGTCTGCATTCACTGAAATTTAGAAGGATGAAAGGGAGGAGGATCTCATCGAAACCTTTCAAAAGTTGAAAAGCCTAGACACGGTAGATGTAGAAAGAATGTTTCCCATGGTGTGGGAGTCTAGGACAAGAGGGTACAGTCTCAGGAAAAAGGGGCATCCATTTAAAACAGAGAGGCAGAGAAATTTCTTTTGTCAGAGGGTGGTGAATTTGTGGAAATTTTTGCCCTGGGCAGCTGTGGAGGCCAGGTTGTTGGGTGTATTTAAGGCAAAGCTCGATAGGTTCCTGATTGGGCATGGCATCAAACATTACAGGCAGAAGGCCAGAAATCGGGCTAAGTTGGAAAAAAAAGGATTAGCCATGATTGAATGATGAAGCAGACTCAATGGGCCAAATGGCCTAATTCTGCTCCTATGTCTTATCGTCGTATGGTCTTACTGCTTGTCTCCAGGAGAGCTTGTAGTGCTGGAACAGCTGTTCAGCAACAGGAATTCCTACACCCATCTCCTGGTCGGAGAAGAGTGGTGGCAGGAATCCCTTCCAGCCTTCAAAGGGGGACATACCAATGGAGGATGACTGGAGGTTACAGTGGATAATCTCTACCCAAATCAATTGGGAGCTCCAGGATGTGTTTTGGGAGAGACAGGGCAAGGCAGGGTTGGCTCCAACTCCTGATTCCCTCTCTCTGTCTGGCCATTAAATTTGGTGGTGGAAACCCGATGAGAGGCTGTCTGTGGCTCCTACAAGGGAACAGAAGGCCTTCTGAAAGTGGAAAGTGAACAGTGGTCCACAATCAGACACTCTGCTTTGAGGGAAGCCGCATAGCCTGAACACATGTTGAACCGTGAAGGCGGCCATCTCACGAGCTGATGGAAGTTTAGGGAGGGGAATGAAGTGGGCTGCCTTGGAGAACTGATCTGCAATGACCAGAATAGTAGTATTTCCATCTGACAGGGGCAGCCCAGTGATGAAATCCACTGAGGGCAGGGACCAGGGGTGCTGGGACACAGGCAGTGGGCATAGCAGTCCTGCAAGACTCTGGTGTGATATCTTGTTCTGAGAACAAGTGGGACAGGTAGATGTGAAGTTGTGGATATCTGGGACATAGATGGCCACCATAATTGGCTCTTGATAAAGTCTTGGGTCCCTTGAATTCCTGGACGGCCAGCCAGATGGGAGGAGTGACCCCATTCCAATACTTTGGAGAGCACCGCAGCCGGGACAAACAGTCAGTTGGCAGGTTCCTCACTTGAGCCTGAGTCTGACTTTGGGGCAGCCCTCACCTCCATCTCTATTCCCCAGATCACTGGCAGCAATGCATGAGCAAGGAAGGATAGGCTTTGGATCAGCATTGTCCTTAGATCCATTGAACTGCTGCGAGAGAGTGTTAGCCTCGGTATTCTTGCTGCAGGGACGATAGGTGAGGGTGAAGAAGAAACTCCAACGGGCTTGACGTGTGTTAATTCTCTTTGCATCCTGAATATAAGGGAGGTTCTTGTGATCTGTCCAAACTGAAAATGGACGCTCTGCCCACTCCAGCCAGTGTTGCCATTCCTCCAGGGCTTCCTTGACAACCAGAAGTTCCCAGTTCACAACATTGTAATTGCTCTCAGCCTGAGTCAAGCAAGGGAAAGAAAGGCCAGGGTGAAGCCATCTACCTGCAGAAGAGCGCTGAGAGAGGACAGCTCCAATGCCAGCATCTTATGAATTCCCCTTGGCTATGAATGGCTGTGATGGGTCTGGGTGTTGCAGCAATGGGACATTGGAGAAACGTTGCTTTAGTTCTGAACATGCTTGGTCAACATCATCGGTCCAATGGAGTCTTGCCAGGGTCTTCCAGGTGAGTGGATTTATGGGATCTACGATAGAGCCAAAATTCTGGATGAAGTGGCGATAAAAGTTCGGAAACCCCATGAAGCACTATACCTGTTTGCCTGTGGACAGTTTGGGCAATTCTTTAACCACCTGAACTTTACTTGAGTCCATTTGAGCACTGGATGGTGTAAACACATAGCCCAAAAATGATGCCTGCCCTTTATGGTACTCATACTTCTCAGGCTTGGCGTACAGATTATTCTCAAGAAGCCGTTGGAGAACACTCCGGACATGCTGTATATATGGCTGATGAGAGTAGGAATAGATACGAATGTCATCCAAATACACAAAAACAAACCGATTCAACGTGTCTCTGACCACATCGAGAACAAATGTCTGAAAAAAACAGCAAGAACATTGGCCAGACAAGGCCAGTGGAGGTGCTTAAACCTGTCTTCCACTCATCTACTTCTCTGATACAAACTAGATTATAAGCTTTACGCAGATCAATCTCGGAAAATATGATTGCTCCCTGGAGATGTTTGAATACAGAGGCAAGCAGGAAAAGAGGGTAGCGGTTCTTCATAGTGGTATTGATTAAAGGCCGATAATCAATGCAGGGACGGAACTTGCCATCCTTCATGCTCACAATAAAGAAGCCTGCTCCTGTTGGCGAGGTTAACTGATGGATAAACCCAAGGCCAATGCTGCTTTAATGTACTTCTCCATGGCAACCATTTCAGGTTGAGAGAGGGACAAGAGCTGGCCTCGGCAAAGATTAGTACCGGGTAGGAGGTCCACGGTACAGTCGTATGGCCAGGTAAGTGGCCTTGTTACCAAACACCTCAAGAATATCAGTATATTCAGCTGGAATCCCAGACATGTCCACATCCTTAGCTGACACAAGGGAGGATTCATGGAGTGGAGCTTGAGCTAGACCCAGACAGGTAGACAGATAAGCTGGTCCCAATCAATCGATGGGTTTTGCTGAGATAACCAGGGGAGACCAAGCACCAGTGCAGTTCAGGTGAATCAACCAGATAGGAGGAGAGTTCTTCACTATGGTTGCCCTCGAGCACAATTTGGAGGGGTTCGGTGAAAGGTGGACCTGACCGGTGCCCAGAGATCAACCATCCAGGGTCGTGATGTTGATCTTTCCTCATAATTCTTGAGTTTGAACTCCCCATCTTTGAGCCAGAGATATGTCTATTAGATTCCTGGCTTCACCAGAGTCGATAAATTCCTTAAGTTCATGGGTCCAAGACCTCCACGACAACGAAGCTGTGAGCATTAGGAAATTAGAGGAAGCTAATTGCAGAGACAGTTGACCTATCAGAACTCCTCTTCCTGCTGATTGGTATCCTCTTGGGACAATATCCCTAGAAAGGTCCTGGATCACCACAATAGAGCAAGGAACCTGTTCTCCTGCACCAATCTCATTCCTTCTGAGATAGGTGCATGCACCCCACTTATTGGCTCCTCCATGGACGAGTTACTGTGTGATGAGGGAGATAGTGAGGGAAGATGGTGATCAGGCAGTGAGTAGGAAGCTTGAGACATGTCTTCCCTGTGCCACTCAGTTACCCAGTCATCAATTCGAAAAGCCAGATTAATCAGGCCATCCGGATTGTCCTGCTCATCATGGACAGTGATCTTGCGGTGGACCCCTCTGTTCAGTCCACCCTGTTTGAGAGCTCTCTCATTCCATCCCATCTCTACTGCAAATGTGTGGAAATTAAGTGCATCTCTGCTGGGTCCATCTTGTTGGTGGAGACTCACTGTCAAGCTGCTTGGATATGGTCTAATTGTGGAGGGAGAGAGACACGGACAGAAGTAGACAGTTCACAGACTTTAATACTAACTTGGCAGGACTTTAAGGGAAAGGAGAACAATAAATTTCAGGCCAAAAGGGCTGTTAACTAAAACTCTCAAACAGAAAGTGGATGACAACACCATGGATGAAAGCAATAACTAAATACTAAATGAATGCTACTCGTCTCCAGCATAAGTCGAACGATAGTCCCCTTTCTCAGACAAGAACGAAGGTAAGAAGGAAGAGCAATGTTGCTGTGCTTTGCTCAAGTATTGACAAGCCGACAATGTGAAAAAGGGAGTAAAGTACCACCGTAGTGATTCGCTGGAATGTGCATATTCATTGGCACAGTTGCCGAATCTGCTCCTCAGCCCGCCGGTACATGAGGGACCGTAGACTCTGCAGTAGAGTCCATGGCTGTGACAGTGGATGTTAAGCTCCCAGCTAAGCTCTTCTCTCAGCCATAAGTCAGAGATGCCCACATCATATCTGCCACGTCATATCTCTATCTGCTCTACAAGATCATCTACCTTATTCCATATACTATGTGCATTCAAATATAACAACTTACAACCTGTATTCATCACACTCTATGATCTTGGCATCCTGTTACTATTTAATTCATCCCAGTGACTGAAATATTACCCTATTGTCTGCCTGTGTTTCCTCATATTCTCATACACATGAAGATGAAGAATAATTTAAGATGAAATCTTAAGATTTGTTAAGAACACATCAAACAAAATGGCTTAAGTATTGAATAAGCTGGTCTCCTGACACCAGACCATTGGCTCCTTAAAAGCAGTTGTATTGAAAACTAAATTTCTATCTGCCTCCCTTAAGCTTAAGGCAAAACAGAAGTTTCAAAATGCTTGCACACAGATTCTGTTTCCTATATACCAACTGCACATAAAATCAATATTATGCATGTTTTTAAGTGACAGCACTAATTACCAGTGGATTATCAGCCTAATCGGAGATTGTATTGGGCTCTTTTGGGTCATTTTCACTTTAGAGAGATGATATTTCTGTGACTCACATGCAGTAATATAAAACCAATGAGTTTTATTTTTAATTCCTGGTAAAACAAATCCCATGGCAGATGAGCGGGGTTGTTTGAATTAAAGAACCCCACCTGAATACAGATACATTGTGGTCTGCACGTACCTGCTCGAGTTTTCAGTACAGTGGTTACTTGGTGCATTTTCCCTGGCTTTCACGCGATTCTTGCAGACATTCAAATCTTGTACACTGCGGACATGCTGCAACCTCTGCCTGAATAATGAGCTAATTCATTGGACCATTAGACAGAGGGGCAGAATTAGGCTGTTAGGCCCATCTAGTTTGCTTCACCATTTCATCATGGCTGATCCATTTCACTCTCAAGCCCCATTTTCCTGCCTTCTGCCTATAACCTTCCATGCCCTGACAAATCAAGAACCTATCAACCTCCACCTTAAATACACCCAATGACCTGGCCCCTACAGCTGTCTGTGGCAACAAATTTCACAGATTTACCATCCTCTAGCTAAATAAGTTCTTCCTCATCTCCATTCTAAATGGACATCCCTCTATTCTGAGGCTGTATTGCCTGGTCCTAGACTCCCCCACCATAGGAAACCACCTTTTCACATCCACTCCATCTATGACTTTCAACATCCATTGAGTTTCAATGAGATCCCCCCCATTCTTCTAAATTACAATGAGCACAGTCCCACAACCATCAATTGGTCCTCTTGCAATAAGTCCTTCATTCCCAGAATAATTCTTCTGAACTTCCTCTGAAGTCTCTCCAATGTCAGTATATTCTTTCTTAAACAGGGGGCCAAAAATGGCTCATAATACTCCAAGAGGGGCTTCACCAGTGCCTTATAAAGCATCAGCATTACATATATGTATTTATATTCTAGTCCTATCAAAACAAATGCTAACATTGCATCTGCTCCTCACCACCGACACAACCTGCAAATTAACCTTGGGCGAATTCTGCACAAGGACTCATAAGTTCCTCTGCACCTCGGTTTTTAAAAAATTTTCTCCTCATTTAGAAAATAGTCTGCACTTTTACCCCTTCTACCAAAATGAATGACCACGCACTTCTCGGCACTACGTTCCAACTACCACTTATTTGGCCATTTTCCTACTCTAAGTCCTTCTGCAGACTTCCCACTTCCTCAACACTACCTGCTCCTCCACCTATCTTAATATTGCCCATAAACTTGGCCACAAAGCCATCAATTTCACCAACCAAATTATTGACAGGCAATATAAAAAGAAACAGTCCCAACACTGATCCCTGCAGAACACCACTGGTCACTGGTAGCCAATCAGAAAAAGCTCTTTTAAGACCCATTCTTTGCCTTCTGCCCGCCAATCAGCCAATGCTCTAACCATGCTAGTATCTTTCTTGTAATAACCATGAGCCTTTATCTTCTTAAGCAGCCTCATGTGTGACATCTTTTCAAAAGTCCTCTGAAAATCCAAGTACACAACATCCACTGATTATTCTTTGCCTGTCCTGCTTGCTATTCCCTCCAAGGATTCCAACAGGCAAGATTTTCCCTTAAGGAAACCATACTGACTTTGCTCTTTTCTATCATGTGCCTCTAAGTATCCTGAAGCCTCATTTTAATAATCAAATCCAACATCTTCCCAACCACTGAGGTTGTTATGTTTTGTTACTTCAAAACATTAAACTAATTCAAAGGAAGACATGGGAGTCCAAAATATGGGTTTAACTTCTTTTTTTTTACTTAAAGCGAGGCATGCACATATCACAGGGTAGCATGATGATGTATGCAATTAATATATTACAATACAATTGCAATATGATATATTTACAATATTACTCAAATATTAAATACACAACACTCCTCCTTGATTGCTATACACTCCAACACAATAGATAATGCGACTTAATTAATATAACTACTACATACAGACATCCACAGCTAAGTAAATTTACAGTGCCCCCTTGGAAGTTTTCATATTTTACTGTTTTGCACCATTGAATCACAGTGAATTTAATTTGGCTTTTTTTTACCACTAATCAACAGAAAAAGACTCTTGAGTATCTTAGTGAAATCAGATCTCTACGAAGTGATCTAAATTACAAATATTAAACACAAAGCAATTAACTGCATAAGTATTCACTTCCTTCAAATCAGTATTTAGTAGGTGCACCTTTGGCAGCAATTACAGTCTTGAGTCTGTGGGGATAGATCTCTATCAGCTTTTCACATCAGGACACTGCAATATTTCTCCATTCTGCTTTACAAAACTACTCTCGCTCTGTCAGATTGCATGGGGATTGTGAGTAAAAAGTCCTTTTTAAGTCCTGTCATAAATTCTCAGTTGGATTGAGGTTTGGTCTCTGAATTTGCCACTCCAGGACATTAACTTTAAGTTGTCTTTAAGTCATTCCTGTGTTACTTTGGCACTCTGCATGGTGTCATTGCCTTGCTGAAAAATGAAACTTCTCCCAAGACACAGCGCTCTTGCTGACAGCATTAGGTTTTCCTCCAAGATGTCTCTGTATTTTGCTGCATTCTTTTTACGCACTACCTACACAAGCCTACCAGGGCCTAATGCAGTGAAGCATTCCCACAGCATGATTCAGCTACACCATTTTTCACCATAGGGATGGTGTGTTTTTCATGATGTGTGGTGTTTGGCTTACACCACACATAGCGCCAAAAAGCTGGATTTTGTTTCATTAGACCATTGAAACTTCTTTCAGCCAGCTTCAGAGTCTTTCATATGCCTTCTGGAAAACTCTAGCCAAGATTTCATGTGAGTTTTTTTCAATAGTGGCTTGCTCTTTGCCACTCTCATGTAAAGCTGTAACTGGTGAAGCACCCGGGCAACAGTTGTTGTATGCACAGTCTCTCCAATCTCAGCCACTGAAGCTTGTAACTCTTCCAGAGTTGTCATAGGTGTAACTTGGTGGCCTCCCTCACTAGTCCCCTTCTTGCATGGTCATTCAGTACAACTGTACCATATTCTTTCCATTCTTGATAACTGGCTTAATTGTTCTCCAAGGGGCATTCAGTGACTTGGAAATTTTCTTGTATCCATCTGCTAACTTGTGCTTTTCAGTAACCTTTTCACGGAGTTGCTTGGAGCATTCTTTTGTCTTCATGGCGCAGTTTTTGACAGGATACTGACTCACCAGCAGTTGGACCTTGCAAATACATATGTATTTTTACTACAATCAATTGAAGCACCTTGACTGCACACAATTCTCCAAAAACAGAACTCATAGAAACATAGAAAACCTACAGCACAATACAGGTCCTTCAGCCCACAAAGCTGAGCTGAACATGTCCTTACCTTAGAATTTCCTAGGCCTCTAGGAATTAGCCCTCTAATTTTCTAAGCTCCATGTATCCATCCAGGAGTCTCTTAAAAGACCTTATCATTTCTGCCTCCACCACCACCACTGGCAGCCCATTCCACGCACTCACCACTCTCTGCGTAAAAAACTTGCCTCTGACATCTCCTCTGTACCTGCTAAAACTATACTCTCTTTGTGCTAGCCACTATAGCGTACATATGTGCATTTATATTCTATTCCTATCAAAATGAATGCTAACATTGCATCAACACACACAAAATGCTGGTGGAACACAGCAGGCCAGGCAGCATCTTTAAGGAGAAGCACTGTTGACGTTTTGGGCCGAGACCCTTCGTCAGGACTAACTGAAAGGAAAGATACTAAGAGATTTGAAAGTGGTGGGTGGAGGGGGAAATGCAAAATGATAGGAGAAGACCGGAGGGGGTGGGATGAAGCTGAGAGCTAGAAAGGTGATTGGCGAAAGTGATACAGAGCTGGAGAAGGGAAAGGATCATGGGACGGGAGGCCTCGGGAGAAAGAAAGGGGGACAGGAGCACTGGCGGAAGATGAGAACAGGCAGAGTGATGGGCAGAGAGAGAGAAAAAAACAAACAACTAAATCTGTCAGGGATGGGGTAAGAAGGGGAGGAGGGGCATTAACGGAAGTTAGAGAAGTCAATGTTCATGCCATCAGGTTGGAGGCTACCCAGCCGGATAAGGTGTTGTTCCTCCAACCTGAGTTTGGATTCATTTTGATGATAGAGGAGGCCATGGATAGACACATCAGAATGGGAATGGGATGTTAAATTAAAATGTGTGGCCACTGGAAGATCCTGCTTTCTCTGGCAGACCGAGCGTAGGTGTTCAGCCAAACGGTCTCCCAGTCTGCGTCAGGTCTCACCAATATATAAAAGGCCACACCGGGAGCACCGGACGCAGTATACCACACCAGCAGACTCACAGGTGAAGTGTCGCCTCACCTGGAAGGACTGTCTGGGGCCCTGAATGGTGGTGAGGGAGGAAGCGTAAGGGCAGGTGTAGCACTTGTTCCCCTTACAAGGATAAGTGCCAGGAGGGAGATTGGTGGGAAGGGATGGGGGGGGAAAGCAGAAGGGGGGGGGGGAGGGAAAGATGTGCTTGGTAGTGGGATCCCGTTGGAGGTGGTGGAAGTTACGGAGAATTATACATTGGACCTGGAGGTTGGTGGGGTGGTAGGTGAGGACAAGTGGAACCCTATCCCAAGTGGGGTGGTGGGCGGATGGGGTGAGGGCAGATGTGCGGGAAATGGGAGAGATGAGTTTGAGAGCAGAGTTGATGGTGGAAGAAGGGAAGGCCCTTTGTTTAAAAAAGGAAGACATCTCCTTCGTCCTAGAATGAAAAGCCTCATCCTGAGAGCAGATGCGGCGGAGACGGAGGAATTGTGAGAAGGGGATAACATTTTTGCAAGAGACAGGGTAGGAAGAGGAATAGTCCAGGTAGCTGTGAGAGTCTGTAGGCTTATAGTAGATATCAGTAGATAAGCTGTCTCCAGAGATGGAGACAGAAAGATCAAGAAAGGGGAGGGAGGTGTCGGAAATAGACCAGGTAAATTTGAGGGCAGGGTGAAAGTTGGAGGCAAAGTTAATGAAGTTGACGAGCTCAGCATGTGTGCAGGAGGCAGCGCCAATGCAGTCGTCAATGTAGCGAAGGAAAAGAGGGGGACGGATACCCATATAGACTTGGAACATGGACTGTTCCACAAAGCCAACAAAAAGGCAGGCATAACTGGGACCCATGCGGGTGCCCATGGCTACACCCTTGGTTTGGAGGAAGTGGGAGGAGCCAAAGGGGAAATTATTGAGAGTAAGAACTAATTCGCTAGATGGAGGAGAGTGGTGGTAGAGGGGAATTGGTTAGGTCTGGAATCCAAAAAAAGAGCGAAGAGCTTTGAGACCTTCCTGGTGGGGGATGGAGGTATATAGGGACTGGACGTCCATGGTGAAAATAAGGTGGTGGGGGCCAGGGAACTTAAAATCATTGAAAAAATTCGAAGCGTGAGAAGTGTCATGAACATAAGTGGGAAGGGATTGCATTTCCATTTAACTAATTATGTGACTTCTAAAACCAATTGTCTGCACCAGTGATGATTAGATGTGTCATATTAAAGGGGGGGGTGAATATTTATGCAATCAAATATTTTGTCTTTTATATTTGTAACTTTCTTTAGATCACTTTGTAGTGGTTTTCACTTTGACCAGAAAGAGTCTTCTTCCGTTGATCAGAGGCAAAATAATCCACTGTGATTCAATGTTGTAAAACAATATAACATAAAAACTTCCAAGGAGGTGAATACTTTTTATAGGCACTGTAAATTGTCCCAGCCAGGCCTAATGTTTGAATCAATGCAGAGGAATTCTTACTCTTGTGGGATGTCTCTGAGGTTGCAAAAAGTGGTTATGACAGCTCTGGGCATCTTTCTTCTTCTTCCTTTTCCTCCTTCTAGTCTATGCATCTTGCACTTGGGAAGGTGCATTTAGCTCACAGGAGTAGTCTCTTATTAATCCTTCTGTTGCTCCCTTTACTCTCTCTTGGTCTGTCCCCTTGGTTTTCTCATCCACAACATCATCTGACGAATCCTCTGTTTTCGTACCTCCATTAACCCCTTTCTTTTTTGCCTTCCATTTATCCAGCTGGGCTTTGGTCCTTGCATCTACTTTTACAAGCAGCTTTTTGTCTCCCACTCAAAGTTTCTGCAATAACCTTAATGCACACAAAATAGATTCTGGTTCTTTATATTCACAAAACTGAATGCTTGCAACTATCCTGAAGCTCCTTGAACTTCTTTCCAGTTTGAAACTAAGCCACAGTTCACAAGTAACAGTCTCATTAACATACCAGAAGCTTTCATAGATATATTACCTACAAAAACTGCTGTAGTCAGACCAGTGTTTTTGGCACATTCACATTTCCTCTGAGCAACATGGTCCCTCTTTGGTCCAAAATGCTTTCTAGCCAGGGGCACAGCAACTTGACTTCTTATCTTTTTCTTTCCCCTGAACAGTCCATCTATCTTTGTTTGCCTGATGTACTCTTTTGTTTGGCCAGGCTGTTTTCTGTTTAGACATTGCAATTTTGTTCACACTCACTTTCGCTCCTGACCGCAACTCAATTGTGTCTCTGTCTGCAGTTTCCATTGAAACAATGACTTCAAATGTACTTTTAAATATGAGTTGGATTTCAGTTAGGAGCAGTTTTTGAATGCTGTCCTGTAAGATTCCACAAACTAAGCAATCTTTCAGTAGATTATTAAGGCCACTGACAATGTTTGGATAACTTCTTCAATTCAGCCATGTACTCTGAAATGCACTCCCCTTCTTTTCTAATATGTTTATGAAACCTAAAGCACTCTGCAATCAACAATGGCTTTGGTTCTGAATGTTTCTGCATTACTTTGACAATATCAGCAAATCTCTTCTCTGCTGGTGTGGTTGAAGCAGTTAAACTTCAAAGCAAACTGCCTTTAAAAGCAGTGTACATAGCAAAATTGGTACTCGTTTCTCATTGGTTATTTAATTTGCTTCAAAATACTGTTCAATTTGCTCAGTATATAAAATCCATTTATCTATTGTGTAATCAAATGAGTCAATCTTTCCAATGTAGCTAGCCATTTCTGCTTTTTTAAAATAATTATTATCACCCAGTACTCATCCTTTATGAACCCATATATACTTCCCTTTTCTTACTTTTTAAAAATTCAGTTGTGTCTTCCCTTCCAGAGAACACATCTGTGCAGCTTTTTAAAAAAATCTTGACTGCCTGTTGTAGGACCAGTAAGAGTAAGAATAAAATAATTTGACAGTCGAATGCCTGGCTCAGGAACTGGTGCAGGGTGCAGGGGTTCAGATGTATAAATCATTGGGATCTCTTAGAACCATAGAACCATAGAACATTACAGCACAGTACAGGCCCTTCAGCCCTCCATGTTGTGCTGACCCATATAATCCTTTTTTTAAAAAAAGTACTAAACCCACACTACCCCATAACCCTCTATTTTTCTTCCAACCATGTGCCTGTCCAAGAGGCACTTAAATACCCCTAATGTTTTAGCCTTCACCACCATCCCTGGCAAGTCATTCCAGGCACTCACAACTGTCTGTGTTAAAAACTTACCCTTGATGTCTCCCCTAAACTTCCCTCACTTAATTTTGTACATATGCCCTCTGGTGTTTGCTATTGATGCCCTGGGAAACAGGTACTGACTATCCACCCTATCTATGTCTCTCATAATCTTGTAGACCTCTATCAAGTCCCCTTTCATTCTTCTACGCTCCAAAGAGAAAAGTCCCAGCTCTGCTAACCTTGCTTCATATGACTTGTTCTTCAAACCAGGCAACATCCTGGTAAATCTCCTCTGCACCCTGTCCATAGCTTCCACATCCTTCCTATAATGAGGTGACCAGAATTGAACACAATACTCTAAGTGTGGTCTCACCAGAGATTTGTAGAGTTGCAACATGACCTCTCTACTCTTGAACTCAATCCCCCTGTTAATGAAGCCTAACATCCCACAGGCCTTCTTAACTACCCTATCAACCTGCGCAGCGACCTTGAGGGATGTATGAATCTGAACCTCAAGGTCCCTTTGTTCATCTACACTCTTAAGTAACTGACCATTAATCCTGTATTCAGTCTTCTGGTTTGTCCTTCCAAAGTGCATCACCTCACACTTGTCCGGATTGAACTCCATCTGCCATTTTTCTGCCCAACTCTGCAGCCTGTCTATATCCTCTTGTAACCTTCGACAACCTGCAGCTCCATCCACAACTCCTCCAATCTTCATGTCATCTGCAAACTTACTCACCCATCCTTCCACCTCTACATCCAGGTCATTTATAAAAATCACAAATAGCAGGGGTCCCGGTACAGGTCCCTGTGGCACTCCACTAGTCACCGACCTCCAGGCAGAATACTTCCCTTCCACAACTACCCTCTGCCTTCTTCCTTTAAGCCAATTTTTTATCCAAACAGCCAAGGTTCCACTTATCCCATGCCTCATGACTTTCTGGATGAGTCTTTTGTGGGGGACCTCATCAAATGCCTTGCTAAAGTCCAAGTAGACCACATCCACTGCCCTACCCTCATCGATTTCTTGTGTGACCTCTTCAAAAAACTCAATCAGGCTCGTGAGGCTCGATCTTCCTTTCACAAAGCCATGTTGACTATCCATGAGTAGACTGCACTTCTCCAAATGCTCGTAGATCCTATCCTTAAGAATCCTTTCCAGTAGTTTGCAGACCACCGACGTGAGACTCACCGGTCTATAGTTCCCAGGTTTCTCCCTATTACCTTTTTTAAACAAGGGAACTACATTTGCCATTCTCCAGTCCTCTGGCACTTCCCCTGTAGCCAAAGAGGATTCAAAGATCATAGCTAATTCTCCAGCGATCTCTTTTATCAATTCCCACAACCACCTGGGGTGTATCATATCCGGCCCTGGGGATTTATCAATGTTGATGTTTTTAAGAAGATCCAGCACTCCTTCTTCCGTAATCTCCACATTGTCCAGCACACAGGCCTGCTCTATTTCAACCTCATCCTGATCAAGATCCTTTTCACTTGTGAATACTAAAGCAAAGTATTCATTTAGGACCTCTCCAACCTCCTCTGCCTCCAGGCACATGTTGCCCTCTTTATCCTTTAGCAGTCCCACCTTCGTTCTCGTCATCCTCCTGTTCTTCACATACGCATAGAACGCCTTGGGGTTCTCCTTAATCCTACATGCCAAGGCCTTCTCATGCCCCCTTCGAGCTCTCCTAAGTCCTTTCTTTAGCTCCTTCCTGGCTATCCTATATTTATCATGAGCCCCTCCTACTTCCTGCTTCTTATATCTAACATATACTTCCTTTTTCCTCTTGACGAGTTGCCTCACATGTTTCGTCAGCCACGGTTCCCTTTTCCTACCATTTTTTCCTTGCCTCAGTGGGACAAACCTATCCTGAACCCAGTTCAAGTGGTCCCTAAACTTCTCCCACATTACTTCTGTGCTTTCCTCTTTGAAAATCTGTTTCCAATTTACTCTCGCTAGTTCCTGCCTCATCCCTTCAAAGTTAGCCCTTCCCCAGTTAAGTTACCATTTTGTCTGATTTTATCCCTTTCCATAGTTATGTTGAAGCTAAGGGAGTTGTGGGTCACTCTCACCAAAATGCTCCCCCACCAAGAGGTCTGTCACCTGACCAGGTTCATTACCCAGAATTAGATCCAGTATAGCCTCTCTTCTCGGTGGCCGGTCCACATACTGTGTCAGGAATCATTCTTGAACACACCTGACAAATTCAGCCCCATCTATCCCCCTTGCCAGTTAATATGAGGGAAGTTGAAATCACCCATAACTACTACCCTGTATTTTGTGCACCATTCTAAAATCTGCCTACTTATCTGCTCCTCAGTGTCCTGAGGGCTATTTGGGGGCCTATAGACTGCTCCCAGCACAGTGATTGATCACTTCCTATTTCTGACTTCCACCCAGACCAACTCAGTGGACACTCCCTCTGCAGCATCCTCCCTTTCTATAGCCGTGATACTATCCCTAATCAGCAATGCCACTCCCCTCCACCCCTTTTCTACCTCCCATCCTATTCCTTTTAAAACACCTGAACCCTGGGACCTGCATCATTCAATCCTGCCCTTCCTCCAACCAAGTTTCAGTAATGGCCACAACATCGTAGTTCCACGTACTAATCCATGCTCTAAGTTCATCCTCCTTGTTCCTAATACTCCTAGCATTGAAATAGACACATTTCAACCCCTTTAACTGTATCTTCTGGGGAAGATACAACCTGTATGAAAGGGATGGGTTACACCTAAACCCAAGGTGGTCCAATATCCTTGTGGGCAGATGTGCAAGAGTTAGTTGGGAAGGTTTAAACTAATTTGGCAGGTGGATGTGAACCAGTGTGATAATGCTCAGAATGAGAGAGTTAGTTTGCAAGCAAAGGCTTGTAGTGAGACTCCTAGCAAGGAGAGACTGATGATAGGGCAAAGTTGTAGTCAACAAGATGAATTACAATGTAAAAGGCAGACAAAACATAAAAAGGGTGAATACAGGACTGAAGGTGTTATATTTGAGTGTGCACAGTGTACAGAATAAGGTAGATGAACTTGTAGCAAAGCTACATATTGGCATTTATGATGGTGTAGGCATCACTGAATCATGGCTGAAAGAAGATTATAGCTAGGAGCTTAATGTCCGAGGATACACATTATGCAAAAAGGAGAGACAGGTAGGCAGAAGGGATGGCATAGATCTGTTGGTAAAAAATGAAATCAAATCATTAGAATGAGATATCATAGGGTCAGAAGCTGTTGAGTCATTGTGGGTAGAGCTAAGGAACTGCAAGAATAAAAAAACCCCTGAATGGAGTTATACACAGACACCCAAAGCAGTAATAAGAATGTGGTCTACAGTTTAAAATGGGAGATAGAAAATGCATGCCAAAAGGGCAATGTCACAATAACTATGGGGGACTTCAATATGCAAGTCGATCGGGAAAACTAAGCTAGCACTGGATCCCAAGAAGGGGAGTTTCTAGAATTTCTGTGAGATGGCTTTTTTAGAGTAGCTTGTGATTGAGCCCACTAGGGGGTCAGGTATTCTGGATTGGGTGTTGTGCACTGCACCAGAATTGATTAAAGAGCTTAAAGTAAAAGAAATCAAATGATCAAATTCATCCTGAAAATTGAGAAGGAGAAGCAAAAGTCAGATGTATTAATATTACAGTGGAGTAAGGGAAATTACAGAGGCATGAGAGAGGAGTTGGCCAGAATTGATTGGAAAAGAACACTGGCAAGGATGTTGGCAGAGTAGTAACGGCTGAAATTTTTGGATGCAATTCGGAAGGCACAGGATACATACGTCTCAAAGAGGAAGAAGTATTCTAAAGGCTAGATGACTCAGCAGTGGCTAATAAGAAAAGTAAAAGCCAACATAAAACCCAAAGACAGGGCATATAATAGAGCACAAATTAGTGGGAACTTAGAGGATTGGGAAGCTTTTAAAAATTAACAGAAAGCAACTAAAAAAGTAATAAAGGAAAAGATGGAATACAAAAGTAAGCTAGTCAATAGTATTAAAGGGAATACCAAAAGTTTTTTCAGATACATAAAGTGTAAAACCGAGGCGAGAGTGGATATTGAACAACTGGAAAATAATGCTGGAGAAATAGTGATGGAAGACAAGGAAATGGCAGATGAACTGAATAAGTGATTTGCATCAGTCTTCATTATGGAATTCATTAGCAGTATGGTGGAAACTCCAGAACGTCAAGGGTCTGAAGGGTGTAACGTTGCCATTACTAGGGACAAAGTTCTTAGGAAACTGAAAGGTCTGAAGGTAGATAAATCAACAGAACTAGATAATGTACATCACAGACTTCTGAAAGAGGTGATTGAAGAGATTATGGAGGCATTAGTATTAGTCTTTCAAGAATAACTAGAATCTGGAATGGTTCCAGAAGACTGTCACTCCACTCTTCAAGGACGGACAGAGGCTGAAGAACGGAAGTTATAGACCAGTTTGTCTGACTTCAGTGATTGGAAAGATGTTGGAATTGAATGTTTAGGATAGGATTTGTGGGTTCTTGAAGGCATATGATAAAGTCATAGGCCACAGTCAGCATGGTTTCCTCAAGGGAAGGTCTAGCCTGAGGAATCTGTTGGAATTCTTTGAAGAATAACAAGGAAGTTAAACAAAGGAGAATTGGTTGATGTTGAATATTTTGATTTTCAGAAGGGCTTTGACAAGGTGCCAGACATGAGGCTGCTTAACGTGTTAAGAGCCCATGGTATTACAGGAAAGATACCAGCATGGATAAAGCAGGGCTCATTGGCAAGAGGCAAAGTGTGGGAATATAGGGAACCTATTTTGATTGGCTGTCAGTGACTAATGGTGTTCCACAGGAGTTTGTGTTGGGACTGCTTCTTTTTACAATATATGTTAATGCTTAGATGATGGAATTGATGGCTTTTTTGCAAAGTTTTGCCGATAAGATTAAGAGAGGTGGTTGGAGATGTATTTTTGAGGAAGTAGAGAGGCTACTGAAGGACTTAGACAGATTAGGAGAATGGGCAAAGAGGTAGGAGGTGAAACAGTGTAAGTGTATGGCCACGCACCTTGAGAGAAGAAGTAAAAAAGGTAGACTATTTTCTAAATGGAGAGAAAATTCAAAAACCTGAGACACAAAGGGACTTGGGACTCCTTGAGAAGGATTCCCAAAAGGTTAATTTGCAGCTTGAATCTGTGGTGAGAAATGCAAATGCAATGTGAGCATTAATTTCAAGAGGACTGGAATATAAAAGCAAGGACATAGTGCTGGGACCTTATGAAGCACTGGCGAGGCCTCGCTTGGAGCATTGTGAGCAGTTTTGCATCCCTTATCTTCAGAAGGATGTGTTGAAACTTGAGAGGGTTCAGAGAAAGTTCACGAAAATGATTCCAAGATTGAATGGCTTGTCATACAAAGAGTGTTTGATGGCTCAGGGCCTGTATTCACTAGAATTCAGAAGAGTGAGGGGTGACTTAATTAAAAACTATTGAATGTTGAAGGGTCTTGGTAGAGTGGATGTGGAGAAGATGTTTCCTACGTGGGAGAATCTAAGACCAGAGGACACAGACTCAAGATAGAGGGGCATCTTTTTAGAATGGAGATGAGAAGCGATTTCTTTAGCTAGGTAGTGATGAATCTGCAGAATTCATTATCACAAACAGCTGTGGAGGCCAAATCTTTATGAACATTTAAGACAGAGGTTGATAGATTCTTGATTGGTCAAGGCATGAAGGGATACGGGAAGAAAGCAGGAGATTCCGGCTGAGTAGAATAATGGATCAGGCATGATGAAATGGCAGAGCAGACTCAATGGGCCAAATGGCCTATTCTGCTCCTATATCTTATGGTCTCTGCATGTGCATGGCTGAAATTTCCTTAGTTCAAATATCTTGCTGCGTTTCAATGGGTCAGTAGCCATTTGGGGTTCATTTTTAAAAATGCTGCTGCCAATGTTCTGTTTTGTAACTCCAAAATATTAAAGTAATTCAAAGAAGGACTCAGGAATCTGAAAAGTGAGTCTAACTTCTTGTTTTACTTTAAGAGAGGCAAGTGCATATCACATAGCATGATAACATATGCAATGAGTGTATTTTTACATTTAACCCATAATGAATTATTTAAACAAACAAGAATACTTCATCAAGCAATCTATATACACTATTTACTCAAATATTACTGAAATATTATATACTCAGCAGCGGTCAGGCTAACTGGCTTATAATTTCCTTTCTTCTGCATCCCACCCTCTTGAAGAGTGGTGTGGCCTTTTCAATTTTCCAGTTTTCTGGAACCATGCCAGAATCTATTGATTCTTGAAAGATCATTACTAATGGCTCCACAGTCTCCTCAGTTACCTCCTTCAGAACAATGGGGTGTAATCCAACTCGTCCAGGTGACTTATCTATCTTCAGACCTTTCGGTTTCCCAACTATCTTCTCCCAAGTAATAGCAACTGCACTCACTTCTGCCCTCTGACACTGTCAAATTTCCGGCATTCTGCTAGTATCTTCCACAGCGAAGACTGATGCAAAATACTTATTCAGTTCATCTGCCACTTGCTTGTCCCCCATTACTACCTCTCCAGTGTCATTGTCCAGCTGCCCAATATCTACACTCACCTCTCATTTACTCTTTATATACCCTGTATCTGAAAATACTTCTGCTATCCTCTTTGATATCATTGCCTAGCTTACCTTCATATTTCATTTTGTCCTCTTATGGCTTTCTAGTTGCCTTCTGCTGGTTTTTTCATGTTCTGCAATCCTCTGACTTCCCACTAAACTTTGCTCTATTATATGCCTTCTCATTTGCTTTTCTGTTGGCTTTGACTTCCCTTGTCAGTCATAGTTGTGTCATCCTGCCTTTCGAGTACTTCTTTTTCTTTGGGATGCATCTACCCTTTGCCTTCTGAATTGCTCCCCGAATCTCCAGCCATTGCTACCCTGCTGTCATTCCTGCTAGTGTCCCCTTCCAGGCAACTTCAGCTAGCTCCTCTCTCATGCCTCTGTAATTCCCTTTACTCCATTACAATACTGATCTATCTGACCTTAGCTTCTCCCTCTCAAATTGCAGCATGAATTCTATCATATTATCATCTATTATATATATGATCTTTAGGGATCATGTCAGCGTAGGTGTTGAGACATTCACATATGTGGGAGAACTGAAAAAGAAGAGAAATTATTACATGATATCTGGATTAGATAGTATTAGGTTTAAGGGGAGGTTAGACAAACTTGAATATCCTTTGGAGCTTTGGGGGCTGAGGAATTATCTGATAGAAATTTATCAAATTATGAGAGTCAGAATGGGGAAGATAGCCAGGGACTTTTCCCTGATGTCAAATCTGAGCTGGCATAGGTAGACTGTAGGTGAAAGAGGGAAAGATTAAAGAAAACACCAAGGATTTTGTAGATGCTGGAAGTCTTGAGAAACACACATAATATGGTGGAACAACTTGGCATATTTAAGGAGCACCTATGCAGAGAAGTAAGCAGTTGAAGTTTGATTTTGGTCCAAAACTGAGGGGTCAAATAGACAATACCTTTTCACGTAGTAGTGTATTGCTAATGCAGGATTCAGTCAGAGGAAATGATCATGTAGGATGGTTGTGTAATCACACTAGCTGAAGATTTGTCATCCCTCACCTCCTTTTATGTTGTTTTAATACAATGGCCAAAATAAAGATTATTTAAGGCTGTAATCACACCCCATGCTTCCGAGTGGTCTGGGTGTGACAGATCTTATTTAACTCACTCAGCAGCATGAAAAAAGCCACCTTAATTAATTTTCCAAATTTTGCATTTTTTGTAAGCCGCTGATTAGAGTCTATCTCTACAGCAGCACACACTCAGTGCACCAAGTAAAAGTGAAATTTAATTTCTAGGCAAAACTGCCCTTTATAATCTAATTTCTAAATTAGAACAGCTAGGACTGTAAACATCGGTGAGGTTCACGTGAATTGTTGTTCTGCATGCAACCTACTCAACAGTTTCCTGAATCCATCACAGTCACTCCTCAAGCATTTAGATTCTGTATAATTGACTTATCTCCCCCTAATGTGACTCTAAGGAGTATGAAAAAACATATTTAAAAAATTGATAACAAACAATACTTGGCCCCATGTGTGACATTACACATAAAAATAGTTTTCTCATTCATTTTTTTCCCCACTGGCTAAAAGCCACAGTCGTATTTCTGCAAGGGAGCACGAAATGAAACAGTCTTTTTTTCCTGCAATTCAAGGAAGAAATCTATAACCACTTGTGTTCTTTTTCTAATGTTGCATAATGAAGGAATGAATCAAGGGGACTTATAAAGTTATTGAGCAAGAAAACAGGTCCTTTGACTCACAGAACCTGCACTAATCTACTAATTCTATTATAATTTCCGTGACTTCCAAAGTTTGCAGTAAATTTATCAGCAAGGTATATATATGTCACCATATACAGCCCTGAAATTCATTTTTTGCAGGCAATCATAGTAAATACAAGAAACATGATTGATCCAATGAAAGACAACGCCTGACAGGACAGATGACAACCAATGTGCAAAACAAATCAACAAGCTGTGCAAATACAGTAAGAAAGAGAAACGAAGAATTAATCATTAGGGAGGAAAAAGAAAACACACGCACAGTTGAAGACATGCAAACACCTGAAGTTACAATTGATATGCTAAAAGCAGTTATAAAAATACCCACATCTTGAAAAGTACTGGCAGTAATAACATTCATAGTTATTGGTATAAAAATTACTAGCCTTAATCAGTACCTATTAATACATATCAACAATTTTCTTAAAAATCTGGAAAAAGTGCCTGAATTTTTACAGAAGGTAAAACATATCACTTACCCAAAGTAGAAATCAAAAATGACCCAACATAATGTCGTTCTATTACTTGTCTACAAATTACATATAAAATTGTAACATCATACATTTCTCAGCTAATCACCACTCATTTAGATAATCACAATACAGTCGGCCCTCCTTATCCACGGATTTAACCAACCACGGATCGGGAAAACCCGGAAGTTCTCTCTCCAGCACTCGTTGCTTGAGCATGTACAGACTATTTTTTCTTGTCATTATTCCCTAAACAATACAGTATAAGAACTATTTACATAGCATTAGGTATTAGGTATTAGGTATTATAAGTAATATTGAAATGACTTAAAAGTACAGGCAGTCCCTGGGTTATGAATGAGTTTCGTTCCTGAGTTCGTCTTTAAGTCAGATTTGAAGTCATTTCAATAATTAAACCATTGCGTTGCTTAGTAATAATTGTAGCTTTCATCGGGGCAGGGCCTTTCACATGCTCCATTAAAATTGTTCCGATCATTGACTGACTGTAGCCTAATGCTTTTCCAGTGACCGATGGCATTTCACCTCTTTCCGATAGCTTTATTACTTCCACCTTATTTTCAATCTGATCATGATTATTTTCACCGCACTGAGACAGGTTAAATAAGAGACTTGAGCATCCGCATTTTTTGGTATCCGTGGGAGGGTCTCGGAACCAATCCCCTGCGGATAAGGAGGGCCGACTGTATACTTACGTGTAACATGCTGGGTAAGATTTTTACTGCTGTGCTGCAGGTATTTCATTATAGCAGTTCCGTAAGAGCAGTCTGTTCCGCTTTCAGCTTGTTTGGGGTTGAGCTGAGATAAGACGTTTGTTGTTCTGCTTAGGAATGTGGTGTCAGCCAATCAGGATGGTGGAATTGGGGGAATGTTCTAGAGAACGCTGGGTGGAGAAGGATTAGTTGGCAGGAGCTGGGAGAAGACAGGAGGGAAGATGGTCGAGGATTCCATCCTTGTTGTAGAAGGTGCATTGTGCAGATTAAAGGCTTTGAGGAGGAAGCTCCAATACTCTCGTGGGAGAGCCATTTGCCCAAGATGGATTTTGAGTGACCTTTGGAAGGTGGCGTGTGCTTTCATGCAGACTGAGGGTCCAGCGCGTGGTTTACAGACAAGTTCAAAATGTGAGCTCCACCACGCACAATTGACTGTTTAAGTATAATGGGCCCTTTTTACTTGTTTTTTTTTCTTTCCTTTAATAACTGCTTAAGTTAACATTCGTAAGTATACTTCTGATTAATTGTATGCAGTGTATGATCTGGTATTTCTTGGCATCAGGCGATTGCCAGGGGCCGTAAATTACACAACATTCATACAATGCGGGGTTGGGTGGGCGAGACATCCCAAACTCACGGATTTGCAGGACCAAAGTAGGTTTCTTGCCGCGGAATCCAGTAGCTCTTAGCGAGGGGCTAATGAGCCACATTTCCAGAGACGCCCTCTTCAGATTCTGTTCCACACTCGTGGTTAATAGTGCTTAATAAAGATCAACTACAGCCAATACTTGTGAAATTCTTGCACCTGATGAAGTAAGAGCATGCTATAATCACCCTATCTATTAACAACCACCATTATCAAAATTCACCGTGGCTTTATCTAGCTTTAAACCCACTTTTTAATTTAATGAATTGGCCGAATATACGGTATCAAAACAGAAACAACAAAGCGAATAAAAGCTTGACATACCTATGATACATCAGCAACATGCTCCTTCATCAGAAAAGCAGAAGCAATTCATTCAAATAGCAGAACTACATTCTAAAGATACAAACATGAACATGGGACTAGATAAGTTCAGAACATTAAACATAAAGAAAAGTGCAATAGAGCTGGCAGAATATAAAACAGAGCAACAGGATACAATGCAACTGATGGATGAATAGGAAACATATAAGTATTTGGGTATCAAAACACAAAAAAATAGATCATAGTGTGATAAAGGGAAAGCTTTCAACAGAACTTACTTAAAGGGGGGCAAGAAAATCTGCCAAACAGAGTTCAATAGTGTTATGAGTGATGAACAGACCTGATGGACAATGGGGTGCAGAATTAACCATTCCCAACCCCCCTCCTGAGAACTACAAACTATTACTGTTGTTATGCTGCTCATGAGAGAGAGATAAAGCCCAGGCAAGAACATTTGCTACAGATAAGAGGAGGAGAGAGACTGTCGATTTACTGTATTATGACCCTTCCTGGATTATTTACCTTCTATTACAAGGACTGTACTTTGCTCGTTAACATTCCTCAGGAGATAGCAGGAGTGGCCTGATTTGATGAACACAGTCATTCAGAGTTGATGGATAGCTGAGACCCCGTGAGTGGGGATAAAAGACAGGTCTGGAGAGACACCCTTCAGACACACCAGTGGACACTGATTGAGTGTTGGGAACCCACAGAAAGGTGGGGGCTTCGAAGACCGAACTAGGAGATCGGTCAATATAGCTCACAGTGTTACAGCAGGGCCAGTGGGGACTTGTGTGTGTGTCCACTCATGCCAGAGTGACGAGTCCACCACAGAAGAACGGTCTAGCTGAAGACCAGAGGGATCATAGCTGAATGACCACAACGATACGACGGATTAAGAAAGCCATAAAAAGGTTTGCCTGCCGCAACTGTTGCTGTTACATCTCGCTCGCTCTCTCTCTCTCTCTCTCTCTCTCTCTCTCTCCAACGATTTCAACACAACAACCATAACTACTTCAGCATTTATGAACTGAACTCTATATTTTCCTATGGCAATTCATTTACCCCTAGACATCGATAGAGCTTGTTTATTATTGATTATTATTATTCCTACACTTTTAGGTTTATTACTGCTAACTTGTTTTACATGTATATTTGCATTTTTGATATTGTATTGTGTAGTTTACTAATAAACACCTTTAGTTTTGGTACCATCAGACTCCAACGGATTCTTCTTTCTCTGCTGGTCAGACACCCAGTTACGGGGTACATAACAATAGCAAAAATATAACAAAGGCAATAAACAGTTTCACTGTACCTATATTAAGATATTCTTTTGGCATAATATCTTGATCAAAAACCAATCGGGAAAATTTACAAAGAAAAATAACTGAAATGACAATTTTTTGAAAAATCTGTGCACACTTAAACACACTTAGATTAACGTTACCTAGGAGAGAAGGAGGAAGAGAAATAACAGACATAAAAAATTCTACTTAACAGTCAGATAAAAATCCTAAGGATATATTTTCATCAATGAAAACAAGATTCAGCACTTCATGTGAACATATGTAATGCTGCTTAGAAGTACATACTACTAAACTTAAATGAAAACACAACCCAGAAGAATGATGAAATTATACTATAGAAGAAAAAGTTAACCAATGGGAGAGCATGCCACGATCTGTGCAGATTAGGTGTCGACAAGGAAGCAGGAAAAGCCTACTTCAGATTTGGAAACATCTTCGCAGAAAGAGATGGGTTCATTGTGGCAATAGAGGAACAGATAATTAACACAATAATGATTAAAAATACAAAATAAAAGAACAACAAATTTAAGATGCTAAATGCAAAAAATGCTAAAAGAAACTAGAAACAATCCAACAGGTTAAAGGATCCTGCAGCAGTTTAACTCAATCTGATCGCTTATACAGACACAATCAAGTGGCAAATATCATTCACAAAATCTTGTTTTAAAATACAAATGCATAAAAGACCATACCTTACTATAAATACTCCTGTTCCAGTTTTAAAGTCAGTTTCCTACAAATTATATTATGACCTATCCATTATTACAGATAGGACAATCCATAATAAACATCCAGATATAATAATACAGGGTAAACAAGCAAGACCAACTTACTTAGTAGATATAGCCATTGCAAACACACATAACTTACAGAAACAAATGTGAAAAACAGTAGAAATGTGCTGAATTAAAAGATGAAAATCAAATACTTTGGGACATGAACATTGGGACATTGTCCTGATAATAATATCTACAACTGGTGTCATCCCAATGTCACTACACAGTAGCATTAAGCAATTAGGACCACACAGCAGCATCTATGTAAATCTTCAGAAAGGCACAATACAAAACACCACCAGAATAGTCCAAAAGTTCCCAGCAATTGAAAAATGTGTGCACTTGGCCATGCCTGTACCTCAGGTTTTACTAGCTTGAGCTGAGAAAAATTAAATTTCTACAATAACAATAATAACCAGTGAGGGGTTTTCTGTCTCCCATCAGACGTGACCACAGATGGTGGATTGAGGAAAGCTCACCAGGTGAGCAGGGCAGGTGAGAAATAAAATACAACCCATGGACCAAAACAGAAACTAATTCAGGCACATCTGTACACAGATTGGGTGGTGCTCTGGTCAGCATCTGTTCTGCATGTTAGGGGTGGCTGAAATCAAAACCTGGTGTAGGTATAAAAAGCAATACTCTTTCACTTTAGTAATGGAGAGATGTCTATGGAATAAGGTGATAGGACTGCTGCCTGGGGATCACCAGGAATGCAGGGAGCTAGCGCTGGGCATGACAGTAAGTGAGCTGCTTGTGTTGCATTGTTGAATAGGCAGGCAGGCACCAGGTAACCTGAAAAGGATACTGCCAGCATTCAAAGTCATCTACCAACCCCAGAGGTTGTTACTGCTGTCAGTGTTTCTCAGGGGAGAACATCACCTTCTTACAACATCTGATGAAGCAATCGGCATACTATAATCACCAAAGTGTTCATAACCACCATTATCAAAATAAATCAAGGCATTTTCCAGGATGACTCTTTATGCCCACTCTGGTTTAGTCTAGCTTTAAACCCATCTCTAATTTACTAATTTAAAATGCAAGCTCATAAGAGACACCATACCTTATATAAATACAAGCCTGATCTAGTTTTAGAATCAGAGTCTGACAAATTGTATTACAACCAATCCATTATTACAAACAGGACAATCTATAATAACCATCCGGATATAATATTTCAGGATAAGCAACCAAGAAAAACTTACTTAAATCATATAGCTGGATTGGATGAAATGAAAAGTCTGAGTGTCAATTTCGAGGGCAAAGGTCAAGCTGGTTCTACTCACTGCCCCGTGAAGTTTACTCCTTTCTCCATGGTACTGAGGCGGAGGCTGAAGCTGTAGCCTGCTCTGGCTGCTCCTGGGTTGCTGTCCGCAAGCTCGGTTTTGTTCCACTGTGTGAAGAACTGAGGTTGAGGCTGTGGGCTCCGGGCTTCATGTCTATGGACTCACTTCAGTTCTGAGTGCTGTTGCTTGCTTTTATTATTTACACAATTTGTGATTTTTTTCTTTCTCTGTTTATTGGGTGTTTATTGGTCTGTTTTTAATGGGTTCTTTCGGGTTTCTTGTTTTGTGGCTGCCTATAACGAGATGGATCTCAAGGCTGCATAATTTAAACAAACTTTGATAATAAATGTACTTTGAACTTTGAATTTTGGTAGTTGTTCCAAGCACGCATAACATACAGAAATCAATAAGTGAAAACCACCAGAAATACGCTGAATTAAAGAGGAAATTGGAAGACTACAGAACATGAACAAGGTATACATTGTCCCAATAGTAATATCCACAGCTGGAATCATCCCAAAGTCACTACACAATAGCACTAAACAACTAGGCCTACACAGTAATATTTATGTAAATCTCCAGAAAGCCACAATACTGAACACCACTAGAAAAGTCCAGAAATTTCTAGCAATTGGAAATGAGCATGCTTGGCTCTGTCTGTACCTTAGGTTTTAGCAGCTAAGAAAAAATAAATTGCAATAATAATAAATAAACAAACAAGTGAATAAATAAATAAATAAACAAAGACACAAACAAACAAACAAGCAAACAAGCAATAAATATCAAGGTTCATATCAAGCGATGAAGATTTCTTAAAAGTGAGTCCATAGGTTCTGGGAACAATTCAGTGATGGAGGCAAGTGAAGTTGAGTGAAGTTATCCCCTCTAGTTCAAGAGCCTGAGATGGTTGAAGGGTGGTAATTGCTCCTGAACCTGGTGTAGTTGGTCCTGAAAGCTCTTGTACCTTCTTTATGATGGCAGTAGCAAGAATAGAGCATAGCCTGGATGGTTGGCATCCTTGATGATGGATGCTGCTTAGCTCCATGTTGGTGTGCTCATTGAAAGGGAGGACTTTACTCATGATGGACTGGGCTGAATCCACTGCTCTTTGTAGGCATTTCCATACAAGAGAACTGATACTTGCACACCAGACCGTGCTGCAACCAGTCGATATACTCTTCACCACACATCTACAGGGGTTTGTCAAAGTTTTAGATGAACTTTTAAGGAAGAAGACATGCTGCTATACTTTCTTCATAATGACACTTACATGTTGGACCCAGAACAAATACTTTGAAATGATAACAAAGAAATTTAAAGCCGCTGACTCACTCCTCCTCTAATACCCTAATGTGGACTGGCTTATGGACCTCTAGTTGCCTCCTCCTGAAATCAGTAATAAGGTCCTTGGTCTTACTGGTATTGGGTGAGAGTTTGCTGTTGTGGCACCTCTCAGCCAGATTTTCAATCTCTTTCCTATATGCTGATTTATCACCACTGTTGACTTGGCAAACCTGAATATGGCTTTGGAGCTCTGCTTAGCCTCACAGTCATAAGTGTAAGGTGAGTAGCACAGGGGCTTAAGGACACAACCTTGTGGTGCATCTGTGCTGATGGAGATCATGGAGGAGATATTGCTGCCAATCCAAACTGACTGGGATCTGCAAATGAAGAAATCAAGGTTCCAGCTGCATAAAGAGGTATTGAAGCCTAGGACTTGAAAGTTATTGATTAGTTTTAAAGGGGTGATAGCATTAAATGCTGAGCTCTGGTGAATAAAGGGCATTCTGATACATCCATCTTCAAGATCTGTCAGAATTGAATGAAGAGCCAATAAAATGGCATCTGCTGTTAACCTTTTGTGACAGTAGGGAAATTGAAGAGGATCCAAGTCACTTCTCAGGCAGGAATTGATATGCTTCATCACTAACATCTCAAAGCACTCATCATACTGGATGTAAGTGCTATCGAATGCTAGTCGTTGAGGCGGGTTACCATTTTCTTCTGAGGCACTGATACAACTAAAGCCTGCTTGAAGCAGGTGGGTACCTCAGACTGTCAAAGCAAGCAGTTAAAGATCTTGGTGAACACTCCAGGCAGCTGATCAGCACAGGTCTTTAGCACTCAGCCAGGTATCCTGTCTGAGCCAGATACTTTCTGTGGGTTCACACTTCTAAAGGATGCTCACACATTGGTCTTAGAGAACAAAATCACAGGGTCATCAGGGGCCATGGGGTTCATCAAGGTGTCTCCGTGTTCTCTCGGTCAAAGTGATAATAATAGGCATTGAGATCATCTGGGAGCGAAGCCTTGCTGTCACCTATATCACCTGGTTTCACTTTATAGGAAGTGATAGCATCCAAGCCCCACCACAGCTGTCAAGCATCCTGCAGTGATTCATGT
Organism: Hemitrygon akajei; assembly: GCF_048418815.1. Taxonomy (NCBI): domain Eukaryota; kingdom Metazoa; phylum Chordata; class Chondrichthyes; order Myliobatiformes; family Dasyatidae; genus Hemitrygon; species Hemitrygon akajei. The sequence continues at coordinate 67,942,369 of NC_133133.1, forward strand.
TTGGTCTGGAATTGCCATTTCCCATGAGAGATGGCTTTCTGGAGATCATACTTGGACCTTTTGTATTTAACTTGACCGCAAGAGCTTAATACCACTGACCTGGCCCTCAGCTGGTTCCAAATCTCATGGTTCTGATAAGAGAAGACTGGATGATTTTGTGGGGACACACTTAATGACAGTTTTTATAAATTCCTATTCATTTCCACCATATTCAACTATTCATCTGTACACTAGGGCAATTTACACTGGTCAATTAACCTACGAATTGCAGAGTTTGGGGATATGAGATGAAGCTAAAGAAAATTTGCATGGTCACAGGGAGAAAGAGCAAAATCCATACAGACAACTTCAAAGGTGAGGACTGATCCCAGTTTTCTAGGGCTGTGAGGCAGGTGTTATACTTGCTATACCATTGTGCTCTGTACTGTTCTGGCAACTCTTTAAGGAACTTACATGAAGAAATACTACATCAACACAGATCCATGTGTGAATCATTTTCTCAGATAGCTTGTCATTCATTACTTCTTAAGATGTGAGACTAGAGAGTATTGTCAGGCAGGTTATTGAACACAAGGTGACTTCACACCAGGTAATAGCTGAATGGAATCTTCATTTGGGCTAACAATAATTTGTAATTGGAGGCACTGTGAAACAGTGGAGACTGTTTCCAACAGCAATTCCAAATCACTCTTGTTCCAGCATTCTGTGACATCAACCAATGACAGAGAACAGAAGTTGATTGTCGTCTGGCTAGTTTATGCATTTTGATTCAGCAACATTCTAGGTGTAATATTTAGTCATCTACCACCTAAGGTTTTAATTTTTTTAAAGGAAATTGATTGATCATGTCCAAGGTAATTTATTTTCTCACTTATGTGCCTAGTTCTCTTCAGGACTATCCTTAATTATTGTTACAGCTGCAAAAGATGAAGCCTTGACATTGCATCTAATTCTTAGTGTAGTCAATTATGTATATATATACTCCATGGAATCTTTAAATTGGAGACCATAATAATAGATAAATAACAGAACATGGGTTTTGATTTATAAAAAATGGAAACTAAATCTAAAATGGCTGGATCCCTATCACAAAGAACCTGGTTTTCCATTTTGCAAACATGCATACACAATGTTTCTTCTTTCAATATTTTAACACCCGGACATATTTAACTACATCAAGTACATGTTAAATAGAAGTCCAAATCCTTAGTTCTCTACCAGTGAGAAAATGCTTAGATTTGGTAACATTTTATAAAGTATTTGAGCTCTTTCCACAGAGGCCATCTTGAACTTTTGTTTGTATGTCATTTTGGCTCTCTTCCCCATTACTACAGCAACATGTTTGTCTTTAACCTTCTCCACCACCATGATGAGTGCAACACAAACTAAAAAGCAACACACCATATTCCACTTGGATAGACTACAACACATGGGTATGAAAATTTGATTTTCCTTTTACAGATAACCCACTTCCATGTGTTGCTTTTCTTTCCCTACTGAATCAAATCAGTTCTTTTTCTATTCCCCCTTCCCACCCCAACCAGCACGTACATTAGTCACTTCACCCCATCCAGTTCCATCTTCCCCTCACCAACACACCTATCCATTGGAGTTTCTTCTCCCTTGGTTCCTATTCCCTTGCCCACTTAGTTCCACATCTTTCCCCTCTTAGCTACTTCCAATTATCATCTTCCAATCAGAACAGGAAAGGTCTAGGAAGGCAATAGAATCTGATGTAGCAAATTCCCATATTTAAGACTAGATGGTATTTTAGTTAGAATTGTGGGTTGGATTAAGTCTGCCTGTAGACTGCAGTTCTGTAGAAGAATCCTAGTTGCCTACTGTGTGTGGTTCAATTAGTTATGGGTCTGATCAAATGCAGAAAGCATGGAGAAGCAGGAGGCCAGAAGCATCTAACCTACCACTCAATGATGCACTCAACTCTGAACCTAGCAGTGGAGCTCTGTCACCCTGAACAGAGAAGCATCAAGGAATTTGGACTTACAGAGGGGAAGGAGGCACATGGATGGGAATCCAAAACATTTGATGAGGTAATTGAACCTTTGGGAAATGCGAAGAGAATGTGAGGTTGCATCTTACCACACTGTAATGTCATTTTTAAACAAGTTAACATCACTTTTTTCATATTTCTTTTCTATTTATAGAAATATAAACAGAAAAAGGAGCTAGAGTGAGAAAATTATTTGGAAGACATCAGTGGGTCAAGCAATACATAGGAAATACAATAAAATCAGTGAAAATCTGTAGTTATATTCATAGCATCCTCAAATTAATACATCTGCATTGACAAACCAAGAGCCACACATGCAGCCTCTTTGAACGAGGCAACCAGAAGTATTGGAGGGCCTATTACCAAAGGCTTATCTTCTTGGTGCCTTTTAACATTGTTGAATATCTTACCTTTTGTTTTGGTTCAAAGGCCCAACAAATTATTCTTACCTGAATATGACTTTCTCAATGCACATACTTATTTTGAACTGTCTGATCCTTCTTAACAACTTGGTATCCTTCCTCTAATCATTTTCCTATATTGCTCTCTATTTAGTTATTAAACAGATTTTATGTGCCTCTGTCAGAAATGTTTAGAAACAGGCCCAAAAGCCTTTCACTTTTCATTTTTGATATTGATTCATGATCTGGGCATTATTGGCAATGCTCACATGTATTACTTATGCATATTTGCCCTGAAGAAGATGTAATGGTCTGACTTCTTCAACCACTGAAATATTTCCAGTGAATGTACTCTGACAATTATGTTGAGTGCAGAATTGCAGGACCCAGATCAAGCAATTATGAAGGAATTACGATATATTTCCAAGTCAGGATGGTCTGCAACTTGGAGAACCTTCTGATGTGCCTCAGACCCTGCGCATCTTGGTGGTTGCAAATGTAAGTTAGCAAAGTGCAATCAAAACTTCCCTAGTGAATAACTGCCTTGTATTTTTAGATGATATAGTCAGCAGCCTCTGTGGTGGGTTTGCATGTTTAGCGTGCCAGTCGAGTTGGCTACTTTATCCTGGATGTTGCAGAGCTTCTTGGGAGTTGTTGGAGTTAAATTCACCCAGGCAGATGAGGACTATTCCACCAGATCCCTGATTTGTAGAAGGATTTTGGGGAAGGTGTGAGGACAAGTCATTTGTCACGGGATACCCAGCTCCTGATCTGTAGTTTAATGGTGATATGGGATTAGCAATTATATTGTTATTGAATGTCAAGGAATGGAGACTCTCTTGCCTTGTCTGGACCTTTCTGGCTGTTCACATCTTGCTGTAAGGATGCAGAGACTGATGAACTGCCAAAAGCAATCATCTCTTGAAGATACAAGAGACAGCAGATGTTGAGATATGAAACAACTAAGTGTGCTGAAGGAACTCAACAGATGCTGGTATGGATAGGGGAATGAATGACAGAGAGGAGGCAGTGAGTGGGAATAGAGGTGGCCTTTTCTGGTTATCTGCCCGTGACTAGTGGTGATCCTCAGGGGTCAATATTGGGACCGCTACTCTTTACATTGTTTGTCAATGATTTAGATAATGGAATTGATGGCATTGTGATAAAGTTTGAAGATGATATGAAGATAGGTGTGGGTAGTGCTGAGGAAGCAAAGCAATTGCAGAAGGACTTAGACGAATTGGAAGAATGGGTGGAATAGTGATAATTGGAACCAGATCATTGTTTGTTGAGAGGGTGGAGTCGGTGGATGGGGTGGTGAGAAAGAATGAAGGGCAGATGAATCATACGGCGGTGGGGATAGCGGTAAAGACAGTGGCTGGCAGGTGATAGGTAGAACCAGGTAAAGCAGAGCTTATGGCTGATGGAACCAAATAAAGGAAGGTGATGAATCCAGGTATTAAGAGGTGGGAGTGGAAAAGGCCATCAAAGGGAGACAGATGCACGGTGGGCTCTTAGGAGTGGGAAAGGAACACAGGGAAGAGGGTTACCTGTAAAAGGAAATTCAGTGTTCACATCATTGGGCTGAAGGCTACCCAAATGGAATATGAAATGCTGTTCTAGATTCTGTTTAACCACACCATGGCAATGGAGGAGTTTGGACAGTGTGGGAATGGGTAGGAGAGTTTAAATGACATAGAGCCAGGAAGCCAAGATGGCCATTGTGGGCAGAGCTTGGGTGCTCTGCAAACATTCACGTAGTCTTTTCCATCAATAAGCAGTGTTTATTTGTTGCTCTGTCAGCTTAAACAGCAGAATAAAAGAACATAAAGACATTACAGGAAATTTCTAAAATCTTTGCTTTGTTTCATTAAGCTGATGGACATGGGCTTGCAACGCTGTTGCTCCAGTATTGATGCTCCTAGGTGTGCACCATTTTCTTTTGCAACAGAGAAAAGTGTGTTGTTGATTGTCTGGCAATGTGCCTGGGTTATATACCGGTAACAGTTAAATGGCTGGCAGTGGTGCAATGGTGAGTCTAAAATTGGAGTAGTGGCAAATGTGCAAATGTATGTTGGGCCAGAGCAATATTAGATCCCAGTCTTAAATAGGAAGGAGAAAGCAGGGAGCAAACTTACTAACTCATCCTCCATTTCCTCATTCAAGACATTGCTCAAAATTGCAAAAAGCAGGGGTTTCAGAACAGATCCCTGTGGAATGCCACCAGTCACAGGCCTCCAGGCTGAAGGCACTCCTACTACTGTACTACTACACTCTGCCTTCTGTGGGCTTGCCAATTCTGAACCCATGCAGTCAAAGTACTGTACCTTAGATAGGATGCCCCATGACTTTCTGAAAAGCCTACCAAGAAACTTTGTTGAACACCTTACTAAAATCCATATACACTACATCAACTGCTCTACCATTATCAATTTGTTTTGTCACTTCCCCGAAGAATTCAGTCAGACTCGTGAGGTGTGACCTGCCCCTCACAAAGCCATACTGACTATATGTAATCACACTATGCTTCTTCAAATCCTTGTAAATCCTGTGTCCAGCAGTCCTCTCCAATAATTTGCTCACCACTGATGTAAGACTCACAGGTCTATAATTCCCAGTGTTATTCCTATTACAAATTTCCTATTCCTCCACTCCCTTCACCTTCTTGCTCTAACTTCTTATTTTTTTCCAGTCCTATTGCAGGGTCTCAGCCTGAAACATTGGCTGTTTATCCTTTTTCATAGATGCTGCCTGGCCTGCTGAGTTCCTTCAGCATTCTGTGCATGTTGCTCCTTTCTTCCTCTTGACTAGATATTCCATATCTCCTGTCAATCATGGTTCCTTCACTCTACCATTCTTTCCCTAACTCAGTCAGAAAAACCAATCCAGAAACCCATGTAAATGTTCCATTGTAAATTTCCTTGAGTGCATCTGTTCCCAATTTAGACTCCCAAATTCCTGCCTAACAGCATCATAATTTGCCCTTCCCCAATTAAACACTTTCCTATGTTGTCTGCTCCTATCCCTGTTGAAGGCCATGCTAAAGTTTAGGGAGCTGTGGTCAATGATAGCAATCCTATTATTTTTGTCATCTTTGCCTGCCGGTCTGCTCCTCGGCATCCCTGTTGCTATTGCACTCCCAGTAGAGTGATTGCTCTCTTCCTGTTTCTCATTTTCACTGTAAGAAACACTTGCTCAATAGAAAATCCATTTCTGCAGCTATGATACTATCCCTGATTAGCTGTGCCACTCCCCATCTTTTTTACATCTTTTCCTATCCCTCTTGAAACGTCTAAACTCCAGAACATCCAGCAGCCATTCCTGCCCTTATGCCAGCCAAGTCTCTGTAAAGGCCACAATGTTGTCATTCCATGTATTGACCCAATCTCTAAGTTCATCACCCTTATTCATGATACTTCCGGCACTAAAGTAGACACATTTCAGCCTATCCAACTGAGTGCATTCATGCCCCATCCAGAATCAGAATCAGAATCAGGTTTATTATCATCGGCGTGTGTCAAGAAATTTGTTAACTTAGCCTCTCCTTCTTCACAGTCTCCCTGCATGCTGCTACCTTTAAACCAACTGTTCCATCATCCAACCTATCACTCTGATGCACATCCCCCTGCCAAATGAGTTAAATACCTCCCCAACTGCTCCAGAAGACCGGACCACAAGGACATTGGTCCCTCTCGAGTTGAAGTGAAACTAATACATACTGTACTGATTATACCTTCCTCAGAAATGATCCAAATGATCGACAAAGCTGGAACACTGCCCCCTACACAAATTCGTCAGCCACATATTGACCTGCCTTATCGAACTATGCTTACCCTCATTGGCACATGGCACAGGCAGCAATCCAGAGATTACTACCCTTGAAATGCTGCTTTTTAGCTTTCTCTCTAGCTCCCTGTATTCACTATTCAGGACCTCTTCCCTTTTCTTAGCTATGTTGTCGGTACCAATATGTATCTCGACTTCTGGCTGCTCACACGCCACCGCGCAGAGGTACTCTGTACTAAATGCCCATTCCCGTTCCCTCCTGACAGTCCCCTGGCTATCACTTTTTGCAGCTTCAATGTGACTCCTTCCCTATAACCCTTACAGTGGTGCCAGAAAGTTTGTGAACCCTGTAGAATTATCTCTGTTTCTGCATAAATATGACCTAAAATGTGATCAGATCCTCACGTAAGTCCTAAAACTAAATAAAGGGAATCCAATTAAATAAATACCACAAAAAATATACTTGTTCATTTATGCATTGAGAAAAATGATTCAATATTACATGTATTTAGAAACATAGAAAACCTACAGCACAATACAGGTCCTTCGGCCCACAAAGGTATGCCAAACATGTCCCTACCTGAGAAATAACCTAGGGTTACGCACAATTCTCTACTTTTCTGAGCTCCATATACCTGTCCAGGAGTCTCTTAAAAGACCCTATCATTTCCACTTCCACCACCATCACTGGCAGCCCATTCCACGCACTCACCACCCTCTGCATAAAAAACTTATCCCTGATATCTCCTCTGTACCTACTCCGCAGCACCTTAAACCTGTGTCCTCTTGTGGCAACCATTTCAGCCCTGGGAAAAAGCCCTTGACTATCCACACGACCAATGCTTCTCATCATCTTATACACTTCCATCAGGTCACCTCTCATCATCCGTCGCTCCAAGGAAAAAAGGCTGAGTTCACTCAACCTATTCTCATAAGGCTTGTTCCCCAAACCAGGCAACATCCTTGTAAATTTCCTCTGAACCTTTCTATGGTTTCCACGTCCTTCCTATAATAAGGTGACCAGACGTGAGCTCAGTACTCCAAGTGGGGTCTGACTAGGGTCCTGTATAGTTGCAACATTACCTCTCAGCTCCTAAACTCAATCCCACGATTGATGAAGGCCAATACACCGTATGTCATCTTAACCACAGAGTCAATCTGCACAGCTGCTTTGAGTATCCTATGGACTCGGACCCCAAGATCCCTCTGATCCTCCACACTGCCAAAAGTCTTACCATTAAAATACTATATTCTGTCATCATATTCGACCTACCAAAATGAACCACCTCACACTTACTTGGGTTGAACTCCATCTGCCACTTCTCAGCCCATTTTTGCATCCTATCAATGTCCCGCTGTAACCTCTGACAGCTCTCCACACTATCCACAAAACCTCAAACCTTTGTGTCATCAAGAAATTTACTAACCCATCCTTCCACTTCTTCATCCAGGTCTTTTATAAAAATCACAAAGAGTAGGGGTCCCAGAACAGATCCCGGAGGCGCACCACTGCTGACTGAGTTCCATGCAGAATATAACCCATCTAAAACCACTCTTTCCCTTCTGTGGGCAGTTCTTTATCCACAAAGCAATTTCCCCTTGGATCCCATGCTTCCTTACTTTTTCAATAAGCCTTGCATGGGGTACCTTGTCAAATGCCTTCTTTCTCCTACTTTCTTTCTTGAGGTCCTTCCTGTTCGCCTTATAATCTTCTAGCTCTCTATCATTACCTAGCTTTTTGAACCTTTTGTAAACTCTCCTTTTCTTCTTGACTACATTTACAACAGCCTTTGTATACCATGGTTCCTGTATCCTACCATCCTTTCCCTGTTTCATTGCAACACACCTATGCAGAACTCCACGCAAAAAAAATGTATGTTTGCCACATTTCTTCTGTACAGTTTCCTGAGAACATCTGTTTCCAATTTATGCTTCCAAGTTCCTGCCTGATGGCCTCATGTTTCCCCTTACTCCAATCAAATGCTTTCTTAACTTGTCTGTTCCTGTCCCACTCCAATGCTATGGTAAAAGAGATAGAATTGTGATCACTATCTCCAAAATGCTCTCCCACTGAGAGATCTGACACCTGACCAGGTTCATTTCCCAATACCAGATCAAGTATAGCCTCTCCTCTTGTAGGCTTATCTACAAATTGTGTCAAAAAACCTTCTTGAACACACCTAACAAACTCCACCCCATCTAAACCCCTCGCTCTAGGGACATGCCAATTGATATTTGGGAAATTAAAATCTCCCACTATGACAACCCTGTTATTATTACACCTTTCCAGAATCTGTCTCCCTATCTGCTCCTTGATGTCCCTGTTACTATTGGGTGGTCTATAAAAAACACCCAGTAGAGTTATTGACCCCTTCCTGTTTCTAAATGCAACCCACAGAGACTCCGTAGATAATCCCTCCAGGTCTTCCTCCTTTTCTATGGTCATGACACTATCTTTGATCAGCAGTCCCACGCCCCCACTTATTTTGCCTCCCTTCCTGTCCTTTCTGAAAAATCCAAAGCCTGGCACTCAAAGTAACCATTCCTGCCCCTGAGACATCCAAGTCCCTGTAATGGCCACAACATCATAGCTCCAAGTACTGATCCATGTTCTAAGCTCATTCGCTTTGTTCATAATACTCCTCGCATTAAAATAACCACATCTCAAACCATCGGTCTGAGCATGTCCCTTTTTGATCACCTGCCTATCCTGCCTCTCGCACTGTCTCCAAGCTTTGTCTATTTGTGAGCCAACTGCCTTTTCTTCCGTCTCTTCACTTTGGTTCCCACCCCCCATCAGTCCTAGTTAAACTCTCCCCAGTAGCCTTAGCAAACCTCCCCATCGGGATATTGGTCCCCCGGGATTCAAGTGCAACTTGTCCTTTTTGTACAGGTCACTCCTGCCCCAAAAGAGGTCCCAATGATCCAGAAATCTGAATCCCTGCTCCTGCTCCAAACCCGCAGCCACACATTTATCCTCCACCTCATATTTATTGGAAAAAGTATGTAAACCTTTCCTTTCAGTAACTGGTGTGGCCCGCTTGTACAGCAATATCTTCAACCGAACATTTCCAGTAACTGTTGATCAGTCCGGCACATTGGCTTGGAGAAATTTTAGGCCACTTCTTCTTACAAAACTGCTTCAACCCTGGGATATTGGTAGGCTTCCTTGCATGAACTGCTTGCTTCAGGTCCTTCTACCTGATAGAGTTTTTCAAAAAATAACAAGCAGGGTAGACATTTATCTGGATTTTCAAAAGGCACTTGATAAGGTGCCATATATAAGGCTGCTTAACGAGATAAATCCTATGGTGTTACAGGAAAGATACTGGTATGACAGAGAGGAGACAGTGAGTGGGAATAAAGGTGGCCCTTTCTGGTTAGCTGCCAGTGACTAGTGGTATTCCTCAGGGGTCAATATATTGTTTGTCAATGATTTAGAAAATGGAATTGATGGCATTATGGCAAAGTTTGCAGATGATATGAAGACAGGTGGAGGGGCTGCTAGAGCTGAGGAAGCAAAGCAATTGCAGAAGGACTTAGATGAATTGGAAGAATGGGTAAAAGAGTGGCAGATGGAATCCAGTGTTGGGAAATATACGATAATGCATTTTAGTATTGGAACCAAAGTGCAGACTAACATCTAAGTCGAAAGAAATTTCAAACATCAGAGGGACAAAGGGTCTAAGGAGTCCTCTTGCAAGACCTCCAGGAAGTTAATTTACAGGTTGAGTCTGTGGTAAAGAAGGCTAATGCAATGTTGGCATTCATTTCAAAGGGAATAGAACACAAAAACAAGGAGATAATACTGAGACTTTATAAGACACTAGTCAGGCTGCACTTGGAGTATTATCAACAGTTTTTGGCCCCATATTTCAGAAATGATGTATTATTATTGGAGAGAGTCCACAGAAGGTCCATGAGGGTGATTTCGGGAATGAGGTGGTTAGTGTATGAGGAGCAATTTGCAGCTTTGGGCCTGTACTCATGGGAACTTAGAAGAATGTGTGGGGATGTCATTGAAACCTACCAAATTTTGAAAGGACTAGGTAAGGTGGATGTGGAGAGGATGTTTCCTATGGTGGGGTTATCCAGAACTAGAGGGCACAGCCTCAAATTTGAGAGGTGACCTTTTAGAACAGAGGTAAGGAGGAATTTTTTTAGCTAGAGAGTGGTGAATCTGTGCCACAGACACAGACTGTGGTGGAGCCAAGTCTATGGGTATACTTAGGGCGGAAGATGATTGTCTCCTGATTGGTCAGGGCATCAAAGGATTTGGCAAGGTGTATGGGGTTGAGTGGGATCCAGGATCAGCAATGATGGAATTGCAGAGCAGACTCGATGGGCCTAATTCTGCTCCTAAACCTTCTGGTGTTATGATGTGGTTAGTGTATGAGGAGCAATTTGCAGCTTTGGGCCTGTACTCATGGGAACTTAAAAGACTGTGTGGGGATGTCATTGAAACCTACCGAATTTTGAAAGGACTAGATAAGGTGGATGTGGAGAGGATGCTTCCTCTGGTGAGGGTATCCAAAACTAAAGGGCCTAGCCTCAATTTTGAGGGCTGACCCTTTTGAACAGAGATAAGGAGGAAACTTTTTTATCCAGAAAGTAGTGAATCTGTGGGATGATCTGCCACAGACAGCTGTGGAGGGCAAGACTGCGGGTATATTTAAAGTGAAAATTGGTAGTTTCCTGATTGGTCAGGGCATCAAAGGTTATGGTGAGAAGGCAGGTCTATGGGGTTGAGTGGGATCCAGGATCAGCCATAATGCAATGGTGGACCAGACACAATGGGCCTAATTCTGCTCCTATGTCTTCTGGTGTTATGGTCTTCCAAAACATTTCTGTAAGATTATCGCCAGGACTTTGACTCAGCTATTCCAAAGCATGAATTTTCTTCTTTTTCAACCATTGTGTTGTTGAATTACTTTTGTGTTACAGATCATTGTCTTGTTGCATTATCCAACTTCAATTAAGCTTCAGGTGACAGACTGCTACCCTGACATTCTCCTGTAAAATGTCTTGAATTAATTGTTCCCTCAACAATTACTTTACTTTACTTTATTGTCACCAAACAATTGATACTAGAACGTACAATCATCACAGCGATATTTGATTCTGCGCTTTGTGTTCCCTGTAGTACAAATCAAAGTAAATATAATAAAAATTTAAATTATAAATCATAATTAGAAAATAGAAAAGGGAAAGTAAGGTAGTGCAAGTCAGGTCCGAATATTTGGAAGGTACGGCCCAGATCCGGGTCAGGATCCGTTCAGCAGTCTTATCACAGTTGAAAAGAAGCTGTTCCCAAATCTGGCCGTACAAACCTTCAAGCTCCTGAACCTTCTCCCGGAGGGAAGAGGGACAAAAAGTGTGTTGGCTGGGTGGGCCATGTCCTTGATTATCCTGGCAGCACTGGTCCAACAGCGTGCAGTGTAAAGTGAGTCCAAGGATGGAAGATTGGTTTGTGTGATGTGCTGGGCTATGTTCACGATCTTCTGCAGCTTCTTCCGGTCTTGGACAGGACAACTTCCATAACAGGTTGTGATGCACCCTAGAAGAATGCTTTCTACTGTGCATCTATAAAAAATAGTGAGGGTTTTAGGGCAATTGCAAGCTGTACATGCTCTAAGGCAGCAATGCAGCCCTAAACCTCACAGTTGGGAAGAGGTTTTGGTGTTGGTGTGCAGTGCCCTTTTTCCTCCAAACATAGCAATGTGCATTTCTGCCAAAAAGTTCAACTTTTGTCTCATTTCTCCAAAGAACATTGTCCCAGAAGCACTGTAGAACATCTAGGTGGTCTTTTGCAAACTTGAGACATGCCACAATGTTTTTTATGGAGAGCAGTGGTTTCCTCCGTAGTGTCCTTCCATAAACACCGTTCTTGTTCAGTAGTTTTTTTTTATAGTGGACACACGAACAGAGACTGTAGCAAGTTCTAGAGATTTCTGCAGATCTTTTGCTGTTCCCCTTGGGTTCTTTTTCACCTCCTTCAGCATTGCATGTTGTGCTCTTGGTGTGATCTTTGCAGGATGCCCACTCCTAGGGAGAGTAGCAACAGTACTGAGTTTCCTCCATTTGTAGACACTTTCTGTTACTGTGGACCGATGAACACTCAGATCTTTAGAAATGCTTCTGTAGCCTTTTCCAGCTTCATGCATTTCTACGATTCTTCTTTTAAGGTCCTCGGAAAGTTGTTTTGATTGAGGCACAGTGCACATAAACAGATCTTTCTTGAGAAGAGCAGCCTCTGTAAGTAACTTGATTTTGTGAGTCTTTTTTATCGGGAAAGGCACCTCATCAACCCACACCTCCAATCTCATCCCATTAATTTGAATGTCTGACTCCAAATAGCTTTCATAGAAGGCATTACCCTAGATATTCAAATACTTTTCCCAACAAGTACATATAATATTGGAACATTTTTCTCAATAAGTAAATGATCAGGTATAATGTTTTTGTAATATTTATTTAATTAGGTTCTCTTTATCTATCTTTAGGATTTATGTGAAGATCTGATCACATTTTAGGTCATATTTATGCAAAAGCAGAGAAAATTCTCCAGGGTTCAAGACTTTCTAGCACCACTGTACCTATCACCTCCTCATTCTCCCAAATGATCCAGCTCCAGCTGCAGTTCCCTCATATGGCTTGTAAGGAGCTGTACCCAGACGCACTTCTCGCTGTTGTAGCCCTTGTGGGCCCTGAAGGTCTTGCAGACTTCCCACATCATGCAAAAGGTGCACAATACTATCTTAGAACCATTTTCACTACTGTATCAATGCAAAGAAAGAGAAACTTGATGGAAAGATCAATCTAGCATCCACCTGTCCTCACCAAAGTGTTTTGAGCCAGTTCCCGGCTCTAACCCTGTCCCATTCCCACAATGATCATTCCACTTAAACCTAAAAAAAGAGAAAATCTGCAGATGATGGAAACCTGAGCAGCACACATAAAATATCCTGCAGAAGGGTTTCAGCCCAAAACGTCAACTATACTATTTTCCACAGATGCTGCCCAGCCTGCTGAGTTCCTCCAGCATTTTGTGTGTGTTCCACTTCAACCTAACTTCTTTTTATTGGCCCTTGCCAATTACCTATCAATTTAAAACTGCACAGAAAGTCCCGACAGGCTCCTCTTTTGAAATTCCCTGCTTCTCATGACAAAGTACTATACTTACATGATTTCCTTCATTTACTCTGGTTTCTCAGATTGTGTATATTGGGAGGTTAATTGATGACCTAAATGGTTCTTAATGTGTAGGTTGTTGTAGAATCAGGGGGAGTTGATGGTAACTAGAGGAGAATAGATTACAGGGAAGATTAGTCCTCCTGAGACTAAATGGGCCAAGATATTGTCTTTTTTTTGTCATGTTCCATAAGGAAACCAAAATGTCTCAAGCTATTTCCCAGCTTCTATAGGAAATGACTTCCAGTAGCAGTGCAGGTAAACCGTTTCCACTTTAGGTATTGCTGCAATTGAAGTAGAAACCATAACAAGGAGACTGAAATACAAATTGCATGTGCATTCACCATCAATCCCACAGCATAGGACTCCAGCATATGACTGTGTGGCTAATAATTCAGATTAGTTGATGACACTTGTTGTTGGATGAATCACAGGTGGTGATGAGTCAGCATGCTAGAGCAAGCTTGTCACTAAACTAACACAGATGTACTGCCTTAAGAAGGAAATCTATAATAATCAAACATCCCAACCATCCAGGCACTATCATCTATTATCAGCAGGGGGTACAAAAACCTGAAACTCAACACCTCTAGGTTCAAGAACAGCTGCTTCTCTTCAATCATTTTGATCCTTAGCCAGCCAGCCAAACAATAGATAGATAAGTAGGTTAGCTTTTTTTTTGTCACATGTACATTGAAAGATGGCTTCTGGTGTCAACATAGCATGCCCACAACTTACTAACCCTAACCCTAACCCATATGTCTTTGGAATGTGGTGGAGAGGGCTTTACCTGTGATGAATTGAGCAGTATCCACTACTTTTTTGTAGGATTTTCTATTCAAGCGCATTAGTGTTTCCATACCAGGATGTGATACAACCAGTCAATAAACTCTGTACTATATGTCATCTAAAACTTTGACAGACTTCTATAGATGTGTAATGGCAAGATTATTGACTGGTTGCATCACAGCCTGGTGCAGAAACAGCAATGTCCTTGAACAGAAAATTCTCCATAAAGTAGTGGATCCAGCCCAGTTCATCAGAGGTAAAGCTCTCCCCACCGCTGAGTACATCTACACGGAGCATTGTCGCAGGAAAGCAGCATCCATCATCAAGGACTTCCACCACCTGGGCATGCTCTCTTCTTACTGCTGCCATCAGGAAGAAGGTACAGGAGCCTCGAAACCCACACTGCCAGGTTCAGGAATAGTTATTACACCTCACCCATCAGGCTCTTGAACCAGAGGGGATAACTTCACTCAACTTTACATGCCCCTTCATTGAACTATTCCCACAACCTTTCAAGAACTATTCATCCCATGTTCTTGATATTTATTGTATCTACCCACTTATTTATTTATTTATTTATTTATTTATTTATTTATTTATTTATTTATTTATTTATTTATTAATTAATTTTTAATAAAGTCATTTCCTCTTTCATATTTGCACAGTTTGTTGTCCTTCTCACATTAGTTGCTTGGCTGTCCTGTTGGGTGCAGTCTTTCATTGATTCTATTGTGTTTCTTTGATTTGCTGTGTATGCCCTCAAGAAAATAAATCTCAGGCTGGAACATGATGTCATACAGTATATGTACTTTCACAATAAATTTACTTTGAGCTTTTGAATGTGGGGAGAAACTGAGCACCTGGAGGGATCCCACATGGTCACGGGAGAGTGTACAAACTCCCTCCAGACAGCGGAAGAAATTAAACCCTGATCACAGATCACTGGCGCTTGTCATGGTCCCATCTGGCAATTCCCCATTACCCCTTTAATTGGTCCCTAACCCCCTTGCCTGATTTCCAATTGTTCCCAGTTCAGCAAATTACACACACCTGCTTCCCATCAGGAACTGCAGGATAAAAACTCTGGAATCACAACAAGGAGCTGCCAGTTCGTTGGTCAACTCTTGTATGAGTAACCCCGTTTCATGGTTATTTAGGACTGTCAGTTCTAAGTTCTGTATCGTCTCCTGGATTCTCCACGTGAACCTTGTCTCTGTATAAAGACTCTGAGATACCGGCTCTCCGTTCTCAGTGATGCTACTGCCTATCGCCTCTGCCTCAGCACCTGTGTCCTGTACCTGGGTTCGTCCCCAGCCATGTCCTTGTGACAGTGCTGTAAAGTGTTGCACTAACCACTACACTATGCTGTTGTACCACCCTAATAATCCTTTGCCATAATTCTCTACAGTTTGACCACTTTGCACTAAAATTGACTTTTTACATTCTAATTGTGATTTCTTATAAAAATTGTGAGCAGTTTATCATAATTTATACTTCCCTTGTTAATGCTACTTATATAAGCCATGTGCTTGTGATGCTGCTGCAAGTTTGTTTTTCAGTGCACCTGTACATACATGTACTCATGCATACAACAATACACCTGACTTTTACGTTTGGCTTTGCACACTTTTCAATTTCTACTCTACATCTTTAACATGTGGTTCTTTTAAAGATCTAAAGAAAAATTTGAGACTAACAATGCGGTCCAGTCTGAGTGACTGGGCTTGTATATACTGGAATTTAGAAGGATGAGAGGGGATCTGATTGAAACATATAAGATTATTAAGGGATTGGACACGCTAGAGGCAGGAAACGTGTTCCCGATGTTTGGGGAGTCCAGAACCAGAGGTGACAGTTTAAGAATAAGGGGTAGGCCATTTAGAATGGAGTTCAGGAAAAACTTTTTCACCTAGAGAGTTGTGGATCTATGGAATGCTCTGCCTCAGAAGGCAGTGGAGGCCAATTCTCTGGATGCTTTCAAGAAAGAGTTAGATAGAGCTCTTAAAGATAGCGGAGTCAAGGGATATGGGGAGAAGGCAGGAACAGGGTACTGATTGTGGATGATCAGCCATGATCACGTTGAATGGCAGTGCTGGCTCGAAGGGCTAAATGGCCTACTCCTGCACCTATTGCCTATTGTCTGTTGTCTATAATTTCTTTTAGATTTTCACACCAGTGCCCAGCATGATAGAAACAGAAAACAAATTTTCATTTATTTTTAGTGTGTAAGGAATACTACATTCAGGTTTGTAAAATCTCTCTACAATTTGTATAAAGATGATTCTTTTTGAATGATAATCAAGATACTGTAATTGCACATTTCTTATGCTCACCATTGGCCAGCATAGTTTTAATTTGCTGCTCTATATTGTAGTCTTAGATTCACTGTCATGCTGTGTGAATATAACTCTCTGCCATTACATTACCAGAGTTCCCTCTTACCACAAATGGAAGAAATCTAATCTAACATTTCAGTTATTTTCTTTATCTTTGGAATGACTCATACATCTAATACTAAATAACTAATGAGGCAGTGGGGGGAAGAATGTGCATTGAGCACTGATATTGAGTCCAGCTGGTCTCTTGCAATCTATTGCATTTCACAGTTGTTAATGTTTCATCAGTTTTAAACTACCCATGGTTAATACTGAAATGCATAATAATTGCCCAAGGTCCATTGAAGCTCAGCCGCTATGATATTTGACCCAAAAAGTAAACTTCCAAATGCATTGCTGTGAATACCTAATTCACTTTTATATCACCTCTGCCTCCACTCATCCATTGTGCTTTATCTAGACTTAGATACTATTGAAATTCAAGTTGACCTGCCACTTTCAATGTGAGGTCACCACAAGATCACAAGACAAAGGATCAGAAGCAGGCTATTCAGCCCATCGAGTCTGTTCCACCACTCTTTGAGCTAAACTATTCTCCCGTCTAGTTCCAATTTCCGGCTTTTTCCCATATCCCTTGATACCCTGACTAATTAGATACCTGTCAATCTCCTCCTTAAAAACCCTCAAGGATTGGGCCTCCACAGCTGTATGTGGCAACGAATTCCATAAATCCACGACCCTCTGGCTAAAAAAATTTCTCCTCATCTCTGTTTTAAATGGGTACCCTCTAATTCTAAGACTGTGACCTCTTGTCCTGGACTCACCCACCAAGGGAAACAGCCTTTCCACATCTACTCTGTCCAACCCTTTCAACATTCGAAATGTTTCTATGAGATCTCCTCTCATTCTTCTATACTCTAATGAATACAATCCAAGAGCCGACAAACGTTCCTCATATGTTAGTCCCTGCATTCCAGGAATCATCCTCATGAATCTTCTCTGAACTCTCTCCAATCAGTACATCCTTTCTAAGATAGGAGGCCCAAAACTGCACACAGTATTCCAAATGGGGTCTCACCAGTGCCCCATAGAGCCTCAACAACACCTCCTTACTCTTACACACTATTCCTCTTGAAATAAACGCCAACATAGCATTTGCTTTCCTTACTGCCGATCCAACCTGGTGGTTAACCTTTAGGGTATCCTGCACTAGGACCCCCAAGTCCCTTTGCACTTCCGATTTTTGAATTTTCTCCCCATCTAAATAATAATCTGCCTGATTGTTTCTTCTTCCAAAATGTACAACCGTACATTTCTCAACATTGTATCTCATCTGCCATTTCTTTGCCCACTCTCCTAAACTGACCAAGTCTCTCTGTAACCTTTCCGTTTCTTCAACACTTCCTGCTCCTCCACCTAGTCATCCAGACTTCTGTTGCCTGGGTCCTAACATGCATCCACTTATTTACTGACCACCTTTGTGCGTGTTGCCTTAATTTGTTTCCAATTAAACCTATGCTTCTCAGGCAAATAGATGCTTTGAATGTTAAATTTTAGTCTTTATTTTCCTGCCCAAACTTAGATTTGTGTTTTAATCTGTTCTCATCCAATATAATAGTTCTTCCAATTCTGATCCCTTAAGTACTTGCTCCTTACATTTTCAGTCCTGACCCCTCATTTTTTTGAAATTTGAGACTCTCCTTAAAGCCGTGGGTCATCTGTCCTAAAACTTTCTCGATGTCAAGTTTCAAAGGAAAATTATCTCTGAATATTTTATGATTTGAAATACCAATTAC
The DNA here is from genome assembly GCF_048418815.1 of Hemitrygon akajei. NCBI lineage: Eukaryota > Metazoa > Chordata > Chondrichthyes > Myliobatiformes > Dasyatidae > Hemitrygon > Hemitrygon akajei. The sequence continues at coordinate 67,960,679 of NC_133133.1, forward strand.
TGCTTCTATTGTTGGTTGTAGTAGACCTTTAACTGACAGCCTTGTCTGGTCTGTGAGCTACACTATAATCAATAAGTAAGCTCTTTTAATTCCCAGTTATTTCTATTTGACATGTCAAAAATACCTGATTAGCATGATGCAACTGAAGCAATACTTAGAGCTATCCATTTGAACTGATAAAATAAACTGTTTTATTTTAATAGTTGGAATTTTAAATTAACTAAATTTCAGAATATTTTTGCTGCATACAGTACAGGTCATTACTGTTGTACACTAACTTACATTATGCTGACATTTTAGAATTTGGAGCCTTTTTAGATTCCATTTCAAACAAAGTCATTTCTGTAAGGTGATATACTTTATTTTTTTAATTTCAACTATGCATTTCCTTATTCCCAGCTTCATCTTTTTGAAATTACTTTCACCAATCTGTACTTTGATGTCCAGTATCAAGAGATAAGTTGTTTAATTGCCCATTTGATCGGGGTAAAATTATCACTGTAGATACCGAATTTATTCTTGGATTGCATAACCAAATTAGTTTTTGGATTGGACTTCCTGTAATAGGCGCACAGCTAAGAGTGGGATTAATTAGATAGTCCTCACCCTGTGTCTGTGTTTCACATTTGCCTTTTTAGTACAGTGAAAGCTCACCTAGTACTACATAGTCAACCAAGCTGTCATTTTTTTTTGTACTGTGAGATCTATTGCCATCCTTTGTACAATTTTGCTTCAGAGAATGGAGGAAATTTACTGGCAATTCTTAACTTTCCTTTCCCACTGGGTAGTATTTCTCCCACAATAGTGTAGCCAATTATAATTTCATTTCTGCCATTTGTTTTCTATACCCAAAACCACGATCATGATGAGAAGCAAGTTGTACAAGACTAAATAATTCTTTGATAGCTTTCGTCGATAAGCCTAAATTGAATTTACAGCCAAATGTAAATTTTTCTTTTTTTAAAATCTTGATTTCACTTTTCATCAGTTTTGGTGAAAGTTATCATGTGAAATATTAATCAGATCAGAGTCAGGCTTAATATCACTGGCATGTGTTGTGAAGTATGTTGTTTAGTGGCAACAGTACAGTGCAATTCAGAAATCTGATGGCAAAAGAGAAGAAGCTGTTCTTGAAATGCTGAGTGTGTTTCTCAGGCCTTGTACATCCTCCTTGTTGGTAGCAATGATAAGAGGGAATATCCTGGATGAAGTGGGTCTTTAATTATGGATGCTGCCTTTTTGAGGCATGGCCTTTTGAAGATGTCCTCAGTGCTGGGGAGACTAGTGTCCACGATGGAGCTGGCTGAATTTGCAACTTTCTGCAGCTTTTAACAATCCTGTGCAGTGGCCCCTCCATACCAGATGGTGATGCAATCAGTTAGAATGCCAAGCATTCTAAAACTCCTAATGAAATATAATTGCTACCTTGCTTTTTTTTTGTATTGGCATCAATATGTTGGGCTGAGGATATATCTTCAGAGATGTTGACTTGAAACTGCTCACGCTTTGCACTACTGATCCCTCAATGAGGACTGGTGCATGTTCCCTCGACTTCCCCTTTCTGAAGTCCACAGTTAACTCCTTGGCCTCACAGACAGTGAGTGCAAGGTTGTTGTCGGAACTCCACTCAACCAGCTGATCTTTCTCACTCCTGTACGCCTCCTCGTCACCATCTGAAATTCTGCCAACAATAATTGTGTCATTGTCAAATTTATAGAAGGCATTTGAGCTGTGACTAGCCACACAGCCATGGGTGTTGAGAGAGTAGGGCAGTGGGCTAAGTGAATCCTTCTCCACAGATGCAGCCTGAATTGATGAGTACTTCCAGCATAATCTGTTTGAATTTCAGACTTAACTTTAGCTTTGTTGTTTTGACTTCTTGTGTACTTTAAGGTTAATGTTACAGCAATGATATTACTTCCAAGATTTGATTAGTTTACATACAGTATATTTGTTTCAGCATATCACTTTATTAATTGAAGTCACAGTTGTGCAGTAAAGGAGTCATTGCCTCACAATATTAGAAGAATGGAGAGGGAATGTCATTGAAACCTACCAAATGTTGAAAAGACTAGATAAGGTGGATGTGGAGAGAATGTTTCCTATGGTGGGGTTATCCAGAACTAGAGGGCACAGCCTCAAAACTGAGAGGTGACCTTTTAGAACAGAGGTAAGGAGGAATTTTTTTAGCCAGAGAGTGGTGAATCTGTACCACAGACACAGACTGTGGTGGAGGCCAAGTCTATGGGTGTACTTAGGGTGGAAGTTGATTGTCTCCTGATTGGTCAGGGCATCAAAGGATTTGATGAGGTGTATGGGGTTGAGTGGGATCCAGGATCAGCAATGATGGAATGGAAGAGCAGACTCAATGGGCTGAATGGCCTAATTCTGCTCCTATGTCTTATGACTAACTCCAGAGACCTGGATGCTGTATATTTGTAGCTTGAACATTCTCCCTGTGACTCCCTCTGGATGCTCAGGGTTCCTCCCACATCCCAGAAAGAGGCGGGTTGGTGGGTTAATTGGTTGCTGTAACTTGCCACGTGTGTAAGTGAGCTGTAGCATGGCGGATGGGGGTGGGGGGAAAGGTTGACAGAATGTGAGGGGAATAAAATATAGTGTTAACATAGGATTAGTGTAATATCAGACTTGATTGGATGAAAGACCTCTCTCAATGACTCTGTGACTCTATGGTCTCAACCTGACAACAGATTAAATCTAATTCTTATCCTATTCACCTGATAAATGAGCAAAGCTCCAATACCATATTCAGGTTTGATAATGACACCGCTGTTGTGGGCAGATTCAAAGGTGGTGATGAATCAGCAGAACAGAGGGAGTTTGAAAATTTGGGTGAGTGGTGTAATAATGACAACCACTCACTCAATGTCAGCAAGAACAAGGAACTGATTGTAGACTTCAGGAGGGAAACCAGAGGTTCATGACCCAGTACTCATTGGAGGATCATAAGTGGAGACGGTTAGCAACTTTAAATTCCTAGGCATTACTATTTCAGAGGACTTGTCTGGACCCAGCACGTAAGTGCAATTGCGAAGAAAACAACAGTGCCTCTACTTCCTTAGAAGTCTGCAGAAATTCAACATGACATCTAAAACTTTGGCAAACATCTACAAAAGTGTCATAGAGTGTGTATTGGCTGGCTGCATCATTGCCTGGTATGGAAACACCTATGTCTTTGAATAGAAAATCCTATAAAAGGTAGTGGGTTCATCCCTGTACATCAGGGGTAAAGCCCTCCCAACCACTGAGCACATCTGCATGAAACACTGTCATAGAAAAGCAGTATCCATCATCAGCGATCCTCACCACTCAGCTCATGCTCTCTTCTTGCTGTTACCATCAGATAGAAGACAGAAGAGCCTCAGGACTTGCACCGCCAGGTTCAAGAACAATTGCGACCCTACAACCATCAGGCTCTTGCACAAAGGGAATAACTACACTCACTTGCCTATCCACTGAGATGTTTCCACTACCAATGATCTCACTTTGAGAACTCTTTGTCTTGTTATTTCATGTTCCCATTATTTATTGCTATTTATTTATATTTGCATTTGCATAGTTTGTTGTCTTCTGTACTCTAGTTGATCTTTCATTAAACCTGTTATACTCTACGTACTCTGATAATAAAATTTACTTTGAACTTTTAACTTTACTGTCTGTCTCAGTGATTTTACTTCCAGGGATATGTATGGAACATAGAACATAGAACAGTACAGCACACAAACAGGCCATTTGGCCCAATTAAATGAAACTGAACTAAACCCTTCTGCCTACACTACGCATATCCCTCCGTTTCCCTGTCATTCATGAGCCTATCCAAATGTCTCTTAAAAATTCCTCATGTATCTGCCTCTACCACCACCTCAGGCAGTGTATTCCAGGAATCAACCACTCTCTGTGTAAAAAAAACTTGTTCCTCACATCTCCTTTGAACTTATCCTCTCTCATCTTACATGTATGCCTTCTGGCATGAGGCATTTCAACCCTAGGAAAAGGTACTGCCTGTTTACTCTATCTATGCCTCTCATAACCTTATAAATTTTTATCTGATCTCCCCTCCCCTCTGCTGTTACAAGAGAAAAACAACCCAAGTTTGTATGTACAACCTCTCATTATAATACATGCCCTCTAATCGAGGCAGCATTCTGGTAAACCTTTTCTGCACCCTCTCAAAAGCCCTGACATTCTTGCTCTACCAGGTTGACCAGATGAGCCTAACTAGAGCTTTATAAAGCTGCAACACAACTTCCTCACTTTTGAATGCAATGACTTAACTAATAAAGGCAAGCATGCCATATGTTTCCTTAACTACTCTCTCATAGATACTTTCAGGGAGCTAAGCACTTCAACCCAAGTTCCTTCTGTTCATCTGCATGGTTGAGGATCTTACCATGAACAATGTACTGTCTTTTTCTATTGGAGCTACCAAGGTGCAACACTTGGCCAGATTAAATTCCATTTGCCTTTTCTCGGTCCATATCTGCATCTTATCTCCATCCCGCTCAATCCTTTGCCTATCTTCAACACTTTTCTCAACATCACCAATCTCTGTTTCATCTATAAACTTACTAATCCCCACACCTACATTTTCATCCAAGTTATTTACATACATTACAAACAACCAAGGTCCTAGCACAGATTCCTGCGGAACACCACTACTCACAGATCTCTACCTAGAATTAATCCCTTGAACTATTACCCTCTGTCTTCTGTGGACAAGCCAATTCTGAATCCAAACAGTCAATTCACCATGGATCCCATGTATCTTAACCTTCTGCATGAGCATCCCATGAAGAACCTTGTCAAATGCCTTACTACAGTCCATGTAGACAACACCCACAGCTCTACGTTCATCAATCATCCTCGTCACCTTGTCAAAAAACTTAATCAAGTTAGTAAAATACGACTTGTCCTGCATAAAGCCATACTGGCTCTTGGTAATTGGGCCATGATCTTCCAAATGCTTATTAATCCTATCCCTAAGAACTCTTTCCAGTAACTTCCTTAAAATTGACTGGAGACTCACTGGTCTATAGGTTCCAGGATTATCTCTGGTTTCTTTCTTGAATTTTGAAATAACATTCTGATTCGCCATTCCTCTGGGACCTCACCTGTGGCTAGAGAAATACAAAGGATACAAAGATATTGGTCAAGGTCCCAGAAATCTCATCTCTTGCATGTTTCAATAACCTGGAGTATATCCCATCAGGCCTTGGGGATTTGTCCACCTTAATGCTCAAGATACAACACTATCTTGTGTTTTATATTGAAATGTCCAGATATATTAATACACTTGGGACTGATCTCCCTATCCTCCATGTGCTTCTCCTTGGTGAATATCGATGTAAAATACACATTCACACTCTCCACATCCAAGCAAATGTTCCCCCTTTATGCTCGAGTGGTCCTAACCTCTCCCTAGTTATCTTATCCTCTTGCTCTTAATGTATGTATAGAATGCCTAAGGATTCTCTTATAATCCAAGCAATTTTTATGGCAGCTTTCCTAATTCCCTTCTTGAGTTCTTTTCTGATTTCTTTATAACATTCAAGACTCTAGCCTTCTAAGCTTTACATACTTTTCCTTTTTCTTCTTAACTAAATTCATCACCTCTCTTGACGTCCAAAGTTCTTGTACCTTGCCATCCCTGTTCTTCCTTCTGACTGGAACATACCTGTCCTGTACTCTGGGCAGTTGGTCTTTAAACACCCTCCACATGTCTGTCAGATGTGGACTTGCCCAAAAATAGCTATTCCTCATTAACTCTCCCTCATTCCTGCCTAATGTTCCCATAGTTTTCCCTGCTCCTATTTAATAGTCTCCTGCAAGGTCCATGCTTATGTATATCTATAGCTATCTTAAAACTTAAGAAGTTGTAGTCACTGTTCCCTCCCTGCTCACCCATTGAAAGGACAGTCACCTAGCCAGGCTTATTACTCAATACCTGATCCAGTACAGCCCTTCCTCTTGTTTGACTATCTACATATTGATTCAAACAAACTCTCCTGAATCCACTTAACAGATTCTGCCTCATCTGAACCCCTTACACTAAGGTCTCAATTTTTATATTGGGGAAGTTGAAATCCCCATGACAACAACCCTATTGTTTTCATACTTTTCCTTAATTTGCCGACATATCTATTCCTCTATGTCACTGTAGCGATTGGGGGTCTGTGGTACAATCCCATCCAAGTGACTCCATCCTTTCAGTTTTTGAGTTCTATCCATATAATGTACACTCAGTGGGTGAGCCCTTCCTTTGTGTCCCCTCTGAGTTCAGCTGTGATATTGTCCCTGATCTGTAGTGCAACTCCTCCATCTCTTTACCTCCCTTTCTGTCTTTCCTAAAACATCAAAACCCTCAGACATTAAGGACCCATTCCTGTCCCTCTCTCAAATAGTCTCTGAATGGCCACAATGCCACATATCATAATTTGATGTACTGATCCATGCTCTAGGTTCATCACATTGACCCATAATACTTCTAGCATTAAACTACATACACTTTAAACTATCCGCCCCATCATATATATGACATTGCTCCAACCTGTTTTTACTGGCCCTGCTATCTAGTACCTTCCTCTCCATCCCTCCATTATTTGACCTGGTGCTTGGGCTCTCAGCTGTTGTGTCTGGGCACAACTACATACTAATCAATCAGAAGCATGCATGCAGGAGATAGCTTTAACTGGTATATTCACATCACAGCAAGAGAGAGAGAATGAGAAAGAGAACAATGTGCATCCATAGACAACAGTGCATGCGCAGACAACAGATCAATCTGTAGGGCTAAGGGGAGGTGTGGTTCATTGCTCTAAAACAACTATATCCATACATTACATTTCCTCCCCCTTTAGATTAATATAGCACAAAACTGTATGTGTACAAAACATTCGATTGCTTTCACAATAACAGTGCAGAACTAACTTCTCAGTTCTAAAGGTTCAGTCTTTTTTTTTGGGTAACGCTTTCAAGATACCACTTCTGGAACTGTGGAGTGGCATCAGGTCCGGTAGGTGGCTTTGTCAGTATCTCCAGTTGAACTTTGTCTTTTTGTGTGTGATCCCCCTAGCCGTCAGTCTGTGGTTTTGTATTGCCATGTGCTCTTCTTTGTTTTCATGCCGCATGTGCTCCTGTCCCCGCTCCTGCTCTACTTGGGCCCCTGTATTACTGAGTACTCTGCCTCTCACCTGTTTCTCATTGTTATCTGTTTGGCTGCCACTTCTGTCTCATTGTGCTCCACCTGTCACCTGCCTCACTGTTTATTGCTCAGTGTATTTCAGTCCTGTGTTTTCACCTGTTTGTTGTCAGATTGTGCCAGTGAATTTTCCTGAGCCCTTCCAGTGTTTGTATCTGAACTCTGTCCAGCTGAATATTGACTCTGCTTGTTTCCCAATTCTGTTCTTTGGGTTTCTCTGGATGTTTTGATCTCTGTCTGAACTTTGACACTGACTTTGTTTGGACTTTAGGATTTGTTACTCAATTAATATCACCGTGCGCACAGTACAGCGATTGGATTCCTGCTCCAGTGTCCTGACAATCTTGTCAATGATAATGTTCTTGTTACATCTCTGGACCTGTGCAGTGGCATCTGGTTTGGTAGGGGTCTTGTCTAAGTCAATGTTCTCGGTTACTGGTGTCATGTTGTTGTCAATGATCTCATCACTGAGAGGCAAGTCCAGTGACTGTAATGTAGCTGTCTTGGATGCAGTTGACTCATGTGTGTTCTTTGGTTGAACATCCAGTATTTGTTCCACGTGACATCTCCAAGTCTACCTCCAACATCCACTGTATATCAGTGGTCCAGTTCTTGTAGCTATCCTACTGGGTGTTCAATTGTCTTCTCAGTAATCACACGCTAGGACTTCCTGTCCAATCTCAAAGCTCCTTGCTGCTTCACTAGGTAACAGGCTGAACTGTTTATTTTGTACTTCCCTCTGTAGACCTGGTTTCAGGAGGTCTACATGTGATCTCAAGATTCCTGTTAATGAAGAGCATTGCAGGTGTTTGATTTGCTGTTGCATAAGCAGAGTTGCAGATCAGAGCACAGTACTCCAAGTGGGGTCTAACCAGAGTCCTATATACAATACACAAAAAGGAAGTTGTCCCCTTGTGGTGTAGAAGAATGTCCTGCTTGTCAATTGCTTTAATGGACTTCTTGGTTTGGAAGGTTTGGCTAAAGCTTTCAGCTAACCCATTCATTGCTGGGTAGTGAGGAGCTGACTTGAAATGTCTGATGCCATTTTTCTTCATGAAAAGTCCGAATTCTTCCGACATGTATTGTGGTCCATTGTCATTTGCAATTTGTTCTAATAAGCTATTTCTGGTGAAGGTATTTCTTGGGGTGGAGACGGGCTTTGCTCAGGTGATTGACTTCATTGATATAGCCTCTGGCCACTTTGAATGAACATCCACAGCAATCAGAAACAGAGTCCATGAATGGGCCAACAAAGTCAATATTTTCTCTTGGTCAAGGTGACAATGACCACTCCCACTAGGGTAATGTTGTCTGCGAAGGTGCATTTTGAATTATTTGCCATCCCAAACAGATTTTGGCCAAATTTTCAATTTGTTTATTTATTCCCGGTCACCACACATAGCTCCGGGCGAGACTCTTCATCTTGACTGTACCCAGGTTTTCTAACACTCTGGTGTGCAGTTTAGATGGAACCACAACACAAGATCCACACAACAGCATTCTTTGACATACCGACAGTTGATCTTGTGTCACTGAGAACTCAGGAAACATAGTTAACATCCTAGCATGGTGATGTCATAGACTTTTGACAATGTCGAGTATTCCTTGTATTTTGGAATTTGTTACCGGCAACTGGTCCACCAATGTGGTGTAGAACACTTCTTCTGTGTCACAGTATGAAGGCTTTTCTTCAGTTGCCAATAGTGGAGGATGTGACAAGCCATCAGCATTGCTGTGTTGTTTGGTATCCTTGAACTCTATGTCGTAAGAGTGGGTTCCGAGGAATAGTGTCCGATGTTGCAACTGAGTAGCAGTCATCACTGGAATTCCCTTCCTTGGACTAAAAATGGACACAAGGGACTGGTGATCTGTCACTAGTGTAAACTTTTGTCTGTACAGGTAGTGGTGGAACTTCTTTATTCCCCATATTAGACTGTGGACCTCTTGGTCAATCTGTGTATGGTTGCATTTCATAATTGTCAGTGCAGTTGGTGATACTCTCTGACATTCAGGTTTGTACTCGTCACTAATTTGTTATGTCTGTGCACAACTGCATATCAATCAAATAAAAACATGCATGCAGAAGATGGCTTTAACTGGTGTATTCACATTGCAGTGAAAAGGAGTGAACAATGTGCATGCATAGACAACAGATCAATACAAAGTGCTAAGGGGGAGGTCATTGCTCTAAAAGAAATAGATCTATACATTACAAAACCTTCCCGACTAGCACCAGTAAAACTCTTGGCCAAGATATTGGTTCCCCTTCAGTTTAGGCACACTCATTCCTTGTGTACAAGTCATTACTGCCCCAGAGGAGGTTCCAATGATCCAAGAACATGAAAAACTGTACCTTGCACCAGTTCCTCAGCCGCTCATTCATCTGTACTCTCATCCTATTCCTGCCCTGACTAGCACGTGGCATTAGGTGATCGCAGGGTATGGTGTTTATAAGCTTACATGACAGCTGTTATTAAAAAAAAAGATATATTGAAAATTATAGGTAAAAGTCTTGGATTCTCCCTACTTGTGAATGTCATTCCTTAACTGCATCCTCCAATTGGAAGTTTTACAAATAAACCTTCAAGCAGATTTGTTGTCATTTAATGAGAGTGAACAGGGACTATCCAGCCAAATCTGCAGTCATTTCTTCAGACCTTCTCTTTAGTAATCTATCAATTTAAGGTTTACCTTATTTAAGCTCTCTTTTCTCGTGTTGCAGTTGCCGCCACCTTTCTTGCTCTATCAGTCATGGGCAATACATATGATATTGTCACACATCTGTTTTGTACTGTTCCACTTCTTCACAGTTCAGCAATTTTTTTTCTCTTTTTCAAATCTGTAACCAATTCCATTTCAGAAATTTATTTTGGTTTTGCTTTCCTTACTTTCAAAGCTAATGGAAACCTGATCTTAAAATACATTTTAATATATAAAATCTTAGTCTTTTGCTGAGTATTTATAATATCTACATTTGTTTACCAACATTGCTATGATTTATTTCTATCCCCTCTTTCATGCCCCTGCCCCTTTCCCATTACCATGTTTTGATAGTTATCAAATATCTATTTTGCTTTCTTTGCTCTAAATAATCCACTTTCCTTAGTCTTTCAATATTGAAGCCTCTCAGATCTTCTACCTGTAACCATTCTTTTCGATCTTCTTTGCTTTATGGTGATGGGTTCTAGCAAAACATGAAGAACCAAAGGGCTCCAGATTCTGTTACATGGAGCATAAAACAATCTGCTGGTGGAACCCAGTGGGTCAGTTAGCATTTGTGGAGGGATAAGGTTGGTCTATATTTTGAGTTGAGATCCTGCATCAGAACTAAAAGTATAAAAGGGACATGAACAGTATAAAGAAATGAGAGGAGTGGTGAGGCAGTTCTGGCAAGTGATAAATACCTGTAGATCCAGGTTAAAAGGAGTTAACGGGCAGATGGATCTAGGTGTGGGAGGAGGGATTGAGACAGAGAAGAGACTTGGGTGAGGGGTTCCATTGGTTGAGATAACAAAGGGCTGCTGATTGTCTAATCTGATAGGGAAGGTATACAATATGGTGTAATAGACCATATTCTGTATAAGGTGTAAAAGCAATGGGAGTTATGCTAAATCCATCTGTATGTTACAACATGAACCATCATTTCCATAGTGGTTTATATTATAATATACAGATGGGTTTAGCATAACTCCATTCATTTTACATGCTATGGCTTTACTTATATATATATCACAAAGAATTTAGAGTGAATTCAACTCTTATCAGTTTGTCTTGGTACCACCAGGGAATTGTGATGCTTTCAATTTCTCAGCTGTCATACCACCACTGTTGTAGAACAACTTAAGAATTTAATTGTCTTGATTTACCACTTGCTTTCCACCTTATGTCTTTCTCTTCATAGTTCAGCATTTACAGTTTGAAATGCTGAAATAGTGAACTTTGAACACCTGCTACTCATCAGCAACTACTTATATAAAGTTTTCCTGATGTACTGGCAGCATCCATGTTAATTTGGCAATGACCTGAATCTGTAGTCTCAGTGGATAGTGTGCTACTCTTTTACAGCTGACCAGCATGCTTAATATCTCTGAAAGAGCTAAATGCCTACCTGGAGCTGCATGACAACGATTCAACAATACTCACTGCCAACAGAATACAGAAATGAGAAAACTTGATGGGGGGTCAAGTGAGGGACTTCAGGGGATACTCTGGTGTTTTGACACCGTGTGCTTTATGATGAAAAGCACATGTACTTATTGATCAAAAGGTGCAGTGATAAGCATTGTTTTCCCCGGGGAGAGTGGAATACATACAAACACATTAGTATTTTCTACTGAGGTCAGGTGAAACTAGAACTAGAAGATCAGAGGTTCAGAGTGAAAGGCAAAATATTTAAAGGTTGTATGAAGGGAACTTCATGTGGGTGTTGAGAGTGCAAAATGAGTTGGCAGTGGAAGTGGCAGATGTGAGAATGATTTCAGAATTTAAGAGAAGTTTGGATAAGTACATGGTTGGGAGGAGAATGGAGGGCTATAGTCCAGGTTCAGGTCGATGGGACTAGGCAGAATAATTTTTCAACAATGACTAGATAGGCCAAAGACCCTACTTTGAGCTATAATATTCTATGACTTTACTTTAGAAACCCAGACAAAGTAAATTTTCCAATCCAGTTTATTTGAAATTGTAACTCCCTCGAGATCAACACTGGGGTGTAAATGCATATACCTACATGTTCATGAAATAATCAGAGGTACAACTATTTCCCAATGAGTTGGGGAGTTTTGTGGACCAACATTGATTCTACTCATTAAGAAGTCACAGATAGTAGCACAATAATCACCAAAATTATCCATATTTTACAAGTGGCAAGGAGTCAGATTATCAAAGCAAGATGGGACACCTGGCTGAACGGTGCTGCAACAACATTTTACTCAATGTCAGTAAAATTAAAGAGCTCATAGTTGACTCCTGAAAGGTGAAGGAGGGTCAACATTTACCAGTCAATTTTGGGTGATAACAGTGTGGAGTCAGTAGCTATAAATTCCTGGGCATTAAAATATCAGGTGACCTATCCCGTGTCTAGCACATAGACACAATCATAAGGAAAGTACTTCCTTAGGAGGTTAAGGATGTTTGGCTTGTCGCCAAACACTTTCACAAACTTCTACAGATATACTGTTGTAAGTATCCCGCCCGGTCTAGTATGGAAATTCGAATGTGCAGAAACATAAGAAGATGCAGAGAGTAGTGGACTCTACCAAGTATATCACAGGAAAATCTTTCCCCACAATGGGTAGTATCTACGGGAGGTGCTACCTCAAGAAGACAAGCATTATCAAACATCTCCACCACCCATGCGATACCATCTTCACAACTACTGCTGAGCAGGACATACAGAAGTCCCTTATCACCAGGTTCAGGAATAGTTACCTTAACCATTCGGTTTTGAACCAACTTGCAAAACACTAACCACTATAGTTTAGCAACACTGTGGTCACTTTGATTACTTTAAACTATAATGGATTTTGTTTTCTTGTTCTCTTTTTTATCTCGTATAAATTGTATATTGTTTATCTTTAATTTGCTTTTCATGTGGATGCTTCTTTTATGACACTATGTGCCTGCGATGTTGCTGAAACTAAACTTTCCATTTCACCTGTACAAACTCGACCAACAAAATCACTTCCCTTTCACATACTTTGATGACAGTTTCTGTTCCTTTTCTTTGCCACAAGGTTAAATTTATCACAGCTAACTACCAGTTTTCACTCATTCACTTCATGTGGACCATCAGCTGTTCTTCCCTTTGATATCTCTTCAAATTCTCTATTTCTATTTCTGTAGAAAGGTTATTAACCAAAGTCCACAATGAAACCATTGATTATTCCAAATGAATTTTATTTTCCTCCCACCTTTTCTGATACTGTAAATGTTCTATTACTTTGCCCAATTTATGTTTGTCTTGCATTATCATCCTCTCCATTGCTTTTAATGTGTCTTCCATTTCACTCAGCCATGGTTGCTACTCTCAACATAGTTGTCAGGATCTAGCATTTCACTCTCAAGCATGCCCCTCAATGCAGTAATGAAAAGGTTTTCCTTTTGTTCTCATTTTCTACTCCACCTGTTTCTTTATTTAAATGGTTAAACTCTGACATTTTCAATATCTCTACCATTGCTTTCATCAAACAAAGCTTTACCTCTCCTTGCTTTCCATCATTCCAAAGAAGGCATTGACTTTCATGACACCCTGGTCCACTTTCCAGTATCGTACTTGGTATGCAAGAGTAGGAGATGCTGCTCCTGTCTTTTGATCTTCATTCTCAGCATCTGGTGTTCCAACCACAGTTTCTAGGTAAAGCAGTAATTTTCTGATAATTCTATCACTATTCGTAACTTTGTTTCTCCTAGAATGGGGAGACGAGGCACTGACTGAGTAACTGCTTTAAGTCTGCAAATGTGTCCCTGTTTATGGTCAGTTATTTGAGTTCTAGATCCCATTTCCATCCTGATCAGTTTGTCACCAATCTTCCAGTCTGTACAATAAAGTTCAACAAAAGATCTAGGAATCAATTGGGCACCTTAAAGCCTTTTAAAAATAACTTTCATGTTTGCTTTTCTGACATCAGGTGTCAGTATGGAGAGCACAAAATGACAATCCTTGGCCTGACTAGCACTATGAAATACTTTCCATCCACCTTGACAAAGGTCATTTACGTTGTTTGGATCCACTGCTAAAAGACTCAAAACAAGCCTGTTTACATTCATCTGCCATACCTAGTCGAACCTTAATTCCATTTTCAACATTATGACCACCAGTAACTGAACATGGTGAAAGCAAATAATTTTAATTCCTTTTTTATGACTCTTTTAAGTTGAATCTTCACTTCTCTGAACCTCAATGGCAAAAGCAAAACTTTGGTTTAATGAACTACTTAAAAGAGATTATACCTAACAATGCAGGACACTTTTCATGTGTGACTCAAGTGCTCACTTCAGATCAAGAGTGTTCAAGAGGTATGGAAACAAATAGTCTTTGGTTATTTGTCATAACATTCAATATGAGATATTGTGCATTGGCATTCCTTTCCTCCGACTTTAACCAAAGTTTGGAAGTAGACATGTAATTACTAGTATACTATTTTTCTTCAGGGGAAGAGATGAAGAATTTATTTCCAAACTTCATCTTTCAATAATCAGTGCCGGCATTATCACAAAGGTAGATTGGTCTCCATGACCAATTCCAGTCCTTTCCTTCAACCTACCCTGTAGATTCCTTCACAGATCTGCAGTCACAATCTTACTAATGGCAGAGATACATAAAAGGTTGAATGGTTCTGCTACTTATGTTTTCACACCTGAAAAAGTAGATGTACTCTAAACTTGTTTTCATCCTTTCTTTTCCCTTTCCTTTTAAATTTTACAAAATTCTTTCTTCTGTATTTCTGTTGTATGCTAGCTCTACAGATTCAGTGCACAATTGTACAAGTTGCTCAACATAATGGAGGAACAGCAAATCTATTTTTTAAATTTTTTTAATAAATTTTTTAATTGAATTTTCAAATAGGTTACAGAAAGAAAAAAAATTATCAACCCTTCCCCCCTCCCCTTAACCCCTCCCCCTTAACATATCCCTGTAGAAAGAGAAAAAAAAGAGAGAAGAAAAAAGAAAGAAAGAAAGAATGCCTGGATATCGGAAGATCCCCACATGCTCCACAGAGTTCATAATAGCTTTAGTATGTATATTTATTTCTTTCCCCAGATAACCAATAATTTTATCTTTGGAGCACCTATATATTTAATCCTATCTTTTGTAAATAAGGGCGCCAAATTTTCAGAAATATTTCATATTTATCTCTTAAATTATAAGTAATTTTTTCAAGTGGAATGCAGCTGAAAATTTCATTCTTCCAACGATCTATACTTAAGTATGAATCCAATTTCCAAGTAACTGCAATAGCCTTTTTGGCTACTGCCAATGCAATTTTTATGAATTCTTTCTGATATTTATTCAGTTTGGATTTTGGTTTTATCCCTTCAATATCGCCTAGTAAAAATAATGTTGGATTATGTGGAAGTTGTGTTCCAATAATTTGTTCCAATAAAACTCTTAAATTTGTCCAAAAAGGTTGAATTTTAAAACAAGACCAAGTAGAGTGCAAAAAAGTACCAATTTCTTGATTACATCGGAAACATTGATCAGATAAATTTGGGTTTAATTTATTTATATTTTGTGGTGTAATATATAATTGATGTAAAAAATGATATTGAACTAAGCTTAACCGGACATTTGTTGTATTTGTCATATTGTCAAGACGTAGTCTTGACCAACTTGTTTCTTCAATTTTAATATTCAAATCAGTTTCCCATTTTTGTCTTGATTTATGAATTCCTTGTTTAATTGCCTGTTTTTGAATCAAACTATACATACAAGAAATAATTTTTAAAATTTTTCCTTTTTGAATTAAAGTTTCTATTTCATTAGGTTTCGGCAATAACATTGTTTGACCCAATTTATCTCTTAAATAAGCCCTTAAATGGACATAACAAAAAAGAGGGTTGTTTGATATTTTGTATTTATTCTTTAATTGATCAAATGACATTAATATACCTCCTTCAAAACAATCTCCTATATATCTAATCCCTTTTTGAAACCAATTGTATGAAAGTTGGTTATCCATTGTAAAAGGATTAAGTTTATTTTGAACTAAAGGTCTCTTTGCTAATAAAGATTTCTTTATCTCATCATCAACATTTATCTTATCCCATAAATCAATCAAATGTTTTAATATAGGAGATTCTTTCTTTTCCTGTATCCATTCAGATTCCCACTTATATATAAAATCTTCTGGTATATTTTCTCCTATTTTATCTAATTCTATTCTAATCCATGCCGGTTTATCTTCATCAAAAAAAGATGCAATAAACCTAAGTTGATTTGCTTTATAATAATTCTTAAAGATTGAAAGTTGTAACCCTCCTAGGTCAAATTTCCATGTCAATTTTTCCAACGATATTCTTGACATCTTACCTTTCCAAAGGAACTTCCTCACACATTTATTTAACTCTTGAAAAAACTTCTGCGGTAATTGTATTGGTAGTGTTTGGAATAAATATTGTAATCTAGGGAATATATTCATTTTTACAGCATTTACTCTGCCTACTAATGTTATTGGTAACATCATCCATTTATCAAGATCTTCTTGAATTTTTTTCAATAATGGTAAATAATTTAATTTATATAAATTCTTTATATCATTATCAACTCTTATACCCAAATATTTTATACCATTTATCGGCCATCTAAATTGAGTTATTAGTCAACATTGACTATAATCTCCTTTAGTAAGGGGTAGAATTTCACTTTTGTCCCAATTTATTTTGTAGCCTGATATTTTCCCATATTCTTCCAATCTAGAAGATAATTTACGCAGCGAATACAATGGGTTTGTTAAATAAAGCAAAACATTGTCAGCAAATAAATTAATCTTATATTTCTCCTGGTTAACTCTGAAACCCATAATATCTGGGTCCGTTCTAATTAATTCAGCTAATGGTTCTATCGCCAACACAAATAAAGCAGGTGATAATGGACAACCGTGTCTAGTTGACCTTGTTAACTGAAATGATGTTGAAATTTGATCATTTGTCACTACTTTAGCTTTGGGATTAGTATTTAAGGTTTTAATCCATTTTATAAAAGATATGCCTAATCCATATTTTTCCAATACCTTAAATAAAAAATCCCATTCCAATCTATCAAATGCTTTTTCTGCATCTAAAGTAACTGCCACACTCATTTCCTCCCTCTTTTGTGCCAAATGAATTATGCTAAGTAACTGAGTTACATTATCTGCCGATTGTCTATTTTTGATAAATCCTGTTTGATCCATATGTATTAATTTTAGTAAGTATTTAGATAATCTATTAGATAAAATTTTTGCTATTATTTTATAGTCGGTATTCAACAAAGAGGTAGGTCTATATGATGTTGGCTTTAAAAGATCTCTATCTCTTTTTGGCAATACTATTAAAATAGCTGTTGAGAAAGATTCTGGAAGTTTATGCGTTCTTTCTGCTTGGTATATTAACTCCATAAAAGGAGGAATTAGTAAATCTTTAAACTTTTTATAAAATTCGGATGGAAAACCATCTTCTCCTGGGGATTTATTACTCTGAAGTGATCCTAGAGCTTCTTCGACCTCTTTTAATGTAAAAGGCATATCTAATCCCTTCTGTTCTTCTGAATTCAATTTTGGAAGTGTTATTTGTGATAAAAACCTTTCTGTCTCGACATTATCATTTTGTAATTCTGATTGATACAGTTCAGAATAAAAATTCTTAAAAGTTTCATTAATTTCTAAAGGTTTATAAGTAACTTTATTTACACTTGTTCTAATTGCATTTATCGTTTTGGAAATCTGGTCTGTTTTTAACTCCCAAGCAAGAATCTTGTGTGATCTTTCACCTAGTTCGTAATATCTCTGTTTAGTTCTCATAATTGCTTTTTCTGTTTGGTATGTCTGAAGTGTATTATATTGTAACTTCTTGCTAACAAGTTGTCTTCGTTTTTCTTCTGTCATATATCTTTGAGATTCTTTTTCTAATTTTGTATATTCTTTTTCCAATTGATCTATTTCTACCATATATTCCTTCTTAATTTTAGAAGTATAACTTATTATCCGGCCTCTCAAATATGCCTTCATTGCTTCCCATACTATAAATTTATCATCAACTGAATGTAAATTTGTATCTAAAAAAAATTGAATCTGCTTTTTCATGAAATCACAAAAATCTTGACGTTTTAATAATATTGAATTAAATCTCCATCTGTAAATCAATTCCTCTTTATCCATCATTATCATTGTCATTGTCAAGGGGGAATGATCTGACAATATTCTTGCTTTATAATCGATATTTTTCACTCTGTCTTGAATATTCGTTGCTAATAGGAAAAAATCTATCCTTGAATAAGTTTTATGTCTATTTGAATAAAATTAGTAATCTCTTTCTTTTGGATTAATTCTTCTCCATATATCAATCAAATTTAAATCTTTCATCAATGATAAAGTTAATTTTGCTACTTTTGATTTTGTAACAACCTTTGTTGATCTATCTAAAACTGGGTCTAGACAAAGATTAAAATCTCCTCATTAATATTTTGTCATGTGCATCAGCCACATTCAAAAAGGCCTCTTGTATAAATTTTACATCATTTTCATTTGGTGCATAAATATTCATAAGAGTCCATAATTCTGAAAAAAATTGACAATGTATAATTACTTATCTCCCCGCAGAATCAATTAATACATTTTGTATTTTAATTGGTAAAGTTTTATTAACCAAAATTGCAACTCCCCTTGCCTTTGAATTAAATGAAGCTGCACTAACATTTCTGACCCAATCTCTCTTTAATTTCTGATGCTCTATCTCTGTTAAGTGTATTTCTTGTAAAAAAGCTATATCTATTTTCAGTTTCTTAATGTATGTTAAAATTCTTTTTTGTTTCACTGGTCCATTAAGCCCATTAACATTAAAACTTTAAAAATTCAGTAAATTAGTCATTATTTTTAACAGGGTTACTGCAGTCTATAGTAATACCTAACCTTTCAATTTTCGTAGTACCTTGGGGAATCTTTTTAAAATTCTCTGTGTTGCTATGTGTCCCCCCCCCCCCCCCCGATTGTCCAGGCAAAGAAAGAAAGATAAAAGAAAAATAGATTATAAGGAAAAAATAACAAAATACCCCCCTACTAATGTTGTGAATAAAAAAAAGCACAACATTACCCCCCTCCGTTGTACGGGTCATGGCAATCGCCATGATTACACACGTGAATCCCATAGCAATCGATCCGAAGTTCCCCCAGCCCCCATAACATGAAAAAGTATATATAAGAGAAGAAAAAATAATATCACTACTCTCGATTAATATTTCTCAAATTTTTACCTTTCTCCCCCTGTATCATATAATTAAGAATATATTTAAATATACTTCTGTCCTTAACTATCCATCAACTCCATTCACTGCCCCTGTCTTCATATAACATATAACCATATAACAATCACAGCACGGAAACAGGCCATTCCGGCCCTCCTAGTCTTCATCTTTAATACATTTCATTTTTAAATCTTTGGCTGTGGTTAGCGAATATTTGGGAGTTCTTGTGCAAATTCTTGCGCATCCCGATAATCAGTAAAAAATCTTCTTTTTCCTTCATCCAAAAAAATTATTAGGGTTGCCGGGTGGCGCAATATAAATTTATAACCCTTTTCCCATAAAACTTTTTTCACTGGGTTAAATTCCTTCTTTCTCTTCAAAAGGTCATAACTTATATCAGGATAGAAAAGAACTGTTTTCCCTTCTATCATCAATGGCCCGTTTCTCTTTCTGGCACATTGGGCAGCCGCCTTCAAAATCCATTGGAATCCATTTTTGAAAAAAAATTATTGGATCCTCTCCTTCTATACCTTCTTTAAGTCCAACAATCTTAATATTATTTCGTCTGCTAACATTTTCAAGTACATCCACTTTTTCCAACAACTGTTTTCTTTCAGATGTCCAGGCAGAAATATTAACTTGCATTTTATTCACTCTATTAATGGTGTCTCCCATTATTTCTTCCAAGTTGTTAATTTTCTTGTCCACTTTGTCCTGTCTTTTCATTCTTTTATCAAACATAATCTTCATATTTTAATATCTTTTTTATTACTTTTAATGCTTTTAATTCATGCATTATTTGCACCAAAGTTTTTTTATGTCTCCAATATCACCTCCAACCTCTTCCTGTTGCTCTTCTTTGTTTGTCTCTTCATCTTCATCTGATTTATCCAGAGAATCTGATTCCACCTCATATTCACTTTCACTTTCAGTTCCAATCGTAGCTGGGATTTGTAGTTCGGGTTGCTCGCGTTTGCGCATGCCCCTTCCTTCACGCATGCGCAATTCCTGTTGCTCTTTTTTTTTGGAAATGGTTGATGTTGCCGCAGTTTCCTGTTCTGTATCGCCGGAGGTAAATTGCACTTGAGCCCGAGGCTCTTTCATGGCGGCCGGCCTTGATTCTTTTCCAACTTGTGTTGTCTTCAAAGTAGTAGTTTTCTTCTGCTTCTGTTTAGGAGACATATCTTAAGACAATCCTGAGTAGTTTATAAGTTATTTTTTAAAAAGTATTTAATAACTTTTCTTTACTTAAACATTATTTTACTGTTTTTTACCAGGAGAGCTGGATTTCCATGTCTCGATCCTACGTCATCACGTGACGTCCCCCAGAAAATCTTTTGAGACAGATTTAAAGTGGATGTTTTCAGGTATGGAAGAAATACAGAAGAAAGATGTGAAATACAAAAACAAAATGCATGGAATAAGAGTAAAATGGGAAATAGGGGAAAGGAATTTGATAAAAATGTGGTGGAAGTAGTGTTTACTAAACTCCATTTCTCAAGTGTAAGGATGTAAGAAATAGCATGAATAGGTGCTGTTGTGTATGTGGCCTGTTTACACAACTATATTATTAATAAAAACACTAGGAACGGGCACTAAGTTTCATGGTTCTTTACTGGTAAGTCTGAACTTGACACACACATACAGATCAATACGTGCCTAATAGCACAGGCAACAACGTGTTACTAAAACATAAAGTAGTACTTTATTATAATGTACGTGATACGGTACAGGTTCTCAGCTTCATCAACATGCTCTATCATTTAAAAAGTTTCTTGACAATATTCTACCTCAGCATCATTTGCCTTTACAAACCCATATTTTAAAAAAATCAAGACATGTCTGTCCTGAGTGGACTGAGTAGCTGAGACTCCTCAGCTCTCTTTGGTAGAGAATTACAAATGTTCATTGCCTGCCAACAAAGACATTTCATCTCATCAAATCAAATCAAAATTAAATCATGTTTAATTATCATTCAAACCATACATGGATGCAGTTGAATGAGACGGTGTTCCTCTGGGGCCCAGGTGCATAACATACATTCAAAATAGTGAGAGAGCAAAAAGACACACACAGATCATTATGCAAGAAAACACGTGTAATCCAAGTCCTTGTGCAGCATGCAGCTTGATGGTACAGTTCCTGGCAGTCGAGCCTGACTTCCCACCCATCAATCACTAGAGGGCAGCACTGACATGAGAGGCCAGCCTCCAACCAAGCACGGACTCCATGCTACACCACCTCCAGCATCACCTCGACTGGGCTGTAGAAGCAGGCAAGCCCGCTGGAGGCCTTGTCCTCACCAAGGCTATGCTGCTGCCTTGTGGCCTGTCTCAACACCAAACAAAGGAAACAGGCTTTTGCGGCATCTCACATCATCAAAGTCCAACACAATGCGATCACAAGAGAAACGTCCAAGATACCAACTGCGTGCACCAACTCCAATGTCTTTGATTCATAGGGAGCAGCGTGGTCTCATCCGAACCTTCTCCCTCCCATCCTCCTTCTCTCAGCTGACCGCCAGCTTCTCCTTCTCCTGCTGACTATCAGCTTCTCCTTCTTCAGTCTGCCAGCCTCTCCTTTTCTGGCCCGCCTGCCCACTTCTCCTCCCAGCTGAGTGCAGGCTTCTCCTTCTCCAACTCATCCACCAGCTTCTCCTTCTGGTCAGCCACCATCTTCTCCTTCTCTGGCCTGTCCACTGGCTTCTTCTTCTCTGGCCCATCTGCCAGCTTATCCTTCTCCAGCCCATCCGCCACCTCTCCTTGGCCCAGCCATCCACCAGCATCTCCTTCTGGTCAGCCACCATCTTCTCCTTTTCTGGCCTGTCCACTGGCTTCTTCTTCTCTGGCCCATCTGCCAGCTTATCCTTCTCCAGCCCATCCGCCACCTCTCCTTGGCCCAGCCATCCACCAGCATCTCCTTCTCCAGTCCATCCGCCACCTCTCCTTCTCCAGCCCATCCACCAGCATCTCCTTCTGGTCAGCCACCATCTTCTTCTTCTCTGGCCCATCTGCCAGCTTATCCTTCTCCAGCCCATCCGCCACCTCTCCTTCGCCCAGCCCATCCGCCACTTCTCCTTCTCCCTGCTATCGGCTGGCTTCTCCTTCTCCAGTCCATCCACCACCTCTCCTTTGCCCAGCCATCCACCAGTATCTCCTTCTCCAGCCCATCCACCACCTCTCCTTCTCCAGCCCATCCGCTAGCTTATCCTACGCCCAGCCATCCACCAGCATCTCCTTTGCCCAGCCATCCACCAGCATCTCCTTCTCCAGCCCATCCACCAGCATCTCCTTCTCCAGCCCATCCACCAGCATCTCCTTCTCCAGCCCATCCACCAGCATCTCCTTCTCCAGCCCATCCGCCACTTCTCCTTCTCCCTGCTATCGGCTGGCTTCTCCTTCTCCAGTCCATCCACCACCTCTCCTTTGCCCAGCCATCCACCAGCATCTCCTTCTCCAGCCCATCCACCACCTCTCCTTCTCCAGCCCATCCGCTAGCTTATCCTACGCCCAGCCATCCACCAGCATCTCCTTGTCCAGCCCGTCCGCCACCTCTCCTTTGCCCAGTCCATCCGCCACTTCTCCTTCTCCCTGCTATCGGCTGGCTTCTCCTTCTCCAGTCCATCCACCACCTCTCCTTTGCCCAGCCATCCACCAGCATCTCCTTCTCCAGCCCATCCACCACCTCTCCTTCTCCAGCCCATCCGCTAGCTTATCCTACGCCCAGCCATCCACCAGCATCTCCTTTGCCCAGCCATCCACCAGCATCTCCTTCTCCAGCCCATCCACCAGCATCTCCTTCTCCAGCCCATCCGCCACTTCTCCTTCTCCCTGCTATCGGCTGGCTTCTCCTTCTCCAGTCCATCCACCACCTCTCCTTTGCCCAGCCATCCACCAGCATCTCCTTGTCCAGCCCATCCACCACCTCTCCTTCTCCAGCCCATCCGCTAGCTTATCCTACGCCCAGCCATCCACCAGCATCTCCTTGTCCAGCCCGTCCGCCACCTCTCCTTTGCCCAGCCCATCCGCCGCTTCTCCTTCTCCCAGCTATCGGCTGGCTTCTCCTTCTCCTGGCCGCCAGCCGGTTTCTCCTTCTCCCTTCTTCAGATCATCGAATGGCTAAGCTCTTACTTTGTGATTGTGAAGCATGGTTCAAGACTTCTCAGACAGGGACACGTAATCTTGGCCATAATCTAAATGGTTGCATCATAGTCTGGTATGAAGCTTCCAATGCATAGGAGCTCAACATATTGCAGTAGGTTGTGGACTCAGCCAGCTCCATAATGGGCACAACTCCACTCACCATTGAGGACATCTTCAAGAGTGGTGCCTTAAGAAGACATTAAAGATCTTCACCTTCAGGGACATGCCCTATTCTCATTGCTCCCATCAGGAAGGAGGTATTGGACCCTGAAGACCCACACTCTTGGATTCAGTAACAGCTTCTTCCTCCCTGTCATCAGTTTTCCGAATAGGTTCTATCAACCTATCAACGCTACCTCACTATTGTTTCTTTTTTTGCAGTACTTATTTATGTTTGTAATTTATAGGAATTTTATGTCTTTGCACTGTACTGCTGCTGCAAAATAATAAATGTCACATTATCTAAATCAATGATAATCAGATAATAAATCTGACTCTGAATCCCTTCATGGATGTTCCTTTCTCATATTTCTAAACTCTAGGAAGAATAGATAATGCCTTGTTCTCATTGCTACCATCAGGAAGGAGGTACAGAAACCTGAAGGTACACACTCATTGATTCAGGAACAGCTTCTTCCCCTCGACAATCCAATTCCTAAATGGACATTGAACCCATGAACACGACCTCATTACTTTTTTATTTCTATTTTTACTGCTTATTTAATTCAACTATTTAAGATATGTACTTAAAGTAATTCACTTTTTTCTATTATTATATATTGCATAGTTCTGCTGCTGCAAAGACTACAGATTTCATGACACTCACTGGTGATATTAAACCCGATTCTGATAGGCCCAGTCTGTTTAATCTGATCTCATAGGACTAACTCCCATTATTCTGGTGAAGCTTTCCTGCATTCTATTGCAAGTGTATGCTTACTGAGGTAGAGACTCCAGACTACTGTGTGGTATTTTAGGCAAAATGTCCCTAGAAGGCCCTAAATAATTTAAGCGATTTGTCTTTATTTTTGTACTCAAGCTCACTTGCACTAAGAACCAACATATTGTTTGTCTTCCTGATTTTCTATGTACCTGCTATTCTATGCATGCTCCAAATACTAACACTTTTCAGTCTCTGAGGTATAGTGAAAAACTTTATGTTGGATGGTCTTTATTACAAGAGTGCATTGAGACAGTACAAGGGAAAACAATAAAGTAAACTGCAGTTCAGGCAGACAATATGGTGCAAGGCCATAACAAGAGAGATGGTGAGGTCAAAAGTCCATTTTATCTTACAATGCAGAGGAACTTGTTGCTCCTGTTAAAGACAGATGGACCAAAGTCGATATCTCTCATGAAGTGAGCTGCCAACTAAGGTGATACTTGTACTGGAAATTCTTCCCAATTGTATAGATAAGGCTTGAAGACTGAACCTTGCATATCCTCCATTCTCCACATTCGTTGGGCATATGCTAGGAATACAATTGGTATTTTCTGGAAGATTGAAACACTGAGGGTCATTGGAAATGAGTTGAAGAATTTGTGGCAGGATGGCTCTGCATTTTGCTTATTGTCACACTGCTCACTGCCTGTAAGATAAGCCTTGGAGCTCATACCACCAGTATTAGTTGGGTAAGATTAAGATTACCCCAGTGAGCCTAGATACAGCAATATAGTTAATCATTTGGCAAGTTACATTGAGATCTTAAGTCTCTCTAGTTGAGAGAACAAAATGTATCAGATTTTATCACCTGCCAGCTTGTACTCCTCCTCCCACCACCACCTCCTTATTCTGGCTTCTACCGCCTTCCTTTTCAGTGCTGATGAAGGGTCTCAGTTGGAAACATCAACCCTTTATTCATTTCCACAGATGCTGCCTGCCTTGCTAAGTTTCTCTAGCATTTTGTGTGGGTTACTCTAAATTGTATCAAAGATGTTGCCAACTTTGATCTGTTTCACCTCTGATCCCTCGAACAATTGAAGAGCATATTCCCAATTGCTTGATTCTAAACCTGGAAAATGAAAGACAGTGAAAGTGATATATAAAAAGAGGATTGCTCCACTGGGGAAGAATGGTCCTTTGTACATATAGTGATGGTTGAATTCAAAATATGTACAGAGCAACTTCTAAAACTCCAAGTCTTCTTGGATGGCTGAGGAAGTACTTTGAAGGTGATATGAAGTAAACTCTGAGCTTTGATGTTCAGCATTCTGACGAGGAATGCGCTCAGTTCAATGATGCAGAATAGACAACTTTGAAATGCAATGGCTTGAACAACAGAAACCAGTTGCTGTGGAAACAGCCTCAACACTGTAGAAACTAACAAAATAACTGAAGTGTGGCATTTATGTGCACAAATCATAAGAAGACCTTGCGTCTTATTTGTGGAACTATGTGGCCACAAACAAGTGTAAAGAATGTTATTTACTCTCTCCTGCTCACCTTTGTATTACAAAGTAGTACATGAATCAATCGAGAAAAGGAACTAAAAAGAGATGGACAAAGGAAAAAGAAGTGGAATGCTGGTAAAGCACAAGGGGTTGTACAGTTCTTGACATTATATGATTGAGTGCTTAATACAAATGCCTTTAACAAATCTGTTTCAGACTTGACTCCAGTGCCACTGCTTCTGTCAGTTCAATCTATCCAATAAAATTCAATAACATTATTGTTCAAAATATTTATTCTGCTCTATGTATGATGTAATGCTTTTAACTATTCAGTTCACTTTCAGTCCTCAGCAAGGTGAAGGCAGGCGCTATCAAGTCAACCTTTTACTTGGCATCACTTGACATACATGGCCTCCTCTATTTCCATGATGAGGCCAAACTCAGGTTCGAGGAACAACACCTCATATACCATCTGGGTAGTCTCCAGCCCCTTGGCATGAACATTGAATTCTCCAACTTCCGGTAATTCCCTTCCTCTCCCTTCCCCATCCCAGTTTCACTCTGCCTCCTCCTCCAGCTGCCTGTCACCTCTCTCATGACTCTGCCTTCTTCTACTACACATAGTGCTTTCCCCTGACATTCCTTCTTCACCTCTCCTGCCTATCCCCTCCCTGCTTCCCCTCCCCCACCCCTTGATCTTTCCTGTTATTGGTTTTTCACCTGCACCTTCCCCCTCCCCCCACCTTCTTTATAGGGCCCCTGCCCCCTCCCTCTTCAGTCCTGACGAAGGGTCTCGGCCCAAAACATTGACTACTAGTTTCCACGGATGCTGCCCGACCTGCTGAGTTCCTCCAGCATGTTGTACGTGTTGCTTTGACCCCAGCATTTGCAGTGTACTTTGTGTGTGTTTGTTTGTTTGTTTGTTTATTTATTCATCTATTTATTTAGAGATGCTGTGCAGAACAGGCCCTTACAGCCTAACAAGCCACACCACCCAGAAACCCACCTAGTTAACCCTAGGCTAATCGCAAGACAAGTTACAATGACCAAATCACTCACTAACTGTCTTTGGAATGGAGCACTGAGTGGAAAACCAAGTGGTCCTGGGGAGAACCTACAAACTCCTTACAGAGGACACCAGAATTGAACTCTGAACTCTTATGCCCTGAGCTGAAATAAGGTGCTGGCTTCCCTTTTACTGAAGGTGATGGCTAAATCATAATAGTCCTGTGAGAGCCTGGTGAGACTGAGGGTTTCCTCTGCCTCCGTGGAGTTATGGAGTGAAGTCAAGAGGCTGTAGTCAGGAGGTGGGTTCCCAACTCAACAGGGCACTGGATGACCAGGTAAATGAGGGTCATGAGTGGAGATCCAGGAGCAACCCAGAATAAGAAAAGTATTGGGTGAGTCGATCAGGATGAATTGGATGGACTTGCACTGCTCGCTGGAGCTCACGTGCACAGGCCGTATGTGTGCTCTGACTATCCCAAACTCCGAGGGATGTCTGACAGTGGCCATAAAGTTGAAGGAGTGAGAGATAGGTTGTTAAGGACTGTCTCTGATATCAAGGCAAAATTTGATTATGAATGTCAAGGAGCTCTGGTAAAACTGAAGCCAGTCAAGGAGAAAACTTTCCAGCAACTGGAATTATCAAAGGGAGATGGTTGCGCTTTTTGGAGGTCAATCATCCCAGCCGCAAGGTATCACTGAAATAAATCCTCAGAGCAGTGTCCTGCGTCCATCCAGCTTCAGCTTCTTCATCATGTCTTTCCTCTCATCATAAAGTCAGAAGTGGAGATGTTTGCTGATGACAGTCAATGAAAAGGCCCATATCCGTATGCATTGTGACAGTCAAGTCAAGTCAAGTCAAGTTACTTTTTATTGTCATTTCGACCATAACTGCTAGTACAGTACATAGTAAAAACGAGACAACATTTTTCAGGACCATGATGCTACATGAAACAATACAAAGACTACCCTGAACTACGTAAAAACAACACAGGAAAAAACTACACTAAACTGCAGACCTACCCAGGACTGCATAAAGTGCACAAAACAGTGCAGGTATTACAATAAATAATAAACAAGACAAGAGGCACAGTAGAGGGCAGTAAGTTGGTGTCAGTCCAGGCTCTGGGTATTGAGGAGTCTGATGGCTTGGGGGAAGAAACTGTTACATAGTCTGGTTGTGAGAGCCCGAATGCTTCGGTGCCTTTTCCCAGATGGCAGGAAGGAGAAGAGTTTGTATGAGGGGTGTGTGGGGTCTTCATAATGCTGTTTGCTTTGCGGATGCAGCGTGTGACCCCTGCTGTGTGCTGGGGCAGCAGGCTGACAGAATCAACAAACTCATTCGTAAGGCCAGTGATGTTGTAGGGGTGGAACTGGACTCTCTGACGGTGGTGTCTGAAAAGAGGATGCTGTCCAAGTTGCATGCCATCTTGGACAATGACTCCCATCCACTCCATAATGTACTGGTTAGGCACAGGAGTACATTCAGCCAGAGACTCATTCCACCGAGATGTAACACTGAGCGGCATAGGAAGTCATTCCTACCTGTGGCTATCAAACTTTACAACTCCTCCCTTGGAGTGTCAGACACCCTGAGCCAATAGGCTGGTCCTGGACTTATTTCCACTTGGCATGATTAACTTATTATTATTTAATTATTTATGGTTTTATATTGCTATATTTTTTCACTATTCTTGGTGCGGCTATAATGAAACCCAATTTCCCTTGGGATCAATAAAGTATGTCTGTCTGTCTGTCTGTCTGTGTAGTGTAAATGTCTGTAATGGCAGGAAGAGAGACCCCGATGATCTTCTCATCTGACCTCACTATCCGCTGCAGGGACTTGCGATCTGAGATGGTGTAATTTCCAAACCAGGCAGTGATGTAGCTGCTCAGGATGCTCTCAATACAACCTCTGTAGAATGTGATGAGGATGGGGGATGGGAGATGGACTTTCCTCAGCCTTTGCAGAAAGTAGAGACGCTGCTGGGCTTTCTTTGCTATGGAGCTGGTGTTGAGGGACCAGGTGAGATTCTCCGCCAGGTGAACACCAAGAAATTTGGTGCTCTTTACGATCTCTACCGAAGAGTCGTCGATGTTCAGCGGGGAGTGGTCGCTCCGTGCCCTCCTGAAGTCAACAACCATCTCTTTCGTTTTGTTCACATTCTGAGACAGGTTGTTGGCTCTGCACCAGTCTGTTAGCCGCTACACCTCCTCTCTGTAAGCTGACTCGTCATTCTTGCTGATAAGACCCACCACGGTCATGTCATCAGTGAACTTGATGATGTGGTTTGAGCTGTGTGTTGCAGCACAGTCGTGGGTCAGCAGAGTGAACAGCAGTGGACTGAGCACACAGCCCTGGGGAGCCCCCATGCTCAGTGTGATGGTGTTGGAGATGCTGCTCCTGATCCAGACTGACTGAGGTCTCCCAGTCAGGAAGTCTAGGATCCAGTTGCAGAGGGAGGTGTTCAGGCCCAGTAGGCTCAGCTTTCCAATCAGTTTCTGAGGGATGATTGTGTTGAATGCTGAACTGAAGTCTATGAACAGCATTCGAACATACGTGTCTTTTTTGTCCAGGTGGGTTAGGGCCAGGTGGAGGCTGATGGCAATGGTGTCATCTGTTGAACCGTTGGGACGGTACGCAAACTGCAGGGGGTCCAGTGAGGGGGGCAGCAGGGTCTTGATATGCCTCATGACGAGCCTCTCGAAACACTTCACGATGATGGATGTGAGTGCAACGGGACGGTAGGAGGCAGGACACTGAAGACTTCTTCGGCACGGGGACGATGGTGGCGGCCTTGAAGCACGTTGGAATGATGGTGCTGCTCAGGGAGATGTTGAAGATGTCAGTGAGAACATCTGCTAGCTGGTCTGCACATCCTCTGAGCTCTCACCCAGGAATATTGTCTAGTCCAGCAGCCTTCCGTCGTCTGACCCTGCACAGGATGCTCTTTACGTCTGCCAAGGTGAGACGCAGCACCTGGTCATTTGTAGGAGAGGTTGACTTCGTCACCCCCACATCATTTTCTACCTCAAAACGAGTGTAGAAGTTATTCAATGCATCTGGGAAGGAGGCATCACCCGCACAGTCAGGTGATGTTGTCCTGTAGTTGGTGATGTCCTGAATGCCCTCCACATGCGCCACGTGTCACCGTTGTCCTTAAAGTGACTGTAGATTCGCTGGGCGTGTGCACACTTTGCCCCTCTGATGGCTCGGGACAGTTTGGCCCTTGCTGGTGCTTGGGCTGCCTTGTTGCCTGCTCTGAAGGCTGAGTCACGGGTCCTCAGCAGCACACGCACGCACCTCCACGGTCATCCATGGCTTCTGGTTAGCACGTATAGTGACATAATCGATGCACTTGCTGATGTAGCTGGTCACTGATGCTGTGTACTCCTCTAAGTTGGTAGAGTCGCCATCGGTTGCAGCCTCCCTGAAAATGTGCCAGTCAGAGTTCTCAAAGCAGTCTTGAAGAGCAGAGATGGCTCCTGCTGGCCAGTTTTTCACCTGCTTCTGAACTGGTCTGGAGCACCTGACCAGCGGTCTGTATGCTGGGATTAGCATAACAGAGATGTGGTCTGAGTATCTGAGGTGGGGGTGGGGCTCTGCCCGGTACGCGTCGGGAATGTTTGTGTAAACCAGGTCCAATGCGTTCTCCCCCCTCGTTGCAAAGTCCACATACTGATGGTATTTGGGGAGCACTGACTTGAAGTTTGCAAGGTTAAAATCTCCGGCGACAATAAACATACCATCAGGGTGTGCGTTCCGCAGTTCGCTAATAGCCCCATACAGTTCACAGAGCGCCTCCTTAGCGTTAGCACTGGGGAGAATGTAGACACTGACTATAAGGACGGTGGTGAATTCCCATGGTAAGTAAAATGGTCTGCATCTAACAGTCACAAACTCCACTAGTGATGAGCAGTATCTGGAAACCAGCACAGAGTTCTTGCACCATTCCATATTGATGTAACCACACAAGCCACCACCACGAGTCTTACGGGAAAGAGCTGCATCCCAGTCTGCTTGAAACAAGGTGAGCCCATCCAGCTGAATGGCGGTGTCCAGGACTCCGTCGGTGAGCCATATTTCCGTGAAAACGTGCGCACAGCAGACTCTATACTCCCGCCGAGTGTTTCGTTGGATTCAGAATTAGTCCAATTTATTGTCCAGGGAGCAGATGTTGGAGAGTAGAATGGATGGGAGAGCTGGCCGGCTATGGTTTGCTTTTTGCCTGGCACGGACCCCTGACCGCTTGCCTTGTTCCACTTCCTCGCACACCGCTTACGACGTCCCCACCTCCGGCCACCAGCATCAGGCTTCTTCAAGGACTGTAGGCCTGATCCCCTCAGCAAGCCGAGGTTGCATGATTTAACCAGCAGATGTTCATGAAGGTTTGTTTTTAGGAGATCTCTGTATTGGTGATGGTAGATAGTCGTTCTGTTATCCATGTGCCCTAATCAAAAATTGTCCCTCAAAATTAAATTAGAAAATTAAATTAAAGTAACACCAGGTCTGAAAGACCGCTGCAGCCATGCCACACTGCCTGCTGGACATCATCATTCCAGAATAAGGTGACAACAAAAGTATCAGATGGCAACCATCACAAATAGAGGATATCCTCACCACTTACCCTTGGTATTCAATGGTATTACAGCCCGGGGTTACCACTGACTAGAAGTTCATGGGATCTAACTACATAAATACAATGGTTACCAGGCAACGTCAAGGCTAGATGTCTAGTGATGAGTGCCATATTCCCTGATGCCTCCAAGCCTTTCTTTCAGCTAGGTTGCAAAAATCAGAAAGGTGATGGAATACACTGCACTTTTTAAATGAGTTCAGCTGCAATAGCACACGGTATCATCTAAATCAAAGCTTGACGTCTACCCCATCTACCATGCCATGCATTCATTCCCTCCACCAAATGTGAGCAGTGAGCACCTTCTGCAAAATACGCTGCAGCTCCTGTTTTAGGTTACTCCCAAAGAACCTCCCATATTTTCCCAAGAGGAACAGGGTTTGAAGACCATGCAACATCACAAAATAATTCTAACTTGGAATTATATCATTTCTTCCTTGTTGCTGAATCTAAATCCTAGAAATAGCACCCCAGCAGAAAATTGCACAAGTTCAAGAAGGTGGCCTAGCCCAGCACAAACCTTCTAAAGGACTCTTAAGAAAAGGGCAATAAATGCCAGTGATACACAGGTACCCAAAAATTAAATTCCTATCCACAAGATTTCATCCAAATGAAATGTAAAAGGAAAATATTGTTTCTAGTTTCATGTGCACATTTAGGTCAAGTGATGGCTTTTTGCATTGCACCTCTTCCTCATATATTTTCAAATCCAAGCCATGAAACATATTCAAGGATTCATCAGTGGACTAAATGAATATGCCATGGTTATCTCCAGCTTCATAAAGGACTTGTGTAGACAAGTGTGTGCCTACAAAAACTTTCTGAGTCATCCCATCTAGAAGCCTTGGTTGAATCAGGAGTCTTGTAAACTCCTGGGGGCGAGATTACTGATATTTAGGTCTGGCTACTCAGATTTATATAAGAAGTCTAAGTACAACATCCAAAGGGGCAATGTGCAACCAAACTGAAAGTACAGGTGGATGTTTAACATTATATTGTGACAGGGTTTGGACAATATAACTTCCTACAAGGAAAGGTTAGGTAGCATAAATCAGGGGTCACCAACCCTTTTTGCACCATGGACCGGTTTAATATTGACAATATTCTTGTGGACTGGCTGACGGGCAGGGGTGGGGGCGTTAATCACGACCGGAATATAGGTGTTAAGTCAACTATAAGTCGCTTATAAGTGGCTAATACACTCAATTTCATTTCTAAAAGTGTTTATCTAATGAATTTAATATTAAACACACAGCACATATTTTCCTCACATGAATATAGTGATAAGTCAATTATAACTCACTTATAAGTCAATAGCATCATAACATTTTAAGTAACATTTGGATATTAAACACAGCTCATACTTTCCTCATAAGAACATATAAAATCATTACAACACACCAGTGAGAGAACAAGGTAAGGGCCGGAGGTCCCCGTGCCGGGGCCGCAGCAGTCGCAGTCTGGAGAGAGCGACTGACCAAGCGAGGAGTGTGACAGGGCCCGTGCCCACCCCCTCCCCCTGTAGGTAGGTAGGATCTATCGGCCAACAAAAGTTTGGCTCGAGAGATGACTTTCAGCAGGTCACAGCGAGGTACCTGCTCTGCTACTTATGAAACCCTGAACCGGAATTAGGTCGTCTGCGAATATTTTAGCACCGGGTTCCCCACGAACATTCGGTGTGCTAAACAGGTTTAGAGGCAGCACCCATCTGTCTGCGCTCCAGGCCAGTAGCAACAGCACTTCTCACTGGCCATGCAAGGTGGCCGGTTAGCCGAGGCCAACCAGTGATCCCTGGCACGAGGGTATCACTGCATTTAGGCAACTGATGACCTCGCATGGGTAATGACTTCACGTGCGTAATGACCTCACCTGTGTTCAAGTTCAACAGTGGGTGCGACAAGGAATGAGGAAAGGTGTAGCTGACTCATAACGCCAAATCATATCGTTTCCTCGTGGCCACCGTGGTAGCACATGCTTCGCAGCCCGGTACCGGTCCGCGATCTGGTGGTTGGGGACCACTGGCATAAATGCAAGCAACTCATCACTCTAGGACGAGTTCAATACCTTTTGTGCCCATGTGGATAGGGAAAATTATGACACACGCACATGTCTCCACATCTCTGGATGACTCTCTAATCTTAGTCTCTGAGGCCTTCAAGAGGGTGAATCTATGAAAGATGGCTGGTCCAGACAGCATACCTAACTGAGTGCTAAAGATTTGTGCAGACCAAATGGCTAAAGTATTTACAGACATATTCAACCCTTCGCTTCTAGGGTCTGAGGAATGATAATGACATCTCCTCCTTGCTGACATTAAACAAAGGTGAACCTTAGTCTGCGTGTTTTGTGCCCAGTCCACTCTCTACATACATATGACCATGTGGCTACGCACAGCCTCAATGCCATCTTCAAATTCGCCGACAACACGACAGTTGTCGGACAAGTCAAAGGTGGGGATAAATCAGCTTACCAGAGTAACACAGATCAGTTGGTTGAGTGGTTCTTCAAAAGCAACCATTTGCTCAAAATCAGTGAAACTAAAGAGCTAAGTGTTGACTTCAGGAAGGGGAACATGCACTAGTCTACATTGGGGAATTGGCAGTAGAGAGAGTCGGAAGCTTTAACTTGCGAAGTATTTACACATTGGATGACGTAGCATGATAAGAAGCAAGGAAAGTTTGTCAACATCTTTACCTTCTTAGGAGGTTAAGGAGTTTTAGTTTATTATCAAGTACTCTAACAAACGTATACAAGTGTACTATTCAAAGTATCTTGATTTTGTTGCATCATGATCTGGTAGGGCCTTTTGAAAGAGCAGGGGCATAAAAAGCAGCAGAGAGTAGTGGACTCTTCCCAATCTATCATGGGCAAATCCTTCCACACCCCTCATCACATCTACAGGAGGCACTGCTTCAAGAAGGCAATATCTGTCATTGACAATCCCCACTATCCAAGCCAAGCAGCTACAATTGGGCAAGAGGTACAGAAGCCTCAAGCCCCACAACACCAGGTTCAAGAACAGTAACTTCCCAGCAACCTTTCCGTTCTTGAGCCAACTGGCAGCCCGTAATCACCTTGGTTTATCAACTCAATGTCATTATGACCACTTTACACTAAAATAAACTTTATTTTTGTTCTGGTTTTGTTTTTTATAAAAACTGTGTACAATTTATTCTTAATTTATGTTTTCTTGTAAATGCTGCTTATGGAATGCTCTGTGTCTGTGATGGTGCTGCATGTTAGTTTTTCATTGTACTTGTGCTCATGACAATAAACTCAATTTTCACTTTGAAAACTATGGTGTGCCAAGTCATCTCTTGTGTTTACTTGCTTCGCTTTATCTGTTGTTTCTGGTGGATAGAGAGTGAGTTTGCCATATGCTGCCAGTCATTATTGCACTGTCAGCTACTTCCATTCGCTGGAGGAATAGTACTACTTCAAAAATCTATTATTTACCAAGATAGCAGAAAAGGCTTTGAATTAAATTCAATCATATTTCGGTGGAATCTGAATGCTTTTTCTTATTTTGTGGTCTGGGATTTCTTATAAATTACCATGTAAAGAAAAAACGCTTCCTAAACTCATGAAAAGCCCTGAGATTATATCCTTGCAGAATTAAATCAGCTCAAAACAGTATTTTAAATTCTGAGGTAAAATTGATTACAAAGCTGTTAACCAATAGATTAATTTTCATTTAAGTATGAATAAAATTGAGTTTTGCTGCTTCAAATTAATTCATTCATTTAGCTTGATTGTGATATACTTAGAAAGCTTTCTTTATGAAGTAGTATTTTTACATGTATGTTAACTATATTTGTTGTTTTGAAATTGATTTGAACTAAAGGAAAATTGTATATATATTCTTAAACCAAATTAATCAAATTGTCAGCAGAATAGATTTAGCAACATTGACCAACTGAATTCATTAAATGAAATACATTTTCAATGAAAATTAAAGTGATAAATTAACTTGGGATACTAGTTCACATGAAAATATTACTTTTCCTATTTTTCCTATTTCCTTTTATGTCTAATCCCTTTATCAACTGCATTAATTTGTTAACATTTGTCTGCTTGATTATTAGTGATGAGGAAAGAAATACTTTTTTACTCCATCTTCACCACATATTGCTGTTTTCATTATGTAAATGGTGAAGTGCGAAGTTCTTCCACTTCCTGAAAAATAATTTGACTGCCGCCTTAGAGAACATTTGCCACTGTGTCAGCCTGACATCCTTTTGATCTCGCACTCACCATTCCTGTGGTCTTCTGACAACGCTAATCATCAGAGATGCAGCAAGTACATGCTGCAGACTCGTCCCTTCTGGATGTTGATTGCCATTGCTAAAAGGAATGATCTTTGTTTAGGATCCAACCAGTGTGAAGAGGTATCTTTACATTTTCTGCACAGAACTGTTGCCATGTCACAGAGAGGACCAAAATCTTATACAGTTATGTTTCTTTTTTGGAATGCTCACTGGTTTCCATGTGTTTGAGATGAAGGAACTCAGCTTAGAATTCTTTTACTCT
The DNA here is from genome assembly GCF_048418815.1 of Hemitrygon akajei. NCBI lineage: Eukaryota > Metazoa > Chordata > Chondrichthyes > Myliobatiformes > Dasyatidae > Hemitrygon > Hemitrygon akajei. The sequence goes on from NC_133133.1 coordinate 67,996,541, forward strand.
ATTGCTTTCCCCTGTTATCCAATATAGTTGTAATTGCATGTTGTACAGAGTTGGGAATTTGGATCCATTAGAACCAGAGACAAATTGTTTCCTACTTTCTCAGCACCTTTTAATATCCTCAGGCAAACCCATAAAAACCCTACACCAGAGTCTCTATAGGTTGATGTTACTGAAATGTACTTGCTCCTGAACTACATTTCATTGGAATGGACCTGGTCAAACTGGGCAAGGATTAGAGACATCCTTCTCGAATGAATGCTGGCATTTTTATGGTGCTGTAGCGGTGTGCTACACGCAGCGCTGAAATAACAACACGGAGTCGGAGAGCTGCAGTTGCAAAAAGAGATTTATTCAAACTTCGCAGCCTCGCTTTAAAGCCTTCCTGATCCCGCCCTCCCAGGGCGGGAATGCTATAGGGGGCGCGTATTCACAGTTCCGTCCCGCGCGCGGGCTTTTCCCCTTGCTGGTAAAGCAGGCTTGTCGCCCTCTTTGGGACTGACCTCAATGCCGGCGCGCGCCATTTTGTGAGCCGGTTCGAGTGCGCTGGGAAGTGGGTCACCACATAACCCCCTCCCCCAGAATCGGCAATACACCCCCCAATGTCCACAGTCTGGGCCGGACTCTGTTTGGGAGATCTGCCTCTGCGCTGCGGTGCCGGAAACTCGACCGCTTGCGCCAAGTCCACATGGGCTGGTTTGAGTCGGTCCACCATGAAAACCTCCTCTTTCCCCCCAATGTCCAGCACGAATGTGGATCCATTGTTTCTGATCACCGTAAACGGCCCCTCGTAGGGCCGCTGTAGCGGTGCCCGATGTCCGCCCTGTCTTACAAAAACGAACTTACAGTTTTGCAGGTCTTTGGGTACGCAGGTCGGGTTCTGCCCATGCTGCGAAGTGGTTCTTCCTCTTGCCCCCTTGGGGCTGGTATGAACTCTCCTGGGACAACCAGGGGTGCACCGTACACCAACTTGGCCGACGAGGCGTGCAGATCTTCTTTGGGCACCGTGCGGATTCCGAGCAGGACCCAGGGAAGCTCGTCCACCCAGTTAGGCCCTTTGAGGCCGGCCATGAGAGCCGACTTCAGGTGACGGTGGAAACGCTCCACCAGTCCGTTCGACTGTGGGTGGTAAGCAGTTGTCTGGTGCAGCTGTGTCCCCAGAAGGCTGGCCATAACTGACCACAGGCTGGAGGTGAACTGGGCGCCTCTGTCAGAGGTAATGTGGGCCGGTACACCAAAGCGAGATACCCAGGTGGCAATCAGTGCTCGGGCGCAGGAATCGGCAGATGTGTCGGTGAGCGGGACCGCCTCTGGCCACCTTGTGAACTGGTCCATGATAGTCAGGAGGTGCCGCGCTCCTCGCGACACTGGCAGGGGGCCCATGATATCCACATGAATGTGGTCGAAACGCCGGCGGGTGGGGTGGAACTGCTGCGGCAGAGCTTTGGTGTGCCGCTGCACCTTGGCAGTTTGGCAGTGCATGCACGTTTTGGCCCATTCTCTGACCTGCTTGCGGAGTCCGTGCCAAACGAACCTGTTGGAGACCATCCGGACGGTTGTCCTGATGGAGTGTGCGTTAAGTTATGAATGGAGTCGAAAACGCGTTGCCGCCAGGTTGCCGGGACGACGGGGCGGGGTTGGCCAGTGGTGATGTCACAGAGTAGGGTCCTCTCACCTGGGCCTACGGGGAGGTCCTGGAGCTGAAAACCGGAGACTGCAGTCCTGTAACTAGGGATCTCCTCGTCTGCCTGCTGCGCCTCCGCCAATGCTTCATTGTCTACCCCCTGGGACAGGGCTTGGATGTTAGGGCGGGAGAGTTCGTCCACCACGACATTGTCCTTTCCCGAGACATGCCGGACATCCGTCGTGTATTTGGAGATGTAGGACAGATGTCGCTGCTGGCGGGACGACCAGGAGTCGTCTGCTTTCGTGAACGCAAAGGTAAGAGGTTTGTGGTCCGTGAACGCGGTGAAAGGCCTACCTTCTAAGAAGTAACTGAAATGCCGGATTGCCAGGTACAGCGCCAACAGTTCCCGGTCGAAAGCACTGTATTTGAGCTCGGGTGGTCGTAGGTGTTTGCTGAAAAACGCCAGGGGTTGCCAGCGACCCTCGATGAGTTGTTCCAGCACCCCACCAACTGCCGTGTTAGATGCGTCCACTGTGAGGGCGGTAGGGACGTCCATTCTGGGGTGCACTACCATCGCTGTGTTTGCCAAGGCTTCTTTCATTTTAATGAAAGCGGCGGCGGACTCCTCGTCCCAGGTAATGTCCTTGCCCTTACCCAACATCAGAGCAAACAGGGGGCGCATGATTCGGGCAGCTGAAGGGAGGAAGCGGTGGTAGAAATTCACCATACCCACGAATTCCTGAAGGCCTTTGATTGTGTTGGGTCGGGGGAAATGGCGGACCGCGTCTACCTTAGCGGGCAGAGGGGTTGCCCCGTCTTTAGTAATCCTGTGGCCCAGGAAGTTGATGGTGTCAAGCCCGAACTGGCTTTTGGCTGGGTTGATTGTCAGGCTGTATGCACTCAGTCGGGCGTAGAGTTGACGGAGGTGGGACAGATGCTCCTGACGACTGCTGCTGGCTATGAGGATGTCATCCAAATAGATGAAAGCGAAGTCCAGGTCGCGTCCCACCGCGTCCATTAACCGCTGAAACATCTGTGCGGTATTTTTTAGGCCGAACGGCATGCGGAGGAACTCGAAAAGGCCGAAAGGGGTGATGAGTGCCATTTTGGGGATGTCGTCTGGATGCATCGGGATTTGATGGTATCCCCGGACGAGGTCTACCTTGGAGAAGATTGTGCGCCATGCAGGTTTGCTGCAAAGTCCTGAATGTGCGGCACAGGGTAGCGGTCCGGTGTTGTAGCCTCGTTCAGCCTGCGGTAGTCGCCGCATGGTCTCCAGCCCCCTGTTGCTTTGGGCACCATGTGCAGGGGGGAGGCCCATGGGCTGTTGGACCGCCATATGATCCCCAATTCCTCCATCCTCTTGAACTCCTCCTTCGCCAGTCGGAGCTTGTCTGGGGGAAGCCTTCGAGCACGGGCGTGGAGGGGTGGTCCCTGTTTCGGGGTGTGGTGCTGTATGCCGTGTCTGGGCATGGCTGCCGTGAACTGCGGTGCCCGAACCGATGGGAAATCCGCCAGGACTCTGGTGAAGTCGTTGTCAGACAACATGATGGAGTCTAGGTGTGGGGCCGGCAACTGGGCTTCACCCAGGGAGAACGTTTGAAAAGTCTCGGCGTGGACCAGTCTCTTCCTTGGCAGGTTGACCAGTAGCCTGTGAGCTCGCAAAAAAATCCGCTCCCAGGAGAGGTTGGGCTACGGCAGCCAGTGTGAAGTCCCATGTGAACCGGCTAGAGCCGAACTGTAGCTGCACCGTACGGGTACCGTAGGTCCTTACTGTGCTGCCATTCGCAGCCCTCAGGGTGGGACCCGGTGCTCTGTGGCGGGTGTTGTTACTCGTCGGAGGTAAGACGCTGATCTCGGCTCCGGTGTCAATCAAAAAGCGGCGTCCCGACTGCTTGTACCAGACATACAGGAGGCTATCCCGATGGCCAGCCACCATAGCCATCAGCGGCAGCTGGCCCTGGCGTTTCCTGGGAACTTGCAGGACGGGCGACAACGGCGGGCTTCTGCACCCCACCGCTGGTGGTAGAAGCACCATTGTTCATGGGCCTCCTCACCCCTGCCTCTGGGGTTAGTGGACTCTGCAGCCGGGCCTGGTCTGGTTTGCTGCTGGGAGCGTGGCCTGGTGATCTGTGCGACGGACGCCCCACTCTCCATCTTGGCTTTCCACAGCACATCTGCCCGGGCCGCTACCTTCCAGGGATCGCTGAAATCCGTGTCGGACAGCAGCAGGCGTATGTCCTCGGGCAGCTGCTCCAGGAATGCCTGCTCAAACATGAGGCAGGGCTTGTGACCTCCGGCCAGGGAGAGCATCTCGTTCATCAAAGCTGACGGCGGCCTGTCTCCCAAACCATCCAGGTGCAGTAAGCGGGCAGCTCGCTCATGCCGTGAGAGTCCGAAAGTCCTTATGAGCAAGGCTTTGAATTCTGTGTATTTGCCGTCTGCTGGGGGAGACTGTATGAACTCCTCAACCTGGGCGGCTGTCTCCTGGTTGAGGGAGCTCACCACGTAGTAGTAACGTGTGGCATCCGAGGTTATCTGCTGAATGTGGAATTGGGCTTCTGCTTGCTGGAACCATAGGTGAGGTCGCAGCGTCCAGAAGCTTGGCAGTTTTAATGAAACTGCATGAACAGTTGCGGCGTCATTCATCTTCGGCTCAAATATTGTTTGGACCGTCGGGGTCACCAATTGTAGTGGTGTGCTACATGCAGCGCTGAAATAACGACACGGAGTCTGTGAGCTGCAGTTGCAAAAAGAGATTTATTCAAACTTCGCGGCCTCGCTTTAAAGTCTTCCTGATCCCGCCCTCCCCGGGCGGGAATGTTGTAGGGGGCGCGTATTCACAGTCCCGTCCCGCGTGTGGGCTTTTCCCCTTGCTGGTGAAGCAGGCTTGGCGCCCTCTTTGGGACCGGCCTCAATACTGGCTCGCGCCACTTTGTGAGCCGGTTCGAGTGTGCTGGGAAGTGGGTCGCCACAGTGCACTGCAATAAGAGAAGCATCCACATTCATTTAGTTTTCCAACACTGACAGTGGATTTCAATCATCCAAGTATTTCAATCCTATTCAATCAAACTAAATATTGTACTAGCAATATACAGCCAAAATGTTTATGGAGATAACACTTGAACTATCAGCGAAACGATCTTGGCTGCACAAATTATAACTTATGTTTTGAATTAATTGGTAGAAATCTTTCCAGCACACATTTGCATAGGTATATACCAAATAGGTATGCCTATTGCCAAATTGAATAATTTAACTCTTCAAGTTACTTCTTTGGTAGGTAACTACATCATTTCTCAATGTATTTGTTCAAGTGCTTTTAAGACCATTGCAATTCAATTCAATACAAATAGTTTTTAAAAAAATTATTGTTAGTGCCTTCTTTTAGAGCTGTGAGTATTTTTATACTTTAACATAATCTCTTTGACATACTATATGGTCACACTTATGGAGTGTATTATGATAGAGGATAACTTTTGTTTGGATGTTAGTGTTTGACTGATGATCAACCATTAGAAGGATTTTTAATAAGCATGCAATATTTATTTGGTAAACCAATGCAACTTTAATGTATTGTCCTACCAAGAGAGACTGAACATTTTAGGTCCATATTTCTTTGAGTTTAGAGATGAAAAGCACAGTCTTATTCAAGCATATAAAGTCTGATTGGGAGATCTTACCATGAGGATGTTGAGTTGTGGAGAGTCAAAAGCAAAGACACATAGCTGCTAAATAAGGAGCCAGTCACTGAAAGCTGAGATGTGTAGGAATTATTTCTCTCACATGTGGTGAGTCTCAGGAATTCTCTGTTCCAAGGGTAGTGGAGGTCAGAACATTAGATGTATTTAAGATCGAGACTGGTGGGTGTTTGAAGGATCAAGAAACTGAGGGCTATATGGAGGTAGCACAGAAGAGCAGCTGAGGCTAGCATAAAATAACCATTTTCATATGGAATGGCACGGCAGGCTTAGAGGGCCTGGTGGCTTTCTCCTGCTCCTATTTTCAGAAAAGTCTGCCATTTTTCCTCCATTTCTGCCTATCAGCACTGAAAGGGTGCATTAGTTACTTATAGGCTAGATGCTGGAGCCTTTCTTCCAGCTGTTGAATTATTGCTTCAAAGTCTGCAGGTGCTAAAGGGTATCTTGCTTATTTATAGCCTTCTGAAAAAGTTAATTGTTCTAATGTGATGTTTGAATAGGTGAGCACTTGGGGAAAAATATTTTTATGCGCATAGATGAGTGGTAGAATTCAGTGCACGCTAATGGAAGTGACGGGTAAATCAAAGTGGGATCAGTGCAGGATTAGTGCAACTGGGTTGCTGAAGGTAGGTGGGATTCAATGGGCTGAAGTGCATGTTTCTGTGCTGTAGCAACATAACTGATCCTGCTTGTTGGTTGGTTTTCTTCATTTCACTTGGGATTTTGTTGCTTAATTTGCTGCCATTTAGTTTTAGCTTATTTCCTTTATTACTAGCGTTATAAGAAGATTGGTGATGCTCTTACACACTTCAAGACATTTCGATAAGAACATGGATAGGGAGGCTTTAGAGGGATATAGGTAGGCTGAATGCAGACAAACAGGACGAGCTTGGTGGGTAACATGGTGTGCATGGACGAGCTGGGCTGAATGGCCTGCATCAATGCTGTCTTACTGCTGGAGGGCTCTGCCTTTGCCTCAGTGGTGAGCAACATATCAGTTGCTTGCTCTCATTACAGAAGTCCATCCTAACCATGACTGAAATTGCAACCACAATATTACTAGGGAATGCTAAAGCATTCGTTGCATTGGTTTCTAAGCAAGTAGCTCACTTCAAACTTAAGCTGGCAGAGATTTGAAACTGTCATCAGTGGGAGCTGACTGCGCTCCATTCTCCATCCATCAGACACAAGCAAGAAGTTTTGCTATGATTACAGGCTATGATTAACATTATGGATATGTTAAATTCTGCTGAACATATCAAGTGCAAGGTTTTACAGGCACTACAAGCCATTCCGGTCCTTTACATTTAAACGATTTGTGACCATAGGCAGCAAATGATGTAGGTCACTGCTTGATGTCCAGACAGTTGTTATAATTCAATCATTTTTAAGAATTCTGGCATGGCCACTGCATTTCAGCTGCTATTACAATTTAAATAGTTGCTGCTGGATGACAAGTCTATAGGTGAATGACACTGTTGTGCAACTCACACACGCTTGAAGTACACCCAGCCATTTGACATGTGATGGAATGTATCCTCCTGTATACTGAAGTGTCTTCTGATGACTAAACTAAGCTGTGTTATTGGGGGGAGCAGATTTAATTGTGCTTGGCAAGTGTGCGGTCATGCACTTTGGCAGAAGGAATAAAAGGGTAGACTACTTTCTAAATGGGGAGTGTTACGTACCCCGTAACTGGGTCACTTACCAGCAAAGATAGAGAGGTCCGTTGAAGTCTGATGGTACTATTTTTAACAGTATTTATTGATAAAAATACACAAAATAATATCAAGGCAAACATACAGATAATATACGTCGTCAATACTAAATCTAAAAGCGTGGGTCTAATAGTAATCAATAAGAAATAGCTCTATCGTTGTCTAGGGGATAATGTATTGTCCGATGGAAATATAAAAGTCACTCAGTTCATTCAAGCTGCAGCTTTTGGGTTGGAGAGAAAGACGGGTTAAAACTTGTACATTCCTTTTATGATGTCAATCCTTCGAGAGTCGTTGGGAGTTGATTTCCCCGTTGTTAGCTAAAAGCCGTTCTGCCGTGGTACAGGGCCCACCGATTCCGGGGCAAACAGAAAAGAACGCACGTGGCCTTCCACTGGTTTTTGCTATTACGGGATCGCTAGCGTTTCTTCTGGTGTGTCTGAGGGGCTGTTCCCACAGACCCTCTTTTTATCCTGACTCACAGGGTCTCAGGTGTCAATCAGGTTGGGATGATGCAATCCCTCCACCAACCTCCTCCTCGGTTCATTGCCTGGGGCTTCGATGCATAGTACAGGATGCAATACACAAGTCTGTCTCCAAGAGACAATAGCCGGTATCAATGGGTCCGCCTTTCGGAGGCCAGGACACATTCCAACTCTTTGTGGATTCTGCATGTCTTTCTCTCATTTCCTGGGTCTCCTGAACTGACTTAATAGTGATCTTGCAATTCTCACAAAGGAGGGGGGGCTACCCCGCACCCTTCGGCCCCTCAGAGCTGTGGCACATTCGTAACAGGAGAAAATTCAAAAATCTGAGATGCAAAGGGACATGGGAGTCCTTGTGCAGGATTCCCTGAAGGTTAACTTGCAGGTTGAGTCAGTGGTGAGGAAGGCAAATGCAATGTTAGCATTCATTTCAAGAGGACTAAAATATACTAGCAAGGATGCAATACAAAGGCCTTATAAGGGATTGGTGAGGGCTCCCTTGGAGTATTGAGAGTTCTTGTTTTGTGTATCAGAATGCCTTGAACCCTTCGTAGTTCAAAACTCTATAGTCTCATTTTATTTAAATAACAATTTGCATTTTTGCTTTTCCCCTCAACATGGGAGATGTGTAAGGCTTGCAGTGGAAGAATTTGTGGAATCAGAATCAAATTCTGATTTATTATTGCTGACATATGACATGAAATTTGATGTTTTGTGGCAGCAATACAATGCAATGACATAAAATCTATAAACTACAAAACTAAATAAATAGTACAAAAAATGATGGGATCGCGTTTGTGGGTTGATGGACCATTTAGTAATCTGATGGCGAAAGGGAAGAAGCTGTTCCTAAATTACTGTGTGTGGGTTTTCCATCAGGTCTATCCCTCATGATAGTAACAAGAAGACATATCTGGATGGTTCCTTCTTAAGGCAGCACCTCTTGAAGATGTCCTCAATGGTGGGGAGAGTGGTGCCCATAATGAAGCTGGATAACTCTACCACCCTCTGCAACTTCTGGCAATTCTGTGCACTGGGAACTCCATACCAGGCTGTCATGCAGCCAGTCAGAATGTTCTCACCATGCATCTATAGAAATTTGTATGAGAGTCTTTGGTAACATAACAAATTTCATCAAATTCCGAATGAAGTAGAGCTACTAATGTGCCTTCTTCATGATTGCATCACTGTGTTAGTCCAGAGATAGATCCCCTAAAATATGGACACCCAGAAATTTGAAGATGCTTATTCTTTCTACCACCCTGAATGAGGACTAGTGTGCATTCTCTCCAATTCTCCTTCCTGAAGTCCATAATCAGTTCCTTCGTCTTGCTGATGTGGAGTACAAAACCACTGGGGTTTCCCTCTCCATTATTTGTGACATTTACTGGGAGTGTTATATATTATATATGAAGCATTGTTGAAGACCCTACCACATATCCACCAATCCCTTTCACTAACTACCAGCAAGGGGAAGATACAGTAGCCTCAGGACCAGGACTACCAGACTAGGTAACAGCTTCTTCCCCCAGGCTGTGAGACTAATGAGTACCCTTCCACTACTAAGGTCTCTTCATTTGGTCTGCAAACTGTTCACTGTTTAATGTACAGTTTATTGTTTACCGGTGCTACGCACTTCACATGCATTTTGAATTGTATTTTATTAACTTAGTTGTGCTAATATTTTGTTTTATTTGCTGTGTATGATGTATGTATTGTGGGCCCACGTGGTGTGGAGGAACATTGTTTCGTTTGGTTGTATATACAGTATGTACATTGTGATGAAAACCAACTTGAATTTGAACTTGTTGATCTGACACAGCTCAATCAGTCAATCTATCTCACTCTTAAAATTTCCTTGTCGCCATCTGACAATCTACCAACAACAGTGGTGTCATCAGCATACGATGGTCAGGTATGAGCTCTGAATGATGGAGATTGTTGATCGCTGAATAACTGAGCTTTAAGGATTGCATTTAGCTGAGACTAACCGAAGTTAGTTGTGCCCACTTAACAAGGCATTTTCAAACTTTGACCTTGCATGTGAGTGTACTGCATTTCGTGCTGCTGTGCATTCAGGGACTTGTGCATGATCTTTACTTTATTGTTGCCAAACAATTGATACTAAAGCATACAATCATCAGAGTGATATTTGATTCTGCGCTTCGTGCTCCCTGGAGTACAAATCAATAGTAAATATCATAAAAATTTAAAAATTTAAATTATAAATCATAATAAAAAATAGAAAAGAGAAAGTAAAGTAGTGCAAAAAGAAACCGAGACAGGTCCAGATATTCGGAAGGTATGGCCCAGATCAGGGTTGGGTTCCATTCAGCAGTCTTATCACAGTTGGAAAGAAGCTGTTCCAAAATCTGGCCGTACGAGTCTTCAAGCTCCTGAACCTTCTCCCGGAGGGAAGAGGGACAAAAACTGCGTTGGCTGGGAGGGCCGTGTCCTTGATTATCCCGGCAGCACTGCTCCGACAGCATGTGGTGTAAAGTGAATCTTGCCCTATAACACTATAACCATGTCAATCCATTTTATTTTATATATGTCTGGAGGCCTCCTAGGCCCTATGTGGAGGACAACTTTTCTACTTTTCATTTTCTCCATCAGATTTTCCAGCATAACAGTCATTAACTTTGGAGCCAACTCATCCAGGTATTATAATTTTCTTCACTGTATCTAAATTATTTTCCTTTCCTGCAGGACTGCCTACTCTTGCACTACCCCTTTAAACTGTGATAGCTAACCTCCACCAGTGCAAACCACTCACAATATTAGCCCTGCGCTGTTGTGGCTATCCACAAGAACAGTTAATGCTGGCTGTGTACAACATTTAATCGAGAGAAAGAAAGTGCCAAGTTGGTATCCTGCTAGCACAGCAATCCACAGGCATTGCTTAACCGTGTATTATTATCCTTTTGCTCATTTTTACAACCATCTAGTTTAGCCGCTGAAACTCAGTGCTGCCACCTCACACAGGTTAAAAGCAGTTGTACTAGTCTGAAGCTGATAGCAGCAGCATAATGGACACATAATAGGCTTCAAGACATTGATCTCTTATGTGGGATTTGCTATAAACAGATTTTGAGCTGTTGGTATTCCAGACCAGTTTGCAGTGTTCTTTCAATGAATATTCCCTGCTACCTATTTTGCCCAATTTATTCAAGGAAAATTATGATCAAGTAAAGCAAATGGCAATGGACTTAACTTATGAGTGATATCTTTTAGGATTTTATATCAAAGCAGATACATAAATAAAATAAAAATGATTTTATAATCATTTGGATGCATTTCAGATTCATTAAAAGAAACTTGGCTATCCTGCCATTTTTCTTTCTCAGCCTTTTTTCCACAGCCACAGAAACAAAATCCTTCCTGTCTGTGAAAAGAGTGACTATTAAAAATAAATGTGAAGACAAAATACCAGCAGTGATAAACCTTACTTTTCCTTCACTCAAGAACTATACCGACAGAATGTAAAGCATTCAGAATCACGAGTCATGAGAATTAAGTTTTTATGAAGAAGCAAAGATTTCAGTCTGTTTTAATCAATGCCAGGTTCCCATGTAATGGTCGAGCAGAAATGAAAAGGAATAGCGGCCCAGGAAGATCCAGCAGGCTTCTTCAACCTCTGCTCCCACACATTAGTATTGGCAGTGTGTCTCAGCCATTTGTTAGTCTTCGAACGTGAGAGAGCTTATAATTTTCTTTTGACTGCTCTCTGTTGAATTACAAGGTCTCTGGAGATGTGAAACCAAGCGATTTGATTGGATAACTGGTCCACAATGATTTATAATGCCCACTGGCTTCCTTTTATATAGCATTGAAAACCTCAAAAGTCTTTTTTAAGCTGGGCTCTGAAGTCTTGTCACTCCTCCCATTCACAAAGCAAAGGCTTTTAAATTGATAACTTTGCAGTTTTGGTATGTGATTTGCAATGGCAAAGCTTTTTGTTTCCACATTTAAGGATTACGATGAAATATTTTGCTTATAAATCTCAGATGAAAGGTTTTAATTTGTTTGTTGGTTGAAAGTCAGGGAGAGGGAAAATATCTATTAATACCCTGTATCTTTTCCTGATATTGCAGAGCTTCCTTACACGTCTGTGGCAATCTTTCCTACAACAGGCCGCCCAGGAACAACGTTAAACTGAAAAAACCTGCAGAGATTTACAAGGATGCTGCCAGGATGCAAGGGACTGAGTTATACGGAGAGGTTGGGCAGGATAGGACTTTATTCCATGGAGTCTCGGAGATTGAGGTTTGATATAATAGACATGTATAAAATGATGAGGGGCAAAGATGGAGTGACCGTACAGTCTATTTCGCAGGAAAGGTGATGGGGAGATTGTATTTATACTGATGGAGAGTTAGTCACACACATACTTCAGAATGGATGGCTTTCTGGAGCAGGAGCCAAGCTCTGTAGTTATCATGAAACAATCAGAGGCTATTCATCCCATTGCACCTCCCAGGAAAACAATTCATTCTATTCCATTGTCTTTTCCTCAAGGGGAACAAAAAAACTAATGGGTACAGGTTTAAAGAGAGAAGTGAACAACTTAAAAGGAACTTGAGGAGAAACTTCTTCACACAGCATATATAGAATGAGCTGCAGGAAAAAGTACTTGTGACAGGTACAACAATATTAAAAGACGTGGAATTGGAGGGGATTAGGGGGATATGGGCTAAAGGTAGGCAAATAGGACTCTCCTGGTAGGTATCATGATCAGTATGGATCATTTGGGGTGTAGGAACTGCTTCCACCCAGTATTGCTCTATGATTCTAATCAAGACATATTATTAAAGTAATGAAATGCATACACTATCCAGTCATTAATGGAAACCACAAAACATAATGTTATTATTATGTTGTTAATAATAATAATAAATTAGTAATTATTGTTACTTGTTTGGAAATGGGTTTAAAATGTACGGGATAATTTTTTAAATGTATTTTTATACAGAGCGGAATAGGCCCTCCCGACTCTTCAAGCGGCACCTCCCAGGGATCTCCTGCTTTAACCCTAGCCTAATCACTGGGCAATTTACAATGAACCATTAACTTACCAACTAGTATGTCTTTGGACTGTGGGAGGAAACTGAAGACACTCGGAGGAAACCCATGTGGTCATGGGGAGAACGCACAAGCTCCTTACAGGCAGCAGCAGTAATTGAACTCAGGTCACCTGTACTGCAAAAGACTGTGTTAACCACTACACTACCATGCATAGACAGATTTTTTAAAGTCAGGTCTGAGAAGATTCTGTTTATGACCTACTACTACAAGTAAGTTAAGCCACTCAAATTGTCGCTTATTTATCACGGAATCATGGTCTTTGAGCAATAAAGATACCCAGGCCTTTTGGCTGAGCCAACCATGCTGACCATGGTTCCCACCCAGGTAGTTCCAATTTCCTGCATTGGGCCCATATCCCATTGAAACCAACCCCTCCACGTACCTATCCAGATGTGTATGAAATAATACTATTTTACCTTTCTTAACCACTTCCTCTGGCAGCTCACTGCCCACTGTATGAAAATGTTGCCCCTTAGGTCCCTTTTAAATCTTTCCCCTCTCGCCCCGAATCTAACTCTCCAGTTTGGATTGCACTACCCTGGGGAAAAGATTATTACTCTCCCCTTATCTATGCCTCTCCTAATTTTAAACATTTCTATAAGGTTTCCCCTCATTCTCCTAAATTCCTAGGTATAAGGACCTAGTCTCACCAGACTATTTGTATAACTTAGGCCGTTTAGTCCTGGCAGCAACCCTGTAAATTTTTTCTACCCTCTTTCCTGTTTCACCATGTCTTTCCTCTAATGGTGTAAAAACAAATCTGTAAACAGCACTCCAAAAGTGGCCTCACTAACAACTTATAGAACTGCAACTTAATGCTCCAATGCTCTGACTGAGGAAAGCTAGGATGCTAAATACCTCTTTTACTACCCTGTCTACCATTGATGGGGCTTTTATTGAATAAGGCAATTGTACTTCAGGACTCTCTGTTCCATCAGTGCCCTAGTGCCCTACTTTGATAGTATAGGTCATATATCTGTGTTGAAATCCGTATGCCAATCCTCAGCTCACTTCCCTAACTGATCAAGCTCCCTCAATAACCCATGATAATCTTCTTCACTGTCAAAGTTCAAAGTAAATTTATTATCGGCCTCTATATGTCAACTTATACTACCCTGCAATTCATTTTCTTGTGGGCATTCACACAGAACAAAGAGATTCAATAAAATCAATGAGAAACTGCACACAAAAACAGATGAACAAGTAATATGCCAAAGAAGACAATGTGCAAATGCAATGAATAAATAGGTAATATTGAGAACTTAAGTTGTAGAGTCCTTGAAATTGAGTCCATAGGTTGTAGAATCATTTCAATGTTGAGGTGAATGAGGCTATCTGTCACTACCACGGATTCAGCAGCACAGCAGATTCGGCAATTGCGCTCCTGAATCTGCATGTGTCAGCTAATTATTATTTCATTGTGATAGTTATTTAACTCCATTCATTCCATCGCAGTATTTGTCGAGACTGGGACATGGATATAGCTACACTTCGTTATCTACATTCCGCCTTGCCTGAGAAATTGGACTGTCAAGTCAACTGACTCTGAAGACGAGCAGTATTCATTTTAATCTTAGTTGATCTTTTCAGCCATAGTGTAGGATCTGTTTTCCATTTGAGTGTTTTAGTTAGTGGTCCTATTTGGCCTATCTTTTATTGTTTTGTTTTCCCTTTAACTCTGTTCGCATTAAAGTCTGAACTATTGACCCGCTTCAGTGTCTCTCACTCTGCACTTGGGCCGTGTCCGAACCTGGTGTCACTATCCGCACTCAACAAAACCTCCTAATTTTGTGTCATCTACAAATTACTGATGAAGTTATAAATAACAAATAATAAGGGTCCCAACACCGACCACTGTGGCACACTACCAGTCACTAGCCACCACTTTGAGAAACAACCTCAACCACCACTGTTTGCTTGCTACCTATGAATCAGGGATCTTGCAAACTAATTCTCCCTGAATTCCATGGGATCTCACCTTCCAGACCACCTACCTTGCCGGACCTTGTCAAGAGCCTTATTAAAGTCCGTATAGACAACATCCACTACCCTACCCTCATTTAACTATTTCATTATCTCTTCAAAAAACTCTAAAAGGTTCATCAAGCACAACTTTCTATGCACGTATTCCGTGCTGACTCCTACTCAGACTCTATCCTGGTAGATCTTATCCCTCAGAATTCTCCACAGTAACTTCCTTATTACTAATGTCAGGCTGACCAGTGTGCAGTTACCTAGTTTGTGCTAGCTATCTTTCTTTAACAATGGAACACATTAGCCACCTTCCAGATCTTCACCTGAGGCTAACAATGAAGCAAATATCTCCACAGCTTCTTCTCTACCTTCCCGCAAAGTCCAACGATGCATGTAGTCAGGTGCCGGGCACTTATTCACCCTTATGCCTTATAATACAGAAAATAACTCCTTCCAATTGATATGAATTTCCTGCAAAACATTTCCACTTGTTTCCGTTGCCTTTTGAGGAACCATGATCCAAAGATGGTGCCAGTGTACATCAATGCTCTCTGTGAGCTGCGGAAAATTGTTCCAGTTTTCCTTTTAAATACGGGTTTCCCCCGCAATCTGAAGGTAGAGCGTTCCTATGAAACTGTTTGTAAACAGAAATGTCGTAAAGCGAAGAAGCAATTACTATTAATTTATATGGGAAAATTTTTTGTGGGTTCCCAGACCCAAAAAATAACCTACCAAATCATACCAAATAACACATAAAACCTAAAATAACACTAACATATAGTAAAAGCAGGAATGATATGATAAATGTACACCCTATATAAAGTAGAAATATTGTATGTACAGTGCAGTTTCACTTATCAATATCGGGAAGACAGTGAGCCAGAATCGATTTGGAGAAAAAAAATCAGCACGTACATGCATGTGCATATACACGCCTACGCACGTACATGCATATGTACACACATGCGTACACACGTACACGCATGCGCAAACAACTGCCCGCACAAGGCTTCACGGTCATTGTAGTCTTTCTCGGGGTAAACACACATATAAAGCCGGCGTCTTTTTTTCATAAAAGCGAAAATCCTCTTTGGTTAGGGAAAACAGGTACTAATGTAGGTCTTTCGTAACAACAAGTTGTTGTAAAGCGAATGTTCGAAAAACGGGAGACACCTGTACAGGTATACTTCTTTTGAATTACTTTCACTGCAATCTGCAGTGTGTAAATTTCCTCTCAACAACGAACTTCAAAATTACATCAATGATCTTCAGATCTCACTTTCGGCGATTGAATGTGGAGCGGAAGTCATGAGCTCCAGTGGAGCTGTCAAGCAAAGCACCTTTAAGGGTCAATGCCATGGCCAAAAGATGAGGCAGGAGAGGTGAATTTCAAACTAGGCTGAAGTGCAGAGGGATGAGGTTGCATCAAGATAGCATCATGTTGGCGAATGTGCAGTCACTGGAAAATAAGACTAATGATCTCATGGCAAGGCAGCTGTATCAGAGGCAAATGACGCATATCTCAATTGCTTGCTGCACTGAGAATTGGCTATCAGCAGACAAGCCAGACACAGAGGTTGGACCAGAAAGATTTACAATTTTCAGAACGGATGGAACCACGAACGTGGGGGTTATGTCAACCTCTCGTTTCCCTCACTTAGAATGCCTAATGAACTATTCTGCTTGTTTCGTGAATTCTCATCTATGGTCCTGGCTGCAGTTTATGTACCACCAGCAGCTGATTATAAGAAAGCACTCATAACACTGCATGATGTCATCTACAGGTTAGAAACAGCCCATCCCGATGCATTTCAAATTATAATCATTGACTTCGACCAGGCCTGTGTGAAGTAAACCCTGCCCAATTATCAGCAGCGTGCAACTTGTTGCACCAGAGGTCCCAACACACTAGGCCACTGCTCCACTATGAAAAGAAATGCTTATTGTTCCTTTCCTAGACCATATTTTGACTAATATGACAATTTGGCTGTATTCCTACTACCTGCATACAGACAGAGCCTAAAAAGCAAGGTCCCAGAGATTAAGACAACTAAGAGGTGCTTGCAGGCGGTAGAGGAACAGTTACAGGCTTGCCCTGAGACAGGAGACTGGGCCATATTCAAGCACTCATCGGAGGATCTGAATGACTACACTAGGGTTGTAACAGACTTTATTAAACCAGATGTAGATGAGTGTGTCCCCACGAAATCATTCAGGGTCCACTCCAATCAGAAGCCCTGGATAAACCATGAAATCCAAAATTTGCTGAGGGCCAAATCGGAGGAATTCAAGATGGAGATCAAGAATGCACAGCAGATGCAGGTGTGATCTGCAGAAAGCCAACTCACAGGTGAAGTGGAGATTCCTGAGTAGACTGGAATCAACCAGGGATGCTCAACAGCATTGGCAAGGTTTGAATGCCATAATCTCCTACAAAGTAAAATCCAGCAACTTGGGGGACAGCAGTTTTGCTTCCAGATGAACTCAATGCCTTCTATGCTCACTTTGACCACCAGAACAGGGGGGAACCATCCCCATGACTCCCAGTGATCCTTCAGTCTCAGTATCTGAAGATGACGTGACAGCTGTTTTCAAGAAAATCCAAGGAAAGAATCTAGTCTGGATTGAGTACCTGGGCAAGTACTGGTCTAAGTTGACCAACTGGCTAGTGTGTTCAAAGGTTCAAATTTTCATTTTATTATCAAAGTACGTATACAGAATACAACTCTGAGATTTGTCTTCTCCAATTAGCCACAAAATACAGAAAAAGCACAGAAGTAGTTAAAAGAAAGATATCAATCTCTCCCTTGCACAAAAAAATAAACAAAACTTGCAACCCCCCAATCCCCTCCCCCACCCCTCCCTCACACAAAAACTAACAGATCACCTACATGGAGAAACAACAACGAGAATATCAAACACCAAACCCCCACCCCATCAATCAGCAACAAGAAAGAATGGGCAAAAACATTTAAAAAATGATAGAACTTAAAGAGGCCAATATGACCTATAGTCCAATCGCTAAATCTCTGAAAGCATTAGTGCCCAGTGGCATCTCTGAGAGCAGAGATTTGAACTTGCGGCTTCTCCGAGGGCAGAGACATAAACCAGCTAGCTGCTGCTTCGAGGGAAGTGACATGAACAAATTTACCTACCAGGGCAACAGGTCCACAGCAGATGCTGTCTCATTGGCTCTTCACTCAACCCTGGAACATCTGGACAGCAAAGATGCATACATCAGGATGCTCTTTATTGACTACAACTTAGCATCCAATACCATTATCCTCAAAACTAATCAATAAGCTCCAAGACCTTGGTCTTAATACCTTCTTGTGCAATTGGATCCTTGATTTCCTCACTTACAAAGCCCAATCAGTTCGGATTGGCAAAAACATCTGCTCCACAATCTCCACAGGGCTGTGTTCTTAGCCCCCTGCTCTATTCACTTTACATCTATGACTGTGTGGCTAAGTACAGCTCCAACATCATACTCAAGTATGCTGACAACACCACTGTTGCGGGCTGTATCAAAGGTGGTGATGAATCAACATATAGAAGGGAGATTGAAAACTTGGCTGTGTGGTGACGTAACAACAACTTCTCACTCAATATCAGCGAGACCGAGGAACTGATTGTGGATTTCAAGAGAGGGAAACCAGAGATTTATGAGCCAGTACTCATCAGAGGATTTGAAGTAAAAACCATCAGTAATTTTAAATTCCTGAGTGTCACTATCTCAGAGGTCCCGTCATGGACATGTTATATAAATGTAATTGCAAATAAAGTACAACAGCACCTCTACATCCTTAGGAGTCTGTGGAGATTCGGCACGACATCAAGAACCTTGACAAACTACCATAGATGTGTAGTAGATGGTATATGACTAGATGCATTGAGGCCTGGTATGGAACACCAATACCTTTGAATGGAAATCCTACAAAAGATAACAGATATAGCCCAGCACATCACGGTTAAAGCCCTTCCAACCATTGAGCTATTGCTATTGCCAACCAATGCTATTGTAGAAAAGCAATATCCATCATCGAAGAGCCTCACCACTATACCATGTTCTTTTCTCACTGCTGCCATCAAGCAGAATGTACAAGTGCTTCAGGACTCACACCACCAGATTCAAGAACAGTTACTACCCCTCAACTATCAGGTTCCTGAACAAAAGAGGATAACTACATTCATCTATTCAGATGTTCCCATAACCAATTATCTCACTTTAAGAATTTTATTTGTCGTTATTTCACAGTCTTGTTATCTATTGCTATTTATTTATATTTGGATTTACACAGTTTGTTGTCTTCTAGCTCTTGCTCTTTCATTAGGACTGTTTATAGTTGCTGTTCTATAAATTGACGAGTATGCCTGCAGAACAAGTATCTCAGGGTTGTACATGGTGATGTGTATGTACTCTGATAATAAATTTCACTTTGAACTTTGATGATTTTCTCCTGAGTAATGATCAATGACAAATATTGATTAAAAATCCCACATATCTCCTGGAGGTCAAGATATAGGTAGTCCTACCATTAGCTCATATTTCACTTTTCTGAAGGATAAAAACATTTCTTGAAATGCAGGCTAAGTTTTTTGAATTGTATAATTAACTTTGTGTTAGTAACACACTTCTTCTTCGGTTGTCCATCGAAATCCAAAGACGACGTCCACTCCTTTAACGGTGAGATCTTTGATGACTATACCGTCCTATCCTGGACCCACAAGCTCTATTGCAGGTGGGAGATGTATATGTGGTAGTGGTGGTAGTGATAGCAACCCGGCTGTATTTCTCCTGGCTCTCTTCTGCTGTCTTCTGGTTGTTCTTTCCATCTCCAGAATACGAACCCCGTCCCTACACAGCTGTCGCCAAGTGATATGGTCAGCAGCAACATCCTCCAGGTCCTCCGGTCTGATCTTGCACTTCCTTAAAGCATTCTTCATCTGATCCTTATAGTGCTTCTTTAGCCCTCCAGCTGAGCATCGACCATGATTTAACTGGCCGTTTAATACTCTGTGGGGTAGCCAACATGGGGGCATCCTTATCACATGCCCCGGCTACTGCAGCTGACGCTGGATGATTATGGCCTCAATACTTCTGCAGTTTGTCTTTACAACAACTTTTTGTCTTTACTGCAGTGTGAGGCACCCGCTCATGCCAGATAATTCCCAGAATGCCCTGAAGGCAGCTTATGTGGAAGCACTCCAAGGACTTGATGTGACGGCTGTAGGTTACCCAAGCTTCACAGCTATAAAGGAGGGTGGTGACACAGACCGCTTGGTATACAGCGACCTTTGTGAAGGGACGAAGGTTCCTGTTTTGAAAGACTCTATGTCAAAGTCTCCCAAAGGCAGCTGATGCCTGTTTAATGAGGCTCTGGATGTCGTAGTCAATACCGCTATCCTCGGAGAGAATGCTCCCCAGATATTTGAAAGATGGCACTACTGACAGTTTTTCATCACCAACAGTGAAGGCGGGTAGGGTGGGTGGGACACTGGTACTCCATTGGCAAACCACTTCTGTCTTGGAGGTGTCGACAGTCAGCCCCATCCCGCTGTACGCTCTCACCGCCACAGCAAGGACAGTCTGAAGATCCTCCAGAGAATGGGCC
Source organism: Hemitrygon akajei (assembly GCF_048418815.1). NCBI lineage: Eukaryota > Metazoa > Chordata > Chondrichthyes > Myliobatiformes > Dasyatidae > Hemitrygon > Hemitrygon akajei. The sequence continues at coordinate 68,016,743 of NC_133133.1, forward strand.
ACAAGAGCACAGTCATCTGCAGACTGCAGCTCCAGGACCCTCTCTCTATGGAGTTTGGTGGTTGCATGGAGCCTCCTGATGTCAAAGAGGTTGCCATCTAATCTGACATCCACTGCCACACCGCTGCTGTCCTCAATCTCGTTGTGGAGAAGCTTGGTAACACACAAGAGGAAGATGTTAAAGAGCACTGGTGCTAGCACACACTCCTGCCTCACCCCTGTGCGTACAAGGAAGGTCTCGGACTCTCGTCCTCCTATGGTCACCCGAGCAGTCATCCCATCGTGGAACTGGCGGAGAATGTTAACAAATTTATTGGAACAGCCAAACCTGAGGGGGACATCCCATAAGAGCTCTCTTTGCACAGTGTCGAATGCTTTGGAGAGGTCGACAAAGGCCATAAACAGGGCCTGATGTTGGTCCCGGCACTTTTCCTGAAGCTGCCGGGCTGTGAAGATCATGTCGATTGTGCTCTTGTTCTTCCTAAATCCACACTGCGATTCAGGCAGCATTGACTCGGGGATGTTGCTGAGGAGCCTCTGAAGCATCACCTTAGCCAGGACCTTTCCAGCAACAGAAAGGAATGATATGCCCCTACTATTGCCGCAGATGGCCTTGTCACCCTTGTTCTTATAAATGGCAATGATGTTTGCATTTCTCCATTGCTGTGGGATGTTCTCGTCAGTCCAGGCCTTGGTGATGTACTGGTAGAGGGTGTGCATACACATGTACCCTCCGTTCTTCAGTAACTCAGCAGGGACATTGTCAGTGCCAGGAGACTTGTTGTTCTTAAGGGAATGGATAGCTGATAGAACCTCCTGGAAGGTTGGTGGTAGACTGAGGTCGTGGATAGGAGGAAGTTCAGGCAGTTCATCCAGGATGGTGGGGTTTCCATCAGAGCCCTGATTAAGCAGGGTATTAAAATGCTCAGCCCACCTCAGCAGAATGGCATTCTGATTCTTCAGAAGTGTTTAACCATCTGCTGTTTTCAGGGGAGTAACGCATCGATTTATGGGGCCGTAGATGGTTTTGACAGCACTGTAAAAATTATGCGTGTCATTTCAGTCCAACACTCATTTTGTATTGCTTTTTTCCACATGTGCTCCTCGGGGCCACATGCGGAAACTGGGTACTTTACGGTCCCAGGCTAAACTACAGGGGATCTCAGAGCAGCAGTGGGCCCCACTGATGTGGCCTGCAGGCCCACCACTGTGTGCATATGCCCTGGCGCCCATCAACCACAGTCTGAACTATGGATAAATAGCCCCACTGCCTTGTGGTAAGTCTATTGAGATAAGGCTAAGGGAGCACACCCTGACAGAAAAGCAATGTGCTGGCGGCGCGCCTTAACAGACCAAGGACCCGGCAGCCTCCTGCAGCCAAGATGTGGGACTGGTTGTCCTGGGATCACCCTTGCCACCAGGATTTATCTCATCATGGTGAAGGTCGTGCTACTGGGGATGGCACACCCCCTGTGGCACTTTAATATCTTCCTTGTGCAGGTCTCCACCTCTGACCACGGTGAACAACACCTGGACCTTACATATGGTTGAAGTCTGATGGCGCTGGGGCATCTGGCAATGGGAGCAGATATGAATGGACTGGGAGCTCCTAGTCAGAACCCTGCCTGGCAGCGGCACAGGGTATTTGGTCGCTAGCAGCGGGGACTGAGTGGCAGCTGTTTTTTGGCAGACCCCTGTGCGACTGAGAAGCCCTATTTAGGGACCACACTGCTCACCCCAATTGGGGAAGAGCCTAGAAAAGGTGGCCTAAAAATTGCCCATTCAATCACTCACCTGGCACCGATCGGGCTATTCCACTACTGCAGTCAAATTAAGAAACAATACTACCTAAAACTGGCAACATGAAATGCAGGGACTCTCCTGGACTCGTATGGCATCTCTGACAGGACCTCAATGGAGAACAGGCTTGATCGCTGCTGAGCTGAGGCACTACAACATCGACATTGCTGCCCTGAGTGAGACCAGGCTCCTGGATGAAGGCACTTGAAAGAGGAATGGATGGGTTATACCTTCTTCTGGAAAGGTATCCCCCCAGGTGGACAACATCTCCACAGAGTAAGACACCAAGACACCTTTCTACCAAGTCTCACAGAAGTACCTGTTGGCATTAGTGAAAGACTAATGACCCTCCGTATCCCCCTAGCAAAGAAACGTTATGCCACGCTTCTCAGTGCCTATGCACCGACTTTGCCATCTGAGAATGAGGCCAAGGGATGCTTTTATGAGACATTAGTAACACACAGACACACACAAAATGCTGGAGGAAGTCAACGGGTCAGGCAGCATCTATGGAGAGGAATAAACAGTCAATGTCTCTGAAACTCAACGGGTCAGGCAGCATCTATGGAGAGGAATAAACAGTCAATGTCTCTGAAACTCAACAGGTCAGGCAACATCTGTGGAGAGGAATAAACAGGCACCTGCAGTTATTTTGATCTTCATTTGTCTATCATCACTTTGATTTTTCAGAAAGTTACCAGAGTGTTGCTTGTTTCTTAGTTACCAAGATGCAACCACTTTACAGTATATTATATTCACATTTCACCTTGTAATAGCTGAGTAAGTTGAACATTTCCCCTTGAAACTATTAGATTAATGCTAACCACATTTTCAACAACTTTAGTCTCATCAGTATTGTAAAGAGAGCTTTGTTTTGAGCAGCTGCTGAATATTTCTGTGAAAACATTCCTTGTCTCTGAATTGGCTTAGAGGTAATACTCTCCCACAACTTTTAGCTGTTTTAAATAGCCTTTCTGTGTTAACATTTGAACCTTCACTTCACTGGCCATTTATCCCAGCATGCCTCTCAATTGTCCACTTCAGATGATTAAATGATTTTGTAGGATTTTGCCTAGTCTTCCTATTCTTATATATCCACCCACTCAGTCCTCTTCCCTTCTCCTGCTGCACCTTTGTACCTGGAATTTCCTCCCTTAACTGGTTCCACTCATCGCCATCCTTTCTTAACAGATTCCATAATCAGTGGGCTTTTATTGTCCCTGCTTACCACCTCCCAGACTGTGTCACAATCTCCATCCTCCCCCCACCCCCACATCAACCCCTCCTCACCTAGATTCACCTATCACCTGCCAGCTTCTGTGTCATCTCCTTCCACTTCTTTATACTGGTTATTTCCTCCGTCCACCTTCAATCCTGATGCGGTATCTGAACTTGAGAAGTTGATCACCCCTTTGCCTCCACTGAAGGTGCCTGACAAGTTGAATTCCTCCAGCAGCTTGTTTTTTTTGCTCCAGATCTAGCAGCTGTAGCCTCCTGTGCCCCTCTACCTATTTTTATAATTGGCATGTTGTAAAACTGACCATTATCTTTAAATTTTATGAGACTAATTCCTTTCAGGCTCTTTCTGTGGTTAACATGCTAGATCGTAATGTTCACCAATGTCTTCCACTAACCAGTGACAGCTACATTATTGGGTTTCTTAAAAGCTGGCTGACAGCTGAGTTTTCTTCAGTAATGGCCTAAGTGAACAGAAGAGCACTTGGCACCGCAATGGCGATGCTGGTCATTGAATGACTACCAGCACCATAACAGAAGGTCAATAACAATTTCTAGGTAACTTCAATGTTAGGGTGTTCAGCTGCACCATGGCTCATGTGAAGCCAAATGCAGAAGTAGCAATGATTCCTGAGAGGCCAAGTGCTCTTTTGTTGCACGAATCCTCATGCAACATTCAGTTTGTTGTTGGAATGTGGAATGACTGTCTGTAGATGTGGTGGGGACAGGTTCTATTGTGATCTTCAAGAAAGAATTGGATACCCTAATGTTGAGTTAAAAATTGCAAGGTTTGGTGAAGGAATCAGGAGCGGAACTAGGAGAGAACCAGTGCTGACATGATATACTGTATGGACTGCTCTTTAATCTACCTAGTCTATGATTGTTACTTGGTGAATGCAAGGTTAAGTTCAACCTTTGGCATATCTTTCATAGCTCAGACAGAATTTCTATCTGGACAGAGAAGTGGATTGAATGTGGCATCATGTTTCTCAAGATCTTTATAACTACCGTTGACTGCTCATAATATTATTGAAACAGGTGTCCAAACAGATGCTTCTCTGAATGATCAGAGCGGTTCAGTTTTTGGCACTTCTGTAATCACAAGTAATGATGTTGGGTGATGCATTCTCTTGAAAGAAAGCAGCTTTGACTGCTTTATATATTTATTCCGATCATATCACTCAGCCTCTCAGCTGATCACTGAGGAGCAGATACGCTGATATTAGTGAGATTAATGAATTGCCGACTCAAGTTTCTCTCAATTCAGTTACCCAACTGGAAAAGGCAGCTTCCTGCAGATATCATCCCAATTCCATTAAAGCAACTGTGCTCAAAGGATGTAACACGCAGGACTTTGCTCCAAATATCTTTTGAATCCAACTTCACAGTAAATAGCAATGGAGACAGTTATTCATTCACAGCAGATCCAGCTGATATATTTCTCACATTCTTCATCAAACAAAACTGAATAATTTGCACAGACTCAAGTAACTCCCATGGATGGTCCTATTCAGTCAATAATCTTCTCCAGGCAGCAAGTGCCTACTTGACATCTGCCAGAAACATTTGCTTCATCTCACTGATGCACAATGTGTTGTCTTTTGAAACTCACCATTCACGTCTTCCCAGCAGTTCAGTGGGCAGTGTCTAGCTGTGCTGATGCTTTGCAAAGGTAGAGACTGACAGAGCACTAGCTTGTTCAGAAACGCTGGCTGTGGAATCATGCTGTTCATTGAATCTAATAAAAACAGCAAATTAACCTGTGTCAAAATACTAGTTGAGAAGGAGAAGAACTTCCAGCCAGTCTTCCTAATACACAGCACCTGAAGTTCAACATTTTTCTGTGCCTCAAAACAAAATAAGAACTTCATGCCGATAGCACTGAGCTTCCTACAATCCTCAAGTGTTGCAGGGAATGCTCAGAACTCTCAGCAAGTCAGCCAAAGTCTGTGGAGAGAGAAACCAAATAAATGTTTCAGGTCAATGCTCCTTCACAAATGCTGGGGAAAAGAGGAATAAGTTAATTTTAATTTGAAACATGGAGAAGGGACAGGGGACAGGGGAGGATTGATAGGAAATGTCTGTGAGATTGGCTACATTTTTACTGCACGCTGACTTGCTATTTGCTGCAAGATCCCATTAATAATCCATCACCACGGTAACCGTGGCCTGAATCTATCACAGTTATTCTCATTGTCCTACCAATCCCTCTCCCCCACTCACCTCTGCATCTTTAAACTAAACAGCATCTCAGAATCAGAATTATAATCAGCTTTATTTTTACTGTGTTATATGGTGTGAAATGCATTAGTTGTGGCAGCAGTACAGCAAAGACAAAAAAATTACAACAAAAATCTCAAAATGAATAAAAGTGCAGAAAAAAAGGTGTAACGAGGTATTGTTCACAGGTTCATGGACCATTCAGAAACCTGATGATGGAGAGGAAGCTGCTGTTTCAGAACCTCTGTGGGTTTTTGGGTTCTTACATCTCCTCCCCAATGGTACTAACGAGGCAAGGATATGTCCCATATGGCAAGTGTTCTTAATGATCGATGCCACTTTCTTGAGGCACGGCCTCTTGAAAACGTCCCTAATGGTGGGGAGGGTTGTGCCCATGATGGATCTGACAACCCACTGCACCCTCTTCCGAATTCTGTGCAACAGAGTCCCCACACCAGGCTGTGATAGAACCAGTCAGAATGCTCTTCACCGTGCGCCTGTGAACATTTTCAAGCATCTGCAGTTACTTTGCTGGTTCTCGATCTTTATGCTAAAATGCATCTTTGACATTATGATATCCAGTGTAGTTTAATGACGTGACCTGTGGGTATAATAACTTTAGGCAACAGTGTAAGATGGATAAGCAATTGAATTATCCACTCATTATAAATCACGTTCAATGTTCCATAACATTCAAGACAATGTAGGAGAAAATCTTGTACAGTTTAAAAAAGGTGGCAGGTTCTACATTACAATGCTCCAATAATATTGCATATTGATAGAGATGATAAGTCACATGATTAACTGCCAACTGAATGTGGCAAAACAGGAGGGCTGAAGACCAAAAATACTTTCTTAAACTTTTGGTTAGCTCAAGGTTAACCTTCAAGTGGAGTCCCAACAGCAATTTCCATGTTTTACTGACAATGTGTGAATTTGGGACTCATTTAGTTTTAATTTATATTTCCCAACAATACGCTTTATAGAATATACTATTGTACGATAAAGAACTCAGCTACTGCACCAAACATAACATTACATTTGCTTACTTTTCATCCAGTAGTATGCAAGTAACATCAGCTTTTCATCTCCCAAAATTTTATCAATGATTGCAAACGTAGGAACATCCCGTTACAGTATGCACCCGACCAACCCAGCTTCCGGGTCTTAAATGCTCCGATTCTCAGGGTTCCTTTAAAGACTCAGGCCCACTCCACTAATTGGCAACCATGTTTTTGTGCCAAGAGCTAGATATTTAAAGGACACCTGAACTCAAATTTCAGTGCTCAATCATCAGCTCCACTTTGGTTCAATCTGTGATTCCATTTAGTATTTCCGTCTCGTTAGGATCTCATCTAGTTGTCAGGTTCTCATCTCTGTCTCAAAATCATGTCTCAATTCTAGACTCAATTACTCCAGCGCTTGGGTCCTTACCATCCTCACCTAGGACTCCCGTCGCACATCCTCCAGGGCTCAATGGTAAGAGGATTCTAACTTGCCTGCACCAACTTTCAAATGACTTCAGCATGTAGTTCTGCATCATGACTCAGCTAATGTACATCGTTCGATTGCAGACACTTACTTGCACTCAAAGACCAGCAGGTATTGGCATGTTACACAAAACTGATGATATTCCAGCAGTATTCAATGTTTGTCTCATTTACGTATCTCTAGAGGCAGCCTATATAGATCAAGGAGACATTTGTTATTCAGATACCTGAATGAAGCTTGGTAAATGACAGCCATCCTATAAGAGACGTGGAGTGTCAAGGACCCTCTAAGTTTGATTGATCTGTGGTCAGCGGTGATTTTCCACACAAATATTTCTATGAGGGACTTGTTAGTGCGGCACGGTCTAACAGAATGGGATGTTACTTATCAGTTGCAAGTTTTGTAGCTCAGCATAAATCCAAGGTCCAGGCACAGCTTAATGCATCTGTACACAGAGATAGTGATCAAGATGAGGGTCACATTTTGTACAATTTTCGTTTCAGTCCCTGAAGCCTGGTACATTCTATTCCATGCACGTGATCCATTTTCAATCTCCAGATAAGGTGAAAGATGGTTGGGATGTGTGTTACAGAGCCACAGCAGCATATGTTCACAGCTACTCCAAGCGATCCTCAGTCCTGATAATCAGGTATTTCCTTGCAGCTCAGGGAGAGGGTGCTGCTCTCACATCCCTACTTCTTGTTTCACATTGTCTATACATTCCACTAATTCTTGGTTCGCATGCTGGTTCCATCGAACCATGTTCCCAGCACTTTCAAATATATGGACTTGATGGCAAAAGACATAAAGAATCAATCAAACTACTTGCCAAAGAACATTATCTTATTTTTGCTGCATTTGGCTGACCTTCAAGGCCAGTTACAATGTCATCAATGTACAGAACAGCCTAGACTCGAGTCCTTCTTTTGCACGTGATTGTCATCCCTCTTTTCTTCATGCTTCTTTCTATTCATGGATGTGGCCAAAGGCCAAATACCATATGCAAGTAAGACAGAAGACATACCCCTGCCTGAGCCAGTCTTGAAATTTTACTGTTTCACATGTGTTTATTTGACCTGCATGACTGATAACTGTATAGAGCAGTTGTGTCTAATTATGTATTCTCTCTCCAAGCTTTTTTTTTCTGGAGAGCGTGTTTATCATGTAGAGACAAGCTCAGAAAGACTTTATGAGCTTTAGCATGTCTGGATGTGAGGAACCACCCTCTTCCTTTAGGCTGGTGTTCACAGAACGCCCTTTATAAACTTTATGAAAGAAGGAGGCATGAGCATGCCCCATCTGCTCCGTAGGGTGGTTTGGATTGGAAGACAATCTGGAAGAACTCTGAGACAAAGAATGAGGATTAGTGACTATTTACTTTTTGGAGTTCCTCCTCCACATTTACCTGCATTGATAAAGAGCAGGAGCAGGATCTGTGTGCTTTAGCTAGTAGGAGGCAGTGGTTAGAGAAAGAACAACTCATGGTATTGCAGTTATAACTTCCACCTCTCACCTCCAGAGACCCTGGTCCAATTTTCACTTCTGGCAAAGTCAATGTGGAATTCACACATCCTTCCTGAGACCTAGCATGTTTCCCCCAGAGTTTCTGATTTCTTCTCAAATCTAAAAGTGCTGCTCAAAGCTTAATTGTCTACTGTAACATGTTCACAGTGTATGAATACAAGAAAAGTCAAAAATGGTAGGTTTTTTGACACATGAGGAATAGTAACCTGCAGGTCTACAGAGGAATAAGACAAGGAAGAATTGAAAGAATGGGTCAGCACTACTTAGTGCTGGAATGGATGATGAACTGAATGGCCTCTGTCTGTGTTATAATATGTTTGTAAATCCTCTCTCTCTTCCTGAAACCCTTGAGAATTAAGTATTTCATGATTCTTATCCTGTTTGCTTCCCAGAAGTGTATCTAGGAATCAAAGAGTGGCTTCCCAATTCTCACTATCTGTGTACAGTCGGCCCTCCTTATCTGCGAGGGATTGGTTCTGGGACTGCTCACAGATACCAAAATCTGCTCCAGTCCCTTATTTAACCTGTTTCAGTACGGTGGACTTTAGGACCCAGCGGAGCTCTGAATCACAGTGTTTCTGTTCATGAAAATAATCACAATCGCCATTGAAAATAAAGTGGAAATAATAAAGCAACCAGAAAGAAGTGAAACACCATCGCTCATTTTAAAGGATAAAGTGAAAAAGGCCCTGCCCAAAATATATATGTTTCTTAAGTGTTTTATATGGATAGAAAGGTAAAATATATACTATTTTCTAAGACAAACGTTTGACTAACTGACGCTAAATAATACTGGATGTAGCTGTTCCGACTTACTTAGTAAGAGAAACTCTGATTTTTTTTAATCCCGATCCACGGTAACCTATGCACATCCTCCCATATACTTTAAATCATCTCTACATTACTTATAATACCTAATACAATGTAAATGCTATGTAAATAGTTGCTATACTGCATTGTTTAGGGAATAATGACAAGAAAAAAGTCGGTACATGCTCGAACAACTAGTGCTGCAAGAGCACTTCTGGGTTTTCTGGATTCGTGGTTGGTTGATGATGCACCATCAATAACTCTCGGAGACGTGAGGCGAGATATAGGCTTTAATTGGCTGGAAGAAAGAACAAGCAGCAAGAGACCACCACACAACATCCTGGAGACTGAGGAAGGGGCTGTGCCTCCCATCACCTTTATACTGGGGTCTGTGGGAGGAGCCACAGGAGCAGTCAGCGGGGGGGGGGCGTGTCCAGACAGGTATATGTAGTTCACCACATTCACCCCCCCTTTGTTTTAAAAGAGAGTCCCCATGGGGTGAAGTTTCTTACAAGTATATTTACAGGTTAAGTCTATCAGGTGGTCGAATCTGTCGTTGCGATCTACGTAGCACCGGCTGTGATTGCACAGGTGCCGGTGGTGGTGATTGCACCGGAGACGGAGGTTGTGCTGGTTCCGGCCTAACTGGAGGTGTCAGCCCACTAGGCGTCAGTGATTCCTCATGCATGTGCTAGGCACCTGGTATATGCGTGTGCTAGGCACCTGGTATATGCGTGTGCGAGGCACCCAGTATGGGAGTGTCGTGAGGTGTCTGTGTAGGGCTTGGTGTGCACGGAGTCACCTCGGGTACAGGGTTCATAGTTACCGTGGAGTGTTCGGGGTAGTGGTCTGCGGCTCCTGCGGGCGCCAGGTCGCGGACGGAGACCGTGTCCTCCCGCCCATCAGGTAAGACCACGTAGGCATACTGGGGGTTCGCATGTAGTAGGTGAACCCTCTCGACCATCGGGGAGTATTTATTGCTCCGCGCATGTTTCCAGAGCAGCACTGGCCCTGGGGATGCCAGCCAAGCTGGTAGGGTGGTCCCAGTGGCAGACTTCCTGGGAAAAGAAAAGAGGCGCTCGTGAGGGGTGGCATTGGTGGACGTGCATAACAGGGAGCAGATGGTGTGGAGTGCCTCGGGGAGGACCTCCTGCCATCGAGAGACCGGCAACCCTTTTCACTTAAGGGCTAAAAGTGTGGCCTTCCACACTGTGGCATTCTCCCTCTCCACCTGTCCATTTCCCCGGGGATTATAGCTCGTGGTCCTACCAGTAGCAATGCCCCTAGCCAGCAGGTACTGGCGCAGCTCGTCACTCATAAAGGAGGACCCTCTATCACTGTGGATATAGCAGGGATATCTGAACAGAGTGAAGAGCTGGCGCAGGGCTTTTATGATGGACGTGGCAATGGTGTCGGGGCAGGGGATGGCAAAGGGGAACCGCGAGTACTCGTCGATAATGTTGAGAAAGTAGACATTGCGGTCGATGGAGGGAAGGGGGCCCTTAAAGTCAACACTCAGTCGCTCAAAGGGGCGGGTGGCCTTGATAAGTTGTGCCTTGTCAGGACGGTTGAAGTGCGGTTTGCACTCAGCGCAGACTTGGCAGTCCCTGGTCATTGTCCTGATGTCCTCAAGGGAGTAAGGCAGATTCAGGGCTTTCACGAAATGGTAAAATCGGGTGACCCCCGGGTGGCAAAGATCTGCATGGAGGGCGTATAGCTGGTCGAGCTGTGCGCTGGCACACGCTCCCCGGGATAGGGCATCAGGGGGCTCATTGAGCCTTCCAGGCTGGTACAGGATATCATAGTTGTAGGTGCAGAGTTCCATTCTCCACCACAAAATTTTATCATTTTTGATTTTGCCCCGCTGTTGGTTGCTGAACATGAACGTAACTGAGCGCTGGTCGGTCAGCAAGGTGAACCTTTTGCCGGCGAGATAGTGCCTCCAGTGCCTAATAGGTTCCACTATGGCCTGGGCTTCTTTCTCCACCGCGGAGTGCCGAATTTCAGGGCCTTGAAGGGTACGAGAGAAGAATGCTACCGGCCTTCCTGCCTGATTGAGGGTAGCAGCCAGCGTGAAATCGGAGGCGTCACTCTCTACTTGGAAGGGAATGGTCTCGTCCAGCGCATGCATCGTTGCTTTGGCAATGTCCGCTTTAATGCAGCTGAAGGCCGCGCGGGCCTCGGCAGAGAGGGGAAAAGTAGTAAACTTGACCAGGGGGCAGGCCCTGTCTGCGTAATGAGGGACCCATTGGGCGTAATAGGAAAAGAAGCCCAGGCACCATCTGAGGGCTCTGAGGGTGGTGGGAAGAGGGAGTTCTGAAAGGGGGAGCATACAGTTGGGATCAGGGCCAATGACCCCGTTCTGCATGACATACCCAAGGATAGCGAGTCGGGTGGTTCCGAGCACACACTTGTCCCTGTTATAAGTAAGGTTCAGGGCTTTGGCCACTTGGAAAAATCGTTGGAGGTTGGTGTTGTGATCCGGCCAGTCGTGACCACAGATGGTGACGTTATCCAGATAGGGAAATGTGGCCTTCAGTTGGCACTGGTCCACCATCTGGTCCATTTCCCTCTGGAAGACAGAGACACCATTTGTGACATGGAAGGGGACGCGCAGGAAGTGATAGAGCCTGCTGCCCGCCCCGAAGGTGGTGTAGGGGCGGTCCTCTGGGCGGATGGGGAGCTGGTGGTAAGCGGATTTCAGATCTATGGTCGAGTACACCTTGTACTGAGCTATCTGGTTGACCATATCCGCGATGCGGGGTAGGGGGTATGCGTCAAGCTGCGTGAACCTATTGATGGTCTGGCTATAGTCCACGACCATCCTATTTTTCTGCCCAGTCCGAACAACAACCACCTGGGCCCTCCAAGGACTTGTGCTTGGCTCAATGATCCCCTCCCTGAGCAGCTGCTGCACCTCCGACTGAATGAAGGCCCTGTCCCCTGCACTGTACCTCCTGCTTTTAGTTGCCACAGGTTTACAGTCGGGGGTTAGGTTGGTGAACAGCGGTGGGGGAGGGATCTTGAGGGTGGAGAGGCTGCAAGTGGTGTCGATAGCGCAGCTGTCGGCATGGTGCTGGGTGGGATGTGCGGGTCGGTGTGTGTGTGTGGTCAGTAGCGAGGTATATGATGAAGTCCCACAAAACTGAGAATTCCTGACAGTGAGTGGTGGGAGGGGCCCGTCATATGCCATAGTCACACTTTTGAGGTGGCACTGGAAGTCCAGCCCCAATAGCACAGGCGCGCACAGTTGAGGCATGACCAGTAGCGCAAAGTCCCGATATTCTGTGCCCATGCACCACCAGTGTTGCTACACAACCCCCCCGGATGTCTGTGGAATGCGATCCAGAAGCCATGGTGACCCTCTGGCTTACCGGCCGTGTCACGAGTCCGCAGCGTTGCACCTCGTCCGGGTGAATAAAACTCTCAGTGCTGCCTGTGTCAAACAGGCAGCTAGTCCTGTGCCCCTCCACCAGGATGTCCATCATTGACCTTGCAAGCTGGTGTGGGGCGCTTTGGTCAAGGGTTACGGAGGCCAGAGTTGAATCGCCGTCTTGGTGCCCGGTAAGCACCCGTGGGTCGGGGGCGGGGCGAGGTGGCGCCGACAAAGATGGCCGCCCCCATGTCTCGTACGAGGCGGGCAGGCAAGATGGCGGCGACCAAGATGGCTGCCCCATGCCTCGCATGAGGCGGGCAGGCAAGATGGCGGCGACCAAGATGGCAGCCCCCATGCCTCACACGCAGCGCTGCCCGACCCCGCTCATGGTTCCGACTTACAGACCTTGGCGAAATGGCCCTTCTTCCCGTAGCTGGAACAGGTAGCTTCTCAGGCTGGGCAGCGTTTTCGGGGGTGCTTTTCGAGTCCGCAGAAGTAACACTGCTTGGACTTGCGACTGGCAGCAGCTGTGGTCGTTTTTGGGGAGTTCGTGGACTCGTGAGTGGCAGCAGCGGTGGTCGATTTGCTCGCGGGTGGCGGGGTCTGCAGCGTCCATGGAACCGGTGGGGGATTGCGCGGCTGGACAGTGTCAGCGTTGTGCAGAACAGCCTCCAGCGTGTCGGCCAGCTCGATCACCAACTGTAAGGTAAGATCGGCATTTTCCAGCAGCCGCTGGTGCACGTACACTGACCTGATCCCCGTAACGAAGGTGTCTCGTACCAGGAGCTCCGCATGCTGTTTCGCCGTCAGTCCCTTGCAGTCGCAGGCCTGCACGAGTGTCTGCAGGGCCCGGACAAACTCCCTGCTCGACTCTCCGGCCTGCTGCCGCCGCGTCGCTAAGCGATGTCTTGCGTAGACGGTGTTCACCGGCCGCAGGTACTGTCTTTTGAGGGCATCCAGTACCCCTTGGTAGGTCGGCAGGTCCCTGATAAGGGAGAATACTTTCGGGCTGACCCTGGAAAGGAGGATTTTGTGCATTGTGGCAGGCTCAGTCACTGGAATCGCTTCCAAGTATGATTGGAAGCATGCAATCCAGAGTTCAAAGGCAAGAGCTGCTTCTGGAGCTTGAGGGTCCAAGTCTAATTCTTCCGGACATAAAATACTCTCCATGTTTTAAAACTTCCAGCCAATAAAATTGATGCACCATCAATAACTCTTGGAGACGTGAGGTGAGATATAGGCTTTTATTGGCTGGAAGGAAGAACAAGCAGCAAGTGACCACCACACTACATCCTGGAGACTGAGGAAGTGGCTGTGCCTCCAATCACCTTTATACCAGGGTCTGTGGGAGGAGCCACAGGAGCAGTCAGCGGGGGGGGGGGGGGGCCTATCCAGACAGGTATATGTAGTTCACTACAGTTGAATTTGTGCATGCGGAACTTGCGGATAAGGAGGGCCGACTGTAATCGTTTTTAAGCCAGGTCAGCAGTATCACATTCTGCCTCCACAACACCCTGCCAACCTTCTGGTCTTGCTGCAGGCAAAGGTCTCCAGCAGGAGGCAAAGGTAGTGTAACAACAGGTGATATCCATGTGAATGCTTGCAAAATAATTGGAAGTCAGTCCAGGAACTGGATGGAGCTGACCAGCTGTGTTTCTGCAGTCCTGCATCTGTGGGGTCTCTGGAAACATTGGAAGGCTGTCAACTTTGCTGGACCATCCATCCTCACCAATGGAAAGTCACTGTCCAGAATGCTACCAGAAAAGGTGGGAGATGTAAGTGGAGAGCCGGCCATTCATTCTTCAGAACGTGGGACACATGTATCAGTATCACAGTGGAATAAAGGAAATTACAGAGGAATGAGGGAGGAGCTTGCCCAGGTGGATTGGAGGGAGGTATTGATGGAGATGACAGCAGAACAGAGGTGGCTGAAGTTTCTAGGAATAGTTCACAAGGCACAGGATAGATATGTCCCACAGAAGAAGTTCTCAAATGGAAGGGGTGGGCAACCATGTTTGACAAATGAAGCTAAGGACTGCATAAAAGCCAAGGAAAAGACATACAAGTTAGCAAAAGTGAGTGGTAAGTTGGATGATTGGGAAGCTTTTAAAATCCAACAAAAGGCAACTAAAAGAAGCTTTAAGAAAGGAAAAGATGAAATATGAGGGCAAACCAGCTGATAGTATAAAACAGGGTACTAAAAGTTTTTTTCAGTTATATAGGGAATAAGAGGGAAAGAAGAGTTGACATTCAACTACAGGAAAATAATACTGGTGAGGTAGTAATTGGGGACAAAGGAATAGCAGATGAACTTCATAAGCACTTTGCTTCAGTCTTTACTGTGAAAGACACTAGCTGTATGCTAGAAGTCTGTGAGTGGCAGCGAGCGGGAGTGAGTGCCATTGCTATTACAAAGGAAACAGTGCTGGGCAAACTCAAAGGTCTTAAAATGGATAAGTCACCTAGACCAGATGGACTACGTCCCAAAGCTCTGGGATAGGATGCTGAAGAGATAACAGATGCATTGGTCATGATCTTTCAAGAATCAGTTGATTCTGGCATGGTCCTGGAGGACTGGAAGTTTGCAAATATCACTGCAATCTTTCAGAAGGGAGGAAAACAAAAGAAAGGAAATGATAGGCCAGTTAGCCCAACCTCAGTGGTTGGGAAAGTGTCAGATTCCATTATTAAGGACGAGGTTTCGGGGTACTTGGAAACTAATTATAAAATGTGTCAGAGTCAACATGGTTTCTATTAAGGGAAATCTTGCCTGACAAATCTGTTGGAATTCTTCGAAGAACTAACAAGCAGGGTAGACAAAGGAGAGGCAGTGGATGTCATTTACTTAGATTTTCAGAAGGCATTTGATAACACAAGGCTACTTACAAGATAAAATCCTATAGCGTTACTGGAAGGATACTGACACGGATAGAGGAATGGCTGACAGGCAGGAGGCAGTGAGTGGGAATAAAGAGGGCCTTTTCTGGTTGGCCGCCAGTGAGAAGTGATTTTCCTCAGTGGTCAATATTGGGGCTGCTAATTTTCACATTGTTTGTCAGTGGAATTGATGGCTTTGTGGGGAAAAAAAGGATAGATGGAGGGGTAAGTAGTACTGAGGAAGCAATGCGACTACAGTAGGACCTAGACAAATTGGAAGAATGGACAAAAAAGTGACAGAATACAGTGTTGGAAAATGTATGATCATGCATTTAGTAAATGGAACAGAAGTGCAGACTATCATCTCAATGGGGAGAAACTTCAAATATCAGAGATGCAGAAGGACTTAGAAGTCCTCATGCAAGACTCCCAGAAGGTTAATTCACAGGTGAATCTGTGGTAAAGAAGGCAAATGCAAAGTTGGCATTTATTTCCAGGGGAATAGAATATAATGTTGAAACTTTATAAGACATTAGTCAGATCACACTTGGAGTATTGTCAACAGTTTTAGAAACATAGAAAACCTAGAGCACAGTACAGGCCCTTCAGCCCACAAAGCTGTGCCAAACATGTCCTTACCTTAGAAATTACCTAGGGTTACCCATAGCCCTCTATTTTTCTAAACTCCATGTACCTGTCCAGGAGTCTCTTAAAAGACCCTATCATTTCCGCCTCCACCACCATCGCCAGCAGCCCATTCCATGCTTTCACCACTCTCTGTGTAAATACTTACCCCTGACATCTCCTCTGTACCTACTTCCAAGCACCGTAGAATTGTACCCTCTTGTGCTAGCCATTTCAGCCCTGGGAAAAAGCCTCTGACTATCCACATGATCAATGCCGCTCATCATCTTATACACCTCTATCAGGTCACCTCTCATCCTCCGTCGCTCCAAGGAGAAAAGGCTGAGTTCACTCAACCTACTCTCATAAGGCATGCTCCCCAAACGAGGCAACATCTTTGTAAATCTCCTCTGCACCTTTTCTATGGTTTCCACATCTTTCCTGTAGTGAGGTGGCCAGAATTGAGCACAGTACTCCAAGTGGGATCTGACCAGGGTCCTATATAGCTGCATCATTATCTGTCAGCTCTTAAACTCAGTCCCACGATTGATGAAGGTCAATGCACCATATGCCTTCTTAACCACAGAGTCAACCTGCACAGTTTTGGGCCCCTTATCTCAGAAATGATGTATTATCATTGGAGAGAGTCCAGAGAAGGTCCATGAGGGTGATTTCGGGAATGAAAGGGTTAGCATGTGAGGAGCAATTTGAGGTTTGGGCCTGTACTCATGGGAACTTAGAAGAATGTGTAGGGATGTCATTGAAACTAAATGTGGGAAAGACGAGATAAGGTGGATGTGGAGAGGATGCTTCCTTCGGTGGTGGTATCCAGAACTAGAGGGCACAGCTTCAAATTTGAGGGGAGACCTTTTAGGACAGAAGTAAGGAAAATTTTTGTTTAGTCAAAGAGCAGTGAATCTGTGGAATGCTCTGCCACAGGCTGTGGTGGAGGCCAAGTCTGTGGATATATTTAAAGTGGAAATGGATAGATTCCTAATTGGTCAGGGCATCAGGGGATATGATGAGAGAGCAGGTGTATGGGTTTGAATGGTATCCAGGATCAGCCATGACGATATAGCAGAGCGGACTCGATGGGTTGAATGGCCTAATTCTGCTCCTAGGTCTTATGGTCTTATGAACATACACATAGAGGACAGGGTTGTTTCTTAACATATCAATTTCCCATCAGAACACTCCCAATTACTGGGTAGTGGTGTGCTGAGGTGCAAAGCAGTGGTGACCCAGTGACACAACTTAGTGGAACTACTACCTCACAATTCCTTTAATTGTGTTGCACCTTGACCTCTGATGAAGTCTGGAGTCTGCACATTCTCCCTCTGGCCATGTGGGTAGTTGAAATAAATGTAATGAGCATAAAATAAGATTAATATAGGATTATAGTAGGTGGGTAATTGATGGTCAGTGCAGAATCTGTGAGCTGAAGTGCCTGTATCTGTGCTGTATGACGTGATCACTTTATGTGCAAATCAGTCTGGACCTTGGTGAGGTCTACTAAGATCTCAGAACTGTGCAGAATAATTTAGTTGATTCAACCTTTCATAATTTCCTAATATCAAGCTCCACGAATGCCACAGTAGCACAGCTAGTAGAACCACTGACTCACAGTATCAGAGACCTGTGTTTGACCCTGACGTCAGCTACTGTCTGAGTGGAGGAAGCACATTCTCCATGTGACTATACAGGTTCTCCCCAGCTGCTCCGGTTTCCTCCTACATCCTAAAGACATGCAGGTTGTTAGGTGAATTGGCCATTGTAAATTTCCCATCATTCATAGATGTGTGGTAGGACCTGAGCAGAGTTTGTGAGAATGTGGGGAGAACAGATAAATGGATAAGTTTGAAATGGTTGCCAAAGACTCATCTGGTTGTAGGAACTATTTCCTTGTTGTTTCTCTCTATGTCTTTGTACTCATGCTACTATGGTCATTTATACTGTTCCATTATGCCTTCAACATACACTGCAGCATATGCTGTGGTGCTTCACACCTGTTTCCTCACAAGTCAGGGACCATCTTTATTTATTTGCTGACATATGGCATGGAATAGGCCCTTCCAGCCCTTTGAGCCATGCTGACCAGTAATCTCTAGAAATTTAATTGGAGCCTAATCATGGGGCAATTTATAATGACCAATTAACCTACCAACCAGTACGTCTTTAGACTGTGGGGGGAAATTGGAGCACCCAAAGTAAACCCACACAGTCATAGGGAGAACATACAAACTGCTTACAGGGTGTGGCAGGAATTGAACCCAGGTCACTGGTACTGTAAAGCGATGTGCTGACTACTATGCTACGTTGCTGCCCCAATCTTCAAGTTCCCTCCCTCCATAGATGCTGCCTAACCAGTGGACATCCTCGAGCATCTCGTGATTTGCTCCAGACTGCAGAATCTGCAGTCTCTTGAGTCTCCAAAATTTCAGCAACTTCTGTTGACCCATCAAGATTCCACATCTCTTCGCGCTCAGTTCCCACCATCAGACGCTGCCTGAGCTTCCTCAGGTGACCTATGAATTCAGGCAATCTGTGCAGCAAAGCAAATAGATTGGATAAAGGAGAGTGAAAGAGACAGAGAGAGGAAGAAACAAAAAATGAAGGAAGAAAAATTGAAAACCACTGAAAGAGGGAAAATTGCAATATATGTGTAAGAACAAAAAATATCACAAGCAGCCCAGAGGAGCAGCTGGTGCTGCTTTTCATCTTCAGAGATTCAGGTTTGATCATGACCTGTGGTGCTGCCAGTAAGGGGTTTCCTCCTTGGTGTTCCACTTTTTTCCTTCATCCCAAAGTCATGTTGATTGATAGGTTAATTAGTCATAGAGTCTCACAGCACGGAAATAAGCCTCTTGGCCCAACTTGTCCCAACTTGTCCATGCCGCCTGTGTTACCTAGCAAACTAGTCCCATCTGTCCATCTTTGGTCCATACATTCCCAAACTCTGCTAACCATGTACATATTTAAATTGCTTTTAAAATTTGCTAAAGAGCCTGCACTATTTTGGCATTATTAACTTGCCCCAGTGTATAGGTGAGTTGTTGACTCTAGGGGAAATTATTTTTGAAAATATTTTATTCAATACAGGCTCAGCAATAATGGCTTACAATTTGCTGTTTAATGTTAGATAAATTGTACGTAGCTCGCAGAATGTCCTCGTGGTTCACTGGCCCCATCTTGCAACCTCTCACTCAATGTCAGCAAGACCACGGAGTTAATTATTGACTTTAGTCAGTCCTCATCAGAGGATCAGAGGTGGAGATTCCTTAGAGTTATTATTTTGGAGGACCTGGCCTGGGCCCAGCATGTAAGTGTAATTACGAAGAAAGCATGGCAGTGCCTCTGCTTCCTTGGGAGTTTGCAAAGATTTTGCATTACATCCAAAACTTTGACAGACTTCTGTAGATGTGTAATGGAGAGTATATTGACTAGCAGCATCACAGTCTGGTATGAAACACTAATGACAGAAAGTCTTACAGAAAGAAATGTATGTGGCCCAGACCATCATGGGTAAAGCCCTTCCTGCCATTGGGTACATCTACACAAAAAGTTGTCGCAGGAAAGCAGCATCCTTCATCAGAGATCCCCAGCACCAAGGACATGCTCTCTTCTCGCTGCTGCCATAAGGAAGAAGGTACAGGAGCCTCAGTACTCACACCACCAGGTTCGGGAACAGTTATTACCCCTCAACCACCAGGCTCTTAAACCAAAGGACGATAACTTTACTCAGCTTCACTTGCCCCATCATTGTGATGTTTCCACAACCTATGGACACACTTTCAAGAACTCTTCATCTCATATTCTCAGTATTAATTGCTGATATATTTTATTATTATTTGTCTTTTTGTATTTGCGCAGCTTGTTGCCTTTTGCACACTGGTTGAACACCCAAGTTGCTGCAGTCTTTCAATGATTCTATTATGGTTATTATTCTGTTGTGGATTTATTGAGTATGCCCACAAGCATCTCAGCATTGTATTTTGATAATAAATTTACTTTAAACTTTAATTTTAAAGCATTTCAATGTTTATCATCATCATCCTACCTTTTGCACTAAGAAATGAATGACAAGATTATCTAACCAACTTGACCATCTGTAGTTTCTCCTAATGACTTGGGTAAAGATTGGAGACACAAGAAAATAAGGATGCTAGAATCTGGAGCAACAAACAAACTGTTGGAAGAACTCTGCACTCAATCCAAATGATACACTACCCCTTTTTCTCCACAGATGCTACTTGATCCATTGAATTCCTCCAGACTTTAATTCCTGGGTATAGATAAGGTTTTCAAAATACATTACTCACCCAGTCCACCAACTTCTAGCTTGATTTTAGGTTAGAATGTCAGGTGATGTTAAAAATTAATTTTGTAGACTATTCATAAGGAGTCTTTTGCCATGGAGAAGGTTACTACAATCTTCTCAAGACTCATTACTGGTTTAGCTGAAAGTGTGTTCTTTGGGGAAGGTTGTAAGCTGCAATATTGTGAGAGGAGTGAGAGTGGATGGCTCACACTTGTTTCTCATGTGTTGTCAAATTACTGTTTAGGGGACAGAGCCATTGAACTGAAGATGTGAACTTTTCACTAGTTAAGCTAATTATTGCCAGCATAATGGGTAATTAAGTGAAATGTGCAGTATATTACTTGGCAAGTACGAGCCTTCACAAGGAACAGAGTGCTGCACTGTTAGTCCCAGTAACCCCTCCTGAATGCAGCATTCCTCTGACATTGGCCTTCTGTGCATCTTCCTATTTAAATTACATTTTGTTCTGCAAACAGAACAGTCCACAGAGATAGCAAAAGGACAAGCTCAGAGTCAATGTCACCAAGCTTTGTAGTAGTCTGCAGACAAAAAAAACTGAACATGCATGATAGCCATTCACCATTGCCTGTTGATGTGTTAACACTGGACCCCAGGGATCAGCACTTTGCTTGCTAAATGACATTGGCGTTCAGATCAAAATCTCTCAAAGGGCAACATTTTCATTCTCGTGTTCAAATCCCTCAATCCCCTCAATTCCTCCAAAACTCAACAATTCAATAACAGCTTCTTCCCTTCTGCCATCCGATTTCTGAACAGACATTGAACCCATGAACACTACTTCACTACTTTATTATATTTTTATTTGGCACTACTTATTTAATTTAACAATTATATATATATATATATACAGTAATTCACTGTTTTTTTCTCAATTATTATTATCTTTGTACTGCTGCTACAAGGACAACAGATTTTGCAACATATGCTGATGATATTAAACCTGATTCTGATAACAAGCACACTGCAGGGGAATTTGGATTCTGTGAAATTGCAAGGGTCTATCATCGTACAACATGGTCTCCAAGCTACACTACTGAACTGAGGGATCTTAAGGTTGAGTGACATCATCCTTGGCACACCTCCCAAATTAAAACAAGACTCTGACAGAGGTTAACTTCTGACACGAAGCATCTGATCTTCAATTCCACTACCCAAGTTCACACCACTTGCTGATTCCCTCCTTTCTGATCATGTTTTCCCAGCATCTTCTTGCTCCCCCATCTCCAATATCACCATGACCTTCCTCTTCATTCTCTTGCAATCCGTGTGCTGCTTCAACCCCAATCTTCCCATTACTACTTTGAAAACATTCCTAATCACTCCCAAGACCCACTGCTTCCTCTACACATTACCATAAAACTATTACAAGGCCCACCCCTCAACACCATGCTGCTCCCACAAAAACCCTTCCAATCAGACTGACATTTGAAGCCAAATCCAGTACCTGAAGCTAAGATTTGCAAGGGAATTCCTAGGGAAGTTCCATACAAAAATACGCACTCCATTTAATATTGTCATAGCAGATGTATGGCCTTATGTACAGTTCCAAGCCATTTCTCTATTCCTCGATCTATAAGTTATCCATGTCCACCCACTGCAAGAAGAATTTTTTTGTTCCCGAGGTTTAAAGGACCAGTCTGTTATTTTGTTAAAAACTCTCACACTAGTGAAAACATCCCAATATCTATCCTGTTTACACCCTACCCTGTTTACATTGTTCCCAATCACTGGTAATGCACCTCAACTCTTTATTTGCTACATTGACAACTTCATTGGTGCTGAGTCATGCACCCATATGGAGCTCGTCAGTTTTGTAAATTTGATTCTAACTTCTTCAAATTTGCTTCCAACTTCCCTGCCCTCAAATTTACTTGGTCCATCTCTAACACCTCTCTTCGTTTGCTTGATCTCTGTGTCTCCATCTCTGGAGACAAACTATCTACTGATATATTTTATTTGGCTTCCCATTCCCATTCCAACATGTCAGTCCATGGCCTCCTCTACTGCCACGATAAGGGCATACTCAGTCTGGAACAGTAACACCTCATATTCTCTCTGGGTAGTCTCCAACCTGACGACATGGACATTGATTTCTCTAACTTCCAGTACTTTCACACCACCCATGTCTTTTTCTATTCCCCATTTTAGTTCCTCTCTCACCTTTTCTCTTCTCCTCACTGTCCATCACCTCCCTCTGGTGCTCCTCTTCTTTCCTTTTATTCCATGGTCTCTTATCAGACCTTTTCTTCTTCAGCCCGTTTCCAACTATCACCTCCCAGATACTCACTTCATCCCCATTTGCCCACCCAGCCACCTCCCGCACACTTGGTCTTACCTATCATCTGCCAGTTTGTCTGCCTTCCCCTCCCTCCATCTTCTTATTTGGGCTTCTGCCCTCTTCTTTTCCAGTTCTGATGAAGGGTCTTGGTGTGAAGCATTAACTATTCAGTCCCCTCCATAGGCATTGCCTGACCTGTTGAGTTACCTCAGTATTTTCTATGTGTTGCTCAAGGTCTGCAGCATCTGCAGAATCTCTTGTGTTTATGATCTCCCCTGTCTTAGGATATTTGAATAGGTCATTCCTCATTCTTCTCGACTCCAGGAGATACCGGCCAAAGTATTTAGTCTCTTCTGGTATGAAAACCCTCTTATCACAGGAATTAGCTTGGTAAATCTCCTTTGATCTTCCTCCAATGTTGTTGTATCTTTGGTTTCAGATGCAGAGCTCATCACTGTCTGCAGTATTCCAGTAAGGCCTCACCAGCACATTGTACAATTGCAAAATATATATAAAACACACACAAAATACTGGAGGAACTCAGCAGGCCAGGCAGCATCTATGTCTCTAACCCAGGAGACAGCTTATCTACTGATGTATATTATAAACCTACGGACTCTCTCAGCTACCTGGACTATACCTCTTTATTTCCTGTTACTTGTAAAAACACTATCCCCATCTCTCAATTCCTCCGTCTTTGCCGCATCTGCTCACAGGATGAGGCTTTTCATTCTAGCATGAAGGAGATGTCCTCTTTTATCAAAGAAAGAGATTTCCCTTCCTCCACCATCAATGCTGCCCTCAACTGCATCTCCTCAATTTCTCACACATCTGCTCTTACCCTATCCTCCTGCCACCCTACCAGGAATAGGATTCCTCTTGTCCTCACCTACCACCCCACCTGCCTCCACATCCAGCGCATAATTCTCCGTAACTTCCGCTGTCTCCGAGATCCCACCACCAAGCACATCTTTCCCTTCCTTCCACTTTCTGCTTTCCACAGGGATCGCTCCCTACATGACTCCCTTGTCCATTCACTCCACCCCACTGATCTCCCACCTGGCACTTATCCTTGCAAGCAGAACAAGTGCTACACCTGCCCCTACACCTCCTCTCTCACCACAATTCAGAGCCCCAAACAGTCCTTCCAGGTGAGGCAACACTTCACTTGTGAGTTGGTTGGGGTCATCTACTGTCTTTGGTGTTCCCGGTGCAGCTTCACTGAGCACCTACGCTCCATTTGCCAGAACAAGTGGGATCTCCCAGTGGCCACCCATTATAATTCCACTTCCTATTCCCATTCCGATATGTCAATCGATGGCCTCTTCTACTGTTCTGATGAGGCCACGCTCAGGTTGGAGGAATAACAGCATATATTCTGTCTGAACAGCCTCCAATCTGATGGCATGAACATCGATTTTGCGAACTTCTGGTTATGTTCCCCCCACCCCCCACTGTCCTTCACCATTCCCCATCCTCTCTCACCTTATCTCCTTGCCTGTCCATCGCCTTCCTCTGGTGCTCCTCCCCCACTTTCTTTCTTCCATGGCCTTATGTCCTCTCCTATCAGACTCCCCTTTCTCCTTCACCAATCAACTTCCCAGCTCTTTACTTCATTCAGCCAGTCCCAGTTTCATCTAACACCCTGTGTTTCTCTCCCCTCCTCCCCCAACTTTTAAATCTATTGCTCATCCTTTTTTCTCCAGTCCTGCCTAAGGGTCTCAGCTCGAAACATCAACCGTACAATTTTCTGTAGATGCTGTTCCTATTCCACTCCCGGTACACTCGTGTCTGCATGGACAGATTCTGTTCTATCTCCAACACAAGCCTGCACATGAGACCACTGCAGTGGGCTGCATCTAAATGAGTCAGAGTACAGGAAGGAGAAAGAGATTAATAAAGTGTCATGACACAAAAGACTGAAAGAATCTGCCACCAGGGTCAAGGACAGCCACTGCTATAAGACTATTAAATGATTCCCTAGTACAATAAGATGAATTCTTGACTTCACAGTCTACCTCATTATGATCTTGGACATCATTATCTACCTGCACTGCACCTTCTCCGTAAACGCAGCATTTTATTCTTTTTATATTTTTAACCTCTTACTACCTTAATGCAATGTTCAATGAATTGATCTGTATGAACAGTATGCAAGGGAAGGTTTTCATTGTACCTCAGTGCATCTGAGAATAATAAACCAATTCCGTAAAACAGTGACACGAGGAAATCTGCAGATGCTGGAAATTCAAACAACACACACAAAATGCTGGTGGAACACAGCAGGCCAGGCAGCATCTATAGGAAGAAGCACTGTCGACGTTTCGGGCCAAGACCCTTCATCAGGTCTCGGCCCGAAACGTCGACAGTGCTTCTTCCTATAGATGCTGCCTGGCCTACTGCGTTCCACCAGCACTTTGTGTGTGCTCCGTAAAACTGTTCCAATCCTTGGCTAACATTCCTTCAACAAAAGGTATGTTCCTGGACTTCTCTATTTTCCTCTTCACACTTATCACTGAAATGAAGAAAGGATGATTGAAAATTAGAAAGTGTGCGAGTGAGTTGGCAAGAAACAATAAAAGTTATGATAAATATTGTAATAGACACGTAAGAAAATATTAAATAAAGGAAATATGGGTCCATTGCAGACAGAATAAAGAAATACAGAAGAAATTTCATTAGGCGTCTGAGCTCCCAGCCACATTGTATTCAAAGTGTCACTGATTAATCTGTTCTGTTCCTTGTAATATTTAATATTAGTACACTTTAATTTGTTATTTATGCATGATTCATCTGTAGATTTTATCCTTACCTTCATAAGTTATCGTTTGTTATGTGTGTTATGTGCACTACTGTGCTTTACACCTTGGTTCCAAGCAATGTCTCGTTTCTGTATACATTATAGGGTTATATACATGTATATAGTTAATTGACAATAAATTTCACTTGATTTCACTTGATTTGCTGCTCTGTAAAACAAAACAAAAAGGAGTATGATTGGACCATCTGTCCTTTCATGTCTCCTCTGCGATTGCTGTTGTCCTCATATCCCTTGATGTCACTAATGCCCTAAAAGCTATTGATCTCAGTTTTTTGAAATGAACACAATAATTGAGCTTCCACAGCTGTCCAGGAGAGAGAACAGCATTCTAGAAAGAGTGAAAACCAATGAACTTTTCAGGATGAGGCAGTTAAAGGAATTAGCTCAAGCAAAGAATGAGGACGGAAGAAATTAAATGGAATAAAATCAGTGAAATTTTCTAGATTTTGTGGCTCCAGTCTAATGATTTAAAAGAAGTGATTCCAAGGACAGAAGGTACATTGGCTTTCATTTTAATGGTTCTACAAAATTATTTAGAATTTTGAGTGGTCCCTGGAGATCAGAAAGTAGTGAACATGGTATTATCAATATAAAAGCATTAGAAATGGAGTAGAAGTCTGCCTTACAATCCCTCACACCTGCTCTGTCATCTATCAGAATCATGGCTGTTTTCCAACTCAGTGCTATTTTCCAGCTTCATCTCAAACCTTTGATTCCCAGAGATCTACCAATCTCAGTTCTGAATGAGTATCGTAACTAAGCTTCCATGGCTATCCAGAGTAGAAAATTCCATAGGTTCACCACCATCTGGGTAAAGAAAATTCTCCTCATCTCATTTCTCCCTAAACAGCCTTCCTCTTATTCTCAAACTATGCCCTCTGAACTAAATTCTTCAGTAATGAATACATCCTTTCTGCATCTAATCTGTCAAGTATATAAGAATTCTGTACATTTTCGTGAGAACTCCTCTCATCCTTTTAAACTCTAAAGGACAGTCTCAGTCTACTCAATCTCTCTTAGAACCATAGAACTATAGAACATTACAGCACAGAAACAGGCCTTTTGGCCCTTCTTGGCTGTGCCGAACCATTTTTCTGACTAGTCCCACTGACCTGCACCTGGACCATATCCCTCCATACCCCTCTCATCCATGTACCTGTCCAAGTTTTTCTTAAATGTTAAAAGGGAGTCTACATTTGCAACTTCATTTGGCAGCTCATTCTACACTCCCACCACTCTCTGTGTGAAGAAGCGCTCCCCCTTGTGTTCCCTTTAAACTTTTCCCCCTTCACCCTTAACCCATGTCCTCTGGTTTTTTCCTCCCCTGGTGATGCACCATCAATAACTCTCGGAGACATGAGGCGAGATATAGGCTTTTATTGGCTGGAAGAAAGAACAAGCAGCAAATGACCACCACACTAAGTCCTGGAGACTGAGGCCGGGGCTGTGTCTCCAATCATCTTTATACCGGGGTCCGTGGGAGGAGCCACCGGAGCAGTCAGCGGGGGAGGGGGGCGTGTCCAGACAGGTATATGTAGTTCACCACACCTGGCCTCAGTGGAAAAAGCCTGCTTGCATTCACTCGATCTATACCCATCATAATTTTATACACCTCTATCAAATCACCCCTCATTCTTCTACGCTCCAGGGAATAAAGTCCTAACCTATTCAACCTTCCTCTGTAACTCAAGTTTCTCAAGTCCCGGTAACATCCTTGCAACCTTTGCACTCTTTCCAACCTTATTAATATCCTTCCTGTAATTCAGTAACCAAAACTGCACACAATACTCCAAATTCGGCCTCACCACTGCCTTATACAACCTCACCATAACATTCCAACTCTTATACTCAATACTTTGATCTATAAATTTTTATTATATTTACTTTGATTTGTACTTCAGGGAGCACGAAGCGCAGAATCGAATATTGCTGTGATGATTGTACGCTCTAGTATTAATTGTTTGGTGACAATAAAGTAAAGTAAAGGCCAATGTACCAAAAGCTCTCTGTACTACCCTGTCTACCTGTGATGCCACTTTTAGGGAATTTTGTATCTATATTCCTAGATCCCTCTGTTCTACTGCACTCCTCAGTGCCCTACCATTTACCTTGTATGTTCTACCTTGGTTTTTCCTTCCAAAGTGCAATACCTCACACTTATCTGTATTAAACTCAGTCTGCTATTTTTCAGCCCATTTTTCCAGCTGGTCCAGATCCCTCTGCAAGCTTTGAAAATCTTCCTCACTGTCCACTACACCTCCAAACTCTGTGTCATCAGCGAATTTGCTGATCCAATTCACCACCTTATCATCCAGATCATTGATATAGATGACAAATAACAATGGACCCAGCACTGATCCCTGTGGCACACCACTAGTCACAGGCCTCCACTCAGAGAAGCAATCTTCCACTACCACTCTCTGACTTCTCCCATTGAGCCAATGTCTAATCCAATTTACTACCTCTCCATGTATACCTAGCGACTGAATCTTCCTATCTAACCTCCCATGTGGGACCTTGTCAAAGGCCTTACTGAAGTCCATGTAGACAACATCCACTGCCTTCCCTTCATCCACTTTCCTTGTAACCTCCTTGAAAAACTCTAATAGATTTGTTAAACATGACCTACCATGCACAAAGCCAATTTTGACTCTCCCTAATAAGTTCCTGTCTATCTAAATACTTGTAGATCCTATCTCTTAGTACTCCTTCCAATAATTTACCTACTACCAACATCAAACTTACCGGCCTATAATTTCCCGGATTACTTTTAGAGCCTTTTTTAAACAACGGAACGACATGAACTATCCTCCAATCCTCCGGCACCTCACCCGTAGATACCAACATTTTAAATATATCTGCCATGGCCCCTGCAATTTCAACACTAGTCTCCTTCAAGGTCTGAGGGAATACCCTGTCAGGTCCTGGCGATTTATCTACTCTGATTTGCCTCAAGGTAGCATGCACCTCCTCCTCTTAAATCTGTATAGGTTCCATGACCTCACTACTTGTTTGCCTTAGTTCCATTGACTCCATGCTAGGTTCCTTAGTAAATACAGATGCAAAAAAACCATTTAAGATCTCCCCCATTTCTTTTGGTTCCATACATAGCCGACCACTCTGATCTTCAAGAGGACCAATTTTATTCTTTTGCTCTTAATATACCTGTAGAAGCTCTTTGGATTATCCTTCACCTTGACTGCCAAAGAAAACTCATATCTTCTTTTAGCCCTCCTGATTTCTTTCTTAAGTTTTTTTTTATACTTTTTATATTCCTCAAGTACCTTATTTGTTCCCTGTTTCCTATACATGTCATACATCTCTCTCTTCTTCTTTATCAGAGTTCCAATATCCCTTGAGAACCAAGGTTCCTTATTCTTACTGACTTTGCCTTTAATCCTGACAGGAACATACAAACTCTGCACTCTCAAAATTTCTCCTTTGAAGGCCTCCCACTTACCAATCACATCCTTGCCAGAGAACAAACTGTCCCAATCCACGCTTTTTAGATCTTTTCTCATTTCTTCAAATTTGGCCTTTTTGTAGTTTAGAACCTCAACCCGAGGACCAGATCTAACTTTATCCATGATCAAGTTGAAACTAATGGTATTATGATCACTGGAACCAAAGTGTTCCCCTACACACACTTCCGTCACCTGTCCTAACTCATTTCCTAATGGGAGATCTAATATTGCATCCTCTCTAGTCGGTACCTCTATATATTGATTTAGAAAACTTTCCTGAACACATTTTACAAACTCTAACCCATCTAGACCTTTAATAGTATGGGAGTCCCAAACAATACGTGGAAAATTAAAAGTCCCTACTATCACAACTTTATGTTTCCTGCAGTTGTCTGCTATCTCTCTGCAGATTTAGTCCTCCAATTCTCACTGACTATTGGGTGGTCTATAATACAACCCCATTAATGTGGTCATACCTTTCCTGTTTCTCAGCTCCAACCATATGGCCTTGGTAGACAAGCTCTCTAATCTGTCCTGCCAAAGCACTGCTGTAACATTTTCCCTGACTAGCAAAGCCACCCACCCACCCTTCATCGCTCTGCCTCTATCACATCTGAAACATCGGAACCCTGGAACATTAAGCTGTCAGTCCTGCCCCTCCTGTAGCCAAGTTTCACTAATGGCTACAATGTCATAATTCCACGTGTCAATCCATGCCCTCAGCTCACCAGCCTTCCCCATAATACTCTCTTCATGTGGCAAACCTCTCACTTCAAGAATCAGGGCAGTGAATCCTTGCTATATTCCCTCTATGCCAAGTACATCATTTCTTAGGTAGGGTGAACAAAACCGTACTCTCTATTCCAAATGCATTTGTACAAAGTTCTGATGCAATAAAACTTCTTTACTCCTTGTGTAATAAAGATTAACATTTGTCTTTCTGGTTTACTGCCTCACCTGCATATTAGCCTCCAGAGACATATGTATAAGCACAAGTGGATCCCTTTGAGCGCTACCCAATTTCTCACAATTTGTTTTGTTCCTCTTGCTCAATATAGCAGAGCATGCTGGTGCTACCATGATAGTAAGCAAAAAAACCTAGTGGTGCACAGCTGAATGGGGGGGGGGGGGCAGACACCAGGAAACCTGAAAAAGATACAGCCAACTTTCAAAGTAGCCCACCAACACTACAGGCTGTGACTTCTGCAGCTGGGTCTCAGGGGAGCAGTCCATTTACAACTAAGACCACTCAAGCAGTTAAGTGAAGACAGACATGCATGAAACGGTCATTGGAAGTAAACACATTCATAATGCATTTATGTTATTGAGTAATGGAACTTGAGAATGACATGACAGTGTACAGGGACAAACTTCATCAACAGTTTATGCACAATATCCCTTCATGCAAGTAAATGCACAATGAATAGCAGATCAATGTAGAGTGATAATAAAAATAAACGTAATCCCTATAGACATGTTAAACCAAATAAAACATAAAGTTGCACAAGAGCCAGAAAAAAATCTAATGTAAAGACCACAACATTGCTATACAAGAATATAATAAGGATGTCACCCACCGAAGTGTTGATGAAAATAGAATTACTTCAACAACTGCTCCACAACCTGATGGTAATAGCAACAACGTAGATCTAGACCCTCCAGAGAATGCAAATGACGAAGCTGAGCTCACAGACAAAATTATCCTAACACTTAACATCATACTAACAGAATGCATGGGCAGTGACATAACAAAAAGATCCTGCATACCAAATCAAAGCATGCCATCAAAACTTACAAAAATTGTTAATACTCTCAACAAAATTAGATTACCACAATATTTCAGAAAACTTGAATTATTTGAAGAACTGCACATAATAATACACTGCATGTCATTAACGGTAGTGCAGTGCAATGGCTCCAGAAGAGAGGCAGTCATTACTAGAAACCCAAGCCTGAGAAATGCAATGAGAACATCAAAATGGCAGAAGAGATTTCAGAAACAAAATTAAGTCTTAAGAGCTGAAATAGCCCACCTAATGGAGTATAAAATGGATAACCCAAGCAAGAAAGTTCAGAGAAAAGCTAAGAAAGGTCCATACAGGATACGATCAAGCTAATAATAGCATTGTAGAATTTATCAATACACTAAAACAAAAGCTTGTTGCATACCAGGCTAAATAGACGCATATAATGCATCAAACGAAGAACACAGAACTATCAGTTTATACAGGACATTGAAACTAAATTTGATGCACCAAATTATCACTAACCCTAGCATAGAAGTACCACAAATACAAAGATAATGAACTTTTGGTCTTATTTTTGGTCAAACAGGGCAATGCACGATCAAGAAGCAAGCTGGATTGGGTAGGAAAAAGAATGCACTCACACAATTGAAGACATGCAAATATCCGAAGTTACAATGGAAAAGCAGTTATAAAACATATCCACAACTGTAAAAGTATCGGCAGTGATAATATTCATAATTGTGTTTGCTATCCGCAATGCCAATGGAGCATGTTTTCAAAATTCCAAGGCATTTGTGATTTTTAGCATGGACTGGAGTTTATATTGGTCTTCTTTTATTTTTTATGTGTTTTCTTTCTTGATGTCGATTGTCAGGTGAATGATTTTTTGGGGGCAATGGATGGGTTGGGAATATGAGACTTGGTGTTTTTCATGTAAGACGTCTGTTAAATTTGTGTGTCAGAAAAGTGGGGTGTTTGACGTTATTGTCACTTTTTTATGTGGGAAGGACTTGCAGGTTAGGGATTTGATATTTAGCTGCCTTATCTGGGTGGGTGATCTGTCTTTGTGCAAGGGAGAGGTTGGAGGGGCTTGGTGTTTACAACTTCTGTTACTTCTTTTTTGTGTGCTGGGGTTAATGTCTTTTCTTTCAACAACCATTGTGTTTTTTCTGCATTTCATAGTGAATACAAATCTTAGAGTTGTATTCTGCATACAGACTTTGATAATAAATGAACCTTTGAACACTTGAGCCTTTGAAAAAATATTCTTGTCTTCATCCATACCCATTAATATATATCAACAATTTTCTTAAAAGTCCTGAAGAAATGCCTGAATTTTTGACAGAACATAAAATATATTTCTTACCTAAAGGAGAAATCAAGAAATGACCCATCCAAATATTATCTAATTACTTATTTACAAACTATATACAAAATTGTAACATCATGCATCTCGTAACTAAGCATCACTCACTTAAATAACCGCAGTATACTTACAGAAGAGCAGAAAGGGTGCTGTAAATGTATGAAAGGATGCAAAGAACAATTGATAATAGATTCTGTAATTCTACATCACGCCTGGAGGAAAAGCAGAAATATTTCATGTTGTTATATTGGCTACAAAAAAGCATTTGATTTTGTACCACACTCATGGTTAATAGAAGTTCTAAATATATATAAACTACACCCAATACTTGTGAGATTCCTACATCTGATGAGGCATTGGTGTACTATAATCAACCTGTCTATCAACAATCGAAAAAGAACAACCACTGTTAACAAAATAAATGGAGGCATTTTCCAAGATGACTCTCTAAGCCCACTATGGATTTTTCTAGCTTTATACCTGCTCTCTAACTTACTGAAACAGATGAAAATAACATATTGTATCAGAAACAACCAAACAAATTATATCTTGACACACCGTCTATACATGTATGATTTGAAATTATACGTGTCTTCATCAGTAAAGCTAAAACAATTAATTCAAATAGTAAAAACTATTTTGAAAAGATATGAACTTTAGTGCAGAACAATAAACATAAAGAAAGGTGCAATATAGCTAGTAGAATATAAAATAGAATAAGAGGATACAATACAACTGATGAATGAATATGAAACATATAAGTATTTGGGATATCAGCAAGCAAATAAAGTGGACTATATTGTGATAAAAGGAAAGCTTTCGACGGAATTTACTTCAAGGATTAAAATATCTGCCAGTGCTCAGTAGTAGAAATAGTAGTAGTCTCTCGAAGTCCGAGGAAGACAAATGTGTTGCGCAGTCAACGTCTGTGGGCACGCGTATGACTTCTGAGGCCGAAGTCCGAAGCGCAGGTACGGTCGCAGATGGGGCAAGGAGCACCACCTGTTGGGGCAGGAGCGGACGCCTTCCTGTGTCTTTCTTGACTCACCTTGAGGCGCTGCATGCGCCAGTTGGCTTGGAAGTTGTTTGCTGCCTTGGAGCATAGATTGCGCCACTTGGACCCATCAGCAGCAGTGTGTTCGAGATCGTGGGGCTAGAGTTTTGTCCACTTAAGTCAAACCTTAAGTAGTAGAAATATAACAAAGGCAACAAACATTTCTGCTATACCCGTATTAATATAGAAAAATAGAGGGCTATGGGTAAGCCTAGTAATTTCTAAGATAGGGACATGTTTGGCACAACATTATGGGCTGAAGGGCCTGTATAATGTTGTAGGCTTTCTATGTTTCTATGTTTCTATATTCTTTTGACATAATTATTTGGTGCGAAACTGATCTGAAAAATTTACAAAGAAAAATAAGAACTGAATTGACAAATTTTAGAAAATACTACATACACTCAAATGGACTTAGATTAACACTACCTAGGGCAGAAGAGAAAGAGGAATAACAGACATAAAAAAAACTACACAACAGTCAGATGAAACTTCCAAGGAAATATTTTCATCACGAAAACAGGATTCAGCACTCCGTACAAGCAAATACAATTCTGATAAAAAGTACACAACACTGAACTTAAATGAAAGCACAACCCAGAAAATGAAGAATTCATCACTTTAGAAGAAAAGGTTAACCAATGTAAGAGCGTTACTCTCTGTGGAAGACATCCTGAACAGACTGGATGTCAATAAGGAAGTGTTGAACACCTGGCTTAGAGTTTAGAGACCTCTTTGCAGAAATAAAGCATTACCTTGTGACAATACAGGACCAGGTAGCTAGCATAAAAAACTATCAAAAATATATTAAAAAGACCAAAAAAAAATCTAGATAACAAATGCAGACAATGCCAAGAGAAACCAGAAACAACCCATCACATTACAGGAACTTTCAGCAGTTTAACTCAATCTGATCACTTACAGAGGCACAATCAATAGGCAAACATTGTTCACCAAAATCTTGCCTTAAAATACAAACTTAGAAAAGACACCATACTGTACTATAAATAAAACTGGTTTTAGTGTCTGAGTCCAACAAATTATACTACAACTGAACCATTATTACAGATAGATAATCCATAATAACCATTTAGATATAATATTGCAGGATAAATAAGCAGGAACAAATTACTTAATATATAGAACCATTCCAAGTACACATAACGTACAGAAATCAATGTGAAAAACACCAGAAATACAAAGAACTAAAGGAGGAAATTGAAAGACTATGGAATGTGAACAGGGTATACATTGTCCCGAGAGTAATATCTACAACTGGTATCATTCCTAAGTCACTACACAGTAGCATTAAACATCTAAACCTGCACAGCAATATTTATGGAAATTTCCAGAAAGCCACAATACAAAACGGCTCTAGAAATGATCGAATGTTCCTAGCCATTCAGAAATGAGTGTGCTTGGCTATTCCTGTACCTTGGGTTTTACCAGCTTGAGCTAATAAATATATAATAATAATAATAAATAAGCAATAAATATGGAGAACATGCATAGAAGATTAGTTGGAAGTGAGTCGATAGGGAGTCATTTTGCTAGTCTATGAAAAATGCTAGTCTATCTTTTCATGCCTTTGCTGTATTTTAGTTCAACCCAGATTATTTTTAATTCTACGTCATGATTTACCCACTGTACTCATCTTCCTTGAGGTTACACAATTTTCTTTTCACTTTAGCCCTCTTCCCTTTATGATGACTTCTTTCATGAGGAATATTTAGTTCTTTCTTTGGTCATCTTGCAGCTATATTTCTGCAATGGCAGTAAAAATGCACTCTTTCAGTTCTGCAGCATTTGAGCCATTAATGCACTTACATTATCCTAATGGTAAAGGATGTGAACATCCAGATTTAAGACTTTAATATGTCATTTTCTCATATTTCTGAACTTTGTAGTACCTTAACACTCAGCTTTATTTTACCATCAGTTTGTAACTTCCTCTTCCCTGCTTCATCTCTCTGTCATTCCTCAATTTCCTTTTGGTTTCCATGCCAATGCCAAGCTTGTTTAATGGACTCAGCAAACCCTTCAGCTGTGACGTTACTTACGTGTCTGCTGACATGCAACCCATCTGATTTGTGGAGGTACCACCTGCCCCAGAAATGCTCCTTCTCTCTTAAAAATATGAAGCCCTCTCTCTGATGCCATCTTTTCTGAAGTGCATTTATCTGACTCTCCTACTACTTCGGTAAATGCAATCCTGGGGGTAACACTGAGAGTAAATTTTCTGCGGTTCTAGATCGTGACCTCTGTCTGTAGGGCCACATCCATTATCCTACGTACTTCATAAGACATAGGAGTAGAATTAGGCCACTTGGCCCATTGGGTCTGCTCCTCCATTCAATCATAGCTGATTTATTATCCCTCTGAACTCATTCACCTGCCTTCCACCTGTAACCTATGATGCCCTGATTAATCAAGAACCTATCAATCACTGCATTAAATATACTCAATGAAATGGTCACCACAGCTGTCTGTGGCAATGTATCGCACAGATTCACTGTCCTCTGGCTAAAGAAATTCCTTCACATCTTTGTTCTAAATGGACTTTCCCCTATCCTGTGACAGTGTGCTTGGGTCCTAGACCCTCTTCTCATTATAGGAAACATTCTCTCCACATCCACTCTATCTGCACCTTTCAATATTCAATAGGTTTTAATGAAATTCCTTCTCATTCTTCCATATTCCAGTGAGTACAAGCTCAGAGCTTTAAAACATTCCTCATATGTTAACCCTTTCATTTCCAGAATCATTCTTGTGAGCCTCCTCTGGACCTTTCCAGTGCCAGTACATCTTTTTTTAGATAAGGGGTCAATAATTGCTCACAGTACTCCAAGTGTGGCCTCACCATGCCTTTTAAAGCCACAACATACCATCCTTGCTTTTATATTCTAGTCACCTTGAAATGAATGATAACATTGCATTTATCTTCCTTACCACTGACTCAACTTGCAAGCTAACCTTTAGGGAATCCCGCACAAAGACTCCCAAGTTCCTTTCCACTCTCTGATTTTTGGATTTTCTCCCCATTTAGAAAATGAGCTATGACTTTATTCCTTCTACCAAAGTGCATGACCATACAATTCCAAACACTGCATCATATCTGCCACTTCTTTACCCAATCTCCTGCTCTGTTCAAGAACTTCTGCAGACTCTCTGCTTCCTTAACATTATCTGCCCCTGCACCTATCTTCGGATCATCCGCAAAACCGGCCACAATGCCATCAATTCCATCATCCAAATCATTGACACATAATGTAAAATAATCAGTCCCAACACAGACACATGTGGATCACCACTGGACAGCAACAGCCAACCTGAAAAAGCTCCCTTTATTCACACCCTTTGCCTCTTGCCTGTCAGCCAATCTTCTATCCATGCAAGTACCTTTCCTGGAATATCTTGTTAAATAGCCTCATGTGTAGCATTTTGTGAAAGGCTTTCTGAAAATTCAAGTAAACAACATCTCCTTTGTCTATTCTGCCTGTTATTTCCTTGAAGATTTCCAACAGATTTGTCGGGCAAGATTTCCCCTTAAGGAAATCATGCTGACTTTGGCCTTTTTTACCGTGTGCCTCCAAGTAATCTGAAACCTCATCCTGAAGTCATACTAATTGTCCCATAATTTACTTATTTCTGCCTCCCTTCCTTCTTAAAGAGTGGGGTAACATTCATAATTTTCCAGTCCTCCAGAAGCATTCCAGAATCTAGTGATTCCTGGAAGGTCAGTAACAATGCCTCCACAACCTCTTCAGCTACCTCATATATGTCAAACTCAAGGCCCGCGGGCCAAATCCGGCCCACGGTGGAATTATCTTTGGCCCGCGAGATAATATCTAATTACTATTAAAGCTGGCCCCAGTAATCGAAGCACCTATGGCGTATGATATGGCTAATGCTGAGTTTATTCAGGTACCAGGTTTTCAGGGATTTTAGTGTTTATTCGGCAGTCTTGCTCGGCAGTCTTCTTCATAAGAAATGGAATTTGTAAAGTGAAACACTTTGTAGTTATAGCAGAGACTGAGACACATGAGAGCAGGCTGAAAAAACGGAGGCAACGAAAGCTGCGTTCGCACGCGTCCAACTGATCCGGCCCGCATGAAGCTGCATTTTGCTCAATCCGGCCCGTGACCTAAAATGAGTTTGACACCCCTGAGCTACCTCCTTGAGAACTCTGGGATGTAATCCATCTAGTCCAAGTGACTTATCTACCTTCAGACCCTTCAACTTACCAAGCACCTGCACCTGACACTTGTGAATTTCTAACATAGTGCAAATGTCTTCCACGGTGAAGACTGATGCAAAATATTTAAGATTCCTTACCATTTCTTTGTCCCCCATTATTAATTTCCCAGATTCTTTTTCCTGCAGTCAAATATCCACTCTTGTCTCTCCTTTATACCTTATATACAGTATTTGGATCAACTTTTTGTATCCTCTTTTATGTTATTGACTAACTTACCTTCATATTTCGTCTTTTCTCTCTCTATGGCTGTTTAGTTGCCTTCTGTTGCTTTTTAATGGCTTCCCAATTCTCTACCTTCCCATTTTTTTAATATATATATTGTATGCCCTCTCTATTGCTTTCCTGCACTCTTTGAGTTTGTTTGTCAGCCATGGTTTCCTCATCTTCACTTTAAAATACATCTTCTTTGGGATATATCTATCCTGTACCTTCTGAATTGCTTCTAGAAACTCCAACTATTGCTGTTCTTCCATAATCGCTGTTAGTGTGCCCTTCCAAACAGCTTTGGCCAGCTCCTCTCTCATGCCTCATTGCCTCTCTTTACTCCATTGTAATATTGATACATCTGACTTTAGCTTCTTCTTCTCAAACTGCAGGGTGAATTCTATCATAGTATGATCACAGATTCCTAAGAATTCCTTTACATTAAGCTTCTTATCAAATCTGGTTCAGTACACAACACCCAATCCAGAATTGCCTCTCCCTAGGAAGTGAAGCTTCAGCTTGATGGCATTCAGCTCATGAGGAAATGACAGAGAAGAGCTACAGGGAGGCAGTCACCCATTGGTTGTAGCAGAAACGTAACTGGATGACTGTCAGGAGAAGGAGGGGAAATGGGCAGCCAGTTGAGTAGCCCTGTGGCTGTTCCCCTCTATAATAATTACTGTACACTGTTTTGGATACTGTTGAGAGGGATGACCTACTGAGGGAGCCACGGTGACTGGCTCTCTGGCCCTGAGTCTGGTGCTGTGGCTCAGAGGAGAAGAGGACTGCAATAGTGATAGGGGATTCCATAGTGATGAGATTCTGCTGATGTGATAGAGATACTGTATATTGCCTTCCAAGTGCCAGGGTCAGGAATGTGTCAAATCTGATTCATGGGGGAGGGAGAGCAGCCAGATATCTTGGTACATATTGGCATCAATAACATAGGGAAGAAAGGAGAGGAGATCCTGAAAAGAGATTTTAGGGAGCTAGGTAAAAAGCTGAAAAGCAGGACTGCCAGAGTAGTAATCTCTGGATTGCTGCCTGTGCCATGTGCCAGTAAGGGTAAAAATAGGAGCAACTGGCAAATAAAATGCCGGTGGAAAATCCTGACGAAGGGTCTCGGCCCGAAACGTCGACAGTGCTTCTCCCTATAGATGCTGCCTGGCCTGTTGTGTTCCACCAGCATTTTGTGTGTGTTGTTTGAATTTCCAGCATCTGCAGATTTCCTCGTGTTAGCACTTGGCAAATATGGATTTGGGCCCATACCAAACTTCCTCAACCATCTGAGGTGAAAGAGGCATTATTGTGTCTTTTTCACCACACAGCTGGTGTGTACAGTCCACGTAAGCCCCTCGGTGATATGGATGCTGAGGAACTCAAAGCTGTTTACCTTCTCAACCCCAGATCCGTTGATGTCAAAAGGTGTTAGCCCGTTTCCATTCCTCCTGTAATCCACAACAAGCTCCTTTGTTTTTGCAACATTGAGGGAGAAATTGTTTTCTTGACACCACTGTGTCAGAGAGATGACTTCTTCCCTGTAGGCCACCTCACTATTGTTTGAGATGAGGCCAATCAGTGTAGTGTCATCAGTAAATTTAATTAGGAGATTAGAGCTGTGGGTGGCAACACATTCATGGCTTTACAAAGAGTATAGGAGGGGACTTAATACACAACCCTGAGCAGCTCCTGTGTGGTGAGTCAGAGGGGTGGAGGTGAGGGAGTCCACTCTTACCACCTGCCGGTGATCTGACAGGAAGTCCAGGAACCAGCTGCACAAGGCAGGGTTAAGGCCGTGGTCTCTGAGCTTCCTGTTGAGCCTGGAGCGAATTATGGTGTTGAATGTTGAACTGTGGTCCAAGAACAGCATTCTCACATAAGCATTCTTCTTAGCTAGATATGTAAAGATGGTTAAAGATGTGGTTTTGGAATACTTGGAGGCATATGATAAAATAAACCGAAGTCAGGATGGTGTCCACCTGGGAAAATCTTGTCTGACAAATCTGTTAGAATTCTTTGAAGAAATAGCAAGCAGGATAGACAAAGGAGAATTGGTAGATGTTGTGTACTCGGATTTTCAGAAGCCCTTTAACAAGTGGCCGTACACGATACTGCTTAACAAGTTAAGAGCCATGGTATTACAGGAAAGATACTAGCATGAAAGTAGGCCCTTTGCACCAATGCATTCACTGCAACCATCAAACACCTATCCACTCCAATCCTACACTAAGCCCATCTGATACTCGGAAAAGACTGATAACGCACTTACCAGATTTGGCTGATGTCACAGTGTAGAACCATAGAACATAGATCAGGACAGCTCAGAAAAACCCACCATGTTCTGCTGAACACAATGCCAAATTAAACTAGATGTCTTTTGCCTGCACATGATCTATATCCCTCCATTCCTTACATATACATCCATCTATCTAAAAGCCTCTTAAATCCCACCATTACTCTTAGCAGCCTGAAGTCTGAAGTCTACTGTGGTCAAAGGATCACTCAATGACATAGTGGTACATGAACCTGAGATGGATATTCACTTCCTAAGGTCCTTAGTTTGTTTGAAAAACTTGCTTTCTAAACACAGCAGCTGCCATCTGTAAGATCAAACAGTTGTAAGTAAACTTCCAACTAATATTGCTTTTCTGGTTGTAAATGAGAGTCAATCTTCAGTTATTAAAATGGAAATGGAAAGTAGTAATCAGTTTGAAGTTAAAACAAAGTATTGTCTATATAGCAGCTTTGCAGAAACTCTCTCCATGAGAAACAGTTGCTAGCTAACATTACCTGGTTATTGCTGCTCCAGATGCAGTATCTGTCCTGGACTGAAACATCAACTGTTTATTCATTTCCATTGATGCTAACTGACGTGCTGAGTTCCTCCAACATTTTGTGTGTGTTGCTTTGGATTTCCAGCATCTGCAGAAATTCTTGTGTTTAAGGTAATGGTTGTTTATTTTGGGTTTTTTTTTCAAAAAAATGAGTTTACTAGGTTGCTTAGTTCAAGGAAGCTTGCAGACCAGCTGAAAACAAATCACTTGGTATATCAAATAATTGATCTATTAATGTTGGGATGATTATGTACTCAAAGAATTTAGCTTTACACCATTACCTGAAAACTGTGTCTCCGAGAAGCTATTGGATCATTTGTGTAAAAACAGTATTTGAGGAAATATTACATGTATATGAAGTCACCCAAGAGGTAGAGAAAGGGTATAAACGTAGGGAGCAATTCAGGCTTATGAGGAATGGGGTAGGGTACATCAAGAAACATAAGAGAAACAAGGGATGAACTAGAATCCATTCCTTTAATTTCAATTTCTACAATAGACAACTTGTTTTCCTGCATTTTCAGTATGTCTTTTTATTTTATAGGGGTTGTAGCTGTATTTTGGAAATCCTTTGCCTTTGTAATGTGGGCATACTTTGTGTTTTAGAAATAGTTTGTAATTTGGAAATGTTTAAGATAGAAATCCTTTGTGAGTTTTAAATGTGCTTTAAGAATGCTTGGATTTAAAAAATTTTGGATTTTTGTATCACTGAAAATAAATTCATTGTGTTCTAAACTACTTTCTTCGCTAAGTATCTTTTCCTTGGTAGGAAGAAGGGATCTACCGCTTGAATAGTGGATATTGGCAACTAACCTCACCGAGGAGAATGAAGAGGGAATTGAATTAGTCTTTGAAAATAGGGTAGTTACAGTCTAGTCTCCCTTTAGTGAGATTACTCTTGGCTGTTTATATCCCATATGGCTTAAGGTCTTTGTTAAGTTTCCAACTTCACGGTCAGCAAACACAATACCATCACAAGCCAGTCTTTTGTAACTCTTAATGTGGTATCAATCGAAAGAAGTCCCCTGATAACAGGCCTTCCACTGAAATCAGAATGAGATCACCTCTATTATTCAAGATAAGTGAAATGTAAGATTGTAAGAAGTAGTAGAGATTTGTGGACTCAGCCCTGTACAACACTGGCACATCTTTCTCCACCATCAGTAGTATCTGTAGGAGTATCTTTTGAAGAAAGCGCCATCCATCATCAAAGATCCCCAACACCTGGGCTATGCCATCTTGACAGCCACCACCAGACATGTGATAGAGAAGCCTGAGTTCAAGAACAACAACTTCCCTTTAGCCTTTGATTCTTGAGCCAATTGGCACAATGCATATTACCAAAACACAGTAACAGTATAGCCACTTTATGGATTTAATTGTGTTCTTTTTTGTAAAAATTGTGCATAATTTACAATTTTCTTGTGAAGGATGTTATGTGCCTGTGACGTTGCTGTAAGGTTTTCATTGCACCTGTACATACATGTACTTGTGCATCTGACAACAAACTCAGCCTTGAAACCCCAGCAGCTTGGTTTTTCCCCCTGCAGATCCCAGTAGATGGAATGTCTGGAAGAGAAACACAGAAACAGGTGTGAAAGGCAGGGAAGAGCAGCCACCAGCTAGCCTCACTGACTCATCAAGGCAGTGGGGTAAATCTGCCCACCACTCCCAGCG
The DNA here is from genome assembly GCF_048418815.1 of Hemitrygon akajei. Classification (NCBI taxonomy): domain Eukaryota; kingdom Metazoa; phylum Chordata; class Chondrichthyes; order Myliobatiformes; family Dasyatidae; genus Hemitrygon; species Hemitrygon akajei. The sequence goes on from NC_133133.1 coordinate 68,058,743, forward strand.
CCGTTCAGATACGCCCAATCCCTAATTGTTGGATATTGGGGAGGAAAGGAGGGATGGGGAGAGAAAGCACATGGAAATTGCCCATTTCCACCCAGCAGAACGTGCCTTCAATTGCCCATTTCCACCTAGAGAGTGCAAAAAGAGGCTAGATGGAGCCAGTTATGGGGAGTAGAGGATGGGGGTAGAGACAGAGGCTGGAAGATGATAAGCGGAAGCAAGAGGCTGCAGATGCTTCAATCTGAGAAGTAAGGCAGGTGATAAGTGGAACCTAAGGGAAGGATGAAACGCAGATAGAATGTAATTACAGCACTTGCAATCTCTTCTGTCTCCACTTCACCTTCCTCAGTTTATTCAAAGAATCATAGATTCATATGGCATTAAATTGCTCTTCTGACAACTGAGTCTGAGCTGACAAACAGCTCTTTGCACTAATCCCATCTTATTCTTCCCACATGCTCATTGACTCCTCTCAGATTCTATCGCTCGCCTGTATATTTGGGACAATTTACAAGAGCCAGTTACTCTGCAAACCCACACATCTTTGGCAGCAGAATCAGGTTTTAATATGAAATTATGAAATTTGTTAACACTGCAGCAGCAGTACAATGCAATGCATGACAAATAAATTTTAAAACTGGATTTCAGTAAGTATATATATGCATATTAAACAGTTAAGATAAATAGCGCAAAAACCCCAGAAGTTTAAAAAAAGAGGTGAGGTAGTGTCCATTTAGAAATCGGCTGGCAGAGGGAAAGAAGCTCTTCCTGAATCACTGAGTGTGTGCCTTAAGGCTTCTGTATCTCCTCCTGATGGGAACAATGAGAAGAAGGCATGTTCTGGGTTCTGACGGTCCTTGATGATGAAAGGCACTTTTCTGAGGCACCACTCCTTGAAGATGTCTTGGATACTGTGGAGCCTAGTACCGATGTTGGAGCTGACCAATTTTACAACTAGCTGCAGCTTTCTACAATCCTGTGCAGTAGACCTCAACCACCACCTTCCCCCCCACCCCCCACCATGTCAGAAGGTGATGCAGCCAGTCAGAATGCTTTCCATGGTACATCTGTAGAAGTTTTTAGTGTTTCAGCTGACAGATCAAATCTCCTTAAACTCATTTTCTATATCTGCATCAATATGTTGGGACCAAGATAGATCCTCAGAGATCTTGACACCCAAAACCCTGAAATTGCTCACTCTCTCCACTTCTGATCCCTCCATGAGGATTGGTTTGTGTTTCCTTGTCTTACCCTTCCTGAAGTCCACAATCAGCTCTTCGGTCTTACTGACACCATGTGGATGATTTTATTGCAACACATCTCAGCTAGTTAGCATATCTCACTCCTATACACCCTCTTGTCACCATCTGTGATTCTGCCAACAATGGTTGTATCATCAGTAAATTTATAGATGGTACTTAAGATAAACATAGCCATACAGTGATGGGTGTAGAAAGAGTAAAGAAGTGGGCACCATCTCTGAGGTGCACCAGTGTTGTTTGTCAGCAAGCTGAAGATGTCATTATCAATCTGCACAGATGTGGTCTTCAGTTAGAAAGCTGTAGATCCAGTTGCAGAGGGAGGTACAGAAGCCCAGGTTCTGTAGCTTTTCCATCAGGACTGTAGGAATGATGGTGTTAAATGTTGAGCTATAGTGAATGATAGCATCTTGATGGAAAGGTGATTGTCCAGGTGATCTAAGGCTGTGTGGAGAGCCATTGAGATCACGTCCACTGTAGACCTATTGTGGCGATAGGCAAACTACAGTGGATCCAGGTCCATGCTGAGGCAAGAGTTGCTTCTAGCCATGACCAACCTCTCAAAGCATTTCATCACCATAGATGTGGTGTGGTGGCCAATAGTTGTTAAGGCAGCTCACACGGCTCCTGGGCACTGGTATGAGTGTTGCCCTTTTGAAAAAGGTGGATTATTCTGAGCGTAGCAGTGAGAGATTGAAGCCAGTTGGTTTGCACAGGTTTTCACAGCCCTACCTAGTACTCCATTGCGACCTGCAGCCTTGCGAAAGTTCATCCTCCTGTAATACAGACTGACAGGGTCACCAGGTTCTGCAGGGATCCTCATAGTTGTAGTTTTATTCTCCCATTCAAAGCAAGCATAAAAGGCATTGAGCTCATCTGGTAGTAAAGTGTCACTGCCATTCATGACGTTGGATTTCTCTTTGTAGGAAGTAATGGCCTGCAAACCCTGCCAGAGTTGACATGCATCAGATGCCACCTCCAACCTCGTTTGGAATTGTTTCTTAGCTCTGGAAATAGCCACCCACAAGTCATTCTTGGTTTTCTTGTTCACCTGATTAGGTCACCTGATCTAAATGCCACAGATCTAGCCCACAGCAGACTGCAAAATTCCTGGTTCATCTGTGCTTTTTGTTTTAGTAATGTACAGTACATATTCTTAGGCACACACTTATCTGCACAGACCTATTCATTGACATAGGAATGTGGAGAAAAGTTACACAGTTACTGAAAGAATGTGCAAACTCCACACAGACAGCACAAGAGATAAGAATTGAATTTTGGTTGATGGATCTGTGAGGCATGGCTTTTCTAGCAGGCTTCGGGGACATGGTGCAGGGTTTTGACTGTCGATAATTCAAGCAAAAAACAGCAGAAAGCAGTTAATTAGACAATTCAAGATTTGAATAGCTCAGATTCAGCAGAAAGCAGCTGATTGGGCAATCGAGGTCAGGTGACCAAGCAGTTTGAAAAATTCAGACAAATAAATAGAGGGGTAGCTAAAGCGGAGCGGCCAGTGAGTGAGTGGGCCAGTAAAGGAGTGGAGCTTTGAGGTTTTGACTCCAGGAGCGGCCTTGTCGAGGGAAGTACCTTGTGAGAAAAGCACGAGTCTTTGGCAAGGAGGCTGAGGGAGGAGACTACGCCACAGTTGAAAAGGGTGAGAGGTGGTGAAGAGATGACAGGTAAACTGATTCACTGTGATGCTTGCCTGATGTGGGAGGTCAGGGACACTGATGGTGCCTCCGGCTGCTACAACTGTGAAAAGTGTGTCCAGGTTCAGCTCCTGAAGGACTGTGTTGGGGCACTGGAGAGGCAACTGGATGACCTCAGAGTTTTCTGGACAAGAGCTACAGTGAGATCACTACACGGAAGATACTGGAGGAGAGAATGGGGGCGACGATGAGGAAGGGATGGATGCTTGAAGTACAGGAGACCCTGGGGGATATCCCTCTTGAAAACAGGTTCATCCTCTTGGAAGCTGTCAGGACAGAAGACACTGCCAGTCTGAGAGGCAGACAGGTCTGTGAGTCAAAATTTGGCTCTGCGGCAAAGCCGAAGAGACATACATCAGGCAGAGCTGTGGTAGTAAGGGACTCCATATTGAGAGGTACAGATAGGGGTTTCTGCGGCAACAGGCGGGAATTAAGGATGGTGTGTTGCCTCCCTGGTGCCAGGATCCAGGACACCACGGACCGATTGCGGGGCATCCTCAAGAGTGAGGGTGAACAGCCGGTAGTGGTAGTGCACGTTGGCACGAATGACGTCAGGAAGAAGAGAAAAGAAATTCTGCAGCGTGACTTCAGAGAACTCGGAAGAAGGCTGAAAAGCAGGACCTCCAGGGTGGTTATCTCCGGTTTGCTTCCAGTTCCTCGTGCTGGTGAGGGCAGGAACAGGGAGATATGGGATCTCAATGTGTGGCTGAGGAGCTGGTGCGGGAGACAGGGTTTTAGATTCTTAGACCACTGGGATCTGTTTTGGGGTAAGGATGAATTGTACAAAAGGGACGGGTTGCACCTTAATAGGCAGGGGACCAGCATTCTGGCAGGCAGGTTTGCCACTGCTACACGGGTGTGTTTAAACTAATAAGTTGGGGGGGAGGAGATGAACTGGAAATGTAAGGATGGATTTAAAGGGAAAGAGAGAATAAGAAAAGTAAAGAAAGACAACAGAATTGACGGGGCAGAAAGCTCAGGAAGGGATCGTAGTGTATGGCCAAGTGCAACAGGGATCGATGTGAGAAGCGAGGGGAGTAATGGATTAAAAATCTTATATATGAATGCACAAAGTATAAGAAATAAAGTGGATGAGCTTGAGGCTCAGTTGGAAATTGGCAAGTATGATGTTGTAGGAATAACAGAGACATGGCTGCAAGAGGACCAGGGCTGGGAAATGAATATTCAAGGGGATATGTCCTATTGAAAGGACAGCCAGGTGGGCAGAGGGGTTGGGGTGGCTCTGCTGGTGAGGAATGAAATTCAGTCCCTTGCAAGGGGGGACATAGAATCAGGAGATGTGGAGTCAGTATGGATAGAACTGAGAAATTGTGAGGGAAAAAGTCCCTAATCGGAGTTAGCTACAGGCCGCCAAATAGTAGCCTGGATATAGGGTGCAAGTTGAATATAGGCTGGATATAGGGTGCAAAATTAGCATGTTGCAAAGGTAATACTACGGTTGTAATGGGGGATTTCAACATGCAGGTAGACTGGGAAAATTAGGTTGGTACTGGACCCTAAGAAAGGGAGTTTGTGGAGTGCCTCCAGGATGAATTCTTAGAGCAGCTTGTACTGGAGCCTACTAGGGAGAAGGCAATTCTGGATCTTATGTTGTGTAATGAACCAGATTTGATTAGGGAATTCAAGGTAAAGGAGCCATTAGGAGGTAGTGACCATAATATTATAAGATTTAATCTACAATTTGAGAGGGAGAAGGGAAAATCAGAAGTGTCTGTATTACAGTTGAACAAAGGGAACTATGGAGCCATGAGGGAGGAACTAGCCAAAGTTGAATGGAAGGATACCCTAGCAGGGATGACAGTGGAACAACAATGGCAGGTATTTCTGGGAATAATACAGAAGGTGCAGGATCAGTTCATTCCAAAGAGGAAGAAAGATTCTAAGGGGAGTATGGGGTGACTGTAGCTGACAAAGAAAGTTAAGGACAGTATAAAAATAAAAGAGAAGAAGTATAACATAGCAAAGATGAGCAGGAAGCCAGGGGATTGGGAAACTTTTAAAGAGCAACAGAAGATTACTAAAAAGGCAATTTGGGGAGAAAAGATGAGGTACTAAGGTAAGCTAGCCAAGAATATAAAGGAGGATAGTAAAAGCTTCTTTAGGTATGTGAAGAGGAAAAAATTAGTTAAGGCCAAAGTTGGGCCCTTGAAGGCAGAAACAGGTGAATTTATTATGGGGAACAAGGAAACGGCGGATGAGTTGAACAGGTACTTTGGATCTGTCTTCACTAGGAAAGACACAGACAATTTTCCAGATGTAATAGTAGCCAGAGGGCCTAGGGTAATGGAAGAGCTGAAATAAATTCACATTAGGCAGAAAATGGTGTTGGGTAGACTGATAGGACTGAAGCTGATAAAGCCCCAGGGCCTGATGGTCTGCATCCCAGGGTAAGGAGATGGCTCTAGAAATCATGGGTGCGTTGGTAAGCATTTTCCAATGTTCTATAGATTCAGGATCAGTTCCTGAGGATTGGAGAATAGCTAATGTTATCCCACTTCTTAAAAAAGGAGGGAGAGAGAAAACAGGGAATTATAGACAAGTTAGCCTGACATCAGTGGTGGGGAAGATGGTAGAGTCAATTATAAAAGATGAAATAACGGCATATTTGGATAGCAGTAACAGGATCGGTCCAAGTCAGCATAGATTTACGAAGGGGAAATCATGCTTGACTAATCTTCTGGAATTCTTTGAGGATGTAACTATAAAAATGGACAAGGGAGAGCCACTGGATGTAGTGTACCTGGACTTTCAGAAAGCCTTTGATAAGGTCCCACATAGGAGATTAGTGGGCAAAATTAGAGCACATGGTGTTGGGGGTAGGGTACTAACATGGATAGAAAATTGGTTGACAGACAGGAAACAAAGAGTAGGGATTAACGGGTCCTTTTCAGAATGTCAGGCAGTGACTAGTGGGGTACCGCAAGGCTCGGTGCTGGGACCGCTGCTATTTACAATATACATTAATGATTTAGATGAAGGCATTAAAAGTAACATTAGCAAATTTGCAGATGACAGAAAGCTGGGTGGCAGTGTGAAATATGAGGAGGATGTTAGGAGAATGCAGGGTGACTTGAACAGGTTGGGTGAGTGGGTAAATGCATTGCAGATGCAGTTTAATGTGGATAAATGTGAGGTTATCCACTTTGGTGGCAAGAACAGGAAGGCAGATTACTATCTGAATGGTGTCATGTTAGGAAAAGGGGAAGTACAATGAGATCTAGGTGTCCTTGTTCATCAGTCACTGAAAGTAAGCATGCAGGTACTGCAGGCAGTGAAGAAAGCTAATGGCATGTTGGCCTTCATAACAAGAGGAGTTGAGTATAGGAGCAAAGAGGTCCTTCTGCAGTTGTACAGGGCCCTGGTGAGACCACACCTGGAGTATTGTGTTCAGTTTTGGTCTCCAAATTTGAGGAAGAACATTCTTGCTATTGAGGGAGTGCAGCATAGGTTCACGAGGTTGATTCCCGGGATGGTAGAACTGACATATGTTGAAAGATTGGAGCGACTGAGCTTGTATACACTGGAATTTACAAGGATGAGAGGGGATCTGATTGAAACATATGATTATTAAGGGATTGGACACGCTAGAGGCAGGAAACATGTTCCCGATGTTGGGGGAGTCCAGAACCAGAGGCCACAGTTTAAGAATAAGGGGTAGGCCATTTGGAACAGAGTTGAGGAAAAACTTTTTCACCCAGAGAGATGTGGATCTATGGAATGCTCTGCCTCAGAAAGCAGTGGAGGCCAATTCTCTGGATGCTTTCAAGAAAGAGTTAGAGCTCTTAAAGATAGCAGAGTCAAGGGATATGGGGAGAAGGCAGGAACGGGTTACTGATTGTGGATGATCAGCCATGATCACATTGAATGGCGGTGCTGGCTCGAAGGGCCAAATGGCCTACTCCTGCACCTATTTCTATAATCCCTCTCCTCACAGAGATGCTGCTTGACCACTGATTGTTACTCTACAATCTGTACTGTGTGCCCAATGTTATGTAAGTGATTGGCTGGATAATTTTCTTCAATATATAGCCATTTTTTCCTGAGTCCAGATCTCTTCCTTCATCTGGATCCCACTTTTGGACATTTAGTTGCTCACTGGAGAATGCTTATATGGATGTGTTTTTCTCTTGGATCTTCTATGTTCTCAGGTTATCCACGCATTGAAATCTTGCATTTCCCTAATCATGGACGGAAAACCAATTCATGTTTCCATCTGGGAAACTATTATATTGTGTAGCATCTTCCAGGATTGAATAAGTAAACACAAGGAAATCTGCAGATGCTGGGAATTCAAACAACACACACAAAATGCTGGTGGAACAGAGCAGGCCAGGCAGCATCTATAAGGAGAAGGGTCTTGGCCCGAAACATCGACAGTGTTTCTCCTTATAGATGCTGCCTGGCCTGCTGTGTTCCACCAGCATTTTGTGTGTGTTGTTTGAATAAGTAAAATCTAGGAAAGATGTCTTTCTTGTGCTTACTTGATACATAAAATACTTGTTGACCTGGGTGCAGCATTGTCGTTTTCCAAACTCTTCTTGTACCTTTTAAGCACAAAATGCATGTAGAAAAGGACAGTGTTTGGGATTAATCATTCACAATCAGCACTTCCCTTCATCACAGCTTCAAGTAATAAAGCAATAAGCTTTGCTTTCCTCTCTGTGTCTAGCAGATCCTATTGCATGTATAATTGCTGTAAATACGAATCCTGGGCATGTTATTTGTTATTTCAAGGGTTTTATGTTTGTTTATCGTATTTAAGTACTAGTTGCTGTTAGTGATTTTACTCTTTCATAAGTTACAATAATAGCCATTAAGACAAATCTTACCCCACCACCTTAAGTATATGAAACAATGCATCAACAATCAAACAGCTTAAACAGGGCTCCGTTAACTCCTGTTTAGCACAAGACACAATAATCTGTAGGCCAATATTTTTCTTTGACACAAAATAGTAATTAAGGAAAATAATTAGTTTTTAATGTGTTACTTATGGTTACTAAGGAACAGTTGCCAACACTAATTTAGACGGAAAGTCACAATAAAATTCACATCTCTGCTTTACAACTGCCATTTCCAGTAATTGAGAAGATGGGATGAGAAACCCTGGGACACAATTTATATCTCCCCAGTTGGCTGACCTGATGACTAATGAATGGCTTGTAATCAGTGCCTCAAGCCCAAGGATTCTCATTGCGGATTCCATTATACCTCATGTTGAGCGTTAAATTACAGGTTAGGCACATTTTAAATGCAAACTTTACTGGTGAATGAATAGACATTGGCAATGTCACTGTAATTCAGTACTCCATGCTTCTATCATTTTGCATTGTGACATTACCATCAAACACTGAAAAAACATTAAATGATGATTTGTAAGTTTTGTGTAAGACTGGATAAATCTGCCTAAATATTTACATAGGAGTTGTCCATTACAAAGTAATAAAATATGTACAAGTTCAACTTTTTTTTGCAAGCGGACTGTTTCAAGACTAATCATCCAATAATTATCAAAAGTATCCATCAATTCATAACTTGCCAGTAAGAAACAAGCGCACATACTGAGTGATTAGGCCGCGATGCCTCACATCTGTTATCATTGTTGTTGTGAGCCTTTCTGAATCAGAGCCTTTGGGCAAACTCCTAATACAACATTACTTGCTCTGCATGGAAATCTTTTCTTTCTCATTTTTAAGTGGAGTAAGAAAACCTATAGCTGGAGGTAACAATAACCACAGACACTAAAAATCTACCCTTGTTTACAGTGAGGAAATTATGCAGGTACTGAGGTACAACAGCAAGACATCTCTTGGTTCAATGCATAATCCATCAATATTTTTCACTGATTATTAATTAGTTATATTCTTAAACCCCTGTAATCAAGTGGACTAAGATTGTGGCTGTGGGAAACATGGCAATTTTTTTTGAGATCTACAGGGAAAAATACTGTCATAAAGAGTCATAGAACAGTAGAGCATGGATATAGGCCCTTTGGCCCAGTGAGTCCATATCAACCACAGTTCCTACCCAACTAGTTCCAATTTCTTGTGTTTGACCACCACTGTCCCCCCATGACCCACAGTGAAACTATCCAACTTCTTCTTAAATGATACCAGCTTCAACTATTTTGTCTGGCAGCTCATTCAATATACTGTACACACCATCTTCTGCTTGAAAAAATAACCCCCCCCCCCCCAACCCCGCCATTCTCTTCTAATTCTTGCCCATCTCACACTAAATCTATTCCTCTCTAGTTTTGGTTTCACTTACCCTGGGGAAAAGACTGTTAACTATGTTTCTCATAATTTTGTATGGTTGCCACTCTTTCTCCTACATTCCTAGCTTTGTCAAACTTTCCCTATAACTGAGGCCCTCTTGTGCTGGCAACATCCTTGTAAACCTTTTCTGCATTCTTTCCAATTTAACCACATATTTTCTATAACAGGGTGACCTGCTTCGAATGCATACTCCAAATGTAGCCTCGCCCATGACTTATACAACTTCAACATCATGTCCCTGCTCCCATACTCTGACTGATGGAAATGCTAAATGCCTTTTACCTGTCTACTTGTGATGCCACTTTCAATGAAATGTGTATTCCTAAGTAATGAAATAGATGGACTTGTATTGCCAAGTCCCTCTTTTCCATTACACTCCCTATGCCCTACCATTCATAAAATGTCCTACGATGGCTTGATTTTCCAAATTGCATTATTTTACCACATTGAAATCCATTAGCCACACCTTCCCTAGCTGATCAAGATTCCCCTGTAATCTATGCTAAGCTTCTTCACTATCAATAACACCTACTAATTTTGAGTCATCTACAATCTTACTGATCAAGCCTTGCACCTTCTCATCCAAGTCACATATAAGTAATGAATAACAAGGGTGCTAACAACGAGTCCTCTAGCAAACCATGAGTCAGCAGTCTCCATTTCGAGAAACAGCCTTCAGCCACTACTCTCTGTTTCCTACCTCTGAGCTAACTTTGAATCCACCTAATTAGCTTCCCTGGATTTCATGAGGCTAAACCTTTTAGACAAGCCTACCACATGGGGCCTTGTCAAAAGCCTTGCAAATGTCAAAATAGACAACATCCACAGCCCTAGCCTTATCTAGCTTTCTGGTTACCTCTTCAAAAAACTCTAAAAACTGCATCATGCCTGATTTAAAGTTCAAAGTTCTAAGTAAATTTCATTATCAAAATACATATATGTCACCGTATACAACCCTGAGATTCATTTCCTTGTCGGTATACTCAGCAATTCTATAGACTTATAACTATAACAGGATGAATGAAAGATCAACATTTACCAAGCCATTACCATGCTCATGTTAGAATAATGTTTGGGTTTAGCACATTTACATTTAGCAAATGACTTTGGCTACCAGACTTCAAATCTGAATATATATTGTGGATTTAATTTGGAGTGCAGCTCTGAACTATGGGTTCCTAAGAGCCATGTATCTCAGACCAGACAATGTTGACTAAAATTTACTTGAATGTCTATGGTGTGTGAGTGAAGAGGGAGGTGTCAAGTTTGTTAGTAGAGTCAAAGAAAGCATTGTCCATTCTTTGTAAATATGGAACTGTCCTTTGGTGTTTCCTGGGATGTCAGGACTGTCTTACGCAGAGAGGTTAGAGAGACTGGGCTTGTACATGCTGGAATTAAGGAGATTAAGAGGGGATCTGATTGCAACATATAAGATTATTAAGGGATTGGACAAGATAGAGGCAGGAAATATGTTCCAGTTGCTGGGAGAGTCCAGTACCAGAGGGCATGATTTGAGAATAAGAGGTAGGTCATTTAGGACAGAGTTAAGGAAAAACTTCTTCTCCCAGAGAGTTGTGGGGATCTGGAATGCACTGCCTCGGAAGGCAGTGGAGGTCAATTCTCTGGATGCTTTCAAGAAGGAGCTAGATAGGTATCTTATGGATAGGGGAATCAAGGGATATGGGGACAAGGCAGGAACCGGGTATTGATAGTAGATGATCAGCCATGATCTCAAAATGGTGGTGCAGGCTCGAAGGGCCGAATGGTCTACTTCTGCACCTATTGTCTATTGTCTATCTATTAAGCACATGAAATACCAAGCCCCATGTTGGGCCAGAGATACCTTTTGACCAAAAGCGTCTCCATATGATGCCTGCTGTACCTTGTCGAATAAAGAAGCTGCTTTGTATATACCAGTACTTTTCTGCAGCGGCTTCATTTGTGCACCAACACACTAAAGTGTGCTGATACCTCCTTCTCAGACCCTGTCCGTCCAAGTTCTGGTATATAGATGCAGCATTCATTCCTTGGATTGCCAACTCTGATTTTACATATTCTGGAGAGCTCATCACATACCTTCTGACCTTCAGTTATAATAGTCTCCGGCAACTGTTGATGGTTCACATCCACAATCAGGTTTAATGTCACTGACATATGTCATAACATTTGCTGTTTTGCAGCAGCAGTACATCAAAGTACATAAGAATTAAAAAAATTATAAATCATAACAAGAAGTGTATATAAAAGAATTAAATTAATTGTGCAAAAAGAGAGGGAAAGAAGAGTAGTGCTCAAGAATTCATTGTCAATTTAGAATTCTGATGGTGTAGGGGAAGAAGCTGTTCCTGATACACTGAGTGTGTATCTTCAGGCTCCTGTACCACCTCCTTTATGGTAACAATGAGAAGAGGGCATGTCCTGGATAATGGAGTCCTTAATGTCTTTTTAAGGCATTGCCTTTTGAAGCTGTCCAGGATGCTAGGGAGGCTAGTGTCTATGATGTAGCTGACTGAGCTTACAATTTTCTGCAGCTTTTTCCATTCCAGTTTCCACAGTAGCCACTCCATGCGAGATGGTGATGCAACCAGTTAGAATGCTTTAAATGGTACATCTGTAGAAACTTCTGAGTGTTTTTGGTGACATACCAATTCTCCTCAAACTCAAAATGAAATATAGCTGCTGCCATGCCTTCTTTGTAATTGCATCAGTATGTTTAGTCCAGGATAAGTCTTCAGAGCTGCTGACACTCAGGAACTTGAAACTGCTCGCCCTTTCCACTGCTGATGAGGACTAGTGTGTGTTCCCTCATCTTCCCTTTCCTGAAGTCCACAATCAATTCCCTGATCTTACCGACATTAAGTACAAGGTTGTTGTTGCAACACCACCAAACCAACTAATATATCTCGCTCCTGTATGCCTCCTTGTACCAACTGAAATTCTACCAATAGTGGTTGTGTCATCAGTTGTGATGGCAATTGAGCTGCGCCTAGCCACACTGTCATTGATGAGAAGGAGTAGAGCTGTGGGCTGAGCATGCATCCTTGAGGTGTCCAGAGTTGATTGTCAGTGAGGAGAAGATGTTAATTCTGATCCGTACAGACTGTGGTTTCCTGGTGGAGAAGTCATATATCCAGTAGCAGAGGGGGATACAGAAGCCCAGATTTTGGAGCTTGTTGATTAGAAATGATGGTACTGTAGCGGTGTGCTACACGCAGTGCTGAAATAACGACACGTAGTTGATGAGCTGCAGTTGCAAAAGAGATTTATTTGAATTTCGCGGCCCCGCTTTAAAGCCTTCCTGATCCCGACCTCCCCAGGCGGGAATGCTGTAGAGGGCGCGTATTCACAGTCCCGTCCCGTGCGTGGGCTTTTCCCCTTGCTGGTGAAGCAGACTTGGCGCCCTTTTTGGGACTGCCCTCAATGCCGGCGCGCGCCGATTTGTGAGCCAGTTCGAGTGCGCTGGGAGGAGGGTCTCCACATAACCCCCCCCCCCCCCCCAGAACCGGCGATACACCCCCCAATGTCCACAGTCTGGGCCGGACTCTGTTTGGGAGGTCTGCCTCTGCGCCGCGGTGCTGGAATCTCGACCGGCTGTTCCACATGGGCTGGTTTGAGTCGGTCCACCGTGAAAACTTCCTCTCTCCCCCCAATGTCCAGCACGAATGTGGAACCGTTGTTTCTGATCACCGTAAATGGCCCCTCGTAGGGCCGCTGTAGCGGTGCCCGATGTCCGCCCCGTTGTACAAAAACGAACTTACAGCTTAGCAGGTCTTTGGGTACGCAGGTGGGGTTCTGCCCATGCTGCGAAGTGGGTATGGGGGCCAGGTTACCGAACCTCTCGCGTAGTCTGCCCAGGACTGCTGCGGGTTCTTTCTCTTGCCCCCTTGGGGCTGGTATGAACTCCCCTGGGACGACCAGGGGTGTGCCATACACCAACTCGGCCGACGAGGTGTGCAGATCTTCCTTGGGCGCCGTGCGGATTCCGAGCAGGTCCCAGGGGAGCTCGTCCACCCAGTTAGGTCCCCTCAGGTGGGCCATGAGAGCCGACTTCAGGTGACGGTGGAAACGCTCCACCAGTCCGTTCGACTGTGGGTGGTAGGCAGTTATGTGGTGCAGCTGTGTCCCCAAAAGGCTGGCCATAGCTGACCACAGGCTGGAGGTGAACTGGGCGCCTCAGTCGGAGGTAATGTGGGCCGGTTCACCAAAGCGAGATACCCAGGTGGTGATCAGTGCCCGGGCACAAGATTCGGAGGTGGTGTCGGTGAGCGGGATCGCCTCTGGCCATCTTGTGAACCGGTCCACGATAGTGAGGAGGTGCCGCGCTCCTCGCGACACTGGCAGGGGGCCCACGATATCCACATGAATGTGGTTGAAACGCCGGTGAGTGGGGTGGAACTGCTGCAGCAGAGCTTTGGTGTGCCGCTGCACCTTGGCAGTTTGGCAGTGCATGCACGTTTTGGCCCATTCTCTGACCTGCTTGCAGAATCCGTGCCAAACGAACCGGTGGGAGACCATCCGGACGGTTGTCTGGATGGAGGGGTGCGCTAAGTTGTGAATGGAGTCGAAAACGCGTCGCTGCCAGGTTGCTGGGACGACGGGGCAGGGTTGGCCAGTGGTGACGTCACAGAGTAGGGTCCTCTCACCTGGGCCTACGGGGAGGTCTGGAGCTGCAAACCGGAGACTGCGGTTCTGTAACTTGGGATCTCCTCGTCTGCCTGCTGCGCCTCCGCCAATGCTTCATAGTCTACCCCTTGGGACAGGGCTAGGATGTTAGGGCGAGAGAGAGCGTCTGCCACGACATTGTCCTTTCCCGAGACATGCCGGATATCCGTCGTGTATTCAGAGATGTAGGACAGATGTCGCTGCTGGCGAGCCAACCAGGGATCGGACACCTTTGTGAACGCAAAGGTAAGCGGTTTGTGGTCCGTGAATGCGGTGAAGGGCCTACCTTCCAAGAAGTACCTGAAATGCCGGATTGCCGGGTATAGCGCCAACAGTTCCCGGTCGAAAGCACTGTATTTGAGCTCGGGTGGTCACAGGTGTTTGCTGAAAAACGCCAGGGGTTGCCAGCGACTCTCGATGAGTTGTTCCAGCACCCCACTGACTGCCGTGTTAGATGCGTCTACTGTGAGGGCGGTAGGGACATCCGTTCTGGGGTGCACTAGCATCGCGGCGTTTGCCAAGGCTTCTTTCATTTTAATGAAAGCGGCGGCGGACTCCTCGTCCCAGGTAATGTCCTTGCCCTTACCCGACATCAGGGCGAACAGGAGGCGCATGATTCGGGCAGCTGAAGGGAGGAAGCAGTGGTAGAAATTCACCTTACCCACGAATTCCTGAAGGCCTTTGATTGTGTTGGGTCAGGGGAAATAGCGGACTGCGTCTACCTTAGAAGGCAGAGGAGTTGCCCCGTCTTTAGTAATCCTGTGGCCCAGGAAGTTGATGGTGTCGAGCCCGAACTGGCATTTGGCCGGGTTGATTGTCAGGTCGTATTCACTCAGTTGGGCGTAGAGTTGACGGAGGTGGGACAGATGCTCCTGACGACTGCTGCTGGCTATGAGGATGTCGTCCAAATAGATGAAAGCGAAGTCCAGGTCGCGTCCCACCGCGTCTATTAACCGCTGAAACATCTGGGCGGCATTCTTTAGGCTGAACGGCATGCAGAGGAACTCGAAAAGGCCGAAAGGGGTGATGAGTGCCGTTTTGGGGATGTCGTCCGGATGCATCGGGATTTGATGGTATCCTCGGACGAGGTCTACCTTGGAGAAGATCCGTGCGCCGTGCAGGTTTGCTGCAAAATCCTGTATGTGCGGCACAGGGTAGCGGTCCGGTGTTGTAGCCTCGTTCAGCCTGCGGTAGTCGCCGCATGGTCTCCAGCCCCCTGTTGCTTTGGGCACCATGTGCAGGGGGGAGGCCCATGGGCTGTCGGACCGCCGTATGATCCCCAATTCCTCAATCCTCTTGAACTCCTCCTTCGCCAGTCGGAGCTTGTCCGGGGGAAGCCTTCGAGCACGGGCATGGAGGGGTGGTCCCTGTGTCGGGATGTGGTGCTGTATGCCATGTCTGGGCATGGCTGCCGTGAACTGCGGTGCCAGAACCGATGGGAAATCCGCCAGGACTCTGGTGAAGTCGTTGTTGGACAGGGTGATGGAGTCTAGGTGTGGGGCTGGCAACTGGGCTTCACCCAGGGAGAACGTTTGAAAGGTCTCGGCGTGGACCAGTCTCTTCCTTGGCAGGTCGACCAGTAGGCTGTGAGCCCGCAAAAACTCCGCGCCCAGGAGCGGTTGGGCTATGGCGGCCAGTGTGAAGTCCCACGTGAACCGGCCGGAGCTGAACTGCAGCCGCACCGTACGGGTGCTGTAGGTCCTTACTGTGCTGCCGTTCGCGGCCCTCAGGGTGGGACCTGGTGCTCTGTTGCGAGTGTCGTAACTTGTCAGAGGTAAGACGCTGATCTCGGCTCCAGTGTCGACCAAAAAGCGGCGTCCCAACCGCTTGTCCCACACATACAGGAAGCTATCCCGATGGCCAGCCGCTGTAGCCATCAGCGGCGGCTGGCCTTGGCATTTCCCGGGAACTTGCAGGGCGGGCTACAGCGGTGGGCTTCTGCGCCCCACCACTGGTGGTAAAAGCACCATTGTTCGTTGGTCTCCTCACCCCTCCCTCTGGGGTTAGTGGGCTCTGCTGCCGGGCCTGGTCTGGTCTGCTGCTGGGAGCGTGGCCTGGTGATCTGTGCGACGGATGCCCCACTCTCCTTCTTGGCTTTCCACAGCAAGTCCGCCTGGGCTGCCACCTTCCGGGGGTCACTGAAATCCGCGTCGGACAGCAGCAGGTGTATGTCCTCGGGCAGCTGCTCCAGGAATGCCTGCTCAAACATGAGGCAGGGCTTGTGTCCTCCGGCCAGGGACAGCATCTCGTTCATCAAAGACGATGGCGGTCTGTCTCCCAAACCATCCAGCTGCAGTAAGCAGGCAGCTCGCTCGCGCCGTGAGAGTCCGAAAGTCCTTATGAGCGGGGTTTTGAATTCCGTGTATTTGCCGTCCGCTGGGGGAGACTGTATGAACTCCTCAACCCGGGCTGCTGTTTCCTGGTCGAGGGAGCTCACCACGTAGTAGTAACGTGTGTCCTCCGAGGTTATCTGCCGAATGTGGAATTGGGCTTCTGCTTGCTGGAACCATAGGTGAGGTCGCAGCATCCAGAAGCTTGGCAGTTTTAACGAAACTGCATGAACAGATGCGGCGTCATTCATCTTTGGCTCAAATATTGTTTGGACCATCGGGGTCACCAATTGTAGCGGTGTGCTACACGCAGCGCTGAAATAACGACACAGAGTCGGTGAGCTGCAGTTGCAAAAAAGATTTATTCGAACTTCGCGGCCTCGCTTTAAAGCCTTCCTGATCCCGCCCTCCCCGGGCGGGAATGCTGTAGTATTATAGTATTGCGTATTCACAGTCCCGTCCCGCGCGCGGTCTTTTCCCCTTGCTGGTGAAGCAGGCTTGGCACCCTCTTTGGGATCGGCCTCAATGCCGGCGCGCGCCGATTTGTGAGCCGGTTCAAGTGCGCTGGGAAGTGGGTTGCCACAGTACGATTGTTTTGCCTGCTGAGATGTGATCAATAAACAGCAGCCTGACAGGTATTACTGTTGCCCAGGTGACCCAAGGTCAAGTGGAGGGGCAATGAGATTATGTCTGCTGTAGATCTAATGTGGCGATAGGCGGGTCCAGGTCATTGCTTAGGCAGGAGCTGATTTCAGCTACGATCGACCTCTCAAAGGACTTAATCACATCAGATGTGAGTGCCGCTGGGTGATATTCATTGAGGCAACTCATCCTGCTTTTCTTGGGCACTAGTATGATTGTCAACCTTTGAAGCAAGTGGGGACCTCTGACTGCAGCAGTGGGAGATTAAAGTTGTCCTTGAACACTCCCGCCAGTTTTTTGGCACAGTTTTTCAGCGCCCTTTCAAGTACATCATCAGGGCCTGACACCTTGTGAGGATTCACCCTCTTGAAAAACATTGTGACGTTGGCCTCCAAGACAGAGGTCACAGGGTTACTCGATGCTGCCGGGATTTACACAGGTGTAGTTTACCACCAGCTTCCAGCCAAATATAAAGCGTATTCTTTATTACCTGAACACACGAGATTCTGCAGATATTGGAAATCCAGGGTAACACCCAAAGAATGATGGCAGTGCTCAGCAGGAGAGACAACGTCTATGGAAAGGAATAAAGAGTCAATGTTTCAGGCCTTGATGAAAGGTCCCGGCCTGTAACATCAACTCTTTATTCTTTTCCATAGATGCTGCCTGTCCTGCTGAGTTCTTCATTAACTGAGAGGATGATCATTGTCTGTAAATCAAACAGATTTTTCTCCTATTACTGATTGTGCCTCTTTAATTTTTGACCTGCATTGTTCGCAACAGTGTTGGAAGTTTAATCTTCTATTGAAGGAAGGAAGACTTGTATTTATATGCCACTTACCATGACCTCAGGACACCCTAGAGCGCTTTACAACACTTTTGAAGTATAGTCAGTGTTGTAATGTAGGAAATATGGGAGCAATATGCATACGGCGTGCTCTTATTGAGAACTATGTGATAACAACAGATTAACTTGCAGCATACACAAAACGCTGGAGGAACTTTGCAGGCCAGGCAGCATCTATGGAAAAGAGTAAATGCTTAACGTTTCAGGCCGAGACCCTTCATCAGGACTGGAAATAAAAGATAAGTTAGAACAAGAAGGTGGGGGATGGGAGGAAAAGGTACAAGGTGGTAGGAGGTAGGTGAAACTGGGAGCGGGAGAGGGCTGAAGTAAAGAGCTGGGAAAGACATAGGTGGAAGGGCTGGAGAAAGGGGAATCTGACAGGAGAGGGTCGAAGACCATAGAAGAAAGGGAAGGGGTGGAGCACCAGAGTGAGGTGATGGACAGGTAGGCAGATGAGGTGGGAGAGGGTAAAGGGGATGGGGAATGGTGAATTAGGAGGCAATTACCAGAAGTTTGAGAAATCCATGCTCATGCCATCAGGTTGGAGGTTACCCAGGCGGAATATAATGTGTTGTTCTTCCAACCTGAGTGTGGCCTCATCTCAGCAGTAGAGGAGGCATGGACTATCATGCCGGAATGGGAATGGGAAGTAGAATTGAAGTGTGTGGCAGTGGGAGATCCCTCTTTTCAATGTAGGTAATCAGTGAAGTAGTCTCCCAGTCTATATTGGCTCTCACCAACCTACAGGAGGCCATCCCAGGAGCACCAGATGATCCCAACAGACTGACAAGTGAAGTGTCACCTCACCTGCAAGGACTGTTTGGGCCCTGTATGGTAGTGAGGGAGGAGGTGTTGGGGCAGGTGTGGAACTTGCTCCACTTGCAAGGATAAGTGCCAGGAGGGAGATCAGTGGGGAGAGATGAATGGACAAGGGAGCCATGTCGGGAGAGATCCCTGCGGAAAGCAGGAAGTTAGGGGGTGGGAAAGATGTGCTTGGTGGTGGGATCCCGTTGGAGTGGGGGTGCCAGAAAAAGAGGGATCTCCCTGTGGCCACCCCCTTCAATTCTACTTCCCATTACCATTCCAATGAGGCCACACTCAGACTGGAGGGCAACACTTCATATTCCGTCTGGATAGCTTCCAACCTGATGACTCTCTTCAAAGGTCATCGAGCCTCTCCTATCAGATTCCCCTTTCTCCAGCCCTTTATCTCTTTCTCCTATCAGACTCCCAGCTCTTGACTTCACCTTGCTCCTTCTCCCCATTTCACCTATCACCTACCACCTTGTACTTCGTCCTCTTCTCCACCCCCTTCCACCTTCTTGGTCCAACTTCTCATTGTTTCTCCAGTCCTGATGAAGGGTCTCAGCCTGAAATGTCCACTCTTTACTCTTTTCCATAAATGCTGCCTGGCCTACTGAGTCCCTCCAGCAATTTGAGACAGATGAGCTCTCTAGATTTTCCTGATGGTATTAAGTACATTGTAACTGTAATAATTTAGGTTGGCACTTGCATTACTCTGCTACATCTTGCACACCTTGAAGAAAAGGTCCTAGAAGAGGTTCTGAAAGTCAAAGCTTTTATCACTACAATTGGTTGACTATTCATACTAACCTGGCACCATTGACATAATCTGATAAAAAAATTACTCCAACATACAATATGAGGGGTGATCAATAAGTTCGTGGCCTAAGGTCAATTTTAGAAAACCTAGCACATTTGTTTTTCAACATAGTCCCCTCCTACATTTACACACTTAGTCCAGCGGTCGTGGAACATACGGATCTTGGACCTCCAGAAAGTGTCCACAGCAGGGGTGATTGATAAGTTTGTGGCCTAAGAATGAGTTGAGTTATACAGCTCTCGTTCCATGCACATGCAGTTCAATTCTTTGAGTGATTATGCAGAAAGTCTGAAGCTAATAACTCATCAGAGGTGATTGATAAGTTTGTAGCCTAAGGTAGAAGGAGATGAGTTATTAACTTCAAACTTTCTGCATAATCACTCAAAGAGTTGAGCTGCATGTCCATGTAACGAGAGCTGTGTAACTCATCTCCTTCTACCTTAGGCCACAAACTTATCAATTTAACTTCTAACTTGAACTCCTTCACCAACAAAGTATTGTGTCATCAACAAAGCAAATAAAAATAATATTAAGGACCGTCCCTAGGCAATTGATGTAACTGGAGATAAAATGATTCGATCACTCTTTTGTGATGAAATATTTGCAGATATTTCAGCAAAGAAAGATAAAAGATTAGCTTTATTTGTCACATGTACCTGGAAACATACAGTGAAGTGCATGGTTTTTGCATCAAATCAGATCAGCAAGGATTGCGCTGGGCGGCCCATAAGTGTCGTCATTCCCCCTGCACCAACATAGCATGCCCACCAACCCGAATCTTACGACTTTGGAATGTGGGAGGAAACTGGAGCACCTGGACGAAACCCAGGTGGTCATGGAGAGAACTTACAAATGCCTTACAGACAGGTGAAAATCAAACCCAGTCCTAGAGCTGGCACTGAAAGGGATTGCACTAACTGTTATGCTACTGTCAAAATGCATGAATGTTTCCCTGTCAATGAAGTGCAATTGTAGAAATTATTATTGCTGCATTATCGTATAATGGAGAAAAATGCAGGAAGATTCCATAAAAGCAATGTTGCAAATTCGATTGTCTTAAATAACATTTGAAGAAAGGCAATTGTTAGCAAAGACATTGTGTATTATTGTTCTTTACGTTATGCTTTACTTCACTTAAGGAAGTCCCCAAAGGAATCCTCTTGTCTTTTATTTGAAAAATGGAACCTACAACGGTACTGCACTCCTCTGAATTGCGATGCTGTCTGAGCTTATTCTCTGAAGTAGAACTTGAATCTAATCTCTCCTTACTCAAGTGTGAGACAGCAAATACCTATAATGGTGTCTGCAAATGCCATGGGATAGTAAAATTTACATGAGTGCATTCACTCCCCAGATATATGCCCTTGTAATTAAAGGACTAATCAAGCCCCAAACATTGCAACACAAGGGAGCATGGGAAGTACAGGCCCTGTTTAAGTAGCAGCACTCATGCATGTAAATCGCAGATTGTGGGTTCAAGTTCTATTCTGGTAATTCAAGTGCATAGGCTAGGCCAACAAGATAGTGCAACAGTGAATCAGAATCAGATTTATTATCAGCGATAGATGATGTGAAATTTGTTACTTTGCAGCAGCAGTATCATGCAGACATAAAATTCTATAAATAATAGCAAAGAAATAAAGGAATAATGGGGTGATGTTCATGGACCATGCAGAAACCTGATGATGGAGGGAGTGAAGCTCCATTCCAGAGGCCCAATCAGTGGCAGGAGCAGGGTACTACGATGAGGTTACTCACGGGTCAGTGAAGTTTGTATAAAAGGAGAGCATCGTGGGTGTTTGGACATTCTAGAGGCCCAATCAACGGTGGGAGCAGAGCATTCTGATGAGGTTACTCGCAGGTCAGCGAAACTTGTTTAAAAGAAGAGTTTTGCAGGCGTTCAGACATCCCAGAGGCCCAATCAGCGGCAGGAGCAGAGCACTTTGACAAGGTTACTCGCAGGTCAGCAAAGCTTGTATAAAAGCAGAGCTTCGTGGATGTTGGACATTCTGGAGGCCCAATCAGCAGATGGAACAGAGCACTGCGACTTAAATAAAAATGCAGAAGGGAGATGTGGGGTTGCCATTGTTGGGAGTAGGCCAGCGGTGAAAGTAGGAGCGTCAGATTTTAACTCAAGAGGCTTTGACGAGAAAAGGCTGACGCCAAAGAAGCAGGTTAAAAGGGGTAGTTTTTCATTTTGTTATTGCTGACTTGGTCTTGGCTGTACAGTGCAGGCAGGATGGTAGAGATGGCAGTGGAATGGTCCTCCTGCAGGCGTAGGAAATCTTGGAACCTGATGGTCTCCCTGAAGACTACACCTGCGGGAAGTGCAGCCAACTCCAGCTCCTGAAGGACCCCACACACCCCTCACACAAGCTCTTCTCCCTCCCGCCATCTGGCAAAAGGTACCAAAGCATTCGGGCACTCACGACCAGATTGTGCAACAATTTCTTCCCCCAAGCCATCAGAGTCCTCAATACGCAGAGTCTAGACTGACATCTACATCATTTATTATTATATTGAAATTTGTCCTCTACTGTGCCTATTCTCTTGTTTATTAATTATTAATCTATTAATTAATTATTGTACTGCCCAGCACTGTTTTCTGCACTTTATGTAGTCCTGTGTAGGTCTGTAGTCTAGTGTAGCTTTCTCTGTGTTGTCTTACGTAGTCTAGTGTACTTGGCTGTTGCCAAGTGTTACGGTCAGCAGCAACATCCTCCAGGTCCTCAGGTCTGATCTTGCCCTTCCTTAAAGCATTCTTCATCTGATCCCTATAGCGCTTCTTCGGCCCTCCAGCTGAGCGTTGACCATGATGTAGCTGGCCGTATAACACTCTGCGGGGTAGCCGACATAGGGACATCCTTATCACGTGCCCCGGCCACTGCAGTTGATGCTGGGTGATCATGGCCTCATTTCTTCTGCAGTTCTTCTTTACAAGTATTTCAGTGTGAGGCACCCACTCACGCCAAGTAATTCCCAGGATGCACTGAAGGCAGCTTATGTGGAAGCGCTCCAAGGACTTGATGTGACGGCTGTAGGTTACCCAAGCTTCACAGCCATAGAGGAGGGTGGTGACACAGACCGCTTGGTATACGGTGATCTTTGTGGAGGGACAAAGGTTCCTGTTCTGAAAGACTCTATGCCGAAGTCTCCCAAAGGCAGCTGATGCCTGTTTAATGAGGCTCTGGATGTCGTAGTCAATACCGCTATCCTCGGAGAGAATGCTCCCCAGATATTTGAAAGATGGCACTACTGACAGCTTTTCATCACCAACAGTGAAGGCGAGTAGGGTGGGTGGGACACTGGTACTCCATTGGCAAACCACTTCCGTCTTGGAGGTGTCGACAGTCAGCCCCATCCCGCTGTACGCTCTCACCGCCACAGCAAGGACAGTCTGAAGATCCTCCAGAGGATGGGCCACAAGAGCACAGTCATCTGCAGACTGCAGCTCCAGGACCCGTTCTCTATGGAGTTTGGTGGTTGCATGGAACCTCCTGATGTCAAAGAGGTTGCCATCTAATCTGATGTCCACTGCCACACCGCTGCTGTCCTCAATCTCGTTGTGGAGAAGCTTGGTAACACACAAGAGGAAGATGTTAAAGAGCACTGGTGCTAGCACACACTCCTGCCTCACCCCTGTGCTAACAAGGAAGGGCTCGGACTCTTGTCCTCCTATGGTCACCCGAGCAGTCATCCCATCGTGGAACTGGCGGAGAATGTTAACAAATTTATTGGAACAGCCAAACCTGAGGGGGACATCCCATAAGAGCTCTCTTTGCACAGTGTTGAATGCTTTGGAGAGGTCGACAAAGGCCATAAACAGGGCCTGATGTTGGTCCCGGCACTTTTCCTGAAGCTGCCGGGCTGTGAAGATCATGTCGATTGTGCTCTTGTTCTTCCTAAATCCACACTGCGATTCAGGCAGCATTGACTCGGGGATGTTGCTGAGGAGCCTCTGAAGCATCACCTTAGCCAGGACCTTTCCAGCAACAGAAAGGAGTGATAGGCCCCTACTATTGCCGCAGATGGCCTTGTCACCATTGTTCTTATAAATGGCAACAATGTTTGCATTTCTCCATTGCTGTGGGATGTTCTCATCAGTCCAGGCCTTGGTGATGTACTGGTGGAGGGTGTGCATACACATGTACCCTCCGTTCTTCAGTAACTCAGCAGGAATATTGTCAGTGCCAGGGGACTTGTTGTTCTTAAGGGAATGGACAGCTGATAGAAGCTGACAGCTCCTGGAAGATTGGTGGTAGACTGAGGTCGTGGATAGGAGGAAGTTCAGGCAGTTCGTCCAAGATGGTGGGGTCTGCGTCAGAGTCCTGATTAAGGAGGGTGTTAAAATGCTCAGCCCACCTCAGCAGAATGGCATTCTGATTCTTCAGAGGTGTTAGACCATCTGCTGTTTTCAGGGGAGTAACACATCAATTTTTGGGGCCGTAGATGGTTTTGACAACATTGTAAAAGTTCTGCATGTCATTATTATCGGCAAAGGACTGGATTTCATGTGCCTTTTCAGTCCACCACTCATTTTGTATGGACCGTATTGCCTTTTGCACTTTCTTCTGAGCTGCCTGATGCTGATGGATGATGGGTTATCTAAAGTTGCCCGGTGTGCTTTGTGCATGTCCTTAAGCAAGTTGTGGATGGTATCTGAGTTATCGTCAAACCAGTCTTGGTGGTTTCTACTCTTATGGCCGATGGATTGGGCTGCTGCCTCATAGAGTGCAGAGCTGATATTGGTCCACTGTTGTTCCAAGGTACTTTTTGAACTCAGACAAGGTTCCAGCTCCCTTAGTTTCTCAGCTAGGATGCATTGAAACTCACTTCTTGTTTCTGTGTTTCTCAGGTGGTTGCAATTTAGCCACTTTTTATTGGGTTTTTGCAGCCACAAGGGGGGACGCACTTTCATATGGAGCTTCGCGACAATCATACGATGGTCTGTCCAGCACACTGTACCTCTCATGGCACGGGTGATGAGAACATCCTTGATGTCACTATGTCTCACAATGATGAAGTCGATCATGTGCCAATGTTTAGAGCGAGGGTGCATCCACAAGGTCTTATATTTTGCTTTCTGCTGGAAGATGGCGTTGGTTACGGTAAGGTTATGCTCAGAACAAAGAGTAAGTAGTCTCATGCCATTTGCATTGACCTTGCCAATACCATGCCTACCTAGCACTCCACTCCATATCCTGTTGTTCTGTCCCACCCTAGCGTTGAAGTCCCCAAGCAAAAGGATCTTATCATTCTTAGGGATCTGGCAAAGAGCTTCAGCCAATGTATGATAAAAGCATTCATTCTCAGATGGCAAAGTTGGTGCATAGGCATTGAGAAGCGTGGCATAACGTTTCTTTGCCAGTGGGGATACGGAGGGTCATTAGTCTTGGTATTAAGGTGTTCTTGATGGCCGATCATACTTCGTGGAGATGTTGTCCACCTGGGGGGAAACCTTTCCAGAAGAAGGCGTAACCCATCTAAACCCATCTAAAATGACGTCCTTCAAACCTGAAGTCGTGCCCTCTTGTCTTAGAATCCCCTACCATGGGAAATAACTTTGCCATATCTAATCTGTTCAGGTCTTTTAACATTCAGAATGTTTCTATGAGATCCCCCCCTCATTCTCCTGAACTCCAGGGAATACAGCCCAAGAGCTGTCAAATGTTCCTCATACAGTAACCCTTTCATTCCTGGAATCATTCTCATGAATGTTCTCTGAACCGTCTCCAATGTCGGAATATCCTTTCCAAAATAAGGAGCCCAAAACTGCACACAATACTCCAAAAATGTGGTCTCACGAGTGCCTTATAGAGCCTCAACATCACATCCTTGCTCTTATATTCTATACCTCCAGAAATGAATGCCAACATTGCATTCGCCTTCTTCACCACTGACTCAGCCTGGAGGTTAATCTTTAGGATATCTTACATAAGAACTCCCAACTCCCTTTGCACCTTTTCATTGTGAATTCTCTCTGCATCTAAATAATAGACTGCCAGTTTAATTCTTCCACCAAAGTGCATGACCATACACTTTCTCACATTGTATTTCATTTGCCAATTCTTTGCCCATTCCCCTAAACTATCTAAGTTTCTCTGCAGGCTCTTTGTTTCCTCAACACTACCTGCTCCTCCACCTAGCTTTGTATCATCAGCAAATTTAGCCACAAGTCCATTAATACCATCATCCAAATCACTGACATCCATCATAATTAGCAGTGGTCCCAACGTCAACCCCTGTGGAACTCACTGGTAACTAGCAACCAGCCAGAATAGGATCCCTTTATTCCCACTCTCTGTTTTCTGCCAGCCAATGCTCCACCCACACTAGTAAGTTTCCTGTAATTCCATGGGCTCTTATCTTGCTAAGCAACCTCATGTGTTGCACCTTGTCAAAGGCCTTCTGAAAATCCAAACACACCACGTCTACTGAATCTCCTTTGTCTACCTTGCTTATAATTTCCTCAAAGAATTGCAGAAGGTTAGTCAAGAAGGAATTTCCTTTCAGGAAACCATGCTGGCTTTGGCCTATCATGTCATGTGACTCCAGATACTCCATAATCTCATACCTAACAATCGATTCCAACAACTTCCCAAACACCGATGTCAGGCTAACAGGTCTACAGTTTCCTTTCTGCTGCCTCCCACCCTTGTTAAATAGCGGAGTAACATTTGCAACTTTCCAGTCATCTGGTACAATGCCAGAATCTATCTAGTTTTGAAAGATCATCATTAATGCCTCTGCAATCTCTCCAGCTACTTCCTTCAGAACTCAAGGGTGACATTCCATCAAGTCCAGGAGACTTATCCACCCTCAGATCATTAAGCTTCCTGAGCACCTTCTCAGTTGTAATTTTCACTTCAAATACTTCACTTCCCTGACACTCTCGAATGTCTTCCATACTCAGATGTCGTCCACTGTGAAGACTGATGCCAAGTACGCATTCAGTTCCTCTGCTATCTCTGCATCTCTCATTACAATATCTCCAGTATCATTTTCTATTGGTCCTATATCTACCCTCAACTCTCTTTATATATTTAAAAAAAGCCTTTAGTATCTTCTTTGATATTAGTCGCCAGCTTCCTCTTATAATTCACCTTTTCCTTCTGAGTGACCTTCTTAGTTTCTTTCTGCAAGTTTTTAAAAGGTCCCCAATCCTCCATCTTCCTACTAGCTCTGGCTTCCTTGTATGCCCTCTCTTTTGCTTTTACTTTGGCTCTGACTTCACTTCTGGAACAGTGCAATAATAATAGGATTGTTGTGATGGGAGATTTTAACTTTTCTAATATGAACTGGCATCTACTTAGAGCAAGGAGTTTGGATGGGGCAGAGATTGTTTGGTGTGTTCAGGATGGTTTCCTCCAGGTGGCAATATGTAAATAAGCCATCTAGAGGAGAGGCTGTACTTGATCTGGTTTTGGGAAAAAGTAACCTGGTCAGGTGTCACATCTCTCAGTGGGAGAGCATTTTGGAGGTAGTGACCACAACTCATTCTCCTTCACCATAGTGCTAGAGAGGGATAGGAGCAGACAATTTGGGAAAACATTTAATTAGGGTAGGGCAAAATATGATGCTATTAGGCAGGAGCACATGTTTCCCTGGGAGCACATGTTCTCAGGGAAATGCACAGCAGAAATGTAGCAAATGTTCAGGGAACATTGGCATGGTGTTCCATCGAGGCATCAAAAGAGTGGTAGGGTAAAAGAACTATGATGTAGAAAGGATGTAGAAAATCTAGTTAAGAAGAAAAGAAAAACTTACAAAAGGTTCAAGAAACTAGGTACTGTTAGAGCTCTAGAAATTTAGAAGGGTGCCATGAAGGAGCTCAAGAATGAAATTAGGAGACCTAGAAGGGGCCATGAGAAGACCTTGGCAAGCAGGATTAAGGAAAACCCCAAGGCATACTACAAGTATATGAAGAGGAAGAAGATGATCCATGTGAGAATAGAACCAATCAGATGTGATAGTGCAAACGTGCATGGAGTTGGAGGAGGTAGTGGAAGAACTTAATGAATACCTTTTTTCAGTATTCACCAGGACCAGACGAGATATACCCTAGGCTACTGTGGGAATCAAGGGAGAAGATTCCTGAGCCTCTGGCAATGATCTCTGCATCATCAATAGGGACGGGAGAAGTACCAAAGGATTGGAAGGCTGTAAATGTTGTCCCTTGTGCAAGAAATGGAATAGAGATAACCCAGGAAATTATAGACCAATGAGTCTTACTTCAGTGTTAGGCAAGTTGTTGGAGAAGATCATGAGAGGCAAGATTTATGAGCATTTGGAGAGACATAATCTGATTAGAGATACTTAGCATGATGTCACGGTCCGATCCATGTTTCCGTACTCTGGTTATTCCTGTTTTCTCTTGTTCCGTTGGGCACCTTAATGGAGGCACCTGATTCTCCTTTCTGGCTTACATATAAGTAGCTCTGGGGTCCAGCGATTCCTTGCTGGACCATCCTTGTGAGTCACCCGTCAGAACCCCCATCAGAACCCACACCTAGAAGCTCAGCTCTGTGTTCGGTGTCCAAGAAGAGTCCCGGTTCTGTGTTCTGTATACTGTGTCCAAGAAGAGTCCTGGCTTGGTGTCCTGTGTCCAAGAAGAGTCTCGACTCTGTGTCCTGTATCCAAGGAGGGGTCCTGGCTCTGTGTACTGTATCCAAGGAGGAGTCTCGGCTCTGTGTACTGTATCCAAGGAGAAGTCCCAATTCTGTGTCCTGTATCCAAGGAGGAGTCCCAGCTCTGTGTCCTGTGTCCAAGAAGGGCCCAAGTCAAGTCCAAGCCAAGTCCAAGTTCCAGTCAAGAGCCAAGTCTGGACCCAGGTACCAAGTCCCTGCCAAGACCTGAGTTCCGAGTCATGACCTGAGTTCCCGGTCAAGTTCAAGTCCCAAGTCCAAGTCCAGGTTTTCTGATCTGTCACTCTACATCTACATTCATGTTATCATTTTGTCCTCGCTCCTTGGCTTCACTAGCATTCTTAATAAACATAGTCCAGTTCCTAGTACTTCAGTGTCTGTGTCTTGCATTTGGGTCCGCTACCATTGTCCACTGTATGACACATTACTTCGTCAAGGGCAGATCGTGTATTATGAGCCAGATTGAATTCTTCGAGGATGTAACAAAACACATTGTTGAAGATTGAGCATTGGATGTAGCGTATATGAATTTCAATAAGGCATTTGATAAGGTTCCCCATGCAAGGCTCGTTCAGCAAGTAAGGAGGCATGGGATCCAAGGAGACCATGTTTTGTGGGTCCAGAATTGGCTGCCCACAGAAGGCAAAGGGTGGTTGTGGATGGATTGTATTCTGCATGGAGGATGGTGACCAGTGGTGTTCCACAGGGATCTGTTCTGGGACTGTGTTCAATCCTTTTCACATCCTACAGAAAGGATGTGGATACTATAGAGAGAGTGCAAAGGAAATTTACAAAGATGTTGCCTGGATTGGAGAGTGTGCCTTATGAGAATAGGTTGAGTGAACTTGGCCTTTTCTCCTTGGGAGCGACGGAGGATGAGAGGTGACCTGATAGAGATGTATAAGATGATGAGAGGCATTGATTGTGTAGATAGGCAGAGGCTTTTTTTCCAGGGCTATAATGGCTAACACAAGGAGGCATAGTTTTAAGGTGCTTAGAAGAAAATACAAGTGGGACGTCAGAGATAAGTTTTTCAAACAGTGAGTGGTGGGTGTGTGGAATGAACTGCCAGTGACAGTGGTGGAGGCAGATACAATAGGAATAGGATACAAGAGACTCCTAGGTAGGTACATGGAACTTGGTAAAATAGAGGGCTATGAGGTAGAGAAATTCTAGGCAATTTCTAGAGTAGATTACACGGTTGGCACAACATTGTGGACCAAAGGGTCTGTAATGTGCTGTAGTTTTCAATGCTATATGTTTCTCAATCTTTACAACTAGGTATTCAGTCTCCTGTATCTACTCTTTGATGGTAGTAATGAGAAGAGGCCATGTCCTTGATGGTGAGGCATTGACTCTTGAAGATGTCCTTGATGGTGGGGTAGGTTTTCTGAGTATACAACCCTCTGTAGCCTCATGTGATCTTGTTCATTGGAGGCTACAGATCAGGCTTGGTGCAACCAATCTCCTCCATAGATCTATAGAACTTGTTCGAGTCTTTGGTGTCATAACAAACACCTTCAAGCTCTTAATGAAGTAGGACTGGCGGCATTCCTTCTTCATAATTGCATTAATGTGTTGGGCTCAGAATAGGGCCTTTGAGATGTTGATGTTGATGTCCTTCTGGCCGAGATGGTGCCAGCCTACAACATTCCATTGGTCAACATCTTCTAGATGGATCATGAAACCATATATTTCACTTCTTTTATGTCTTTGTCATTTGTTTTTCATCTTGAATGTGATTCTGGAACTGTTGGAGTTTGTGATTTTCTGTTTGGAAATCGTTTGGGTGTTTTAGCACCCTGCAGTTTCCAAGAGGATTCTGGGAGATGGAGGCAGTGTGCGCAAACCTCATGGTGAGAAGGCTGCAGGGCACAAGCCAATGTACAACTCCATTTGGCCAATTAAAGCTTCCATTGTTTGCCAATTAAAACGATAAGGGAGATTGAAACATCCAGGCAAATGCAGAAATTGAGTGCGTGCCTTTTAAACGCTGGTGATCACTCTGCTGCCAGAGAGGGGAGACCGCCATTTGATCACTGGAGAGATCATTCTGCTATGGAGAGGGAAGACCACCTTTCGATCACTGGTGGGGTCGCCCTGCTATGGAGAAGGGAGACTGCCTTTTGATCACTGGTAGGATTGTTCTGCTATGGAGGGGAGAGTGCCATTTGATCGCTAAGGGATCATTCTGGTGCCACAGAGAGAAAGGCTTGCCACTGTGCCCGGAGAACATTACCCAGGTTCTCTGCATTTTGTATATGGACTAGGATTATAGACTTTTTTTTCAGGCTTATAGCTTTTTTATACTCTGTGTTTTTCACCCAATCTTTCTCTTTTTTGTTGCGCGGGGTAGGGGGATTTGAGGGTTGATGTGTCTGTTCTGTTTTTATTTGTTTTTTTTAGCAGAGAGGGGGCACTTAGGGGTCAATGATTGTGCTGCCGTTCTTTTCTATCTATGTTTCATGGCTATCTGGAGAAGAAGAATTTCAGAGTTGTATACTTTGATAATAAATGAAACTTTGAATTTTTGAACCCAGTAACTTGAAGTTGCTCACCCTTTCTATTGCTGACTCCTCAATGAGGACTCCTGTGTATTCCCTCAACTTCCCCTTTCCGATGCCCACAATCAGTTCCTTGGTCTTGCTGTCAATGAGTGTGACGTTCTTAACCAGCTGATCTTGCTCCTGGAAGCCTCCTTATTATCATCTGAGGTTTTATTAAGAACAGTGGTGTAACTGGCAGATTTATAGATGGCATTTAAGCTGTGCTTAACCACATAGTCATGTGTGTAGAGAGAGTAGAGTATTGGGCTAACACACATCATTCATGTACATCTGTGTTGAAAGTGAGAAGGGGAAATTATTACCACACTGACTGTAGTTTCCCAATGAAAGTCAATGATCCAGTTGGAGGTGAAGGAACAGAGGTCCAGGTTTTGAAGCTTGGATGTTAGTGCAGAGGGAATGGTGGTGTTGAATGCTGGGATGTAATCAGTAAAAAGCAGGATGATGCATGTCTTGCAGTTGTCTGAGTGCTCCAAAGCAGAATGTAGAGCCAATGAACTACTGATAGAAAGTTGTATGTATGAAGGTCTATCTTTAAGATAAGATAATTACCTGATGTCCAGTCGGTTCCTGAGATGAATGTAAGGAATCTTCTAGCACTATTTTCCTGGGAAACTTTAATTTCAATTAATAATTAACATGTTATTATAGACCTCCCTGTGCATGAATGGGCTGCTGTAATTTCAATGCTACATTGAGTACATTTCAAAAACCAATTTCTTTATCAGTTAAAGAGTGCTTTGGGTCCATTTACTTTCTTAACAGAATGAGAGATAAGGGGCAGATTAGAGATTAAAGATTAAAGGAAGAGAATTGAAGGAAGATAGAAAGATGTGAAGAAGGGAAAAGACAATTAAATAACAGCAAAGGAAATAAATGAGGGAACACGCAGATAAAGCTGTTAATTGGCATGTTCCAAGGGTATCAGGAAATGCAAATTTAAATTGATGTTGTTCTTAATCGGTATTCTGTCTGACTGAACAAAACTATTTATCAAGAGGTGACCCAATCATTGATTGCTTCCTATCAAGAATGGGAAAAAAGATAAGAATCCCTTGCAGAACATGGACTTGAGATACACATCTGATATGATTTCATAAAAGGCACTCAGGCTTAAGGATCTGAATGATAGATTCCTGCTATTGTATTCAGAAGTGATGGACTGGGTTTGCTTGTACACTGTATTTTTTAAAAACATATTTGAATTATTGAAGTAAAACAGTACAACAAGCATGCTTAAAGGGAAATAACCAGCCATTAAATTTTGTGCAAATGAGTCATTGCAGATATACAAACATTTGTATATTAAAGAAAATCATAGGCAATTAGCTTTTATTTAATGCTTTATACAGCATTGCAAAGTTTGTTATTGTTTCCTGCTTAGGGAATATTGTACTCACTGAATAGAAAACGACATCAAATCTTGTTTTGGTTGAGGCATTACAATATGTTACTTCAGAATACTTCATGGGAAGCAGATTTCTGCCAAAAAATATGGCATGTCACCAAGGTCTTGAATGTAGTCACATCACATTAGAAATGAATACCTTTGAGGGATGGACCACACTGCCCTACAGTAATCCTCTCCCCACTTTGTTTTGTACGGATCAGCATTGGTAGAGTAATTTGTTGTTTCTTGTCATATCAGTCTACTTCACGGCAATGTCAATCTGCATCTTGTCAAACTTAAGAAGCAATGACTGTAGGACAGTACAACCTGACTCTGAGAATCTCACGTCCTTTAAAGATTTCTTTTCCCGATGAACAGTTTCTAGGAACGATTACTTTTTAATAACCTTCTGAACCAAATGTGCATTTTCCTGAAGGGTAAGAGTGAATAAGCTTCTAATTCCCCTCATTCTGCTTCTCCTCTGCCATCAGATTTCTGAACAGTCCATGAACCCATGAAAACTACCTCACGATTCCCTCCATTTTACACTATTTATTTACTTTGTTTTATATGTTATTTAATACTTTATATTAATCTTAAGTCTTTGCACTGTGTGTAGTGTGTGTAGGTCTCCATTAGTCTCGATAGACCATGGATTTGCACCTTAGAAAGTTTCCAGGGCGCAAGCCTGAGCAAGGTTTTTTTAATGGAAGACCGGCAGTTGCCCAAGCTGCAAGTCTCCCCTTTCCACACCACCAATGTTGTCCAAGGGAAGGGCATTAGGACTCATACAGCTTGGCACTGGTGTCGTCGCAGAGCAATGTGTGGTTAAGTACCTTGCTCAAGGACACACATGCAAGCCTCAGCCAAGGCTCGAACTACTACCTTCAGATAACTAGATGAACGCCTTAACCACTTGGCCATGCGCCAACACCTTTGCACTGTACTGATGCTGCAAATCTACAGATTATCTGTCACATAAGACAGTGAACAATATACCTGATTCTGATTCTTATACTTGGTGGTCCCTTCATTAGGTACCATCTGTACCTAATAAAGTGACCCGTGAGTGCATGTTCAGGGTCTTCTGCTGCTGTAGCCCATTCACCTCAAGGTCTGATCTGCTGCACATTCAGAGATCTTTTCTGCAAACCACTTCTGTAACATGGAACAGTGCAGCACAGGAACAGGCCCCTTAAATTTGTAATTACCAATTAAATTAGTAATCAAATGGCTAACTAAACTAACATCCTTCCATTTTCCTCACAGTCATGTGTCCATCTCAATGTGTCTAATAAACCTCTAATGTTTCTGCCTCTACCACCCTACCACCACCTCAGGCAGCCCATTCCAGGCACCCAGCACACCCTGTGTGAAAAACTTGCCCTTCATAGCTCCTTTGAAATAACCCCTCTCACCTTCAATGCATGCCATTTGGTACTGGACATTTCAACCCTTGGAAAAAGATACTGCCTGTTTACATGATCATGTCTCTCATAATCTAATAAACCTCTGTCAGATCTCTCCTCGGCCTCCACTGGCTCCAAAGGAAACAATCCAAGTTTGTCCAACCTCTCATTCTAGCACACGCCCTCTAAATCAGGCAACATTCTGATAAACCTCTTTTGCACCTTCTTTTGAGCCTTGACATCATTCCTATAATGGGAAGACCAGAAATATGTAACACTCCAGATGTGGCCTAAGTAGACTTTTATAAAACTGCAACACAACTTCATGACATTTGAACTCAGTGCCTTGACTAATAAAGGCAAGTATGCCATATGCCTTCCTATATAGCCACCATATATAGCCACTTTCAGGGAGCTTTAAACTTGGACCCTAAGATCCCTTTTTTCATTGGCATTGCTAGGACCTTGCCCTCAGCAATGTACTGTCTCTTTGCAAAGGTGCACCACTTCAAACTTAGTCGGGTTCAACTCCATCTGCTATTACTCTGCCCATATCTACAGCTAATATATGTGGCTCTTTGAATTACTTTCACTTTCCTGTCAGCTTGAACCACTTTGGCTATTCTCCTCTGACCTCTCTCATTAACAAGGCATTTTCTCCTACAGAACTGCTGCTCACTGGATTTTTTTTTTGTTTTTTCACACCATCCTCTGTAAACTCTAGAGATTGTTGTGTGTGAAGAGCCCAGGAGATCAGCAGTTTCTGAGATACTCAAACCACCCCATCTGGCACCAAAAGCATTCCATTGTCAAAGTCACTTAGATCACTTTTTTCTCCTTTCTGCTGTTTCATCTCAACAACAACTGAACAGCTTGACTATGTCTGCCTACTTTTATTCATTGAGTTGCCGATACATGAATAGCTGATCGGATGCTTTCATTAAGGAGCAGGTGTACAAGGTTAATCTAATAAAGTGGCCACGGAGTGTATTTCAGCACATAGAAAATGTGCTCTCTAGCTTCCCAGATCACCCACAAAATCTACCCACTCTTAAATGGAACATCAATAATAGTGACAGGGTTACAGCAGAACTGTGGAAGCTTCCATAATCTGTTTATCTAGCCTTTCAACTGCTGCAACAAAGAGGGAAATAAAGGTGAGAGTTCTGTAAAGACTGTGGAATAATTTTGTCATTTCCCCTGTGGTGTTTTGATTTCTGATGAATTCAGCAATAATCTGTAGTTTGAAACAACATACAAACCAGGCATTCACAGACAAGCTTCTAAATATGCAAGTCATGTACAATCCCTTCAGATGTGATAGAGAAAAAATAAACCAAACATAAATATTCTTTGCAAACAAATAAGAGTGTAAAGTAACTTGGTAATTTTCTTAATGAGGTTATTCTCCATTTTATTTGCACCCCATTCTAAATAAACCAATGGCTTAATGCTGAATGCAAAGTTTTATAAAAACATAAAATACATTTTCACACACTGCAAATATGTCCAAGCCATATACTGTGTATTAAGAAAGGGCACCAAAGTAAGTTCTTTATACTCTTTCTTAAACACTTGTATTTTTAAGTTAGCATCTTATTTTAAATGAAATACCAGGCATCTGCTTTCCTTAGCAAAAATCATGAGCCATTCTGGTTCATTTGCATGTTACCAGTGCACAGTTTAGATCAAGATATTCAGTCAAAACTATAAAGAAAATGAAAACATCAAAGACAGTCCTGCAGTGCATAGAGTGAGAGGCAGACAGACATAATGGTTGGCTTCAGCTTTAGCAACTGATAGTTAAGAGTCCAAATCTCAGGGAACAAACAGTGTACAACAACATAGCTGTCATTAATGTTTGTCAGTCAATAACGTTTGCCAATCAAGATTCACATAAGCCAATTGCCTTCTTTGAATGAACTGGCACTGTTCACAAATCACTTCAGCTGCTCTGAATACCCGACAGGTGTGAGAAGAATCTAAATTAATTTTTATATTTATGATACAAGAAGCTGCCCCCATTCACTGTACACAAGAGGCTTACAGACCCCCCCAAATTATGCTAAGTCTGAATAACCCTTATCCAGCTGTGAGCTTTCAGATACACTCCACACACTGAAGGGGATTTGCCATATCTTTTGCCTTTCATATCAACAACTTAAGAGTTGCTTCCTTCCAATTAATCTCATCCAGTTTTTTCAATACTTTGTGTCTGCATAATGGTAAATGGCATTCCGGAAAAAATGTATGTATTTGTGTTTTGTATATGCAAAATAACAAAGCACAATAGGGAAAGAGCACTTTGTAATGCTCGTTAAGCTTTTTAATTCTTTTTTTTTGCAATGTAGATATCACTACAGGCTAGTGATTATTTGCTGTCCCCAATTGCTTCAAACTGCAGTCCTTCTGAAGAAGGTGCTGTTGGGAGAGAGTTCCTGGAACTAGACACAGCGATAATGAAAAATGGTGATACATTTCCAACGGGAGGTGGTGTTCCTGTACATCTCTTGTCTGTCCTTGTAAAAGTCGCTAGTGTGAGAGCGGCTGTCAGATTATCTTGGGTGAATAACAACAGTGGATTTTATAGATGATGCACACTGCTGCCACTCTGTTTCAGTGATGGAGCAAACAAATGCTTAGGGTGATAGACAGGCTGTCCATCAAGTGAGCTGTTTTGTCCTGGATGATGTTGAGCTTCGTTAAGTATTGTTGGAGCTTCACTCCATTTTGGGCAAAATGGAGAATATTCCCTCACCCTCCTAACTTATGCCTGAGATGATTTAGACTGTTTGAAGATGAGTCATTTGGCCCCCGTATGTGCTTTTATAGTGACAATATTTCTGTGACTGATTAAGTCAAGTTTATGGACAATGGTAAGCACACAGGATGCTGATGGTAGGGAGTCAGTGACAGAGATGCCACTGAATGCCAAGAGATAGGTGGTTAGACTTTCCTTTAAGGGAGGTGGTCATTTCTGAGCATTTTTGTGGCATGAATGCGACTTATTGTTTTCTTAGCCTATATCATAATGTTGTCTAGATCTTGCTGCATGCACGTGGGGCTGTTTTGTTTTCTGAGGACTTGTAAATGGAATTTGCGTGAGCACTTGCAAACATCTCGACTTTTGACAAGGCCATTGATGAAGCAGCTGAAACCAGGACATTTCCTGTAGTTATCAATCAAGTCAAGTCAAGTCAATTCACTTCTATTGTCATTTCGACCATAACTGCTGATACAGTACATAGTAAAAATATGACGTTTTTCAGGACCATGGTGTTACATGACACAGTACAAAAACTAGACTGAACTACGTAAAAAAAAAACAACACAGAGAAAGCTACACTAGACTACAGACCTACACAGGACTACATAAGGTGCACAAAAACAGTGCAGGCATTACAATAAATAATAAACAGGACAATAGGGCAAGGTGTCAGTCCAGGCTTCGGGTATTGAGGAGTCTGATAGCTTGGGGGAAGAAACTGTTACATAGTCTGGCCGTGAGAGCCCGAATGCTTTGGAGCCTTTTCCCAGACGGCAGGAGGGGTGCATGGGGTCCTTCATAATGCTGTTTCCTTTGTGGATGCAGCGTGTAGTGTGAATGTCCGTGATGGTGGGAAGAGAGACCACGATGATCTTCTCAGCTGACCTTACTATCCGCTGCAGGGTCTTGTGATCCGAGATGGTGTAATTTCCGAACCAGGCAGTGATGCAGCTGCTCAGGATGTCCAGAGGATGAGGTGATTGAGTACAAAGAAACACAACCATCTTTTCAATGTGCAAGGTATGACCAATGAGTGGAGTGTTTTCTCCTTGATTTCTTCATTGTTCTCAGGGGTCTGAACATAAGACTCAGTCAAACACTGGCTTGATGTCAAGGGTGGTGAGCCTCAGCTCAGTTCTGGAAGTCAGCTCATTGGCCCAAGTTTTGACCAGGCTCTAATGAGGTATGGAGCATTTCAGTCTTAGTGAAACTCATTTTAACATTCACAACGCCTTTACATTGGCTGACAAGTAGAGGCAAACTTTACATGACTGGTTTGGACAGCTAGTGCTTTGAAAATGGCTACATAATCACTGTTCAGCACACCACAAGAGCAGCTTCAAGTTCTTGGGCATCAACATTTCAGAGGATCTATCCTGGGTCCAGTACATTGATGAACTCACAAAAAAGAGATGCCAGTGACTTGACTTCACTTAGAGTTTGAGGAGAGCTGATATGTCTTCAAAGACTCCAGCAAATTTTTACAGATGTGGCATGGGCAGCATTCTGACTGGCTGCATCAACATCTGGTATGGAGACGTCAATGTGCAGGATTGAAAGAGGCTGCAGGGGGTTGTAAGACTCTGACAGCTCCAACGCAGACACAACCCTCCTCCCCACCATCAAGGGAATCATCAAGAAGCAGTGTCTCAAAAAGGTGCCATCCATCATTAGCCACCCATGCCATCCAGAACATGCCCTCTTCTCTTTACTGCCATTGAGACAGAGATGTATATTCCAGTTCAAAGCAAGAATCGTAATGGAGGGGGGAGTCAGCTTTGGATTACTCAGGAAATAAAAGAAGGCATCAAATTAAAAGCTCATGCTTACAAAGTCACCAAGAGTAGTGGGAAACTGGATGATTGGAAAAACTTTAAAAAGCAACAAAATACCACTAAGCAAACAATAGAAAAGAGAAGATAGATTATGGATATAAACTAGCACAAAATACAAAAAGTAGATAGTAAAAGATTTATAATTATATAAAGCAGGAAAGGGTGGCTAAAGTGATTGTAGGTCCATTGGAGGATGAGAATGGGGAATTGATAATGAGTAATGAGGAAATAGCTGAGGCTTTGAATGACTACTTTGTGTTGGTCTTCATGGTGGAGGACACACCTAACATGCCAAAGAGAAATGTTATGGTTGTGATTCGAGGTGAGGACGTCGATACAGTAGCTCTCACTAAAGAGGCAGTACTGAACAAACTTGTGGGCCTGAAGACAGAAAAGTTATCTGATCCTGATAGAATGCATCCCAGGGTACTGAAAAAAATGGTAGAAGCTATACTAGAGGCTTTGCTGATAATTTAACAAAATTCACTGGACTCTGGGCAGGTCCTAGTGGATTGGAAGATGGTGAATGTCATGCCACTGTTCAAAAAAAGTATGTAGGCAAAAGGCAGATAGCTACAATCCAGTTAGTTTAACACCTGTAGTTGGGAAAATGGTTGAAGATATCACTAAAGAAGAAATAGCAAGGCATCTGGAAAGAAATGGATCTATCAGGCTGATGCAGTATGGATTCAGCAAAGGCAGGTGTTGTTTGACAAACTTACTGGAGTTCTTTGAGGATGTAATGAGCGCAGTGGATGGAGGGGAACAGATGGGTGTTATTTACTTGGATTTCCAGAAGGCATTCGATAAGGTACTGCATAAAAGACTTATCCATAAGATAAGGAATCATAGAACTGGGGCTAATGGATTAGTATGGATAGAGGATTGGTTAACCAATAGAAAGCAAAGAGTTGGGATACATGTGCATTACTCTGGTTGGCAATCAGTGATGAACTGTGAGCTGCAGGGGTCGGTGCTGGGCCTGCAACTGTTCACAATAAACATTAACAATCTGGAAGAGGGGACCAGGTGTAATTTATCTAAGTTTGCTGATGATACTAACTTAAGTGGAAAAGCAAATTGTGAAAAAGATACAGAAAGTCTGCAAAGAGATATAGATAGGTTAAGTGAGTGGGCAGGGGTCTGGCAGATGGTGTACAATGTTGGTAAATGTGAGGTCATCCACCTTGGAAGGGAAAATGGAAGATCAGATTATTACTTAAATGGTAAAAAAAAATGCAGTATGCTGGTGTGCAGATGGTCTTGTGAGCGCTTGTGCATGAATAACAAAAGGTTAGTCTTCAGGTGCAGCAGGCTATCAAGAAAGTACTGTAAATGGAATGTTGGCCTTCATTTCTAGAAGGATTGAATTTAAGAGCAGGGAGGTTATGCTGCAGCTATACAGGGTACTGGTGAGGCTGCACCTGGAGTACTGTGTGTTGTTCTAGTCTCCTTACTTGAGGAAGGATGTACTGGCTTTGGAGTTGGTGCAGAGGAGGTTCACAAGGTTGATTCTAGAGATGAGGGGGTTAGACTATGAGGAGAAATTGAGTCACCTGGGACTGTACTCACTGAAGGAATGTGGGCATTCAGGGTCTTTCCCTTGGCCAACATGAGGCAGAACATCAAGGTTTTAGTTACACTTATTCAGCTGCAATCCCTACTTGCAATCATCTACTTGCATGCTCAAGACCAAACCCTTGAAATAGACACTCAGTTCTGAGCTCTGTCCTGGGAAAGAATTATCAGGCAGACAGAGGAAAAGATTCAGGGATATGCATAAAACTTCATTGAGAAAATGCAAATAGAGGTTGTCAGCATTCATGTGTCTTTTGACTGCTGATATAAAATGAGTTAGGGGAGTCTCAGCTCAGCTTCTAGTACACAGTGATCTAAAGTACAAAGCTAGCAGTTCAAAATTACTCCTGAACTGGCAATTTCTCTCAGCAATGCATCTAAATGGCTGATATTATGAATGTAACACTTGTAAGTGGGAGAGAGACAATGGAAGAATATTGGGACAGGATGGAAGGAGCAAGCAAATCACGAAGTTCTCAATCTGAAGCCTCGATTGTGACAAGCGTCCTTGACAAAGATTGTTTGGACCCAAAAGCAGGAATATCCAAAACCAGGAATGACACCTGGTGTCAAACTGGATTGAAAACTGAGCACAAAACAAACACTAGACAATATCACTAGTAGGGCTTTACAACTGACCATCAAACCTCAGTTCAGGTGCTCCTTAAATACTCTGTTCTTGGTGCCCAAAACCTGATAGCCAATAAGCAGGACTTTCCTGAATCCTTAAAGGGGCTGTGCCAGCCATCCATACTCTGGAGAGCCAGAGCATCTAAGCCCCTAAAGCTGGCATTGTTGGGAGCATCTTGTAACATAGATGATGCCTAATTAGTCAACTTAGCCAGGTCTAGTTGGCTTGCTACAATAGCTTCAATGTCAATAGGTAATGAAGGGATAAAAGTACTTTTATTCCTATTCCTGATTGTTGTCTTTCACTCACTATTGGTATAGCAAGGAGTGAGTGCTGTGCAAACATGGGAGAAAATTCATTCAGGACACTACCGATCATATAACATTTTACTTTCTTTTATTTTACTTTATTTTACAGATAAGTCAGCCAAACAGGATGATGGTATAACTGTGTACTGTACTGTAAGTGAGAAGAAACTTCTCCCTTGAGCAAAAATGACTGAAAATAGAGGCCATTACATAAGGGTAAGGGGTAACGTGTCTAGTGGTGATCTGAGGAATCATCTTTTCACTCAAGAGTGTGGTTAGAATCTGAAATGCACTGCCTGAGTGAAGGGTGGAGGCGGCTACTCACATACATTTCAGAAGAATCTAGAAAAGCAATTGATTTGCCAAGGCACGGAAAGAGGAGGACCAAATGGGATTTGTATAGGTATTTGATGGCCAGCATGAATTTGCCGGGCTGAAGTGCTTGCTTTTGTGCTGTGGGACTCTAATGAGAGTGAATCTCTCTTATTCAAAGTCAGTCAGGAATATTAAGCATGGATAGGAAAGATTTAGAGGGATATTGGTACAAGATCAGATAGGAATCATGGTCAACCAGAACCAGTCATAGAGCACGGTTTCTATGTTTTCTGACTCTAAGACCAGGATTGAAAGTCACTTATTTTCTGTTAGCAATTCCTCTGCAGTTCCTGCTCAAGTACTGATGCAGGATTGTTTGATAATTTTCTGCTTCGGTAAGTTTGCTACTATTAGTTACAGTAAGGGTTGCAATTATATGGTGTTTTTCACAGCCTCAGGACATCTCAGAATGGTGCATACAAAAGGAGGATTTTGTTTTGGAACCTAGTTACTGTTGCTGTATAAGGGATATCGGAAGCAATTTATGCAGATCACAGTCTCACAAACAGCAGCAAACAGAACATTTGTTTTCAATGTTGTCTGAGAGATTAATGTTGCCTAAATTCAGAGAGCAAATTGGAATCACATAAGTGGGACATCAGCAGTGTGCGCTGACATTGTGTTGCTGCATCAGAGAGGTAATCAATTCCTCCTTGGGTAGAGAGAGGGGCAGCCCTTGTTTAGGTATTGTGATGGCGCTTTCTTAGGAGGTTAGGAATGTTCAGCTTGTCACTTCAGCAAATTTCAACAGTTAAAAATATCCTGACTGGTTGCTTCATGGTCTGGCACAAGAATTTGATAGCACAGGAAAAGTAAGATGCTGCAAAACGTTGTGGACTTTGCTCAGTACATCATAGGCACATCCCTCCCTGCCATCGGTAGCAACTACAGGAGATGCTGACACTCTTGCGCAAAACATCAGAAAAAATTTGTGAGAAAGGATGTGCAAGCATTGGAGAGGATCCAGAGGGGGTTTACAAGAATGATCCCAGGAATCAATGGGCTCTGGGCCTGTGCTTGCTAGAATTTAGAAGAATGTGTAGCATTTCATTGAAACATACAGAATATTGATAGGGCTAGATAGAGTTGATGGCGAGATGTTTCCAATAATGACAGAATCTAGAACCACTGGCAATAGCCTCAGAATAGAAGGACATCCCCTTAGAACAGAGATAAGGACTAATTATTTAGCAAGTGGATGATGGATCTGTGGAATTCATTGACATAAACAACCATGGAGTGTAGGTCATCGGATATACTTACAGTGGAGGTTGATAGGTTCTTGATTAATAAGGGTGTCAAAGTCATGGGGAGAAATCAGGCGAATGGAGTTGGGAGTGAAAATAACTTAGCCATGATTGATTGGTGGAAATGACTCGATATGCCAAATGGCCTAATTATGTTCCTATGTCCTATGGTTTTATGGTTTTACCATCCATCATCAAAGATCTGGACTACCAAGGCCATACCATTTTTGCACAGATATCATTGGGCAGCAGGTACAGAACCTGAAGTCCCAACCATCAGGCAAGAACAGTACTTCCCTTCAACCATTCAATCCTTGAACCAACAGCACAACCCAAATCACTACAATTCAGCAACACTGTGGCCACTTTGTTCATTTTGCACTTAAATGCATGCACTTTTTTTTGCTTTAATTATGTTCTTCCTTGAAAAAATGTGTATAGCATGCTTAATATATGTTTTTGTGAATGCTGTTTACCTGATGCTCTGGGCCTCTAATGCGAGTAAGTTTTTCTTTGTAACTGTACAGACACGGTCTGGTGTATATGACAATAAACTTGACTTTAACCTTGTTACAGGGAGTGATAGCTCTATTGAAAAACATAGGCCTTTACAGAGACTGAAATGGGTTTCACTCCTGAAATATTTTACCAG
This sequence comes from Hemitrygon akajei, assembly GCF_048418815.1. NCBI lineage: Eukaryota > Metazoa > Chordata > Chondrichthyes > Myliobatiformes > Dasyatidae > Hemitrygon > Hemitrygon akajei. The sequence goes on from NC_133133.1 coordinate 68,101,516, forward strand.
TCTACAAACAGATGATGTCAGACAAACTGGGAGCTCTTATGATGTGCTCACCTTGGACTAGTTGGCCCTTCCTGTTATTTTCTCGTGACAGAACACACACCCCTCTATGAATCATGTTCCTATGTGTAAACATCACCAATGGCTTGTCCTGGTACAACCTTTTAGATACCATAGCCAAGAAAGCACACCAGCTTACTGCCTCAAAAGACTAAGGAAATTCAGCATGTCTTCTTTTCCCTCATTAATTTTTGTAGATGTACTACAAAAGACATATTATCCGGATGCATGCTTGATATGGCAACTGCTCTGCCTAAGACTGCCAGAAATTGCAAAGTTGTGGACACAGCTTAGTCCATCACACACATCAGCTTCCTCTCCATGGATTCTGTGCCCATTTCTCACTGCCTCAGTAAAGCACCCAACATAATCAAAGATCCCTCCTGCCCTGGACACACATGCTCTTTTCTCCCCTGTTCTATTGGATAGATACCAAAGCTTGAAAAGGCAAACCACCAGGCTCAAGGGCTGCTTCTGTTTTTTGGGCTCTTGAAATAAGGATGCATAAAGTTGGGGCAATGTATTAGCATGGATCAAGGAATGGTTAATTAATAGGAGGCAGAGAGTTGCAGTAAGTGGGTATTTCTCTGGTTGGCAATCACCGGTGAGCAGAGAGCCACAGGGGAAGTTCCTGGCCCCGAACTACATTTTATACATAATGATTTGGAAGAGGGAACTGAGTATTGAGCATCCAAGTTGCCGATGACATTAAATTGAGTGGAAAAGCAAATTATGCAGAGGATTCAGAGTGTCTACAGAGAGATATAAACAGGTTAAGTGAGTTGGCAAGGTTCCTACAGATGGAGTACAATGTTGTTAAGTGTGAAGAAATTTTGAAGATCGGATTATTATTTAAATATTCAAAAATTGTAGCATGCTGTTGTGCAGAGGGTCTTGGGTGTGTTTGTGTATGAACTGCAAAAAGGTTAGTTTTCAGGTGAAACGGGTTATCAAGAAGGCAAATGGAATTCTGGCCTTTATTGTTATGCTAACCAGCCTACACTCAGTGCATTTAAGAGCTAGGAGGCTATGTTGCAACTGTGAGCCACATGTAGAGTACTGCGTGCAGGGCTGGTCTCCTTACCTGAGGAAAGATATACCGGCTTTGAAGGCAAAGTATAGAGGAGATTCACCAGGTTAATTCCAGACATGAAGAGATTAGTTTATGAGCAAAGATTGAATTGCCTGGGACTATACTTGCTGGAATCCAGAAGAATGAAAGGGGATCTTGTAGAAACATGAAATTATGAAAGGGATAGATAGAGGCAGGAAAGTTATTTTCACTGGTGGATGAAACTCGAACTAGGGACAAAGCCTTAGGGTTCTGGAGAGCAGGCTTAGGATCAAAATGGGGAGAAAATTTTTTCTCCCTCCAGTGAGTAGTTAATCTGTGGAATTCTCTGTCCAGGGAAGCAGTAGGGGCTATCTTCTTAAATATTTAATTCACAGTTAGACAAATCTTTGCATAGCAGGGGAAATTAAGTTTTATGGGGAAAAGGCAGTTAGGTGGACCAAAGTCTATAGCCAGATTAACCATGGTCTTATTGAATGGTGAAGCAGGCTCAATGGGCCAGATGGCCGACTCCTATTCCTATTTCTTATGTTCGTGTGTTCCTATGTTGCAAGGACCTCTTGTACATTAAGATGAAGTTTTGACCTCACAATTTGCCTCATCATGGTCCTTGTTCATTATTGACCACCTGCACTGCAATTTCTCTGTAACTGTAGTACTGTAGTGTGCATTCTGACATTGCTTTTCCCTTGTACTACCTCAATGTACTTATGTTTTGAAATCATCTGTGGGAATGGCATGCAAAGCCAAGTTTTTTGCATGTAACAATAATAGTCAATTGCAATTGCAATTCCAAGTCTTATATTAGTTTAATAGTTGCCTGTTTGTGAAGAAGTGGATCTAGTGGATCTCGACCCTGACACTGGTGATGGGGTGAATACAAAGAATGTTCTAAACATGGTGGTCATTCTAATGACACTGAGTGCGTCAATTTTACACTGGAACATTGATTTTGTGCGGTAGGATGCAATGGATGTACACATCAGCACACTTCTGGGAAGGTCTCTTGATTTGCTGTGGCTTACTGCATCATCCACAACCAGGTATGAATTTAGTTCACCAGCAACAGTGTAGCAGCAGCATCAGAAATAGGAAGAGGACAAAGAGGAGGAGATGATGACGCCAGCCCATTTGTAATTGTGCTCTCAAACAGGCACTGATTGTCTCACAGATTCAGTAAAAAGAATCCAGGGTCAAATTGGCAATAGTCTGGGAATGAAGCAGCCCTCTGCTGGATGATCTGAACAATGTTCATTCTTAGGTTTCGTGATTTGCAAATACCATCCATACCACAGATGTGCAAGGCAATGACCTTTACCAGTGAGGAGGATGTAGGTGGGGGTCTTAAATTAATACGTACTTCGATATTCACAAAGGACATTGTCATTGAAAAGTCCAGAGAGGGGGATTGATGAAATTCCGGAACATGTTGTCATTAAAAAGGGGATATTGGATGTCCTAGCAGCCTTAAAGGTGAGTAATTCTCCAGGGCCTATTGTGATAGTTCCCAGGTTGCTATGAGAGACAAAGGAAGAGACTGCTATAGTCCTGACAGAGATTTTTAAATCTTTCCTGACTGCAGCATATGTGCTAGATGATGAAAGAAGAGAAAATGTGGTTTCCTTATTCATGAAGGGCAGCAGAGATAAGCTGGGGTATTACAGGCTTATTCCTGCTCCCCTTCTTGAATAAGTGTCTGATGTTAGTGGTAGGGAAGTTATTGGCAAAAATCTAAATTGTGGTTCAGGACTAATCTGCACTTTTGAAGGATAGTTAGTGTGTATTTGTTAGGGGGTTTCCCATCTGATTGCTGATTGAATTTTTCAAAGTATTAACACGATATATTGATGAGGGCAACACAATTTATGTAGTCAACATGAATTTAAATAACATCTTTGACAATGTCATATGTGGGAGAATGATCTGAAAGGTGAGATTCCTTAAATTCTGGCATGTTTGCAAATTGGTTCTTAAATTGGCTTGAATATAGGAAGCAGAGGGTGCTGGTGAAGGGTTGTTTTTAATGACTAAAAACCTGTGATCAGTGGTGTACCATAGGGATCAGTGCTGGGACTCTTACCATTCATTATAAACATGAACAATTTGGATACAAATGTGAAGGTATGATTAGTAAATTGGATGATATGAAAATTGATAATGTAGTTAATGGTAAAGAGGATTGTCATTAGCTACAGATAATATTGATCCAGTGGCAGGAGAAGGAGCTGATGGAATTTAATTCTGATAAGTGTGAGGTATTGCAGTTTACGATACTATTAAGGATAGGACCTAATGAATGATGGAGCCCTGTGCAGTGACAGAGAAATCTCAGTGCAGAAGTCCTAAAAGTGGCAGCACGGTAAATGGGGGTATGAAGAAGGCATGAGGGATCCTTTCTTTTATTCCCAGGGCAGAAATATAAGAGCAAAGCAGTCTTGACACAACTTTATTGAACACTGCTTGACCACATCTGGAATTTGGTATGTCTAGTCACCATACTTTGGGAAGGACATGATTGTATTGGTGAGGATGCAGAGGAGTTTCACTGGGATATTTCTGGGATAGAATCTTTCAGCTATGAGGAGAGACTGGATAAGCTGGGTTTATGTTCTTTGGAAAAGGGGACATGGTAGAGATATGCAAAGTTATAAGAGAAATAGATAGGATAGGTAATAAGAAACTTGTCCAGTCACACTAGAGGGCAAAATTTTAGAGGACTGAGTAAGAACCCTTTCACCCAATAGATGTTTGGAATTCAGAATGTACCGTCTAGGTGGGTGGCAGAGTTAAGCAGTCTCATAACACTTGAGATCTATCTGGACAAGGACTCGAACTACCAAGCAATTGCAGTGGTAAATGGAATTAGTATAGATGGGTACTTGATGATCGGCATGGACATAGAAGGCTACAGTCTTGTTTTTGTGCTGAAAGACTCTATGATTATGACTATGACTCTATAAAAGAAAGTCTAGTTGACTATCCTTAACATTCAAAGGAATTACACACCAATGCATGCTGTCCACCAACACTCTAGAAATTAGCATTGACTAGAATGCTTACTCACTCTCCAGAGCACATCTGATGCTGTGTATACTGTGCTGATGACTCAACTCCTGAATCTTCAAAGCCCCTTCACTTTCTTTAAGACAGACATCATAAACCATAGGCCCTGTTCCCTTGCTGTGCTGTTCTACACTCTCTGTTCTATCAGGATGGGATACTGTTTATTTATCTGGATGAGTACTATTGTAATATAATGAAACTTGATATCAATCTGAACAACCCAGTCGCTTTGGAACATAGAACAGAACAGCACAGAAACAGGCCCTTTGGCCCAGTATGTTGTGCTGAACCAGTTAAGTTAGTAATCAAATGGCCAACTAAACTAAACCCTTCTGCCTACACAATAACCATATATGTCTATGTCCTTCACATTCATGTGCCTATTTAAATGTCTCTTAAAATTTCCTAATGTACCCTCCTCTACCGCCACCCCAGACAGTGCATCCCAGGTATGCACCACTCTCTGTTTAAAAAAAACTTGCTTCTCATATCTCCTTTGAACTTACTCCCTCTCTCCTTAAATTCATGCCTTCTGGAATTAGATATTTCAACCCTGGGAAAAAGATACTGTCTACTCTATCTATGCCTCTCATAATCTTATAAAGATCTATCAGATCATCCCTTGGCCTCTGCAGCTTTGGTCAAAATAACCCACATTTGCCCAACCTCTTGTAATAGCACGTGGTCCCTAATCCAGTCAGCTTCCTGTTAAATTGTACCCTCTCCAAAGCTTCAACATCCTTCCTATAATGGGGCAACCATAACTGCATGCAATACTCCAGATGTGACCAGACGAGAGTTTTATAAAGCTGAGACATAATTTGCTGACTTTCTAACTCAGTGTTTCGACTAATGAAAGCAAGCATGCCATAAGCCTTATTATCCACCTTAACAATCTGTATGGACACTTCCAGGGACATATGGAACTGGACCTCAAGATCCCTTTGCTCATCAACATGGTTAAGCATCTTGTACTCAACAGTGTACTGTCATTTTATATTTGACCTACCAAGGCGCAACACTTCACATTTGGCCAGATTAAACTCCATCTGCCATTTCTCTGCCCATATTTGCAACTGATCTATATTCAGTGTTTTCTTTGCCAGTCTTCTACACTATCCACACCACCACAAATTTCCATTGACATTTTAATGACAATTAGCCATGACCAGGGTATTCCCTTCCTTCACAACTGGAATAAGGCACAATGCAGCAATTGGCCAAGACTTCTTCAGCACTTTTTAAATCTCCAGCACCTTCAAAGACCAGTGGCTGCAGACAGAGGGGAATGTTTTCTCCTTTAAGTTCACTTCCAGGTCACAACCTCTGCTGACTCAAATACGTATATCACCTACCTTTGATTGTCTCTGGCTCAAATTTCTACCCTCTGTCATGTACTTCTAAAAACCTGCAGCAGTACAAGGAGAATCCCCAGTCCCCTCAAAGCAAGTAGGTAACACCCAAATCCCATAACAAAACAAAACTAATATAGAATATTCCTCAGTCTATGGCAGAACCTATCTTATTCTTCCTTATTGCTGATCTTCACAGAATTTATATTACCATAAATGATTAATGTACAACCAAACTAGATCATCATTCCAAATTATATATTCATCCCAACTTAAGTATCAAGTATTTACTCCTCTGCAGTGTCTAATTCCTGTTTGCCATAGATTGTTCCACCGCTTTCCAAGATTTAGTCCCAGTTTTCCACTTTATCCACAAGATACCAATCCTAACTGTGCAACCCTCTTCCCACGCTGTAGTTAGTATCAGTTCAGGTCATGTGATCATCTCTGAGAGTTACTTTGAGCCCTTGACATAAGGCTCCAGAGCAAGAGTGTGCCAATGAATCAAGACAAGCATCTTAGCCACTCTCAATCAGTTAGTGCAGTTTAGGTAGGTCTTATGCATTGGATTGCAGCATCATATCTGTTTGTATACTGTTAGCTGGACAGATTGTTCAACAACATGGGAACACAAGTCATTACTTCAAAGCAGAAGAACTCATTACTTGTGCTGATGAAAAAAGAAACCAATATTTATTTTCCCTCTATCTCTCTTTGAAAGAACCAGCAATTCTTTTGAAATGAAAAGAATTCTAGTACAGTTTGTTCCCAGAGATGTGCCTTAGATATGCACTCACATTCATTTTACAATGTGTGTTCAGTTCAGATTGCTGACCTGGACCTTATTGCCTCTGAATCAGCTTACTAGTAGATTGAAGATTCCACTTAGACAATGGAAACCATAAAGGAAGTGCTGTGAACTTAGTGTGGAAGGAAGCCACCTTTAAAATTGCAACAGCATTCTACTTCTCCCTCTAGCTGTAACTGGTAATTTATGCTATCGAGAAAGGGCAAAAGTTAACCCAAATTTATCTCAGCCTAGTGATAGAAGATGCTGAGTTTGTGATATTAGTTCTTGTGATATTTCATTGCTGTTACACAAGCATAGGGTTATTTATTATCTGAGGCCTCAGCAGAAGCTGCAGGCTATAGACTTCATGGTGGTTTCAATCTACACAGCTGCATAGTCATCTTGGGCATAGAAATATACAAGAGTTGCTTGGGCTATCAAATTATTTTAAAATACTCCTTAAGATCTGTAAAGTTTCGAAAAGCTCATGGGAATCGGGCAGGTTTGCAAGTTGGTCCTTAAATTGGCTTGAAAATGGAAGATTGTTTTTCTAGTTTAAAACCTGTGACCAGTGTTGGGACTCGTATCATTTGTTATAATCATTAGCAATTTGCATACAAATGTACAAGATATGATTAGTAAGTTAGTTGATGACATGAAAATTGGTTGTGTTGTTGATAGCGAGGAGGATCAACATGGGCTTTAGGATGATGTTATTCCATTCGTATGAGAAATGGCAGATGGAATTCAGTTAAGTGCTCAGTGAATGGTGGAGCCCTATAGATTCCTGAGGAACAGAGGGACTTCAGTGTACATGTCCAAGGATGCCTGAAAGTGACAGCACAAATTAATGGGGAAGAGTAGCGAATGAAGAAGGCGAATGGGATCCTTCATTTTATTACCAGGACGGAGAGGTCCTGGTACAACTTCATTAAACATTGCTAGGCTACTCCTGGAATATGGTGTATGCTAGCTGCCACAACGAAGGAAGGACATGATTATGACTTTGTAATTAAGTCAATAATTAAAAGCAACTTCCAACCATGTTACCTACTTCGTTGGGAGGGGTTTGGATGAGGGATTCAGCCACTACCAGCTCTTAAACGTACTTAGGGAAAATACTGAGAGCTGATTGCCAGCTTTCCAGTCACCCATGCAACCAATAATATTGATGTGTGTAGCGAACAATTGTACATTCATAAAAAAATCTAAATGCTAAGAAATTTATGGGAACATGTATTTCAATAAATTTCAGTTCTAGTAGCAGATTATAGGGGATTCCTGTTTTCCCCAATGAAGAAAACAATTCAAGATTCTCTTTGAAGAATGAAATTAGGGCTTTAAAATGCTGAATGAAACACTGACGTGGGAGAAATGAATCACAGTATCAGTTTCAGATTGAACTGTATGCCTGCCTTTGGAGACAATTGCATATATTTTTTAACTTGGAAGTTTTCTTTGATAGGAGGCCTGTCTGATTCACTGCAGTGACCGGAGCTGAGAATTTGATTGAGGTCTCACTGCTACACTGAACTGTTTATTTGTACCATCAATCATAGCACTATGTCACTGTTCATTTGGCAGAGAAGGAAGCCAAGTAATGTCAAAGGGAGCAGCACTCCACCCACCTGATGCCTTTACTTCCAACTGCTGCAGTCCTGTAGTCATCTGGAACCAAGTGGACAAATCTTGCTTGACAACAGGAACCAGTGCAAATTTCAGCTGGCTCCAAATCACCCTGCTTTATTCATTACATATTTGAAAAGGACAAGACTCCCATGTATGACATATGTGAATGAAACATATGATAAATACGTGAATAGTTTAAAACAAGTAGCAGGCCAGAAACATGCACTCACTGCTTTTGAGTGAGATACATATGCTAATAATTCAGACGGGACTTGTGTCAGTTGGTTCTTTATTTCGTGGACTGTACCCTTACCCTAATTTGCATCTTGTTGATTTCACAAATCTGATCTGTGGGTGTTCAGATATTTGGTTCCAGTTAAGACCAGATCTTAAATGTGCTTAGAGAAAATACTTTCCACTCAGCCATGCAACCAATAATATTGATGTGTGTAGCGAACAATTGTACATTCATAAAAAAATCTAAATGCTAAGAAATTTATGGGAACATGTATTTCAATAAATTTCAGCTGTAGTAGCAGGTTATAAAGGATTCCTGTTTTCCCCCCAATAAGTAACGTTCAGAGCTCAAAAGTCAAAAGTTAATGTAAGTGTTTGCAGATTAATTGCTCAGACTTAGGAGACAATGTAGGGAAAATATTTGGAAAAGTCTTGAAGGCTCTTTATTCCTGCCTTGGCACAGCACAACGTTATTCTGCAACTTGCCTTCTTCAACCAATGTCCATTTCTTCAGAACGTGCATCCAAAGAAAGCCCAAGAATCTGCCTCAAGCGTTTAACAGACTGAGTGGCAGGAAAATCACTTTGTATCAGGGAACACTGAACATTATTGGATTGAGACATGCTCAAAGGTGCGTAGGTGTAGCATTTCAACTTGCATTGTTTTTTAAAAGCAACATGTTGGAATTTTATCCAAGTCCCAGTAGCTCAATGCAGTTGGATACTTTGTAAAATGCAATGTAACCCTGTAAATTTAATCCCCATCCTCCATGTACCATGAATTCCGGTTAATTGGACCATTGGTTAATCCAGGCGGCCACTTATTTAGGCCAACTCTTAAAGAACAAAAACTATCGAGTAAATAGCTGGGCAGGAGACTGTTGCCAAACAGATTCTAACTATTATCAGTGTGTGTACTTGCGTGACCATTAGACACAACACTCTGCTTGGAACAAGATGATTTTACACAGTGTATGTGTTGAAAAAGCAGTAAATTTTGTCACTGACAGCAGGTGAAAAAAGCAGCAGTAAGACAATGTGGAACTGTTTTGCTCACTGTGGTGTCAAACATTCAGGCTTGGAGATAACAGAAATGCCCAGGAGTGTACATAAATGAAATGATTTCACTACTTCAACAAATTAGGAAACATAATGAATTTGACGGTATTGACAATCATCTTGAATGTTACAATGAAAATGAAGATTTGGAGGATGTAATCATTGAAAGGGCTGTATGAAGATTGTCCATTATCTACACTAGTTGTCTGCATTGATTTTGTTCACTTATAGGCAATCAAAAGAACATGGTAGCATAGACTAGATTAATATCTCTGTTAATATTAGGAACTAATAGTTTTATAGTACTGTACAACAATTAGAACACTGTAATTTAAACACATACATAAAATAACTCATTTAAATACATAATTTTAACTGAGTTAAATTGTAGTTTGGCTTTTTTGTACTTTAAAACTATTTCCATGAAACTTTGGCTAGTTGATGCAGCCAGTTAATTGAGCCAAAATGAGTCCCCATTAAATCAAATCCACTGCATACAGGATGCATGTGTGCGGAGGTTACTGAGTGCTGCCTATAATACCAATAAATCAACATTTTGCAGATGAACTAAATAGAATGAGCTTCAGTTGTGACTGATGAATGGCATGGATCTTTGCCTGCAGCAATAGTTATTATCTAGAACAGTGGTACCCAACCTTTTTAATTCCATGGACCCCTACCATTAACCAAAGGGATTCGTGGACCCCAGGTTGGCAACCTCTGATCTGTAAGAATACAACTTGCTAGTGTTCGAGTCATTTAAACTTTGATCACCATGGAGGCCAGCAGCAAAGAATCTCTGAGGGGTGCATCAATCTGTTTAGATAAACCCTTGTTTTATCTTCATAGCTGGAATGAACACCCCACTACTCATCTTCTCCCCTATACCCATAATCTCATATCAAACTGCTCCCAGAACTTCTCCTTGCTTTCCCCAACTCACGCATCTTCCTTTCATCAATTTTTCCCCAAGCCCCACCATTTCCCAGTTGTTCTCCAACTTCCCCTTTATCTCTTTCATGTTCCAGCAATCTGTTTCGCACTATCCTCTTGGCAATATCTTCAATCCACTGTGGTGAAAGATTGTGGGAGGAAAGGTCTTTGTATACGAGGCCAGGATTTGATTTCTGCTCACTAGAGCAGAACCCACACACAGTGCTTCTTCGGTAAATGAAATTAAGTGTTGAAGAATTGCCAGACCAGATTTTTCCTGTTCTCCCAAGGCATGCTGAAGATAACAATCTCTAGAAAAGTCACGGTTCCTCTACCATGACCTGCTTTCAGTTCTCAGGTGAAGCTTCTACTGTCAGAGTAATGATATATCAATCAGAGTATCATTGCTTGTATTTATAATCAGTGCTTTGTTGGGTGGTTCTCAGTGAACATGCTCTGTCCTGATGAAGGATCACCATGCGTTCGCGTGTCCAACTGTTCACAGCAGTGTACCTCATTAAAAGTAGCAGAACAGGAATGAATGCAGATCAATTCAGACTGAGGACAGAGAGATAAAACAAAAATAGAAATGGGGTCAGTATTAAAGATGAATGCACTAAACCCCATGAGCTAGAAAGTGAGTAACTATCATTTAGTTGCATTAGGAAATAGCAGAGAGCTGGAAGACAAGAAGATGGGAGCAGATTTGTTGGAGGAAGCTGCTACTGCCTTTTAAGTTTACGTTCATAGTGGGCTCTGCATGACCTTTGCCTGCCTTCCACACACACCCTCCCCCTCTCCTGCTACCCACACCAGAAGGTTCAATCGCGTCTGGTAATAATACTTTCAGCAGTGAACACCTATGAGGTCGTCATCCTTGGTTAGAAAAAAGTGAAGTATTCTTTAAATGGTTAGAGGGCAGGAGAACTTGTGTGCTTTTATACACAAATCACTGAAAACTAACATACAGTTGCCAGGGGCAATTAGAAAAGTAAATGTTCTGTTGAACTTTACTGGAAGATTATTTTGAGACACTTAGTTCCAATTTATATAGAATACACTGTATAGGTCCCGTGCGCTACCCTAAAGAAGGGTATAGGCTTGCAGTAGAGGGAGTGCACTGAAGATTCTTCAGATTGGTTCCTAGGATGGTGGGTTTGTAGTCTAAGAGATTGAGGGCTGACAGTTTGGTTGCGAAGAATTTCATCGCAAAGTACGTTTTTATTTAAAAAAACAGGATTGACAGGTTTTGTGCAGAATTGATGCTTCTTTTGGCTGAGGCACCTCAAGCCAGAAGTCGCAGTCTCATAATAAAGGATTGATCATTCAGGGCAGAAACGAGGAGAAATTTCATCACCCAGAGCTTGGTGAAGCTTTGGAGTTCACTGCACAACAGTTCACTTTGGCTCAGATCTGCACAGATGACTGCCAAGGTTAAACAGCTTCTACCTATGTTAGGTTATAAATATAGAAACAGGGAAAAATGCTGACAGACATTTGAAACATTATAATAATTTAATAAAGCTGCTTTATATTTTCATAAAATATACAGAAATGTGGTTCTTATTTTACAATGAACCAATCACTGAAAATGTACATACCATATATGCATATACAGCATTATCTTATCATTTCACACAATCTTTGACAGACAATCTGGTAAACAGTCCTTGGTGTAGGCTCCCATTGAGCTTTTTTTTGGCAAATGACCAGCATTATCAGATGTGAACTGAGATGAGAAATAGTTATTTTTCTCTATGCTTACAGTGTAGCAGCACATTTGTCTGTTTCCGATGATAGCTGAATGTCACTCCATTCTGTAATTAGGCTTTTCTTCTTACAAGAGAAATACTGGCATGTGTAAATCTCTGACAACAGATTCTTTTACAGAAGTAGCCTTCTTTCTTCCTCATTTGTAAACTGACCACATTACAGAACAGAGTTAATCTATACATTCCACTAATACAATGGCTAGAGAGGGGAAAGGTGTGGAGTTTGGGGAGGGTGCGGGGAAAATGACCCAAGTTTGACCTTCAAGGCATTGGGTTTCCTTTTATATTTTTGCAAAGCACTGAAAAGCTTTTGCTCCCACATCTGTAACACTGAATTTAATTTGGAGAAATATAGCTTTGTTCGTACAGATGAGTTACAATAATTCACAAACACAAGAACATTTCTTCATGAACAATATTCTCAAGAAAAGCAGAATAATCTAATACTATCACCTTTGCAAAATAAAAACGGCCCCTCCCCAAATAATGCAACATAAAGCTACCTTAGTTCTCAGAGGTTTAACGATGAACAGTAATCATATAATTCATTCTCACTCCTGCCCCATTCCCAGCTACATTGTGCCTCCCAGATTCTACAGTATAAAAAATACTCCAAAAAGTGGGATGCTGGCCCGTTTTTAAAAAAAATTATAAGAAAATCACACACCAACTCATAATGCAAACACGTGTCTTTGAAAAGTTTTCACTTTGAAAGAAAGCAAAGAGGCAAGTTTTGCACATTGTGCATGACTTAAAGTTTGCTATACACTGTTTAGAATGAATTACTGTACAGATGAAAAGAGTGAACACTGGACAAAAAAAACTGGAATGGCTCAGAGGACCAAGGGATTGGGCCTGTTTATAAATTGTGCCAAAAAGAACAACATTTAAACACTAGCTGAACCACGAATCATACTCAAGAATTGTATTTATAAGGAGTTTTGCAAGTAGTGCAGGATTGCAGAACACTTACAAAATTCAGGTTCTCCTTCCTCACTTCCATTCTTCCAGCTTCACTCCTTTGCTTCAGGTCACGATGATATGTCAGTCATGAAACCATTAGGACAGGTATTCATACCACAGCCAACTCCTTCCCTTCCATGCTGATTTCTGATTCCTCAATTGGCAGGCTTTCTGTGTCTGAGAAGGTTTTGCTCTATATTGTTTTCCCCAAGTTATGAGACTCCATCGCCACCATTTAATTTCTGCTGGCATTCAGCCTTGAGTGTTGGAAATAATTTACAGTGTTCCCACTGCAGTCAGTTGCAGGATGTGTTGGGCCTATATTTAAAGGCCAAGTTGGCTCAGCAGTTCGCTACTCTCCAAAGGCTGTGTGAACATCTCTATTTGGTGAATCCTGGTTATTGCTGCCGGGAACCCATGTGACCTGCCTCTGAACTGAAGAACCTTCTCGTACACATTGAAAGCAGATTTTTGACTGTCCATCTTTACTGGGAATTTGGGCCTAAACACACAGTAGCAACCAGCGGGATGGTCAGGAGCTGCTCTCCTCTCTGGGTTTTTTTTTGTATGTTTCTGTTACAAGTCTTAAGGAACATATTCCAGAATTAGAACTGATCAGAGATGGGAACCGCTCTTGCAGAACACCTTAATTAAACACACCAGTGATGTGTGGCCACCCTGAAAAAATGTGATCAAGTTTACAAATATTAACACAATGACAGTTGTGAGTTTAACAGTGGGTAGCATTAGAGGAACAAACTGCAGATTGGTTCAGAAGATTTAACAAAGATTTTAACAATAGGCACAAATTGAGGGATGGCTGCTGTTAATTCTATAACCCTATATTTACAGATTTCTTCTTACTGTTTCCACCCCATTCTAACATAAACCTGTGAACTATACATCTCAGATCATAAGTCACTGTTTATATAAAACAATATAATGTAAAAATGCAATCTGATGCTGTTATGTTCAAAAGGCCAATTTTTACCTTTTAACGCAAATTAACTGACTTCCTAAATACGGGCAGATCATTAGAGCTAAGAGTCTGCCCTAGAAAAGTGATCTCAAGTTGTCCCCATGGAAAACACTGATGGACAACAGATTGAATCAACGTGATAATTCATGAAAGAACCACAATTTACTGCCACTTGTATGAATACCTATTCACCATACATGCATATGGAACTAACGTGAGTCAATGGATTGCTGCTGATTGGTAATTATTTGTGGGATAGCACCCTTTCACTGAGTATGAATCAATTCTTTACCAAAACTAAAATTATATTCAAAAAAAAAAGTAAAATAGAGGTTGAAATTAGTACCTATTTCCTCCAAGTTCTGAAGGATTCCCTGCCAGAAGGTATATTATTGATTAGAATCACTTCTGTGATGACAAGATATTGCCATTGTTGGCTAATTTGTTGCACTTAATAAATATTTGAAAGGGTTTTATGGCATTTAAATAACACATGGCTCATCTTGAAAATATCAATTCTACTTCAATAACTATTTCATCAATAACATTCTGTTCCTGCTTTAAATTTATGAAGGATGCTTGGGCTTAAAACTAATACGCTAACACATCCTACATAAACAAACAGAGCTCGGCAAGGTGATGGCACAACAGCATTGTACAGGATGTTTCGCAGGACTTGGGTACAGTCTCTCTGTGAGGATACCTAATATTAAACATTTTACACTCATTACAATATTGATAGGAAAACCTTATTGATAAAGTGAAAATGCTGTTATTTCTCAGCATTTCCCTTTTATAATTAACATAGCCAACGGCTAGCAGTGATGTACAACTAACTTAATGGAACATCCTGTTCCTGAATTCTGCAGCCAGTTATACGAACATACCTTTCACCGCTAGTTAGAGGGTATCCCTCTAATTAGAAGAGACATCGTTCTGTTACAGAACAGCTAGACTCAAACCTTCGGGTTATATCTCGGGGTTGGGGAGGAATTAGATGTTGTTGGGTGCTTCCGACATTTCCACTGTGCTTATGTGAGGTACACCATGGCTGTCACCCATTTTATGCAGGAAGTCTACAGAGGAGTACCCACTTTATGAGGATTGTAAAGCACCAACAGAATAATTCCTACCATTGCGGTACTCTTATGGAGCTTGAGCTCCCAATGGTTTAGACATAGACTGAAGCTGGGCAAACTGGAATTCTGATTGCTTTTTTATCTTTAGGTCTGCTTCATTCCTCCCCTTTGCAGCAGCTGGCGCTGCTTTCATCGACTCTGGCCGTCAAGGCCAGTCTTCCAATGCATCGGCAAAAAGCAAATTTGTTCCTGTTTGGCCAAATTTGAACATAGAACTATATGGGAACTCACTACTGAGAATCGCCCCCTCTCTCTTCTATGCCCACAGAACAAAAAATTATTTCCTTATCATAAAATTTAATGTAAGAAAGTACACTTAGGAAAAAGCAGTTAAATACAGCCATACACAAAACCAAAGGAAGGCAAATTACAAACTGTCACGGTGCTAATATTTATCTGTATTGTAGGTGGTACCCACTGATCACAGCACAATGTCCTGTATTCGTTTAACTCCCGTCAAGCTCTTCTCTCGGCAATCATGAACAAGATGGTTGATGTCTTGGACATGCTCTGAGTCTGCCTCCCACGATCCTGGCTCAGACAGATGTGAGGAGGTTTGATTGGCAGGTTGATTGAGGTCATGTGCTACTGGGCAGTGCATCATAGAATATGTGACCGGAGGCCTATTAGAAGAGGGGCTGCTTAAATGCACAGGCGTGCTGGCAGGACTTGAAATGTCAATACCATTGCTTGTTTCCTGACTGCTGGAGACAGAACCATTCAATTTGGGACTGCAGACAGGTAGATCAAATGTCCTCTTTCCTTTCACATCTGCTTTCTCATTCTCCGCCGTGCGATCTCTTGGGTCTTTTCCAAAAGTTGCAAAAGTCCTCTTTGAACAGCCATTCTCATACGGTTCAGACTCCACACTGGTGGCCTCTATGGACAGTGCAATAACATTTCTGCCATGGTCAGGTGACTTGGCACGGCTAGACACTGCAACTCTTGGCATCCAACATCTGTCTGAGTGCCCTAGGATCCGGCATTCTTCCATGCAGTTGAAGCCTTCATTCTGATCTATAGGTGGAGGGGAAAAAATAAGAAAACATTAATTACTTGCAAAAAAGGCAGCTCATTTATCTTAGTGTGCGGATGCTGGAACCCTGAGCAACCAACCATCTTCTGGAGGAACTCAGTGAGTCGTAGCTTCTTTGGGAGGAAAGGAATTGTCGATGTTTTAGATCAAAACCCGGCATCGGGAGTTTGTCATATTTCACCTCCTTTCAGTCCACCAATTGCCTCAGACTCCTGTCTCACTACTGTCCTGTTTTTACTGGCCATCGCACCTCTCCTCCTCTCAGTCCTGATGTAGGGAGACAATTCAAGGTGTTGACAATTCCCTTCCTTTCACAGATGGGGCCTGACCCACTGAGTGGATTGTTTGGTGCTCCATTTATCTTAGTGTATTGTTCTGGTCAAAGACTTGTTATCTCTCAGTGCTGTTCCTTCTCATTTGTTTTGTGATCTGTGACAGTTCCACTGAGAATACAATGATCCATGTATTGCTTAGTTTTGCATTTTTGCTGACCATGTTTATGTCAAGTGCAGAGCCTTGTGCTGTAAGTGATATCATCATATTCTCCAAGGACCTTGATTTAATTCTTTAAGATTAAGACCTTTTGGACGATCTGTTGATTTAGCAAGGATCCCCAAGATGGGAAGAATGTAACATTCGGTACAGGTCCGCTGATGAACCCAGCTAACTCTTTAGAGAATAACTGGCAGAGACAGGAAGTTGAACAGACTCAAAGTTGCACCTGCGAGCCCTTTGTAAATATCACAGACTCCTATCTTCGTGTGTAAAAGGGTCTAGGAACAGTAACTGACTTTTCATCAGGATTGGCTAAATGTAAAAGATAACTGATATCAGATAAAGCTGCTCACAGCTGTTAAGATCTTCAACCTAGTTCAAGGGAATGAGATCAAGCACACCTCCCACTGACACTAATTTAATGATTTGAATTTTAGCATTCACAACACCCAGGTTTTTGCAAGATCTGAACTGGCCTTGTCTTGAATTATTACCTACAATAAATATTATATAACTACAGGGAAATTTCTCAGGCTAGGATTTAACTCCTTCATACATTCCATCTTTCAAGTGCAACAATGCAAAATAAGAAACAATGGGATCCTTTTCTCCAAAGAAGTTGATTACCAACAGAACATAGTTAATTAGTCAATTAATGGCCATTGTATGCAAAAATTGATAAAGAATTTTTAACATGGAATAGACAAGTCCTGCATGCAACCGTATGAACATACAAATTTGGAATCAGAGTAGGCCACTCAGCCCCCTAAACTTGCTCTATCATTTCAATTTCAACCTTCCATTCCTGTCTACGCTCAATACCTTCACATGTTATTAAGGATCTGTCTATTTCAATCTTTAAAGTATTCAAAGACTCAAATTTCATCAGCCTTGGTACTCATCCCGAAGTAAAATGGCAGCAGCTAACAATTACGCAGCATCAGACACCTACCTGATGATTTTATTATACGGGGAAAAACTCATTTCCTTCTTTGACAATGTAAATCGGGGCTGATAGTTGTAACTGCCGAGAACCATCAGTGTAATGAACTGGCATGCTGCTGGTTTGTTCTACTCCTTCCAATTTAAAGAAACACTGGTAATATCTAGCCATTTGACTGGAGACACAAGAAACTTCAGATGCTGAAATCTAGAACAAACAAAAACTGCTGGAGGCACTCAGCAGATCAGAGAGCATCTGTAAAGGGAAAGTGACACTTGATGCTTCAGTTTGAGACACTTCATCTGGACTGAAGGGAAGTTCTCACAGAACTCCTGCAGAAGAGAGGAGAAAATGTATTCAAAGTGGGAATACCTTGAACAGACTCCACAGTGGATAGGGATTTCATCTGGACTGGTCCAGGTGAAGGGTCACAAACAAAACATCAACTGTTCATTTCCCTCGACAGATACTGCCTGACAAATTGAGCTCCTCTAGCAGTTTGTTTCTTGCGCTTAACTGAATATACCATTAGAGTGAGTGCTCAAACACTTCCTAACGTCCATCCAGAATTCTTTTTTCAGCATTTATCTGTAGAAGTGTAAGGGCAATTGCCATCTAACTGGTGGCATTGCTGATAGCATTCCACTAATGGAGACATTCTTATAGACTGTGTAGATTGTGTGGAGACTGCTCCCATAGTGCCTTCAAAAATAACATCACCAAACTGAACTTTCCTGATAAATAACCACAGATTCAGTTTTCCAAGGCTGTCATAAGTGATAGCCAGGAAGGTCTTCAGCAATACTCTTGTGTCTGCAATGCTACCTCTGTGGAGGTTGTAATGCTCTCAACTTCCTTGCCCACAGCAAAACACCCAAATCGTTCCTCACCACATCAGAGAGGCCACCCTTAGGTGATTTCATTTACTTTGATTTCAGTGATGGCAGTCTGGGTACTGGAGCCCTCCAAAACTGTTGGGTTTATAATGAAAACAGGCAGCCAATGACTGAACTGTGTCATAAAGGCACACCTTAATAAACTAGATCTTTCTATGAACAGGAAATGAATTGAATTGAATTGAGTTATTTCTTACATCCTTCACGTACACGAGGAATAAAAATCTTTACATTATATCTCTGTCAATGTTTGTAATCCCTCATTGTTTAGGTGCTGCATATCATCTGATAAAACGTACCGCTTCCCTGGTTTTTCACATTTGTTTTCACTCCTACCAGAGTACCTGAGCACTGATACAAAGGCCTTGCAAATATTAGCATCATTGTTGAAAATGCCATTGGCCTAGCAACAATGACATTTCGGAGCCTGGGAGATTCAGTTGGTGTTGTTAGGGCATATTCTGGAGATATGCAATATAGAAAATGTTAATTTCAACAGCAACCAGTGTTCAGATATGAATGTGGATTGCAGATTGAATTTTCACTGCAGCCTTCTTGGAGCTGTAGACTGGGGTCGGATGCAAAGCAAGAAACACCCCATTGAGCTGAGATGTCTGCATATGTAGCTCAGAGACAAACAATCAATCTAATCTAGGGTGTCTGGAGTGTTGGTGTGAATATCTATTATGTGTTTGAAAATTACATGCAACTGAAAGGAAACATTGTCAACCCAAAATATTGAAGTAAACAATGTCATTGTAACCATTGAAACTGTATTGAGTTACTATTGATCTTAAGGATATAAAAATGTGATGTACTTCGAGTTTATGAGCCTCTTCTTCCAAGAGTGTCTCTAGAATGATGCCTGCTTGTTTGGCTGAATAAAGATATCCACCAGCTTCAGCGTCTCTCTGATGACTTTGACCACAGTCACAACCGGTGACAAGAATTCAGTCTTGTCTTGTCCATACTGCACCAACCGCCGCCACTGGGCAATAAAAGTGCAGGAGCAGTGTGTGGGTAAGTGCATAGACAGTAGGCACAGAACACATGGAGGTAAGAGACTCCCTATGAAAGAAATGGTTTTCATAAGAAAGCTGAGATAGTCCCCAAAGCAAGCGAAATACAATCTCCACTTTCCAATTGTTTCCAACAACACAGACACCATTAGGCAAGTGGAGTAGCCCAGGAGACACTTAATAAAACTTGCTGGTTCATAGTTCTCCTGCTTTGATTCTAGGACATCAATAAATGAATCCTTGATCTAAAATGGCTTGTCACTGCTCTTTCAGATGGTTTGTTGCTCAATGTGACATTTTTGTGCAAATGTGAAATGTATTGGTGTATTACTTGGCTAACTGAGAATTCTCACACCTGGAGGTGATTACTGTGGCCAATTCTTACTCAACTCTCCTTTTGGATGATCATTCCAGTGTCCTGCCTTTTTGTAGAAGAGAACATCCCCCCTGGCCTCCAAATCTGATACAAGAATTTCAATATTACATCATTTAAATCTGGGTGCTCTCTCCCCCACCTTTGAAACTTTCTGCTTCTCCCTGGCAGCCAATGTGTCTGTTGCAGCTATCTTGTTGCCATGCCAAGTGTGCCTTTAATAGCTGGTGCTCATCCCCCAACCTGGCACATCAAACTATTAGCAGCTGCAGAAATTCCAGTTCAGTGCATAGTTTGAGAGTGTACACCACACTAATGGACTTTTCAATCAATGATGGTTTCTCACAGGGACCTGAATGAGCATTATCACTATGCACAGCCAGTTCTGGTGCACCTAAACAGAGAGACAAATCCAACTCTAAAGCAAATCTTTGAAATGTCATCAGCTCAACGTCTGCAAGGCTCAGTTACATCGTGGGTTGAATTATCTGAAGTTGTCTCCAACATTACACCCAGAATTAACCCATTAATTGCAGATCTGAAACATTGTTTCAAATAAATTTGATAATCCAGTACATTCAATGTAGTTAAAGTAAGTTTTACCATGTAAAATGATTTCAGACTCTTAAACTGTCAGCTCTTGATTAATTTAAACCACATTCTTCTCAGTGAGGAGGCAGCAGCTGAAGGAATGAGAGCATGGGCTGGGTTAAAATTTCAATGCAGTTAGCACCTCCCTAAAGGCACTGCTCCCCAGCCATCATCCAGCGGGCAGAGGAGGTTATCACACAGGACAAGTATCTGACAGCTTATTTGAGTTGCAATGGGAAAGGTGATTCTGAGTATTGAAAGCCTGATTATCATTCAGAGATTGGTAAGGATAAGGAAGAATTAGAAAGATCAGAAGGGCGAAGAAGGTTGGTGACTTGAAAACCAGGGGCGATCTGAGTATTGGAAGAGTTTGGACTGGTTGAGGGTTGAATGGGCAGGGACTAGAATGGTGGCTAACAGTCTGGGATTGGGGGATGGGGAACAATCCATGACTGAAAGGCTGTTGATCAGTCTAGAAACTTGTGGGTGGAGCTTAGGAGGATGATGGTGCCTAATGGCGACTCCTTTGCTTGCATCTTCCAAAACAGCCCTATTTCTATTTTTGATTATCTCTTTTTTTTCCCTTTCAAGGTTCTTTTGAAGACCCTGACCTGGAGTTACACGCTGACTTTGGTTCTTTGCGGAAATAGGATCCGATCTTGGGGCCTTACCACCGGCGCTTTTCAATATGCCAAGGATACAGCCTGGAAGACTCACGTGCCTTCAAGGTGCTGGATTTTCGTGGCCCTGGAGGCGGGCGGATTCAAGGCCGGTGCCCCTGACTGATGTGTCATGGGAGAAGAAAGATCGTAAGCAGTGAACTGGCTGCTGACTGTGTGCCCAGAGACCTGAGTTCTTTCAGCACAGAGCTCAGAAAAAGCAACGCAATATACTTTTAACACCATAAATCAATGAGTTGTTTTGTTGTATCACCCTCTCGCTGTGACACTTCTTCTCCCCTTATTAGGTAGAGCCTGTGGTATGTTGAATTACTGGGTGAACGAGTAGTCTTTGGGGTACTGCAAGCTCGTGTCGTATTGATGCTTTGTGCTCAGTGGGGGTGCCAATGTCATTTGAAGAGAAGTGGCAGTAGACAGTTATTAAGTGAGGAGCTGTTCCACAGATGGGTGGTTGGGGCAGGTAGCCTGAGACCGGAAATTTTGGGATGACTTGATGAAGACTATGGGAGTTGGAGGTAGTGATGTCAGGGGACTGGTATTTGGCGAGGGTGATCACCATCTCTACACAATGCAATCAGTCTTCAATTTTTCATTGAAATTGAATCATGTCACCCATAAAAAGAAACAGCACTCCTTTTGCTATGTAGGCTGCTCTCAATTTGGATTGGTCCCAGTAACCCACTGAGATGAGAAGAATGATTGATGTGGTGGTTCAGTTCTTGATATTCAGTAACAATAATTAAGTAACGATGTAACACTACCACTAAAACAATCCAAAGCCCTT
The DNA here is from genome assembly GCF_048418815.1 of Hemitrygon akajei. Lineage (NCBI taxonomy): Eukaryota > Metazoa > Chordata > Chondrichthyes > Myliobatiformes > Dasyatidae > Hemitrygon > Hemitrygon akajei. The sequence goes on from NC_133133.1 coordinate 68,123,377, forward strand.
AACATTCCCACACATGAAGGAAGATGGAATATCAATGCACAGCACCACTGTTGATTACAGCTCCTGGAATACTGAGAAATACCAATACACTTGTTCTGTTTATGGATCATTGGTCTAAAATGTTACAGTGTTTTGTTCTCAATAGCCGCTGCCTGACCCACTGGGTATTTCTAGCACTTTCATTTTTTCCCTCTTGGTATACTGTGTTCAGTGTCCAACTCTGCAAGCACACGCTAATTACTGGGTGATCATGAGTAACCATTAAACCGCATGGAATAATGTATCCTAATATCACTAAACAATTTTCCCACCGGGAATATAACAACATAAAAACTCCTGTTATTGTATACAGAGACACAATTCCAGAACCAAATTTCAAAATATATCTGCAAACGATGTTAAAAATATGATGAACCACATTAGAGACTCTGGTGAATTCACATGCCGTAACAAAACTATTGAGACATCAGGGATATTATTACGATCTTCTTCACAGAAGTATTTTGGAATGACATATTGATGGATGTCACCATGGTTATTATAAATAAATAGGGTTCTAGTATTCTGCAAGCATTATGAATGATTTTAAATGAATCTCACAAATTAACAAAATATGTGTTTCAATTTGGATTGTTTATGTGACACACTGCACATAAAATCAGTGGTAATTAAAACACCACTACATGAGAGACAGAATAAAGAATGAGGCTGAAGGATTCAGGCCTTTAAGCATTAAAGCAAATCATAAGTTATGGATTGCCACTTAAATCACACGAGAAGTTGCATTTTGAACAAACTTCGCTCTCTCTAAATAGGTTCTCACAATCTCAAAGAAATTGGTAGTAATAATATATTATTAAATTGATATCCATTACTTAAACAAAGGAAAACAAAATACAATCTTGTGGTTGAAAAGAAGTACTCACTGTAAAACAATGTGTTATTAAGTTCCAAAGATCCTATAAATTTCAGAAAGCCATAGGGATCCTCTATACACTAAAAAGTAACTGCTTGCACAAAGAATGTAGTTTGATGAAATAAGACTTTATTTAAGTCTGTAAGGAAAAGCTTACATAAAGGTTTAAAATGCTTCGAGATCCACTTGAAACACGACATCAATTTGTAGGAAAAAGTGACTGAATGATGCAAATTAATTGCTTATTCTGCAGCTGTTAGAGACATTCATGGAGGTATTCAAAATAATAAAAAAATCACTCTGGGTTTCATAAGATATTTTAAGATGTGCTAGTATATCTTGGGTAGGCAACAAGTATCACAGGCTGGGATTATCATTTATATCAAAAAAAGTACTATGTTAGAACAGGCATGGTCTAATGAATAGAAGTGTTAGAGTATTATGCATATGAGAAGATTCTGAGAAACACGATCAAGGTTCATTTGTAATGAACCTTTGTAAGTGTGCAGCTACATTGAAAAAGAGCTATCAAAAGACATAATTACTATGGTAACAAGATGCCTCCACTGTTCAAAGCTCGTTGCTTACATGCAGTACCCACACAATCTGGGAGTGCCATTATTTTTGACTATTAACTGGTCACCCTGGCACCACCCAATTAATTAAATTTCAAGTCCTTTTAATTGCAGATCGAGCTTTAATGATGTCATTATCTGGCTTCCCTCTCAAGCCAATTGAGTGGCAAGAGAAGCCAGGACTAGAACAAAGACAAAAAGTAGATTTTCATCTTTATAAATGCTCCTTGTGTGACCAGGAATACTCCTCTTGGTTCACAATGCCTTCTCTGCCAACTGTCCTGATTACAGGGATCCTACTGAGCCCTGATCAAACCACTTACCTCAATGGCGCAGATAGAGGTCTTGAGTTTTTGCTGGCTACACTCTATTGCTCACTCTCATCCAATGCCGCTTCCAATTTCTGTCATGTGCGTTTCTTTTTTCCCTCCACCTATCACCTCCCAGCCTGCGATGCTATTTCCAATCTCCACTCCTCGATCTGCCGATCACTTCCCTTCAGCAGGATCCACCCATCACTCACTAGCTCTTGCTCCACCCCTTTCCTTTACCTCTTTATACCAGCTCTCATCCTTCTACCTTTCGGTCTAGATTAAATTAATTCCTAAAACATCGACTGTTTCTTTCCTTCCACATCTGCTGCCTGACTACTGTGTTCTTCCAGCAATTTGTTCGTTGCTCTTATTGACTGACTGAAATACAGTGTGGAGTAGGCTCTTTCAGACCTTCGAGCCGTGCCACCCGTAATGCCCCGATTTAATCCCAGTTTAATCACGGGACAATTTACAATGACCAATTAACTTACCAGCCAGTATGTCTTTGGAATGTGGAAGGAAAGAAGTCCATGTGGTCACGGGGAGAACGTACAAACTCCTTACAGGAATTGAACGGGGGTTGCTGGTACAGTAAAGCATTGTGCTGACCATTAGACTACCATGCCACCCCAAGCTTACCACTGAGGTCGGAGCAAGCACTTGGCCTGATCAAAATTCAGGCTTTGGCTCCTTATTTGGCTAAATTACTATTCGGTAAGCAGTTGAGCATTTAAAGGACAAACTTACTCAAGTAATCCTACGCTTGGTGCATGCATGAACACATTGCAAAGAAATATGTGTTAATAATTATCTTTAACAATCCACTCAATTGATTAACATAAGGAAACCTAAAATGCTCTTTGAAGTGGAATATGATATTAACTGATCAGCATAAATGTAATGTTCTTTATCTGAAAAACTTGATAGTCGAGAGCATGGTTATTGCAAAGCCTCAGTTGAAATTCTAGTTTGAATAATGTCCACATCAAACATACAAGTAATTGTAAGACAATTAACAGAATAATTGATTTAATAATAACATCTCATTACAAGTGACCCAGCACCAGGGGAACACGACTCCAGTCACATATGACACATTCGGTTACTGAGCTTTGTCGAGAGACCATCAATCACAATACTGTATTTTTTCTAAATTATAATAAAAACACTTTTGCTGAAGTGCTTTTGTGAACATAACTAAATCAGGAAAGCTTATTATGCAGTTGATGTGCCAATTTTTAATCCTGAGGACTGCCTTTTAGGGAGATGTCGATTGGAGATGAGCTGCCTCCTTTCAGATGGAAGAATACTTAAGACTTGATATGAGATACTACCTGGTTATACTGCGACCATTTCATGTCCTACATGCACTACCGGAGGTGGACATTAATAGCAGGATTATGCAAAGTACTAAGAGAATAGTCCTCAGATTGTTGAATGCTGCCTGTGCTAAAAGTACGAATTAAGCCTTTGTCACTCCTCAAACACCTGCTCTCAAAGTTTGAGAACAAATTATGAAAAACATTGTAATAAATATATTTACTTTTGTTGTATTTTGAGTGATTCCTCCAACGATTCTTCAAGGTCCATGATTTTTTTAAAATTACATTTTATCTTGGATTCTCATAACCTTTTTGAGCAGAGATCTGAATTATAGATAACACTTTTTTTCCCAAGCAGACACTCCTCGTCTGTGCTGCACTGCAGTCGTTAACATCATTGTCAGTTCTGCACTTTTATTATAATGGTAAATACATTCGGGATCAGTAAATGCCAGCAAAATCAGTAAGCTTATAGTGATGTAGTAAGTAATATATTGGGTCATGGTTCATGAATAATTTCAGATGTAATATGTACCAGACATTGTATACTTCGGTGATATAGATGACTTTGAGCCCACAGCACTTCAAATACTCCAACACCAAAGGCAAAATTTGTTTACACAGGATAGATCAGGCATAAAATGCTTTGACACAAGGAATAATGGAAGTTGATACTGTAAGATTTTTGAATGACACAAAGCACCACTCAAAGTTAGTTTTTAATTGATTTAAAAAAAAGCCATCATACATACATGCAGGTAGAATGACCTCCTTCAGTACAGCAAACGTTAGTGCCTTAATATTATTGTGGACTAATTGCCATAATTAACCAACAACTCTATCATTATTGTGCCTTGCCAGAATAGAAGTCCAAATAGAATGTCTGCTGTGTTTTACAGTCTGGCAAATCCTGTATTATAATTCTGAAAATACAGGAGTGAACAGATGTGGAAAAGTGATAACAAACTGCTCCCATTATTACCCGATTCCATGTTTTTCTACACCTGTGACAGAGACAGAAAGACAATTTATGTGACAGATCAAATTTAGTTTAGGGTTGATTGATCTGTAGTGAATTGAATCTCTCCTGGCAATGGCATTGTACCTTGGGCCTAAAGGACTTGAAGTTGAAAAATATCAAACCACTGTCTGATCCACGTGCTGTGCTCTGCAGTAGAGCAGAAAACCAGTGGGAATTCACAGCTTGTCTTTTCTGCATCATTGTGATTCGCAGAGTTTAGAAATGCCAATAGGTGACAGGAAATTCTGTGGCAGCAGTGGATGGAGAATATCTGCCAGATTCATACACTTTTAACCAAAAGCGACAAGTTCACCATGGAGGTAGGATGGGGAAAGCAGAACATCTCATTCCAGAAGGCCAAATATGCAACTCATGTAAATAAACAATGAGCTCTTTACAAAGCTCAACCTCACAACTCAAGTGCATTTTCTGCTAACGGCAGGGGTTAAAGCGAGCAGAATGAAGAATGGCCTCTGCTAAGAGAGACAGTACAGCAATCACTTTACCAGGTTTCAATCATTATTAGATAGCAGCGGCTTCTCCTTTCTAACAACTATAATAAAGCCCATCAGTATAATGTATTTAATCAGTCGAGTTCTGAGCACAAGTTCACAACAGCATAGAGCAGTTACAGTCCAGCAATTAGTAAGAGATGATGGAACTCATTCACAACTAGGTAACTGGAGAGGATTAAATGAGTCACTCAATAGCTAGTAAATTCAATGAATGAGATTAAGATATAGTCTAAGTCCCAAGCCTCTTTACAATTGAATTAGACATGCACCATATATATACACAAGTGAGAAGCCAATTTACCAGGATGATTAACAACCTGATAAATGCAGAATTATATCCAATACATAAAGAACAAAAAACTGAAATTCAGTGACCTAGAAATTCAAGTGTCAAACAAATGTGTTTATGTAGAATGCAATTGATCTGAAGTTCAAAATCAATTGCAAAACCATCAGCATTGTCATGTGAAATAGAATCACCGGCCTCTATTCAAATGATATCCTCATTGGTGGAAAATGTTAGGCACAGGTGAAAAAAACCCAAATGGCTTCAAGCACAAAAAAACAAGAGTCAAAGAGAGTTTGGTAAATTGAGCTGCTATTGGACAACCTGCCACTGAAGCTAGCTAAGGACAAGGTGTTTCTGGGGTCAGGATAACGCCTTCTTGCTTTAGACTGAGCACAGACCAAGGACTTATTCTATCAATGCTTCCCTTCAATGCACACGTCCTTCACCACAATGCCTGAACTATGGGATGTCCTCTCCTATCTCCTTCTATTCTTTCAGGAGCATTCTCAATTCTAAATTCAGGAGCACAAGCTGAAGCTTTAGACAATCCGTCCATGGTTACCGCACATAAATCAGCACCTCTTGCACAACACTTGAAATTGTTCATTGCAGCCATACAACTAGAAACCATTCCTTCAGCCCAGAGTCCAGGCTATCAAGCACCCTCCTACACAAGTTCCATTTTGCTTCTCCTACATTCCCATAAATATCCCCTATATTCTATCACTCACCTGCATAGAAGGGGCAATTTACAAAGGTTTACTTACCCACTAGGCTGCATGTTGATGGGTCATAAGAAACAGGAGCAGAATGAGGCCATTAGGCCCATTGAGTCTCCTCCAACATTCCATCATGCCTGATTTATTATCCCTTTCAACCTCATTCTCCTGCCTGCCCCCCACTCCCCCCCCCCCCGGTAACCTTTGATGTCCTTACTAATTAAGAACCTCTCAACTTCTGCTTTCAATATACCTAAGGGTTTGGCCTCTGCAGCCATCTGTGGCAATTAATTCTATAGATTCAGCAAATTCTGGCTTAAGAAATTCCTCCTAATCTCTGTTCTTAAGGGATGTCCTTGTCTTCCACATCCACTCTATCTAGGCCTTTCAAAATTCAATGTTGCAATGAGAGCCATCCCCTTTCTTCTAAACTTCTGTGCAAGTCCAGGCTCAGAGCCATCAACTGCTCCTAAAGACATAGAAACAGGCCCTTTGGCCTATCTAGTCCCTGTTTTGGAATGACCAAGTCAAAGTTCTGACCTTAGTCCTATAGAAATGTTGTGGAAGGGCCTGTGTAAGCAGTTCACATGCAAGAAAGCCCACCAACATCCCGGAGTTGAAGCAGCTTTGTAAGGAGGAATGGCCTAAAATTCTTCAAAGCCCATGTGCAAGACTGATCAACAGTTATCTGAAACGTTTGGTTGAAGTTATTGCCGTACAAGGGAATCACACCAGTTACTGAAATCAAAGGTTCACATACTTCTTCCGACAAATACATGTTATACTGGATCTGTTTTTCAATAAATAAATGAACGAATTTTTTTGTGTAAATTATTTAAATTGGTTCCTTTTATCTAGTTTTAGGACTTGCGTGATGATCTGATTACATTTTAGGTCATATTTATGCAGAAATAAGAGAAAATTCTACAGGGTTCACAAACATTCAAGCACCACTGGATATATATAACTTTTTAATCCCTTAGAATACTTCCAATAACTTTCCCAAAAATGATGTCAGACTCACTGGCCTACAGTTTCCTGATTTATGTTTAGACCCATTTTTTGAATAGCAGATAAACATTGGCTACCTTCCAATCCTCTGGTACATCTCCTGTCGCTAAGGATGATTTAAGTATCTCTGCTAGGACCCTGACAATTTCTGTCCCAGGGAACACCTTATCAGGCCCTGGGGATTTATCCACCCGGATTTGTCTGAGGATAGCAAGCACCGCCTCCTCTGCAATCTGTACTTGAAGTTGGTACCACCTGGACTCACTTCTATACTCTGTGTCCGTGTCCAGAGTAAATACAGAAATACAGATGCAAAGCAGAGTTTAGGAAGAACGATGGCGCCTAATGATGACTCCTTTTGCTTGCATCTTCGTAAACAGCTCTATTTCCACCTTTAATATCATTACTTTTGCTTTTCAGGGTTCTTTTGAAGACCCTGACCTGGGGTTACAAGCAGGCTTCGGTTCTTTGCGGGAACAGAGTTCCACAACTGGCCATTATTTGACATGCCAAGGGTTTGGTCCGAGAGTTTCGATTGTGTTCGGAAGCCCAAGATCTCTGGGCTCTGGAGACGGGCAGATCGAGGGTTGGGGTCACAGCAAGAGACTGGTGTGTCATTGGGGAGGCTGTAAAATCTTTCGCTATGGGCCCAAAGACCCGCGGCCTTTGTGATCTTCGGACACAGAGCTCGAGAAAAGTAATGAAACCAGCGGGTTGTTGCTATGTCTCCTACTCATTGTGAAAATGGGGGACACCTCCCTCTCCCTTGCCAAGGAGAGAGAGAACCTTTGATTTGTCGAATGTTGGATGAAATGCGAGGCCTTTGGGGTAACTTTGGTCTGTGTCTTTGCTATTGCTTAGAACACGCTTGGACTCGGTCATGGTACAGATGCACGTTTTTTTCTGCTAGTGGGGAGAGGGAGGGATTGTTGCCCGCTGCCGCTTACGGGTGGGGGGGGGGGTCTTTGGGGTTCTCATGTTTAAGTATCATTTATTCTTTGGGGCACTTCTCTGTTTTTTGTGAAGAGAAAGCATTTCAGGATGTATAGTGTATACATTTCTTTGACATTAAATTTGACTTTTGAACCTTTGAAAAAAATATTTAAGATCTCCCCCATCTGCTTTGGCTCCACACCAGTTACCATTCTGGTCTTCCAGAGGACCAATTTGTCCCTTCCAATCCTTTTGCTCTGACATATGTGTAGAAACCCTTAGGATTCTCCTTCAGCTTGTCTGCTAGAGCAACTTCATGCCTTATTTTTAACCCTCCCAATTTCTTCGTTGGTGTTCTATTGCATTTCTTATACTCCATAAGCACCTCATTTATTCCTACCTGCCTATATCTGCTATGCACCTCCCTTTTTTCCTTAACCAAGACCTCAATATTTCTTGAAAACCAAGGCTCCCTTCATCTGTTATCTTTACCTTTTATTCTGACAGGAACATACAAGCTTTGCACTCTCAAATTTTCACTTTTGAAGGCTTTCCACTTTCCAAGTAGATCTTTTACAGAAAACAGCCTGTCCCAATTCCACATTTGCCAGATAATTTCTAATATCATCGAAATTGGCCGTTCTCCAATTTAGGATCTCTATCTGCAGACCAGACCTATCCTTTTTACATATTTACTATGAAACTAATGGCATTGCAATCACCAGATGCAAAGTGTTCCCTTACACAAACTTTTGTCACCTGCCCTGTTTCATTCCCTAATAGCAGATCAAGTATCAAACACTCTCTCACTGAGCATTTGATGTACTGAGTAGGAAACTTTCCTGGACACATTTGACAAACTCTATCCCATCTAGTCCTTTTGCAGTATGTCCTGGCCAATGTGATGAAATTTAAAATCACCTACTATAACAACCATATGTTTCTTGCAACAATCTGCGATCTCTTTACAAATTTGTTCCTCTAAATCCCGTAGACTGTCTATAATTATAATATAGCTCCATTAACTTGGTCATACATTTCTTATTCGCCAGTTTCACCCATAAAGCCTCACTAGACGGGTTCTCCAGTCTGTCCTAACAGAGCATGGCCAAGCCATTTCCGTCAAGTAATGCCACCTTCCCCCCTTTAATCCCTCTTGCTCGTCGCATCTAAAACAAAAGAACACCAGAATATTGAGCTGCCAGTCCTGCTCCTCCTGCAACCAAGTCTCACTAATGGCTACAATATCATAATTTCATGTGTTGATCCATGCCCTGAGCTCATGTGCCTTTCCTACAATGCTTCCTGCATTGAAATGTTTGCAGCTCAAAGCACTAGGCTCGCCATGCTCAACCTTTTGACTCCTGACATTGTCTAAGGTCTTAACAACATCTGTCTCCATTACTCTCCACTATCTGTTCTGGCACTCTGGTTCCCATTCCCCCTGCAAATCTAGTTTAAAACTCCTTCCCTTAGGCAGCACTAGCAAAACCTTTCCGCAAGGATATTAGTCCCCCTCCACTTCAGATGTAAAACCACCTCTTCCATACAAATTCCAATTTCCCTAGAAGAGAGCCCAACCATCCAAAAGTCTGATACCCTCCCTCCTACACCAACCCCTTAGCCATGTGTTAAACTGTATGATCTTCCTTTTTCTGGCCTCACTACCACGGGATTATTCTCGTGACCATCCCCTGGAACCTCCAATACCAGCACATCCTTTCTTGCTTTTATATTCTAGTCCTCTCAAAATGAATGCTACTATTTAAGTTTGGACAGGTAAATGGATAGTAGGGATACGGAGAGTTAAGGTCCCAGCGCAGGACAATTGGAGTAGACGGTTTAAGTGGTTTTGACCCGGACTAGACTAGGCAGGGAAAGGCCTGTCTCTGCGCTGTACTTCTCTATGGCTCTATAACTTTTACCGCCTTCTTTACAGTGGCTCAACCTGCAAACTAACTTTTAGGGAATCCTGCTGCACCTCTGATTTCTGAACTTGCTCCTTAGAAAATAGTCTACACTTTTATTCATTCTACCAATGTGCATGACCATATGCTTCCTGACAACCATATTCCATCTGCCACTTCTTTGCCCAGTCTCCTAATCTGGCCAGATCTTTCTGCACAGTCCCTGCTTCCTTAACCCTATTTGGCCTTCCACTATTCTTTGTATTGCCTGCAAACATGGTCACAAAGCTATCAATTCCTTCATCCAGATCACTGACATACAACACAAAAAGAAGTGGTACAAACACCGACCCCCGAGGGATACCACTGGTTACTGGCAGCCAACCAGAAAAGGCCCCCTTTATTCAGACTCTTTGCCTCCTACCAGTCAGCCAATCTTCAGTCCATGCTAGTATCTTTCCTGTAACACCATGGGCTCTTGTTTAACAGCCTCATGTGTGGCAGCTTGTTAAAGGCCTTTTGAAAATCCAAGCAAACAATAACCACTAATTCCTCTTTGTCTACCCTGCTTCTTATTTCTTTAAAGTATTCCAACAGCCTTGACAGGCAAGATTTTCCCTAATGGAAACCACTCTGACTTCAACCAATTTTTATCATGTGCCTCCAGGTACTTTGAAACCTCATCCTTAATAATGGACTCCGCATCTTGCCAACAACTGAAATCAGGTTAACTGGTTTATAATTTCTTGTCTTTTGCCTCCTTCCCTTCTTATGGAGAGGAGTGACATGTGCAAATTTTCAGTCCTCTGAAACCATTCCAGAATCTAGTAATTCCTGAAAGATCACTGCTAGTGCCTCCACAATCTCTTCAGCTGCCTCTTTCAGAACCTTGAGTTATAGTCCATCTTGTCCAGGTGACTTAGCTTCAGTCCTTACAACTTACTTAAAACCTTCTCCTTAGTAATAGTGACTACACTCACCTCTGCCCCTGACACTTTCAAATTTCTGGTTTGCTGCTGATGTCTTCCACAGTGAAGACTGGCGCAAAAGCCATCTTGCAGGCAATCTACAAATTCCTCTCTTGGGATCCTGCACAACCTACCTGCATAATAAAATTGCCCATGACCATCGTATCATTACCCATTTGATCTCCCATTGTAATTTGTACCACATCCTGGCTATTATTTGGAGGCCTGTATTTAACTCCCATCAGGGTTTTTTTCTCCTTTGCAGTTTCTTAACTTTACCCATGAGAATTCTACATCTTCTAATTGTATTTCACTTCTTTTTAAGGATTTTGTTTCATTTTTACCAACAGAGTCAGCCCACTCTCTTCAAACCTGCCTGTTTTTTCGATCAAGTGGATCCTTGGATGCTAAGCATTCAACTGTGCTCTTGTTTGAGCCATGACTCAGTGCTGTTCACAATGCATACCTGCCAGTTTCTAAATGGGCCACAAGATCATCTGCCTTATTTTGAATACTGCGTGTATTCAAATATAACATCTTCAATCCTGTATTCATCACCCTTTTCAATTTTGTCTCCATGTTACTAGACATTAAATTCTTATCTCCTTCTGAACTTTTGTCTTATTTATTTATTCTGGAGGACCATAATGACTCCTGCACTCTTCTTCCCTTTTACTTAATTTTCACTTTTCAGAACTGTTGAACCCACCCCTCTGCTATTTAGGTTTAAGTCCCATTCACAGCTCCAGTTATGTGATTTACGAAGACCCTAGTCCCTGCATGCTTTAGTTGGAGCCTACCTTATTGTAACAATTCCCTCCTTTCCCTAAACTAGCACCAATGTCACGCAAATTCAAATCCACTCGACCCACACCAATCTTTGTCTATACATTTAACTCTCTGATCCGATTAACCCTGTGCCAATTTGCACATGGCTCAGATAACAACCCAGAGATTAATACCTTTTTAGATTTTAGTTAAGCCCCATCAGCCCTACTGGGGCACAGGCCACCAATATTAGCTCAACAGAGTCAACTGTATGGGCAAGTCTTTTACATATCTCCAGGTGTAGCCCATGTTCTTGGTGTTTCCTTCCTCTCCCAGGGATGACGTCTTTAGAGCTCCTGTTGGCATTTCTATAGCACTAGATTTTGTACAGGATGGAGTTGCAAGTCCCATGCTCAACCCTCCTCCTTTCACAGCTGGACTTGGGACAATCCACAGCAGAGTTTATTACCTTTTTGGCTCTGCATTTAAGTTATAATTTATTAGCTGCTAAGTTTCCCTCGGCAGAACCTCTTTTCTTGTTCTTCCGATGCTGCTGTCACCCACATATGGAGCATATCAACTGTATCTTTCCCCTCCCACTCCTAATTCCACTGCAGATGCCAGATGCCTGGGCGGTAGGCAGACAACACAGCTTTTGGGATTCTCTCCCCTGCGACAGAGAGTTGTCTCTATTCCCCTGTTCACACTATCCTCAATTACAACTAAATTTCTCTCGACTTCCCCACCCCACTGAATGGCTCCCTGAACCATGGTGCAACAGTTCATCCTCCCTACAGCCCCCACTCTCATCCTCCCACAGAACGTGGAAGGAAAGCCATATTATCACCAGGAAAATGTGCAAATTCCACACAGATAGGTCGGGGGTGAACCCCGGGTTGTCTGAGCTCTGAAGTATTACCTCTACTGTGCCATGATAGGTGGCTAATCTATACATAATTACAAAGATGGTCTAGAATCTGTGAAACTCACATGGAAAATTCCTTGTACGCTGCACACATAAATACAACCTACCAACCCTCAATACCATTATGAGAAGATTGGATAGACAGCTGGTATCTTTGTCCCTGGGTCCAAATGTCTAATAACTGAAGGCATGCATCTATTGTGAGAGAGGTAAAGTACAAAAGGAGATTTGCACAGAAAGGTGTTTTTTTTACACAGAGAGTGGTGGGAGCCCAGGGTGGTGGAGGAGGCTGATACAATAGAGGTATTTAAGAGCCTTTTAGACAGGCACATGAAAACACCGAGAATGGAGGGATATAAACCATATACAGTCAGAAAAGATTAGGTGTCACTAGCTTAGCAGAATATCATGGGCCGAAGGACCTGTCCTTTGTTGTCCAGTTCTATGTTTTATGTTCTAAGAATCAAACATCAATGCCATTGTATTTGGTATTCCTCTGCATTATACAATCACCAGCTGAATAACAACTTGGAAAACGGAAGCTTGGTACTGAATGGTATCCTTAATCTATTATAAGCGGGTATTTCCATAAGAATGTAAGGGAATGGAATGGCTTTGATGCTGTTTGTGAACTTCTCTAATTTGGTTCCATGGAAGCATGTGGAGCATTATACTTGAGTTATGGAATAAGGCAGGTCTGAAATGACCATTCCCTACAGCTATAGTACAAATGCTTCTTTTAACCAATGTTAAAAGATGTCTGGATACATTGGAGGCTAGTGCTCAACTCCATCATGGCACTAGCCTCTGTAGTATCCAGGACATCTTGAAGGAGCAGTGCCTCAAAAAGGCGCATTCATCATTAAGGACCCCTAGCACCCAGGACATGCCCTCTTCTCATTGCTACCATCAGGAAAGAGGTATAGGAGCTTGAAGTCAAACATGCCAATGGTTCAGGAACAGCTTCTTCCCCTGCGCCATCTGATTTCTGAATGGACATTGAACCCATGTCACCACTTTTTTAAATTTCTTTTTTTGCACTGATTTAACTATTTAATAAGTATATACTAATTGCAATTTAGTTATTTTTCTCCTTCTCTTCTCATGTATTGAACTGTACCGCTGCTGCAAAGTTAACAAATTTCACGATATATGCCAGTGATATTAAACCTGATTCTGATTCTGTTATTCTTGTGGTCTGGGTGAAATTGCCAATTCAGTTACGGGTCAATGTTCCAATGAAAAAATTATCCCTTTGAATGTTGAATATTAAGCTGCTTAGCCATCAAGCTCTCTCAGTTATTTACCAAGATATTGACTGGTTTACATAGATTTATATCTCCACTGAACCACCGATTGCATTTTGTTTCGAACCCATGCCTAACACAGATCAATCAATTTTGAAAGTTCCAACTAGCCTAACCCCAACCATTTTGGATGAGAGTTTTTTTTCTGATTTCCATCACTTTTTGTATGACAAGCACGTCCTGAAATCAGCATTGAATGACCCAGCTCTAATTGTAATGTCTCTTGTTCTCAATTTTCCCACCAGAGGAAATAATTTCTTTCAATTTGCCTGAAGAAATCCCTTTAATCATTCACAATACTTTAGGCAAGGCCGTTAAAGTCTTGAGTACTTCTCCAAGCATAATATTTAAATGATGTAATATAAATCTCCTCTATTTATTTCACATTGCTCAGAAAATTAAATAATCTACTGTTAAATTCTACCTAACAACAACTTGCAGATTCTAGTCTCAAGTGTGAAGGACTTCAGAAATCTAATCATGTTGGCATATAAACAGACACATTTATTTCTCCTTGCTATTGTTCTTTCAGAAAGTTGACGGAGTGATTAAATGAGCTGTGCCAGGAAAGGTTTGCAAATTTATCTTTGTCCCCATGGTTGATAGAATTCCCCATTCAATCATAATCTTAGTAAAATGCACAGCAACTTCTTACCAATACGTGCACTTATTATGACGTGGTAATAGTGTTAAAACTATCTGTTGAAACAGCTAAGCATTTTAAAATTATTTTCTTGTGGCCAAAGTTGGACAGCCATAACGTCGCTAAACTAACAATGTTAGTGACTGTCACAAGTTGCTGCAGCAGGCATCTCACATGGCAAGTGATATCATAATGACTTCTTTTTCATGGTTCACATTATTTTAATTGTTTGTCGATAAGATTTCAAATTGGTAATGGCAAGGATTGTAAGCACTTCATTATGATTCTATCAATCCCTTCCAACCAAAATATGTCTGATAAAGTTATCAGCTGTGTTTCAGGTAGGTTATGATCCTTTGCATCTTGTCAGTGATGATGCCCTAAGACCAGTTTGTGAGAAGAACAAAATATAGTATTGAAGACAAGCTGAGCTGTGGGTTAGGGCAGAGAGTTGAAAGAGTGATTGCACATTTTCAAGTGGACAGTTTCATGAATTATGCATAGCATTGAATGGGCAGCCAAAGCCTGGTCACTGCTATAAAGTGCTAATGATGTTCCATCATCTTGGTTGCCTCTTTACAATGGGAGAAGGAATGCCGAGAATGTTAGCATGGATGATGGGCTTGTATGTTCCACAGTAGCCTGCAATAAATTGTTTTAAGATGATCATTAAAATTACTGCAGAAAGTGCAGTAGAACATCTCAGTTAATATAAACCAGTTATATAGAATTTATTGGAGTCTCAAATTCGTATTTTGAATGATTCAAATCCTCTTTAGTAAAGGTTGCAGATTATTTTCTTTACATTGATTTACTGAGTTTGTAAAAACAGTGAAATAATTTGAATTGTAATTTTCTGCACATAGAAACTGGAGTTTTGTCAAATTGATGTACTTGCCTGCTCCTTAGGAGCACTGGCATCATTTGTCTGTTTTGCCTCTGGCTCAGCGCTGGCACTCGATACAGACACAAGGATGTTGGTTCAAGTTCCACTCCAGGGACTTGTGCAGAAAATCTAACTTGACTCTCCAGAGTAGTTCAGAGGGAGGCCTTCAATGCTATGTTTGGCAATTAATCAGAACACCCAGTTTCTCCTCTAAGGTGGATACTAAATATCCACAGTGCTAATTCAAAGGTCAGCTGCAGAATTATCGCTACTGTCAGAGCAAATACTTGTCCCTCATCCAAAGCCATTAAAACAGGCTCACTGGTCACTAATGCCCAATCTGCACAAAACTGCTTTACCCAAACAATGCAGCAGTGGAGTTATTAGCTATTAAGGGCTTTGACACCCTGAATCTTGAGAAGTTGCTATGTAAATGAATACCCTTTTTCCATTCTATGGGAAAGGATTTTCTCAATTTCTATCAATATCAATATTTGCCACTGGTACTCAGATTCTCACAGCTAAGTGTGTCCTAGATTGAACACAGCCATGCAAAATGGCTTATAGCAGCAGAATGGCAGATGCCAGTTGCGATCCATCACAATACAGTCCAGTGGTGGTACAGCACACCGAGGATCTGCCCCTTTGATCCAGTGCCAGCTAATCTGGCATCCCTAGTTCCTTTGAATGGGAATTCCTAACCCAAAAGTCAGTTTACAATTGTTCAATTTATGCGATTTACATTATTTTGAAGCAATTAAGTGTTTATTACTTTGCTCCTTTTAGTCAATAATTTTTCTTTGATTAATTATATAAAACATTATTGGTTTTAAAAAGGCCATTATTAGATAGTTTTAAAAACTCTATCAAAAACTTACAGATTCTGACAGAAAATGAGGCTCTGCTTAAACTTTGCTAGGCTTCACTGCCTGATTCATACATCTGTTCCAGGTTTGTAGAGTCATGGAGACAGCAGGTTGGTAAGTCTGGCACAGACCTTACTTCACGATTTGGCCCATTAAGCGTGTCTACTTCAGGACTGCAACAAGTTTTGTTCATTTTGCAAAGTGAGCTGCTGTTTCCGGTTTTAAAAATCCCTTGGATACTTCACCCAGCTGTCATTTTAATTGTGTGGAGCTTGTCAAGCAGGACAGAGAGATTAACTTCTAATTTTATACCTATGCTGCAGCTCAATTAACAAGCTCACGTAAACAATCATACAAAAATCTCTCAAATATGTAGTATGTCAAACCTATCACCTCAAACCACCTGCTATTTTCATTGGATATAATGGCAAAAAGTATTTTCAAATTGTCAAATTAGAAATAAATCTGACTTCTTCCTCCAGAATAGTAAGTAGACTTTTTCTATTTTTGTATGTATTTGCACCCATCTTTCATAAGAATACGGACATCAGGAAACAGAAAATGTGGATATCAGCAAACAGACTGCCTATGTTAAAACTACACTATTCAAATAAATTCTGTTACTTCACTCACTGTATTTCAGTCACAAATTTAATTAGATTCCTTCCCCAGCTGTATAATTTTCAAGAAAGATCCTGGTTTCCACATTTCAAAATTTAACCCCCACCCACCACTCTGTCAGCAGTACTCAGGAGAAATATGTAACCCTCACAATATCAATGCCACAATCTCCTTCCCATTCCCAACTCAGGAGCTGTTTCTCTCATTTACAACCCCTACCCCCATTCATTCTACCCTCATGTTGTTTGGACAAAGACTCTGGAACTACTCAGTGCAGAGAAATGTGTGTAAACATTAATTCGGGGATCAGAATTCTTTCAAAGGAAGGGAAGAGCACAAAATTACTGTTTCACAAGAACAATACCCCCTTACTTATGAGATGCAAACATAATAATTCCTTTTCTCTGAAGGTTTTACTCTTTTGAAACAGAAACAGATTATTTCTATGTAAAAGAGGCATGAGATTACTTGCATTCCTTTTCTTCATGATCCACAGTCCTCTCCTATCCGATTCCTTTTACCTCTTCCACCCATCATATTGTAGCTTCTTACTTCAATTCCCCTCCTCCACCAGCCTCCTGGTTTCACCTATTACCTGCCAGTTTGTTTGCCTCCCCCTCCCCCTACCTTCCTCCTTTCTAGCCCTCAGCCCAATACGCTAGAATCAGAATCAGATTTAATATCATGATTACATTTTGTGAAATTTGTTGTTAATCCGGCAGCAGTACGTAACAGTAAAACTGTAAATTTATGGTAAGAGTATATATATATTAAGTTAAATTAAATAAGTAGTGTGAAAAGAGAGAAAAAAAAGTAGTGAGGTAGTGTTCATGTCCATTCAGAAATCTGGTAACACAGGGGATCTTGAATTCATTTCAGGCTCCTGAACCTCCTCCCTGATTGTAGCAATGAGAACATGGTGATAGGTCCAGGGTATGGGGTCCTTAATGATAGATACTGCCTTTATGAGGCATCGCTTCTTGAAGATGTCCTGGATGCTGGGGAGGATAGCACTCAAGATGGAGCTGATTAAAGTTATAACTTTCTGCAGCTTACTTTGATCTTGTGCCGTGGCCCTCCCCTCCCCCCATACCAGACAGTGATATAGCCAGTCAGAATGCTCTCCACGGTACGGTTTATTCACCTCTATAGATATTGCCTGACATTTTGATGTCCTCCAGTATTTTGTGTCTATTTCGCAAGGTTTCCAGCATCTGCAGAATCCCTTATGTTTAAGAGATTGCTATTCCTTAAAGATTATAGCTACTGAGAGCACTTAAACTTTGCCCATTATATCTCATCAGTCAGAATTGCCCACATGATTGTTTCCTGGTTTCTGTTCTTTCAAGGCTATTGAATAAACTGAAAAGGACTTCACTGGCTGGCCGTCAGTCTGAACTGCAATAGTTTACTACTCAGATTGCTGAATAAATTACTGTAGTGTCTTCTTTAAGTCCCTTGGCCCCCTAAGTAGTAGTCAAATAAATGAAAACTTTGAAATCAGTGGTGTTTAGAGTAAGCAAGTCCAGTAGGCGGGACAAGGAGGGGCAGAACAGGATGGATTATCTAATGGGCTAAACTGCATTCACATTAAATCAAAAAGCCTCACAGGTAAGGCACATGAACTGAGATCTCAGATCGGCACATGTTACAGCTATTAAGGAAATTGAGAATATAACTGAAACCTTTGCTGTTTGATACATATATTAATGATTTTCGTGAGAATGTGGGTGGCATTAGTAAGCTTGTAGAAATTGGTGGTGCAGTTGACAGTGAGAGACATTTTGTAAGTGTGCAACAGGACATAGATCAACCATGAGAGTAGGCAAAGGAATGGCAAATGGAATTTAACAGATATGTATGAAGTGATACATAAGTGAGACATATACAATGAACGCCAAGATTCTGGAGATCTGTCACAGAATACAGAGACGTTTGAGCACAAGAACGTAGCTCCCTGAACATATGAAGACAGGTAGGCAGAACGGTGCTTGCTTTCATTGGCTGAAGCATTGAATGTATGTGTAGGGCCATTATGGTGTAGTTGTATAAAAAAAACTAGGCTGCACTGTGTGCATATTTGGCAACAACAAGAAGCCAGGGTGTGCAAAAAAAGATTCAGAGGGATGTTTCCTGGACTGGAGGGTGAGAGTTATCAGGAGAGATTGGACAGACTGGATCAGCGATCCCTGGGCAAAGGAGGATGAGTGGTGACATGATGGAGGTGTATTAAATTATGAGTGGTAAAGGTTTTCAGTAAGTATATTTAATGTCAGAGAAATCTATACAATATGCATCCTGAAATTCTTTTTCTTCGCAAAAATCCATGAAAACAGAGGAACGCCCCAAAGAATAAATGACAGTCAAATGTTAGAACCCCAAAGCCCCCCCCCAATTCCCCCCTCCCACCATAAGCAGCAGCAATGACCCCCCCTTCCCCACCAGCAAAAAAGCATCGGCACCCCCACTGAGCACTCGAGCGCGCAGCAAAGCATCAATACGACACACACTTTCAGTACCCCAAAGACTACTCGTTCACCCAATAATCTGACATACCACAGGCTCTCTCTCTCCCTAATAAGGGAAAGAGGTGCCCCCATTCCTCAGCGAGATGGGAGACACATCAAAACAACTTGCTGATTTATGGTCTTAAAAGTCTGTTGGGTCGCTTTTTCCGAGCTCTGTTCCCAAAGAATGCTGGTCTGTGGGCATACAGCCAGCTCGCTGCTGACGATCTTCTGTCTCCCAAGGCACATCAGAGGGCAGCACTGGCCTTGAATCCGCCCGTCTCCAGAGCCATGGAAATCCAGCACCCTGAAGGCGCACTGCTCTTCCAGGCCACATCCTTGGCAGGTAGATAACCACGGTATCTAAGGTAAGCTACCAGGGTAGCATAGCAGTTAGCACAACACTATCGCAGCTTGAGGCTTTCCAGAATTTGGAGTTCAATTCTGGCACCCTCCTGTACAGAGTCGGTACCTCCTCCTCATGGTATGTCTGGGTTTTCTCCAGGTGCTCCGGTTTCTTCCCACAGTCCAAAGGCATACTGGGTAAGTTAATTGATCATGTAAATTGTCCTGTGATTCGGTAGGCTTGGGTTAATTGGGTTTGTTGGGATTTGCTGGGGCGGCGTGGGTCAAAGAATTGGATGGGCCTACTCCAACCCTTTAGCTCTATCTCTAAATAACCAGTGTCAGTTCTTCGAGTTATGGGTCTTTAGAACTAAAGGGTGCAGGTTTAAGGTTTGTAGAAGGAGGTCTAAATGGGATTAGATGGGTAAATTATTCCAACAAACCATAGTTGGCACCTAGGATAAGCTGTCAGAAAAGATAACGGAAGCATTTAATAAGCATCTTGATAGGTACCATCTTGTACATTTTGTCTATGATTTATGGTTATGTTTTTCTTCTGAATGCTGCTTATATGACGCTGCGTGACAGTGTTGTTGCTACAATTATGTTTTTTATTGCACATGTGCACTTGTGCATGACAATAAACTCAACTTAGACTTTTGAATTTGAAGTTGAAAATTAGTGCAGGCAGATGGGTATCATAAAGTTAGACACAATGGTCAGCCTAGATGTGGAGGGCCAAGGGGCCTACCTCTATCTTGCATAACTCCCTGACTCTTGACAAGAAATGCATCCTTGAATGAGGAAACACGTGATTCTCTGATGAATAATTAAGATTGTTTTTGTGCTGAGTGAAAAGGATTTTAATAGTGCTGTAATACACCATCACATTACTTCCAAAAATAGTAGGGCCATTTCTGGATCAATACAATAAATTAAAATGCATTTTGGTTGTTCATTCTGAGAACAGTCTAAGTTGAGCAATATCCTGTTCATTATGCATTGACAGTAAAACAAAGGACAAATAATTATTCATGCAATGTTCAATGGGAAATTATGAAAGCTTTGAAAATGGAAACATCTGTTAAGTAAAGGACTGACAAATGAAAAACCCTTGTGCTTAATATTGAAACTACAACTTCTATAAGATGTCACATGTTAGATTTAGAACAAAATATTGACACTTTAAAAGTCCTTCGAGAGCTACTAAAGTGCAGCAACACTCAGTTTCATTACTTGTTAACAAGAGCTAAACCAACACTGAAATCATGAAATCCTGTAGTGTTACAAGGGTGTTTCTTGTAACTGGAAAATATTCAAAATAAGATCTACTCAAAGAAGCCAAGCATTCTAAGTAGTCAAAGCAGATAATTCCCCCTATATGGTATCAATGATTTTCACCAATCAATACCTGTAGCCGGTTGGAAGTCCGAGAAGAGTTTATTGGTCATTGAGAAATTGAATATATACAAGGACACAATGAGAATTTGCAGTAAGAATTATTCCATACTTCACCATATTGCACCTGCTTAAGCTTACATTTTCTAGGCAATGGTCCTGAATTTTATGTCAATGAAGGAATAAAGAAACCTCTCAGAGAAAGGTCAGCAACAGTTTTCAAGAAAATACTTTAGCACATGTACCGTAGGAGTGCCAGGAAACAAAACACAAGCTACCAAGTTCCACTATTTGAGAACACAATGATACCAATAATGGGTTTTTGATATAATGTTTACTTTAGGTGCCATCAATTAGAACTTCAAAAAAGAACAGGTGCTAAATTATAGCTAATAAATCAGGTGAGCCACATTAAATCCAAAGAACTGGGGATGAGGTTACATCACTGAACCAGGTATTGTACAAGCAGTAAAGAAAGCACATCTGCAGATTTTACAATCTGCTGTCAGTAGTATCAGCTCATTCTGAATTTCATAAAAATTACATGACAGATGAAAATGCTGGAAATACTCAGCAGGCCTGACATAACAGAAACATTATTTCAGGCAGCTGACCTTTCACCAGAGCCAGGAACTGTTAGAAAACAAAATGGTTTTACGTTGAAGATAAGTGGGAATGGAGTGAATGCGCAAGCGAAGACCAAGAAAAGCTGAATGACTCGGGTAGTAGTGGTGCTGGCTGAGAAAGGTGGCAAAGATTCATCAATTGTAGATACTGGAAATCTGAAACTGAGGCGATACTGAAAAATCTCAAGCAGCTTCACCAGTGGAAGGAGAAACACTGAATTAGTGTTCCAAGTTGTTGCTTGCCGCAATAGAATAAACTTCACATAATCTAAAGTCAGTGATAATAAATGGGATTCTGATCTTACATCAGAATTAGCTATTTCTGACACAAGCTTGAAAAACTCTTTTATTGAATTTGTTGAATTCACCACTGAGTTTTTCAGGATGTATATTGTACACATTTTCTCTGACATTAAATGTAACCATTGAGTCCCAATTCGGAAAGGTATGCGGAATATGAAGCGTGATCCTAGAAGACACACCAGAACAGTGAAAGGAGTTGTTTCTGTTTTTCTCTTCAGTGAATACTTCACCCTCTTAAGTATTCCAAGCAAATTCTGTTCTTAATTTTAAATATCCAGGATATGACACTTGCTTTACAAAATGTGATATATATATCCTTACCCTTCATAGTCCTCCCATTGACAACTTGCAGAAAATGCATGAAAGATTCCATGTTTCAAGAGTCCAGGAATGTAAAAGGTAATGTATTAAATGGTAAAAACGGACCCCAGCCACAAACTGAGAAAACAATCGACCACAGCAAAATCACCCATAGAGCTCGCTGGAGCTGTAGGCTTAAGTCTTTTAAAAATATCCTGTATGGTTTTCAGTATCTGAAAAAAAGTACATCCTAACAAAACCTTAAAAATCAATAAAAATCTTTAAATACCCTTTAAACAACTAAAACAGAGTAACAATTGATCTTGGCAACTCCCTGACAGGTTCATGATGTATGAGATGGGTCAATAACCTGTTTCTGCTCTCTCTTTAGTGTCCAGTATTGGAGGACAGTCTACAGCAAGTGACAAAAGAAAGAATAGGACATGCAGCCTCTAGAATGATATTCCCCAAGATTATAGGTAATCCTTTACCCGAGTGATTTCCTGCATTATTGTTAGGTCCACTGATTTTTTTAAAATTTCCTGAAATCCACAGATCTTTCTTTTGGGTATTTATAGCGTCTGAACCTTCTCACTCCCTCCCACCCCCATAGCAAAATTGCAAAGATCCACTGCTGCCTTGTGAAGAAATATTTTATCAACACTGTCCTGAATAAATGATCCATTATTTCAGCACTGCATTTCCAGACATCCCAACCAGCAATAATCTATTCTGTCAGTCCTCTAGGAATTTTGCATGCTTCTAAGAGATCACTTGCATTTTCTGAACTCAATAGAGTTTAGGCTTATTGTATTTAACCTCTCATTGTGATGGATATTCATCGTCCAGGGCCAGAGGGCCTTTTCTTGTTTTTTTGCAAAGCTCAGCTTTCTAAACACAGCAGCTAAAGCTTCTAAAGATCAAATGTTGCTTTTGAGTAAGTTAAACTTACAACTAATATTCTTTGTTCAACTTCTTCTTGTAAACCATAGTCAGTCTTCAGTTTTTAATGCAAATAGCAAGTTTGAAGTTAAAAGGACAGCTTTGTAAACAAGCACTGTCTATAGCACAGAATTGCTGGCTCACAGCACCTGGACTGATTTCTCAAGAGGTGCTGTGTAAGACGAAGGGGTTATGTTCATCAGCTTGTATCAAAACAGATAACGCTGGCTTCATCATTTAGTTCAAAAAAGCTTGCAGACCAGATTGGCATTATCATTTAGCACATCAAATAGGTGATCTGTTAATAGTTAAAATACTTGTGTACTTCTTGGAATCAGCATTAATTGGGGGTACGTGGGAACTCTGTCCCCAAAGCTTTTAAGCTGTTTGTGTAAAAAAGTATCTGAAAAGATTTCACGTATGTGTGAAGTCACCCAAGTGGTAAAAACATTATCAATGTGGAGAGCAATCAGGCTCTTCAGGAATGGCCAAACAACAACAAGAATGACAGAAAGACTTCAATTTCTACAATGAATGATTTGTTCATTTGCGACTTATGGTTACGTCTTTTTAGTTTATAGGAACTATAAGTGTTTTGGAAATCCTTTGTGTTTTAGAAATGGTTTGTAATTTGGAAATCTTTTATAAGATAGAAATCCTCTGTGGGTTTTAAATGTGTTTCCAGAATTTTGTTTGGATTTAAACATGTATCACAGCTGGAAATATCTCCTCCTTGGTAGGGAAAGGAGGACTTGCTACTCAAATAGTGGGAATTCGCAGCTAAACTCACCATGAAGAATTAACAGGGGAGTGAACTGGCTGTTGAAGAGTATGTAGTTACAGTATAACTTCCCTTTAGTGAGGGTATCCATAGCTATCTATATCAGAAATGGCTTAAGATCTTCATTTAAGTTTAGAGCTTCTTGATCAACCCAATACCATCACAAATAGTGCTCAACATGGTCATGCTATACCCAAAGTATAATTTTATATAGAATTATTATTTAGCAATAGTCCAATTCAGAGCATGCGTGACAAGTGCTAGGGCACTCCACCTAGTAATATAAAAAGGCCGACATCCTGGTTCCAGCTGTTGCGCAGGAAAATGCTGGTCAATATCATGAAAGAGTTAATAATACGGCATAAAGCTACAACTGCTCTTCAAATCGAACATGATACATATTTTATTCTTCAAGTCAGAGACTGGAATGATGAAGGGATAGAACAGAGAGTAGGACGCAGATTAGGCAAACCGAACCCTGCTGAATGATGCTGCCATTTTGATGCAGATGCAGTCATTTCAATGCTAAATTCCGATATTATTCAAGGCAATAAGCCAGGGGAGACACTGGTGATAATTAAAATTGTAGGCAACGAGGTAGTGTGCCTAACTTATAAAATTCCCATACAGATATATGGGATTAAACAAACAACGGAAGCAGATGTGACGTCTTCATCAGCTTAACATGGGATGCTTCCTATTGGATTCGTAATATAATCAAACAACAGCTGATGAAACAAGACATGCATATTCAGAAACAGCTAGACTATCATAAGGATAAAATAATCAGAGTGAAATTGAAACATATCATGTACAAATATTATGACTACCTACATCAACATTGTAACAATTGTTGGCTGCTTGATATTGAACTGACTAAATTAGGATGCATTTCTTTATCATACCAAAAACATTAGCATATTGATTATCATCGAGGAAAACTCTTAACTGTAGACCCACTCTATAAGCAGGGTATTTTGATAAAAAAAACTTCCTTGATTTAACTTGCCCACACTCAGCGTAACAAAGCTGGATGGATGAGGGTGATTGGTCATTGACTACGTCATCATGAATAAACACACAGAACCAATTTGGCCCGGCATCAGTCATTTCCACAAATACAGCAAGGATCAACTTATAAAAAATATAAATCTTGTAAAGATCTGCTGGCCAATGGCTCCTAGTCACATGCAGTTCTTGAAAGTGACCCCTGCTGTTGGTGCTGCCCTCCAGTGTTCGCTCAGTGGAAGAACAAGCTGGACCAGGACACTAACCATCAAGTCTCTACAGTCTTGCCACTCAGGGACTTGGGCTATATATTGTTTGTTCTTTGTGACTGTATGTTTTTCTGAAAACTTAACCATATGTGCTATGTGCAGTATGCTGTGTGCTGTTGGTAATTTGTTTTGCACCTTGGCCCTGGAGGAACGTTGTTTCATTTGACTATATTCCTGTATGGCTAAATGATAGTTAAACTCAAACTTGAACTTAACAGACATTACACAGTATTTACAGAACCCAATGGCTCACAGTATCAGTGGATCAGACTCTCACAAAGTTTTCAGAATAGTGCAGAAATATTTTTTGCAGGAGTCATGCAGACTCGATAAAGAAAACCAGACAGTTGTGCAAATGGTGATGGCGTGTACTACATAGCCAACATACTGGCTGAGCATTTAACACAGACTGAGACAGTCATTTAAAGGCTGACAGACAGACAGAGTCTATGTAATTAACATAAAAACATCTCAAATCTGTTGTACAGAAGTAAATCTTCTCAGCATGACAATTACTAATCAAGAAGTGGTTTAACCCCTGAATTTAGTCCTCCAGAAAGATATCCACAGACACTAAAAGCCTTACAATCAACCCTAGGCCTATTAAATTATGCTAGAGCTTTTCTATTTTACTGTGTCCAATTGTCAAAAACATTATAAGACAGACCTATACCGAAAATGAAAAGTCTTCTGTTTTTACCCCAGAAGATTGGCCTCAAGACAAAAGACCTAAAAAACTTTTGTTCTGCAAATTCATGTTTCTCCAGAAACGGCTGTAGCCATTTGCTATAATAAGGGTGAAGGAACACCACCCCCATACATTATGACTCATATAATTTCACTTTAACAGAACAGAAATTTACTGCCTTAGAACAATCTCTTAACTCTGGTATTCCAAACACTTTTGCAGTAAGACCCAGGCAAAGGGAATACACTAATTATTATACAGAGTTTGTAGGTTTGAAAAATGATACCAAATTGCCTACAAATGAATAGGGTGCTATCTTGACTAGATATGGTAAATGCAAACACTTTTACATCTTAAAATGGTAATACGTTCTTGAGAGCTATGAATTCCAGTCATTACCTGTCATGGAAGATGCCGTACAATCTTCTCCACGACCCAATATCCTTTATTCTCCAATATGGTACAGTGATGGATCAGCAATGAAAATTCAGAAAGACAGATCTGCTCAATTACAGGCAGGAGGAGGGATTATAAAAGGGATTTTTTTGTATCAGAAACTGAATTTGAACCATGCGAGTTACATGCAGATCTTCTGGGGAATCATGCAGCTCTGTGTACAGAGACTAGAGCCCTAGAATTATGTCTAAAACAAGTAAATCCAACAGAACCAGTTTTGATATGTACTGACCCTAATCATGTTAGGAATGTAGTAAAAAGAGATCTTCCCATCTGATCAGATACTGGATGGAGAACACACAGAGGTAAACTACTTCTCCATTTGTCCAGGTGGAAGAATATTTATGAATTATTATTGACTCGACTATTAGTGCAGGTGTTACACAGCTCGCCATATACAGCTGGCCACTTTCACAGCCACGGTAATAAACTAGTCAATGAGAACCTGTTGGCGGGATAGACCTTAGGGGAGGCCAGGGTTTTGGTAGTAACTCTGCAACAAGTAATTAGGATGATGTTTTAAGACTTTTCCTAGATAGTACTAGGATTTTCAAAACAGTGCAAATATGAAGTTGATAGTGAAATTAAGATTTGGGTATGCTACCCTAAAAAAGATATGAAGCAAATCCTTGCGCCCACAAGCGAAAGCACTGATTCAAGAACCCCACGAAGTATTCGGACACAATCATGCTGGTGGACAAGCAACTCAAGTGAAATTAGCCATGTTATACTGGTGGCCTTACAGGTTGGGCGATTGTAAACTATTCAATGCAAATTATAAAGATTGTCTGACCTATAATAAAAGTGCATTCACAAGACTACCTCCTATAAGACAAACAAAATCAGCAGCACCAATGCCGGTGTGACAAATTGATTATAAAAGCCCATTCCCAGCATCCAAAGCAACTCATCTTACTGGAAACTTAATAGGTATATTCTTGTGATAGTTGATCTTTGCATGGAAGACACGTGGTTAGTCTCCATGACTTCTTGTTGTAAGGCCGCAACAATCACACACTCCAAATATCCATTTTCCTTTATGCGGGCAGCCAGCCTGCATACATGCAGACAGAGAATCTTACTTCAATGGTAATTCTTTCAAACCATGTGTGAACAAACAAGCATACAAATGGAGTAAGCACTTGACTCCACCCCCAATCAAGTGGCATGGCAGAGCAAAGAAATCAATAGATTAAGGAGGCCTGGTAAAACTGGTCTACTTTAGAGGCTGAAAGTAAGCTACACTTGCCCCTGAAGTGCAGCTGTTTGTCAACAAAATGCTAACTGCGAAGATATACATACGCAAGAAAGCTACACTTCATTTCTTAACGTGCAATGCCCACTTAAATTCATCCCTAATCAATAACTCAGGCCAACCATCGCCTACACCTGACACAACTCTCCTCAAGGAAATGAGAGAGTTTATGGGAATTCAAGAGAAAGCAAGAGAACCTGACAAGAATTTTGTATACTTCAAATAAGGGACAAGATCCAAGAAAAGAAATTCTACAAAAAATAATTCCAACCCTAGTTTCCGACCTGGATGGAAACCACTTTTTCTCATTCATCACTCAGGTTATCAATGATAGGATGTAGTAATCAAGACCGGGATGGGAAATATGCCTGTAAGTAAAACTGTCTCCATGAGGAACATCAAACAGCTTCCAGCAGGATTTATTCTCCCAGACTGAGTGGAACCCTTGTATTAGATGGGTACGTGGGTACACCACAGAATCCCCACACCCCTACAGGAAAGGGAATGAAATGTGTTGAAAAGAGAAAATACATGTTTAGATCTAAAAAGCAGTGTAAAAATTCCTATTCACTTCAGTAAGATCTCAGAAATACATTGCTTAGGGATAAAGCACCCAAAATGCATTGTTGTTTTCAGAGTAGGAAACACTCCAGACTCCAGGGAGAAATGTTGTTCTTGATATACTTTTAATATTTGCGCTTAAAATATTGTTCAGTGTTGCTTACTTACCAATTGCTTTTTAGCAGAAAAGGTCATATTTACTATAGAAATTGTCTCATCTGGCTCAGACACCCCTAAATTTAATGTCTCAGAGTATATTAGATTAAGAAGATCTGCGAGCAATGATGATTCTAATTTAAGTATCACCAAATAGCCCTAGAGGAACGCTGAAAATGGTATGCAAGCCTATAACAAATTTTACCGTTGGAGACCAAGTGATAATGCTAAATTTTGGGGTTGCACTGATAACATCACTCCCCAGACAGACAATGTTACATACACAGACAAGCCTTCAATCATGGTTATGGATTCAGCTGCATGATTTCTTCAACAACAACAAAAAGCCCTTATCAATTTTTATGATATTCTGAAGTAGTATTAGGGTAGAACTGTCTGTACAGACATTCTTTGACAATGCTCACTCTTCAAATAGCAGTTAATGTATGTGATCCTTCGGTTCACTTGGAAGGTAGAAATTTCTGATGACAAATAATCAGACAAGGTTCTATCAGCAGATCACCACTCCAAGGTTTATAAAGGAACTGACTCTTAGAGTAATCTGATTAGTTAATCTATGCTGTGTATCTATCTCAAGACAGAAATGTAAGTTTAGTTTTAAGGAATGATTTATGATAGATGCAATGAAGAATAATCTAGAAGGACTCGATGTTCCTCAACGATTGGAAAAAACTCAAGTCAAATCAAAAAGAATGTTTCTCAATACACTACTAGAGTAACTGAACTGACACAATCAGATGAGTGAGGCAACCCCTTTCACAGACTTTCTGTTGCAGACTCATACCAAGTCCCTGACTGGCTTTAATGCTCTGGCTGAAAAGATAGCTAAGACCTTTCCAACTGTTGCAAAATTAACTTCCACAGCAGCAAATGCAGCAATTGGCATAAAAGCATAATGAAATCCATGTAATATAGCAAAAATTAGTGGGAAGGTAGAGTATGGGGAAGCTTTTAAAAGCCAACAGAAGGCAATTAAGAAAGCCATAAAGACAGAAAAGGTTAAATACAAAGGTAAACTGTCAATAACATAAAAGTGGGTACCAGAATTTTTTTTTCCAGCTATATTAGGAGTAAGTGAGAGATGAGAGTGGATATTAGACTGCTGATAAATGTTGCTGGAGAGGTAGTAATGGAGGACAAGGAAATTGTGGGCAAATTTATTAGTTATTTTGCATTAGCAGAATGGCTGAAATGCCAGAGTGTCAGGAGGCAGAAGTGAATGTCATTGCTATTACTGAGGAGAGGGTGCTTGGGAAGCTGAAAAGTCTGACGGTAGGTATGGCACCTGGACCAGAAGGACTTCAGCCCAAGGTTCTGAAAGAGGTAGCTGAAGAGACTGTGGGGGCATTAGATGTGATCTTTCAAGAATCACTATCTTCTGGAATGGTTCCTGAGGATTGGAAAATTGCAAATGTCACTCCACTCTTTAAGAAGGGAGGGAAGCAGAGGAAAGGAAATTAGCCAGTCAGCCTGACTTCAGTGGTTAGGAAAACAGGCCAGTCAGCCTGACTTCAGTCATTGGAAAGATGTTGGGAGTCTGTTATCAAGGATGAGGTTTTGGGATACTTCGAGGCACATGATAAGGTAGGCCAAAGTCCGCAAGGTTTCCTTAAGGGGAAAACTTGTCTGACATATCTGTTTAAATTCTTTGAGAAAATAACAGGCAGGGTAGACAACGGAGTGTTGTTTACTTAAGATTTTCAGAAAGCCTTTGGCAAAGTGCTGCACATGAGGCTGCTTAACAAAGTAAGAGCCCGTGGTAATAAAGTAAAGATAGTTGCATGGACAGAAAATTAGCTGTCTGGCAAGAGGCAAAGAGTGGGAATAAAGGGGGCTTTTCTGATTGGCTGTCGGTGACTTGTAGTGTGTCACAAGCATTGGTACTGGGATCACTTCTTTTCAAGTTGTATGTCAATGATTTGGATGAATGAATTAATGATTTTGTGGTCAAGTTTCTGGATGATACAACGATAGGTGGAAGGGCAGGTAGTGTTGTGGAAGCAGGGCGTCTGTATAAGGACTTAAGAAAGATTGGGAGAATGGGCAAAGAAGTATTAAATGGAATATAATGTAGGGAAGTACAGAGGGTCTTGGGAGTCCTCGTGCAGGATTCCCTAAATGTTAACATGCAGGCCGAGTCAGTGGGAAGGAAGGCAAATGCAATGTTAGCATTCAATTCGAGAGAACTAGGATACAAAAACAAAGATGTGCGGGATAGAGTCCAGAGGATGTTGACAAGAATGATCCCAGGAATGAAAGGGTTAATGTATGATGAGTGCTCTGGGCCTCTACTTGCTGCAGTTTAGAAGAATGAGTGGGGTCCTCATTGAAACCTATCAAATATTGAAAGGTCTGGTTACAGTAGATATGAAGAGGATGTTTCCTATAGTGGGAGAGTCTTTGACAAGAGGGCACAATCTCACAACTGAGTAACATCTATTTAAAACCAAGAGAAGGAGAAAAGTTTCTTTAGTCAAAGGGAGGTGAATCTGTGGAATTCTTTGCCACAGAAGACTGTGCAGGCTAAGGTGGGGATTGATAGGTTGTTGTTATTGATTAATCAGGGTGTCGAAGGTTGCCCCGGGGAGAAAGTAGGAGAATGGGGTTAAGAGGGATAATAAATTAGCCATGATGGAATGACTGAGACAATTTGAGGGCCAAATGGCCTAATTCTGCTCCGAACTCTTATGGTCAAAGAATGATAGAAAGACGGGGAACAAGAATCCATTCCTCCACCTTTGATATCTGCGATGGATGATCTGTTCATTTGTGACACGTGGGCATTTCTTTGTAGCTTACAGGAATTGTACCTGCGTTTTGGAAATCCTTTGTGTTAAAAATGGTTTGTAATGTTGAAATCTTTCATAAGATAGAAATCCTCTATGAGAATTAAATCTGGTTTAATAATCTCATTTGGATTTAATCATGAATCACTGAAAAAATGAACGGTGTTTAAGCTACTTTCTTAGCTGAAGTATCTCCTCCATGGTAGGGAGGGTAGACCCACCACACATATAGCGGGTATGGGCAACTAAACTCACCGCAGAGGATAAACACGGAAGTGAACTAGCTTTTGAAGAGTAGGTAGTTGCAGTATAATCTCCCTCAATATCAGATACAACTTAAAGATCTTCCTTCGAGTTTGGAACTTTGTGGTCAGCAAATCCAATACCATTGCATCTTGCCCCTGCAAATCAACATTCCCCAACCATTTCAGTAATTAACCTTCATTTTGCTCTGTCAGTTCATGTGTATTCAAACATACAGGATCAAAAATCATGAAATTACCGTTTGCTATTTGGGGCAATGGCAGTAATCACAGTGAGTTTTGCCTTTAATGTTCTGCTAAACCATGTCAGAATTTAAAAATGAATGAAAGAGTGAAATTCTGAGTAATTAAATATTTTGAAATATTTAATGCATATTTTCTGCAGGCATTTACTCAAGGCAAATTTAATAATTTTCTGCTCAGTTTCAGATGAACGTGTTATACTGCAGATTTTGTACTTGTGTGGCAGGAATACTTTATAGGCTAGAGACTTCTAATGCCATCAAATCCTTAACTTTATGATATATATCCTTTGGTTATTAAGGGAAGAAATTTCATGGGCACCAGGTAACATCAAATGAAAATCACAAACACCGATCTGATTTGATTGAAACCTCTGGCATACAAACACATCAAATACATTTTAAAAGACGGCAAGTTTGCCAACTAGGGTTAAATCGTCAGTTGCTGGGCAGCGTGGCTCAAAGGGCCAGAAGGGCCTATCTGCACCATGGCTCGATAAATAAACAGCATATAGACCATAAGATATAGGGGCAGAATTAGACCAGTTGGCCCATTAAGTCTGCTCTTATACTTACACATACCACAACGCCAAATATCAATTTCATTGTTAGACAAATAGAAAAATACAAATGAGAATAATTGAACAGAATGCAACAACATGGCTAGAGATTATACTGAGGCTTAGTGAAGTGTTAACCAGGTCAGTTGTTGCACTAGCCGTAACACCACAGACGAATAGATTTTCAAAGGAAAAGAGCTACAAGGAAAGGCTGGAGGGCACTCGTCATTTGTAGTTTGGAAAGGAGTAGGTAGGTTGTAAATGCTTTATCAAAGAGGTGGGATTTAAGCAGCATCTTTGAGGAAGGAGAGGCTGAGAATCCAGCAGGATCAGGAAAGAGAATATTACTTAAAGGTAAGATTAGAGAACTGTAGGACTGAAAGACAAATGAAAGCCTGTCAAAATTAAATGTTTCATAAAGAATATTAGTAAGAAGTTCTAAATGAATCACTACTTAGAACAATCAATCATAAAGTCTATATTCCCACTGGTTGTTCAGTACAAATTTAAGTTTTACAGTGTCTGAACATGGGGAAAATTAACTATTATACACCCATGTCTAAATTATTGAGGCCACTGAGGAATTACAATATCCAACATGTAAAAACTAAAAAAAATAGATATTATCAAATTATTTTCTGCCTCCCAGAATTACATGTGTTTACCATGACTAACCTTGCTTAAAGCCCATGAAATGCTTTGCTCAAATGGAACCTGCCTTGTATGTCATGGGGACACAGAAGTTACATCTCTGTGGCTCAATTCAGTGTGGGATTCAATGAGTTGAACAAATCCTTGGCAGATGATGTTGTCATCTAACATTTCATTAAAATGTGTTGCTTGATTAACCATTCTTTGTTGTTTAATTACAGGCTATATGTGAAAGTACAGGAATGGCCTATGTCATTACACCACCACATCGTAAGTGAATGCCTTGCTATAGTAAAAATGAAGAGTACACAGTTATCCTGGTCTCTCCATGTTTTTCTTTTCATTAATTTCTACAGCTACAAAACATAACAGTGGCCATGAGGTAGTTTTAAACAAACCTGAGATGACTACCTAACTGTTGAAGAGTAGCGAGATATTTGAGTTTTAAAAAATGCTGCACGTGCTTCTTCGGGAAGGGACAGAGATGGTTGAGATTTAAAAAAAGTGGAAAACAGAGAAAACGGATGGTGTCACAGCAGAGTGTACCGGGTGATAATAAATCATAAATAAGCATACAGCAGAAATGGCTGGCTACATCAGAAATACAGCCACATTTGATTGCACAAGAGATAACTGGATATTGTATACTGAGCGAATGGAACAGTATTTTAAAGCAAATGAAATAAGCAATGAAAAGCACGTGCCAGTTTTGCAGAATGAACTGGATTTAAAGGTACACAGATTGCTTAGCAGCTGCTCCAACCATACCAGCCGAAATGAGCTTTGCTGATATCATGAAAGTAATGTCGGAAAATTTAGAATCAAAACCATTGTTGACTGCAGAATGCTTAAGGTTTCGTAAGCAGAATCAAAAGGAAGGGGAGTCCATTTCAATGTATGTGGCTGAATTGAAGGGATTATCTGAGGATTGTCAGTTCGGTAATGGGCTTAATGATGAGAGATCATTTAGTTTGTGGCATCTTATGTGAAAGCATTCAAAAATGGCTCCTAATTGAAGTACAACTCATTTAAAGGCAGTTGAAATCACTGCATCAATGGATATAGCGGTCAAAGACACAATTGATTTGCAGTCAGGAATGAAAATGAGCGTGAACAAAATTGCAATGTCTGTTCAGAAACCTGCCTGAGTGAACAAACAGTGTTACCGTTGTGGCAGGGGCTCACACACACTACACCAATGCAGGTTTAAAGGTGAAAACTGCAGAAAATGCAACAAAGTAAGACACATGCAACAAGCATGTCATGCAGACAAAAATAAATGGATTGCACATGGAAGAGAAAAAAGTCAAGTTGCAGTTTCAAAGAGAGCGCTAATCTACATGTTGATGAAAAATCTGATAATAGTGATAATGACACTAGACTGAGTACCCTTGAGATTTACAATATGAGAACTAACAATACACATGAAATATGGTTTAAATAAGACGTTAATGGCAAATTAATTAAAATAGAATTGGACACTAGCTTGGCTGTTTCAGTCATTCTGCAAAATGAGTTTGAGCAGCATTTTAAAAGATACTGAACTGAAGCCTGCAGATATCCAACTAAGAACATATACTGGAAAAAATATAACACCTGTGGGAATGACATTTGTAACAGTGAAATACAACAACCAATAAGCACATTGGGCTTGTATGTGGTAAAAAGAGGAGGGCCAGTATTCTGGGGTGTGACTGGCTGAGACAATTACAACTTGATTGGAGATTCATCCACCTTTCAAGGTGATCAAGGATGGCACTGGAAAACTCCAACATATCAAGGGTAAAATAATGTTAAAGGAAAATACATTAGTTTTATAAAGCCCATCCAGTAGATTATAGTATCTGTGCTAAAGTAGCCAGTGAGCTAAAACACATGGAGGCAGAAGGAATTCCTTCCAAGTTTGAGTGGAACCCATGGACATTGGCAGTTGTCCAAGTAGCCAAAAAGGATGGATCTATGGTGATTTTAAGGTCACCATCAACCCAGTACTGAAAGTAAGTCTATACCTTCTGCCCAAGATAGAGGATATCTTTCTGGAGGAAAACAGTTCAGCAAAGTGCACTTAGCTGAGGCTTACCTACAGCTGGAGAAGGAAGATGAGTCCGAAGTGCTTCTAACCATAAGCACTCACAAAGGGCTGTATCTCTATAAAAGGCTTATTTTTGGAGTACCCTCTGCAGCTGCACTCTCCAGAAAGCTATGGACCAGGTGCTGCAAGGCTGCCCAGGCACTCAGGGTTACTTGGATGACATCACTGTTACCAGTGAAGATGACAAGAACCATCTCCAAAATCTCAAGAGACTGCTGAAAAGATTTAAATATTATGGCCTCAGAGCACGATGCCAACAAGTGTGAATTTTTAAAAAGAAACATCATGTACTATGGTCACCCTATTGACACAGAACGATTACCAAGTATGAAAGAAGATTTAAGCAGTGTTGGATGATTTAAGGCCAAAGGATGTGTCACAGTTGCAGTCCTTTTTATGATTGTCAGTTACTACAGCAGGCTCCTGCGAAACTTGGCTACTGTGCTCCACCCCTTGAACTCATTACCACAGATCGGGAAGAAATGGTAATGGACAAAGCAGTGTGAGGTGGTTTCCAAAAGGCAAAGGAAATGGTGTCAGAACCTGTACTCAAGCATTACCATCCACATCGTCCAGTGACGCTTGTCCGTGTTGCCTCAGCTTACGGTAAAGGTGCTGTCATGTCACGTTTTGAGTGATGGATGTGAATGCCCCAAAGCCTTTGCATCACATTCCTTTACTGCTGTAGAGAAAAGTTAGACGCGATTCGGGGTGTAAAACGTTTCAAACAGCACTTTTATGAGAGAGAGGTTACCCTTATTATTGATCATCAACTACTAGTGTCCATTTTCAATCCATAGAAGGGTGTTCCTCCAACAGCAACAGCATGAATGTAGAGATAGGCTCTGTTTCTTGGAGGACACAATTACAAGATTGAATTCAAGAGGACAAGTACTCACGGAAATGCTGATGGATGGCCCCGTTTGCTTTGGAAAAACAAATATCTGAAAAATTTACAAAAGAGGATCCTCTACTTGATATAATTGCAGAGATGATCCAAAGCGAAACCAGAAAAGACCCCCATACTGTCTTAAACCTACATGACCACCCATAATGGCTGGAAAGTGCGTAGAAATTCCAGTTTACCAATGCTGGGATGAACTTGCCCTTGATGGAAGCTGCCTTTTGTGGGAATTGAGAGTTTTCTACCGTCCAAGTTGATAGCTGAAGTGCTGAAGGAGCTACATGCCGGTCGGTCATCTAGGAGTGGTCAACATGAAAGCATTGGCTTGAGCTGTGTCTGGTGGCCTGGGATAAATTAGCAAATCGAGCAGCTTGCTAGGCATGGTTCAGGATGTCAACACATGCAGAAGATGCTAGGGCATTTTGGTGAAAAAAGAAGAAAGGAGAAGAAACGTGTCCAGAGCTGTCAGAACCACGTCCTGCTTTTCTTGAGTCATATCCTTACAACCACCATGGAGGAGGCCCCAGAATCTGAGATTGTTTCACAGGTACAAATCTCATCTGCCTTCAGAGTGACCCTCCTTGTAGGGAAAGACGTTATCCCACAAGAGTAAGAAATCCTCCACAGCGGTTAAATCTTTAGGTCTGAATGGGACAATATAAATATTACTATGCAGTCTATTTAGTAATTGTTATATATATACTATGCTGTGTGTGTGTATGTGTATATAAATGATATGTACGCTTATATTAATACAAGTTGAGATGCAGTCTATATTCAGTTGGAGTTTGCAGCTCTGCAAGGAGTACAGTATATTTAATATTTGAGCAATATTGTAAATATATTGTTTGATTAAGCATTCTTTGTTGCTTAAATAATTAATTGTGGGTTATATATAAAAGTACATGAATGGCATACGTCATTATGCCACTATGTCATTAGTGCGTGCCTTGTTACACATATGAAAATGAAGATTACACGTTTATCCCAGTCTCCCCATGTTTTTCTACTGATTAATTTCTGGAGTTACAAAACAGAACACATGATATAAATCTTTTAAACAATGACTCCAAAATTCAAGCATCTAAATTGACTCTGAAGCTGTTGAACGAACCACAGACTGTGATTATTAAGCTAAACAAAGCAAAACAGGTCACCTGGGTAGTGCCACTAAAGCAACCTCTCATCTATATTAGCGAAACAAAAGAGCTGATTGTTGACCACAGGAAGGCGGTGGAGGGCAAACGTATCAGTCTGATCTGGTGGGATCAGCATGGATAGAGTGAGCAGCTTTAAACTCCTTGGTGTTTATATATCTGATGACTTGCGCTAAGCCCAGTACATAGATGCAATCATTAAGAAAGTGTACCAGCGTATTTACATTCTCAGGAGGTTAGAAAGGTTTGGCTTGTCATCTAACACTTGTACTTATGTACTGTTGAAAGAATCCTGACTGGTTACATCATTGCCCGGTATGGCAATTTAAATGCACAAGAATATAAGAAGCTATAGAATGTAGTGAACTCTGCCCAATACAACACAGGCAAATCCCTCTTCTACATCTATAGGAAATCCGCCTCAAGAAGGCAACATCTATCGTCAAATATCCCCACCATCCAGGCCATGCTATCTCCTTGCAGCAACCATTGGGCAGGTGGTACAGAAGCTGACGTCCCACCTCCACCAGATTCTCGAATGATAGTTTACTCACACAATGACCATTTTGTCTTTTTTGCAATGTAACTGTGTTTTCCCAATAAAAATTGTGTATAATTAACATTTACGTTTTTCTTGTGAATACTGCTTATATGATGCTGCTGCAAGTGAGGTTTTCATTGCACTTGTGCACATGACAACACTAGAGTGTGATTTTAATACTGCATTAGAAATGGCTGCATGATGCTGTGGAAAACAGCAACCAAAGTTTACCACTGCAGTAGCGACTAAAATAATAGCCAAGTTAAGTGGAATGATAATCCTCCTAAAAGCCACAATTGGATCAAGTCTATTGGACACCCTTGGTTTTCCCACACACACACTAATGGATTACTTTTCCTTTTCTCAGCAGGTACAAACTGGCAAAGCCTATATTGATTCTCTGAAACAACAGATCTTGCAGACATAAAAGTAGCTGTAAACCCACAAAAAAAAAACTATGATGACAAAAATCTGTGTTCTAATACTGAAAGGAAAATCTTCTTTTTCAATTTTTTTTGAACTGAGCATCATGTTACAAAATACTAGATGTTAGATTAAAGTCAGACATCTTCCACATTTAGGCTGACGCAGTCACAGCATGTCTCTTTGAGAGTCATTACCTGTAGTCTTCAATGGTACACTGACAGGTAAAACAGCGCCACAGGCTGTACATAGTTTCCCATTACTTATAACTGGTAACATATAGAAACAGGGCAACCTCAAACATGTTTTGTTAGTTTTATTTTTGTCTAACACACAGCTATATGTCCTTCTACCTTTGTACAGTTCTAATCTTGATTGAGGAAAGCAACCTTGGTGTTGATATATAATTCAATTTGAACTCATTCGTGGCCACTGAAACTGAAGCCAGACCTAAACCACAAAAGCACTATCCAAATCAATAATACTACTACCAGAGGAATCCTGGCTGAATTCCAGGCTGTTCTATTTCCGAGAAGTCTGCTTTCCTCCATCTCTAACCTCTTAAGTATCCTTGGTTTCCTAAGCCTCACAACTTATGAGGGTGCCTACATCGATCTAAACCCTGAAATCTCTACCCTTCTTCACTATGTGCTTAAATCCACCCTTAAACAAATGAGTAGGATCAGGCCATTTCATGCTTGCTCTCCATAGTCCTCCCACATCTGTAATTACACTTTGCATGATTGGAGTATCAAATAATGTTTGCTGCAGTGGCTGTTTTACAAGGTGGAACAGCCTGCGAGTGATGGACTAGAGTTCAGGAAGCAGATCCTTAATATTTGCTCCCAGACCACCCTAACAGTTACCTTGACAGTTTATTGTTGTCAAAGGCTTTTGAATGACTGATGAAGATACATTTCAAAACACTTTGAACATATTCAAATATTTAGAAACAAAATTTAATTAGAAACACTTCTGAGTTTTATAAATCAATTTAAAATTCTAAGATTCAATAAAGTATTGGGTGGTATGGCAGCACAGTGGTAAGCACAACACTACATTGTACCAGTGACCCAGGTTCAATTCCCGCCGCTGTCTGTAAGGAGTTTGTATGTTCTCCCTGTGACTGTGTGGGTTTCCTCCCACAGTCCAAAGACGTACTGGTTGGTAGGTTAATTGGTTACTATAACTTGTTGCATGATTAGGCAAGTGTTAATTTGAAGTTGCTGGGCAGAAGGACCTATTCTGCGCTGTATCTCAATAAGTAAATAAATAAATGGAAAAAATACATACTTATAATCACATTTGTTGACCCAGTCCAAATGACCTGAGCCAGATTTAAAATGATGGTCATGACAAATACATGGCTGAGGTGTTGGATGTGAAGGTGACCCAGCCATTCTGCTTGGAACATTTGTGCTGTTCCTCCAGGTAATGGAGTGTCAGGCAGCAGAGAGGGACTAACCTCCAGCTTGCCTTTGACTTCCTCAAAGTACTGCACAGAAAAGCGTAATTCAGAAGTGAACTGGCCCACCGGTAGGATATGGCAACTATTTCTCTGTGCAGTTGTTGGTGAATAGTAAAAGACACATATTAAGCCAAATTTGTTTGGCCTGTTCATCATTTCTTTGAAAATTCTTTGGCATTTTATTAAGCTTAGAACAAGTTGTTGCTGCTACTGATGCTGCTACATCTAAAATCTCAAGTCGAGGTGAATTGAAATTCACTAGTTATTTACCTTTTGATCTAATTAAAATTCCATCATTCATTTGTGGTCCAAATAATGCATATATTTTTATTGCTGCTTTGGTATTTGTGAAATTGGATTTCATTTCACTCATATCTTTACTAGATGCTGTATCACTAATTGGAGCTATTCATGGTATCTCACAGGTACCTATGACATTATTTCCGGAATTCTGATATTTCCTAGTTGGCTCATTTCTTTTTGCTTCTGAGGAGAATGAGATGAACACACCCTGGGGATTCACTTTGTCAGCATGGAGCTCAGGCTCTGCAAATATGAATTTCATTTCAAATTCCACTTCTAAAGATAGCATTAGTGTTTTCTGCTAGCTGAGATATCGCAAAGAAAACAGATGAAGATCAGTTGAAGGAGACTCTGTCTCATGGGTAAATTCTTTCAGATATTTGGTTTATAATGTATATAATCTTTTGTACCAAAATGACCCTTGATCATTATTCAGCGTCTTGCTCATTAAGTCAGTGGCCACTTTATTAGCTACCTCCTGTATCTAATAAAGAGGCCACTGAGTGTATGTCTGTGGTCTTCTGCTGCTGTAGCCCGTCCACTTCAATGTTCGCCGGGTTATGTGGTCAGAGATGCTCTTTTGCACCTCACGTAGTTACTTGAATTACTGTTGCCTGCCTGTCAGCTTGAACAATCTTCTTCTCTGATCTCTCTCGTTAACAAGATGCTTCTGCTCACAGAACTGCCACTCACTTTCTCTGTAAATTCTAGATATTGTTGTGTATGAATTTCAAGGAAATCAGCAGTTTCTGAGATGCCCAAAGCACCACATCAGGCACCAACAATCTGTCAAAATCTCTTAGGTCACATTTCTTCCCCATTTTGAATTTTGGTTTGAACAACAAGCGAACCCTTAACCGCATCTCCATGCTTTTAATGCATTGAGTTGCTGCCACATGATTGGCTGATTAGATATTTACATTACAAGCAGGTATACAGGTGTACCTATTAAAGTGTCCATTGAGTGCAAGTCACTGACCCTGAAATGGTCACAGATTGATATTTAGTAATGTTTAATCAATAATTGTGAACTAGCTGATTTAAAATTCAGAAAGGAGATTCTCATGACATCAGATGGAAAATCTAAATTGTAGAGATGGACAATAAATGCTAATATTGCATTACTGGCCACATCCTGAAAAATAAATGTGTATAAAATGCCATCAATGAGTTCAGAGAAGATTTTCTAGAATGTTGCCTAGGATGGGAAGTTTCAGTAATGAGAGGATACTGAAGAGACTGCATTTGTTTTTCTTGGAGCAGAGGATGCTGAGGTGGGACCTGATAGAGATACAAAATCATGGAGGCTTCAGTGGAGTGGATCGGGAAAAACATTTCCCCATAATGGATATGTCAGGAAAGAGAGGGCATAGGTTTTAAGTGGGGATTAAGAGATTTAAAGAGGGTCTGCAAATGAATCTTTTCATTCTGAGGATGACTGCATTCTGGAATGCACTGTCTGAGAAGGTGGTGGAAGCACGTACTTCCACTCATTGAAAAAATATCAGGAACAGCACACAGACCATAAGATACAAGTGCGGAATTAGGCCATTCAGCCCATCGCATCTGCTCTGCCATTCTATCATGGATGATTCTGGATCCCACACGACCCCATACACCTGTCTTCTCACCATGTCCTTTGCTGCTCTGACCAATCAGGAAACTATCAACTTCTGCCTTGAATATACCCACAGACTTGGCGTCCACCACAGTCTGTGGCAGAGCATTCCAATTTCACTATTCCCTGGTTAAAAAAATTCCTCTTTACCTCTGTTCTAAAAAAGGGTCACCCCTCAGTTTTGAGGCTGTGCCCTTTAGTTCTGGATAGCCCCACCATAGGAAACATCCTCTCCACATCCACCCTATCTAGTCCTTTCAACATTTGGTAGATTTCAATGAGATTCCGCATTCCTCTAAATTCCAATAAGTACAGGCCTAAAGCTGCTAAACGCTCCTCATATGTTAACCCCTTCATTCCTGGAATCATCCTCGTGAACCTCCTCTGGACTCTCTCTGATGATAACACATCCTTTCTGAGATATGTGGCCCAAAACTGTTGACAATACTCCAAATGCGACCTGACTAGTGTCTTATAAAGATTTAGCATTATCTCCTTGCTTTTATATTCTATTCCACTTGAAATAAGTGCCAACATTGCACTTGC
This sequence comes from Hemitrygon akajei, assembly GCF_048418815.1. Lineage (NCBI taxonomy): Eukaryota > Metazoa > Chordata > Chondrichthyes > Myliobatiformes > Dasyatidae > Hemitrygon > Hemitrygon akajei. The sequence goes on from NC_133133.1 coordinate 68,165,053, forward strand.
CTTCTTTACCACAGACTCAATCTGTAAATTAACCTTCTTGGGAGTCCTGCACAGGGACTCCAAAATCCCTCTGCATCTATGATGTCTGAACAATAGTGTGGAACAATAGTCCACACTATTGTTCCTTTTACCAAGATACTTTATCATATATTTCCCAACACTGTATTCCATCTGCCACTTTGTTTTACCATTCTTTCAATTTGTCTAAGTCCTACCATAATTGCTTTCTCAGCACCACCTAACCCTCCACCTATCTTCGTATCATTTGCAAACTTTCCCACAAAGCCATCAATTGCATTATCCAAATCACTGACAAACAATGTGAAAAGTAGCAGTCCCAATAACGACCCCTGAGGAACATCACTAGTCACTGGCAGCCAACCAGAAAAGGCCCCCTTTATTCCCACTCACTGCCTCTTGCCTGTCAGCCATTCCTCTATCCATGCCCGTATCTCTCCTGTAACATCACAGGATTTTATCTGTTAAGCAGCCTCATTTCTCCAGCTTATGGTTATTTCTTCCCTTTTCCCCTTCTCTCTTTTTCCATTCCCCATTCTGGCTCCCCCTCACCCCTTTCTCTTCTCCTCAACTGCTGTCACCTCCCTCTGTGTTCCCCTCTCCTCCTTCCTTTTCCCCCACGGTCCACTCTACTATCAGATTCCTCCTTGTTCAACCCTTTCCCTCTCCCACCTATCACCTCCCACTTCTCACTTCATTCCCCATCTCCCCATCTTCGTATTCTGGCTTCTTCCCCTTCCTTTTCAATCCTGCTGAAGGGTCTCAGCCTAAAAAGTCGACTGCTTATTCCTCTCCAAAGATGTCCTGACCTGCTGGGTTCCTCCAACATTTTATAGGTGTTGCTCTTTCTGCAGAATCTCTTGTGTTTATGATGCCCATTGGCACCATCATCTCAGATAATAACAAAGACAACAAACAAAATGTGCCTCAGTTCTTCTCTGATTATTTTGCCTTTTGACTTAAACCTCTATCTTCCATTTACCCATACTGGAAAGAGTTCCTCCTTTATCACATTACCAAAACTCCCTATATTTTAGTTGCCTTCTGTCCATTTTTTCTTGCCCTTCATTGTTCCATGGAAAACATTTCCACTTTCCCTAGTCTTTCCTCTAGTCTCTTATTGCTGTTATCATACTTAAATTACCTTTGAACCGCTTTAAGACTTCGTCATTCTTTTTTGAACACTAGGCATTTATGACTGAAATTTATATCCTTCTAAGAATGAGCCTATATTTGGCATGGACTAGATGCGCCAAAGGGCCTGTTTCTGTTCTGTACTCCTCTATGACTCTGACTATGATATCTTTATTAATTAATAAAAAAGGGCATAATAAAATCACAAAGATTCCCTTTCAGTTTCCATAATCAAAATGATAATCTCCACAGACAGGTTGATGATAACACTGATCCCATCCGAGGTTATTGAGATTTCATCCTGTCTTTCATCTCTGTACACACGTGTGAAAAACAGCTTAATTTTCAATCTTCCATTGAGAGAGCTAGGACCTGTTTCTTAAGGACATTGTAATTACTCAGTTTTCAACTTGTATCAAATGATACTACATCACAAACAATCTGTGGGCAAAAGGCTGAATTTTTATATAAAATGAACAATTGCCATATGGTCACTACCTTTACCTTTAATAACATCTCTTTTAATTTTCTGCAGTGCACTGTACATCTCTGTCCATTATGAATTGCTAGCTCAGACATTATAGCTAAAGTACTCCCGAAATACCTCCCTTCTCTGGATCCTCTGCCCTGTTGATTTGAAAGGAGTAGCAATATCATGGTAACACTATTTCCACCACCATGCACCTCCACACTTTGTCTCATCGTGAACAATTATTTTGGACAATAGCTGATTCTTCCTTCTAACACCTTAATATTGCAATAACTTCTTAAACAATTTGCTAAACCAAACACCCAGTATCACTTGCCCGCTGCTATCAACATGCAAGCCAATAATGGGGTACAGCTCATACTACCCACCTGATGACAAATATGAAAATCCAAAGGCATAGGTTTCTTTAGCAGAGCACCCCTGGTTCAATGGCCCAAACAGTGCAAAAATAAACAGTGATTACTGGAACCATGACAAACTATTTCATGAGGGAAACAGCAAAACCAAACAACTTAATTTATGTTGCTTTAAAGAAAATTAAACAGTTGTCACTTCAAACAATAACAAGACAGGGATTCTATGTAATTTGGAAACAATCACTTAAAAACAGATTCCTGCTGCAAAGATTTTAATGCAGAAACAGATTTTAAATGATTCAAAAAAATGGTTGATTTGAACCTGATGAACATGTTAAACTTATCACAAAGATCTTTAGAAGTCAAACTACAAAGTTGTCTAATTTGAATAATCTGATTCAAATTTTAAAATTGCAAAGAATACCTCCTGTGACAATACTTAATTTGAACCAATATGAAATTCAATTTTTGAAGCATGAAGTGACTGAATTAATTTGAGTGATTACATGTATATGAGCCAACATCATAATTAGTGTCAGTAGCCATTTCTGACAGTTGGAATTGCTCTAACAATGGAGGATGCAATGGAAAATGCCATTTGTCGCACCAAAAGATATCATAACCATCTTACCTTGTTCAGGTACTTGAGAGCCGGTGGAATTGAGTGTTGTATTCAATACTTCATTGATGGCTGTGTCACAGCACAGACCCCTGTGTGCATCATGCTCGCTGTCAGTCTGGTCACTTTCCTCATGTCCACTGTCCTTGAGGCTGTTTCGTTCCAGGTCCTTGAATGTGGAACTACTGGAGTGTGAAGCAATACTGATTTATTGTCATGCCTAGTAGTATCAGATAACGCTCTCCTTATGGAAAAGAAATGTATTGCAATACACATTGCTTCACATTAAAGTCCATCAAAATTATATTGCCAGATATTACATTTTGTGTCAAAATATATCAGAGGTTATATTTCTTTAACCCACCCCTTCCTCCATCCTCAGACTCATAAAGATTTCAGAGCAAATTTAGTTATATGTTTCTATTTCATCCTTCCCTGCTCTGGCGCTAATGAAACTGCCCTCCCTCGATTTCCAAGACCTCCTTGTTAATTCCTGCCTTCTCAGAATTGGTCGACGAGTGACCTCTTGTGTACCTGAGCTGATTTGAAAGGAAACATACAGCTTGGCGGATTACCGCTGCAGGATACTGATTACGTTCAAATGGGGAAAATGGCAATTTGAAAAAAAAAGTCATTTATTTTCACATCAATTTATTTATAAAAAGGGAAGCTTCCAGAATGGAAACAAAAAAAGGACATTTTCTTGCATTACTTTCTTGATAGCAAAATTATACTTGCACTGTGGTTTAATATATTAAAAAAACATTTTGTGAACAGGGTCTGCATTGGAGGCTGATTTCAAACATATGCATGTTTGGGCAGGGAGGAATGTAAAATTCTGTGCATGCACTCAGGCCATTACCTCTTCCACTAATTAGAGTGTCAGAGTAGCAAGTACAGTAGTTGGGATATGATGTTGAAGTTATATAAGAAGTTGGGGAGCATTGCGTATAGTACGGGTCACCTACTTACAGGACAGCTATCAAGAAAATTGAAAGAGCACAGAGAAAATTTTCAGGGGTGTTGCCAGGACTGAGGAACTGAGTTATAAGGAAAAGGTGAATAGGTTAGGACTTTATTCTCTGGCTCATAGAAGAATGAGGGGAGATTTGATAAATGTACACAAAATTATGAAGGGTATAGAAATGGTAAATGGAAGTAGGCTTTTTTCACTGAGGTTTGCTGAGACTGGAACTAGAGGTCAAAGGTTAAGGGTGAAAGGTGAAATACTTAAGGGTTACTTCACTCAGAGGGTGGTGAGAGTGTGGAATGAGATGCGGTAGTGGTGGATAGGTACGGTACATGGATGGGAGATGATAGAGGGAGATGATAGAAGGCTATGGTGTGGGTCAATGGGACTAGGCAGAATTAACAATTTGGCATGGACTAGATGGCTCAAAGAGCTCTTTCTCTGCTGTAGTGCTCTATGTCTCTACAATATGGCCAAATTTGAAGTTTGGCTGAAGTTAACTTATACTGTGTGGGCTGGATAAGGACCAGTGGTAGATCAGACAATTCTTGTATGAGTTACCTTATGTGTTTCTCTTGTATTACTTGGAATTGACCAATATGTAGCTAGGAACCAACATGGCTTTCGCCTGGAATCTGTGCTCAATTAAGGAAGTGCCCAGACACCTGAGGACTTTGCAACACATTTTGCTGTCCATAGGCATTTGAAGCCACAAGGGATAATTCATTGTTATCTGACATTGGAAGGACATCCATAATCATCTGATGCTGGGGACATTGGGTTGGAGTGCATCGATTATGGTCTTTCGACATCAGGGTCCATTCAGGAGAAAGTAATGCTCAGAGATGGGAGGGGGCACCCATAGTTCTCTGACTTGTCTGACATTGGAGCAACATCCTTTATCAAGTAGTGTAAGGGAACCAGCATCATCTTATGACACTGGGGGTGTCAATGTAATTATCTGATACCTATGGTTATCTGATGGTAGGGTCCCACTAGTCATCTGATGGGGGTGGGGGGAAGGCAGGACTGGCTGTCCATGGTCATCTGATACTGGGGGGGGGAGGGCAACGACGATCATTTGACGATGGAGTCTGTCCATGGCTATGTGCTTCGTGAGATACCCCCATAAACACAATGGGAAAATTATGTGAAACTGCAATGAGCGGTAGGGTCTGATGCTCCACAATGATCATTTCCTTCTGCAAACACAAAGGAGGCAAAAGTGCCTACGATGTATCATTGCTCAGCATGGTTCTGAGCATGGGAGATCCTGCCCTGCAAAAACTAGTGAGCTTTTAGAGGTTACTTAGAAAATCAATGAGGGCAAGGCAGGAAACATATAAATTATAGAAGTTCAGCAAGGCTTCTGACAAGGTATTGCATGGTCAGCTGGTCCAAAAGGTTTGAGCATAAGGGATCCAAGGCATTTTTGCAAACTGCATCCAAAATTGACTTGTTGTTCAGAGACACAGTGTAGTGGGGGAGAGTAGTTTTTCTGACTTCAAGTGGTGGTGTACCAGAGATCAGTGCTTGGGTTTTTGTTGTTTGTATGACTTGGGTGAGAATGAGTGAATTCGCTAAGGACCCAAAGATAGATGGAGTTGCAAGTAGTAAGGATAGTTCCCCAAGGATAGAGGGACCCTCGGGGAGCTATCAAGCTGAACAGAGCAGTGGCAGGTGGAATTTTTGTCCAGACAAGTGTAAGATATTACATATTGATGAACTAAAACTGGCCAGGCAGGAACCGTAGCACTATCGATGTAGAAAGGGACCTGTGGTGTACATTAATAGTTCCCTGAAATAGTTACACAAGAGCAAAGAAGGTCATGATCTGGGACATGATGTTGCAGATATGCTAGACATTGGTAAGGACACATTTGGAATACTGTGTGTAATTCTGGTAAGCAGACTACAGAAAGGATGTGGTAGTGTGAGAAGGAGTGCAGAGAAGATTCACCAGGATGTTGTCTGGCATTGTATGGGATTATGAGAGGCAGAGAAGAGAGCGAGAGTCACAGTCTTTTCCCAAGGGTAGGAGAGACTAACAATAGAGGACGCAGGCTTAACATGTAAGGGGAAGACTTAAAAGAAAATAAGAGGGTAGTAGAATTATGAAATGAGCTGCCAGATGCCAGAGGAAAGTGGCATGAGTGAAATCAGGCACCTTAGCATAGATGAGTCGGACCAGATGTCTGTTTCTGTGCTCTGTCTCAATGCCTGATAAAATGATGGAGTGCAGCTCTGAGGAGAGGGAAACCAGTTACGCTCTCAGAGTGAAGCCATTAAATAATGCCGTTAATATCCTACCTGACGTAATTTACAATCCTGATATTTAAGCTGTTGCATAGAGTTTGAGATCCTTGATTGTCTCTGTGTGTGCCAGAGAGCAAATGCAACACAAGCGAAAATGGCCTGTATTTCATAGTTCTACCTATCTACCCATTTTGCAGGGTAAAAAATTACAGCTGCTTGAGAAAGCAGACAGTTAATTACATTAGACTGAGATTCAGAAAAAGTCCCAGTTGACTAGCAATGACATCTTGCTCTCCAAGTGCTCAGGGAGGATATCAGCACTGAAATAAATAATATGACTCATTATGGGTTTTATTTTATTTTATTTTAGTTCATTCAGAGAACATTCTGAATTCGGTAATGTTCAGAGCTGGCTTTCTCTGCACAATATTAAAATGGGCAGGACCATTCTGCAGAGAAATAATGGGAGAGATTAAGCTGTAATTGGCAATACCCCATTCAAACATTCCATCGAATGTACACAACAAAAAAACTTGCAAAATCATTGTGCTTGAAGAAATTGAAATCGCTCTTTCTATAAAAAAGGATTGTGTATCCTCTTCAATTATATATTTTTTAATTTTCTCTAATATAAAATAAGTTATTGAGGGGTGGGATTGAGATGAAAAGAAGCAGTTCATGCTGTTTTGTTTTTAATAACAAAATTAGCCCATGCCATGGGGTCCGCATTGCAGTTTGGTATACTGATACAAACCCTATTAAAATCCAATGTTAATTCCACCGTGTCTTCAGTCGCTCAATCTGGCTGTCATAAAATAGAGGCTACACTGGCCTTAGCAGCCATGTGCCATTGCCAAAGGCAGCTCGGTAACGTCACAAACGCTTGGGAATCTTTTTTTCCAGTGACTAAAACAACTTTGTATTTGGCTTTATGGTTGAACAGCTCACTCTCTGGACTTGCTTATTAGATATAGTGACTTACAAAAGATCTGTCATTTCTAATGGAGCCAGAATCACAGCAACAATAAGTTGAAAACAAGACGACACAGATGGGGATGGAAAGAAAGATAGTTGTCCAAAGAAACAGAGGGACCCACATCAGCTGCAAAGTTCAACAGAGTAGTGCAGGTGGAATTTTAGTCCAGACAAGTGTGAGATAATACATTTTGGATAATCTAAAACTGGCTGGACATACATCTAAATGGCACTATTGACTGACAAAGAGACCTAGTGGTGTATATTAATAAAAAGCTGTTAAAATATCGGAATTGCTGAGAATCATATATACATGGTACCAAACCACCTTATGAATTTATACATTTTAATGAAACTGCTGCACTACTAATTTCCCAAAACTATGGAGGGGAGTGAATTGTCGATTTTATCTTGCATGCCATGGAACTTAACATAACACGGGACATTTCAATTACAAAAAAACTTGCAGCTTTGCGGAGATGCAACTGACTTTTCTCTTTCTCTGAAGCTATTTGCATTTATTATTGATACATGTTTCGATGTACAGTATATTAACATGTGGAAAGAGTGAACAAATAGCATCTAAAGGTTGTTTATTCTCTATCCTTTTAAATATTTATTGCGATTGAAGAGCACTATTATAGACCAGCACTGTGGACAGAGCATAGCCATATGTTTTCATTAACTGGAGCAATGAACCCCATTTAAAGCGACAAAACTGTACAATTTATCTTGAACAAGCATTTTCTTTAAGCGGTTTGAAAGGAACTGACTTCTATATCTTTAGATCTAATCAGTTTTGCTTCGCTATGGTTGTCTCGGAGATGAAGCCGTGTTTCCAGGTTGTATGTGTCACAGTGGTACACGGTCAAGTTGCCATTCTGACCCTGCTCCCAATTTCCTCAACGCCAAGAGACCAGAGCTTCTACAGACATGTCATCATGTCATTCACACGGAAGCCTGAATCTTCTTCACCATCAACTATCCTCATTGTTTTCATCTGAATATAAGCAAAACACAAATATACTAGATCATAACATGGAGATAAAAGGCCAAAAATACCATGGGTCAATGTAAATTGTTGGTCAAGATTGAACATGTCAAGGGTTGAGGTAGGGCATGGAACAAAGGAGAACAGGGTCAATGGAAGGAAAAGAGTCAAAGGAGGGCACAGTTGGCACAATAGAGGAGCTGCCTTACAGTGTCAGAGACACTGGACACTGACCATGTAGAGTTTCCAAAATGACTGGTAGCTTAAATGCCACTCTAAGTTATTTCTAGAATGTAGCTAAATGGTAGAATCTGTGGAAATTTATAACGTAGAACACTACAGCTCATTACAGACCCTTCAGCCCAGGATGTTGTGCTAACCTTTTAACCTACTCTAAGATCGATCTAACCCTTCTCTCCTAAATAACTTTCCTCTCATAATGAGCCTATCTCAGCATTTCTTATATGCCCTTGATGGATCTGGCTCTACCACCACCCCTGGCAGGGCATTCCATGCACCCACCACTCTCTGTGTGAAGTACTTACCTTTGACATCCTTCCTATCCTCGTATCACCTTAAAATTATGCACCTCTTGTATTAGCCATTTCACCCTGGGAAAAAGTCTCTGACTATCCACTTTATCTATGCCTCTTATCTTGTACACCTCTATCAAGTCACCTCTCATCCTTCTTCACTCCAAAGAGAAAGTCCTGTCTTAACCTGTCATCACAATACATGCCCTCTAGTCTAGGCAGCATCCTAGTAAATATCTTTTGCATCTTCTCTAAAGCTTCCATATCCTCCCTTTAACGAAGCAACCAGAACTGAACAGAATACTCCAAGTGTGGTCTACGGTTCTGCAGAGCTGCAACATTACCTCGCAGCTCTTGAACTCAATCCCCTGATTAATGAAGGCTGGCACGTCATACACGTTCTTAACCATCCTATCAATTTGCACAGCAACTTTCAGAGATCTATGGACGTGGACCCCATCCTGCCATTAACCTTGTGTTCTGCCTTCACATTTGGCCTTCCAAAGTGAATCATTTCACACTTTTTTTTGAGTTGAACTCCTTCTGTCACTTCTCAGCCCAATTCTGTATCCAGTTAATACCTCGATGCAAACTATAACAACCCTCCTTCCTGGAAAAGATTCTCATTCTCATCTGGAGAGTTAAAAAAAAGAATTAACATGGGATTCCTGAAAATTTCGGTTTTAGAGTGGGCCAGAGGGTCTGTTTTTGTGCTATATCTTTCTATAGCTCTAAGTCAATGTAAGACATGAAAAGTCTGGACAAGACAGAGGTCATGGTAAATTTTGGTCTAAGCAGGGTACAGGCAAGGCAAAACATGGGACAAAACAAGGAATATGTAATAGGAATCTCAAGTATAGGAAGGGTTGAGTCAATGGAGGACATGTGCCAAGCACGATATGGTGCTTGTACTATGGTAGGTATGAGATTTGTGAGTCAAGATCAGTTACCTGGCATGGTAAGCCTTGTTTCAAAGTGGGGTGCAGGAAAGGCAGAGCACTGATCACACTATGGATGGCATAACTGCAGTGTGCAGTAAAGATGTAGCACAGCAAGCTATTTCGTTGAGTAGTTCTATTTATTTACACTCCCTGTGTTACAAAATGTGTGAATGCTATTTAACAATCATGACCTTCTTTATACACAACTACAGATTACATGACCCCTTGATGAATGAACAGCAATTCGCTCTGCCATCCTTAGCCCAGAGCCTCCTTATAAGGCACGGAATATACATAGTTAAGTTGCTATCTTGCAATTTCTGGGTCCACGTTTGGCCAACTGAAAACAAGGGAACTTAGTCTGAACTGAAGAACCAATCAGTAAGGCTCAGGTGGAAATCAAATAAATCTAGAGCAGTCAATAGCTTTAAAAGATATTTTTAAACTATTGAACAATCTTAGGCCAAATAATTTCCAATTCAAGTCTGCATGACTCTGCACTTAAAAGCTGTTATTTTGTTCACCACCATCTGATTTAATTCCCTAACTCGCCCACTTGCAATTTTCCCTGCTGGTCTCACCAGATTTTTTTCCCATTAAGCTTTGGTTGGCAGGGAGTGTTCTGACTGCATCCTCTCAGCACACTGTCCCTCATCATGCTTATTGCTTCTTTTCACAAAGTCCCTCTCCATATGTTTTGCTTTTTGGTCAGAGTCACTTGAATTTCTAGACTCCTTTCAAAAATGTTTTTATTCCCTTTGAGGATGCTTTGAAATGGAGGCAATTTTGAGTAACATTCAAAATTCAGACACTTCCTTCCGCACCAAGCCATGGCATTTCTTGAAAAGTCTGACCAGATCTATTTTTGAAGTGAGTGAAATATGCAGTCAAATTTTGCTATATCGCAATTACATCAAAATAACAATAAGTACTATGAAAAGCAGATGATTTCATGATGTGACACACTCGCAGCATTTAAAAGTGTGGAAGGAAAAGTGTGACTTACCTTTTAATAAGATGCTGTCTGCTGTTCACGTAGCTTGACTCGATGGAGTAATTTTCTGACTGAAGAAGAAAAAGAAAGTTGCATAAAAATAACGATCATATCACTTGGAGCTCTTGCTTACTTGATCTTACAATTTGGTCCATTAACGTAACCAACGGGAATACATACTCTTTCCTTCAGGAAGCACTGCAGATAAAAGCTACTTAGTGCTTAATCCTTTCAGTTCATCTTTATTTGAATGCCAATGAGCTATCATTCTTCCAGATAAACTCATTGAGATTAGCAGCCTTGCCGTTCATTTCCAATGCCAGGGAAAACAATGTTCAGCAGTTGTAACTGTAGTTCTTTACTTAGTGACTTATTGTGACAACAAGACAACTTCAATACCACACCAGCATGTCAGGCGTGTACATGAGAAATGAAGGAAAGCACTTAAATAGGGTTGTACAAATAGAGAAATCTGGGTTCTTGTTAACTTAAAACATTAATCCATTTTCAACTTTACATGTTTCTTGGCCTGGTGACTATTTTTAGCATTATATATTTTATGGCCTTTATATTGCCAGCATTTTTATGACCTGATTTTCAAAACATTAATCTATATTATGTTTAATTATTTTCTTAAACGTATTTTGGTCAACTAGCATGTAAGAGCATGTAGATTTTGAAAACATGGAAGTGACAGCTGGGATCAGAGAATGGTAAAGAAGGGAGGGGAAACTTCCTGAAAGCCTCTTCAGATTTGAGCTAAGTTTAGGTGCTCAGCTGAAGGTAGCTGATATTTTAGCACTACTTCAGGACGTCTCAGTCTGATGTTTCAGACCACAGGGTTCAAGACACGTTACGGTATACCCATAATCTATAAATACTATAGGTTAGTAACAAAATGTCTACTTTGATCAGGTCCTGATGAAGGGTCTCGGCCTGAAAGATCGACTCTATTCCTCTCCATAGATTCTGCCTGGCCTGCTGAGTTCTTCTGGTATTTTGTGTGGGTCAATCCAGTTTTTCACTCCACCTGTGCACGTACTCATGCATATGACTATTAAACTCGACTTTGACACTTCACTCTCTGGATTAGGGAGCAGTGGTGCAAATGTCAGTAAGAGATCACATTCCTGACCATGTCCCGTGTGTCTGTTGGACAACTTACTTAGAGGGAAGTTCAAGGCAGCAGCCAGTTATAATACCAGATGACATTACTCATTTTTAGTTGAGGCACAAAGTCTAAAGTACTGGGGGTGTCTAAGCCCTTCTAATTGCAAGTAATTCATAGGAGGGGAGTAGAAAATGGGGAAAAAAATAGCCTGAAATATCTTCCCACTCATTGGTGTCACCTTACTTCACCCAGCATAGATTTTCATTGTCCCTGAGTTCTTCACAAGATACTAACACTGCAGCAACTAACTTCATTACTTTTTATGTGAAGTCAGTACTTTGAAGGTATCCTCTTGTTCCCCGCCAGCATGCTCAGAAATTACAGTGTTCCCCCCCCCAACTGGTTGAGACATTTTTTCTGTATTTATTCTGCACCACCATTGTTTTCCTTATTTGTTGCGACGTTGTTATCCTCCTGCACGTATCCTTTACTGTCACTATTCATCGTGTATCAAGGAATGAAACAACCCTCGTTCTTAACAGATAACTGTCCCTGACTACTGTACATCTCCTCTTCTGCTGCTGCTACCCTCCCAAAAACCACCATGTCCATGTAAGCTAACATGTCTTCTTTTTATTACGCTATCTTTAATGACTCATTTTAACCTTACACATAATATTCTTCGTTAATGAAGCAGAATCATTAGATTCTCTGAAATATATTTTAACAATGCTCTTTAATTGAATGCTTTAGAATTTGATATAACAAAATTATGTAGGGTTTCCTACTCCACAATCTAGCAGTTTTACGAAACCAATAGAAATACTATTGAGAGTATGAATTAACAATTAGTGCCTTGAGGACCAAGCTGATGACTTCTGATTGAAATTAATGGAAGAAAATTATTATGCAAAAAATGTTATTTTCATAACCTGAAGTACGTTTTATACTTTTGTGACAGATTTAACACCATATACAAGCTCCAACCCCACTTACAATTTTGCTGACGACACCACTATTGGGGTTGTTCAAAGGTGGTGAAGAATTAGCATACAGGAGGGAGACTGGAAATTTGGCTGAGTAGTGTAATAACACCAATCTCTCAATCAATGTCAATTAGACCAAGGAACTGACTGAAGGCTTTAGGAAAGGGAAACCAAAGGTCCATGAGCCAGTAATCATTGGAGGATCAGAGGTAGAGAGGGTCAATAACTTTAAATTCCTGGGTGTCACTATCCCAGAGGACCCTGGACCCATATATAATTGCAAGAAAAGCACGGCAGCACCTCTACTTCCTCAGGAGTCTGTGGAGACTACGCATGCCATCAAAAACCTTGACAAACTTCTACAGATATGGGGTAGAAAAAGTGTGTTGACTGGCTGCATTATGGCCTGGTATGGAAACTCCAAAGCCTTTGAGTGGAAAATCCTACAAAAGGTAGTGGATTCGGACCAGCACATCACAGGTGAAAACCCTCCCAATTTTTGAGTGCACCTACATGAAACGCTGTTCCATCACCAAAGATCCTCACTCACCACCCAGGCCATGCTCTTTCTTGCTGTTGCCATCAGGTAGAAGGTACAGACGCCCTTGGATTTGCACCATCAGGTTCAAGAACAGTTAATATCTTCAACCTTCAGGCTCTTGACAAAAGGGGATAACTACACTCATTAAAGGACTCTTTAATCTTGTTATTTCTTGCTTGTATTTATTGCTATTTATTTATTATCTACATTTGCACAGTTTGATGAAGGTTTACAGTTCCTGATGTTTATAGTTTACAGATACTGTTTACAGTTACTGTTCTATAGTTTTGCTAAGTATGCCCGCAGAAAAAGAATCTCAGGGTTTTATGTGGTGACATGTATGTACTCTGATAATAATTTCTACTTTAAACTTTGATTTATTTCTCTTACTGTGCATCAAAAGTCAGCTTAGGAGCAAGTCTTTTAAAAACAATTAGTTTCCTTTTAATAAAAAGAAGCAAAAATATTGTCTGGCTTCAGCTGAACTGTTTTATTAATAGTGAACATTTTGAAGTGAAACTACAGTTTTATGTTGAGGGGGAGAATGGGGGAGCGAGAGAGAGAGAGAGAAATGTTGCACAATTTCTGATGAAAGGACATCAATCAAAGCAGTGCCTGTTCTCTTTCTTCACAAATGCTACGTGACTGATGAATGTCACCATTCTACCGTCTAGCATTAATTTGCTTTTCAATTACAGTCGGCCCTCCTTATCCGCGGGTTCCGCATGCGCGGATTCAACCAACTGTGGATCGGGAAAACCCATAAGTTCTCTCTCCAGCACTTGTTGTTTGAGTATGTACAGACTTCTTTTTCTGTATTCTGTATTCCCTAAGCAATACAGTATAAGAACTATTTACATAGCATTTACATTGTATTAGGTATTATAAGTAATCTAGAGATGATTTAAAGTATACGGGAGCTCGTGCATAGGTTACTGTGTATCGGGATCGGAAAAAAAACGGAAATTACCCTTCCAGCACTCGTTGTTTGAGCATGTACAGACTATTTTTTCTTATAATTTTTCCCTAAACATTACAGTATAAGAACTATTTACATAGCATTTACATTGTATTAGGTATTATAAGTAAGTCGGAACAGGTACATCCGGTATTATTTAGCATTAGTTAGTCAAACGTTTGTCTTAGTATATTATATATATTTTACCTTTCTATGCATATAAAACACTTAAGTAACATATGTATTTCAATAATTAAACCACTGTGTTGCTTAGTAATAATTGTAGCTTTCATTGGGGCAGGGCCTTTCAAATGCTCCATTAGTCTCACTTTATCCTTTAAAATTGTTCCAATCGTTGACCGACTGTAGCCTAACGCTCTTCCAATGACCGATGGCATTTCACCTCTTTCTGATTGCTTTATTATTTCCACTTTATTTTCAATCATGATCAATTTCCGTCGTCGGAATAGAAACACTGCGGGTGGCGGGTCCGGAGCTCCTCTGGGTCCTAAAGTCCACCTGTACTGAGACAGGACTTGAGCATCAGTGTTTTTTGGTATCTGCGGGGGGTCCCGGAACCAATCCCCCGCGGATAAGAAGGGCCGACTGTACCCTGTTTATTTAATATGGGAGAGCAATGAATCTGTGGCATTGAAGCCACTGCTTTATAATATATAACAATAGAAACATCTGACTTTCACCCTCAGTCTCCACATGTACCGTATGAAATCACTTCACATTTTCCAGGACATATTTCAAGTCACCTTTCGGTCTCCTATTCCCATGAGAAATGGGCCCTTTCTTGTTCAACACATGCAACTTCATCCACTTCAGAAGAGAGCACAGATGTTAAAGGGATCTTCTATGAGGTGTTCCAGGTCTCACTGTATTAACTTTCCAAACAATAAATAAGAGCTAAGTAGCTGCAACTGCAAAAAGAAATAAGATATGCACCATCGAAGTTGAACCAACAAAGTAGGCCTTGACATGGGGAGAAAATACTGCTCTAACAGAGCTTCTTAGAAGTGGCCCTTATAAACATATAATATTGCATTTAGCAAAGTAACTTCCTCACAAGGTATATTATTTTACCAGGCCTGGGGAATCTAGACTGTAGAAAATTCGTATCTATCAGTAGTTATCTTTCTTTAATAATTACTATCGCAAAGCCACACTTGAGATTTATAGAAATTTCCTGAAGCTTCATAAATTCAGCTTTGTGAACTGCACCACTCAGCCTATAAAACAATATGTGATATTACAAGTCAGCTTAGTTACTTTTTAATAAAGAGAGGCAAAAATATTGTGAGGTATAAAAAGACTGGTGTGTGTTTAGGTTGCAAGCAATATCTGGAATTTATTCTCTGAAGATTTAGAGAGCATTGACTGGAATGAGGGTATTTAAATACAGCAGAAGGTTCAGCAGAGCTGTTCCATTATTAGCAGACCTTTCAGTCTCAAAGTGAATTCTCAAATGAATTGGTTTAGCAGTTCCTTTAGTTCATAAATATATATGGATGTATGATGCTTGGATCTTTAAAATTAAAATAAAAACACAAAACAACAAAAGAAATTGCTACTGTGTCTGACTGGCATTTCACAGATTAATGCGTTGGGATGAAGTATGGTCAATTTTGTGCTTCCTTGGGTTGCCAAGCCAGCCATGACATTATCTCCTGGTTCAAATCTCTATGGTGCATTGGCTTCTCAGAAAATACAAGAAAAACCAAAATAGATACATTTTTTATACAGTGAAGCAGCTGAAAGAGCTAAGTGATAATGCCAGTGCAAAATAAAAATCCTCAAAGTGTGTTTAATCCCCTGTCAGATGCACCACATATACCTCTTCCGAATTCAATTTTTAAAACAAAATGGGAGGAAGAGAAACAACTTCCCTCCCATAGGCTATGCATATTAATGATAATCTGCTCAAAGATTCTTCCAAAGTAATTCCTGCAGATAAAATCAAATAGAAATCCTTCATGACAGGGATTATTCATTACACATTGTGAGGAATCTGCACACCTGCATAAAACAAATCTAACATGTTGATTATATGCAGCAGTGTATGTTAGCAATTTAAGGAACTCACGTCCATAGCAAATGTACCTTTCCCTGATTGTCATTTGATTAAATACAGATCCAGAATATTATATTAATAAAGTCTTCTTGCATCTTTTTATGCAAGAATTGTTTCTGTGCACGTGAATAAACATCAGGACATTAGAATGAAGAAAAGGAACATGCCACTGTGATCTTATGGAGGTAGATAAAATCATGAGGGGCTCAGATCAGGAGAAAGGTTTAGAGGGATAGGCACTGAACACCTTCATGGCAATACATGTGGCTTCTCTGCAGCACAATTCTTATATTCAGCCTCAACTCCCATGCGACAGTGTGTCATTGCATCGGTGCCTACGAGCTCAGCAAGCAAATGGCATCTAATTAAATGCAAGTCAGGACCTACTGTTCGCAAATGGGCAAAAAACAATGACAAATTTAGGACAAGGAACTCACAGTTTTGTGAGGGTTTACTAACACTTACACTCCCCACTCCTTCGATATATCATTATGGAAAAACGCAGCACACTTAACACATAAAATGTAAGTGAAACCCTTTTTTTAAGCTACAGTCTCCAAGCTAGGGTCATGGAAAAGTTTACTTCAGTCAAGCAGTTACACATACTGCCTCTACAAAAATCCACATCCTGCAACCCAAACTCAATGAGCCCGAGCATCTTCTGCAATGCACTTCCAGACACACATTGGCATAAACAAGATGTCAGGATGGTTAGAAGTACTTTGGTTACATTTGGTTAAAATCTCAGCAATATAATTGTCTGCAATTTATGCCAAACCTAATAAGTACCTGCTGTCGAAGAGACGATTGGCGATGACAGCTGGTCGCAGACTGGATACAGTACCAAAGAACTCATATTATCTATGAAATCCAAATCTTCAATCAACGTGAGAATTTGAATCCACGACAGTGACTCTGGCTTTATTTATATGATCTGGAAAATTACGATCAGTGAGTGTGAAGCTGTCAGCTTGTAAAAAGCCAACTGATTCACCAGTCTCTTTAGGGAAAGTAAAAGCTACTAGTCTGGCCTTTCCATGTGACTGGCATCACACCAATGATCACTGTGTTCTGGAGAGGCTTGGCATGCCACTCAAATGGAAAGGAATGCACTGCAATTGTTGGCTCTTCAGTGGCCCACGGATCTTGAGAATGAAAACAAGCCGATGGTACTCAGTGTAGCTGCCCAGAGGGAAAACCATCTCTGGATACTTTCACTCTTCTTTTCTCCAGCAACAGGACAATTTCCACAATCCCACTACAGTGTCCATTGTAGTTAAACTGCTGAGGAAAACTGCCCCACTGGGCATTAAACTTAACACTGCTCTTATCCCACATAATAATCTCCAAATAACGAAGAGGCTCCAATAAATGAGACAACACTGTGCCAAGTCCACTGAGCGCAGAGATTCTTGGTTTCCAGAGCAAAATGCTAAATCAATTCAGCTGCAGCTTCCTTCAGGTTTTACATTAATCAATCTGCCATTTCCTACTGTGCTGGGTCATAGACATCCTCTGGCCGCGTGATGGCTAAACAGTGGTTAAAATACCCTGGGAACAATGTCACAGTTGAAATAATTTGAAGCAAACTGTTAGAGCTTACAGTTGAAGTGCATATGAATTTATGATTGTATCCAATTAAAATTTATTATAGCTATACCTTGTTTATAAATATTCTGCATACTATTTTTTGTTGTAACCATTTGGCTCTCGAAGGTTTGTGTCCTCATTTTCTTCACCATAACAGGGCACCAATTGGTGGCCAGAGAAAATACATTTATCTGATATGCCTATGTTGTATTTCGCCCAGTCTTCAAAATATAATTTAACCGGGTGTTTTCCAGGAACAAATCTCTTCCATAAACCTACAAATAGAAGCCTTGCCAAAATTTTTATTTTTATGTTAAAAGTATGAAGTATTCATGGAGGATCTCAGCAGGTCTGGCAGCATCTATGGAGAAGAATGAACAATTGATGCTATGGGCCAAGACCTGTATATGAACATAGAACATAAGAAATAGGAGCAGGAGTAGGCCATCCAGCTCATTGAGCTTGCTCCGCCATTCAATAAGATCATGGCTGATCTGTCCATAAACTCAGCTCCATCTGCCTGCCTTTTCCCCATGACCCTTAATTCCCTTACTATGTAAAAACCTATCTAACTGTATCTTAAATATATTTAGTGAAGAAGCCTCAATAGTTTCCCTGGGCAGAGATTTCCACAGATTAAAGACTCTCTGGGAAAAACAGTTTCTCCTCATCTCCATCCTAAATCTTCTCTCCTGAATCTTGAGGCAATGTCCCCGAGTTCCTAGTCTCACCTACCAATGGAAACAACTTTTCTACTTCTATCTTATCTATCCCTTTCAAAATTTTGTATATTTCTATAAGATCCCCTTTCATTCTTCTGAACTCCAGAGAGTATAGTCCCAGGCGACTCAATCTTTCCTCATAGGTTAACCCCTTCGTCCCTGGAATCAACCTGGTGAACCTCCTCTGTACTGCCTCCAAAGCCAGTATATCCTCCCTCAAGTATGGAGACCAGGTGCAGCCTCACCTGTATAGATGCTGCCTGATCTGCTGAGTTCCTCCTGATTTCTAGCATTTGCAGATTTCTTATGTTTATAAGGTGTTCATCTCATACAGACATTGCACAATGCAACTGACAGATTTGTTTTGTATCACTAAACAGAAATTGTTAACTAGAAAAGGAAATAAAAATTAAGTAAATTATGTTTCTTCCACAGTCTATTAGTTGGCCGATGTGTAAAGTTACAAAACAATCCAAGAAGTGCAGACAATATATGAATAATAATAATGGCAAACTTTTAACAGAAACTAAGGACATAGAGATTCTGATTTTATTACTTTTAAGGAGTGAGTTGGGGATTGAATTCCTTGATTTCTTCAGGCAGGCTATATTGTTAGAAAGGAATGGGCCTGAAGAAGCTAACTTCCTGGACAATCAGGAAGTTAGGGGCTATAAAGAATAGGCAGAAAAGTGAAATCAAGCCCAAAGGTCCTGAAGACTACACCGAATCGAAACCGGTTGCAACTCTAGGATCATCTTCCAGATTTGGTTCATTCACAGCCATTTACCATATTTTTCATAACACTGAAGGGGGCTATTTGGCCCATCCAATCTGTGCTGGCTCTCAAGAGTATTCCTATTCTTTCGCTTAGTTCCCTGTACCACAATCCCTTTCACACACCTGTCAATTCCACAATGTTTCTCCTACCATCTGTCCACACTACAGGTGATTTACAAGATCCTTTACAGCCAATGACCACACAGTGTTTGGGATCACAGAAACTTTTCAGATTCTGCCGCTACACATCATTTGAAACTCCCTTCTTATATGAGCTTGATTTGCTTGGTAAACTAAGGAACAAGGATATGCTTGTTTTACTTGAAAACACTTTTTTTCTGATCTATGTCACAGATATATTTATGATTCATCTATTTCTATGCAGTTCTATGAGCCAAATTTTGTTAAGTAAATCTCAAGCACTTTCCTAGCATTTTCTTCATCAGTGTGGAGTGCAGAACGTTCAGCAAATTCCCAACTAACGTTCCATGATGAATGATTACCCCGTGACATTGGTTCTTTGAGAGTTCCTTCACCACATTTCGAACTCCCAGCTGTTCCAATTGAAGTTATACAACATCTAAGGATAAGAGAATACTTGGCATTCTCTTGTTTCATAGAATTATAAATAGATTAGTTCTAAACAGAGAGCCCTTGTCAGAAGAGCGCATCAGGTAAACCAGGACATGTGCACAGATATCACAATATGTCTGTCATATGCTCAGCAGTGATAACTCAAGTTTCATTCCATAGCAACACACACAAAATGCTGGAGGAACTTAGCAGGTCAGGCAGTGTCAATGGAAAAGAGTAAAGAGCTGGCATTTTAGGCTGAGACCCTCCTTTAGGACTGGGAAGGAAGGGGCGAAGTCAGAATAAGAAGGTGGGGGAAGGGGAAGAAGAAGTGCAAGGTGGCAGGTGATCAGTGAAATTGGGAGGGGTGAGGGGTGAAATAAAGAGCTGGGAAGTTGATTAGTGAAAGAGATAAATGGCTGCAGAAGGAGGAAACTGATGGGAGAGGACAGAAGACTATGGAAGAAAGGGATGGTGGAGGAGAACCAGAGAGAGGTGATGAGCAGGTAGTGTGGAGATAAGGTGAAAGAAGGAAACAGGAATGGGGAATGGCGAAGGTGTGGGGAGGGGGTCTATTACTCAAAGTTTGAGAAATCGATGTTCATGCCATCAGGTTGGACATACCCAGATGGAGCATATTGTGTTTCTTGTCAACCAGAGTTTGGCCTCAGCATGGCAGTTAGAGGAGGCCATGTCGGAATGGGATGGGAAATAGAATTAAAATGTGTAGCCACTGGGAGATTCTGCTTTTTGTGACGGAGAGAGCCGAAGTGCTCCGTGAAGTGTTCTCTAAGTCTACATCAGGTCTTACCAATATACACTCCACTCCTGGAGCACCGGATGCAGTAGATGACCCCAACAGACTTGCAGCCAACTCGAAGGACTGTCTGGGACTCTGAATGGCAGAGTGGGGAGGTATAGGGGCAGGTATAGCATTTGTTCCACATGCAAGGATAAGTACCAATAATAGGGAGATCAGTGGGGAGAGATGACTGGACAAGGGAATCGCATAGGGAGAGATCCCTGTGGAAAGTGGGGGGTGGGGGGGAAGAGGGAAAGATGTGCTTGGTGGTGGGACCTCATTGGAGATGGCAGAAGTTATGAAGAGTCTAATGGGATTGTAGGTGAGGAAAGAGGTGTGCACAGGAAGTGTGCGAAATGGAAAAGATGCGGGTGAGGGTAGCGTTGATGGTGAAGGAAGGTTAACTCCTTTCTTTGAAGTTGTTCTGGAATGAAAAGCTTCACAATTGAGAGCAGATGTGGCAGAGATGGAGGAACTGAGAGAAGGGGGTGGCATTTTTACAAGTGACAGGGTAAAAAGTGGTGTAGTCCAGACAGTTGTGAGAGTCAGTGGGTTAATAAAAGCTATCAGTATATAAGCTGTCTCCAGAGAGGTAGACAAAGAGATCGAGAAAGAGGAGAGAGATGCTTGAAATGGACCCCATTTCACTTCAGTCCGCTTCAGGCAATGACTAATACATTCAGGAAAATAGCCTTTGCTTTTTCACAGAAGTCTAATATGATCCCCGGAAAGGTCTAATAGCCTATGACCAAGAATACTAAGGAACTATTAGTGGCTAGTTTCTATCAATTTTCTACCACTTACTCACTGATGATTTGAGATCATTATCCAAAGGAGGCCAGAGAATACAACATCTTGCTATTGCTTTCATACTATGTGCGCACAGTCAAAATGATTTCTCTCAAAAGTAGTGGTTACCACTCTGTGATAGCACTTGATGACACCTCTCCACATGATGGCTCATTGCTATGACTCGCGAATGATTTCAGTTCTTTCCTTGTTCACTGGACACATTCTTCCCATGTTTGTTGACGATCGTTCACGACTGCATTCTTAACTTTGGACCTAATATGCCTGGTAACGGTAGATGACCTGTACCATGTGTATCATGGGAGAGGATCTGACCAGGAAAACTAATGGAAGTTTCTACTCTAAACACTTTTCCCAAGTGTCTTTTTCTTGATTTATATATTACAGGGATAATCCTTTGTGAAGTTCCAAGAAGAGAAAATAATGTGCTTCCCTTGTCAAATTTAACACATATAATGAATGAGGAAAGTTTCATTTGCAGATCTTTCCTTATATTCATCATATTTATTTTGTTGTCTTTCTCTAACATCCACTTCACATCCTTATTCAGTAAGTGAAGCAATGGATCTAGCACTGTCACAACATGTGAAGGGCATCCCATGTGGTATTTTTTTTTAAAGACCCAAATCACAGATCTGCTGTGTTTGTTGGTTTGGCACTTCGATGATAATCTCAATTTCTTTGCTCACTGGCTGTGGCCAATAGCACCAACTTTCAAACCAGTTACAGTACTTACTGTTTTGTAAAAAAAATTTGTTTCATTGCACATTACATCCTCCCTCTCAAATCTGCCTTCATGATAATTAAAAGATTATTTTGACTACATAAGCAATGACCTACTCCTTGAAAAGTTGTATCCATCGTGGCCTGAAAATTCTTGAAGACTTGACTCCGTACAGTGATCATGCATACAAGTAGAGGCCCCTTTTTTAATGATTGATAGTCTCTGTTTACAGTCAATTGTGAATAAGCATGGGAAAATGTCAAAAAGCAAACATTCCTCCAATCAATGATCAAGTTATCTCTGCCAATTAATATTCAGTGTAAAGCTTTCATAGTTTATAACTGTCTGTTGGGTTGCCCAGTGGATTTTATGTGCCCTCATGACAGTAAAATCTGGCCTGAATATACATTCAGTGTTTCCCTTCAATAGTGTACATGTCCTAATATATTACTGGACAACCTGTGGCATTATCAAATCACATGCCAATGCACTGGGTGTTAATCAACTCCTTCATTACCATTTGTTGAATAGGTACTGTACAATCCCAGTTTCTCATTGACTAACTGAACCAAACTATGAAGCCCTATGTGTCATTACCTTCCTGAAGTTGCTTTAGTTGCTTGTTGTAGCATCGGGTCTGCAGATTGTCAAAATGTGACTTTCAGGCAATTGAAACACTCATTGTTCAAAACTGACAAGAATGCAATACGTGATGGTTTTTTTCAAAACAACATATGCTGTAAAAACCATGACTTGTCTTGTCATTTCAGAATACATGGATTGAAACTTGCCATGACTCCTGTTGCACAGGTCAATTGTGTGGACATACATGCGTGGTATATTTCCAATATTCTTGATACCACATCCATCTACAAACCAATTTGACTGGCAAAGTTTTGCATGCTCAACAGCTTTGACTGCACTTGTTCATGTACTTCTCCACACAAAAACCTACAGAGCATTATTTATATGTTTCAATTTTTTGAGCTCTTGTACTATCACCTTCTTCCACCTGGTGATTATTATTTGCATTAACAAACATATCCATTTGTAATGCAATTACACTTGGAGCATATGATCATTCAGTGATAGATCAGCAGCTGACCTGATCTTTGCCATTGGTTTGCTGTGCTATTCAATCCAGTTATAAACAGATGTCATGGTCCGTTAACATTCCATAGATTTGGCTGCATGAAAATACCATTAAACAACAGTTTTGGTGCTAAAAATTCACCTATAATCCACCAAACAAGAGTCACAATATTCTTCAATACATACGGGGTAATGAGATTGTTATTATGAACAGATATAATGTAATTGGTAGTTTAAAAAAAATCTTTTTTGACCTTTTATATACACTTCCTTGCACTCTGTATTCTTCTATGTAGAAAGTAATAAAAATATTGAACTAAAAATCTTTAAAGTACTATCATCTTTGTCAGTGATTACTAATATCCTTACAATGCACTGAGACACAACAAAATAGTAGGAATTCCTTTGCAAGATAACACAAGAACTATTTACATATTAAGTTTCTTAGCAGCTGTATGTCTGTGAAAGTGTTCACATTCTGGAATGTAGACACACCACAAAGCCTCTGAGGTCCAATAGGATCACACCATAAAGATGGATAAAGAGAAAATAAATATTATGTTCAATGCTTAAAGATGTTTTACCGTTCATCCTTCATTTTGTGAAAACCGTACAGCTGCTAACCCTGCTTTTTCCTCTAGGCTTACAGGGGCTGGGCATGGTGAGGAAGCCAATGTTGCAGAACAATGTAATGTGTCTGAAATACTTCAATCCCAACAACAACATGTTTTCCTGCATTCATAATCTGATTCCTCCCTAATCCTAACCTTTAAAAGGAGACTCTAAACTGGTGCACCATTTCCAGATTTAAAAAAAAAATTAAACCAGACACCTTAGTTTTCCTCTTAAAATTTCTTGCAATATTTGCATTTGTTGAGTAAAGGGTCCACTAATTCCATTTGTAATAAAAATTCTCTGGTGCTGCAAACACTGCCAATCTAATAATTTCTTCAAACTTGTTCCAGAAGATAGTCTTTTGCATAAGAACTTGTCTTGACAATGCTTTAAATAAAATGCTGAGTGGCTTCTGCACTGAAAATATAACATTTTGATTTAGCTCTCATCCATCAAAGAGATTTTTTTTAAAAAACGATAATTTAGCTGCTGAACAGAACCTGCACTGAGAACGCCTGCAGTCAGCAAGCTTCCAAATGAAACACTGAAGATAATTCTGGTAGAAGGACCCGCATTTAAGTTCTGTATAGACTTGGGGGACTGGGAAACACTCAAGCCTCTTCCTATTGATATTTGAGTGTATTTTGATACATACTTTGGAGATGGCGTACAAATGGTGTAACGTTGTACCGTTCTGAAGCACTCTTAAGTGCGTTTACCTGTGAGATGAATTAGAAACCAGCTTGGCTGAGACCTATTTTCAATGATGCCTGATATGGATGTTGAGCAGAATGAGTTTTGGGACTCTGGATCCAGTTGAAGATGCATTGATTTCTACGGAACATGACAGTGCTGAACGGACTTAGAATTCAACGCTCATTCAGCACTCCTGTGGTGATAATCTCCGTTACTCGAATTAACAGTAGGTTCCCTAGAAGTACTTCAAGTTCCAATCCATTGACAGCAACATAATAATTGAACAAAAAGGCTTGCCTAGTCGATTTTATTTACTATTTATTCACAATGGCTTCTCATGCAGTTGTTGCTTCCTGCTCTAAAACTGGACTTTAACATTTCTTCATTTCCTGAACCTCTTCCAGTTATTTCCACCTTTTCTTACCTCTCATTTCCACTGAATGATGTTCTAAACCCTTTTTTTTTGCAGTCCTGCATCAGAAAAGCTCTTCAAAAAGGAGAATATTGAAAGACAGAACCCATAAGTAGGGTGACACGGCAGTCAGCAGATGCTGGAAGCTGGAGGAATACACAAAGAGCTGGAGGAAGTCGGCAAGGCTCAAGTGGAGCTCACGGGCTCGATACTGCTTGGCGTTCGGAGTTCCCCCCTCCAGTGCTTCGAGCGCTGTCACATGAGGAAGGTGACCACCATTTCAAAATAGCAAGTCATTCACAGATGTATAGTGGGTTTTTTTTAGTGTGTCGCACCAGTCAGTCAGCCATTCTTGTCTGGCTTGTGGTGTCAGGATTGGTCTCCTTTTGGAATAACCGGCTCACAATATGAAC
Organism: Hemitrygon akajei; assembly: GCF_048418815.1. Taxonomy (NCBI): domain Eukaryota; kingdom Metazoa; phylum Chordata; class Chondrichthyes; order Myliobatiformes; family Dasyatidae; genus Hemitrygon; species Hemitrygon akajei. The sequence goes on from NC_133133.1 coordinate 68,190,232, forward strand.
GTTCCAGACTCAATCCTCATTCTTTTTCTTTACGAGGCCGAGTGGTTAGCTCGACGCTCAACGCAGCACGGATGGAAAACATGTTCAGGGGTGGCCTGACTTGGATTCGAACTCGGGAGCCTTCGCTCTGGAGTCCCGCGTTGATGCCACTGCACCACCAGCTGGCCATGTACAGTTTTTGTGGATCATTCTAGTCATGTCAGCCATTTATAGACCTTATTTACAACTTCCAGCGATGAAGCATTTCTGAAATGTTATCCATATTGTAACATATTGGCCAAGGCAGCCAATTTTCACATTGCAGCTTCACATGAAAATTGTTGCAAAAATGAACAATAATCTCTTATATTTAAATTGATTGAGGGATACAATACTGACAAGGACACTGGAAGCAATTGCCAGATTCTCTATAAATAGTGGCTAGGTCCACTTGAGAGAGCAGTCCCACAGTATAGTAAGGATTAAATGTGTTAGACTCTTGAGTGGGAGCTGAACTCGCAATCCTCCCTCACAGACAAGAGGCTACCACTCAGCTATAGGTGACAGATTTTTCAATACTCTTCTGCCCTATATTTCTCTCAGTCAGTTGACTCACACAAAAGCACAAAAATAGTCAAAATAATGGCTTTTAAAAATATGATTAGGGAGCTTTTCACTCAGAATTACACATTAAATCAGGTCATGTGTGCTCTTCTCGCAGCAGTTGTACGAAGAGCTCACGAGTGTCATGTCACTGCCACACTGAACTCCGGGAAGTTGATCAAACATTAAAGAAAGTCTCCTATGGCCAGAAACGGACCAGATGTAGAAAAAGGTGAGGGAGCATGCAGGAGGTGGAAAGAAGCATTCTCTCAGATTGTACATGATAAACCCCTCCCTATTTCATTTCTGCACTGAATAGGTCTGTTGATCTAACCCTTGTAAATCACTGCTTTTCTGTGTTTTGGGTGAATAGATTCAAGTTCTCAGCTCTACAGCCAGCATTCAGAATGGATAGAACCTTCTTATTTCTTAGAGAAAGCTAATTGGCAATTAATCAATTGCATGTTGCTTGACAAAACTAGCAGCAATGACGGAGAAAACGTGTGTTATATCATTCATTACACCATGATGTCCACAACATGAAGTTGGGTCCATGTATATCTCTAAATCATTTTTGGGTCAGACAAAACCAAAAGAAAGGAGGCATGAAAAAAACCGCCATTTAACCCATCACATCTCTGCTGGCCTTTTAAAAGGCCCCTACACCCATTTACAAATGCTGAATCATTTTCCTTTTGAAGACTGTTACTATTCTTGCTTGCTGCTTCTGGACCTCCCAATGCTTTTATCTCTCTTCTCACTCTATGAAATTGATTTTACTTCCCTGTACACAGCTTCATGCTGAACAGTGCAAAATAGTGGTCACCCTCCCAGTTGCCTAAATTCAACAGTTTTCCACTTTTCCACATCCATCAACTTCAAAACACATCTTGGGCAAATGGAAACTAACCCATGATTTGACCTGTAGGATTACAAACCAAATAGTATCGCAGACTGCGAGTTAGATACACTCAAACCATCAGGCAGAAGTCGGATGCAACACAGCATTCTATTTATTTATCCCATGTATAAGGATATTGAATGTCATGTTCATTAAATTTTTGAAAAGAGAATTGTTAACTAATTTGTCATGTTTAATTTATTTCACACTTTGCTTGTGGGAGAATGAGCAATAAAAATACCTAAATCGATCAACTCTTCCATCACTTCTCTTTATTGCCTTCTCCACCTTGATTACACTATATATATGCAGAATGGTTAAAAAAAACATACTGGTACAATGAATAGTTGGTGTGAGAGAATACAAAATGGCCAACTGGAGATTTATCACAGTAAAATGATTTCTGTTGATATTAACAAATTAGGGTTTGAGATGTTACCAGATATATTGAGTAACTTTATTGACTATCCAAAAAGGCTATTTTTAAATAATATAGGCAGTCAAATCTGGTAACTTTCATGTGATCTTTCAAGAAAACTTTTGACTTCCTTAATACTCCATTTTGAAATGTTGCACATTAGTGTTTTGATGTTGTTATTGATTCCAGGAGCTCCAGGTATCAACAACTCGCTTTTAGATCCCCTTAACTTTTCTTCCTTAAATCTATGCCTTTTACCTTCGATACTCATACCACATGATAAAAATTCTGACTTTCTATCACATCACCCCTCGTCCCCTTCACTCCAAGGAAAACAAATCCAGCCTATCCAACCTCTCGTCATAATTAAATTCCTCCAATCCAGGCAACAACCAGGTGAAAGTCCTCTGCACTATCTTCAGCACAAACACATCCTTCCCACAGTGTGACAACAAAACCACAGACAATACTCTAAAGTGCAGTCTAACTCATGTTTTATAAAGTTACACAAGAACATAAGAAATAGGAGCAGGAGTCAGCCATTCAATAAGATCATGGACTCATCTCCACCTACCTGCCTTTCCCCCATAACCCTTAATTCCCCTACTATACAAAAATATATCCAACCTTGTTTTTAAAATATATCTACTGAGGTAGCCTCCACTGCTTCATAGGGTCGAGAATTCCACAGATTCACCACTCTCTAGGAAAAGAAGTTCCTCCTCATCTCCGTCCTAAATCTACTCCCCAGAACCTTGAGGGTATGTCCCCTAGTTCTAGTTTCACCCATCTGTGAAAACAACTTTCCTGCCTCTATCTGATCTATCCCTTTCCCAATTTTTATATTCTATGTCCCAATCAAGGAGGGCAAACATGCCTTATGCCTTCTTTACCTGGCTACTGCCCAAATTTCAGAGAATTCTGGATTTGAATCACTGGGGGTCTCTCAGTTCATCAACAGTCCTTAGTTCCTTATCATTTGCTATATATGTCCTGTCCCTATTTGACTTCCCAAGATGAATCACCTTGCATTTGCCAGGTTTAAATTCCACCAGCTGGTGGTCCTATCACCTTCCCATCTGATCTATATCCTGCTGCAGCCTTAGAAAATCTTCCTCATTATTTACAGCACCAACAGTTTTTTAAGTCAAAGTCAAATTTACCAATCTAGGTAACTGCTACCTGTTTTAATGAAGCTGACTGAGAGATAAATATTGACAAGTATAATTGAAATTTGATGTTTAAAATCAAAGCAACTTTTATGAGCTTATCTGCAATATCACAGCTCCTGTATATATAAATATGAAAAATTAGTATTTTTCCAAAAGATAAATTGTCCTCAGATTTCCCAATGGCAAGTTTCCAATGTTTTAAAGCCAAATGACTGTGGGGAGCAAGGAGGAGGAAGTAACCTCACACTACTCTGAGTTTGCATCAGATCCATTCAACCTCCTGGAAATATCCAATTGTAAATAAAATTAACACTCTGATTACCATTACTGCATTTAATTTGGATAACCTACAAAAGGTAAGATTAGATGTAAGTGGACCAGGCAATGTCTCATGACCCATCAAATAGCTCCGAAGAAGTCTTTTATCCCTCCGAAATGAGAAGGTAAAAATTTTTAAATTGGTCATATCTTCTGGACACAAACAATGTGATCTACCAGCCTTTTCACATTTATATGATAGTCTGATCAATTACTTCAGCTAAGCTATTACAGGGGAGTTCAGACTTCAACTCTGGCATTGTATATAAGGAGTTTGTATGTCCTCCACATAAACGGTGTGGCTTTCCTCCGGGTGCTCTTGTTTCCTCCCACAGTCCAAAGATGGGCCAGTTAGTAGGTTAGCTGGTCACTGTAAATTGCCCTGTGATTAGGCTAGTGTTAAATAGGTGGCATGCTGTGCAGTGGGCTCATTGGGTCAGAAGGGCCTGTTCCGTACTGTATCTCTACCAAAAAAATTCCTTAAAGAAAAACATATAGATTATAGATTTCCATTTAGGATAATAGCTTCATTTGAAAACTAGGTTATTAATCCAATACTAATCTATGGAATAAAATGAATGTTGTCCTATTAATGTGGTGATAAGGTAAGCATTTATTGATGTTCATGAATAAGCATGGATGTCCAATCCATGCTTACATTGAATGTACTCCTAAATTTACATGAGATCATTCCTATAATGTAAAGATGGCATGATTTGAAGAGCGGCAATTTTCTTTATTTTACCACAAACACCATGAGATTCGAGCAGAAACTGTTGGACAAAGTAGCCAAGGAAGTAATAACTCAGTAATTGTGTACATAAACTCAATTTATACCATTAGCCAAAATGCTGACAATTACCCATTGATAGTTTGTAGATGATTAATTTGGGCATAACCTGAGTTTGCTGAAAAGGTTTAATAAACTCTGATTCATCCACCACCTTAATGGGCTCAATTTCACCATAGCTATTACTGAAAATTCACTTCACTTAGTCGAGCAGTTTATACTGTTTTCCTCACACCTCCATCCATTCCCACTTCTCACCTCTAGATATTCTAATCCACAAGAACAACTTCAATTCAGTTCAACAAGTAGCAAGTTTAAAAAGTGTCAGAATGCATATCCACTGTTGGAATGTATTTGACTGGTTTCAGAAGCACAGGACGAACATGAAACTGAACCAGTAGGTTTGACTTACTGGAATCAGCAAAAGGGAATGCAAACAAAACTTGCCACTTCTTTTCTGGACCACAAGATGGATTTTCTCAAGTTAAAAAAATGTGAAGCTCCACTTCACTGGTAGAATGCCACCTCTTGCCTGGACTTTCACAGAGCACTGACTTTGATAATGCAGGTGTCAGGAAATGTGGAGAAGGTTTGACCAAGTGTAGTGCAGTGAGAGGCCACAAAACAAGATAGAACAGTGCAAGCAACAAAGTACCTCAAGGCTAGAAGCAACTGGTTGAGGCTGGCTGGTTCAATGACTGAACAAGGATTGTGAATGTGAACTGGGTTCAAATAGGCTGCAGGTGATGAATTGGAAATGAGTGGCAGGTACCGTAGATTCCGGACTACAGAGCGCACCTGATTAAAAGCCGCTGGCTCTAATTTTAGAAAGAAAATCAATTTTTTACTTGTACAGGCCGCACCGGATTTTCGGCCGCAGGTGTCCCACGTTGTAATATGAGATATTTACACAGAAAGATATTACACGTGAGGATTTTTTAACTTTTAATTAAATCCATATGGTAACATAAACAAATACATATTGCAAATGCTTTTTTTCGAACCGTGCCTGTAACGCGGCTACTTTTAAATATACGTTGCGTATACTTTTTTACTGAACAACATTCCAATATCTTCTAACGACTGGTAAAAAATATATATACTGCAGCCTACCAGGAAAAGTTATTGATCGCCTTTAACTTAAAAACAGCGTTCGCTCAGATCCAATGCCGCTCGCGTAATGTGCTCCCCCCCGCCTTCCCGTTTATCGCAAACTGGTATCCCACAAGACGCGGCGAAACCGGGTGTGACGTCATAGCATCCCGCGATGTAGTACAGAAAACAAATATAGTTAAAACACTTCTAACTTTAACTAGAAAATGAATTACTAAGCGAAAATATTATAAACTAAATAACTGCCATAAAGGCAGCACAATGCTTTTCTTCGAGTGTTTTCCATGTTGATGAGGGTGAGTACAAATGACTGATTTACAATAATTTAATTGTGAAAGTGCGCTTGATTTATCGTACAATTTCATTGGACCTCTGTGAACTACTCATCAATTTTATTGGTCTACTGTTACGAGGCAAAATGTTTTTGGCGGCATGAAAAAAATCATGTATTAGCCGCTCCGTATTAAAGGCCGCAGTGTTCAAAGCTGTTCAAAATGTGGGGAAAAAGTAGCAGCTTATAATCCGACTTCTACGGTAACTCCTGTTAGCTGAGTGGAGGCTACCCTGCAGTCAGGCCTGACTGGAACTCCTCCCTTACACCCGGCGCTCGATGGCCGAGGACAATCTGGATGGGTCCAGTGGAACCCCTCGATGAAAAATGTATTCAAGATGTTAACAGGACAGCACCAAAAATCTCTCCTCCAGGACATTCCCTTCCTAGTCAACCAAGGACTGCACACTGCAACATGCTGATGTAAAGCCATCAACTGGCAAACAGCATACATTGGACCACCTTGTACCATCCTTGGCTACGGAGGTGCAAGCTCAGTTGAGTTGAATGGTCCACAGACAACAGGCTTGAGGCAGGACATGTGGAAGGTAGGTGTGACTCCTGACAGACTGTGGCAGTTGGAGACAGTAAGTGACAAGGTTGATGCAATGGATAATCTTAAAGGGCCCAATAAACGGGGGCAAGAGCTTATGGGAGTTGGTGTGCTGGAGCAAAACTTGTGTGGACAGCCTAACGCCGAGTAGTTCAGCTGGGTATCGACAGTAGCTAGCCTGGCAGCAGTAGTCACGGTTGGCTGCTAGGATCCTTCATGTCCTCTTCCAAGAGTTTTGACATCAGAGAAACAGGGCCCTGACAGAAGAGTCCTCCACCATTAGCTCCTCCATGGGGAACAAGAAGGGTTGGTAGCCATGAAGCACTTCAAAGGAGGATTATGGCAGAGGAGGATTATGGGACAGCTAGGCCCAGAGCAGATACTTTTTCCATGGAAAGGGTTAGAGGCAACAAAGTACCACAGAAACATTTCCAATTGCTTTTTGGCTGTTTCAGATTGACTGTTGGTCTGCAGATGATAGCCACACCTCTGGGTTTAGGGAGAGCAATGAAGTGGACAGCCTTGGAGAACCAGTCCACCACTGTCATGAGCACCGTGGTCCTAGCAGAAGGTGGCAAACCACGGTGATGTGGGACCACGAGCGTCGGGAGGACCGGTAGGGACCACAGGAACCCAAAAGGCTGCTGCTTGAGGAACTGGACTGCGCACACTGAGAGCGGGCAGTGGCAGACTGATACACATCTGTGATCATGGTGGGCCACCAGAACAGGTGCCACAGAAAATCCAGAGATGTTGTGAGCCTGGATGTCTGGAGGGGGATGAGGAGTGGGCCCACTGGAGTGCTTCAGAATGCACGTCCACGCGTAAATCATGCTGCATGTTGGCTCGAGCAGGCTTGTATTGTGGGACCTGGTGGATGATCGAGGTGAGGATCTGGGTGGATGGAATGATGGGCTGAGGGTTGATCTCCATTTCAGATGGGTCAAACTGTCATGACATAGTGTCGGCATTTTGGAGCTGGGTCAGTAGAAGATGGTGAAGATGAATTGCTCAAAGAGAGCCCAGCGAGCCTGACATGGGTTCTTTTTAATGGATATGAGGTTCTGATGGTCAATCCAGATCAGGACGGGCTTGGTGTTTCCCCATCAGCCAATGTCTCCATTCTTCCAAGACGCATTTAATGGTGAGCAGCTCCCTGTCTCCTATTCCATAAAGAGAACAGTGTAGAGTTGAACTTGCGCGAGAAGGCGGCACAAGGGTGTGTCTTTCTGTCGAGTCCTCACTGCGAGAAGATGGCCCCAGCACCCACGTCAGATGCATCCACCTCTACCACAAAAGGTCTGGAGGGATTGGGATGGTGGAGAATGGGAGCAGTGGTGAAGCTCCTCAAAAGCATGGCCCATTGCAGCAGACCAAGTTAACCGCGAGGTAGGTGATTTGATGAGGAAGGTAAGAAGAGTGGCACTTTGTAGGTCCTGATGAAATGGTGGTAGAAGTTGGAGAAGTCCAAGAAACACTGTAGCTTCTTGAGAAAGCAGAGTTGGGGACATTCAATGACAGCTCATACTTTCTCTGGGTGCACTGGGGTGAAAGGATGTAACCCAGGAAGGAAATGGCGGAAGTGTGAGACTGGCATTTTTCCAACTTGCAGTGTAGCTAGTTTTTGAGGAGATGCCGAAGGACTAAATGGATGTGAAAGACATGGCCTTGGGGATCTTTGGAGAAGATGAGGATGTCGTTGATTCAGATGAACACATAGCTGTTTGTCAGGTCTTGGAGGACCTCATTAACGAAGGCTTGGAAAATGGCTGGACTGCTGGAAAGTCCAAAAGGCATTACCAAATACTCGCAATGGCCAATGGGTGTGATGAACACCGTCTTTCACTTATCCATCTGGCAGATGCAGATCAGGTTGTACGGGCTCTGTAGATCCAGTCTGCTGCAGATCTGGGGCCCACAGTGTTTCAAATATGTTACCCATCAAGAGGAGTGGGTAGCAGATCTTAATGATGATTTTGTTGAGTTCAGCTCATCTTTCAAGTGCTCTGAGAGGTCATGATGGTAATAGGCCAGGGGCTCTTGCACATTCCAGTTGCATTCCACTGCTGTGGTCCTGAATTCCACTGTGTAATCCAGCATTGAGTGTGAGCAGTGATGCAGTCGAAGATTCCGATCTGCTGCCCCCTTCCATACTTCCGGATGGTTGAAAACCCAATGCATCTCAGCTGAATTCCTCGTATTTATTGCAAGTGGTGGTTTTATTGTCCCAGTTAGTGGCGGCCCAGGTCAGAACTTGCCCAGTCAGCTGAGACATGATGAAAGCAATCATGGCCTCTGGAATACAGAGATGGCTGGAGCTCAAAGTGACAAAGGCACTGTGACAGGAAGTTGTGGTATCGGGTTGGGGATCTACTGAAGCATTTAGCCACTAGGGTTTGGGGCTCTGACTGGCATGCAGTTGCTCTATCGATAGAGAGGTGGTTGAGAGTGGCGAGCAGATGCTCAATGGTTTCCTACGCTCCTGTTGACAGACAACTTCCTTTAGGCGAACATTACTGGTTAACTCATCCTGACAGAAAATGCAGAGGAGGATTGACCCAAACACAGTGCAGCAGAGACAATTCCGTGGGGACCAATAACATTAATAGTGGACTGCAAAAATTAATTACACACCACAAAGAGCTACAAAAGAAGAGAGAACAGGTACTAAACACAACAGGCAACACGGTAACTGAAAGCAAGGAGCAACTGGTTATGGCTCGCGGTTTGATGAGTGAATAAGGATTGTGTGGTTTAATTAGGCTGTGTGGTGATGAGTTGGAAGTGAGTGCCAGGTGACTCCTGTTAGCTGGGTAGAGATTAGGAGGAGTCTACCTAAGCAGGCCTGACAGTAGGAGTCTTGAGAGGTTACTTTGATGTCTATAATTTTAAGGCTGATTTCCCCATCTTGGAGAAAAAAAAATCACAGATTGGTGGTACACTTCAGTGGTATTAACATTGGTTTTCAAAGCCTGACATTGGTGTAACATAGCAATAAATCTTTTCACCAATGAACTACACAAGATCAATTGAGGCAATTATTGGGAAGGAAGACTTGCATCCAATTAATTTTAGTCATGCAGCAAATTCCTGGATTGTTACATAGTTCACTCTGTTTGAGTTATAAATCACACTCAGAACAGACCTAAATTTATACTAGCAGACTAACGGGACAGAGCAAGCAGAAAGCTGGCAAAGCAACAGCAACAGATGCATCAGTTATCATTCATTTAGCCTAGGGAACTGATGTTGGACTCAAACTGACATTAATGTCCTTCCCATCAGAGATCACTACTACAAGCAACTGCAAATAACTTACTGATGTTCTTCTCTCCATCAAAGACACCATGATTTAATTTCTCGCCCAAAAAAGGTCCCGATTAACGGCCTCAGGACAAAAACATCAGCTCTATATTTCCCTCTGTAGATACTGCCTGACCTGCTGAGTTCCTCCAACATTGATGTGTGAGATTGAACTCACTGTTATTTTTACTGCATACTCTGGACTCCATTTTCAGTGTCCAGCATCATCTCCTCTCCAATACAAAGACGTACTCACCGTGATATCAATAACACTTCTCCAGCTTATTGGTTTACAAGCTTTGTTTCGTCCAGTCTTAAGTACTCAATTCTCCCATTACCCACTGTCAGTAAGCCTCAAGGAATTCAAAATTTCTCCTGCACCATCTCATTACAGATCTAGCTACCTGTCCCTCCTCCCTCTCTGACCAATTTCTTTATGTTTTCTTTGCCCTGCAATGGTTATCTTCCCTATAAACAGCCTGCCTTCTTATATTCAGCAATGTACACTGTAATGTGCCTGTGCAACTGAAGACAGAAACTATTTATGTTCAAAATGCGATTTCAACTTTCTCACAAAATCACGTGTGTTAACAGATAGCTAGTAACGCACAGTATAAAAGGAGCAATCAATAGAAGTTTACCTATAAATTGTCAGGACTTTCCTCAACCAGGGAAAAAAGTTTAAAAAAACACACACAAAAATCAATTAATATGGCCAATGTGATCAAGGCTGACTTAATCACATGAGGGGTTCATGGAGCACTGCTCTTTCCCCTAATTCACCTTATCTTCATTTTGGGACCCTGGTCTGGGTCATGGGTCATGGTCCATCACCTAACTATTTACATTTATACGTTCTACATGGGAACTTTGTACAAAGGTAAAATCTTACCAGTGGTAACAGGCACTCTGGAATTTCCAAGTGGAAGGCTCATGATCAAACATCTATAAAGTCATTGAGTCACACTTCACAGAAATAGGTCTTTACCACAATGGTTCATGCTAACTAAGATTCCCATCTAAGCTTGTTGCATTTGTCCACATTTGGTCCATATCCCACTAAATGTTTTCTAAACATGTACCTGGCAATATACTTTGTAAATATTGTTAATATACTTGCCTCATCTAATTCTTCTGGCAACTGATTCCTCATACTGACCATTCTCTGGGTGAAAAAGTTGCCGCTCAGATTTCTACTAAATCTCTCTCCTCTCACCTTAACTTATGACCTTTAATACTTGATTCCTCAAGCCTGAGAAAAAGACTGTACACACACACCCTATCTATACCATTCATAATCTTAATGATCATGATTTTATAATTACATAATTATTGGTGGTTTGCACAATGACAGTTAAATAGGATCTGAGGAATTTCTAGACTGTTTGCTCAAACTCCATAGTCCACATGGAGAGACATTTTAACATCATTAGGGAGAGAGGCTGGGGTGGAAAATATATCGTTAGATCAGAAAGGTGGATTGGGTAAGAGTTGTAAGCCAACAATTAATGAATTTGGGGGTTTGTTGGGGCTATCATCACTTGACCAGAATGGAGACTGGTGGAAAGCGAGGGATTCGTGGGTCAATGAGTCAAAAGCTGCACTCTCCAATGTTGAAAGGTAGGCAGATTGGTTACTGATGGATTGGAAATGGCATCTGCTGAATGACTGAAGTATTGGCAAAGGCTGTATTTGATGTGTGGGGCCTGAGGAAACCCCTGTAGGTAATTAATCTAAAGGAGCAGAGTGGGGTCTAGTTTTGCCATTCCAAGTATCAAGAGAAATCCTTTTAAGTTGAGCAGCAGCAGGCCCGATGACGGTGTGAGGCACTCCAGTTTGAATGAAACTACTGAAGCAAAATCTAGATGTGTGTTGAATCCTATTAGGTGACACTGGGTATGTCTATGATTTTTGTTACATAACAGAATAAGAATCAGAATCACTTTATTGCCAGTTGTGAAAGATTATGGTTCAGTGCCAAGTATAAAGCACAGGACAATACCATAACAGACTACACAATAGCAACCAACAATTTGCAAGACAATAGTGCAAACAGCCAGGAGCAATCAACAATTAGCAGAATGATCACTTGCGCAAATGCCAATAATCAAACTTAAATAAATGTGAAGATATGAACAGACTAATTATCACCAGAACAAGGAGAGCATGAAAGACCATTTAACGGATGTTGTGCAGGGACAGTTTGGGTATTACACTTGAGTGAGTTTTGATGAGAAGCTGGATTTGTCTGTGGAGGTACAGCCAGTTGTATAAAATGAAAAGGGTAGGTGAGGTGTGAAAGTACACAGCCGTGGAGAGAGCCTGTGCTCACAGACATTGGATCAGACAGGTAGGAGCCCAGCTTGACATACTGCTTTCTTCCTGTCAATAAGTTTATAATCCATTGACAGATACTATAGGGCACAGCAAGCTGGGTTAGTTCGCTGTGCAGCACACCAGAACATCAGCACTGAAGGCCAAGCTAAAATCCACACACAAGATCCTCATATACAGTAGGTGCATGGGGAGTCCAGACATTAAAAAATGCAATGAAGGCACAAAAGTTAACTGCATCTTCAACTGAGTGATTTGCCTGGGGAGAAAGACAGAATAACCCTTTAATGCTGATATAGAGGTGGTACACACTTCTGTCCTCACAGGTGGCGCAGCTAATAATCTGGTGGTATTTGGGCAGATTACATTTCATGTTACAATGGTTAAAATCCCCCATAATGAAAATGACACTATTGGGAAATTTATTTTCCAAATCATAAATGTTATCAGCCAACAACCCTTGTTCGGACTGAGCGTTCGCGTGAGGGGGAATGTTAATACTGGCCAGGATAACAGGTAGAATGGCTGATAACAAATGAAGTCAGCAGAGGAAAAAGAATGACAGACACGTCCCTGCACCATCTGCAGGATCAACAGGAATGTAGAGGAACGCTGAATGAAAACAGCCAACTTCACAAACCATATGTTCTGTCCATTCATGACATATGGGGTGCATCAAAAATTATGCCATATGCCTCTGGGCAAATATTTGCTATTTGCACGGTGAACCACGGTTCAGCTGTTTTAATGAAGATGGAATAAGGTAAGTGACACAATGGTGAACTAATCATATGATTCCATGAACTAGGCCATGTAGCTTAAACTCTCTCACTTTCCACTTCAGTGAATACAACAATTCTAACCTTCACCTGCAGACTCTGAAATGATGCCTAACCAAGTCAGATGACTGATACACATTGGAAAAAGCAGTGGATTCCCCAACAACTCCTGGGCAATACAGATCAAAAATCAACTGCTTATTGCTACTCCTCTGATTCAGTCCTTTAGCTGAGAGTACACTTAAGGCTGATTTATACTTGTGCGTACGGGCTATGCCGTAGCCCTGATTTTCACTTCTACGTAGGCTCTACACCATAGCGAGCATGCATTGGTGTGTGCCAAAATGCTAGTTGGCAGTGGGGTTTCTACGCCACTGTGTTGAGTTTCTTTGTGAGAGACATGGACGAGGAAATGCATTTCAAACTTTCGCAAGTCAGCAGGTAGATTTGACGATTTGGTTCATATATTTCACGTCGGTGTACAGTCATGGTGGAGAAGAAGCAATGGGAAATGCGTCGGAGGAAATGCGATGCTACCAAGTAGACCAATCACAGCATCGCCGCGACGCGTAAGTTACTTTTTTGGGGAGGTGCACATCACCCTACGGCGTAGATGCAACGCACAAGTATAAATCAGCCTTTACACAGAAACAACCTATTTAATCTCATGGGCATTACTTAAATCCTACAAAAGGTAGTGGATTCAGCTGAGCACATCATGGGTAAAGCCCTCCCAACTATTGAGCATGTCCACATGAAATGCTGTCGGAGGAAAGCAGTATCGATCATCAAAGATCCTTACCAACCAGGTCATGCACTTTTCTTGCTGCTGCCATCAGGTAGAAGGTACAGGAGCCTCAGGACTTGTACCACCAGGTACTATCCCTCAATCATCCAGCTCTTGAACAGAAAGGGATAACTACACTCATGTATTGAGATGTTCCCACAACCAATGATCTCAGTTTAAGGACTCTTTATCTTGTTATTTCATGCTCTTGTTATTTTTTGCTATTTATTTAGATTTGCATTTGCAGAGCTTCTTGTCCTCTGTGCTCTACATGCTCTTTCATTGATCCTGTTTACAGTTACTATTCTATAGATTTGCTGAGCATGCCTGCAGGAAAAAGAATTGTACGTGGTGACATATATGCACTCTGATAATAGATTTTACTTTGAACTTTAACCATATAACAATCACAGCACGGAAACAGGCCATCTCGGCCCTCCTAGTCCATGCTGAACTCTTAATCTCACCTAGTCCCACCTACCCGCACTCAGCCCATAACCCTCCACTCCTTTCCTGTCCATATACCTATCCAATTTTACCTTAAATGACACAACTGAACTGGCCTCTACTACTTCTACAGGAAGCTCATTCCACACAGCTATCACTCTCTGAGTAAAGAAATACCCCCTCGTGTTTCCCTTAAACTTTTGCCCCCTAACTCTCAAATCATGTCCTCTCGTTTGAATCTCCCCTACTCTCAATGGAAACAGCCTATTCACGTCAACTCTATCTATCCCTCTCAAAATTTTAAATACCTCGATCAAATCCCCCCTCAACCTTCTACGCTCCAATGAATAGAGACCTAACTTGTTCAACCTTTCATTGCACTGGACTTTGTTTAATACATGAATAAAGATCTCAGAAGGATGTCTGACCGAGGCTACATCCACACTACTCCGGATAAATCCGTAACCGAAGCTTTTTCTCTTCGTTTTTACCCTCCGTCCATACTAAAACGGTGTTTTCCTCCCCCGAAACCAGAGCTTTTCAGAAACACTCTCCAGTGTGTGTAACTTTGAAAACACTGCTTGGGCAGATCAGTGTGGACGGGGTAACTGGAGAAATCTGAAAACGCTGTCAGACGGCAGCGCGCCATTTCATTGTTTTCTTGAACGCAATCAACAATTTCAGAACAGACGGCAACGAGACTGAAGCCAGAAGAGTTAGAAATGTACTCACCAAATACTTTGACCCAAAACTTACTGAATAAGTAAATATACTCACTTGGCCCTGTTTTCTGTCCTTGCTCGTATGAAGGTGGTTTACCTATTTATGCAAGTACTTCGCTGACAATAGACGTGTAACAGCCTAATGTAACATTGCACGGAAATACAAGATAATACCGATGCAGGCATGTTTTACACATTAACAAGGTGCTTTATTAATGCAACAGTTAGTCAGTTTTTCAATGTTCATCATCAGCCGGGTCATACTGCCCGTGAACTCCGTCGGTTGCCTCCATACACTCCAGTATTTGTTTTTTTTACTTTTAAGTCCTCCTGCGCGAAAGCCAACAGCTGCCCGTCGTTTAAGTTTTTCTAGTCTGTAACTGGACAAACACGCACCGTCTTTCACGGCGCGATTCGACACCAAACATGTCACTTGTTTTCGGTAGGTGTGTCCTGTACATGCGCATTAGGGGGAGATTCGCTGAAATCTCAGTTTCAATGTTGACAAAGGTATTTTTAAAAACACATAGTGTGGGCGCCTATTGTTTTTACGCAAAACCGGCGTTTTCAAAATTATCCGGTCTAGTGTGGATGTAGCCTGAGATGGACATGGGCATTATAGATGAGATGAGTGGAAAGGGTGAGGTCTGAAGCATACCTTGTGGCTGAATAGGTTACTGAAATGAAAATGAACGGTTGAACTTGAGCAAATGATGAGTCAATCATGGACAAGCAAAGGACTCTGCGATGCCCTCATCTTTCTCAATCACTTGCTGGACAATTTTTTTTGTTACTCCAGGATGGATATCAAGCAAATAAAGCTGATAAGATGCCAACGGTGATGGGGCTGATATCACTACCGAAGGGACGGAGCACAGAGTTAGTGATTCATACGTAGAAAATGCAGGAGCCATGTGTCTGATCTCTCTCTGCGTTTGTTACAACTAGTCACGTGAATGGGGGGGATGCAGAATGATAAAAGCGAAGGGAGTAAGTTAGTTTTTCATGCAGCTTGTAGTAGCTGGGTGTCAACAGAGGTCGTATCTTTTGCTGACCACTTAATAACTTGGGTACGCTTAAGTTTCAGCACTTCAAGATTGTATGTTTGCTGACTGCTAACAAAGGATCGAATGCACATCCTCCACTTTTGAAGCAATCATTCCAGGATTCATGCAAGTATAACAAATGCATAGGGTTGCCGGCAGCAGCTATAGTTTTGGTTTGGCTCGTACAGGAAGTGAAGCCTTGGTGTGAGTGCAGAGAGGGAAGCAAGGTGAATTCTTAGTGAACAAAAAAAAGGTGTATGGGACTGAGGTTTACCATGTAATTTTGGGGAGACCTATTACTTAGGCGTGCCACTTCATGAAACAAGAAGAGAAATAGAAAGCCTAGAAGCATGCGATTCTAGTGTATCCATAGAGAGGCATTGTACAGCAGCACTAATATTCAGGCTGTTCTCAGGAAGCCTGCTGCAAACTTCAGTCGATCAATCCTCATTTTGTGTGATTGATATGCACTCTTCAAGCCTTTTGCAGTTTATCCAGCTGGGACACAAGTTTAATTGCTATCCACTATCCAACAAACCTAAATGCTCTCAGGTCGGCATACAACATGCCTTGTGTTCCTTTCAGGTGCTGCTGTACTGAGAATCCAGAGTTAGACAGTGATAGGTAATGCCGAAGGCAGAGCTAGGGGGATTTGTTAAATTATAAAAATTCATCTTATATTTTCACAATTGCTAACTACAAAATGAAGACAAAGCACAACAAACTGATGTCTAATTGTTATAGCAGATTGTTTTGGTCTTGTTTTCAACTTGCTGTCAACTACACCAACTCATTTTTGTAGATAAATTTACAACGTTAGATTTTTCTTGACAAAGGTATTAATTAATATACTGTACTCTGCCCTGGTTTATCTATAAGCCTGGGGCTCAGTGATACGTTCCATTCATTTTATCACAATACAAAAGATAAAAAAATTTAAACATTGTAATACAGACTCGCCTTTGATGCATCCTAAGGCCTTTCACTTTTGTTCTTCCTTCAAAATGTGAGGATCATTTTTATCGTGTACATCACAACACATTTGTACAGACAACAGTATTAAAAAGACATGCCTCCTTTTATTTTGACATTCTGTCACATTGTGTCACTATTTTTTTTGATGTGTGACATTCAGAAAGGTCACATTGCTCATTACAATTGTCTGCATACTTGTGAGAAAATTGGCAGAGCAGCAAGCTCCCTGCCGCTCTTGTCCCTCTTTACCGGCATAATGTTTCTTATTGAAGAAGTAATTTAGAAAATAAGCATACATCCCTCTAAATGGAGCCTCTCTGTCAGACGTGGCCCTACTGTGTGCCTGCAGTTTAATAATAGAAAAAAAGGGTTCCTTAATTGAAGCTACAAACTATTGGACAAAATAGTGTTGCAATGAATGCTTAAACAGGCACACTAAATCAGGAGAGGAAATAACCACATTTGTATAAAATATTTCCTCCATTACAAGCACAAGAGGTTCTCCAGATGCTGGAAATATTGAGCGACAACCACAAAATGGTAGTGGAGCTGCCTGACTTGCTGAGTTCCTTCAGCATTTTGTGTGTGCTCTTCGATTACAAATTTTGCTTGAAAATAATTAAATTATATATCTCCTACTGGTTTAATAGATTCAGTTTTTTTGTTTTAATCTAGTAGTTAAAAGTGAACTCATATTGGTGCATTTAGATACTGCTGCTCTGGGCACTCATAAGCTATCCAGCATCTGCATGGCACCAGATAACAGCTTGAGTATTAAATGAATTTAGAGAAACAACTGAACTGAGAATGAACATGAAGCCCATTGAATATTGGTTTAAAAACATGTGCTAGTTCTTTTCAACCTTCTGAGAAATCAGCACTTAAATTCAACTTGTTAAAATTAGATTGTACTACTTATCACCCATCTGGACAGTGCGCTTCTAAGCTCTAGATACAAGAAGCTGAACACACACAGCATCAGGAGAGAACAGAGTAAAGTTCGCTGCAGCCTCACCATTAATCAGTTTTTGTGGCTAATACTGTCAGAACCTTTCAGTCACATCTTTACAAAGATAATAAGGTTAGGCTGAGAATAATTAGTTACTCCATTATTTCCATCAAGTCTCCCGATTTGTGTAAAATAGATATATACATATTATGAATATATATACAATATATATTAATATATATAATAGATATATACCTCCTGTACCTAATAAAGTGGCCATTGAATGTATATTCGTGGCCTTCTGCTACAGTAGCCCATCCACTTCAAGATCCAATGTGTTGTGTGTTTTCTTCTACACACCACTGTTGTAGCATGTGGTTATTTGAATTACTGTCAGCTTCCTGTAAGCCTGAACCAGTCTGGCCATTCTCCTCTGAACTCTTTCAACAACAAGGCACTTTCACCCACAGAACTGTCGCTCACTGGATGTTGTTGTTTCTTGTGCCATACTCCATAAACTCTTAGAGACTATTGTGTGTGAAAATCCTAGATCCGCAGTTTCTGATAATATTCATACCACCCTGTTTGGCACCTACAATCGGTGAAAGTCAGATCACATTTCTTCCCCATTTTGATGTTTGGTCAGAACAACAACTGAATTTCTTGACCACGTAAGCAAGTTTTTATGCACTGAGTTGCTGCCACATGTTTGGCTGATTAGATTTCAGAATAATGAGCAGATGTACAGTTGTACTTAAAAAGTGGCCATTGAGTGTAAATTTAGACCTCCTGTATCTTTGATGTTGAAATAAGTTTGGTCACTGCATTGTCACAAAATGCTTACAAGGACTTGCCAACTGTACAGTTTGATGTCTCTCCATGCGCGACTCAGTGGCTGCTACCAAAGCACAATAGCATGGACAAATGGCAGTCTACGTCATGGAAGTTTTTGAAAGTCAACAGGCAGCATCAGGATCTTCATTCAAAATAAACCTTTGCTTAGGTTGTTGACTTTTAATTTCAAAGTAGCTTTGAACAACCTAAGCTCTCAGAATCCCATCATTTTGTGTTTATCTCACAATTTAAATCCTACAGCAGGGATAGCAATTAAAACTGTTTTTATAATCCTCATTGGTCTGGAATGCAACAAATAAATGAATGTCCTGATTTTGACTCTCTCAGTATTGCAGTGGTGTTGGTGTTGGTTGAGAACGATGCAGCCTGATGGTCACCTTTGCCCCTTCTGCTGCGGAACACAGTTTGAACCATATTTATCTGTATTGTTTCTGACACAAGTGGAAACAAAATCTTTTTATTAAAGAACAAAAATATTGAGGTTATAAGGGTAGCTTCTGAATGCTGCAGAACAACATCAGATCTGATTATGTCACCTACGGGTCTTTGTACAGGTCTTGTATCATTAACTATTGACACCTGATAAGTTGTCGATCTATCAGTAAGTTCAGACAATTTATCGAGGCAGATGGCAGGCAATAGCACTCACGAGGTGAGATCCACAAACAGAGGCAGCAACATTAGCACATGAACATCAGGATATTCTTCCATCCATTTTGTAGACACTAACACATATTTTTAATAAATCTGATGTATGACGTATTCAGCTGTTAACACCATTAAAATTAATTTTCAAGCGTTAATGTTTCCCAGAGTTATGACAAGGATACCAGAAAATATTAAATCATAAGGCTATTAAACCATGAATCCACCTGCCTGTTATGATAGTCATTAAAGACTCCATGGCACTATTCAAATAAAAAGCAAGCAGTGTTTTCCATCACTTGGCCATCGTTCCTTGTACAAGCAGAGCCAGAAATACATTCACACTCTAATTGCTTACTTATTTCACTGCCATTTGTAAGATCTTGCCCTATTTGTTAAGAACAACCACAGTAGCTTTTCTAGCTGTTATATCAAAAAGCAGGGTGCTTCAAAGTAATTCAACATGAAGCCCTTTGGAGTATGGAGAATTTTCTAACAGACAGGATAAAGTGCAAAACTCTCTTTCACTTTTTATATATACTTTAGTCTTAGCAAGTCTGGCAAGATTAATAGAGCACATCTCTTCATTCCTTTCTGTTCTGGTTTAAGCATCTTTAGTCTACAGGGTAGTTAACACAGTAATAGTGCAGCAATGCTAGGCGCACTCTTATCTAAAAGAATATACATCCAAATGAACTGACCTTGGAATGTAAATACACCGTTAGTTTTTGGAAATATCACTGCAATATTTTCAAAAAACAGAACAAGCAGGCAGCACAGCCTGTAGCCTAGTCTGCCATTCAATTTGATGGCTGCTGATTTGCATTATGACTTCCACATCTCTTAATGCCTGCCCTTGGTAAAAAAAAATCATCTAGCAATAAATGGCACTTCTGAGAACTTCAAGTAACCTGCTCATATCTGCTTTCCTGAATGGGGGGGGGGGGGGGGGGATAACACAAGATTTCATGATCTATTGTTAAAATAACCACTTCCTGATTTCAACCAGTTCCAATTTTTGCTCGGAACTAGCCTGCCAGAGAAAACAATTTACAGGTTTCCCCCGCAATCCGAAGGTAGGGCGTTCCTATGAAACCGTTTGTAAGCCGAAATGTCGTAAAGCGAAGAAGCAATTACCATTAATTTATATGGGAAAATTTTTTGAGCGTTACCAGACCCAAAAAATAATCTACTAAATCATACCAAATAACACAAAACCTAAAATAACACTAACATATAGTAAAAGCAGGAATGATATGATAAATATACAACCTATATAAAGTAGAAATATTATGTACGGTGTAGTTTCACTTATCAGAATCAGGAAGACAGCGAACCAAAATCGATTTGGAGAAAAAAATTTGGCACGTACATGCATGCGCACACAACTGCCCACACAAGGCTTCACGGTCATGGTAGTCTTTCTTGGGGTAAACACGCGAATAAAGCGGGCGTCTTTTATTCATAAAAGCAAAAATCTTCTTTGGTTGGCAAAAACAGGTACCAATGTAGATGTTTCGTAACTGTGAGCTGTCGTAAAGCAAACGTTTGAAAAACGGGGGCCACCTGTACTCTCATCTATCGTGTCATAGCCTCTAAGTGTTTTAAGATAAAATTTTCACTCCTTATTCTTCTGTATTTAAGGAGACTGAAAACTTTTCAGACAATTTAAGCTTTTTAGTTCTGTTTCAAATGTCCTAAGGCTGATACATCTCACAGAGGATGTCAAATCTGCAGGGATATGTAGATTAGTGGCCAGAATGTCAAGGAGCAGTGGAAAGTGAAGGGCTATTGCCTCTCTTTTCCAATTAACATATTTATTTTTCTTAAATCCCCTTGTGGAAATAAAGATTAATTTAAAAATGTCCACTGGTGGACATAAACAATATTACACTTTAATTTTTACAATTGTCCACTACACATCCATTGTGAACAGAAAATGAATTTTTGGAGTGCTGTTCAGGAGCTCCAGCTGTATTATGGTAATGACTGCTAATTTAAATAGAACTCATAGCTTAATGAGGCTTGCGTACATTGAGCCTGAAGGCTCCGCGTGTGTTAAGTACTTTCTGCCTGCAATTGGAGATCACTGAGTATGTTGGGCATGAGTTCCCCTCAGGCTTCCACGGCCAATAATACAGAGCCCTGGTGCCAGCGACACTGCAGCAATCACATTAATGGTCCTAGTGTTTAATAAAATGATTCTCATCATAATAAAATCACTTCCTCTTTGAAAATCATTTTACAAAGTTGCCTAATGTCCTGAGACTTGGGATCCATGTTTGAAAGTTATGTCAGTATGAAACTTCCCAAGACTCAGGAGATTTGTTGGAGAAGATGAAAGAACAAATTAATAGTCTCAGAAGACCCTATTTCGCCTCTAAGGTGTTTCTAAATTTATGCAGTCCAGACAGGGTTTTGCAGTGAGATACATCAATCACACAACTGCTGTCATCATCTGACCTTACGTTTCTGACAACTGTTTGAAAGTGCTGATGAACATCAGGGGTCAGTGGAATGTCTGCTTGCTCAAGGGTTCCAACACTCACAAAACTACTGATTGGTAAGTGCAACTCCTGTACACTCAAATTTTTTTTGCAAAAGCAATTAGGCCAACACCTTGAAAACTTAAAAGGGAAGTGTTCCTCTTTGCAGTCATGGAACATTATGCATCACTTCGGCACAGCTGATGGTTTCATTCAGACTACTTACATTAAAGTTTTGATTCATTGCAGGGCACTTGTGCAGCTTGCTGGCTTTGTTCAGTGCTTCACTGAAAGATGACATTTAAGATTTTGAATAAGATCACCGGTACAGAAGCATGCAGGAGCATTCTTGTTTAGCCTCAGAAGCACTTTCAGTGCTTTCATGCTAAGGCAATCGCCTGTGGCAACTTTATTTCAGATGGAATGATGTAGGAAAGAGTTGGACCAAGGCCACTCCTTACAGCTATTTATCATAACACCCATGTGCCAATCAAAGATTATAGCAAACAGATGCAATAAAACTTGTGCTACCAATTGAACTATTGCCCAGATTGCTATTGCTAATGAGAGGCACTGCAGTAGGTATCTATACTTTGAGGGAATGAATCACAAATAGAATGAAGTTCAAACTTTCACTGGTCCATTGTTTAGTCAACTTAAATGCCAGCACAGATAAGACTGAAAAGACAGGGTGTCAGGATCCGAGACGAGAGCCAATTTTGCTCGCTTTCTATGATGGTCACTCCTCTTTCCATAATACTGAGGCTATGAAGAGCCGACTGCTGTGCTCCATCCCAATAATATGATGAACTGATAAGAGAGGCTTTGGGCCCACTCCGGATTGCTCGGAATCAGATCTGAGGACTCAATTTGGTTTGGAATGTTGTTGTTCACTTCAATTGTTTGCATAATTCGTGTGTTTTTCCCATTTCTTTTGTGCTTTGGGTGTTGGCGTTTTATTTAATTGGGTTCTTTTGGGTTTCTTGCTTTGTGGCTACCTGTAAGCAAACAAATCTCAAGGTTGTATAATTCATACATTCTTTGATAATAAATATACTTCGAATCTTTGAAATCGGCCTTCAGCTTACCTATTGTAAATAAGGTTACACTGAAAATTAGGGGTGGTACCTTAGCACAATGGTTAACTTCACACTATTACAGCAGCAGAGACCCAGGATTCAATTCTGATGCTGTCTGTAAGGAGTCAGTATGTTTCCCTCCCGGTACTCTGTTTTCCCCTCACGTTCTCAAAACGTCCTGGGTTAACTGACTGCATAGGTGCAATTGGGCAGCACACGTTCATTGGACCAGAAGGACCTGTAACCATTCTGTATCTCTATGATAAAATAATAACTAAATAACAACAATAATACACCAAAGAAAACAGAAAATAAAGAATTAAGAAAATAAATAAATTGGTTCTGCTTAACCACATGGCAGAGATGAACAAAATGTGACTGAAGTAAGGTTCATTGGGTCGACATGAAGTATAGAAGTAGCACTTGCTGGATTGATTACACAGAGGTTGGGACTGTTAAGGAGAGAACTAATGAATATATTCCAAATCATCAGGGGTTGTAATAGAGTGTGCAAAAAGAATATTTTCTCTGGTATTTTGCTCAGCAATCAGAGTACCACTGAGTTCAGGGGTGTATGACTATACCCGTAAGGTGGGCGTAATTAGATCCTACCAGAATGTTTTAGAGGCCACAGGGAACTAATTTGTAGAGTCATGGGGTCAAAGCTCATGTGTAGGACTAAATGGGACATCTCTTTCGAAGAATAACCTCCTTTTGTGCTGTTTTAAAAATATTAATTCTATGAAAGAGATTCTACACAAACTCGTAATCTATGTGTAAAGAAGCAGCAGCCTTCCTGGCCTCACATCAGTAATTCACTCCTGAGACCTTCCCCATAATCTAGGCTGGCACTGCCGTGTACTAGGGGAGTGCTGCAATGCTGTAGGTATTTTGGATGAGACAAATGATCAAGGGCTCATCTGCTTTCTCTATGGACGTAAAAGATTCAGTGATGTTATTTGAAGAGAACAGTCAAGGTCCCGTGTGTACTGGCCTACATTTATCTCACGGCCAACAGCTAAAATAGATTTGCCTAGAATTTCCTTGCTAATTTGCCTAGAATTTCCTTAGTGCCCGTGAAAATGCCTTACATTACCTCTTTGCAATGCTACAGCAATAATTCTGCCTTGGACCTTCTGCTTGGATGTGGAATAAAGCCTGTCCTATACTAACTTGGTCATATGTGAGGCAGGTATTTTGTCTGCAGGCTGCAACAATGCAAACTGCACAAAGGAAGCCACTGAAGTCCAGAACCTTGCAGGAGAGTGAGACGGCGGGTAGAGAGAGATGGTGACAGTGATTGTGTATGAAGTGAGCATGTTTGCAGTGGTTATGGAGTGAGACAGGGAAGTTGGAATTGCTGCTCTGGGGCGGGGGGGGGGGGGGGTGGAACGTTACCGGGATTGGGCAGGATTTGCAAGCTTATTGTGCGGGGGTGAGGTTGCTGGATGTTGAGACCATTGGAGGGGTGAAGCAGCGAAGTGGGGGAATGTGAGGTAGAAAAGTTGCCCTAAAGAAAATCTGGCAAGTCATTAACTTAAAATGGGATCTTCCCGAGTAGGCTGCTAAGCTCCAAGCTGTCAGAAGATCTCCTTATCAGACACTAAAAGCGGACCGCACTCTTTTAATTCCACAGGCATGGTCTTTGGATATCACACCCATTGCATCACAAATAAATGTGTTAGAAGTGCTCTCCGAATGCATCTGAGATGTCCTGGATTCCTACTGGGCACGTTTGAGATCCTCTATGTATTACACCGCATATGAGGTGATGAACATTACGGGAAAATGCAAACTTCAGGAACTATACAAAGCACCCAATTTTCATTTGTCTTAATTTTCTCAGCAATTGTAATGCAAATAAAGACATATGCAATATCTCAGCAATTATCCAACTGTTCTTCCACTGCTATTAGATGGTGCTTTCAGACAAAACATCTCCCTTGTTTCTAAATTACAATTTATCAACAATTACTGTTAAAAGTTTAAGAAGTCCTAGGCTCCAAAAAGGTGTTATATAAGTACGACTTATTTTTTCTTTATGCATTTCAAAGGTTTTGGGTCTGGCAGCGTACTCTCAGTCCACAGTCCATCTTTCTCACTGACACCACTTTGCCTATATTTTGCATAATGGGTGCATTAATATTTCCCATTCATTTTATTGTTGATCATAATGGCATTGACAAATGGGTCACAACCTTAATGAATGAGAATCCCATATATATTCACACTTAAAAATAAACCTACTTCAACCCGAACGATGACAACCTCAAAGGTCACTCACTCCTGGATGTAGTTAGGGTGTCCCAGGAATAGTTAGGAGCTCCACAGCAAAGGCTTCAAGCACACCTTGCATGTTTTTTTTACACCAATTTCTATCTAAGTGGCATCAATTAGCATTCAAGGATCTTTGTAATCTCTTGCCATTCACAAAGGGGTCACATTGCCTAAGTGAGGAAACACTGATGAAGATTGCGAGGTTGTGACACTGGCCACAAGGTAGCTCTGTGGAGTGGGTTTCTGAAACTTTTCCAAATGGGCTTTTCATATGGGATGATTGGAAAAGGAGCACTAGTGCATTCATCGACTATGGAAAAATGTAAAAGGCATGTATAAGTCAAAGAAAATAGATCTGTCTGTGCACTCTGTATAATAGATGATGCGATTTAATCTTGATAACATTAAACTGCTGACAGTCCGGATTTAAATAATCATATTCAGAGGGAGTTTTACATTTAATTTTTTAATGACATTTCTGTTACCCTGGAAGACTTCATGTTAACCATGAAACTCAAAAAAAATTGTAGCTGCTGGACATCTAAAATGAAAACAGAAAATGAAGGAACACTTGTTAACCATTTTTGATAAACACTTAAAGTGCTTTTACAAAGTTGAGTGAAACCAATACAGATCCTGAGAAATATTAATCAGTGTTGCCATGAAACAGTGAGAGAACAGTGGCCTTCATTTTTTTTGTTGAAATTCCAACATCATAAGGCAACGTGTTAAAATAGAAAATTGTTTATATTTTCCATTTAAAAAAAATAATTTTAAGATTTTTGAGATTCATGTCTATTCCCTGAATATCTGGGCAATACAGAATCAGCACACCGAAGGTATTGTTCAAATGCAGAAAAAAATAAGTTATCTTTGCCTAAATGAATTATGTGAAGATACATTTCATTAGTGCTTCCTGTGGCCTAAAATACTTGGACCATTCAAAGGAAAGCATCAAAAATTAGTATCAATGGTGTATGACAAACAGAAAAGGGCAACTCATTCTTTCAAATGCCTTTCTTGTATCAAGAGAGAGTAATCAGGGTTTCCGGACAAGCTTCAAAGACAGACAGTACAAGATACTCAAAGATGTCTCTCACAAACCAAATGTCAGCCTTACGAGTTTGTCTGGGTTGGGTGAACTAATTTGAGACAACAGATTCTTGACCGACTGAGTCATTATCTCAGATCACTAATAATTTATTATTTTCATGAACTGTAATGTTTTTCATGAATATTTCTTAAATAATACAGAACACTGACCTATTCATAAAAGATGAAAAACCATTAGTGAGGATGGAATGTCTTATTTGACATAGACATATCAATAACCAGAAGATAACATCTGACTTAAATTAATCCAGACCACTATATCTTCCTCTGCACCATTTTCAATTGTCTCTTTCTACATGCTAATCTAGCCTCTCATTCTTGTTTGCCCATGCCTACACAGGAAACATATAAAGAGGGCTTTGTCAGTCAATCAAAGTATAAGACCATTAATAATTTTTGGCACACATGCTAACATTTCTAGAACAAAGACAAAATGTTAATTATTGCATTCTAAGGATTGGCTATGCAAACTCCTGTTTTTGATGATCAGCTGTAATTGACAAGAACAGGTCTGTTTTTTCCCCATTTTTGCTGGCTGCTATTAAGTTTTTTGTACACTTGAAATTTAGGAATTACTCCTGTTCTGTCCACTACGGCCCCATGTTTTTTAGCCCTTACTTGTTCCACCGAACTAACATTCTCTATGGATCTTAACTTTTATCGTAGAATTTACTTAATTTGTCCTCTGTGATTCCCAAGCCAAGAAGGAAATTATAGCTGCTTGGATGCTATTAGAGGAACCTGTGGCTTGAATAGGCTGTTCTCTAGAAACCATAGCAGCAATAAAAGAACATTTTAAAAAATCTTTTCTTGAAAATTCCTCTTGGATCTAACTTTTCAAGTTCTTTGTTAGAAACATAGAAAACAGGTGCAGGAGTAGGCCATTCAGCCCTTCGAGCCTGCACCGCCATTCAGTATGATCATGGCTGATCATCCAACTCAGAACCCTGTACCTGCTTTCTCTTCATACCCCCTGATCCCTTTAGCCACAAGGGCCATATCTAACTTCCTCTTAAATATAGCCAATGAACCAGCCTCAACTGTTTCCTGTGGCAGAGAATTCCACAGATTCAACACTCTCTGTGTGAAGAAGTTTTTCCTCATCTCGGTCCTAAAAGGCTTCCCCTGTATCCTTAAACTGTGACCCCTCGTTCTGGACTTCCCCAACATCGGAAACAATCTTCCTGCATCTAGCCTGTCCAATCCCTTTAGAATTTTATATGTTTCAATAAGATCCCCCCTCAATTTTCTAAATTCCAGTGAGTATAAGCCTACTCGATCCAGTCTTATTTCATATGAAAGTCCTGCCATCCCAGGAATCAATCTGGTGAACCTTCTCTGTACTCCCTCTATGGCAGGAATGTCTTTCCTCAGATTAGGGGACCAAAACTGCACACAATAATCTAGGTGCGGTCTCACCAAGGCCTTGTACAACTGCAGTAGAACCTCCCTGCTCCTGTACTCAAATCCTTTTGCTATGAATGCCAACATACCATTTGCCTTTTTCACCGCCTGCTGTACCTGCATGCCCACCTTCAATGACTGGTGTACAATGACACCCAGGTCTCGTTGCATCTCCCCTTTTCCTAATCGGCCACCGTTTAGATAATAATCTGTTTTCCTGTTCTTGCAGCCAAAGTGGATAACCTCACATTTATCTACATTAAATTGCATCTGCCATGAATTTGCCCACTCACCTAACCTATCCAAGTCACCCTGCATCCTCTTAGCATCCTCCTCACAAGCTAACACCGCCGCCCAGCTTCGTGTCATCTGCAAACTTGGAGATGCTGCATTTAATTCCCTCGTCTAAATCATTAATATATATTGTAAACAACTGGGGTCCCAGCACTGAGCCTTGCGGTACCCCATTAGTCACTGCCTGCCATTCTGAAAAGGTCCCGTTTACTCCCACTCTTTGCTTCCTGTCTGCCAACCAATTCTCTATCCACATCAATACCATACCCCCAATACCGTGTGCTTTAAGTTTGCACACTAATCTCCTGTGTGGGACCTTGTCAAAAGCCTTTTGAAAATCTATATATACCACATCCACTGGCTCGCCCCTATCCACTCTATAGTTACATCTTCAAAAAATTCTATAAGATTCGTCAGACATGATTTTCCTTTCACAAATCCATGCTGACTTTGTCCGATGATTTCACCTCTTTCCAAGTGCTGTTATCACATCTTTGGTAACCGACTCTAGCATTTTCCCCACTACTGATGTCAGACGAACCGGTCTATAATTCCCCGGTTTCTCTCTCCCTCCTTTTTTAAAAAGTGGGGTTACATTAGCCACCCTCCAATCCTCAGGAACTAATCCAGAATCTAAAGAGTTTTGAAAAATTATCACTAATGCATCCACTATTTCTTGGGCTACTTCCTTAAGCACTCTGGGATGCAGACCATCTGTCCCTGGGGATTTATCTGCCTTTAATCCCTTCAATTTCTCTAACACCGCTTCCCTACTAACATGTATTTCCCTCAGTTCCTCCATCTCACTAGACCCTTGGTCCCTTACTATTTCCGGAAGATTATTTATGTCCTCCTTAGTGAAGACAGAACCAAAGTAGTTATTCAATTGGTCTGCCATGTCTTTGTTCCCTATGATCAATTCACCTGTTTCTGACTGTAAAGGACCAACATTTTTTTTGACCAATCTTTATCTTTTCACGTATCTATAAAAGCTTTTACAGTCAGTTTTTATGTTCCCTGCCAGCTTTCTCTCATAATCTTTTTTCCCTGTCCAAATTAAGCCCTTTGTCCTCCTCTGCTGGTCTCTGAATTTCTCCCTGTCCTCAGGTGTGCCGCTTTTTTTTGCTAATTTATATGTTTCTTCTTTGGACTTGATACTATCCCTAATTTCCCTTGTCAGCCACGGGTGCACTACCTTCCCTGGTTTATTCTTTTGCCAAACTGGGATGAACAATTGTTGTAGTTCATCCATACGATCTTTAAATGCTTGCCATTGCATATCCACCGTCAACCCTTTAAGTATCATTTGCCAGTCTATCTTAGCTAACTCACGTCTCATACCTTCAAAGTTACCCTTCTTTAAGTTCAGAACCTTTGTTTCTGAATTAACTATGTCACTCTCCATCTTAATGAAGAATTCCACCATATTATGGTCACTCTTACCCAAGGGGCCTTGCACGACAAGATTGCTAACTAACCCTTCCTCATTGCTCAATACCCAATCTCGAATGGCCTACTCTCTAGTTGGTTCCTCCACATGTTGGTTCAGAAAACCATCCCACATACATTCCAAGAAATCCTCTTCCTCAGCACCCTTACCAATTTGGTTCACCCAATCTATATGTAGATTGAAGTCAATCTACTGTATATAACTACTGTTCCTTTATTGCACGCATTTCTAATTTCCTGTTTAATGCCATCCCCAAACTCACTACTACTGTTAGGTGGTCTGTACACAACTCCCACCAGTGTTTTCTGCCCTTTAGTGTTATGCAGCTCTACCCATATCGATTCCACATCCTCCAGGCTGATGTCCTTCCTTTCTATTGCGTTAATCTCCTCTCTAACCAGTAATGCTACCCCACCTTCTTTTCTTTCCTGTCTATCCCTCCTGAATATTGAATATCCCTGGATGTTGAGCTCCCATCCTTGGTCACCCTGGAGCCATGTCTCTGTGATCCCAACTATATCATATTCATTAATAACTATCTGCACTTTCAATTCATCCACCTTGTTACGAATGCTCCTCGCATTGACACACAAAGCCTTCAGGCTTGTTTTTACAACACTCTTAGCCCTTATACAATTATGTTGAAAAGTGGCTCTTTTTGTTTGCTGCCCTGGATTTGCCTGCCTGCCACTTTTACTTTTCACCATACTACTTTTTGCTTCAACCCTCATTTTACACCCCTCTGTCTCTCTGCACTTGTTCCCATCACCCTGCCACATTAGTTTAAAGCCTCCTGAACAGCAGTAGCAAATGCTCCCCCAGGACATTGGTTCCAGTCCAGCCCAGGTGCAGACCGTCCTGTTTATACCGGTCCCACCTCCCCCAGAACTGGTTCCAATGCCTCAGAAATTTGAATCCCTCCCACTTGCACCATTTTTCAAGCCACATATTCATTTGAAATATCCTCCTATTTCTACTCTGACCAGCACGTGGCACTGGTAGTAATCCAGAGATTATTACCTTTGTGGTCCTACTTTTTAGTTTATCTCCTAACTCCCTAAATTCACCTTGTAGGACCTCATCCCGTTTTTTACCTATATCGTTGGTACCTATGTGCAGCACGACCACTGGCTGTTCACCCTCCCATTCCAGAATGTCCTGTAGCCGCTCAGAGACATCCTTGACCCTTGCACCAGGGAGGCAACATACCATCCTGGAGTCTCGTTTGCGGCCGCAGAAACGCCTATCTATTCCCCTTACAATCGAATCCCCTATCACTATAGCTCTCCCACTCCTTTTCCTTCCCTCCTGTGCAGCAGAGCCACCCATGGTACAATGAACTCGGCTGCTGCTGCCTTCCCCTGATGAGACATCTCCCCCAACAGTATCCAAAACAGTATATCTGTTTAGGAGGGAGATGACCCCAGGGGACTCCTGCACTACCTGCCTACTGCTACGCTGTCTAGTGGCCACCCCTCCCCTTTCTGCCTGTGTAGCCTTTACCTGCGGTGTGGCCAACTCACTGAACGTGCTATTCATGACTTTCTCAGCATCGCGGATGCTCCAGTATGAATCCACTCGCAGCTCCAGACGCTCAATGCGGTTTGCCAGAAGCTGAAGTTGGACACACTTCCTGCACACACAGTCGTCAGGGATACTGGAAGTATCCCTGATTTCCCACATGCTGCAGGATGAACAAACCACGGGGCCGATCTCAGCTGCCATGACCTACCCAATACTTGCCTCAACTTTTGAAACTTTCTCCTTTGAAAGGAACTTACCCGGCTTTACCTCACTTGGAGTGAAGCTCATCCTCAGCCTCTTCTCGTCGAAGCCTCTCGAGTCAAAGCCTCAAATCTCCACTCCTTCACTGGCCCACTCACTCACTGGCCGCTTTCCACAGGCCGCTCCACTTGAGGTAACCCTCTATTTATTTGTTGACTCTAATCACCTATCCTACATATTTCCTGGATATATACCTCTCGATTACAACTTGATGAAAAATTGATTTTTTTTCTATCACTAACTGCCTTTCCACAATAACTTGATGCTCTCCCAGGCTGAAATATCCAGCCAGACATTTTCCCAGTCTTGCAAGCATATATGCACCAGGCTTACCGAACTGAGCATCTGTCACATAAAAAATCAGATGCAGTAATTGCAATGCTAAGATAGAGAATAACAAACTTTCTGATTGAAAATCACACGTATTCAACATCTCAAGAAAATAATGTCCTCAGAAAATAGACGGCATTGCTAAGGTTGCACTTATATCTCAGTTAGTGCTCACAACACATTATTAGGAAAAAGTGTTAATGGAATCAGCATCAAAAGTATTCTATTTAGTGTACTCTCCAGAGATGGAGTTATCAACAGCACTACTTGTGCTGGAAAGATGGGAAAAAGCCCTCCCCTGCCTGTTGCTGCACCAGAACTTGGCTGTCTGGAAGCTGGACCAATCTACTGTCCACACACTACTGCTCACTGCAGTGTTGGAAACCTGGACCAAATCCTTGCCCTCTGTGACAATGAATGGTACACTGCCCGGTCTTCTGGGCTGTGAGTGGTGTGGCACACAAGCTCTGACACAGAAAGCTCAGAAATTAGCTTTACCTGGCTGAACACTGCGATCGTTCCCATGGCAAAATCTCTGGTGTGTGGGAAGAGTGGGCAGCCAAATGAATGGGGAGACAGCAGCTTCCATCTTGTCCAACAAGGGAGGTGTGGCCATAGGATACAAGTGGTCTGCCAACAGGTTTAAGCAGGTGGTGCCAGCCCTCTGTAATGGGCCACACTCACCACACTGGCCACCAAGAAACCCTGAGCACCGAGCAACCAGGGAATGAATGCTCGTGTCAGTCAGCCTGTTCATCACCAGCCCTGGCAGGCAGCTGTTCCACACTGTGCCATGGCCGATTTAATGTTATGGGAACCCCCGTCAGAGGGCACAGATTTACAGCAGGTTCCTGACACATCTGTGGACAACATACAGCCCAAGAGGACTTCTATTCTGAAATACATTGGGCATGTAAATATCCGTGAGTGTTCAGAGTGGCCAAGAGCACTATAACAAAGCAGTGCTCTGCATGGAATGGTAACAGCTGTATCATAAATTGTCCCCTCATAGTTTTGTTAACAAATGAATGGCTTGTTGGGGTTATGAGTCAGTTGCATTGTATGCTAATCTTACAGTTGTATAGCGTGTTAATCTTACAGTTGTATAGAACACTACAGACAATAGGTGCAGGAGTAGGCCCTTCGGCCCTTCGAGCCAACTCCACCATTCAATGTGATCATGGCTGATCATCCACAATCAGTACCCCGTTCCTGCCTTCTCCCCATATCCCTTGACTCTGCTATCTTTAAGAGCTCTATCTAACTCTTTCTTGAAAGCATCCAGAGAATTGGCCTCCACTGCCTTCTGAGGCAGAGTATTCCATCGATTCACAACTCTCTGGGTGAAGAAGTTTTTCCTCAACTCTGTTCTAAATGGCCTACCCCTTGTTCTTAAACTGTGGCCTCTGGTTCTGGACTCCCCCAACATCAGGAACATGTTTCCTGTCTCTAGCATGTCCAATCCCTTAATAATCTTATATGTTTCAATCAGATCCCCTCCCATCCTTCTAAATTCCAGTGTATAAAAGCCCACTCACTCCAATCTTTCAACATACGACAGTCCCGCCATCCCGGGAATCAACCTCGTGAACCTATGCTGCACTCCCTCAATAGCAAGAATGTCTTTCCTCAAATTTGGAGACCAAAACTGAACACAATACTCCAATTGTGGTCTCACCAGGGCCCTGTACGACTGCAGAAGGACCTCTTTGCTCCTATACTCAACTCCCCTTGTTATGAAGGCCAACATGCCATTAATCTTATAGTTCACTTAAAACAATCTGCAAGTGTCTGACAGCTGGATTTTTACAACAGGAAACTTTCAGCATGCACTTTGGAGTGAAAGAGTCACAGGGCAAACAGCATAGAAACTAGCCCATCAATCCACTGAATCCTTGCTGACCCATCTCGGCCAATGCCATTCCCCAGCACCGGGTATTCTGTGTTCTTTCCTTTGTCGATTTATCTAGCACCAGTCATAAATAACAAGACTGTACAATTTTAAAGTAGCTAATCGGCTGAGTGCAGTTGAGATTTTTATTTACATATCTTCCTAGTTTTGACTGGCTACGTTGCCACTGCTGGCTGTCTGATGCATCTCACCTAAAGGTGCATCACCGTTCCCTGTCAGGTGAAAAGCAAGCAGAATGTTCTTCACCCAAAAGGGTAATTTGACTGACAGTCAAAAAAATCCTAACTGTTCTCCAATATCTTTGTAACTAATGAGCAAAATGAGCCAAATAAAATGTAAGTACGATTTCCTGGAGGTTGACCTTTAATTCCGAAAGACTCTACATGATTCTGGAGGTTCACCAATGCTAAATGCTTTGAAATGCACAGTTAGTTGGAACGATAGAAAAAACTTATAATCATGGGCTGCACACTAATTCTAAGTGCCTTTGGCACTCCTGAGGTTTTATATGAACTAATGAGATATCCTCACTAATATCACCAGAACAGGATAAATAAAGTTTCTATCTTCTTTACTTGCCTTCTAGATTTGATCCTGACCACTAGTCTTGGCTTATACATAATGTAGTCTTATGAACCAATGACTTGAGTCATTTTGTGCTGTTTCAACCTAGTCTATATACACCCATTGCCATCCCAAACCCTCACAACTTCTTATTAAACCTCTGGTCCTGCAGGGCCTTGTCTTCTTGGCACTCTCCAGCATTCTGTCTCCCAGTCCTGCTTAGACTTGGCAAAGGATCTGAGAACCTATTAACTTCAACAAATAGAGCTGGTGCTTTACAGCCCCAGCAACCCTAACCTCGTACAATGTCCATGTGGAGTTTGCATGTTCTCTCAATAACGGTGTGGTTTTATTCCAAGAGCCCCAGTTTCCTTCACATCCCAAATGCAATTTGTAAAGTTAATATGCGAATAGAAATTGTCCCCAGTGGTGGGCACAGTAAAGAGGGCTTAGTGCTAACAGGCACTTAATGGTCACCACAGACTCTGGCTAAGGGATCAGTTTCAGTGCTTTGTGATCCTACAAAATGGAATTTTAATTTACTATTTTTAATTTTTAAATATTTAAAAATTACTTGTTTCGCTCATTTTATTGTCTAAAAATGTATACATTTATCAGACTTTTAAATTGACCGTGCCATGACAAAGGGCTTTCCCCAGCTTGCCTTTTGTTCTGGCAGACTGTAGACACCCTGGGTTTGGGGTCTTACCATTACACAGCCCTGGCCAAGTCATCACATGGAGCTTGCTGCCTCTGATGTCACCACGATGGCACTTACTCATTGTGTAGAACAAAAGGATAAAAGACACCAGCTCCATTTTCTGCTTACCTGGACGTATAAATGTGTTGGAACATTACAAGGCAGAAATTGTGTCTTATATCACAGATTTCACATTTCCAATACAGCATAAGAAGCTGGGCATGGGTGTAAGTTTAAAGATAAGGAAAAGTAATACAACAGGGGTCGGAGAAAATCTCGTTGCTTTCACGTACTTTTCAGACGACTAGATGACAAATGACAGTAAAGAATGGGAAGCAACGGAAAACACCTGGAATTTTACTAAACTGTGGTGATTCATCTTTCTGCTCAGAATTTTCCTGGTTTCAATCCTGACCTCGGCTGCTGTATATGCGTGGAGTTTGCATGTTCTCCCTGTGACTGCTTGGGTTTGCCCTGGGTGCTCCAATCGCCTTCCACAACCCAAAGGGGTGCGGTTGGTAGGTTAATTGGCCCCAGTGTGTTGGGGAGCGGTAGAATCCGGGGCAATTGAAGAGAATAAAAATTGGGATTTATGAAGCATTGATGGCCAGTGCAGACAGTGAGCTGAAGGTCCTGTTTCCCTGTTGCATCCCTTTCTACCTCCAGGACACTATTACTGAATAGATTTGCTAATAGGATATTTTTGATGCAAAATACATCTATCATTTATGCTGGGATCATCACAGACCTTAAGTGGCTGATGGATAGATAGCAGACTGACTGTGAAAAGGTTCATGGAACAGACTGATTCTCATCTTTTGGCATACACTACATTAATGTGTGGGCTCACTTGAATCACCTGTTTGCACAAATTAGCATACTTTCCCTACCTTAGCAAGACTGATTAACATGGTGCACAACACTGAGGAGTTTGCATGGGTTTAGACATAATTTTTTGTCAGCAAGTATGTTTAAATATAGGAATCTCAATGGAGAGCCCCATTTATGCAGCTAATTCTCCCCTGCAGGAAACAATGGGCTAGTTGAATGCTCTCCAAGTCCATTGCACTCACAGAAGCCATTAATAGAAATTGGCCAAAGCGTTACCAAGTGATTACTGATGGCATTTAGATTTGAATGATGTCACTATTAATGTCAGAATAATTTTAGTTCAAAATTATTGTTAATGTGAAAAATAATTTAGAATGACGTGAAAGGGGAGCTTTTGGCTTGGTGACAAAGCTTGCTAAGTAACTTCAATCTGCAATATTTCTAATACCATGTTATTACAAGGCACTCAAGTTTTAAAAAGGTAAGATGTTACACTACAGATCTCTCAATTAAAAGAAGGCTCTCCTTGTGCTAGTGAAATTGCCGAATCAATAGTCTCAGCGAAATAATTCAGATGTCACGGTTGGTGGTATATAATCTAAAACCATTAAAGGGTTTATAGCATCATATAAGAACTGACCTGGCTGATAAGGTTCTTTTCTGTTACCTATTGATGAGCAAAATGCAAACTCAAACTCAGAAAAAGATCTTGTTGAAACAATATGGTCCATCTATTGCCTTTTATCATTTTATATCTCTTTTTATGATTTATTCTTGTGTAATATATTGTGACACAAGAGCAGCTTACACCTCTAATTGTAAACAACTTTACTAGCCAAAAAAGAATCATGGATGACTAAAGATAAAATAGCCATCAAAATGGATAAAGAGAAAACATGCAAAAAGCAAAAACGAAAAACAAATGAAAAAGAAACTAAAATAACAAAGGTGATACAGTGCCAGAAGAGAAATAAAGACGAGGAAAAGAAGCCTGCATAGGGTTGCAAAATCAACAAAGCAAATTCACAAAAGCATGAAAAAGAGACGACAGCTGAAATGGAACTGTAAAGATAAAGGAAATGATATGCTGATTCTGTAATTAATTCCCATCACTCCTACAATATGGGACTACTCATATGAATCACAATTTTCCAAGGAAACCTACATCAAATTGAAGTAGGAACTTTATGTAAAGGAGAAATGATGACAACTAAGAAACCTGAGGAATAGGCAGTTTCCTTTCTGAGGGAACACTGCCGATACCATAATTATTATCTTCCATTGTTGCCTTGATCTGGAATTGTTATAAATAGTGGGAGGGAAACAGGCAAACTCTACACCAAGTCAGGAAATAAACAGAATCTATAATTAAGGACAGATTATCTGAACACCTTGAGTTTTCAGCAGATCAGAAAGCGTGTGAATGGTGAGTCTGATTCAATGTTTCACAGCACCGAGTTAAAGAAACACTTACGTATTATTTATTTAGTTAGTGGTACAGCACAGTAACTCGCCATTGCAATGGGACTGCGCCACACAATTACACTCATGTAACTTACTAACTCGTATGTCTGTTCAGCATGGAAGCTGAATACTTGGCCCATTGGTTCCACTCTACCCACTTACACTCATCCTACATTAATCCCACTTCTCATTCTCCCTCAATTCTGATCAGCTCTCTCCAGATTCCACCGCACATCTGCATGCCAGGACCAACTGGGATCTGGGAGGAGATGTAAACCAACACAGTCACAGGAAGAACATGCAAACTCTACATACACCGCACCTGAGATTAGCTGTGCAACCGTGTTATCCCAATAAAAACACTTTAAAGTGCTGACAATGGTACAGCACAAGTATACATATATTATTGACATTTATATGGCCTTCTGGGTGTACTTTATATCTCTCACATGTAACTGTTAAAAATAAGGTACATGAATCTAAACTACAGGACATAGTTACAAGAAAAGGGGCTTGGCATTTAAAACAGTATAGGAATTTCACATCACAAGAGGTGTGGTGCTCTGGAATTCTTGATTCACAAAGATATAAAACGAAGATAGATAAACCTTTTTGTAAAGATCAGGGAATTCAGGGCTTTGTGGAACTGGCACAGAAGTGGAATAGAGGCCTGGCGTCAAGCAGCCATGATTATATTAAACAACAGGGGATATCTGAAGTGTTAAAAACTGCCAATCCTGTTTCTTTTTTTTACAGTTTAATGTTCATTTAGGCAGTGAGTGAGTGCATGAAAATATAGAATGGGGGGGGGGGGGGGGGAGGTTTGTAGGTTGTTAGTCAGACTAGTTGCATGCATCCAGAAAAGAAAAACATGGATTAGTTTTTGAGTTCAAAAGTTCACCAAACTTGTTAATGGTTTTGATGGATAGACGACCTCATATCCACGTTTTCTGATGGCATTTAGATAGAAAGCATTGTGAGTTTCGTTGATGGAAGTCGAGCCTGAGTGAAAAGGCAATATTTTCATAGTGGATTTCAACATCTTCCTCCCTTGACGGGTGCTTTCTCAGGATTCAGGATTACTTGCTTCCATTCCTGTTCTCTGGGCTCTGAGATGGCAGACAAGATTAATATGGAACATACACAGTCTATAATAAATGGAACAGGAGCTACCAAGTAGATTCGTAGCAATCCTTCTGCAATTTATGCCGGGCTTCTACTGAAGCATGTAGTCAAATGTTCTTCATGCCGTCCTGAATAATTCTTCTCCACGAAAAACAACCAACAAGAGAGACAGATATGGAACTCTGTAGAAATCTGCACTTCCATTTGCAAGTTGCAGGATGCTTCTTACCTTAATTTCCACTTTAAACAGTCATGGGCCAGGAGCTGCCCGGAGTCAGCAGAGTTACTGCATCTTTTCAAGAGAGCTTTGAGAACATCCTCTGAAATGTTGTCCAACTAGCAATGACCTTCTGAGATAGAGCTTGGGAAAGAGTATGCACTTGATGTCAAGGATGCAAACAATGGAGCTGATTAAATGTAATTAGATCTCAATACTGGGTATATCTTCCTTTCACTCTAGAGCCATGGTCACCTCCAGCTTCAGTTGCCATGCTGAACTCCACAGATGAGCTATGTGCTTATGCATATTTGGAACCTGAAGTCTGAGTCATTGTTGACTCATTCTCCAAGGCACAAGGGGGGCTTTACATTTAACATCCTCTGCTGGCATGCTGCAATATCATCAGGCAGTGAAGGTCCACAGTGAAACCTGGCAATATCGACCACTTCCTGTGTCCCAGGACCTCAGTGCGGGCAGACAGCAATCATTGTCAGTATACTGGCACTGTCCTTCACTAACTGAGGTGAACG
Organism: Hemitrygon akajei; assembly: GCF_048418815.1. NCBI lineage: Eukaryota > Metazoa > Chordata > Chondrichthyes > Myliobatiformes > Dasyatidae > Hemitrygon > Hemitrygon akajei. The sequence continues at coordinate 68,228,816 of NC_133133.1, forward strand.
ATGCACGCAGATGAAGACCTCAAACCTGGTTTTAAAAAATTGCTCACCAGGCTGCGGAGATCCCCTCACTCCCACTTCAAAGTACTGGAAAGCTTCCACTGGAACTGCCTCCACAAATTCATCCAAAATTCCCCAAATCCATTCACAAAATCAGTAAATCATTGGTGCCTCTCCCAGGTCAACATTCCCAACAGCATTTGAACATTAGTGACTGTGAATTCAAACTTTGAAAACAGGGCAGAACAGTGTCACAGATATTGAGCAGTTATTAATAGTGGAAAATAATCTTCTGATCAGGTACAAACCTGAACTTTAATGCTCTATGTGTGAAGATTGTACATTTGACGTGTTCATTTGGGTTTGCTCAGTGTTCTTCATCCATCCCAAAGATGTGCTGGTTAATAAGTATTATAAGCACTGTAGGTTACTCTTAGTGGGTAGATGAACAGTAGAATCTGGAGAGGTAGGAAATGGAAAGGGAAAACAATGTCACAGTATTAAGTAGAGATGATGTTTGATAGTTGGCACAAACTTGGTGAACCCCAGGGACTGTTTTCATGCTGTAGGACTCCACAACTCTGCAGAAGGTCATGAAGAGGTACAGAAAATCATCACAGAAGGTAATGAAATATTGACGCTGATAACTAAATGCCTGGAATGAAGGGGAGTAGAAGCTTTAATAGTATAAAAAAAATCTGTTTACTGGGGGATGTTGGGCAACAGACAGGAATTATGTTTGGACCATAAAGCTATAAACTTAGATCAACTGGACTGATCTCTAGATAGAAAAGGTTTACCTACGTATGCGGAAAGATTATGCAAGTTTTGCTGCTATTTACAATGTGGCAGATTATTGAAACATTTTTTCCAACATAAAATTAAATTAATTTTAAAATTCAGAGGACAGATATGGAGCGGTAATTTTTACTGCTTGGGTTCAACTAAATTAGGAACTATACTAAAATAAAGAGAGAAAGGCTTTCCGGAATGGTTACAGCAGCATTTTTTTTGCAAGCAACGCTTCTAATTTATCTAAATGGCAATTAAAATTAAGTCAACTGTTAATTATTTAAATTGTAGATTGATAGTTTTTTCATTAACCAAGAGTAAGCAGGAGTTTGGGAAGAGCTGGGTATAAGGTTACTTACTGATCAGCCATTTCCTCAGTGAATGGTATAAGAGCTTAAGTGCCTAATGTCTGTATCTGCATTTTAAACCAATTTTAAGTACATATTAGATCTAACTTTTCCTCAACCCTCAGTATTTTGCTGAGATCATTTGCATATAATTTACCAAATACTGTATGTTCATCTAGTTCATGATTTTTTTGCCACCCTTTGGTAATGATTCTGACCAATGTATCGCTAATGCCAGCTGTTTAAAATCACAGTGAAGCAATGGTGAGCATGCTTAATAACCTGGTAAAGCTAACTTAAGCCAGTTACTTTTTTCTCAGTGTACCTTTTCTGAAAATGATCTTGGTCCCTCTAGAAGTGTTAAAAGTATGACATAAAAAGAAAGCCGCCAGAATTGGAAAAAAAATCTGCAAGAAAGGAATAAAAGGAAGGACATACCTTAAAAGGTAGGAGGACACAATAAGGAAATGAACAGAAGAGGACTTATACCAAAAGTGAAAGGAATCCAAAAAATATTATATAACTCAATAACATAACCATAACACTATAACAGCATCCAAATGCAAAATAGTTTACTGGATCATTGAACAAAGAGCTCTGGTGAGGCTTAGGTCATTTTCTGAAATATCTGTGCATTTTCTAATAGGATTTCATCTCTTGATTTGTATGTTTTGAGGAATTCCTTTCTTCCCAGAACATGAAGAGAACACCTCAGGATTTCCTGTTATGACCCAGATGTCTCTAGCTGCCCCCTGACAGGAGCTACTGCCAAAAATCTCAGCAGGAAACAAGTCCCAAGCAACATCAGAATGCTGGGCCTTAAGACCGTTGGGTGCTTTTATTTTCTCCTGATCTCTCTCTGGGACAACCCATAGGATGAGGATGATGCCCACTTTGATGAGCATGAGGTGGGGAAGACGGTCCTTGTAGGATGATTGTCACAACCCTCCGATAACTCTGCTCCCTAGCATAACAAAACTGTACTTCAGGTCCTGCCTTGGAAATATTCACCTTAGGTCTACATCCAATGGTTCAGATATGCATATAACATACAACAGGGAAACATGTCATTGATTCAAAGGATCAAGGCACATTTATTATCAAAGACTGTATAAATGATCCACCTCGAAACGTGTAGGCTTCTAGGTAGCCACAAAGCCAAGAGACACAAAAAACCCAATTAAAAAAAAGACCAATAACCCCTGCGCAGAGAAAGAGAGGGAGAGAAAAGACAGACATCGTACAAACAATAGGAGCAAGCCAACAGCATCCTGAACCAGACTGAGTCCCAGATCCACACCTGGAGTAGCCGGAGTAGGCCCAAAGCCTCAGTTCCCAGTTCATCACACCAGCAGGGCAGAAACACACAGCAGCCAGATCAGTCACAGCCTCAGTGCCACGGAGAAAGGAAAAATCATTTGCTGGAGAGAATGAGTGAAATCAGCCCGTCCCCGGGCTCCATACCCGACGCTCAGGCTTCCAGTCTATCTGGATCAACGTTTAAATTGATCGAGTAGCGCCGAGTAGTGCCACATTCTAGGACCTGGATCCTGGTGACCCGATATGCTCGGACCGCCCAGCCTGAAGCTGCTCTCCATCTCACCATATCGGCTCAGCACATGGAGCGATCAAACCTCGCGCCTGTATGAACCCAATCTCTAAATCTTGTTGCACACTATTCCTTTAAACTTATAGTCTAATAAATGCAGTCAACATGAAAAGATAGCTATGGTTCTCTCACCACATATGCTGCATGATTTGCTATTTCCAAGGCCTTCTGTTCTTATTCTGTTTAATTCTTGTTTATCCTTCTGCAGTATGTTAAACATGTATTCCTTAGATGTCTAATTATCAGGAAGTATTACAAGCTGCACAAATATATTATTGGTTTGTGGGGTGGGGGCGGGAGTTGCTGACACAAAAATGACAAATAAACAATCTGAAGAACAGCATTCATTCATTAAAATAAAACCCAATCCAACTGTGGTCAGCGTGACATCCTTGAGCACCATATTGATGTACAATTTTAAAAGATATTCAGCTCAGGCTCTCCATTGAATAGGAAAAGCACACTATCAGAGCACATTATGCAACTATGCATTATGCCATTCATCCATTTCTTTCTCTTATTGCTGCGCAAAATCACTTGTACCATTAAGACAAGATTGAATTGCCCATGAACCACCTTGTGAAAAGGGCAAAAGACAAGCATTAATTACATTAATTACCCTAATTTTGCTTGACAGTTTCATATTGCTGTAAGAACTGCTTTCTTGACCGATCTGTCAGACACAATATAATTGTCCATTTAAATACATCACTGGAAAATGCATGACAGATTCAGATTTTTTTTTAAACATTGTATCTTTGAAAGTAATTAGTTTTGTTGTACAGTGGGTCATAGTAGCCTGTATCTAAATTATGTTACTTGTATGCTAACCTACTGAAATTTCACAGTTAATTTGGTGTAACCCACTCCGTCCCTAGATCACATGCCTACAGCTGCATATTGAATTTAGTGGTTTTGGAGAAACACAGTATTGATTTTCTACAAGTCAATAATGTATTATAAATCATATACATATAACATATACTCAATTGGAGTGGAGTAGATGGCCAGCTGTGCAGAATATTTAATTTCAAATTATCTTGACAGAAGCAACTAAATAGCATGAGAGGAAACAGCAGTGGCAATCTAGGGACCAAACGACCTAAATTGTTGACCACTTGCTTGAGGGGGCAGAGGTCTGAATGTGGAACAGGCCAACGTGAGTAAGACATTCTTCCTTTCCAAACTGTGTGAGCAGTTGTTTCACTTTACCTCAGCCCAATTCTACAACGCAATCCTTCATAAATTGACACAAGTATGACTGGGAATGGGGGAGGAAGACTGATTTAGTAGAGGAATATTAATGGTATGCAGGAAAATGTTTTACCCTGTGCTTGATGCAATGATTGACCTTGGAATGCTCTATATAGTTTCCAATGTCCCTCACTGCCTCAACTAAAAGCTACTGATTTATAGTTCACACAATGGTTTTCAATTTAAATAACAACATGCAAACTGAAACACACAGTTTTAAGAGCCATACTGTATCGTTCAATATACATAATGTTACCTGAATCAAATGATGCCTCTCAGAAAAAGAGGGATTAGTGTATTAATTTGCACCGAGTAAATAGTAGAATCAGGGGGGAGCTGATGGAAATGTGGGGACAAATAACAGAGGATTAATGCAACAATAATGTAAACTGATCCTTGAGAGTAACAAAAGACTTGTGAGGCTGAAAAGCCTGTTTCATATTATATGGCTCTATGGCTTCCATGGTTTCAGATTCTAGGATGAAAATGATTTGAGCACAATTTTGGCCAAAGCATTTCAGTAGTAATTAATTGAATAAGACCAAAGGCAACCAGGTGGTTTAAAAAAAAACACAGGAGGGTCTCAGCAAGTCACGTAGTGTCTGTGCAGGCCAAGGGATCGAGACCATGCATCAGCACTGAAGTGTAGAGGGGAAGATCGCTGATACATATATATGAGTATGTGAGTGAGAGTGAGCAAAGAGAAAGAGAGAGAGAGAGAGAGAGGACAGAGGTGGTAGGTGATTGGTGGAACCAATGAGGAGGAGATGATGAGCAGCTAGTGTCAGGCAGAAAAGGTGGATTGGTAATATGACTTATGTTGCGAGATAATAGACGGAAGTAGGTAAAGGAAATAAAATTAGGTAGATGGGACCAGGAGAGGGAGAGGAGGGAGAGGAGGGGGAGGTAAAGAGTGGCTTTAAGTGATCGTCTCCATGACAATGGTTACTGTCCTGCTCGAACTACCCACCTCCAACACCTTTTTTCCCAACTTTAAATGTAGACAGATTAATAGGGAGTTAATTGATGCTGCAGTAAAATGCTTTAATTTACCTGTGAATCGAATAACAAATAACTTTATTTCAGGAGTCAAATGTAACAAGACTATTTTTTTTGAAGATACAAATTAGTGAATTAGTCTCTAAGGATTCTGCTGCTGCACTCAAAAAAAATCTGCATGAACAAAAATCAGGTTCTGTCTGCAGTTGAACTTAAATGTTTTAAATACATGATTGCATTATCCTGCCTGATGTGGCAGTTAATTTTCTTCTTGTGCCACCTATGTATCAGATTAATTTACTTCTTAATATGATTTTTCTGGTTGATATTTGAGAAGGTACTGATGCAACTTGATTTTGTGTGATTTTCTCCCTCAGAAAATGTGATTATTCTGTTAATGTGCCTCATTGTCAGTATCTTAAGGCATTACCTTGCTAATGCCTCTAAATCAGTTCCTGCCACATAAGGAGTCGTCCCAGGAAGCCGTTCAGTCCTCTGTACCTGTGTTAGCTCAATGAAGTTATTATACAATTCTTTTCACATGCCTTGCAATTTAACACTGGAAGTGAATCTATTTCAAGCATTCATCCAATTCACTTCTGAAAATGACAGTCGACTCTGACTTTTTTACAGATAGCACCTAAGAACCAGCTGCATAGATATAATTTTGCCTCTGGGTTCTCTTCCAACTCAATCAATATCTGCTTCTTACAGACTCTTCTGACATCAAGAAACAGTTCTCCCTTATGTGATGAAAATGCAGCTTAAATCTAGCCATCCATGTGATCCCGATTGATGTTTTCAGCTGCTAAAGAAGTAAGTAAATTAGGAAATATGGGGTAAGTATTCCTTTTCAGTGCAACATCCTTTAACGATGTTATTCGGAGGGCCAATCACACAATTATTGTCCAATAAAAAAACACACACAAACTTGAAAGCAGTATCAAGAGGCTGACCCAGCTTCACTTTCATCTGGATGATCACTATATTCTCAGTGCTTCACTAACCACATTAACTAATCATCTGCATAGCTAATGGAGGCAGCAAAAGTAGGTCTGATGGTGCAATTATTTCCAAAATACTTCTGCAGTGCCAGTTTTTGGTGCCAGTACTGCAGAAACCCATTTTATGCAGAAATGTGGTTATCACTGAAGCTACAACTAAAATATTCAGGGCCCTGGAAACAAAGCGCAGGTCGATACTTCAAACGGAAAGTACTGAATGCTGCGCAGTGGAAGAGGCCCAATTTAGATGGAAATTTTAAAATGAATGGTTATCACTGATATCTAAACTGACATTTATTCCTTGAAAAACATATCACGAATTTGATTTACTTAGCACTTTCGATAAGGAGCGTTCCAAGGGATAATGAGGAAAGGAAACAGGAATGGGAAAAAGCAAAACAAAATTGAAGGAGAGTGGGAGGGCAGATAAAATGCACTGGGAAAAATGTGTTTTCAGAATGTTTGCAAAGAGGTAGAAGCAGAGGTTTAAAGATAGAAATCCCAGAAGAGAGCTAAGAAGACGGGAGAGTTTGATTCCACTTGTTGATTAAAGAACATTGAAGTAAAAAAGGTCAAAATAGAAGACTAACAATGGCATTAAAAGACATAACCTGGATAAGAACCCAGTGATAGATTGGAACATGACTAACAAGAATTTAAAATTAAGAGTTTATTTTGATTATGTATCACAAATTGAAACATCAATTGGCAAACTGTTATAATTTAAAATTTATTAATATAAACTTCTAAATTTATAATCATCCATTTTGCACCATTAAATACAGTCAAACTTTATTTCAGTGGTGATCAGAGAGGGGCATGGAGCCGGTGGCTGAAGTAGACCACAACCTTAAACAATATAATAATGGACAGGATGTGGGGGATGAAGCTCAACCAGATATGAGGCTTAGTTTGGCATGAGCTAATATGCAAGGTAGAGATTGGGATCATCAACATAGGGGAGGAGTTTGTGTTGGTAGCGGCAGTGGTTCTTCCTACAAATGAGAACAGAAAGATTGTCAGCCTTGTCAAAAGCCTGAAAGAAAATGGTGAGATGATGTCATCACTTTCTTATGACATCATATTCTGTGCTTACAGATGGAATCACTATTTAGGTGCCCAGTAAGAACGTATATCTTCATGGCACCTATTCAGTATTAAATGTCCCTATTCAGTATTAAATATCCCAAAGCCTATGACTGCAAACTATAAAAGATGATGCTAAACAGCTGACTGTAAGCTTTCACAAGGGCCCACATAAACAAAGGGAGAGTTTAGGGATAGACTTCCAAGAAAACAATTTCTTTGCTTAGGTTTTTATTGGCAGTGATATAAATACTAGATTTCCTTTACCAACAAAGATAATGGGAGGATTGTAGTAGAGTTGTTGTAGGGTCTTTATGGCTAGCACGTTCAGGGAATTTTGTGCCATATTTCACTTAAGATATGTTTGAAACATCTTCAAGCATGTGAGTGAAGTAGATGAACCATCATAACCTCCTCTTCAGGTCTTCACCAACATAGATGCCTGTCACCAGAAATATGGTTCCCTTCACAACGTGAGAAGAAATTCCTGAGAGTTCTAATGGATGCAGCAAATGTTATCTCTGCAAACCTACAATCTACAAACTGTCTCTAGTTAAGCTTTACTCAAACACTGGAAATCGGAAAGTTGCCCCATCCTCAGAAAACAGGATAAATCTATTCCCCCAAATTACTGGTTATCAATCAACTCTCAACTACAGTAAGGTGATGGACAAGATTGTCAATGTTGTCAACAAATAATGTACTTGCTGAGAATCAGTTTCGATTTCCCACACTGCTGTTCAGCACCAGATCTCATTACACGTTGGTCTGAATTCCAGAGGTGAGGTAGGGTGACTGCTCCTGACACTGTGGCAGCATTTGAGTGAGTGTGAAGTATCCCTATAAAAGGAAATCTCTACACTGAGTCAATCAGAATTAGAGGGAAGCTTTCCTGGCTGGAGACATTCTCAGCACAAAAGAAGAGGTTATGTTTGTTGAAGTCTCAGCCCTGGGACTTCACTGCAGGCGTTCTACAAGGTAATGTCTTCGTCACAGGCATCTTCAGTTGCTTCATCTTTCCTCCATCATGTTAGACATGAATGCTATGCTTGATTGAACCACGTTCTGATAATTACAAGTGTTTGCATAATGCAATATGCAGCATGATCTTAACATATGCATAATCATCAATGACCATAAACTAATTGGGCTAGCTACTTTATGATTGTGATTGCAATTCAGAAGCAGCATATTCCAAGATGAATGACTCAACTCCCGACTCCCAAGAACCCTCCTGTGACCCGCACAGTGGAAATCATGAATTTAATTGTGAATGAACTTCCAATAACATTCAAGAAGTTCCACACCATCCAGATCAAATCAGATTCCTGACTCCAGACTCCTATCCAGCAGTGTAAATTTTCACCGTTAGCAACTACCATCATTCATAAGAGGCTCAAAGCAATCTGCCACGGTTTTCTCCTAAATCATGACCTCTATCACTGAGATTCCCAAAATGAGCAAGATTCCCTCAAGTTCCAAGTCATCATGGCTTGGAAATGATGCTGGGCTAATCCTGGACCCTTTGCTGCACTGCATAGCAACAGCAATTTCAACAAGCAAACTGCACTAACTCAAAGAGTTCAACACTATGTTTTAAAGGGCCGATAAGGATGAAGATTAAGTAATGGGTTTCACTCCTCCACAGTCTGTTTACAACGTAGATGTTGGTGGATAAATCAACACTTCTAACGATGTTTACCAAACTCTGACAGCAATATCTCTGGCATTTAATTATTTCCTCAATAAATAATCTGTATTGGAAGAGTATCATTCATTGGCAAAAACCAAGTGCTTGCAATCACATTGTCATCAAAATGGCTGCTCTGTTTATTTACAAGGCTGAAGAAAACATTTAATCCTTGAAACATAAAAAGCTGAACTGATCTCTGGTTTGTATTCAACTCACCACTGTAGAGCAATTTAGGAATACTGCAATTTACCCAAGGCCCTTAATGGCAGGATGAGAAAAGGTGGCCACAATTCCTGAACCTGACTGCAATGCAGTGCAGTGACGTCAATTGAAAATGTGCAGGGCCAAGCACATTTAAAAAATAAAAACAAAAATGCTAGGAAAAGAGTCAGAATTGCACTTCCTGTACTGTTATGTAGGTAGGGATAGAAGCAAAGACCAGAGAGTTACGAAGGAGGGAATCACTTCAAAATGCTTGAAGATGACGGCTGGTAGTTGAATTTTGTAGAAGTTGTGAAAGTCGATCCATTGAATGAAGAGACTAGTGCGGTGTAAGGTTTAGACCAAAGGAAGGCTTGCTTTTGCTCTGTTCAGAAAAAGGGCTACCGATGCAGTCAAGAGTTCAGTCCATCATGGTTGAAAGGAAAAAGGAAAACAATGCAAAGGGACATGTGTGGACTATCTCAGGATGAGATCAAATGCATCTGAAATGGACGAGCTGAGAGAATGGTCCCTTTGGCTTCACTTCTCTTTCCTTTCTTAATTTACAGCAACATTCAATTGTGATGTCTGCAATATTTTCCAGATTTAGTTTCCCATATCTGTCATTACCATTTGAGAATGGTAATGGAAAATACTGTGTCAATGGGATAGCAAAACCATGTAGGTAGATAGGACATAAACTAGGAGATAAAATAAAGATTAGTCATGTAAATTAAAACAACTGATATTTCAGAATAATTTTCAGTAATTTTTAAATTTATGCAAGATAGAATGCAAACCTTGACAACTAACAGGTTAAAAGTACCTCAGCTACTTTGAGACTCCACAGCAAAAAATTATTAAAATGATAAAGGAGGCTAGTAATTTACTCAAAGATCCATGTCTATGGGACAAAAATTGACATGGTACAAATATTTAAAATAAACATAGAAAAGAATTTGATATGGAGCCTTTCAAAGTTTGAATGGTTTAAATAATAACATCTAGCATTGTTAGTTTCCACTTCCTTGCTGAAGGATCCTCCACAGTGAAGGATTCCAAAACAATTTAAGAAAATGCATTCCACTATCTAGCCTTCATTTCAAACCTGCTTTTCGAGAAAAATATTATCCAGCAGATCTGCATGTTTTGCTTAAGCATACCTCTAAGTAATGAATTTTCCATTATTTCATCCCCCACAGAAACAGAAAGCTTTGAAAGAGTAGGATTTTGAATTTCATTCAGCATGCCATGCTATAGAGGAGTTTAAACAGTTGGTGTTTTTATCAATCCTACATTGTATCAGCAGTGCAAATATGTATGATATTTTTGAATAATCAAGACTGCTCTGTAGCCAAAAGAGTTAAGTCAAGGGATTTGATTTCCACTGCTTTGTAATCTTTCATCTAGAAATATCCAGCCTAAAAACTCATAAATCCAAAATCAAATCCAAAGTCTGAAGCAGAATTAGATTACTGGAATAAGCACTGGAATTCAGAAATTAAAATATGATTGAAACATGGATTGAAATATATACCAAAGAGGGAGTTAACAATGTAAGAAAAATTTATAATAATAAAATTTGCAACACAGGTTAGAATACGAACCTCTATGAAACACGGCCCCAGAAATTGATTTTGAAACAATAAAATTAAACAAGAGCATTTGAGTAGGTAAATATTACATTACTGTTTTTATTCATTCATTTTAATGACCAAAATGTATGATTTGACAATAATTCAAATAATAATACTTTGTCTCATATCAGTATAAAGCTGCTTTGATCAGGTATGATGCACATCAGCAAGTCTTAGCTCTGCCCTGATAATGCAACCAACCCCGACCCAAATCCCTGTGAGAAATCCGCACTACATATTTCTTATGTTCTGGGGTAGCAGGTGATGTTCAGTTGATGACATACTAGATTATTACATTCTTTTCCATTATATTATCAGAGTCCTGAGAGATGAAAAAAAAAATCAAGATTTTAACTCTTTCAACTCCACACAAGGATCACAATGATTGTAAAGAGTGCACTTCGTAAAAGATCTATATCACTCCATGTTTGCCTAATTTTCTCTGTTCTTTTCCTCTTACTCATTCACAAATCAGTTGCTCTAAAAAACCTCATACACCAACTATTCCTTATCTATAAACTTTGAATGAGTGTTAACAGTATTCAAAAGTCTGCAGGAGCAGCAGGTGAGGAGGTGCAGGGGAAGCTTGTCCTCTGCCCATACATATTTCAGCAGAGGTTACAATGGTAGGCTTGTTAACCTATTCTACTGAGTCATGCTGAAATATTTCTCTGTAAGTACTATACAATTTAACATCCACCTATTTGGACTTACACACCCCCAGCAAGGCTACAATTACTAGAATGGAGTACAGTTTTCCAAGAAACATTGAAAGACTGTGACATTACAGCATACCAATGTGCTACCTTTATACCTTGGTAATTACTAGCACTGAGAATATCTGTAAAATACATCACTTCCAATCAGATTCTTATCACAGTTATGGAATATGTTGTTCACTGTGAGTTTCTTGGCTTAATGATGGAATTTCTGAGACACCAGCAATACCCTGGCATTTTCACATCCATCTATCCACATCACTCTATATCTGTATCACTAATTATTGCTCCATTTATTCTCCACTGGGTATTCCATTGGATAACGGATGCTGGAAATTTCAATTACTGTACAAGGGCTGTGCAGCCAACTAAAAACACTAGTAGTGCAGTATAACACCACCAGTAAACACAATCTTTGGCTTGCCACTGGTAGCAAGGTTATTGTTAGCTATTACCTTGAACCACTAGTAATTAGAATTACCAACCTTGCAAGACACTTCTGATTCATTTGCCTTTCAGTGCTCCAAGCAATCGAGGAGAAATATCATTAGCGTGTTTAATTCCGCTCTCCCCATCCGCTGTCTTTGAACGCAGAGTGGAAGTGAGGAAAAAGATCATTCTGAGCCATGGGAATCTTGGATGCTGGGAATTATGTAAGGAAGTCTCCAGGAACTGGGAACCATGACAGCAATGCATCATTAGATAACACCAACTGGATCTGATTGTTTGATTTTAATTGTCATTTTCTTTTCAGTTTAACAATTAATTATTATTATCATATCAATTCTCATTTGTTGATCTTATGACAGTATTTGATAAGTATTTTCTAATTGTATTATTATTACCTATGGGATTTTCTTATCTTTTGGATGTAAAAGTAGATGTTTTATGCTAGGTGCCATCTTTAGATGGCACTTGTCTACTTCAAGTAGTAAGACCCCCTGTCACTGTCCAGTTCCTGTTCTCTTTGTTCTTTCAACTGTTAATAAGACAACAGAAAGGCAACAAGTTTTATGCCTTACTCCTGTCTTCCAAATGAACCTTCAATTTAAACAGCAGAATCCAACAAAATTGGCGTAGTCAGCAGGATGCACGATCTACCGCTTGATGCAAACTCTTGAGATCACGGTTGAGGTAATAAAAAATACATTTGCTACTGAATTAGAGATAAGACCATGTGGTTGACTTGATCAAATGTGTGAATGATTGAAAGAGTTCATGAGTAAAGCCTTTTATTAATTAAAAAAGTGAAACTTGTGATAAACTACAAAAACAGCATAATAGAGTCCTTAAAAAGTCTAAAGAGCAAACTTTTGTATTAACCGAAGAACAACATGGTAATTCAATCGAATTCACACACACAAAATGCTGGAGGAACTTGTGTATGTGGTGCTCTAGATTTTCAGCATCTGCAGAATCTGTGTTTTTAACTGAATCAAAGTCCAAGTTCAGGGCTTTAAAACAAACTGAAACAATGTAAGAAAACTCAGCCGCGACTCTAGGGGACAGATCTGCTAGTGATGCTTCCAGTGATGCTACTGCTCGCGGTCCACCCAGGAAACACCTAATTCTGAAGTTCCACCCAAAGAATTACAACCCAAATCAAACAGTCTCACTATACAGCGTCACCATCTAAACTCCAGAGAATTACTACTCATATTGAACAGTCTCCCTGTGCAGCTCCACCATCCAAAATCTGGAGAATCACAGCCTACATCGGACTTTCCTCCAAGACAGCAACACCACCTGATAGAGGTGTATAAAATAATGAGAGGCATTGATTGTGTGGATAGTCAGAGGCTTTTTCCCAGGGTTGAAATGGCGAACACGGGAGGGCACAGTTCTAAGGTACTTGGAAGTAGGTACAGAGGAGAGGTCAGGGGTAGGTTTTTTACGCAGAGAGTGGTGAGCGTGTGGAATGGGCTGCCAGCAACAGTGGTGGAGGCGGATACAAAAGGATCTTTTAAAAGACTCTTGGATAGGTACATGGAGCTTAGAAAAATACAGGGCAATGGGTAACACTATGCAATTTCCAAAGTAAGTAACACACACAAAATGCTGGTGGAACACAGCAGGCCAGGCAGCATCTATAGGAAGAAGCACTGTCGACGTTTCGGGCCGAGACCCGAGTCCTGACGAAGGGTCTCGGCCCGAAACGTCGACAGTGCTTCTTCCCATAGATGCTGCCTGGCCTGCTGTGTTCCACCAGCATTTTGTGTGTATTGTTTGAATATCCAACATCTGCAGATTTCCTTGTGTTTGCTTTCCAAAGTAAGTACATGTTTGGCACAGGTTTGTGGGCCAAAGGACCTGTATTGTGCTGTAGGTTTTCTATGTTTCTACTATCTGAACTCCGAGCAATTACAGGATGGATATGACATGGAATGTTTAGTGGTCCCTAATGACTGAAGTGACAATGACAGTGATGAAACAGTAACAGCTATGTCACAGCTTGCTCCAATAATGACCAAGGGAGTGAAGACACACAGGACTGAAGATGAAAGCATTGTTAATCAATGTATTGATAAGCAGATCCATCAGCTATTTCTCAGCCACTCAACAATCTGCTGAAGGACAATAAGAGGTCAGACAATCCTGTTACTCTTAATGAAGAACAATTGAAAGTATTTCAAACTTTAAACGGGGCATTGTGTAGTGCACCTGCATTAGGAATCCCCGATACAAGTAAAGTATTTACCCTGTATGTCTATGAGAAACACATGATGGCAGTCACAACTCAAGAACATGAAGACCTGCAGCGTCCTGTTGGTTATTACTCTGCCAAAGGACTGATTCCATACACTGATGACTGCTGAACGATTGAGAGAGGAATCTGTATGGCGATTTCTGAAACTGGAAGTGCTGGCATCATGAATCATGTCCCTGGTACTTCTGTGTAGGACTGAAAGCTCTGATTGAAGCCTACAAGTAGGAAGAAGATCAGCTAATACCTATACTGATTCTCAATATTTCAACGTTGTTTATGATTTTGGAACTTAGGGAGAAATAAGTGATTTCTTATGGCTGTAGGAACTCCAATCAAGAATGGCCGAGTAGCACAAAAACTAATGGATGTCATACCACTGCCATCAGCAATGTAAAAGCCACCGCAAAATAACTACCTTGCAAAGCCGTGGAAGTGCATCTGCAGATGAAATTGTGAAAAAAAAGGTAGCGTGGGAAGAGATAAAAGAAGGGCCGAGAACATATACAGCGAACCCAAACACGGGAATTATGGAAACAAAACTGAACTCTGTATCACAGACAAACATACAAGATATCCAACAGATGCAAGTTCAATGTGCTGACCAAGAAAAGTGGTGTTGGATGGAGAATGGTGGAAAGTTACACAGTGATGGAGCATAATGCTTCCTTCACTGCACAACAAATACAGTCCCAGGACACTCTGGAGTACAAAAGATGATTGACATATTCTCTCCATGATGGTGGAATTCAAAGTTCAGGGCACAAGCTGAACAGACATTTCAAAGATGCATGATATGCCTGAAAACAAATCCTGGAGCAACAGAAAAGTTACCAGAATTAAGTGCTCTTGCCCCACATGGTCCATTTTTACAATTACAAGTGGGCTACATTACTTTGCCAAGGTGTCGAGGATACTCAGTTTAACTGGTAATAGTGGGTAAGTTTTGAAGATGGGTTGAAGCTATTCTAGCAGGGACAGCCACCTCCACACGCACAGCAAAGATCTGATTAAGGACTATATTCCTCAATGTGGGTTGCCACTTCACATCGACTCTGACCAAGGAACACATTTCACTGGGAATGTTTGTTAGGAGTTATGTTGGCTGGCCTTTCCATTGTCCACATCATCCAGAGTCATTGGGACAAGTCAAATAAATGGACAGAATCATTAAACAATGAATAAGTATCACGAGGAAGGCATATCATGGCCTATGGCTCTTCCTGTGGTTTTGTGCAGCATCAGAGCATCCCCAAACAAGAAGATCCATTTGAGGTGGTAACAGGACATCCTATGTCATTTCCAGTAGCCCTCAATATCTGAGAGGTTGATATACATATTTTTAGTAAACTATTGTGTGAAATTAACCCATTCTGTCTAAGTTTCTTCTCAACAGGTTTGAAGTGATCCAACACACACCCAATTCCTAGTGAGTGGGTCCTGATTAAGATTCCACATAAAGAACTGCTGGGAGCTGGATAAAAAGATTCTTATCAATCACTGTTAATTGCCAACTCAGTGGCGAAGATAGAAGATAAGAGTAAGTGGATGCCCATCAGCCATTTAAAGAGAGCTAAAATGGTACCCGACGAAAACAGTAAGTGCTGTTGTTATTGTGCTAGTAACCTCTCTCACGATTCCTACGCTGTGGGCTACAGTGAGCAAGACTCTAACCAGCGAGAAGACTTCAATCAGAGTTGACTAATAATGGACCTTATGAAGTTTATTCTAATATTATTTCTTGTTGTTATATTTTTACCTAATTTCTCTACTCATAGTTTTCCAATTGTAATGTACTCTTAATATATATGCTTATATTATTGATGATCAAAAATATTATAATTCAACAAAGCTCCTGTCAAGTAATAAGTAATAATGGTCTAAAATCATGTTGGCGTGGCGAGGTGTTCATGAAAATGCTGGGTCCAATTTTGGCCCTAGCACATTTTGAAGATGTAGGGTCAATGGCATTTTGGAAGGACAGGGAAACAATGGAAAAGAGGAATTTGACCTCAGAGTGGATAGTAAATGGGATATGTGGAAAAGCAGAGACTGATGTGAAAAATATACAAAACATTAAAACTCAATGAGATGTAAATACTGATGAGTGAGAATACTCATGGCTGAGAATTACAGAGAGAACAAAAATGCATAATTTTCTTGTGCTGGAAAAATTCATGTAGAAATTTGTCCTTGGTCATGTGCACCTCATGTTCTAGAATTTTGTTCCAGCGAGGTCAATAAAACTGATTGTTGGAGATAAACGAGGGGTGATAGATAAGTTCGTGGCCTAAAGTAGAAGGAGTCAATTTTGGACTCCGACTTCTACAAAGAAGGGATCCATATGCTCCACAACCGCTGGACTAAGTGTGTAAATGTAGAAAAAATATATGTGCTAGTTTTTCTAAAATTGAAAAGCATCAAAAGCACATTAAGTCTCCTCTCTCAGATTTGACTGACTGATGGAAAGAGCAATCACACCGATTACCACTGGCCAGCAAGCCATCATCCATGAGAGTGACCACAGACAGCCCTGCCTTCTGTCACTGAGAAATCAATAATGGTTCAAGTGATTCAACAAAACTGTCAATCTTTGACTGGATTACTGTTTAAAATGCAGACATTACTACGCCATTTGGAACAAGATAATCAGCAAATTAAATTTTTCATTGGGGATATTACTACCGAAGGCTAATTGATTTTCATTTAGATTGTAATAGTGAAAATTGCTGCAATTAAGGTAAAAATATGGATTGCTAGGAAATGAAGTATTCTTGGTTATCCAATGGATAGCATGCCTTGTTTCTTTCACTGACAGTACACAGTCAAAGAAAACTTGGTTGAATAACCCCACAACTCATGGGTTCTTTATTCTCATTAAGACTAAGATGAATAGAAAGTTGTCTTGAGAGACGTTATCATATTTACAATCACTGTTCTTGCTGTAATTAAAGACAACATTCAGACTGCAGGCAAAAAAAAAGAATCACCAGCAGCTTTACTTTCTTGTCACAAATTCATCGCCTTCACCGTGGCAAAAATTGTGCCCTGCTGAGGGAACCTCTTAAACTACAAGTCTCCATTCAACTACAGCACTGTGTTCCCACCTTTCTTTCTGCACGACTATTGTATTTGCTGGTATGAGCTACTTATTGTGAATGCTACTTTGGAAATCACTTGATTATTCATCTAGTGACAGCAGTTGGAGGAGGTGTATTGTTGGGTTGTGCGTTTGCGAGAGAGGATACGCAGTCATATTTTTCAACTTGCACATATGCACATCTATTAATATTTTAGGGGACCCAGAGCTACAGAATACAATGGCCAATGTGCAGCACACTAGGGAAGGAGGGGACATGATTAATTACTTCCCATCAAAAAAGTAGAGAACCTCTATATTGTCAAATATGAAATAAAATAAAATATGATTTCAAAATTAGCTTATGTAATTCAATTAAGAAACACTATGAATTACTCTTTTAAAAATATTCAGTATTTTGGGATCAATACCCTGAGGCAGTGTAACCTTTCTGATGTTTGTTATGAGATTTGAGCAAAGGCTTTTTGTTAAGCTGTTACAGCATATAAAACCTAAAGTTTTATTCCATGAAAAAGGCATTTTTTCAGTTCTTAAAACTGTCAATTTGCACGTCGTTCACAGAGTTGTAAAGTCATAATTATGGACAGCTACAGCTTGAGAACAGGCACTTCAGCCTACAGAGTCCATGCTGACCATCAAACAACCATTTAGACTAATCCTACATCAATTCCATGATTTACTCTTCCTACATTTACATCAGCTCCCACCAAATCATAAACACAAGAGATTCTGCAGATGCTGGAAATCCCAAGCAACACACACAAAATGCTGGAGGAACTCAGCAGCAGGTCAGGCAGCATCCATGGAAGTGAACGAACAGTCAACTTTCTGGCCCGAAACCCTTCTTCAGAACTGGAAAGGAAGGAGAAAGAAGACCCCACCTTTTTATTCTAGTGTTTTTCCCCCTTCCTTTCCAGCCCTGAAGAAAGGTCTCGGCCCAAAACGTTTATTCAGCCCACTGGATGCTGCCTTGCCTGCTGAGTTCCTCCAGTGTTCTGTGTATGTAGTTCCCACCATTATACCATTCTACTGTACGCCAGTGGCGATATACAGTGGCCCATTAAGCTATCGACATGCATATCCTTGGGATATGGGAGGAAACTGGAGCAACTGGAAGAATCCAACGTGGTCACAGTAGCAAAATGCAAACTTTCATATCAACAGAGCTTGTGGTCAGGATTGTACCTGAGTCTCTGGTACAGTGAGGCCACTGATCAGCCAGATGAGCGAATGCGCTGCCCTCGAGTTACTCACACACCAGTTACTCTGGCAATCTGCTACTCCCAGGTTTCGAAGCTGAACAGGAAAACCGCAATGAATATCTAATGTGTGACTGAGATTTATCACTTGACTATAGGGAAACCACTATTACTTAGGTCTATCACTGAATGAAGCAATACGAAAATAGAAAACCTAGAACCAAGCAATTCTGATGACTCCTTAATATAGGCAGAACTAAATATCAGGTTGCAGCAAACTTCAGTTGCCCCTGAGGACTGGCACTGCATATTTTCATGCAGTTACCATCCAAAATGTGTTGAAGGATACAGAGCAGAAAGAAGACTGAAGACCGTAGGGGATGCTCCGTCCTCCAGTTTGTCGGGGGGAGAGCGGCAGGGGGAGAAGTGACATTTGAGAACTGGAAAAACTGATGACTTTGATTGCGGCATGGGATCAGTCCAAACTCTGTGGGGATCCTTGACACTCACTCACAATCAGAATCAGGTTTATTATCACAGACAGATGTGATGAAATTGATTGCTTTTTGTTAAACATAAAAATATTTGTAGGTTACCATTAAGTGAAAATGAGGAATAGTGAGGTAGTGTCCATGAGTTAATGAACCATCGGACATCTCATCATACAGAGCGAGAAGCTGATCCTGAAACAGTGAAGTGTATTTTCAGGTTCCTGCACCTTCTCCTCTAATGAAAAAAGGGCATTTCCAAATGGTGAGCATCCTTAATGATAGAAACCACCTTCTTGAGCAAGCTCCTTTTGAAGATGTCCTTGATGGTGGGAAGGCTTGAGCCCACGGTGGAGTTGGGTGAGTCTACAACCCTCTGCAGCCTCTTCTGATCTTGTGCATTGGAGCCACCACAATAGGTGTTGATGCAACCCGTCAGAATGCTCCTCACAGTAGAAATTTTCTTCTCCTTGGTGGCATGCCAAATCTCTTCAAACTCTTGATGAAGAATGGCCGCTTGCAGCCTTCTCTGTGATTGCATCGATATGTTAGGTCCAGGATAGATCTCTGAGAAGTTCATGTCCATTAATTGGAAGCTAATCACCTTTTCCATGGCTGACCCCTCAATGAGGATGACGTGTTCTCCTGTCTTCCCCTTACTGATGTCCACAATCAGTTCCTTAGTCTTGCTGATGCTGAGTGCAATGTTGTTGTTGCAACACCACTCACCCAGCCAATCTATCTCATTCCTGTATGTCTCCTTGTTACTATCTGGGATCCTGCCAACAACAGTGGTGTCATCAGTGAATTTATGGATGATGTTTGAGCTGTGCCTAGCCACACAATTATGAGTGTAGAGAGAGTAGAACAGTGGGAAAAGCATACATCCTTGAGGTGCACCAGTGTTGACTGTTAGTGAGGAGGAGATCTTATTACTGATCTGCACTAATCGTTGTCTCCTGATGAGGAGTTCAAGGATCCAATTGCAGAGAGACATACAGAGGCTCAGGTATTGAAGCTTGTTAACTAGTACTGAGGCAGCTGATGGTATTGAACGCTGAGCTTTAATTAATAAACATCAATGTGACGTAGGTATTGGTGTTGTCCAGGTTGCCAAAGGCCAAGTAGAGAGCCAGTGAGATTGTGTCTGCTGCAGACCTGTTGTGATGATAGGCAAAATGCTGTGAGTCCAGGTCCTTGCTCAGGCAGGAATTAATTCTAACCATGAATAACTGCTCAAAGCATTTTATCAATGTAGATGTGAGTGCTAGTCATTGCAGCAGCTCACTCCCTACTTCTTGGGCAGTGGTATAATTAATGCCCTTTAGAAGCTTGAGGGAACCTCCAACTGCAGCACTAAGAGGTTGAAGATGTCCTTGCAAACTCTAGCTGATTAGTTGGCTCAGATTTTCAGTACTTTGCCAGGTACACCATTTGGGCCTGACACCTTGCGAGGGCTCACCTTCTTGAAGGATGTTTCGATGTTGGCCTCCGAAATAGTGATCACAAGGTCACCAAATGCTGTGGAGATTTGCACAGGTGTAGCTTTATTCTCCCTTTCAACGCACGCATAAAAGGTGTTGTGCTTTTCAGAAAATGAAACGTCACAACAAATTATGCTGTTAGATTTCACCTTATAGGAAGTAATGATGCTCAAGCCCTGTTACAGATGTTGTGCACCCGGTTGCATCTCTAACTTCCCACAAAATTGCCTTTTTGCTCTTACAATGACCTTGCATTGAACTTTTTTGATCACCCAGTCTTTAATGCTTCAGACCTAGCCCTCAGCAGACTGCAAATCTCCTGGTTCATTACACCACTGTGGTCTTCAGATTCTGGTCTCCTGGGATTGCCCAATGATGGTATAGAACCCACACAGATCCACTCATGCCAGAAAGTGCCAAATAAGACAAGAAATCTTCTAGACAGTAATAAGGCAAGACAACTAAGAAGTAATTGCTGTTGTCCTTATTCCATAAAATCAACAATTTCAAAGACATACTATTGGCAGAAACTGTAAGTTTTGTATTTATTGGAATTGACTTTTATTTTGCAGAAACGCAAAATGAAATTTTGTATTAATGTGAATCTTTCATTTACTTTTATTTTGCAATATTTTAAAGATATTGGGAAGTATTTTGAAGTTTGTTTATTTTTCACATTTAAAATTATTTTCTACCATAGTGAAAGCACTTCAAAAGAACTCAATTAGCTCTAAAACATTTTAGGCACCCTGAGCTTAATAAAAATAGTCCATATCTTTCTTAAATAGTTGCAAGATATCATTGTTTCTAATCAAAGTTTCCCATGCTTTTAGCTTCTGCATCTGTTGTTCAATCCTGCCAACCATTACTTGTCCCTGCTTGTGCAATGTTTGGGATTGACAATAAAGACTTTGAAGGGCATTCTATGCACAGTGGTCAAACCCATTTCTTTCAGAGATGAACCAGACAATGCCGCGTGGATGAAGTTTTCTTGTGACAACCTCACCTGCAACAGCATGTATTCGGTGTCAAACAAAGGAGACACAGTTCAAAAGACTGCTTTTCAGGACCACTTCAAATAAATAAGAGGCATCAGGAATTCCTGCCTAACTATAAGTTTTTGTTCCTGTGTTTTTTTTTAGAAAAAGAGATTAGGCCACAGTGCCTGCTGACTACAATTGGAAAATCAATATGTGCATTTGTGCATTCATTGAAAGAAAACTGCCGTCTCGGAGCAGCTTAAGCCTTTGCTATTGCTGCCCCGGCCAGTGCATCATTGGCTGCAGTTGCAACACAGATGTGAATAGCAGCCCCATGGCTTTGATGTGTATTGTAAGAGCATTAAAAAAGGGAAGGCATAGCACTGATTGCTGGTTTATTATTGCCACTGAGACTTCTAATGATTCGACATGCCAGTTTTTTTCTTCACTACTATTTCAAATCTTGAACAGTTTGATGCACAACACAAAGAATTACCTGGCACTGACATTACATTCCCCAAATGCAGCCTAGTGATTGATCCAACAAGCTGTTGCTGGTGTATATCAAATTTGTGGCACTTGTACACTGACCCACTTTGTTCCCTTTACCATTTATCTCCTTTTTCGTTCAATCATCATCTATTCAACTCCTTTAATGTTATCAAGGTTTCCGCTTCAATTACTAACGCTGGTGATGCTTTTTACAACTCATAATAGCTTTGTACACACAAAAATTCTGTGCTGTAATTTTAATCATAAGTCTATTTCCCCACATTTTAAACCCGTTGGTCACTGTTCCAGGTTCCAAATGCAATTCCCCTCTCCACTATTTTGTTCACTTAAAGCAACTGGCCTAACGTTAAACCAGCAAGATATCCTCTGTATGTATAAAGTGTATACCTTAACTAGCGGTACTGGCTCCTACTTTTACAGGCTTTTCATCTTCATGTTTCCAGTTTCAACTAGGGTTATGACATTACCACCTGGTAACAACAAAAACTCGGTTGTGCTTTTGATTACTAAGACTCATATTTCTCATGCTTTATTAAAAGAACAAAAGCACCATTTTGAAAACAGTAATACGGCATGACAGGTCAACCTATGATAAAAACACCGTTCAGTTATTTTCCTGATGAAGCAGTTAATTGCTGTGATCGGGTAAGTGGAAAACCCAGTTTTACTGGGCAGATGAAATGATTTTAAAAAATGAATTCTTGTTATGACACTATATTTTTGATGTAACAGTCACTTTAACCATTACTATCATAGCTCCAATCAATTATGTACAGACCAAAGAGACTGCAAATATCCTAGACTTCATAATGGAAATAGAATTTGATGCTAATCAGCCTGTGGGTTTTCGAGTCAGGTGAAAGCAGATAATACAGCAGAAGAAGGTTAAGATTATCTCTGATCCACGGCTTTGCTGCATAACATCAGTGTTTTAAAATGTTTCAATTTCTATTATTTTTGTCCTTTCATTCCAGCAATCTATTTTGTCTTTCCCAGAACAATATTATCCAGTCATTTCTATATTGAAAATAATACTTTTGTCATCTATGTTGTCTATTTATAGTGAAAATAATGCCATAAAAATTGAAAATGTGCAACAGATCATCAAAATGGTGTAATACTGACTTTGAAATAGTGTTACACAGATTTGAAATGATGCAATACACCTTGGAAATGCACAACACATTTCTCAAACTAATGTTGTAATGATTTTGGCTACTTGCTCTTTTGACATAAGATTTTTATTCTTGCAGCACACAAAATAAATCCATGTTGCAGCATAAGGAATCAGAATGAACATATTTTTTGCTGCTTTCTGAGGATTGCAATTCTACTTATTTTTAACTGAATATAAATATTGGTATTTATTCATGCAAAAAGAATTAAACAAGTTGAACTGAAGCAGCAGAATCATGTACCTAATGTCCTGGTGCATAATATAATCATCCATTAATGAGTCATTTTCTTAAAATATATATATATATACGGACAAAAATCATTTTGGAGGGTATTTTATCAAGTTGTATTTATAACTTAGTAATTTTAAGTTATTTATTTCGAATTAAATATAATTCTTGCCGGCTGGTGGCATCAGCACCGGACTTTGAGGCGAAAGGTCCCAAGTTCGAATCCAGCCAGCTCCCTGCACGTTTTCCGTCCGTGCTGAGTTAAGCATTGAGCCAGCAACTTGGCTTCGTAAAAAAGTCGAACGCTACGGAAATGCCATAAAATGCTGCCTGAGTGCCATAAGACGTCAAAGGGGACAACAAATATCACTCTACCTTTCAAGAGAAGGGGCACTTTTTATCCCACACACATTTCTGATCTTATTTAATTCCTTGAAGTGCCAGGATTCACTGGCTGAAAACTTCCAGTTGGATCATTACATTGTTTGTGCTACATCAAAATTTATGGCTATTATATTTTAACTTTTATGAGTTGCCTCTTATACCAATTATTCATTAAGCCCAAGGTAATAAAGCAAACTTGTGCCTTCAGTAAATGGTGGCACACTGACAGCACTGTCTTGGCTCTTTAGTTTGAGGAACAATCTTCAGGTAATGATTGCAATTAATCCTGACTATCTGTTCAGATGCAATTTGGTCTACTTTTGTTCTGCAATTAAGCAAAGAACCCCTTTTCAGGAAAGCTATTTTTGCTTTGTCCTCTCACTTTCTACACTCGGGAGTTTGGCAAAGGTACCCAGAGAATGAAATATTTAGTGACCAGTTTCCCAGATTCCTCTACTTCAGGAAGTTATTCCACCAACAAACTCAGTGATATATATTTCCCTTGGCCATACAGTCTGCAAACCTAATGAAAACACAGAACCCCAATGGGAATGCTGCAAAAAAATCTTCCAATTGAACTCTGTTCCCTTATATTGTGCATTTAAGATTGATCTTGTTCCATCTACAGTGCACCTGGACAATGGCCTGTTCCACTCAATGCATTACTGTATGTGGTTTAGCAATTATAAAGCTGTGAATAGCAGCCAGAGGTCCGGCTCACTAATCTGGAGTCATGATGCTGATTCCATCATGGCAGATGGGGAACATAACTTCAAATAATTATATAAATAGATACTCTGCAATTAAAAGAAAAGCTAATCTCATTAACAATAACCACGAACTTGCCTCTCGACTCCATAATGTTCCCCAGGGAAGGAAATTTACCAATCTCTGCTTGCACGTGAATCCAAAATCCCCAATTTCTTAACTCTTAATTGCCCCCTCAAGTCATGGACTATTAATGGTGGACAATAAATGCTGGCACCCCATATTCCACCAACAAATAGAGGCAAGGCATCCAATTAAAGAATGTGCTCAAATGTATTTCACAGAAGACTCTAGGTTTCTCTGATTAAAATACTAAGTTTAGTAAAGTGGACATTATGGCCAGGAAACACACCAATGCCACGGGTGGATTAGCAGATAAGAATTAACCAATGAGATATACCCTATTCAAATCCAATGGTACCAAGAGAGGCTTCCAGAATCATTCAGATATAACCACTAGGGGAATACACTGTACTTTCAGATCCAGGTTTCCCCGGCTATCCGAAGGTAGAGCGTTCCTATGAAACCGTCTGTAAGCCGAAATGTTGTAAAGCGATGAAACAATTACGATTAATTTATATGGGAAAAATTTTTGAGCATTCCCAGACCCAAAAAACAACCTACCAAATCATACCAAATAACACAAAACCTAAAATAACACAAACATATAGTAAAAGCAGGAATGATATAATAAATATACAGCCTATATAGTAGAAATATTGTACATACGGTGTAGTTTCATTTATCAGAATGGGGAAGACAGCGAGCCAAAATCGTTTTGGATTTTTAAAAATTGGCACGTACACACATGCGCACGTACACACCTACGCACATACGCACATGCGCACACAAATGCCTGCACAAGGCTTCACTGTCATGGTAGTCTTTCTCAGGGTAAACACACATATAAAGTGGGCGTCTTTTTTTAGTAAAAGCGAAAATCCTCTTTGATCAGCGAAAACAGGTACTAATGTAGGTCTTTCATAACAGCGAGCTGACGTAAAGTGAACATTCGAAAAACAGGGGCCACCTGTACATATTCTGACCATGAGGAAGCATAATAAACTGTTACACGCATATAAGTAATTACATAAAATGCAATGTACTGGCTCTCCATGAAGCCTCCAAATTCCTCAGCTGCAACCACCAATCTCACTTAACAAATTAGCTGACCACTTTCCAACAATCTGTCAACCTGACTCTCCAATCGCATGTCAACCATTGGCCTGTATAAGCACTGATATATCAGTTTCAAACTTCCATCAACTCCCAATCCATCAGACACAGCTGCTAATAGCTAACCATCAATCCCAGACCCTTCCACGCCTGGAAGGCTTCTCCCCACCCACAACCCCCTTCCCCATGATCACAGCAGGCAGCAGCAGCCAGGCTGGTGGCACCGTGGCCAGTTCTCAGGCTCGACCGGGAAGGATAAAGTCAGGCAGTGCAGTAGTTATAGGGGACTCGAGAGTTAGGGGAACAGAAAGGAGATTCTGTGACCGCAAGAGAGAAATTAGGATGGTGCATTGCCTCTTGGGCATGAGGGTCAGAGAGGCTGCAGAATATTCTCAAGCACGGATAAATGAGTGTCTCAAGAGATGGTGCAGCAGGCAGGGTTTCAAGTTCTTGGATCATTGGAACCTTTTATGTGGAAGGGGTGACCTGTACGAAAGAAATGGGTTGCACCTGAACTGGAGGGGAACCAATAATCTGGCCAGGAGGTTTGCTGATGCTACTGGGGGGAGTTTAAACTAGAACTGGAGCCCCAGCTCAGTAAGGGGAGGATCAAACTGAAGTGTAGATGACAGGGAAAGCATTGAAAGGCAAAATTGAAATAACAAGTATGATGGTTTGGATAGTTTGAAGAATGCATATTTTAATGTTAGAACTATTATGGGTAAAGGTGATGAACTTAAGAGCATGAACTGGTACATGGAACTATGCTGTTGTAGCCATTACCAAAACTTGGTCATGAGAGGGGCAGGAATGAGTGTAGCAGGTTTTCGAAGTTTTAGAAAAGATAGAGGAGGAGGTAAAAGAAAGTGAGGATGGAGTTGCACTAGTAAATATGGGACAATATTACAGCTGCACTCAGGGTAGACATCATGGAGGGGTCAGACACTGAGTCCATCTGGGTAGAGCTCAGGAATGGGAAGGGTCCAATCATACTGAAGGCATCGTCCTACAAACTTCCCAACAGACACTGGGACATTGAGGAACAGATATGTAATCATATTAAGGAAATGTGTAAAAATAGTAGGGTTATTGTCATGAGGGAATTCAACTCCCCTAACTTAAACTGGGACCTTCCTAGTGTAAGCAGTTTAGATGGACCAGAATTTGTTAAGTGTATCCAGTAAGGTTTCTTAAATCAATATACGGACAGTGCAACAAGAGGAGGGCCGTACTGGACCTGGCGTTGGAGATGAGCCTGGCCAGGTGACTGACCTTTCAGTTGGTGAATGGTTAGGGAACAGTGACCACAACTCCTTAACTTTCAGGATAGCTATTAATGAGGATAGGCATGGTCCCTGTGGGAGAGTTTTACATTTGAGTAGGGCAAATTATGAGGGCATCAGATAGGACCTAAAAGGTGTTAACTGGGAAAACCTTTTCTCTTGCAAGTCCACATTGGACATATGGATCTAAAGTAGGGAATTAGAAATGCCAGGAGGAGCCATGAAAATTCCTTTGCGAGTAGGATTAAGATGAATCCCAATGCATTCTATACATACATCAAGTGCAAAAGGGAGAGGGTAGAATCACTCAGGGATAAAAGGGGGCAACATTTGCGTGGATGTGGAGAATGTGAGTGAGGTACTTAATGAGTACTTTGCTTCAGTACTTACCAAGGAAAAGGATATGGAGGACTAGGAGATTAGTGTTGAGTGTATAAATACATTAGGGAATTTAGAAACATAGAAAACCTACAGCACAATACAGGTCCTTCGGCCCACAAAGTTGTGCCGAACATGTCCCTACCTTAGAAATAACTAGGCTTACCTATAGCCCTCTATTTCACAAAGCTTCATGTACCTATCTAAAAGCCTCTTAAAAGACCCTATCGTATCCGCCTCCACCACCATTGCCGGCAGCCCATTCCACACACTCACCACTCTCTGAGTAAAAAACTTACCCCTGACATCTCCTCTGTACCTACTCCCCAGTACCTTAAACCTGTGTCCTCTTGTGGCAACTATTTCAGCCCAGGGAAAGAGCCTCTGACTCTCCACACGATCAATGCCTCTCATCATCTTGTACACCTCTATCGGGTCACCTCTCATCCTCCTTCACTCCAAGGAGAAAAGGCCAAGTTCACTCAACCTATTCTCATAAGGCATGCTCCCCAATCCAGGCAACATCCTTGTAAATCTCCTCTGCACCCTTTCTATTGCTTCCACATCCTTCCTGTAGTGAGGCAATCAGAACTGAGCACAGTACTCCAAGTGGGGTCTGACCAAGGTCCTATATAGCTGCAACATTACCTCTTGGCTCCTAAATTCAATTCCACAATTGATGAAGGCCAATACACCATATGCCTTCTTAACCACAAAGTCAACCTGCGCAGCTGCTTTGAGCGTCCTATGGACTCGGACCCCAAGATCCCTCTGATCCTCCATCTGCCAAGAGTCTTACAATTAATACTATATTCTGCCTCATATTTGACCTACCAAAATGAACCACCTCACACTTACCCGGGTTGAACTGCATCTGCCACTTCTCCCCAGTTTTGCATCCTATCAATGTCCCGCTGTAACCTCTGAAAGTCCTCCACACTATCCACAACACCCCCAGCCTTTGTGTCATCACCAAACTTACTAACCCATCCCTCCATTTCCTCATCCAGGTCATTTATAGAAATCACAAAGATTAAGGGTCCCAGAACAGATCCCTGAGGCACACCACTGGTCACCAACCTCCATGCAGAATATGACCTGTCTACAACCACTCTTTGCCAGTTCTGGATCCACAAAGCAATGTCCCCTTGGATCCCATACCTCCTACTTTCTGAATAAGCCTTGCATGGGGTATTCTCAAATGCCTTGCTGAAATCCATGTACAGTTGGCCCTCCTTATCTGCGAGGGATTGGTTCCGAGACCCCTCACAGATACCAAAATTTGCGGATGCTCAAGTCCCTTATTCAACCTGTCTCTATGCGGTGGATCTTAGGACCCAATGGAACCCAAGACCTTATTTAACCTGTCTCAGTGCAGTGGACATTAGGACCCAGTGTCAGAGATCTGAATCCACAATGTTTCTGTTCACTAAAATAATCAAGATAACGATTGAAAATAAAGTGGAAATAATAAAGCTATCGGAAAGAGGTGAAACGCCTTCGGTCAATGGAAAAGCGCTAGGCTACGTCGGTCAATGAACGGAACAATTTTAAAGGATAAAGTGAGAAAGGCTGTGTCCCGATGAAAGCTACAATTATTACTAAGCAATGCAGTGGTTTCATTATTGGGTTTTGGGGTTTTGATCCTCCACATCAACCCAGCACGGTGGAGAGTGCACTTGATAGCGGTCTGTCACTAGATCGAACTCGGGAACTTCCAGAGCCCGGCACTGAAACATACGCTCTTAATTGTTTTATATGCATAGAAAGGTAAAATATTTACAATATACGAATGCAAATGTTTGACTAACTGACGCTAAATAATACTGGATGTACCTGTTCCGACTTACTAGTAAGAGAACTTCTGATTTTTTCGATCCCGATCCACGATAACCCACGCACATCCTCCCGTATACTTTAAACTATCTCTAGATGACTTATAATACCTAATACAATGTAAATGCTATGTAAGATAGTTGTTATACTGCATTGTTTAGGGAATAATGACAAGAAAAAAGTCTGTACATGCTCGAACAACAAGTGCTAGAAGAGCACTTCCGGGTTTTCGCAATTTGCGATTGGTTGAATTCACGCATGCGAAATTCGCGGATAAGGAGGGCCACCTGTACACTACATCTACTGCTCTTCCTTCATCAATGTGTTTAGTCACATACTCAAAAAATTCAATCAGGCTCGTAAGGCACGGCCTGCCCTTGACAAAGCCATGCTGACTACTCATAATCATATTATACCTCTCCAAATGTTCACAAATCCTGCCTCTCAGGATCTTCTCCATCAACTTACCAACCTCTGAGGTAAGACTCAATGGTCTATAATTTCCTGGGCTATCTCTACTCCCTTTCTTGAATAAAGGAACAATATCCGCAACTCTCCAATCCTCTGGAACTTCTTCCGTCCCCATTGACAATGTAAAGATCATCGCCAGAGGCTCAGCAATCTCCTACCTCGCCTCCCATATTAGCGTGGGGTACACTTTGTCCAGTCCCAGCGATTTATCCAACTTGATGCTTTCCAAAAGCTCCAACACATCCTCTACCTTAATATCTACATGCTCAAGCTTTTCAGTCTGCTGCAAGTCAATCACTAAGATCCTTTTCCATAGTGAACACTGAAGTAAAGCATTCATTAAGTACCTCTACTATTTCCTCTGGTTCCATACACACTTTCCCACTGTCACACTTGACAGGTCCTATTCTTTCACGTCTTATCCTCTTGCTCTTCACATACTTGTAGAACGCCTTGGGGTTTTCCTTAGTTCTGCCCGCCAAGGCCTTGTTATGGCCCGTTCTGGATCTCCTAATTTCCTTCTTAAGCTCCTTTCTAGTAGCCTTATAATCTTCTAGATCTCTTAACATTACCTAGCTCTCTGAAACTTTTGTAAGCTTTTCTTTTCTTCTTGACTAGATTTATTACAGCCTTAGTACACCACAAAGAGGTCAAAGAGGAAGTATTGGGCCTTTTCGTGAGTATTAAGGTGGATAAGTTCCCAGGGCTTGATGGGATTACCTCAGGTTATTGAAGAAGGCAAGAGACAAGATTGCTGGGCCCTTAACCAGTATCTTTTAGACCTCTCTAGCCACAGCTGAGGTCCCAGAGGACTGGAGAGTGGCTAATGTTGTATCTCTATTTAAGAAGGGAACAAGGGAAAATCCTGGGAACTATCAACCGGTGAGCCTTACACTAGTTGCAGGGAAATTGCTGGAGAAAATCCTTAGGGAAAGGATACATGAGCATTTGGAAATCCATGACCTAATTAGGGAAAGCCAGCATGCTAACCCGGAAGACTAAGATGCATGAGGTTTGCGGCGAATTGACCGTTTGGATTCAGAACCGGCTTAGAAGACAGAGGGTAGTGGTTGAAGAGACTTACTCAAGCCGGAGCTCTGAAGTAGTGGAGCTCCACAAGGAGCTCTGCTGGCTGTGATGTTTATAAATGACCTGGATGAAAATGTAGATGGGTGGGTTAGTAAATTTGCAGATGATGCCAAGATTTGTGGAGCTGGGGATAGTGTAGAATACTGCCAAAGAATATTCAGAATATAGATCATGGGCTAAGAAATGGCGGATGGAGCTTAAAACAGATAAATGTGAGGTGTTGCACCTCAGTAGGGCAAATGTAAGGAGAGAGTACACTATTAAGGGCAACATTTAATAGTGTTGCTGAGCAGAAAGGTGCTGGAATCCAAGTTCACAGCTCCTTGAAAATGGCTAGACAGGTTGCTAAGGTGGTTAAGAATGCATATGGAATGCTTGTTTTATTAGTTGAGGCACTGAGTTCAAAAGTCAGGTTATGTTGTAACTTTCTAACACTCCAGTTAGGCCACATCAGTAATATTGACTACAGTTCAGGTCACCCTACTTTAGGAAGGATGTTGAGGCATTGGAGGGGGTGCAGAAGAGGGTTACTAGGATGCTGCCTGGTTTAGAGGGCACGTGCTATCACAAGAAGATAAACTTAGGTTGTTTTCTCTGGAGCACCGGAGGCTGAGTCGAGATCTGACAGATTATGAGAGGCATAGATAGAGCAGATAGGGAATATCTGTTTCCCAGGGTTGAAATGTCTAATACCAGAGGAGATGCATTGAATGTGTGGGGGAGAGGGTGGTAGGTTGAAGGGGGATGTGAGTCGTGGATGATGATAGAGCCAAATACATTAGAGGCTCTTAAGAGATGTTTGGATAGGCACATGGATGTAAGGAAGATGGGAGGGATATGGAGCTGGTTTAGCACAACACTGTGGATCAAAGGGCCTGTTCCTTTGCTGTACTGTTCTATGCTATAACTTCCCAACAGCACACGAGAAACCTCCAATAATGTAAGAACTTCTCAGTGATGCACACGTGC
Source organism: Hemitrygon akajei (assembly GCF_048418815.1). Classification (NCBI taxonomy): domain Eukaryota; kingdom Metazoa; phylum Chordata; class Chondrichthyes; order Myliobatiformes; family Dasyatidae; genus Hemitrygon; species Hemitrygon akajei. Next base: position 68,260,382 of record NC_133133.1, read on the forward strand.
AAGGATCACTGCACAGCTGAATTTACAAAGGACTACATAAGGCACTAAACGAGGAACATGTCCATTGTCAGCACCAAACCCTGCAGCACAAGATCCTCAAAAAAACCTTTTGTTGTCTCTCCACGTCACAGATCCTTACATGTGCTATTCAGTTTCTAGGCAATAATCTTTTTCTAAATGTTTTTCTGTTATAATCTTTCTTTCATTCCTTCCTTGTTCATACTCTCACTCTTTTTGGAAGGAAGAAAAACCTTTAATAGTTATCTTTTCAGATGCTTGTGGTTACATAAGCAATTGCTTCAGAATCAGCTGGAACTAAAACTCCAAAACCTGAAGACACTGTAAGTCTGAAAACAGAAAATGCTGGAAACACGCAGCAGGTCAGTTTGCGTCTGTGGCAAGTGAATAAAGGTTAATGTTTCAGATCAGAAATCTTCCAACTGAAAAAGAAAAAAAAACTGCAGTTTTAAACTGCACAGAGGGAATGGGAAAATCTACTAAACAGAAACTTTTGCCGTTGCAATCATGGCCACACACTTATCAGATATTCCTTTTCTTCTATTTCTCCCTCAACTCTCTCTCGCTGTTCTGAGAAAGTCCCGGACCCTTAACACCGACTGCATTTCTTGTTCCATAGATGCTGTCCAGCCTGCATTTTTCAATTTTAAATCCCCAGAATCACTGTTACAAAGAGCTCCTATAACAAATAAACACAGACCTAAGAGAGATTCAGATGTTGGATCCCAGGAGCAAAATACCAGAGGCAATCAGCATCTGTGGAGGCAAAGGTTTGGTTCAATTTTTCAGGTAGTGATCCCACATCAGTACTGAATTAGAATCAGAAGCAACAAATACTTTTCAAATAATTAGGCCTCTGGTGCAAAAGAATTATGGGACACATACAATGGTAGTACACAACTTTGATAACACAATGGAGGAACTCAGAAAGTTAGGCAGCATCTATGGAGGGGAGTAAACAGCCAACATTTCAGGCCAAGACCCCTCTTCAGGGCCGAAACAAAAAGGATCAAAACATTGATTGTTGCCTGATTGGCTCCACAGATGCTGCCTGACTGAGTTCCTTCACCATTTGTGTGTGTTGCTCAAGATTTCCAGCATCTGCAGAATTTCTTGTAGTCATGATCAGCAGCTTTAATAATGTGCAAACACGAGGAAATCTGCAGATGCTAGAAATTCAAACAACACACACAAAATGCTGGTGGAACACAGCAGGCTAGGCAGCATCTATAAGGAGAAGCACTCTCGATGTTTTGGGCCGAGACCCTTTGTCAGGACTAACTGAAAGGAGAGATACTAAGAGATTTGACAGTAGTGGGGGGAGGGGGAAATGCGAAATGATAGGAGAAGACCGGAGGGGGTGGGATGAAGCTAAGAGCTGGAAAGGTGATTGGCAAAAGTGATACAGAGCTGGAGAAGGGAAAGGACCATGGGATGGGAGGCCTCGGGAGAAGTGGAGGGGGGGAAGCACCAGAGGGAGATGGAGAACAGGCAGAGTGATGGGCAGAGAGAGAGAAAAAAAACAAACAACTAAATATGTCAGGGATGGGGTAAGAAGGGGAGGAGGGGCATTAACAGAAGTTAGAGAATTCAATGTTCATGCCATCAGGTTGGAGGCTACCCGGTCAGTATATAAGGTGTTGTTCCTCCAACCTGAATGCGGATTCATCTTGTCCCATGATCCTTTCCTGCCTGGCCTGCTGTGTTCCACCAGCATTTTGTGTGTGTAGCTTTAATAATGTGTTTAATTCAATAAAATAATGTATAGTTCTTCATAGAATACAATTAAAAAATAAAACAGTTGACACTGCTATTAAGAAGGTAATCAGAAGTTTTGTTAAATAGGTTAGTTTTAAGCACTGTTACAAGGCCACAGACACTCACTAAACAGCTTGGCAGCAGCTGTACATCAGCATAACCCTTACTTGCAGAGTTATTTCCATGATCTAAATTTTATAAAGTCTTTGTCTCACCACTGAGTGTTGTATGTGGGTTGAAGAGCCAACTAACTGGTTCTACATCTTTGAAAAACCAGATTGTCTCTATTTTATTTCACATTATGCAGCTACTTTAAAAATCAGGTCAAACTATTTCAATGATAGTTATTAAATACGTCACTTGGCTTAACTTAAAAAAAAGTTGTTAATGCAGCTGCCCCAATAATTGTAGCATATTCATCATCAAAGGTTAATCTAAGTGAGTCACTGTTGTCAGGTTCACTGGTAATACATGCACTCAGAGAAAACCGAAGGAAAAAAATAAGATTTTTAAAATTAATTTAATTGTGAACAAGCAGTATTTTCAGATGAGATCCTGTAATCATCATTCATACAAACGTGCGATGAAAGATATACAATAAATCTACAATTTTACCGCTCATCTACTGTTACACAATGTATAGCACAGTACTGTACTGTTCTTTAATGGACAGTTAACTTAAATTCAACACCTCCTGTTGCTTGCGCAGAACACAAACGAGTGGTAGACTAAAGGATGCTGTTGGGAAAATAATCCACAGAACTGGACTAATGACCTAGAAACAAATTCAAAACTACAACATGTGAAGGACATAAGATCAGCTTGTATCTCAAATGGTTACCATAAAACTCCTGGGTGGTCATAAAGTCCTCCAAGTTCATTAATATTTGTTAGTGAAAGATTTCTGCTGCCCTTATGCAGTTCAGCCCAAATGTGCTGCCAGTGCAAGATTCTTAACAGTGCTCTGGAACAGCCAAGCAAATCACTCAATCGTAAGAAATCATTATATTGCAAGATGGAGCTGGCAACATTTTACAGACAGCTTTACTAGATACTCTACAGGCTACTGCGAACACAGTTCAGAAATATATGTACTAGAGTATCTAGTAGTTTTGTGAGCAAAAGGGAAATTACAGGCTACTGCGAACACAGTTCAGAAATATATGTACTAATTTCCCTTTTAAGGATGTGCTTTTGAATTGACTAATGAGTTGATGCTTTTGCGAAGTCCTGGTGGATTCGGCGAACTGGACTCTCGAGAGTGCAGGTACAGCTGGGGTGGCCATTGCTGGGAGTGGGCACTTCACTGAGGCCATTTGGCAGAAGGCAAACCTATGGGCGGCTCCATTACCCTGCGCCGATTAAAGCATCGAAACAGTCCAGGACGAGAGCGGGTGTTCAGCGACGCCTGCCAGAGTTTGACTGGTCTTCTCTGCTTTCACAACTCCTTTCACACAGGAGGTGCAGGAGTCTTGAGCCGTAAACTGCCAGGTTCAGGAGCAGTTGTTGCCTGTAACCCTCAGACTCCTGGATGGACAACACTCGCCTCAGCACCGAATGGGTTCTGCAGCTGTCGACTCACGATCAGGGTCTCTGCAGTTCACGTTCCTCGTGCTTTTGTTTACTTTTTTTTTAACTACTCGAGCGATTGGTCCTCATTTGCAAAATGGAAATGTGGTGTCTTGTTGCGTGTGGTTGTATTCATGAATTCCACTGTCTTTCTTTGTTTTGTGAGTGCCTGCAAGAGGATGAATCTCAAGTTTGTATATCATTTTCATACTTTGATTATAAATTTGAACTTTGAAGCATGAGAATAAAATCTAACGGACAATCCTCCATTCGCCTCAGATCCAGGTTCTGTCATGAAGTCATAGCATTGAAACAGCCTCTTCAACTCAACTCATGCCAACCAAGTTGTCTACTTGAGCTAATCCTATTTGCCCACGTCATTCACGTACCTGTCTAAATGTTTCTCAAATGTTATAATGGTACCAGCCTTTACTAGTCCTGACGAAGGGTCTCGGCCCGAAACGTCGACATCGCTTCTCCCTATAGATGCTGCCTAGCCTGCTGTGTTCCACCAGCATTTTGTATGTGTTGTTGTTTGAACTTCCAGCATCTGCAGATTTCCTCGTGTGTACCAGCCTTTACTATCTCCTTTGACAGCTTGTTCCAAATATCCACGTTGCCCCTCTTATCTGTTTTAGATCTTTCCCTTGAATTGTAAGTACGCTTCAACTGTCTGATTAAGCAAAATCCTGACATAAATCAGACAAATAGATTCATAGATTCTGAGCAACATCCCTGGCATCGATATTACTAGCTAATGGAAGAGGATATACCCTCCAGTGGAAAATACACAGCCATATACAATCAATAAGGATTGCCCCTGGAGTATTCAGCAATGAATTCAGACCCTTTGAAATCCCACAATGTGAATGTCCATTCAAAATACTATATTGCATTGTTGATTTTATCTATAATTTATTTAGAGATACAGCATGGAACAGGCCATTACACTGCACCGACCAGCAACCCACCGATTTAATCCAAGCCTAATTCTAATCAAAGGTGCAAAGATCCAATGTAATGTCAGAGAAATTATACAATATAATCCCAAAATGCATTTTCTTTGCAAACATCCACAAAAACTGAGAAGTGCCCCAAAGAAAGAACAACAGTTAAATGTGAGAACTCCGAAGTCCCCCCCAGCTCCCCCCTCTTTCATGTAAGCAGCAGCCAGCAACAACCCCCTCCTCCCCCCAGCCGAAAATAAAGCGCAGCCGCTACCGAGCACAAGCGTGAGCTAGGCAATAGGAAAGACAAAGACCTTGCAGTTACCCCAAAAACTATCGCATTGCATCCAGCATTTGACAACCCACAGGTTCTCTTAGAGGTGTCCCCAATTTTCACAGCAAGTGGGAGACATAACAACACCCCACAGGTTCTCTTAGAGGTGTCCCCAATTTTCACAGCAAGTGGGAGACATAACAACACCCCACTGGTTTACGATGTTAAAAAGTCCATTTCGTCGCTTTTTTGAGCTCTGTGCCTGAAGATCGCAAAGATCTCGGGTCTTTAGGCCCTCAGCAATAGATTTTCTGGCCTCCCCAACGACACCCCAGTCTCCTGCCGTGACACCGACCCTCGATCTGCCCGTCTCCAGAGCCCAGAGATCTTAGGCTTCCAAATACGAGCCGGACTCTCAGGCCGAACCCTTGGCATGTCAAACAACAATGGCCGGTCCTGAAACCCCGAGAACAGGTCCCATTCCCGCAAAGAACCGAAGTCTGCGTGTAACTCTATCTAATCATGGGACAATTTACAATGACTAGATATGTCTTTGGACTGTAGGAGGGAACTGGAGTATCTAGAAGAAAGTCACGCAGTCATGGGGAGATGGTACAAACTCCTTACAAATAGCGCCAAAATTGAACTCTGAACTCAGACTTCCCAAGCTGCAATGGCATTGTTAAACCTTATTACCCGTTACCTGATGCAAGAACACGCAGTACTACAGAAGATAAAGCAACAGCTTTTTTATTAGTAGCTCACTATTAGGGAGAACCTTCCTTCAGCACTCTCTTGGAGTCTGCATCGGGGTCACCAATTACTTGTACAAGTATGGCTCTTTTATACACATGTAGTCGCGTACACTTTTAGCTTTTGACGTTTCGGGCCAAGACCCGAGTCCTGACAAAGGGTCTCGGCCTGAAACGTCGACAGTGCTTCTTCCTATAGATGCTGCCTGGCCTTCTGCGTTCCACCAGCATTTTGTGTTTGGTACTTATAAGCTAATTGATCATTTAGCAAATCATTGTTCTAAGAACCTGCTTAGCATGGATAGTTCCCGTTTACTTCTAAGAACCTGTGTTAGGACACTGTCTCATCAGGCATTCTTTATTTAAACCTTGGTCTAGGAATTTTGAGAACAATGTCTAGCATGTTCAGAAAACAGTGTATAATTAACACTGCATCCTCTGGTGTGTCAGCAACATCGAAATTACTCTTTAACCCCTTTAATTCCTTCAGCATCACACTGCTACACTACTGTGGTGCCCCATTATATGATCTTCATACAATCAATAACTGTGAAATAAAATTCTACTTCAAGAGGAATATGATTTTACAAAACTTTTACTGCCCCCTGTTTAGTCTGAAGGCTAAGACAGTTTCTCTGTAATTGTTGTATACATATATGATAGATGCATACAATCTAGTCAGTGTCTGCCTTTGACTTACTAGCTCTCTGATTGTGCTATCTCCTTTTTGGTGAGCTATATTCTCACCATACACTCCAGTCCTTTAAGTATGCTGTTCCCAGATCCCCTTTCAGCACTCTCTTCAAACAACCTTGCTCCCATTGCTCAGCCATATTGCCTTCTGCTTGTGAGGTTACCTGTGCTGTGCAAACTGAATCACTGCTCACTTTGATCTAATTTGTTCCCTCGGAATGCTGCGTTCCCTTCTTTACATAAATCCCACTGGGCCGCAACCACGTACACATGCTGCACACAACTGTGTAGGTGTGTGGAACAGGCAACATGTTATTACTGTCCTGGAACAGCAGGAAAACGATGGCTTAGATCCAAAGATTCAGGCTAGACAGTAAACCAAATATAAACACAAGAGATTATGCAGGTGCTGTAAATCCAGAACAGCACACACAAAATGCTGAAGGAACTCAGAAGGTCAGGCAGCATCTATGGAAATGAATAAACAGCTGAGACTCTTCATCAGGACTAGAAAGTACGGGGGAAGACACCAGTATGAAAAGGTGGGGGGGGGGGAAGGAGGGGAAGGAGGACATGCTAGGAGATGACAGCTGAAGCTAAATGGGTGGGAACAGTAAAGGGCTGGAGAAGAAGGAATCTGTCAGAGAGGAGAGTGGACCATACGAGAAAGAGAAGAAGGTGGGGCACCAAGGGGATGTTTAGGCAGGTGAGAGGAGATAAGAGGCTTGAGTGGGCAATAGAAGAAGAGGGAAGGCAGAGCAATGAAAAATACTGGAAAGAAAAATCATTGGTTGTGACATCAGGTGATAGAATTTGAGGCGTTGCTCCTCCACCCTGAGAGTGATCTCATTATGGCAAAGGAGGAGAGCATGGGCCAACATGTCAGAACAGGAATCGGGTTAGGAATTAAAATGGATTGCCACTGGAAAATTCCTCTTTTGGCAGATGAGGTGGTGATGCTCATCAAAGTGGTCCCCCAGTTTACGGTGGATCTCACCAATGTCGAGGAGGCTGTATCGGAAGCACCGGACACGAAGGACGACCCCAACAGATTTGCAGCTGAACTCCTGCCTCCGCTGGAAGGGCGGTTTAGGGCCCTGCATGGAGGTAAAGGAGGAGGTAAATGAATAGTGTAGAATTTCAGTCACTTGCTGTGGTACATGCCAGGAGGGACAGTAGTGGGGAGGGATGAAGGGACAAGGGGATCTTGGAGGGAGTGACTCCTGGAGAAAGCGAAAGTGTGGGTGGAGGTAAAGCTGTGTTTGGTGGTAGGATCCCATGAAGATAGCGCAGGTTGCAGAGAATGATGTGTTGGATGTGGAGGCTGGACAAGTGGAACACTATCCCTGATAAGGTGGCAGGAAGATTGCATGAGCGCAGATGTCCAGGAAAATGAGGAGATGTGGGAGAGGGCAGAGTCAATAGTGAGGAAGTGAAACCCCATTCTTTGAAGGAGGAGGACATCTCTGATGTCCTGGAAAGGAAAGACTCATCCTTGCAAAAGATGTGATGGAGATGAAGGAACTGAGGAAAAGGAATATCATTTTTACAGGAGACAGGGTGGGAAGAGTTGTAGATACAGTCAGTATGTTGTGGGAATCGGAAGGATTATAAAAGAAGTCGGAAGACAGGTTGTCACCAGAGATGGAGAGTGAGAGATGGGACTGCAGAAAGAGGTCAGACATAGACCAAATGAATTCAAGGGCGGGGGGAAGTTGAAGGCAAAGCTGACGAAATTGACGAGCTCAACATGAGCGCATGAGGCAGCATTAATGCAGTCTCAGTGGAGGAAGAGTTGAGCAGCATAACCAAGGGAAGAGCAGCTTGGAACATGGGTTGTTCCACGTAGCAAACATTTCCTCATTGTGTACAGTACCTCTCATAGGAAGCAGCTGCACGAAGTGTTCTGATCAATATGAACTTCATTCAGTAGCTCTGGGCAACACTGCAATTATTTTGGCAACTCCCAACCCTCTTTATCCTTTAGTAACAAAGGCAAACATTTTCAAACAGACTAAACTGGACTTTACTTCAGTCAGAATTAAACCCAACAAAGCCATCTAAATGGGCATAACATTCAGCTGTTTGAAAGCAGACAGCTAGGAATAATTTTCAAGCCATTTTTAAACAATACTGTTCAACTTCACCCATTAAAGAGAGAAATTACTATCCTCCCAAAATGAATATGCAACAGAAAGTTTCATTTTCTAGCAGTACCAACCCAACATTTCAGTTCTTATGTATGGCAGTACTATTTTTTTAAATTTGCTACCAGTAGTATTCCAATTCCATTGCAATTTCAGAATTACTTTAACAAAAGCAGACTGAAGGTTATGTGTTCCTCTCATTTCACACATTACTGTGTACAGAAACCTAATAAAAGATGCACCTGGACTGCAGGGGTCAGGCAATACTTTACAGCACAGATCAGCAGTAAAATGAAGCCTTTGAATTACTTCCTCCTTCTACAGATCACACTCACATCAATTACTGCAATCATGTCACTTTGTGTCCTTTTAAAAACTTTGTTTAATTAGTGGCCTACAATACAAGCCATTCATTAACCTCTCATGTACAAAGTTAGAGTTGCAAAGAATTCAATAACTCACAGACCACATTGGTCTTTTTAAAGGCATTTTCTGACATTACTGAATAGGCAGGAGTTGGTCTCACACATTTGACGGGGTCTAACAAATATAAACTGACTGCCCTCAATTCAGGCATTAGCAAGGGACCCCCGCCTGTACTTAGGGCTATGAGTCTGCACTCAGTATTGCCACCTGCTCCTGCATCCTTGTTAATGCAGTCAGGCGGCTGGCTGTTAGCTCCCAGTACACAGTTGCATCATATCTATATGGTGTCTTTGCCCAGCTCAGTGCCAGTTCTGAGCTTGTACTATTTTTATTTTTTAAGATAGCAAACCTGTCTGTCTAAACCCTCAAAGACTGCGGGACATCGCAAAACATTTCAGAGCCAGTAACATCATAACGCAGTGCTGGAAACACAATTTGTTCTGTGCGCAGCAAGATCCCACAATTAGCAACATGATGTTGACCCAATAATCTGATTCCTTAACAGATGTTAGCTGTCTGATGAGTGTTGCCTAATCAGAACTCCGCAGCACCATTTGGAACATGAATTAACCATCTAGCGTGAGGCTTGATTTGTGACATTTAAAAGAAGATTCATCAGCTTGGTATCAAAATAACACCTGCTTGGTGAAAAGCACATTGATTCAAAGCAAAACACATTCTATAGAACTTTGTACTGTAGAAGAATTCTTTGAAGAAATATTATCAGATAGAATTTAGACACTGAGACATGCATATAAGTAAACATATGGACAAATGGCTGAAAACTTAGTAAAAGAAGCAGATCTTAAATATTGACCCAAAAGAGAACTACAAATGGTGATAAATGGAACACTCCCTCGCTTCCCGATTAACAACAGAATCACTGTTTCAAGAACAGACCTGTTGCTTCCCAGCAGACAAAAAAACCCTTAAACGCCATTCCCCAGGCAGCTCACATGCACCTCTTAGTGGCGGATTTTCACACTACAAGTGCAACTGGGGAATAGTTCCCCCAACATCCTCAGCAAGACAAACCACGGATAGCTCCATCCACATAATGACAAGTACTTTTGACATTCACAGTGATAAGGTTAAGCTATGGCTCATGTGTAACTGTTATTGAAGTGCTATATGGTCGGTCAGTTCATATTGAAGTGCAATACCACTGGACTGTTCAAAATACTGACTGCATGTATTCTGTTGATTGTTTTATGAGGCATTGGCTGTTTTTGCAACTATCTGTTTGAGTTGCATGTCTGTAAATAGCTGCTTCTCTGCAACGTGATGTGCCAAATATCTTGTTCGCAGAACTGAAAAATTCAAATAAATCTACAATATTTTTCCAGAAAAAGGAGCCTCTCTTTCCCTCTCAATATCCTCTGGGACAGAAAATCCTTTCCCTTTCCATGAATATTTGCATGAATCTCGGTTTGATGACTGAAGTTTTGAAAATGTGGTATCTATTAAATGTGTACTTTTTATTTTAAGGACTGCAGCATTGTGAAGACCTGATCCAAGCTTGTTTTTAGCAGGTTTGTGCATCCCTTCCCATCCATTTATCGTGCTGCAAAATGTCTGACAAGATCAAATGATTAGCAGTTGGGTGAATTTAAAATGTTTCATTAATTATGAGACACTTCCCACTGCTGACACAATCTCAATAATATTCATACAGTGGAATGATTTATGTAATACATCTGCTGATCGTGTTACAGGAACCACAAAAGGATGAGTAAATTCTCATTGAAATTAAGTTATAAATTTTCCCTCTTATTTTGACTACACTTTAGCCAAAAGTTCAGATGACCCACATCAAAGCTTTACAAATGTAGGTTGCAGCTGGCTACCATAAAGGTAATTTGCCTGCAATGCTGCAATACAACCAGTCCCACCTTTCAGATAAACCTGGCTGCTCTTCTTTGTTCCTCTAGCATCCCCAGCCCCCATCGTCTCAACCCCTCACTGAGCCTACATTGTCACGTACCCTTTGTAATGCTAGTAAACTGACCTCAGTCCAACACATCCTGTTGCTCACTATTGTTGTATCAATGGTTACCTTACATTGCTTCAGAAAAGTTCCAGTGTAAAGTTAAACATCAAAGAGAGTTACCAGTTGCCGCCCTAGCACAATTAGGTCTTCTGTCAAAAAATGCATTATTGCATGTAAAGTCAAAACTGACTATATTGTCATATGCAGGAGCAATATATGCACAGATGCAATCAAAACTCTGCTTGCAGCAGCAGAATCACAGGCACATAGCAGCAGATAAGCAGCATTCACAAGAAATTGTTCATCTTTTCAACAGGCATGAAATTGAGCAGAATTTTTAAAAATGTATATGGAAATCAGTGATAAGGAAATAGCTTGGAAAATGGTAACAAAAATTATAATGAATATTATTTTAACAATCTGGCCAGCACTCATGTGTCGTTATATCATATGGCAACTACGCTACCCTCAATTGCCGGGCACTGCAAGAGAGTGGTGCAAGTGTGGGTATGAACTTTCCTCTATTCAGGACACTCACAGCAGCAGATGTGTACAAAGGGACCGGAGGATCATCAGGGACTCCAGCCACCCCAACCGCAAACCGCTTCAGCTGCTACCGTCTGGCAAATGGTACCGCAGCATTAAGGCCAGGACCAACAAGCTCCAGAACAGCTCTTTCACCAGGCCACCAGATTTATCAATGCACATTGATCTGATTGCATATCTGACAGTACATTCATCTGATTGTGTATTTGACTGTTTTTACATGTATACAAAACAATTATGCAGATATTTTGGTGTTTGGGCAATATCCTCCCACGTTCCCCTCTTTACTGCTTGTACATTGCGACAGATACGCAACATAAAGATTTTTACTCCCTTGGATGTAAGAAATAAAATACAAGTACAAGAGCACCACAAAAACATGCAGGTTGGTATATAAATTGTCCACTGTAAATTTCTCCTAGTACTGCACGTAGGTGAGTGGCAGAACCTGAGGTGTGATCACGAAAATCTGAGAATCAGAAAGGGGTTAATGTGGGGTTACTATATAGTCAGAATGGACTCAGTGGGCTGAAGGACCTGTTTAAGTCCTTGACTCGGTGATTCACAGGGCTTCAGTTAATTCTGATCACTCTGCATAGAGGCTGCAGCATAACTGACAAACATCAGCCGTCTTGCAATGCCAAACCACAGATGCTGCCCTTCACTATTTCCTCTTGTATTGGTAAGAAGACAATACCAATATTTAGACTTTGTGTAGAAACTCAGTTTTAATGAGAACGCATCTCTGGATGACATTAAAAGGGACCCCATTATTATGGAGTCTGATCTAACCCAGGCTTTTAGATAGATCACACCAGAGAAGACCATTTAGAAACCAATAGGTCATATGCAAAGGTGCACATTCTTTCCAAGGGTGTACCATGCATTATTCAATTCAGTAACCTTTTTGTAACCTTTGAGGAATGTGCCTGTGTTTTGTACAATGGGTTGAACCACAGTTGCAACCCATCCCTGTGGAGATTTGCCTTTACCTTATGTTGATGAATGATAATTGGAAGATGCCTGCAGCACCTTCCTTTAACAAAACAGGAGAAATCTAATCTGAGCAATAAATCTTTGATTAAATGGTACAGATTACAACACCAGACAACTGAAAACTGCATTTAAGGGCTCTGAACTAATGCTCAGTCATAAATTACAGAACACAGCTATCAGAAACATAAAGCAGACTTATCATAAATAATCATTTTACATTGCCTTATTTTAAAATATTATTCAGTTGAGTATTTGACTAACTATTAATCTTCCTGCCTATATAATGTCACGAATGTGCATTACATTAGTAACAGCCACTAATTTACCCAGTGGTATTCCAAGACTAGGATGAAAGTTAGACAAAGAACATCATGCATTTAAATCGCTCCTTTGTCAACCTCAAGATGCCCAAAGCACTTAAAAAAAAACTTTTAAAAAATTATAGTGACTGTTGTAATTTGGGAAATCTGGTAACCAACTAGTGAGCACCATCTTCCCATAGGCAGCCATGTTAACAACAATCTCATGCATAAACTGATTCTAAATTTTAAGAATCCTTTAATTCAGTAGGTTTAGGAAATGATATCTATCTGTGAATTAACCAAGCAAAATGACAAAACATTAATACTTCAAGGAGGCATTTGCCTGCACTGTCAACTCCACATTTCGTTGTCAGTACTGTTCCTCTTATCCATTCCAGTACCTGAGAGAAAATTGTTTCTGTTCCTAGCCATTGACGTGTATGCAAATAGAACCTGGTGTAGACTGCCATCAATCCATTTTTTTTCCACTTTCCACCAGAGATTCCTTGATCTTTGCTCATTTGCTGGCCCAGAAAGTAACGGATTTTTAAAAACTCCTGGAAGTTAATAGAGCAAACCTACTCTGCACTGACCTATAAGGTTCTCCATTATACTGTACTACCATCTCAGTTCTGGAACAAGTAACCTACAAGCATGTCTTAATCATGTTATTGTGAAGATATCCCACAAGACACACTGCTCCACCACAAAGTAAACAACGGTGTAAGAACAAATCTCCAGATGCTTCTGTTGGGGCATTTTTCTTCAGAAGAGCAGGGGAAGAAAACTTAATTTCAGGTTTACCTAAACTAAGCAATTCTGAGATGCCCACATATGGCAACAAGTAAATCATTCAAAATACATTGTTTATTTCCTGGGCAATGCACATGAAGTGCTGGAGGAACTCAGCAGGTTAGGCAGCATCTATGGAAGGAAATGAACAGTCCGTATTTTGCGCCGAGACCTTTCATCGGGTCTGGAACTAAAGCAGCAGGAAGCCAGAGCAAGGTGGGTGGAGGTAGTTAGCAGGTGATTTGTGAGGAGAAGAGTGGGTGAAGGAGGGGGATGAACTAAGAAGTTGGAGGTTGATAGGTAGAGAAATTGAAGGGCTGAAGAAAACGGAATCTGATTGGACAGCACAGGGGCCATGGAAGACGGGGATGGAGGAGGGACCCCAGAGAGAAGTGGTGGGTAAGTGAGGAGAGAAAAGTTGAGGAGGAACTAGCATGGGAAATGGAAAGAGAGAAGGAGGAAGAGGGGAGAAATTACCAGAAGTTAGAGAACTTGATGCAATCACATTGGAGGCTAACAACATGGTATATGGTATATGACTATATGCCAATAGAGGAGGCAATGGAAAGACTTGTTAGAATGGGAAAGTAAAGTCAAATTGAAATGGGTAGCCACTAGGAGATCCTGCCTTTTGTGGCAGACAGAGTGAAGGAGCTTGACAAAGTCGTCCCCCAACCCAATCCGTATCATGTAGAGTAGGCCGCACCAGAAGCACTAGACGTAATAGATGATCCCACTAGGCTTGCAGGTGAAGTGTCACCTTACCTGGAATGATTACTTGGAGCATGTCTTCCCCTCCCCCTCCAATTGCTCTAGTGATCACTCTTTATGTGACTCCTTTGTCCTTATAACCCTCCCCTTGTGGTAATTATCCTTGTACGTGAGACAATTTCCACACCTGTCCCTATGCCTGCTCCGTCAACACTATTAAGGATCCAAACAATCCTTCCAAATGAGGCCAAATTTCACCTGCAAATCTGTTTGAGGTTACCTATTGTATTTGGTGCTCCTAGTGAGACCTCCTCTATATCAGTGAGATCTGATGCAGAGAGGGGACCACACTGTTGTGCACCTTCACTCCGTCTGCCACAAAAATCGGTAATTCCCAGTGGCCACCCATTTCAGTTTGACTTCCTATCCCATTCCAACATGCATGTCTATGGTGCCCTCTACTGCCACGATGAAGCCACATTCACACTGGAGGAGCAATACCTCATATTCCATCTGGGTTGCCTCCAAGTTGATGGCATGAACATTGATTTCTCAAACTTCCCTTCTCTCTTCCATTCTTCATTCTGATTCCCCTCTCACCACTTCTCCTCTCCTCACCTAGCCATCACCTCCTTCTGGTGTCCGTCCTCCTTCACTTTCTCTCAAGGTCTACTGTCCTCACCTATCAGATTCCTTCTTTCTCAGCTCTTCACCTCTTCCAGCTATCACCTCCCAGTTTCTTACATCATCTCCTTTCCCCCATCCACCCACCTTCCTCCTCACCTGGTTTCACCCTGCCAGTTTGCACTCCTTTCCCTCCCCTCCCTTCTTAAGCTGCCTTTTCTGCCTTCCTTTCCCATACGGATGAAGGGTATTGGCCTGAAACGTTGACTATTTATCTCCCTCCATAGATGCTGCTTGACCTACTGAGTTCCTTCAGCACTTTATGTGTTTTGCCCTAGATGTCTATGTTCTGCAAAATCTTTTGTGTTTATTAATTCCTGATATATTTTTCTTAAGGGCACCTAAAAAAATATCTGCTCTCATCACGCACTTAATGGAAATATATAGTCTGAGCAATGGGCATCTCACAACGTCACAGAATATTAAAATCAAAGGTGCCTTCCCTTTAGCCATTGTGATCACAACAGATCAAGATAAAATAGACTGACACTCATGACAAAGCAGCTGCTGGAGCCACACAGGGGAAGTCCTGTTGACTACACTGCCACAGTTCTACATGCCCTTTTTTTTGTTCATGCCGAGAGCTAGCACATCCACAATGCTAATTCAAACTTGTATTTAGTGCAGGTGGGATGGTGGAGAGAAACTGTTCAATGATGTGCATCGAAGTACACAAACTAATCATAACTATAGATATTCAGTGACACTATATCAAGATATTTACAATATAAGAAAAATTCAGAACATAGCACCTGCCATGCTGAAGTACTATTGTAAAACATGACCTTTTGAGCTTGACTATAACATTTTTCATATCCATTTAATTATGAAGCACATTAATTATATGCAAGCTACTGAGATACAATATATGCTTAGTTTTCTTTATAATACACAATATGATTTTTTAAAAATCCTGCTTTTGTTTTAAATTTGGGCAGTTGATGGGCAAACAAGTCAAATTGTACTTTGCCACACATATTTACTGCATTCAACTATTCCCTCTGCCTGAAGAATAAATTGAGTTTTCAATCAATTATTTAACTGGCATGCACTGTCATGATGACTGCCTTCATATGGAGGATAAAAGAGGGCAAATGAGCTGAACTACAATTGAAGCTCAGTGCAAGGCAAAGTTTGTGAGTAGAAATCACTATTCTACAGACACAAACTACAAAGATTTCCTTGGGCAAACCAGTGATAGAAGTATCCATCCTTTACTACCAGTTGCAAGTTTCTCTTTCAGCAACATGTGCAAAAACAGGATGTGCAGTTGGGAGTGCTTGAGTAACCAGTCAATCCATTGATGGAACAATAACCATAAGCAATCTATTCTTAAGCAATAAGCATCTATTCTGTAGATGTCTTTGTCACTCCTTTATTGTAGGCAGTTCTTCGTTCTTTTCAGTAAGAGAAAAGAAGAATGTCGCAAGTCTAACAGCCCAGGATGCTTTAAGTAAATCTGTGTATAAGATCAGCTGCTAACATAAGACAAGGATATGCATTTTTAATAAAATGTCTGATTTATTTTCCAACTACATTGGATTCCAGTTAATTGGGATAGTCGCTCATTTGGGACAACTTTTAATGAACAAAAACTAATCAAGAAAATAGTTGGGATTCCCTTCGTTTATTTGGGACAATATGCCGCTTAAGTGGGACAGGAGACTGCTGCCAAACATTTTCTAACATCAATTGTGTGCACATAGTGCGGCCATCAGACACTACACTGTGCTTTTAGAATAAATAGTCTTAAAAAGTCTTACTTGCAACGCTTGTGTTTAAAAAGCAGTGGCTTTTGTCAGGAAGTACAGATAAACATCTTAAGTAAACAGTAAAAAAAATTCAGAACTGTTTTACTCAGTGCAGTTTCAGGCATTTAGGTTTGCAGATGCCCGAAATGGCAGGGAATGAAAATTAAATGTTTTTACTACTTCAGAAGTTAGGTACTACACAGAATTTAGAGTAGAGGTATAACAATCATCTTGAATGTTAAAATCAAAATGGAAGTTTGGAGGATGCAATCATCCAAAGCTCTGTTTGAAGGTAGTCCACAATCTGCACTAGGGGTCTGCACTGATTTTGTTTATTTACAGTCAATCACAAGAAAACATCACCATACACTGAGTGAATTCCTCCATCAATAACTACTAGGAATTCATACATGGTTTTATAGTTTTAGTAGTGTTCTACTTTATTCTGTATTTCATTTAAAACATAATTCGTTACTGCAGTAGTTTGTCTTTTTTATACCTTTTTAACTATTTCCATGAAACAGGCTAATTGGGGCAGCTGCTCAATTGGGTCAAAATGTACTGGTCCCAATTAATGGAAATCCACTGTATAATGTCATCACTGATCTCCCACTGCTTCTGATTGATGTTGCCTTTGTTTTGAAGCTATTCTCACTTGTTTCTACTTTAAAGCTCTCAGGATTTACTTCCCTTTTTCAGTTGAATTTTTACAGCTCATGGAGATTTTTACAAACAAGCCACTCTTTCTTTTCCTTTCTTTGGGAAAGGAGATGAAAGTAATCAGCTTGTCTTACTGTACTCCTGCTGATGCATCAAAATGTTTCCTCCTGGTGCAAACATTTTTAATTCCTTATTTTTCCCAATTCTCTCCGCTTGTTTGTGACGTTTATCTGTACTTACTTCACAAAATGACTATCAAGTCCTGTTTAATGTTTCAAAACTTTCAACCCCTTCATTGCTGTGTTATTCATTTCATTTTACATTTATGGCCTAGCTCCCTTGCTCCAACTTTCTCAAGACAAGCTTTAAAATGACCTGCCAAAAAGACCACGGTTGTACAACAAGGAGAATGCTTAAGCTCGTGTATGTTCAGCAGCAGTGATGTTACTGATCCCAGCATGGGTCACAAACTTCTCTTTAGCCACCCTGATGGTGGAATAGCACAAGTATCACATTTTGTTGCAGCTTTCAGTCAATTGAAGCTTTGTGCAGCCAGCCTTGCTGTTTCACCCACCCCATGCTTCATACTAATGCAGTAGGTCCAGTAAAGAATGGGCAGTCCACTGACAGCTAGAATGCAGATTTTCTCAGCTTTTAAAGCTGAGTTGGACTGACAGTGAAACCAATAACCTGTAACACAAAATCTGAAACATTCTCTTCTCCAACACGTTTGAGGTAAGCCAGCTTTACTAAACTAGCTACTCATTGACCCCCCCCCCCATATAAGTAACTTTTTAAAATGTATGCATTTTTAAAAAAAAATCTAGGTCCAGCTAACATTTTCTTTGTGGAATTGTATTTCTTCCCAGCACTAATCTCCTTGTCAATATCGCATCTCAGTGGATGTAGTGAAACTGATCGAGCTATCAGTTAGAGACTGCATCAATAGCCAAGTACCAATTCTGGGCTTGAATGCAAAATCGATTCTTAGAAGCACTCACCTCTGGAAGTGGCATGCCGTTGATGATGAGGTCTGGCTGTTGCTGAGAGCTCTGGGTATTGGTGAAAGTATGGTACACGTGGTTCCCACTGGTGTTCCTGGAGTTCTGGTTCTCCATATTAAGAAAGGCAGCCTCCGACCTGCGACAACCCAAGGGCAAAGTTTGCTGGTGGTAGTCGAAGTAGTTCAGGGAGGAGGTGAGGGAAGAGCAGCTGACCACGTTCATTTTGTCAGTCTCCTCTATGTCTCTGGGCACCAGCCTGATGTCGTTCTTATTGATCTTACTCTTTTTCTTCGGCTTCTTCTGCTGTCCATAAGAGTACTCGGCCACCCTGCAGTTGTACGTCCGGATCTCCTTGTTGTCTCGCTTGCATTTGACTGCTACAAAGATCATGGTCACAAACAGGATTGCAGCAATGGACCCCAAGGCGATTATAAAGATTAAGGATAAATTCAAGGACCCAATCGATTCCTGGGCATCTAAAGCAGGTGAAAGATAGACGGCGATCAGAGCAGTGGCGGAGAGGGCAGACTTACCATGGTCCTGCGCCACCACGATCAGTTCATAGTTGGTCTCAGCCCCCTCCCCGAAACTTCGAGTGGTTCTGATTTCTCCACTTGCCTGGTCCATCTCAAAGAAGCCCCGGTCGCCATCCACGATGCCGTATGTCAAGCGGCCGTTGTCACCTTCGTCATAATCATCAGCTTTGACCACTGTCACCAAGTAGCCTGAGCCAACGTTTCTCGGGATGTAGACATCAGTCGTACCATTAACCAAAGGCGGCGCAGTTATAATGGGGACATTGTCATTAACATCCAATACAAACACCTTCACCGTAGTGTTACTTTCCAGCGGGGGGTTACCCCCGTCTTTAGCCATAACCTTAAATTCGAATGACCTGGTCTGCTCGTAATTGAAGGACCTCAGTGCATACACGTCCCCCGAGTTGGGGTTAATGGACACGTAGGTGAAGACGGGCATGTCCTTCACCTGCGACGGGATAATCTGGTAGGATACGCTTCCGTTCAAGCCCAAATCCACGTCCCTGGCGGACACGGAGAGGAGGTGCGAGCCCGGGGTGTTGTTTTCCCGAACGCTGACCTGGTAAAAGGGTTTGGTGAAGTGAGGGGGGTTGTCGTTTTCATCTGTAATCCTGACTGTGAAGGATTTGGTGGATTGAAGCGAGGGGGAGCCGCCGTCCTTCGCCAGGATAGTAAGGTTGTACAGGTCCCTCTGCTCCCGGTCCAGCTTTCCGTCCACCAGAATGGTGTAAAAACTTTCGTACTCCTGCAGTTTGAAGGGGACGTCGCCTAAAAGTTTGCACTGTACCCTACCGTTAGCGCCAGAGTCACGGTCGGAGACGCGGACCAGGCCGATCACATAGCCGGGAGGGGCGGCTTCACTCACCTCCACCGTCTCGCTGCTAACCGAAAATAAAGTGATAACGGGGACATTGTCGTTCACGTCCACCACGTTCACCGTCACCTTGCAATGGGCCGGGATCGAATTGGGTCCCAGGTCTTTCGCCTGCACGTCGATCTCGTAGATACTACCCTCTTCGTAGTCGATGTTGCCCTTCACCGTGATGGCCCCGGTTCGGGGTTCCAATTTGAAAAGTTGCCTGGTCTTGTCCGACACGTAACTGTTGAACGAATAGACGATTTCCCCGTTCGTTCCCTCGTCCGGGTCCGAAGCGTTCAAGTCGATAACCAGCGAGTTAACCGGCGCGTTCTCCAGCACGTTCACCGTATAAGCAGTCTGCTCAAACACCGGGTAGTTGTCGTTGGAGTCGATGACTTTGATGTTGAGTTGGGCCGTACCCAAATTCGGGGGCTTACCCCCGTCCAGAGCCGTGATCATGTAGCTGTAGTGAGACTGGACCTCCCTGTCCAGCGCTTTCTCCACCACCAGTTCGGCGAAGCGAGAACCGTCTCCCCGGCTCTTGATCTCCAGCCCGAACAAATCGTTGGGCGTTATCTCGTAAGTCTGCACTCCGAAATCTCCGGAGTCGGGGTCGTAAGCGCTCTCCAGGGGGATCCTAGTGCCCGGACTGGCCGTCTCTGAGATTTCCAAATCGATTTGCTCAGTGGGGAAGGTGGGCGAGTTGTCGTTGATGTCCAGGATCTCCACTTTGATTACACAAATCTCCATGGAGTTGATCATCTCCTCCAGCGAGATCACACACTTGGGGTTCAGTCCGCACAGCGGATCCCGGTCGATCTTCTGCTTGGTCACGAGTAAACCGCTCGACGGATTGATCTCCACCAGATGCGGCGCCGAGTTAGACAAGACGCGGAAGAGAGGCACCGGCTGCTCCCAAGTTGAGAAGCCGGCGTCTTTCGCTACGTTTCCGATAACCGTCCCGGCTCTCTCCTCTTCCACCACCGAATATTTCAAATTAATCACGGCAGCGGCCCGAGCCCAAAAGAGCAGAGCAAGCAGCAACATCAAATCCATGCCCGAGCAGTACTTGTTGAATTCCGGATTCATCACAAACAGCTTCGAGACTCGGGCATGATGAAAGCGACACACAAATCCTCACCGTCCCAGCACAAAAGTAATAAACGAACATACACACAGGCGCACGCACAACCTTCCGTTCACCTTGCAATTATCCTCAATAAAGTCTTTAAGAAAATGAAGCCGATCGCCAGGGTTTCCCGCAGGAAGCTCCAGAAACTGGTGTGCGGAGAAAACCGTTCCAATTCGTGTAGAACTCACTTCAGCACCCAACCGTGTCCAAATCTGCAGATCTACAAAGAGGTTGCATGCTGCGGCAAGAGGTTTAATTTGGTTTCAGATCTCAGCCTGAGCTCTTTTATTCCGATCGAAGTTTATTTTAGATAATACATTCTTCGAACATCGAAGCAGCTCGAGCAGGGAGCTGCAACTCCCGGCTGCCGCGGGTCCGACCTCACAACGCTGCGATTGCAAAGTGCAACTGAAGAGTGGCGATTCTGCTTGGCGCGGCTGAGTCCCGGGACCAGGCTAGCTCCAGCCAATGAGAGACGAGGACAGCGCTTGATTGACAGCTTAAAATTGACAAGTTCTTTTTCGGGAGCTGAGAGGATAAGCCGCCGCTCCTATGATTCCATCACGGAAGGTGGAGCCTTGGAGATGCGTGTCTGAGTGTGAAAGAGAGCGTGCATCTGTGTGTAAGAAAGAGAGTGAGTGTGTGGTAAAGGCAATTTTCTTTCACTGTGTAGGAGGGTAGATACGCGCGCGCCTGTGTGTGTCTGTGCGCGCGCGAACGCGAACGGTATTAGTGTGTGTGTGTGAGTGTGTAAGTGCATACATGTGTGTACGTGAGAACCCATGTTTAAGAGTCCCAGCGAGCGCTTGCGTGTGTATGTATAAAAGCAAAAATAAATCAAGTTACAGATAGCTGAACACTGGACACAATTGTTCTTCAAACGACGGTTTAAAGGCTACTTCTTCAAAAGAAAACAAAAAAATTGAATGAAACCCCCCCTTTTCCGTTGCTTGATAGACTTTTGCAGTCTCATTAAATGATTGAGAATTGGAGATTAACATGGATGTGATTGGAAAAATTAATTTGTGAATGCCAGTACAACTGCCGCGTTTAAATATTGCAATTATAACCTGTGTTAAGAGCAGTGGCGGCGTTTTCTAATCGCCCCCTGAGCTGCAAATATTCATATTATTGGACTTCAAACCAGACAAATTCAAGACAGACATCTCTTTCCAACTTACAACCACATAAAATGCTTACTGGCGAGTCTCTGAATTCGGAATTCTGGAACATTAATCTTGAGCAGGATATGATTTTGTGTGTGGGAGGTGTAGAATTGGGGTAGTGGCGGTGTTTATGTATTACCCCTCGCACAGGCGAGAGAATGAGACAATTAATTTTGAAGTCGGAATCCCTACTGTCGATATTCTGCTCCAGCTTCTGAAAGAAACCCTACTGTCGATATTCTGCTCCAGCTTCTGAAAGAAACCCGTTCTCTACCCTCCGCGGTTTCTTGTAAAGTCATTGAAGAGCCGCAGATAGATATCCCCAGAAAGAAATGTCAAGATATGTTTTTTTAAAATTCCCAACGAATGGTTCACTTGGATTAGACCCACTATGAGAGTTGCAACCGAAATGATTCAGCAAGTTTTTTTACACGAAGCCCAGTGAGTTTATTTACGTTGTTAATATATACGCGGACTTCTTTGTGGTTGAGTCAGTCGGAACTCGTGATCAATAAAACTGAAGTGGCGCCTGTAATATTTGATTGAGTACCAGAATACAGTCTGAATGAGATTCAATGCTATTAAAAATCCCCCAGGTAAATTGAAACGGAGGGAAGATTCAGGTAAAATTATCAACGTAATGGGTTTCATATTAAATCATTCAACGACAGACAAGACAACAGCACATCAGCCGAATGGTGTTATCCCGGGGAGGACTAAATACGATGCCTATGTTTCGCTGTCTTTTGCCGCTATGAAATAGTAAATACGCAGCCAGTCTCGTTTGGGTACTTTTATCACTGCAGCTGCCGGGGGAGTCGAAGCAAGGGTTTTCATAAATAAAAAGAGGACAGCATTTTTCTTACGGAAACCCTCAAATTGAGCACGCATCTTATGGGGAAAAAAACCTCCTTCAATGCAATGCGACCTGGTTAGTCAAACAGAAAGCAAATGCATACGTGTAAACTGAGACATTCACCCTAGAGATCAGACTGCAAAGTGCATTGTGAACCGGGGCAGTGTGGGAGCGCTCTTGGCATTAACAATTTGTTTTCTGAATCGGTAGTGGCCGTGCAGTATGAATTTCCTCGGGTCCGCATAACGTCTCATCTGTGTGTTGTCCTGTAAGTACAATTCCCGACATTTACATTGCAGTCCTGATGGGGTGGGGGAAGTAAGAGTACACGTGTTTCTCTAATACTTGTAGGACGATATTTGCATGCATCCGCTCGGTCTGTTCGCTGAAGGGTCGATCTGAACAGTGAACAACCACTAATACAGTTTTGAGGGACATTCCTTGTTGTTCTGAAACTCCAGGTACATGTGCAGAGAGTTAATAGTATTTTATATATTTCGACAATTTATGTGAAATAAAGAATTATAATTAAGTAGTTTACATAATTATTTAATTGAATCTATGTCTAAAACTCCTTTACAAGTCTTGAACAGTTGGGAAGGACTCAGGAAATTAACTTCACTAGCGCCACACAGTGGGTAAATTGAATGGCATTTCTGAACCTGGTTGAGCGGACAAAAAGCAATTGAACGCGAACTAATTCCGCTGCATATTCGAGAATTGCAAGTGAATAGTTTCTCAGTTATATATATATATATATATATTTGACATGACTTTACTTTTAACGTGTAAGTTTGCCGCACATTAGTAACTTACATCATTTTGTGATTGAAATCACAATGTGTGGTGCTTTGATAATGAAATGTCTGATGTTGCACTTCATAGTCTGACTTTACCATGAAGGTACATGGGTCCTTCCACCCTTCTTCAATGACCTCAGCTGTAATAGAGAAAGCAAAAAAAATTGTAGACCCAGGAAAGCTGAAATAAAAACAGAATGGTGAAAATGTTCAGTAGGTCAGGCAGCATTGTCAGAGAAGGAAACGTAATCTCAAGGTTGCTGAATTGTTTTGAATTAAATTGAGATGTCTGGGTATTTCAACATGTTTGTCAACAATTGGGTGTTGGATTGATTTTTAAAGGTAGCTTTAGTAAGGAATGTGCAATCACTTCTAACTTTTTGTGCAACTTTCAAAAGCCAACTGATCCCCTTGAAGCTAGAAGCGAAAATGTTTTTTTTTAATTGAATAGAGTTGGTTTCAATGCTTTGAATGAATTTGACTTTGAGATTACCCATGCACAGTTTACATGATACACAGTAATAAGGAAAGCTGGCTGACTCTACCTCTGCATTTATGTTTGAAACATGATTTGACAATAAAAAATGTTTAGAAAGAAGTCTTAGAAAACTCAAAAAGAGAAAAAGAAAGTGGAGGCTCCGTTACTGCAGTGCATTGACTGCTGTAAGATCAGGCAGATTTGGTGAAAGACTTGGTTTGGAGAAGACTTGATTCAGATCGATTTCAGGTTCCCAACAGATTAGATTGACACATGAAGGATGTAGAAGCCCAACATGGAGCAATTTTTAAATCCTTGCAAAACCCATGTACAAAAAAAATCTGTCATAAATTTCTTTATAGTGCTGCAAGCATCTATATGGCATATTTAGCTCTCTATGTGATAACAGGATTCACAAAACATAAATATTGCCTGCTTTTATTTTCATAAGCCATGAAAAATATATGAAAGACTAATATATACTAATGTGCTTTCAATGAAATTGTAATTTTTTTGTGAAAGAGTTCAATTAATCCTGGATGTAGTCTTGTAAGTGGGTGTTTTTATTGCTTGGAACGGACTTACGTTTTGCTACAATTGAAATAAATGACTGTATGTTATTACTGGAAGAAATTGCATTGGTATTTTGCTTTAAAACTGTTTCGAATGAGCAATACTACTGCCTGCATGAGAGACCATCATTAACCAGGGTGTTTCACTACCAATTCATCTGTCTGTAGTTTTCCCCTTACTTTAGCTGTGATTTATGAGTTTATTTTAATTGTGATAAAGATGCCAGTATTTCTTATGTGGGTCTGATCTTTGTTTTATGTGCATAGGCTTTCTTAGTCTTAGCCTGCTCACTGTACATTAGTAAGGTTCACAAATTTATTCCTTGAGAAAAAAATGCATGCCAAGACAAGAAAGACTTGTGCCATTTAATGTATACAATAAGTGTTAGTGCCACAAAATAAACAATGTATCCAGATATTATCTCTTACTGTCTCCAATTTTCATCTTCCTGAACTTTGTTCACCTACTTCTACTCAAATCTATAAACTATTCTGATTGATAATTTATTTTAAATAATCTTCTTTTAAATTACACTTCTTTATCTTTCCACATTCATGACGTGCCTGATGCTCCAGGTCCTTCTGAAAACTTTAGATACTTTGATACAACTGCCCAGGACTCTTTTGTCTTAACCAATGTATCAGAGGTCCTATCAATAGCAAATATTTTTTGATTCCATGCCTTTTCTCAGAGGAGAACTTACTTCTGTAAGAACCTATCTTTTGACCAAATATGCAATCCTTATACCATATCTGTCCTGTGTTGTATTGATAATGGTATCGATGGTGCTTCCTTTTATAATCTGACAAGATAAATGTAGTTATAGTTCTAATTACCACCATTCTTTTTGTTTCTTCAGTATCTCCATCTTTTTTCCACATACATTTATTGTAAGCTCAATGACTCTAAGCTCACATAGCTTACACCTTTCACACCATGTTCTGTAGAGGCTTTAGACATTTCTTGATATATATTGGGATGAATTTATTTTTTGTACCTAATTTTGACCTGATTTATTCGCTGAGTTATCTCTCCCTACTTAAGTCAACTAGGTACATGATTGCACTGTATTTGTTCTCTGCTCCACCACCTTAATTCAAAATCACAAATTTTTATATATAATGGGCTATATTCTGCAAAATCTACAAGCTAACACTAACACAGTCCATTCTTACCTATTTTCTCCAACATTGTTCATTAATAAGTCATTCCTTTAGTTTGTCTCAATACAGCTGCAGCATTGGCAACTCTTGAGCATTCACCTCTTACACATTGTCCAAGGTTTCAAAGTCTCCTTTGTTGGAAGAGATAGAAATACATGCATACCTTTCCCAATATTTTTAACAGTACTTTTTGCTTGCTCCAATTTTGTTCCATCCACACTATTTAAGAACAGAAAATTGGCTGACTGGCAGGAGGCAAAGAGTGGAAATAAAAGGGGCCTTTTCTGGTTGGTTGTTGGTAAATAGTGGTATTCTGCAGGCTTCAGTGTTGGGACCGTTCCTTTCAACATAATATGTCAATGAATTTATAGTTTTGTGGCCGGGTTTGCAGACGATAGGAAGATAGGTGGAGGGCAGGTAGAGTTGCGGAAGGGGGGTGTCTTGAAAGTACTTTGGCACATTAGGAGAATAGGTAAAGAAATGGCAGATGCAATACGAAGAATGGTCATGCACTTTGGTAGAAGGAATAGAGGTGTAGACTATTTTCTAAACAGGGAGACAATTCAGAAATCAGAGGTGCAAAGAGGCTTGGAAGTCTTTCTACAAGATTCACTAAAGGTTAACACAGGATGAGCATTTATGTTGAGCAGACTAGAATATAAAAGCAAGGATGTAATGCTGAGTCTTTATAAGGCATTGGTCAGATGGCTCTTGGTGTATTGTGAAAAGCTTTGGCCAGCTTATCTAAGAAAGGTTGTGTTGGCATTGGAGAGGGTCTAACGGATATTCATGAGAATGATCCCACAAATAAAAGTGTTAATGTATTACTCTGGGCCTGTACTCACTGAATTTAAAAGTATAGAGAGGGATCTCATTGAAACCTATCAAATATTGAAAGCCCTAGTTAGAGTGGACGTAAAGAGGATGTTTCCTATCATTGGGTAAGTCTAGGATCAGAGGCAACAGCTTCAGAGTAGGAGGATGTCCCTTTAAAATAGAGATGACGAAGAATTTCTTTAGCCAGAGTGTCATTG
This sequence comes from Hemitrygon akajei, assembly GCF_048418815.1. Lineage (NCBI taxonomy): Eukaryota > Metazoa > Chordata > Chondrichthyes > Myliobatiformes > Dasyatidae > Hemitrygon > Hemitrygon akajei. Next base: position 68,287,002 of record NC_133133.1, read on the forward strand.
TCACGGTTGACTGTGGAGATCAAGTTATTGAGTACAGTCAAAGCAGAGCTAGATAGGTTCTTGATTAGTCATCGTGTCAAAGGTTAAGTGGAGAAGGCAGGAGAATGGAGTTGAGAGGGATAATAATTCGGCCATGATGGAATGGCAAAGCAGACTCGATGGGCTGAATTACCTACTTCTGGTCCTATTTTTTATGGTCAAATAGGAAGTGGGGTTCAGTAAAGATGGTATTCACTTAGCCCCTAGTGTACACATTTAGATGCAAATCCCTTAATAGAACTAAATTGCTGCCACAGTAAGTTTATCAAATGGAATGGATTCCATGGAGGGAGGATTTATGGTGGCGGTTCTGGTTTAACGATATAATCTAATAGATTCTACTGTTTAGCAGTCTCCTATATGCTCCAAGATATGAGTTATCTATAGCTGATACTCCAAAGCATTGGATTACAACCACTAACATTGTCTCTGCAAAATTTTGCAAATCCATTGGTAGAATAAGTGAACCAATATCAATGTGGTTTCCTGGACCAACATCCCCAACACTGACGTTAAAGCTATATTAGCTGACTCTGTTGGGAAGACCATATTTTAGACTGCCTGACACCAGACTCATAAAATAAGCACTTTATTCCAGCGTTGAAGATTATAATGGGGACAAGGGAAACAATTCTTGGATGGCCCCAAGCCTCATTGAAAAAATATAACATCCTCATCAATTCACAGAGTCCTAGATCCATGATTGCTCCAAATGAAAAAGGAGCATCTGGAATGGCACTGAGAACTTTGCGTCTCTTCATCAGAAACTTGTGAAAGCCCAGTTCAAACCACAGCATGAGCATAACACTTCCTGTACTCTTGACTCATCCACATTGTGAAACCTCGCCTGTTTCACCAGTGGCAGTGATTGTGAGTCTCATATTGACTATAACAGTTGCATTGGAACAACGAAAACAAATCACCTTTGACCTTGAGAGGCTACCTTCAAAGAGGCTGGATAAGGTGGTAATCTAATTACTGTTAGCTATTTCTGTTGATGCATAGAACACAAACGAGAGGACAGATACTTTGGATTATTACAGGAAGGGTAAAATAACAATTAGGAAAGGAATCCAGACGGTTAGAAAATAGGCAACACGAGTGAATCTGCAGATGCTGGAAATAAATAAAAACACAAAATGCTGGCAGAACTCAGAGGGCCAGACAGCATCTATGGGAAGAGGTAGTGACGACGTTTCGGGCCGAAACCCTTCATCAGGAGTGAAGTAACATGGGATGGTCGGGGGTGGGGGGAGGGATGAAGTAGACAGCTGGGAAGTGATAGGCTGAAGGGAAATAGGCTAGGGGGAAGGTGCAGAATTATGGGAAATGAAAGAGAAAGAAAGGTAAGGCTGGGGGGAGATTATAGTGAGGGGGGAAAAAGAGAGAGAAAGAGAACCAGACTAAAATTATAGATAGGGATGGGGTAAGGGGGGGCAGGGGTACTCACAGACCTCTGTTGATACCCCTTCTCCGCCCTTACCCCATCCCTATCTATAATTTTAGTCTGGTTCTCTTTCTCTCTCTTTTTTCCCCCCTCACTATAATCTCCCCCCAGCCCTACCTTTCTTTCTCTTTCATTTCCCATAATTCTCCACCTTCCCCCTAGCCCATTTCCCTTCAGCCTATCACTTCCCAGCTCTCTACTTCATCCCTCCCCCCACTTCTTATCCCCCCTCGACCATCCCATGTTACTTCACTCCTGATGAAGGGTTTCGGCCCGAAAAGTCGTCACTACCTCCTCCCATAGATGCTGTCTGGCCTGCTGAGTTCTGCCAGCATTTTGTGTTTTGGTTAGAAAATAGGTTTAATTACCATAAGCCAATGCTGAAATAGATTTCTTGGTTCATATTATAAAAGAAGGAAATGTTTGACTAAAGCCAAATATTAAATGATCCAGGAGTGAGTGGTAGAATGTCATTAGACAAGAGGCTGGTGGAGAATATCACTTAGGTAATTCAGAATGGCTCTGACGTTGATGTGAAAATTTGGCTTTGGGTGATTTGCAGTTTTGAAAACGTTACGAATCTCCTTTATGGAAACACATTAACGGAAGGTGACTTTACATGGGGAGGATATTTGTCAATGAAGGAATGAATGTAAAGATAAACATGGATCTTGATGTTACCGCTTGCAAAGATGGTATTTGTCACTGGTTGTTATTGCAGGTAAATATTGCAGATCTGTCTTGCACTGGGTTTGAAATATCCATCATAAAAACTTAATATTATTTTAAACGGCCACAACAATGAGCATGGCCCATGTTCTCTGTTGTCTGGAGTTCATCCTGAGCCAGTGATAAATCAATTTGACAGTTAGGTTACAATGACAGGTACATACAAAGGGATTTTTAAATGTAGCTCCCAGAGTTTGTGTTGGATGGAATTAAGCTGTCTGGAGTATGTTCTAATGATATTGGAATTCCTTTTCTGTGTCAATACAAATTTTACATCACATGCCAGTGATAATAAACCTGATTCTGATTCTGATATAATCCAGTACTGTGAATACCTTTTAAAGGAATTCCTCACCTTAATAATTTGTTTGGCATTATATGGCAACAGCAGTTATGAATAATGAAAGGAATTGCTAGCAGGGAATAAGAGACAAACAAGCACTGAAATTACATACAAAGTTATGAAATCTCTTTTTGCTGGGTGTCTATAGAGACACAGCACGTTAGCCCTTCGCTAAGAGCCACTGGACTCAGCGGTGAGAAAACCATCTTTCTTAAACTCCATACATCTAAGGTTGGTATGACTTGGGTTCCACCAAAACAGGGAAGTTGGGATGTTTCAACCACCCACACGCCAATATGGATGAATACTATGTAAATACGGCCCTATGCAATTAGCCATCAGCAAGAAATAACAGATTGTACACTGCATACAATTATAAAGAAAGTATATTTGCAAATGTTAGCTTTATCGAACTGTTAGTAGGCAAAATAAAAGAAAAAATATATAAAGGGCCCATTACAGTTAACCCAGTCCAAATGTGCACGGAATCTTGAATTTGTCAGGTGCTGGACCCACAATCTGTGTGAATGCACACACCATCTCCTGAATGCAGCATGAAATCCTTCTCGAACGAACGGGATCCCCCACGGGAGTATGGGTCCTTCCTCCTTGAAGCCATTCATCTTCACAAAGCACCTTGTGCAACAGGGACGGCATCCTCAGCCATTTTCCCTCCTCCCAGCTCCCGCCAAAAAGACCGCAACCTTCCCCAGTGTCCATCACAAAACCTCTCCACCCAGCTTTCTCTAGAACCTTCTCCCAATTCCACCATCCTGATTGGCTGAGCCAACATTCCTGAGCTGAACATCGCAAACCCTTACCTTTAACAGTAACCTAATCACTACCAGCAGCACACACTGCTTCTACAGAAAGCCATTAAATGAACTACCCTACAACATTAGCAGTAACATCTTAGCCAGGACATTACAGACAGTTATTTAAGTCAGTGAAAAAAAACTCATCAAAAGGTCATTGTAACATTTTTCATAACTTGAGCAGGCATATGGCTGATGTGCATCTGTACAGACTATCTTATACAAAGTTTTACGGTTTGGAGCAAGACTCAACCTTGATAAACATTCAGCACCGAGGAGGTTTCCTTTTAGCACAGCCACATTCTTTGCTCCAAAAATGAAGGTTTCAAGAGGTAGTGTGCAAAGTCAAAGCTCAAAGCTATGCATCTAATTTGATATCCAATGTATATGAAGAGTGAGTCTCCATGTTGCTAGTTGTAGTTAATGTTTCATGTTTTGGAGATACATAACAACAAGAATGATGAGGAAGTTTTAAAATGAACGCAAGACGACCTGCCTGCTGAAGTATATTGAGAATTTCAAGTAAAAAAAAATGCACAGTGAGATGTTCGAGTTTTTTTTTAAAAAGCTAAGCGCGCTTTCTTCGAAAAAGGCGATGGTCAAGTTTAAAAAAGGTGGGAAACAGATGAATTCATGGGTGCATAATCAATGAATACTGGGTGATAATAGTCATAAATTTAAAGAAAACAGAAATGGCTGGCTACATCGGAAAGATAGATGTGTTTGATACAAAATTCAAAAGGGTGAAGAATGCAGGACTGAAGGTCCTGTATTTAAATGCATGTGGCATTCAGAATAAGATGGATGAACTCATGGTGCAATTACAGATTGTTGGGTATAATGTTGTGGGCATCACTGAGTCGCAGCTGAAAGAAGGCCATAGTTGAGAGCTTACCATCAAAGGATGTACTTTGTATTGAAAGACAGGCAGTGGGATGGCTCTGTTGTAAGAGATGAAATTATGTCTTTAGAAAGAGGCGACATACGGTCAGTGAATGTCGGATCTTTGTGACTGGAGTTAAGAAGCGGGAAGGGTGATAAAAACCATTATGGGAATCACATATAGGCCTCCAAATAGTAGCCAAGATGTGGGCTTGAGATTGCTAAGGGAGCTGCAAAGGCATCTCATAAGGGTACTGATACAATTGCAACAGAGGATTTCAATACGCAAGGGGATTTGGAAGATCAGGTTGGTGTCGGATCGTAGAAGAGGGAATTTGTTGAATGCCTACGAGATGGCTTTTCAGAGCAGCTTGTGCTTGAGCCTACTCGGGTAAAGACAATTTCAGATTGGGTGTTGTGTAATGACCCAGACCTTATTCGAGAGCTTAAGGTGAAGGAACTCATAGGAGGCAGTGATCATAATATGACTGAATTCATACTGCAATTTGAGAGTGAGAAGCATAACTCACATGTATCTATATTGCAATAGAATAAAGGGAATTACAGAGGCATAGAGAGAAGCTTGTCCATATGGATTGGAGGAGGACACTGGTGGGGATGACGACAGAGCAGAGATGGCTGAAGTTTCTGGGAATAGGTCACAAGGCTCAGGATAGGTATGCTCTCAAATGGAAGGGGCTGGCAACCGTGACTGTCAAGGGAAGTGAAGAACTGCGTGTAAGCCAAGGGGAGGGCATGTAAGGTTGCAAAGTTGGCAAGTTGAATGATGGGGAAGCTTTTAAAATCCAAAAAAAGGCAACTAAAAAAGCTATAAGAAGGGAGAAGATGAAATATGACTAGCCAATAATATCAAGCAGGATGCCGAAAGTTTTTTCAGTTACATAAAGAGTAAAAGTGATATTGGACCACTGGAAAATGATGCTGATGAGGTAGTAATGGAGGACAAAGAAATGGCAGATGAACTTAATGGATACTTTGCATCAGTCTTCACTGTGGAAGACACTAGCACTATACCAGAGGTCAAGGGGCAGGAGTGAGCGCCATTGCTGTTACAAAGAAAAAAGTTCAAAGGTTCAAAGGTCCAGTGTCAGAGAAATTTATACAATGTACATCCTGAAATGCTTTTTCTTCACAACCATCCATGAAAATGGAGTGCCCCAAAGAATGAATGATAGTTAAATGTTAGAACCCCTCCCTTCTGTGCATAAGCTGCAGCAATAACAATCCCCCCTCCCCCCACTGCATTGGCACCCGCCACCAAGCACTCAAGTGTGAGCAAAGCAATAGCAAAGACAGAGATTTGCAGTTAGCCCAAAGACTTCGCGTTTCACCCAGTATCATTCATTAGGCACTCTGTCTCTCCCTAATAAAGGAGAAGGAGGTGTCCCCGTTTTGCCAGTGCTAGGCAAACTCAAAGGTCTTAAGGTGGATAAGTCACCTGGACCAGTTGGACTACATCCTAGAGTCCTGAGAGAGGATGCTGAAGAGATAATGGATGCATTGGTCATGATCTTTCAAGAATCACATGATTCTGGCATGGTACCAGAGGGCTGGAGGACGGCAAATGTCACAACATTCTTTAAGAAGAGAGGAAGGTAAAGAAAAGGAATTTATAGACTAGTAAGTCCAACTTCAGTGGTTGGGAAAGTGTTGGAGTCTATTATTAAGGAGGTTTTGATGTACCTGGGACTAATGATAACATAAATCAAAGTCCACATGGTTTCTGTAATGGAAAATCGTGCCTGGCAAATCTGTTAGATTTCTTTGAGGAAGTAACAAGCAGGGTGGACAAAGGAGAGGCAGTGAATGTCATTTACTTGGATTTTCAGTAGGCATTTGATAAGGTGCCACACATGAGGCTACTTAACAAGATAAAATCCTATGGTGTTACAGGAAAGATACTGGCAAGGATAGGGGAATGGCTGACAGGCAGGAGTCAACGAGTGGGAATAAAGGGAGCCTTTTGTGGTTGGCTGCCAATGACTGGCGGTGTTCCTCAGGGGTCAATATTGGGACCTCTACTTTTCACATTGTTTGTCAATGATTTGGATAATAGAATTGATGGCTTTTTAACAAAGTTTGCAGGCGATACAAAGATAGATGGAAGGGTAGGTAGTGCTGAGGAAGCAATGCAATTGCAGCTGGACTTAGCCAAATTAGAAGAATGGGTGAAAAAGTGGGAGATGGAATACAGTGTATGGAAATGTGCAATACATTCTGGTAAAAAAGAACTATAGTGTAGACTTCTATCTAAACGGGGAGAAGGTTCAAACATCAGAGATGTAGAGGGACTTAGGAGTCCTTGTGCAAGACTCCCAGAAGGTTAGTTTACGTGTTGAGTCTGTGGTAAAGAAGGCAAATGCAGTGCTGGAATTTATTTCAAGGGGTATAGAATATAAAAGCAAGAAGATAATTCTGAGGCCTTATAAGACACTAGTCAGGCTGCACTTGGAGTATTATCGAACAGTCTGGGGCCCCATATCTCAGAAAGGATGTATTGTCATTGGAGAGAGTCCAGAGAAGGCTCACAAGGTTGATTCTGGGAACGAAGTGATTAACATATGAGGAGTGCTTGGCAGCTTTAGGCCTGTTCTCACTGGAATTCAGAAGAATGCAGGGGGATCTTATTGAAACCTACCGAATGTTGAAAGGACTAGATAGGGTGGATGTGGAGAGGATGTTTCCTCTGGAGGGGATATCCAGAACTAGAGGGCACAACCTCATAATTGAGGGGTGACCTTTTAAAACAGAGGTAAGGAGAATTTTGTTTTTAGCCAGACCGTAGTGAATCTGTGGAATGTTCTGCCTCAGACCGTGGGTATATTTAAAGCAGAAGTTGATAGTTTCCTGATTGGCCAGGGCATCAAAGGATATGGTGAGAAGGCAGGTGTATGGGGTTGAATGGGATCCGGGATCAGACATGATGGAATGATGGAGCAGACTCGATGAGCTGAATGGCCTAAATTCTGTTCCTGTGTCTTATGGTCTTAGTCCAAAGTTTTCCTCCCCATTAATACAAATGGCATTATCTCTATAATAGGCTTACTTTTGGAGTAGCATTTACACCTGCACTCTGGCAGAAAGCTATGGACCAGGTGCTGCAAGGCTGCCCAGGCACTCAGTGTATCCTGGATGACATCATCATTACCAGTAAGGATGACAAGGAACATCTCCAAAATCTCAGAGGAGTATTAAAAAGATTAGAAGATTATGAGCTCAGAGCCCAATGCAACAAGTGTGAATTCTTTATAACAAGCATTAGTTATTGTAGTCACACCACCGATGCACAAGATTTACACAAGTTTGCTGAGAAAGTTCAAGCAGAGATGGATGCCCCAAGGCCAAAGGACGTGTCCATTTTAGGATTTGCAAATTACTATAATAGGTTTCTGCCAAACTTGGCTGCTGTGCTCCACCAGGCCTTAAACTCATTACTACAGATTGGGAATGAATGCCAATGGACAAAGTAGTGTGAAGTGGTTTTCTAAGGCTACATCCACACTACACAGGATCAATCTGTAACTGAAGCTTTTTCTCTTCGTTTTTACCCTCCATCCACACTAAAACCACTTTTTTCGTCCCCCAAAACCGGAGCTTTTCAGAAACGCTCTCCAGGTGTGTAATTTTGAAAACATCGCTTGGCCGGAGCAGTGTGGACGGGGTACCTGGAGAAATCTAAAAACACTGTCATGACGTACCGGAACAGATGGTGACGGCAGCGCATCATTTCATTGTTTTCCTGAATGCAACCTAACAATTTCAGAACAGACGGCAACGAGACTGAAGCCAGAAGAGTTAGAAATATACTCACCAAATACTTTGACCCATAACTTACTGAATACTCACTTTGCCCTGTTTTTTGTCCTTGCTCGTATGAAGGTGGTTTACCTATTTATACAAGTACTTCTGTGACAATAGATGTATAACAGCCTAATGTAACTTCATATGGAAATACAAGATATTGATGCAGACATGTTTTATACATTTAACAAGGTGCTTTATTAATGCAACAGAGTTCGTCAGTTTTTTAATGTTCGTCATCAGCCGGGTCATACTGTCCATGAGCTCCCTGTTGGTTGCCTCCATACACTCCAGTATTTGTTTTTTTTTTACTTTTAAGTCCTCCTGCGCGAAAGCCAACAGCTGTCTGTCGTTTAAGTTTTTCTAGTCTGTAACTGGGCAAACGCGCAGCAAGTCTTTCACGGCGAGATTCGACACCAAACATGTTGCTTGTTTTCCATAGATGTGTCCTGCGCATGTGCAGTAGGAGGAGATTCGCCAAAATATCCATTTATATTTTTTAAAACGCATAGTGTGGACGCCTATCGTTTTTACGCGAAACTGGTGTTTTCAAAGTTATCCGGTCTAGTGTGGACGTAGCCTAAAAGGTAAAGGAAATGGTGATATCAGACACTGTACCCACACATTATGATCCACATTATCCAGTGAAGCTTGCCTGTGATGCCTCGCCTTATGATGTAGGTGTAGTCATGCCATATGCTATGAGTGATGGAACGCCTTATAGCTTTTGCATCATGTTCCCTTAACACTGTAGAGGAAAATTACAGATTGACAGAGAAGCCTTCAGTCTGGTTTGGGGTATAAAGTTTCTCAAACAGTACTTATATGGGAGAGAGTTTACCCTCTTTACCGATTGTCAACCATTTTCAATCCACAGAAGAGTCCTCCATTAACAGCAGCAACACAAATGCAGAGATGGGCTCTGTTTCTTGAGAATACAATTACAAGATCAATTTTAAGAGGACAACTAATTATGGAACTGTTGATGGAGCATCTTTGAATAAGGAGAAGAAAGGTAGCTACGATTGTCTGAACCACTTCCTGCAGTCATTGAGATAACCTGTAGAACCATCACAGAGAAAGCCCTAGAACCTGAGATTGTTTCACTGTTACAAATCTCACCTGCTAAGTAGAGTGGTCCCACTTGTCAGGCCAGACATTATCCCACAAGAGTAAAAAATCCTCCACAATGATTAAATCCACAATTTACAATTTTCTATGCTGTGAAATGTCTATATAGTAGTTGTATTATATAGCATATTGTGTATATAGGTTGAGATATATTCTATACTGGGCTGGAGTTTATAGTTAAGAAGGGAAGAGTATTTTGTATTTAATATTTAAAGAATATTTGAGTAATATTGTAAATATATTGTTTGATTAAGTTTTCTTCAATTAAATAATTATGGGTTATATGTAAAAATACATGAACAGCATACATCATCATGCCACACATCATATGTACACGCCTCGCTTAATGTCAAAAGAAAACGAAAGACACACATTCCTGGCCCCGTGACTTCTTTCAATTAGTTTTATGTTTTCTGCTTTTTATTGTTTCAAGGTGATGAATATTCGAGATCCAGTAAATTCCAACTCTCTCCATGTTTTGTAAAAAGTAATTATTACTGCCATTTCTTCCAAGCAAAAAGCATATTTCTTGACATTTTAATTTTCAAAGTACCATTTTTTATGCTTTTCCTAACTTATCTGGTGCTGACTATCCATTTAATTAGGTGTCTATTTAAGGTGCAACTGAGGTGTTAAATAAGTTCATATCCCCATCAAGACACTTTTTTAAACATTATTTAACCCAATAAGCCAAAAGGCAGGCAATCAAGGGTGGAGATATGATTTGGCTAGTGCTAAGAGGTGGTTCAAAGACGAGAAGGAATAGCAACTCATTGTACATTTATAGGATTGTAAGAAGAAAGAGTTCAGCTAACCAGAAACAGAAAGGCCAGCCATGACAATTGTTAAAAGATCAGAAAAGAACAGTGAGGAAGGATGATCTGCTGGAAAGATCAGCAAAATAAAGCTATATGTTTTGAACAGATAAATGGCGAAGGGGATGACATACTGTTGCTAGTGTGACTAGTCACTCAAAGTGTCAAAATGAGCAAAAGAGAAAACGTTGCAAATTTCTCAGTTAAAAAAAACAGTAAGTTGGTAAAAGAAGTGGATTTCAATTAAGCTGAGTTTAACTGGGAAAGAATGAACTTTGAACGTGGAGAAATGGCAGAAATCTTAAAGTGTTTTCAAGATAATTATTTTAATATGCAGCAAACTATAATAAAATTGTTGGCTGTTGTGGATACATGAGTGCTTTGTGGTGGACATGGACATGGTGGGTTGAATCAAGGGCTTTTTTTTTGTGTGTAATGACTCTCCAAGTCCATAACTATGATGCTTGGGGATTGCCGGAGCTTCAGTGAAATGCAGGACCTTCTACCTTGATGGTAGCGAGCTGTGGAAAACAAGGAAAATGAAGCTGGTGTAAAAATAAAATGCCAATTTTGACATCAGACTTCTGACTGACATTAATCAGCCTGGACAGTTAATTCTACTTCTCTCTCCACTGAAGCTGCCTGCCCTGCTCCTTTAGCACATTTTTTTTCATATTAAAATCAATATAGCAAGCTGCTGTGATATTTTCCTCTGTGTTTGAAGGTAAATCCATCAGCATAGTTGGAAGTATTTAAGGAAGAGCTGCTGTAGACCCAGAGCAAACATTTTCTCACAAAGAAATGAACAGGGCTCCGAAATCTGGAACATTTTGTAAAATGAGAGCATATAGAGTGGGATACTGCAAGAAGCTTAGCCAAGTAAAGAAAGAGTCCAACTTAAAACAAAAATAATGAAGACAAAAAAAATGTAATATGAGAAGTATGGTCAATAAAATCAAAACATATCCAGAAGCAGAAAATTCTAATACAGAAGAGCGTACCAGCCAGCATCTGTGGAACTTGTCTTCAAGCCTGTGATGTTTCATTCTGATGAGGAGTAACTGACCCAAATCATAGGCAGTTTCTCTTTCCACAATTGTGCTTGACAAAGTGAATCTTGTTAGTTTTTTCTATTGTTGTTTCAAATTTCCAACGTTTGCATCTTTCTTAAATTTTTGAGGAATTTCCAATGATGCTTTGTCAAAACAGAAAGAGCAAGAGGACTACTAACGGACGGGTTGTCTGTAATTTGGAGGTGTTTGGAGGAGATATGGCACATAATCAAAACTTTGCTTTTTTTTTAACCAAATAGGGACCTGTCACAGATATTGTAAATAAGGAGGTGTTGTGAAATATTGAATGACATAAACATAGTGAGGGAGGAAATATCAAGAGGTTTGGCATTGTTGAAAGCAAAGAGATTAGTATGACCAGATTTAAGCTACCCTTAATAGGGGCAATAGAGGAAATACTGGTGGCTATGACCATCATTTTCCAGTCCTTTATGGTAAAGGCATTGTGCCATAGCATTGAGTAACTGCTGACATGCAGCCATCATTCAAACAAAAATAGCTGGGGATAAACTGAGGCTATATCCACACTAGACCAGATAATTTTGAAAACACCGGTTTCAGGTAAAAACGATGGGTGTCCACACTATGCATTTGAAAAAATATCTCTGTTCACATTGAACCGGATATTTCCACAAATTTCCTCCTACTGCGCGTGCGCAGGACATATCTACCGAAAACAAGCGACATGTTTGGTGTCGAATCTTGCTGTGAAAGATGGTGCGTGTTTGTTCAGTTTGAAAAACTTAAATGATGGGCAGCTGTTGGCTCTCGCGCAGGAGGACTTAAAAGTAAAAAAAAAACAAATACTGAAGTGTATGGAGGCAACCGATGGAGAGTTCATGGACAGTGTGACCCGGCTGACGACGAACATTGAAAAACTGACTGACTCTGTTGCATTAATAATGCACCTTGTTAAATGTGTAAAACATGTCTGCATCAGTGTTATCTTGTATTTCCATACAATGTTACATTAGGCTGTTACACATCTATTGTCAGAAGTACTTGCATAGATAGGTAAACCACCTTCATACAAGCAAGGACAGAAAACAGGGCCAAGTGAGTATTCAGTAAGTTATGGGTCAAAGTATTTGGTGAGTACATTTCTAACTCTTCTGGCTTCAGTCTCATTGCTGTCTGTTCTGAAATTGTTAGGTTGCATTCAAGGAAACAATGAAATGGTGCGCTGCCGTCTGACAGCGTTTTCAGATTTCTCCGGTTACCCCATCTACACTGATCTGCCCAAGCAGCGTTTTCAAAATTACACACCCTGGAAAGCGTTTCTGTAAAGCTCTGGTTTCGGGGGACAAAAACGCCATTTTATTGTGGACGGAGGGTAAAAACAAAGAGAAAAAGCTTCGGTCACGGATTTATCTGGTGTAGTGGGGACATAGCTTGAGATTAAACATTAAAGATAAAAGATTAGCTTTGTTTGTCACATTCATATCAAAACATATTGTGAATGCATCATTTGCATCAATGACTAACACAGTCCAAAGCTGTTCTGGGGACCGTTTGCAATTGTCACCATGCTTGCAGCATCAACAAAGCTTGCCCAAAACTTACTAAGCCTAACCCCAACAGTTTTTGGAATGTGGGATGAAACTACAGCACACAGTACCTTTATAGGGGCTGTACAATCTGTGCTCAGAACTTTTCCTTTGTTTTTTAAGGTATAGACTTAAGTATAAGAACACCATGCCAGAAATGGTTAAAATACCCATTAGATCACATGTACATATCTCTGATCATCCTGTTACTTGAAAGATGCGATAATATTAGAAAGGCTAAAGATGAAATTTACAAGGATATTGTGAGGCTGGAAAGTATTAAGCATCAGGATAAAATGGTTGGTTTTCTCTGGAAGAAAATCGGCCAAAGGAAAATTTAATAAGGTTATAGGAAATTATGAAGGATCCATATGATGTGGTTTTGAAGATCCATGGTATTGTGATCAAGAACAAGGTGGTAATAGAGTTAAGGTAATTGGCAGAAGGATGAGAGAGGAATTGATGAAAATCTTTGCATCCAAAGAGCAGAAGGTTCTGAAATTCATTGCCTAAAAAGATGACAGTGGCAGAAGCACTCATTGAAATTGAAAAGAAAGCTACTGAGATACATACAATGTGGCATTACATATAGATCATGATCTGGGAAGTTTCTCCACTAAATTGCTCCACTTTTATCAAGCATGAACTCAATAGACTAAAAGCTATCTTTCTATACTTTAAATATACATGGTGACACCTCAATATCCCATGATGCCCCCACTTTGAACATCTCATCAATGATCTCTGCCCATAAGGATTTGCTCTTCTTACAACGGGAAAAACTTAAGTGAAGATTTATAAAACTCTTCAAACTCAAGAAGGAACAAATGAAAATAAAAACGTGGGCAATGAAAATCTGAAGTAAAAACAGAAACATATATCCTACATCTCCAATGGAGATAAGGATAGATTGAATTGTTTCCAGTGGGAAGCATTGCTAATAAGATAATATTTAATTAAGATAGTTGGTTGATAAAAAAAATGAAGGGCATAAGAATTTTTGTTATTTGAAGCGAATTATAATAATCAGTATTCACTGCCAGAAAAGATGATGGAAAAATAATGAAAGAGCTTTGGATGAATACCTGACAAGACCTTGCAGGACAGCAAGTTAGAGCATGGATCCAGGACTAATAGTGAGGTCAACTGCAATGACCAAATGACATGCTTCTGTGATTCTTAAATTTGAGACATCTTAAGCCTAAAAATACAATTGAGACCCGATGAAGGATTGGCATTTCCTCAGTGTTGTTCCATACACAAGCTCTTCTGGCCCACTTTGTCCTCACTGACTATGATGCCTGTATATTCTGATCCCATTTGTCTGCTCTTGCCCCCTAACCCCTACACATTTCCTAATCTAGTGCCTGCCCAAATGCCTTTTAAATGTCATAATTATATCTCCCTCCATGATCTCCTGAAGCAACTCATTCCAGATTTCATCACGTTTTCTATTAAAAATATAATCCTCAGATCTCCTTTAAGTTTTACCTCTTTAAACCTCTAGACTTCTCTGCCCTGGGCAAAAGACTGACTATCCTATCAATGACCTGCATATTATATAAACATCTATAAGGTCAGTCTTCAGTGTTCTATGTTCCAGTGAGAATTAGAATTGGCTTAATGGGTAAAAAGCAGCACAACAAGAGACAGAGATATAAAACATATCTATCATTATGGGGAATGTAAGATCGCTGGCAAGTAAAATGGAGCAATACTCACAAGGACACAGAATGAATCTTGGGAATTCAGTGTTATGTGTTTCACCAAGACATGGTTACACCAGCAAATCCCGGATTCCGCCGCTACTGTGAATGGGTTTTCAAAGATACGAGCAGACAGAGTTAATTGACGGTGTGGTAAGAGGAAGGGAGGTGAGTTTGTTATCCTTGTGAACGATAGATGGTGTAATCCCAGTCACACTTCGAACATCGAACGGCTTGCAGTGAGTTTGTGTCTGTTTTATCTACCATGCAAGTTCAGCCATGCCATATTGCTTGTTGTCTACATTCCACCTTCCTGATGCAGTCCCGATGCTGCAAGTGATGTCATACACACTACCATCGTCAGACTCCAGACCGCATGTGTTCATTGCAGTACCAGGAGACTTCAACCATGTTCCTCTCTCGATGACCCTACCCACATTTGATCAGTTTGTCAAGTGTCATACAAAAGGAAATAAAACACTGGACCTGACCTCTTCTATGCAAATGTTAAAGACGCATACAGCTGCACAGATGTTGACAATTGCCCTCCTGTTCACACTTCCCTCAGCCCACCAAACCAGGGGCTGAGGCACCTAATGCTCCCTCAGCAACAATGCCTCCAGTCCTCCTTCCACGCCCTCCAGTTCAAAACGTGGATGAACAACATAGGCTTCCACTGTCTACTTCTCCTCCTTGCCCTGCACCTATCACGTATCTCCACATACCAACTGTCATCGTCCCAATCTTCACCTCCCACAATCCCACTTTCCACCAACTCCCCAGTCAACATGAACTCCCCTTCCCTACTGAGCAGGTGAGGAGGGCTCTGGGGAAACTCAAACACGGCAAAGCATAGGGATCAAACCACAAAGTAGTGTGAACCCCAAGGTCCTGAAGGAGTGTGCTGAGCAGCTGCGTGGAGTTCTCTGCTGAGCAGAGAGAAAGGCTCTGGGGAATTGCCTACCAGGAGCACATTGGAGTTGATGATGCTGCCATCTGCCTGCTGAACAGAGCCTACCCTCTTTGGATAAGGAGGGCAGCATTGTGAGGATAATGTTTTTCGATTTCTCAATTGTGTTCAATACCATACTGTCCTCACTGTTGGGGGAGAAGCTTCGTTAAATGCAGGTTGAGACTTCCATTGTATCCTGGACAATGGACTTCCTTTCTGGCAGACCACAGTTTGTGCAGCTTCAGAGCTGTGCATCAGACATGGCTATAAGCAGCACTGGGGCCCCACAGGGGACTGTACTGGCTCCTTTGCTGGTTACTCTGTATTCCTCAGACTTTAGATACAACACTGCAGAAATTCTCTGATAACTCAGCTATTGTTGGGTGTGAAAAGGGAGGACAGCAGGATGAGTACAGGGCCCTGGTGGAGGACTTTGTCAAATGATGCAAGCTGAATCATCTGCACCTCACTATCAGTAAGACAAAAGAGATGGTGTTGGACTTTATACAATAAAGTCAAGAACAAGAACTGTATACAATACTCCAGTACAGTCTAAACAATATTTTGTACAGCTGTAACATGAAGTCATAATTCCCAAATCTTCCTGTTCCATTCTAACCTTTAAAAGACTCTCGTCAATAACCATATATAACAATCACAGCACGGAAACAGGCCATTCCGGCCCTCCTAGTCTGTGCCGAACTCTTAATCTCACCTAGTCCCACCTACCCGCACTCAGCCCATAACCCTCCACTCCTTTCCTGTCCATATACCTATCCAATTTTACCTTAAATGACACAACTGAACTGGCCTCTACTACTTCTACAGGAAGCTCATTCCACACAGCTATCACTCTCTGAGTAAAGAAATACCCCCTCGTGTTTCCCTTAAACTTTTGCCCCCTAATAATGTGGAATCTTCCATGAAAGCCCAGAGAACTTTACAGCCAGAGAAATACTTTTTTGCATATGAGGACGGTTATAAAGTTAGAAGCCTATCACTCAACTTGCACAAAATTTACAGCAATAGGATGATGATGATGATGATGATTGCTGGTACTTCACTTGTGAAGATCAGTAGAGTAGGACATTTCTTCCCATCTGTGCAGCGTAGGTTTATAGTGAAGATGGGTGCGCACAGGCCGATTCCACTCTGTAGGCTGGGGGACGTTCTACAGTTGCACAGTGAGCTGCGGTGACTGCAGCAACCACAGGGCTGCAGGTTGAGTATTGGCGGTTTCCAGACAGACCACCTGGCAAGGCTAACAAGTCCCATCTATCTGGGTTTGGAATCAAGAGTTTTCCATGCTACACCTGGAAAGGAGAGGCTATGGGTGACACTTCAACTTCCTTTAGTGAACAGGACATCCAGCCCAGTACTCACCCGTCTCCACAGCAATAGGACAAAACAACAGCTAACACTGGACTACAAAGATTTTGCTTCCTGAATACTTTAGGGTGTATCTTACAGACTTTGGGCTGCTGATCATGAAAATCACAATCAAATTTCCCTATCACACAACCATTTTTTGAATGTGCCTAGATTTGTTATTTCAATTCATAATTCAAGTCAAAATAATTGCTGCCGAGATTAAGGAAGACATTTTTGTTGGTCCTCAATTCAAACAGGTCATCAATGACAGGCAATTTGAAGAACTTACAGTGGGATGAGAGAAAATTACGTGGAAGGCATTCAAAGATGTTGAAAACTTTCTTGGCAACTGCAGAGCACCAAGCTACATGTAGCTGGTTGACAATATGTTTCAAGCATACAAATCCATGAAGTGCAAATGTCACTAAAGATTCATTTTCTGCATTCCCATTTAGACTTCCCTGCAAATTCTGGCACTGTCAGTAATGAGCATGGTGAAAGTTTTTACCAGGACATTGCAGAAATGGAGAAACGGTATCAGGGCTGACTAATTATTGTTGGACATTTAAGAGCAAAGCCTCAGACAGTACATAGGAAAATCATCAACAAGACATTTTTTGCTTACTTTTGCAAACCATCAGCACCGTTATGCAATTAAACACAGTATATTCAATAAAATTAACTTCTTGTCTCTCCAAATACCTATGTGATGCAAGCAGTCTAAAATTATATTTGTGTTCAGCTTCAAGTGCTCTATCACGAACAAGAAAATAAATTCTGAGGAAGCAACGTATTTTAAAAAATGTGTTGCCCAGTGTTTCACAATACGGAAAGAATATTAGCAAGGTCACCATGGATAATTTGCCTACCTTTTATTAAAATTGGACTTGGAATCTTTAATGTCCACTCAAGGGCAAAAGATTGCACAGTGGTTAGCGTAACACCTTACAGCACTGATCAGAAGATCAGCGTTCAATTCCTAACGCTGCCTGCAAAGAGTTTGCATATTCTCCCCAAGCCCGTGTCGGTTTCCTCCCAGTGATCTGGTTTTCCTCCACATTCCAAGATTTGTAGGATGTGGAGATGCTATGTTTTTGCCAGAAGCAGGGTGATACTTGTGGGCTACTCCCAGCACATCTTCAGACTGTGTTGGTCATTGATGCAAATGACACATTTTGCTGTATGTTTCAATGTTTTGATGTAGCTCTGACAAATAAAGCTTAATCTTTAGTAAGCAAGGAGCTTCAGTTTTATAACTCGTGCATCGACAGCATTTTCAACCATACTGTACTGTATCCTTTGAATCTACAGTCAAGCCTCTCAAGTCAGATTCAGATACACAACCTTGTGTTTCAGAGGCAAGAAGTCTACCTACTGAGCTGCAGCCAATCTATTACTGCCACCATGCATATTTAATTTTTTTGAAAAAGATATTCTGCTCAGCATGCAACAAATTACTGGAAAAGACATAAAGGCACAAAACAAGCCTTAATGTAGTTTCCTTTTCATTAACATGCTATTATATTACACACGAAGCAAACAGCAGTTCCCTTATTTGATGGTGGAAAAGGTGCTTCAAAAACCTGAAAGGACAATGCAGCACACAGAAAACACTTTAAGGTGAATTCTGAGAGCACTTTATAATCACAAGTTCCATAATATTTGTTATTATCTGCATTTGCGGTTGCTGATTTTGATATTTTTTTACCTCTGTTAGTGGCCCTCCCCAGACCCCTGGGTCCCAGATCCCATGTTCCCCTGTTTATTTTGTTATGCATGTCACACCCAAGAGAGTGAGTGGCTGTAAATTTCCCAAATTGCATACCGTGTGTAAGCTCCTGAAGGCATCAGCTTGTAATGGAAATGCTGAAGCATAGCTCCGATGTTTACTGCACAGTATCAGAGATGATTAGGACGGTGGTCATCAAGACGGCATTACAAACTGCTGGCTGGGCAAAAATAAACAGAAAATTAGTTGGGAAAAAAATCTGCACTGCAAAAGTCTTGACTAAAATGAAGTGCAGGAAGATCTGCATGTGGCATGACACAAGTGCAAATAAATCATGTCAAGGGGCTGAGGAGGTGCAGAAGTCAACCTTAAAGTGGCCATGCAGCTTTTAAAGAAAATTTGAAATGGCTCCTAATATTTTTCTTATTCGGTGGCTTTCTGTTGGCTGCTGGTTCAACGCAGTAATTAATATATTGATCAGGCTCAGAGGGAAATCTTTGAGCATCACTCCCTCAATTTTTAATGCAATTTAAAGCTGCTGTCTATGCATTGTGACGTGGCGCAAGTTATAAATAAGTTTACGCTTGGTCTGGGTGCATGATATCACTCAGTGCAAACCATTTTCACTGAATATAGATCCACAACTGAGCTGTCAGATACCAGCACCATATTGTGTTATTTACATTGTGGCAACGTTATGCAGAATTTGATTTGAAATGATGTTCTGAGCTCAATTTTGTAGAGATGCTGCACATGAAAAGAGATATTGTTTTGGTTACTAAAATGTACATATATGTCAGACCATGAGAAATTTAAGATGCTTTAAAGATCAGTTCTTAAGGTACACACACACACACACACACACACACACACACACACACACACACACACACACACACACACACACACACACACACACACACACACACACACACACACACACACACACACACACACACACTAATATAAGCAATTAGAAATGTGCCCCAGGAAATATAAACAGTATGGTTAGTGGTAGTTCATGTCCAGTTAGAGGCTCATGAAAGCTGAAATAGAAAGGTAAGCATTTTAATTTTCTTGTGGTCAGATCTGTAATGGATGTATCAGTGATAATTTTAAGCCGGTTTGCACTGAGTGATGTCATGCACCCAGGCCAAGTGTAAACTTATTTATAACCCACGCCATGTCACACTCAATAGCAAGCTTTAAAATGACTAAGTAATTAAATGCTTTGTGGATCACCGTTCGTTTTGCAACAACGCAGTAGGATGTCTTAGAAATCCCAGAAAATGCAGAAAAAATGTGCTGAAGCACGTTACACCAGCTAAAGTAAATAAATGTTGGCAAGATGTTAAGTGTCCAGAGCTTTTCTGTGGCTCAAAAGCCATAAATAATACAAAAAAAAACAGTCTGAGCACTTTTATTAAGGCTACATGGAACTGCTCAGCCCTCTTTAGCAGGTCACCACAGAAGTGTTTAACCCACTGGCTGAACAAAGAGTCTAGGTTTATAATCCTTCTAAAATGTGGAGTTCAATTTTATATGTTTCAGTGTTGTCAATTAATGGGGATATCCTTAAAGAAATACTAGGTTAGATCTTACTAATTTGGTTCCATTGGCAGGAATCACCACACACAGCCCTTCCCATGTTTATGGTTACCTGGATTTAATGCAGAGGCCCAAAAGTTGTAGGACTAAAATATCCTAGAGTCATGAGACTGAGCAGAGGCAGGGCCTTGCTAGCACAACCAGGGCTTCTGCTGGCACAGCCAGGAGGCTGTGCCTTGTAAGCTGGCTTGACAGCACTGACTGCTGGCAAAGTCTCACCCCTCCCAGCTTGATCATCTGTGAGAGATTTGTAAGCTTTAAAATGTCCAAAATATTCAGAAGTACTTTAAATACATTAAATTATTAATTTAAAATAGTCATCTAAAATCATAAATGATTATAGAAAATATTGGAAAGACTCATTAAATTGGACATTAACTGTGGGAAGAGAACCAATTAGCTCAGGTCTGGGACTCTTTCTCAGTTCTGATGAACAGTTCCAGATTTGAAATGTTATATGTTTCTCCTTTTACCAATTGGGGATGCCTAGTCTGCTGAGAATTTCCAGTATTTTTTGTTTCAATTCAAATTTATAGTTGAATAAACTCTCCTCGGACTTCTAGCCAGGTACAGGTATCGATTATAACAGATGTTTCGATGACAAATTATGCCCTCTTCTTCAGGGATCATGCCTGGACATGACTAGTCCGGTGGTATTTATACCCCCATATTCCATCCCTCCAGAACGGTTAGTTCTCATTCATTCAGGTTTCTGATCTCCTACCTTGTTACATTCAAATTCCAGTTTTTACTTAGAGTGAGACCTTCATCTTTGTTAAAGTTCTTTTCCTCTAATTTTATTTCAATGGCTTTCTTTACCAGAAGGTCCCAAAAGTCCTTGGCACTGCACTGTGATTTTGTGCTGTCAAAGTCATTCCTATGGCCATTGTGATTGTTGTGTTTTGCTACCACTGATTTCTCCGAGTAACCCAAATGTATACTCCTCCTGTGCTCCTTGATGTGGGCTTCCACTGTGCGTCCGATATATGCTGCTCCACATTCATAGGGAATCTGTAAGCGCCACCCAAGTTAAGTCCCAGGTCATCTTTGATCTGCATAAGCTGTGACTTGAGCTTCCTTATGGGTTTGTGGATGGTATTAATCTGGTACTTCTTCAGGATCCTGATGATTCTTCCAGAAACCATGAAAATATAGGGTAATGACGGGTTCATCCTCATTGTTAGGTTCTTGGTTTTCATAGTATTTATACCATTTGCAGTTTCCTTTTGATTTTCTACGTAAATACTTGAACTCATTAAATCAAAGGAAGACATTAGGGATAAGTTGACTCTAAGGTTCAGTGCTCCCAGTGTGGCCTCCTCTACATTGGTGAGACTCAATGTAGATTGGGAGATTGCTTTGCTGACCATCTACAGTCCGTCTTCCAGAACAAGGGGGATCTCCCAGTGGCCACCCATTTTTATTCTACTTCCTGTTCCCATTCCGATATGTCCATCCATGGCCTCTATAGTTTCTATGGAGGAATAACACTTTATATTTTGCCTGGGTAGCCTCCAACCTGATGCCATGAATATTGATTTCTCAAACTTCTGGTATTGCCCCCCCAAACCACACCCCCTCCTTCTCTATTTCCCATCTGCTTTTCCCTGTCTCACCTCATCTCCTTGCCTGCCCTTTGCCTCCCTCTGGTGCTCCTTCCCCCTTTTTCTTTCTTCCATGGCCTTTTGTCTCTTTCCCCATTGAACTTCCTAGCTCTTTACTTCATCTTTCCCCCTCCAGGTTTCAACTATCACATGGTGGTTCTCTCTCCCCTCCCCCCCCCCCACCTTGAAAACCTACTCCTCAGCTTTTCTTCTCCAGCCCTGCTGAAGGGTTCCCACCCAAAATGTTGACTGTACTATTTCCCATAGATGCTGCCTAGCGTGCTGAGTTCCTCCAGCATTTTGTGTGTGTTGCTCAGACTTCCAGCATCTGCAGATTTTCAAATGCAAACACGAGGAAATCTGCAGATGCTGGAAATTCAAACAACACACACAAAATGCTGGTGGAACACAGCAGGCCAGGCAGCATCTATAGGAAGAAGTACAGTTGACGTTTCGGGCCAAGACCCTTCGTGAGTCCTGATGAAGGGTCTCGGCCCGAAACATCGACTGTACTTCTTCCTATAGATGCTGCCTGGCCTGCTGCTTTCCACCAGCATTTTGTGTGTGTTGTCTGCAGATTTTCTGTTGTTTGTGACTTTAAGTTCAACAAGAGCCGTACTCTCACTTGCCTTTAGGAGGACAAAGCAAGAGTAGTCACAGAAAATTCATAGACTTTGTTGTGACATCAGGGACACGTGATACATGTGGCAAGCTATACAAATCATAACAGATTACAAGTCAACCCTGTCCGTCAATGACAGTGATGCTTTCCTATTGATAGGCTGAATGCTTTCTAGGCATGATTTGACACGATGAATGATGTGACATTGAGGAAAGTCTTGTCTCCCTGTATGAAGCAGGCACCCTGTCTGGCCACAACTGAGATGAGGATGATCACAGCCAGGGCAGACCCACACAAAGCTGTGGGCTGGACAACATACCCAGCCAGGAGCTGAGGGATTGTGTGGTCCGGATAACCGAGGTCTGAACGGACACCTTTTACATCTCTTTGCTACAATCCACAGTATCTGCAGTCTTCGAGGCAGCTGCCATCATACCAGTGCCCCAGAGAGTGTTGGTAACTGGCCTAAACAATTACCACCCAATGCCATTGACCTCAACAATAATGAAATGCTTGAGAAGTTGATAATGGATTGTATAAAATACCCCCTTTCAGCTACTTTGGACCTTTTCCAGTTCACCTACCGCTCAAAGCGGTCAACTGATGATGCCATAGCCTCAGCCCTCCATCCCATCCTGTCCCACCTAGAAAATGATGCCTCATAGGCCAGGAAGTCGTTCATCAACTTCAGGTCGGTAGTTAAAATGATCGTCCCTCAGAGGTTGGTGAGTAAACTGCTCTCAATGGGACTCAACAACCCTCTTTGTAACTGAATCTTGGTCTTCTTGATGGAAAGACCCCAGTCAGTCCAAGTTGGCAGCAACATCTCAAACTCTATCATGCTGAGCAGCACTGGTGACCCAGGTGCTCAGCTCCTGCTGCTGTTCATGCTGCTGACTCAATACTGCACTGCAAGCTCAAACCTCATCATCAAGTCTGAGTGGTTGGTCTCATCAGCAACAATGATGACGAGAACATACAGAAAGGAGGAAGAGAGGTTTGTCAAAAGGTGTGAGAACAACCACCCAAGTCTGAATGTGCACAAGACAAAAGGGATGATTGTGGACTTCATAAGATGCAAGTTGACCACTCTTCATTGCACATCATCGACTCTGCCATGGAGAGAGTAAAGAACACACAATTGCTTGGTGTGCACATGACAGATGAGCTAACCTGGATCCATAACACCTCCTCATTAGTCAAGAGGGCATAGCAGCATCTGCACTTTCTGAGAAGATTAGAAGCACGCAAGGCTCCCTGCTCCCATTTTAATGGCTTTTTACTTGAACGATGTAGACTGGGAGTGTTGTAGAAGAAGAGCCTGAAGCACTGTTGAGGATTGCTGCCATCAATCACTCAATCTCTTTGACCTATTACCATGAGGAAGGAGGTACAGGAGCATCAGGACTAGGACCTCAGACTGTGTAACAGCTCTGCCACCGGGTTCTGAGACGAATGAATTCCCTGCCACCACTGAGGTCCTGTCACTTGGACAGGGAGCTGATTACCATCCTATTTACTGCTTACCTGTGCTGCGCACTTCACATACATTTTGAGATATTTTTTATTAACTGTGTGTGGTATTTGTATTGTGGGTGTACCATTGTCAAGACATCGTTTCATTTGGTTGCATATATGTACAGTCAGATGACAATAGATTTGAACTTGAACTTGAAGACAGTCAATTCCGTTTCTCTTTGTCTTCTAATCCTTAGCCTGCAGTACTCATTGAAAGAAAAGGGTTCTGAGGTTCAGGAAGTCCAACAAAAATAGTAGGAGAGCTTAATTCAACAGGACTCTGCAGTGGCAGAGTGAACTGACAGATTCAATGTTCCTTGCACATACAGAAGTCCAGGGTTTCATGTTGCTTCATCCATTAAATGCTGATGGTTTCCAGTTAAACTGCTGAAATGAATCCTCAAACTTCAGCCCAAATCTTACATCAAGATGTCATTGTATTGTATGGATGTGAAAATTTAATGCACCATACAGTATATTACTTAATATAAGATTAACAGTAATGGTTGATGTTATGTTTCAAAAATAATGATTGTGCCACTGACATTTTGGAATGCAATTTGGTCCTTAATATTATATAATTCATCTGGCTATATTATTGTTTAAAATACCCCTGAATGTTTTAGGCATTTGGTAGCTTTAAAATCCCTCACAAGTTTTATTACTGGTTATTTATTGTATAAATTTGCCCAGTGGCATAGATTGAGATCAATGGTTAAGAACACAACAACTGAGCATCTATACTCAAAACCTGCTCAAATATTGTTTATACTGCTGCTATATTTTATTTTGTGGACATACTCCAATACTAGGGATCTGTCTATTCAGTCCAGAATTACAATGCATTTACTTTTGACTGAGTCCGTTAAGTTAACTGGAGCATAATCAGCAAGATCTTCATCACTCATAGTTATACGTGTCACTAATTCCTCTACAAGAACAGAGTTGATATTCACCCTATTGTCCACACATGCTGACTGATTTTGCATGATTAAGTTTGTTATCTTCAAAATTAAATACAAGCTTATGCATCAACCTTTGGAGACAGAAGTTTATAGAGCAAGCAACCGCTTTGTTTGTGCCTTGTCTTTGAGGGAGGTTGGAGCCAGAGTTCAGCAATTATTCTCCTTTATCTTCAATCAACTATGATAAAGAGGCTGGAATTATAATGTAAAGGGTGAGCTTACATATACCAGCCTCCACAGTCTGAATGGAACAGGATAAGTGTAAATAATGGAAATAAAAGTAATTTTTGAACTGGAAAGTAGTCTTGCGGAGAGTAAATTGAAACACCATTGGTTAGTTCTCTTTCGTATGGCATGAAAAGCTTCAAAGTCAGATATCCTGCCCATCAGTTTACTCAGTAGCATTCTGGGATATCAAAGAGAAATAAGATTTCTTCCAAAAAGGACCTGAAAAGTCAGATTGAAGTCAAGTGTTGGAACATTACTGTGGGGAATGGAGGGATATGCATCATATTTAGACAGACAGTGTTAGTTTAATTTGGCCTCATGTTGAGAACGCACATCATGAGCTGAATAGCCTGTTCCTTGTGCTGTACTGTTTTATCTAATATCTCCCAATTTATTGTGGGGTCACTGCAGTAGTATGTGTTGATTCTGTTGAGAGCTGCTCCCTGTCCACTGTGTTTAAGGCAGAAGCCTCCATTGCAGGGTCAGTGATGACATATTTGTTCACTGGACTGAATATATCCCACTTTACAAGTATGTGGACAGTTAAGTATGTATCTACTCAAGGAAGCTGGCTGCTTTTTTCCCCAGAAAGTTATTGTGGTATTTTGACAAGTCTCTATGAATATGAAGGATGATATTGATTATGATTTTATTTTCCTGTTTTATAGTAAATGTTAGGCTATTGCCTGTAGAACACTAGTCTTCATGGGCTTCTGCAAGCCGGAGAAGAGGGAATTGGAACCTCTTTTACAATACTATCTTAATTTTTTTCCCCCATTGAAGCTAAGAGTAAAGTTCAAGAAGTATCTAAAAAATTTTTGCTAACTTACTATTGCTTGTTATGTGGAAGCATCCAAGGCCAACTTAACCCCTGTAACAATGATAAGACCTTTTATGAAGGACATCAGTTCAAAATGTTAATGTGTGTCTTGGGTGAGACAGTCTGGGATCCTGAAAGTTAAGAAGAATATCAGAAATGCAAATAATCAAATAATCTAATGCAAATAAACCACTGCTACCTGGCATGAATATTTACAATTAATGTAAATATGCCCTCCACAAATATTTTTCAAACAGAAAAGTTGGGACAGACTTTAAACACAAACACAATGAGGAAGTTGAAAGAAAAATGTCTTGGCAGGATGCCACATTAAGGGTCTGAGGATAAATTTTATATAACTGTTTTATCTAAGGTTCTTTTTTATCACAATAAAATAAGGTTTGTCTGAACTGTAATATTGGCCAAATGTTGGGAATGATAAAAGAGAGGCAAAAGTTGGACATCAGTCTGCTGGAAAAAGTCACTCGAGCAGGCTAACAGGCAGACAAATTGAACAAGTACTTTGCGTCAGTCTTCACTTCGGAAGATTCCAACAACATGTTCAAGGTTAAGAGAGCAGAAGTGAGTGTAGCTGCTACAACTATGGAGAAGGTGATCAGAAAGCTGAAAGACCTGAAGGTGGATAAGTCACCTGAACTGGATGGCGATGGCATACAGCCCATTGTTCTGAAGGAGGTAGCTAAAGAGATTGTGGAGGCATTCATAGTAATCTTTCAAAAACCACTAGAGTCAGGAATGGTTCCAGAGGATTGGGAAATCGTAATTGTCCCTCCACTCTTAAGGGAGGGAGGGAAAAAGAGACAGAAAATTACGGGTTGGTTAGACAGACTTCAGTGATTGGTAAGATTTTAGAGTCTATTATTAAGGATAAAGTTTTGGGTACTTGCAAGCTTGTGATAAAATATGAGGAAGTCAGCATGGTTTCCTTAAATGGAGATCTTGTCTGACAAATCTGTTGGAATTCTTTGATGAAATCACATGTAGGAAAGACAACAGAGAGTCAGTGGATGTTGTTTACTTTGATCTCCAGAAGGCCATCAGCAAGGTGCTGCACATAAGGCTACTAAACTGGATAGGAGCCCGTGCTATTACAGGAAAGGTACTAGCATGATTAGAAACTTGGCTGACTGGCAGAAGGCAAAGAGTCTGCATAAAGAAGGCTTTTCTGGTTGGCTGCCAATGTTTTATGGTGATCTGCAGGTGTTGGTGCTGGGTCCACTACTTTTCACATTGATGATCTGGATGGATGACAGAATTGATATCTTTCTGAACAAGTTTATAGATGATACGATGATAGATGGAGGGGCAGAGAGTTGCAGAAGGACTGAGATGAGTTGGGAGAATGGGAAAAGTAGTGACAGATGGACTACAGCTTGGGAAGTGTGTGGCCATGTACTTTGGTAGAAAGAATAAAGGCACAGACTATTTTCTAAACAGAAACCAGATACAGAAATTTTAGGTGCAAAGGGACTTGGGAGTCCTAGTGCAGGATTCTATGGAGGTTAACTTGCAAGTTAAGTTGGTAATAAGGAAGGAAAATGCAATGTTAGCATTCATTTCGGGAAGACTAGAATATAAAAATGAGCATGTTATATAGAGTCTTTATAAGGCTTGTTCAGAACACATTTGGAATATAGTGATCAGTTTTGAGCACATACCCAAAAAGAGATATGCTGGCCTTGGAAAACATACAAAGGAGGTTTACGAGAATGATCCCTGGTATGAACGGATTAACATATGAGAGGTGTTTGATGGCTCCAGGCTTGTATTCACTGGAGCTTAGAACAATGATGGGGAATCTAATTGAATCTTTCCGAAAATTGAAAGACCTTGATAGTGTGCATGTGGAAAGGATATTTCCAGTAGTGGGAGAGTTTAGGGTCAGGAGGCACATTGTTGAGTTCCTTATATGTACCGTGGGTTACTGATAAAGAAACGTATTCTGGAAGAACATAACTAGAACTTTTATTTAACAGCAAACAGCAACCACATTTTTAACCACACGAACTTCTCAATCATTTTGTCATTTCTGCGCATGCTCCGCCTCTGTCCATTCACGTTCTGACACATGATATGTGATATCACCACATCTTCCTTTCCTTAAAAAGAAAAATAATTAGTAACATTAATCAAAACGAATGCATAATTTAACATGTCTCTATCAGTCTCTCTGGGGGTTTATGAACACAAGTAGACCTTCTCAGTGTTTCACACAGTTCTTGTGTTTCGTTGTTATTTTCATGTTTCGTCTGATCTGCATCAGTTAACTAAAACTCCAAAGTTGGCCCTTTCTTGAGGTCTTCGCGATTTCTTCTTAACACTGCTCCTTCTTCTGTTTGGACCATGTATGATCTGGGTTGTACTTCTTCAAGTACTGTCGCTTTCTGTGTCCATGTGTTCATTTTGTCTTGTATCCTTATTTCATCTCCTTGATGCAGTTCAGGTAATGGGCAAGAACGACTGTCAAAGTATGTTTTCTGGCTTGCTTTGTGTTCATCTTTCCATCTTTTCACTTGTTCACCTTCCTAGTTCTCAGAAGGTTCTCATTTATTGGCAGATTCAATCTCAAACAGCGTCCCATCAAGAGCTGAGCAGGTGAAAATCCACATTCAAGTGGAATACTATGAATACTACGATAGGCTGACAAAGCTTTATAAAAATCGCCTTCACTACCTTTTGCTTTGTGCATCAGTTTCTTGATAATTCCTACCGACTTCTCAACAAATCCATTGGACTGAGGGAAAAATGGACTAGATTTTGTATGAACAAAGCCCCATTCCTGAGAAAAAGGTCTCATGCATCCACCATTGAATTGTGGACCATTGTCTATGAAAACTTCATCAGGTACACCATGTCTGGAAAAAAACTGATTTCATGCATGTAATTACATTCTCTGCTGTTGTTCAAGCCAAACCACACACTTCAGGATACAAGGAGTAGTAATCTGTTATTAATAGATAATCTTTGTTGTCAGTTACAAAAAGATCAACGCCTACCTTCTGATAAGGTTTCTGAGGACTAGGATGTGGATGCAGTGGCTCCTTCGGGTTGCTAGGTTGGTATTTAAAGCATAGTCGAAAAGAAGGCACCGATTCTGCAATTTCTTGATTCATCCTGGGCCAAAACATCACTTCGCCTGCCCTTCTCTAACATTTTTCAATACTTAGGTGGCTTTCATGAATTTTCCCCAGCATTTCTTTTCGGAGACTTTTAGGAATTTGTACAATTCCTAATTGTACAATTGCTACCTTTGTACAATATCTCATCTACAACAGAAAGTTCTGATCTGTGGTTCCAATATTCTTGTACAGTCATGCCTATTATCTGCCCATCCATCCATCACCACTTGTATTACCTGACTGAGAATTTTGTCCTTCTCTGTCTCAAGATGCAACAGTTCCAACTTTTTGGTAGCAACAGGTACCCTATCAATAAATACCTGAATATCAATAACTTTCCTGTGACTGTCTTTTGTTGTTGGATCCACAGCTCTGGAAAGTGTGTCAGCCATGTACATGAATTTTCCAGGTGTGTATGACCCATTCAACGCAAATCTTTGCAATTTGATCATCATTCACTGAATTCGCAAAGGACAGTCGCTTAAAGGTTTGTTAAAGAATGCAATCTGAGGCTTATGTTCGGTTTCGACATCAATAGATTGCCCTAACACAAACTGATGAAATCTCTCACAAGCAAACATAATACTAAACAATTCTTTTTCAATTTGGGCGTACCTTGTTTCTGGATCGGATAATGCACGAGATGCATATCCCACTGGTAGCCATTCCTGATCATGTTTTTGGAGTAATACTGCCCCTAGGCCTGCTTGAGATGCATCACAGGAGATTATGATGGGTCTCTCAGCATCAGAGAATTCCAACAGAGGTTCTTTAATGAGCACTTTCTTGAGATTTTGCCATGCCTTCTCCTGTTCATGATTCCAACTCCATTCGTTTTTCTTTTCTGTTAGCTGCTTCAATGGAGCAAGCTGTTCTGAAAGATTGGGTATGAATTTTCCCATGTAGTTGACCATTCCCATAAACCTTTGAGCATCCTTTTTACATTGCGGTCTTGGCATGTTCTCAATAGCAGAAAACTTCAATGGATCAGGACGCACACCCTCTTTGCTGATGGTATCACGCACAAAGTAAGTTCAGTCACTCCCAGCTGACATTTGTCTTTATTCAACCTCGGGTTTGCCTTGTGTGTTGCCTCAAAGACTTGCCTGAGTCTGGCGTCATGCTCTTGTTTAGATAATTCCCAAACAATAATATCGTCCATAGAAGTATCCACACACTCAATGTGCTGGTATAGCTTGTGAATGGTTTTATGGTACACTTCAGGATGCAATTCCAAATGGAAGCCTAAGAAAATGGTATCTGGCAAAAGGCATATTAAAGATACACAACTTTGAACTTGGTTCATCTAGTTTAAGTTACCAGAATCCAGATGATGCATCTAATTTACTAAAGTACTTTGCATTAGCAAACTGTGACATAATTTCTTCATGAGTAGGCAATTTGAAATGCTCCCTTTTAATGGCTCAATTCAAGGCTCTTGGATCTAAGCAAATCCTCAGTTTTTTATTTTTTCTTTTCAACAATAACAAACGAATTGACCCATTCAGTCGGTTCATCAATTTTTTGTACGACTCCTAACCGTTCCATTCTGTCAAGCTCCGTTTTCAGTTGATCACATAATGCAAAAGGTACATTTCTACATGGATGTACTATGGGTGGCACTGTGTTGTCAGTTTTAATCGTGTGCTCTCCTGGAAGACAACAAAGCCCTTTGAACAAGTCCTCATACTCTTTCATCAAGTCACTGTATTCTGACTCTGTGCCACTGTCCAGGACTAAGACTCTTTTCACCAAATTCAGTCTCTCACAGGCAGATTAACCCAATATTGACTGTACATTCTTAGGCATGACCACAAATGAAAGCATGTGCACCATATTTTTGTGTAATACTTTTGCCGCACATGTTCCTTTAAATAGAACATCTGCACCTGAATACCCAGTCACTTGTATATTTGTCTGATGTAACTTTGGTCTTGGCTTTAATGCATTAAACACATATTCTGCAAGAATATTTACTTGTGCTCCAGTATCCAATTTAAAAAGAATGTGGGTTTGGTTCACTTGCAATGGCATAGTCCAGTCATTCCTACTTTGTTTGTTTTCACAAAGCACATCTATGTAAAACTCACGTTCATTTTCAAGCACTGCATTTACCTGTTTTATTTCCTTTCTACTTCTGCAACAGTGTGAAAAGTTATTACTCTTACTACAGTTGCTGCATACTTTCCGATACGCAGGACACATTTTAGGTCGGTGCTACCACCCACAGCGATCACAAAGTTTTTTTCTTTCAGATGACGTCTTGCTCTCCGTTGGGTTCGTTGTCGCTTCATTATTTTTTCTAATATGTTTGAGCTTTACAGCGTCTTTGCTGCCGTTCTCAATAAAAAGCTCTTTGGCAAAAAGAGCTCCAAAGCTTTGCAGAGTGCCACAGCTTTTTCCAAATTCAAATCTTGTTCTAACAGACTTTCTCTCAGACCGTTATCCAGAATGCCGCAAACAATTCTGTCTTTAATGAGAGACTCTATGCTCTGCAAACTCGCATCTTTTACTGAGATTTCTCAATTCCATAACAAATTGATCAATCATTTGACCAGCTTTCTGCTTGCATGTAAAGAATTTGTACTGTTCATACGTCACATTGCGCTTCGGTATACAAAATGCTTCAAATTTGTTGATTATTACTTTTAGATTCAAATTTTCAACATTCTCAAAAGTAAAATGGTTATACACCTCAGCTGCATTGTCCCCAATCATGTGGAGTAGAATTGCAGCTTTCGTTTCCTCCATTTTATTATCTGCTCCGATTGCTGATAAATGAATTTCAAAATGCTGTTTAAATCTTTTCCCGTTTTCCGCTACATTTCCAGTCAGCTGAAGCATCAGTGGGGATTGTATAACTTCCATCCTTTAAGCTGTTAGCTAACAACGAAAAAGTTTGTGCTCTTTTTTTTGGATTATCTTCGCTTCTCCCATGTTAGCGAAACAAATTATTCTTCCAGACTGGCTTCTGACACCATGTTGAGTTCTTTATACATACCGTGGGTTACTCATAAAGAAACACATTCTGGAAGAACATAACTAGAGCTTTCATTTAACAGCAAACAGCAACCACGTTTTTAACCGTACAAACTTCTGGATCATTCTGTCATTTCTGTGCATGCTCCACCTCTGTCCAATCGCGTTCTGACACATGATATCACCACACCCATCCTCAGAATAAAACAAATATGAGAAGAAATTTCAATTGCCAGAGGATGGTGAATCTGTGGAATTCATTGCCACAGATGGCTGTGGGAGTCAAGTCACTGGATATATTTAAAGTGGAGGTTTTTGATGACTAAGAATGTTAAAGTTAATGAAGAAAAGTCAGGAGAATAATGTTGGGGGAGAAAACAAAATCAGCTATGATTGAATGGTGTAGCAGCTTTGATGGGCCAAATCGCCTAATTGTGCTGGTAAGATACAAAGAAATCTTATCATCTGACAATTGATTATCATCTTCTCTCATCTTCAGTTTCCAAATTATAGTTCTCTGCCTTGGCTCCTAATACAAGTCCTGTTGATTTCTTCCAATTCTGATAATGATCGTTTAAGGATCAGTTGCACACTGAGCCCAGCAACTGCCAACATAGTGTTCAACCTCTGGGAAAATGCTGATCTAGTTCTACCCCTGTATCTTTGTGAACTTCAACACTAAGCTTCTCTCATCTACACATGAAACCTTAAGTCAGAACTCTGTGTGTTGCCCATCATTTGGAATTCTACCCACAAACTCTGCCGACCTCTCAAACATTTAGTTTCAGTGACATTCTGTATTTGTTCCAAACATGAACATTCTTTCGAAATGTTCTCCCTCTGTTCTGAACATCCTCATGCCCCTGATATAACTTGCATAATGATCTCATCCCATTACCATCCTTCACCACAAATGGCATCCCATACATCTGACATCCTGTCCTATCCTGAATAGTCTCACCACTGCTATCACACCCTTTACAGGTCCACATACCAACACCACATCATACCCTGTGCAAACAATCCCATTCATCCATCCTGTTTGGGCTTATTCATCCAAGTCACCCTCTTACAGTACATAATACTTCCCTCATAATTTCTGCCCTATTTGGTTTTCCAGTCGCATACCAGCTCAAATTTACAATTGCCACTCAAAGATTTCACTCCTCACTGTGTTGGTAGCCTCCCTTAATATCTTTCTTTGAGGATGCTTATCTCTTCTGCTCGACATTGTTTCCACTTGAATTTGTTTCAACTCTTGCAGGTAAATTGGCCAAAATTTCTAATTCTCATTTTACAAGTCTTTTTCTCCATTTTGTTCAATTTGTTTAAATCCAGCCCTTTGCTCAATCTCTTTGATCACGTTTTATTACCTCTTTTGTATTGCCTGGTATCTAAATTTTATTGTCATTATTCTGTGAGATGCTTTGAACCATGCTTCTGCGACTGATCTGCATTATTCATGTTCTTATGTAGTTATATAGAACGTTGTTCTTATGGGCAAGCCCATTGCAATACTTGAGTTCACTATTCAGCCCTTTGGTAGCCTGTTTAATGACTTCATGGATGATTTGTGATTTAACTCCATAAATCTACCTTTTTCTACATTTTAAAATACCTCTGGTTAATACTAATTAATCAATTTCAGGTTTTAAGCTAAAAATTAACTTAGAACCAAATGCCATGGTGGAACAGTTCCAGATATTAACCACATTTAGCTGGGAAGTCATTTCTAAATCCTGCTGTGAAAGACATGGGTTCCAGTGTTTTGACGATGTCCCATAGACGAAGATGTTCTAACAATAGCTGCAGTTATTTCCTGAGAGCAACATGCAGCCTGCAGTTAAATCTCACATAACTGATAAAAGTGTTCTTAACTTGAGCAGATCTCCAAGCAAGAACTTCCTGAATAAAGCTGGCCCCATCCTGGTTGATGAGACACTGCTCTCCGAATGGAAAACCTGAGAGATATATTTTGAGACACAGTTAAGCCACACGTTCAGCAGAACCTGCTGTGAAAGCAGTCAACTGGTATGAATCTTTGTAAATGTCTCAGGTCTGACCTGGTGGAGGCGGGTTCCCAATTTTGGAAGCTGATAGTCCCTAGATGAACATCATGAGGAGTTCACCAACAGAGGTAGTTCAGTTCTGTCCTTCTGCCTTCATTATTCTTCTGCTATTTGCATCGTGGTCTTCAGCATTTGATCCCCTTTCATCTGTGTGGGGAAGTAGCATCAGAAAAGCACCATTGCATGTTCTATCTTCCCTAATGCAGACTGTTGAAATCAATCTCTAACTAGATGCAACTCCTTGCCCAATGTAATAATACAACCTACATCCATTGCCATAAAGCTTTATCTTCTTCCACATCTCGCACCTTATTCTTTTTCTGCTTCTGCTCAGAATTCAGTCAGTGAACTCTCCCGAGATCGACTGTTACTTAGTTTGGTGTTTAGTTGACGCATGATATATTAGGCTGCTCTGTGTAGACTTTCAATGTATAATATTGTTTTCTACTTTGGTCTCCTCATTCTGAGAAAACAAAGCTGAATTTTAATCAGTTTATAAAATGGGACATACGCTTCAATCTTTCCGTTCTAGAGGCTTATGCAGCTGTTTATGAAATGGAAGGTGTACAATGAGGATTCAAAAAAATGGGTCAGGATAAAGCTTCCCTAAAACAGATTCTTGCTGCATGATGACAGTATATTTCTGTATCATCCATGTTTCTATTCGTGTGTCACAGAGCAAATGTGATCATAAGCTGGTGAGCTCTTTGAATAGAGCTGCTCTTATTTCCCTACAGATATGGTTGCACTAATTGCCATCCATGTGCGGGCTGAGCACATTTATGGGAATATAACAACATTCTTGTATGACAAACATCTTTCCCTATGTTTTCCTTGGCAAGCAACCAGCGATGACTTTATATTCAAAGGACATTTATTTTCAAAGTATGTATGCAGTATACAATCCTGAGATTTGTCTTCCTGTAGACAGCCTCAAACCAAAGAAAGAAAACCATAGAACCTGTAAAAAGAAAAACATCAAGCTCCCAACAGGCAAAACAAGAACAAATCACACAAATGGCAAAAGAAATAAGTGAAAAAAACCACAGAATATAAAACACCAAACCACAAATCATCTAAGCAGTCCAGGCATATTTATTTCAGCTCACTTTAGTTCAATCTAGCACTATGTCCTTCGTTATCTGCAGGCCGCAGAGCCAGACCACCCTGATCAAAGCTCGCAGAAAAATAGCAACAAAAAAGGAGCAACCAGAAGCCATTACATGAACTACAGAGTCCAATCCACAAACTGCATCGATTCAGCCTTGCCAAAGACCCAGGACTCTGGCGGCAGCAAGAAAGAGGCGAAGAGACTGCTCACTCGCAGGCAGACAGCTCTCCTCACCAGCTTGCCTTCTGTACTTGTTCTTGGTGTTTTCAGTCTTCATCAACGCTTTGATCAGTGAGAAGTGGAGTCGATCATGGGCTTGTGTCCCATCTCCAGGCTTCGTGGCCTCATGGCCACACACTCCGCTCGAAACCTGATTGAATCTCCTTGGAGACAGCAAAGCACCAGATCGCTCAATTGGCCCAAAAACACATCACCCAAATGTAGACCATAGGCTCCAAAAGTAGCAGAGCCAACAAGATAGAGACAGTGGTTTCAAGAACCATCTGAAGTATGCCACCCTTGATCGCATTGTTCACTGGTTCCATCGTCCCTCAAACCAGATATAATATGTACATTTTGCCATAACTCTTTTGTAGCTGACCTGGGAACAGCACATAATTATTGCTCCACATACTAGAATAGGAAATCCATGTGAAGTAAATAAATAATCACCAACCTGCACCTGATCATTATGAGTGCAATTGGCAAGGATGATAGAATACCTACAGCACAGTACAGGCCCTTAGACCCACAAAGTTGTGCCGAACATATCCCTACCTTAGAAATTACGAGGCTTACCCATAGCCCTCTATTTTTCTATTCTCCGTGTACCTATCCAAAAGTCTCTTAAAAGACCCTATCGTATCTGTCTCCGTCACCTTTGCTGGCAGCCCATTCCACGTACTTATCACTCTCTAAGTAATAAAACTTACCCCTGACATCTCCTCTGTACCTACTCCCCAGCACCTTAAACCTGTGTCCTTTTGTGGCAACCATTTCAGCCCCGGGAAAAGTCTCTGACTATGCACACGATCAATGCCTCTCATCATCTTACACACCTCTATCATGTCACCTCTCATCCTCCTTCGCTCCAAGGAGAAAAGGCCGAGTTCACTCAACCTATTCTCATAAGGCATGCTCCCCAATCCAGGCAACATCCTCCTCTGCACCCTTTCTATGGCTTCCACATCCTTCCTGTAGTGAGGTGACCAGAACTGAGCACAGTAGAAATGATAGGAACATACTTTTAGGAAGCTGGTGGCCTTCTGAATCAAGCTTCCTCATTCAGAAAATTTCCATGCCTCCGTGTTAGTGTCAAGTTATTGGATTAGGATCCAGAAGCTTAAACATTTCTACAGAGAAATGGCCTCAAAACCACCATTAGAAACTGGGGAAATTAAATAATAATGTGATTAAATAACTCTGGAGCTCATACCAGTTATGGTGATCATGAAACTGCTAGATTATATTGAAACTCATTTAAACCTTTCAGATCACCATTCATACTTTTAATTAAATCTATTTTAATTCCTGTCCCCGTTTCCGCTCTGACTTGTCAGTCCATGGCTTCTTCTTTTTCCACACTGAAGCTGCTCTCAGGGTGGAGGAGCCACACCTCATATTCCATAAGACCATAAAATGTAGGAGCACAATTATGTCATTCAGCCCATCATAGGCATTCTACAAATTCTCTCTCTTGGGATCCAGCAGCAAACTGATTTTCCCAATCTACCTGCGTAGTGTAATCCCCCATGACTATTATAAAATTGCACTTTTAACATGCGTTTTCTATCTCTCGTAATTTGTAGCCCACATCCTGGGTACTGTTCGGAGACCTGTATATAACACCAATCAGGACCTTCTTACCCTTGCAATTTCTTAACTCTACCCACAAGAATTCTACATCTTCTGATCCTATGCCTCTTCTTTCTAAGGATTTGATTTCATTTTTTACCAACAGAGCCACACCACCCCTGTGACTACCTGCCTGTCCTTTCGATATAATGTGTTTCCTTGGATGTTAAGCTCTCAAGTATAATCTTCTTTCAGACACAACTCAGTGATGCACACAACATCGTGCCTGCCAATCTCTAAATGTGCAACAAGATCATCTATTTTATTCCGTAAACTGTGTGCATTCAAATACAAAGCCTTCAATCCTGCATCCAACACCCTTTTTGATTTTGTACTCCTTCTACACTGCAACTCATCCCACTGGTTGTAATTTTGTACTTTTATCTGCCTTTCCTTCCCGACAGTATCACTACACACTGCCTCTGCTTGTAAACCTGCAGCTCTATCTTCAAACCTATCACTCCGGTTCCCATCTCCCTGCCAAATTTGTTTAAACACTCTCCAATAGCTCTAGCAAACCTGCCCCCAAGGATATTGGCCCTCCTCAGATTAAAGTATAACCCATCTCTTTTGTACAGTTCATACCTGCCCTGGAAGATAACCCAGTGATCCAGCAATCTGAAACCCTGCCGCCAGCATTAGCTTCTCAGCCATGCATTGATCTACCAAATCTTATTCTTACCCTCACTGGCGCATGGCACAGGCAGCAATCCAGGGACGCCTACCTCAGAGGCCCTGCTTTTCAGTTTTCTACCTAGCTCCTTAAAATCTCTATTCAGGACCATAAGGAGCGAAATTAGGAGCGAAATTAGGCCATTTGTCCCATCTAGTCTGCCCTGCTATTTCATCAGGGTGGATCAAATTTTCCTAGCAGCCATGAGATCCTGCCTTATCCCCATATCCCTACATGCTCATACCAATCAAAAATCTATAAACTTTTGCCATAAATATACATAAATACTTGGTCCCCACAGCTGCTTGTGACAAAGAATCCCACAAATTCACCACTGTCTGGCTAAAGAAATTCCTCCTCATCTCCATTCTAAAAGGATGCCCTCTATTCTGAGGTGGTGTCCTCTATTCTTAGACTCTCCCACCATAGGAAACATTCTTTCCACATCCACTCTATCAAGACCTTTCACCATTTGATGGGTTTCAAGGAGGTCACCCTTCATTCTTCTGAATTTCACCTCCTCACTTTTCCTACTTACCATATGTCATATGTACCAAGACATCTGGCTGCTCACCCTCCCCCTTCAGAATGACGTGGACCTGATCCAAGGCATATCATCCTGCACTCATTATTCTGTCCACAGCATCTCATATCTATTCCTCTAACTATAGAATCTCCTTTTACTACTGCAGTCCTCTTCTCCCCCTTTATGAGCCTCAGTTCCAAAGATCTGGATGATGCAGCTGGCCCCCGCAGTGGGTTGTTCCCCTCAACAGCATCCTCAATAGCATACATACTACTGAGGGGGGCAGCCACAGGAATACTCTGCACTGACTGCCCAGTTCCCTTCTTCTTTGCCTTTGCTGATGTGTGAGGTGTCCTGCGCTGATTCGACTGCAAACCTGTCTGAGTAGCCTCCAACCTAACGGCACGAACATTGACTTCTCCCTTCAGTAAAAAAAATCCCTCCTCTTACGTCTTCACTCTACCTACCTATCATCTCCCCTGGTGCCTCACCTTCTTTCCTTCCTCCCATAATCCACTCTTCTTTCCTATCACATTCCTTCCTCTCCAGCCCTCTACCTTTCCTACCCACCTGACTTCACCTATCATCTTCTAGCTAGTTCTCCTTCCTCTCACTCTACCTTTATATTCTGGTGTTTTTCTCCATCCTTTCCAGTCCTGAAGAAGGGTCTTGTCCCAAAATGGCAACTGTTTATTCATTTCTGTGGATGATGCCTGACCTGCCGAGTTCCTCCAGCATTTTGTGTGTGTTGCTCTGGATTTCCAACATCTGCAGAACCTCTTTTGTTTACCATTCATTCTTTGCCCAGTTTGCAAAAGGGCTGCCCAAGCTAAGTGCATCTTCCAACAGTGCGGATCTGACATCACTTCCACTCCTCTGCAGATTGTGGTTGTACAGCTCACATTCAAATATTGCTCAAACGTGAAGAGTTTCTCGTCCTCAATGTACATTGCAGGCAGTAAGGTCCAAACCCCTGTCATTTTCTGAGTGCCATCTTCTCTCTCATTTTCCTTACAATACTTGTATGCCCCTATTTGTTACCCATACACTACTGTGCAAAAGTCTTAGGCACATAACTATAGCTAGGATGTCAAAGACATTTTTTCACAGCTCTGTACTTGTCAACGTGGAACAGAGAGTGTGTTTGTAAATCTTATGGGAGAAAAAGATGGTGGAAATGTTGAGGGTGGAGTGCAGCAGGAGAGTTGTGGGACAGATGGCAAAAAAGGAATGCCAGAAGCGTACTCCAGACACACCCAGCCCTGAGACACAAGGCAAGGTAATTTGATTCCAAACAACTGGTTTATTGATCATAACAGAATTTTTTTTGTGCTTTGCAATCTCTCCCCTCTCTCTTTCCCTTTTCACAACTATGATTCCCCTCTCCCTGCTCCCTGCCCACTTTCAGTCCACAATAGAGACCAATATCACAATCAGTTTTGTCGTCACTCACATATGTCGAGAATTTTTTTTGTGGCAGCAGTACAGTGCAATACTTCAAATTACTACAATACTGTGCAAAAGTTTTGGGCACTGTAGCTATATATACGTATGTGCCTAAGGCTTTTGCACAGTACTGTAAATAGTGAAATATCTAAGCCCCTCATCATTTCGTACACCTCAATTAATTCTTGCTTCAGCATCCTCTGCTCCAAAGAAAACAGTTTTACCTCTTCCAATCTTGTATCATATGTAAAATTTCCTAATCTAAGCAACAAGTTAATAAATCTTTGCACCCTCTCCAATTCAATCACACACTTCCTATTCTGTGACCAGGACTGTAGGCAGTCTTGAATATATGGGCTGATATGTGCTGAATACTGTTTTAGCAAGTCTAATAAACTATCCAAGAGACCTTTTCTAACCACTTAATTAATATGTCCTGCTACTTTTTGAGCTGTACTCCAAGCTTCCTCTCTTCTTCCACACTACCCAATATCCTCCAATTTATTGCATGTTCCCTTGACTTGTGCCTCCCCAATGCATTACCTCTCACACCTTTCTAGATTAAATTCCACAAGCTTTAATTTCCCTAACACCACTCTCAATACGTTACTACAGATTAAAGGCTTCCTCTTCATTGTCAATCACACAGCCAATTTTTGAGATACATTCAAACTTCATCACACTTCTCCAGTTGGCTAAGCTGCCAATATACTGTTTACAACAAATTGTTGGGTCCAAGTACTAAACTCTGTTGTAACAGCACAAAAATATCCACCACTATTGCCCTTCGTTTTGCCATAGAGCCAACTTTAGATGCAATTTGCCACTGTCCCAAAGATTTAATGTTTTTTACTCTTTCCGACCAGCCTGCCATTCAGTAACTTTTGCAAATCTTTGGCAATTTCAATCTGACTAAAATCTCCCAGGCAGGGCTTACTGCTGTTCCACCAGTTCAGTGTACAATGTTCAGCAGGTGAATACCAGAAAGGTTTGGGTCTTAAATAGTTTGTGCCACACACACATACACTCTGTACCATGTTAACAAAACTGATGGGGGTGAGAGGTGGTTGGGGGGGGGGGGGTGCTTCCATTCAACAACACAGGTAAACCACCCACAGAAACTTCACTCAACAATAACTTGCCTTATACAGCAGGTTTAATATGTAAAATATCCCATGATCCATCACAACAAGTTTGGTGCTGGGCTATGTAAAGTAGTTTTTAAACCAGCTAACTGGAAGTTGTTTTTCAAAAAGGCAGGCTTGAAGAATAACAAAGGTAGGTAAACTGAGGGATTTAGGGAGAGAATTCCAGAGCTGGTGCCTTAGATGCCATTGGCATGTGTAGCACACCTTTCCCAGAACAATCTCCTACTCCAATTCATCTTTCAATAAAATTCTGGACTTTAGACCTTAGACCTGTTACAACTCAGTGCTTCCTTTCTGCTTTAGCTAACCTATAGATTCAATGGAAGTTATTAACTAGTTAACTTCACCTTTCAAAGTCTCATCATTAATGAACCATTAGGAATAACATATCTAGTCATTCCATCCTCTACAATCCCTTTTTAGTACTTACCACATGGACAGTAGATGTCTTTAAATTTTAATCTCCCAGCAAAATATCAAACAGGTGTTTGCACTAATCTGATACAGATGGCCTCCATTGTTCAGTTTCAACTTAGGTGTTGCATCCTAGTTGTTGAAGCTGCTACACAAGCCCATACAGCGGTCTCCCCTTCTCTAAATAGCTGATGAATCCAAAGGATCGGCAAAGACTGATACAGTTTGGCACTAGCAGCATTATAGGAGTTGCCAGTCAGTGTTGAACTCAATGCCTTAGGGACTTCAGCTCCAGATTTTTCTGCAGGGTTTACTTTCAAAGCCTTCCCCATGAGGCAGCAGAGGTTCGAGATCAGAGTTTGCCTTCTTCTGGAAGATCTGCCAACCATGGCTGTGAGCCCCATCTGCCTGAAACAACTGATTTTAAGGCACCAGAACCTGCCTTTTCCTCTCCTGTCTATGGAAACAGTTCCTCAAGGCTTAGTAGCTAAGTCACGTGTGAAGGCCAGGAGCTGGACTTGGTTGACAGAGACTATTTGGGGCACATGCCATTGGGAGCATTTAATAGGAAGCAGGAGCTTATCCCCACTACACCCCCCACCCCCCCTCCCCCACTGGCTATGACAACCTTAGGGAACCATAATAACCCAATACTAATTCCATTTTATTCCATCAAATTTTCCCCACCAGATTCTCCCACCCACCTTAACACCTGGGGTAACTTGCAGCAACTACTCAGCCACTTTGTGATGTGGGAAGAGACCCACACAGTTGCAGGGGAAATTTACAAACACCATACACATGACAGTGGAGGTCTGGTTGAACCTACGTCACTGGACCTGTGAGGCAACAGCTCTACTAGCTGTAAAACTGTCACCCAGCTGGAAGCCTGAGAAAAACGTAACAAAAATGTACTTATAAGGGAAAACATTCTATAAAGATCATCCCTGTCAAGTAGTCTGGAGATCTATGGTACTAAGAACACCTATGGTAACATTATCCACTTACAACTTATCATTTGCATTCCTTTATTTTATCACGTCTCCATCATGCATATTAAATTTACACAGTTAGAAACAAGTATTAATTTTCAATTTCTATACAAGTTTCTCACATCTTAAGATACACAAAATTTTATCATTGAAATTATTTTAGACAATAATTACAAGTTGCCCCTTCGTAACTCATCACCAGAAGAAACTAAACCCAAAGAAAGCTGGAAAGTGCAAAGAGATTTTGTAGTGAATTTTTGCAACTATGAAATAATCCCAGAAGTGTATGGCTTAATAAAGGGCAATATTTTTCTAAAAGTTCAATAAAGTTATTGTTGGAAACACTGCTACTGAATCAGAATCTGAGTGGTAGTCAATAACTTCTGCACGTTTAATAATATAAACTCAGTTGGCCTATTGCTTGAATTAGATATGAGGTTTTATTTTTTTTTCATTTAAAAGGTTCACACATTGTAAAGCTTCTCTGCAATGCTTCTAATTTAATGTTTTTATTACTGCTCTTTTTCAGCTTTAAAATCTAACCAGCCTGCCATGCAGGTATTGTCTTGTGGGAGCTATAGACTTCATTCACACAGTGATGATTAATATTCATGCATCAATCTATAGAGCTCAGTTTAATTTAAGTAGAATTTGGGGAGAGAAATGGGTCAATGTGATTATGATGTCCAGTCTTGGGTCTCAGAGACTCTGACTCCAGTGTTTCTTTTAGCAACCGTGTTTACTTTCTGGATACATTTCAAGTACTCATTCAACTGATGAAGAAGGTGGAAATACTTCTATGGGTTATGTTATAAATCTAATAAACTACATATTTATTAGTTGGTTTGTGCACAGAAGATTACATATTACATACAGTGGCAACTTCATAAAGGAAGATTGTGATAGAAGACTGCTTATGTTCATTTAAAATAGTCATGAATTTTGTTTCAAGCAACAGCAAGATGCCAATGGCTGGCAGCATTGGAATCAAAACAATGTACAGATCGCATTGTCTGATCACGACAGATCAATTACCTGATCCTTCACTTGTTAAACTGCAACTATTCCAAGCAGATTAAGCCGTGCAGACTAGAAATATACTCCATGTCTACTTTATTAGGTACA
The DNA here is from genome assembly GCF_048418815.1 of Hemitrygon akajei. Classification (NCBI taxonomy): domain Eukaryota; kingdom Metazoa; phylum Chordata; class Chondrichthyes; order Myliobatiformes; family Dasyatidae; genus Hemitrygon; species Hemitrygon akajei. Next base: position 68,330,245 of record NC_133133.1, read on the forward strand.
GCTGTGTGCCTGCTCATTAATGCAAATATCTAATCAGCCAATTATGTGGCAGTGACTCAATGCATGAAAGCATGCAGATGTGGTCAAGAGATTCTGTTGTTGTTCAGACCAAACATCAGAATGGGGAAGAAATGCAATCTAATTGACTTTGACCGTGGAAAGATTGTTGGTGACAGACGGGGTGGTTTGAATATCTCAGAAACTGCTGATCTCCTGGGATTTTCGTGCACAGCAGTCTCTACAATTTATAGAAAATGGTGTGAAAAACAACAAGCATCCAGTGAGCAGCAGTTCTGTCAGCAACAATGTCTTGTTAATGGGAGAGATCAGAGGAGAATTGGCAGTCTGGTTCAAGCTGACAGTAAGGCTTCAGTAACTCAAATAACCCCGTGTTATGACAGTGGTGTACAGAAGAGCATCTCTAAATGCACACATGTTGAACCTTGAAGTGGATGGTTAACTGCAGCAGAAGACCACAAACATATACTCAGTGGCCGCCTCCTGTACCTCATAAAGAGGTCACTGGGTGTATGTTATGTTATGAGCCTTGCTTGTGCTGAGGTTTCTGACCCTGGCAAGGTTGTTCTAACTGATCCCCAGCATTATAGGCTTCCCTTTTGTAGCACTCCCTTTAAAATTGTGCTAATTAATAAATTTTGCCTACTAATTCCTCACACTGCAATGCATCACTTAATTTAATCAGATTTAGCTTAAAAAGTGCTACAATCTGTTTAATCTTTTTCTGAATTTTAAGCCATATTAAATCTTGAAAATTATATCCTGTATTCCCAGTACTAGCCATTAATGTTTAATACTGCTTTGTGAAATGTGAAAAAACACATCTCAATGAAATAGCATCCATGGAAAGAGATACTAGTTAACACCTTTTTGCAAATGAAGTATTACTGTTTTCATCAGTTGCAATGCACGATTTGAAAAGTGATGAATAGAAATATGGTAGAAAAAATAAGCACTGTAAGGTCTTCCAAGATGGCTATTTATGATTCCCTCACCTCTCCGCCCATGGGTTAGCAAACTGCTTTCGGAAAAGGTTATCTATAACGCAAAGTATATCATTGTTTATTGACATCACTCCTTTGGTTGTCAAAAAGTTAAATAAATGCAGATACTGGAAGCCTGAAATACAAATGCAAAATGTAAAAATATGAAGTTCTAAATTACTCAACAAATCAGCATCCAGAACATTGAACATAGAACAGTATAGCACAATACAGACGCTTTGGCCCTTGATATTGTGCTGATCTCTTAACCTACTCCAAGACTGATCCAACCCTTCCCTCCAACATAGCTCTCCATTGTTCTTTCATTCATATCCTCGTCCAAGAGTCTGTTAAATAACCCTAATGTATCTGCCTCCACCACCACTCCTGGCAAGGTGTTCCATGCACTTACCAATCTCTATGTAAAATAACACCTACCGTGACAACTCCCACCCCCTCTACTATTCTCCAATCTCTAATCACAGTAAACATTTGTCTTCTCATTGTACAATGTCCTGCGTATGTTACTCAAAATGGCTTCTTTGGTTTGTTACGAGTAGGAATGCTTCTTTGTCTGATAAATGTTTCTCTCGCCGTTGTTTCGCTTTAGAATGGCTGATGTGGTAATTGTATTCATTTGTTAATCAATGGAGAATGTTATTGTGTTTTGTGAGGCTGGGAACTTGGGGGAGGGGTTGTGCGGGCTTGGAGTGTGAAGAGAGTCGTGAGGAAGACGGACGAGGAAGGTGGACGTGCGCTGGACGGCTCGTAAGACCACCGGGTGGTCCCAGGTGCGACGACGTGGCTGTCGGATGATTCGTTGATTGAGCTCCTACGATGTGCACTACACTGACTGAACTTTGATAAGTTGGCGCCTTTTGTTTTTTTCTTTCCTTGTATATATATATTGTATTGCCTAATACTTCTTTAGTTAATGTTAGTAAACTCTATAAAGTGTATTTCATAACGGTATTTGGTGTGAAATTGATACGGTGGGCGGCGCGAGGCATAAACTCGATTCTCACAGCACCTGCGTGTACGGGAGGTGGGTTGGTGTGTGGCTGGATCTCCTTTTCCCCTAGACATATACCAGCCTTTTGGGTAAGTGTTACATCATATTATCCATTACCACTCCAGGCGAAAAAGTGCTGGTTGTCCACACAATTTATGCCTTTTATCATTATATACACCTCTATCAAGTTTCCTCTCATTCTCCTTCGCTTCAAAGGGAGAAACCCTAACTTGCTCAACATTTCCTCATAAGACATGTTTCAAAGACACCCCGATGTACGGGCATTTAACCAGAGCCTTTTGCCCAATGGCAGTGTTTTAAAGTAATTAAATTAATTGAGATATTTCTTTGCTTAGGGTACCAGGATTTACACCAGTATTGCCAGAAAACTTCATAGTTTTTCCCCTTTTTTGGAAAACAAGGCACTCACAATAGTATGAATTTCCTCTAATATCTCCTGATTAATCTTCCTATCTACAAAGAAAATAGAATGGGATTGCTTTCTGCCTTCGGAGAGCTTAATCAATTATTGGGTCATAGACTTTAACTCATGTCCCATCATTCCCTGTAGACATCCCTAAACCCAGTTTATCTCTTGGGAACTAGGAAACTGGATAAGCTGGGACTGTTTTCCTGGAGCATGAGGGGTGACCTTATAGATGTATGTAAAATGTTGAAGGGCATAGATAAGGGGAATGATCACAGTCTCTTCTTACCCCAAGACAGGGGAGCTTAACACTAGAGGGCATATCTGTAAGGAGAAATTGGAAAGATTTGAGAAGGACCTGAGGGGAAACTTTTCAAATGGATGTTGATGGGCATGTGGAACAAGCTGCCAGAGGAAGCAGTCAACACAGATACGGTGAAGTATTTAAAGAGTATAGCTTTGAAAGATTTAGAGAGGTATGGGCCAAACGCACGCAAATGGGTCTGGCTCAGACTAGCAACAGCTAACACGGGCAAGCTGGGCTGAAGGGCCTGACTGTGTGCTCTATACTTCAGTCCAATGATAGAGCAAGTCAAGGATATCAAAGAGCATGGGAAAGTTCAGCTCTAATCTTGTACATCCTTGGCATGGATTCTGGAATCCATTCCTTCCAACATGGAAGTGATGGATAACTTCAACTAGGAGAATATTTTGGCTGGATCTCAGAGTAGCCACATATTGATTGAGCAGAACTGTTCTCATTTTCACCGATACAGACTTCTGTTCAACATAATGTAGCTGCCATTGATGACTCCCTACACATTCAGGAGCTATAATTCTGAATGGAGGCTTGCCGCACTCTTTGAATGAGAAATTTGTGAGCATAGTTCACCAGAAGAGCCTAGGTGCCCTTTCGAATGCAAGGATGTACTGTAGATAGTGTGAGGTTACACGCATAGACAGATGCAGCATGGAAAAGTCCTGAAGCAAAGACAATTCGGGATTCCATGACCTAGATGGCTCAGCAGAGTGGTTTTTCTCCAGCTCTATGGTTGCTTGAAACACTGGCAGTATTTGGCAGATCTCTGTGGCCAGCACTTTCATGAAGTAGTCTCTCTTGAAGCTTTGCTCCTTACTTATGAACACAGCAGAGAACTGGTCATTAAACAGATGCTAGACTGGGCAGCTTGCTGACAGTTGTTCTCTAAGGGAAACTGAGGCATCAGACATCAGACACAGCATGAAATTGTAGTATGTTCTCTCAGGTATTTGGCCTTCCCAGAGGGATATTCCTCATGCTCCGATCATAATCATCTCTCAGTGACTCAGCAACCAAGTAAATATTCTTGTCACTTGAAGAGTATAGCTGGAGGCCCTTGTCAAGCCTTCTCACTAACTAAGGTTAATAATTTTGTCTAGACATCTCCACTCTCACTCCTCCTTAACTAACCTCGTGTTATTGATGGATCATTTAAATGAAGCAGGTTAGCTTGGAGGCGGTGGTAGATGCCTTTCTCCATCTGAACAAGTTCCCCTGTTTATCACGATGCATGAGCTGCATATTGAAAATTTTATTTGGTAAGACTGAAAGCAATTAGCTATGGGTAGGGATTGAACTCAGCAAATGTATACTCTGCAAACATCCATCCTGAGCTTGTAACGTGCTGACTTCTGTGTTATCTATTTTGACAGACTAGAGGTGGCATGGGCAGTTGCAAGGATATATCAATGTGTAACACCAAGGAAAAATGTGTCCAAGTAAGTTTATTGACTGTTGAAATTTAGTCTAGTCTAATTCAGCTGAGCCTAACTCTTCCAACATTGGGAATGCTATTTCTATTTCATATTCAGGACATCTTCAGGGTGCACTTTGGTAATGACATTTTTTTTGTGGAAATCAGCTTAGTTTTAGTTAGCAAAATCTAAGGCAACTAGGACCATATTGAAATTTATTCTCAGTACCACCCTTACCATGAGTGTGATAAATCATTTAATACCAGCAGTTAGGGCAAATTTAGAACTGGGTGTTAGAAGTGAAAAGACAGAGTCAGATGCAGCTACTGCCTGGTCTTCTTCACTCCAAGCTCTCAGGTGGTTCTGCAGCTAAATCTGTGTTATCTTTAATGAGCAGAGTAGCAAGAATATTCTCATTTCCCTGTTATCTTTTGTCATAAACCTTATACCTTTAATCATAACTGTGGCTTAGTTTCTTATCTTGCATATGAATATAACTGTCTCTTATATGTTTGATGGATTTCACAGGGTGGTTAGCCACGGGCACTCTCATGGGCTGCAGCTATGCCTGCCTTTTTTGCAGGCTACGTAGAGCAGTTCATATTTCAAGCCTTTTCTAGTAATGATCCTCCAACTTTTCCTGCACTGCATTGACGACTACATTGGTGCTGCTTCATGCACCCATGCTGAGCTTGTCAATTTCATCAACTTTGCCTCCAACTTCCACCCTACCCTTAAATCCACTTGGTCCATATCTGACACCTCTCTCCCATTACCCAATCTTTCTGTTTCAATCTCTGGATTAAAACTGTCTACTGATATCTTTTATAAACCTACTGATTCCTACAGTTAACTTGATTTTACCTCTTCCCACCCTGTCTTCTGCAAAAATGCTATTCTCTTTTCTCAGTTCCTCTATCTCCACCACGTCTGTTCCCACCATGATGCTTTCCTTTCCAGGACATCAGAGACTTCTTTCTTGGAAGTACAGTGTTTCCCTTCCTCCACCATTGATGCTGCCTTCTCCATTTCCTAGTCTTCTGTTTTCACCTCATCTTCCCGTTGCCTTAACTGTGATAGAGTTTCTCTTGTCAACACTGCCACCCCATGAGCTTCCCCATCCAACACATCATTTTCCTCAAATTCCACCATGCTCAAGGGGACCCAACCACCAAACACATCTTTACCTCCCCCTCCCCAGCTCCCTGCTTTCCACAGGGATTGCACCCTCATTGATTCCCTCGTCCATTTGTACCTCATCACTAATCTCCCTCCTGGCACGTAGCCCTGCAAGTGACAGAAATGTTATACCTGTCTATTCACCTCCTCCCTTACCTCCATTCAGGGCTCCAAACAGTCTTTGCAGATGAGGCAACAGTTCACTTGCAAATCTGTAGATGTTGACTATTGTACCCGGAGCTCCCGATGCGGCCTCCACTATGTTGGTGAGACCCGACATAAATTGGGGGACTGCTTGTCGAGCACCTCTGCTCTATCCAAGAAAAATGGAATTTCCCAGTGACCAACCATTTCAATTCCTATCCCCACAATTCCCATTCCAACGTGTCGGTCCATGTCCTCGTCTTGTGCCATGCTGAGCCCACTTTCAGGATGGAGGAGCAACACTTCCTATTCCGTTTAGCTAGCCTCCAACCTGAAGGCGTAGACCTTGATTTCTCCTCCTGATAATTTTTTTTTCTTTCCCAATTCCATCTTCTTCTGCTCCCCAATCTGGCTTGTTACCTCTTCTCACCTGCTTATCACCTCCCTCTTTCTTCCCTTTCTCCCATGATCCACTCCCTTCTCCTATCAGATTCTTTCTTCTCCAGCTTTTTTACCTTTCTCAACCACCTGACTTCACCTATCACCTTCCAGCTAGTCCCCCTTTCCCTCTTCCCACCATTTTATTATGGCATAATCCCCGTTCCTTTCCAGTCCTGAAGAATAGTCTCTGCTCGAAACGTTGATTATTTATTCATTTCCATTGATGATGCCTGACCTGCTGAGTTCCTCCAGAATTTTGTGTGTTGCACAGGGTGGTAATTGCCACCACCTGTAACTGACAGAAGAATGTACTGCATCAGATGACAGATGTCTTGAGTGAGTTATAGCCAGGAATACAATGTCATGGTCTTATGACTTATATCAATTGTGTAGGATTTGGTCTTGAGCAATATAACATCAGCGACCCAGAGTTATAATAGTCTTTTAGCAATTGCTTTGTAATATATTTGAAACCAATTGCAATCTTTAGTCATATTTTCTGAGGTAGTATATCACTGACATCAAAACAAATAGTTCAACATTAAGAATGGAGTTGAGTTTTTTTGGTGCATTAAAAAAATGATATGAAAGCAATTTTGATTTTCAAAAGAACATCATAAAACATTACAGAATCAAGAAATGTAACGAGGTTTCTACGTTATGGATTTCCTCTGGGGAAAAAGAAGGAATGAAAGCAAGTCTTGATTTTGTCTTGTTTTCCTTCCCACTTGGGAAATTTTTGTTTTCAGAGATGGTGTGAGCAGTTTAGTTTTATATCAAACTTTATTATCAAAACTTACTATTTTCTTTTTGTTAACCATTTAGGAACTTTAGCATGATCACATGCGAAGTGTCAGGCAATACAACTATTCTCTATTTTAAACAATGATTGTATACTACGTAATACTGCCCCTTGGCTGGTTGGTTGTTGGTGACTATTGATTTTCTGAAGGGGGTCAGTGCGGCCATTGCTTATTTTCAGGTTATATGTCAATTATTTGGATGACAGAATTGATGGCTTTGTAGCCCTAATGGTTAATTGCAGATTGAGATGATTGTAAGAAAGGCAAATGTCATGTTAGCATTTATTCAAGAGGACTAGAATAGAAAAGCAAGGATGTATAGTTGAGGTTTTTATAAGGTATTGGACAGATCTCATTTGGAGTGAACAGTTTTGGGCAAGTTATCTAAGAAGGGTTGTGCTAGCACTGGAGAAGGTCCAGAGGAGGTTCACGTGAATGATCCTAGGAATGAAAGGGTTAATGCATGAGAATCATTTCATGGCTCTAGGCCTGTACTCACTGGGGATTGGAAGATTGATGGAAAGCTCATTGAAACCCGTAGAATATTGAAAGACCTAGATAGAGTGGATGTGGAGAGGATGTTTCCTATGGTCAGGGAGGTTAGGACCAGAGGGCACAAACTCAGAATAGAAGGATATTCCTTTAGAACAGAAATGAAGAAAAATTTCTTGAGCCAGAGGGTGGTGAATCAGTGGAAATCTTTGCCACAGACAGCTGGGTTGGCCAACTCATTGGGTATATTTAAAGAGGATGTTGATAGTTTCTCGATTAGTAAATGTTAGACCTTAAGACCATAAGACTGTAGATATAGGAGCAGAATAGGCCACTCACCCATCAAGTCTACTCTGCCATTCCATTATGGTTGATTTATTATCCTGCTCAACCCCATTCTTCTGCCTTCTCTCTGCAACATTTGATGCCCTGATTAATCAAGAACCTGACATCATCCACCTTAGAAATATCCAACGACTTGGCCTGCACAGCCATCTGTGGCAATGAATTCCACAGATTTGCCATTATCTGGCTAAAGAATTTTTTCCCTTATCTCTTTTGTAACTGGATCTCATCTCTTTTGTAACTAGATCTCTTCTGTACTGAGGCTGTACCCCTTGGTACCAGACTCCTCCACTCCAGGAAACATCCTTTCTACATCCACTTTATCTAGTTGTTTCAATATTTGATAGTTTTCAATGAGATCGCTCCTTCCCTTATTCCTCTAAACTCCAGTGAGTACAGGCCTAGAACCATCAAATGTTCCTCATATGTTAACCCTTTCATTCCTGGGATTCTTGTGAACCTGCTTTTGGACCCCCTCCAAAGCCAGCACATATTTTCTTAGATTAGAGGGGCCCAAAAATGCTCACAATACTTCCGTTGTGGTCTGATCAATGCCTTATAAACCCTCCACATAACATCCTTGCTTTTGTATTCTGGTTCTCTCAAAATGAATGCTATCATTGCATTTGCTTTCCTTACCACTGACTCAACCTTCCTGTACGAGGACCCAAACAATCCAGTTTTTGAATTTTCTCCCCATTTAGAAAATAGTCCACACCTGTATTTTTTCTACCAAAGCACGTGGCCATGCACTTCCCAACACTTCCATCTGCTACTTCTTTCCCAATCTGAATAAGACCTCCTGCAGACTTTAGATCTTCATCTAAATTGTCGACATATACAATGCCTACAAAAAGTATTCACCCCCTTGGAAGCTTTCATGCCTTACTGTTTTACAACATTGAATCTCAGTGGATTTAATTTGTCTTTTTCTGACACTGATGGACAGAAAAGGACTCTTTGTTCTTTCTTTTTAAATCTTTTTATTGATTTTAAACAAACATAAATGAAACATGAATACAAAGAGCTTGAGAGTACATAATTAATAGGTTAAGGTATAAATACAAATAGATGATAATCCATTTATAATAACCTCCCAAACTCATAGTGGTTACAAATAATGGAGAAAATAAAAAAACAAGAAAAAAAATGAAAAAAACCTAACCATCATGGGCCAATGCATTATATCAATTATACACAGTAGTGTCAATAACTCCGCACCTCCATCCAAATAATTAAGGTTGATAAGAGTAAGGTTTAGGAAAAGTCAGTTTAGCAAAAAAAAAGACTCTGGTGTCAAAGTGAAAATGGATCTCTACAAAGTTATCTTAATTAATTACAGATATAAAACACAAAATAATTGATTGCATAAGTATTCACCCCCTTCATGTCAGTATTTAGTAGCTGCATGTTTGGAAGCTAATTACAGCCTTGAGTCTGTGTGGATAGATCTCGATCAGCTTTGCACATCTGGACACTACAATTTTTCACCACTCTTCTTTATAAAACTGCTCAAGCTCTGTCAGATTGCATGGGAATTGGGAGTGAACAGTCCTTTTCAAGTCCGGCCATAGATTTTCAATTGGATTAAGGTCTGGACTCTGACTTGGCCATTCTAGGACATTATCTTTGTTGTTTTTAAACCATTCCTGGGTGGCTTTGGCTTTATGCTTAGGGTCATTGTCTTCTCCCAAGTCACTGTTCTCTTGTGACTGCATCAGGTTTTCCTCCAGTATTTCCTTGTATTTTGCTGCATTCATTTTACCCTCTACCTTCACAAGCCTTCCAGGGCCTGCTGCAGTGAAACATCCCCACAGCATGATGTAGCCACCACCATGTTTCAAGGTAGGGATAGTGTAATTTTGATGATGTGCGTCGTTTGGCCTATACCAAACATAGTGTTTAGTCTGATAGCCAAGAAGCTCAATTTTTGTTTCATCACACCATAGAACTTCTTCCAGCTGGCTTCAGATGCCTTCTGGCAAACTCTAGCTGAGATTTCAACAGTGTCTTTCTCTTTGCCACTCTCCCATAAAGCTGCAACTGGTGAAGCACCCGGGCAACAGTTGTTGTATGTGCAGTCTCTCCCATCTCAGCTTTTGAAGCTTGTAACTCCTCCAGTGTTATCGTAGGTCTCTTAGTGGCCTCCCTTACTAGTTCCACAGTCACTCATTTTTTGAGGACAGCCTGCTCAAGGCAGATTTACCAGATGTGCCATATTCTTTCCACTCCTTGATGATTGACTTAACTGTACTCCAACGAATATTCAGTAACTTGATGTTCTTTTGTCTTCATGGTGTAGTTTTTGCCAAGATACTGACTCACCAGCAGTTAGTCTTTACAGATACAGTTGTATTTTTACTAAAATCAATTGAAACACTTTGACTGCACACAGTGATCTGTATTTAATTAATCAGGTGACTTCTAAACCCAATTGGTTGCACCAGTGATGATTTGTTGTGTCATATTAAGAGGGAGGGGTTTGTGAATACTTATGCAATCAATGATTTTGTGTTTTATATTTGAAATTAATTTAGACCACTTTGAAGATATCTGCTTTCACTTTGACATGAAGAGCCTTTTTCTATTGATCAGTGCCAGGGTACGTGAAAAGAAGTGGATACAACACTGACCTCTGTGGAATACATCCCATCACCAGCAGCTAACCTGAAAAGGCCCCTTTTATTCCCATTCTTTGCACTTGCCCGTCAGACAATCTTCTCTGCATGCTGGTACCTTTTCTGTAATGCCGTGGACACCCATCTTGTTAAGCAGTCTCATGTGCAGCACCTCGTGAAAGGTATTCTGAAAATCCAAATAAACAACATCTACTGACTCTTCTTTGTACATCTTGCCTAACTTTCTTCAAAGAATTCCAACCGGTTTGTCAGGCAAGGTTGCCCGTTAAGGAAGTCATGCTGACATTAGCCTATATTGTCATATGTGCCTCCTAGTACCCCGAAACTACTCTCTTAATAATGGACTCCAACATCCTCCCAACCATTGAAGTCAGGCTAACTAGCCTATAAGTTCTTTTCTTCTGCCTCCTTCCATTCCTAATGAGTGCAGTGAGATTTGCAATTTTCCAGTGCTCTGGAACCATTGCAGAATCTAACGATTCTTGAAAGGTCATTACTAAATCCTCCACAATCTCTTCGCTTACCTCTTTTAGAAGCCTGGGGAGTAGTCCATCTTGTTGAGTTGGCTTGTCTACCTTCAGACTTTGCAGCTTCCCAAGCACCTCCCCTCAGTAATAGCAACAGCACTTACTTCTTCCCCCTGACACTGTTGCATTTCTGACATTCTGTTAGTGTCATTCACAGTGAAGACAGACACAAAATACTTATTAGGTTTATCCACCTTTTCTTTGCCCCCACCCCATTACTACCTCTAGAGCATCATTTACTGGTGGTCCTATATCCACTCTCATCTCGCTTTTACTCTTCATATATATGTGAAAACAACTTTTCTATCCTCTTTTATATTATTGACTGGTTTTCCTTCATATTTCAGCTTTTCTGTCTTTATATCTTTGTTAGTTGTCTACTGTTAGTTTTTAAAAGCTTCCGAGTTCTCTAATTTCCCACTATATTTTGCTGTATTATATGACCTCTCGTTTTATGGTGTCTTTGACTTCCCTTGTCAGCCATGGTTGCCTCATCGTTCCTTTAAAATACTTATTTAGATTACTTTGGGGTGTACCTTCCCTGCACCTTCCAAATTGCTTCCAGAAGCTCCAGCCATTGCTCTTCTGCTGTCATCCCTGCTGGTGCCCTTTCCAATCAACTTTGACCATCTCCTCTCTCATACCTTTGTACTTCCTTTTACTCCACTATAACACTGATACATCCTACTTCTCAAATTGTAGGGTGAATTATATCCTATTATGATCACTGACTCCTTAGGGTTCCTTTATTTAAGCTCTCTAATCAAATCTGGGTCATTAATAACACCCAATCCAGAATTGTCATTCCTCTACTGGGCTCAACCACAAGCTGTTCACTGCCAATCTAATGGCTTCTCTGTAATGTTCCACTGCTGAGGTAATGGTTTCTCTGTAGAAGCAATGTTTGGGTAATGACTACAGATAATGGGGCATGAGTGGGATGTTGTTCTTTCTTGTGTGTCTGGGAGCCAGGAACTTGCAGTCTTTTGCCAGGGAGAGATGAGCAGAGAAACGCGAATGGAGGGAAGTGGTAGACCACCAGACAGAGTGGACTTGGAGCGAGGGTCCGAAGGTCAGCAACGATCGGAGGAGGTCGATGGTGGACAAACGACCTTATCAGTGAGCTCCAACATTGTGCAATAGACTGTTTCATGAGAATGGGTCCTTTTTGTTTTCTTGTTTTCTGTACTAACCATATTGTCAGATTAAGAATTATAAAGCTCAATCATTTAATTGCATATTGTGTACTGTCTGTTATTTTTGTGGTACTGATTTGTAACAGGGGACACATCGCGCAGCATCCACCCAAACGAGATTCTTACGTTTGGCTGTGCAGGGGTCTATCATCCCCTATATTAAGCCACTAGCTAAAGTGAGAGTTCCATACGCAATCCCTGTCTTCGAATCCAGTGCCAATCTAATGTTCCGAATCAACTTGCACTTTGTAATTCACCATGACTATTGCAACATCATCCTTTTTATGCCTTTTCTTCCATAGTAATTTGTACCCTATATTCTGACTACTACAGTTTGGAGGCCTGTACATAAATCTCATCGGGGTCCTTTTACATTTGCAGTCTCTTCACCTTATCCACAAAGATTCTACCTTTTCCAATCCATATCACCTCTTTCTAAGGGTTTGCTTTCATTTTTTACCAACAGAGCCATCTGGCCCCCTCTGCTTACCTGCCTATCCTTTCGATACAATGTGTATCCTTGGATGTTAAGCTTCCAACTGTGATCTCCTTTCAGCCATAATGTCATACCTGCCAATTTATAAACGTGCTACAAGATCACTGACCGTATCCCATAACTGACGTACATTCAAATATAACACCTTCAGTCCAGTATTAATCACCCTTTTGAATTTTGCCTCCATATTATCAGAAGCTAATTTCTTAACCCTTTCTTAAATTTTTGTCATTTTATTTTTTCTGGACACTCGCGTTATTTCTCCTGCACTCTCCTTCCTTTAACTTTATCCACACTTTTGCAAACTGTTGAACCCTCCCTCCAACTATTTAGTTTAAAGACAAACTTCAACCTATCCCACTCATTGTAATTTTGCCCTATTGTTTGCCTATCCTCCCTCACGGTCTCACTATGCACTGATCTACTTGCATACCAACTTCTGTACCCTCTGCTCCAGTTTCCACCTTCCCCCCATCAAATTAGTTTAAACCCTCTCTAACAGCTCTGGCCATCCTGTCCACCAAGATACGGGTACCTTTCAAATTCAGGTGTAACTTTTCATACAGGTCTTACTTTCCCAAGAAGGTATCACAGTGATTCAGAAATCTGAAACCAAGCCCCCTACACTAATTCTTCAGGCACGCATTCATCTGCCAAATCATTCTATTCTGACCCTCACTGGTCCAAATGGCAGTCCAGAGATTACGACCATTGGGGTCCTGCTTTTCAGCTTTCTACTTAGCTCCTTGCATTTTTCTCTTCAGTAATCTGGGGTAATTAGGTCCATTACGGCTTGGCTAGCTCACTCATTGGTTGTACTCTCTAGTGGCACTTGATGAACATTGAAGTTCCTACTGGAATTTCTGCTTGGCTTCGTTGAGTGCCTCTTTGAAGTGTTGTTCAACATGGAGGAGTACAGATTTTTTTTAATCCGAGGTATTTTGATTTTATTTCATTTGTTGGACGTTCCATCCATTTCAAATTTAAGTCAAGTTTGGCACAAATTAAGACATGTTTGGCAGTTTACCACATTCATTGAGCAAGGGCTATAAAGACACTAGAAGTATTGAACATTTATAGAGTATCATAAACCAAAAAAAAACCCAGCACCAGTGAAGCCATTAGTGGTTAGATTGTCCTTGACCTAAGAAAGGCATATATCAAGTACTGGGACTTTGTAGACAATTTAGCAACATTTCAAAACCCAGTATAGGAAGCTGGAAGAAATTTGTAAGGAGATGAAATTTGTAGATGATTGCTAACAGGAACTGGATTTTCAGAATGAAGATGTGAAATGTTTTTAACTGAGCAATTAATTACTTAGACTGCAGTTTTCTTTTAATCAGAAGTTAAAGACTATCTTAAAATGTTCTTCCAAATCTGGGATTTAGTACATTGAAGAAATAAATGTGCAGCTTATTTTAACTGTGTATTTTTACCCAGGGAACTGTCTGTCACTTTGCATGGTCCTCAGCACCAACCTGTGCCTCCTATTTCACAAACAAGGGAAAAACTGCAGATGCTGGAAGTTAAAGCAATACACACAAAATGGTGGAGAAACTCAGACAGACAGCATCTATAGAGAAAAGTACAGTCGACATTTCAGGCCAAGACCCATTTTTCCATTACTGCTGCCTGGCCTGCTGAGTTCATCCAACATTTTGTGTGTGTTGCTCCTGTTTCACATCTACTTCTTTATTAAAACACATTTATTGGCCTGCAACAAAGCTTGTTTCCATTACAACTTTCTAAGCAACATTAGTTCCTGACTGTACTTCCCTGAAGCTCAACTACAGTAGCTTTTTCCAGGGTATTTTTCCTCACCACCCATCATGAAATATATTAAACTCAACTCCCGACATTATTTTTGCCAAATTCCAATGCTTTTCACTGGACAAACATCTTCAAATTCCTCCACAAAATGCACTAGTTTATGCATGACCACATCAGGTACTAGGTATTCTGAGACAAACCCTAATGTGCCAAATCATCTCCCAACATTCACAAGACACAAATCAGGTGCTGGATGAAATGCTGACCACTCACTGGATGGATATGCAGTGGATTCCAGTTAATTGGGCTGTCAGTTAATTGGGGCAGGCATTTATTTGGGACAACTCTTAAAGAACAAAAATTAATTGACAAAATTGCCGGTATTCCCTTCATTTATTTGGGACACCCGGCTACTTAATTGCAGCACGCAACCGTTGCTGAACTATCTAACACCAACACAAGTGCACACAGACTAAATAGTATCAATCACGTGCTCTTGTGTGGCTGTTAAGTGGTACATCATGCTCAGTGCAAACAGCTTTTAAGTAACCTCAGTTGCATGTTTGTGTGTCTGTTCAGAAAACAGTGATTTTTCTCACTGATTGTTGGTGAGAAACTAAGACAATTCTGAATTGTGGTTTTAAGCATTCAGGCTTGGAGATGCCAGAAATGGTTTCACTACTTCAACAAGTTTAAAACTATGAGGAATTTGAAGATATTGATAATCATCTTGAATGTTACAATAAAAATGAAGATTTTGAGGATGCAATTGTCGATGTTCTATGAAGGCATTCCATTATCTGCACTGGTTTTGTTCATTGAGTACACAGGATGAATTCCTCCATTGATAACTATTAAGAACTTACACACAGATTTATAGTACTGTAGTACTATTGGTGGTGTTCTAATTTGTTCTGTATTTCATTTAAATACATACTTTGTTACTCAGTTTGTCTTTTCTTTAATACTTTTTTAACTATTTCCATGAAACTTTGGCTAATTGGGACAACTCTCAAAATGTACTGGTCCTGATATGTCACAATTAACCAGAATCCACTGTATTTCCTGTAAGATGCAAGATACCTGACACAGTCTAGGGTAAGGTGAACTATATGATTAAGCTCATGTTATTTTAAATATTTATTCCATTGATTGCATAACGTGCCTTTTGTGCATAAATTTTCCAAATTGCACTACAGAAATTTGTCATGAATTCTACAGCTCACAAACTCTCCATGACATAGAACAGAGTAATCTCTTTAAACGAACTGCACTGCATTTGACTGAAGTTGACATGACTCTGTCATTATCCTTGATAAGCACATAATAACTGCAACTCCTTATTTTTCTACAAATGGAGAATCTTACACGCATATACATTTTTCTGAACTGCAGTAAGGCCTTCTCCTTCCCTTGGTTGATTTCAATCTAATTATGAAATGTCTTTGGGCTTTTCCTTAATTCTATCTGCCAATATTAATGTATACCTTCTCTTTATGAAATTTAGTTTCTGCAATATTGAGCTGATGTTTTTCTGTGCTTTCCTGTTTTTAGATTACCAGGCCTCATAGAGGTCTAGATTTGAGGCTTCCACCATTTTTGTGGTAACATATTTGCTGTTGATTGCCACCACTGCTCTGACTGTGATTAGTTTAAAGTAGTTGTTGGTATCCATATTTGCAGAATTATATCTTGCTTTAGTAAAATTAATCTTTAACAGATTGAGAATGTCATTTATGGCCTCCCTTTGTGTTTCCATAAGTTTAGTTAAATCTAACTGACTTACTGATTATTTAAGCATTCTCCCTCTGCTGCTCACATGCAATTGTCCAAGTTCATTTTCTAAAATTACCAAACTACCCTCTTCTTTTGTGAGAAATAACAAAAATCAAGAAACATGCTTTAGCATAATCTGGAAAGGGAAATAGTTAAGATTTCAGGTGTGAAACCTTGATTTGTTGATGACCTTGTTACATATTTAATGAAAAGGTTTATCTGAATGCATTTTAAGTACTCTGCTCATTCTATTACCTTTTGTGCCAATTACATCGAACTATGCAGGTGGATGGAATTGTCTATTGTTAGTGTGTTTCTCTCTCACTTTTCCCATGATTATTCTTGGCTCGGTTATGTACTCCAATACCATGTTTGTTTGCTTTTAATTTGTTCTTCATTTTAACTAATTTAATATTACTTTTTCACATCATCCATTTCCATTGTTGTAATTGTTTATTTAGCTATTAGTGTAATCCCTATTTAATGTATCAAATCCATGAAAGACAAGTACAAGGGTTGCCATTGTCAATAGCATTTTTCTTGTAACTTTTAAAAATTTATTCAGTTAGGGAATGTGGGCATCGCCAGCTAAGCCAACATTTATCGCCCATCCCTAGTTGCCCTTGAGAAGGTGGTATTGAGCTGTCTATTTGAACTGCTGCAACCCTGAGGTGTAGGTAGACCCACAGTGCTGTTGAGGAGGGAGGCAGACCTGCCGAAACAAATCTTCTACTCCCAGCTTAAAGGAGGCAAACGTAAAAGAGGTGGACAACGGAAGAGATTCAAAGACATCTTGAAAGCTAACATGAAGAAATGTAACATCAACATCAACAATTGGGAAACCAATGCCAAGGACAGGAAACACTGGCAAGTCATCATCCGAGAAGGGACAGCAACTTTCCAAACCGACAGATGTGCAGAACTAGAAGAAAAAAGAAGAAAATGGAAAGAGAGGCAGCAACAACCAAAGCCCGATCTGCCATCTGGAACTACCTGTCCTGAATGCGGAAGAACTTACAAAGCCAAGATTGGACTCATAAGCCACGTGAGAACCCATAAATAGATCAACAGAACGAAGACCATCATCCTCGACCTCGAGGGATAGCCACAGTAATGATGATGGGGAGGGAATTCCATGATTTTGACCCTGCAACAATGAAGGAATGGTGATATGTTTCCAAGTCAGGATGGTGAGGGACTTGGAGGGGTATTTCCAAGCGGTTGTGCTCCCAGGTATCTGCTGTTCTCATCCTTCTAGATGGTAGTGGTCATGGGTCTGGAAGGTGCTGCCTTAGGAACTTTGGTGTGTTGTTGCAGTGCGTCTTGTAGACAGTACACACTGCTGCAACTGTTCATTGAAGGTGGAGAGATTGGATGCTTGTGGAAGGAGTATCAATCAAGTGGGCTGCCTTGTACTAGATGGTGTCAGGATTCTTGAGTGTTGATGGAGCTGCAATCAAACAGGCGAGTGGTGAGTATTCCATTACACTCCTGACCCAAGCCTTGTAGATGGTGGACAGGCTCTGGGGAGTCAGGGGGTGAGTTACATGCCACAGGATTCCTAGCCTTTGACTTGCTCTGGTAACCACAGTGTTTATATGACTAGACCAGTTCAGTTTCCTGTCAACGGTAACCCCAGGATGTTGATAGTAGGGGATTCAGTGATAGTGATGACACTGAATGTCAAGAGACAATGGTTAGAGCCTCTCTCATTGGAGATGGTCATTGCCTGGCATTTGCATGGCTCAAATGTTACTTGCCACTTGTAAGCTCAAGCCTGGATATTGTCCAGGTCCCATTACATTTGGGTATGAACTGCTTCACTATCTGAAGAGCCACAAATGGTGCAGAACATTGTGCAGTCATCTGCAAACATCCCCATTTCTGACCTTATGGCAGAAGGATGGTCATTGATGAAGCAGCTGAAGATGGTTGGTCCTAGGTTACTTCCCTGAGGAACTTCTGCAACGATGTCCTGAGGATGAGATGATTGACCTCCAACCACCACAACTATCTTCCTTTGTGTCAGGGATGATTCCAACCAGCAGAGTGTTATCCCCCTAATTCCCAGAAAATACCTGGACAATTTTCCAGATTGCCAGGTAGATGCCGGGATTGTAGCTGTACTGGAACAGCTTGTCTAGTGGCGCGGCAAGTTCTGGAGCGCAAGTCTTCAGGACTCTTGCCAGGATTTTGTTTGGGCCCATAGCCTTCGCAGTATCTAGAGCTTTCACGTGGAATGAATCGATTGGCTGCATACTGACATCTGGGATGCTGGAGACTTCTGGAGGAGGCCAAGCTGGATCATCTATGTGGCACTTCCGACTGAAGATTGTGGAAAATGCCTCAGCTTTACATTTTGCACAGGCGTGCAGGGCTCCTATCACTGAGGATGGGGATACTTGTGGAGCCTCCTCCTCCAGTGAGTTAATTGATTGTCCACCACCATTCATGGCTGGAAGTGGCAGGATGACAGAGCTCAGATCTGATCCATTGGTTGTGGGACCACTTAGCTCTGTCTATTACTTGCTGCTTATTGTGTTTAACATGCTGTGAAGATCATATCTGTGGTACCTTGAGATGGACAGAAACCACACTGCGTCTCATGGAGTGCTTTTTTGGATAGTAGAAGGAGTTGGTTGATAAGGATAAGTACAAGCATTTTGTCTGTTCTTGACAAGAAAGTGATAGCTCTGTAAATGCCACAGTCTACCTTGTCTTCCTTTTTGAATATGGTCACTACTAACATATCCCTGAGCTCTGAAGGCATTTAGTCCTTTTCTCAGATCTTCAGGAGCAAGTCGTGCATGTGGTGCAGGAGTGTTGGTCCACCCTCCTTGAGGTTCTCTGCTAGGATCCTTTCAGAACTAGTGGCTTTGTTGCTTTTCAGGCTCCTAATGAATTTATGGATCTCTTTCATACTGGGAGATTCCCCATGTCTTCTCTTACAGGTCTCTGGAGGATTTGTTTGGTAATCTCTGGTTCAGCAGTGCTGCCATGCTTAAATAGTTCTTAGAAGTGCTCTCTTGATCAATCGTTGACATCCTTCAGATCATTTAGTAAGTTCTTCCCATCCCTTGGCTGCAGGGGGTTTAATCCACAGTAACTTGGAACGTGGACTGCTTTGGTAGTACTGAAGAAGCCTCTCATGTCACCAGTCTGCCAGTCCCTAGATTTCCATGACTTTTGCAGTCCACCAAGAATTCTATAGCTCCCTCACCTTGTGCTGAATATTGCCTTGCTCTGGAGTAAGCTTCTCTTTTGGTCTTGTTGCCGACATCATTCTGACAGACACAAGAAGTTTTCCTTTGCTTGAAAGTTGTTATAACTGCATGTCATTATCAAGCCAATCCTGATGTTTTCTGCTCTTGCACCCAAGCGTGTTTTTGCAGGTATCAAGGGTGGTGGATTTAAGCAGACCCCAGTATTCTTTGGTATCCTCTGGATATTTCTGTTGGAGGTTTTCCCAAACTGGCAAAACACCATCAAGGCATGGCTGCCCTGTCTTAAACTTACAAATACCGAGGTTGCTGCATGATGGCATGTCAGCCACAGTGCTCAGCCATAGTGTTGCTGAATCAGAACCCTTCACTATCAAGACAGGAGTCACACAGGGCTGCACCGTTGCACCCACTCAGTTTCCCATCTTTATTGCAGCTGTCCTTCACCTCAGTGACAAAGACCTACTACAGAGAGTCCCAACCCTGTATAGAATGGATAGCAGGCTTTTCAACTCAACTGATTCAAGACCAAGAAGAAGGTCAGCACCTCTATTATCATGGAGCTTCAATAAGCACGTGACAATTCCTTTGCAGCACAACCTCAAAAAACCTCCAATGTACCATGAATATCTTTGCCAAGGTATATAGGGTTCTGGATCTCGTTTTAAATTTTAAAAAAAGATGTAAGTTCTATATCGCAAAGTTGATGATATTGTCCTTGAAAATAAGGCCATTTTCCCTACCCTGGCAGCATTTTGTTCCCAAGAACAGATATTGACTCAGACATCAGCCACCACTCAGTACTCTAGTGAAGTCTATTCAAGATCTTTGAAGACCACAACCTACAGATCCAAACAAAACTTTTTGGCCCATAGAGCATTCACCCTTCCTACGTTACTGTGTGGAACTGAAGCATAGACCTCTACAGCAGGTACCTGAAAGCCCTGGAACAATATCACCAAAAAGCTTATGAAGGATTTTGAGGAGCAGCTGGAATGACAGATGCACTAACACCAGAGTCCTGGGGGAGTCCAACAGGAGCAGCATCTCCAATATGATAAAGCAATGCCAACTCTGATGGATAGGTCATGTCATCCGGATGGGAAACTCATGTCTCCCCAAACAGATCCCTTACTCCCAGTTGAAGGAAGGTCAGTGAGCCTCTGGCAGGCCAAGGAAATGCTTCAAAAATAACATCAAAATCAGCCTGAAGAAAATCAACATTACACCTAAAAACTGGGAAGACATTGCACTTAATAGATACCCCTGGATGAAATCTGTTCAAGTGGGAGCTGGGTGACAGTGCTCTCTGCAGTGGCGCAGATAACAAGCAGCAGCTGTGAAATGAGAGACTGAAAAACCAAAAGACCCAACCACTAACCACAGCCACCACTTACTCATGTCCACATTGCACCAGGATATGTCGATCCCGGTTTGACCTTTACAACTAGCTGAGGACCCACCAATAGATGACCCCTTAGGAGAACATCATACTCGACTCAAGTGATCACAGTACCACTGCTATCCCTACCACTCTCTCTTCCCAAGCTCAGTTACAAGCCCTCAAATCAGGAATTTTAAGCACTTTTAAGTAATTTCTGCTCTTTAGCGATACACCAGTGGAAGAAAGATATTTAACTATATGTACTCTAAACTGGCTGCCAGTAACCTATGGTGTTTCATAGGATTTGGTGTGGGGACCACTTCTTTTCATATTGTAATGATTTGGATGACAGAATTGATGATTTTGTGGCCTGGTTTGCAAATGATACAAAGACAGGTAGAGGGACAGGTAGTGTTGAGGAAGCAGGAAGTCTGCAGAAGGACTTAGACAGAAAAGGAAAATAAGCAAAGAAGCAGCAGATGGAATACAGTTTAGGGAAGAGTATGGTCATGCACGTTGGTAGAATTAATAAAGGTGTAAGCAGGGAGTGGATTCAGAAATCAGAGGCGTAAAGGAATTTGAATTTGGATTTATTTATATCTTACATGCATCCCACAACGTGAGGGAGTAAAAATCTTTGCATTATGACTCCATCGCAATGTACAGACATGTGACTTTATAAGTCTAATGGCTTGTAGAAAGAAGTTGTCCTATAGCCTGTTGGTCCTGGCTGCGGTACCATTTGCCAGATGGAAGCAGCTGAAACAGTTTATTAAATTAGATTAGATTCAACTTTATTGTCATTGTGCCAAGTACAGATACAAAGCCAAATGAAATGCAGTTAGCATCTAACGAGAAATGCAAAGAATAGTGTTATTTACAAAATAACTGCGAATAAAATGATCGGGGTGACTGGTGTTCCTGGCAATCTTTACTTAGCTGCTGCTGTAAATGTCCTCAATGGAGGGAAGGTCACACCCGCAGATGCTCTGGGCTGTCCGTCCCACTTCCTGCAGTGTCCAGCGAACAAGGTTGGTGCTGTTGGTGACACAGCCAGCCAAGATGCTCTCAGTGGCGGCCCTGTAGAATATCTTGAGGATTTGGGAACTCATACTGAACTTCTTCAGTTGCCTGAGGTGGAAGAGATGCTGCTGTTCTTTGTTTGCCATACAATCAGCATGTAAGATCATTGGTGAGGCGTATACACAGGAACTTGAAACTACTTACCCTCTCGACTGTAGTCCTAGTGATGTTGATGGAGGTGAGCCTGTCTCTGTTCCTCGTGATCATCTCTCTTTGTTTTTTGGACAAAATCTTTTTGATTTTTGGAGGTTCTTATCTTGGGACAACTGTGTCAGGGTGTTAACCACTCCTCTGTAGGCTGTCTCGTCACCCTCATGCAGGATTACCTAAAGATTAATTTCAGTCGCTGGTAAGGCAGGCAAATGCAACGTTAGCATTTACTTCGAGAGGACTAGAATACAAAAGCAATAATGTAATGCTTAGACTTTGAAAAGCTTTGGTCAGACCACTCTTGGAGTACTTTGAGCATTTTTGGGCCCCTTATCTAAGAAAGAATATGCTAGCATTGGAGAGGAGAGGGTCCAGAGGAGGTTCATGAGAATGTTCCCAGGAATGAAAGGGTTAATGTATGAGCAGCTTTTGATAGTTCTGGACTTGTACCTGCAGGAATTCAGAAGAGTAATGGGGATATCATTGAAGCCTATTGAATAATGAAAGGCCTAGTTAGGGCAGGCGTGGAGAGGATGTTTCTAAAAATGGAGTCTAGGACCAGAGGGCACAGCCTCAAAATAGAAGGACGTCTCCTCATCAGAGATGAGGAGGAATTTGTTTAGCTATAGGTAGTGAATCTGTGGAATTCATTGCCACAAATGTCTGTGGAGGCCAAGTCATTGGTTATATTTAAAGTAGAGGTTGATAGTTCCTTGATCAGTAAGGGTGCCAAAGGGGGTTACAGGGAGAAGGCAGGAGAATGGGGATGAGATGGATTATAAGTCATCCATGTTGGAACAGTGTCAGAATGGCCTAATTCTGTTACTATGTCCTACAGTTTATGGTCCTCACACAAAGTCCTTAAATTATCTGCATTAAAGCACCATGGAACTACTTTCACCATTTGTTTGGCAGTGGTTAAGTGTGCAGATCACCAGCACCTTCACAGTGGCTGCCAGTGTTGGTCTTGCCGATATCATCAACATTACAAATACCAATTTGAAAAGGATCATGGAAGGTGGCTTTGTTGGTCTACAGTTCGAAAGGAGCCTTTTCATACACTTCACTCACACTCAGTCTGATGCCCTTATCTGTTACCATTTGGGGAAAGTTCCATTGCTATTCAAAGGCTCACATGGATCCCAGTTGTGTCTGTAAAAATATAAGCACCTCCTCAGGTCTGGAAATCACTACAGCAAACAACTGGTCAAAAAACACACACTGAGTGGAACCGAAGGAGGATTATCAGGCTCTTGTACCAATGGGGATAACTTCACTCACCTGCACTTGCCCCATCACTGAAATGCTTCCACAACTATGGACTCACTTTCGAAGGCTCTTCATCTCATGTTCTTGATTTTTCTTGCTTATTTATTTATTATATTTTTTTTTAAATTTTGTATTTGCACAGATTGTTACCCTTTGTAATCTGGCTGAACGCCCAAGTTGGTGCTGTCTTTCATTGATATTATGGTAATTACTCTATTATGGATTTATGGAGTATGCCTGCTAGAAAATGAATTTCAGGTTTCTATATGGTGACATATATGTACTTTGATAATAATTTTACTTAGAACTTTGAACTTTTTAAAATACGTTGTAGGCATGCTGTTTTGGTGCCAGAAGCATGGCGACATTTGTGGGCTACTGTCAGCAAATCCTTGGACGGTGCAGGACTTCGACACAAACAACACATTTCACCATATGTTTTCATGTTTCAAAGTACATCTGACAAATAAATCAAATCTTTATTCATTGTTTTACTATTAATAGAAGTATAACAAAGACAGATTGAAATAAATGAATTATTTAAGAAACCCTATTCCAAAATTATTAATATTACTATTTTAAAAAGACAATTCAAAAATAACATCACTTCTCAATAGTATTTCAAATGTTTACTATCCAAATACTGATGTGTACTCCATGTTTGCAAGGATTTCAAAACGTATAATTCAATAGCATGTGTTCCTGCATCTCTCTAGATGGCACCAATCTGGCATGAGACTTTTCCTGTGAAAACATCTCACAGCTCTTGGGTTATAATAAATCATTTGTCTGTAAAGATAAACATTATGCATCCTTTTATTATGGATTGAAGGGTAGCATTGTATGCCATGTTCCAACAAAATATTTGTATGTTCCATCTTTGGCATCCATCCCATAGGTTTGCCATCTGCAAAAGTTCATTTATGTAATGAAATAAGAATCAGTTTTTGATATCATTGACATATGTCATGAAATTTGTTAACTTTTCAGCAGCGGTACAATGAAATACATGATAAATATAGAGAAAAAAGCTGAATTACAGTAAGCATATTTTTATTAAGTAGTTAAAATTCAGAAATACAAAAAAGTAGTGAGGTAGTGTTCATGGGTTTCAATGTCCATTTAGAAATCAGATGGTAGAGGGGAAGAAGATATTCCTGAATTTCTGAATGTGGGCCTTTAGGCTTCTGTACCTTCTTCTTGATGGTAATGAGAAGAGGGCATGATCTGGGTGATGAGGTCATTAATGATGAATGCCACCTTCCTGAGGCATCTCTCCTTGAAGATGTCTTGGATACAATCGAGGCTGGTATCCATGATTTTTCCTTCAATAACTGTGCAGTTAAAACTCAATCATTTTGGAGTGAAGCATATTAGTAAAATATAACCGGGTGTTTCTTGTCATTAAGCAGACTGGTAACCACATTGTTATTTCCTCATCAATGGTTGTGGTGAACTACATATACCTGTCTGGACACGTCTGGCTCCTCCCACAGACCCCTGTATAAAGGTGATGGAGGTCTGAGCCTGGCCTCTCTGTCTCCAGGATGTAGTATAGTGGTCACTCACTGCTTGTTCCTTCTTCCAGTCAATAAAAGCCGATATCTCGCCTTTACGTCTCAGAGTGAGTTATTGATGATGCATCAATTTTATTGACTGGACGTTTTAAAACATGGAAACCGTTTTACATCCGGAAAGATTGGATTTGGACCCCCAAGACCCTGAAGCAGCTCTTGCCTTTGAACTCTGGCTTTCATGCTTCCAATCATACTTGGAGGAGGTTACTGCAACTGAACCCACTGTTATGCACAGAATTCTCCTCTCGAGAGTCACCCCAAACGTTTATTCATTTATCAAAGACCTGCCGACCTACGAAGGGGCACTGGACGCCCTCAAAAGACAGTACCTGCGGCCGGTGAACACCGTCTACGCAAGACATCGTTTAGCTACGCGCCGACAGCGGCCTGCAGAGTCGTGTGCCCAGTTTCTCCGAGCTCTACAGACGCTCGTCCGAACTTGTGACTGCAAAATGCTCACGGTGGAACAGCATGCGGAGCTCCTGGTACGAGACGCCTTTGTGACAGGAATTCGGTCAGTGTACGTGCACCAGCGACTGCTGGAAAATGCCGATCTTACCTTACACTCGGCGATCGAGACGGCCGACACGCTGGAGGCTGCTCTGCACAACGCTGACGCTGTCCAGCCGCACGATTCCCTGTCGGTTCCGTGGACACCTCAGACCCCGCCGCCGCCGGTTCCCGCGAGCGAATTCGTCAACGCCACTGCCAGTCGCAATTCCACGAACTCCCCGAACCTGACCTCGGCGGCGGCCAGGCAAAAGCCCGAGCTGTGATACTTCTGCGGACTCGAAAAGCACCCCCGAAAACGCTGCCCGGCCCGAGAAGAGACCTGCTCCAGCTGCAGGAAGAAGGGCCATTTTGCCAAGGTCTGTAAGTCTAAACTGCGCGCGGGGTCGAGCAGCGCTGCGTGTGAGACGTGGGGGCCGCCATCTTGCATGCCCGGATATGGGCGGCCATCTTTGTCGGCATCAACATGCCCCGCCCCCAACCCACCGGTGTTTACCGGGCACCAAGATGGCAGTTCAACTCTGGCCACCGTAACCCTCGACCAAAGCGCCCCACACCAGCTTGCAAGGTCAATGATGGACATCCTGGTGGAGGGACACAGGACTAGCTGCCTGTTTAACACAGGCAGCACTGAGAGTTTTATTGACCCGGACACAGAGCAACGCTGTGGACTCGTGACATGGCCGGTAAGTCAGAGAGTCACCTTGGCTTCTGGGTCGCATTCCACAGACATCCGGGTGGGTTGTGTAGCGACATTGGTGGTGCAGGGCACAGAATATCGGAACTTTGCGCGCCTGTGCTATTGGGGCAGGACTTCCAGAGCTACCTCGAAAGTGGGACTATGGCATATGACGGGCCCCTCCCACCACTCACTGTCAGGAATCTTCAGTTTGGTGGGACTTCGTCATATACCCCGTTACTGCACACATACACACACCGACCCTCACATCCCACCCAGCACCATGCCGACAGCTGCGCTACTGACACCACTTGCAGCCTCTCCACCCTCAAGATCCCTCCCCCATCGCTGTTCGCCAACCTGACCCCCGACTGTAAACCGGTGGCAACTAAAAGCAGGAGGTACAGCGTGGGGGACAGGGCCTTCATTCAGTCAGAGGTGCAGCGGCTGCTCGGGGAGGGGATCATCGAGCCAAACACAAGTCCTTGGAGGGCCCAGGTGGTTGTTGTTCGGACTGGGCAGAAAAATAGGATGGTCGTGGACTATAGTCAAACCATCAATAGGTTCACACAGCTTGACACGTACCCCCTACCCCGCATTGCGGATATTGTCAACCAGATAGCTCAGTACAAGGTGTACTCGACAATAGATCTGAAATCCGCTTACCACCAGCTCCCCATCCGCCCAGAGGACCGCCCCTACACTGCCTTCGAGGCGGGCGGCAGGCTCTATCACTTCCTGCGCGTCCCATTTGGTGTCACAAATGGTGTCTCGGTCTTCCAGAGGGAAATGGACCGGATGGTGGACCAGTACCAACTGAAGGCCACATTTCCCTATCTGGATAACATCACCATCTGTGGTCGCGACTGGTCGGATCACGCTGCCAACCTCCAACGATTTTTCCAAGTGGCCAAAGCTCTGAACCTTACTTATAACAGGGACAAGTGTGTGTTCAGAACCACACGACTCACTATCCTTCTTTTTTGCTTTTTAAAGCAAAAAAAAAGTGTTCAAATTACTGACTTTTTTTCTGTGCTTTATTTTGGCACAAAGTTTTTAAATTCCCTGGACTAATAGACTGAACATGGATATCTACTCCAAAATGATTGGATTTTTCCAAAGGCCTAATGTTGACCTCTGATATTCTCACTGTACAAAGTTGTTGGCGGGTACTCCGGTTTGTGACCACTCCACTCTGTGCAGACAATCAAAACAACAGATTTGTTTCTCTTTCCAGAGGCAGCTTGTCCTGCTGTTTCCAGCATTTTCTATTTTTAATATATTTCTCTTCTTTTATTCTTTTATTCTTCCCACAGTTACCTGCCTGAGAAACTTCTGACTTGTTGGAGTTCATTTATTCCATCATGCAGCAACACACTGACATAATACAGCTGGCTGTGTCTTGACAACATTCATATGTCGTATTATCCTGGAAATCATGCAAAACTTTGCTATTCCAAGTAAGGTATTGAGCATCGTTTTCTCCTCACTGATCCCTAAAACCCAGCCCATCTTTCTACTTAGTCCCAAATATTGAAATGCTGGTCCCCTCATCTGATTCCTGAATAGCCTGCTTTCTCCCTCCAAGTCCCAGTATTCTTCTGCTGAATCCCTGAGTATGATACAAAGACAGAAACTCAGCAGATCAAGCAGCATCAGTGGTGAGAGAAACAAGTTAATATTTCCAGTCAAAGATACTCCAACAGAATTGGAAAAAAAAAAGGGAGAAGTAAAACATTGTTTTCAAGTTTCTGAGAGGGAGAGGCGGGTAGAACAAAGAGAAATAAAACACAAAGACACCAGAAAATACGATCAGTGGTCCAAAGATCTATGCTGGCCTCAACTCCTATGCCCTTTGCCATCGCCTCACCTTCCAAATAATAATCTGTCTCTACTTTAAATAACGAACCATCCGGCCTCCACCATTCCTAGGGACAGAGAACTCCAGAGACTCACGACCTGCTGACCTGCTGAGAAAAGAATCTCAATGAACCCCTTTTGTACTGGACATCTCTGGAGGTGTGGCTCGTCAGCCCCACGGTAGCAGCCACTGGATTCAGCAGTGAGAAAACTACCTTTCTCAAACTCCATACATCTAGGGCCGGTATGACTTGGGTCTCACCAAAACAGGGCAGTTGATTGTCTCAACTGCCCAAACCCAATCTGTGTAAATACTGTACCCATGCAATTAGCCGTCAGCAAGAAATAACAGATTGCACACTGCATACAATTATAAAGAAAGTATATTTTCAAATGTCAGATTTATTGAACAGTTAGTAGGAAAAAGAAAAGAAAAGAAATAAAAAGGGCCCATTACAGCTAACCCAGTCCAAATGTAAACATAAGTTGGAGCTGTTACGTTCCCCAGTAACCGGGTAGTTTTCCAGCAAAGATAGATGGAGCCACCGAAGCCTGATGCTACTATTTTCAAACGTTTTTATTTATAAAGGGGCACAAACGTATGGTTAATACAAAACATTCAGATCATATACGTCGTCACAACTCAATCTAAAGCACAGGTATAGTAATAATCAATCAGAAATAAGCTCTACAGTTGTCTAGGGGTAATGTAGATATATATCGTTTACTGGATATTTACAAGTCTTTTTTGCGGTCACTGCAGTTCCACCAGCCGCCGTCGGTTGTGGTGTCGCGTTGGTGCACTTTTGTTAGAAAGAGAGAGAGAGAGATGTCATTTACCCGACAGGTTTTCCAACCTGTAGGAGGTAGTCGGAAGTCTCGTTGGGGAATGGACTCTCATCTGTGTCTTCCCCTGTAGCTAGGCCGTTCTTCCGTGGTGAGATCGCCAATCCCAGGCAAGGGAAGGACGCACACGAACCCCACCACCGGCTGTCGCTCTCTAAACGCAGTCGCAGGAATTCTCGCGTATCTTCTGGTGCGTCTGGCGCCCCGCCTCGGCAGCCCACCTTTTATCTGGACTGGCAGGGTTGTAGATGTCCATCAGGGTGGGGGTGAGGCAATCCTTCCCCTTTCACCCATCTCACATTGCCCTGAGATTTTGCACGTAGGCCAATTCCTTATCCCACAAAGGTGTCTCCCAAGACAATGGCTACGTCCGAGGCTTTTGTCTTGTTGAGTGACCAGCCCACTTTGCCCGAGGGCTTTACACGTGGTTTTCATGAGACAATAGTCAAAGAGTCGCTTTATTCTGCTTCCCTGGGGAACGTGGTCTTCAGCACGTCTCCCTCTCTCTCTTGGGTCATTTGACCCCCCCTTGACTAGGGCTCTTGCGAATCTCACAAAGGAGGGGGCTCGGGTCATAACAGAGCTCATCTTGAAGTTGTCTTTAACTCACGCACTGGCCCCACGGTCTGTTTGAAAGCAAACACCACCTTCCGAATGTCGCTTAAAATCCAACCCAAAAACCACGGCAATAGTGATCCTTCCTCCTTGAAGCCATTCATTTGTACAAAACACCTTGTGCAACAGGGATGGCATTTTTAGACCTCTCCCAGCTCTCACCAAAAAGACCTCGACCCACGCCAGTGTCTGTCACAAAAGCCTTTCCGCTCAGCATCCTCTGGAACCCTTTCCCAATTCCACCATGCTGATAGGCTGACACAACATTCCTAAGTGGAACAATGTCCCTTATCGTTAGCTCAAACCCAGACATGCTAAAAGCAGAACAGACTGCTCTTTCAGAACTGCTGTAATGAAATGCTTACAGCATAGCAGTAGAAATCTTAACCAGGGTGTTACATCAGTTTTTAATGATTGGTTTCTCATCTTGTAGCTATGACTCTTTGATGCACCATCAATAACTCACTCTGAGACGTAAGAAGCGAGGTATCGGCTTTTATTGACTGGAAGAATGAACAACACTACATCCTGGGGAATGAGGCTGGGCAACAGGCCTCAGTCGCCTTTATACAGGGGTCTGTGGGAGGAGCCACAGGAGCAGTCCAGACAGGTATATGTAGTTCACCACACTCTTGTACCTGGCGCTCCCACCAGTGAAAACAATTCAACACTCCCCCCGTGAAGGCCCTTAGGAACTTTCATGTTTAAATAAGCTCACTCTTCATTCTTCTGAATTCCAAGGAATACAGACCTAAGCTCTCCAACCTCTCTTGGTACCTTTTTTAAGGAAAGAGGACAAATAACCATTCCGCAGCTTTCCTGATGTGGTCTCACCAACACCCTGCACTGCTGTTACAGAACTGTCCTGTTGTTGAACTTCAATCCCTTTACAATAAAGGTCAGCATGCTGTTTGCCTTCTTAACTACTTTGTTCAACCTGTTTGCTGAATTAGTGTGATTCCTAGCCTGGAATCCCCAGATCACTCATTTTGTGAGCACACAATCCAGTACACTAAATTGAAGAATTGAATTTCTACTAATCCCTTCCATAATCATGACATTGGGATTTTTATTCTCTCCCTGCAAATCACAGAGCTTGAAATGGTAGTCTATTTCATGCCTGAGTCCCATCCCTCCAAATATTGGGCTCAGTTACCCCTGCACCCAAGGCTGTAAGCTCAAAGGAAAGGAATATTGATGGCACTTCTTTGGCTAAGAAATCTGAAAGTCTTAGTATTTGTACTCGAGGCCCTGAGACTTGAGAATAACTGATGTTTTCTGCTATAGGCAAAGAACAAATCATTTTCCGGGCCCTGCTGTGGTACCATTGAATTACACTGATGAAATCAGATCCTGAAGGCACATGTAAATTTCTTGCATATTCAGTCAAGAATTCAGTACTTGGATGATTGGTAGAATTCAGAGACATTGTATAACTGAAAGAAATTATCTAAAGAGGTGACATAGGAGTCTAATATTGGAAATAATATGGTGCTGCACTTGATAAAGTAAATATAAACAGTATATTGCCAAACAATGAATGACCAATGTCAAAATGAATATTTGGGTGAAAATCAATTTCTGAAAATGTCCTCTTTGTTATCTACAATACGGGAATGTACCTTGAGGGTAATTTAATTTTAAATGAAACTGGTTTTAACTTTATGGTCATCGATCAGGAACTGTAAAAGCTTCCATTCAATTAATGTGTAAGTGATTTGCAAATCAAGGACAGTGTACATGAATATATCTGGGACCTAAATATTAGCTTTTCAGCTCCACCTCTGTTATTCGAGTGTCATGACTGACTACAAACAGAATGTATGGGGATTCAGTTCTCAGCTTGAAAGTAGGACTTCTGTGTATTTTCATATCCTGTCGGTTGAACAGAAATAGTACCAAGCCCACAGACAGGACAGCATTATTACATGAACAATTTGAGCTTATACAGCAATTATCATCCCCATATTGTTGGAAAGTTTGCAGACTGTGGTTGCACTGAAGAAATGTGTCATCTACACTGTATAATCTCAGTCATGAATATTTCTTATCAAAAAAAAAAGCAGAACAGTTTTCAGTTCTTTTGTCTGGAGAAGGGGAATCTGGAGATCATTGAGCATACTGTATCTACAAGGAGTGTGGCCACAAGAAAGTAACATCCATCATCAAGGACCCCTCAATTAAGCCGTGCTCCCGTCTTGCTGTTGCCATTGGAAAGGAGGTGCATAATCCTTAGATACCACACCACCAGGTTCAAAAACAGTTATTACCTTCAACCATCAGACTCTTAAACCAGTGTGGATAACTTTACTCACCTCAGCACTGAACTGACCCCACCACTGACGAACTCAATTTCAAGGACTCTACAACTCATGCTCTCAGTATTTATTTATTTAGTTGATTTTTTTTTCTGTACACTTTATCTTCCTTTGCACATTGGCTGCTTACTCAGCCTTTGTATATAATTTGTATATAATTCTTAACTGATTTTATTTTGTTCTACTCTGAATGCCTGCAAGAAAATTAATCTTGGGATCGGATATTGTAACATGTATGTACTTTGATAATAAATTCACTTTGAACTTTGAAGTTAGAGTTATTTAGAGGTCTAAAGATTATGAAAGGTGTTAATGAGGAAGAAATGTGCTTTCATGTGGAGGAAATTAGGGTGAGTGAGGGCAGAAGTAAGATACCTGCTTATCAATCTGACAGAAAATAGCTAGACTAATACAGGGAGTAGCTTAGACAAATGGCATGAAGCATTTAAAGAGAAACCAGACAAAACATGATGGAGAATGGAAGAGAAACACATGTTGATGTGATTAGACGAAGTTGGTTAGGAGGAGGATCATGTCCACCATCAATATTGCTATGGATTTGTTGGGATGAATGGTGTATTTCTATGCTTTTGGCTTGTTGAAATATTATTCTCATTCAAAATAATGTTGTGAGAGAGCTTTGTACTGAAATAAATGGAATAAAAATACAGACAGGAGCTATCACAGATTGTTCAAGGGAAACACCAACATTCACTCTGCACAAACACTTCGTTAAAGGACAGCTTGGCTAAAATGCAGAAAGTATCCCTCACCCAAAGCTCCAGACTGTTTGGAACATATAAATGTCCTTTTTTTGAAATTTGATTGGTTAATATTGCTCATATTATTAAATCAGCTTTGGATTTTTGTTTGATTGCAGTCAAGATGAAATTTCACTGAAAGAGGTTCTGAGTATCTCTCATAACCTTATCTTTCTCCTAATTGGTATGACACTTGATTCTTTACTTCCTGCACATTAATTGTCAGAAACACTCCTTGATGATACATTATGTTTGTGAAGCACTATGGTTGATAGGCAGAGTAAACTGTTCCTGTTTTTTTGATTCTCTGAAAGATAATGAAAATAATCACAGGCCAGGAAGACATTCATCCTAACAAACACATTCTGCCAGAGAAACCAGGAGTTTCCCTTTAATCATAACATCCAAATTATTTCAGAATTTACTTTTAGTGACCTGCTGATAAGATCATTACAGAATTTTAACAGCACTCTGATGAAGCATTCCTGATATTTAATCTGAAGTTGTCTTTCACTACTTTGTATTTCTGTTCAGCTTTTCTTCTGCAGTAAAATTTTAATTTGAAATATTGCCTTCATTGTTTTTGATCATATTTGCCTCTGATAAACCCTCAAACCTTCCCTTCCTTCTGCCTGGGCCTTGCTTATGAGAAGGGATAGCTTACTACCAAGTTTTTCATAGTGTCAATCTTTACCTGCCATGGGAACAACAAGTTACTGAGCAGTTGCCACCAGACTTTCTCATCTTCTCCTCCTTTGACAAAGTGCTATGAGTTCAGGTTCATTTGGGAAGGGCTATTGCACAGATCCACAACTTGTGTTACAACAGCACATCTCACTACTTGCATTTAGTGTTGAAAAAATCCTAAAGCTCCATGCAGAATTTGGGATTCAATCTAATAATATGCAAATAACGTGATTTTAGGAAAGATGACTAGCGATTTGATCATAGGAAGTATTTAGGATAACAGCCAGAGTTCATTCCTCATGTGGCACAGTGAGCCGCTGACCCACTGCCCATTGCATGTCCCAGACTCAATAAAAGATGCTTTAATTCATTTATTTCCTTCTGGAATGTTTAGTCTTCTATTTTTTTCAGAAACTTGCACTGATTTTTTTTCTAAAACAACAGACACAACATAATTAATGGACACTTCCAATGTAAATGTGTTAAAATTATTTTAAATGGCTTATCAGAGAGATTTTTCATGTGCATCAGTCAAATGATAGGAAAATGTTATGGGCAGGAGTTTTTTTTGCCAAAAATGAAGTTCTCCACATTTGCTTTTTAAGGGTGGGTTACACCTGAACGCAAAGAAGACCAAAGGGATAGGGTTGAGAGAAAGTTGGTTTACAAGTCAATGCAGTGTGTAATGAGACTGTGAGGAAGTACAGGCATATGATAGGGCAAAGTACAGTCAGTGGGGATAAGGTGAAGTGTAGCATGAGGGCAAAATCAAAAAGGGTGATAAATACATGACTGAAGATATTATATTTGAATGCGTGCAGTATACTGAATAAGGTACTTGATTTTGTAGCATAGTTAGAGATTGGCAGGTATGATGATATGGGCATCACTGAGTCATGGCTAAAAGTAGATCATAGTTGGGAGCTCAACGTTTAAGGATTCACCATGTATCAGAAAGACAGGTAAGTAGGCAAAAGGGTGGAGTGGCTCTGTTGGTAAAAACTGAAATGAAATCTTTTTTAAAAAGGTGAGATAGAATTGGAAGATGTAAACTCCTGGGTAGAGTTAAGAAAATGCAAGGCTAAAAAGGCTCTGATGGGAGTTATATGTAGGCCCTGAACAGTAGACATGATGTGGAATATAAATTTCAGTGGGAAATAGAAAAGACATGTAAAATAGACAATGTTATGATAGTCATAGAGGATTTCCGTATGCAGGTAGGTTGGGAAAATTCATTTGGTGTTGGAATTTGTAGAATGCCTACGAGATGGTTTTTCAGAGCAGCTTGTGGCTGAACCCATGAGGGGATCGGCTATTCTGGATTGGATATTGTGTAATGAAACAGATTTGATTAGGGAGCTTAAGGTAAAGGAACTCTTTGGAGACAGTGTTCATAATATGATAGAACTCGCCCTGCACTTTGCTGGGAGAAGATAAATTCAGATATATCGGTATTATAGTGGAGTTAAGGAAATGATAGAAACATCAGAGAGGAGCTGGCAAAAGTTGATTAGAAGGACACACTAGCAGAGATGATAGCAGAACAGCAATGGCTGGAGTTTCTGGGTGCAATTTGGAAGACACAGGATAGATACCTCTCAAAGATGAGGAAGGGATGATGAGGCAACCATGACTGACAAGGAAAGTTAAAGACAGCATTAAAAACAGAAAAAGGGTATATAAGAAAAGAAAAATTAATGGGAAGCTAGAATCATGGGAAGCTTTTAAAAATAGAGAGCAATCAGGGAAACATAAGGAGAGAAAGGATGAAATAAGAAGGTAAGCTAGCCGATTATATTAAATGGAATACCAAAAAAATTTTCAGATATATAAAAAGCAAAAAAGAGTGGATATTAGACCACTGGAAATTGATCGTGGAGAGGTACTAATAGGGAACAAAGAAGTGGCAGATAAACATAGTAAGTAGTACTGTGGAAAAGTCTTAGGTATGTATACATAGTTAGGGACAGCAAGTTTGTAAGTTTGGCAAGTGTGTAAGGATGTTGGGAATGGTGAGGCTGGAATGCCATGGGAGGGGTATGGACTGGTGGCAGAGAAGGAGTGCAGACACCCACAGCTCTGAGAAACCAGCCAACGCCATTTGGTTCCAAACAATTAGATTATTAAGCATTACAGAATTTCTCTCTGGAGCATCCCTTTGCCTCCCTCTCCCTTCCCCTTTCCCAATCATGATTCCCCTCTGCCTGCCATCTTCCCATTCTCAATCCACAAAAGAGACCGAAATCAGAATCAGGTTTATTATTACTCTTATACAGTATGCCATGAAATTGTTTTCTTTTGTGGCAGCAGTACAGTGCAATACCTAAAATTACTACAGTACTGTGCAAAAGGCTTCGGCTTCCTCGCTATATATATGTGCCAAAGACTTTTGTACATTATTGTATTCTGCATCTGTCTTAACTGTGGAAGACTCTGGCAGTATGCCAAATATTAACGAGTATCAGGGGGTGAAAATGAGTGTAGTTCTTATTACCAAGAAGAAAGTGCTTGGGAAGCTGAGAGGTCAGAAGGTAGACAAGGCATCTGGACCAGATGGACTACACCCCAGGGTTCCGAAAGAGGGAGTTGAAGAGATTGTGAAGGAATTAGTAATCATCTTTTAAGAATCATTACATTCTAAAATTGTTGCAGAGCACTGGAAAATTGCAAATGTCATATCACTCTTGAAGAAGGAAGGGAGGAAGAAAAAGGAAAATTATAGGGCAGTTAGCCTGACTTCAGTGGTTGGGAAGATGTTGGGGTTCATTATTAAGGATGATGTTTTGGGGTAATTGGAGGCACATGATAAGATAGGCCAAAGTCAGCATGGTTTCCTTAAGGGGAAAATTTTGCTTGACAAGTCTGTTGGAATTCTTTGAGGAAATAACAGGCAGGATGGACACAAAGGACAGTCAGTGAATGTTGTTTACTTGGATCTTCAGAAGGCCTTTGACAAGATGCCGCACATGAGACTGCTTAATAAGATAAGAGCCCATGGTATTGCAGGAAAGATACTAGCATGGATAGAGGATTGGTTGATTGGTAGGAGGCAAGGAGTTGGAATAAAGGGGGCCAATTCTTCTTGGCTGCTGGTGACAAGTGATGTTCCGCAGAGGTCAATATTGAGACCGCTTCTTTTCACATTATATGCCTACAGTTTGGCTCTAAAGTATATCAGATACATAAACTTGTACCGTCAGATCCACAAGGTCCCCATCCCTCCTCATCATCCTTCTCTTCGTCTCCCTTTGCTCTGCAGGCTCTGTGATGCCATATTTATTGGATTTTGATTTGTGCAGTAGATTCAGTTTGATTTCGCTTTGGGGAGTATTGCAGCAACCCTTCTGAGCAGTTCAAACTGAGGAATCATGTCTGTTTAGCACCAGTGGCGTCCTGCACTGAGCTCCTATTTCTGTACTTGAACTCTCCAACATGCCCTAGATGTTCAAGAGGATGCACTTGTTTGAGGCAGCAGCTGAAGCATAGTAGGTACAATGGACCACCTCACCATAGCACTGACAATAAAATAAATGCTTGCTGGTGATGAGCCAGGAGTTATGGGTATGTGGGTGCATACAGATATGGGGAGAAGGTTAAAGGACAGAAAACTAAAGTAGGATTGTAACTAGTGGGATATCAAAGGAATCAGTGTGAGGTGCTCAGCAATTCATAATTTATGGTAAAGGTTTAGAAGAAAAGACAGTGTAACATTTCTAAGCTTGCTGATGAGGTGAAGCTGGAGAGGAAGGAAATCAGTGAGGAGCACAAAAGCCCATCATTTGCTCATGCAAATGGCAAGAAGGTGACTGAAGGACAGCAGTGTGGGGAAATGTGGGGATATTGGAAAAGAATGTATTTTACATGGAGCCTGGTGTAAGCTTGTGTACTTGAAAGGGCTGAGTCCACTGCATAATGAGATGGAGACAATCCAAGTTCATTTTATTGTCAAAGTATGCATGTAGAATACAGCCCTGATATTTGTCTACTCCAGATATCCATTAAATACAGAAAGACCTTGGGTGCTGATGAAAGAGAAGACATCAGCCTCCAACAGTTTCCGTAACACAAACAAGACAAAAAGAACAAGCAGAACGCAGAGATAAAGTGAACTAATTGGAGAGGTTTGCTATCTGTAAGATGTTGCCTGAGGGATCGTTGTTCTCCGGAGCCTTCTTGACTGGAAGTCAAGACCTCAAGTAAGAAAATCCTGCAGTTGCAGCAACTCCTTAAGAAAACAAATTTAATTTGGTAAAAAAGGCTGTTGCAACGCAGTAGAAGTACAAAAATAGGGATATCTCGATGAGATAGCACAGAGAACAAAGAAAAAGGCTATGTTTGGAGTGCTGTTACAATGTTGTTCCCATATTTAGAACCAACATTGAGAATGGAAGTCAAAGCCCGAAGTCCCTCCTGGAGTGCGTGTGCCTGTGCGTGTGTGTGTGTGTGTGTGTGTTATGCCTGCAGCCCCCTCCTTTGTGAGAATCGCAAGATCACTATTGGGTTGGGTCAGGGGACCCAGGAAATGAGAGAGAGACGTGCAGAATGCCTCATTCCCCGGCGATGTAAAGCCACGGGACATGGCCATTGTCTCTTGGATCTCTTGGAGACACATTTGTGGATTGAGATGCTATGCTACGTGAACGCCCTCAGGCAAAAGTGGGCTGGGAAAAGTGAGAAAGAGATTGCATCACCCCAACCTGATTGACATCTACAACCCTGCAAGTCAGGATAAAAGAGGGTCTGTAGGAACAGCCCCTCAGACGCACCAGAAGGAACGCTAGCGATCCCGTAAGAGCGGAAAGCCATTTGAAGGAGGCCACGTGCGTTCAGTTCCGTTGCTTGGGACTGGTGGCTGGAACCATGGAAAACGGCTTTTAGCTAGCAACGGGGAAATCAACTCCCCCGACTCAAAGGACTGGCATCATAAAAGACCTGGGCAAGTTTAAAACCGTCTCTCTTAAACCCAAAGAGCTGCAGCTTGAACTACAGTGACTTTTATATTTCCATCTGACAATAAATTATCCCCTAGACAACGATAGAGCTATTTCTTATTGATTAATTATTATACCCGCGCTTTTAGAGTTAGTATTGACGAAGTATTTTATCTGTATGTTTGCATTAATATTATTTTGTGTCTTTTTATCAATAAATACTGTTAAAAAATAGTACCATCAGACTTAAATGGACCTCTCTATCTTTGCTGGTAAGTGACCCAGTTAGCGGGTACGTAACAATTGAGGTTCTCGTCCCAGGATTTGATACCAAATTGGAGGGCCAGTGAATCGGGCTTGTAAGTCCAAACTTGGATCTGGTTACGCAGGTAGCAAGACGGGAAACCAACAAAGATGGACGTGGGGGAATTTATAGAAAACCCGACTCTGGAGGCGCTGGAGGCGGCCACCAAATCAGACTTGATAAATTTGGCGAAGGGGTTAAACCTTGCAGAGGTGAGGTTGTCAATGAAAAAGCGGGAAGTGCGAAGGGCAATAACTCAGTATTATATTGGGAAGAATGTGTTTGCAGCTGAGGTATTGAAAAATATTCCTGAAAAGGTACCATCTAGTGGGACGGCTCAGTTAGAGTTGGAGAAATTAAGGTTGGAACATGAAATTAGGGTAAAACAGCTGGAAGCAGCTGAGAAGGAGAAAGAAAGGGAGCATGCACTCCAGCTAAAAGAGTTAGAGGTGAAACGGGAGCAGGACAGAGCTGAGAAGCAAAGAGAGCATGAACTTCAGTTAAAACAGCTGGAAGCAGCTGAGAAAGAGAGGGAGGCAGAGAAACAGAGGAAACATGACTTGGAGATGGAGAAGTTAAGGCAAGAGCAACGAGTTCAGGGGTCAGACCGAGAGGAGCGGTTTAATGTTAGTCGGGAGTTGAGGTTAGTACCTCCGTTCGAGGAGACGGATGTTGATAGTTATTTCTTGCTTTTTGAAAAGGTGGCGGTGAATCAGAAGTGGCCCAGAGATCAGTGGGTGGCGTTGTTACAAAGTGTGTTAAAAGGGAAGGCACAGCGGACATATATGGCGTTGTCCATGGAGGAGGAAGAGGAGGAGAGTTATGACAAAGTAAAGGCGGCCATTCTCCAGAGTTATGAGCTAGTACCTGAGGCTTATAGACAGAAGTTTAGAAATTTAAAGAAAGGGTGGAATCAGACGTATACCGAGTTTGCCTATGAGAAGGGTGTGCTCTTGGACCGTTGGTGCACCGCAGAAATAGTGGACGAGGATTATTGGCGTCTCAGGGAGTTAATTCTGATTGAGGAATTTAAAGGTTGTGTTTCGAAGGATATCCGGATGTATTTGAATGAGAAGCCGAATAAGTCCATCTCAGAATTTGCTAGATTCGCAGATGAATATGCCCTAGCCCACAAGACGAAGTTTTCCTCGAATAAAAGTTACCCAAGAGACCGTGGGAACGGTAGAGAAAGCCCGCCGGCTAAGGGAGAAACTCAGCCGGGAGCTAGCGGTAAAATTGAGGAGGAAAGGCCAGACGGCCAGAGATTTCCGGGCTTGACCTGTTTTAATTGTGGAAAGAGCGAGCATATTGCGTCTCGGTGCTTTGCTCCAAGGAAAGAGCCAGGAAAAGGGAAAGCAGCTATACCTGTAGGCTGTATTGCGTCGATCAGAAAATCAGCGAGAAAGCCCCTGGTAGATAGAATACAGGAGGGGCGTGAGACGTTTCGTTCAGAAGGAACCGTGTCTGTGAGGGAGGGAGACACGCCAGTTCCAGTACGGATCTGGAGAGACACGGGGGCTGAGCTGTCATTGATTAGCAGTAAGGTGCTAGATTTTGGTCCTCAGACGGGAGAGGTAGCCCTGAGAGGAATAGGAAGATGGATCGAAGTGGTGCCCCTGCATAGGGTCATTCTGAATTGTGAGCTGGTGTCTGGACCAGTGGAATTGGGGGTACTGTCAGAATTGCCGGGGGAAGGCGTGGACGTCCTTCTTGGTAACGACTTAGCGGGTGGGAAAATGGGTGAGGCCGTGAAGCTGACAAACAAGCCTGTGAGGGTTGAGGCCCCGCCCCTAGATTCTAAGATCTATCCCGCATGCGCGGTCACTCGCAGCATGTCGAGAAAGGCAGCTGAGAAAGAGAGCAGTTTAAATCAGGCTGGTATCGATTTGGCCAAGACGTTTTTGCCAACTCTGTACCAACGAGGGTTAGAGGGGGGTAAAACGGAGAGTAAGAAGGAAAAAGAGAGTAAACGGGAGGAGGTAGATCTACCCTTAGCAAGAAGAAAGTTTGTACGAGAACAAGAAGGTGACGAGGAGCTGGTAGCATTGAGAGAGTCAGTTCTTTCTGAGACCGAGATTGAGACAGAGCCCAAGGGTTACTACCTGAAGGATGGTGTGTTGATGAGAAAATGGAGGCCCCCCGCGGTGCCGGTCGATGAGGACTGGGCGGTGGTACATCAGGTAGTAGTTCCGAAAGTGTATCGGGACGAAATTTTGAACTTAGCTCATAAGGGACCCTTAGGTGGGCATTTGGAAATAAAGAAGACAGTGGATCGGGTTATGAGAGATTTCTATTGGCCAAACCTGAGAAAAGATATTACTGAGTATTGTAAAAGGTGTCATACATGCCAGGTGGTGGGTAAGCCGAACCAAGTTATTCCTAAGGCACCCCTCTGACCCATCCCCGCCTGTGAGGAGCCTTTCTCCCGAGTCATTGTGGATTTTGTGGGTCCTTTACCTAGAACTGCGAGTGGGCGGCAGTACGTCATGACCCTGATGTGTGCCGCTACACGATTTCCAGAGGCTGTGCCTCTGGGAAATATTAGGACCCCTGCGGTGGTGAAGGCCCTCATTAAATTCTTTACCACAGTGGGGCTGCCTAAGGAGATACAGTCGGATCAGGGGAGTACCTTTACATCCAGAGCATTTCAGCAGATGATGACCCAGCTGGGGGTCAAACAAATTTTAGCTTCTGCATACCATCCGGAATCCCAAGGAACGTTGGAAAGATGCCACGCTACACTAAAGACCATGATTAAAACCTATTGTCAGGAAAGCGTTCGAGACTGGGATGATGCTTTACCCCTTTTGTTATTTGCAATAAGGGATACAGTTCAGGGATCTCTGGGGTTCAGTCCGTTTGAGCTCATTTTCGGTCACAGGCCCAGGGGGCCTCTAACCCTACTTAAAAAGAAGTGGTCTAGCCCGACCGTTCAAGTCAGTGTGATCGACTATGTTCTAAAATTCCAGGAAAGGCTGCATAAGGTATGCGCCCTGGCAAGAGAAAACCTTAAAGACTCCCAGAAAAAAATGAGAAAATGGTTTGACAAACGAACGAGAGAGCGAGAGTTTCACGTGGGCGACAAGGTTTTGGTCCTATTTCCTGTAGTTACCCACCACCTTCAGGCGAGGTTTCAAGGACCATATACAGTGTGTAAGAAAATAGACTCACTGAATTACGTGATTGAAACCCCTGATAGGCGAAAGCCGACCCAGTTAGTACACATGAACATGATGAAAAGGTACCATGAAACAACCCCCGCGGTGGTTGGTGCGGTCATGAAACCCGATTAGGTAGAGTGGGGTGGTAAGGAGGAACCAGGGCGGTTTGAAAAGATCAGTATAGTACCCACCAGATTGGAGAACTCTGTTATGTTGGCAAACCTTGCAGATAAAGTTAGTCACTTAGAGCCTGAACAGCGGTAGCAGGTGACGCAGCTCATTAACTAGCATACCGACTTGTGTCCAGATGTCCCAAGAAGGTGTAGTGGGACAAAACATGATGTGATAGTCACCTCGACACCGCCTATTAAACAGGCCCCTTATCAGATGAATTCTGAAAAGAGCCAGCTAGTAGGAAAGGAGATTGAACATATGCTAGCTGCTGGGATAATCCGCGAGTCCTCTTCTGCGTGGGCTTCTCCTTGCGTGGTTGTCCCAAAGCCGGACAGTACCATAAGATTCTGTACCGATTACAGAAAGGTAAACGCTGTCACCCAGACAGACGCTTACCCGATGTAAAGCCACGGGACATGGCCATTGTCTCTTGGAGACACATTTGTGGATTGAGATGCTATGCTACGTGAACGCCCTCAGGCAAAAGTGGGCTGGGAAAAGTGAGAAAGAGATTGCATCACCCCAACCTGATTGACATCTACAACCCTGCAAGTCAGGATAAAAGAGGGTCTGTAGGAACAGCCCCTCAGACGCACCAGAAGAAACGCTAGCGATCCCTTAAGAGCGGAAAGCCATTTGAAGGAGACCACGTGCGTTGAGTTCCGTTGCTTGGGACTGGTGGCTGGAACCACGGAAAACGGCTTTTAGCTAGCAACGGGGAAATCAACTCCCCCGACTCAAAGGACTGGCATCATAAAAGACCTGGGCAAGTTTAAACCGTCTCTCTTAAACCCAAAGAGCTGCAGCTTGAATGAAAGTGACTTTTATATTTCCATCGGACAATACATTATCCCCTAGACAACGATAGAGCTATTTCTTATTGATTAATTATTATACCCGCGCTTTTAGAGTTAGTATTGACGAAGTATATTATCTGTATGTTTGCATTAATATTATTTTGTGTTTTTTTATCAATA
This sequence comes from Hemitrygon akajei, assembly GCF_048418815.1. NCBI lineage: Eukaryota > Metazoa > Chordata > Chondrichthyes > Myliobatiformes > Dasyatidae > Hemitrygon > Hemitrygon akajei. The sequence goes on from NC_133133.1 coordinate 68,372,737, forward strand.
AATACTGTTAAAAAATAGTACCATCAGACTTCAACGGACCTCTCTATCTTTTCTGGTAAGTGACCCAGTTACGGGGTACTGTTATGACCCCAGCCCCCTCCTTTGTGAGAATCGCAAGAGCCCTAGTGAAGGGGGGGTCAATGACCCAAGAGAAGAGAGAGATACGTGCGGTGTCCCTCGTTTCACGGCGAGGCAAAAGCTGGCGACTGTGGTCATTGTCTCGTGGAGACACCTTTGTGAATTGGGAACTGTACTACGTGTATACCCTCAGGGCAACGTGGGTGGAGAGACGGAGAGAGATTGCATCATCCCAACCTGATTGACATCTGAGACCCCGTGAGTTCAGATAAAAGAGGGGTTGTAAAGACGGCCCCCCAGACGCACCAGAAGACACGCTAGAAATCCTGTGACAGCGTTTAATAGCGACAGCCGGTGGGGGGGTTCGTGTGCGTCTTTTCCTTGCCTGGGATTGGCGACCTCACCACGGAAGAACGGCTTAGCTACAGGAGAGGCCACAAGTGAGCGGCCATTCCCCAACGAGACTCCGACGGATCGAACTCAGAAAGGTTGGAAAAACCCGCCGGGTAACTCTTCCATTCAATCTCTATATCTCTCTCTCCAACAAAAGTGCACCACCGCGACACCCAAAAGACGGCAGCTGGTGGAACTGCAGTGACCGCAAGAGACTTTCAGATATACAGCGGACAATATATATATTACCCCTAGACAACGATAGAACTTATTTCTTATTAATTATTACTATACCTGCGCTTTAGATTGAGTATTGACGACGTATGTTATCTGAATGTTTGTATTAACCTTACTTTTGTGCCCCTTTATAAATAAAAACGTTTAAAAATGGTACCATCAGACTTCAGCGGACCTCTCTATCTTTGCTGGTATGTGTGTGTGTGTAGGAGGGAGGAAAGGGCCTTGCTTTGTTGTTGTTATATTGCTGCTTGTTTGTTCTGTTGTGTTGTGTTCTATGTTGTTCTGCTGAGCAGTGTGGACATAGTATGTTGCCACTGAGATGTGCGGTCATACTTACTGCCTGTCCTCAACATATCCTTTGGCATCTTGGTTGTTAACACAAACAACACATTTCACTGTATGTTTCCATTTACAGTTGACAAATCAATCTGAATTTAAGGAACACTCCAGTCGACCTGGTGTCTGTGCTTTGTAATTTTAATAGATGGATTCTTTGGATGAGGAGTTTGTCATATGAGGAGCAAAAAGACTGGCTCATATTCATTTGAGTTCCAGATGACCTCACGGAAACTTACATGACTCTGAGAAGAATCAACAGGGGAGAAGTTGAGAGACTTTTTCATATTGCTGGAGAGTACAAAACCTGAAGATATCATCTCTGAAGAAAGGGTCAGCAATGATAAGAATGAGATGAAGCGAATTTTATGTTTGCAAAAGGTTATAACATATTGATACTCTCTATCCCCAAAGTGTTGAAGCTCATTGGTTGAATATATTCATGGCAGAAATTAATATATCACTGGATATAGAGGGATCAAGGTTTATGATAATCTCACAGGAATGGAAGCTTGAGGCATCTGCTGTAATAGTATTCAATGTTGCAATCAGCTTCTGAGGCCACGTGACCTCTTTCTGCTTGTATTTGGATCTTAATAACCTGGATGTGCAGGCAGTGATAACTTTTCTGTTTGATAAAAAGCTCAAAATTGACACGCAGACCACAAACATAGAAAGGTTATGACCAGTCAGCTCATTGCACCTGTGCAACTTGAAAATGAACTTGAAAAGAACCTTCTGGTACTTGATGTGTAGACTAAACAATTCATAAGTTTGGATCCGCAAAGTTAAAAGCATAGTGAATTTTAAGAAAGCCTGCAATCTGAGTAGATCTATAAGCCTGTGCTGTATGCTGCCTATTGTCAAGCAGAATATAAATTCCTGTCTCTGGGTAGAGGACAATCTTCAAATCTCAACTACAAAGAGTGGGCTACAAACTGGGAGACTTCACTTCTGGATCATTCTGGTATAAGCAAAGAATTCAAGGTGAGAATAATCTTGACCTGGGCAGGTAAGGCAGTCCTAGTGCGTGCAAATATGTAGGAACTCCAAAGATGGCAGATCTCAGACACCACAGCCTGTGAAAATCTTTGATGTTTTTTGATCCTTAGCAAAGTTAAGGATTGGAGCAATATTATTGGAAGGCTCCTGAGGAATTTTTCGCACCCGATCTCCCATTCCTTTTGTCCTCTCTGCAATAGTGACATTGACTTTGGCCTTGTTGTCCCACTTGTGATGTTACCAGAGGCTTGGTGGTGCCATGACTGAAGTTTTCATACATTTTCCTTTAGATACCCAACCAATGGCTCTTTTCCAAGATGAAAAGCTTTGTATTCTAATTGCTTATGTATGAAACAGTTTCACAATGGAGACATTAATTATGCATTGCTCAAGCCCTGTACATTCTGAGTACTTAGTTGTACTCATGCAACTGCAATGAAAGGCATATTTTTATATGGGCGCTTAAAGGTGTTGATCATGTTTATCAATCAATTTTACACAACAATCATGAATTATATGATTGACTTCTTAAGCTTTCTCATCACCTTTTTTTTAGTTTTTGCATCTTTCAAATCATTTGAATGCAATTGTTTCTGTTGTAGCCTTATACCCAAAACATTACAGCGACTGATACATAAGAGGCCTTTTTTGGAGCAATTTAATTTCTCTTTCTTGTTCCTCACAAATGCTACAACGTGTAATTCAGAGTTCAAAGTTTAAAGTAAATTTATTAACAAAGTACGCATATGTTACTACGTACTATCTTGAGATTTGTTTTCTTGCAGGCATTTACTGGAAAATAAAGAAATACAATAATTCCACCATGGACGGTCCCAGACCTGGCAGTGAAAGGAAGAGGGTTGGGCATGGGATAGCAACCCTATCCCATAAAAACCCAGTGCTACAAAATCATCAACAGAAGCTCCGAAGACCTCAACCCAGGAAGAGAAAGGATTTAGAAAATGGGCTAAAACTGGGAACACTTTGAAAGACTGGCCCAGAAAAGAGGACTCTAGCAAACTGCTGTCAGTGGTCTATGCTTCAGTGGGGATGATGGGCTTAAAAGAAGAAAGAAATACAATAGAACTTATGAAAAATATTTAGGTAGATGCAGCCATGTCTCTCTCACACACTATCATGTGTGTGAGATGATCATATTTATCAATCAATTTTACAGAACAATCATGAATTATCTGATTAAAGACTGTGACCAACCCATAAAATAAAGAATCTGTAGCAATTCTTTCCCAGCACAACACAACCTGCTGGAAGAACTCAGCAAGTAGAGCAGTGTTGGTGTGAGGAAAGAAATTGTCGACATGTTGGGTCAAAAACTTTTTTCAGGACTGCATCAACACTGCATTTTGATCCAAAATGCAGACAATTTCTTTCCTCCCACCCATGCAACATGACTCATTGAGTCCTTCCAGCAGATTGTGTACTGTTCCAGATTCCAGCATTTGCACTCCCTTGTGTATCAAAATTCATCCCCAGACTGTAATGCTAATTGTGTAGATAGTTTTAAAGTTGCTTTCTATTGTGACTCCAAATTCTTGCATCAACTTTTATGGTATAAAATTGGAAGGCTGAAAAGTGATTAAATAAAATTATGCCTGGTGAGAAATTGATTTCAGGGAAACATCTAATCAGTTCAGTTAAGCATGGTTCCATGAAAAACGCAGGTGGGATTGCCAATTCCGTGTTTTTAAGGCACAAAGAAGGACAACAGTGATAAAGATGCCTTTCAACTGCAGGAAGTTAGAGATGGTCTGATCAGTTGGGCAGCAAAGTGGCAAATTGAATTCGGTCTGGATAAGTGTGATGTGTTGCTATCAGGAAGATGCAACAAGGCAAGGGGATGTACAATCATGGGAGGATGTTGAATGATTTTGGGGGACATCTGAATCTTGAAGTTGATGGACACAAATTAATAAATGTGGCAGGAGAATTAAATAAGGTAGCTAAAAGTTAAGACCAGCATACTTCCCTTAATTTGACAGAGAGTGGATTACAAAAGCAGGAAACTTCTGTTAGAAATGTATCAGCTTGAGCTCTGTATATTTCAGTTTGTGTGTGTTGCATACATTTCTGGACAAAGCTTTACAAGAAAATTGTGATTACACTAGGGAGGATGTAGAGAGGCTTTACAAAGAAGTTATTGGACTGTAAATGATTGGTTGCTTGTTTTTTTATTGGAATAGAAGAGGTTGAAAGGAAGATAACCAAGTTTTACAAAACAATGAATGAGGAAGCTGGATAGAATGAAGAGCAAAGAGTTTTTTTCCAAAAACCAACACACATAGACCTAAAGATAATGGTAGCAGGATTATAGGAAATGGTCAGACCCTGATTAATTTGTTGCTGGTGATTTTGAGAACCACAGTACTTGCCAGTGCATTGTACTGTTTCCAAAATCTGTTCCATAAATGAATTCTAGGAAAAGTGTTGATGTGGCTACATTAGTGATTGGCCAAAGGGGAATTTCTAGACATGTTTGGAACCCATAAACATAAAAACAGTAGGAGCATGAGTAGGTTATATTACCTCTCAGAATGAGATATCAAGGTAATCTGATTGTGGCCTTAATTCCATATTCCCGTTTGTTCCACACACAAAAAAACAAAAATCTCTATCAGCCTTGAATGTGTTCAATGAAACATTTCTACAGCTCATAAGGCAACTACTTCCAAAGGTGGAGGATTCTCTGAGAGAAGAAATTCCTCCTTTAACTTAATCCCATAATATGAAATCTGTGTGGATGTGTGTGTGTGTGTGCCTATGAGAACATACTGTACCTATTGGAATCAAAAGCTGTGGATTTGTAGTCTGCTGAGGGCTAGATCTGCAGCATTCAAGTCTGGTGATCCAGGACTATACAAGAAGGCCAGGTATGAGTTGCGGAGGGCTAGTTCAAGAGCTAAGGAACAGCCCCAAGTGAGGTTGGAGGCAGCATTGGATGCACATCAACGCTGGCACGGTTTGCAGGCCATCTCTTCCTACAAAGCAAAACCTGGCGTCATGAATGGCAGTGATGCTTCACTCTTAGATGAACTCAATGCCTTTTATGCATACTTTGAAAGGGAGAATAAAACTACAGCCAATGAGGATCCCTGCAGCATCCAGTGACCATGTGATATCTGTCTCGGAGGCCAACGTCAGAACATCTTTCAAGGAGGTGAACCCTCGCAAGGTAACAGGCCCCGATGGAGTAGCTGTTAAGGCTCTTAAAACCTGGGCCAACCAACTGCCAAGTGTGCTTAGAGACATTTTCAAGCTCGCGTTGCTACAGTCGGAAGTTCCCAACTGCTTCAAAACGATAACAATGATACCAGTGCCCAAGAAGAGTAGAGAGAGCTGCCTCGATGACTATCGTCTATTAGCTCTCAGATCTACAGTGATGAAGTGGTTTGAGAGGTTGGCAATGGATGGAATCATCTCTTAATTTACCAAAGACCTGGACCCACTGCAATTTGCCCATCGCCACAATAGGTCTACAGTAGATGCAGTCTCATTAGCTCTCCATGCAGCCTTGGGTCACCTGGATAATACAGATAACTATATCAGGATGCTGTTTAATGAATGCAGCTCAGCATTTAACACCATCATTCCTACATTTCTGATCAAAAAGCCCAAACCTGCATCTCTCTACCTTCCTCTGCAATTGGATCCTTGATTTTCACACCAGAAGTCCATCGCCTGTGTGGATCAGAACTAACTTCTCCAGCGTGCTGATAATCAACACTGGCACACCTCAGGGATGTGTGCCTAGCCGATTGCTTGACTATCTCTATACCCTAGACTGTTTGTCTAGGCACAGCTCAAATGCCATCCATAAATTTGCTGATGACACAACAATCATAAGCAAAATTTCAGGTCATGACGAGAAGGCGTACAGGAACGAGACTGATCAGCTGGTTGAGTTGTGTTGCAGCAGTAACCTTGCACTAATATCAGTAAGTCCAAAGAATTAATTGTAGACGTTAGAAAGGGTAAGATGAGGGAACACACACCAGTCCTCATCGAGGGATCGGAAGTGGAAAGGGTGAGCAATTTCAAGTTCCTGAGTGTCAATATCTCTGAGGGTCTATCCCGGGCCCAACACATTGATGCAGTTGCACAGAAGGCATGACAGCAGTTATCTCAAACTTTAGAGATGTATTGTGCAGAGCATTTTAACTGGCTGCGGTGGGTGAGCCACTGCACAGGGTTGAAATAAGCTCCAGAAAGTTGTAGACTCACAGTCATCTCCATCATGGACATTAGCTTCCAAGGTATCCAGGACATCTTCAAGGAGTGATGCTTCAAAAAAGGCAGAATCCATCATTAAGGACAAGCTCCCACTACCTAAATGTGCTTCTCATGGTGTACACTTCAAATAGCCTCTGACAACCAAGTCCAACTCCTGGCCTTCTTGTGTGGCTTAGCCTCTTAGCCCGGCGGAACTGTTTCTACTGACAGGAGAAGGAGTGAAGTCGGGACCTGCTGCCTTAAAACCAGTGCTTTGAGTAGATGGAGCTCGTCAGCCTGGGAAGGCAGTCCATCTAAGAGAGGGAAAACTCTGATTTCAAACCTCCATAGCCTTGCGGTCATACTCACTCATGGGAAAGACTTTGGGAGTAAACCCCGAGGACAAATCCTGAGCTGGAGTCCCTAAGGCAGTCCGATGTTGTCTTCAACCTCGCTCTGGCAACTCCTGCGACGTCACTGGTGCCAAGCTGTATCGGCTGTTGCCCTTCCCTTGGATATCAGTGGCGTGGAGAGGGGAGACTTGCTGCTTGGGCAACAGCCGGTCTTCCATACAACCTTGCCCAGGCCTGCGCCCTGGAGAGGCTGAAGCAAGACATTCCAGGTGCAGAAAGTCTCGCGAGACTAACAGATGCACATATATACACACACTTACAGAATTTACATTCTCATTACCACACAACAACATGTTTCTCAACATATGCAAGTGATATTCAACTTGAGTCTGAAGCTATGGCTCCTATTTTTCTCAGCCTATCAGCTTTCAGCTTGGCAAGTCTCCTTAGAGTGTATTTCCATCACAATGGAGGCCAATGACCAAAGGTATGCTGCAGGGATCAGTATTGGGACACGTTACTTGTTATTTATAGAAATGATTTGGACATGAGTGTACAAGGCTTAATTAGTAACTTTAAAGAGGATAGGGAATTCAGAGGTGATGCTGATAGTGAAGAAGTTTATTGTAGGTTAAAGGGAGATCTTGATCAGTTAGTTAAGAGGGCCCAGGAATGGCAAATAGATTTCAATACAGAGATCTGAGGTGATATATTTTGGAAAGTCAAAGTAGGGTAAGACTCTTATGATGAATGGTAGGTTACTAGGAAATGCAATGGGACAGTGGGATTGAGGAGTACAATTGCATAGTTAGTTGAGGGCAACACCACAGGTAACAGGGAGATGAATATTTTTCATGCAGAGGGCAGTGAGTTTTGCCTGCCAAAGGAAGAAGAGGCAGGTCAATAGTATCATTTAAGCAGCACTTGGATAGGTATATGGAGTAATTGGGCTTGGAGAGATATAGAGTTTGCTACGTACAGGATATTGGGATTAGCCAGATAGACACCTTTCTCAGCATGGACTCTTTGTGCTAAAGGGCTTGTATCCATGCTGTATTGTCCCATGACTCTATGACTTGGCATATGTCTCAATAAATTGTCACTCTTCTAAACTTCAATAAATGCCAATCTGCTCTGTCATTCCTCATAAACATATTTGTTCTATCACTCAACAGATGTCACAACAATTTACAGTTTCAATTTTCTGTTTTATTTGTTAATAGAATGTGAAAGTTGCTAGAACTGCCAGCATTTATTATCCATCCCCAGTTGCCCCTTAAATGAGGGGGCAGCTTTACGGTGAACCACAAATATGACAGACCATGTAAGCATAGAAGATTTCCTCTTGTGAAGTGCATTAAAGAAACAGATGGGTTATTATAACAATCCAGTAGTTTCATGTTTACCATTCTGAAGAATAGCCTTTTTTCAAAATACTGGATGTAATTAATTATATAAATTTAAATTCCCTAGATGCCATGGTGGGATTGAAACTCAAGTGTCTAGATCAATGGTCCAGAAGTCTGGCTGTTAGTCTAGTAACTTAATCACAATGCTACTGTACTCTTTCCAAAAAGAGGAAAGTATATTTATTACTCATTGCTTATGATTTTGAAGGCTACAATCTACAACCATTTTTCAATCTGTACAATTTCCTCACCAACCAATGTTCAAACTTTGATTGATGTGTGGATGTGTTTTACTGAATTGTCAGCCAATTATGTATTTCAGCTCACTGCTGTTTGTTGGACCTTGCTCTGTGGAAATTGGTTACTACGTTTGCATACAAAGCAACAGTGATTACAGTCAAAAATAATTAATTAGCTCTGGAGCACATTGGAGTGATCTGAGAAAATGAAAAGAAAAAATATAATTGCTAGTTCTTTCCTTTCTTATGTTTTATGTGCTTTGTCAGCACAGTTCCTGTTTCAAGGAAATGATAGCACACACAATTAATCAAATTGTGATAATGTAGTTGTTCAATAGAATTAATTTGTTTAATGTGTCTTGATGAAAAGAATGATACTGTCATCAGATAATGTTGTGAGGAATCAAGCCAAGGTTTCATGAAATGATAAGATGTGAGCTCTTGAAAGAGAGGGGAATCTGCCTCTACAAAGTCTTGGGCCAAAATCTTAATAACATCACATTTTGGCAGCACAGTGGAAAAAAATTATATTACCCAACCTTCAATTTTTAAATAACAAATGTTATTTAAATGTTAAAGGTAGAAGAGGGTTTTTGTTCAGGGATTCGCTCCTTTAACTTTGAATAAATTTCTTTATTCTTGTGTAAGATATGTATGTTTTAAAATTTATTAAAACTCAGATGTGGAAAATAGTCCTGACTTACTTATCTCCTGGGTAGTACATTCTACCTAATGCTATGTTATATAACACAAGGGTAAATTCAGCATTTTCCATGGAGAATGTGTAAGCATGGGTGGTATTAAGATGAAAATCTGGTTCCTCTGAACTCCTCATTTCAGTTTTAACTTACATTGAGAGATGAAGCCTCAATACATCTAACGTTCTACAATATGGTAAAGGACATGGCTAAGTTAATATGACAAACATCTCTCTCATTGGTGCTAATATTAAATGAGTTGAATTTAGCAAGGTGTACAATAAAATGAAAAAATGTTGGGAATACTTAACAGTTCATGTAGCACTGTCGGTGACTTTTCGTGGATCCAAATCATTTATGGATCCTGCCAGATCTCAGCTGTAGATTTAAAATTTGCTTATGGAAACTTGAATACATACCTTGCACTGCCATTCCAATACAGTCTATGCTACCCTGTCAGAAGTGCGGATATTGCCCTCCAGTAATTGCAAACAATATTTCAGAACTTAAGTTCATCTAATGTCCCGACCGACGTTCATCCCACAATTAGTGTCGAACAAACTAATCATTTGCCAGATTCATTGCTGTTTCTGAGACTTCACTCTTTGTAAATTGCCCTGTCTTTTTTCCATTGCAATTTCAATATTTCTTTATTGTTTAAGATATGTGTTAGGACATCTTGGAAGTTTAAAAACAATGTAAATACAAGGTATTTCTTTCTTTTTGAAAACACCTACTCTGATTGTAGATCATCAAGCAAATCAGAATTTTGTTCTTCACTGAAGTATTTCACTTTACTGTCACTGACATTCAGAAACATGATCCTGTCCTTTGCCTAACAGATTCTTTCCTCTACATACTGTAAGAATGTTTGACTTTTCTGCATTAATATGTATCTGCAAGAGTAGGAATTGCATTGTGAATGATGTTTCAATTATTTATTATATGGACTTCTAGTATTATTCACTTCAGTATTTTCACTGTTTGAACTGTTACGAACCCCGTAACTGGGTCACTTACCAGCAAAGATAGAGAGGTCCGTTGAAGTCTGATGGTACTATTTTTAAACGTTTTTATTTATAAAGGGGCACAAAAGTAAGGTTAATACAAACATTCAGATAATATACGTCGTCAATACTCAATCTAAAGTGCGGGTATAGTAATAATCATCAATTAGATAGATAGATAGATAGATAGATAGATACTTTATTCATCCCCATGGGGAAATTCAACATTTTTTCCCAATGTCCCATACACTTGTTGTAGCAAAACTAATTACATACAATACTTAACTCAGTAAAAATATGATATGTATCTAAAATCACCCTCTCAAAAAGCATTAATAATAGCTTTTAAAAAGTTCTTAAGTAGTTTACTTAAACATATCTTACTCCTGGCGGTTGAATTGTAAAGCCGAATGGCATTGGGGAGTATTGATCTCTTCATCCTGTCTGAGGAGCATTGCATCGATAGCAACCTGTCGCTGAAACTGCTTCTCTGTCTCTGGATGGTGCTATGTAGAGGATGTTCAGGGTTTTCCATAATTGACCGTAGCCTACTCAGCGCCCTTCGCTCTGCTACCGATGTTAAACTCTCCAGTACTTTGCCCACGACAGAGCCCGCCTTCCTTACCAGCTTATTAAGACGTGAGGCGTCCCTCTTCTTAATGCTGCCTCTCCAACACGCCACCACAAAGAAGAGGGCATTCTCCACAACTGACCTATAGAACATCTTCAGCATCTCACTACAAACATTGAATGACGCCAACCTTCTAAGGAAGTACAGTCGACTCTGTGCCTTCCTGCACAAGGCATCTGTGTTGGCAGTCCAGTCTAGCTTCTCGTCTAACTGTACTCCCAGATACTTGTAGGTCTTAACCTGCTCCACACATTCTCCATTAATGATCACTGGCTCCATATGAGGCCTAGATCTCCTAAAGTCCACCACCATATCCTTGGTCTTGGTGATATTGAGACGCAGGTAGTTTGAGTTGCACCATATCACAAAGTCCTGTATCAGTTTCCTATACTCTTCCTCCTGTCCATTCCTGACACACCCCACTATGGCCGTGTCATCAGCAAACTTCTGCACATGGCAGGACTCCGAGTTATATTGGAAGTCTGATGTGTACAGGGTGAACAGGACCGGAGAGAGTACGGTTCCCTGCGGCGCTCCTGTGCTGCTGACCACCGTGTCAGACCTACAGTTTCCCAACCGCACATACTGAGGTCTATCTGTCAAGTAGTCCACTATCCAACCCACCATGTGAGAGTCTACTCCCATCTCCGTTAGTTTGTGCCTTAAGATCTTGGGCTGGATGGTGTTAAAGGCACTAGAGAAGTCCAGGAATGTAATCCTCACAGCACCACTGACCCCATCCAGGTGAGAGAGGGATTTGTGCAGCAAATACGTGATAGCATCCTCCACTCCCACCTTCTCCTTATACGCAAACTGAAGAGGATCCTGGGCGTGCCTGGTTTGTGGCCTCGGATTCTGTATTATCAGCCACTCCATGGTCTTCATCACGTGCGACGTCAAGGCAACAGGTCTGAAGTCATTCAATCGTTTTGTCTAGGGGTAAAAATATTGTCCGATGGAAATATAAAAGTCTCTCGAGTTCATGCAGGCTTTAGCCTTTTTGGGACCGCTGGGTTTCACTTGTTGGAAAGAGAGAGAGATTTTGGTGAGAAAAGAAACTTGCCCAGTCTTTTTGGGACGCAAACCGCTGAATCGGGAACGTGGGTTCCCCGTTGTTAGTTCGAAGTCCTTTTCGGTGTTATCAGCCACCCATTCCCCAGGCCAGGGGAAACGTACCACACGTGGCTTCCGAATAGCTTCCCGTTATCACGGGAGCGATGAGCGATGGTGTCTCCTTCTGGTGCGTCGCTAGGGGACTGCCCCCTGCAGCCCCTCTTTTATCTTGACTTGCAGGGTTGTAGATGTCAATCAGGGTGGGGTGATGCAATCCCCAGCCCACATTGCCCGAGGGTGTGCATGTAGCCCAGCCCACGTTGCCCTGAGAGCTGGCACGTAGTATAGGATCGCAATCCACAAAGGTGTCTCCAAGAAACAATGGCCAAATCCGTTGCTTTGTCTTTCTGAGGATTCTCTCTCATTTCCTGGGTCCAAGACCCGAATTAATAGCGATCTTGCGATTCTCAAGAAGGAGGGGGCTGGGATCATAACAGAACCAAGCCACTCGGAATGCGTCATTTCATCATTCCTTAAGGACAAATCATTGTGAGGAAAGTCATTAAAAATAACTTTGAAATGGAGAAAATATGGTCTTCAAAACACATTTATCCTGAAATTCAGAGTTATTCAGAGAAAATGTCATCCCTACCAGTTGACCTTTTAGCAACATGTTAGTGACCTATATTTCCATTTCTTTTGCAAGCAGTGTGGCTGCCCCATGTGAAAGCTTTGCTGTCTCTTTCACTGGCATGTTAAATTACTTACCCCAACATTTCCCAAATCATCCAATATTTGGGGATCTTTGTTTTTTGACAGATTGCTTCCTAATTATTCATATCTTGTTCATTCTCCCAGAACAAGAGTTCTAGTATCTTTTTGATCCGGAGAGACTTAGTTGATGAAAAAAGTTATGTTTGTACTTTCGCAGCTGAACGTGGAATTGCTTGGAATAATCAGGATTTGGCTGAAATTTGAAATTGAACACTGTCCTTGAAATTAAAATATGAAATTGTTAGCATATGTTGCTAAATGCAATCACTTTTCTGTCAGCATAACAGAGGAGATAACCGCTTGCTTATTAAATGTGCATATACATAACATTAAATATCCATATAGTTTCCAACATTAAATGGTGTCATTTGAAAGTAATGTGATTGTCAAATTAAAATGATACTGATTTGTGACATATATCTTACAATGATATTGTACGTTACACATTGTATTATTTTGCTGAATGAGATCTCTGATTTTACTGCATTTTTTTTGACGTTTAATGTTTTTTCTAAGAAACCGGCTCTTGAATGTAAAATGGCATTGACACAGTTGTGTTCCTCTTATGCTATTAGCTGCGTAGACAATGTGAAATGCATGTCCAAAATTCAACTTTATGCAAGCTGAGTAATTCTCTGGAGAACTGTGAAACAAAGCACATTGAACTGAAAACTGAAGCTATTTGTTCAAAGTGTTAAACTGTTGAATACTAATGGATTACATCTGCTTTCTTAGAATTCATCCAAAAGTGCATAATTATCAGATGTCAGTTTAGGAGATGGAGGGAAGCGAGTCTTGGCAATGACGACTTGTTAGGTTCGAAAAACTTGCTGCGATTTTCAGAGAAACCGATTTGATTGTCTTTGGTGACTGCCAAAGTAAGGCCCATTATGTATACATTATCTTTAAATGGACTTCAGGATCCAGTGATTTTGACCCTTAATACCTCTTACTTCTTTCTTCCAAGTGAATGCCTGTTTCAAAGAAATACTCAGGCTTGACAGCCACCGAGAGGAGAATTGGAACACCAAGTCCCCTTCAGAAGCTTTTTGCTTCCTAGTTTTCTTTCGAATATCATTTAATAACCACTATCTTCTGTGGCCTAATATTTTCTCGCTGATGAAACATTTCTTACAGCTGTTTTTTTTATTTTTACCTCACATTCCTTTGAGACATTCCTTTTTCTGAGGAGATAAAAGAGGAAGGTGAGAAAGTGTTCTGTTATGCTTGCTATGTTGATTAGGTATCAAAAATGGTGGCTGAGAACCATTGAGAGTCACTTGTGTTTGAAATTACTAAATTAGCCTGTATAATTATAGGAAGGTTGCGATTTCCTCCTTTATATCTACCTCAACACAGAATCACACTATCAGCAACAATGAAGTCCCTGGTTGTATTTATACAGTATCTTACCACTGGTTTTGTTCAGTCAGCACTAGAAGAATCCTAGAGCAGATGTGAGTTTTCATGTACCAGTGGATCATAAACTTTGCAGTGGACAGTGCGGAAAACTTGCATGGACTGTCAATTGTTGTCACACCACAGGACTGCCCATCTACTGTGCCAAAGTTGTTTATCACCTCTATTTCCACATACATTAAACTATCAAAAGGGAAAGAGTTTCAAAATGATGCAAGCACCACAATACTGAACTCTGCACCTTGGGGTTGCCGTGATTCATTTCTCTCGAATGCAGCGCAATAATCATCACTGTGAGGTATTGGAGTCTTGCTGGCCCATTGGAGATCAGTTTTGCTCCTGAAGTAGTCTCTGATGACTCTACTAGGAACCCTATGACCTCTACTGGCCATGGACATAATGAAATTTATGGCACCACAATAAAATAGAGCACTGGTATTACTGGAAATAGCACTTCTGAGGCCTTTAATAGATCTGGGATAGCTTTGCAATAAAGTTCAGTCACAAATTATCCTTCACAAGAAATGTCCAGAATCCCATGAAGAATGAAGAGGAAGGAGAACAAAACAGGGAGATCAAACTGGTCAGACCTTGTTTGGAGATACCATGTGAAGAGTACTTTGAATATTGCCTTGCCCTCCAACAAAGTCTAATTAAAGGCATTTTTGTGAAACTATCCCTGTAGTTATTTCTTTGGAAATTCCTCAAGATGACTTGCTTCCCGCTGAGTCTGTGGCTTCTGAGGTGGCTGTCTAGGATCTTCTGATTTTGCTGCCAGTGCGGTAGGAGGGTCTGATGCTGGTTATTTCAGATGTTGCGCATTTTTTCCAGCACGTTGACCTGTTGCAGGCTCCTGCAGAAGAGAGTGGATGTTCTCAATATTTGCCAGACGATACTTTCTCATTTTGAGCAGCAATGGGTCAGGGATTCCAATGAGACATGTGTGGTATGAAGTTGTATTTTCTTGAGTAAATTTACAGTATTTTCTACTCCAGAAACAAGGTCACCCCAGTTTTGGTCAATGATTTATATTATGCTGATGCTCTTTATGATATAGTCTTTACTTAGAGCCTAAGCTCCAAGCTATCATTGGAGACAAGAGATCACAGATACTTGTCTTTTTTGTTCCAAGCCATCATTGGGTTTTTTTCTAAAACATTGGAAATGATGCAGCACATACTGACATTCAGAAGGCAAAGGTCCCAATATATAGCACTGCCCAAACAATCAAGATCCATAATAACACTTTGGAAAATGTAGATAACTTTTCATATCTCAGAAGCCGCTTTATCAATAATAGACAGATATTGATGATGGAAACAACCACTGCCATTGGTGCACCAACACAGACTTGACTAGCAGGGAGAAAGCAATCATAGACCTAGATGCAAATTTGGACCAAAGCTCATTCCAGTAAGCAGCAGTGATTCTTGACTCATCTGTACTTTGAAGATATGTGCAATCTATAATAGGCATCTCATACTAATGGGGAAGTACCACATGACACTTCATTGCATAACTTTTCAAATTAACTGACAAGAAAGAGTAACTAATGTCATCTTCCGCTCCCGGGCCAACAGCCTCTTGCATTGAAGGTCTAGTCACATTAAACTGGGTCCACTGAATGGACTGAATTGTCTTAAGTGTCTGACATTACAAGCCACAAACAAACATTGCAAGACTATGTGGCAAGACTTCTCCAGGAGGACATAGGTTATGGGAACTATATTTGTCATCTGGTTCCTAAATTTCTACAAAATTTAAATCATTAATATATACACAAATTTGACTCATGCCCATAATTATAATGGCTCCTATTTTGCACTCCTAGAGATATTCTGCATATTGTACAATTAATCTACATATTTAATATCATTGATGATTTATTGTTCTGTAGAAAATCATATGTTCCTTTGCTTCCAATCACTAAAGTTGCAATTGTGCTCCTCTTAATACTTGCCAATGCAAGCTCCGTAGTAGCATGCCCTCAGCTAGTAGGCTCCTAGATGAAGATCTGGACATGCGACTGAAAGAATCTGCCAGTCTGGCCATCAATGGTCAACATTTCATTCTCTACCACTTGGATACTTCATAGCACGCTATCTCAATATTACCACCCCAAAAGGGTCAGGAGAAGGCACTAGAAAAGAGGAGACTGTGGGGTTGCTCCTAGAACAGAGTTACAAGGTCCATTCTGCAAACTTCCCACTGTGTATTGAGTATGATGGAAAAAAAGGAAACATGAACTGATAAAAGGTGTCATCAGAGTCGTCATGGCTATCCCTTGAGGTCGAGGATGATGGTCTTCATTCCGTTGATCTATTACAGAGCGAAGATGCCTGTGCGTGTATTTGCTTAACATGTACTTGATGTTGCACTCCAAGAAGCACACGATACTTCACAAATCAACCAACTGATTGCAATGGCATGGAAACCACGACGATTGGAGCCGATGGATTTGTTGCAGCCTTCAGCCGCCTTCACAGCCATTGAGTTCAAAGTAACTTCGTCGGCCTGTTCCACCGTTGAGGTCTTGGTTGGATTGTTCTTTGTCAGGAACCTCACCCTCGACCTTACCGCCGTATGTGACTCTACCAGGAGCATAGCTCCAGACGGCATCACTTTTGGGATCGCAAGCTTCTCCACCACGTCAAGGTGACAATCCATGGAGAAGTCATCAGAATAAATCCTTCAGAATCAGGGATGGACTAGATGTGTCGAATGGCCTGTTACTGTGGTGTAGTGTTCTGTGACTCTATGACATGTCCCTTGATGCTCTGACTATTTATAATACTCAACCCAATCATTGCTGCTTCAACAGCCACTCCCGCTGAGTAAGATGAGGAGAGCAGATGAATAGCAACAAAACCACCACCTCCCTCACTGTTCCGATTCGGAAATTTATCAGAAACTTTCTCTGGAGTTCCACTTTCCAATGTGGTAAAACACTCCAAATATGAATTACATTTAAATTAGAGTTGAATAAACGGCAGAAAGTTGAAGCATTTAGGAGACAAACTTTAGGCTGCAAGTTCTTTTGACCTTGTTCTTCTCCCCCAGAGCAGATGATAACATTTTCTACTTTGAATCTGTGGGATCTGAAGTGATTGATGAGACAAATGGGGAAGTGGCAAGCACTTCCACAGTTCAGGCAGGTAGTGTTTGATGATACAGAGTCTGACCCACTTCTTCCATTGTGGAAGGCAGTGTTTCTGTCTGCATAGCCTTGAGGTCCTCAATACCCTCGGGAATAGTCCTTCCCTACTTTGTTAGTCATGGACCAGGAATCCCAGGAGTCACTAGGAATATAATTCGTCAAGGGGTGTTGAACACAGAGGGTCATAGAAATATAGAAACATAGAAAATCTACAGCACATTACAGGCCCTTCAGCCCACAATGTTGTACCGTCCATGTAACCTACTCTAGAAACTGCCTAGAATTTCCCTACCACATGGCCCTCTATTTTTCTAAGTTCCATGTACCTATCCAACGGTTTCTAAAAAGACCCTATTGTATCCATCTCTACCACCTTCGCTGGCAGTGCATTCCATGCACCCACCACTCTCTGTGTGAAAAACTTACCTCTGACATCCCCTTTGTACCTTCTTCCAAGCACATTGAAATTATGCCACCTTGTGTTAACCATTTCAGCCCTGGGAAAAAAGCCTCTGGCTATCCACATGATCAATGCCTCTCATCATTTTATACGCCTCTGTCAGGTCACCTCTCATCCTCCATCGCTCAATGTAGAAAAGGCCAAGTTCACTCAGCCTATTCTCATAAGGCATACTCTCCAATCCAGGCAAAATCCTTGTAAATCTCCTCTGCACTCTGATGGTAACCACATCCCACCTGTAGTGAGGTGACCAGACCTGAACACGGTACTCCAAGTGGGGTCTAACTAAGGTCTTATATAGCTGTAACATTACCTCACGGGCCTTGAAATCAATCACATGGTTGATGAATGTCAACACACCATGCGCCTTCTTAACAATGCTGTCAACCTGTGCAGCGACTTTGAGTGTCCTATGGACATGGACCTCAAGATCTCGCTGATCCTCCACACTGTCAGGAGTCTTACCATTAATATTATATTCTGTCTGCAAATTTGACCTACCAAAATGAACCACTTCACATTTATCTGGGTTGAACTCCATCTGCCACTTCTCAGCCTAGTTCTGCATCCTATCAATGTCCCACTGTAACCTCTGACAACCCTCTGAACTATCCACAACACCCACAGCTTTTGTGTCATCAGCAAACTTACAAACCCATCCATCTACTTCCTCATCCAGGCCATTTATAAAAATCACAAAGAGGAGGCGTCCCAGAACAGATCCTTGCAGAATACCACTGGTCACCAACCTCCATGCAGAATATGAATCATCCACAACCACCCTTTGCCTTCTGTGGTCAAGCCAATTCTGGATCCACAAAGCAGAGTCTCCTTAGATCCATGCCTCATTAACTTCTGAATGAGCCTTGCATTGGGAACCTTATCAAATGCCTTACTGAAATCCATATACTCTATATCTACTGCTCTATCTTCATCAGTATGTTTTGTTACTTTCTCAAAGAATTCAATCAGGTTCATAATGCATGACCTGCCCTGGCAAAGCCATGCTGACTATCTCTAATCAGATGGTCTCTCCAAATGCTCATAAATCCTGCTGCTCAGGATCTTTTCCAACAACTTGCCCACCACTGAAACAAGACCATAATTTATTGGGTTATCTCTACTCACTTTCTTGAACAAGGGAAAAATGTTTACATCCTTCCAATCCTCTGGTACTTCTCCTGTCCCTTTGATGATGCAAAGATTATCACCAGAGGCACAACAATCTCCTCCCTCACTTCCCAGAGTAGCCTGGGGTACATCTCATCTGGGCCCGGCGACTTGTCTAACTTATACCTTTCAAAAGCTTCAGCACATCCTCTTTCTTAATGTCTACACACTCAAGCATTTCAGTCCATTTTTAGTCACTTCCACAATTGCCTTTTCTCTGGTAAATACTAAAGTAAGGTAGTCATTAAGTACCTCTGCTACCTCCTCAAGTTCCATGCACATATTTCCACTCTTACTCCTGATTGGCCCTATTCTCATATGGCTCATCCTGTTGCTCTTCACATACTTGTTGAATGCTTTGGGGTTTTCCTTAATCCTTCTCATGGCCCCTTCTAGCTCTCCTAACTTCATTCTTGAGCTCTTTCCCGGCACCTTGTAATTTTCTAGAGCTTTAACAGTACCTAGTTTCTTTTGTAAGCTTTTCTTTTCTTCTTAACTAGATTTTCTACATCCTTTGTACACCATGGTTCTTTAACTCTACCATCCTTTCCCTGACTCAATGGAACATACCTATGCAGAATACCATGCAAATGTTCCCTGAACATTTGCCATATTTCTGCCATACATTTCCCTGAGAACGTCTGCTCCCAATTTATGTTCCCAAGTTCCTGTCTAAACATATCATATTACCATCTACCCCATTTAAATGTTTTCCCAAATTGTCTGCTCCTATCCCTCTCCAGTGCTATGAAAAGGAGATAGAGTTGTGATCTCTACCTCCAAAATGCTCTCCCACCAGGAGATCTGACACTTGACCAGGTTCATTTCCCAATACCATATCAAGTATTGCCTCTCCTCTAGTTGGCTTATCTACATATTGTGTTAGAAAACTTTCCTGAACACATCTAACAAGCTCTGCCCCATCTAAACCCCTTGCTCTAAGGAGATGCCAGTCAATAGTCAATATTAGGAAAGATAAAATCACCCACCACAACATCCCTATTATTATTATTGCACTGTTCCAGATTCTGTTTCCCATTCTACTCATCGACGTCTCTGTTACTTTTTTTTAGGGGGGGGGTGTAAAAAAAACATCCAGTCGGTTATTGCCCCCTTACTCTTTCTGACTTCAATCCACAATGACTCAGTAGACAATCCCTCCATGAATTCCTCCTTTTCTACAGCCCAGATACTATCCCTGACTAGCAGTGCCACTCCCCCATCTCTTCTGCCTCCCTCCCTCTCCTTTTTGAAACATCTAAAGCCTGGCACACTCAGCAGCCATTCCTACCCCCGAGTTATCCAGGTCTCTGTAATGGCCCCAATATCATAGTTCCATGTATAGATACACACTCTAAGTTAATCATACTCCTAGAATTAAAATCGGCACATCTCAAACCATCTGCCTGAGTGCTTTTTTGCTCTATCATCTGCCTATCCTTCCTCATAACCTCCCTACAAGCTGTCTGTACTTGTGCGCCAACCACCCCATCCTCTGCCTCTTAACTTCGGTTCCCACCCCCTAGCAAATCTAGTTTAACCCTTCTCCAATAGCGTTAGCAAACCTCCCTCCCAGGATATTGGTTTCCCTCCAGTTCAGCTGTATCCCGTTCCACTTGTTCAGGTCACCCCTTCCCCAGAAAAGGTTCCAATGATCCAAGAACTTGAAACCTTGCCCCCTGCACCATCTCCTCAGCCATTCATTCATCTGCACTACCTTCCTGTTCTGACCTTCACTAGCTCATGGCACTGGGAGTAATCTGGAGATTACCACCTTCGAGGTCCTGCTCTTCGGCCTCCTTCCTAGCTCCTTAAACTTACTGCGCAGGACCTCTACCCCTCTCCTGCCATTGGTACCAACATGTACAATGACCTTCGGCTGCTCACCCTCCCCTTCAAGAATATTCTGCAACTGCTCAGAGGCATCCTGGACCCTGGATAGAGCCATAGAGTGATAGAACACAATTACAGCTCCCTCAACCTTATTGGTCCATTTTGATCATAGCATTCCCCCCTCTAGTGTAAGATGCCCATGTTTATCTCCTCTATATACCTATCCAAATATCCCCTAAATTTTGCAATTATACTTTCTCTGGCAGTTCATTCCAGGTTCTCACTAATCTCTGTTAAGGAGTAATCTCTCAGGTCTCTTTTAAATTTCTACCCTGAAGGAGGAGTACAAACACTTGGGTGTTCACCTTGACAAAGGACTTCACTGGAAAACCAGCTGTTTCCAAGAAGGAGTGTGCAGACTCTATTTTCTAAGGAAGCTGAAATCCTTCACTGTGTGCAGCAGGATGTTGGAGATCTTTGACCAGTCTGTTGTAGCGAGTGCAGTCTTCTTTGTGGTTTTATGTTGGGGGAGCAGCATCGGTACTGGTGATGTAAAAAGACTAAATAAACTCACCAAAAAGGCTGGATCCATTCTTGTCTACAACCCGGACTCTTTTGAGTTAGTGGTGAAGAAGAGGTCACTAAACAAACTGTTATCCATTTTGGAGAATCTGGCACATCCTCTCCATGACCTACTGAATAAGCAGTGGAGCACCCTTTCGAACAGACTCATTCAGCTCCGCTGTCACAGGGATCATTGCAGAACACTCTTCCTACCTAATACAATAAGCATATGCAACAGTTCATCTCTGTGCGACAGATGAACACATGTTATGGTCCAATAGTCTCTGCTTTATTATTTTGTACATTATTAATGCACATTGGTATACCATTTTTATATTATTACTATTTTTACACTATTATTCTTTATTTGTTATTAATTAAGCACACTACTAAGTGTATTTTTAAATGTTGATGCTGTAATGAAAAAAATCCCTCTCAGGATCAATAAAGTATTATTATTATTATTATTATTATTATTATTACTGTATCTTGTATCTGTACTCCATAGTTTTGGACTCCCTAATCCTGGAGAAATGATCATGAAATTTCACCTTATCCATACTCATCATAATTTTACAAACTTCTATGTAGTTCCATTCTGCACTCCAAGGAATAGAGATACTTGAATATTTTCCTCTCTCCATCTGATAATCTCCCTCAGGGACTGATCTTGTAGTCTTAATCACGCAGCATCTCTTCCATAGGAAGCAGACCAGTGCAGACTGGTGCAATGTGTGCCTCCTATTAAATGCCATGAAGTTACTTTCCCAGGACATACAAACAGTTCCTCTCACCAAGAAGGACAAGAGTGGCAAATGCATGGTAGTACCACCACCTGCATTGTCCACTCCATGCCACACACCACTCTGACGTGGAAATACATCGTCATTCCTTCATCATTCAAAGTACAATGTAAATGTTATTATGAAAGTACATATATGTCATCATTTACAACCCTGAGCTTCATTTTCTTGTGGGCATACTCAGCAAACCTGTAGATTAGTGACCATAACAGAATCAATGACCAGTCGCCAAACTTGGGCATTCAACCAGAGTGCAGAAGATGACAAATTGCGCAAATGCAAAAAGAAGCAATAATCGTAT
Organism: Hemitrygon akajei; assembly: GCF_048418815.1. Classification (NCBI taxonomy): domain Eukaryota; kingdom Metazoa; phylum Chordata; class Chondrichthyes; order Myliobatiformes; family Dasyatidae; genus Hemitrygon; species Hemitrygon akajei. The sequence goes on from NC_133133.1 coordinate 68,394,884, forward strand.
AAACAAATTGCAATAATAATGAACATGAGATGAAGAGCCCTTGAAAGTGAGTCCATTGTTTGTGAGAACATTTCAATGATGAGGTAAATTAAGCTGAGTGAAGTTATCCCTTTGGTTTGAGAGCCTGATAGTTGAGGTGTAATAACTATTCCTAAACCTGGTGTTGAGAGCCCTATGTTTTTAGCACCAGGTTTAGCAAATATTTAGCAATATTTACCTACAATGCCTGATATTGAAAAAAATATACCTGTATGTGTGTATGGATGCCTGGAAAAATGGAAAATAGTTTCAGGAGTCAGCCATTCAGCCTTAGAGACAGCAGTACTAATCAATATGATTCATATCCTTCTAAAATATTCTTATCTGTGTTCCTGTCCAAATGTCGATTGTTGCCATTGTTCCTACTCCAGTACTTGTTCCTGATTCTTGTTGAGAACCCTTGTCTTCCTTTTTGAATTTATATATAATGATTTTGCTATCACAACCTTCTGTGGTATAGATTACCACAAGTTCACCACTTTTTGGGTGAAGAACATAAGAACATAAGAGATAGGAGCAGGAGTAGGCCAATCGGCCCCTCAAGCCTGCTCCGCCATTCAACAAGATCATGGCTGATCCAATCTTAACTCTAGTTTTCACTGAATCCCACAAGGCAACAGTGCCAACCAACAGGGCACCATGCCGCCCATTTTATTTTATTATTCATCCCGCCCAAACCCATGTGATCACCCGGGGAAAAAAAACCGAGTTGCCAATTGAGGAGAAAAAATCTGGAAAATTCCTCTCCGACCCATCCAGGCTATCGAAAACTGGTCCAGGAGATCACATGGCTGATCTATACCTAGCCTCATGTCCACTTACCTGCTCGCTCACCGTATCCCCTAATGCCATTTTTATCCAGGAAAATGTTTATCTCCGTTTTGAATTTATTGAGTGTAGTAGCTTCCACAGCTCTCTGGGGCAGTAAATTCCACAGCCACACTACACTCTGAGTGAAGAAATTTCTCCGCATCTCAGTCCTGGAACGGCATCCCCTTATTTTAAGATTATGCCCCCTAGTACTAGTTTCACCCATCATTGGGAACATTCTCCCCACATCCACCCGATCAAGCCCCTTCACAATCTTATATGTTTCAATAAGATTGCCTCTCATTCTTCGGAACTCCAATGAGTAGAGTCCCAATCTACTCAACCTCTCATCATACATCAACCCACCCATCCCCGGAATTAACCTAGTGAACCTTCTTTGCACTGCCTCTAGAGCCAGTATGTCCTTTCTTAAATATGGACACCAGAACTGCACGCAGTACTCCAGGTGTGGTCTCACCAATACCCGGTACAACTGCAGTAAGACCTCCCTGTTCTTATACTCCATCCCCCTAGCAATAAAAGCCAGCATTCCATTGGCCTTCTTGACCATCTGCTGCACTTGCATACTAACTTTTTGTGTTTCCTGCACCAGGACCCCCAGATCCCTTTGCACAGAAGCACTTTCCAGTTTCTCTCCATTTAGATAATAACTTGCTCTATTATTTTTCCTGCCAAATTGCAAGACCTCACACTTGTCAGTATTATATTTCATCTGCCAAATGTCTGCCCAATCACTCAGCCTATCTATGTCCCCCTGCAGGGTTTCAATGTCCTCCGCACTCATTACACTCCCTCCCATCTTTGTGTCATCAGCAAACTTTGATACGTTGCACTTAGTCCCTTTCTCCAAATCATTAATATAGATTGTAAAGAGTTGGGGTCCCAACACTGACCCCTGTGGAACACCACTAGTCACCAACTGCCAGTCTGAGAATAAACCATTTATCCCAACTCTCTGTTTTCTGTTAGAAAGCCAATCCTCCACCCATGCCAGAATATTATCCCCAATCCCATGATTTTTTACTTTAAGTAATAATCTTTGGTGTGGCACCTTGTCAAATGCCTTTTGGAAGTCCAAATACACCACATCCACTGGTTCCCCTTTATCTACCCTATATGATATGTCCTCAAAGAACTCCAAAAAATTTGTCAAACATGACTTCCCTTTTGTAAAGCCATGCTGACTTTGTCCTATTAAGCTATGTTTATCCAAATGCCCTGTTACTGTTTCCTTAATTATCGATTCCAACATTTTGCCAACCACAGATGTTAGGTTAACTGGCCTATAATTCCCAGCCTTCTGTCTATTGCCCTTTTTAAATAAAGGAGTTACATTAGCATTTTTTCAATTTGCCGGGACCATTGCCGAGTCCAGCGAGTTTTGAAAAATTATCACTAATGCATCCACAATCCCGACCGCCACTTCCCTTAAGACCCTAGGATGCAAGCCATCCGGTCCAGGGGATTTATCCACCTTCAGTCCCATTAATTTATCAAGTACCATTTCCTTGGTGATTTGAATCGTAGTTAGCTTCTCTCCCCCTAGAGCCCCCTGTTTATCCAGTGTTGGGATATTTTGAGTGTCCTCTACTGTAAAAACTGATACAAAATATTTGTTCAGCGTTTCCGCCATCTCCATGCCCCCTACCATTAATTTCCCGGTCTCATCTTCTAGGGGACCAACATTTACTTTAGCCACCCTTTTTCTTTTTATGTAACTATAAAAACTCTTACTATCTGCTTTTATGTTTTTCGCCAATTTACTTTCATAATCTATCTTCCCCTTCTTAATCAATCTTTTTGTTATTTGCTGCTGATCTTTAAAAGCTTCTCGATCTTCAATCTTCCCACTAGATTTAGCTACCTTATATAACTTTCTTTTTAGTCGTATACTTTGCTTTATTTCTTTACTTAGCCACGGATAACTATTTTTTCTTTTACACCCTTTTTTCTTCAGTGGAATATATTTTTCTTGATTGTTGTAAAATAACTCCTTAAATATACACCACTGATCAAGTACCGATCTACCCTTTAATCTATTTTCCCAATCCATCTTAAGCAATTCCGCTCTCATACCATCATAGTCTCCTTTATTTAAGCTCAGTACGCTTGTTTGAGATCCAACCCTCTCATCCTCTAAATGAATATGGAATTCGACCATGTTATGGTCACTCATTCCAAGGGGATCCTTTACTAGGACATTTTTTATTAGTCCTGTCTCATTACACAGGACCAGATCTAAGACTGCTTGCTGCCTTATCAGCTCAGTAACGTATTGTTCAAAGAACCCATCCCGAATACACTCAATAAACTCTTCTTCAAGGCTGCCGTGTCCGACTTGATTAGTCCAGTCAATATGAAAGTTAAAATCCCCCATAATTATAGCTGTTCCCTTATTACAAGCCCCAACTACTTCCTGATTTATGCTCCGACCAACTGAGTTACAGCTGTTTGGAGGCCTATAGACTACTCCCACCACTGCTTTTTTCCCTTTACTATTTCTTATTTCTACCCAAATTGTTTCATTATCCTGATCCTTTGAGCCAATATCATTTCGCTTTATTGCAGTGATTTCTTGCTTTATAAGAAGTTTCTCATGATCAAAGTAGAATCCTGAAATGTGACCCTTGTTCTGAATTCTGCAACTGTTGCAAACACCATCCTTCCACCAGTCTATCTAATCTTGTTAGAATTGTGCAGGTTTCTAAGATATTTTTCTCACTCTTCCAAACTGCAGAGAAAATAGGCTTAACCAACCAGCCTTCCATCGTATAGCAGTCTCATAATAATTGTTGTATCCTTTCTCTGTTAACAAAACCAAAACTGCACACACAACTATAGTTGGAATCTCACAAAGGTCCTGCATAATTGCTCCTGTATTCAAATTGTTCTGCAATAAAGACCAACATATCATTTGTGACACAAACGACTTGGTTCACATAAATGCTCACTTTCAGAAACTGATATGCAGATTCTTGACATCCTCCCCCCACCCCCCCCCCCCCCCCCACCATTGTCCAGTCTTGCACAATTCAGAAAATAATTTATTTTTCTGGTTCTTTAGAACCATAATGGAACACATCACAAGTTGTTGAAAACAAGATTAAGTTTCTCTGGCATGTTCCAGTACTGAAGTTGCCTGCTGATATTTATTATCCAGACTCATAGATTACCTGAGTTTAAGAAAGCAATTGGATCATTACCCTAGTGCCAAACTTCCTCTGGAAGAGAGGAAATTGGAAAAAAGAAAGAAATTACTTTTATATACTCGTAACCTAAGAGCAAGCCAAAGTACATTAATGCCAAGTTGTACATGCCAATGATCCATAAATGGTAATGAGATAAGTAACATGATAACATGTTGGACAATGGAAAGTATTGACAATAGAGGACTCTGGGAATGGTGCTGTACTGTAAATATTGAAACTGGAGTTCAAATCCCACCATGGATGCTGGACAATTTAAGTTTCAGTAATTAAATAAATCTAGAATTAAAATTATGTTTGTCTATCTTCTATCTTGTTAAGATCCTTCAGGTATGAAAAATAATAATGCTTACCTAGGTTGGTCTATGTGTGTCTCTAGTCCTACTCATATGACTCCATCCTGAAATCATCAATATTCAAAGTACATTTATCATCAAAGTATACAGTATACAACCTTGAGATGTTATTTTCTTGCAGGCAGCCACAAAACAAAGAAACACAATAGAACCCATTAAAAAAAAACACACAAGACCATCAAACACTCAATGTGCAAAAAAAAGAACAAATCATGCAAGCAATAAAAAGTAAACAAATAACCTTAACTACAGAGTCCACAGCTGTGAAACCCATTCAGCATTGAGGTGAGTGAAGCTTGTCAAAGTAGCAGGTCAACAACTGCTCCCAAACCTGGCAGCATGAGACCCAAGACACTTGCTCGCAACGAGAATTAAGCAGCACTCAGGGATGGGCAATCAACAGTGATCTTTCCAGACAAATCTACAACCTATAAACTAGTCTTTCAAAGGGTCTGTTTATCCAAAATGAAACCATGGATTATTTGACAACCACATAAACAAGAGGCTACTTTAGTATTTATTTTATGGAATGAAATAAATATTCCTCAAGAGAAATGGAAAATTCCAATGTGTGTTCCCTGGTAATAATCCCTCTGTCCATTTGTTTTCCATCAACTCCCCCAACATCATATGTTGAAATGTTTTACTGTAAGAATGGCTGGCTCCTATCTACTTCCTCTTTGTCTGCTGGGAAAGTGTGACTCAGTTGTGGGCTAGCTTCCAGGTTTGGCCACATTTACAGATTGTACCATACGATTAAAATGATAGAACACACAAATTCTTCCAGTACTGAATGTGCAGTGTATAAAAGCAAATTTATTTTGACACTTCTGCTTTAAGCCCAAAGAAGCTAAGGGCAATCACATCTTCTTTAGTCATTGTGCTTGATCTGAATAGAGCAGACAATGAGATCAATGAATATCACTGAAAATTCTTCCAAGTGCTCTGGCAATCTTTCCACACTTTTCCAACTCCCCTCCAATCCGGCCCCCCACCCTCCACCCCGGCTTTGCAACTCATCATTTCAGTTGTTTCTTGGTGCCAAAGCAAATGCAACCTGCACTGGTCAAACCTTTTTCCAAACAACACTTTATTCATCACAAAAGAAAAACGTACATCAACTCTCTGAACATCAACTGAGCATCCTTGTGAACTCTATTAGTGCCTTCTGTGTGTCATAGAAACATAGAAAGCCTACAGCACAATACAGGCCCTTCAGCCCACAAAGCTGTGCTGAACATGTCCTTACCTTAGAACTACCCAGGCTTACCCATAGCCCTCTATTTTTCTAAGCTCTACGTACCTATCCAGGAGTCTCTTAAAGGACCCTATCGTATCCACCTCCACCATCAATGGCAGCCCATTCCATGCACTCACCACTCTCTGCGTAAAAAAACTTACCCCTGACATCTCCTCTGTATCTACTTCCAAGCACCTTAAAACTATGCCCTCTCATGCTAGCCATTTCAGCCCTGGGACTATCCACACGATCAATGCCTCTCATTACCTTGAACACCTCTATAAGGTCACCTCTCATCCTCTGTCGCTCCAAGGAGAAAAGGCCAAGTTCACTCAACCTATTCTCATAAGGCATGCTCCCCAATCCAGGCAACATCCTTGTAAATCTCCTCTGCACCCTTTCTATGGTTTCCACCTGTCCTTGTCTATCCTACTGGTCTTGTGCTTTGCCAATGGGTGGGTTACAGCAGGTTGAACACTGGTGACGGTCTGGGTCAGGTGGCCAAGAGAACCTTTCTCAGCAGCTGCGAGTCTGGACATACAGGCTTTGGAAGACACCATCTCATCAGTAGCCATCTGGGATGACAGTCTAGCAGCAGTAATGGCACTGGTATATTTGAAGGTTTGGGAGAATGATATTACTTGGCTTGTGAACCCTGCAACAGGTATCATACCCACAGGACAGAAATCCTGGTCATGCTTTAGAGGATAGTTTTCCGGACCAAAATGTAAGATGTGTTAAACACTGGAGTTCATGGTTGGAGCAATATGAAGTATCAGAGCAGCAGCCAGATTTTGTCACATAATGAAAACGTCCATCGACCATCCATTAGCTGCGTTAATGTGTTAGTGTTTGACATATATTTATGGGCATAGGGTGTAACAACATCACTATGTGTATATATTGTAAGCACCACTTGTTTCTCCCCTTGATGCTCCCAGACTAGAATGAGACACATCCCCTTATTTTAAAGCTAGTAGTATCCGATAGTTTTTGTGGCATTTCTGAAATCTGGACAGAAATGCATGCAGGGTTTTCAGAATGGAGCATGTGGATGTAACAAAATGGAGAGGGTCATCACATCTGAAGCTGGATTCTCCCTATTCCCCGTAAGAATGTGCTTGGGCTTTCTGGAAGGTCTCATCATGGACCAGGCATTTCATTGTGCATGCAGAACATACATTCTCTGAAGCTAGTCGCACTGTAGGCATCTAAAATAATATTTACTTATGACCTCTCCCTCTGAGAAACAGCATCATGGGCTACTCTTTACCCTGACTAAATGCAGGCCACTTGAGATTGTTGACTTACCAGGCACTGATCCCTTCTTTGTAACCTCTGCAGTACAGTTTTATTTATACTGGTGGGTGCCTATGTCAGACAAAGTGATGGTGTTTCTATTCGCTTCACAAATTGCTACATGCTTGACAGTACATGACCAGGGAAGCTTACAGTCATTTGCAAGGAGAGAACATAAGTGTTGGGCTATAATTAAGGTAGTGGGTGGATGGTGGTGATTTCTTCCCTTAAGGACACTTCCAGCCTGCAAATCATGACAGAATGTGAGATGAGAAACAGAATTAGTCATGAGTAAATCATTCCATCCAATGCTAGATGTAATCATTTCCTAATGTGCTTGCAATGACAGCTGCAAAAATAATGAATAGTCTTTCTTCTAGGGGTCTGGCTGACGTTTTTTTATAACTTGTGCATGGGATGTGGGGTTTGTGGGGTTGCCAATAATGATAGTATATCGATCCATCCCTAATTACCCCTGAAGTAAGGAGTCAACTATCTTCACACTCATAGGTCAGACTGGGTGAGCAAGACAGCTTTACTCCTT